>NC_046672.1:11807775-14307775 GCF_004382145.1 Drosophila mauritiana
GGAAATTTGCAGGCAACTAGACAAATGAAACAGCAATTGCATAATTTGGTACACAAACTTTTGTGACCACCCTCGCTAATGCCAATTTAATGTTTTTGTTTTGTTTGGCATAAAAGTCGAATGCCGTGTGTGTGTGGGTGAGCACCTGTGGACATATTTCAAAGGTGAGTAGGCAAACGAAGGGGATTCCCCACCTCGGCCACGCCTTCACTTCTTCCGCAGTGGACTTTCCTTTCCACTCACTCGGAAAAATCATTAGCGTAGCTACAAGTTTTTTAATATGATTATTTAATGGTAATATCTCTTAGTACGTTGATTTGAACTAAGCATACAATTTAATCTAAAACATTATGTGTTGTTGTATTAAAATGCATATCGATTACATATGCTGTGCGGTTTTTGCGAGTGCTGGATTTCAGCCTCTATAAACTCCCATGGGCATGTGTGTAAAGGTAAGCACTTCCGCTTCCGCTTTCATGTTGGGTCCTCTTCCACACCCTCAACCGCCTCCTCCTCCTCCTCCTCCACCGCCTCTTCCGCTTCCTTTTTGGCCAAAAATATGAAATGAAAGATAAGCAAACCCGAAATCAGCTTCGCACACACACCACAGGCTTCAAAAGGTAAAGTTGCCCACCTTGTTCGCCCGCACAGATCTAAATTATTTAGGGATAATTTGAGTGTGCAGCATTTTTGTTATGATTGCTCTGCTGCACTCGTATTTACATATGTCCACGAGCAGGAAGGAAATGAAAACAGTGTGGAGGAGCAAGTGTAACAAAAGGAAAGCCAGCCGAGCGGGAAAAGAGATGGAAAATTGAGCGGGCGGATGTTGAAATGTCTTTTGGTTATTTTGCGGTTTTTTGTACTACATTTTTTCTTCTTATTTTTATTTTTTTTGTACTCCTGCTGTCTGTGTGTGCGCATGTGTTTCGCCTTTTATGACAGCCACTTCTCACACCCACTGGCACTTCAATTTTCTCATGTCCTTGCGTTTCTGGCCGTGCCGGGCATTATCCTTTTGACCAGAAGCTTGTCATGCAGTGAAGCCCTGAGTGAAGCAAACCGATACCATTTCATAGAAGTAACCGCAAGTATTTTTCAATGACAACCGTTCTGCATCCTGCGAAAAGGAAACTATGCAAAAATCCATTAACATTTAGTTATGGGTTCAATCTAAATATGTTGGAACTTACCTATGAACTCATACATTGTTTTTAAAGTAAAATGTATTTTTTTTTTTAACTTTCCATCGTGGAAACGCTCGAAAATGGTTTACAGCTTCTGCACCCTCCTCCACTCCTCCAGTCCTCGCCCATCATCATCATGGTTGTCGTCGTCATCTTGTCGTGGTTGTGCGACTCCTGCGGCAAATGAAAATTAGTTGTTTACTCTGTGGAACATAAACAAATAAGCGCAACGTCCACCGTCCAGAATATCCACCACTTCCCGTCCCAACCGTCATACTCATCCGACTGTTGCAAATGGATGCTGTAGGTTTGGACGTCCTCCGTTTGGATTGGGCCCATCGAAGCATTAAAAAGAAATCATTTATCAGAGCCACAGACGGTTGCAGATGAGGAACCGTCGTGGCTGCAGCAAATGCAAATTGAAAACCGACGACAAGATGTGGTGGGCAGAGCCTCAAGATGAGGGGCACTTGCGCCGTACTGTTGGGCCAATCCCAAATGGAATCTGTCATAATTCGCGGCGACAGCACTTGAATGGATACTCAAGGTTTGGGAATTTGTTCTTAAAACAGAGACGGTTTGTTGCACCCATTTTGCATACATTTAATACATTTAATCCCTACGAAATCCCCAATGCGACAAACAGTTCTCGAAACTCAAGTAGATAACGAGGCAATCTTATCACTTAATCGTGCTGAACCTATTTGCTTGGTAAAACGAGAACCGAAGTGAATCAATCATGATTGATGGATGAATAATGCATTAAACGATATTTATGTTATATTTCATTTATTTAAATATATGTCTAGGAATCTACTAAATCTCGTTCCTAGTTCCATCAAAGTGGAATGTGCGTTCGGCTCCGATTAATCGATGGGGCAGTTCAGAGCTGTCGCGTAATTTGGTTTGATATCATCATCTATATTAAGCTTATTGAGGTTGCTGGTCCATAGTGTCTTTGTTCGACTTAGATGGACAAGACCGATCCTTGGCCTTGTCGCAAATGGCCAACAATTGGCCAGTCTCGCCCAGCTGCTTCAGTAGCTCAACGATGAATGGCAGATAATTGTGGCGGCGACGAATGTTCTCCTTGCGGTAGCGGCGCTTCTTCTCCTTCTCGAGTTTCACAAACGATATAAGGGTGGCGATCTCCGCCTGACAATCCGCGTAGCTTAGCGGCGATGCTAGTTCGACCAGCATTTGGATCTGCCGCTCGTAGCATCGCTGACGATCCGAGACCAGGGCCATCAGATTGAAGTGGATCTCTCCGCCGCTGTAGCGCTCCATGCGTCCCTCAATAATCGGTCTGACCACATCCAGCCAGTTCTGTTGCTGGCCGATCTCGCCAAGCTCGATGGGACCCTCTTTCATTCCGTCCAATTCGTAAAGTTTGCCTTTTATTGGCATAAAGCCCACAAAGTGGTAACAATCTACGTCTTCCGAATCCGCACTGTCTTCAACCACAAAGAGTTGGGGTCGAGCAAAGGAATTGTGTACCTTACGGATCTTTTCCTCTTTGGCCAAGCATTGTCCACGGCATTCCGGACACAGATCCTGGCAGAAGATCTTCAATTCGCTCAAAGTTTGACCCAAATCGATGTCTTCATGCTGGAGATTGAGCAGCAGGGAGATAAGAGCCTGCGTGGCACAGGCATTCGTTACCACCTGGCGAGCAAAGAAGATGTCACTCCTATCCGTGACCACGCGACCAGCGGGCATGTTGTCCAGCCATTTGAACAGAAAGATCAGACCATGGATGGGCTCCAGGTGACGAAAGGCGTCCGCATTCATGGACCAGATCTCCTCCACCTGGGCACCCGTGCAGCCAAAACCACTAATCATCTCGGTGAAGACCCCCGGATCGCTTTCAATCAGGCACCAGTTGTTTGCGGCGGTTGCCCCTTTGGTGGTGACCGCCTCGACGGTTGCTTGTCCAGGATTGTCTGTGTCCATGGCTAAGAGAGTTATAACTTTAAATTAACCTTTTGGTCTTAAAATATGTGGTTTTTTGATTTTTGTATCAATTCCCGCTAAAACCAACTTCACTGTCGGAATTTTGGATTCCTTCTAAGTTTTTTTTCTTGACACTTGACATGAACCGTGTGATGTACATACATATGTATGGACATGCCAATTTGATTAATTGACTGCTGATGATTTTATTTTTATTTTTGATTTTCAATTGGACGAATTTGCAATGCAAAGGGGTTGAGGGGTTGAAATTTACCCCTTCGGGTGATCCAATTAATACAATTTTTCTCAGTGAACTATTAAAAGCCGAAACAATTAAATAATGATTCGCACCTTATCGTTCTTTCGCATTAATCTTATCAATATCTTTCTTCCAAGAAACACATTTAAATTTAGAAACCCCTTTTAATTTTGTTTTTATTTTTAATTGCCCGTCTGAAGATTAAGGCTACATCGCTGGGCAAACTGAGTAAAGAAAAGAAACTTTGCTTTAAATGGCGTCAATTTATCCATTTGGAATTTTTTGAAATTTTTAAGTGTGCTCTCTCATCTTTAGAGTTTAATTGGTTATGGCACTACGGTCACTTTAAGGAATTCGAACTTCGAGTTCGAATATTTTCGAATGTTATGCAAAATAAAGCTAGAATTTCTGAGCATACCCTTCTCATTTTCAATCATAATTTCGGGCTTCTCAGCCATCGAACCGCAATTGGCCATCGTCGGAATAAATGAAGCCCTAATGAGCCGCAATCGATCAACTTTGCTGATATGTGGCTCACCCTAATGCGTATATATCCTCCTCACTGTCGTGCACGCTGTGCATCTGGGCGTGGGAGTCACTGGCTGGCTGGCTGGTGGAATGGGGCAACAGGGACGTGGCAAATGGCGTCGCATCGCCAGGGGATTAACAGGCAGTAGCTGGGGCCGCCTGAGGGATAATAAGTGCATTGGAGCATCAAATCAATAAAACGCGCACACTGGCCCACGGTTGCGACACACAAAACACACACAGGCACTCGCATGGGACAGTGGCCATTGGACATGGGGCATGGAGCATGGAGCATGGAGCATGGAGCATTGGGCACGGAGCATGGGACATGTGAGGATTGTGCGGGTCCCTCGCCCCACTGCCACAAAGAATTCGCTGCATCAGTGGCTGCAATTGCGAAACATTGTTAATTTATGCAAATTTAGCCAACGCCGCTCGCTTTGTGAAACGCCAATGAGGCAAGAGAGTCGAGCCGCGACGCGGCGCTGCCCCAACTGGAAGCCTCCGCAGCAGTGCAACCACCAACGGCGTCGTCATAGCCGCGACCATGGCCAAAGCCGCGACCGCAGCGCCAACAACATTAACGGAGGAGCTGCAGCTGCAGTTGCCACTGCAAAGGGCGGTGTTCCTGCTCGGGCGCCATCTGCGAAAGGTGGAAGCTAAATCGCTGGTCCCATCATCCGGTTGGGCCCTCCGGGGCCTCCGTTGCATAATTTGACCCACCACCTTGGCGTATTTGCATTTGCCTCCATCCATCCATCCATCGCCTAGATCCCGATGCCAACCACAAAGCCTATTTAGGTTTGGGTCCACTACCAGCCACTGGGTTTCGAGCGAATTAGCACTCACCTAGCCAGAAGGTTTCTCATCGATGGCCACTCTAGCGCAGTCATAATATTAAATACATCTGAACACTGACCAAGCAAAGATTGCCATTTAAAATTAACTACAATTTATTAGGAGCTATTGCTATTTAATATATTAGATAGGTGATAAGTACAGAGTTTTATTGCTGACTTTATAATTACTTTATCAAAGTTCAAACCACCAGCACTATTATTACTAACTAATAACTGAGCTACATATAAATTCATGATATCAGCTCTTCCATATAATTGCAGTGTATACATATTTGATAATACAAATATATGGCTAACTGTATTTATTGTATTGTCTAGACACACGAAAACCGCAATTTGACTGCGCCTGCATTGCATTTACCATTTTTTTTTTTATTTATTTTTTCTTTTCCAACTCGATATTTCGTTTTTGTTGCACGGCTTAACCGCATTAATGGCAAATAAAAAAAAAAAATGAAAAAAGTAAAGCAAATTCCACTTAATTGTTCAATTTTCATGGAATTCGCCAGTTCAGGCGCTCAAAGGGCATATGCAATGGGCCAGGAGAAAGGGCAAGTTCGAAGTTCAAAGGGTGCCGGTGGTGGGAGTGGGACTCGTGGGATCCATGACAGATGTTGGGCGCACCTTTCGACCTCCGGGGCATAATGTGCACTACAGGTGTCCATTTCATATGGTAATTACGGCTCCGGGGGAAACTGGGATTTCTTAACAGAAAATAATGCTAAACCTATTCTCACTTTGACTTAAATTGCTCATGGTGGGCACAATAAACAATATGAAACAACAATGTAACATTTATAAGATTGTACAAATTTAGTTGGATTAAATTTAAGTGATACTTGAACTCTGGAAAACTCGGCCTCCTATTGTAAATTTGTAAATTTCAAGGGCTCCTATCCCCCAGTTATACAATATTTTTTTGGGATCCGCTCAGACTCTATGTCATCTGACAAGATCTGTCCCAAATGATATGCATTCGGGACAGCAGATCACAGCTGAAGCGTTATCTTAAAATGGTATGCAAAAAAAAAAAAAAAAAAAAAAAGTTAAAGAAAAAAAGTGTTTATACCATTTGACTGCGTCATTGGCGAGAAAACTGCACTCTGAGATTTACTCGTTGGGTTACGCGGTCTGTCGACCCCCAAGAATCGGATTGAGTGAAACTTTACGGAGTTGTATGTGAATTGTCTGTCTGTGGGTCTGCTCTCTTAATATGTGCTATTATGTTTATTCAACTAGCTGGGGGCAAATAAAGCAAAGACTCCAGTCAACGGAAATGCGCAGCCCGCTTTATCAACATTTACCTTGACGTTAGTGTTGGCCAAGATTAAGATTACGTATTAAAGAGTCAAAACAAATTGGCCAGAAGAAAATCTTCTAAAATCTAAGATAACAAGTCTGAGTCATAGCAGGCTTATAAAGTGCGTAAGTGGTACATAGAGCCATATCTGTGCTTGATATCCACTATATCATCTGAAAGTTATAAACTATATATCGCTTAATGGGGATTAGAAGATATTTGTCAGTTGATTTTTTAAATATAATATAATATAACCTGCGCCGCAATACCATAAATTGGTTTAGCCAAAACGGTTATCGGCGAGAGCAAACAAGCGATTATCGCGTATTTGGCCAGCGTCAGCGGAGATTTCGCTCGGGAAGCTGGCGAGATTTGAAGATAGCGAGTTTTTTTTTTTTAGCGAGATTTGCATAAAAACCCTGAAGGCTGGCATACTGAGGATAGTAACGATTCTTCATTCGAACCAAAAACACATCCAACGAACACGATGACAACGAACCGATCCACCAGACTTCTGGTGTTGCTAGTGGTAATTGCATAATACCGGAAATCGCAGCCATCGCGTCATCCAACGATCCAAGTTCAATCGCAACTTGCATCGCACACAGTGTCGCAATGGATTTTTGATCTGAACTCGTTCATTTTTTTTTTGTTGCTGTTCTATTTGTTTATAATTTACTGACGAGTTGTATTTTATTGAAATTCAATCCGGTGGTGGCACTTGGATACGCACATGCCGCGAAATCACGAAATCCCAAAAACATAAAATGCAACAATCAAAATCGAAACCGTAACCGAATCTGTAGCTCCCGGGACTCTTGTTACTTTGGATAACGTTCAAAGCGCTCGGCGATCACTCGAAAGTATCCTATGCAAGTGAAAAGAAATCACAGTGTAATTGTTAAGGTCCCGAGACAAACAGTGCACCGACCCAATCCCATGGAGCCCGCATCCACTAACACGATCTCTTCCTCCCCCCACAACCCGTGGGTTCTTTCTCTATCCCACAGTTGACCGCCCTGGTGGCCAGCCATCAGGCGCATGCCGCCGCCGTGGGACTCAAGTGCGGTGGCAAGAGCGCCGTCTGCGTGGGACCACTCTCCTATCAGCAGTGCGTTGATGACCTGACCTCCGGTCCGGTGGTGCCATGCGCATTGAACACCCGCTGTGTCACCGATGGCCTCGAGATCTGTGTGCCGGTCAAGTCGGCCGCTGAGGCGCCCACGGCGGCTGTCGCCAAGATGGTGACCATCACCGACAGTCCCGTTGTGAGCGAGTCGGCTCCACTTGTGGATTCCACCACCAGCGGTTCCGGCGTAGAGATCTCCACCGAGGGTGCACCAGCCAGCGCTGTTCCAACTAAGCCATCTGCTCCGGTTGAGACCACTCAGGCACCGGTAGAGACCACTCAGGCTCCGGTTGAGACCACCCAGATTCCGGTTGAGACCACCCAGATTCCGGTTGAGACCACGCAGATTCCGATTGAGACCACCCAGATTCCGGTTGAGACTACTCTGGCTCCGCTTGAAACCACCCAAGCTCCCGGCGAGACAACTACAGCAGCCATTGAAGAGACTACCACTGGGTCGGAAGCACCACTGGAGCCGGAATCGACGGTGCCCAGCGATACCACTCCCGTGGACTCCACATTGGCACCCGGATCGGAAGGCACTTACCCAACCATTGAACCCAACACACCAGGAGAAGATCCCAACGCTCCTGCGGGAACTACTCTTGCTCCTGGCGAAGTCGATCCCAACAGCCCCATCGACCCCAATTCCCCTCTGGACCCGAACGCACCAGAAGAATCTACTAACGAACCCAGCGCAGCTCCTGGCACCCCGGCTGATGTAACTACTGCCGCTCCTGGTGCTCCAGCTGATGGATCATCTGCCGCTCCTGGTTCTCCAGCTGAAGGATCTTCCGCTGCTCCTGGCTCTCCTGCTGATGTCACCACTGCCGCTCCTGGCACCCCAGCCGATGGATCTTCTGCTGCTCCTGGCTCTCCTGCTGATGTCACTACTGCCGCTCCTGGCACCCCAGCCGATGGATCTTCTGCCGCTCCTGGCGCTCCAGCTGATGGATCATCTGCCGCTCCTGGTTCTCCAGCTGAAGGATCTTCCGCTGCTCCTGGCTCTCCTGCTGATGTCACCACTGCCGCTCCTGGAGCTCCAGCTGATGTCACCACTGCCGCTCCTGGAGCTCCAGCTGATGGATCATCTGCCGCTCCTGGTTCTCCAGCTGAAGGATCTTCCGCTGCTCCTGGCTCTCCTGCTGATGTCACCACTGCCGCTCCTGGTTCTCCAGCCGATGGATCTTCTGCCGCTCCTGGTTCTCCAGCTGATGTCACTACTGCCGCTCCTGGTGCTCCAGCTGATGGATCATCTGCCGCTCCTGGTTCTCCAGCTGAAGGATCTTCCGCTGCTCCTGGCTCTCCTGCTGATGTCACCACTGCCGCTCCTGGAGCTCCAGCTGATGTCACCACTGCCGCTCCTGGTGCTCCAGCCGATGGATCTTCTGCCGCTCCTGGTTCTCCAGCTGAAGGATCTTCCGCTGCTCCTGGCTCTCCTGCTGATGTCACCACTGCCGCTCCTGGTGCTCCAGCCGATGGATCATCTGCTGCTCCTGGCTCTCCTGCTGATGTCACTACTGCCGCTCCTGGAGCTCCAGCTGATGGATCATCTGCCGCTCCTGGTTCTCCAGCTGAAGGATCTTCCGCTGCTCCTGGCTCTCCTGCTGATGTCACCACTGCCGCTCCTGGCGCTCCAGCTGATGGATCATCTGCCGCTCCTGGTTCTCCAGCCGATGGATCTTCTGCCGCTCCTGGTTCTCCAGCTGATGTCACTACTGCCGCTCCTGGAGCTCCATCTGATGGATCATCTGCCGCTCCTGGTTCTCCAGCTGAAGGATCTTCCGCTGCTCCTGGCTCTCCTGCTGATGTCACCACTGCCGCTCCTGGCGCTCCAGCTGATGGATCATCTGCCGCTCCTGGTTCTCCAGCCGATGGATCTTCTGCCGCTCCTGGTTCTCCAGCCGATGTTACTACTGCCGCTCCTGGTGCTCCAGCCGATGGCTCTTCTGCCGCTCCTGGTTCTCCAGCTGAAGGATCTTCCGCTGCTCCTGGCTCTCCTGCTGATGTCACCACTGCCGCTCCTGGCGCTCCAGCTGATGGATCATCTGCCGCTCCTGGTTCTCCAGCCGATGGATCTTCTGCCGCTCCTGGTTCTCCAGCTGATGTCACTACTGCCGCTCCTGGTGCTCCAGCCGATGGATCTTCTGCCGCTCCTGGTTCTCCAGCCGATGGATCTTCTGCCGCTCCTGGTTCTCCAGCCGATGTTACTACTGCCGCTCCTGGTGCTCCAGCCGATGGCTCTTCTGCCGCTCCTGGTTCTCCAGCTGAAGGATCTTCCGCTGCTCCTGGCTCTCCTGCTGATGTCACCACTGCCGCTCCTGGCACCCCAGCCGATGGATCTTCTGCCGCTCCTGGTTCTCCAGCTGAAGGATCTTCTGCTGCTCCTGGTTCTCCTGCTGATGTCACTACAGCCGCTCCTGGAGCTCCAGCCGATGGATCATCTGCCGCTCCCGGTTCTCCAGCTGAAGGATCTTCCGCTGCTCCTGGCTCTCCTGCTGATGTCACTACTGCCGCTCCTGGCGCTCCAGCTGATGGATCATCTGCCGCTCCTGGTTCTCCAGCTGAAGGATCTTCCGCTGCTCCTGGCTCTCCTGCTGATGTCACCACTGCCGCTCCTGGCGCTCCAGCTGATGGATCATCTGCCGCTCCTGGCGCTCCAGCTGATGGATCATCTGCCGCTCCTGGCGCTCCAGCTGATGGATCATCTGCCGCTCCTGGCGCTCCAGCTGATGGATCATCTGCCGCTCCTGGTTCTCCAGCCGATGGATCTTCTGCCGCTCCTGGTTCTCCAGCTGAAGGATCTTCCGCTGCTCCTGGCTCTCCTGCTGATGTCACCACTGCCGCTCCTGGCGCTCCAGCTGATGGATCATCTGCCGCTCCTGGTTCTCCAGCCGATGGATCTACTGCCGCTCCTGGTTCTCCAGCTGAAGGATCTTCCGCTGCTCCTGGCTCTCCTGCTGATATCTCTACTGCCGCTCCTGGCGCTCCAGCTGATGTCACCACGGCTGCTCCTGGTGCTCCTGCTGAAGGATCCTCTCCCGCTGGAGGAGCCCCTGCTGGTTCCGATGTCCCCGCTGGTGGAGCCCCTGCTGATTCCAATGCCCCTGCTGGTGGAGCCCCTGCTGATTCCAATGTCCCCGCTGGAGGAGCCCCTGCTGGTTCCGATGTCCCCGCTGGTGGAGCCCCTGCTGATTCCAATGCCCCCGCTGGAGGAGCCCCTGCTGGTTCCGATGTCCCCGCTGGTGGAGCCCCTGCTGATTCCAATGCCCCTGCTGGTGGAGCCCCTGCTGATTCCAATGTCCCCGCTGGAGGAGCCCCTGCTGGTTCCGATGTCCCCGCTGGTGGAGCCCCTGCTGTTTCCAATGTCCCTGCTGGAGGATCCCCTGCTGATTCCAATGTCCCCGCTGGTGGAGCCCCTGCTGGTTCCAATGTCCCTGCTGGAGGAGCCCCTGCTGGTTCCAAAATCCCCGCTGGAGGAGCCCCTGCTGATTCCAATGCTCCCGCTGGTAGCTCCCCTGGATCATCTTCTCCGGTACCAAATCCGCCAGCTAGCTCACTTGTACCATCGATTCCTGTACTTCCTGGCGGATCTGGCTCTTGGCCTTGGCATCCTCGACCGAACATTCCAATCTTGCCACCAACCTGGAGGCCTCTGCTGCCTGGACAAAATGGCTCAGGTGCTCCTGGCAGTGGGCTAATCAGTGGCAGCGTCAACCCGCCCCAACGCCCCCATCCCTTCTGGCCCAACTGGCAAAACTGGGTGAACAGCTGGCGACCAACAAAGCCAGTTCCTAGCACCGAGGCTCCTGTCCAACCGCAGAATCCTCAGCAGCCGCAGCAACCCCAAAACCCACAGCAGCCCCAGCAACCGCAGAATCCTCAACAGCCTGGAAACAACAATCCTGAGACCGCCGAAAGCGTAGAGCAAGCTGCTCCAGTACCACCAGCCAATGGACCAGCGTCCAACGAGAATGCCTCCGTCGAGGAGAGCAACAAAGCTTCCAGCGAGAAGTCGAAGGACAAGCCAAAGTCCGGTGAGGATCAGTCCAAGGAGCAGGAACAGAAGAAGCCCAGCTCTGAGGAGAAAGAGAAGGACAGCAAGGAGAAGAACGACAAAGAGAAGAACGACAAGGAGAAGAACGACAAGGACAGCAAGGAGAAAAAGGACAACGATAGCAAGGACAAGAAGGACAAGTCCAAGGAGGAGAAGGACAACGAGTCCCAGAAGGACAACGAAGGCGACGACGAGCCGAGCTCCAAGGAGAAGAAGCAATACGTGAAGGACCTGATCAAGAAGCTAAAGAAGGGTGAAGAGTGCGACGAGGACGACGTCTATCCGGATGTCCGGGATTGCCGCAAATACTACCGCTGCGAGGTCAAGAAGTCCGGCAAGCACAAGTTCGCCCACCTGCGCTGCGACAAGAAGGAGCGATTCGACTGGCTTACCCAGTCCTGTGTGCCCAAGGACGAGGCCCGCTGTCTGGAGAAATAGAACTGGCGCTCCATATTCGTTTGATATGCCGCTTCGCAATGATAACGCCACAATCAACTGCACTTTAATATTGGCAATGATATTCTAACTCCATTTCCTTGGTCCTACCTAATTTATTGCACTTAAACTTAAATATCTAACATTTTTTTTGTTTTCCCTATTAAATCTTGAACTTTATGAAAATCTGGCAAATCGGTTGTTTCCTTTTGGTGTAATATATATACTATCTAAAGGATTTCGTTTCCTTACGATTTCCAAAAAGATAAAATCGAAATCCTTCAATACTTAAACTATTCGAATGCGTTTAAGGCACAGCTGTTTTGAGTCTCGTCCAGTCATCTTTCTTGTTCCTAACAATTTGCTGATTATGCCTCCAATCCTTCTCGATGGCGCATAATGAGTGGCGGAACTTTGGTGGAACAAAGTTTCCGCAGCGCGCTTCCTTAAAGCATCTCACTTACACTTGCCAACTTTTTTTTTCTTTCCTATCTAAATATTTAGTGTAGCATACAATTTTGAAGTGAAATGTAAACAGGAGCAAAAAATGCGTTGAGGGGAAAGTGCATTGGGCTGGCTCCGGTTGAGGCCAGAAGGCAGATATAGCCGAGGAGCCGGAAATGGAGTTCCTGACCCCCAACTACAGGATACCAGATCCAGTAAAAAGGGGGATATATATATATATATATACATATAGAGAGAGAGAGAGCGAGGGAGTGAAGCAGAGCAATACACTTAAGTTGATTCGCTGTCATCCATTGCAGCTCATTTATCATTAGACGGAGTCACACAGGACCAGGCCTGGCGACAGTTTCAGTGTCGTCTAAGCAGGACGAGGACGAGGACGAGAACGGAGAGATGGATCAAGGAGGAGCGGGGACATGGGCGCGTCAAGAGCAAGCCCAACACTTTGCCGGGAACGAAAAGCGGGGAGACCACGACAACGACGACGAAGTAATTCAATTTTTATCGTGGGTAATTTTGTAACGAGAAACGAAGCAAGCAAATGCAATGGGTTTGGGGTTTGCAGCTTTACGGGTATATAAATATATATATATATAGTGTTGGGTTGTGGGTGTGGGCTATAGAGGACCATCGCTGACCGTGCTGATAAGAGCGAGATGGAAATGTTATACAGCCACTGACACGAGAATTGCGGGCTGACACCGAAAGCCAAGGCTTTAACCCTCCAAAGCCAACAAAGTCACAGCCTATACCTAAACATCTATATCTATAAAAACATATATTTAAACAAATATTGCTCGATATATATAATGATCTACTCGCTGTTAGCCGGAGTAACTTAAGTTAACATGCTGACTACGAAGTAGACAGCATTTAGGTTAGAGTGTACTTATAAGTTGAGGGAAATCTTAATTAACTATAAGATCTGAAATTAGTTGACAACGCCAGAGGGTTAAGGACCCAGGACGAGTCGAGGTCGACAAAAAGGAAGGATGAGCTAGCTGCCGCCTGGCGGGTGGTGTCGTGACACGGAGTGGTGCAACGCAATGTGCGACCATACGTTGAAAATTCAATTTGCCTGATGACTTGCTGTGGTTTAAATACGGCCAAAAAGCGACAGCGCACATTAAACTCATTGCCGCCGTTGTGGCCAAACGGATAAAAGGCGAAACGGACCGGCGACGGGCACCATGGCTACAGCATCATGGTTGGGACCCGTTGCCCAACAGATTCACCCATCCATGTCCGGCCAGCTGCACATTATATACTTATGCATACGATGCAACAAAAAACGACGAGGAGCCACACACAAAAAATAAAGGACAAAACCAAAAAATATATATAAAAAAAAAACAGGAACAACAACAGCAGCAGCAGCAGGACAAAAAATAAAGCCAGCAGAATGAGACAGCGGCGCGCAAAAAGCGTAAACTTTGTTAACTCCATTTGACAACACGGCGGAGTGGAGCAGAGTGGAGCAGAGTGCATGGAACATGGTGCATGGAGCATGGTATTCAGGATCCCATAGTCCATAGTATGGAATCCAGGCCGGCATCCCGGCCACATGGACGCGCACGGACCCACTTGAAGCCAGGCCGTTGATTGCATTTCATGCGCTTGGAAAATCAATTTTTATTTAATTAATGTGCCTCGTTGCATGCATTACACATATGCCGGAACCATGGTAAAAGTACCACATACAACAGCTAGCCCATATATGGGTTGAGATGTCCATGTAATAATAGCGCAGCTAGCTGAAGGATTTAGTTATCCGGCATGGCCAAACTGACCCTATTCCATAGCTCTATTAGTTTGACATAGTTTTACGGTTAAGGTTGGAAAGTTGATGAGCAGCGTATTCCCTCATCTGTAGGGATTTCAATTGAAATTTATACTATGCCGGCTAAGTACTATGCATTCCAGCCATCCAGGAGCAGTGGGGTACTCATCCGACGCCACCTTATCACTAATGCCAGCTGAGGACCGCCTTCCGCCTACTCGATTTCCGTAGAGCCACCTTTCGTCAAGTTCTTGAGCGCCCACGAAACCGAGGCGAAGCCCTCCATCTTCGGTACTCCAAACGCCAGCAGCCATCCAACGCCAGGGAATCCAACTGACCGAGCGCGGGTCTGGCCCTGGGAATTCGCGTAGAAGCCGGTAACATCAATCAGCGATCCCATCTAAATGCCATCAAATGGCATTTTCCACTGCCGCCTGCCAGGAAGCACAATGACGCCGCGGGGAGTTCGCCGTCAAGCGGTGGGTTGGTTGGATGGGTGGCTGGATGAGTAGGTGGCTGCGTGGGTGTTTGTTCTGGATCTGCAAGGTGCTGCAACAAACAATGGCGGGAGCACACTAACTGGCAACTTGTACTTGTATATTTAATATTCACATTTCAATTGTTTTTTTTTTCCACTTTTCGTTTTCATTCGAGCGAGTGGTTGTGGGTGTGGGGGTGGGTGGGTTTTGGTTCGATGGTGTGCAGCCAACTTTTCACCATCACCCAAACGGATTCATTGCGCAATTTATCCAGCTTGGGGTTCAGTTCGGTTGGGTTCGGTTCCTTGGCCCCAGTGACTTCGCCCCTGTTTGCTTTGACTTTTGAGCTTTCCTTTTCTTTTCCTTACTGTCAAGGAATCTGGCAACAGCTACTCCTGCACATCGCTGCTTTTGTATTTATAAAATTTTCATAAAGTTTCGTGTTATTAAAAATGGAATATATTCTCGCGCGAATACGCAATGGAATATTAATAGCATGAAAGAGCTTGAATTTTAATACAGATCCACAAATAACACTGGTACATAAGTAGCTGCTGGCAAGGCAGCACAATTTCATATCCTTGGGGAGTCGGGAATGAGCGAAAGTCCTTTTCCTGTCAATGGGAAATCTGTGCATATCTCCGTAAGGGTCAACAATCACGTTTTCACTCACTGGTGTGCTACACTTTCACGAAATCATCAAGATATTCATGTTGAAAATATGGTTTATGGTTTAGGATTTGCGACGAATGCAAACCCTTTACAGTATCCATAATCCGGCAGCTATCACGGATTAGCTATGAGAGATTGATAAGATTGATAATTTCCAATATATTATCATTGGCTAGAAGCTGCTTTGTTTTTGGTTCAGTGCAAATGAAGGTGTTCCGTCAAAGGCAACAGGATGACCCAGTCAGCGGGCCCGAATCCTGACCAATCTGGGTGCCAAAGTTCACAGTTGGCGGCTGCCAAAGGTAAAGTCAGATCCAGCTGTCCGCCATGCGGATGCGGGGTAATTGCCTTGAAAGGCCGCTGAAAGCCCTCAAACAAATTATAAATTGTTTCTCCACGGCGAGAGGACCGGCTCAAAAGGGGTTAACAACATTTGACGTCAGCCGCCCCAATTCAACTCACTCATTACCCCGACTCTGGATCTGGCTATGGCTGTGGCTCCATCTCCATCTGCAGCTTCTCCTTCCTTGTCCTTCTTCGGTCTGTCTTATCTGAGGCCGCTGATCCATCACCTGGTTCGCATGGCGCACGGAGTCGAAAGTGCCGGGTTCCGGACTCTGGCGTCCTGAGTCCTCAGACTTCGGCTTATGAGGCCGTCGTGGGGCATTTTCTGATTGCGTGTGCATTTTTAATGCCGCCTGCCTTTTGGCCTTTCAGCCACTACGCACTTCATTCATCAATGTGCGCCTGGCCTAAATGGAGCCACTCTCCGCTGCCTTGGTGGCCACCGCCTTCTTCCCGCCAAGACAAATGATGATGTGTATCCAGATTCCTTTTCGACATTTCCCTTTTGTTTTACTCGCTGCGGAGCTGACCTCCTGCTCCTCGATTTCATCATCCCACTCCTTCGGTAGAGTCGCTTACTTTTGTCGAATGGCTTGCACTGTAAGCTTTATGAAATGTTTATGGTCATCTTACAGAAATGATATGAATCTTATTTTATCTGGTATGATAACTTATAAGATAACATATTTATACATTTTTTAAAGAATGAACTAATGAAAACAAAAGTATGCAGTTAAGCTTTAAGATGCGTGGCGCATTCCCATAACCCACTTCTCCAATTCTGCAAAGATAAGATAATGTACTATGATGTATGTATGATATATATTACATATATGTAGGGTATACCAGTGTCGGTCATCAGAAAGCTCTTCTCCTTGCGCTCGCAGTGCTTACTTTGATTTTTATAAATTTTAGATGGCACACGCCTTTGCCTTTTGCCATCGCATCGCATCGCATCGCCTTCACCTGCGTTTCTTCTGTGCTGTGCGCTAATGAAATATGAATAATTAACACTGTGTTTTCTTTTTGTTTTACTTCATTTGGAGTTCATTATTTTTGGCTCTCTGCATTTGGCCCTGGTATTTGACTTTTGGCCTCGCCCGCGTGTCATCTTTTGGTGAAGGGATTCTATTCCATGAATTCCGGCTAATTACGCCGGAGCGAAGCCAGTTATTCCGTCAATTATTTATGCAGAAGCTACATTGCAAATTGGTTTAAACTTTGCTTGTTATTGTTTGGGCTTCGATAATGTTCAGCGATCCGATCACGATTCTCAGCTATATGTTATCGATTACAAGGAACCTGGTTCACCTCAAGTAAATTATTTCATCGTTAAGTATGTTTACATATGCCATATGTATTTAAACTAAAAACGTTAAATATTGCATGTAAATATATTTTAATATAAATATTATTTTGGTATTATAATACCGAACAAGCACACGGACAATCCTTTGGTATATAAACTTATCGAATATAATCGATGAGTGACTATAATCGTAAGCGGCGTTAGTTTTAAAGAAACTAAAGAAGAAGAAGAACATTTCGTTAAAAGTTTGAGAGCGTTGAGTTTTGGTGGGAAAAATGGCATTCTATCTGGAACACGTGTTAACTGGCGATCGGTATGACTTGACCGAGGGCATCCAAGTTCTGGGGCGCCACTCCTCTTGCACCTGTGTATTAAAGTACGACTACATGTCGCGATTCCACGCTCTTGTTCGCGTTAATGGTGGCGACATTTTCATCAAGGAGCTGGTAAGATGCGAAATACGATGGCGCAACCGATGGTTATCACTTATTTATGCCTTCCGCAGGGAAACAATAATGGCGTATATCTTAACTATTGGCCAATGCGAATCGGCACGGGTTGGCACGAAATAGTGGCGGGCGACATCCTGTACTTTGGGGTACAATTAGGCATCGAGCACGATGGGGAGATCCCGAATACGTTCGGAATATTCACCGTTAAATCATAAGACCAACCCAACGAAGAACCATTACTTTTCTGACTTGCTTAAACGTTGAACAGATTTTATACAATTTAAAGTTTAAGAGAAAAATGATAATGTACTCAATATACATGTAATTACTATACCTCTACCTATTGCTTCCTCACTTGGCTGGTAATTATGCAAGAAGAGATCGGGCTACGTGTGCATATTTGTAAAGGATTCCCTATGACAACCACCATAATATTAAGTTGTAATGGCCAGAAAGAATATAGAAAGGCCCGGGCAAACGACAAAGTTGTCTAGTATTATATAAGTTAAACGTTTTCCCCATTGACTGCAGCCAGTGCTCCAAAGGATATTTTGGATTGTAACGCTCTCAGTGTCGACTTACTCCCACTGACCCCCCCATTGACTAATTTGTCACTTTTGTTCTCGCCTCGAAGGGACTTTTGGAATATCTTGTTTGTTTTTTTTTTTTTTGTTGCCATTTTTGGCACTTTTTTTTGCTGGCAACCCTTTTCAAGGGCAATTTCGTATTCAAATGTTGTTTGACTCGGTGTCTGTCTCGCTTTCTCTCCATTTAGTTGCTGTACGTGTTCGTTGTGACCCCTGACCCCCGTTTTCCATTTCCATTTTCCCCGTAGCCAGTACATTTGGACCACATCCCCCACCGGGGAGCTCTCATTCGCACGTAATTAGCTGTTAATTTGGACTACCACTTGGCAACCGGGCGTGGAATTTACTTTGTAACTTCTCCATGTTTCGGCGTGTGGGACAGAGCCGCTCGTGGGTAAATTGGGCAAACGTTTTTGATTTGTCCCACAGAAGACGATGGGACTCGTATGGTTTATTAGCTCTGGTTTTGCTTTACACTATGCTTACGTTAAATTGGTATGATTTTACAAAGGTTAATTTGGTTACACAAATGTTATTTTGATTATACAATTGTTATTTTGACTATACAATTGTTATTTTGATTATATAATTGTTTTTTTGAATATACAATTGTTATTTTGATTATAAAATTATTGTTTTGACTATACAATTGTTATTTTGATTCTACAATTGTTAATTTGAATTTTTACAAACGATATTTTGATTTTACAGACAATATTTTGATTGCACAAACGTTATTTTGCTTATACAATTGATATTTTGAATTTACAAATGTTTTTGGTTGCTTATCTTAAGAGGCTGTAAGGACTACATTTTCTTACAGGCGACCAATGTTGTCAACAAACGCCTGAAGCTCGGCTTGACCCTCTGCGTCGGGGGCTGACATGATCTTGTCGAGAATCTGCCAGTGAATGTGCTTATTCAATAGTCCCTGCTTGATGATCAAGGCGCGCATCAGGATGTTGAAATGGCGAGCTCTCCAAGCGGGACGCAGTCGCGGAATATAGATGCGATTGTTGACCATCTCGTTGTCGTCCACATCGTCGATGTAGACCTCTCTGCGCTCCTCTTCGCTAGGCTGCTCCTGCTGCTTTGGAGGGATTTTCTTAGGCTTCTTTGGGGGTGGAGGTATGGGATTCGTTACCGGCTGTCGGTTGGCGAGCTTCGCCATCCATTTAGATTGCAGGGCGACCAGCGCTAGGTACTCCTTGTGCATTAGGTTTGGCACATCGCGGGACAGTTCCTCCAGCATGTCGATCATCACATCCTCCGGAAAGCTGCACGACTCCGGTATCCAGTTGCCATCGGTGGGCAAAATCTTGGCCATGGAACCAAGCAACGTGGTTACAATTTTTCAATGTTATTGTTTTGTGAAAGCTACGTCGATAGATCGTGCTATCGATCGATAATATGATAATCGGCTTACCGCAATGCGTGGGAGGATTATAGAACGTTCACACTTATATTGATGTTATAAGCTATTAAATAAATATATATGTATATAATATAATGCCACAAAATATTTTATTTATATGCATTTATAAATGGTAATTTAATTTAAATACCAAGTTATCTTGCAATCGAAAGAGCCGATAACATTAGAAATAAGACCAAGCTTAAAGAAACTTTTAACTTAAACTGCGACAACCTGGGCGTTGGACAGCTTCAGTTTCATGCGAGACGTCACAAGGACCAAGGAGCATTGAACATTGGGGCACCACCACCTGCAGTGCAGCCCCTGGCTCCCTTGCCCATCCATCTGGTGAGCCAAGTAACCCCGGGAACCCAGCTGACAAGCAAATTACTTGACCGGGGCCACACCAACCACAAGTCAAGGTATGGCTGGCAACCGTTAACTTTGCAGCTAATTATAAATGAAATCCGATATCAAAAGGCACACTGGGACACGCCTTTGTGCAACACCCAGCCACCACCACCCACTCACACACACGGGGGGTTGCCCCATGCACCCCCCGCACACACACACACACACACAGACACTGAACCAGCCGTCGAATACACAGACAATGTCAATTCATTTGGAGTTTTGGAAGTCCTGGTCTTGGAGTCCTACGGTCCTGGAGTCCTGGATTCCAACCGGCCGCCAGTCTGTGGTTCTCGGCAAACAAACAAATAATGAAAACAGCACAAAGGGGCAGGCATCCGGGCGGCACTGGCGGGGGGAGGGGTGGCATGGTTGGTGTATTGTGGGCGTGGACCGAGAACAAAGTGGAAAATTCATAAAATGTCATTGTCGCTTTATTAAAACGCGCCAAAAACCTTCACGATGCCCCACCACCACTAGCAGCGCAATCTAACCCCCATTTCTAACACACAATTATGCAGTGAAATCAATTGGGTATTGAAAGCAATTTAAGTATAATAAATAATTTCATTCAACTAAAATCTAATACAAATGTTTCAATTCTGAGAATTTTACTTAATGTTTGTATATCTTTTATAAACCTTATTATAAAGCGATCATTTCGATTGGCAGTATTTTTAGCGGTGCACCCACACATTGATGTCAATCGTGGTACAACGAAGGGGGTGTTTCCGCGGGGGGATTTTGGGGGTTGGGTGGGGTTTTTGGGGGCGCATGACTGGGTGGGTGGGTGCTTTGGCAAATTGGGCGGACGGCGACGTTGTCTGCTTTGCCATCGACAGCTGTTGGCGTCATTTACAAAAGCTTTTTGGCCGTTTTATGGGGTTTTGCAACAGTTTCATTTTCATTTTGCGCAGGGCGCACACACACACACACTCATGAGCAGGAGAAGGCGGTGGGCGGGGGTGGAGTTTGGGGGTCGCATAATGCCGCCATTAGAAGTTGCCGCCAAGCACTTGCTAACGCCAAAAGATGATGATGAGCAGCAGCAAGAGCAACAAGGACCATATGCCATATGTGTATGCAGTGGCATTCGCAGAAGGGGTCTAAACTATATATTTATATATTTAAGTACTACTTTTAAACAATAAGTGAAGGTAGCAGGGTGCCCTTAAAAACAAGATTAAAGCCCTTGATTGGAAGTTACTTTCTAAAAGAGAAAATATCCCTATAAAGACTTTAGTTATAAGCCCCCTTTATCATATGCCAAAGACGCCCATGTATGTTACGCCGCAATTGTATCTGTAGTTGTGCGATGTTGCGACAACGATAATAGCTCCAACGTTTGTTGATTCGTTTGCCGTCTATATATATAAATGTCTGCCTGCCCAACCTAGGATTTTATCACGCCCAAGCCCCCAAAGTCCACGCCCCGGTCCCCGCCCATGCACCCATAACCATTTTCCCTTGCCCCTTTTTCCCAAGCGTCGTCATCGTCAGCGTCATATTTGAACTTTTAATATTGACGCCATTTAACACGTTCGGGTGGAAATTTTATAAATGACTCTGTCTGTCGTTGGCTGGCTCCCTACTATCACCCCCCTGTAGCCTCCTTGTAACCACCTTGTAGCCTCCTTGTAACCCCCTATAACCCGTGTAACCCCCCACTGTGAACGACAACCTTCGATCCCCTTCGACGCGACAACGAACAATGATGATAATGATAATGATAGTGCCGATGATGATGGCGATAGCGCTGATTATGCGGCTGATTTGGGCCGTGAGTAGTTTGGCTTGAAAATGCAGTTAATACGTTGAATTACTCGACTGTTTGTGGCCATGGCATAGATAATTGAATCATGATTTCAAATTGGCCAATTGGTTTATAACTTAAATGGCATGCCTAATAAATCGATCAAATCAAGAGTTTTGAGTTTTGATATTTGAGTATTTCAATTATATATGTTTGGTGATCATCTTGATTGGAATCCAGGGTAGTAGCTCAAAGTTTCGTGTAGTCCTTGTTCAAACTGTCAGTAGTCACTTGCGGCTTTTACGTTGGATTGTCTGCGAATTAGCTGGAGAGAGCAAATCACTTAAAGCGACCGCGCAGCTCAATCACGGCAACTCCAGGACTTTTGGGGCGGTACACTGGGACATTAGGACAACGGGACATCGGGACATCAGGACACGACAGTGGAGTCACTATCGAATGTCAGGAGTGTGTGGCATCTTATAAATCGATATGAGTGTCTGTTGCACAGACAGCGAGACTGAGACTGAAGTTCGATCGTTACTGCCGTCGACAAGAGTGCCTGTCCTGGCATACACTGCAAGAAATTAGGTAGTTACTAACGCAATTTAAGCAATTTACCTCATTTATTGTCGTTTTGCACGAGAGAGCTTAAGATTGACTATGTTTTAGTCCTTGGCCAAAGTAAAAAAAATGTTTTTGCCAGGCAGTCGAAAGTCGCCGCACAAGGGACCCCTTTTTTCTGCCTGTGCAACATTGCGAGGGGTGCAAATGGGCGCAGGGACTGTGGCAACGCGTCATCTTGTCAAATATTTCGCGCTAAATTAACACGACAGCGCGCCCAAATGGAGTAAGAAGATGTCAGCCGGGCCGAAAGGACAGACCTGGCACAGAGTCGCTAGTTGCAAGTGCCGGGTCCTCAAAGGACGCCAAAAAAAAGAAAAAAAAAGTACAGCTCAAGTGGTGCAGGGGCGTTGCAAAAAGGGGAGCGGGAAAAGGGGCTGGTGGTGCGGATGGCATTGCCATGTGCCGGCTCCTTTGCACATACATACATACTGGTACATAACTCAAATAGCGACGCAGTTGTCTGCACCACCCCCATTTGTATGTGTGTGTGAGTGCATAATTTGTTGGCTTTGTGCAACACCCCCCCCTCGTTGGCCCCCTTTTTTGCCACCTACCCCCCACTGAATGGCAGACGAAGCCGTGCCAGGCATCAAGACAGGCCAAAAGTCGTTTGGTCGGCCAGGACATGCAGCCAGAAGATTCGAGCCGAAGATTTAACTACCCTACAGGCAAATTTATACAACACTTATGGCAATATTGAAGTTGGCTATTAAGATATATACTAGTATTATGCTCCTTCTGTAACCCAAACATTTTAATCAAATCTTAGTGTTACTTCATATGACTTCCACTAGCTGAAGCACCTCAAGAAAGGGTATTAAAAAGTGGCGGAGGAAGATGCTTGCAACAGCTGCCGCTTGCAAAAGTTAACACTAACTAAGGACAGGCGGCAAGACAGACAGGGTGGCAGAATGAGAGGGCTTGATAGACAGAGAGAGAGAGAGAGAGAGGCGGCTAGAGCTGGTGTGACAGGGACAGGGGCTGGGTGTGAGAAAGAGATGTCGAGGCAGAGCGACACAGACACGGCATATTATTAAAAATGATAGCAGCAATTTAGGCGCCGGCGTAATTAAAATTAGTCAACCTAATGATGCATCATCATCATTATCAGACAGCGGTGGCAACGAGCTAAGAAGCCAGCCATTCAGCATTCCCCATTTTATTACTATCACTACTATTCAAAGTGGTAATAAATCGGAATTTAAAGATCTTGAAAAATGATCACAACATGAAATAAAACAAAACATTCGCTATAACTCAAGTTAATTTCATAAGTCATTAATTTTAAGTGACCATTACATATATTTATACATTTCCAAGTTAATAAAACTCTATGAATTCTTATCAATTTCAGCTAAATGGCAAGCTAAAGCATTTCTACGAAAATCTGCGGTCGTAACTCTGAACATCGAAATGCCAGTTGTAAGTACATAATTTTCTTGCATTTATCCTTCCCTTCGATGACGTCATTATGGGTGGCGCATATGGCGCAAAAATTGGCAAGTGGCAAGGGGGGGGGGGGGGTGTCCTTACAGGCACCCAAGGACGCATTAAAAGCCAATAACAACATCCGTGATGAGCATGAAATTAATTTACAGAAAGCACTTGATGGGCTTATTGACAGACGCGGGCATCGCACATTTATAGCCGGCCATTTGCGCTCTAAAACTGTGTGGATATATCCATGTGTATATATCTATGTGTATAGGGATATACTATATGGGGGGATGCAACCATAAACAGACGCACACTTATTAATTAAAAGCATACATTAAGGCCACACTCACCCACACAGACGCGCACAAGGAATAGCGCTTTATGTGCGGCCAGATCATAAACTCCATAAAATCCTTATACGACCACCATCTACCACTGGGCACTGCGCAAAAATGTGGGCAGCATATGATGGAAACAACTATTCTATATTTTAAACTGCAAAATATTAACAGACCAATATAACTATTTTACCTTTAATATTTTATTTAATGCTCAATGCTCTATATTTTTATTTCGAACATGAAAAAGTATTGAGTTCTATAAGTTCACATCTTTAGAATAATATTTTCGTACTATTTTCCAAATAATTTCGTATTCAAAGGATAAAATGAATTATCTAAAAATACTAGTGTTGGTAAATCCTTGAGTGTTCATTATTTTTCTCAGTGCCTGCTGGCAGCAACATTTGGTGAGCATATTGAACGCCTTCTTGGCCTTTTCGGGATAGCATTTGGCTTTGGTTTTGGCTTTCGCTTTGGTTTCGGGGCTTGGAGCTCATAAAAATTGGCTTAGACCGCATCAATGTTGGCCTGTGTGTGCGTGTATGTGTGTGTGTGTGTGAGCACGATTGTTTATATGGGCCACTATTAAGCGAGTTGAAAAGTTGACATTATTTTTCGTTTATATTTAATCATAATTTCAATTAAAATTGCTTTTACGACACTGCCAACAATGACGTAGTGTTGGCTAAATGGGAGTGCATCGTTAAACTCGTAAAACCGAGTGTGATGACTAAGTAAATCACATCGGGCGGGTTGAGGGGTTCATCTGGAATAGTGAAAGCAAGGGTTTTTAGAGCTGAGCCATTATTTGCAGCTGTGCGGGTGAGCGAAAAGTTGTTAAGAAATTGGGGAATTAATAGCTAATTACAAAATAGAGAGAAATTAACATTACTGCGCAAATGTTTGCTAAGATATTACAACATTTCAAATAGTTTGATGGAGTATCGATTAAAGCTAGAATTTAAATTGCTAAGCAGTGATAAATTTGGTCAAAGCCTATTTGATAATTAGTCATTTCATTATACAAATGAAATGCATTGATTAATCGTCGATAACGATAACCTGGCCAGTTATGCACTCGACACAAATGCTGCATTAAATGCAAATGGGAAATAATTATCTGATTGTGAGTCATCTGCAAGACAGAGATGGGTGGGTTGCGAGAAAGAGAGGAGAACAACTGCACAGAAGTCAATAAAGGATCAAAGGAGAATGCAAATCGCAATCGCCAGTGTCAATGGCTGTTTTCATTTTATTCGCCTGTTGTTTTATTTATTTTCTAATGATTTATTTATCTCTTAGCCTTTGTGGTCCGTCGCTGTAGATGTATCTGCATCTGTATCTGTATCACTGCCTGTGGCTGTACATGCATTTGTATCTGCATGTGTATCTATGTCCGTAGATTTGACTTTCACACATGGCACGTACCGTACCGGACTGGACCGGACCGGACAACATGAAACGAAATACAAATAAATATTTTCGCAACAGCTGCAGTTGAAAATATCTACTATATATGCCATAAAAAGCGCCTCCCATTCATTCGCATTCATTCAAATGCATGGCACTTGCCGCCGCTTGCAGTGCAACCCCGCCGTTGCATCCCCCAATCCGACGAGCTCCGGCCGGCCGGACAACTGTACTGAACTGACCTGACCCCTCCTCCTAATCCCCTGCTAATAGTTCCATCTCCACGACCCTGCGGTCATTGCATTTGCGGGCAGTTCAATTAAATTTTCCCAGTTCAATGCATGCGGGTGGCCCAACACTAACTAATAGATGGAGGACGATGGCGGTGACGACGGGTTGGCAAGGCATTTCTATCACTTCATATTTCTTTCTATTAGGTGGAAACACGAACCCCCTGGCTCAATTAATTTATTTGTTTATTGCATTTCATGCGCCATATTTAAATCATGGGTTTCTGCAGTCGGGGGAATCAGGCGATATGGGCGCACACACTCGTATCGTTTATCATTATATGGCCTATTAATTACCAAATACCGTTTGCCAGTCTGCAACCCCTGCTCATCCGTGGCTCACTATAATACCCCGTACAAAGGGGTATGCTGCATTCGTGATCATGTGGATGGCAGGTGGATATTGTAGAAGGAATTTTCATCGAGTGCTTACTGCATATTTGGGGGAATCTTAAGATCGAAAGCATAAAGTGCATGAGTCTTAAAGAGTTTATGATATAACTATGTATATAATCAAATCTAATTAAGATATTAATTTACATTTAAGGCATAAAATGTTATGTTTGGCTTGTTTAAAAAAAATACAATTGCTAAATTTCGATTGGCGGGTATCCGAAAGTCTGAATATTGACAATGAACAACTTTCTTGTTTTCAAATTGCATTTGCACTTGTTTTTATGGCTTTTGCCGGACTCCTGGTCCTTGGTCCTTGGTGCCTGCATCCTGGACCTGCTTCTGGTTCTGGCTCTGACCATCGCCTGCAGACGGACGGAATGCAATGCAAGTGCAGCTGGCGCCGTTCCTGCAGTGCTACTCCTGTAGGAAAATGCAAGGGGCACAATGTGGGCAAATGTGAGTTGGAGGTGTTGGCTGCCCGATTGGCTGCTCCAGTGCTCCTCCTCCAGATCTGAGTTGCTCTGTTGTGTCTGGCGCATTTCACATGATAAATGATGCAACAGACTAAACGTTGAAAATCGCTGCAACGAGAACGCAGTGCAGGAATGAGTGCGAATCCGCCCCTTCACGGGGATGAGAATGGAATTAGGTGCTGGGAGCTGGGAGGATCTGGACACTGGGAACTGAATCGAATAGGATTCAGGATGGGCAATGGCAATGGTCGCCTAATAAGCCAACACACCAGAGCGTGACAAAACAAACAAATTGATGGAATGCCAGGCATCATAAATAATGACTTGCGATCCCCAGCAACAAAGGACAATAATAAACTTGGAGCAGTTTCTGTCCCATTTTCTGCGGGGATATGTGAGCAAAGCGAATCCAGAGCGTTTGCCCTAACTTAAAAATTCTAATCGAGTAATATGGTTCAATTACTTGGAATTAATTAGCTGCAGTAGCAAAATAGGTACATTTTTTAGGCTTTCTAAAATGAGAAAACTTCGAGAAACCATCTAAGACTTGACTAAATATACCGTGATTTTAGTTAATAGCATTAAAATTTTAATTTGTAGATTAGATTCTGCTTTGATAAGATCTTTATTATATGTATGTTCTTGAAATTGTTGGTAAAACCTGTTAATGTCAAAGGAATTGATTTATATATGATAATATATGTGATAATATTAATATTTCTGTACAACTTGTTCATTTTCAAATGTTAGATCTTAGTGACTTAAATGTTATTTACTACTTAATAATATTTAAGTACTTAGCTCTATATTTATATTCACCCCACTTGCAGCGTGTGTTCTACATGCAGATGACAATGGGGCGCGAAGAGAGTCCAAAAAATGTTCGAACGCATATTGTTAACGGAGTGGTGGGCAGTGTGGGCGGTGGGCGTGGCGGGCCGAAATCGGATATGTGCACAACAATACACACAGGCTCATGTGGGGCACACGACAAATTCCGCACGGCCGGAATACATATGCAAAATGTATAATTAACCAAACACACACGCACACTTTCAGAGTGAAAAGGACCAAAAAGGAGAGCGTAGGTGCTGTGTGTGTGTGTGTGTGTGTGTGGGTGGGGAAATGTTACGGCCGCTTACACAGACAGCCGGGCACTTCGACCACGTACCTCGCTGATCCCGTCACTCCTTGCCATCCTGCCACTTCTAGCACTCCTGCCACTTTGTCCTATCCGGCCGGACATGGCCGGCAAGGCATTGAATATTTTGACTTTACCAAATACCCTGCCAAAAGGGTATTCCCAATCGATAAGGACAACGGCCAAAAAAGGGAGTGCGCTCTTCTGGGATGGCATTTAAAAGAATGAAAAAGTGCAGTATGTTCTTTTTTAAACATCTAAGCATCTATAGATTTGCATTTTCTAAAGTAAACCAATATTATTATTTATATAATATGCTAACTTGCATTCAATACATTTTAAACAATTCGTTTTTAATAATATAAGATGAAAATTAAACACATAACTAGAATTGTCATTATGGACACCTCTTCTAGCTTTTTAGCAATTTCAGAGCATCGAAAAGTCGTCATACTTTCTCTAATAATCGCACCCATTCACTTTGCTCGTCCCTTTTTACGAGTGTAACCTGTGTGAGTGAGTGCGGCAGTGGCAACAATGAAACGGGCAAAATGTTGCTCATTTTTTGTCGGTCCTTCCGTCCAGGCACTCTACCCCAGAATTTTTGCCCAAACCATACCAATCCAACCCCCCTCCCCCCATCCGTTCCATGGTCCTGGTGATGTTTGGTCCAGTGGCTGCTCCTTTGGCCAATGTTGCTGCTACTGCTGCTCCTGCTGTTAAATGCTGTGGTCAGCATTGCTCCACCTGCTCCACCCGTTTTTGCAAAAATATGGAAACATTTGGCACTAATTGCATGTGCTCAGCAGCAATGTTGCTGCTGCGGAGCGACAGTTATGACAGCGGCAATGGAAAATGGAGGCGTCGGCGGCGGCGGCGACTGCACAAAGCACAAAAGAAATTGCGCAAAAATGGTTGTAACAAAAGAACAGGACACGCACACACACACATACCCACACACACACACACACATGTAGCCGCCACATGTGAAATGGGACAATTGCAGGACATCATAAACGTTTGCCACACCGCAAAAAAAGGCAAAGAACTTCCACTAAAGATCTGAAAGCATCTAAAGGTTTTGCAATTAAACATTAAGAAAATCCATAGTTATCAAAGCAGAAATGATTATTAGCTATTACTTTATCATATACAACATTTTTTTTCCAGTGTAACCCTCGGCGAGGCCAAAAATGTTTCAGAAAGAACCCAAGAATGAGCGAAAGAATGCGCGTGGCGCAGAACAAGGAAATTGGGGGTATGAGTATGAGTATGGGTATGGGGAGTCCTTCCCCAGGACTCCTGTTGCTCCTGTGCCATTCTGTTTGCTACTTCTTTCTAATAGTTGTTACACACACGCATAAAAGCCAACGACGTAGCAGTAGCAACAGCAGTCCCTGAAAGCGAGAGAGAAAAAAGCGGCAAGAGAATGGTGAAAATCCGGCGGAAAAGTGGGCAAATGGTGGGGGGGCAAGGACATCCTTGTAAATGGCAATGACAAAGGCAACAATCCGCGGCATATGCACGTCCTGTATACGCCAGCATATTTTACTGACCATGGGCTTATGGCCCCTTTTCGATAAAAATCCAGACACTCGAACGTAAAGAGAGCGCCGCTTGAAAAGATGGCCAATTAATGAAGAATTTCCAGTGCCATGTTTGCGACAAAATTAAACATCATTTGGCTTTATTAGCATCATTAGAGTTCTTAAAAATTTGGGTCATGGAAAGAGGAGGTCATTGAATTGAGTGTATAAACATCCTTGGAAACAATCTCTTAACTCTATCTATCTATCTCTATGGCCAATTGAACGATAATGCCGTCAGAAGAGAGGACATTCCAAAGACCAATAACCGTTATTGGCGGGGCACTCACCTGTTACCTGTTTGAGTGAACCGCTATTTTTATTCCCAGCTGCACTGGAGTTTCTAATTGGTGGCTGCGTTCGTGTGGAAGCGCCTCAAAATGATGCTTCTCGAGACAAAGTCCTTTTGGCAACAGCAGCCACTGGGACTCGTCTAAGGGGGAGGGGGAGGGGGAGGGGTTAGGGCCAACTCATTTTGGCCATGAAGAAGACATCAAGGGTAAAAAAGAGGCGAAAATTTATTGAAGAGCAAACTCATTTGACTATAACTTATGATTGGATTATCGGTTTAGTATGGCATTTGACAGCAGCCAGCCATGTGAGTGTGTCTGTGCGCCTTTGTGTGTCTCTCTGTGTGTGTGTGTGTGTGTGTGTGCGAGAGTATCTGTGTGAGTATCTGTGTGGGCATCTGTGTGTCTGTGATAAGACATATGTCTGTGCGCCTATATGCAGGCTATGCAAGCCAAGAGCCTCGGTGGGAAAGTCATAAATGCGCCGCAGACAAGCGGAAAGATGCTGGCTGACTGTCTCCGGCACTTTTACCTCTTTCTCCGCCCAACCAATACCCCCCGCCCGCCCTCCATCTCTTTTCAGGCTGCTCTTTTTGGCCAGCAAATTCGTCTGGCTGGGAGGCACTGAAACAAAAATACTATATATAAATTGAAATTTTAATGTTCATTATTGATAAACATTAAAGATACTAGTGATGTTTTTTGTTTATTTTTTACCCCATTAAATAATGCCTGCCGAGTGATAACTTTTTTTAAAATAGCTGTCTAAAAGTATGCAACTGTATGCTTCTAAACAGGCAGCAGGAAACGCAAAGTTCATTTTATGTTGCATACTTTCAGGCTGCCGTTCAAGTGATTTTACTTCAGTGGCTTCTTTGGCACTCTACTCTTTGTTTTGTTGCTATATGCAGTGGCATTAATTACATTTGATTTAATTTTTAGCGGCATACCATCATTTCTTTCGGTGCACTTGCTCCTTGGTCTCCGTCTCCGTCTGGGTCTGAGTTTTGGTTTTTTGGGCTTCGCTTTGGCTGCTTCATTTGGCTGTGGCAACATGCAACAGCAAGAGCAGTCAACGCGATTGCTTTATGTCTATGCTACAGCCTGCAGCCGGCAGCCTCCAGCTTCCAGCGTCGAGCATCTAGCTACCAGAGCCTCATCCTCATCCATGAGCACCCCATCGCCCCTTCCGAAAGTCACCCCCCTGCGCTTTGTGTGCCAGCCTGTTAGGGTCTGTTTTATTGCGCCATAAACACGCACTTAGGCACATATACGCAAAAAACATAAGCAAATACGAAAATATGCACTGCGAATAAAAGTTGGAGCTCAATTCGTTGCTTTGAAAACTGTGTTTCTATTATAAGAATATATAGCTAAGAATATATTATATAGTATTAAAGTGGGTTTTTCGTGGCTCATGTTTTATAACATCAACATATAAAACATAAACATATTTTCGCCAGTGTACAGATACTTTTGCATGTATGGCCTAAGTAGTCCCAGTTCCCCGGCCACCTTCTAGCCATAACTTTCGTTAGCCTTTGGAAATGTGTAGCCGAGTGTAAAATTTTGATTTTTCAACCTACACAAACAAAGAGCGGATGACTTGGGAGGGGACACAAAAGAAATTGGGGGATGCGGTGGGGAGCCAAAGAGGCTCGGCAATTTGATAACGATTTCAAGTGCTGAACACCCCAAAAAAAAAAAAAAAAAAAAAACATTGCAAATCCGCAAAGAAATGGGAAATCACAGAATTAGACCATGCTAATAGGAAAACTCCCAAAACTGGTAAACTCTAGTAACATTTAAAGTAAATTAGCACTAATACTAAAACTACTTTCTATAACGACTAACTTACCAATCTATAAGGTTATGTTTGCCACTAAGTTTCTAGTTTGATTTTCAATCGAATTTATACGTTTGTATTTATTTAAAGAAACACCATCTGTGTTTCCTTTCCAATGGGAAATGAATTTTCCCTGCGTAAACCTGAAGCATAATTTTGCTGTTCTCATAATGCGAGTAGGTCAAAGGACTTGGTGCCAGTACGGTGTGCACTTTGCCCAAACTTTAATGCATTTAGATGGGGCAAATGGAATGTCCTTGCTCCTGCTTTTTGTCCTGCTCCTTGTCCTGCTCCAGCTCTAGCTCCAGCTTCAGCTCCTGCCACTTTTTCCGGACGCCGTTGCCAAGTGTCGCGCCATAAGAGACGCAAAAATCTCGGCATAAACTAATTATGTCTGCTTTTTAGGCGCTCAGGCAGGCGAACGAACACATTCGCACACATACATACGCACATACGCAAGTCAAGATATTGAATTTCCCAGTGAAATTTGCCTGCAGGAAAAGCTGCTGGCAGATTCAACAAGTTATATGGTTGGGTATGTGCCCCATTTTTGCTACCCCCCCAAACACATTCGCACAAAATACGAACGTTCCAGGAAAATGAGGTGTATGTTCGGTTTATTTTTCGGTTTTTTCTTTTCACTCTGTTTCAATAAAAATGTGAACAAATTATTTTCGAGTGGCCTTAGATTCGCCTCCTTGGCCATAATTGGTTATCCTTCGTTTATTCACCGACTGTAAGCCAAGTTTCACATGACAGTTATGTAACGCCGCAAAGGACTCTGCCAACATAACAGTATGTTGCGCTCTCCGAAGAGAGCAAGGACAACAGTGATGTTAGGTGCGAAAGAGAGCCAGTAAATAAGGGAGAACGCAACTCTCTTAGGTAAACTCTTAGATGAAGTATAACAGTTTTGCTGAAACAAACTGTTCAATTTGTAACGCCTAAGAGAAAAGTTCCGCGGCCACTTAGCATTAAACTAGAACTAAACCTAATGTTTTCCTTTAAAAATTTCTAGAAAATGTTTTAGAAATTCTTTTTAATATTTGTAAATATATTTTTCAATGTATTTTAGTACAATTAAGTTGTTTACTTTAGGAGAATCCTTTTAGCCAAGACACCAATCCGCGAATATAAGAGTTTGGCATGCCGCAAATCTCTGAGGCATTTTATTAGCGTAAACTTCATGTAAACTCGATAATCAATTCCATTTTCCGAACTCTTTTTCAAGAGTTTTCTCTTAATTCTTATCCTTCGACAAAGAACGCAAGCGCACAGAAAATATAAGTCAAGTTTTATAGCATTTAAATAATAATATTTCGGAGTGTCGATTTAATAATGCAAAGTGTAAGATCTGACACAATTTATTCGGCAAATAAACTCTTTTGAATTATTCAATTGAGCGAAAATCGTATGCAACAAAACTCAAAAGCTGATTAAATTTGAAATACTTTATTCAAGCATATGTTCGATTCGATGCAAAAAGATCAAGCGATTTAACGCTTAATAGCCGGTAATGCTGCCCGATACGCGAAGATATCCCTCGATATTGCCAAATTTGAGCTTAACAATGCCATCGATGGCATCGCGATAGGTAATGATCATCGGACCACCGATCCTTATCCCATTCACGGCCACACATCCGGTGCGACTTTCGTTTTCCAGAAACAAGGCCTTCTCGCCGCGAGTCAAGCTGGCATGGAGCTTATGCAACGACTTTTTGTGGTATAAACGGATTATTCAGATTGGGATATGTACATATATACACATATATATTCACAACTCACCTTATCGGGCGAATAGTAGTCAAGACTCTTGTCGTTTTCATCGCTGCCGATGCGCCAAACTTGATAGGTGTGCAACACCTGGGTGGGTCGACCCTCAAACGATATGCTGGCCATTCGGATGCAGTTCACCACTTTGAGTTTAACTTCTGTCGAATTTTCCGGATTGCCTCGAAATTTTGTTTTCTGCTGCTATATGCAATGGAATACGATATCGAACTGAATGTACGACCAAAATTATTTTGACATTTGTCTAAGCATTGCCTACTGTGATGCGGTACTGTGATCACTTGGTCCTTGAAACTAATTTCATCGAACAAACGGAGCTGTCAAATCCATGTACCCCTGCCCTACCCGAAATATATTCAGTTTGCCACCAGAGCTCGTCTGGAGCACAACTCGTTTCGGAACGAAAAATCTAAAAATTTCGAAATTATTGTGTAATTGCTAAGCTACAAATTGTACAAGCAAACCAAAAAAAAAAAACTACACAGAAATCGTACAACATTTGTGTTTCTAGAGTTTCATGCTTTTGTTGACTCAAATACTCGCCATTGCTTTTTGTAAAGACTTGAAAGCAATGGCAACGGATTGCAAAGCAACCGCTTAACACAAAAAAGTAAGTAATTGAATTGTTCTCTTTTTTTTCCATTAACTAACAAATATTTCAGCGCCGTCCTGCTGAATGAGGGGTTTGCTTGAAGTTTAACATATTATACTTAATCGACTTATCACTACATGCTTATATATACTATCGTGGAATTGGTAAGCTACAAATTTAACAAAAAAATTAACCGCCACAGAAATCTTTACAATATTTCAGGAGTTTCATGCTTTTGTTAACTTAAATACTCGCCATTGCTTTTTGTAAAGCAGAAATGGGAAAGAAATTTTGCAACGCATCTGGATAATTGGTGATGGGCATCTCCTTCGGAATCTGACAATTCGATAACGGGATTACACATATTGCAGTCAAATCGATGGCACCGGTCCCGTTGGACAGTAGCTTGCATCGAATCTAACATGTTATACAACACTACTCGACCTAAAACTATGGTCTTATATGGGATAATGTGCGTTTAGAAGGGTTAAAAATAAAATATTGTTAAATTAAAGCGGAAAGTGTGGAATCTTTTCAAGGGGCTTGTATATATGTGTACCTATGTACATTCCAATTAGTAGTGCCAGTCGAAAGACAATGCTCTGAAATTGTGGGAAGGTGAATCGGGTAAACGGGGGAGTGGCACCGGGAATATCGGCGTATCGTGATGCGTGATTCGTGATGCGGTTGCTTGCAACGTGACACGGGGCGCTCTGCTACTCGATAAATTTGTATTCAAAATGCAGACCCAAATGAAATTATCGACCACAGACAGATTTCAGACGTGGATTCAATTACAAGGCATGTGCGGAGTTGGACACTCGAGAGGAGGCTTGTGGGTTAAGGCATCTGGTGGCTAAGGGGGTTGCCCTTTGTCTTCTGAGCTGCACAAATACATACGCATAAATTTGCCTTGCTATTTACATAAATGTGTGTGGGTGGTTTGGGTTGGTATAGGGTTTTGGTTTGGGTTTTGCGTTTGTGTTTGTGTTATGACATTTGCTTACGAAATGAACATCATTATCGGCATACTTGGGTTTTCCATTTAAGCACACACACTTATGCTTGCACTGCTACAAATTTTATTAAGTAATAGATATATATATAAAACATACAAATAAATAATATATCTATATATATATGTATCATGATTAAGTCTATCTATATAAGGAATGTGTTGTGTTTTTCTTAGGTTGTTATATATAGTTATTACTTAGATATAGTCTGGCTGATCAAGGCACTTATTTTTTGACTGTACACTTGGGTGCTTAACGGCCAGTTCCCGATGGTGGTTAATTAGCCACACAGATACACACACCTGATGAGGCACTCCCACTCCCACACGCCCATCCTTTAGTTACTCATCTCGCAACGTAATTGGTCTGTATACAATTGTAATTATAAACCACTAATAAGATTCGAACACGAAGCGATTTTCAAACTAGCATTGAACGTGGCAAAGCGATGGTAAATGAGAACCCGCCCCCCACCCCCCGCCGATATTCCACGTTGAATTGAACCCTTTTCCCAATTCCCACTTTTCCTGTCAGTTGTTACGGCTTCGTCGTCGTTGCCACATCAACAAGTTAATTTCGCATCGGCGGGACGGAGTTGGTGGTGGGGGTGGGGGGAGCGGGCTTTGGGAAAATTGGGTGTTTTTGAATCTCAGTGCATTCAAATGGTCGGAAAATGGGGGCGTGGCTGGGCGGTGCGTTGGCGACGGCGCTTAAGTGACTATTTAATGCGATTAAAATTGGAAAAGCTTCGCTTGACCAGGACACTCTGTCGAATCGGGCGGGTGTTGGGTAGGTTGTTCAAAGGGTCAAGGGGTTAAGGCTGCACCCGCCCAGTGGGTTCAAGCGGTCACAGGTGAGCCCCGTAACCGATGACTCCCAGATGCACCGCTTCCAAATTGCATTTGCTTGCGAACTCCCAACTCGTCCATGCTGGCAAATGGAAATGATTGAGTTCCTGGGAAATCAAGTCAAAGTATATTAAACCGAATTATGCTCCAAAATGGTCGAGAACTGGAAAACTGAGTTTCGAGTCGATAAAGCTTCCGGTACAAAATCAATTAATTGCCTCCATTGCGAATGATGAATTACGAACGGCCTTTCGAGGGCTATAAAATATAAATATAAATATAAATATAAATAAAAATACAAAATAAACATATTCTTTTCAATAAATATAACTTGAATGTTATCCAAGCTAAGTTAGTAATCGTTTATTAACAACTTGGTTTGCATTTCAATTTGTATCAACTTGCATAGGTAATTCCATTTGACCCTTGAATCGATGACCTTGTATAACTCGTTCTCTTCCTCTTGAGCTGAGATTACGCGATTCGAGGACCATCTTCGCATCTCTGCCAGCGACGAAATGAAAATGAAAATGGAAATTGACAAGTGGCCAAGCTGGCAACTGGCAACTGGAAACTGGCGAGGATGTGATGACCACCAAGAAGAGGAATGCACTCACATGTGAAATGGAAAAAATTATAATCCAAATAAGAGAATGCAAAAGGATATGGATGTGGCGAGCGAAGTTTCGGGGTCAGCAGGATTCGCTGGGAAACCCAGTGGAGACCGGGATGAAACCACCGGGGGGCTGGATGGTTGGCTAAGAAGCCGGCGAAGCGGAGCGAGGCAATCGAAATCGATGACGGATACGCTGGCAGGACAACAAGTCATCGGCTGTCCCGCAGATTGAGCTCCTGCTCCTGCTCCTTGTGTGGCTACTGCTGTAGCCATTTTTGAAAATTTCTTAAAATTCAATAAATATTTATGAGTTGATAATGCCAAAGGCACACACACACACAGCTGGCATGGTCGCTTGGTTGAATTAAATGGATTACAGATACACAGTGGCGTTCAAGCTTTATGCGAATGTAATATAAAATAATATTAATATAAAGTGTGCAAATATTAAAGCCTTAAAAATGGATATTTATTATAAGTTTAAAATAACTAATTGTGAAATATTTTTAAGACATAATACTAGTAACCTATGTAAGATAATTGTTTAACTTCGAAATGTTATAGTTTTTATTTATGTTCTTGTGATAAAAATCATAAGCAAGAAACTACTAATATAACTAAATTATTAATAGGGATTGAAATCCAAAAAAAAAGGCGTGAGCACTATTTTTGTGGCCTCAGCTGTGCAAGGAAGCGCTCAGCGCCACGCACAAAATGCAAACACGCACAGCGGAATAACATCAGAGCGAGAGAGAGAGAGAGAGTGATGGGGCGACAGCGGACGAAAGAGACGGACATAGAATATGGGATACTCCATATGGTTGGGGGCTTGAATGAGGCGATGGGTTCAAAGGGCACGCCAAGATGCTCGGTTAGCCGGCTTGTGCTTCTCAAAGTGGAACGGAACACATATCAAGTAAATGTGCATAATTCATACTCGCAGTTATCCGTTTGCAGTTCGCATTAGTGGACAATCGGGTGAAGGACATGCCACGAGTGTCACAACTTGGTCTGATTCCTACCCCAGCGCAGTGCACAAGTTTCGATATTCTTAATGATAAATAAAGTATATACATTATGCTTACTGCATATATAATACCATTTATTAAAGACCAGAGTAAATAGGTACTTAAATAGTAAATTTAATGGTCAAGAAGCAACTTTGGCTTTAATATTGCGATGACAATTGTGGAATAACACTTTGTACAAATGCATATATGGGTATCTTTATGATGCAGCAATGAATTTCCGGATTTGGTCATGGCCAACTGCCTACTTACCGCTTAGAAATTCCTGATCACATTGTCCTTGGAACTAATTTCATCGAACAAACGGAGCTGTCAAATCCATGTACCCCTGCCCGACCCGGAATATATTCAGTTTGCCATTAGAGCTCGTACGGAACACATCTCGTTTCGGGAAAATAAAAATGTGAAAAAAAAACACAAAATTTTTAGTAAAACCCAAAAAAGTTTTGGATTGCTTCGGTTCGCTTCGGTTCACTTCGGTTCAGAGGGACGCCCTTACAAAAATGAAATCAACCTGATAATACATCCAAATAACACATATAATCACACAATCTGAATGGTAAGTTTTTTTTTTTTTTTTTTTTTGTGAACCCCTTGTAAACGAAACATATGTTTATCCTGAATATACAGATGCTTCTACCGCACTGACCTAGTGAATCCCGTTCACCATTCCATATGTTAGTTGATTGCTTGGCAACAATCAATTGCATTACCAAACCAGAAATACACGCCATTGCTTTTTGTAACGACGTGAAAGCAATGGCAACGGATGCGAAGCAGCCGCTTAACACAAAAAAAGTAAGTAGCTATTTTTTTTTTTTTTTTTTTTTTTTTTTTTTTTTTCCCATTAACTAACAAATTTTTTAACGCAGCTGGGAAACGAACACTTGATGTTTGGCCAACGGGATTACTATGGTATGCCCCTCAAAACGAAGGTAGATGATCGCATCGTTTTGGATGCGACTGGTGCGCTTATTATATATGGGGTTTCGCTCCGCTTGCTAGTTGGTATATGGCCGTTCCTCCGTTCTCTTCCTTCGGTTGATTCAGCTCAAATGCAAACTAATGAAGATCGTTCCGCAGACTATAGGTTACTTGATAGCCAGACCATCATAGGATAGGTATGTTTAACAGCATTTCAACCCATTCAATTGCATTAATCGTACCGTCATCACAGATATAACGGAGTAAAACTCGATGGGACCGGTCCCGTTGGACGAGAGGATTGCATCGTTTTGTCCGTTATTAGCATTTCGTTTGGTCTTGTCTAAATAAACGCGATTCATTGAACGCAAATTAGAAAAGTTTTTGATCTGGGTGGTTGGTTGTGTTAATCCTGCACTTCAGGAGGTCCTGGGGGGTCTTAGCCATCGTCCCAAACACGTCGACGCAGATGAACAAAGTTTGGCAAACAACAAGCGCGGACCGATGCGCAAACTTATTTATAAAGAAATGTTGGCGGGTCGTGCAGCAAACCGAAGCTTCAAATACCCTAATTGTTTTGACTTGAGGGAACAGTTAGTATTCAAAATAAGTAGAAAAGATCGGTTATTGGTTTAGCGGTGTGACCGTTTTTAGTCAAGTTATAACCATAAAATCTCGAGATGATCCCAAATTGGGTTTCCCTAGTCGTATTTGTAAATAAAAGCATAGTCGTAGTTCCCATTTGGCAGACTTCGCCCAGCCGACCCAGGTTTGTTTTTTCCCATTTTTTTTTCTTTCTTTGTGCATAACAGTAAGTTGGTCCTGGGCGATTGTCTTCCGTCTCCCTCTGTCTCAAATAGTTTGTTGGCGGGGGGAAGGAGAGGGGGCGTACGTGATGTTCATATTTTCATAGATTCAATAATTCATAAATTTTATGCGCACACGCATACGCATATGCGCTGATTTCAGCATCCTTTCTGCGGAATGTCCATGTCCTGGCTTTTATTGGCATTCCACTGTCTCGAAACTTTCTGCTAAACGAGAAGGATCTTCGGGCATCAGACAGGATACCACCACTCATTTAATCCACAGGTTGAAATATATGACCACATTACGAGCATTCTACTGCACACATTCGTTTAAATATTACTGCACCAGCGGGGTTTTATTAATTTATTTTTGCTTCATATTTAATTCTTGATGAAAATTAGTAGACATTCGATAAAAAATCCCATCGAAGCTTAACCTTTTTTGAAAAAGATAGTTTTTCTGAATTTTGTCCATAAGTTTTTTAATAATGACCCAAATAAGGAATGGCATAACTCGTTGAGTTTGTTTTTTAAATCCCAATCGATTTGCATTCAAGTTTGGGAATTCTAGGATTTTTCAATTTTTCGCAAATTTTGATGATAAAAAAAAATGCGAAAATTTGGCCAAAAATTAATTTTACAAAATCCGTTTAATAGTGAAAGGGGTGGTTAGTATTGGTTATAAGGAGTATAAAATGGTACTACTTTTTGCTGTGAGACCATTTTTAGTCAAGTTATAGACAAAAAAGCAAACTTAAAAATTCAGTTTTTTATTAAAAATATTTTTCCAAATTTTTTGTGAAAAAAATAATCGGTATTTTGATCAAAACATTGGAAATAATGCCCCCAATAAGGAATGTCATACCTCGTTGATTTTGTTTTTTAAATCCCAATCGATTAGCATTCAAGTTTGGGAATTCTAGGATTTTTTAATTTTTCGCAAATTTTGAAATACAAAAAATGCAAAAATTTGGACAAAATTTTATTTTACAAAATCAGTCTAACAGTGAAAGGGGTGGTTAGTATTGGTTATAAGGAGTACAAAATGGTACTACTTTTTGCTCTGTGACCATTTTTAGTCAAGTTATAGCCAAAAAAGCCAATTTGAAATTTCATTTTTTTGCCAAAAATATTTTCCCAGATTTTTTTGTGAAAAAAATATTTGGTATTTTGATCAAAATATTCGAAATATTTACCCAAATAAGGAATGTCATACATCGTTGAGTTTGTTTTTTAAATCCCAATCGATTTGCATTCAAGTTTGGGAATTTTACGATTTTTTAATTTTTCGCAAATTTTGATGATGGTACCCCTTACAAAAAATGAAAAAATTTGACCAAAAATTAATTTTACAAAATCAGTTTAAAAGTGAAAGGGGTGGTTAGTATTGGTTATAAGGAGTATAAAATGGTAATTCTTTTTGGTGTGTGACCATTTTTTATCAAGTTAGAAGGATTACAGCCTTCGTGAGTATTGAATTTTCGTTAAAATAAATAAAATGTGCAATAAATTAGAATTCAATTTTGAAAATCTAGTTTGTTTACTATCATTTATTATATTTATTAATTTGTTGTATTTTTTCAATAACTAGCCTTCCTAAAAGACCACCGTCAATAGTTGGAGTGGTAAAATTCGAATACGATGTAACTGGAATGTGAATCGTAACTGCACTCAAGTTGCAGATCGCTAAAAGCCGTCTCCAATGACTTTGCCGATGAGTTGGCTAATAGTGTTGCCTACTTTTGCGGGACAAGTGGGTGGGAAATTCTGGTCATGGAATTTAAGGACATGCGACAAACATGCGAAGCACATACATATGTACGGACGTGGGATGACATCGTCGACACTTTCAGTTTTTTAACTCAATTTTCAATAAAAACAGTGCAGGAAACTTTTCCTCGCTGCCTCACTTTGTTGTTAACTTAATTTCGTTTGGCGCTGTTCAGTTGGCAGTTTCGCAGGCTAAAAGCATTTCATTGTTGTCCAACTCTTTCCGCCTGCTGTTGTTCTTGCTCTTGTAATACGCACACAACCTACACACACCCAGCACAACAAAAACACATCAACATACCGAAAAGGCATTTTACACGCACCGAGAGTTTCCACTTACATCCGCTGGAAGCATCCAAAAGGGCAAAAAACAAGAACCCATGGCCAAATGGAGTTATCGCCGATTGTGCATGTATGTACATATCCTTTATATATAGCATTCCAAAGTCCTGACACATCCCTGCTCCGATTGCTAATTGAATTGATCGATTGCGATCCGCCGGAAGAGCCCATGCGAGGCAAAATTCAAATCCAAAGGACTTCGACTCTGGCGTTGACTCCAATCCATTTCAGTTACCGACGAGCTGGGTAACCCAATATGCCTCAGAGTTTTCTTATCGCCACCCATCGCTCATTATGGGCATATTTGTTTATGGTCACCTAGGGTGAACCAGAGCTTTGTTCTTTTCAAACTTGTATTATTTTAGAAAACTACATTTGATATAGTTATTATTGGAATTAGAGATAATTAATTATGATTAAATTATTAAATGAAATGATTAAAGCTCTTTTAAATAGCGTTTTGGTCCACCCTACTGGCACCGCCCATCGATGGCATCGCAATCATTTTTAGCCACTAATCACTCTCGAATAACAGGCCAGTGGCAGCGTCATAATAAAAATAATGATGTGACATAAAAACAAATTCCTGAGTACAATATGTGGCACTGCCTTCCCTTTGAGCTCTCCACCACTCCACCAAGTCTTCGATGTATTGTCATAAATCTTTCATTGATTGCAAACGAAGTCGTCGTGGAGGTTGGAGTGGGTGTTGCACGGCATTCGATGTCTGTTTCGATGGTGGTTGCTGGTTCAGGGGAGACACACCGTGTGGTGTGGCAAAATAGAAATTGTATAAAGCGGCCAAGCTGAAATAGATATAAATATTTTAGCCATCGTCGCCAAGGCAGCTGGCTGTTGCTCCTGTGCTTCGTTTCGCAAATACCCTTCCACGCGGCATGGGTGTTGTCCTTCAAACACTTGCTCTCATCTTTATGGTATATTATAATAAGATTTGGGTCGCATTATTGCTCAATTTTTTAAAATATATTTACTGAACACTGGACTTTTACTTATTTATTTTTTTTTTAAAGCGGAGAGAGAGACATTTAGTATTCATTAATCTTAAACTCACTAGGAATCGTTCAGTTCCTTCTGAACTTAACCTAATGTGTAGCTTAAAAGATAATATTATGGATACTGTTCCTTATTTATTATATATACAAATGTACTCAAAACTAAATAAATTTCTAGTAAAGCTGCCTAAAAGTTGACTTGAAAGCTCGCATTTTGTTGCAACACTTTCAAACAGTGTTCTTAATGATTTCATATAGTATATAGGGTCTCCATCGATTCGTTATAACTTCCACGTATGTCCTTGTTTGTCTGCGACTCTTCTTTTTTGTGTGTTCGTTTATCTTGTTTATCGTGGATTTCATTATGCCCGTGGTTGCGTGTCTTTTGCTTTGCGGTGGCTTATGCCGCCATTCGATTTTGAAAATGTAAATCTCTTGTCGTCGTCGTCGCTGTCGATGGATGGTGCCTCCTTGCCTGCTGCTCTTGGCTTTTCCTTGTTACCGGCTTTGCCCGATTCCTCTCGACTTGCCCGCTTGCTTTTCCATTGAAGATGGTAATGTTCGGCGGCATCGTTTGTCAACATGTCGGCTGCGCTGATTGGTGATTTTGATCTGAATTATTAAGTTGCTTTTAATGCGTTTGCTTTTGCTTTTTGGCTCCTTTGCCTTGGCAACGGATTCTACTGGGCTTTTCTTTGGCACACTTTTAAGCCGCGCAACCGGGGGAAGTCATTAGGCGATTGTCGTGGAATTTGCCTGCACTACTACTACTACTGCCAACATGCTTTACATGCTGCCATTGAAATTGCAAGCTAAAAATATGCGCAATTCATTCTAAGGGTCATCAAATTGGGGCTTAGTGTTCAAGGGAAGTGACAATTTGACATTCCATCTTCAATGCGAATAATATGCTTCTAAAAATCAACAATTTATTATTAATATGCATCAACTTTGCCACTAGTGTAAATAAATATTTAAAAAAGAACATTTAGCTAACTAAAAGTGAGTTAGCTGGCATAAGAAATAGAAATACTGAATATTTAGAGATTTTCCGACATGTAGAACTCCAAAACATGGCCAGCTGATGCTAATCCTTTTCGCTGCTGCAAAGAGTGAGCACTCTCCTTTTTTTTTGTTTTCTTGCGGAGCCAAAGTCCAAAATCCTTTCACCGCCAGGACTTCATAAATATGCCAAAAAAAAAAGCGGACTCTATCAAAATGCCGGGGCAACCGCTTCGGTTTCGGTTTCAGTGTTTGCAAAGGAAGCAAAAGGGCCGCAAGTTGAGCAGCTAGTAAGCAAGTAAATTGAGACACGACGGACACGTGAGTTTGATAGATTGAAGGATATACGGGGGGCATACTACACACACACACACACGCATGTTTCCTGGAGCGCAGGAATCCTTCGGCGTCTAGCATCCTTGCTCGTGATTGTGCCTGTGTGCGTATTTCATTAACGTCGCCTTTGAAAATCCATTCATTTATCAAAAGCAAACTTCAAACACGCACAACTTGCGTTGTGTGTGTGTGTGTGCGTGCCAGGATGTCTTCGAGTGTTAGCATGTGTGTGTGTTGGCTACAGATATTGCAACAATTTAGCAAGGAGCGTCGTAAAAACGAGACGGCCAAAGGGATCAATGAAGTATGCCTAAGAATCTGTCATTTATGACACATGACATACTTTATGAGGCCTGCCTGGAAGCAGGATACTGGCTGGGAATTTGGCCAAGGACCACGGCTTTTGGGGGGCCAGGATAATAACAGCGGCGATAATAAAGATAAGCCGAACGAAACTTGGCCGAAATGCAATTGAAAGTTTTGCTCTTGGCAAGTTGACGCCGTCGTCCAAGAACATAAAACCCGTGTCCTGCGGCTGTGCGTATCCTTGTATCGGCTTTTCATCCAGCCTTCCGTCTCGCCCTCATTTTACCCACCCTGCCCCCCTGCACCATCCTAGGCCAAAGTCATGTATGTATTTGTAACTCTTGAAATCTGCTCGTAAATCTCATAGACTTTGCTTTATCGAAGCTCCTGCTCCTGCTCCTTGTGGCATGTAATCCTTTTTCCTTCTTTTTGCTGCCGGCTCGTAAAGCGCCTGGGAATTTATATTTATGGTTTGTTACATACACACACATACATTCACACACTGGGAAATATGACGCCCGGCCCGCCCTGGCCCCGCCCACTTTCCATTTGGCCAATTTAATGCGCTAATTTCGTTTAGAGATTCCCTTTCGGCATATGGAACATGAAATTACGTGCCTTTCAATTGGTTTTCAGTGATTGGGGTTAATTCTTGGATTGGTTTTTGTAAAAGCAATCTAAAATTATATTATAAAATTGAAAAATTGTGCTTATTATTTTATTTGCCACTCGCATTAAGTATATATTAGTTTATCTAACATAATTAATAAGTAAACAAATTTAAATTCACCACTAATTCTTGGATTATTCAATTAAGTTTTAGTTTTTGTTCCACATTTATAAATATATATCATATCTGCTGTGCTTTTTGATTTTTCCGCCACATGGGTATGCTTATGTTAATTCATAAATATTAATCCCTTAATTACTATCCCCGTATACGTGAGTCGCATGCCTTTTCGCCATTAGCCTTTTAGTGTTTTATGGTTTCGCCCAGTCCCCTGCGAAATGCGAATACTCTGCTCTTTGATGGGCTCCAACTCCCTGAGAACCACGAGGCCTGGCCAAAAAACCTCCGACTTCCAAACTGCCAACTGCCAACTCCAATTCCCCATTTCCCATTTACCAGCTTGAGCTCGATGCGCATTATGAATTAAGCACAAGGCAGTGCGCCTCACACAATAATTGCAAACTACTGAAGCATTTAATATTTTGAGTGCATTTCCGCGTTACGCGTTGACCAACAAAAAAAAAAAATAATAAAAAAAAAAAAATAAAGGGAAAAATGTTTTAAAACAGAGACGGCGGCGAGGGGCCATAAGCTTATGGCCAAAGGATCTGAGAGTGGAGCCGGGGATTCCCCCCGTATGCGATTCGCATCGCATCGAATCGAATGGCATGGAATGGAATCCATTCGAATCAAATCGAATCGAATCGAGTCGAAGCGGATGGAAATCGAAAGTCGAGGGCTGGAGATTGAGCCGCCGGCAAAGGAGAGAGGTCAGTTCTCACTCGGCCGATACGCCGTAAAGTTAATAAAGAACCCCTGGGGGCGATAAACAATTTGCGTTGGGAAAAGTCGAGATATATATGTATGTATATAGTAGTGTGGGTGGTGAAAACCCAAACATGGAGCGCTTAAGGCGGACCAACGGACTGCGAACTTGAAATTCTAATTGGCATTTTATGCCATTCCGGACGAGAGGGGCCGTGATTGAGGTCCTGTCCGTATTCGTGGCCAGGTCCTCGCTGCTGCCCCGTCGAACAGGTGTGAAATCGCTGACGAATTCTCACGAATACGTTTAATCCGCTTTCGGATTTTTGCAGCTACGTCCGTGCCAAGGATCTGTCAGGAAATACAGTCAATACTGTTTCAAGTACGTCTTCTGGCTCAAATATTGCTTAATCAATATAAAATAATACTACATAAAAGTTTTTAAATTGGTTAAAAGCGTTTAAAACTTGAAAATAAGGATTAGCATGCAAATAATACTTTAATAATAGTACTATCTAAAATTTAAAATTCATATAAAGAAGGAAAAACTCGGTGCGAAGTAAACCCTTTAGCCACCGCCATTCCGTTTGATCCTTTGAGGTCGCACTGTACAGTGGAGCGACCTCGGCCGCTTTGCATTTTGTGGGCGATATCATGTTGGATTAAAAAGAGCGCTTCTCCGCCTCCATCCTTCGCGTCCTTCATTCCGGCTGCCCTGGAAATTAATTTCGTGCACATGTCCTGCAGCCTTTTTGCGGCAACTTTGTTTGGCGCACACACAATGAGCGCAGCGTATCGCATCGTATATCGTGTCACCCGGTTTACCTGGCCAGACCATCCCCCTCCCTCGATCCCCACCCCGCCAAAGGACCAAAAAAGGCGCAAAGGTACAAAAAAGGAGGCGAAGGAAACACAGCCTCACGTGTTGACCGCAAATGTTAAAGCGGCGTGACTTTATTCGATTATATTGTATGAGGCTTGGAGTTGTGTGGCGGCCCCCCAGAGGCGGATTGGTTACGTAAAAACATTAGACCCGGATCCGTTTAGCATAACACCATTGTTGCACTGAAATGAAATTGAAACCCGGTGTCATTTGACCGGGACAATTGTTTTCCGCTGACCAGGAGTTGGCGCTGCACTGAGAAAAATGGGTGGAGCTATGTTAAAAGAAAGTTATACTCTATTGGGAGTGTAAAATGGGATTGCGAGATGAGCTATCGTAGATAAATATTTATAAAAATAAATAAACTAGTTAGTATTATGCGTGGCATACATATATACATTAAGATATGTATTCTTAGTTAGGAGCTAATTTCAAAGTGATTTACTACCCATTCGTGGAGTGCCGACAGTTATCGAGTTGATGAACAAGTTTGGGACAAGTCCTGGAGATTAATTTGCTCTTTGGGCAATGGCTTATCGCCGTTCACTCCCTCAAGGGGGTAACTCACCCTCCTTCTTTTATGTTTTTTGTCCCATTTTGTGTTGTTTGACAACTCGTTGGTTGGCCGTCATACGAGCGCATAATCGTAAAAAGTCTGCAAAATGTCCATAAATGGCGATTAAATCTTTATTTTCCGCCTTGACGCACGCGGTAGTCACCCTGAAAAAGTTGTACGTATGTATAACCCTTGATGAGGGTTGTCCTCCCTCCTGTTCGGTTATTCGGTTATTCGGATATCTGGATATTTGGTTACGCGTTTTCGAGCGCCGTTGACTGTTGACAGACGTGTGACAGGCGCGATCGTGCAACCTGATGATTTAATAACTCGCCCGGCGAAACGGATTAGAAATGCCCCTCGGAGGACAATGACCGGAAGGATAACGCACACCACGTCCCTAGGTATTGAACAGTGTTGGGAAATAAGAAAGCGTACTGGGTTTATTTTGGCTAAAAATTAGAAGAATACTCCAAAAAGGTTATAGCGTATATTAAGTAAGTGGTTAAATTATAGGATGCATCTTTCGGTTGAAGAAAGTTTCTTAATTGTTAATAATCCTAGTAAGTAGGTTTACTTGTACCAAGAATTTCTCTTATTTGTATTATTTTTTGCGCATCCATATACTAGTTGAAATTGCTACTAAGAAGTAAATACAATGCAGCAACTGTATCTTGTAGATCCCTTTTCACGTTGTGCTGCAGAGGGATATCTAGCTATGGGATATTACCAACACTGTTGGCCGGGGGGTTGCAAATTTGCAGATACAGATGCTGCTGCTCCCCCCCTGCCACAAAAACTAACCATCCAGGATAACGGTGAGACATCGGTGGGCTCTCCTTTTTCAGTTGTTGTTCCTGTTTTGGGTGCTGTTGTTATTGTTGTTGGTGTTGTTGTTGTTGGTGTCACCGCAGCGTATACTTCGTGAGCCCATGTTTGTGTGTGTGTGTGTGTGTGTGCGGCGTGTGTGTGATTGATGACAACTCGAATAAGCGATGATTGATGCTTATTTTACACTTTTCGCTACAACACACGGCGACACATGTTTGTTTGGGTGCGGTAAGGTGGTATTGGTATTCGTATTCGTATTCGTACAAGGCTTGGTGTCCTTGGCTATGTGCGTTTGCATTGGTGTGTGTGCGTGCGATCCTGGCAGTTTGGACTAACTGCAGCGAAGGCTGGTGCAACAGCAGCGGCCACAAAAAAAGGGAAAGGCCATTAAAATTTAAATTTTATGCATATTTAAACACAGAAGTTACATACGTAAATTTCACTCACAATCACTTTTTTTTTCCCAATTATAATTATTATTATTATTATTATTATTATTATTATTATTATTATTATTATTATTATTATTATTATTATTATTATTATTATTATTATTATTATATATTATTATTATTATTATTGTTATTAGAGCACTAGATAAATTTTATAAAATTTCCTATTGCTTAAGTGTTTTATCATAATATTTTTGACTTTATAATCCTATTGTTTCAACCGTGTCTGTGCGCCATGGGATTATTACGAGCACACGTTCCGGCGTCTCCAGACGCCGACGAGCCGCAATCATCAATGTCACCATCTCTCCGTGCCACCAACCCGAATCCGGAGTACTGAATTCTGAATCCTGCATCCTGCATCCACCTCATCATCCCTGTTATTCGAAAACAGGGAAGTGGGTGCGAATCGATGTCAGTGTATTAGTAATTGTTTGATTTCACCCGCCTCCTGGAATCGCCGACCATGTGTGTGTGTGCGCTCCTCCTTGCGGTTTGCTTATTGCTGTTCGGCAATACATCATCGACTGGCTGACACTCAACCCAGCAACCACCTAACCACCACCCACTCCTCGGCGATACCCACGTTCATATCCCATCAGGATGTCTGGCCAGAATCTGGTCGAAAGCGATGCCTTTTTGCATACTTACTTTCATACAGTTGCGGTCTAGATAATAGCACAAATAATTTGAGGGGATTTTATATAGGTTTCTTCTATGTGATTGTTATATAAGCTTTTAGACTTAACAAACCTTGAGCTGTTGAAATGGAATTTTGATATAAATGCAAAGTTTATATATGTATGCTTGATCAGCATTAAATTTGTTTTTAAGTCTGATTTAAACTAGAATTCTCGAATCAATATCAATATTCAGTGCTATCGTATTGAACGCTGGTGTAGCCTTTAAGAAATGTAATTTAAAACGCCACACAATGTCAAATTCAAAATCCTGGCCACTTGGGCCAACTTGTAATTGTTAATTAGAGCTGACAACGAACAGAGTCGACCGGAGGGCTCGTCATAAATTGTGCGAAATACATAATTCTCCGCTTACCAGGACAATTGATTAACTTTTGTTCGATTCGAATTGACAGGCTAAACAGTGGATATGCCAAATTCAAAATCAACACACATTTCTGTTGGGTTGTTCTGTGTTCTGTGTTATTCACTTGAATTTGCGTTCCACTTGCACTCACTTGTTGTTCAATGGCATTGAGATATTTGGCTGATATCTGTCAATTCATTGGAAAGTTTTGTATTTCACAGCTTAACTTTGATCAATGACGATGGCATGCGAAAGTGTACAATTACATTGGAGATTTCTTTACAATTTGAGAAAGAATAGAATGACTGCTAATTGTTTGAATAAAAGGGTTTCACATTTAATTCAACATGTTTTTGTTACAATTACTAGACTGAACTAAGGGCAAAAATAGCCACTGGTAAAAACACTTTAATGGTTTAATTTCATTTTTTTTGGCACTTTAAATGCGCACTTGATCACTTTTTTTTCAAAACTAGTTAGTTTCTTCTGGCTGCGAATTTACAAAGAAAATGTTGGGTGGTGCTGTACTGGGCCTTCTTTTTGTTCCACCAAATCCTTGGATAGCAGGCAATATCTGTGGGAATTTCAGTAATAAATAATGGTGTTTTTAATTTTAAATTATTATTTATACAAGACTTGGCTCACCTTTCGTGTCTGTCGCCGAAAACGATGTCTATGAACTTGAGCTAGTTTTGCGCTGGGTAAAAGCGATCGCTTTCGGCGCTGCCAAACCTGTAAATAAAAGGAAAATTTAAAATAAATAAGGATTCAGGATAATTGGATTTGGAAAGATACTTCTTTGACACAAAGGAAAGATAGCATTTTTATGATTTCTTGGTATGCTGCCTCACCTGCATATTTACATCGTATCGAATCCGCTGATCCAATTGCGTTTTTCTGGCCATCAACTGCTGGCATAGCCATCGAATTCCCCGCTGCAAGTCCTCCGTCTCGTCCATGTGACAGATGAGCAGTGGGCAGCCGCAGGATTTGGCCAGCTCCTCCAAACCGAAGGCATATTCCACGTCGTACAGCTGGACTCCAACCCGATGACGTGATGCCGCCAGGAGCACTGGTTTACCAGCCAGCTGAGTGCCCACAAGGCAATCGGTTAGCAGTGAGAATGTGCACTCCATTTCCATTGGATCCGCACCCAGATCGAAGCAATATATCAGGGCATGCGAGGAGGCATAATAATGCTTCCACAGGCGCTGCATCTCCGCATTGCCACCGACTTCGGTGAGCTGGAGCTGTGCAGGTGGTGGCTCCTCTGCTGACTTCATTTGATAGCAACGCACTCCATTCGTGGCCTCCTGGTCATCCTGGGCACGTGGCACTCTGCTCAGGCGATGTCCCAGCTCCGTCTTGCCACTGCCCGAGGGTCCAAGGATCAGCACCTGGAATTCCTCCATCGGAGGCGAACTAGTCCGACAACAGCTGATGGTTTGGTAACAACAGCAGTCGCGCAGCTTGGCGCACAGTAAACCCATCTAGCACCGGGCCATTTTTGTGAATATATCTATCGAAATTTGGTCGGTTTTCACTGCAACTCTATTTGTGATTGAATGGAAATGCTTGTTTATTTACCAGCCACCGGCGGACAGCTGACTGCGACAGGTAGTCGTCACGGGCAACGCCAGGATGTCCAATGTTTTGGCCAGTTTTCCTGGGCCAGTTGCCAAGCCAACCAATTCGACGAGGGCTGGCATTTCCACGTAAGTGGTTTCTAGTTCACATTCGATGCGGGGTGGTTACTCCAAATTTGGGACGCGAAAGGCCCCTTATTTGAAATACCAATAATGTATATTAAAAATATGAAGAACTGGTGAAGTTAGATGGTAGAACAGTATTTCAATAATTTATTAATCATTTTATACAAACTGAATGCCCAATTATGCGTTCATTAGGAAATGCTCTATTTCGAAATTATTATTATTATGCACTTAAAAAATGTATTTTAAAATTTTAAATTATCTTAAAAAGCTGTTAGCATGCGCTAAGCAACTGTTAAAAATATGAATGTTACTTAAAAGTTAGCTTTAGTTAGCGTTATTTTCCAAAGTACTGTATATCTTTTGGAAGTTTCGAAAGAAAAGCTTTAAGTCAATATGCCAATTATCGCCGCTGGCTGGCGCCACTTGTCCCAAGATACAATACAGGGATTTTTCTCAGATGAATTCTATGTTTTACGAAGTCGTTTTCGGGACTTTTGCATTTCCCACCTTGGCTTAAATAAGAGGAATTTGAAAATTTACCCGTTTTGTGCAACCCCCGACTTGCCGCTGATTTTCAAACACCAATTGTTTATTTTGTTCAAACCAAACTCGGCTAGTTATTGATTCGATAGCATTTCCTGATTGCCAATGAGCTGAACAAGTGGCCTTTTGCTTTGATAATGGCCAAATAGCAATTGCCCGATGTTTGTGAATGTATAATCTATGCACACACATAATGTATCTTTGATGAAGCTGCGGTGTTTGTGGCTTTGTGGTCTCAATGGGGCAGAAAGCAGAAAGGAGTCCTTGATAAACTCGCGCTGCTAATCGCTCTCCATGTGGCCGCATGTGTGGCCATGTTTGCCCCACCCAAGTCCAAAGTCCACAGTCCTTTGTGCCATTCCATCGCATTATGATGTGAATGGAGTCTGGGCGCATGTACCAACCCATGCGCCTTCATCTTTTTGGCCAACAAATTGGAAAGTAAGCAAGCTAAACGTTCGCCGAACTTTGGGGGGGAAAGAAAAGTCGTCTGTAGCCTTGAGGCAGTCGCCAGCAATCCTTTTGTCCAGGTCCTGCTCCTGTTCCCGAACACAAGGAGTAGAAAGCAGAGGCACAGAATATGTTGCACAAAAATGTTAGATTTAGTTTTAATTCTAATTCCTGTGTTCGTTTAATGTATAATTCTGAGTATTTTCTTATTTAACTGAAATAATAGTTATTTGGAACAATGTCTATTAGTAATATTTTATATATAATATTATTTTAACAAACAATTTATCCTAAACTTTCTGAAAATTTGCTTTCCACATATGATTTCAACTGTGTGCGTTAGGCAAATATTTGTTTTGCTAATTGCAAATTTGTTTATATGGACTTTACCGGATTAAAATGTGCTCCATATTTATTTGAGTGCACTCCGGCCTCATATGAATATCAAGTTTCTGGGCTTATGGCCAAGCCCGACGACTGACATTAGTTTTGCATGCCTTCGCCATCGTCTGCGTCCATTTTAATATGCGCATTAATGCGGCACAAAGCGGTGCGAAAAGTGACAACCCGGTAGCTTCGTCCTGCGTTTTGTCAGGTGAGTGGGCGGATGGATGAGCTGGTGGCAGGATGCGGGTGGCAGGAGACGGGTGCATATGCAAATACGCGGCTGCTGGAGCGGCAGTTGATTGCTTGCTGCACGGCACCCTCACAAATTACAGTCGAATAGCGAGTGGGGCAACCCACAGAATGCTAGGCGATTCGAAGTCGCCATACTTATTTATTAAGTTAATGTTTTAACTTTTTAATCATGGCACTATATTACTTGGCTATACGCAACACTTTTAGCAGTGACTTATAGTGATTGGGTTTCACAAATGCGTGGACAACTGCTTGAACAGCCCTCGCATGTGTGGCTTTTGCCAAGCTTAAGTCAAATATTTGCACGTGGCTGACGCCGTAGGACCTGCTCCGCCTCTTTAGCTCCACTCCACGGCATTACAACCCCCAGCTAAATGAAGCGGCTCGTCGTAATCGCTCCTCGACGCACGCCGGCCACGGACTCACATTCAGATTGTACCGCAGTACCAGAACCAGGAGCAGGAGCAGGAGCAGGACAAGGACCGGGACCAGAATCAGGAGCAGGACCAGACCACGACCAGGATCTGGCTTCATTCGATTATTCCTGCGCAGCGGCATCATTCCGTTCGCTTTCCGGTTGCCTTGGTTCTGGGTCCTAGCGTCATTTCGTCCTGCGTCTATCGTTCTTATCCCAATCCGCTTTGACTATTCCTATGTCACATGGCGACGTCATATTTCCTTGTGCTTTGGCGGACGAGCGTTCTTCTGAGGTTTTTTTTTATTTTTTTGTACAGCTCTCGCAGATTTCGCAGCTTTCCCGACTTTCCCGGCCAGCCGCACTTGTCGAGTCGTTCACCGTGGCAAAAGTTTAGCCAGCGGAGCAGCAGCTTGCCTCGGATTTCATTTCCGGCATGTTGCGGTTACGTTAAGTAACGGAGATTGCATCGCTAATGATGCAATTGTGTTTGGCGGAAATGAAAGCGGTTTCGTGTGACGACTTGGCGCGCTTAGCCGGCTCGAACACCTCGTCGCCATCATCATCATCTTTTGTCCTGTCCAGCATAGATTCAGTCTTCCATGAACAGCCAATGAAGTCGAAGGATAACCGAATGAAAAACTATGTACCCGCTAATTGCTAATTGCATCTGCTTTGCTTTCGCCTTCCTTTGGCCTATTTAAATCGAAAAAATTGGCAAGAGCGAACGGAAGTGGTTGTCAAGTAAAATTGAAAAAAAGAAACGAATAAAATGAAATCAAGCCGCTCTCGGCGCTTCTCAAACAACCTGCCTTAATGAGCTCTCCATAATTGTTTAATTGGATAAGAAATAGAGTCACGGATGCTTGACACACTTTGCCAGTCTGTCTGCGCAACATGAAGAGCGGAAAAAAGGAAGAAATTGAAAGTGGGAGTGGGAATGGGAATGAAACCGGGTTGGCATCGATTCCAACGAATCGGAGCAGCCACTGACCTACTGGCCTATTGATTTTCATACAACTTTCCTGAAGCAGACGACACACATCTCAAACACTTTCGGAACCAGATATTCTCATCCAGATTGAATGCCGTGCCAATTTCACAACTAGAGGGGAAGATGAGGTGAGTTGCTAACGCAGTTATCTATGGGAATGCACCCATTTACCCAAGGATTTTCACAGTAGGGACAGGGGGCAAATCGGTCCAAATGGGTCTGTGGAGTGCAACAATCGGTGAGTGTATCTCTCGCATTAAGCGATTGTAGGTTTTTACACAAAACATTTTGCCTTTCTTTTCAGAAGCTCGAGAAGCATCCAGGTAGCACGTTGTCCGCCACAGGGTGTCGATTTGGTTAGCACTCCGGAGCATCTTCGTCCTGGATTTCGTGGACGGGCACGGCGATACAACCCCAACGATTTCGGTTTGACGGGCAATGAGGAATGGCGCCATCCAAGGATGTTTAGGGATATGACCTGTAAGTATTTGAATAAAGTGATTGCAATACATTTTACAATCCAAAATGTGATTAGATTCTAAAGTATTTTACTTATTTAATTTTGAATTGATTTTCTTTTATTTATATATTTTTATTCAGATGAGACGGATGCGGCGGCCATGGAAACTTTTCGCCAGGCTCAACCACGTCGTCAAGCGTATGAAACGGGTATTAACCTGAGCAATCTGCCAGCGGAGTGCCTGGCGGATATGTCGGCACCTGGATTTGATCTTAGCCTGCCATCGCAGATGTCCGATTTGCGAGAAGAGTTTCTGGCCGATGTTTCGGCTCCGGATATGTGCGATGTCTCTGAATGCCATGCGGATGATGTTTATGATGACATTCTGGATCGCTTTAGGAGGATTCGAGAACGCATGAAGCGTTCCAGTCAACTCCGCGGATTGGATGATTGCGCAATGAAACAACATGTAAGCATTTAATTAATACTATTTCCTTTAAGGCGATTAATGTGAATTGTTTGCACACACAGCAAACGCATCGCAGAATATACACCCGCCGCGACCCAAGTGGCCATATAACCAGTCACGTGGATGAGACGACCATTTCAAATGCACCCTCGATGGATTGCACACAGGCTAATGATGGCGGTGAGCCTGGACGTCATCTGAATTTCTCTCTACCAAGCCGATGTGAAAACCTAATGGATCAATCAATGCCCTCGTATCATGAAGCATCGATGCCAAATGAATGCTTTGAGGTCATGTCGTCGCAGGACGTTCTGGAGGACGAGACCATGCCATCGTTTGACAATAGTTATGCATTTTCGCGACGACAGCCGACAATGCCAAGCGAATGCCTGGAGGATGTAAGCCAGCCATCTTTTGAAAGGAGTAGATCTCGTAGACAGAGTCCCAGACGGCAATTGACGATGCCTTCGCAGAACCTTTGGGACATATCAGCGCCATCTTTTGGCGATACAACCAGGGATCGAACTACCAACGAGTGTCTGAATGATATATCAATGCCCGCATTTGAAGAGGTTTCCAATGTATCCAGAAGCAGAAGTCCGCGACGGAGGAAGATATCCAGGAGTGCGCGTAATACAACTGATATAGTCAGCTCCAGACGACAGGCAAGTGAATGCCTCGATGACATGACCATGCCATCGTTTGGAAGATCATTGAGTGCGTCACCGAACCGAAGCCGTCGCCAAACGCAAAGATTGATGACAAGGTCAAATATTAACGATATATCCGAGCCCACATATGTCAGCCTATCAAGGGGACCGGGACCAATAGCAAACGAATGCCTAGATGAAATTACTATGCCTTCTTTTGGGGCAATATCGAATGTTTCCAGGGGAAGAATGTATCGTGGACAAACAATGCCCAGCGAATGTTTGGAGGACATGACAATGCCATCTTTTGGACGCATTTCAAGAGGCAAAAGTCCAGATCGATATACATCCAGAATGACAAGCGAGTGCTTGGATGATATGACCAAGCCATCCTTTGGTGGAGTTTCAGGATCCACCAGAAGGCAGTTAGTAAGTGCACCATCTTTTGCGAGGAGCAGTTCTCAAAGATCGAGCTGCCGGCAGAGAACCAATATCAACGATATATCGGCCCCTTCGTTTGCAAACTCAACCAAATGTGGAGATACAAACGGAGGAATATCGGAAACATCGAAAATAAAACGATCAAGACGGCAGCAGTTAACAATGCCATCGCAAAATATTGGAGATATATCTGCGCCATCATTCGCAAGTTCGGGTAGAGGTAGTATGACCAATGAGTGCTTAGAGGACATATCGATGCCGCCTTTTCGAGATGTGTCTACCAAATCCAGGAGCAGAAGTCTGGACGGCCGACAAAGTACAAGACATCGTTCGATGACCAACGAGTGTTTGGATGATATGACCATGCCTTCAATGCCTGGAGTATCAGCTGCGTCCAGAAGACAAATGACCCTGACAAGTGAGTGCCTGGACGATGTTAGTGCCCCATCCGTTGATCGAAGCGTCTCCCGAGGCTCCAGCAGACGACAAGGAAGACTGTCATCGCCGAAACCATGTGCGAGTTCCACCAGATGTCGACCGACAAATGAGTGCTTGGATGATATAACCATGCCTTCGTTTGACCCTGTTTCGTTGGCCTCCGCTCAGAGGCAGATGACCATGCCTAGTGAGTGCCTGGAGGACATGAGTGCACCGTCCTTTGCAGGTGTTTCTGGTCCATCTAGAAGACAAACTACTGGCCTACCCAGCGAGTGCCTTGACGACATGAGCATGCCCAACTTCGGCAATATTTCTGGAATATCGCGAAGAGGTGAATGTGAGCCAGCATTTGAAAAAAGTAAATCGGTTGGATCGAGTTTCCGAGGTAGACGCAACATAGGCAAATCTCATTCCGCCACTGAATGTCTAGCGGATGTGACAATGCCATCATTTGGTGGGAATTCATATGCTTCTAGGGGTAAGAGTACCTCACGAAGTCAGAAATCCATGATACCTGTTAGGGACTTATCCGAAATGCGGACTGATGAATGTCTGGAAGATGTAACGATGCCTTTTGTTGGAGATTTATCGGGTAGATCCAGAGCAAGTAGTCCGCGGCAAAGATCGACGACTCCTAGAAGAGGGCAGTTCACAAGCGAGTGCTTGGATGATCAAACAATGCCATCGTTTGGAGATGTTTCACAATCTTCAGGTCGTAGGACTCCCAGACGACATACTAAGAATATTAGTAATAATACTAATGAATGTATTGAGAATATATCAATGCCTTCCTACGTTAACAATACGAGAGCCTCCAACGCAGAAACCTTTAAATCAATGCAAGGATCATGCTTGGATGAAGTTACCATGCCATCCTATGGCACTTCAAGTCGATTTACAGCTACAAATGAATGTCTCGAGGACATTTCCATGCCTTCATATCGCGATAATACCGGATCGCTTAGGCAAAGATGTCCTACACCAATTCAGAGCTCCAGACAAGAATGTCTGGATGATATGACTATGCCATCCTTTGGAAGTACACTGCCAACTTTAGGAGAAACTCCACGCTCAACTAGGCGAAATGGTCCTAGGCCAATCCAGAGCTTAAGGCAAAGAACGTTAACCAATGAATGCTTGGATGATATGACTATGCCATCATTTGGAAGATCTTACGGAGGACCTGTTACTAATGAATGTCTTGAGGATATATCGATGCCTCCATGTGGTGAAAATACAGGATCGTCTAGGGGATGTAGCCCTATGCCTCTAGAAAGTACGAGACGGGGAGCATCGATGGTGCACAGATCCAGACTTGGGGCGATGACTAACGAGCGGCTGGATGACATGACGATGCCTTCATATGGAACGAATTCAGGAATGTCTAAAAGAAGGTGCCCCACACTATCGAGAAGAAAGAATCAGAGTGGTGCCACAGAGTGCTTGGATGACATGACCATGCCATCGTTTGGTGATCCAAGTCATGGAATTGGATTTAGTGAATGTCCTGAGTCCTTTAGATTGATTACAGAAAGGAGGCCACAGCAAATCCAAATATTTCAAGGACCGATGACCAACGAAAACTTGGATAATATAACTATGCCATCATTTGGAAGATCTTGCCAAGGACTTGTTACTAATGAATGTCTTGAGGATATATCGATGCCTCCATGTGGTGAAAATACAGGATCGTTTAGAGGATGTAGTCCTATGCCTCTAGAAAGTACAAGACGGAGGGCGTCGATGGTGCAAAGATCCAGACATGGGGCGATGACTAACGAGCGGCTGGATGACATGACGATGCCTTCCTTAGGTAGTTCACAACGTGGTCAAGCTACTAGTGAATGCCTTGAAGATATTTCAATGCCTTCATATGGAACGAATTCAGGAATGTCTAAAAGTAGGTGCCCCACACCACCGAAAAGAAGGAATCAGAATGGTGCCACAGAGTGCTTGGATGACATGACAATGCCATCGTTTGGTGATCCAAGTCATGGAAGCCCACAGCAAATCCAAATATTTCAAGGAGCGATGACCAACGAAAACTTGGATAATATGACTATGCCATCGTTTGGTACTTTAGGTCAGAGTCAAGCTACAAATGAATGCCTTGAGGATATTTCAATGCCATCACATATAAGGAATACTAGCACAATGCCAGGAAGAAGCACCACGCCAAGGACGCTGTATAGAAATGAAGTGACCACTAACGAATGTCTAGATGACCAGACAATGCCATCATATGGAAAAGTATTCAGTACACCCAAAAGGCAAATGACTTTGCCAAGTGAGTGCTTGAACGACGTGAGTCAGCCGCCCTTCGTAAGAAGTGCGTCTGAGGAAACCAATCGAAGACATGGGAAATTGACGTCCCAATGCATAGACTCGCGAAACCCCAGACCAAATCAAAGGTCGATGACAAATGAGTGCCTGGAGGATATGACAATGCCAACGCTTGGCGAAAATTCCGGGTCATCTCGACACGGGTTATTGAACAGCTTTCGCTTGGAGGACATCAGCATGCCCTCTGGAGTCTCAAATCGAACCCAGGGCAGTGAATGCGTTGAGGTTAAGGTGAGCGGAGCGCGTGGAGGACCTACGACCAACGAATGCCTCGAGGATGTTAGTGCACCCAGTTTTGCTACAAGCTCTCGCATGACCTCAAGACATATACCCGAGATGACAAACGAGTGTTTGGAGGATGTTTCTATGCCGCTAAATGAATCATTAGCTATGAATGATTGTAAACCAATAGCCCGACGTCCGCCCGACATTTCGTATCCCTCGGAAATGTTGGCCAACGAGAGTGCTCCTTCGTATCATTCACGGCAGGATAAAGCTGATAAATCTGCTAATTGCCTTTCTAAGTCTCCGCAGCAAACCGCCAGAACTCGAGCTCGGGAAAATTGTAGTGGCGCTCGATTGGAGGATGTGACAATGCCTACATTTGAGGACGTATCCTATCAACCACGTCGCCATCAATTGACTATGCCCACCGAGAATTTGGAAGATCAGACTCAACCGGATTTCTTTAACTCCACGGCTTTGCCAAGTTCTACGAGAACGGAGAAGCACAATGCAATAAAATCCCCTCGACAGGGGCAGATAAGCATCTGTAAACAGCTTGCCGATGAGAGTGCTCCAACTATACTGAAGGACACCACACAGGGACCCACGGAAGTGGTGAATAAAGTGATCGTCCATAGCTCGACAACTTCAGTGACCAGGGTTCTTCGGAATACGTCAGAAACCTCTAATAACTCCGGGCATCCTAGGATAGATGACCTTTCAATGCCACAGTTTGAGTCCACGGGTGTTAGCTCTCAACAGGATACCTCCCTGCATGGCTTTCAATCCATGGATAACTATAGACCATTCGATGAATTGATTTATAGCCAGAATTCGGTAGCTAATGAAACTCAGCCCGAGACTCCTCAAGCAACTCCTCAACCAACGAGGTCTGCAAATCGCAGTCGAAGTATTCGAAAAGTACCAAGCACACCAAGAACAGCAAGAACACCAAGAACACCAAGACCACCAAGAACACCAAGTACACCAAATATTCGAGGAGCCACTTCCCCCAGTTCTAGTACCAGAACTCCAGGACATCCATGCGATATGAGTAGCACCAATTACCGCAACGGAAAGCCCCAATGCTACAACCGAAAACCCTGCTAGAAGGGTAATATTTAACGAATATTTTTTATGTAAATTGGTTTTAATACGGCCTGGAGGTAAATTTTATAAATTTTATAGAGGGAAAGAAAAAAAATGAAAACTTCAAACGAAAACGTTATTAATATCCCTATTCTACGATAGACTAAATAGGTTAAAACTAGGTAAATACTAGGTTGATTAATGTTCATTACCTGAATGCGATTGTAGACTCACGCGAAAAACAAGCTAAAAAGGGTTTGAGATAGAATTTTCAAAGTGTTCAATAATTTACACCATATTGAAACAATTTCCGCGACAAAAGCCATGCAAGGTTTATTGCAGTAAAAAGAAACTGGTACTCGTACGTGCATATATATCTACAAAATTGTTAACAAATAGGTTCAGGAATCGGAGAGGAAGCTTTCAGCGGAAGCGCGTTCATTGCTGGCTTTTGTCAGGGGTTTGGCCTTCTGTTGTTTCTCCAATGCTCATTTCCTTTGTTGCTGCTGTTTGTGTTACTATTGCGCTGTTTTTGTTATCGATGTTATATAGGGTAAGTAAGGGGTATCTGTATCGGTGTCTGTAGCAGACACTTAGACGAGCGTGTCGAGCGATGCGAGCTATTTAAAAACAATTTATTTTTAGCAAGTGAAGCGCCACAAGCGAAACAACCTGTCGACCCACTGTAAAGCCCCACCCATTAAAGCCCCACACAGAGAAAAATAAATTGTAAATGTAGGGTGTTTGAAAATAATCACAGGAAAATATTTAATAGTGAAATGAAGTGCATTGGTACAAATTTAAATGCTCCTGCAAATGCGAATATATATATGGCGCCCAACGTTAGCCTTCTTTACCATAACTTTGTATTTAAATTCGAATTCCCATGTGGTGCACATATAATTTGGGCTTCGAGTGCTAATATCCAGTATATATATCCAGTATTTTTGTGTTAGGTTTATTCCAGTGTCCTTTGCATCGGTGCGTCCTCACCTCGTTCACTACCCTTCAGTTCCGCTCTTGTGACTGCGACGTTGATTTCGGTTTGAAAAATCGGCGAGGTCGACGAGGTCGGTTAGGAAGGTGCCAGAGGTATGCAAAACAAGAGCTGCAGATGCTTCAGATTGGTTTTCCAATTACTCAACATTTCAATGCAAATAACGCCTGGGTGCAAGACGGGATGGCAAGCGGGGGTGTATAAAGTCAGGAGAAAGATGGCGACGTAACGGTTAACGCCGCACTGGGTAACCCGTTGAAGAATTGAATTGGCAAACGCACACACACACACATCCTTATAGCCAACCCTATCGGCAGCCCCATCAACATCCACATTCACACCGAAATCCCCGTTTGTGAGCGGCGGTTGAGATTGCGGCTGAGATGCGAAATGTGTGGGGGCGGTGACCCAGCTCACATCTGGGGCTAAATATATCTTTCGATTTCTTGTCAGAGATAAAATTTCAATCACGTTTACTTCACTTTCACTTGGCCGTACCCGCCCACTGACCCACTCAATCACAACCAGATTCAACCTGGTTCTGGATGTGTTGGCCGGCACTCAAAAGTCGGCTAAGCCTTGCCTTACACTTGCCGATTGCGTTGGTGAAGTTCTTTCAAGCTAAAACTGGGGTATTCTTTATTAATTGAAAGACATATGTACTATATTTATATATCTGTATATGTATTGCTTAGAGCTCTTCTCTTAAGTATTGACGATACAAAAGTTTTTAACATTTAATATCATTATAACATTATAAGCTCCAAAGACTAAGTTACTTAATCATTTATTTATATAATTGCTCAAACATTTGCATTCGAGTTACATCGAGTTACAACACTGATATTATCCGGTCCTGGGTACTTTTCGGACAAAGCAATCGTTTGTCAACACTGAAGTGGGCGCGAATAGCTGGGTGGCGGATGCAGAACTTGATTTTCATTTTCATTTCCATTTTCCATCATCATTTTCAGAGGACGAAGGGTGGTGGCGGGAAAGCCTCACACGTAGTAGCCACTTAAAAGTTGAAAATTACAATTTACAGTTTTAGCCCCCGAAGACTCGTTTACCCACGCGCTCACACACATGCATACATATTTAGTTTATTTTTTTCTATGATTTTTTTTTTTTTTTTTTTGCAGTTACCATTCAAGTGGCTGTTAAAATGGCTTCAGCCTCAATTGCTGGCATCCTGGTTGGCGTTTCGCCGGCTGCATCCACCATTTTACCATTCCACCAATTTACCGCCCTACCAATTCGCCAACAGGACCTGCATCCAACATCCTACGGCCAACATCCTACATATAACATTCAACATCCAGCGACCCGCTGCATTAGGAAAGTTGACGCTGTTGATGCTGTGAGCGATTTATTGTTTTTGTGTAGAAAGCGTAAAATGGAACAAATTTCCTCATAACCCCCTCCTTGAAGCCCACTCACACACAAACAAACACACACACACACACACACAGGCATACACGCACACTTACACGCACAGCAGTGATGCCGGCGACCCATTTCAAAAACAGGACAAATCGAACTAAAAACAAGACAGAACGCTATAGTCGAGTGCTCGACTATTGGATACCCGTTAGTCAGATTATGTAGCGCCAGGAAGATTGAGATTCAGATTGAGAGCTACAAGCAGCGAAGCGAATGATGTAGTAAGGGGAAATTGAATGATACTTGTATATACTCTTTAACGAATCAAGTATACCCCCATTTATGCCATGACTAAAGGGTATAATAAAACGGCATTAAAAGGACAATAAAGACAACCGGATTTGGGTGAAAATTTCGGATGTTTAATCAGATTTCCCCCACAAAAGGTAATTAATTTTTATTCCGATTATAAAAGCAATTTATATAAAGAGCTTTTCTGTGAAGAATTTGCATGCGTACTTATAGGGATTTAAATAAGGTAGTTATTTTCTTCGGTTCATGGCGAAAATCAGTGATATTATAAAAAAAGCCTTTAAATACATTTAGTGCGCTTTTATACAAAGAGAGTTATTAAGTATTTAATTAGATATTTAACATTTATTTTCAAAAAGCGTCAGCACTTACCCGCACACACACACACTCGAAGTGTTTGCCTGTAAGTGTGGTTGCATACTTTTAGGCTGCAACTGCAACTGCTGCTCCTGGTTTTTCGTTCTACCATCCTTTTTCCAGCCCCCTCTTCCTTTATAGACCCCCCTCGCCCCCCATGACCATTCATGGCTAGGCAGTTAATTGTAATTCTGCAAAAATGCTGTCAAAGTTATGCGAGTGCGAAAATGTCCACGGGCAAGGGGCAGATGTCGGTTTTGGATTTCGAAAGTTGGGGCAGTTTGGTGCAAATGGTGGTAAAAACGGCAATTGAAGGGGGGCGGAAAATGGCGAACCAAGCCGTTGGGGGCGGTGGACAACAGCAGTCGACCAAACCCGCATCCGAGTGGATCGCTGTTTGTTTCCAAATTGCATTTTAAAGCCAGTGTCGGCAGGCTTTAAGCCAGCGGCATCGATTGGCCATGGTCCAGAATTCCGGAAGTGGCCTAAATCTGAACAAGCTGGCTTCGTTAATCGTTTTCGGTTTGCCAGCTCGTATTTTTAAAAATTCCATGCATTTGGGTGTCGCATTGTTATGGCCAGATGTGTGCAATGAAAAAAAAAGCAATGCATACAATTTTGAAACATTGCTAACACCATTGTAAAGCTGGCGAAAGTATATATATTTCATATAATTTTTGAATATATTCAAATAATAATCTATAATATTGCCCCAAACTTGTGTAATTACTTCCTATTTTTGAGCCATTCGAGTTAATTCTTTCAGAGCATCTTATCATTCTAAGGTTCTTATTAAGTTCATTCTTCAGTTGTTAACTCATCAATTATCCTTCAGCCGAGAGTATTCAAATAAAGCAGTTAGTGTTTGATTTCATAGAATTTCCTTTGTTTGCATTTTGTTTTCCAAACTTTCACGCACATTCTATTCTTGATGAAATCTACAGTAGCTGTGAATAACTTTGTTTACATTGCCAAACTTGGTGTATCTGATATATACAACGCCACCAGAAAAGTTATGATTTCCAAAAGGGAACTCTATAAACAACTTTCTGCCATACTATATAGTTAGTAGCCATTTAATAGCATTCCAGAGTCCTTTGGTGTCCCAAGGCGATAATTCGCCGGGAAAGATGAGCACCATTTCGTACTCGCAAAACTAAAATGAAATGCTATAATAAAGTGTTCAAATTCCTTTTAATTTCGTAGCCCATCGAAATCTTGTTTTTGGCCCACTTTTAACCATGACGTTTCGAAGTTTTCTTGGCTATGCAACACTGGCAACCAAACACCCGCCCACCCATGATTTATCCGTTGACGTTTGGCGAATTTGGCAAATCAGTGCCGGAACTTTCGCAAATGCTAAAAGCAATATTCACACGTTCATAATTTACAATCGCAAAGTTTCATCTGCCATTTGGTTGGCTTTCTGCATATATGTATATATGTATATACATACGAGCATGCTCGTACATCTATATATATTCCCACATATTTTACACTTTTTTTATTCGCCCCCATACAGGAAGGAAATTATTACTTACATCAAAGATTTGCATACATCGTCTTAGTGGGTTAGGCAACGACAAATTTGTCCCTGCCAGGGAAAGCAGGAAAAGCGGGAAAAGCGGGAAAGTCGATGGAAAGAATGGGATTGTGCGGCAAGTGAAGGAAGAAGTTAAGTAAAAGAATTCGAAGGGAAAACTTTTGCCTTCAATGAAATGAAATAAAATTGCATTACAACGGCACAAAAAGGGGCGGGGTATGGGGGACACCATTCGAATGGAGAATGGAGAGGGTTCCTTTGCGACGTGTGCGAAAAACTTTCGCCTTGCTCCCATTTTTATTCCTGCCAATGGGCAAAGTAAAGTCAAGTCAAGTCAATGAACGACACACACTCGCACACTCACTTGGACGCACATAAATTTGTTTAACCCGCACATGTGTCAAAGTTCTTTCTGCCTTTCCCCATCCCGCACTCGTAATTTTCCTTTTTTTTAACCCAATTTCCGCAATTAAGTTTATATCATTCACCTGAGCTGACTAAATCAGAGGCAAAAGCAAAGCAAAGCGAAAGCCAAAGTAAAATTTCCTTGTCCAAGGACGAGGAGGAACTGACAGGTGAACTTTGAGCCAGCTGACACTACGTTTATACGCCTCCTGTTTGCAAAATTAATTCGAAAATAATAAGCAGCGTACTTGAAGTGATTTTAATATTTTTTGATATTCTAAATATTTTACTTAAATGAACAGAGTTCGGAGAATACTTGCATCCCTTTGAATTTGCCAGATCTTTAGCTTAAGTATGTTTTCCAAATTCAAATAAATAATTTGCTTCCTTTGCTCGCACAAAAGCATTAAAGGCTGGCGCATAAACTTGAGTGATATGCGTTTGTGATTCTGATTTAGTGATGCCAAACGCTGCAGCTGGCAAAAAAGGGGAATCACACAAAGGCGGCGGCGGGATTCCCCCATTTTGCCTGTGCGAGAATGGTTTTGGTTCTCTGATTTCACTCTCTGTTTGACTATTGCTTCATTAGGGTTCTATGCAAGTGATGGACATGGATATAATGCAGGCGATACAGGTGCTGCAGATACAGATACAGCTGCAGTGACAGATACAGATAAAGCAGTTGGTTAATTTCAAGATAAAAACATGATTACTGCAGTTCAAAGAAGAAGGATAAAGAGCTTTTTTTTAGTTTTGTAAGCATTATATGTGCATACTTAGCATAAGCAATGAGTGAACTGATTTTAGGCCCCTCAGGGCCTTGTAAGCACATTTTGTTTCTTATAGAGCAAGGTAGTAGTTATTGTCCTTACAGGGAATAGATGATCCTACGGCTCGATAAATTCCAATCGTTGGTCCTCCAAGGATTCGCGTTCTCTTGGTTGCTGCTGGCCGGCGTATATAGATTGATATAGTGACGCAGCAGACAACGAGAACTGTCTTGGGGTAATAAATGGCAGGACAAGGGAATTTGCCAAGTTAACGAAGCGTTCTGGACCAGGACAACACACACACACACACACCCATACAAAGGCACAAGCATAAGCACACAGAGAGAAAAAGCAGTCGACTTAAGACGATAAAGAGACGCGGAGGGATGAGAAGTGAAGTTGCAAAGGAGAGCTGCATTAAATCCATGCTTGTTTGTTTTTCATATGTACTCGCAAACAAGGACGAGTGCCACATATGCACCTATCGCACAATGTATCTGTGCTGTGTGTGTGCGTGCGTGTGTGTATGTGTGTGTGTGTGTGTGAGCGGCGCGGCTTTGCGTTAGTGGAAAAAATAATTCTAACAGCAACTCAAACAGGCAAACAAACAGGCAAACAAACAAACAAACCAACAGAAAACATGAAAAGCGGCGCAAAAACGGAGAAAATAAAAGAAAACTGCACTGGAGAGTGAAAGAGATAGGCGACAAAGTGGATAGCGAGAGGGAAGCGCAACATTTGATGTTTGTGCTGAACAAACTTTGGCACGAAAACTTGCTCCAAAAGACACCTGAGCAGGCTTTCCTCCTCAATGTGCCCCATCCTCCAGATATCCAGCCAAAAGGCCCGAAAATTCATCCGTACCCAGCCACGCCCATCGTCCCAAAGATCGATCACGTGTTTGAAATGCGCCGACAGGATGCACGGAGAAAAAAATCTTGGCAACTGCAAATAAACAAAAAAATAGCATTGTCGGCTTGGAAAATCACTTATACGCTTCATTTTCGGGAGTTTCTATTAAACCTATTTAGAAACGTATAACCTTTAACAAGTTGAAATCACTTTCACCAAGTTTGGCTAAATCGCTAAGATAGAAAAGTATCTAAGACAACCTAAAGAAAGTTGTTCTGCATACTTTTAGACACCTTAACCAGTGTTCAGAAGGCCTCAGAGATTTTCTCAAAAAACATCATGTTTTCTTTTGCCGTGCAGGAAACACGTTGGGCGCCAATGGAGGGACATGTGTTTGCATTCAATTCATTCAAATATATTTTCAGCAATTTTTTCTTGTCATTTCATATGTGATGATGGGTGCTGGTACACCCCGTACCCTTCGCCCCACCCCTCTGCCTGCGTGTTCTATCGTCTCTTGTGTGTTTTCTCCATTCAATCATTTCATGGACAACATGTAGCCTAGACATCTATTCCATGTCACCGTGTGTTTGTTGTCTGGTGATTGACCCACAAAAAAAAAAAAAAAAAAAAAAAAAGAAAGGAGAAATGTCGGTAAGGAAAAGGAGTGAAAGCCACCTGAGTAGATACCACACATCCTGTCCCTTTTTGCCTCCGTTGCACAACAAAAGACTTGGCGCCCGATTTGATTAGCAAGAGTAGCAGAGCGGCCACATGGAATAGAATGCTGTCATGTGTCCATGCTGCTTTTCCACTCTCCACAATTCCACCATTTTTTGGGTCGTCTAAGTGCTCCGACCTGAGACACAGTGCATATAGCAAATAGCATATAGCATATAATAGTATACGCCATATATCTTTCGAATGGGCTGGACGATTGCAGATGCATTTATGAATTGCACATGACTTGTCGAGAGTGGTGCAGAATGGTCGATGGTGTTTCTGGATTGATGGGGTTGCAGCAACCACAACTCGGATGGATGATGCAAAAAGGGAAAAGCACTTAGCCGGGCGGTATCCTAAAAGAAGATATGAAAGGAGTCCTAGAAGTCCAAGGATGGCATTTTTCTTCTTACCGCTTCGATGTATAAGATACTAAATTGCACATATGTATTTCAGTTGGTTAAAGTCACTTGTATAAGTTTAAGCTATGCTTTGACCAATTATGAAGTAAACCAAGCTAATTGCATGTAGATGAATTAAATTAAATATATAAAAATACCATGTTTACTATTTTCAAAATAACTTTGAAAAAATCTTCAATCAAATCTTCAATCAAATCTTCAATCAAATTTACGCCAATAATGTTCAAATGCTTGCGTGTGTGTGCGTTTGAAGGGAGGTTGTGTAAAATATAATGCAGTGCCCGTAGCCCCACAATTTGGTTTACCTTTTTGGCTCCACACATTTTGGCTGCTCTGGCTGCCTTAGATTCTCATCCTGTTCATCGCATAAAGTGTGAAAATGCCAAAAATTGTCGTACGTTGCGGTTTTTTTTTTTTCGAGTACCAACCTGTGTCCTTGCCCTCTCTTTGGGTTTACAAAGAAAAAAAAAAAAGAAAAAATGTAAAAAAAATATTGCAATTTTGTGACTGTGCTACGTGAATTTTTACACCGTTTTTACACCATAGTTGTGGCTGTGTGGGTGTGTGTGTGTGAGTGAGCAAGTGGATTTGCTGTTTGTCTTAGTACTTTCCGCACACTGAAAAACATTCATAAAGTTGGCTCACGCTTAAGTAAACACGAAAAGTGTAAAATGATTTCATCTGATGATGATTTGGCTTTGGGAATTGCACGCTCCATTGCGTCACTTACGAGTCCTGCACTCGTGTAAGTGTACGGCATGCAATTATGTATTATTACACACACTACCCACACACACTCAAATGGATTTCCACAAAATGTAGAGCAAACAAGCTGGGAGACATTTACATATAATAAAGCAAAATTCCATTCGTTTACGGTGGATGCTCTGTAAAGTGGAGTTGCCGAGATTGATTTAAAATCCCACCCATTATGGTGTATTAATTATAAAATCTTTTATTTTATATACATATTTAAAGGCTTTTTTGAATTATATTTAACTAGTCAAGTTTCGCATATTTTTTTGCATGGCGCAGCCGTTTAATGAGTTTGTCTAACATGATATGACGCGGAAGAGGCCCTCGGGCATTTCGGGCTGTCAACAAAATGCATTCAATTGGATGCATTTCCTCCGGTCGGCCGACTGCAATTTGACCAATTCACTTTTGGCTTTTAATTAAAAAATATGTTTGCTTACTCGTGCGTTTGTGTGGAAATCCTGAATAAAGCGTGGCAAAAACCGCATTAATCTGGCAAACATTATCGGTCTGATTTAGCCGCTTGCTTTCTGTTTTATTTTTTTTTACTACCCCAGGCTTAGACAAAGTGGCATTTTGGGGCATTAGCCTAATGCCAACACAAATCCACCTAGAATAACGAACTGTTTATGGCCGCGAATCCCCCAAGATGATTAGCCAAAAGCAGAGCCAAAGAAAATCTGTGCACAATGTGGCACGTTGTTGGGAAACCAAACAAATTTAAGATCGAAGTTAAGCATACTCATTCGTTTGTACTCTATTATGCTTCTCAGCTTGAATTTTATTATTTATTTATTTAGAATAAAAGTGAAGCAGCTTCCTGATTAATCGCATAAACACAATCTATATAACGTTTTCGCTTCATGGAATCCGAAAACGACTAAATAAATCTGCGATAATCTCATTGCCTGGCAAGTGTATCCTTGTGAAGCGCCTAAGAGTAGGCAATGCTTTTGATAAGATCAACTTGGTGGCACACTCTTCGTGTGTTAATGTGGATTTCATGGGGGATTTCGGTGGTTGGGCGTCCAGCACACACTTGTTGAGGATGTAACTGAAAGCACACACATTCAGCGAGGCACACACATTGGGAATTTCCCACCAACACACACACACACACCCATACACTTGGTAGAGGGCGTGCTAAAAAGTTTTCATAATTGACGACAAGCTGCAGGATCGCAGGGCCCAACACTTTTGTTCTCCGCATTTCTCCCGGTGTTCTCCTTTTCAGCGCGATGATGATGATGATGGGCAAATATTTTACGTCATTAATTAGCGCGCTTGAAACTATTACGTAATACGATAACACCAGCAACAACAACAACAACGGGAACAGCATAAACTATTATGTGCAAAATTTTTAATGACGTTAGTGGGTGGGCTTTACGAAGGGACGCCGGGTTGAAAAAAAAAAAAAAACCGAAAACGAACATTGTTCGTTTCCCTAACCTCAAAATATATCCTTTTTGAGGTCCCAAAACTGAATTTGTGTATGAAACTTGTTAGTAAGTAAGTAGTAATATGACTTTAATATACTTGATTTTCGAACAAATTATAAAAATGTTTATATTTAGTTTAGCTATCAACAATATTTCCATTATTATAGATAAGTCTTTTATAAAAACTGATATAGTATATGTTTAATAATTTTTTATAAAATCAAAAAACATATGACATTTCCTTAAACTTTCTTTTGCAGTGTTAGCTTTTTGTTTACTTTACTTTTCGGTTTCTTTCGCTGTTATTTTTGATGCCCTTATAATTAAATTATTTAGCGCAAATTTGTGCACAGTTGTCGCCTCTCCCACACACACACACACACACACACACACTCACCCACTGGCACAAAAGGACACTCTCACGCACATATTAGATACGTTATCATTACTACATAGCGCCCTCCCGCTCATCCGACGCATCTGGCCCGCTCGCACACTGTCTCAGTTCATCTCTCATTCGCAGTATAATGAGAATTTAAATCGCAATAAAGTGGCGCTGCAGAAGATAAAGAACATTCTGAGTTGAGTTGGGCAGGTTGGTTTAAGCGATGCCTTAACTTCTCACTGCCCCGCCGAAAAAAGGCGCGAATATAAACGCTGCCAGTTCGTCACTTCGTCGGTCCGTTTGTCCGTCCGTTCCTAGGCAAACTTATCTTTCAGTTTAAAAGTTATCTGCACTAAACGATCCCAAACGTCTTCGTTTATTAGAGGTATTCTCTAAATCGAAACGGATCAGACCACTATACGAGTTCATATAGCATTTACAGGAATATTGGAAAAAAAACCAACCTTCGTCTTCGATTGGAAAAATTTGTATGATCAAAATTATCAAAAAATGAAAAAAGCCTAAAATTCAGTAGCAGAGCCACCCGTGTCACGTTGCAATCAACCGCATCACGAATCACGCATCACGATACGCCGATATTCCCGGTGCCACTCCCCCGTATACCCGATTCAACCTCCCACAATTTCAGAGCATTGTCTTTCGACTGGCACTGCTAATTGGAATGTACATAGGTACACATATATACAAGCCCCTTGAAAAGATTCCACACTTTCCGCTTTAATTTAACAATATTTTATTTTTAACCCTTCAAAACGCACATTATCCCATATAAGACCATAGTTTTAGGTCGAGTAGTGTTGTATAACATGTTAGATTCGATGCAAGCTACTGTCCAACGGGACCGGTGCCATCGATTTGACTGCAATATGTGTAGTCCCGTTATCGAATTGTCAGATGCCAAAGGAGATGCGCATCACCAATTATCCAGCTGCGTTGCAAAATTTCTTGTAAGATTTCTGTGGCGGTTAATTTTTTTGTTAAATTTGTAGCTTACCAATTCCACGATCGAATTAAGTATAATATGTTAGACTTCAAGCAAACCCCTCATTCTCGCCGCAGATGCTGTCGCTGATTTTGCGCTAATCGATGGGCGTCTCTTGCAGCCGCACCCACATGTGGTGGGCGGCCAAGCGCTTGGCTATCTTCTTGCTCTTGCCCGTGCCCATCTCGCGGTAGTTCCGTACCGAACAAGCGATCCTAAAGACCCGCTCGTGGGGCAGACCCACTTCCGCTTCCGTTTCATAAGATGGTGGTGGCCATCGCAGTTGCACACACAATTCTTGTAACCTGCCAATAGGATTACCGACGGTCTCCTCGCCGGCATCTCCTCCGCCCGTGGCATTGCCGTCTCCTCCGCCAGTCACTGACGGACCTGCGGAGCTGCTAGGCGATTCCGGTATCTGCGTGCAGCTCAGCTTGTCGATGACCGCACGGTCCGCCGCATTCTTGGCCGACTCCTTCGAGCGTCCTGCACCCATGGCCGTAAAGGGCCGGGCAAGCCGCACACACATGCTGTGGGCGGCCAAGCGCTTGGCTATCTTCTTGGTCGCGCCCTTGCCCATCACGCGGTGGTGGAGTACCGAACAAGCGATCGTAAAGACCGGCTCGTGGGGCAGACCCACTTCCGCTTCCGCTTCATACGACGGTGGTGGCCATCGCAGTTGCACACACAATTCTTGTAACCTGCCAATAGGATTACCGACGGTCTCCTCGCCGGCATCTCCTCCGCCCGTGGCATTGCCGTCTCCTCCGCCAGTCACTGACGGACCTGCGGAGCTGCTAGGCGATTCCGGTATCTGCGTGCAGCTCAGCTTGTCGATGACCGCACGGGCCGCCGCATGCTTGGCCTCCTTCTTCGAGCGTCCTTCACCCATGGCCGTAAAGGGCGTATCATTGACCCTAAAGGACACGCGAAACCGGAAGGTCGGCTCATGTTGGGCGCCCTCGATCTGGAGTTCATAGCCGGGAGTAATTCCCCGTCGGCTTAGCAGCTTTTGCAGAATGCTGACGGGCGTCCTTATGGCCATTGCATTGGCGTCCATCTCGCTGACGAACTTTAAAGCCTCGTCAACAAAAGTAAGAAACTCTAAAAAGTGTGTAGTTTTTCTTTTTTGTTTTGTTTGTAAAATTTTTAGCTCACAATTAGAAAATAATTAGGAAATTTTTAGATTTTTCGTTCTGAGACGAGTTCTGTTCCAGACGAGCTCTGAAAGTAAACTGAATAAATTTCGGGTGGGGCTGGGGTACATGGTTTTGACAGCTCCGTTTGTTGGATGAAATTAGATCCAAGGACAATGTGATCAGTTGCCATCTACAAGGTATAACATTCCATATTTGGGCCATTCCTTTCCATATTCTTCTTCTTAAATAAATTTTAAAATATTTAAAAACCAAGAATTTCCACTTTTAAGTTTGAAATTTCAATGCGAGCTCAACGAGGCATGGCATTCCAAAAAAAATGTTGTTCTTTTACGGAAAATCAGGAACCAACTTTTTTTTAGCTGTAATTTGGCTACTAATGCTAACTTGGCTCATCACTGGGTAACTATTGGCCGTCCCTCTCTTTCTCGTGCTATCGTAATCTGAGCTCTGGTTTCGGCTTAAGCCTCGTTTACCATTGCTGGTTCAGCGTATTTCAACCATATTTTAGTTGAAAAACCTTAAGCTTGCACATTTTCCCACACATTTTCAGAGTCACCATTTTATACTCCTTATAACCAATACTGACCACCCCTTTCACTTTTAAACGGATTTTGTAAAATTAATTTTTGTCCAAACTTTTGCATTTTTTGTAAGGGGTATATCATCAAAATTTGCGAAAAATTGAAAATTCCCGAATTCCCAAACTTGAATGCAATTCGATTGGAATTTAAGCAACGAACTCAGCGAGGTATGACATTCCTTATTTGGGTCATTATTTTCAATGTTTTGATTAAAATACCGATTATTTTTTCCAATGTTTTGATGAAAATACCGATTATTTTTTTCACAAAAAATCTGGAAAAATATTTTTAATAAAAAACTCAATTTTCAAGTTGGCTTTTTTGGCTATAACTTGACTAAAAATGGTCTCACAGCAAAAAGTAGTACCATTTTATACTCCTTATAACCAATACTAACAACCCCTTTCACTGTTAGACTGATTTTGTAAAATAAAATTTTGACCAAATTTTTGCATCATCAAAATTTGCGAAAAATTAAAAAATCGTAGAATTCCCAAACTTGAATGCAAATTGATTGGGAGTTAAAAAACAAACTCAACGAGGTATGACATTCCTTATTGGGAGCATTATTTCCAATGTTTTGATCAAAATGCCAATTATTTTTTTCACAAAAAATCTGGAAAAATATTTTTAATAAAAAACTCAATTTTCAAGTTGGCTTTTTTGGCTATAACTTGACTAAAAATGGTCTCACAGCAAAAAGTAGTACCATTTTATACTCCTTATAACCAATACTAACAACCCCTTTCACTGTTAGACTGATTTTGTAAAATAAAATTTTGGCCAAATTTTTGCTTTTTTTGTAAGGGGTATCATCAAAATTTGCGAAAAATTAAAAAATCGTAGAATTCCCAAACTTGAATGCAAATCGATTGGGATTTAAAAAACAAACTCAACGAGGTATGACATTCCTTATTGGGAGCATTATTTCCAATGTTTTGATCAAAATGCCAATTATTTTTTTCACAAAAAATCTGGAAAAATATTTTTAATAAAAAACTCAATTTTCAAGTTGGCTTTTTTGGCTATAACTTGACTAAAAATGGTCTCACAGCAAAAAGTAGTACCATTTTATACTCCTTATAACCAATACTAACAACCCCTTTCACTGTTAGACTGATTTTGTAAAATAAAATTTTGGCCAAATTTTTGCTTTTTTTGTAAGGGGTACATCATCAAAATTTGCGAAAAATTGAAAAATCCAAGAATTCCCAAACTTGAATGCAATTCGATTGGGATTTAAAAAACAAACTCAACGAGGTATGACATTCCTTATTGGGAGCATTATTTCCAATGTTTTGATCAAAATACAAAAAATCTGGAAAAATATTTTTAATAAAAAACTCAATTTTCAAGTTGGCTTTTTTGGCTATAACTTGACTAAAAATGGTCTCACAGCAAAAAGTAGTACCATTTTATACTCCTTATAACAAATACTAACAACCCCTCTCACTGTTAGACTGATTTTGTAAAATAAAATTTTGGCCAAATTTTTGCTTTTTTTGTAAGGGGTATCATCAAAATTTGCGAAAAATTAAAAAATCGTAGAATTCCCAAACTTGAATGCAAATCGATTGGGATTTAAAAAACAAACTCAACGATGTATGACATTCCTTATTGGGGGTATTATTTCCAATGTTTTGATCATAATACAGATTATTTTTCATTACTTTTTCAAATATTTGCTTTTAAAGTTGTAACCAAAAGACTGACTGCAAAAACTCTTGATGGACATTTTTATCATAACTTGGCAAAAAAAGGCCATAATGACAAAAAAAAATGTTATTATTAGCGGGTTACCAATTGTTGATAATATTAAATTGCGCCTACAATTTTATTTAAGTCGGAGAACTATATCACATAGGTGAAAGAGGAAATTGAATTAGAAGGTTAAACCAGGAGGTGCCATTTCGATGACCTCGGCTGTAGCTCAGCGAGTGTTACTAAAATGTAATTTGGAAGCGTGTTTACGGCAAAACCCGTTTGCAGTTTCCGCCGGATTCCTAGTCAGGGCCTTAGCCGAGCTCGCAGTAAAACTCGTACCGAAGTCATAGTCACCGACTGCGTCTGTCTCGACTAAGGGGATTATGAATCACCCGAAGAGATATTCCCGCATTCAGTTTCGCTCCAAGGGTCTTAAGAAATCAGAAGTTGAACTTGCTTGTTTGGCAGAATGCAACATTAATTGGGGTATTTAAAACGAAAACAGCAAAAATGTTCTTAAACCAATAAACATGTTTGAAATGCTTGATTTACATTTAAAGGCCCATATAAAAATGATAAGTTTATATTTAAAGTATACATATATCTGAATCCGTTCTTTTTCTTTATGGAATGGCCAGTGACAATGGGTGATTCCTTGATGCATACGACGCCTGAGGCACAGACACATAAATGCTTATTAGCATTAGTAGCACATTATGAGCAATCGAAGAACAGACACACAATCACACATACGAAGCTTTTCCGAGGGTGGGAAACCCCCAAATTTTGCGCTTACTCAAAATGCTCCAGGTATCGGGGTTGAACTGGCATTTGGCATTTGCCACCGCCAGCCATTGTTGTTTGGGGAATATTGTCAAGCGACTTGTGTGTGTGTGTGCTTGCACGCCGGTTTCGTAGCTGGCTGGTTTTGAATTTTGCATCCCGCATCCAGCATCCTGTATTCCGTATCCAGCACTCGAATCCCGACTGGATACGCGTCCCAACCGGCGGCATTGAGCTGCAATTAGAGCCTGCGTGACACCCGTGCAACTAATCAGCTACTTTCTGGATAAAAAAGTGAAATAATGTCACTTCAGAGTCAACACAATTGCATTGAATACTTTCTGAAAACGTTGTGATGGAATTCGATGTGTTTGATTTACTTAAATCATTTCTGTTGCTAAAGTTCGCAGTGCACATGCATGGTCATGACTAGTTAGTTTTGTTGGGACTGTACTTGAACGGCAGGCAAATTTCAGATGCAATCTTGGCTCGTCGTCAAATCGCTGCTGCCAGATATTAACCAGTTACTGTTCCTTTCATTCAGCACTTTTTGCGCTCTTCTTTTTTATTAACCCCTCTACTGATTTCGTCACGCGCAACCGGAAATTACTTTCCAGTTTTTTTGTTGCCCTACCAGCACTACTCCTAGTAGTTCACACTTGGCAGATGCAACTTTTCCGGCGGCGAAGGAGGTGGGCATTCTGCACCATCCGTGACCCCCACATTTCGCTGCACTTCCTCCTCGGTAGCTGGCGCTCTCTTTTTTCTATCGATAACAAAAGGAAGCCTTATTAGAGTGTTCCTTTATTTGAATGCCACATTTCACGCCATGTGGTGGATAAATGCGGGGATAGCCGGGGGGTCGCGTCTATTGTGAGAGTTGGTCTTTTTTCCAGCTAGCGCACGGTGCCCCCGCAATTTCCCCGAAGCCATCATGGAACCCACGATGAACCCCCGCAGAAACCCCAAAACCTCGACAAGTTGCCATTGTCAGCCATTGTGGGGTCCTTTGTTTTAGCCTGGGCTTTGTCAGCTGGGGCAGCTCCTTCAGCCGTCTGCTTTTCCCATTACCCCAGCACTTTCCACTGCGCCACCCACGCCATCCACTACGCCAGTTTGCCGGCTTTTCTGCATTTTCTTTGGCCGCCATCAGTGGCAACTTTTCATTAACCAAAAAAAGAGCTACCGTGGATGAAAACCACCAGCATACATGCTAAAAAAAGACACTTGCCAATGGACACTGGCAGAAATATATAAAAAATAAATATTTTTACTTACAGTTAACATTTCACAAAAGAAACTTTAATTTAATATAGAATCCAAATATTAAATTATAATAAATTAATCGCTATAAAGGTAATTCAAATTACCACAATCCATAATTTGTATTATAGAATACATTTTTAATTTACTTTATAAGTTTGTTTCTGTCGAAATTTAAGCTTCACTGTTGAAGTTATGTATGATTAACACAATATTTTCCCTTTAAATTAGAAATTATTCTAAAATTTTTTTAAATTTGAAAACTTAAGAGAGAGAAGCACTTGCACTTACCACACAATGCAATTATTTTTGTAAGTGCACTTTTGTGCGCCCTATTTAACCATAAATGAAGCCGGATGAATAACTGCGACGCTCGTTTTGGCGGGAACTTGCGATCAGATTTCATCATTGAGTGCCTGAACGTGTCCACTTTAAATGCCAAATTAAATCGAGTAAGCGTCGATAAACAGGGTCGGAAATTTTGGCCGAAACCGCCAAAACTTTTGTGCCGGGGGTTGAGAGCAACAGACGTCTGGCCGGAAAAGCCGGAAAAGCTGGGAAAGCCGGCTAAGATTCGGAAGGGAGAGGGAGAGGTTAGTGCGAAAGAAATGCGACGATGGATGGATGTGTGAGGGACATCAACTAATTGAAATTGCGCGCCAATTTTGTGGCTTAGCCTGAGTAAGTTGGCCCTGGATGAGTTTGTCTTGGCCTAGTGACATGCGCACACACTGGATACGATGGCTAAGAGCCGAGTGTGTTTGGCTTTTCGTGTCGTGGCTAGGTGGGCAAAGCAAAAGGCCCGAAAGACCAAAGACCGAATGTTGCCGCTTCGTGCGTTGTCGTGGGTCGTGGAAAACATACAAAACAGCAACTCGGGAGCTTGGTAAACTTTGGATACTGGTTCGGTCGGGCTTTGGTGCGGGGGATGTGCGTGTGGATTCATTCGCCTGGCCAAAATATCGGCGAGTGCAGTTAACGTCGGTATCTGCACGGTTTCGCATCGGCGGCGCCGTCAGTTGTCGAGCAGCGGTCCAACGGTGCGTATGCGTATTTCAGGCGGCCAACGGTCCACGGTGCGTATGCGTGTTATTTGACCCACAGAAGTGAAATAGTGGTGTCTGTGTTGTTTCGTCGCTTTCGTGGTGTCTTCCTCTTGTTTGTTGTGAGTCGACTTCTTCGCGCGAATTGAATTGTTTTTTTTTTTTTTTTTTTTGCACACTAATCGACTGCGCTACTTGCTCGATTTTTTTTTCTGAATTTTTGTTATTTGTTTTGGGTTCGATTTGTAATGGAATAAATATAATAAAATCAGCAAATAACCAAGGCGAGACCCTAGTGAAAAGTGTGTGAGTGAATATACCCGACGGAGAGAGAGGGAGAGTGTGTGCAATGTCGGTTTTCGGTTACCATTGATAAATGGCAAACAAATTGAATGGCAATGGCCGGTGAATATTGAAAGCGCCCATACAAATAAAAAAAAAAAGAAAAGAAGGAAGTAAAGAAAAAACACCGCTTCAAGCCGAAATCAAATCACACGTGTCATATCCGTTTCGTTTTTGGGAAAGGTAAGTTTCGTCAAATAATTGGTTACATGTTATGGAAATCTTTACATCCGATCTCCGGTTTCCGCTGAGCCCATTGGGGTTTTAGATCATTTTTGGGCTTGCTGGTTGCCTAATTTGTAATTCGAGAAAGGAACATTAAACATTTGCCGCCCGGAGCAAAAGGGATACATGACATGAGCACTTCAAACTGTCGTATTACCAAAAAAATGGGTTTGTGATTTGATAGGTTAATGGAAATTCAATGGGTTTCACATTTCCATTAAAATTGTCAAGTTCATTGGGGACTCGTGCGTTACCAATTAAGCAATTTTTCATTTTTTTTTTTGTGGATTGATTCTATTTCGATTCTTGGTTTTTTTGGTTAATTAACATTTGCTGTGGGTCACTTGGGAAAAATTCCATAATTCAGTAATGGAATAATAATATTGCATAACTATGATATTCGAATGCGGTAACCGTCAAACTAACAGTTTTATACATTTATTTAAATGGTTAATAATTATTTGGTCATCTTTTTATTTTTATTTGAATATCAACATCAAAAGGTAAGTAACCGTTAGCATCTATTTCTATAGACTTAATATAGAAATAAGCGCTTTAAAGATCAAGGAAAGGGTATACATACTTCGGCTTGCCGTAGTTAAGTTTCACTATCGCTTTCGTTTGAGGTTGGTAAGTGCAAATTACGGCATTGATTGACAATAAACTATTATAAATGCCGTGATTAAAAAGAAATTGCTGTAAATGAATAGCACTTAAAAAGTAATAATTAAAAATATGTCACTTAATAAAACTGATTACCGATCATAATCGTTGAAATGCCGTTACACACTTATTATCGGATTATTGAAATGGGATTTTAATAGTTTTGGATAAATATAATGTGTGTATGGTATGCAACAATTTTTTTGACATACTTCCTCTGATGTCTTTCATATTTTGCAATGAAAATATATAATTTATAGCTCATCTTGAAACTCCGGGGATCAACCGAGCCGCACAATTGCCATGGCCGCTGTAAACGAATCGAAAATTTGTTTGCCAAACGCTTTCACCCAGGGGTCTAATTCGATTTGGTCAACTGCAGCTAATAAGGTCAAACTGAATGAATGAATGTGTGTGTGTGATAGTTTTTGGCCGGCGATATATTTAGCATTTTACACGATACCTGATTTATGGTCTACATCCTAGTTGGAGGTATCCGCATCCTCCGGTGGCAGTTCCATCATCATCGGATGCCGAATCGAATGCCGTTAATAATGGAGCCCGGCCGGGGGCCAATGAATTTCATAATAATTAAATTAAAATCTGTTTATTTATGCACTTAAGCCGCAGCAGCAGCAGCGGCAGCAGCAGAGGCACAAAAATGCCAATAATAATAATAAACACAAGTAATAATAATAACACGGCTTACAACCATTCGGGGCGACCATTCGAATGAAATATCTAGATTAAATATTATTTATAATTAAAGCAAACAAATGTTCGTTCGTTCGTTCCACTGTGCCCTTTGCAAATTTCCCCTTAAATGCTCCGAAATATGCAGTAATTAAAACAAAACAAAAATATGTGCATAAACATGCCTGTGCATTTTGTATTTAAATCAATATTGCGACCAAAGCAACTAAAATGCCTGACTGAAACACACACTTTCGCAAGATGGCAAACTAATTTGAAATGGAAAATAAGTTCTGATCTGCAGCTGCAGCTGCCGTCTTTGATTGAGATACAAATTTCATATTTACCCCGCCTTCTACATAATCTCTCAATTAGCCCGGAAAATAAAGAGATGCCAGTTGAGTGGGCGAATTGCCTCCTCGGGCGGAGAATTGCCAGCAAAATGAAAATTAAATATTTATGATAACTATCGGGGGCCACGACAACTTGAGCGAGGCGAAATGCTCAATGTATTGACAGTGGTGCTGGTCTGGGCACTTTCTGGAGGGGATTGGTGATTGGGGATCGGGGATCGGGGCTTGCAGATTGGCTGCACCACTTCCTTTGACAACCAACATCGAGTACAGCACTGTGGGTGGGTTGCATTTTTGTTGCCACAAAGAAAAATGGAAAAATGCACAGGAACACAGTGCAACGTGCAAGCGAAAAAAATTAAATAATAATTGCAGCAAATGGCAGACAATGGGACTCAGTTTTGTTTACATCGCTGCAGCTCGTTCAAAGCTTGTTTTATTTATTTATATTTTACTTACTGAATTTTAGGAATTCTGTTCCGCTTTTTACCTGTCATCGATTTTCTTATGTCTTACGACAGCTTTGTCTGCTTATTCTGTAGCTGCAGAATGAAAACTATTTACATGTTTAATGCATACATTTTTATTTAACATTGATTTACTTTAAGCTGGCTGCTGGTCTTCTTAAGCTTTAAATGTTGCATATTTTTGTTTATATTTTTTTTTTATCACTTTGCATATATTTATGATTTTTGTATCTATGTATATCCAATTACACCATTTGCTCTTGGCCATTGAATTTTTTATAAAAAAAATGAAAGATGTTATTGTTGCATCAATTTAAGTCACATTTGCATTTCGTTTTTGTTGCAACTATTACTTTATATTTTTTGTGCATTTGCATTTGATTCAAAAAAGCATTCCAAGCAAAACATTTATATAATATTTTTTCTCTTCTGATTGCAACAAATTGAATTGGTTTTTTTGTTGTTTCACATGCCACTTGTGTTTGGCTTATTGTTTCGAGCAAATTGCCCTTAAAGTCGGATTGAATATCTTGTGTGGTTCAACAATTGATGATTGTGTTGCTGAATATTATTTAAAAAAATTACTAATAATTCTGTGTGTGCAATTAGTGTTTTATTTTTTACTTTTGTTTTATTTGTTTTAGCATTTTCTATTCAACAAATAGCTGTAGGAATTTTAGTAGTTTAGTCAATTCTTGTGATGTAAATATTAAAGATATAATAATGAAATTTAATTGATATATCTTAATTACGCTGCATTGGTTGTAATGATTTTGCATTTGAATTTAATTGTTTGTTAAAATGTTTCTTAGAAATTGGTAGATTTTCTGTAGTATTTTCTCTGTGCTTCTGTGTCTCAGCTTTTGATGTTGCCGCGGACTTTTACTGATGTTGCACATAGCCGACCGATGTTGCACGTTGCGAGGTGCCACTTTTTATGCTTAGCTTAGCCTGTGGCTCAGTCGGCACGGGACTCGTGGCAGATTCCCTCCTGGAGGTGCCGAGCTTCTACCTTGGATTTAGCATGGGGATTTCTTTAATGGATCTTGTGCCGGCACTGATTTTGTTCTACAAGCAAAGTGCATTTGCTCGCAGATTGCAGATTGCAGATAGCATGCTCTCAATGGTTGTAAACATTTCACTCTTTACTCCGACATTTTCATTTTAATTTTCCTCCTTTTTTTATTAGTACCCATTTCTGTGTAATGGGAATTAAGCCATCGGCCGCAATCAACCTTGTTATCGTGCTCAAATTGCAAAATTTACATACATTCGGGCTCCAAGGGTAAATAAGATTAGGCATGAACCTCGCCTGCAGATCCATGGCCATGGAATGCAAATGGATGTGTGCCCAAATGTATATATATAATATTTATATATATATGTATGGTATATGTGGACATGCGTTCGAGGTAACCGCAAATGGGCGATCCTAATTGATGGTTTCAAGATGCTAGTTATCCTTTCGGTTCATTGGTTAATTGCAAATGTGCATTTCTAACAAATTACGGTGAGATGTGTGCCACATTGTGCCGGAAAATTCGAACCTTGCAGCTAAACGAATGGTAATTGTTTTCAATCAGCAGCTAAACTTTTGCATATTGTGCTTGGAAAGTTGCAGAATAAATAGGTGATTTAATATGCTATTAATATGCTTTCACACAATTCGCAAGACAGATTAGGCAAAAGTTGAAATAAGCAGCTTAGTCTATTTTCAAATCCCGAACATCCTCTTAAATTCAAGCGGCTGATTGCGTGTAACGTATTTTTAGCCAACAGCTTAATTTGCGATCATGAGATTGTCCAGCTACTTTTTTGTGTTTTTTTTTTGGTCATTCTCCGGTTTTTCTTCAACCAAATGAGATTCATGAGTCCGGCGAACACGTTCCTCATTTTACAGTGGAAAGGACATTGGGCATTCCTTTCATTTTAATAGTGTCACGTTCGGCGCGAAAACGGAAGACCCGAGGCGCTCGTTTGATAACTCAATTGTACCAGGCCCGACGCCTCAAATTGAATTTAATATTAATTAACTAATTTCAGTGCTGACTTCACTTTTAATTAACTTGTGACCGCCCATCGCCGCACCGTCTACTATCCAGTGTCTAGTATATATGCATGTACGTATATATCTGTCGCATACCATCTTGAAATCATCTCGGCACCGACTGCGACGCTAATTTCATTTGATTTTGGCCAACATTTGAGGCAACCTGTCCTTCCGCTACCTCCCTCGGGAATTCCCCGCTTGCTCTTGGCCCACTTCCACCGACTTTTCCTGAGGAGAAACGACTGTCCTGGCGAATCTCTCAGGTATGGCTACGTTGACTTCACGTAAATACACGTGCCATCGCCTCGCTGGCCACCAAGGAATATTATCCACTCACACATGTTCAGCCATACACAGCGAGAAATAAATGTGCCTGCAGTTACTTTTTTTTATAACATCAACACTTTTTCACAAATACTTATGTATAATTCTAACTAAAAGAATTACAATCAGTTACAATTAATTTGAATCATTACATTTGAATAGTTATCATATTCTTTCTGTGTACAAACGGCAAACGATCACATAGATACGTTCGTACATCGATGTGCAACGTGTTTTTCCGGCTTAATACCTTTCTCAACTGAATGCGAATGGAAATAACGGTAAATGTACATATACCAGGAAAATTTTACGAAGCGGAGAAAGTAGAGAAAAAAAAAACAGGAAACAGCATCGGTGTTTTACTGAGAGTGTGAGTGTGTTGCAGCCGAGCACGCGCCGCTTTTACGTTACGGTCGTGACGTCCAAAAAAAAAAAAGAAACAGAAAAAACGCAGACAGTTGGCGGAGTTTTCAGAAGCAGTTTAGGGATATCGAGGTAGTACAACCCGCTAACAAAACAAAACGGGATCGAGAAAAAAAATCCACGAAATTTCCTTTGTCATGTGCAGCGTTTTCGGAAGGGAGAAATCTGGAAGCCCAAGCCACCGTTATTGACAGCACTGGCTCTCAAAAAGATTTCCCAAAGCATCCAATGAGTGACGGACTGACTAAGTGTGCCGAGCACAACTGTACCAGTTGAATCGGACCCAGCACGCCAGGGTAATTTATCGATAGCATTGGGCATATCGATTACTGGTGCTGCAGTGTCAGCTAAATTGATTCCTAGCACAACTGTACTAAGAAGTGCATCAATAAGTTATGTAAGCTATATTCCCAACTCACATATCAGTTATCGATAGAATCTGAATTTCCTTTTTAATTGTTGAATCTTTGAATTTGCACCCTTAGCTGAGGGTTATAGTTTCGTACAATTAGTTTTAATTAAACGTACCATAATTGACGAGCTGTAATTGAAAGCCTTGTGTGTATATAACTTAAAAGCCGAAATGCAGAGCAAGAGCCAACATTTCGGGATTGTTTTCGCTCGAATTCAAAGCTAAGGCATTTGAGACCATATAAATTGGCAGCAAATTAGCGTTAATTGTGTGTAATCACTTTCATTGTGCAAACAAGGTGGGATTACCCATAAAGGTTCCACATATTTGCTATTTCTACGAACTGGGCAATGAGGATTTGAAGTTACTCGAGTCTTGGCATCATAACTGGGTTCAATAATCTGTGGGCTGCACATTAATAATTTATGGTATCTAGCACATTGGAATGGAAATTCAAAATTTCGCTAATTTAACATTAACACTAGGTAAATATTAACGTTTATTTGCAAATATTCGATACTGTTTTTATAGTTAATTTTAAAGTACGTAGGCACATTTTGATATTACGACTTTGACCCATTGATAAAGATATATGTTTCTATTGGGTATCCGCCAAAATAAATACACTTTACTTTCTGTTTGCGTGTTCTCTTTGCTTATTTTTATTCTTCTATATTTGTACTTCTTTCTTGGCATCCCTTTCCCTCGTTCTCTCCTTTGCTTTTGGGCAAACTCTTTTGTTTTCGTTTCGCTTTCATACTTGCTCTTTCGCTTTGTGCAGCAATTTTTGTTTATTTTCTGCGGCTCCGCTTTTGGCATCTTTTCAGTGTGTCAGTGTGCTAGACACACACAACCGCACATATACACACACACACACTCACGTGTCGTGAACACAAATAAACATACATATATCTGCAAATGCACTTTACGTATCTATGATCCCAGTTCCCGTTTCAGTTGTATTGATATTGGCGAAAGGGCTTTGGATTTATGCTATATTTGCCAGATAATTTGCAGGGTAATTCGGGGTAGCTTGGTACCAATAGCCAATATGATGCAGTTGTTTTAAAGTACTGCAGTATTTATGTATTTGTGCGGGTTTCTGTTTGTGAATTGGATTTTATATGTATTATATAAAATTTTATTATATCTTTAATATCTTTTTATATCTTTATTTCTTTTTATTATTTGCAATTTATACCGAACGCAAGATGAATTCTTTCCCAAATTCAATTCCCAAATTAATCAAACTGTCAAATAATATGAAATACCTCTATCTGGCCACATTATCATAATGATAATAAACACTTTCACACGAATTGGTTGCGTGAAGAAAGCGTAGCATACATTTTGGGGCGCCATAGATCATCCGTCAGTCGATTCCCCGCTGGCAAAACACTTTCTCAATTGCTGTTGTTTTTGCAACTTTCGCGGAAATCGCGTGCCAGAAAACGCTAAAAATGTTTGCCGCTGTTTTTGCTGCTTATTTCCGTTTGCGTTTATGTTTAACTTAAATTCCCTTTAACCGGCCTCAACTTCCGCTGCCCCGTTGCCATTTCATTTGCAACCTGTCGTGGATTCAACTTTTACGCAATGAGAATTGTACGCTGTTGCTTTGGGCCTTTTCATTTGATTGTTTTTTGTTTATTGTTGGCTTTCCTCCCCTCTCATTTTTTTTTTTACATTTCAGTTTTATTTTTTTTTTGGTTTGCTGTTGATTATTTGTGTACTTGCACTATCACGTAACGCGGCAAATGAAGTCGTAAAATGTCGGTTCACTCTTTGGCGCTTTATACGTAATCCCTGACGGAATTTTCATCCCTTTTCCGTCGACGGATGGCAAACTCAATGGGTTTCGATTTGGTCCGGAAAACAAGTGGAAATCAATTCAAGTTGAATTATAATTACATGCTAGAGAGGCGGGCGCTGGATTGAATTTTGCATTCGGTCTGCAGGGATTTACAAAATAATCAGAAAGCGGCTATATGTATAAACTATCATAATCATATTAAAAAATATAGATTTATTTTAGTGTAACGTGCTATGAAAAATAGCAATCTTCCAGGGAATATTGTAATGCAGTAATAACTTACCAAGTGACACGGTCTCATCCCTCTTGAGTCTCTCTAAAAGTCCAAGAACTGCGGAAAACTTAATTCCGATGCGGAAAATTTACAGTTGTCAACCCGTTGGCTTTCCCCCATTAAGCTGCCATGCATATAAATCAAAAAAACAAAAGCTAAAAGTGTGAAAATAAAATAAGGTGTGGTTGCTGTAGTACGCCAAGAAAATGTCACCCAAAACGCAAAGTTACAAATGAGTGAGCGAAAACTTTACGCAAGAAAATTCATTAAAAAATCATATCAATTATTCGGTGACCTGTCAAAGTGTCTTGAAGTGTGGCTGCTGCCCACTTTAAGGATCAACTGGAATAGTGGGCGGGGCGGGGATTGATTGGATGATATTTTCCGAGTCCTCGGGGGCAGTAAAAATATTGATGCGAGTGCATTAAGGAGATTATTTCCTGTTGATTCAATGGATGTGTGTGTGTGTGAGAGTGTTTGTGTGTGCGGTATCATATTGATCCTGAGCCTTTAAAGCGCCTTAAGTCAACACAAAGCAGCTCTGTTTAGGCCTTTGTAAGTCAGCTTAGCCGCATAATGTGTGCACTGCGAGTATACTTGACCCAAAGCACACATTCCCAATCACCCAGGCACCCAAATCTGACCAAAGTCCAGCCTCAAAGCCAAACGAAATGACCTGAAAACTCATCGGGGACTACCAACAGCCGAGCACAGTTAACCGGAATGATAATGATAATGAGCATGATAGGGATGATGGGGTTTTGGCATCGTCATTATCATTACCATTAACAAAAGGCCACCGAGTGGTAGGCTGCATAAAGAATACGCACATATATATATTTATATCTATATATATATATATCGCATCACCACCCCCTTTTGCCTTTTCCATTGACGCCTTCGACTGACTAAGCAGAATTAGTTACAGCTCATTATTGATTTTGGTTACGAATCAAATGAGGCAACACTTCTATGAAAAAGCCGGTAAATTCCATTTAAGGGTAAGTGCTGGAGTCTCAATGAAGCGAATCCGGAAAAGTAATTGGGGGGATTTAATGAAACGGAGTTAATCGCGCAGGTTGATAGGAAAATCGTGAAAAATCAGTAAAAGGATACAAATTAATATACATTTTGAAAAAAAAATTCGCACAGATCAACCCAGCAACAATGCAATTAAAACGGTTAATTTAAAAACTATTTCTCATTTTAAAAATGTAATAAGTACTCGAGGAGATTTAAAACTGGAGCATTTCACAGACAGATAGCTCTCAACTTCAATTTAATAAAAGCACAGCAGATTGCAGGGCAATGGGAAAGTAGCTTGGATAGGTCAAATCCATCGGGCAGATCTAGCGGAAAAGCAAAAGGGGCGTTGGTAAAGGGGGCGTGGTGTCGCCACAAGGCTATTAACAACAGTTTGCGCAAATGACACTGCAATAAAGTATGGCAACGGAGAAGGAAAAACATTAAAAGGGAAACAGCGAGCATAAGGCAGGCGCACATAAGGATATAGCCGCCCGATCCGCCCATTTATAGACCCCATCCTCCATGCCCCATCTCCCAACCCCCATTCACCATCCCCTTCCCTCCAACCCCCGTTTGCCATCTTGACCAGTGGTCAGGGAATGTCTTATGCACAGATTTATTATGTGGCCATAAATAAATTACAGGACCAACACTCACAAACACAGACAGTTTTCCGTTTTCCACGGCGGTTGTGCGAAGGAAAATGGCAATGCAAAAAGGGGAGGGGCAGGGTTAAGCAGCTCCAACGATTTATATGATAAGGGTTAAAGGGTCCGACGACAGGGGAACGTCATCTCTCGCCCTGAAAATGCTTATTAAAATGCATAGAAAATGTTAAATGATCTAATTAGTGAAATATTTTCACCATAATTAACCAGCCGAGTGCGCAATGCGATGTGCCACACGAAAAAGGGGGTGCAAATTTATGTGTGTGCAAAGGGAAAATGTTCCCTTTTCTCAGCACAAAATTAATCGCCTTCAAAGCAATGTGTGCCAGAAATGTCGGGAATTTTAAATGAACAAAAGACCAAGAGATAAGACTAATTCCCCCCCGGGCTGGCTAACATAAAAAATGAGTTAAGCTGCGCAATCATAAATGGTACAATCTTGTTTCTTTTTTTTTTAGATTTCATATATAATTAAATGTTGATAAGCTGCCACGTAATTAAATACAATCATTTTGGAAACGTACTTATACAGGTGGCAACCAATTACCGCTTAATTACCCACGCAAGTGGCACAATTAGTTTGACATTAGAATGGGTCATGTTTGCTAATTAAGGCACTTGAACTAAAAATACTTGCCCTTTCATTTATTTTAATTATAGAAAAAAAGCTATAAGCACGAACAATGCGATATTTTAGTTAACAAATTGGAAACAAAATAACGTGTTTTATAAATGTATTTCATTGTAATGAAATTGATATTTTAAAACAAGCTAAAAATAGTTGGTTTTCTCCCTTCCTCTGCATCAACAGGACATTCCCTCGTCCACAGGCACTTTAATCTCAGTGCGGATTTCAGATACTTTTTTTTTTTGCCAAATGTCGAGAGTCTGCAGCAATAATTGCTCAAGACTCGTGAACTTAATTGAATCCAGTGGGCAGTCGCAACGGGCATGGTATTGCTACCTACTTATACGGACATGTGTGTGTGTGTGTGTGTGATGGGGGTGGGTGGTTGGTTGGTGTGGCTCTTCAATTTGAGTGGGGCCTTCGCTGTTGCCTTTGGTTTTTGGGGTGGACCCGATTAGCCGGCGCTATCGACCGGCCTGCCATCCGGTGGCGAAATCCGTTCGCCTCTGACTGACAGCGCCTATCAGTGCGTTTCGATCTGGGACAGGACAGGAACAGCAAAGGCAACTGAAACAGAAACAGAAACACCAACTGAAACTGAAACAGAAACAGAAACGGAGGCAGAGAAGTGCCAGTAAGGACTAAGGACGAAGGACCCATGTCAGGCCAGCTGACTGCGACAACAAAAATGTGACAAAATAAATAAATTAAATTGTTCAAAAATGTTGCAGGTTGTTACTGCTTCCAACATCGCATGTTGCATACGAAATGGAAAACGGAACTTGCCAAAGTTGATTTCTATTTTGGCACGTGTTTCTAGCCAGCCTGCTTAGTGGGCCAAAAATCGGCTACCAACAAGGGCTCCAGGGATGGGGGTTTCTTTCTTCTTCTTTTTTTTTGGCCATATCGTAATCGGTATCCTGCAAAAGGTACGACTATAGTATGGGATGTGGGGGTGTAAAGGATCTCGACTCAAGAGGACGCACTCGGGCGTACACTCATTAGGAATATGGATTCAATTATATGTCGCTGGTGTTTGGCTCTCTCGCACATAAAACAAGAAATACAGTTCGCTTCGTTATGGAAAACGTGCTCGAACTGCTGATGAAAGCCATCTCGTCGGATATGGTCCAGAAATGTTGGCAAATAATGGAAATATTTACTTCGTGTTTGGGCAACTTTTCGGTTTGCGTGAGTAAACATCATCACATACGCTAGCACACCTATTGAGGTATTACGAATTATTCGGATGGGAGCTCAGTGAAATTGGTAACTTTATACATTGTTTTTTAAGCCACATTTTTGTTTATTTTTGTATAAAGTGAGTCCTGAAATTGTCAGATTTATGTCGTTTAGAGGAAAATGTACGAAAACATATAGTTCATAAAAATTTATTAGCTTAATTGTTCTTGAGCTTATAGTATGTAACATGTAACGCAAAATTTAAATTCAAACTCATTCAAGCACACTCATAAAATCCAAAATTATAATGCTAAAAATTCACATTTAATTTCTACTATTTTCCTGGCTATTATTCGTGTTAGCACTCAGTTTTCCCTGCCCGTTGGACGCCTCGAAAAGAAAATGCAGTACATGCAAATCATTCATAATTGTATTTCAGCTGCTTGGCACATCAGTAATTAAGTCAATTTATCATTAACCTGGGGGACCTGCCACTCGCTCTACCAATTCCCCCCCTCGTCCGCTGCCCATGGGACTACCTCTAGGTCCCATGTATATATGCATATATATATATAATGTATAGGTAGGCCATGTATCTAATGGCGGGTCGTAAAATTTATTGCGTATACGCCTTCGTGTTCCATGGAATGCTTTTAAATGTTAAATGTGCAAATTACGCTGCACGTGACTGCGACTGCTACTGTTGCTGTTACAATGACTGCTACTTGGCCAGTGACTTGGAGGAATGTGTGTGAGTGCACTGAAAAAAAATATTTAATGTTTCACTATAAAATACAAATAAGGTGGAGAAATATTGAAATTTTCTACTAGATGAGTTAATTAATATTAATTTGCTTAATTTGTTCTAAACACCAATGCAAAATGTAAATGTAATTTTTCTCAGTGCTTCTACTGTCTCCGCACAACTGATGGGAGGGGCGGGCGTGGCAAGTGGGCGGACTTCTGGCCATCGGCTTGAACGTGGGCGTGAATCTTCACAGCCTCTGTTGGCTTTGACGGCAAACAAATGCTTTGATATTTATTGCCCTTGCAGTCAGCCGCAGTTCACCTTCGGTATACCCATCTCGCCCACTCGCAGCTGGCCCTCTCCCTTCCGCTGCCATGCCCACCCACTTTTCCACCCACTCTTAAGTGGCCAAAATGCGCGAGTAGCAATGTCATCCACGTCCTTGTGTTGCACTTAATGGCACAGAGTGAGAGAGAGGGAGAGATGGCGAGTGGCCGAAGAAAGAGAGCGTGCGAAATTGTTGTCGAGTGGGAGTTGATTGGTTTTGGGGGCGTGGTGCATTAGGCCAAGATTTAAGAGTTAACTTTTGGTCTGGTTCAACGAGGATGAAAACGAAAGTGAAATCTAAATGGGATTTTTGAGAAAAAAAGTGTGTGTGGATTAAATGGAAAGTGAAAGTAATAAAAATGATTACAAGTTTAGAGCTTGAAACTTGCATTTAAAATAATATAAACTAAAAAATAGCTCAAAATGTTTCAAATTCTAAGCATAAAGTGTGACCAACTTTAAAATTTATCTCGCCCAAAAGGATTTGCGTTTGGCAGGTGGTTATGAAATCCCCCCTGTGCTTTTTGGCCAATAAGGAATGCATGTTTTACTTTGTACCATTATTTGCATTTTTGTTGTTCGGCTCGCTTATATCTTCATTCTCGCATAGTTTTTTGCCGTTTTCCACATCGCTGGCATTTCTTCTATTTTTCATTTTTGTGCAATCTAACGTGAAATGAGAGCCAGCAAAATGTCAGCTTGGCACAGTTAAATTCACGTGACACGCCAATATTAAATTTGATTCAACTGCAGCAGATTCATGGGCGCAGAGTGGGCAGGAGCTGGAGCAGGAGCAGGAGCTGGAGCAGAAGGGGTCGGACTGGCATGAAATCGATCGTTGCTTTTGGCCTGTCGCTTTTGGGCCTTTTGCTGCATTTTTTTCTTCATTTGTCTTGCTTTATTTCTCCGCTTTTTTTCAGCGTTTTTCTGTTTCTTTTTTTTTTTTTTTGCTGCGTTTGTGCTGCTGCAGCAATTAAAACTGAATCAATTATGATTTTTGGCTTTGGCAGTGATGCGGAGAATTGGAAATGGCCAAGTGGATCACAAAATGTCACTAGGATGCGCCGATCAAATGGGCGGTGACCCAATTCCATGATGCCACTTTAAGCGCCAGCCTTTTTTTTTGGTCACCGATAAGCCCAAAAACTTAAACTAAAATTGCATACCAAGCATAAACAAGTAATTTTTAATATTTGCCTTACAAACCCAGCTATGTTGACAACCAACTTTAAGCGATTTGGAATTTTCAAATGTTTTTTTTTGTTTTTTGCTTATTTCCACTCGAACACCCAATCTGCAATATCCGTTCGGAAAGTTTCGAAGCTTCCGACCTGCTTGCAGGCCATGAAAATGTTCTCTTTCTTTTATTTTTTGGCCATTCGCCTAAACAATAAATACGTACGTCTTGCGTTCAATTTTTGGCAATTTATGTGTATGCTGCACCTTTAAGGAAACTTGCTCGAAAAAGTAAATAACATTTTGACCCGTTTGGTTACCTGAGCCAGTTATATATGTCTACAGTTTGGTTACCAATATGTGGCCCGGCATTTGACGTCGACTTTTGATCGCCTTTTTGGCCGGTAAGATTGCGAAGCTGGATGCTGGAAGCTAGAAGCTGGCAGCTGGATATTGGGGGCAGTTCCTGTGGCCACTGGGCCAATGTGGCGTATGCGCAATATTTGTATTACAGTTTCATATGCAGTGCAGGTCGTGCTAGGATGTGTGTGTGTGTGTGTGTGCTTGTGGAAAATGGAGGAAAATGAGACGAGGGGGGGAGGGAGAGAGACGCGGGCCTCCAGGACGCAGAGAAAAACGGCATCAGTTATGGCTAACGAATGCGGCGACGCTTTGCGCCCTTAACTCAAATGTACAACATCAATAAATAAAAAAGAAACGTAGGAGAAGCCAGCTAGGATATAAAAAAGGATAATAAACAGGGTCCCCAAAGAAATCTATAACTGAGTAAGCCACATCAACATACACCCACACACACACATCTGAGCAGAAGCGGCAACATATCGATAAGGATGTATAGGGACATGTTTGTGGCCCACACACACACACACACACACACGCACACACTCGAGCACGTTCAAATTTAAACGATTTTCGCGCAAGTGTATGTGTGTGTGTGTGCGCACATAAATTTCCATATGGCGAACGACTCATGCAATATGCAAGATAACTTCGATGAAAAGGCGATAAAAGACACCAAAGCCTCTTACCGCCCACCCACCTCATCTACCTAATGTCGCTGGCATTCAAAATGTATAAGGAATACCCCATTCACCCCCCAGGCACCGAGTACCCTCAACCCCTACGACCATCCCCTACGCCCATCCCCAATTGCAATCCCAATCGGAATCCCCATACCCATTCCAAGCCCTCAATCCCTATCGCAATCCCACTCACATCACACTAATGTATCTTCGTCCAAATTATGAGTGACAGTTGCCAGTTGAAAGGCGGAATGCGCCAAAAGACATCAACTTCATATTTTTGCCTTGTCAAGTGGCTGCTGGTGGGTGGGTGTGTAAAAATGTTCAAGGAATGCAGTGGAATTTGTTTTTTGAAAGGCATTCGCCGATTAATACTGCGGATTATGTGAAACTCCATGGTATTAAGTTATTTTGCCAGGGGTCTTTCTTAAATATTCTCTTTTAAATCGCACAATTAGTGGAGGGGTGCTGATTTTATATTTATTAAAATAAAGTGTGTTGGAAAAACTCAACTTTTTAAATTGTAACATAACTATGATCCTAAGAGCTCAAAAGCTTAAGCTAAAAGAAAATTATTGGTGGATTGCCAAAAAGTGAAAGTGGTCGAATTGAAGGGTTTCTTTTTTTTTGTAGTAAATTATATAAGAATATTCTGCCCTACTTTGTTTGAGTTGTAATGAACCAAATGCAATATTGGCTGAACATTAAACGTGTTAGGAACTTGTAATGCACTATTGACTGAGACTACGAGTGCTGTAGCTCAAAAGCAATTACCAGATAGATTTGGCTTAAGACCAAATGCTTGTACCTTTGCCTCTAATGACGATGAAAATCCGGATAATAATCATGATGATGATGATGACTTCGATGATGAGTGCAGTGGCCATGCATGATATTTCATCAACTCTCGACTGGCAATCAAAGCTCGTTATCCGCTGGGGCATGCCGTTAGCCTTATAGCAATTCATTTGCCAGCTTAGCTCCCGGCCATCACCCCTTTTTGCAGTTGGATCCGGACCCCGTTTTGTGATTTTCCCACGCCACCCATGCCAGTGCTGTTGGCAATACGAGGAGGAGCACTTGAGCGTGCGCCAAATTAAAACGCCGCAAAATGTCAAGTGCTGCAAATGCCAAGAGAGAGAGAGAGAGAGGGAAAGAGAGAGAGAGAGAGAGAGGGAGAGACAGAGTGAAAAGCGAGAAAGAGTGGGGAAAAGTGGGTGGAAAATGCAGGTGGGGGTGGCTGGGGATAGTGGGACAGACAGAGCGGAAGGATACGCGTCGCAGTTATTTTAATGAGCATTAAATGATGTGGCAAGCCACCCACTTCCACTCTACCCTCCCCACCCCCCACCACCCTTGAAAGCGCCACCCCCTTTGCGCCTCATTTACGGCTTAATTATGGCAATCGACAAATATGCAGCAAAGTATGCAACACATTTTTGTGCACCATCCCCTGCTGCCTAAAACAAATCTCGATTGCTATGTTTTACAAGGCCAACACAAAAATGGGGGTTAGCTGGCACCGCCCCCTATCCCCTAACCCCACCCCCACACCCCCGCACCCATTGATAACAGAAAAAAAACGCGCCTGACAGCGTTGCAAATTTATGGGACACACAAAAATCTTTTGTACTCGAGCCACCAAACCAGGCTCAAAACCATTTTATGCAAGCCAGCAGCATCAGGAGGAATAGAATAGAATAGAATGGAACGGAATAAAATGGGAAGGGAATGGAATGGAATGATATTACAGGGTTGATATAGGGGCGGCTGGATCCAATCGTTTTTTGGGGCATCCGATGTGACATCCGTGGAATTGGTTGAGCGGGATTACGGGGTTATAAAAGGGGTTACTGCGGCGGTGGGGGGGAAATTGAAACAAATGTTTTAGAGATATTTATTCGCATATTTGCATAATGCTCTGGCTGCGTCGGCTGCACTTTTTATGCAGCTTTCTATTATTCATATAGAAATGGAAGCCCATTTCCCACGCAACCCAAAAAAAAAATCAGGCTTACTTTCAATCGTTTCATCGTTATGTTGCATTTGTAAGTGACTTTGTATTGCTCGTTTAACTAAAAAGTTATATTTATTATATTAAAAATTATAGTTTAATGTGTATTTATAATTTCCTTGTTTATAAAATTAAATATTAATATATATATATCTCTCTATATCTCTTGCAGACTATCTCTGATCGTATATTTATTTGTTTAAAAGGTGAGTGACTTTACTTAATAAATATTTTACTTATAATATTACTGTTGTATAAAAAGCTGAAACTAATTGCTAAGTGTTTAATCACTTTGAGTTTCTAATGACATAGTTACTCTCGCATTTTCAATTGCCAGCATCTGTTTAGACAAAGTGATTAAGTGGCTAGTTTATGGCTTTGTTTTGTATTACTTTTTTTTTTGTATTTTGGCTAAAAGATATGGATGACGGGCACTCGATGTTGTGACTAATGCGTTTCGAATGGGGCCAAGTGTGTTTTTATGCCACACACATTTAACATTTAACGCAGTGGCACTTTAGTCAATTAGCTGAGCAGATGTTATCATGTTTGTTTTTTGTAGCAGGAGTTTTAGTTTTCGGTTTTAGCCATTTGTGACACGAACGTGCATCAATGCGCAGCAGAAGAGCGTTGGGTTTTCCGGTTGATTTTGCATGCATTTATTTATGATTTCGATGGATTTCTATGGGAAATTAAAACAAATTGGTAAATAAATAATGCACACACAACGGCAAAATCATGCGAAATTATTTATTTAAATTTTAGCTCTCTCTACTTTTCTGTGCATTATTTTTTTTCTTTTTTTTCATACCCAATACAATGCAAAACAATAAGCAAATTGTCCATCTATTTATATCTGTTTGTTGTCCGGCTTTCTGTTGTTGTTTCATACACATTATGTATTTGCATTCAATTTTCGATAATTTCCTGTAAAACCCCAGAGTGCCCAAATATATGTACACACATACACATATGTAAATTGACGATATATGCGATATATGGATGGGTTATGAGTAATTTATTTATTAGCGCACTCAATGATGGCTGAAAGCCAAAGGAAATGAAGACTCAGCTGCATTTCAATTATTTGTGCATGTGCTAAATACTTCGCATCGAAATAGGGACAACAATTTCAGTTCGATTGCTTGTGCCAGGCAAACAACAGCTCTTTGACACCCGCCACAAAACAGTCACCCAAGCACCCAACAACCCCAACCCATCGCTTTTCCAGGTCATTTTCCATTTTCCCATTTTCCCAGTTGCCCCAACGACAGAATCCTGTGTGAACAACATTCAAAGCGTGTCGAAACCTTGGGATTTGAATTCGATTTGAGTAAAATTGAAATTGTTCACCCATTTAATAAACAACAAGAACATCTCGGTTCCATTTGGCCAATTGTAGCAAGAACTGATGTGAAAATCCATATCGCAATGCAAGTTCATGATTTAAGTAGACTTAAATTGCCGATAAGCAGATCAAGATGTTACTAAAAATATCAATGAAACTTGAGTGTTATAAAATTCTTGTTATTATTTTCTTAAATTTGGTTTTTTTGTGTGTGTAAGTTTCAAGCAGTTTCTCGACCAACAAGTCGCATCATCATCATTTATTTTCCATCTTGATTGAGTCCATCAAACATTTCGGCCTTCAACTTCAATTGGAATTTCGCATAGCCCCCAGCTGGCAGCATTAGCTTCAATTTGCATTATTTTTGTTTTTTTTTTTTTTGGGTGTGGAACCTTTTGGAGCTCCATGGAGCCATGGCCACAGATATGCCGACCACTCAGCAAGGTCACCAAATGGGTGGGAGTTGGGCGGCATTCGGAGTGCTGTGGGCAGCAAGGTGAGAGGCTCGCATCATAGCACATTACCATTCATGAAATGCAATTTCACAGCCAAAGGATACACAAAGCACAGGCGCACATAGATACAAAGTGCCCACACACACACACATATGGACAAAAGGTTGGTCGACAAAGTAAAGTGCCTTTTTATATACCCCACACACTCGCCATCGGAATAATGGGATATGTGCGAATATACCTTGAATTCGTTATACGAACTGAGTGGTTAAATAAGCTTTATGATTTTATTAAGTTGCTTGCATTTTTGCTGGACTTCTCAATGTGCAACTAGGACTTTTTTTAGATACAAAAATCCTTTACCACGAACATTTTAAAACTAAACTAGAAAGCTTACTATCAAAAACATTTAAGTTTTCTATGCAATTTTAGCTACAATTTAAATGCCGTTGTTATAAATATTAAACTATTATCGGATTTTAGTCAGCTCCTTTTGTTTTATGGGATCATAGGGTATCAAACTAAGCTCCATGATGTTTCTAAACTCTTCAGGATTTCCACTTGTGTTGCTTCAATGATTTTCGGGCTCACCGCATTAATGTGCGTGCGTTAGGCTTTGTATCTGTGTTTATTAGAGTGTTGCTGAATGTCTGCGTGTGCGTATTGATATGCATATGGAAATATATGAGGCTGTCTGCATGTGTGTGTGCTGTTGTGTGTGTGCGTGTGTGGGTGGTGGTAGCCTTTCCTCAATTATGTATGCATGCGTATTAGGCAAAAAGCGGCAAAGTTTTCTGCCTTGCTGCCATACAAAAAGAGTGCACTGAAAAAAATAAACAAAAATAAAAATATGAATTTCTAAGGAATTTTAATTTACGAGGGAATATTTATTAAATTACTTTTCTCATAATTTTATCTGGTATAATGGTATTAGGATGTGATACAATTTGGTAATATAATCAAACAAATTCAATTACATATATTTTTAAGGGCAAGTTTTTTTTTTTGGAATAGCCAAGTGTTGAAATATTGAACATTAAATATATATGTTAAATTTAATTGATAATTAATTTGGCTTTGAGTATTAGATTTAAAAGTTTGATGCTAAGTGTTTTGCAACTTGGTGCTAAGTGAATTTCTCGCAGTGTAGGGATGGCAAAATAGAGAGTGGTCGCCTGGCAGGCCTGTTAATTAGCGTGGCACACACACCCACACCCACACACACACACACACACTAACACGCACAGTCACCCACATAGACCGCTCAAAATGCAAAAGGCAACGGCAACAAAATGCTACAAATGCGACCAACTTTTGCCTGATAATGAAAATCGAGTTCGTTGTCGTGGCGAAAAGTTTTTGCGAAAAACTTTCATCAAAGGTTACAATTTGTGCCAGGCCTGTATTTCGTCTCGCTCGCACCAATGGGTCCGCGGGTCAGGGGTCACGCAGGGGGTGGGCACTGCGAATCGAGTGGTGGCGAAAGGTGAAAGGTGAGTGTGGGTGGAACTGATGCCTGTCATGGACACCTGATTATATAATTACCTTGCGGAGCTGTTGTTTTCGCTGCTCTCGTTGTTTGATGCTTTCAACTTCAGTCTGTTGTTATTTAATTCGTTTCCTCCAATTTTAATTGTTTCACTGGGCGAAATGCACTCAGGCATGTGGATTTTAATTTAATTCAAAATGTACGCGGGGCACTTCAAAGGGACATTTTATTTAAATTAATTATGGAATTCTGCTTTTATAAGCGATAAGAAAAATTTTAAAGTTTTTTTTAATGTGCGATGTACATTTAAGGGTCTCCCTTTAATATTTAAACATTTCTTAGTGCATTAAAGACTTCGTAGTGCATTAAAGTTCTTGTCCTTCTGGAATGGAGAAACCCTCTACCTTTTCTGGCGATCGTTGATCACTCATTGGGACATCCGCTGGAGACTCCTTCTGAAATGTCCGACAGGCAAAAGAAAAAACAACCGGCGACGGAAGGAAGTTTGCAGCAAGTGAAGTGGTGAATAGTGTGCAGAGAGTGTAGTATAGGTGTATTATGCCATAAGAATAAAAGCGAGGTCAACGGAACTGGCCGTGTTTGAGTGTGTAAGTGTGTGTGTTTGTGTGTGTGTGCCTGGGAAAATGCATAATAAGAAACCAGGAGCAGGAAAGTGCCAACTCCCCGTGCACATTTCCATGCCACCACCGCCCACTGGGAACAGCTGAAAATACCCAGACTCTCGCTGTGTGCCACTTAATTTGCTTTAAAGTCCCGCTGAAGAGTTCTCGCCCCGAGTGCCGTTTGCCGAGGGCAGACTGTAGTTTTGCATTTTCCAAAAGGGAAGTCCTTTGATTGGCATCTCCGAGTGATTATTCGTTTTGCTTGCTGTCGATATTGGTCTTGGGTATGTGCATCTTTGTTGAATTTAATATATTTTACTGAAATATATAAAACCTTTGCAAACTTATGCTTCGAAAAAGAATTAAGAATTTGATTATTGATTGATTTTTCTTCTACAATTAATGTGTAGTTGTAAAATTAGTTGTCGCCTAACCAAAATATAGAATTTCAACCAGGTATTTCCAATGCTTCACCTGTTAAACCTGGTGCCATTGATTGATGGCCTTGAGTCCTGTTCGGATTGTGTCCTGTTGCCAGTCTCCTATTTTTGTCCTGTCCACTGCACTTGTCTCCCCATTTGTTTGCCTGTCACCAAGTCATGAAAACAGTCGGGAAAAAAGCCAAAATTTAAATATTTTATAAGACCTAAAATCGAAGAAGAAAATGAAAGAACAAACCAAATCCATATATAAACTGAATTTGTTGCTCCTTGTTGCCAACTCATCTTCTTCTCAGTTTTCTCGTCTTATTTTCTTTTCTTTTCATTTCTTTTTTTTTGTGCATTTTGGCTGAAATGGCGCGTAAATATGCCAAAGGAATCGTCGTCCTTAAGGGCGGGATCAACAACACTGCCATATAAAAATGGATGTAAATCGGGGCTTGCCTTAGCACTTATTCAATCAAAATCAAAATAAATAAACATGCGGAGCACCACTCCTGTCCCGCTTTCTATAAATATTCCACACTGCGCAGTCTTCGGGGACCTTTGTCGATTGTCAAATTGTCATTGTTGTGCATTAAAGGAAAATTGCGCATACGCCGCGTGTGCCAGCGTACGTACGTATGTACACCTGCCTTTTATACAACGACTCACGTTGCTTTTATTTTTGCTGCCTCGATTGGTGAGCAAACAGCGGGATAAACTGTAAGTCCTACATATATACACACATATATGTATATATTTTATATATATATAAAGTGCAACTCGGCCAAATTGAGTTGAATCTCCATTGATTTTCTGCTCGTCGTCTTTGCAATCCGAGTGCAGGGCAATAAAATAGTTCCAATTTATGCGTGACTATCTTGTGTGTTTAAGGATTGCGAGAAGTTGGCTAAATTGAGGCAAATATTGTGGCAACAGCCCTCAAATAATATTAGTGGCAAGATGTCTTTATTTTCTTGGCATTTCGTTCTCCTAGATTTGATTCGATTAGTCGGTTCGTGACCAGTTTTTCCCTTTTTATGTAAGCCCTCTGCATTTGATTTGCTTTCCGGCGGTCAGAAGTTTATTCGTTTGGACATTTAATGAAATTGTGTCTTACTTCTTGTTTGACGGCCCTTGCATTTTACGTGCTTCTTTTTACCATTTTTTTTTTTTTGTTTTTGTTTGTGCCGGAATACAAAACTATTTCAGCTACCTATTCGATTTTTAAACTACCTTTTTGCATCTAAAATAAAACTGTTTACGATTCCTGTGTCATGCAATCGCTTTATCAACATTTTTGATTATTCTGACAGAGTATTCGAAATTTCAAAGTTGTTTTTTTTTTTCTATTATTGACTTCACCATATTTTGCCACACATTCGTTTTAACACTGAGAAATTATAGTAATATTAATGGCAATAATACTCATTAAAGAATATGCTAAAAATGGTTATTTATATATTTTCTGTTTATTTTTTAAACGATTTACGGAATACTGGCAGTTTTACAAACTTGATTGGCCATAATGATTGGCAGATTCCTCACATTTTTTTGCACAGTGCCCCTGCTCGCGTCCTTTTTCGCCGTTTCGCACACAACTCACGCAGTCGAGTGTCCTTGCCTGTTATTGTTATGGCCGTTATGGCCATCCCGTCCACCTCCGCCCAGTTCATCAATCATACGCAACGTTGGCACGTGCACCAGAGCGTTAACAGTGCAGGGATAGGAAAGGGATTGGTAGCTCTTTGTCTACCCCGTTGGCTATCGAGGGCTAAGGGCCAAGGGCCAGGATGCCTGGATGGCAACATTCTTTCTGATAGGGCAAAGTGTCATAACGTCGCCCTAATGAAGCGTCTCAGTTTTGCCGGGGTGTCCATAAGCTGGATGTGACTGCAATCGCCAACAATTACAAAACTTGCAAGTTGCCCCAGCTAAATCCATTCCAGCCTCCTTCTCCCCTTTCGTTTTGCTAAAGTTGGCGGATTAAAACCAGGACGAGAACGATACGAACAAGTATCTGAGCGGAGCTGAGCTGAACTTCAGGCGGTGTTCATAAACTTGAACAAAAAATTGTTTCGCTCTGCGAGAAATTTTGCGGACAAACTGGGCGGACTGGGAGGTATATATATATATATATATAAAAAAGGAAAAAGTTTTATCTAACCGAAGAAAGTGGGCGTGACTGCGTGGCCTGTCGCATTCTGTTTAAAGTTAATATTTACATGCCACGAAGTGGCAACAAATTCTTGTCATTTGCAGCTGCGAGACAAGACAAGGACGAACGGCAGGATACGGCACATCAAAGGGGAATCCTGTCGAGGTGCACTCAGAAAAAATAAATACTGCATAGCAGAGAAGATAGAAACCAAAAAATAACTATCATATAATATATATATTCGTAAAGTCTGCCAATTATAAATTAAATTCCTAAAGAAAATGTTAAAAAATATAGAGATAATAAAGTTTAAATAAATATTTAAAAAAAAATGTAGGCCACATGCATCATAGACGCAGGCATTTTAATGAATTAAGCTGAAAGTCTCAACCAATCTGATATAGAAGTACAATTGCTTCCATCTAATCCTTGCAAGCATATTATTTTTAAACTTTTGTCATTCGTATGACGATTTTCCAAACTTTATCCTAGTGTTGAGCAAGACAAACGAACATCAAGTTTTGTTTTGGGTCGCCGGGCAAATGACAACTTGAAGTTCATAAAAGCGCAACTAATGTGCATGAAATACGTTTTGATATAGACGCGCACACAATGTCGTCCACTCGCTAAGCCAACTTGGCAGCCCCATCCATATTTTTTTTCGCCCTTTTTTGGCCAAAACTTGCCAGCCATTTTGGCCAGGACAACACCCTCGTCTTGGAATTTTATTTGCCACCTTTCTGGGCCATACGTTTCCCTTTCATATTTCGTAAACAAAACATCAACGTGGAACTTTTCTCTGCCTTTTTTACGTCTTCGTTTTCTCCTCCTTTTTTTTGGCCCAACTTTACTGCGATAACTTGCAATAAGGGAAACAACTTTGGAGAAATCAGAGAGGGAACGAAATATACAAGAAAAGAACTTTTCACATTGACATGTTTGGAGCTAGCCCCGCAATTTTCCTCCGACTTTTCCCCGACTTTTCGTCTCGATCCCGGTTTGCCGACAATTTGCGCACCCTTCGACCATTTTGCTTGCCATATTTCAGCCATTTATCTGAGCTTTTTTACCCCCCAGCTTCGATTCCTCGGTCTCGATGTAATGCATTTTGACGTTAGCTGGCTCAAAGTTTCTTGTTTATATTCGCTTATTGTTTATAAATGGTTGATAAGTGACGGCGCCCCTTCACACCAGTCCTCGTCCTTTTGGGCTCCTTTCGCTTCTCCTTCGAGTGCTATTCGAGTTCGTCCCTGATTTTCCTTGATTTTCATCCCCCACTCTCCCAGTTTTCCTCGAAGTTTCCCGCAGAGCTGCTTCTGCTGAAGTGCTGTGCAAAGTCTGGCCGATTGAGCCAGTGTTAGCCAATGCAATATTGTTTTGACATTTGGCTTCCTGTTAGCTCTATTTAACTTGTATTGAGCCACCATTGCGGCTACGTTATGGCTTCAAGTCGACTGGCTTTGATTGGGCCACCTAAGCCACTGTGAAGGGAAAAACTCAAGTGGATGGAAGGGTTGTTCACTGTTACTAATATCCGTGTTATTTTGTATTCAATACGGATTTAATTTTATTTATGTAACACAACCCCTAGAAGGATTAAATGTGTATACTATTTAAGTGTAAATAATTATTAGAGATTGGAATATATAGTAGAAATATAGCCTTTCAAAAATACTTTAAATTGGAAAGCGTATCAATTACATGAAATGGCTTTTGTTTGGAAACATAATTTTATTAATTGGTGTAATAAAGAACTAGCTAACATGAACAAACTTGTATGAAAGAAAATCCATTGTTTATTAATTTTACTAATATCATAATTGATGTAATGGCCTCAAAAATTCCCACAGTTCCTAATTTATTTTGCGATTGACCCAATTTCATGGCCACACTGATTGACTGTCGAAAAACGCTCGGAAACATGAACATGCAAAATTTCCATCACTGCAGCAACATCTCAACCAACATTTTCAACGCCACCACCACTAAATTCCTTTGTAGCCAAATCAAATTTTTCGCCAAAGGGGCGTTGCAACCGCACTGTGGCCACGCCCACTTTTGGCCAGCACATCGAAATCCATTAAGTGCATTTTGAAAAGAACTCACACTCGCATTCCGCATTTTCCAACACCCACTCTGCCCGCACGAACATTATCTAAATTTTTATGCGAAAACTTTGCTCGCCTTTTTCGAGTGTAGTGAAGTGCAAAAGGGAAACTCAGTTGGAGTTCGCTCTCGCTGCTGCTGCTGATTTTCCTTTCCAATTTTCCCCTTTTCCAACCTTTTATGAACCACCCACCGCAATGTTTAGCTAATTTAACTATGTCTCCGAGCTGGCTGCCAAACAGCAAACTAATGACACTTGGCAAACCACCGAAAATTGTACGAAATTCAGAAAAATTAATTTCCCAGCCAGCGGGAAAAGGAGCAGAGCGGAGGGGGAATCACTCTTAAGGCGGGGTCAGCCAACTTTTAATAAACAAAATTACGGAAAAACTCGGAGCAGCGCTGTGTGCCAAAAGCGCTTGGCCAAATAAAAAGCGAGATAAACGGCTAAAAAGGGTCGCTAATTTTTCGGTTTCTCCCTGGATAATGTTTTTGGGGGTGTTGTACGCCATGGCTGGGGCTCTACTTAGCCCATAAAAGTTGTTTGTACCCCCCATCTAAATATCCCCGAAAATCTTTCGCTCGGGTGCCAAAAGTTTGTTTACTTGGTCTGCGGCCAAGCAAAAAAAAGAAGAAAAAACTAAAACAATGTGAAAGGGTGTCGGAGTAAGTAGGTTGCGAGTTATCAAAGCTAATCGGTGACTTAATCTAAAGAATGTAGTCACAAGCCCTTGATCTACTCATATGGGCAGCAAATGAAGTTCGGCTGGGAAAAACTACGAAAAAATGTAGGCAGGCTCAGAAAAAAGAGAACGAAAAATGCAACGAATCAAAAACTACATCTGTCAATTGTTAAAAAATTATAGCACCGACAAAAAAAAGAGGAATTAAAGTACACCTACAAGAGTATTAAAGGATATTCGATAAAACTGAAGCAAAAATTCACGAAACCGCAGCAACAAAAGTTTGAAATAAATGCATTGAATGGGCCAAGTCCCCAATGTAATCAGCGAAAATGCGAAACGACTGGCAGATGGTCAAAATATCAAAATATATATATATGTATATGTATATATATCAGCGAACAAATTCGCGTTGTGTTCCCCGGCATTTATCTATTTTATTCCCAAACCATATCGTGAGTGTTCGTGTGTGTCTGTTGCAAAAGATAAAATTATACGCATCGGGGTCACGTGTAAAGGTCGTAAATTTCAAATACACGGACACATTGAAAGAAAGCCAAATCTCTGGGGGGAAATGATAAGCGGTACTCGTGTGGGCGGGCTAATTATGACAGCCCATTTGCATTTGGACTGTTAATCACGATTATGCATAATTAATCCCAATTATGCACAAACACAAATTAATAGACAAAATATGCACATTGCAGCTGTCGCATCAATTAAGCCGCTAGCCTGTAGCGCGTAACCCGTCCCGCCCACAGTGCGTATGATTGATACCGCCGCCCTCCTCGGCGCTTCTCATGCCACCCGGCTAATGGCTAACCGAAAGTGTCATGCTCCACTAACTGATAACCCTATTTCATGTTTAAAGACCCGCAACGACGATGAAGGAGCAGCAATAAATGGAGTTATCGTAAAATATGAAACAAGTCCCAAACAAATCCTCGAACAATGGCCAACAGATAGACACATGCAAGTGTGTGTGTGTGTGTGTGTGTGTGTGCAGGACGTGTTCAAGCAAAAAGGATTCAACGCTCTACTTGCAATTTCCGTTTGTCCGTTTTTCCTCTGCTCGCTGTCCGTTTCTCGTTTTAGACGGGATATATACAACACAGCAAGAGACAAACATACGGACACACAGACACTGGGGATGGAACAGGACACACACGATATAAATATAAAATAAATCTTTGTTTAAATACCCGAAGAATGTTGGCAAATATTTTTGAAACCGCACACATGGACACAGACATTCATGGGCCATGGCTCTTAAGGGTCGTCCCCTTCGTCCTGGAAATAAAAGGCATCCCCATAAATAATATTCAGCATCAAATCCGCTTTAAACAGAGAAGCCGGCCAACTTTTCCCACCGTCGCAGGTTTTGGGTTCGTATTTTTTTTTTTTTTTTATTTCTCGCTTTGTTTTCGGCAAAGGGGCTTCCCACTCGATAAGCATCGATGAACGACTTGTTGGTTCGTTTGGCTTAAAGAAAAATAAAAAATGATGGCGGGGCAAAAAGGGAAAAGCCGGACAATGACCCTCGCTAATTTGCGGGATTTTCCTTTCACAATAAATGAACTTTTGGAATGGTTAGTGTTAAGAAGAAACTTTACTTCCAGAGGTTGGCCAAGTGTAATTTTAAAGGCCAAATGTTGACAAAAAACGAATTAATCGTTGGATATTAATCGCTTTGAACGGGGAAAGGACACGCAAGAGTGATTATCCAGAAAACTTTTTAGATGAAAAATGAGGTCTTAAACTAATTAAAAGATTTGATTATTGATTGTATATATTATTTAAATGGATTGGGAACTTTAGCTCTATTTATTATTTAAAGATGTCTACAAGTTGATTAAGTGTTTATTTTTTATTATATTTTATTATATTTTCAAACTAAAATTCTAAGTAATAACGTGCTGTGGCATTTACCTAAATAGGAAACTATTAAATATTTTGGGTCATTTTCAACTTACAAGCACTCTGATTTAGTTTTGTATCCTATTACTATTGGACCGAAGCCCAGCGAAAATAGTCTTGGCCAAAGTCATGTGCAATATCCATTGGGGTAAAGCCCCCTAAAGGGACGATCCGAATGCGAATGCAAATGCAGCTGCCTTAGCAAACAACTAAAACAATGCCAGATTTTTGCAAACTTAAATCCGTGTTTATGTCTCCACAATGCCGCCCACTAGTCCACCCAGAAAATCCCCCAAACATCATTTCATATATCGTGCACATGGAAAAACAAATTTTACTTTTAGAAAATTATAAAATATTAATTTTAAGATTTTTACACACAAATAATAATTATTTATAATAATTTTTACTTACACAAATAAGCTTATGCTATTTGTACTATTTTATGGATCAAAATATTCAACTTAAATGCTTTATAACTTGTTGAATCCATGGTTGTGATTATTATTCACACTTGGTATGAATTAAGGATTAAATACTATTTTTTCCGTTCTGTATGAAGTATTTTGCGCAGTGCATGTGTGTGCGAGGGCGTTACTGTCTGTCTATAGAAATGCTTGAATGTATGGGTATGAGCGAGCGCGTTACGCCCTAATAACCTACAAAATAGTTGGCAAACCCACCCACTTTTGGGCAACATGACTTGAACTATGCAAAAAAAAAAAAAAAAATAGAAAACGAGGAGGAAAAACTAGAAAATAAAAGGAAAAGCTTGAAAAAAGAGGCAAAATGGCAGAATGAAAGCGCAAAGCAATGACAGCGCCAGATGCGAAAAAGTAGAAATGGCCCAGACTAAAGAGGAACAAACATTTGCCGCCTTTACTTATCCAAAACGAAGCGAAAGCAAAGGCTTTTGGCCAGAAGCTAAAGTTGGCCTGAACAAAGTGAATATGAAAGGAGCTGAATGCAAATAGTGTGCTATCGATATGCCAACCAAGAAGAGCCGTCCATCCTAACTTCCACTTGAAAAAACGCATTTTTCAGCTGGATTTCATTTGAATTTATCGCACAAGTTGGCAAGCAACTTCATATTTTTTAGATACTTGCCAACTTTAAATGTAATGTAATAAGTTTTTGGTTTCTTCCCTCGTCATTTAATTTAAATTTAAAATGTATTCTTTCGCAGATCATAGTTCCTCATTTATTAACTTCTTCTAATTATATTTTTCGGCACCACTTTAAACTTGTTCACATCTAGTAAATTGAATTTAGAAATTTAGGGCCATAAAGAAAGTTTTAATTTTATTTTGGCCCGCCCGTGGAATATAGCATTTGACTACTGATTGATTTTATTTCCTTTCCATTTATATTTATCTTGTGAATTGAGCTCGTACAGTTGGTTTTTAGTTTTATTTTGCATATAGATGACTGCGCGCGATACTCTCGTTGCAATCGATACAAATTCAATTCATTTCGCGGCCCCAAATGCATTTGAAATATTTGCCACATACGCGTTCGCACACAAAACTTCGAATCAGACCGACTCAAAATCCAAAACAGATAACTTATTTTCCAGCCAGTGAAAAAGGCCAAAAAAAAAAAAAACGGGCGAAAAAAGGTTGAAAATAGGTTGAAAAAATGAAATCGAAAGCGAAACACGCTTTCCACAGAGGGTAATTGAAATTTCTGGCAGTCAAATTGGCGCTGTCAAGTGTCAAAAAATGCAATTTGCACTGCGAATGAAGTGTGGCTCAAAGGACGAGGGCTTATCCATCTGTCTAGCTATCTAACCAAAAATATATCCAACATATCTAAGTCGCTGAGCTCTCTTCGGCTGTATCAATATCGCAATGTGTATAAATCATAAAGTAATTCTGGCTAAGAGAACGAAAAAAAAGGAATGTTTGTGCTGTGAAAGCTTTACGACACTTGGCCATGGGAAATTATGTCAAATTCAAGCTCAGCCAACCGAAACAGCCAACAACAAGGACCTCCACCTCTCCCGGTCGACACTGGGTGAAGAAGAGACGGGCCACAAGCACTCCAAGAAGGACCTCAAGCCGAACGTGAAGAAGAAGAACTAGGCGAAGCAGAAGCAGCAGCAGTTGCCGGCAGGACGAAGTGCAAGTAAAGGAGTCAAGGAGCCAAGAGTTCCAGGCCAAGTCGGAACGTGCAAATGAAATTTATTGTTATGACTGCAGTTTAAGCCTGACAGAGACGGAAGGTTCCGAAAGGGACAGCGATGGCAACAGAGGAGGAGCTGGGGCTGACATGGGGACACTCGCATGAGCAAGGATTAAATTGCTCAAGTTAATATTTCTGTTGCCAGCCAGGATCAACTGGGTCAAGCTGGGTAATCCAGCGGAAAAGTATGCCAGACTTAATGCAGGCGATAAATATTACAAAAATAAGCCTGCTAATCAATAGGCTCCCTATATTTTATCAATAATTTGTTAGGAATTAAAAGGAATATAGCTGATATTAGCCCAAAGAGCCACTTAATCGAAAACTACAAATAAATAACAACTAAAATACGTAAATGGTCTACTTAAATTCATTTGCATTAATATTTTCCTGCTATTTAACTGTTAAAAAACAATCTACAGAAATCTATGTCACATGTAAGAATCAAGTGCATTTATTTCTATAAAATATTTCCAAACTTATGCTTGGCCAATTTCCACTGATACTGTTGATAATTGACCATTTTGCGTTGGCTCTAATGGCTTGCCAGCAATTTTGGCAGCATGGCTATCAATACGTTTGCTTGTTTTTCTTACTATTGCCATTTTCTTTTTTTTTTTTTTGGCTTTTTGCTGTTTTGTCGAACAGAGCTCTCCTTTCGTTTGTTGGTTGTTTATTAATCATTGGGGCTCCAGTTTTTGCCAGCAATTTTGCTGCCAACTCATGGTAAATAAAATGAAAGTTTTACGTTGAACTCTTCATCATCGGCCTCAACTTGAGTTGGCAAACTTTCTCTCTCGCTCGCCTTGCCCCTTTTTCATTTCATTGCTCAGTGTGTGTGCATCACCTTCAATGTGTGCCTGCACTGAGAGAAAAGCATAGGTACTTATCACTATGGCAAGCAAGCATTTCAAACGATTTAAGAATTACAAGCGAAAACGAAAAAATTAAATTCTGCCTGATTATTATATAATTCCTTAATTAGTAAACGAGCTTTGGCTTTACATTATCATAAAAAAAGTAATTTATAAATATATGACCCAACAAATTAAATCATTTATAAATGGATTTTATTTTAATTAATGCCAATAAACCAATTACTGCATTGATTGTAAAATGATTTTTTTTTTTTTTTTTTTGAAAAACCCTATTTGGACATATTATTTTTCACTCTGTTTTGTGTGTTGTGGGCCAAAGGCAGTTTAGATTTGCATTTGGGAATTCAGCCCGCATTCCTCGTTTTGCCACTGTTATATGTGGGCTAAAAATATAATAAAATTTGCCTTTTGGAAATTAGTTGCACTTTGCTCACGTTACACTCCAGGGGGCTTCTCTGTGTGTGTGTGTGTTTAGGAGGGGAAGGGGGGTGCAGGGGCATGTGATGGCACTTGCCCTTTGACCCCTGCCCCTTTGGCCCCTCATTGTTTGGGGTACAACAAAAAGCAAATAAAGATGTGGCAAGCGGAAATTTAATATTGATTGTATGTTTTTTAGGTGTGTGTGTGTGTGGGTGTGGGTGTGAGTGTGCGTGTGTGGGTATCTCTGTAGCTGTATCTGTGTACAAATGGTTGCGCTTTCAGTAAATTATCATGATATCCCCATGCATTTTACCATCCTTTACCATCGGCTTTAACTTTAGTTTTGCGGCTTTTGGTCATATTTTCAGCTGCTTCTTCTTCTTTGGGGCTTTCCCCCCTTTGTTTTTCCGGTTTCTCGGCATTTCTTCTACTTTTTTCCCTGTTTTCGGTTCCGTTTTTCGGCAAAGTTAATTAAAATGCTTAGTTGATTTCCTAAAGGGATAACCAGTTGGCCGGTGTCTGGGCAACTCCTTGTTGCTGTTGTTGTTCTTGCTCTTGTGTGGGTGTGTCTGTACATGTGTGTTACACGTCTGTGTTTGCGTGTGTGTGTGATTTACATGTGGGGACTCATAAATGTTTTGCGATGCTTACATTACAACTGCTCGGAATTCGTTCGCACTTTCGTATTCAGTGGGGAAAATCCCGTTCGCATTTTCACTTTTCACGACTTCTTGCACGCCGACAATACGAAAGTTTTCCAATATGGGAAATTGAAATGCCATTATTTGTGCTACTACTCATGGTTGGCAAGATTGCCACAAATTTATCGAATATTTAGTACGAAATTCGTACTACGAATCTGTGCAGTTGGAAAACCAATTGGTTTGAACGATAAATTTCAAAGTAATTGGGTCAAAAAGGGGAAAAAAGAAATTATATATAAATTATATATTGCAGTATAATATTTTCTAGTAATAGCAAGTAAAATAGCAGTAGTAGCAAACTTTCACAAGTGTTCTCTATCGACGTTTTTATTATTTTTTTTTTGCCAAACGAAATTGACAACCAAATTTTGTGATCGCCACCAAAAACTAGACTTGATTGGGAACCAGGCCGATAAGCTTTATATTGTTGTGCACCTGTCGTGGCAGAAGCCGTGGAAATTACCTGCGGTTCCCATTCGTTTGTTCGCGTTTCCAAGTTATTTTTCATTTTTCCATTTTTTTTTCTTTTTTTTTCTTTTTTTTTTGTTTGGTGTTTTGTCCATTTTTGCTTTGGGGCAGAGCGGTCGGCGTCAGCGGCAGTGACAGCGGACAGTGGACAGTGGACATTGGACAGAACGGACAGAAATGGCGGACAGCTATGGCGATAATTAAAAATAATTTGCTGCCATGCTGAATAAAACCGAGACCAACCGGCGGGGCCAAAAAGCAAACGGGACCAACGGAGTCGAAAATGCCGGCAGTGTTGCCGGAAATCGAGAGCCAAAAATTGTGACATTTGCAGCGAAAAAGTTGGTTAAAGCTGTCATTTAAATGTATGCAAAATATTCTCGCATTTTTGTTTCTCGTTTAATTTAATTTGAATGCGAATTGCAGCCGGAGTCTTAAAGAAAATTTAACTGAAATTTAAATCATATTTGAATTCATCTAAAGTAAGTAAGTAATTAGATACAGTTTGATCTTAAATGAAAGAAAATATATAATTTAAACTTCTTTAATCATATTAATTTTTTATAAAACATAATGTACCCTACACTTAGCTTTAAAAGTGTAGTAAATGCCCTTATTTTTATTTAAAAGCGATGGGCCTTAGAAATATAGAAACCAGAATATTATTTTCAGGAAATCTGGTTGACCGAGGCAATTTGTGAAGCCCTCCAGATCCAGATCCTATAAAATGTCCAAGCTCCCAGCTCCGGCAGAAATAAAGGGGTTTTGGGTTAAATGCAGAGACAAGTACAAAAGCCGAATGAGCAGGATGCAAGGACATGCTAGGCGTAATAGGACACTTGCATGCATGGAATCCGCAAACATGCAGGAGCAACAAACAGGACATGGCCCAAGCTCACTGGCGACGAACTGCGTTTTTTGGATACGAGTTCGGGTCGGTTTTCGGAGTTGGCTTTTGCAGTTGGCTCTGGATTTGGGATTGCGATTGGGTTTGGGTTTGGGCTGTGGTCTGTGGACTGTGGGCCTCGGGTCAAACGGCATAAGTAAAGCCGCGCCCAGTCCATGATTAAAGCTGTAATATCGCGGAGCCATACAAATGTTACACTTAAACCCATGATATTCCAAGTGAGAGGACCTCAAAAATGAACAGTATTCATTTATGGAAAGGAAAATCTTTAGTTAAGTATGATAGAATTTTCCTTGGAGTTACAAAAATATTTGAAAACAAAGCTCACAATTGCTTCACATTTTAAAGAACACTTTTAAGTGATTTCATTAAAACCCTAAGGTCCAGGATTTGCAGGATTATTTTTTCCATGAAACTCAGTAGCGGTTTTAAAAATATTTTTTTTTATTGTGCACAAATAAGAGAGCGACGTATGTGACACGAACTGAGCTTTACTTTTTTTATTTTCAAGCTTGAACCGCCCCTTTTATAAATGCATATATATTCGTATATGGAACTACTTCTTTTATATCCGTTACTCGAAGAGTAAAAGGGTATACTAGATTCGTTAAAAAGAATGTAACACGTCACAGGATTTTATAATGTATATATATATTCTTAATCAGGATCACAGACCGAGTCGATATCTCTATGTCTGTCTCTCCGTATGAACGTCGAGATCTCTGAAACTATAAGTATTCTTTTGGCCAATTTCTATCGGTATGTCAAATACATACTCGCACTCCCATTAGCTGAGTAATGGGTATGTGATAGGCGAGGAAGTCGACTCTCTTCTTTTAATTTGAATGACACGAAGGTGGAGGCACAAAGTGGTTGCCCGATGCCAGACGTCGCAGCAGAAGACATGTCCGGACCATGGACTATGGAATCGAGCTTCAGGATTCAGGAGTCGGGCGTCGGGAGTGTGGACTTAGGAGACGGGCTTGTTGAGTCGGCCTCGGTGACAGTGGAGGAAGCACTTAATGCAAGTGAAATCCAGCTAAAGGCAACGTCACTGGGTCGATGGGTTGTTAGGTTGCCGGGTCGATGCTTTTCCTTTTGGCCCGCCCTTTGATTTTCCGCCCTTGGAGTGCAGTTGGCAGACAGACATGGACATAAGGACACGAAGGCACGAGGACATCAGGACTCCCGGACAGCCGGACAGCGGGCGTCACTCAGTCAGACAAACAGCAAACAACCAGCAGGAGAACGAATGCGGGAATCGCAGGATCTGGTACCATGGTATCAACCAGCACGATGTCAGCAAAAAACTTTCCAATATGGTATGGTAAATTATTGAAGTATATGCGCGAAAACAAAAACTAGGAATAAACAGATTAATATCATAAGTGTAATTTACACTCACATGCTAGTGAAGTTCATACTTAAAAAGCCATTCGTTTAGCGGAGTATTTGCTCTCGCACTCTATTAATTAAAATTGTTATGTACTATCACAATTGAAGAAAAATGGCCAATAGCTGGCAATAAACAATGCGAGAAACGAGGCGAAATGACAAGGACACTGAAAGGAGACTTCCAGGATACGGCGCTCCTTCGTTCACACTATCGCACTATCTGTGTGTTTGTGCAATTTAATTGCGTCGACGGATATGTTTTCGTCCCTTTCCTTTTTTGTATTTTATTTTCCACTTCCGCTGGATATTCGATGCCCTTACCAAGGATATTGTTGCCCAAAAGATAAACACACACATTTCGAGAGATTGAAAGTAGTAGTTCCTTAGTTACCAAGCTCAAATCAAATTTTAATTAAAGAAAGCTTATTAAAATAGTGTTTTTCAAGGCGAAGATCTTATAATTTTTTACAATTTAAAGGCAAGAAAATGTATATTTTTGCAAGAAGAGTGTTTCTGGTGCCGATATGACCCAATATCTTTCAGTTTCCGGGTCCGTTGTTTGTCAGGTGGCGACCTCTGGTGGCCGGAACCGGGCATCTTCCTTGCGGCCAGCGATTCCTTTTCTTTACTTTTCATTATTTCCCATCGCAATTCCTTTTAATTCCCCGTTTTTGTTGCACTTTTTGCGCGCCCATTTCACGATCCCTGGCCAACTGACAGTCAACGCATTGCGATTGCCATAATTTATGCATAAGTATCCAGCGAAATATCCATGTGTGCGTTCAATAAATTCCAAAAACAAAAAAAGAATTGGCGAAGAATGAAGGCACCCAATTGCATCATGTACACTCCGTACGCATATAAATTTGTATGTGTGGCACTGAAAATTGCAACAGTTACAACTACAACGATAAAAGCCGGGGCAGCAACCATGCAACACACACTGAAACCAAAAATATGTGCCAATTTTTATTGTGCGCTCAGTCAAATGGCAAAAGCCAAACGATGCCGCTGCACACAGACAAATGAACACACGACGTGGCCCAAAAAAAGTGGCTAACCGTTTGGACAGCCGCGGTTAAAATGACGCACAGTGGGTCAAATATGCAAGCAACTGGTTAAAACTTCGCTTATTTATTGTTTTAAATGGTTTCAACATAAATTTTGTTCAACATAAATCAGGGTTGAGCTAAAAATTGAATTCAAATAGAGTTTTTCAGCTCTTTTCGCCTAACATTGTTAATTTTGTCACAATTTTCGCAACATTTGATGTGGACAGGTGGGCTCAATGGGAATGGAAATGTAACGCCACAATATTTACCCAGAAACCCAAAAGCCATCGATGGGCGATGGGCTATCGAATTGACCTTTTTTGCGTTTGATTACCTGGTTTTTTGCACATGGACGGACTTAAATATTTGATGGATAAGTATTACGACATGCATGCGCCCCCATAAATAAGCATTGGCATGCAAATAGAATGCAATATGCGTAAATATGCGAGTGAAATTTTTATAATCGAATTTCGCAACGAGTTCGAGGCGCACACTTTGTTCGATAATTTTCGCAAGCGTCGCCAATGCAGCGAGTGTGCGTGTGTGTGTGCAAGGATATTTAACTATCACCACCCACCGAAAAACTATGTGTGTGTACACACAGACGCACACATAGACATAAGCGTGGCTCTGTATGCGGCGATAGTTCAATATTCATTGGCCGTAATTTGATTGAAATAAGTGAAGCGCGCTTTTATGCGTCGCCCCACTGAGCAATGAACTCGTGGGTGGTTTCGGGTGGCCTTTTGGGTGGTTTCAGGCGACTCCGGATGATTGGGCGGTTGGGTTGGTGGTGGCCATAGTGGTGCAGAGTTAGCCCGGCTCGAAGTTTCATCATAAATTTGATGAAGCATTCGACCTGCTGGCACAGGAAATTAAAATTATCGTCCATGTTTTCCTTCATACCATACCACTCGCAATACGAACTATGCGGCATATATGTGCGGCATCATTATTGCGTGGGCATGGCTATTCCCAGGGCATATATATATCGCACACATTGTCACCACTTTTTTTTTGTGGTTATGACCACTTCAAAAGCCCGTTTAAGCCAAAGGGATGCACACTTTATGCATGTTAAAATTAGATTTAGCCATTCTGCTTGATTATGTTGATTAAACATGGTGCTTGTGGAAAGTGATTAAATGCCAAAGTGGTTTAAATCAGTTAAAGTTTGGGGATTAGAAGCCTTATTTATTAAATAGTGGCTTGAAAATTGGCCGAAACAAGTTTGCTTAAACAAAGATTTAAATTACATTTTATTAAAGCGCAATTTGTAAGTTTTGCATAATTCAGATTATCTAATACCCTGTTTCAAATTTGCAAACTTCGTTGTTTGGGTTTAGATTCCAAACAAACTGCTTTCATTTGTTACACTCTCATGGTGATCAATTATTTTGACCCATTTTTGTGTTGGCTACTTGGGAGACCCATCTATATATCATATACCATTATTATGGCATTATTACCAGCTTTTGTGAACATAAGCACACATCCTTTTGTGCTTAACCCACAATTCTTTTACAGAGCAAGCAATTATTTAGATTAAACAAACTAAGTCTAGAGATAAGCAGCTCAATGATTTTCCCACACTTTGGGGCGCCAGGATTTTGCACTCTGTTCGGATAAAGGTGACCCCAATACACACACGTTCATATACAAATACATATGCAGAGTGACGCTGGCACTCACACACCGAAAAGTACACCCACAGGCAAACGCAGCCGCAAAGTTTCTTCATTAGAGTGCAAAACTGTAAAGCAAATATCGTGCGGCTAGTTTAAATGTAATGAAATAAGTTCAGCGAAAGTCGGGGGAGCCAAATGCTGTTGGGTGAATTTTAGGTGTCGGAGCTTTTGGCCCTCAAGCGAACGAGAGAGTGTGTTGTTTGGCCATAATTTCGCCGGCTAGCTCATTAAATTTTGCTTGCTTACCAAAATGATAATTAAAATGCTCCCAGCAGTAGCAGGGAAAGCGGCAAAATCAGGAAAAGGCAGCCGCCGTGCATCATGAATTATGCCCAAGCGCCACTTAACACCCGGTGCAAAAAGCCAGCGAAACGAAGTGAGCCAGAATCTGAATTTGAATACGAATCCGTATCCGTAGCCGTAGCCGTAGCCGTAGCCGTATCCGAATCCGAATCCCGACCAGAATCGAGGTCCCCAGAAGGTGGCAACAACTCCTTTGCTGCAAGTCATAAATGCTGTGCCACGGTCTCGTTACCAGTTATCAGTTACCACTTTTCAGTTGCGCCAGCATTCCACTTCCAGTTACCACCACCCCTTTTGCCTAACTCGTTTTTCCCACACCACACCCACCGACAGGAAAAACCCTCATCTGTTGGCCATATTCCCTCCATTTCCCTCTGGCCGTATGCATGCCTAAGCAGGTGATTTGAACTGCTGGCTAACACTGCGTATGCGTGATATGGCGTGAAGATTGCCAAGGTAGCAAAGACAGAGGTTTTCGAAATTATTGTATGTATTTTTTTGGACCAAGAAAAAGTTGGAAACTAATATATTTATATATATTTTCAAGCTTTGTTATTATTAAGGAGTGTTCTCTATGCGGGATTACACTGCGTATGCGTAATAATTTAGATATGATCGAGATACTTTTATATATTTATTTAAATCCGCCTGTGATTTAATAATGATTAATAGAAATATAAAACAATGAACATCCAAACTTTAATTTCTTTGAACTAAAATGAAAACATCAGCTTGTTCGTATTTTACTTTAGGCGATAATAAAACGGGGCAATGGAAATATTTCGAATGTACAAAGTCTGTTGAGTGTGCTTAACTTGGCTTTGTTGTGCGTTAGATCCCCGTTGCGTATGTGTGTGTGTGTGTGTGGGGAGAGAAAGGTGTGTGCGCTCAGGTGATGTGATTTATTGCAGTGCGGTAACTTTGTGGTATCGCCCCGCTGTATGTGTGTGTGTGTGTGTGGCCCCTTTTTCGCTTAAGAGACAAACCGCTAATTTGTTATCATTTATCACCAGGCTGAGCACACGTCTATGTGTGAGTGTGTGTGTGTGGGCTGCTGTGTGCGTGTCCATCTGCCAGTGTGTTTGTAAACAATTTGTAAATGTGTTACATTTAAACCCTAAAGTAATGCCTCCGCCCCGCCCACAAATAACGCCCCCTTACTGATTTTGTCATTGTGATAAATACTTAAACGTCAGCGTTACAACAGAAATTTGCCAGTGTGTGTGTGTGTGTTTAATGTGTGTGCACTGAGCAAAAAGGGGGAACAGTTTGATATTGTACACATAACATACTTACTTAATATCTTACTTTTAAAGCGAAGTTGCCACATGATTCCACTGAAATTAGCATAGCTCACATCTTCCTAATTGCAAACTTATTTTAAACAATATTTTTCTCGCAGTGATATCTGCTTGTCGCTCATAATTTATGAAGAACGGTAGGTACAGTGGGACTTTGGTCCAGTCGCCGAATAATGACAGCCACACAAAACCGAAAGATAAATATTCTTTATGGAATGGCACATGCAAACAAACGAGCTGGCCAAAAAAACAAACGAACAGAATGGAACGGAAACACCTTGGGGAATTCCGTTTGTGTGGCATTCGGGGCAAATAATTTTCGGATTACAATTGGGCCCGACTTCAAGGCCATTGCGCCATGGCATGTTGTCATTAATAATCGGATATACATATGTCGGGCGATATTAATTGCCCAGGGCTGAATATTATCGAATATTATGATGTTGAGTTTGAGGGAAATTATTATTGAGAAATAATAAATGGTCAAAGATGTGTCTAAATACGTCAAAACGATTGATTGTCCTTGTATGTGTTTATTATTATGAAATACTTAAAAAAAAAAGATTGAACATGAAAAAATATAAATAAACACCTCGAGCATTTGCAAACAGCCTTTGAGGCTTAGTTTTTCCCAGCGATTTCCCTGGCGCACTTTTCCGGGATCGATCGATGCAAAAGGATGCCAGGATGTCCAGCACTTTGGAGAGCAAAGTGAAATTCCAGACATGCCGTGAATTGCTTACTGGCCGGCCGGGCTTGCCTAACGACTTAAGTTTTGCTCGGCCACCGTAAACTCTTTTCCTTCGCTTTTTGGCCAGCTTTCGACATCTTAGCCATCTTTTGCCGGCGCATTTGTTTACCTTCGTTGCAGGTAATTTCGCTCCTAGCAACTTTTTTACGTTTTACATTGCGGATGTTGTTTTTCGTTTTTCGTTTTCCGTTTTTTGTTGGTTGTTTATTTTTTTTGCGAGTCTCGGCTCACTGGGGAATCCCCACTGCGACCATCTTAAAGTTGAGCATTAAGAATGTTTCACTTGAACTTTAATGAAATTTCGCCCAGATTGGGCCTGGGTCTTCGACACAGGAGCCCCGGCAGTTTTGGACGTGGGCCAAAATGATCATATGCATATTTCATAAGACCTTTTTCATTTCGTTTGGGAGTTATGGTTAAATTTTTACAACCTCAGATGGAATTGTAGTTGCGGGGAAAGCAGAAATGAGGGGGCCGGGTAAATTTCAAGAGCTCCGACGACTGCGGCGGCGAACAATAAAAGACGGAAGCTGGCGGCTGATGTGCCATAACGGAATGTTGTTGCCGCCATTTGCCCCTTCATTCTTGCCGTAATTTGTCGGTGATTCATTTTTCTTGCCCTCCATTTTGCCCCACGTAACCTTGCGCCCACCCACATGCCACCCATCACACACCGCCTGCCCATTTTCCACATGGATATTATTTCTTCATCTGCAGCTCGGAGTTGAGCCCGCCTTTATTTTTACCTTCACGAGCTGAGCTGAAAATTTTCTACATTATTATCATAAATGCTTTGTTTAACTGTTTACACACTGAAAGTTTTCTAAGCTAGCAAAAAAAATGTTGGTCTTATTAAGCTTACTCTTATTAGGTAAAATTAAGAGTACATTTTAAATGGCATTACCATTTTTTTATTAAATGCCATATGGATACGTTAAATATTACCATTCGATTAAGAACATGCTCTATTTTGTTTCTAGTATGTGATAAAATATTAAATATATATTATATATATATCTAAAGTTCAAACATTTTTCCTCTCTGTGGCCAATCCGAAAACTATTGCTGGCATAACCCATTTGTCACACTCCCTTAACCCTGGGGTCATATCAAGTGGGAAACAAGTGGGGAACACGGTGTTCGAGTTTCCCAACTGTGTCCCGGAAAAAAACAAACTTTAAAATACGCTTTCCACTTCACATGCAAATCACTTGCCATCTGAAAAAGTAAGGCAACCAATTTGTTTTTCCCGTTGCAGCACCACTAATTTGCCACTAATATGTTAACAATTGAAATGAAATAACTGATTTGTATGGATTTTTTGCTTACTACTATTGCTGTAATGCGATTTAAGTAAAATAAAAATTTGTGTTTCGCTATATTGTATTTTGTAAGAGCACAATATTTATTTTAGAGCAGAATAAAAATTTAAATTTTGATCACAATTGGAAAATGCCTTATATATTTATTTAGAATTTTCATTAGAGAGCGTGGCATATTTTTTGTTTATAAAATATGATCCTAATTATTATTGAAAGCGACCCCATGTTTCACATGTGTGAATACCCCAGATTCAAACAAAAGTGAGAGCATTTCGCCAGCGTTTGCTTTTTTATTCATTAACTAAACTTCGTTTCGGCCTTTTGTTGTGTTGCTGCTGTAGTTATTGTACCCGTATCCGGTGAATTTGCCGTAAAAAAGCCGTAGAAATATGGGAAAGAGGGCTTAGTTGTAGCTACATATAAATGGCATGCCAACAGCGCGTATGAGTAATGCAGGTGTAAATTTGTTAAAGTACTCGACAAAACGATAAAGGCGGCTTAAGCTGCGAAAGCTGGCAAAACAGCAACAATGTCCTGCTTGGCTGTTGAGCTGCACCTTGACCTTTTACAGGGATTCTCATTAGCAGCCCAGGAAAGTATGCTCCGATCAGCAACAAGATCGTTTGTCGATTTGCGTAGCAAGTAGTGTAGTGTGTGTGTAGATTGATTTGCTTGGTAACTTGGTTGTTTTGTTGTCTTGCAACAGCTGGCGAATTTGGCATCTGGGGTTGAATGCCCGCTTACTTCTCAGTGTTAGATTCCTCAGTCTGTGTGTGCCCATACGTTGTCATCTAAGAAAGCTTTGGTTCTTCGCCGCCTTGGACTTTTGGTTCTTCTCGTGGGGTAGCGGACAGCTGTATGCTCTTCTTGGTGGTATCGCCAGCATCCTTTTCGGGGCTCTGCTCATCCTCCTTCCCAACGGAATCGGCACATAATCGGGCTGAGGGTCGTCGGTCTTCTTGGCCTCGGCATCAGCCTTTTTGGCATCCGAGTCCTGAACCTTAGCGGTACCAGATCCACACCAGATGGTGAGGGCAACCAGCGCCACAATGGCCAGCAGGCCAATGGCCGGGCTCGAGGGATTGGCCTTCACCTGCTCGACTACCTTATTCACAATTGAGTTCCATTCAAGATCGATGTAGCGACGCTTGATGTCGAAGCTGTTGGCCGCAAAGTCACGGGCCACCTCCACGTCGTCTGTGATGATCAGGTTGTCGAAGAGAATATCGCTGGACATGGACCACAGCTCCAGGCCCACGGCGCTGATTGGCGTCATTTGGAAGGGGTTGAGATCCGGATTGGCTATCTTCCGGGGGGCCCACTTGCCTTGGTAGTTTGGGTTATCGATCATTGGTGCAATCCACTTGCCCTTGTAGTTGGGATTGCGGATGGTGCCACAGCTTTGGGCCTTCTTGTACACTGGGTTCTCTACCAATGGAGCCTTCCACTCGCCATCGATTTCGGTATCCCAATCTTCGGGTTTGGTGGCAGTTGGATCGAAAATCATGTCGGCATCGGGCAGCTGTATGGTGGCATTCTCGTCCCAATCCTCGGGCTTGTGGACATTGGGGTCCGGGATCTTCTCTCGCTCATCCCACGAATCTGGCTTATGGTCATTGGGGTCGTCGATCTCCGCCGGCGGGTTAACTGGCGGCTTGAAATCGGTCAGCAGGAAACCCTCTTTGATGATCTTGTGGTCAACGCGAATTTCAAAACTGTTATCTGGACGGACCACCAGCTGGTAGAGATGGGGTAGATTGTCCTTGAATAGCTCTTCCAAACTGTTATTTGGTTTGTTGCAGTGCTTTTCGGTGACGGTGCCATTGAGGTGCTGGAATATGAAGTGCATCTTCACATCCTTGCCGCACTTGTCCGGTCCAAACATGATGGTATAGGGTGTCTTGTCATTAAACCCTTTTACTTGCTCCGTGTCATTTCCGATGGACAAAAGTTTCAGATACGAACCGCCGCACTCCTGACCCTTCTGAACCGTGACCTCGTACTGCACCACCAGCGGCTTCTCCGACTTGAACTCGAACGGCTTTTGAAGGGGGGCGGCTATGGCCGCATGTTTGGCCTTCGACTTAAGCACCAGACCCAGATCGTTTGCCCATACCCTGCGCTGCGGCGGCTCCCAGTTCCAGATGCCATCGTACTTGGAGATCTCCTCGGCGATGTCGTCCTTCTTGTCCTCCGAAAGCACCCACCTCTTCCTGGACGCCTCCACGTCGTCGAAGTGGTCCGCGAAATGGAACTTCTTTGCATCGATCACCGGGCTCTCATAGGCCAGCATCTCATCATCCTCGAAGTCGTCCCATTCCGGGCCCGAATCGGTGGCTTTGACCGCACTCAGCAACAGCAAACTGTTGGCGAGGAGCATCGACAGCTTTGCTGCCCGATTACCTCCAATTTTCCAAGCCATTTTCAATCACTTTTCGCTGGTTTGGATTTAGTATTTGCGGAAAATCAGGTAGTGAACTTAGCTTTGTGCGCTGTGTTTTTCAACAGTTTTCCCAGACTGCCAAGTAAAATGTGACACTACGACGATAATGTAAATTATACGTTTTCTGCGCTGCCTACTTTTCTCAGAGCGCGTGATATTTTTTTAGTATTTTTTGTATCATATTTTTTTTGGTATAAACAAAGTTTTTGTGTGAGGGGTGAAAATCCCGAAGTCCCTGCGGTACTCTGCTTCCAACGTCCACGTTTTCCCTACCTGGAATTCTGTTGTATGTGCGTGTGTGTGTGTGAGTGTGTGTGTGTGTGGAGGCTCTGACTGCAACTCATGTATTTATGAAGTGTCAACAGCGTCGTCATCATGATGCATGGCACCCAGCACTATCTTCCTTGGGTTAAGCCCAACTGCACCCCGTGCTCCACCCACATTTGCCCCCTCCATCCAACCCGCCCACCCTCTTCCCAGTACATTCAACCACCCAACCAGCCATCCACCCACTCAACCAGCCCCACAAGCCCACGTTTTATCCACTCACCTGAACTGAGCTCTTGTCGCATTCTTAGCGTTTTCTCGTTCATTCTTTTACGTGTACAGAGGGCCGGACATAAAGTATTTTAGAATATTTTTTTATGTTATTTATAACTTAACATATCGCATATTAGTAATGAAAAGTACTTCCTTGGTATTAACATATTAGATAAGAGTTTAGATATAATTCGAAATAATACTAAATAATGTTGTATAAACGAAAGTACTGTCTCACTTAAAAGGGCTTACTAATTTATGGTTTTTTAAGAACTTTTTTAACCACCCATGGTTGGCTGTTAATTTAGGCTTTATTACAACACATCAAACATAGAAACAGACACAGCCAGCCGGAGTAATATTTGTTTGTTTCACGGTTCCGGTTTTAATTTGAGAGCTTTTTTAAACTACTTTTATTTTTGTCCCACTCACAACGCAACTCAATTTGGAAAGCGAAATGTGTAAAAAGCAATGGTACAACGTGGAATACTCTATAATAGAAAATACTCTTTCACACGAAGTAAAAATTATATAATACTCATAATACTAATAACATTACAGACTCATCGATTTGGCAATACAATTGGGCTTAAACCCTTTAAAATATACTCCTGCACTGCAGAGACTTTTGGGGGATCTTTGGGGATTAAGTTGCCAAGTGTCTGGTATATTTGCACAACAATTAATCATGGTAATACGAGAGCGGCGCCCAAAGGTGTGGTACCTCGTAAAAGGGCTAAAAACAAGCGAAATGGAGGCGCCAACGGGGAATAAGAATAAAATGGCCGACTGTCGGCAAAATCGTGTTTCTATGTCAAGCATAAATTTCTACCCTCTTCTTGCCCGGTCTTTCACCGTGATGAAGACAGACGATTATGTGGCAAAAAAAAAAAAAAAGAAAAAACCATGAGGGGATGGGTTGCAAAAAATGGAGGTACAAAACAGGGGCTTGTTGACAGCGCCAGGGGAGACACGGCGCACTTAATGAATGCAGAATCCCACCATTTCCACCTCCATCTCCATTCCATTTGCATCTCCACCTCCAACCCGCCAACCATCCGAAAAACCCAAGGCAGCAATGCACTTATGACATCCCACGTGCAATGCAAATAAATTACACGGAAATAATTGCATTAAGACAAAGAATAAATGGGTGTGTGTGTGTGTGTGCATATGTAGCGACACCAAAAATAAACTTCACATGTCATAACTGCAGCAAAAAAAAAAAAATGAAAAACAAAAGAAACACATTCGCCAGCAATTTGCACGACAATTTGCCAAACAATCTGTCAAGCCGGAAACAATTCGCACAACTTTCTCTAGAGTAATCAGAGCACTCGCGAAAGTGCGAACGGAACGGAGAGTTTGCGAAATAATCAAGGGGGTACTTGATGAGTAGTTCGGGGACCTGGGACTTTCCACCATTGCGAGCCGGCAATTTGGGCTAATCAGTTGACTTTGCAACTAAAACATGAAGGGTTCCCTGAGTGCTTGCCAGGATTTTACGCAGCTAGCTACTGCTCGTTATAATTGCATAGTGTTTGAAGTTATAAGCAGCTTGTGTATTATTTTAATATTTATATATTTACTATCGAAATTTGCATTTAAAGTTCTAGTTAACTATATTATTCGATGTAATCTGTTGGCCAAAAATGCTTTATCGACTTGTGGTAAAGGATTTGTAAGCCTTTTTAAGCAGCGAAACCCATTTTCCAAAGCGCTTCTCTGGGGAAAACTTCAATTTCAACTTTGCCCATTAGCCGCATGGAATGTTGTGGTAAAGCCAAATATTGCAATTCCCTTTTTTGGGCCAAATTATGACGGCCTTGGCCAAGAGTCTGGCCCATCGAAGGCTGTTCATCAAAACTCAATAGCCAAAAAAAGAGAAAATGGCAACCCAGTCGATAAAGAAGGCAGACAACGAAAGTGGAAAAAGCGAAAATGCTAAAGCCCGCTGAAATGAACTAGAAAAGAAGCAGAAGCAAATAGAGATACGTTGGTACACTAAGAAAAATTGAGGCACAATTTGCCATTGAAAGTCTTATATCTATGTTGTATCTTTTATGTAATAAATCTAAGATATGACACTAAGATCTCTTTTGAAATTATGCAGCTCTGCTGCTGGTATAATATTCTTATTTTCTGAAATCTCTGTGATTTAATTTTTTTTAACGTGTATAAATAGAGAAACGGAAGGGAACGAGGCCGCCATATACCATAACCGCACGGCTGCCTTAAATTGTTTTCCGACCGAATTCAACGGCGGAGCGAAAAGCGTCGAGCACATTTTACAACTCAGCTGAAGTGCTTAATTACACAGAAAGGGACGGGCGAACTGCCGGCGAAAGAGACGGGTATAGACAAGGTGAAAGAGACGACAGCAAAGACGAGCTGTGAACAATAGAACGCGCGATTCGGTAGTCGCACAACGTATGTACGTGTGTTGCAAAATCAAAACCGCCGAACAGCTACAGCTACTTGATTATTTGTGCTGGCCGCAGCCACAGGACCCTCTCCTTCTGAGGTCCTTTCCAAGGGGGGAAGAGGCGGGACTTCCCCACTCCCCAGTCCAACTCCTTCGTGGAGCCCAACTCACCCACTGATTCCGGCTTTGCAGTGATGCCCCCCGCTTAGGTGGCCATTAGTCCTAATGACTTGGGAGCCAGCTTTGCCGCTCCACGCCTTCGTTCGGGCGGATGGTACAGTAAAGCTCAGTTGAATACGCACGCAGACTTTTCACTCATTAAAGATGGTACGCTGTTGACAACTAAAAGAATGGTACTTTCAAATGGTAAAGAAATATTGAAATACTTACCATGACTTACCTTTAAGCAGAGCTAACATTTCTTTGAAGTTCTCGAGCCAAGGATAATAGATATGCAAAACAGCACTTTATCGATGTTTGCCTATCGTGCGAGCTTATCGATAGCGCGGAATTTGCAACCCAAAGTGCAGCAGAGACTTGCCTGTGTTTCAAGGAACAAAAGGATGGAGATAGAGTGAAAAAAGCGTGGGTAGGAGATGTAGAAAGTTGTCGGGGGCTAAAAGAAATGTGGCAAAGAAAGTTGCTTTGTGTTTTTAATTCATTGTTCACGTTGGCTTTGTTCACCCGCTTCACCAGCAGCCATCTCGCTTCCACCGCTATGTACATGCATATTTGTGTCTCTGTCTGGCAGCGTGTGTATTTTTGCAGCGTTGCGTATTATAAACAGTTAAAAGAAGTTTGCGCGCCACACGCCGCTGCCAACTGACGCGATTTTAATACCACTTCACCATAAGAAGGGTAATTTTTAATGAGCAGGCGGACCGAGGAGCCAAAGGATCTGCCAGCGAGGAGTCATCCTGCCGCTTTATCATCGTCTCGTGCCTTCCGTTTCAGATTCAGTTTCAGGCCAGCTGCATTCAGCAAACAGCCAGGCAGCGAAACAAACACAAGGATAAAATAAAAACGGGGAATACCCTAATGCCAGGCAGGATTCCAGTGTTGGGCATCCTGACTCGACCACAACTTTTAGTCATTTTCAACGGACAAATGACCTCGATAATTACCCTATTTAAGAAATTGAGCGTCGAAAGCCCTTTTACCAACTGGTAAACTTTATTGATTAATGGACTAAAAGTTGAGCTTAAATTCAGCCAAAGAGCATGCATTTTAGAAACTCTCCTCTAGAGTTCCTCTAAAAATGATAATACCCTACACAAGGGTATAATTATAATATAAATAAAATGCTAGGCGGAGAACCGGGGACAGCTACCTTTTTGTTTACGACTGTTAAGAAGGAAAGATATGCGAAAAGGAGCTGCGTTGCGGCGGGCGGAAGTGTGGGAAAACTGGGAGGGGCTGGCATCCGGCGAGACCAACATCCTGCTGCACTTAACCCATATTCCAGGCTCTTTGGCATTGCCAGAAAAGGCATAATTTGCACGCATTCGTTTAGTCATTTTCATAAATAACCCCTTACAAAAAGGGGCAGTCAGGGAGAATGGAAAATGCGGCAGACACGGCATTAACATTATCGTGCTCGGCTTTCCGCCCATTTTCAGGTCAATCCGGATTCGCTTTAAACTGAATCCAATAAGTGCACAGATTTCGCTTGAACAGCGCGAAAACGAGTTCAAAATACATAATTTGCATGAGCTAAGGGCCGTGAACGTATATTATATGCGGAATTTCAACAATATGTAAATACCAGCGTGAAATTATGTTATTAATTATAATAGATTTTATAAATAGGTTACAGTATATGAAGTGGACAATCGATAAAGTGAACTCTAGAAACTCTATTGACATTAACGTATGGTGGCTATTGCAAAAGGGAAGCTGCAACTTGATTGGTAAGCAATTAAATCCATACGGTAGCCGTGTTATTCCGTCAGCAATTAACATTCACCACTGACAGTCGAGTGTAGTTGGTATAATAAAAACATTATTGGAACAAACACCCGATGCGGGACGTACAAAAAAGTGTGGCACCATAAAAACGCGGCGGTGGAAGAGGGGCACTGGGTCGTTTGCCCGACTCCGGTTCGCTGAACATTCAAGTGCATTCAAGTGTGCTCGCAACAATGCTGGCATCGAATGCAAGGAGATGCCGGGGTACAGCTTACTGTACTAGCGCAAGTACAGTGGAGCCAACAATGGGCAATGACAATGCGTTCAAATGCTGATGATTTGCAGCCCAGACAAATTGTGGATAAGGGGTTGAGTATGGCCCACGCTGGGCACTAAAACATCAATAGTACAAGTACAAGAATGGTAAATTTCGGCAGAAAACTTCCAGCTTAAGCGTATTTTGCTTGTATAAATAGGTATAAATAAGTTGAGGTTTAATTTGGGCGCCACAAGTGTTAAATTTATTGGGCAAGAGTCGGTCGGCCGGCTCATTTGATTTGGATATGAAAAGGCCAACGGCCATTGTTAGTTAACCACTGTGCCAGAACCCTTCTGCACCCTCCTGAATGGTCCAACCTCTTTGGGACAGCTACAGTTACAATGCATGCGGATAAACAACGAGAACAGAGAGCAACACTTGAAACAATAATAATAACACAATCAAGTGCCTGTTCACACACGCTACGAGAGTGTCTGTCTCTTTCTTTGAGTGCGTTTGTGTCTGTATGTGATTATGTGTATGTGTGTGTGTGTGTGTGTGTGGCTCTGAGTGCACACATATGCATTCCACCTGAATGCATTACGTATACGCCGCGTGTACTGCAAAAAGGGGGGGGGGGGGTCTGCCTTGGTCGACTTTCCCCTGCCACGTTCCTTGCTCGCATTTCTTTTCACACATGCGTTGGCCCATGCCGATGACCCAGCAGAGGACGGGCTATCCATCCTATCCTTTTGTTGGCAAGCCTTGAGGCCATCACCATCAACAGCCCCAGATCCCCATCCCCATCCCCATTCCAATTCCCATCCCCATCCCCATCCTCATCCACCCCAGTTTCATCCTCCGGCACACGTTCTCCACATGCTCTTCACTCGCAGAAGAGCAGCTCGACAGCATTCTGCAACAATGGTCGTGAGTGGGTTTGTCAGCTGCTGTTTGCCCTCCCGTCTGTGTTTGCTTTAGGTAATCATCTCGCACCGCCCAGTACCACTGCCCAATCTCCACCTCCAACCAAATCCGAATCAGACATCCAGGTGGACGGGGGTCGGCAGCCGGCTGAAAGGTGCCAGGCCAAGTCAGGGCTACTTGCACAAAGGCAATCATAAATCTCATTCCCGCGAATCCCGTCCACTAGATATGGGCGAAGTCATCAAGTCGATCGAGGTGCTTTTGGTGGTGCTGATCCATATAAATGGTTTGCAGCTGTGAGGGAATCTGGATGGATGGAACTTTAAGTTTAACAAATCTGAAGAAAGGTATTTCTTAAATAAATGAATGAACAGCTTTTTAAACTCACTCACAACAGTAACTACAAAAATGTTTATTGCTTGCATCTTGGCAATTTGCAGTGAGTAACTTTCCCTGTTTTTCATTTCGAGCAAACGGAAATTCCGTATTCTGATTTCTCCCTACGCGTTTCAATCTCGGCTTTCTTATCAATTAAGCCGCCCTTTTTTGCTCCGCACTCCCTGTAATCACAATTCTTTCGTGTCGACTTCGTCCCCTGCTCGAGCTTATCCACCTCGAGTCTTGAATGTTTCTCCATTTTTACACTTTTTGGCGAGGAGCAGGCTCAAAGGCTGGCCGGGCTGCAGCAATATCCTTCCATTTATGCATGGTGCCTGCAATTTATGCGCATCCTTGTGCCAGGTTTTCCACCCTTTTCCCCCGAAAGTCATGTCTGCAAAATGTTGCCAGCCAACACCTTCTAATAGTTTTTTTTTTTCCCCCCCACACCCCCGGCCAGGATCCTTTTTCTCCTTTCCTCGTTCTCTTCTTTTCGAATGGCAACCACTGCTGACACCATTTTGTATCCATGTGTCGTGTGTGTGTGTGTGTGTGGAGTCCTTGCAAAGGAGCAAAAAATTAAAAATGTGTATAAAATAACTTTTGCCCTTTGACTTTTGGCGCCGTTATGCATTTTTACGCAAGCACTTGGCATCTCTCCACTCCTCTCATTTTTCGGGGTACCAGTTCCATGGTGCTAAAGGACTTCCAGGATGCCAGGAACGTGCCGCGTGCCATGAATTTCATAAACCCACTGCAACTGTACCGCCGCCATCCCCAACCCGTTCCCCCCCAACCCTCTCCCACCATTTATCCTTGCCCATATCCTTAGCCTTAGCCTGGGCTTTAGCTTTTGCTTTAGACCCGTGTTTGGCCATCGCTCCTCGTGGCATGAAAACTGCTCCTTCACTTGTTATAATAAAGTTGCGGCCACAGTGGGGCAATATCCAAAAGGGCAACGGGGTCCACTCGAAATTTATATCAATTACATTGTGAATTACGATGCGTGTGCTTACCGTTAGTTAAGAGTTCTACACTGCGCACTTAATAGTTGCAAGTTGATTTGTGGCAAAAGTAAGATGATGGATTTCGTAAGTACTTCGTTGCAGCTCAAAGTTTCAAGATAGAAAAAAAAATGAAATGGAAGCAGGAGCGAAGTGGTGGAAAATGTGGAATGAACATATTTTAAATACGTACTGACCGAAAAATGCAAGAAGCTTGAAATTATGTATATAGTATATTTTTTTTTTAATTCTCAGTGCATCCAAAGCCTGCAAGTTGAGGAACTTTGCCCCGCAAATCCTTACAGTTTCCCTATTCCGTATGACCAGCAAACAAAGGAGCTGTTTTGTGTGCCCGATGGGCTAGCAGGGGAGTGGGGGCTAGAGAAGTGGAAGGGGACAGGGCATGGGGTCAACATGCCACCAACGCCCACATGCTCGCATTTCCGACATGGCCTCAGACACATGCCGAAACTAGTGGCTAGCAAAACATGTGCCTGGCATAGTTCAAATTTCACAGAGATTGGGCGAGAAAGTCCAAGCTGATGAATGGAGTAAACTATTTTGATCAATAGCAACTGCAACTGGTGGATCACCAAAAGAATTGGCTGCGGAAAAACATTTATTTGTTAAGCAATTATTATTAAGCCTATTGTGTTTCCTTTACTGTTACGTTTTCACTTCAACTGTAGTCTTTTTAATTATACATTTTTCCTTTTGTTTGCAAGCCTAAGTGTCTAACTTTGCCATCGAAAAATCGTGTTCCAACGTTGAGTTCTTCTCTGGAAAAAATAGCCGAGCTACCATTAATTGACTTGGGTTATTTTTATCTGGATGACATCGATAGACATTCCGTGGGCGTATCCTTTTCGCAACACGGCGTCATGTCAGGACCCTCTCCTCTTCCACCATGCTGTCAATAATTTTGTTGGCAAGCCACCACAAAAAAAAAAAAAAAAAACAAAAAAAACAACGAAACAAGAAGGCAGAAAGGGAACTGTGTGTTTTCAGGAAGCAATTACGGAACACGCGGTACAGCAAGGTACATAAGCGTAAGGCCCTGGCTCAGGGGTGCAGATTGTAGCCCAGATAAATACCAACATTATGCGCCGAACATTTTCGCTGAAAATCTCTATTTGTTTGGCAGAGTAGTAATATTGAGTAATATATACTATTTGGATCTACTTCTCCATTTTTAAGTTACTTATTTTTGCTATTTTTCTTCGGCTCTGTGTTTGTATGCAAATAAAACTTTTTCGTTGCCGGAAATTCAAATGATTTTCAATTCTTTTTGTTTTCCTTGATCATATTCAAACACTCCATTTTATTATTGCTCTTTTTTTGAGAGCAGTGTATTTCATGGAATTTTTATTACTTTAGTTTCAGTTTCACTTTGTTGATAAATCTGAAACCCCATTAAAAAACCATTTGCATGGCTCTTGTAAACAAAAAGCAGCAATCTTTTCAACCAGTGTTTTGCATTTGTTTAACGAAAATCCCTATTTGCTTTTGCAAATTGATACTATACAAAATATACTGTGCTAGTTGTTAAATTGATTTTAAATTAGTAAGCTCCCTTACAAATTCATTCTCGTTTTTAATTTTTCTCAGAATCTGAGAAAAAGTGAAAGAGGTGGTAAAAATTGGTAATTAGCCGATAAAAACTGTTATTTATATCTTTATGATCATTTTTAAAAAACTTATGAACCTATGAAATTCCTCTTGAATTTTTTTTCAAATCCATTTTTCCGAATTTCCATCATAAAATAATCAAACAAAAAAAAAAAATTTGAAAAAATTAATTTTACAAAAATCGTCAAAAAGTTACAGGGATGGTTAATATTGGTAATTAGGAGTAAAAACCGGTAATTTGTGTGACTGTGTGACCATTTTTAGTCAAGTTATAGCCAAAAACGTAAAATTGAAAATTGAGTTTTTTGCCAAAAATATTTTTACAGATTTTTTGTGAAAAAAATAATCGGTATTTTGATCAAAACATTGAAAATAATGACCCGAATAAGGAATGTCATACCTCGCTGGGTTCGTTGTTTAAATCCCAATCGAATTGCATTCAAGTTTGGGAATTCTTGGATTTTTCAATTTTTCGCAAATTTTGATGATGTACCCCTTACAAAAAATGCAAAAATTTGGCCAAAATTTTATTTTACAAAATCAGTTTAACAGTGAAAGGGGTTGTTAGTATTGGTTATAAGGAGTATAAAATGGTACTACTTTTTGCTGTGAGACCATTTTTAGTCAAGTTATAGCCAAAAAAGCCAACTTGAAAATTCAGTTTTTTATTAAAAATATTTTTCCAGATTTGTTGTGAAAAAAATAATCGGTATTTTCATCAAAACATTGGAAAAAATAATCGGTATTTTAATCAAAACATTGAAAACAATGACCCAAATAAGGAATGTCATACCTCGCTGAGTTCGTTGCTTAAATTCCAATCGAATTGCATTCAAGTTTGGGAATTCGGGAATTTTCAATTTTTCGCAAATTTTGATGATACCCCTTACAAAAAATGCAAAAGTTTGGACAAAAATTAATTTTACAAAATCCGTTTAAAAGTGAAAGGGGTGGTCAGTATTGGTTATAAGGAGTATAAAATGGTGACTCTGAAAATGTGTGGGAAAATGTGCAAGCTTAAGGTTTTTCAACTAAAATATGGTTGAAATACGCTGAACCAGCAATGGTAAACGAGGCTTAAGCCGAAACCAGAGCTCAGATTACGATAGCACGAGAAAGAGAGGGACGGCCAATAGTTACCCAGTGATGAGCCAAGTTAGCATTAGTAGCCAAATTACAGCTAAAAAAAAGTTGGTTCCTGATTTTCCGTAAAAGAACAACATTTTTTTTGGAATGCCATGCCTCGTTGAGCTCGCATTGAAATTTCAAACTTAAAAGTGGAAATTCTTGGTTTTTAAATATTTTAAAATTTATTTAAGAAGAAGAATATGGAAAGGAATGGCCCAAATATGGAATGTTATACCTTGTAGATGGCAACTGATCACATTGTCCTTGGATCTAATTTCATCCAACAAACGGAGCTGTCAAAACCATGTACCCCAGCCCCACCCGAAATTTATTCAGTTTACTTTCAGAGCTCGTCTGGAGCAGAACTCGTCTCAGAACGAAAAATCTAAAAATTTCATAATTATTTTCTAATTGTGAGCTAAAAATTTTACAAACAAAACAAAAAAGAAAAACTACACACTTTTTAGAGTTTCTTACTTTTGTTGACGAGGCTTTAAAGTTCGTCAGCGAGATGGACGCCAATGCAATGGCCATAAGGACGCCCGTCAGCATTCTGCAAAAGCTGCTAAGCCGACGGGGAATTACTCCCGGCTATGAACTCCAGATCGAGGGCGACCAACATGAGCCGACCTTCCGGTTTCGCGTGTCCTTTAGGGTCAATGATACGCCCTTTACGGCCATGGGTGAAGGACGCTCGAAGAAGGAGGCCAAGCATGCGGCGGCCCGTGCGGTCATCGACAAGCTGAGCTGCACGCAGATACCGGAATCGCCTAGCAGCTCCGCAGGTCCGTCAGTGACTGGCGGAGGAGACGGCAATGCCACGGGCGGAGGAGATGCCGGCGAGGAGACCGTCGGTAATCCTATTGGCAGGTTACAAGAATTGTGTGTGCAACTGCGATGGCCACCACCATCTTATGAAACGGAAGCGGAAGTGGGTCTGCCCCACGAGCGGGTCTTTACGATCGCTTGTTCGGTACTCGACCACCGCGTGATGGGCAAGGGCGCGACCAAGAAGATAGCCAAGCGCTTGGCCGCCCACAGCATGTGTGTGCGGCTTGCCCGGCCCTTTACGGCCATGGGTGCAGGACGCTCGAAGGAGTCGGCCAAGAATGCGGCGGACCGTGCGGTCATCGACAAGCTGAGCTGCACGCAGATACCGGAATCGCCTAGCAGCTCCGCAGGTCCGTCAGTGACTGGCGGAGGAGACGGCAATGCCACGGGCGGAGGAGATGCCGGCGAGGAGACCGTCGGTAATCCTATTGGCAGGTTACAAGAATTGTGTGTGCAACTGCGATGGCCACCACCATCTTATGAAACGGAAGCGGAAGTGGGTCTGCCCCACGAGCGGGTCTTTAGGATCGCTTGTTCGATACGGAACTACCGCGAGATGGGCACGGGCAAGAGCAAGAAGATAGCCAAGCGCTTGGCCGCCCACCACATGTGGGTGCGGCTGCAAGAGACGCCCATCGATTAGCGCAAAATCAGCGACAGCATCTGCGGCGAGAATGAGGGGTTTGCTTGAAGTCTAACATATTATACTTAATTCGACTTATCACTACATGCTTACATATACAATCGTGGAATTGGTAAGCTACAAATTTAACAAAAAAATTAACCGCCACAGAAATCTTACAAGAAATTTTGCAACGCAGCTGGATAATTGGTGATGCGCATCTCCTTTGGCATCTGACAATTCGATAACGGGACTACACATATTGCAGTCAAATCGATGGCACCGGTCCCGTTGGACAGTAGCTTGCATCGAATCTAACATGTTATACAACACTACTCGACCTAAAACTATGGTCTTATATGGGATAATGTGCGTTTAGAAGGGTTAAAAATAAAATATTGTTAAATTAAAGCGGAAAGTGTGGAATCTTTTCAAGGGGCTTGTATATATGTGTACCTATGTACATTCCAATTAGTAGTGCCAGTCGAAAGACAATGCTCTGAAATTGTGGGAGGTTGAATCGGGTATACGGGGGAGTGGCACCGGGAATATCGGCATATCGTGATGGGTGATTCGTGATGCGGTTGCTTGCAACGTGACACGGGGGGCTCTGCTACTGAATTTTAGGCTTTTTTCATTTTTTGATAATTTTGATCATACAAATTTTTCCAATCGAAGACGAAGGTTGGTTTTTTTTTCCAATATTCCTGTAAATGCTATATGAACTCGTATAGTGGTCTGATCCGTTTCGATTTAGAGAATACCTCTAATAAACGAAGACGTTTGGGATCGTTTAGTGCAGATAACTTTTAAACTGAAAGATAAGTTTGCCTAGGAACGGACGGACAAACGGACCGACGAAGTGACGAACTGGCAGCGTTTATATTTGCGCCTTTTTTCGGCGGGGCAGTGAGAAGTTAAGGCATCGCTTAAACCAACCTGCCCAACTGAACTCAGAATGTTCTTTATCTTCTGCAGCGCCACTTTATTGCGATTTAAATTCTCATTATACTGCGAATGAGAGATGAACTGAGACAGTGTGCGAGCGGGCCAGATGCGTCGGATGAGCGGGAGGGCGCTATGTAGTAATGATAACATATCTAATATGTGCGTGAGAGTGTCCTTTTGTGCCAGTGGGTGAGTGTGTGTGTGCGTGTGTGTGTGTGTGTGGGAGAGGCGACAACTGTGCACAAATTTGCGCTAAATAATTTAATTATAAGGGCATCAAAAATAACAGCGAAAGAAACCGAAAAGTAAAGTAAACAAAAAGCTAACACTGCAAAAGAAAGTTTAAGGAAATGTCATATGTTTTTTGATTTTATAAAAAATTATTAAACATATACTATATCAGTTTTTATAAAAGACTTATCTATAATAATGGAAATATTGTTGATAGCTAAACTAAATATAAACATTTTTATAATTTGTTCGAAAATCAAGTATATTAAAGTCATATTACTACTTACTTACTAACAAGTTTCATACACAAATTCAGTTTTGGGACCTCAAAAAGGATATATTTTGAGGTTAGGGAAACGAACAATGTTCGTTTTCGGTTTTTTTTTTTTTTCAACCCGGCGTCCCTTTGTAAAGCCCACCCACTAACGTCATTAAAAATTTTGCACATAATAGTTTATGCTGTTCCCGTTGTTGTTGTTGTTGCTGGTGTTATCGTATTACGTAATAGTTTCAAGCGCGCTGCCATGCGCTAATTAATGACGTAAAATATTTGCCCATCATCATCATCATCGCGCTGAAAAGGGGAACACCGGGAGAAATGCGGAGAACAAAAGTGTTGGGCCCTGCGATCCTGCAGCTTGTCGTCAATTATGAAAACTTTTTTAGCACGCCCTCTACCAAGTGTATGGGTGTGTGTGTGTGTGTTGGTGGGAAATTCTCAATGTGTGTGCCTCGCTGAATGTGTGTGCTTTCAGTTACATCCTCAACAAGTGTGTGCTGAACGCCCAACCACCGAAATCCCCCATGAAATCCACATTAACACACGAAGAGTGTGCCACCAAGTTGATCTTATCAAAAGCATTGCCTACTCTTAGGCGCTTCACAAGGATACACTTGCCAGGCAATGAGATTATCGCAGATTTATTTAGTCGTTTTCGGATTCCATGAAGCGAAAACGTTATATAGATTGTGTTTATGCGATTAATCAGGAAGCTGCTTCACTTTTATTCTAAATAAATAAATAATAAAATTCAAGCTGAGAAGCATAATAGAGTACAAACGAATGAGTATGCTTAACTTCGATCTTAAATTTGTTTGGTTTCCCAACAACGTGCCACATTGTGCACAGATTTTCTTTGGCTCTGCTTTTGGCTAATCATCTTGGGGGATTCGCGGCCAAAAAATTGACAAAATTAGTTTAAAAGTGAAAGGGGTTGTTAGTATTGGTTGTAAGGAGTACAAAATGGGACTCCTTTTTGCTCTGTGACCATTTTTAGTCAAGTTATAGCCAAAAAAGGCAATTTGCAAATTATTTTCCCAGATTTTTTGTGAAAAAAATATTTGGTATTTTGATCAAAACATTCGAAATAATTACCCAAATATGGAATGTCATACCTCGTTGAGTTTGTTTCTTAAATCCCAATCGATCTGCATTCAAGTTTGGGAATTCTAGGATGTTTAATTTTTTTGCAAATTTTGATGATGGTACCCCTTACAAAAAATGCGAAAATTTGGCCAAAAATTAATTTTACAAAATCCGTTTAAAAGTGAAAGGGGTTGTTAGTATTGGTTATAAGGAGTATAAAATGGTATTACTTTTTGCTGTGAGACCATTATTAGCCAAGTTATACATAATAAACTAATCGTAAATATTGAATTTTTGCCAAGAATCGTTCCTCTGATATTTTGTAAATAAAATAATCAGTGTTTTGATCAGAGCATTTGAAATAATTGTCCAAATATGGAATGTTATACCTCGTTGAGTTCGTTATTTAAATCCAAATCGCACTGTGTTTAATTTTTTGCATATTTTTGGCCAAATTTGATTTTATAAAACAATTGCGTAATTAGGTGCTCACAACAGACTATACCCTTTTGATGATGAGAACAAAACAATAATGCGAAATTACTATGCGCACTGATACCATATTTTATACATATGAGAATATGTATATGTATTCACTTCAAAGTCTGACATTACACATTTCTCATGGTCTTGTCTATAAAAATAATTTTCTGATAAAATCTCTGTCTCTGTTGACAGCCAGTGTTTCGAAACTCAGCTTTTAGTTGCCATTAAAGGGCGCCCCTCCCGAAAACTACGCCCCTGCCTCACTTACATGGGTGTTGTTATTTCCAGGGGCTGTTTTTCCAAGGGGGTGGCGCTTCCCTCCACAAGTGTGTGCGTCATGTTTTGGTCTATGTTCTGTGTTCGTAATGAGGTTGTTTTTGCATGTTCACTCATAATACGAAATTTGGAGCTGTAACGCTGCTTTATCTATAAAACAACGCTGATGATGACGCAGCGGCTCAGGAAGTGCTTGCGATGCTGGAGGAAGTGGAAAATGGTAAATGGTAAATGGTAAATGGAAAATTTTTGGGCATTACGGGGCGTTTAGGGGGCGTGCCGTCGGCGGGGATCCTGAGTGTTATGGTTCCTGTCTTGTTCAATGCATTTTCGCATTTTGACATGTAATTAAACGTTTTGCGGTTGACAACGGCACGAGAAAGAGGGCACACATAGAGAGCTTGTGGTTCGCAGAGCCATTTTCCATTGTCATTGGATAAATGAACCTCCGCAGCCGAACCGAAGCCCCCGATATGCCACAAGTATGCATATAGTCATAGTCCTATATATTCATATAGTACATGAACAGTGGATGGAGTACATATCTGTTACACACTCGTCTGCATAAATATTGCGGCTGAAACAATGAAATGCGGCAGCAAAACGATTGATGTCAGAGGAAATGCGTCCTGCGAAGAAAAAAAACCCAACAAAGTGAAAATGCTGAATTCAAATGAAGCGATTTCAAGGCGAAATAGCGCACAAAAGAACTAAGACCCAGCCCAATTTGTAATTCATTTAGTGTCAAAGAGCGAAGCACTACACAAATTTCTGGGCTTTCAGCGATATGATTAAAGGAAATCAAGCGAAGATGTGGCCTGGAATTTAAGCTGTTAGGTTGCAAAATATATATAATATATATATATATATATACTACTAGAATGCTTAAGATATGAAATCTAATCAACCATCTGACCTATAATTATTATCCCATTGAGGTCATTGCCTTCGCGAGCTTCATTTAATTTGAGACCATCTTAAAATAGCAGCTGCAACGCGGCAAAGTTTCGCTGTGGGTTAAAGACGGTGGGGCTTTAGCGGGTTAAGCAGGGGGCGGGGCGAGAAAGTTTTATTTGGGAAATGAGCAAAATAACATTTCGTTGCATACTTTTAGGGCAACACGGCTCGGGTTAACTCAATATTTTCTTGGCTCCTTGTGGTGGCACTTGGTGGATGCGGATGTAGATGTGAATGTGAATGTTGCTGCTTTCGTACACTCGACGTACTTAAGCATGCATATGAAAATGTCGGATTCTAGGCTTTAATGCCCCACTTTCCACTGCGAAGTGGAGGCGGGATGGAGCTAGCATTCAGTCGCCCATTCATTCATTCATTTTCGCATTTCACTGGCTCACATTTCTTTCTCCAAATTGTTAAAATGGAGCATGCAAAATAATTGCGTGCACCCCGCAACACCCACGCCACCATTTCACCCACTGTCCCCATCCAGTGCCGCACCCACCCAACTGCCACCTTATGCAACATTTTGCCAGGCATATAATATTTTGCTCTTAATTCGTTAGCAAAGTTTCGTTGCAGCCGATGCAGGCTTCAATTTAAAATTGCAATTGATGCTGTGCCGTTTTTCCATTTGGTCCTAGCCATCAACAGTGTTGGCCAGCCAAAAAGTTGAGGACAAACATATAGCCAAATTAGGCTCACAAATACCTAGAATCGGGCATAATCCCTTAAGAGTTACCTGAATCAAATTAGCATTTTTTTACCATTAAAAATTGTATGCCCATAAGATACATTATTCACATTGTAAGATACAACATATGGTTAATTTTTTATTTTATACTTTTAGATGCATAAGACATAAGATACATATAGATATACATAAGATATACGAAATACTTGAAAACTTAAAATTAAATTTTCTCTTAAAAATGGAAGCCCAAATGGGCAACTCTATCTTGGTTCATTAGAGGGAGAACGCTATAGTGGCAGCATGAGAAAGAGAAATGCGTATTTGATTATCTTTCGGTTCGGACTACGGACCAACAAAGCCATACAAATGGATGCCACAAATATGCATTTTGCAGGCCAAATTGTGCATTTGCCGATGGAGAAAAGTTGACCGGCGTGTGCGGGTTAATGTGTGGGCGGGGCAACCGGAGGGAGATCGAAACAAAAAAAAAAAAAAAATGCAATGATTCCATGAGGCACATATTGGGCGATACGAATTGACTTGAAGTCGACTGCAAATGCAGTTGCATTCGATTAAGTTCTGTTTACCCAAGAAGCCAAACAGTAGGTTACACCACTTTACAACACTGCAGTTGGGCTTTTCCTGTTTACCAAGAGTTTTCCATGCTGTAAAATGGTAAATGCCGGTAAATGACTGCTAAAGAATCCGAAAAAGGTATAGCTGTTCGAGGAAACAAGAGTGAAGTTCTGCTACTCTGAACATCTTCACTTTTTTACTGCCTTTTAAATATGTTTTAACATTTAATAAATTTTGTTTTGGAATTTCTGAATTGAAAAAAAAATAGAAATCAAATATATCTCAACTTTTGTCATAATCAAGTTTTCCAAATCAAAACCATCATGCGGGTTAAAGTCCTTCTAATTGAGATTTCCGATTGGACAGGACATATTTGGAAGTCCTTCGAATGGATTCACATCCCCTTATACCCCAGCAACTCCGCCTCCTTGGAAACCCATAGTGGATAACATTGCCACACACAATCCTTGAGTCCTTGAGGCTTCGCCAGCGAAAGGTTGAGTCCTCAGCAGGGATAACCTTTGCGCTCCGTGTCCTTTTGAAACGCTTTGCGTGGCCATTGAGCAGACAGCCTTAACCCGCATCGAGCGGAGGCTGTCAGTAATGACCCACTTGTGCTGCCAGCCCTTTTCCCCTGTGTTTTAGTGCATTCAAATGCTCACTCATCAAAATCAAAAGTCAAATTGTCTGTCTAAGCCAAGCCAGCAGCGACCATAAACAGAAAGCTGCCCCACTGCGCTGACAGTTTGGCTGTTTTATAGCTAACGCAAATGCAGCGCATTTCATTTGGAGCAACAAAATTGACCAGAGCAAAATGGGCATATCGTAAAAAGTAGAATTTTAGGGTGCCAAACAAGGATTGGTGCTTTTTATAATCAAGTTTGAAGACTAAAGGAAAACAAAAAGTGATAAACAATGTGTATAAATTCTAAGAAATATATAATATAGTATAGTAATACTTGCAGACAGAAAAATGTACCAAGAATACCTACTATTGTTAATAGAAGTTATATAGGACTTGCATACTATATAGAATAATAGATAACTTAACCAGGATCTAAAGAATATATATACTTGTAGATCATAGATTTTACATGCCTCACTTGACTTCTTTCTGTAATCGATGGTGGGCATCGCTGGTTTTGTTGGGCAATGGTAAATGGGAATGGCATGTCCTCCTCCTGCAATTGCTATTAAGTTCACTTTACGTCCAGAAGTCAAAGTGAAAGTACCGGGGAGGGTGTTTTGGATATATGTATGTACATGTATATGCCCTGGTACCGGCTGCTATTTATTTTCATTTTCGTGCATTTATGGCTTTATCTTCCACTCTGCTGACACTTTGTCGTTTTTATCGTTTCAGCGTTAATTCGGTTAAGCACTTAAAGCAAACTGAGGTCCACATGGACTGGCAGTTGGCCAGCCGGAGCTGGAGCGATGCTGCGTTGACAGGAGCCACATCATCGTCATCAACATCATCATCATCGGCATCTTGGGCATCGGCAGCGTGCTCATCAAGAACCATTGGAGGAGCACAAGACCGCTGGACAAATTGCACCTGCCTAGTCTGAGTCGACCCACATCCGGATTGGATTTGCCATTTATCCGGAAAGCTACCACATCGAGAGCAGGGCCATCATGTCCAGCAGTCACTCCGGAACAATTGGCCGTAAACGCGTGGGCAGCGGCAGTGCGGCCGGTAGTGAATATTACTACGCATCCGGCGGACTGGGATCCGCGAACGGTGGCGGCAACGGTGGCGGGGAGCAACTGCGTCGACAGCGTTCCGCCGAGTGGCACAGTCACGGTCGTCACGGTCACGGTCATGGCCTGAGCCATGGACTGGGTCATGGCATGGGTCACGGCTACGGGAGCAGCAGCGAGGATGAGTACCAGAACACCGGACAGGCGACGGCATTCGATACCCAACTGCTCGCCCAGCTGCTGCTGCAGAGTCAGCAATTGGCAAGTGAGTACCACGGCTAATACACTCGAAGAAATGCATTTTAAAGCCTTTTATAACACACAAAGAAAACCAAATCAATCGCTTAAGAAATGTAGTATTTTTCTAGGTTGAAGAAAGTGTAATGCAGTCAGCAAGTATTAGCGATTTAAAATTATAGTTGGGATATGTATTTGGGTATATTTTTCTAACCAGTGTAGTCCGTTGGGTTTTCTTGGGTTGAATGTAACGAACCAAATGCGATTTACCAGTCAGCCAGGCTAGTAAATATTCATTATTTTATTTAATTGAATTATTCAGCTGCCGCAACTGTGTCGAGGATGTCGGAGTAACCATATAACCGACTGGCTTAGGTCCTGCCACACAAATCGATTCCATTGCTGGCCATTGAAATCGAGCTGGCCAAGATGCTGAGATACATTTTGAGGGGGGTACGGGGGGCACTCCTGACATTTCCCTGATTGAATTCACTAAATCGCCCGATGTAAACGATGAGCCACAGTAAAGGTAGCTTACAGGGAAACGCAAGCTACAATTAAAAAAAGAACTTGTTATTTAACTCTTATTAATAAATGCATATCAGTTTTAGATTTCCTATTTATTCAGTTGAACTTATTTTTTAATGAAATAGGCTTGAGTGTATCTACTTTTTATGATGGCAAGATTGTTGCACATTTTTCCTTTAAAGTAAAAGCCCTTTTACACGTACATAAAGCGCAATGGATCGCAAAACTGTTGTTTAAGTGCGAGTTTTCACTGTACTTTGACAGCACTGCGATGGCAGCACCGCGAACGTCAGCAGTGTGCAATTCAATTACAATCAAGTTGGCAGCGCCGGCCTAATGGCCGATACAATGGTACATCTTCTCTGATATTACACCACCCATAGCCCCACCACCCACCGCCCACCGCCCACCGCTTTTCCGCTCAATTTTCCAACACCCCCTCCCCCCAAACCCCACTTCCAGTTATCCCGCAGCGAACTTAATCGAAGCATAAAACGCAAATCGCAGCGACTTCAGCGGGGAAAATGCTCTTTTTACGGGCCGCCTGCATTTGTTTCGTTTCGTTTTATTGTCTGTTAATATTTAATGCAATTTACGATTCATTTTTTACAACCTAATAACGCTCGGACGGGCGCGACGATTTCTCGCAAATTGTTTGCCGGCCGTTACTCTTGCGGGAAAAGTGAAAAGCCAGCTTTTCCCCCGCCATCTCACCAACTTACCAGTTGCGCAATTTCCCAGTTTCGCAATTTCCACGCAACAAAACAAACAGAATGCGACATCCTGTGGCCTGGAAATTGTAAATGTTTGATCGCAGTGTAGACATGAAAACCTTAAATAAATACAATTATAGATTCTCTAGGGTCAAACAGGGAAGTTGGGTTCCATAGAATCAATAGTTATAGAAATAAATAAGAATACTCTATACCCTAGAATACCCTATAAATATATATATTGAATTTTCATTCACGTTGCTTTTGAATTTTTGCATATTCGCAGGCATGGAGCATTATAACTCAGACTGTGAGCCGGATTACTTGAGGCAGCGCGATCGTCACCAGGATGAGGACACGCCCCTGGGCGATGCCCCGCCCACCGTGGCCGCCGCCCCCGAGGTAACCTACGCGCAGCCGCACCAGCAGCGCTCCTCGATGGCGGGGTCACCACTGAAGGTGTCCACCGTTTCGGCGGGCAAATACCAATCGAATGCCAATCTGGGCCTGTTTCCCAACAGCAGCAGCAGCGGCGGCAGTAGTGTGCAGAATGGAGTCACCGCCCACACGCCGCGCAGCACAAATCCCTTCCTGAACGGCTCATCCAAGTTTGCCGGCGAGGATGGCGGCCTGGAAAATATCAATATGCTGAAGCCATCGGCCTCCTCCTCGACGGCGGCGTCCTCGAGCATTCGCAGCAGCCATCGCAATCGGAATGCATTGAATCGCCTCAGTGGCATGACCAGTTCCAGCAGCGATTCACAGACCCACCACCAGCAACAGCAGCAGCAGCAGCAACTGCAAATTTCGCAGCAGCAGCAACAGCAGATTGCTGCAGTTAAGCAGCAGCAGCAAATGCTGCCGCCGGAGGACAGCGGCGATGATGAATTCGTCCTGGGTCTGGGTTCCCTCGAACTGGGCAACTGCAGCAGTGGCGGCGATTCGGAGGAACCGCCGCCGGAACCGGCGCCACCAGAAATCCCGCCGCGCACCCAATCCCTACTCATGTCCCTTCGCAAGCACTCCGACTACAAGCTGAAGTACGAGGAGAAGGGTGACCAGAAGCACGAGGAGTTCATCCCCACCAGTCAGCTGCAGAAGGGTGAGTTCAGCTCCCAAAAAGGGTTCAGTTCAGGCAGGAAACAGATGCCTATCTTAATAAACCTAACTTAAATCAGTATTGAAAGATGACTTTTTAAGCATATAAGCCAAATTACACAGTACTCTCAAGTACTCAAGTACTCATTATCAAATGTTTCAAATCATATTCAAATGTCCTCAATTAATTAGATATTCACAAATCAAATCATTCTTTAACTCGTTATTTAACTTGTAACCGCAGATTTCATTTGAAATATAGAATGAAAAATTGCCCAACTAGGCAAGGAAATAGAAACACTGGGAAATTGCAACAAATCCCTTAAGCTTTAAGTCCCAAGCTTTTTAGTACAACTCTGTAAGCTTTCTATGTTTTTCGAAATGAGGAAAGCTTTTCGTCCTGTGGCAAAGTAAACCTTTAACAGAATTTTCGCCTTACTTACATTTATGTTAGTTCTTAAAGCTTAGGACAAGTTTTAAAAGCTCCTTTACCATATAGAAAATATGAACTACATTCCATTTCTGCTATTTCTTACAGATTATATTCTCAGCGATAACCTCCGTTCAGATCAGCAACTTAAGCCTATATCACCAGGCGACTCAAATGGGTAAGTGCAGTTTATAATTTATTTAAAAATATATTTCTCAATTGGTGGAACTTTGACATTCAGGGAAATCAACCATAATCATTACTTATCTTATCCTATGTTAAAATTATTATCTCTTGCATTAATCACTAAGCTTCAACTTGTTTAAACGTATTTCAATATAAAACAAAATGATTTAATTCATAAGCTGTGACTACAATATTCCTTTTCGGGACATGAAGAGCTTAATCTGATTTGACCCGCTCTTTTTCTTCGGATTATTCACCCTGTGTACAGTGTTTCTGTCATCGAAACTCGACTTAAATCCATCAAGTGAAATTTTTGGGGTGACCAAAGTGGGTGAAGTGGAGTTTTCTGTTCGCATTCGGGAAGACAGAAGCATATTGGATAAAAACAGCGCCGAAGGAACCTCCTCCATTGTCAACGTTTGCCCTCTAATCTCCGGCTGGACTATGGAACTCTTTGAAGCTCATGTTACCCGAAGCCCGACCAGACAAAAAGCAACAGATGCACTGGGAAAAATCGGAAGTAATAGTTTGGTAAATTCAAAAAGGGGTTTATATAAACTTTTGCATCCTTTATAACTTATTAGAAAACCGCATTCAATTCATTGACACAACTTCCACTTAACTACAGCTATTGCAAATGCAGTGCTTATGGGATTTGCATGCACTTTTTTTCCAGTGCACCGGAAGTGCGGTGTAAAATGAAGCTCGTTCCATGTTAACGGCAATTAAATTCGCAAAATGGTTTCGCATTGGCATACGTGTTCGCCGGATCGCAGTTTGTTTGTTTATCGTGTCCGTCAGTCTATCGGTTCGGTTCTCCGTCTCAGTTGCTCCAGCTCCATCTCCGACTCCTGCGGCCTTTCCCGCTTTTCCGGGGTTTTCCGCAGTCTCGTATCTCATCTACAAGTGCGGCTCCATTGTAATCCCGGGCAGATGTGGAGACACCAAAGCCGCAGCGCCAAACTTCAAAATGGCTGCCTTTGGTGGCCATTGGATTCGCCTTTTTTGTCCCTCAGTTTTCCGGAGGGGGGAACCCCCCCTCGTTTTCCCCCTCCCCCCAACCCATCTGGCAAAAAGATGTCCGTAGCATTTTGCGGTTTTGTAAGCGGCTTTCGCCTCGCATTTTGTTTGTTCTGCTCCTCTGGATTTCTCGTCCTTCAGGCGGCCTCTTTGTGTATGTGTGTGTGTGTGTGTGTCTGTCTCCTGCCACGCCCTCTGGTTTGTCCACCGCCCCCGCAGCAGGCATTTACCCCCCGATTTTCCCACCTGCCACCTGATGCTCCAGTTCCAGTTCCATTGGCTGTGTGCAGCATAATTAAAGAACTCCCTTGGAGATTACGTGGTTTTATAGGTTTAACCATTGCCATTGGATTCCCTCGTCCTCGCAGCTTGTCGGCAGGACTTGGTATTTCTTGCACATTTTGGTGGATTTTCCAAAAACGGTGAAAGCCTGCAGGGGGACAAGGAGGAAGAGCGGAAGAGGCGGGAAAGCGTTTCAGGTAGCCGAAAGTTTCCACCGCAAGACAGACGCTAATGTTACAGCTAATGATTGCGAAGCTCCTGGAGCTGCAGGCGTAGCTCCTCGAGCATCGGATATTCCACTGAATGGAATGAAAACCATGGGCCACAAACAATGGCAGCGGCTTAAAAAGTGAGAAAAGTGAGTGAGTGAGTGAGTGGCAGTGGAGGGAACCAGTGGATTTTCGCCGGGCAGACAAGATATAGTCAAGTGGTTTGTTTACACTAAATTACTGCAATACGCAAGGGGGCTAAAATAAGAGAGTCTTAATTTTGTGGAGATTTCTGGGCGGTTAATTATGTCAGGTGTAAGTAAGATATAGAACGAAAAGGAGACAGGTATATTTTTTTGAAAAAAGAGCTCGAAAGTTGTTGAACTTCTGAGAAGGCTGTTCACTTCAATGATTAAATGATTGATTGAAAAAGTGCCTTTAAATTATTAAATCAATCAAAGGAAGCAAATGTAACATTGATCGAAGGGAGTACATTTTCAAAGGCGTCTACATTTAATACAAGCTTTAATGCTGCTTACTGCCAAGATAAACTCAACAACTAGACGCACAAAGGACCCTCTTGGCTTTTGGGTCTCAGTTTGGTGGGAACAATCCATAATGGCCTGGCCAAGAGATGAGAGATTATCGTGGGCTGACCTAGCGGAGTACATGGCATATTCTATTAATGTGGGGATCATGAAAGTTTTTACAACTAAAACCGGATTGGAATTGGCAATTTCATGGTTCGAGTGCAGTGCCGCAGGAAGAGAGCTGCCATTTTTATGGCACATTCGTGAGCTTATTGTAATGAATTGCCTCGGATTTTTCCGCCCCTCCGTTTACCGCCAGCTATATATACACACATATGTGTATATATATATATTTTTTTTTATCTCTCCCTAAAAGGGGGAGTGGCATGTGGAGCATGTGGCATTTGCTGTAATCATAATTTTATGTCCGTCTAAGTAGCTGCGCATGACGACTGTCAACGACACGGCCTTTATCCTGACCCACTCCCACTTTTCGAACCCCGCAACATTATCCTGCACCATAAAAAAAGCCAGACTTCATGGCAAGTAAATTGGAAATATAATGTAGCAAAAATTGTGTTCAAAACATGCATGTCTTTCATAGAAAATGATTTCTATTTATGAGAAGAATTATATATAAATTAAATTTTTATAAATTAACAACTGTTTTAACCCTTCATTTGAATCGAAAGTGGGTATACTATTTTCTGCGAGTGTAGCAAGCATGTTCACATCCTGTCAGCCAGAGTCTTAAGCTGTCTGCCACACGTTGTGGCTGCCACAAATTCGAAGGACATGAAATGGCGAGAGTCCTGCAACAGTTAGCGGTCAATTGACTGCACTGGGGCCGTCATACGGGCCAGTTGTCTTTGGCAGATCTGGGTCTGAACTGTCGGCCAAAGCGGATGACAGTCAGTAACCAAAAGCGACAGATCCCAAAAATAAAACTTCAAATGCTAAATTTGTATATATCAGTGGTTCTATAAACAATTTAATGGAATCCATGAAATTAAATGGATTTAAAAGAGCATCATGAATATCAACTGGCTGATTTTCTTGGCACATCGTTAACGAGTGATCATTGAATGTGGTAAAATGTTGAAGGTGAAGTCGAAGATGCCCAAGATCGCTGACAGTCGAAGATATATGATGGGAATTAATAAAACAAGCGTAAACACTTAAAAGGCGCTCCACACCGAATTGACTCAATCGTTTTTTGCCTCTTTTTTTTTTGAATAATGGTAGGGGCAGTGATTTAAAAACAACCAAAAAACCTTTCCAACGCCCTCGCACTTTTGTTCGTTGAATGAGTCAGGAATTGAGTGAGTGTCTTGCTGAGTGACTGGCTCGGGTTTTCACTTCTACGGATTTGTTTGTCAGAAAATGAGATCTCAAAATCATCTGGGATTCTGAAAAACGGGGATTTGAACCTTCAGATACCGTGAATGGATATAAAATAAGAAACTGAATACCAGTTTTTAAAGCAACCATATTTTTAAAGTCAACTTATCTTACAAAATCGAATTTGATTTGTTTTCTAGCTGAAGAAACGAGATTCAGCCACTCAATCTTTAGGTAATGTGATCTCCTAAACCGTGAAGAAATCCAACAATATGGACATTGTGGTATACCTCAAAAGACACGGCAAAGAACGGGTATCAAAGGCGAGTAAAACGAACAGACTAATTGAAAACAATCATTAAACAGAAACTGAGACCTGGACTGCGAAGTGGTTGTCTGGGGCGCCCGTTTATGTGTATCACTTAATTATAACTGTACACACACATCCGCCAGGCGATATAGCATCCATAAGATACAGATACAAACGCTGTGGGATGCCCGCTTCGGTTTGCTTATCCACTTCATTAAAGGAGTTGAAAAGGTGGCAGGGCAAACAAATGGACGGTACATATATCGTACATGGTATGTGGTATATGTGAATGGTTGGATGGATGGATGGTTGGATAGTAGGGATCGGGAACTGGCGCTGGCCAGAGAATATGCCCAAAAGCAGTAGGAGTTGACCGCGAAGACGTCCCACTGAGTTCGGTTCTTCACTTTTTTCGGACCCTCGAAAGGCAACCTTCCCGAAGACCTTCGTCAGCTCACTTCTTTATTAATTAGGCTTTTTTTTGGAGCTTTGTAAATCTGCGATTTCGGCGCCCTTCTCTTTTGCCGGCGCTCATAATTTCGCGTAATTATGCTCAATTGTTTAATTGTCGACTGATTCGGCTTAATTGAATTTGTCTCTGGATGTCAAAACAAAGTTGAAAGTTCAATCGGGGGCGAAAATGTGCTGGCTGTGGGAACTCGAAACGGAAATCGTTGACATTTTCAACCGGAGGTTAAATTAACCAAACCACGTGATTGGATGTACATGTTCAACCTAATGAGTTGAAAATATTGTAAGCATTTAAAACAAATCCAATAACAATGCAACTTTCAATTGTATTAATATAACTGAGTATTTAAATTGCAAATGGTTGTGCTTTTATTCTAAACGTTGAATAATAATCATAAACGTAATCTGAAACAAAATGCAGTGCAGTATGTGTAACTTTTCATTGATCGTTATGGCTTTCCATTGAATTGCCCTGATGAATGGTTGAAAGTTCCCCATTACTTTCAATCTAGCTTACGGTGGATATATATCCATATCCACCAGCCGTAACGGATCAGCTTACCAATAACAAATGGCCAACTATCAACCATATGAAAAGCAACAACAATGCGGGCCCACGCAACACAGGCAACAACAAACAAAATAATAGGAAAATTTGAAAATATATGTTTTCTTGCTTTTCCTTTCCCTCAAGTGGCGCTGACGACAAAAAAAAACTGGAGTGAGATCCCATCACTCATGGGAAATTCATAAATTCACGCCGACGACTATGCAATTAATCTGCTGCTGGTGCACTGAAAGAAATGGATTCACTTCGAGAATTTTTGAGATTGAAAATTTGGAATATACCAAAATAATTAGTTTTGATAATTAGAGGGACATGCAGTTTCACTGGTAGCATGGTGATTGTATAAATGACTGCATAATTTTTCGCAGTGCACTGTACATTTCACCACCTCTCTTTCTGCAGCTGTCTCTTTCGTTTTTACGCGCATGCGCGACAGCTGTTGACAGCGACGCCAGCAGCGCAGTCGCCGCCCGCTGAGTCCGTTGATTGACCTTATTATTATTGTTTTTGTTTCGTTTTTTTTTTCTTGTTTCTTGGCTGTGAGAAATGTTGTTAAAATGTTGTAACTGTTCTCCGAATATTCGTTGTATTTCCAAGTCCAAGTGTCACGTTACAATAGCCATTTATAACACTCCTCTTTTAATTTGGTGTAATTAATCTTTGCAAGCGCACAGGCATAAAAAATCACACAGAGCTTAAAAATGCAAATTACGAGAAACCAAAATATTAAGATATTATGATAAAAACCAAAACATTATGGCAAAGCCAAATAAATGCGATAAAAATGCAAATCCTTCAACAAGTTGTTTCCGAAAAATAGCCAAGTTAGCAACCTATTTTTGGATGCTGGTATAAGAGTAGCGCGTATAACTGTTATACAACAAGGATAAGCAAGATAACAAGGAAAGAGTAAATCTAGCGCAACAAAAGAGAGTCAGGAATAGTTGTAAGAGTAAAGTAAATAGTTACATAAAACATTAAGCGAGCAAAAGGCATAAATTTACTACAGATAATGTATGAGAAACTCCTTGAATTGGCTGAAAGCTTAAAATTGTTAATATTAAATAAAATAATATTGCAACTGGACTTTTATTAGAGCTGAGAAATATAAACATAAGTTAATACTACAGTGCATGAATAAATAACGTAAATATAACTTGAATAGAATGAATGACTTTTACGGTTGGTCAACTCTTGGTAGTTGTCGTTCTTATATTGCTTTTAAATATAAATTTACTTAATAAATAAGAACATGAAACAGCTGTTCGAGAAACAAAATAAAGGATAATGCCAGTTAATAACAACAATAACAAAGTGCAAGAGAACAACAGAAACCTGTGGCGGCTAACAGAATGTAAAGTGGAATCCTGTTTACCCATGTTAATGCCCACCAATGTTTACCAACAGACTGTTAGGCAAGAGAGAGCCAAACACTCTCTCAATTTCTCTCGCATAAAACGCAACGCTATCAGCCATATCGCGCTGTCCCTTTCCCTACCACACGCTCCACGATTGCGTCCTGCGTTTTATCACAACATTCGTCGCGCGTGAGAGCAAAAGAGCGACGTCGTAAGAGCGGAGAGTGACCGTTTTGGGCCGCCAGCGAAAATACACCGCCAGCGAGAGAGCACAAACCTCGGCGTTTTCGGACTGGCCACACTGAGGCAAATGCAAGCGACGGAAACCGGAAACAGTGCGATTTCAGTCGTCGTATTCGCCGACTCAGCTCCAACTCGAACGGTTCTTTCGCGGCCGTTTACCGCTACTCTTCGGGTGTGTGTGTGTTTTTTTTTATGCGGCTCCGTGTAAGCGCGTGCAAATCATCACTGCCTCTCGCTCGCACACGTGTGTGTAACGGCGTCCCCCGTGTTTGTGTACGTGTGCGTGAGCCTGTGTGTTTTTGCGGAACATTTGTTGTTGTTTTCAATTTGTTACTGCCCCTTTTAATTTCGCCATATTTTCGATTTCGATTTTATGTCCCGTTCGAATTTGGTTTTAATCAATTCTTGTTTTTGTGTAGTCCTCTTTTTTTTCAAGTGCTAAAGTGTAAAAGTCAACAAATACGAAAGAAGATAACGAAAAACACAAATAAAACGCAAAACACAACAAAACCACTGAGAAAATGCAAGTTTCTTGAAACAAAACATCAATGTGAAACGGATTACAATCACTGAGAGCAGCATCTTTATTTGGATAAAAAACGAAAAGCATATAGAAAAACCAAAAGCGCACGAGATAGAAAAACAACAACTGGATTGCAAGTGCATTTGCAATTACTTTGGAAAAAACAACAACAAAATGTAGGTCACCTCTGATAAACAAAAGGGAAAAAAAGAAATGCAAAAACATTTCCTTTTTCCTTGGCCCAAAAAAAAAGGGTCGCAAACTGTGAAATAATCATATACATAACAACAACTTTGTGGAATGTTACGCTTTACTATTATTCTAACGGTGTTTTCTCGGCCCATCCTCTTGCAGTCCGCCATTCGCTTTTGTTATTTCTGCAAATTGCCAAAAATGCAAATGCAAACGAAAAGAGAAGAAGCGCGAGGATAGGGAAAGCGTGCAAAAACATGAAAAAACATTCTATACGTTATGGGGGAAAATATAGGAATAATAAATAACCAGTGTAATCACTGGACAACACTACACAATGAAAACATGCGATATGCAATTTAATATTTATGAAATCGATTTCACATTGCATTTCTAGAAACAACAGAAGTGCACTTTTCCTAGTTTATAATTGTTGACCAACTTTAACAGCTAAACAAATTAGAGATTGGGTTACATATTGTAACTAATATTTTGAAAGAAGTACTCTTAATAAAATGCAATTCAATTTTACAAGGAAAACTAAACAATGTTGTAAATGAAGTAAATGAGATTTTCTACAAATTTCCTATCTTTTGAGTCTATTGAATATAAAAGAAAAACAACTTAGTAGAAAAAATGTTAAAACTAAACAAATAATATTGCAAATGTAAATATCTGAGATTTAAAAATTGGAATAATTTTTAGCCTTCATTCCAAAATAATCAATAATGCTTTAGATAAATAAAATCCAACGTAATATACATTGTTGACTAAAAGATACATAGTAGAATTAATAGCGTTAGTAAACTGCCACAGAATAAAAAATATTATTAAATACGACAGAACCTGTAAACCCAAATTAGCAAACAAATAACCATTAACTAACAGTAAACCCATATTTTGACAACTTGAAACACTTTGACATCCTTTAAACACATTTTGTGTAAAAGTGCCAGACTTTTTGATGGCGGAACTACTTGCAGCAAGAAACAAAAAAAAAAAAACAAGAAAACATTAGCCAAAGTGCCAACATACTTAATAATTTATATTCATTAGTTCTTGTGCTTGGTGTTTAATGTTTTTTCTTCGGCTCGAAAATGTTGCTCAATTTGTGCGCCGGTTTGTTTATTTTCCACTGCCTTACAGTTTGACGTTTTTGGCGTTTTTATTTATTTTTTTTTTGCACATTTGTTTAATGGACAAACGCAAATGGTTATTGCCGAGGCTCATGTGTATTTTTTCCTATTTTTTCTACAACTCCGCCATGTGTTCTCAAAATGTATCTTAATATCTTTGTATCTTTGGCCATCGCTGGCATCCGCGATCTTCGCCGCTTGTGGCCATAAATCAATGCCGCCGGCAATCAGCGGATGGATTTATAGGCATATAGAGTCTATATAACCCGCCGATCTTGAGTACGAAGAATAGTTCCCTGGCAGCCCCTTATTTTACCCCTTTTTTCTGCCATTTATATGGTGAAGTGAGTCGTGGTGTTTTGCAATTAAGCAAATTGTTGAAAGAGTCCGAAAACAATCGACTCAATCAGCTGAAGTTTTCTTAATATTTAGCTTAATTGAATGGCATATTTGTGGCCCATAAATTTAAAATTAGGAAGGAAAGGGTTAAAAAGGCTTGATTTTTGCTGCAATAAACAGTTCGTAACGTTTGAAGGCAAATTTCCCTAAGATACAAGTAGACAAATGAAAGACTGTTTACTTTTTGCTTTAGGAATATGGAAAATTTTTGTGGAAAGAAATCAGTGAAGGAAATTTGAAGAATAGGATGTTTTAATAGCATTTCTCAAAAATTCTCGTAAGTTTTAAGATCGTACTTAACCAATTTGAAATATCAATTTCAATCGTGATCTTCTCGGGTTTCTCGAAAATGATACACAAATCCCTAGGAATTCCAACAGCTGTTTGAATATCTTTTTTTTCTCTGATGCGCCGTTGCCGCTTTTCTGGGGCAATAAAATCGGGAGAAGGTCGCTTATAGCTTATGCTATATAGGGTATATAACCTGCTTGAAAAGTGCAGAAATCCAAAATCCTGCTCTTTCACCCCCGCATCTTTATCAGTTCTTCTCTTTCTCTGCTCCTTTATCGTTTCGCAAATGTGCCGCACAGCTGTTGTCAGTTTAACGCCACGGAATGGAAAATGTATCTCATGGATGCAGCCAAGTATCTCGAGCTACCTGTGCCCGGATTAAACTCTGAGAAAGGGCTCCTTTAGAATTTGAAATTGTATCTGAGACACACCAGATGCATTTGTATCTCCAGATGAAAGAGAACACTCAATAAAGTGCCGCAGAATATTTGTTACTCATTCTTAGATTCAATAAAGAAATTATATTTCTAGATATTTATGATAATTTAAAACGCTCGAATCGAAAAGTGTACACATTATTATTACCCATAAAGACAATTTTTGCTTACTTAACTGTATAAATACTAATTTACCTGATATATCTCACCGTGCGAGCTGATTAAATGATTTACATTTTCTTGTAAATAATCCAATTGCATCTTATGTTGCCTTAAACTCTTTAGATGTAAGTGGCAGATAATTAAGGCGATTAACCTTCTGCATTAGTTACATCTACTCCCTGATTAAGCCATAGAAAATCGAGCGCACAAATTGATATTGTATTCAAAACACAAGTACAAGTATCTGCATCTCCAGCTGGCGACAGTATAATTTTACTCAAGTGGGCAAATTAGTGCAGCGAATATGTCAAATGTGTTGACTGACAGACAGACAGTACGCGGCATGAGTGTATGTACGGCCCTGTGTATCTGTTCGTTGCAAATTGTTATAGTTATGGATACAAGGGAACCGAAATAGCTGGATTTTGAGGGCTTGCTGCGGCGGCAGCCACTTGAGATGATTTATGATGCCAGTCAGCCCGATTCTCCGGCTCCTCGCACAAGTGCAGACAGCAAAAATAACAATCCAAAAAGGTTTTGCCATTGATAGCAGGCAGGCAGGCAGGCAGCCTCAGTCAGCAGCCTCTCGGATAAATTCAGAAACTGTGGAACTCGGGATCTCTGGAACCCAGAAAAACGGGCCCTACGACCATGATGCTGCACAAAAACCCAAGGAAGAGGAAACACGGAGAAAAACACGGAAGGCGGGGAGGTTTCCTTTTTTTTTCGTATTTTATTTTACTTAGTTGAAGGTGTGAAGCACACCCGGCCAAAACCTTGAATTGAAAAATTCCCAAAACAAAAATATGCCTGCAAAAATATGTGCAAATTGCACTGCCCAAAAATAGGGTCATAAACTAAAGAAACTGTCAAAACTCCTTATGCAATCGAACACGAGACTATAAAGCGGAACATTTTAATCAAATTTTAATCATAGAATCGAATCGTATTCTATATTTTATTGGCAACTCCGTTGGTAAAAGTAATCACTACATAGTCTATAAATTCTATACTATTCACTAGGCAATCGAACTTCTCAACAATAAATTATTTATGTTTTTGTCTCAGTGTTTCTTGTATAAGTAAATCAAAAACAAAGCTGCCGAGGAGCTTGGCAACAATGACGCGGCTAAAAAAGCAGCAGATGTAGCCAAAGAAAAGAAGGCTGTTTCGGTTCGGTTCGGTTCGGTTTGGTTTGGCCAAGAAGGAGTAGAATCTTTGGTCCAGCGGCGTTGGCTGGCTTGGTCATTACCGTCATGCCTTGTCATAGACAACATCGTTTATTTTCCAAACACTCGAGGAGTGCTCCATCCTCTCGAGTCGCCTCCAAAACCGTTTTCACACCTCTCGCCCGAATGTTGTTTTTTTTTATACATTTCTCTACATTTTTCTACATTTTTACCTGTGTGAATCAGCACAACTGGTTGGCTGCTTTGCCTTGGAAAGACGAAAGATGGAAAATACTTGAATGATTTCGCGATGTTCTTGTTGATTTTGCATTTACACAACACTACAGGAACGTCTAAGGAGACGACGGAGAGAGCTGGATTTATTTTCCATAATTATTGGAAATTTATGCAGCAAGTTGCCAATGAGACAAACAAACCATAAATCCACACAAATCGCTTCCAAATGAATTGGAGCGTGTGGAAAATGGTAGGGCGTTGGTGTTGAATGGTGATAAAGGGTGCAATCGTAAATCGTAAATCTTCCGAAGACAGAGCAGCGACACCAAAATCGAAATTGCTTTTCCCCGAGACCAATTAAACGAAATCCTAGATCGAAATCGAATCAAAATGTAATCAAATCGAGTAATAATATCAGCTCGAGCTGTGAAGTGCAATTGAAAGTTTGGAAATTTGATAAGCCAGTGTGTATTTTGGATTGGCAAACGTAAAGAGTGGCAGGCGAGGAAGGATAAGGAGAATTTTACGTGGCGAACCTGTTGAGGAAAAAGGGCGAACAAGGAGCTAATTTGCCAGGCGTGTTTAGCATTTAAGCATTTCGAGTGCGAGTGGGGCAATGTCGGCGGTGTGGGAAAATGCTGGTGGAAAAGTGCCACTCGAGAAGTCAAGTGGCTGTGGCTGCTGTGTGTTTTTCGCCTGCATCTCAAGACGTTGCAGGCAAATCGCTGGCAGGAGCTCGCAGTAAAAACAAACCGAAGAGAAACGCAGGCGGCATAATTAAATTTCAAGTTTCACATTCCCAGCTCAGCATCCTGTCGCGAAAAATCTAGAGCTAAATAAATATATATGTACATACCTACATACATATATTTGCAGCGGATTTAAAGGCTGACAAGGAAAAGCTTTTGCTGCACAAAATAGTGCGCGGAAAACTCATTAAATGACAGCGTTGCATTTGCCAGAGTTACCAAACTTCCACTAATGCCACTACTTAACTAGGGCTGCTGCCGCTCGACAAATTCCCCTGTCCGCTCGGGGCCAACTAATTGGATGGCCAAAGCAGGCTTAATTCAATTCCAGTTGCATATAGATAGCTGAAATGACAGTCAGCACAGTACAACACTGGCTGGAAAAGTGCACTAGCTAAAAGAAACGGTATAGTGTCAAGATATCATTTCAAATAGTTTTGATAACTAATATTTGAAAATATATTTAACTTTACAATATTTGCGAAGAAGAAACATTACTTTGCAGCAAAATTGGCCGCTTAACAACACTGCCAGGGCCATGAAAACGCACTTGGTAGTATAAATCACCGGCGGAAAAAACGAAATCCAACAAAACGTTGCAATTATTTTGTTGAACTTTTCCAAGGAAATAATTCTCGTGCGCCTTAAATCATTTTCATTTGGTGGCTTGTGTTTTATGGCCCGTTGGTTTATTGTTTCTTAAAATGTATAAAAATAAATGAGCTAAATTGTTGCCTCCTTCTACGCTGAAGTGATTTGCCTTTCCCCCGGTGCCAGGAAAATAAAAAAAACGTAGAAGCTGAAACAAAAGATGCCAGGGCAAATTTTTCACATTTTATGGACAATGTTTTTTCTTTTTTTTTGTTAGGTTTGAAGCTCTGAGCGTGACTTTGGTTTTGATAATTTTTATTTTCCAACGTACACGCGTGTTTGTTTACGTATATACGTACATACATAAGTATACCATTGCATATTTATGACTGAAAATATATTATGCGTATAATTGTTGTTGCCTCGTCGCCAAGTTTTCGCTTTTGGTTTCCCTTTTGCACCTTTGCGTCGTTTTGTTGAATCAATTACAGGAAAAAAACAGCGAAAGAAAAAAAAACGAAGGGAAAATGTAAGGAAAAGCTGGGAAAGCAGGGGCAGAAAATAGAACGCAGGCAGACAGGCTGGCAAAAATGGCAAATTATGGCACCCCAGAGATGCGCGATAAAAGCCCATTTACTTAAACTGAATATTTATTATTCCTGTCGCTGCCACCTACTCCCCTAAAAATACATATATAAAACGTATATATAAGTATGTATTCCCCTCTTTTAGACGTACTTTCTACCGACTTTTCGCCCATTTCCCATGCAAAACGTTTGACTTCTCTCCTTTTAGCCTTCTTCATATGCCGCGAGTTTTTCATTTCCTCCCAAAAACTTGGGGTGTCATAAAGTTTGGCCCCACCAAAGTTTGATTGAATTGTGTGCGGGGACTTGGATGGCAAAAATCTGCCGGAAAAAAGAGGATCCCCGAAATGAAGATGGGTTGAAATTGAGGCTGGCATTAGGTATTGAATGTTTATAAATCAAACACGCAGTCATGGCTTTTTATAAAGATTTCAGAAACGAATGCTGAAGTTTTATTCCTTTAAGATATATTCCTTCAAGGATTTCAGCTTGTTTTAAATATAAAGGTTTTTGTTAGGTTTCGAAAACATAAAACTGATTCAAAGCTGAAATGAAACCATTTAACGTAATAAAACATGGTAATTAATCCGTTAAATCATATCAAGATACAAGCATTTATGAACACTTCAGATACTAATTCAAAAGGGAACAGAGTAACAAAAGGTTTATATTATTTAATTAAAAGAGTTGTTCTAACTTTGTAAGATATTCTTCTGCTCTTTCACCCATTTAATAGTGATTACCTTTTCTTTTTGCCAAAGTAGTAATAAAAGATTTAATTAATGCCGATTTTTTCTCGCTGTGTTGGGGGATCCCTACGCGGATCGGATTACCGAAACCTTTTGTGCGAGATCTTTTGATTAGAACCCGATTCCAGTTGTGTTGATGCCCGCAGCTGAATTCGCCAAGAATTCGATACTCTACGCATTAAACCCAATGAAATTCGAGTGCAGAAAGAAAGCACCGAAAAAAGCCAACAAAGCCAAATAAATATAAAGAAATTAATGAAGTAAATGATAGCTGGCGAGGGCAAAGAAAATGCTCATATATTTATATATATTTATACGTATAAGCAAGGAGCAAGGAACCTAACCAAACCAAACCAAACCGAAGTGTTTCATAATTTTCGAATTCTAAGCGCCGCCGCCGTCGCCATCGAAAATTCCGATAAGCAGCCCCCAACGACGAGCAGCCACAAAACAAAAAAAAAAGATACAGTTCCCCAAAGTAAGAGGGAAAAATTAAATAATTTATGTTTTATGTGGCACAGGAAGCGTTGCCTTCTGGGGGTTGTTCCCAAATAAAATAAAATAAAATAGACAAGAGCGAGGAGCTCCGTTCGAGCACTCAAGTGATTTAGGAAGTGTTTGTCTGCGTTACGCTTGGTTAGTTGATAAAAATCAGTCGACGCTTTTGTATTCTTTTGGCGTGGTTCTTTCAAAACCCACCGCCCACCTCACCCATGGCGCGAACAGGGCGTGGCCAAAAGAAAAGGCGCAATGGAAGAGGGTTTTATGTATGGCCCTTGTCTGAGTCATGGTCGCCGCTTAATTGCATCGACTAAATTGCATTTTAAGCTCTCTGCGTTTCGTTAATTTCTGCAACATTCGTGATGATTTATAATGGCCACGCCCACAACGCCCTCTTCTGAGTCATATACTAGCCAGAGCAATCGCCTTTTCAAGGTGCCTCAAAACTCGTATCTGTGAGATACAGATATCTCACGATTTTATCTGGCTTTACTCATTCTCCATCCTTTTTGCAGACTGCAAATAGTAACTAAATGTAATATGTTTTCATATATTTTAAAGCGTAGTGCTTATTTTACGTAAGATAAAACCTAACAATTCTTAGATTTAAGTTGCCTCTGAAAAGATCTCTTCAGATTGTATCTGTAAGTTCTCGTTCTTCTCAGTTCGTGATTGCATTATTGCGTGCCAAATATGAATCAAAGACAGAACGTATCCACAAGATACTCTACTCTCGTCCACTTCCTGTGCGGTTTTCGGTGTGGAGCGCAGTTTAAAGTGCCATTAACCCACAATTGCACAAAAGCCAAGATATACACAATCTATGGTTCTTTACTTATTTTTTCCCTAGTTTTCCTCGTTTCTTTTTTTCCACTTTTGGGTTCGGTTAATTGCAAGTTTGGCCCGCTGCTGCGTGTCAAAATATCATTTTGTGTGTTAGATACATTTACGGTTCGAGCTGTTCTTTTGGGATGGCCATTAATTGTCGTTGGCCTGTCATTTTGCGGTACGAATCTGTGGCTAAATATGTGCCCCCCCCACCCCCTCTATCTACCTGAATCGCCCAGATTCGTTGATTATCCAGATACGGATGGGCTGTGACAACATTTTCAATAGTTTTTGTGCCTGGCTTTGGTTGGGCACCGGGGTGGATTATTTTCTATTTACACGATTTGCAGGGTTGAAAATCGCTCGTTGGCATCGCGACCAGCTGCCAGAAAAGACAGGATATATAGTTCTACACACACACACACAAATGCACACAAGGATTCTGCAGGACACCTTTGTCGCGATAAATTTGAAATAATTTGATGCGTCTTGTTTTATTTGACAGCCAACAAATTCGTGGTGCCCAAGGGACTTTGGAATCAACCCGGTACCGCCAATGTAAACATTTCGGCCGGCAATTAAAAGGACCTTCCATTTCTTTTTCGTCCTGCTGTAGGGAAATTCAATTTGTAGATTAAAATGTACTCCCTCGTTTCAGTTTCTGTTCCTGTGTCTGTTTGTTTTGTTTTGTTTTCGGATATTTTCGCCGTAATAGCCACGTGGGTTAGTCCTTCGTGCTCGAGGAAAAATGTTCAATTAAAAACTAAACGAAATCGTAATTTGTATCGGTCAATATATATAGGGTTTTATTTGGGGAGGTGCAGGCAGGAATGAATTAAGGAATTAGCAGAGCATTAAAATGGAGGGTGGAATGTGGTGGGGGATTCCCCACAGGGCAGATTGATTAAAATTGATTGAGCGTCTATGCTAATCAAGTTGGGGATTATGTCGAGAAAATGGCATTGGAAAGCGGGTAAACAAATGAAATAATGAACAAAAACCCTGGGACAAAGTAAAAAAAAATATTTTTAGAAGATATAGTGTGTAGGCAATGAGTTGAATAAATTGAGCATGATAAAGGAATAGATCTTCATTTTAAAACGCTTAGGAATAATTAAAAGCTTAAGCGTTTTCACTAAAATCATGCTAAAAATATTAAAGATACACTTTAAAATCGAAATTCTTGCCATCTATTTATGTATCAATCGACTGTGAAATTTGTTTTGTGCTGAATAAATCATCAAGCGGCAAGACGGCATTAAGTGTTCTTTTATTGCCCAGAAAGATACTTTTGAACCCTTTGCGATTTGAACTTTTATATTGCTCTTCGCTTAACTTTCGCCCCATCCCCTTGGTTCTTTTAATATTTGCATTATAAGCACTTTAAACCATTTAAACTTGCACTGGCCTCCCTTTTGCGCCCTTGGATAATGCGCTAAAAAAAGTTTACAAAAAAAAGAAATCAAGTAAAATTCGAAAAGGGAAAAAATCGCATTACAAGAAAAAGTAAGGCAGAATGGAAAAAGGGTGAAAAATGCAATTTCCGCACAGACGCACACATTTTCCGGCCAACACAGTGCACATACATATATTGAAATATATATTTATATAAATATATATATATAGTATATTTATATAGAATCAGATAGAGGAAGCGAGCGCGCGAATGGGAAAACTCAATTTCCAAACTAAATTCAACTAAGAAAAAAATATGTATTGTGTGTGTGCGTGTGCAAGAAAAAAGATTGTGAAAATTGTATTTGGCAAACGCATTAAACTTTCATTTTTCTGTCAGGCCAAGGATAACACACACACACACAGACAAACACACACACACACACACACAGTAGTGGCAAGGCGCCGCAAATGCAAAACCCAAAATACAGAAAAAAAAAATGGAGAAAAGTACGGGAAAATGAGGAAAATGCAGCCGGAGAAGATATTTGAAAATCAAAGCGAAAGTTCTCAGCTTTTGTCTGTCCGCAGGACTCATCCTTCCACGGCAAACTTTGCTTAGCTCCATCTATCTATATATATATATATAACATATATATGTATATAGTAGCCCGATCTTCCTGTCGCTGCGCCGAAAAACTTTTGTCATGAATTGAGGCTGGGGAAATGTGCGAGAAAAACACATCAAAGCAATCAAAAAGTGACGCCAGAGCAATTGAAAACTTTTCGCATGAAAAAAAAACAAATTCCAGCCGAAAAACAAAGAAAAAAAGGACAGAAATTACCAAAAAAAAAAAAATAAAAATAAAGAAAAAAACTAAAACAAAAAGCGGAAGAAGAGGAAGGAATAGAAAATGCAACGCATCAATGCATTTTCCGAGGGGCGAAATCAAAAGCTAAAGAGTCAATTGCCAAACCCATTTTCCCGCCCCCTTTTTCCGCCCAGTTAATGGCTTTGTTTGCCATGGCCATCAGCCAAGAAAAAAAAATAGAAAAAGAAGCCGAGCGCCAGAGAAATGCAACTCAAATAATGAGCCACCGAATTTCGAATGTACATATATATAAATTCTTCTTAATGCTCCTATTTTTGGCCAACTTGTGCTCAACTTAAATAATTTGCGCATAAAATATAATTTAATGCTGATGCCCAGCTCCTTCCATCAGAACTTGTTTGCTTGCCAGAAATTGCGGGCTTTATGGCACCATAGCTTAGGCGAAAACGAGGTCAAATGCAATGCGGACGCGTGCCAATGCGAGAGTCTCAATTTGGCAGCCAACTGTAGCGGCTATATGAGATCCAACTGGTGTTGCATCCGGAGTAACCGCCCCTTTGGAAATCCAAGGAAAAGCCCAACGCCTACCACCCATCGCCCCAGAAAGCCAACCAACCACCCACACTCAACCCTCAGCAAGGAATGCATTTCGCCAGGCGATGAGATTTTGCCGCTGAACAATATTTCATAAAGCTGGAAAAACTTTTGAGCGCGAGCAAAATGCCTTGGCTGCAATAAATGCAGCTCACAGAATTTCCAAGTCGGTTGGTAACATTTCGAGAGCTGCTTCTACCGAGATTGATTCTGGCTAAATCCATAAGTTGGCTCAACTGCACCTTTTGTGTTAGCGGCTGAGCTACTCAATTTAATTAAATGGAATTTATTACAGCCATATATTAACTAGGCTATTAGCTAGATCATTGTGTTCCCCTATAACTCTCACCCTTATAAAGATGAGATCACTTCCATAACTTCCGCATGCTGTGGAATGTTGCGTTGAGGTTTTCGAAGTGAGTTATGTCCACTTGGTAACCCCTATTTCACTCACCATATCCCCCAATGGAGTCTAGACTACCTATCTAGTCATTGAAATGCAGAGAAAGAAAATGCGATTTAAAACACTATCAAATAAATGTGTAGATACAAATAAATATCCAAGCGTAGATATATTTCTATTTTACTTAATATCAAAGACACAACTGATATTTGTCGAAATTTCTCTCAGTTTGTGTCTGTTTTGTCATTTTGTGCACTCTAGATCACAGATATGTATCTGTATCTATTGCAGCCGTGTCTCGAGCTCTTGGGTTCAGCGCTTTGTTGTTCCCGTATTTAAGTAGCAAATGATTAGCTTCAATTGGCTTCAATTGCATATGGGCTTAATGCCCAAATTGATGCGTAGAATAGCGAAGAAATCTCCAAAGCTTCGCCTATCCTCTCAGCTCATTTCACCAGCAAGTTTGTAAGATTGTTTTGTTTGTTTTTCTTTCTTTTTTTTTTGTATTTTTTGCCTTTCTGAGGCCAGATAAAAAGCGAAACCCTACGCCCGATGTCTGTCTTATTTTCTATCTCAATCGTTTTGATGGGATAAGTAGTTGGGCGACAGAGGGTTAAAGGAAAGGGTATGCTGCTGCGGGGTTAAGCAGCTCACATCACGCACATTCATTTCAAGTAGCTTCACTTTCAGCAGTTTTTAAGAGAGCGTCTGAGCCGATTGAAGTGTCTGGCAAGTTAAATCATTTGGAAATTTGAGGGTTTTCTTGACTTGATTCACCATTTCGGCGAAAAATGAAATACCCCCTTAACCCAGCCTGCCCCCTTCTCAAGTTTTACCCCAGCATCTTCGGCTTTCTTAACTTGGCTTATACCGAATTTTAGTTGGGCTGAAACAAGAAGACACAAAAGTTTCGCCGACTGAAGTTTGACTTTTATTTTCGTAGCTCTCAGTTATTGGGTGTGCAAATATTTGCTTCATTATTGGCCAACTGACTTCCTTAATAATGAGTTAAAGTTTCTTTTTTCGAAATTTCCATTCAGTTATTTTAAACTAATTTCATTAACTTTCGTAGTTCTTTTCAATAGTATTTCAGTTATTAACCTTATCAGTTCATGATTATTTAGAAAGTTTCCCATCTGTTTGCTTGATCTTAAAATGCCACAAATACGTGTAAGTCTTGCCACATTGTTGGCCCCAAAATCCATGCACAAATATTTGTAAAATGCCGTAATTGCTGAGATTATTCAGTTTGTTTATTATTTCGCCCATATTTATCTTGTGCCGCCCCGCAGAATGCAGCCGCATTCCTACGTTAAATATTTTTAATGATTTGTTCAATTTAAGCGCATGTTTGTTTGTTTTTTGGGCACGGGGCATTCGGCACTGCAACGGAGCATGTCCGTGACCTTTGTCGCGGCACCCACAAGATACAGGATACAATATACACAAGATACAGATACTTGCGAATGCGGCAAGGGCTGCAAATGAAAAGTTAAACGTTGCGTGCTGCGCCTGTTTATCTTACGGATGCGCCCTGGGATGCATCACTCACTCAACTCGAGCATAGCATTTAACTCATTCGTATAAAAGATACAAAAACCGCGAGTATCTGTAACTCTGCTGCACGCACATATACATATGCATATACATACATGCACAAACAAATGGGCGAGTTCTTCATGGGCTCTTCAGCTGCTTTCCTGAACCAACTTCTGCTCATTCATGGCGTTGCACTCGATTAAAAATGTTTCGTGTGTGCCCCGGCAGCCGCATTTCCCTCAGTTTTCCCCGCCCGCCGCATTTCCCTGCGATTTTCCTCAGCTCAGTTGTTGTCGCTTTTGTTGCAGGAAGTGCTCATCTTCATTTACTTTGTTGTCGCTGCCGTCTCTTGACGTTTTTCGGTTTTGCGGATGACACTGTTCGGTTGCTGTTCTGTGCACCAGATACACTGCAAAAAAAAATCTGCCAATGAATATGGAGTTGCACTAAAACTTTACAAAGATTTACATTTAAAAATGTTGTTATATGAATATCTTATAAACATTTGTCCAATGCAACTTTATATGCATTCATGCTTGGAATAACTTTGTTATAAAGTTGGAATTTTTCTTCGAGTGCACAGATTCGGTTTGAGATTATTGCCAATTTACAAGCCGCCTGTCTCTCTCGCTCACTTTTTGCCCATCTCTCTCTAACGCCCGGCACTCTGCTAATTAAATATCTATGAATGGCGGTCGTAGAACACTTGTGTGTGTTTGTTTGCTGTATTTGTATCTATGTATCTGCCGGATTGCCGGATTTGCCAAATGGCGGCATGCAGATGGAGTATAGAGTATTTTAGCATCTCCCCTTGCTCTGTGCGCCATCGTTTGTATTTTAATTTAGCATCTTCAAATTGCTACAGGAAATTGCTTTAATTTCCATTGAGTGTTTCTTCTTGTTGCCGAAAACCGAATTGCCCCTGTTTTCCGTCTGTTTCTCGTTCTGCGGTTGTTGCAAAGATTATCCCAACCGCACATCGAACTTTTCGGGGCAACTTTCCTTTAGTACGCACATATACACATATAAAATCCAGACAGACGCTTAAGCGCTTTTCATTAATTTATATCGCGGTGCAGTGAGCTTTTTGAGAACCGAAAAGCCAAAAACTGAACCAAAAAACCCACAACAAACGAACCGCAAAAACACAAGACTTAACAAGATTTTTGCGTGCAGCGGCGCTTGGAAAACCGCGCGAAGAAAAGTTTTTCGCTAAAGACATCAATCAATGCGATTAGACAATCTTCATTAATCTGTGAAAGTGAAACTAGAACGCGACGCATTAAAATCCCATAGAAGAGCCAATTCGGTATGGGCACTTTTCACGTTTTCCACCGAGGGGTGGAAAATCACACACCCACACACACACACCGACCCACACCCACTCGAGAAATCAAAGAGGAGACCAAACACTTGAGCTCATTTCCCAGGCGTTTTTTCTTTTTCATTTGTTTGTTGGTTATTCGCCGCTTTTGATCTTTCTTTTGTAGAATTGAGAGTCGAAAAGGAGGCGGCCGAAGAAGAAGCCCCGCGAAAAATCAAGGGGAAACCTAAGGAAAATACTGGGGGGGGAAATACACATCGATTGATTGGTCAGCCTGGGTAAAACTGCGAATGTGTAAGATGGCTGGGCGGAGCAATTGAAGTGCGAAACCCGAAAGAGGCAGCCAAATGGAGCGAAAATGCAAAGGAAAACCAAATGCCAAAGTTTTCCCGAATTTTCCCCATGTTTATGCGTGCGATTTTAAGGCGAAATGGCAAAGAAAACTATCCAATAAGTATAGTTTTTCCTTTTAAAATTTTTAAACAGTAGTTTCAAGAAGTTTTCGATTAACATTTTATAATTCATTTACCACTTTGCTAATCTTAGCTGTATTAACGCATAAACATCTTTTTGGCCTATCGAACGCTTTTCGGCCATTTTGCTATTTTTATTTAATTTCTTCTGGTTTCATTTCGCTGCCAAAGGAACAGAGCGTCGCTGCTACAGATACAGATACATTTTAACGGCCAAGCGTGAATTGCTCCCCTGGGAATGGCGTTCCATTGGATACACTTCGATTTGGTAGATTTGACAATGCGCAAAGTGTCTGTATCTGTATCTGTAGCTGTAGCTGTATCCATGCTGTGTGTGTGTGCGCGCCTGTGTACAAATGTATCTTGCAGATTCTGGGCATTTCATTTCATTTCATTTGAATTTAGTAGTCCGTAGTTGGCTGACTAATGATGAAAGTGTGACCCAAGTTTTGGGGCCATTTGCAGGATTCCAGCGTCTTTTTGGGCTGCGACGGCAATTTATTACAAATAATATATCATCCCATTCCTCCCGCCAGCATTTTATCCAATCATCCAGCGGCTGTTTGCCGTTTGTCCAAGTTTTTCGGTTTGGCATATTTGTCAGTGTGGCATTACTAATTGGTGATTACGAGCGGAAGTCGACAAAATATTTTATGCTCTTATTTCTATTTTGTAAACATTTTTGTGTTGTCGACTTGGGACTGAGGTCGTAAAAAAAATACGGCAACAACAAAAAAACAGTAAATAAAAACCACGACGAGCGAACGGCGGAAATTCAAGTGGCTAAAATTAAATCGAAAGCGCTGGGTTAAGATCTGCTGTATCTTCATCTGGCATATCGTTATATATGCGCATCCATGTAGCGTGTATCTGCATATGTATCTGTATCGGTATCTGTATCTGTAGCCGATGTGGCTGCTTTTCATCAATGGACTTGGAATATCTGGCCGTGTGCCAATTATTGTTGCACGTTTGTCTCCCGGTTGTCAAGAAGTTGTGAGTTCTTCGGGCCAACTGGGCTGCATTTTTGCCTCTCGATTTGCATGCGTGTCTTGCGCAAAAATGTTCATTCATTGCAAATGCAAATGGCAAAAGGGAGGGGGAACAAAATAAATAAGCCCAAAGGCAGCTAATGAAAATGGAAATCAACTTGCCAAATACACGAAAGAAAGTGCTCTTCATATAAAACGGGGCGGAGGGAAAAGTGAGGAAAAGTGCATTGGCCGCCTAACTGCAGTCCGCAGCCGAAGATGCCAATCAACACCCTAGTTGCACCTCTTCACCTGCCCCGCCCAGCATCTGCTCATTTGTCAGATACTTTCTCATTTGTCAGATACTTTTTTCTCTGATTCTCCTTTGGCTTGAGGTGTAAATGATTTTTGGGGCGGAAAGTCACTTAACACCCACCACAATCTTGAGAAGTTATATCACCTTCTTTCTACTTCTCAAAAACCTAGATGGTTTTACAATATTTAGTATATATAGTACGTTCGTGCTTCTAACAATTACGGCAATTAAGTGTTCTCTCTGGCCATTATAAAATGCCACATTAAAAGTATTAACATCAAGTGCCAGTATAAATGTATTTAGGTATTTGCTAATTGCATCTTCTAGAGCATTACTAATTTCGGCCACAAAACATGTTGCATCTGTGTAATTAATTCCAAGAAAATCTCAGCCCAAGTAGCTACACTCCTTTCGCCCCCTTTTCATATTTCACTTAGTCACTTTTTTGTGTACATTTCTTGATGTTTTTTTTTTGTTCGCCGGCAACTGTTGTTTTATTTACCATACTCATTTTATGGGCTGCATCTTTGGTTTTTCATCGTTTTCCTTTCGTTTTTGCCCCCGTCGTCTTTGTTTTTGTTGGCTTTTAATAGTCGCCCGGCGAAAAGGAAAACTGAGAATGGGAATGTTGGCCTGTGTCTGTGATAATTATTATGGCGCTCTTGACGCCTTTATTGGGTGTAAAACGTTTCGCAGGCGGTCGCCGCGGATGGATATGCAGATACAACGATTCACAGACCGCAGATACAGCGATATAAAGATACAGATACTTTTAAGACCCGCGGATTGCATCTCATTTCGAATGCAAAACGATCGACGGCGATAAGCCGATCAACATCTTTAGGCCAGTTACAAGGCTTTCAAGTTGGGAATCGCCTCGTTCGGATCGGATCGGATCGGATCTCGGGGATCCCAAAGATATATTCCCCCTTTATAGCTGTTGTTGCACCGTTAACGATCCATGTGTGGGGTCGATTTTTCCTCATTTTTTTTTTTTTTGAAAATGGCTTGTTAAAATGCAACAATGTTGCGGGGTTTACTGATGCGGAACTTTCCTTAGACCCAGACATCGAATTCATCCAATTTCTGTGCTTGCCGAAGCGACAAATAAATGCTACAGTCTTTTACTGATTTGTGAATTTACACAGTGAAAAAAAGGGTTAGGTCTTTCCAAATAAGTATTTATGGAAGAAAGATGCTTCAAATTGAGTACAGATGTTGTTTTTATATTCATAAGATACTCACTTTATCAGAAGTACCTAACATTTTTTGCCTGTGTAGCAAGCCTGAGTGGGTGGAGATCGAAAATTGGGTGGAAGGGGTGGGAGAACAGCAGACAACAATAAAAAGGGTTCAGATGATCATCATCATCACTCGGGGCTTGGTCTCTTGCGTTTTGGGTGTCTTTCGTGTGGGCAGATCGCCGCGATTCGATTCGAATCGGATTGGATCGTCAGATGCATCCCAAGGTTTCTTTTCGTCTGGGTTTTGTATTTTCCTAACAAGCTGTCAGTCAGTCAGCCCTTTAGACGGGAAATGTAACGTGGCGATGGTGGTGGGGGAAAAAGTGTCAGCCGAAGAGGAAGTGGAAATTAGCTCGAAATCGATGGGAATCATTGATAGATGCGATGAGTTACACAATCAACTGGCCAAGTGTTGGCAAATGGCTGTGGATAACTTCGTTGCTGAAGAGATCTGAACTGTGGGAATGGTATTTTACATGTCCATCCATTCGGTTGTTTGGATTCATTAAATGTTAATTGCACTGTTTGTAAATAAAATCAAATGTGATTTCAAATCGAGGAATAAATAAGCCATAAATGCATATTTGGATGGGATTAGTAATTAGCGATTTGTCTAATTTGTTAAACGCATGCATACATAAAATGTATATATGTGCACATTGTAAACAAAATCAAATAGGCATATTATCTAATATGATTTTGCGTTGCCATAAATGCATATTAGCGTGCGATTAATACAATAGGATGATTTTATCTTTAAGCCGGGCAATTATTACTTTGTATTTACTTTGAGATAGCAAGCTAAATTAAATTTCCCTCGGACTTTGGTTTATTTTCCCTTCCCCTTTCCTCGTTTGTTTTTTTTTCTTTTTGTTAATCCATAAAGGCAAACGACAGAAATTGTCCTACAACATTTTTCACTTATCCCCCCATACATTTTCCTAGCGCCCCCTTTCCGCGGGTGGAAAAACCCACCTCTTGAGTTTCGGCGCTTTGCTTTGTTAGCTTAACTTTATTCTCTTTATTTTCCTATTTTTTTTTTGCTTCTCTGTTAATGTGCGAGATGCAGATACAGATACAAATGGGTGACCATGTGTGTGTGTTTTGGGTTTTATGAGCGCATATCGCGGGCTAAGCTGCACTTGAATAAATCGGGAGTTTTTTTTTGAAACTTTCCATATATATATTATAAAATTCAAATTTAAATATAGCATAAATATACTTTTAAATATTTAATTAAAAATAAATATTCTGCAGAACAGTTTCATTTCATTTGAGAATAAAACAAAATTTCTATAAAAACGATTGAGATCGCTGCTCGTTTTTTCCCGTGTGCTAAGATAATAATCAAAGACACGACAAAATTCAGTTCAGTTCGAGTTGAGTTGGGATCCACTTCGAGTTCAGTTTCGGTTTCAGTTCATAGGCCGTTGTAATTCCCCAGAAGCGCCCCATATATATCTGTGCCCACATATACATTCGTATCTGTATCTGTATCTGCAGCTGAGGCTGTAAATGTATCTGCGTGTCTTGTGTTGTGTGCATAAGATATTAGCATTCTGTGCGTTAATGCTTTCATCTTACTGATACATTCTGCTTTTTTCGTCCGCTGCTGGCTTTTTGCCTGCGAGTTTATTTCATTTTCAGTTTCATTAAATAACAAATTGCTCTTTTGTTGTGTGTGCATGTGTGTATCTGCGTCTTTGTATTGTGAGCTTAACTTTTTTATGATGTCTATGCAGGCAGGCTTATGTGTGTGCACTTTACTTTTTTCCTTAGCTTTTCTTATAATAAAAGCAGTAGCAGTAGAGTACGAGTACAAAAAGGAAATTCAAGGGAAGGTTAAGGAGACGCGACTGAGAAAAAAAATAAGTTTATTTGTGTCGCCTTTCTATTTTATGCTTTCAATAAATATTAACATTTTCTGGAAAAAGCAGGGCAGTAACCTTCCCCGCATTTTACTTAAAAAACTTTCGGCTTTTCCTTTGTCTTCCCGTGGCTTTTGTTATATTTAGTTTACTTGACGCACATTTTTCATGTTTATAAAATGTCTTCAAAGATTTTAATCTCATTGAAATGGAAGGAGCGGAGGCTAAAAGCCCCAGGAGGTGGATGCCCCTGTTTTGGCCATGATAACTTATCAACGAAGTCTAAGAACCTGGCTTCTGACATGCCAAGAAAAACAAAAAACACCGTGACTTGAGTGCGTGTGTGTGTGTGAGCTAAGCAAAAGTTCTTTTCATTTGCAAGAGAAAATATGCGGAAAATCTCCATGTAGAGCTCATAATCAAGAGCGCATACCTGAAAATCTCAAAACAAAGTCCCAAGAACATATAACTTCTTATAAAGTGTGTTATTGATAACTTTAATAAATAGCCACAAATTTCCGAGCAAATTCTAAGCATTGGATTTTGAGATTCTAAATACGAAATGTGGCTCATTCTTGGGGTCATAAAACCATAAGAATCTCTTGAAGATTTCGAGAAAGGGGAAGTCCATCGGCAGATGTGTCTCAGTTGTTTTGAACAATATTTTCCTTAATTATGTAGGTGTGAACACTCGCCCTGTGACATGATCATCACCAAAACAAAAAAAAAACAAGAGCAGAAGAACCCAGGCCATAAATTTAAAAGCAATAAAACTTTCAAGACAAATAAATGCGGCTTGCCTCATGCAATTGTTGTTGCGACACCAACATAAATCTCGAGGCACGCAAAATATTTAAACAAAAAAGAAAAGGGGGGAATTCATTACTTCAGCGAGACGCGTGCGTGCGGTTTCTCGATCTGCTGGATATATGTACATATATGTATACATACCATACATCCCCAGACCTTGAAATGCACAGTGCACATATGTATGTATATATACTTACTTATGACAGGGGCGTTAATTTATGTGTGACTTGAAAAGGGGGGATACCGACTTGCTGGACGATCATGTGCGTCATTGCCATCGAGGATTGCGCCGATCTGATTGCGTGCTGCATCTGGAATCCTTTACTTTTTGCCAATAAAATTATCCAGGCGGATCAGCATTTATGGCCACCATAATCAGCTTGAATGGCCAGTGTGATTCTGGTTCATAAGTTCATAATTCAGTTGTGACTTTATGGCACATTGAAGCACTCATCTTTTTTTTGTCTATCTCACTCCACAAACAACGCCGAAAAAAAAACGAAAAAACGATCGAACAGATTGCTCCCAATTCCATAAAACGAAACGATCGTGACAAGAGCTTTCGCTGCAAGTCCCATGATTATTTTGAGTGATCTTCTTGGAAAAAGATGCTTGAACCCGCTGGATTTTCTTCGCTGGGGGAAATCTTCAGCTGGAAAAATGCCAGCTGTTTGATGCATCATGATCCATGATCTTCGGTGACACTCGCCACCAATGGCTTTTGGCCAATTAGCTTTGGCCCCAAATCGAATGCCCCAAGTGGGGAATCATCCTTTCCATAAACAGTGAAAAAAAAAAATAACAACTTATTTAAATACAATTTTTTAAATGCTTGAAATTATAATAATTCTTAGAGTAAATACGACCTATATGCAATCTTCTTCATTATACAATTTAGTATTTAAACTTAATAATTTCTCTATTGCAATTGTTAATTTCTTTTATTGAATATTTTTGAAAAGAATATTAATTTGAGAGCTGTTAATTCAAAAACTGCAGCTAGTAAACTTTATCAAGTTCAGTGTGCCTTAATTATTCGAAACTGTGGTGTTTGCTTGTTTATCTGGGCAAACATAAAACAGAAAATGAAAAACCAAATAAACGCTAATTGGAAAAGCATATTTTATATGGACTGTGGCTTTTCGTTTTTCCCTCCGATTTTCTCGGGACTCCCGCCCGCGTTTCCCCGCCACAAGATCCCCCCGTTGTTCATGTGGCACGCACTTCCCACTCATAAAAACTGGAAACATTTTTGGAGAAATACATATATGTGTGTTTTTGTTTGCCCCAGCGACCATAAAAATGTTGTTGGGCAACCCTTTGGTTTTGGTTGAAGATCTTCGGGATTTCAGAATTTCTGGAGTGAGCGAGTGAAATGACATGCCGTGTTGGCCATCATGATTACTTTTGACATTTGTGGCAAATGTTCAAGAGGGTCGGGGCATACATACTTTTCTCACCCTCTGCTACTATTTATAAACAATCAAAAATTGTTGACACAAGTTCGGGGAATGGGCAAGATTGGCTTAGACGCCATTTAATTGTTTTATGTTTGTGGCGTTCGTAGGGAAATAAAATCAATTTTAATTACATTTACTCGCTGACATTTTGATGCCTGACAGGCGGCGAAAAAAGAATAAAGGGGGCGGCAAGAAAGGGGGGCACAACAAACCAAGGCCCTCTTCTGGTTTTTCTGATGAAAACCAGTTCTGCCCAATCCTCAATCCCCAATCCCCAATCCCCAATCCCCAATGCTCAATGGTCCGTTTCGGTCGCAGTTGAAGTCCAAGTCGGAGGCTCAGTCCCAGTTTAAGTCCCAGTTCCAGCTCTGCTTTTGGTTTCCTCTTATTTTCCTATATAGATTTTTTTCCAACGTTCCTCTTGGTTTATTTTTTGTTTTCTTATAAGCTAAGCTGCATCCTAACGAAAACCTGGAAACTTGTCGTTGGTTTCTTTTTTTTTGCTGTTCGACAGAGCAACTTGCTGCGAACTCGTTTGGTAGCATTTTGGGTGGGCGAAAGGGGCAGGGTCTCGAATGCGCAGGCGGAGGGGCGTCGACATGATTTGCACTACAAAACAACAAAATGTTTAAGGAGCAGTCGCTCCTCTCTAAATGCACTGCAAAAAAAGGGGGAGTGTTGTCTGTGGAAAAAGATACAAAAAATATTCCCTTCTTCCTTCTTTAAAATGTTGTCATTTACTTGAGTTGGATTTTTATGGTCAACAAAACAGTTGTTTGCCCATAGAGTTGTCTTCCCCATATTTTTTGTTCAGTGCAAGTACCTCCCTGCCACCGCCCCCTTTTCGTTGCTGCCTCTTTTTCGCGCTGCATTTTTCGCGTAGGCCGCGTGGAGAGTGCAGCGAACTTGGTAGCCAAGCTGGAGATTAATGCGCTGCCAGACAAACTCAGCTGGAATATTTCTGGGCAGCTGAACGCCGAACGTTGGAAAACTGAAAGCTAAAAACGGGGAGCGGTATTCGTGCCTTTGGCCAGTAAATCTTTAGCTGCTTTTCGGGCTCGACCAAACCAACTAGTAGATTTCATATCAGCACAATGCGTTTTGGACCAGAAGATATTTGTCCGGGGATTTCCGAGAAGCCATATATGTATATGCCACGGGGATCAATCATAGGAATGCTAGAGATTTTCCAGAAAAACAAACAGAAATTTCCCAGTGTCTGCAAGATGCGATTTGGATGATAGGAAGCGGAAATTGTTAATCCTTGACCGAAAATATGTTCATAAAATAAGGGCATTATCAAGTGTTTGTAATTAACAAAAACCATAATAAAACCCAGCAAAAATAATAAAAATAAATATAAAAATGATGTACAATATATTTCCCGGCTGCATTAATATTAACTGTATCAGGAATCCCCTTTTCTCTTTTTTCGAGGCATATATTAATTTGAGGAATTAAAACAATTTGATTGCCAAAATACCAAAAATTGTTGTATTTCATGTCGTGGTGACAACATACTTTTCACCCTTCTCAAAATTCGTTCATATTTCTTATTTTTTTGTTCGCTTTTCGAACAACAATTATGCGATTACAAGCCATTCTTGTTTGTTGTTTTTTTAATGTTTTTTTTTTTTTTTTTTTTTTTTGACGTATCTGATACGTGTTGCTGAAATATTTGAGCAACAGCAATGGATATGCCAGTTCTTTGTTGGGTTATTATTTCTCTTGTTTGCTCGTGTTGTTTTTGTTCGCTGTTTTCATAATGAACGTGAAATTATTTTCGTTTATGATTGAAAGTATTTCATTAGCCACCGCTGTGAGAAAAGATACGGATGGTGTATCTGTATCTATTGAGGCATTGGATTCGCTGGCGTGGAATGAATGTGCTAGTTCATTGCGTTGTGCTAATTAATGCTCCCCAAAATCAGTCAGTGTTTCGATGTTTGATTAATGAGAAATTTGCCAGGATAGCGGAAGAAACGATACATCTGTGTCTATATGGCGATGCAAAATGCAGCAAGGAATTGACCATTTTGCGGTCGAGACGCTGTTACTGCAACTGCACTTGCAACCGCAGCTGTGCAGTCAGTGGCTTAGAAAGGGGATTTCGTTTTGTTAAATGGTTAATTTACTTAACTTGAAGTTAAAAAAGTGCTGCATTTGCACACTAAAATTAATGTATTTGTTTGATTTTTTTTTATAAAAAGAATCAAGTTTTCTTCACTGATTATAAATAAATAGAAATCAGTTTTAGAACCCCTTCGCCACTGATAAAATCCGTTCTACGCCACTGCCGTGTTTTCCGTATTTTGCATCTGCATCGATGCACTTGCATCTCTGCGGTTCATTTGAGGTGTCTGCTGTCTGCCGTTGAAGAGCCTTTAGTCTTACTACCCCCTCTATCTCCAGGTTGCCCTTTCCCTTGGTTTGGCATCTTTTGATTGATTTTGATTCACTTCGTGCCTGGCTGGGTGTTATTCAATTTTTGTGCCATATCATAAATTTAATTTGAGATGAAAATCCCAAAGATATGCCGCATTATCCCAAGCCCGTGCTGCTGCCGTGCTGGTCCATTGTATCCCACAGATACAGATACAGATACATATACAGGTTGAGATACGAAAACGTTTCGATCGGCCTGGCCACAATAACGGATTACATTTGAAATTGTTTGGCATCGGCGCCCGCTCCACAATCCCCAATCCCCAATCGAAAATCCAAAAGCCCCACACAGCTCCAAGTGTTTTTCCAATATTACACGATGACTTTGAATATTTTGCCTGGGCACATCATGGGTGGGATTTTGTGATTAGAGCCATACAGCAGTGTAGCACCAGTGCCACTACTAGTACCAGCAGTCCAATCGGATAAAGAGGGCGGCAAGTGTAACAAATATGCTGGCCATTGGCAGTCAGTCGGACATGGGACTACAAACTGCCAGATACCAAAATGGAATCCACACTTATTCTGATTGTTTGCCCAGCCGCTCTCCACTCGATTCGCCCCTCGATTTTTCCATTTTGGCCGAAGGAAAACCAGTTTTGGGATATTTGAAAATGCTGAAACGGAGCCAAGAATGATTTTTGGTTAGAACTCGGGAATGAAATCGATAGATAGATAGATATATAGATTGCGAAACGGGTGGGATGGTAACAGATACAGATTAGGCAAATGCAATCGTTGTTACCAGGGGAAAAACAATTAACATTTGCTAAGCGGTATTAAGAGTGTTTTGCCAGCCGCTGGCAAATGTGGGAAATTAGGGAAAATGTTGGAATTTTTGCTTTTAATTACACGCTTGATTAAGTGTTTACTTAAATTGCGAATGAAAAGGTCGATTTACATGTTTAGCAAATCCGCATTAATTCGACTTTAATTATAAACAATAGAATAAATAATTACCAGCAAATATTAGATAAGATGCAATGCGAAAAATAACAAATAATGCGAATAATTATATTAAATACTGAACATTTATAATGTGGTTATCAAAACTTGATAAAAGAGAAATACAAAATGGATTTAGTAAAGCGTAACGAAAGGTCACAAGGTTGTTGTCTTTAAGACAACCCCACTCAATTACTCACCCATATATTTTCTATTCCCATTCAGATCGAAAATAACCAATTGGCAGCCATGAAAAAGATTTAAAAACACTTTAAGGATACAGATAACCAGCGATCCAGAGCGATTGGAAATCCGATAGATAGGGATTTCGACGCAGAGATTTTCATTGTGTCGCTGGGAATATATATCCATACGCGGGTGGCAATGCCACCGAGGCCCCTGTGGGCCCCTCCTGCCCCTGCCCATGCATCGAACGGGGTGCAGACGACTCGCGATCGCCGCTGAAGGGTTAAATCCTGCGCTTGCCATTAACAATAATAATAGTTGTAATAATTAATAAACGACAAGAGCGGAACGCAACGTCGCGAAAACGAAATAAAAACGCATAATTAAATAATAAATAATCGACATAAATCGTTAAGCAAAGTGCACTCTCGCACTCTCGGTACAGTGAACACCAGACACAAAATGACTATGAAATCGATGAAGTACTCCGATTGTGATACCATCATGGATGGCTACAATCCGGTGCCGCCGCCCCTGCCCCGCCGAGTGCCCCCCGTGCGAAATATCTACGCTGAGCCCTTTGCCCACGAGCCGAACCATTCCAGCAGGTAAATAATGCACTCGATGCACTTGAAAAAAAAATTAGTTCAAATACAATTTAAGATTCTCTGCAACTCATATAGTGCATTGCAATGCTATAATAAGCAATTTCTTAAGTTGAACAAAAATACAAAGTTCACTCTATATAATATAGATATTTTAAATCACCCTATTAAAACATAAAATCTTTATATTCATTCATAAAATAGCTTATTTGTATTAAGACAAACTGGATTAAGTTTAAAAAGATTTATTAAATTAAATTCATAAGCAAAATTGCCTATAATTCGTAGGTTTAAACTAAACTAAACTTATAAAAATACCAAATACTTAAATATTCGACTTAATTTTCTGCAAGTGCATTCACCTGCACACCTGTGCAAATAATTGTAATTAAGTCGAGTGTCATCGCGAATTTACAACGCCATCAAAATGCCGGGAACAAAGGCAAAATGGCGATTATGCACAGGTCAACTCGGGTCAACCGTATCGCATTGCTGTCTGAGTTGCGTTGCCGTGATATCATTACCGAAATATTGCCACAGATTTAAGACTTAATTAACAATCGAGTCCTCGAGTCCTGTGGTACCCGCCGTTGCATTGAAATGCATATAATAATTAGAAAATACAAGCAATCCTGGGCAAATGCCAGCCATTCGAAACGCAATGTGAGTCGCCAGCATAAACGTTAGCTCAAAGGGCAAAGTGCTTTAAGCCCTAATTAAACGGAAATTTCAATAGGAAAATATAACTTGCAGAAGTGCCGAGTTAAGTGCTTTGTAACATAATTAAACAGTTTACATTTCGAGTGTTTTCAAGCACAACAACAAGTCATTTTAATAATGGCATGGGGTTCAAGTGTTTTGTGCCTTAGAAAAATGCAATGATTTAATACAGAAATAAACAAGAATTGTGCTAAATATTGCACCTAATAATGGCTGAAATAAATCGGAGCATGTGGAAATAACACTTTGAACCAGAAAGCATTTAAACCCATTGAGTTTTATCAAAAGGAAAACAGTTCCTTTATTGCCGTGTCACCCGAAGGTGTTGCTTTGTTTTCATTTCATTTTTTTTTTATTTTTATTTTTTTATTTATTTTTTTTTTTTTATTTATTTTTTTTTTGAGACTCCATTCGTCGGCGCAATCATCTCCAATTCAAACGCAAGAAACTGGAACACAATTGCAATAAACGCACGCCTCGATGAGTAGCTCCTATATTTTGTACCCATCCATATATCCTTTTTTCGGTCCGTTTTACCCGCACACACACACTCACATGCCACAGAGTTGCATATTGAAAAAAGGATAAAATATATCTGTGTGTGTATGCAGATGGAGGCGAAGAGCGGATGATAAAGAAATGTCCCATATAGAGCGGCGTGAGTCGAGTGTACAATATGCATTTTCATATCTGAATAAATAGACAGGCGAGAGGTGCGGAGTTCGCACTGGGATACAATACATATATATGTATATATATATATATATATAGTTAAATTCGTATATACATATATAGACAGCCCACAACAATGACCGGAGGGGTGAAGGGGCGGTAACGAGGGCACACAGATGGAAGAGCTTACGAGGACGAAATGGAGGTTGAGCTTGAGGATATGGATGTGGATGTGGATGTGGATGAGGAGCAACAACGGCCAAGTGGTAACCAACAGTCAGCCAACTGATACAAGAGACTGGCTGCACTGCAAAAAAAATATACCACCTGTTAAGGAATTGCTTATTTATTTATCAGTACAACAAAAAAAATATGATTTGATATTTTTTTTAAAATAATTTCAATGGCTATTAGCATTTCTTGAAAATTCAAATTTAAACTTTTTAAGAATGAAAACTGCTCAACGATTTTACATTTTTTTTATATTTATTATTATTGTTTTTTATTTATTATTTTTTGTATATTGCATAATGACTGCATGCGATTGAAACTGCTTTCGCGATTTCATATTAAAATCGAGCAAACTTTGAGCACTAAGTAAACGTAAAAGTTGAAAAAATCCGTATGCCAGAGATTCAAACAAAAAAAAGGCGAATTATTTGGATGCAAACTAAATGAGTGAAAATAAATAAGATGCTTATATGATTTTATTCCCCGGTGTAGTGGCTTGGAAATGTGGGCGTATGGGTGTTTGGGTCGCGTGGGCGTGGCCGTGGGCGGGTTTCGGCAATGCGGCGCAATATGTTTGCCTGTCAGTTTCATGCATTTCATATCGAAAACCATTCGTACTTTTACTTGAGTGAGTTTTATGAGCAACGAGCCGAGCCTGCACGGGGATACACATATCCATGAGTATGAGGATGCTCCACTGGCTACATTGTATCCTTTTTCCAGTTCAAAATGGAAGAGATGGATTTTTCGAGAGGGTTTCCCAAAGGGGGGAGCAAGTTGTGAAATGGGGGTGCAGATCCTAACATCAGTGGCCCCGTTTATATGCATAGTTTTTGGTTGCTGTGCGATTGCAAGCTGCCAAGTGGGTTAGATTGTGTTCCGCTGCCTGTGTTGTTCGCTCAGCTTTTATATTAAATGAAAATTCCAATTACTTTTTATGGGACTGCCAGCCGAACGCGGGACCACAACAGGGTGTGCTCTAGAATTCACTCCAACTTAAATAGTTAAATACTAAATTCCAGAGCACTAGAAACTGAAAAAATGCCACTGGAATTGGTTTGAAAGTACCTTTGCGGTACTCAAGCTTTTTGTAAGCGAAACAAGAGTAAGAGCATCTAAAATGTATATACACTTTCATGCCTGAGCTATATGTTTTAAAAATATTGCACTTTTTCTCTTTGCTGATTTATGTCCCCTTGAATGTCAAAGTTTCCCATTTTTAAGCTGCTGCTGCGAATTCAAAACAGAAAAATTACAATAAATATTTCTATTTCTCTCTTTTTTCGCCACTTTTAGGTAAGTTATGGAAACAGTCTGGCAAACCTGGAATACGATTACGAATGCGAATAGGACCTACTATATATGTATAAATGTATATATGGATGGATGGATGGATGGATGGATGGATGGACGGATGGGTGTATATGTATAGAAAAATGTGCATATTTGAGGAGCGAGGGCAGGAAAAGCGCCTCGTTTCGCTTGGCTCAACTGCAGAACTTCGAAATGCCGGGGGAATTTAATAATTCAAGTGGCCGGGCGAAGGGCGAAGGCCTCTCTAATGACCTACTTGAAAACAAACAACAACAGTAACTAAAAAAGAAAAAATGAAATGTGTAACCACACACTGAACCACCACCCACCATCCGCACATAAGTAATTTGTGTGTGCTCGTATGGGTCAGGTGGTTTTTTTGGTAGCCAGAAACTTGTTTAGTTTTCGGTTTGCCTTAGTTCAGTTTTCAGTTCTCGAGTTTCCCATTTTTTTTTTTTTGTAGCTTCGGGTTTGACTTGCAAGTTTAGTTTTGCACTTCAAGTGCATTTCACTAGCAAAAATCCCACACACAAAACATAACCTCTTGACCCAGTCCAATCAATAAGTCCCCACCATCTTCTCTATTCCAACCCCAAAGGAAAACAGGAAAAAATCGTGATGAACATTATGATTGAAATGCCGAGCTTTTCATATCATTTCGTTGGACAAACAAGTCGCACAAAACTCCCAAGAAGTGGACATGTCATACATATGTATATATACCTATACCAAATATATATTATATATATTTATGTGTATACCATACCTAGTTCATGTGTATTCTTATAGCAATGGGAGACAACTCGATTTTGCTCGTTAGACAACATTTGTTTCGGACAGTTGGCAACTAATTTGTTTTGAAATGGATGTCGAGAGTGTCCTCGACCCCCAGGACTTCAATTTGAGACAGGGGACCAAGGGTCGGCAAATTGAATAAGAAAGAAAAAAAAAGCACAAGATATGCTGAGAAAAGTCGACCGAATATGCCATGAGCATGTGCAGATTTTCTTCCACCCCAAAAATAATAGGCCCTCACTTGTCCGTAAATATTTTGCCACATTTTTGATAGCATCAACAGGAAAATTGTTTGCCTTTGATCCCTGAAAAACTAAGTAGTCATGCGGTGAGCAATTCAGCTATTCAAAGTTTGAAACTACAGGATTTTTAAGCAGAGTTATCTGAAAGCCTTTCTATTTTATTCCTCAATGCAAAGGCTGTGCTGTTGGCTTTAATGTCTGTATTTGTTTAATATTGTTGTCAGATCTAGTAAATAGCTGCAGTTCCACGTTTAATTAGCCATCAGAATAGTCTTAAAAACCCTTAAACGGGGCTTTTAATCAGTTTCCGTTTCCGTTTCGTGTTCATTTTCAACGATTTCCGCCACATTCGCTGAACATTCGACAATGCCAACTGGTTGTAATTCAAGTGATTCTTCTGGCGAATTCACCTCTAAGGGTGGTGAATTCGTTCCTAGTATGTCCTTGAACAAAGAATCGGCACTTGGGAGATAAAAACTTGGATCTTGATCGGTATTGGGAAGCACTTCGTCAGTTTTGGAATCATTGGTATCAGCAGCACTTGGTAAAATGGCCTGGTCTGTATTTTGGGAATCCATAAAGGTGAATAATGCTGACAGCGAGACCAAAACTTCATCTATATCTTCTCGTTCCTCTAAATTGGATCTACGCTGCTCCAAAGTTCGCAAGTTGGAGCCCACAGAAGTTGCCAATGCAGACTCATCGATCTCGTCTAACATGTCCTCCCTGGTATTTGATAAGTTATCTAGAAAATGAATGCCGTTTTGGTTTGATTAAATTAGAATGTGAACAAGCTGATAAATTATTTACCCAAAGTAATTCTATGTTTATTTTTCCTTGTTGGAACCATGAGACTGCGTCGATTTTCCTTTTTCTTTAAAACTTGTGAACTACTTGCCTTGGGTCTTGCGCTGGTGTTTAAACTTTGTGTTGGTGGATCGGCAATTGTAACCGATTTATTGGAAGGTCGGCGTTCCAAACGTGCTGACTTGATGATGGGAGAGGTCCTAGAGCCAGAAGGTTTCTCCGAACCACTTTTCACGACGGGACTAGCACGGGTGGTGGTAGTTGGAATTGGTAATGGATTTCCTCCCGAAATGGGAGCAACGGTCTGACGAAGTTTCTTGTTCTCCGCAAAGAGTAGAGACCTCAAATATTTCATTTCTTTAATTAGGTGCGATCTGCGCTCTTCCAGTTCCCTCAATTTACGATGTTCGGCATCCAAACTGGCAAAAAGTCGAGCAAATATGGCATTATTCTGTTCTTGCTGGCGAACGTGGGCTTCCACGCGGCTCGTTCGATTCTGGGATCCACTGGCATTATCATTATTGTCCTGGGATTTCTTCTCGGCCATGTTTTATTTGAGATTGGAGCTTGAGGTTCTCTTGGGTATAGTCTTGAAAGTAGGGAATCCTCAGTCGCTCTATCAAAAACAAAAGAATAATTTTGAATTTCCTAGACCTGAAACAACAATATTTGGGAATTTTGTTCTATTGTGTTGTGCTCAGTTACTGTGTCGTGTTTAAACTGAGATAATCAAGCGATGGGTGTTCGAACACAATTCAACTAAAATCAAGGCCAACATGTTTTAGATATTGGGGAAAAAAATTGATTTAACATGGCTTTATTTTGATTCGAAATGATGGCTATAAAATGGCCAAGTTTCAAATTGATCCAGTCAGAAATTGCGCCCAACAAAAAGTACAAATAAATCGGAGTACGATTTTATTTGCACTCCCTGTGCTGCCATTATCCTGGCCTTTTAGCCACTCTCAAATTGGTCGAACTATTAAAGTGAAAAACTTTTTAGCTTCTGTTTTCCGTCGCTCCCCTACGAATCCTCATCCCCGGATTGCTTCCATTTTATTCGGACTCTCATATTTTGGCAGACAAACTTCAAACTATTGTTGTGGCAAGTCAATGAACTGGCAAAATCGCCTAATATTTCCACACTCCCAGACACTTGTCCTTTTTTCCTCTATTTTCCGTGTGTTTGCTGGCATTTTGTTTTTTTTTTTTTTTTGAGGAAGGAAAAAGGAGTTTTCCCTGGGAGCTTCGCTCCATGTTTTGTGCTCTGAATGGCCAAGTATATTAAAAGTCTATTTCTTTTGGCAAGACAATAAAGTAGCGCGAGGGCGCAACGAGCGATAGTGAAGGACAGTAGTGGCTCACCCTGCCCGTTTTGCTGTAACAAAAGCACACGAAGATGAAGTTGGAGCTGGAGCAGGAACAGTGGGATTCAGGACTCAGGATCCTGGGATCCTGGATCCACGACTTTGGCAGTGGGTTGAATGAGCTGGCGGGCGGCTATTGTTCTACTTCGCGAAATAGCGCACATAAAAAGCCAAAGAACGACGGCCATAAATGATAAAAAAAAAAAAAAAGAACAGAAAGATAGAAAGTGGGAGAAAATTGGTGGAAGCCGAAACTGAACCCGAAGTGGGGATAAATGACAGCCAACTGGCAGCCAGACAGAGGCGCCCCAAAATGTGGCGTTATGTGGGGAGGGGCATCAAAAACTAGGGAGAACACCCGAGAATCCCAGAGAAAGACGGCTAAATGGAATAAAATACCAGGCCGACATCGACATTTTCCGCAGCCCCCAAACCCCTCCCACCAACCTACGCCCCTGTCAATTTCCAAGGAAAAGGGTTAAAAATGTTTCATTGCCTCTCTCGACAGGACTGCGAAGACAACATATGCCAATAATTTACGCAATTTAGACAAAGTAAAAAAAAAAAGAACAGAAAGTCGTGGCGGGCAAAAAATAAAACAAACAACAACGAAGAGACCGGAAAAATCGGGAATGGAAAGAAAAGGCCCAAGAAAATGTTCTCTTCAGGCAAATCCATCACTTCAAGGAGTTGGGTTGGTATGTCCAAAAACCATCAAAAAAAAAAAAAAAAATGAGGAGGAAAAAAGCCGGAATCCAAACCGAATTGATGCTCAATTTTATATTTTAAATGTTATTCAAATTGTGTCACATTTCTCAGTGTAATGGCTTGGAATTGTGTGTAGAAAAAAAGGGTTATCCCAGTTGTTGTTTTCGTATTTTGCGGCTTGTATGAGCCACTCCCCCCTCATTTTATTTATCGACAGCCATTTCTCCGGGGTTACACATCCGTTTTATATATAGGCAGTATATATAGAGAGTGTGGGCATATAGAGAGATGCCTTAGAAATGAGCGATGCTCGGGCGATTTAAACGCGCTAAGCTAATTAGCTTTGGCCAACACCACCAAGAAGTTGGCCAAAGCAACTGACCCTCAAAGGTTGCCAAAGGCCTCCGTTTACGTTTGCGGAAATTGCGTCATTAACAGCAGCTTAGTTTAGTGTGTGTGAGTGTGGTAAATAAATACAGTATACACTACCAATCGTATATATGCACAGCAGTGGTCAAGAAAATAGCACAGAAATCGGACAGCATGGGATATAAATCAACTGGATGGAGCGATTTTAATCGAAAATTATAGGCATTATATTGACAAAAGCGTAATCACCGCATTTGCATTCGAAGTTTCCCCCGAGGCAGTTGGATCATCTTCTATTCCCAGCGCTATAATTATGAGCACAATCGTTTTGATATCCCCACCACGTCGCTTGGCGAAACATTAACCCTAAGACCTTTGATTAATGCCGGCTCAAAAGACACAACAGAAAAAGGGAAGCGAACAAAAAGGCGATGAACAAAGTCTCGTAATGAGACTGCCATTCCGATGATATGACATCTTGTTGTTTGGGTCCACTCGACTGGAGGACTCAAGGACCAAAAGGAGCCAAAGGACGAGAAGAAGGACCACTTCTCCGCCTCTCGTTCTGTGCACCCATCTCAATTACAGTCGTACACACTCCCACAGTCCATACAGTCCAACTGAAAGATGAAGAGGGCGAGTCATCTTCGCCCTACGAATTGCCCATTCCTTTGGTCATTCCACCTGCCTCCAGGGGTAACTTTCACAAGGTGAACTCCTTAACCTACTGCCCCCCATTCCACCACCCACGCCCCCTGCTAATGATGTCCAATTCAGTGTATTCGATTCGATTTCATTGGGACTTCCCCGGAGGCCAGGTGTGATGGCCAGAACAAATGAAAGCAAATCCGAGTCGACGGAGGTGGAAAACCAAACGAACTACATGACATCTGGAGTACTATACATCCGATTGCTCGACAGCTAATTGGACAAGTGAAAGTGAAATGGGGGTCCTGGCCTCGGGCGTTCTTTCTGCCGGGAAAGGTTACCGCTTCGCACACACTAGCAGAATAAACATGACCCATAGAATTGGGTCACTTGAAAGTGAAAAGTGGGGTTGGTTGTACATTTTTATAAATTCTATAACATGTGGTTTCTTATAATTGAAAGCAATGTTATTATGCTTAATTAAGGGGGAAACCTGCTCTCCCTTTTATTCACTTTGATCTTAAAATTGTAGGTGCTCAGCACACGCATTTTCGCGCTGTGTAAGCCCTATACGGAACTGCTAATAAGACGCACTCCTGCTCGACTAATGCCAAGTCACAGGGAAAAGCCCTTGCTTCTTGGTTTCATGTTGGCTGCTTCTTTTTTCAGTTTCAGTTTCGGTTTCGGTTTCAGTGTCAAAGTCAGAGGCCGGGTCAAAAGGCGCATCAATGCTACTGAGCATATTTTGCGGTCGCCTCACTTCGCCCGGCCCAACCCATTTTCCATTTCCCAGCTGCCACAGAGCCCGGCTTTTCCTTACTTCATTTTTCCCTTCTTGTTTTATTTCCATTCTTTTTTTTTACGTCTTTTTGAGAACTTCCAGTGTGTGTGTGCCATGATGCTGCACAAAAAACTTCCGACAACAATTCTGCAAACGCAAGCAGGAAAACATAAATCTGGCTAAAGCTAAAACGCAAACTTTTATTTAAAAAAAAAAAAAGTAGAAAAAAAGTGGGGAAAAAAGAATAAAAGGAGGAATTTTGTGTGAGTGCGTGCAAGTGATAGAGGGATTGGATAAAACAGAGACGACGAGTGCAGCCGAGAGGTCCCGAGTTCTGGAGCTTAAGATTGGCCCCACCACAGCTTGTGGACCAACTTATTTTCCAGGGCACTCAACTGGGTCGACTGCCAAAGGGCGCTACTTATGGATAAAGTACACAGGGGTAATAATAAGCCAATGCATATATAAGTGTATTTATTCCATATAATAAAATGTATCTTTAAGACAAAATTACTAACTAGTAATGCTGTTCTTGAAAATGAAAATGCAAATGCAGATAGAAGTATTATTTCAATATTTTAATTAGCTGAAAACCAAACTGAACTGCAAGAAGCTCAGTGGTAGGGCATTATGTAAGCTCCTTGAATGGGCCAAACCGCATTTTGCAATGGACATAAAAATGCGAAAACAAGCTCTTCTTCAGCAGACTTGTTTCGTGCGAAAGAGAGGGGTAGGGCGGCGAGAAAGGGAGGGACACAAAGAAGTATCTTGGTATCTGGATTTTTTTCTTTCTTCTTTAAGCAAATGTCCACATTTTGACCATTTGAAATCCAAACAGGCAACTTTTCTCTGTGTGTGTGTGTGTGTGTGTGCTCCTTTAGTTTTTTGCACTACGTGTGTGTGGGGAACAGACTTTGGCTGCCATTTCGACTTGAGCTTGAAATTTTGCAACATGCCTTCGACATCTCTTGGGTATTTTTACGACCATCACAGACGGCCAAAACTGACTGACCACAAAAGCCAAGGCGCCCAAGAGCCGCGACTTGGTTGCCTCGCCCCTCCGATCATCATATGTATATATATATATATATTTCGTTTTTTTTTTTTTTGGTTCCTGGTTCTGGTTTTCGGTTCTGGTTTAGGTTTAAAGCCACACAGAGAGCCTGAGCCGAAAAAAAGTGCCTGCTCCTGCTGCCTCAAATGGATTTGGACCGAAACACAAACACACAGAGCTGGAATAAAAATAAAAATACAAATAGAGGGAGCATAAAAAACAGATACAGTGCGAGAAAAAAGGCGTTGATAGACGGGGGAGACGGGGGCATCTCCATGATGCACGTGATGCGATTCCTCACTGGCTTAGATACAAAGATACAAACCCAAAACAAGTAGAACAATCAGTGCTGCCAATTGTGTTTCATCGCAGGGTAGCCAAGTCAATAGAACTTAAGTGGAATAGAAAATATGTGTACCAATATCAAATCAAACGTAAATATTTAATTATTTGTTAGGTGGGAAATAGGTTTTATATTTATATCCCAGAAGATATTTAGCGTTTTCAAACCGCAGGTGGGTTTCCTTTGGCTGTAGAAAATGTCTTAATATTTGCATTACAACTTCGCCTTACAATTTCCGAAGAAATCCGCGTTTAAAGTCCAAGGTATCGACTCCGATGACTGCAAACTCAATTCGATTCGATTCGATTGGATTCGAGAAGAAAGCCAAACAGAAGAGCAGGCTTTAGCCAGCTGATTTGCCGCCAATTAGCAACTAAGTGGATTTGTAGACCGTAAGCTTAGCCTCGGGTTGCTGTGGGTGGTTCAATGGGTGGTGCGATGGGTGGTTGTGTGCTTAGGTGGGCTGGGCGGTGGGGCTCTCAACTGTCTGTAACGGTGTTACGTGCCAGGTCGAAATGTGAAAAAGTTGCCAATATTTATATCGATAAACAAAGTTGGAATAAACATCAGCGATTTCAATGGCACTGTGAGAAAATAATATATCATACATATACATTATAGTCATAAGCTCATTGTTGGTGATACCTATTACCTTTATGATATCCCTGTTGCACTGCCAAATCCACCTGCTTATTTTTGCGTCTATCGATTGTGTTTTTTTCCAGTGTAGAAAGAGAGAGCTCCATGGATGGGGACTTAGTCCAAAAGCCACGTGTATGCTACGCGTACGTGCTGTTGTTGAAAAAGTGGTGGAGTGGGTTTTAGGATTTGGGTGGTGCCGTAGCTGCCGGTGTAAGTGGGTGGTGCTGGGTGGTGCTGTTCGGGTGATGGCTGCTTTTGGGTGGCTCAGTTCGGCAGGCCAAGGGGCAACCTACTGGCGAACTACTACGTGCCCGGGTCCAGAACGAGACAAGTTAAATCGTCGCGTTATTGATGGCGAATGTACGTGATAGGCTCACATACCACATAGCACCACAATGATGAACACCATCATCATCAGCATCAGCATCGCGTTGATGATCATAATGCCGATGCTGGTGCTCCTGCTGATCATCATCATCATCATCATCATCATTTTGGTAATGGCTATAATGAAGGCTGAAGGGAACTTTTGCGCCGACAACAGCTTTCAACAAGCATCGGGCCCACCTGTGTGCACGCTTTTCAGACAACAAAAAACTTTTCTTTTTTTTTTCCTCTGGCCCCCATGCCCCCCTTATTTCACTTCCCCCCAGCCAACTGGATACCCACGACTTTTCTATATGAAAAAATCCCTTCCCCCTGCTTGGCAACATTATGTTGCCTGATGAGCAGACCTCTTAGCTTAATGTGATTAAAGAGACTTGACATTGGGATCTTATGTTGGCCAGATTGGAAATTTTGACCTGTTTTCATTTGACGCTTTTTAAGCAGCTTTTGTTTTGCCAGCGCAGATTGGATTTTCTTTGATATAGGGAAATATTAGATGATAATGTGTGCATTGTATCTTTTAAGGTCTACTTCTAGCTTATTTGGTATGTTAGATACAAATTTGCTTTCAGACTAATCTATTTCCCTTGAAAAATTCCCCCATAATACAAGTTCCTTTTTTCGAAAAACGACTAAGCAAAATAATTGAGTGTTTTTGTGTTCGGAATGCTATGCGCAGTTTTTGCTGACTCATAAAAACTCCCTTCCAACAAAACGCAGCCAACAAACACGACTGCAACTGACAATTTAACATTTAATTAAAAATCAATTAAAAACGTATTTTTGCACTTTGCTGTGTGAACGAAACAGGGCAAGTGGAAAAAGAGAAAAAACATATAGACAACGCCGATAGGTAACTCCAATGTGTACATAACTACAAAAATATATGTATGTAAAAGTGGGCGAAACCGAAACAAAAAGTTAGGAAGGGAATGCCAGGGAGTTCGAATGCTGGAATTGTGTGCACTGCAAATAGAGGCTTTTATGTTAAATAAGTATGATTTAAAAAATGTATATATATATCTAATAATTAAATAATTTAGATTATACTGGAAAGTAGTGTTGGGAAAGGCCGCATTTTACGGCATTAATTCAAGTTTCCTGCTATTTTTCTCAGTGCCTCTCCACTCCCATGGGCACACAATTGTGTGTGTGTGTGGGCTTATCTCTGTGTATATTTATGTTGTTGTTTGATTATTGGAACTGAAGTTGAAATTGAAAGAGCTTAATTGAATTAATGTACGGCATGAATGGGGGCCTTAGATGCGGCAGTTGCAATGGGGAATTTATTCTCTCATCATAATTCTTCGATTGCCGATGTTTGAACTCTGATGGGAATTCGTCTCGGCATTCAATCAGCAACTGCGAATTAAATGCCACCTCCACCGACCAAAGAAGAAGCATGGGCAGTATGGGGTTAAGGATGGGCGTTTTGGGCGTACCACCCGCATTTATTGATGCCAACGAGCCCTTGAAGACAACTTAACCCTTTAGTGAAAAGGTCGCGACTTCGGACATCGTTTATCATTAAATTGCAATTAAAATTGACACGAAATTTGATTTATATAAGTATGGCATATACAAATTATAATACATACATATGCATATTTGTGTGTTGAAGGGTTGATTGACTTGCAATTAACCACGCCTTGAATGACATTCCTGGTCTTGGGGGTTAAAGAGGTTCATGTGTGCGCTATATTATACTTAATAATATTGAAATTATTTCCATATACGTATATTTTCAACTCAAATTTCTGAACTAAATAAAAAAAAAGCCATAAACATGTGGGCAAAGCCTTTTTTCAGTGTTCTCGTTTCGATCGCCTGACAGGCGTTAATTCGGCCACTTCAGTGCTGATGATTATGAGGCCGATGATTAGAATGAAAAGAAATAAAAAAAAAAATAGGAAAAAACAGAGAGCGAGAAAATTCCAATTCATTTGAATTTGCATATAAAACGAAAAAAATTCATTGGGCGTTCCATAAAATTTTGTTCGATTCGGATTCGGAATCGGAATCGGAGTGGAAATCGTTTTATGGTTATGATGTGTCAGATGCGGGCCGTTTCATGTTGGTCATGTTGTTTGCTCCGAAAAGCCCAAGTCAATAAAACGCACTGGGTGGTGTCACTCAAGTGAAAAGTCCGGCGAGTGGAAAATCCGGCGAGAAAGGGGCAAGGAAAATGGAAGGAAAAGCAAAGATTAAAGAAGAATTGATGTGCATAAAACGGCGGCAATCAAACAATCGCTGGGTATTTTTTTTTTATTTCGCATTGGCTCCTCTGCTTTTTATTATTGTACGAGGCGGAAAATCTGCCAACAAAAGAGTCTTAAGAAGAACTCTTAATAAGGATGTGAAAAATGTTCGGCGTTGCTAATTGAGCGAACATTTAATTCCTTCCGAAACCCCCCAACCTTTCTCTTTAATTAAGGCAAAGAAAAAATAAAAATAAAAAGAGAATATAAAAAAAATAATGTGGAAAATAATGAAAGTAGAGGGGTGCAAGGCAATGGAAAACGAGGGAGACTATGGCAGCAATGTTAATAATACTTATGAAATTTTCAACTTGAGGAATCACAGACGATGGCCCGCATCGCATCTATCGAGTGCCATCGACAAAAGAGCCGCGTGCACCGAGAGAAATTACAAGTGCTTTGCCTGTGCAGCATGCATGCTTGTAAATATGTAAGAATTGTTTGCATTTAAAAAGCCATACAAATGGAGGCAAAAAGCCGGCGCGATTTCCCCGGGCAATACTCCGTTTTAAACTGCAATTGGCATTGAAATTTAACACTGGCCCTTGCATTCATTTGCAAAGCACGTTTCTTGGGCTCCGATCTCCGCCTGCCTCCTTCATTTCCCCGCCATCGTTTCCTTGCCCCGCCCCGCTGCATTTCCCCCCGATTCGCCTTGATTTTCCCCCACGATTTTCCATCCTCTTTGGTGGCGCTTTGTGTGTGGGCAGTCGGCAAAAGTCAGCGACTAAATTAATGTGTGCAATCAAATGTGAGCAATTCCCAACTCGCTGAATGATTCAAGTGTAATTTTATGGGAAATGTGGGGTGGGCAATGGGGTTGTGGGGAGTGGGGTAGTAGTGGGTTAAATTACATAGTATTCTAATATATGGGCACTGCAAGCGGAGTGGGAATATTGCTAATTATAACCACTGTTTTGCGTTTAGCTGCACTCTAAGTGCAGAAGCAATACAATTTCAGCATTTTAAGATGATTTCCAACACTTTTATTACCCCTCGACTGTGCATATTTGAACAAAAAGTGCAACACAGTTCGGTAGAGAAGTTAAGCAACAATGAAATTGAATTTTAATTGGCCTACATACTGAACAATGTGTGTGCATTTGAAAATTCGTTAGCCAAATGTTCTTGACAGATTTAGAGCAACAACTTTACAAATTAATAAATTGTTTGTCGCTTGATCGCGGCAGTAAAATCAAATATATTGTTGAAATGCTGAAAAAACCGACTGCAACTGACACAAAAATAAAAAAATTGGGAAAAGTTTTTAATACCAAATGTGATTTTGTTTTAAATTTGTTTGAATGACTATCAAAGGGAGTTTGTTGCGATTCGGTGTAAGTCTTTTGTATACACACTTTTTTGTGACCATACAAAAGGGCTTTTAACGTTGACTTTTTTATTTGCTGCTTGTTGTTGTTTTTTGTGACTTTGTGAGCCCATCAAATTACAGTCGAAATTTGTTATCCAATTAGGAGTTCGTCCCTCGATTTTCGCAAAAAAAAAATTCATTGCAAACTACGAGGCGTTTTTGCTTAATTTTTGATGTACAAAAAAAAAACAAAACAAAAAATGAATGGAGTGTTTTTAGTGCTCTTTTGGGGTGTGGTGCTGCCAAAAAGTTTTTTGCAGCTGCAGCGGCAAAGTAGATTAAAATCTAAATACACACACACACACACAGACACTCATAAATTGTGCTCAAATAAACCGAATTAAAAGTGCAAAACAAGGAGAGCAACAATGCAAAGAGTGTGCCAAAAGTGAGGGGGGGGGGGGGGGAAATGGAAAAGCGGGACGCAGGATGGGAAAACTTTTTAAAACAGTTAAGTGTAAAGGCGCGTCATGTTAGACACACCGCAAGCCACGCCCCGCCGCCCCTTAAACCTGGTTGACTGGACTAACTTTTGACAAAATGTCGACAAAAAACAGTGGAATAAATGAAAGGAGCAGGCTACACTTAACGTTTCAAAAGAAACTGATGCTCTGTTGTTTAAAGAGGTTTGGTTTTTTGGCCAATGAAATATAACCTGAAAATATAATTTAAAACATATTCGCACTGATGAAAAGACCAATTAATTACATATTAAACATATCATATTAAAAGGTTTGATTTACAAGCATATTTGTGCAGTGTAGGCCAGTCAAGAGTTAACGGACAGCACACAAACGGACAAACGGACAAACGGACATGCGGACAGCTACCGACAGCCGCCACACACGGAAGCCATAAAAACTTATGGCAAAATATATAAAAATTCACCCTTTTTATTGTGGCAAACAAGGAGAACGAGAAAAAATAAAATGCAAAACATTTTACCCCAAGCAGGAGCATACGAGTATACGTACTCCCGTACACAATCTGCAGTCAAAAGCGAACTGAACACAACTGAACTGAAGAGAAGAGAACCCAAACTGACTGTCGCCGTCGTCGTCTCAACCCTTTGGGCCAACTAAAATTAAATGCTGAGTTTAGCAAAAGTACGAAAATAAAAAAAGTACGACCACGAGTAGTAGAAAGCCGAAGCGGTGAATACTCTTTATGATGATCATAAGACCATGATACCATGATTTGTATTCGAAACGAAACAAAAGAAGTGCGATTTGAATATACTTAAAGATACATAAATATATAATTTTGTTACTAATTTTGCAATATGATATCATTTGTATGGTATTTTATAATGGTATGGTAAATAATATTTTCTATTTATAAACCATATTATCATATTTACTGCAAGAGCAATACCTGGATATCTGGTTAGGGTATTCGAGCAGGAGCAGCCAAAGCGGCAGCAGGAGCAATGTGGCATGCAATTGTTGTAAAACAAAGGCAATGAAGATTCGAAATGAATACAAACAGCCAAATGGGGCGCAAACAAAAAATAAAAATAAAAAGTAAAAAAGGCAGTAACGACAGCAGCGGCAGTGGCAGCGGCAAGGAATAAGGCAGTATAGTAACCGGGAACAGCAGGAGCTGTCTCATAAGAATAATAATAATAATAATAATATAGCACAATATATATGCATATATGTACATACATATATCGGGATATGTGAAAACGGTCCGCGCATAAATAACGGAATTGCAGTGCACACAAAGTGAAACAGAAGGTTGAAAGTAAAGCCAGAGAAATGGGAAGAGGGATGGGGTGTGGTGAATGTGGAGAATGTGGAGAATGTGGAGAATACATATGATTGGAGAAAGCAAACGAAACACGTGAAAGATCGAAAGATAAGCATTAGTTACTGTTATAAGTCGTAAGTCCATACGACAGAAATTATCAAAAGTTCTATTAATAGGCGCACTTGGAGTAATAAAGTAATGATTAATTCTTAAGATCATAAACGATTTCTTATACAGAATATAGATGATCATTATAGCATGATAATATTCTGACTTTTTTTTAACCATATAAGTAAATGAAGTAAATGAATGAAATTCCTAGTGATTAACAGCCGAAAAAGGGGAATCTCCCTGCGCAACAGGTGGCTCTTCGGTTTCTTTAAATGGACAACGAACCCTAAGACTAAACACCCAAACAAAAAAAAACCCTAGAACGTGACCCGTGCTCCTTTTTCGAAGAAAGGGAGGCTTTTTTTCGGAAGAATTCCCCCCTGGCAATGAGTTTCTTCCCTGGGGATGCCTGCTGTTGAATTACCGTTCTTTTTTCCACTTTGGCCTTGTCAACCCTTCTTCCGTCGGCTCTTCCCTTCACATTTCTTTGCTTTATTACCCGTTTTAACCGTTCTTCGGGGTATTCTGTTTCCATCAATAGTACTACCCCGGTTTTTATGGATACCTCTCAGCTGTTCGTCGAGCCGAGGGTTAAACACGAGCTAAATGTTTGTACCACTACTATGCGAAGGGCCTTTCCAAAACAGGGGGTGGCCGAAAAGAAAAAAAGAAGAGAATTTGAAAACGAGAGGGAGAAACACACACCTGGCATTCCAGGGATAAATGCGAAATGCAATTTTCCTCTTATGGGATAGCGTTGATTTCAACAGTAGTGTCCCCCTCTGGCTTTCCCCGCCAGTCTTAACCCTCCCAACGCCCACTGACCTGCTGAAATATTCATTCTGTATTGCATTTTCTTCGGCAGCACAAGTGTGCTGATGTGTTTTTCTGTGGCTGGAAAATGGGAAATGCTCCGGCTAACTGCATTTGGCTTGAGAGATTTTGCACGTGTGCCGCCTCAATTTCCCCCTCGTAGGCATCCTTGGGTTAAGGGTAACGGCGAGCGGAGTGTACGGGTTAAGGGTTAGTTGTTGGAAAAAAGGGCGAGCACAACACAACATTCTACGGGCTGACAAACAAATTAGCAAAATCATTGTGCAATCTGTAAATGCCAGACAGTGGTGTGAAATGTGTTGTATTTAGATTAAAAACTTTTCAAATTATGTTAATAGTTTAAAATGTAAAATGGCTCTCAATATAAGCTTTCTGTCCTTTTTTTAATACTTCATTGTTATAGACCTTTATGTTTTATTTTAAGCTTATCAAACTGGCATTCATATATTATTATTTCAGCATAAAAAGAGTTTTTATTGTGGAACCACTGTATTGCCAAGATTGAAATCCGAGTTCCTCTTGAATTCACGCTCACTTTCACAGCAATGTGGAAGTAGCAACCCCCTTTTGGTGGTCATTGTTTATCGAGAGGGGCTTCCTTCAGTGGCAACAACCCCTCGACGAGGTCCTCGAATTAAAACCCAAGCCCAGAGAAACATTCATCCATATCGAGACGGGCGGCAATAAATTTATAAGTTCTGCTAATGTGCGTTAATGGCTTGTAGTGTTCAGAACACAACAAAAAAAAACACGAGGTATATGGATACAAACAAAAAAGAATACCAAGAAGCCAAAAAATTGTACGGTCGTGTGCCTACTTAGCATATTTCCCCACCACATCCCTCTTTTCGTTATTTAATTTTTTCGTTTGTATGATTAGAGGTTATTATGCTAATTTGTTGCTCTGCCCACCCCTTTTATTTTCAACTCCAATACCAAATTTCGCCTAGTTTGGTCTGTGAATTCGGACATTATGCTGTAATTAGCAATACTGTTATGTCTCGGACCTTGTCGATGCTTAATTTATGCAAAATTACTCCGAGCGTTGGAGGCGGTTCAACAGAAAAACAGGGGAAAAACCAAATGCACGCCATAGTCGATTTTCTCGACTATCAGATACCCTTTACTCTGCTAGTGGAAGTGCTAACGAGAAAGTTATATATATAATAAATTGAATTCATCTCTACCTTTTAGCCAGAGAGATCAAGAATATATATACTTTTTATGGTCGAAAACGCTTTCTTTTTTTCAACGAATATAGTATACCCTTTTACTCTACGATCAATGGGTAAAAAAACACGACCAAATCATGAAGGGGGGAAAAAAATCCTCGTGTTCTGTTGCCTTTTTTCAACTCCTTTTTGTTGTTTTGCTGATTTTCTCTTCAGCACTTTGAGGTTATGCCGGTCTATATTTGGACAATGTGCTAAATGAGTCGAATGTTTGTGTAACACCCCAAAAGAAAAAGGGGGAGTGGATTTAATGTGACACATAATGACTCCAGTAATTCTACGAGCAGAGGATATTAAACTAGGGGCTTGGCATTAATAAGTATATTAAATACACGAATTATTGAAAGGTCTCAAATGTTAACTGAATATATAATGAAATTGAAAATTGTTTAATTTAGAGACTATGTTAGTAAGTTCGCTTCATATTTGTAAATTAAATATTTTCCCATTTCTTTTCTTTCAGGTATGTATTAAAATTCAAGACCGACTTCGTGGGTCATCCCAAAATGGTTAAGTACATACAGAATGGGCCAACGAATGGGCCAACCGCACATCATATATGCATGAGCATATAGTTTAGATATAGATATATATTCTGGCAAAAGTTTGCGTTAGTTAACTGAAAAAGTATTACGCAGTCTAGTGCCCAACTATGGGCCAAAAGCCCACGAAAACTTTAAATATAGCCACATAATTTTTTGGCCAGTAGAGGCAAAACTTTTCGCAGGCTTCATAAATGGTTGTGAGCGTGTGTGTGTGTGTGTGTGTGTGTGTGTGTGTGGTGAGCTTTCCCCCCTCCCACTTTGCCACCTAGTTATGACCTCCACCTCTGGATTTTCTCCTCAGTTTTCCCGCTCTGGCAAATTTTCATGCTAGCCTACCTACCTACCAGATATTTTTGTGCTGAGTTTACATTATCAATGAACGGCTTTTGCGCTTTTGTGCGGCTTGGTCGTCTAAGTAGCCCATCACCCAGTACCACCCACCCACCAAAAAAAAGGGGGCGGTTGGGAGGCGTGGCAGTTGCGGTTTTGGGCGTGACGGCAACTATGAAATAAAGGCACTAACGACTAGCAGCGCTCCAAAAGTAAGTAATCTGCACAAACACACACATTCGCACACACGGGCAGACTGAAAAGCAGAGGAGATGTATGCATAGATACGCGCTTACATGGCATCCAAACCCAATCCCCTCGCCATTTTCAGCCACCCACTCGCCATACATTTTCCAGCCAGCAGCCGTGTGTCGTGTTGTTTGTGGCCCGCCAACAGAAATTTGTTGGGCAATTTCCAAGCCAACAAATCTCTGCAATGCTGGTGCAGGCAACCCAACCGACTAAGCCACCCATTTCACCGAAAAAAAAAAAAAAGAAGAGGAATATCAGCCTATAGAGCTTCGGTTAGAAGAGCCTAGTAGTGCACTCTCCAGATTCTTGGGCTACCGGAAACCATCAAGTTTCCAAACTTCCCTAAAGTTAGGATCCAGAGCAAATGCTCGTAGGTATTCCTACTTGGTATTAGCCAAACTGGCTAAACTTGTAACCAAAACTCTAGACTTTAGTTGTTACAAAAGTAATGTTACTTTATTCTCACCGAGAGGATTACAACCCAATGTGATCTTGACCTTAGGATTCTCTCCAGCTACTGATACACTTGTATTTGCCAACTTCTGAATCAAATGAAATGGAAGCCCAAAACCACCTGGCTTAATTTTTAGAGCGACTCCAAATGAGGTGGCTCCCGGATGGGTGATGGCTGTGGGTGGGGTTTTGTGGACACACATGCAGCTTGTAACTTGCACATGCACAACGCCGGCTGCTGATGCTGCTGCTTGCTAACAAGGTTCGGACCTTCATTGGTTGAGGGGGGCGGTGTGGTTGGGCGGATGGAAGGGGAGGGGGCTGGGCACCACCCACTACAGTGGAACAGGCCGGGCATGCACAAACTGTCGCCAAAAACAATTTCGTTGAGATTTAAGTTCTGTTCAACAATTTCCGCTTTGGCTTTGCCCCCTTTGCGATTTTTGCTGGCGCAAAAAAAAAAAGAGAAATATATAGAAGAGAAGAAGGTAGGAGGGGGGGAAATTGTTAGGGGGAGGGGCTGGGAAAACCACCCAGGAAAAGCACCCAGCACTCCGAGGCTGCACAACAAAAACCACATTCATAGATAATGTGCAGCTTGGGTTTGTGGTTATTTTGTATGCTCCGTCGGTCTGCCAGTTGCCAGGGACTTGCCACTCCCATTTTCTATTTTCCCGCCCACTATACATATATAGATATATATATCTACTGTTCCCTTTTTTTTTTGGAATTTTTTGTTGCATCTGAGGGGCAGAAAGAAGAAGTGCTCATCCAATTTTCGTTGTCGTCGAGGAAATTTTTGGTGTGCGATGCTCTCTGCAGAAATTGCATTTTTCTCTGGGCCCGCTGACAATATCGCGATGTCCTCGCTTTTCCTTTTGTCCTGGCCAACACTCATACACACACACACACACACACACACACCCGCACACCCACACGGAGTGAGATAGATGGAAAAGGGAAGCGAAACTGACAACGGATTCGGATTCGGATGAGCAGGAGAGGATGGGAATGAGGCTTGCGATTGCGATTGGGATTCCGAAGAGGATGGGTTGGGCCTGGGCTTGGATTTGGACCGCCGCAAAGTTACCCGCCAGTCAAGCGCTCGGCCACAAACTTTTGGGCACGATTTTCGGTTAGCGAAACAACCATTTTCTATTTTTCGCCCAGCTTTTTTTTCAGCTTTTTGTTTCGTCAGTCAGTCAGCGTTAAAATGTGCTGACTGTACTGCTCTTCTGCTCGCTGCCTTTTTGGCTGGCTTTGTCATTATCAGTGGGGCTTTTTCGGGAAGCCGTCTAAAAGGGGACAAATCCGGCACTAAACTGCTGCAATTTTGACAATTTTTTCTTTCTTTTTTGGGTGCAGTTTAAGTTGCAAGCGATTGGGCTTAAGTTTAAGGCTCAACTCGTAAGTAATTTGAATCATAGTTAAATACTTGCAATGCTGTAGGCATATGCTCGAAATAGCCTTTGTGAATATGTCGTTATGTTCAGAACCTTGGAGTCACTTTACTTCCTTTGCCAATCATTTTGCTGACTTTCTCGGGTCAAAAGTTCACGGATAGATCAATGTCGCTGTCAGTCAGCCAGTCAGTCATCCAAATGGCCTGCTTCGGTCCTTCTTTACCAGCCAAACAAATCAAAGTAAATTAGAAGTTGGAGACACAAAACAAGTACAGAAAGAGACGGCTGTATGGCCGATGGAAAGAGACGGGGGTAGTTAAGTGCAATACTCTTCGCATTGATTGCGCACTTGATTACGATAAATGAAACGTCAACAGGCGGGAGGGAGCGAGAAGGAGCGTGTGGGAGCGAGACAAAAGGATGTGGGGTCCTTGGGGAGGGCATCCTGTGCAGCCTGCACGTATTGTTCCCGCTGTCCTTGTCCTCCTCACACTGATTTCTTTTGTCTACGCTGAAGACACTGGAAAAAATCACATCCTAGTTGAAAATCTCAATAGATTAAAGATTCTGCAATACGAGCTCTAATAGCTTGTTAGAAAACTCTATTGTTGCAACCAAAGTCTAAGAATTGCTAATATACTCTACAACCTGATTGTACTTAGTCTATATTCCCATAACTGGCATGCAATTTCGCTCAGTGCACTGATGACTTTGCTGCGACTTTCCCTGCGACCTTCCTCTCAGCTGCGTCAGCGTTTCTCATCTCTTGTCTCGACGGCGGCCGAAAAATCACAGAGGCCATGCCGGAAAATCAGGCTGATGTCCCCTCCCCGGCTGCTCCATTTCTCCACTTTTCCCCCGTATGTCCCACGGATCTAGGGCCTTTTCTCAAGGCGCCGGAGCAAATGTTGACATGCTGGCAGCAAGCCGTGACTGGACTTTGGACTTTTGGACTCGGACATGGACATGGACACGGACATGGATCCGTATCCGGACACTCGGTTACATGGTCCTAGGAGACGGTAAATGGGTTGGGGAATGGAAATGGGTGATGGGTGATGGGGCACGGGGAATGGGCGAATCCGTATCCACTCACGTCGCTGGGCCGTCTGTTTGTCATTTTGCCGCTTGGCCACTTAAGGCAACAATGTCACCTACCCAAGAACAGTAGACGAAGAAGAAGCGAGCCAGCCAGCGAGCCACCCCCAAAGGGGTATTCCATCCCCCTGCTGTCGTCCTGTTCCTGGAAAATCCTTGAGCGAGTGAACAGCACCCCCCAAACCCACACTACTCCCCTTTTGAGTTTGGGAGCGAAGCCCCTTTCATGTGTGTGCTCCGCCACTCTAGAGGATTCATTCATGTTGAAATGCGCAAATTTGTTATCAACGCTTTATGCCATTATGTTCCGTGTTGGTCGGAGATTTCCCCTAACCATTTTCCGCCACCCAAAACACCACTTCCCACTGCCCCTTTTGTTTCTGGCTTTTCTGGCCGCATAACATTTTGGCAACGCTTTGCTCATTCGTTTGTTTTTTTATGTACTAAGAGTATCTTAAAGCTCAAGGAGTTCCAGCTAAGAAGAGCCCATTGTCAGGGTTAACCCAACAAGCCCAGAATTTTCCGCTTTTAACTGCCTTTGGGATTGTGTTTTTCCTTTGTGGCTCATTGACTCATTAGACGTGGATAAATTTGGAAATTTAGAAAGAATTCTGATATAATTTTGCTTGGCAACGGAACAGGTGAGGCGGGTTTTAAAGTTGACAAGATCTTTAAAGTTAATTACCAAGTGCCGAGTATTATTTTCCACATCGACTGCAAACAATAAGGGAAAATGGTGGAAAATATAGGAGGAGGAAAATGGGTGACGGCCAGTTTGGTTCACTATAGCCACATTAATTAGAATTATCTCAAGTGTGCCACTGACTGCTGTGGGGCATAAATGTTTCAGCAGCATTTTATGCAAATGAGTTGCATACACGCACACACACACGTACACACACATTGCCTCCAGGATCTGAACTCGCAAACATTTTAGTTCTCGAAAGTCCCAAAGTTCTGCGTGGTGAAAAAAAAATAGAACTATAAAATGCCCACCCCAAAACCCACAAGCAACGCAAACAACAACGGCGGCATTTTATTGAATACAAAGTTTTTGGGGGCCACCCCAAAAAGGCAAGGCCGCAGTGTATTATAAATTAATAAGCGCTCAAACACACACACTCGCACACACACAAACACACACATTGGAGTTTCGGCATAAATAATAAAGTTAAATACGCTTACACGACGCCTTTTTGGCGGTGGAGAGATGGGGCCGAAACTTCAACTTTGCAACTGCAAATGCCGAATTTATCCTGCGAGTTCTCAATTGTTTTGTACTTTCGGGGATCCTTTGGGTAACATTTTGGGCTATTTGAGCCATTGGATGAGCGGCAAAGTTGCCAGCGAACTTCCGTTTTACGAAAAAGCCAAATACTTAAAATATTTAATGGCAACTGGAAAGGACTTTAGTTTTAGGGGCGGCCTATGTAAGCCTCAAAAAGACTAAAATCCGAATAAGATCACATGATATACCGATGTACTTTTCAATGGTAAATTGCTGACACAGCGCTTTGTTGCATTTTCGGCGATACTACAGCACCCCCAATCCCCAACCAATTTATCAACATTTTCGATTAGCTTACCACGAAACTCCATTCCGGCGGAGATTTGTCACAAGAACCGCAATCCATTGGAGCAACTCTATCAAAATTCCGAGAATTGTCAGCGCTTCGCATTGCCCGGCATTATTTTGATTAAGTAGCCCGGGCCAAATCGATATATCAACGCGTTTGCACGCGACATCCAAAATACAACAACCAACGTTCCCCAATTTCGGCTTCAGTATTCGGTGTTCGGTTTTCGGGGCTCCCCAGAATGTTTCCCATCCAGGCGAAGCTCCAAACCTCACTTCCATTTGCGGATGTACTACATACAAAGCCAAAAACCGAATACGACAATGACAAACGCAGGCGACATCTACGCACTTGTGCATTTGTATCTGTGGCCGTGTATCTGCAACTGTGTGTGTATTTTGTATCTGTATCTTTGCTTGATTTATAACCAAGCGAGGAGAACATAACCGCGCACTTTAATATGAATCATTTGACATATTTCGGATGTTGTCTTTGTTTTTAACCGTCTCACATTTTTGATTTATCGCTCCCTTCGTTTTGCCCCCTTCATTATTGCTTCCTGGCTTCATTACGGCGAAGGGGCGAGAGGAGGACAGGGGGATAAAAAGGAAAGGAAAGCGGAGGCGACAAAAATTAGTGACAAAATTTATTGCATGTGTGTTATCGTTATATTCAAAGGTGACTGGCTGCATTCAAATCGTTTGCTCTTACTGAGTCAGAAAATTGAATCCCTTACCCAAGATACCAAAAAAATTCACGCATTCCCAGGGGAGAACATGAATTAAGAAGTTTGTTTTAAGAGGCACTCGGAATTTGGGGACCAATTAGGACTCAGGGCTATCAAAAACCAAAAAAAAAAAAAAGGAATTTCCATTTTAATAAGCATTTTTCGAAAATCTCTAAGACAATAAACCAGCTTCTGTAAAACACTCAAGTTCTGTCAATGCAACTCTGTAAATCGTAGCATGGTTGATTAAATGCGCGGATGGCAACCCTGTCTCTATAGACTTCTGTGTGTATTAAAAGGCTTTTTATTTTTCCTTGGAAATCCAGCAATTTAAAAAGGATCCCTCCATCAATTGGTAAATTGCGTCTGCTAAACCAAGTTGTCATCGCTTTTGGGTTCGTATTTTTTTATCATTTCGCATATCGGGACTGAAACAAAACAAATTTGCATACGCTAAGGAGGCAAAAACGAAAAGAAAATACCCGAAAAGGCCAAGAGAAACGAAAGAAATTGACTGTCAAGCGGAAAGTTAATGCAACTAATGACAAAAACACCGTCACCTGAGGGGGGTTGGACTTTTGCGAGGGTTTGGTAGGGGGGATGGGGATCGAATTGGGTGGAAATCCAAGGACTGTGCACCGATTCGGGCACTTTGGCACTTGATTCATTCAGTGACACTCACTCAATTTCTTGCTGATAAACAAATTGAATGCGGATTCCGAGAAACTTGTCCCCACACTCTTGCCCCCACAGAAAGAAAAAAAAGAGAGAGATGGGAGGGTAGCTTCTGCCCCTGGGGGCACACATACAAATGGAAGTGAAATAAAAGTTGAAAGGGAATAAATAACGAAAAGCGCATTGATTTATTTTAGCCAGTTTGTTGTTAACATTTTAACGATTTTGTCCTGGCATTTTAGCTCGTTTCTGGCTCTTTCATCCCTACCAACCTACCTGCCCGACTCCTTCTCGTATTCTCGTTGTTGTCTCCAGTGTCTGTCGCTTAGCCAAATTGCTGAACATTAGTCACCGATTGACAAGGCAAAGACTCAGGCCCAGAAAACCCGAATTGAAGTCGGGCCAAGAAGGTCCCCGAACATCTTGCTCATAGCTTTTCATTTCTACCTGCGCAGCACCTACGCTGAAAGAAAACTCGGCTTAAGCAAAGTATACAATATTAGTTGAATCAATCAAATCAACAGCAAAAACCTATTACTATTACAGCAATTTCGTTTTTGTAATGTGTATATAGAGTTTGAACGCAAACATTTTCTCGCAGTGGAACCCCTCCTGATTTATCATATACAAATCAACTAATTTCCAACTCGCCGATATTTTAATGAAATATAAAAAAATAGGAAATGAAAGGAGGAGGAATAGAAATCGGAAACAGAATGGTGAGCAGGTGACTTCAAATAGAATTGGAGGCAGTGAAATATTTTTTTCGGCTACTGTCGCTCCCGCTCCCATTCCTCAGACATTTGTCAATGTCGCCTGTCGTTGTCGCTTGGCCAGGTTACCGGCACTTTGGCTAATGAAACGCCATCGAATCGATGGATCGTAGGCCATATAAAAAGCATTTGGGTGCTACCTGAATTGCCACTGCACTTAAATCGAACAAAAAATATTCGAATTCAAATCAGAACTATGCATGGCATACAAAAATGATAGCAGCAACGGAGCCAGCCTTGAAAAACTTTTAATTATGCATTCCTATGTGCGATGATTCATAGATGAAGATGGTAACCCCTTTCCCCAACTGCTTACATAGTCATCAAGCCATTCAACAATGACTAAATCAAAATTATTTCGATATGTTTTTGTTTATGATTTTGAGGTTTTGTTTATGTATGTATTTTAATATTTTTTGTATGTTCTTGCCATTCCTCTCAAGGGACTAGCTGGCTAATATTTCAACTGTGTCACATCGAACAAAGGCAACTCTGTGAGCCGCAGCTATCTTTTTGCGCTGCATCTGCAATGCGGGTGACAACCCTGCCGTAGATTAGGTTTTTGCTCACTTTTTGGCCAGCTTTTTAGTCTCTTTCGCCGCTTGGTTGTCTGCTTTGTGGCGCACTGGCGATGGCATCTTCTTTTGTTCGCCTGACAGCCGTTCGTTTTGGGCCACCCTCCGTTTCGTGCACCTATGGTTTTTGGAAACCCCCACATTTTGGGATGAGCACTTCCCCACCCGTTTTGAATAGTTGGCCATTGGCGATGTGTGTGGAATGAGTGTGCGACACTTGGCGATTGCCCGTGTTTGCATTCTACAATGGACCCAAAACAAGCAGAGTTGCCACCCCTCGATTTAGCCGTCTCCCTTCTCGCATTTTCCACCATCAGAAACTCTCTCTACCATCTCGCACATTTGCCCCAAATGGGGAAAGGGGGGCTAAAAACGGTGGAAATGCCTGACGAAAAATTTCAAACACGTTTCAATAAAATTCAATTTGTAGCACATTTCAACGCTTTCCGCTTTCTCCTTTCCACCCAACCCCACCCCCCACTCACATATGCATGAATTTCCTTTTGCACTTTGGGTACACAAAACCCCCCGAAACCCCCGACCGTTTTTTTTTTATTTTGGAACCCATCTCCATTGCGTTCGCAAACCATTTTGGCACTTTGCTTTTGAGCTATGCAAAATGAACGACAACAAGGCGCAGCTTGTTGTTCCTGTGAATGTGTGTGTGTGTGTGTGTGTGTGAGAGGGGTGGTTCGGGGGGTTCCAAGGGGGTTCCCAACCACCCCTTAAACCCCTCCGTAAATTTCGCGATATTTTCGATTTCGCGTTTACTTTGCCTCCTTTTGCGGGACTCAAACCAAGCTCAAGGATATTTTTCATACATGTCGCACGCACGCATACCCCATTTTCCGCCCACAGCCACAGCTCCCCCCACTCATTTTCCCCACACAACGACCGTTCTGCCCGCCACCCACTTTTCGGCACCCAAACTCATGTGTGGCATCCATTTCCCTCTGCCAACAAAATGCAAATGCAAACAGCATACGAATTAGTAAAACGGAAACAGGCGTTTGTGTTTTGTAATATTTGGCCCAAAACAACACACAAACACACACACACACATGCCCAGGAACAGGAACAGCACACTTATACAGGTAAACAGAAAGGAAAAGGATATAAAATAAAATAGAAACGCACTCTCACTCACTCTTTTCACCTCGGTTCACCTCGGAAGACCACCTCTGGCTCTCACCACACCATCACCATCTGGCCCTCTCTTTCTTCGACCATCGTGCTCTCTCTTTCTCGCTCTGTTTGCTTTCATCGGCTTCATTTTGATATTTTTGCTTAAATTCCCAACTGGCACGTTTTGTAAGCCAACCGAAAAAGCCTCCTCTCCCTACACAGCAAGAAACTTATCGGCTAATCAATGCGATATCGTAAATAATACTGCATTCAGTCCCAAAAAAAGCTAGCCAAAACTAATAATTTTTTACTAATTAAAAAAAAGAACAGTCCAACTCTGAGTCTCCAATCTAACATTTTTAAATACTAAACTTGAAGAACACTATTTAATAGTCAACTGCCAATATCCTTTAGTTACATTTAAAGTAGCATTACTTTTTTTGCTGTGCAGCTCTTCTTCCTGCTCCTTCTTTGACTTTTTCTATTAGATTCGCAGCGATGCGTAAGGTTTAATAAGCAGCGCGTGATATTCATTATCCACAAAGGCACAGGCCAACAAAAAAAAAAAATTAAATTAGGAGGTGTGGCATGAAGGAAAAATGTATTACGCTCGCCTCGTGTGGAGTTTGCAATAATGCGAAATGAATATACACACACACACAGGCGAAGAGGGCAGAAATGGAGGAGTCGGGGGTGTAGAAAGACCCATCCATCAGGACACTGGACCCTCCGCGCCACCCTTCTAACAAAATAAATAAAGTACAAGCGGGAAAATCAAGTGAAATCAATTTAATACACTTTTCATCTGGGACTGAAACTCGGGTGGGGTGGCAACTCTGCCGGCAGAGGAAAAGGAAAAGAAGGAAGGAAAACAAATGGGATGAGTTGGTGGTGGGCACCCTGATTCATCTGTGATTCACCATTTTCTTCAGAGCGGCTTCTTTGCCTGTGGCCTAATTTATTACATTTTAATGACTTTTTCATGCACACGCCAAGTCAGAGGATATACATATATACATACATGTATATATGTACAAGGGTGTCTTCGTGGTGAGCAAGGCGCATAAATCGCATCTTGATATCGCATTGATATGCAAGCTGGCACCGCTCAGGATGGGCCACATAATTAGAAATTAGAAGGAGCCGGGACAACAACAAGGACACTCCTGCGATAAGGATCGTGACAAATACGTATGGGATAGAAAGGCGCTGGAAAAAGTGGGCATGGGTAAACACCTTGTGGCAGTCCCTTGTGTCAGCAGTCCATTGATAGGTCCATGTGATATATATTATGTTACATCTATCTATCATATAAAGCCTATATGGCATACATTTCTCTTACTTTTTTTTACTCCGTCTCAATGAAATTAGATTCAATTCCGCCAGACTTTCTATGACTTCCTGTCTTGGTAAACCGGAATGCAGCAACATATTGCACAAGTCCTGCTCATCTTGCAACTGCTGGATGGATGTGAGATGCTGGGAATGCTGTGTTGTGAATGTTGTGTTGCGGCCACATCAGCAACTGTTAATGGCTTCGACAATTTGCATTTTCGGCAATCAAATAATGTTTGCCATCGCCTGCAGTTGGCGTCGTCATCATTGCTCGCACCACCGCATTACAATGCTCCAAAAAGTGGGTGGCGGTGGGATGGGTTTGGGCTTGGGTGTAAGGTGGGAAAACGGGAATGGTGATGGTGATGGTGGTGGCGATGTTGGTGGCGGTGGTGCAAACGTTGACAGGCTAATTACACATGCCAGTCACAAGTCACTGAGTGCGCCGGCAGTTCGGGAAGTGGTTATTTGGCTATTTGTCATGCGGCCATGTCGATGGAGTGTCGATGGAGGTTGCGTCATAAGTGCCCAAGGTGTAGTTTCCCGATCGGCGGTGCACGGGGGAAATATGTATCTTGTGGCATGTATCAGCTGAAAACTTCCATCACTACGTGAATGCCTTTGGAATAATAATAATAATAAATATGATGCCCCCTTTTTTTTCGCCGTGTATTGTTGTGCGTGCAGCGCGCTCAACCTGTAATTATCGCCCGAAAGTCTTTCAACTTAATTACGGGCCGCGATCCCGGCAACTGTTGCACCCTCATCACAATATCATACTTCGCATAACGACAGCTGGGCGCTCAACTCAGAGATACAAAGATACAAAAAAAACCGGAACCCTCCAAGCCAACATATTATCAGCCCAATCTGGAATCTGAAAATGCCGAATCGAAAACCCTATAGCTAAGACACTAATCCCATTATGGCACTTCAAATGGATGCCAAACCCACGACGATGATGATGATGATGATGAAGGGATGTATATTTGGGGAAGTTCTTTTGAAATTCGAGGTAGGTCAGATATTATCTGCTCGAAATCAAAGCTGAAGATTTGATTTTAAACTGAGATTTGCACATATAAGGTAAAATATCTAATCGCAATGTATCTCAGTGCAGTTAGCGCCTTAAAGATTTCGCAAACTTCTAATTCTTGCACAGCATTTAGATTGACACTTGCCACTCGTCGTAAAAGTTTATTGCACTTGCCCGATTTGCCAACGTTCTTCTCTTCGGGCTGATTGCATTCTCATCGATCTCTTATCGCCTTGCCAAAACTTTTTCCCACACCTCGAGATAATGCTTAACCCTATTAGGCCACGCCCACTTGCTCCGAATGTCTGTTTTAATTGCTACCGTTGAGTGGCCCACCCACTTTTCCCAGCCCGATTCTCACCCGATTTTTTTCTTTTTTTTTTTTTTTTGTTGGTTTTGTGCAATTTGCATGCGATGTGTCGATGGGAAATGCCAAGAAGTTGCCAAGTGGAAATGTTTGCCGAACACTTTGAGTGCGGTTTTTCTGTGGACGGGGGCGGGGGATTTTGAATGGCAGTTCAATGGGAAATTCTGTCTGTATTTTCTCCCCCTGAATCACTCGTTTTTCTGGGCCAGGATAAACATGTTAATTTCAAGAAATGCAAAAATTCTATAATCCGATTTAATGTTTTATTCATTCCGTCTGGAAAGGAGACGACACGCACACACATCCCAGTTGAGCAATTAGAATTTTAAATTTCGCCTGCCTAGACATCGGCAGATTGAAGCTTACTTTTTGATAAATATGCAAAGGCACTGAGAAAAAAAATAGCAAATTACAATAAAATGTTAAAATACTAGCTGATATTTTAGGTAAATGTTTCAACAATAAATTTTAGTAAAAGCTTAAATAAAATCTAAAAACCAGATTTTGAAACGGGCTTTCAAAACTGATATTGATTCAGTTTTATTTTCGTATTTTATGTATGCAACAATAGAAAATAAAACAGTGTATGTAGATGTCCTACTCTCAATATATATTTTTATCGACATCGACGCACATTAACCTACTTTGGGCGCCATTTTCCTCCGGCTTCTTTTCTCGTCTTTTGCTAATGTTGCTCCTCATCCTTGTTAGATATTCAAATTTGTCGAAAGACATGGCAGTAGAGGGGGGCAGAGAGATGGGGGGGGGGATGTGTCAGCTGCAAGGGGGGTCAGCATCTGATTATGCGTTGACACCAATTTGATTTTGGGGAGAGATTGTGGGATTGTACTTCAACTTGCTTTTAGTGTGCTCGAGGAAACTTTTTAGGTTTTCTCCCCTTTTTACTTGCAAAAAAGTTCGTATTTTCTTGCATAGGATAAAGTATTTAAAAAATATATCAGTTGAAAGTTTCATATAGGTAAAGACCATTGTATAGATTTCTAAGTTTTTCAGCCTTACTTAGACTTTCACTGGCTTACAGCATACTTTAGTATTTAGCTATTTATTAAACATAAAAACCTATTTTTAGACGGTTGGCTTTGTGCTCGGCGCGCTGCCTTCGTTTCTCGTCTTGGTCAAATATTATTTTGTATCTTGTATCTGAAGGGCTGCAGAGGGCTATACGAACCCAAACCAATTTGCTGGTTTCCTGGGATAAGGTTTTTGGGGTTCTGTTCTGGTTGTTCTTGTTGTTCGTGGGTTCTTCGTTTTTATTTACTTTTAATTTACTTTTAATTATAAATTCATGCTTTCCTTGGCTGGGATTAAGCTTTAAATGCAAAGGCGGCAAACAGAGAGTCTTGGCCGCCCGCTTTTCTCGCAGGACTTTCTCCTGAAAACACCCAGCTACCAGCTACCAGCTCCCAACGCGCTGCCTGTTTGCCTTGGCATTTCTCAAATGAGAAATGAAAAAAGGCACAAGGAGATGGCGGCGGCGAAAAGCGGAGGAAATTGTTTGGGGATGCGTCATAAAATTTGTATTTGGGCCATATGATTTATGCCCCTCCAGTTGGCCTGTACCCGGATATTTATACAGGCTCATCATTCGCTTCAGTGGGCGGCCACTTGCGCCCAGATTCCAAATTCCAAATTCCAAATACCAACTTGCAGATGAGCATGGTCCTCAGCTCCCGTTCGGAATTAATTTCAAGTTTCGCTTTCAGTTCGCTCTGTTGTTTGTGGCTTTTGTTTATTTATAGCGTTTCCCTTCGCATTTGCCAACTAATTTAGATGATTGTGGGCAGAAGTGGGCCACCCACTTTTCCTTTTGACCCGAAACCATCTGTCCTCTCTATTAGTTTCGGCAAAACATTTTACTCGTTTGCTAATTTTCACTTCCGTTCCGTATATATATATATATGTATGTGTGTAATATTTGAGCTTTCTAATTGACAAGATCTGTGGATCAAAGTTTAAAGCAGCTGGGAAATATGTTTTACTTCAGTTTGGATTTCAACAGTTTTATCTGATTGGAAAATATCCCGGCTTCGGCAGAAGTGATTTTTTGTCCCTATTTTGCGATTTCCTTTTTTTTTGTTTTTCTTACATTTTTTTTTACTCTTCCTGCCTTTTGGTTTTCCATCTATCATCATCCCCATTTATACGCGCAAATATTTGCGCTTTACTGCGGATTTTCCTCCTTACCGCCACCCCACTCCCCGCACCCTTTGTTTTGCCATTTTCCCAGCTTTTTTTTTATTTTTTTTGGACCGCTCCTCGTGGTCCTTTGTATGGATTTCCATTCAATGCGAATGCCGCGCAACGCAACGAGCCGAAATGAAAATGTTTAAATGAGAGATTGATTGGATTTTGATGAATTTCGGCTACACACTGATACTCACATGTACACATGTATATCCGCATCCTGCCTGACTTATGCTGATATGTGTGCCGCACACACACACACACACACATACATTTTTCTTCCTTTTTGATGCTCCTGAGCTCGTTTTTGTTGCTCATTGATAAGCGACCCGCCGAAAAAAGGCCGCAAAAAGAAGAAAATTGCGCACACAAAAATTACATTGAGATTAAAGTAATTCAGGTTGATCAAAAAAAAAAAAAATACCGGAAAAAGCATAGAAACAAACAACAATATATCATCCGTTCGAATCGAGTTTGCAAAATGTGTTAATTCGGCAAGGAATACTGAACTTTGTGTAGGCCTATTTTTAGCAAAGTAACACAATCATTCTGTAGATTGAAACCCAATATATACAGCTGTATTTCAATTTGAAGTAACGCTATACATTATAATTACTTATGGCAGCTCAGTTACTGATCGTTTTAAAGCAATAAATTCTTTAAAGGATTGTAACACAAGTCAAGGGTTCTTCCTGTTGGCCTCCAGAAATGAAAAAGACCAGGAAATGCAAAAATCAAAATCCCCAAAAAAAGTTACCAGTCGTTAGCAGACAATGCGATTTTTGGATCGGATTAATGTGCTACGGCGGATGTATTTATTGGCTAATGCATTGCTCATATTTCCGATTTTTTCTTCTTCTTCTTGCTGTTGTTGTTGTTCTCGACCATCAAGTGGACAATGTCCTGCGAGCTGTGTGTGTGTGTGTGTGTGTGTGTGGGTGCCTGGGGCGTCATTAGGTTCATATGTCATCCCATAGATGCGAAGCGCACACGGAACTAATGAATTTTTCATAAATCCCATCCACCGTTCGCCATCATCAAGGGTTGAATGGCCCTGTCGATATGGGGTGGGTTTTCCTTTTCGGGGGAAATGGTGAATGGGAAATGGTAAGTGGGAAATGGGAAAGCCATCCCGTCAGCAACCCACCCACCAACCGTTATAGCCCTGGCAATGTTCATTGGTCTGCGCTTGACACAAAAACCAGATTAAAAGATTATGTTGCAAATTAACTTGAGGGCGGTCACTGGACCCCAGAAGATCATCAGCGGCGTTATGAAATGGCAGAAAATTAATATGCTTACGAAGGGCAGTTTCCAGATTATTTAATTGCACGTTGCTCGTCGCGATAAAAGGTTCGCCTATCCCATAGCGACTATATGAACTCATATGGCTAATATAACTACAATTGGTTGACTTGTAACCATTTCGATATCTCTTGAAAGAAATCTCTCGTCGCGTTGCAGGACCTTCGATAATTGATGGACCGGAAATAAAAAAGCGGGCTGTGTTGGCAATCGAAAAATATGACCACGCCCATTGATTTGATTATTAGCCAGATGGGCGAGCATATTACTTTGCTTTATGGTCAAAATGTGAGGGTGTTGCGAAATTTCGGGGATGCTGCTGCTGGTGGTGGTGACTTTTCGCTGCACTTGCAGCTGCAGGAATCCCCGAAAACCGGGCGTCTAATTCAATTTATGCCATTTCAAATCGCAACTCAGGCATAGCGTCTATATATATTTATATATATATATATATATATTATAGAAGGGGGAGGGAGGAGGCCACGTGCTCGCCGGCCGATGACCCGCTGCGTTTTTCGATTTCCCGAATTTGTGTCCTGCGTTTTTCCGCCTTTCTTCCTGCGGCAATATCCGTTATTAGCTCGATTGATTTTATTGCCACACTTCTGGCAAATATTAAAAATCTTTCTCGCCTGCCGCCCAGCAGGTGGCAGTATGGCAGAAGCTCAACTAAACTCCAGCCGCTTTTCCCAAGGTTTTTCTCTTTTGCTTGCCTCTCCTCTCCGCTCCTTTTCATTTCCATTCCATTCCATTCCTTCCGCCGGCGTGAAGTGTGTTTGCCTTGGAGCGCCGCGTCGGCGACATCGCTGCATAATCCTTTGGCAAACACCCTCGTTACCTACGTATCCTTTTTGCACAGGCTCAAGCAGCCGTCGTCACTCGACAAACACAATTAATAAGCGCTTGGAAAAATGTTTGAGGCGCTTATCGCGCGACGCTTTTCAGGCCGTTTTTCCCCCATTTCCATTCCTCATTTTTACCCACACTTTTCGCTTTCCCGATTTTCACTCGCTGACAGACAAATGCAGAGCCGGCAAAAGGTAAAATAGGGGAAATTGGAATACGTCGACTCGAGAATGCTCTCGGATGGAGGAGGAAATTGCATAGGAGTTCGTGCAGCAGGAAACTTTAATTTAGTTTGTTTCTAACTACCTTTAGTTTATGCTACAAAAAGTGAATGATTGTGTGCAGGAGGAAGATGTGATACACATGATAAGCATACAATCGAAAATAAATATAGCATTTGAAAACGATATTAATATCTATAAATGTATTAAACATTTGGAATTTAACCAACACACATATAATTTGTTTAGCCAGCTAAGCTTTTTCTAAAATATTCACAAAAAATACGACACTTTAATGGATTATTTATTCCCTAGTTAAACTGCACGAAACCACCAACTCTAATTAAATTCATTCAATTTATTCTCAGAGGGTATAAACAAGCGGCAATGTGTGTGTGTCTGTGGGTTGTGTAAATAATTAATCTAGAAGTGACAGCAATTAAAGGCGCTTTTCAAACTTGCCAAAACTGTAAATATTTAATAAGGGCCCATAAACAGCGAAAATGATGGGTGGGTTGGGCGGTTGGCTGGGTGGGTGGTGCCGCCTTTGTCAAACAAAGCGGCGTGCGGCATTTGCTGATAATGACGTCGTGGAAAATTTCCCCCTTCTTTTTTTTCCTTCCTTGCTGGTGTGCCATCGCGAAATTATCAACTCAACGGCTGCAAAAAAGAAAACAGACACACACACACACGTACAGAGGGGAAAAGGACCAAGCGGTCTGCGCGACCCTTAATAATATTAATTCCGCCGTCATAACAAAAATTTAGCATGGCAACTCGCGGGCAAACCAGAAGGAAAAAAAAAGAATCAAAAGGATGAACCAGAGTGCAGTGGAAAAAATTCTTTGATCATTGGCCGTCGCCGCCAACCTCCGCCCCCCTACGCCCACGTCCATGGCCACGCCCCCAGGCGACTGGCTGCTCCCTCGGGGTGTTATTAGTCGCCCGACTTCACCCACGGGGCCAGCGGAGGGTTAAGGCCGGGGTTTTCTCTTTACCATTTCACTTTTTTTTATATATTTTTTTTTATTTTCGTATTTTGCAGAATCATCTGCCATGAGAGCGCGTAACTGATATATATTCCCACTCGACGGTGAAACAAAAAAGGGGGGCGGGGGTGGGGTAACACACACCCCACTTAGTTGCCATTTTTAGATCATTTACCTTACGGCTTAGTCGCGAACTTGCAATTTGTTGAGGGTCTTAAGTGGGAGAGAAATGTGGCAATAAAATGGGGGAAAATGCACAAGACTTTGCCGGTGGGGATTTATGAGATTGTTAATTAAATATTAGCTGCAAGCTGAGATTTTACCCCTAAAAAAATGGAAAGAAATTGGCAAAAAGGGGAAATAATATTTTCTTGTTACATTCTAATAATTAGAATTTATACTAAAACTCATAGAAGTTGTGCTTTCAATATAGTTTTTAATAAATCATTTTAGTGATTGATCTTTGGGGAGATTTCTGTGTAATAATTTCCATGTGCCCCCCTTGATTATATTGCGTGCATTGGAGCATGGAAAATTTGAGGGGCATTTTGCCCTCCAAAACACTGCTCAAAAGAAAATTGTGCAAAAAAAAGGGATATCAGAAAATGGAAATAAATCGTGTATAAAAAATTGTTCAAGGGGTTGCATTTTTGTTTGACGGCAGCAGCAGCAGCACCACCCGCTTTTTCCACCCCTCTCGGCCGCTTTTCCTCCGCCCCTGTATCTCCTGCGCTTTGGATATCCTTTTGCTCCTTTATTCGCTTGTTGCTCTTACGCTCGATAAAAATTGCTCATACGCGTGCGAGTGTGGGTGTGTGTGTGTGTGTGTGTATTTTCCCCTGTGGGCGTGATTACCTGCCTCCCTGCCGCCCACCGATCCCTTCGACGTCCTTCGCGTCCTGCGAAGAGCGGCAAAAGAAAATTTAATAAAAGCGCAAATTAATTTTGCGTCCAACCCTCGTTTTTCCTCCCATTTTCTTCGTCTGCTGTAGTTAGATACAAGTTTTGTTGTTGTTTGTGTTGTGTTTTCCGTAAAAGTTTTTCTCTTTCTTTCGCCCGTTCGCCTTTTTTTTCGCCGGCTTCTGCTTCTTCTTTCTCTGCTTCTTTTATTTTTGACCAAGAGTTTGAGTTTGGCGCTGGCGCTTAATTTATGGTCTCTGGGGCGCTGTCTACAGATTTATGCATAATTTGTAAATGAAAGTCAGAAACTAATTAAATTGATTTGCCCCACCACCCCGTGCCACCACCCACACTTTCCCGCTTTCCCGCGCACCACCGCCAAATGTTCCCCCAAAACTTTCTTTGTCTGCTCCATCGTTGCGATTTTCCCTTTGTTTTTCATCTCGCTGCCTTTTGTCTCAGACAGGAAGAAAAGAAAATTATGCTCAAAGGAAAAGCGGTTGAGGCTAGAAAAAAAAAATTGTTGTTGAAAACATTTTAAAGTCGAGCGGGATTGGTATTAAGTCGGCAAAATTGTTTTTCCATAAAACTAGATGGATACATGTCCAAAAAGGCAGTTTGAGGTACAAAAAACTAAAAACCTTTTGAATAAAAAAGAATATTATTTCAATATTACAATTTAGGTTTTATTTATGAATTTGCATTTTCTTATGATTTGCTTGCACATTTTTCTGTACTGGGTTTTTCCTTTTATACCCTACTTAAACTTCAACAAATCGAATCCATTATTTCCAACAATTATTTGACACTTTTCGCTGGAAGAAATCTGTGTTTTTGCCTTGGCAAATTCTAGCTATTTTCGCATGCGTGACAGGACAATGCAATTGCTCTGATTTGGTTGCAGTTGCCGATGATAATGTTGCACGTAGCCTTTTGCCACAGTTTGTTGTTCACCTATTTTTTTCCCCAGCTCTCTGTCTCTTTCGCTAGCAGTAGGGCTATCTCTTTCACGCCGATGCTGTCCCTTTTTATTGTGTGTTATTATTGATTTCGCGCTTCATTTTTCTAGCACGTTTTCAGCGCTTCACACACAGCGTGTAATTTCGTTGGGATTTTTCTTCGGTGCCGCCTCTTGCTATCTCGTTCTGCGCCTCTCGTGCCCTCTCTTTCGCCTCTTCAATATTCTGTGCGGTACTGTGTGTGTGTGTGTTTTTGTGAAATTTGGCGAAAATCACGTTTTTGGTGGGCGTTTTTGTTAGTTTTCGCTTTGTGCGGCACGAAACTGATGGCGGGGTAGCCAAGGGTTAAAGGGGCAGCGTTAACCCAACAATGCCAGAAAAACTAAATTCATAGTTTTGTTCCACTTCCACTCTATAAATGGATGTATGTGTGTGTGTGGGTGGCCCATTGAAAACTTTGCACAAACTGTTCAATAGCCTCGAGGCTCGATCGTTTTTGTAGGAGAAAACCAACTAAAATGGACGAAAAGTCGAATGACGGAAAATGCTAGAAAAATTGGAAAAAGTCATGGGAAAACGAGGGAAATTAAACAAATTTATTTAACAGCTTCCGTCGAGGGGAAATATTCCACTTAATGTTGGCAGATCTAAGACAACAATTTTTAAAAATGCAAAAAGTAATAAAATATTCATGCCAGTTATTTATTCTTACGTTTAAATCCTTTGGAGGAAAACTACTATGTTTCGCACTGTTGGCTTTGATGGTTTAATCAGTGATACTGATACTTCTATAAAATACGAAATGTGCCAATACAATACCATTAATGGCAGGTTTTCAGTTTATGACGATAGCATAAAGTAGTCAGTCCTTCAATTCATTCTCAAATGCTGTTCCCAACTGCATTTATATATACTATTTTGTTTTTTTTCTGCTCAGTTTGTCCCCATTGGATTTATGTCCCTTTCACGCAAACTATCGCCATCTCTCAGTTGTTTTCCCCACGGACAGTGCAAAAACAGTATTTATTATCACAAAGCGGAATAAACAGAAACAAAATTTAATAAAAGCAAAAGTTTTTCTGCAGCTGCTTCTGCTGCTGTTGTTGATTGCAAATGAAATGAATATTATTTGATTGAATAACAAGAGCGTCGGGCAAAAAATAATTGCTAGCAATCTTTGTTATGCGTTGCTTTTAAATCCAAATTAAATTAAACAATCAAGCACACGCGCTCACACACACACACACGCACACACACACACACTCGCAAACTCACATGCATTCAGCAACGAACTGCCATTTTGAGTTACAAAATGCGCTGCACTTAAAAGTATGCAACATTTTTGTGCGCTCTTTTTGCACCACTCCATATTGCGTGTGCACAACTTTCGTCGAGTGTCATGGTAGTGGTGGTGGAAAGTAGCGTTGCCTGGGGGGAAGGGGGGTGCAGCTGGAATGGAGAAAAGTGGGGCGAAAGTGGAACTGCTGCTGCGGCTGGTCAACGGCAATAATAATGGCAACAATATACACACGATGTGGAAAAGCGGAATGGGCACACACAAACTGCTGCCAAATGTATGCACAGGAAGCATTTGTAATGCCCCGCCAGCAGCGCGACCAAGTTGGCTCCCCCCACCCCTCTTGGCCATGCCCCCCTCCATTTGCCCACCGCTTTCCCAACTTTCCCCCCAGCTGAGCTTCCGCTGCTGCTCAGTCGCCTGCTGGTCAAGGAATTTCAGTCGAATTTGGCACCACGAACATGATATTACTTCGGCTAGAGGGTTACTGTTGGAAATTATATTATTTCCCAAATAAATAAAGCTCATAAAAATACATTTCCTAGTCTGTTTGCTTTTAATCATTAAATAAATAAATAAAATCCTTGCTATCTAAAATTGTTTACATATATTCATTATAGACGTCATCAAGTCCTACTTTCTTACCTTTGACTGGATTTCTTTAAATACCTTAGAATTTTGATAACTAAACAATAACTTGCAACTTACTCAGGCGTATTGCCTTGTCAACTATATAACCCTGACTTTCGAGGGTATCAAACTTAGTGGGAACAAAACGTTGCGTGTGTGCGAGAGTGTTGAGTGAATGGGGGGAATGGTGGGGCACAGTCCGCAGGCCCGCCTGCCAGACTGTTTATGGTTTTTGGCTACAACTTAATTTAAATTGTTTAATTCTATTATTGTTGCTAATAAATCACAGGCACAGCTTGCGCTGCTCGCTGGCTGGCTTAGTATTTGCTAAGCTGTCCCAAACTCACATAGATACACACGCAAATACACACACACGCACAGAGTGAGAGGCACATTTGTCTTGTGCCTGCTGGTGTAAGCGGCTTTCTGTTCCCGTCTCTCTTCCGGCAGGCACAGCCGTCTCTTTCGCTCCGGCGACCCCAGGGTGCCATTCATTGTTCTGTTTTGCATTCGTGCCGTCCCTTTCCTGCTATAAATTACACTGATCTAGTAACTTTTGTGGCAAAAACTCGTAAATTTGCAGCTTGATTTTTGATTTCGTTTTTTTTTTTTGTCTTCGTTTTCTAAAATTTTGAATATGAAATATCATACAGAACTTTGGGCACTATTCATAAGGCCATCTCACTCGACGGAGTTAAAATTTCAATTGAGAAATGAGAGAAAAAAAAGGGGGAAAGATAAAATACAAATAAACGAAGCCCGCACACAGGAACCGCATGTCAAATGCAGGCCAAATCGCCGCGAACGAGGGCTAGGGGCTGGGGGCGTGGCACACGCTTGACCAGCCGGCGACCGCTTGACATGGCCATAAATAACAAAGCCAAAATGGCGACCAAAACGACAGAGAGCCGCAGCCAAAAAACCAAAAAAAAAAAAATGAAAAAAAATGAACTGATTCTGAAAAGGCAAAGCGGGCCAAACCAAAAGCAAAACGAAGAGATACGAATAGGGCCAAATGCGATATGTCAAATACACGCAACAGCAAGTGACGATGAGCTCGGTACAATGGCAATGAAGTTGGTTTGACGGGGAATTTATAAAAATAATCGTGGGTCAGCGATAAGCTCCTCGAAATGGGTTAAAATGCGGTTTAGACAGTGCCATTACGTTGTATGCATCAACTCAAATTGAAGCAAGTGGGGCAAGTCAGAATGTTGAAATATTTAAAACAATTCGTTTGAAATCTGAGAAATATATATTTCATTTAGTACTTAAGCAAGATGTTCCAATTATAGGCCATGTAGTTCATATAATTGACTTCGTCTTTCGTTAGGAAAACAAAACAAATGTGAAGAATAACCTCTCAGAAAATCAAAATATTTGTCCAAAAACAATACATTGCGGCCTGAAGGCATTTTCCCGAAAAGACAACATTTTATGCCTTTAAGGTATTTGCTTGGCCAACAACAACGTGGCATTTATTGACCAAAAGAAAAAAAAAGATATCGAAGCCATAAAAGAATATTTTTTAAATCTGTTGAAGGAAATTAGTGGAGAGTGGCTTTATCTTTGCCAGTGTGTGTAAATCTATGACAAAAATGCGTTTCTGCTTTGGCGGCTGGAAAAGGTTGTAATTTCTGTTGCATACTTGCGGGCGGCTGCTGAAAATGGCAACCACACACCGACGACACACACACACACGCGCGCACAGGAATTTACAACAATGGCGGCAGTTATCGAGAAATGGCAGCAGCGACTGCATTTCCGCTTAATGTTGAGCGATAATAAAACACAAACAGCAACAAAATTCGCCCGACTGCCGGTCGGGGATAATGAAACTCGTCGTTATTTTTTGTTGTAATTTTTATTTTTACATTGCTTGGTTGCTATTTTTTTTCTCTTTTTTTATTGTTGCTTTTCGTGCAACCCATTCGCCCTTCGCCATTCGCCATTCGCCATTCTCCGTTCACAATTCGCCATACAATGGCCGGCGCGCACACATGCATTGATTTATGTTTTTTAATTTAAAATTTCCGCATCACTTAACCGTTAAAAATAATAATAACAATAACAGCGGGCCGCGGCAACAACAATAAGCCATTGTCCACGAGGATGCGATTTAAATATTGTAACATTGCCAAACGCGCAGAAGAAGCAGCAGCGAGCGGCGAAAACTTTTGCACATGTTTTAATTTCCGCATTACAAGCCAAAGTGCACTGAGCGAAACAGGTGGAAACGAATGCATAAGCATACCAAATGCATACACACATATCAAAATTAAGTATTCAGCTAAAACGAAATGAAATGACTTAAGTAAAAGTTAGCAATTTAGTTGTAAAATATGTTAGTGGTGCAGACTAAAACAGTGGATTTTTCTAAAGTTAAGTTAGTATGTTTACTTAGAATTGTAAACCTTAAAATTTGGAGTTATATTTATATTCATAAGTAATCAAGTGTCATGCACAATTCGGTTCGAGTGCATCCCCAAAATTGACAGCCAGTGGATAACCCAGTTTCCTTGCATTCTCTCCTCTTTGCAGACTGGGCGGCCACCCACAACAGATGCCGCAGAGTATGTCAACTGGCAGCAACACAATCGGCCATGGTGGCATCGATCGCGGCGGCGTTGGACTGCCGATGGGCGCTGGCACGATGCCCGGCGGCGTGGGCGGTGGACCGGGGGGCGTGGCCGGTGGAGGACCCCAGGTGGGCGTCGGTCCGCCCGGGAGCGGTAACGGTGGCAATTGCCAGATAAGCGGCTCACAGCCGCTGGTCATGCCCGGATTCCCGTTGCGTAATTCCCACTCAGCGCATGCACCGCACTATTCGCCATATTCGCCATCCAGGTAAGTTGACATCCATTCGGATATGTAGTAGTATTGGTAGTACCAGTGATAGTGATAGTGGTGGTGGTGGTGGTGGGAGCTGCGGAAAAAGGGGTGCCCCCCAAAATATGGTGTATATCTGGACCTTTCGCCCCGGGGGTCACAGTGAACACTCCTCGAGTGAATGAGCGTCAAATTGAGTGAGAAAAGTGGTGGTGCACTGGTTATGACTTTCCAGTCAACTGATTTTGTTCAAGAGAAGGCGGCTTTTTCGCTCGCGCAGCAATCGAGGATGTGCTGCACATTTAAGGGTAATTCTCACATTTATTTGATTATATTTTATTATTCAGAAAAGTTTTTGTGAACCAAGTAGCTTAGCTTACACATCGAAGTTGCCGCTGACTTTCATGCAATGATTGCAACGATATCCGACAGAAGCTTCCTCTGATTATCGAAAACTCGACACGTCCGTCAAGTAGCTGTGGATGCCAAGGATGATTGGGGATGCTCTGATCTTCTGCTGAATAGAACAGATTTTGATCTTAAAGCCTCTGTAATTCATGATCATTTGGCATCAATCATGAAAATATATCATTTTATATAACAGTTTCCTAATTCGTATAGTTTTTATAATTTTCTGTTCCTTTTAAATATCTTACATTTTGTTGATGTTTTCTTGTGAGATACTTACGACCTTAAAGACTCGTCTAGTTAGTATTTCAAAGTGATGCAGAAACTTTTTTGTGCAGTTCAGAGTTTCCTAGTTAGTGCCTAACTCCATAAGAAATTTTCCCCCGAGGGAGATTTCCACTCTTTTCCCTGTTGCTTTTTATTTTTCCCCTTCACCGAGTTGAATCACCTTTGAAGGCCTGACTCTCGGACACTTTTGAGTCTAACCCAATTCTGGGCCAACTTTCGAAAGTTGCCAACTCAAGAATTGTTAATTCTCTTTAAGCTGGGACCACGCCCCCTTCGCCAGCACTTACCCCTCTTCATTTTGCCCATATTTCCCCTATTGAAATTTCGTAACTCCCTCCGTCAGCGTTTCGCTCAACTTTTACGCAATTAGAGGCGACCACGCCGAAAGACTTGACAGCTCTGCCTGCGGCGGCTTAGACTTGTTGGCTGGCTGTATGTGTGATTAACACCCTTTTTTTGGGTCGAGATTGGGGCAGGTTGTCCTGGAAGCTGGGAGCTGGGAGCAGTGGTCCTTGTCCTCGGTCTTGTGCATCATTTTGCATGCGTTGCCTTTTCGGTTGGGGGGCTTTATTAAAAAAGTTGCCAGCTGTTGCCAGCAGTTGACAAACTCATTGGCGTAGTAACGCAGCGTTTTTGTTTTTTGCATTGGGAAAAATATTAAAATTTAACTTACTTTCAAGTTGCTTATTATTAAAAAATAGTCATTTTGTGTACGATCAGTTCAGCCGCTTTATGGTCACACTGGCTGCTTGCCTTATACACTTCCATTGGTCTCACTGATAAATAATGATCAAATGATCAAATTAAAGTAAAGTAAAGTAAAGTAAAGTAAAGTAAAGTATTGCTCATTATTTCTTATTATTTTGTAGCTTAAATTTCCTTTCTGTTGCGAAACTAGTATATTTTTCTCCGTGCTCTCCGTTGATTTTACTTGCTCTATGCGAATCGTGTTTGTTTGGTTGGATGGTTTCTGTGGTCCTTGTGATATGTCAAGCGACTAAAGCCGCAGGACAGAGTACAGGGTATGTGGGGGACAAAAAGGACATGGAGGCGATGGTGGCGAGTGGCTTTACTCCTGTCTTGCGGTCTTAATGCCCCGCCCCGCACCACCCCACCCCTTTTGTTAATTACAAATGCATTGCTCAGTTTGCTTACCGCTGCTATCTCATCATCATACTCTTTTCTCCATGTGTATTTTTACAGGTTTCACATAGATAAACGCTGTCAGCACCGATGTTCCTGGAAATGCTTGAGCATCGCCTTAATATTCGTATCCGTCGTCCTAACCGCCATGTTGGCGTACTTTGCAGGTAAGAACTTCTGGCTAAAAACATCGGACATTGTGATAATGCCAACACAGTTAATGAAAAATACACAAGCCCATTCGCACACACACACACGCACACAAACATGCGCGTACCTTTGCAAATATTCGTTCAGTGTATACATAAGTGCAAACTACAAACAAGCTATAACAAGGCAAATACATCAAGGTGTTTGCATTACATTAGCGTTAAATGGTGTTAACTTACACACACACACACACACTTTGGCCAGCTAAGAAGCACGGAGCATTGGCCTAGGTAAACACATACTTACATGTCCATACACTGAGAAAACAATTGACAATATGATCCATCGAAACTTGTTAAAGTACAAGACATCGATAGCTTTTAATGTTTTCAATTCTTAAGTATTCATTTACTGCTTTAATATTTATTAATTTATTAAATATAGATTTACTAAGTGCCTTTCATTAATTTTCTCAGTGTATGCACATGATGTATGTGTATAAATTCTTCGGCTGGTTCAAAATGTTAATTGATAAATGCACCAACTGCTGTTGGGTGCATCCTGCACAATTGACAAGCAAATTAGAATCCGCAAGTCCTCAAAGTTCGATGGCATCGGAAAAACCGCCAGATCGATTGAAAATCCATGATTGAAGGATATGCCCACAATCTTGGGAAGCACCCAAAATTTAATTAACTATTGCTGATTTAGCGGCAAACAGATTTAATGAGCATTAGTTAAAGTAGGCACTTCTTAAAAATCTTTAAAAACGCGTATAATTGCATTTCGAGTTAATTTTTGATAAATTTCCAACTAATGCTCGGTGAAAAATAAAACAATTTCCTCGTGTACGAGTTATGACCAAAGTTATGCTTTTCCTGGCAAATCTCACCTGAATTGGCAACAGATATTAAAATGGCTTTTTAATGTTTTCCCCTTTTTTTGCAAGTTGCACTTGCCACATCCGAAGGATGCTTTTCCCCTCGTGCTTTTTGCTCGTCCTTTTATATTCCTGTTTTTCCTGATGTTTTCCTCTTTTTTTTTTATATATATATATTTTGCTTTTTGTTTACAACTTGATAATTAAACACGTTTTGTGCCGTCCCTGGCTGTGCTGCCTTCCAAATTATATTTACAGGTCAATTTAATTCTTTTTGCCCATTTCTCTTTTCTGCTCTGGCGAACCTTTGGCTTTCCATGCCCCTCCCGCTCCCATCCACCATCACTTTTTGGCCACCCAACAACATCGTTGTTGTTGCTGTTGCTGTTGTTTTGCCCTGGCAAAAACTTTGCACATTAAAATATGTAAATTTTAATTTGAAACAAAAGGGTTGACGGTTGGCAGGCAGTCAGCCCTCGCCAACCGTTGACGGCAATGGCGACGATGACGACGCCTCCTCAGCCACCTTAAAATCCCCCAGAAAACCGCTCGGAAAACTGAGTCACCACCCCCTTTTTTCACCCATTTTTGGCCCCAACCTTTCGGCCATGCTGAAACCCCCCTTCCTGTAAATTTTCCTGTGGTGGCCTCTGTGCCCCGGCATTTTATCTAGTGAAACATTGGCACAACTTTTTGGACACTTTTAGCGTCTGTGCGTCGACATCTGGGCTGCCAGGTTCTTCTCACTTTTTCCGATGGGGGTTTTCCAACTGCCAACTGTTTTTTTTTCTGTTGTTTTCTTGTTCTTTTTTTGATAAATCTTACGCGAAGGCATTCAAATTTATGTGGCTGAACTTTAGCTACCAAAAAGAAGCCTTTTTGTGTCCGTGTGCCGAAATTTGTTAGGGGTTTTTGTGAGTGATTTGCGTTGTTTTCCCATGACATTTTCAGGTAAACAAGTTGGCCGGAAATCACAAAACAATTGTCATGCAAAAATCGAACCAGTGAGGAAATTCTGCGATGCCTTTAATAGAATTTATCCCTTCCATAGTATATATATTATATTAAATTGTAAAGCTCTAATCAAAGTTGTTGTGAAACCAAGAATTAGCCCTTATAACTTATTTTTTTTTTTTGTATTTTAGCAACATTATTTATTCTTGCTCCATCATCATCCAGGACTTTTCCCGGATTGTTTTGCTAGTGCCATTCATTACCAATTCGAGCCACTCATTTCTTCCCCTATTTGCCTGCTCCTCTGCGCACTTTCTCCGCGGGCCGCCCCCCTCTCTCTCTCTCCATTTTCGCACTTTCTCCCTGCGTTTAATTTATTATCTACGCAGAAGAAGCAGCAGCAGCTGCTCGTGAGACGGCGGCACTGATTTACAGTTGGCTAAAAGCTGCGGCTTGTTTGGTGGGTGCTTTTTGGGTGGCTGGTGGGTGGATTTTGGGCGGCAAGGTTGTTGGTGCCGCCGTTGTTCCTGCTGTTGTTGTTGCTGATGGGGTTGCGGTGTCACAGGATTGCAAGTGAACGAAAACAAATTTACAACAAACCACGGGAAAAATATATGTGATGCCACTTGGCACATGGCAGCCCCCTCTCAATCGCTCCCCCCGCCGCACTCCACACTCCACGCCCCTCGCCTTTTTTGGCACAAAATGAATTTAAGTTGAAAAGTTGTGAACATTTTGTGGATTCGGGTGGGGGGTGGTTGGCATTTTTGGGGAGCTGCTGCTGCGTGTGGATTTCACTGATTTAATTGTTGGCAGCCAGTGGCAGCAGCAGTAGCACATGCTTGAAATTTATCTTTTAAAAATAATGTATTAATTTTTGTGGCGCCCCTTGTTTCTTAACCACCATAAACTCATTTGTGTAAAAAGCTTTTTGTGTGCGTGGGTGTGTGTGGATGTGTGTGTGTGTTTGGGTGCTTGGGGGTCGCTTTATGGTTGAATAGTTTTAGAAACTGTGGGGTTAAGATACCGACTGGGGAACAGGTGAACCAAAAATTAATTTACCTCATTTTTATATACGTATATATTTTGGTTTTGCAGTCAAACTTTTCGCCCTTCGTGTTTGCTTAATAATTTTCTATTAATTAAGGGTTTCGCCATAAAATTAGCCAGCAATTGCGGTTTGAGGGGCGCCAGCTGTTTGGGTATTTTAAAATATATACACTTGTATATGCATGCGTATATGTATGCATATATGTATGTGTGTGTGTATGTGCGAGCACACTCAGGAAACTGTATAATTATATACAAATATGTGCGGCCCATTGTCAGTTAATTAACAGGCAGACAGCTTGCGTTTGCTTGTTTGCCTTGTCAGCCTCACGAGTTGTTCTCTTTAATTTGATTTACATACTGTCTCCATTTGCCACGCCTCCCACCGCCCGCCGCCCCAAATGATGATGGAAGATTTCAGGCTTCGAGCAAATAAGCACAAAAAGCTGGGAAAATAAAATGAATATTTTTCGTTGCCTACTTATGAGCGCAGCGCAACGGAAGATGTTTGCGGCGATTGCGTGCAAGAGTAATTTGTATAATTTGTATTGTATTCTGATACAGACGAACCAATAAACTTATCAATGCAATTATTTAAATAGTTTATAGTTATTTGAGAAATAAATCTCGAGGTGCACAATTTTATGGATATTTTAATGCCTAAGTAGTCACAAAGGATACGTACGTAATTACAGATTTTAAAGCAAACTTTTTATGTCTCGAGTTTTATGCTTTAAACTTATCCACTTTTGGCTGTGAAAAGTGTTGACGACTGACAGCTTTAAGTGCACATTTGCACATTTGCGTATGAGGCACACATAGCGATCTGCATGCAGCTGTCATATCTGTTCCGATAATCGACCGCAGTGTCAGCCGAGTGCGAGCGAGAGGCTGGGGCGGGCGGGAAAGAGAGGGGAGAGCCGGTGACAAGTGCAACCGCAGCAGCAGCAGCAGCAGCAAAAGCAAAAGCATCAGCATTCGCCGCCCATAAAGTTGCATAAATGTTTGCCCAGCGATTTACAAATGTGCCACTTTCTATCACAACAAAAGCAGCAGGAGCATCGAAGCAGGACAGCAAGTCCCAGTGCGAAAGAGACAGCGGACCAGACAGACAGACCGACCGACAGACGGACAGCAGTTAATATGCTTGACTGGCAGCTGGCCCTTTCAGGATGCGCATTGCAGTAGTTATCGGAAATAGGTTAATCGATTTTTAAGCAGATAACTATCGGAAACTCATTCGATATGCACTGTTTCACAGACAGATGGAGGCCGGCCACGCCCCCCGTTCCGATGGCTTGTTTCCCCCCTCAAGAATACACGGTCAGAAAAAGCAGGAACTGAAAAGGGATTTCATACCCACTCGATTTTAACTAACAAAAATTATGATTAAAAATTTAAATAAGATTAAATATATCTTAGAGAAATATGCTTTCCATTGAGTGCCACTTGTTTCTCACTGTGCTCCTGGCCACGCCAACTGGCCAAGTGCGTTCGTGCATCCATCTGTGTTGCAACTCCAGTGCTCCAAACTCACCTACCTCCCCCCCCCCTGGAAGCGCCCAACCTGCTCTGCTGCAAACCCCCCTGGCTACGTCCATGCACCACCAGCTGTGTGTGGTTGCATGCCTTACTGCCTTTGCTCCTGGTTTTGCTTTTGCCTTTGCTATTGCACTTACTGTGCTATATATAACTGCTGCAATGACCCCATGGGGCTTATTCCGTACAGCTTTTATTTGCCATTCCGTTCTATATATACTTGGATATACATGCATACATATATATTGGCCTGACCACCCTGGAAAATCCGTAGAAAAACCCACCAACTGACCCCCTTTAACATCTTATCGGCGTTGTCATTTACAGCAGCTGGCCTTGTAGTTTATGCGATTTTATTTTCATTTCACTTTGCGTTGCGGTTTGCTGGAAATTTAATTTGTTGCTGCCTTTGGCTCTGTGTTGCGGTTATCCCAGCCAGAGCCACGCCCACATTTTCCGAACCCAAACGGAAAATGCGAACTAGATGCGCACAGTGGGCAAAGTCCCATTGCCCCATCCCGCAAAATGCAGTGTATCGAAATGCATATGCCAATGGAATATTCAGCCGGTTTCCTTAGCCCAGCCAACTGTAATCCGATTATGCCAGCTGTTATTATGGCCACTAGGATGTCGTCTTAGCCGCTGGAAAGGTAACTAACCGACCGAGTGGGCTCCTAATTACCGGGATGCACTTAAGTAGTCGAGGGTCAACGGAAGGTGCGGCCAAATAGTTGGGGTTGCATCTGATTTGAAAATACATTTCGGGCTTTTTGCGAGGGAAAATCGAAGAAAATCCAGTGCAACTTAGCTGCAAAAGTTGTCCAAAAGTATGAAGTATATAAAATGAAACTTCACCTTTATATTTTAGCTTTGCAGAATATTAGTTAGATAGGCTCCACAAATAAAATGAATTCGGAAAATATTCATGCTGGAGCAAATGCTTTTCTCTTGCATGATTTTGAATCAATTTACTCGCACATTTCTTTGCTTTGTGGTACACATGAACTTCCGTGACTTCTTTTGCAGTAATTGACTTTTGCCCTGGCTATTTTTCAATTTCGGGATAGACAAATGCCAAAGCCCCCCTTGTCAACCGCAATGTGTCCTGTCAAATGCACTAGAATCGTTCGATCGATGGGGGGCTTCACTGTACCGAGCTGCCAATTAGTGAATGGAATTGTTCATTTTTCTGCGGTTTCCTTTTGCGCCTAACGAATTATGCAAAGCACTCGGAAATTGTCCTGCTCGCATTTCGTGTTTCCTTTTCAGGGCTGCAAAAACATGGTAAAAACATACTGAACGCTGGGCGGCTGGGCGTGGCAGGAAGAGGGCGTCGGGCTGGCCAATCAACCGGAAATGCGAACGTCACGCACAACCGCAACAAAGAAAGTCAATTAGCAGAGGAAAAGACCGAAGAACAATGTTGGCGGAAAAATGGGAGGAAAACAACAAGCTAGATGGTTTCAATTAATGCGTAGGCCGCAAACAATTTGCCTAAAATCGCCATCAAAACAAGCATATCGAAAGACATTTCAATTTAAATTACATCGCATACAAGCACCAGCACACACTCACACACACACACACACGCAAAACGCAAAAGGACATTTGTCACTTTCAACTGTAATGGCCGCTGGGCGTGCTCCATTCGCCTTTCTCCGAAAAAGGTGTGCGCATGTCGTTTAAATAAATTATTTTCCTTAAGGAAGTGCAATTAAGAAAATGTTTCATAAATTTCCCAGCCGGTTGTAACTTTTGCCTGACCCTGACACTGGACGTTTGGACATGGTTTTTCGGCGCTTCTCCTCGCTCAGTTTTCCAGCCCGGCAGGAGCAATTAGTGCTAGTCGTCCTAGTCCTGGTCCTGGTCCAAAACGCCTGACGATGTGTCTCATTAGGCGGGAGGACAGAAGAAAGTGGACGAGAACGAGAACGAGGACAAGAACTCTTTTATTCATGACGACGCCCATGATTCGAAAGTGGAGCTTCTGCTCCTTCTAAAGTTTATTGCCCACTTCCCGGACGAAGGGCGGAAATAATTAATCGAACACATCCGTTGCACACCCTTTGAGCCAGCAGCAACTGGAGCAGAACTCGAGTGGGTCTAAAAATAAAGCCAAGGGAGTGCCACAACACCCACAACACCCGCCCACCCACATGGATGGGGTTTATTAGGAAAATGCTTAAAAAAATAAATTAGTGAAGGCATATGGGTATTGAGGAAAAACCTGGGCGACATGTGTCACACTAATGATGTGCAGCACAAATGTTGATGAGCAGGAAACAAAAAAAAAAAACTATCAGCTGGTAATTAATTTTTGATCATATCAAGTGTGATTTCTAAACAAGATTTGCCCACCTAGAGTGTCAGCATGCAAGTTGGCAAAATGTCTGTAATACTCTAATACTTTGGTTCTCTATCGAAAGTATAGATTTATGCACATCACATCATAAGGTCTTTTTTATATTGTTCCCAACATTTTCTCCCTGTGCAACACCCAGTATGCTACTTGACTTACAGAGCTGAAATAAAATCTATACCACGTTTGGCTTCCACTTGAGGAATATAAAAAGCAACTAAATAACCATTAGCGTGAGTAAAGCGTGGGGGTTGTGATGGATGTAAGTCGGGTGGGTGTCTCGGTATGGGGCAACAAATTGTAATCAAATTTAATTGGTGAACGGAAAACAACGCGAAGTGAAGGAAACCCGAATCGAATCGAATCGAATCGAGCGGAAGGGAAACCCAACCAATTTCAAGGAAGCTTCCCACCATCGAGAGTCCTGTATTCGGCGATGGTGCGGGGCTGACAGGACACTCGAATGAAAAGCTTGTTAACTTAATAGAACCAACTGGGCCGAGCTCTTAATTTATTAATGATACCCGCCATATATATAAGTATACATTGTTCCTTCTCATAGGACTCTGACCAGTTTATCGATGGGAATGGGGTGCATTAGTTTACATGTCAACGAAATGTGTTGTGTGTCCTGTCAATTGTCCCGAATTGGAATTGGGCTAAGAATAAACAACAAGCCAGCAAACCGACAGCATTTGCAGCCATTACTCATATATTTATGATCCGCACGCTCTCTCGTCCCCAAAACGTTTGCTTGTGGCAGTCCGCACTGTACACACACTAATGCTCGTATATGTGGCGTCCATATAATGCGCCCCATTAACATAATTTCAATCGATATAAATGTGGCAAGGTTAATTGCTCGCACGGGATTTAGTTTCTACGGAATTCCGCTCTAATGTGCAAAGTGATTATTGCAAGTTCCGGCTATTTATGTTAGAACTTATTTTTGGATCTGTTAAAATGTTAGAAAAATTAAGTAGCATATTTAATCTAGAATCTAGAATATCGTTTAACGAAATAATAGTTTAAGGGAAGATTAAAGAAAGCCGTAGACTTATCCTTCTGCCGTGGGAAGCGCTCATTCCAGACTTGTTTAACCCTTGTTCGCCCAAGCTGTGCGTTCCAGCGAGTCCTTCAATCATTCGCCTGCCCTCCTTTCTCGATGTCCTGGTGGCCAGGACCTGCTGGCGCCGCATTCCCACTGCCAATGGCCATAAATCGCCAGCCATAGTTATCGATAAACGATAGCCGGGAGGGGTTCTTTTTTTCCGCTCCGTTTTCCAGCAGCAAAATGCAAACGTGTTAACAACGGCCACTTTGTGTCTGTGTGTGTGTGTGTATGTTAGTGTGTAAGTGTCTGAGCGTGTGCGTGTGTGAGCAAGGGTCAAGGGGTCAGCGGAGAGGGCGGCAGTAGTTTTTGATTTATACTCGTGTGCATATTAATATGGCGTTAAAATATGATGCCAAAATTTATGTGTGAAAAACAGGGCGGTGCAGCAGCTGAAGCCACCAACTACAGCACCACAGAAGACATTATTGCGATTCTCTTGGCCAAAATGGCAGCATGAGGACCAGATTTATGGCCAGCACTGTGGCCATCTCGCTTACCCTTCCCACTCCCCGCTCATCCTGCTAACCGGCTGGCTATATCCCTCTCTGTCTGTCGATTTATGGGCGCACATTTGGCCAAGCCGAATCGAAAATCCAGCCAAGGGGCACAGCCAAAAACAGAAGGATATAGTTTGCTTGGGTATTCCGAACGAGCGATGTGTCCCATAATCTCAAAAGCTTTAATTGCACTTTCTGTCGGCAGATAAGATGAAACAAAACAACACCTACATACACTCAATAAGTTGTATCTGTAAGATCTGACTAATTGAGCACGTTAAATATTCAATAAACTAAACAATCAAATAATGCCATTTTTTTTTGCCTCTTGCAGCTGTCAGCTCGATGAAACCCAACATGGACAGCACCAATTGCATCCTAGTCCAGGACGTCAAGTCACAGCCCCACGATCTGCGCGGCGGACTGGCCAAGTCCAATGAGAAGGGCGTGGCCACGGCCTTCCCCACGGAGGAATCGATCCAGACCAGCACCTCGGACCACGGCCAGAATGGACACGGACTGATGAACCCGTCGGCGGGCAGCGGAGGCAGCAACTCGGGCATCCAGCAGCAGTTGCTGCTGCAGCAGCAGCAGCCGCACTCGATCAACCAGCCGCTGACACCGCTGGACGCGACCAATACCCATCTGCAGGATCACCACCAGCTGACCTACGGTGGCGCACTGCCCGGTGGTGTTGGCGGGATTGGCCTGAGCGGCGGTGGCATGATGAATGGTGGACTGAATGGCGGACTGGGTGGCCAGTTGATGCAGCAACCGGGTGGCGGCTTGAATGGACACCACCATCAGGCGCTGCAGCCGCAACTGGGCGGTGTGGTGGAGCTGAAGGAGTTCAATGAGGCCTACCATGCCACCATACCCGCGTACCAGTTCTGGACCTTGGAATTCCGCAACAAACATCCCGCATTCATTCGCTTCAATTTCACTTTGCCCTGGGGCGCACATTTTGCGGTCTATTCGCGCCGCAATGTGGCGCCTTCGGTGACGCAACACGATTTTGTGGAGTTCATCAAGGGCGGACGACTGGATAGCCACCTGAGACATCGACGCAGCTCCGCGAATGCCACCACAACTGGGCAAGATGTGGAGCTGTATCGCCAGGACAAGGACCAGAGTGCGGAATCGGCTCAGGATCAGGACTCGGAACAGGACGAGAGCCGCAGTTTCGACTCCAGCGAATCGTACGACGTGGAGACACCCCTCGATACGGCCAAACAGCATCTGCAGCGGATTGGCAAGCCCCAGAGCCACTGGGTGAACAAACGATCCGCTGGCGATGGCCTGCCCGCTCTGGATGTCGATGCCATGACGGTGAACGTATCCCTGCTGCAGTACTTGGACACCGGCCTGTGGTTCATATCCGTGTACAATGACGAACTGGTGGCCCATTCCGTATCATTGCTGGCCGAGGAGGCCGAGGGCGTCAGCACCACATGCCCCAACGATTGCTCCGGCAGGGGAAGCTGCTATCTGGGCAAGTGCGACTGCATCGATGGCTACCAGGGCGTGGACTGCTCCAAGAGTAAGTAATGCTTAAGAGAATACTAATTTGGCCAAGAATATACTTTTCAAATATCACTTGGGTTCAGCTTTTGGCCCTTGAACCACTGTTCCCTTATTCATTCCCCTTGTTCTCACCGCATTTTCCATTCTGCTCTTCCAGGCGTCTGTCCGGTTCTGTGCTCGGCTCATGGACACTACGGCGGAGGAGTGTGCCACTGCGAGGAGGGCTGGAAGGGCGCCGAGTGCGACATTCCGGTGGGCGAGTGCGAGGTGCCCAACTGCTCCAGCCACGGACGCTGCATCGAGGGCGAGTGCCACTGCGAGCGCGGCTGGAAAGGACCCTACTGCGATCAACGTAAGTGTCAAGGACTAGCCCACAAATACACTTAAAAAAATAATAATAAACTAATGGAAAATGCCTTGACTTTAAAAGACTCAGCATACTTTTTAGGGCCTTGTGCAAAAAATGTGGAATAGATAATGTATTTGCTGAAAACTTTTAAACTATAGGTGGAATAAAAAGATAAGGGACACACTTTTTTTTGTGTCTGGCGAGTGTGAGCTTTCTGCTGACTTGGCATAAAAATGCTAAAATTATTTATTTGCCTTGTTTGCAATTTGGAGCCAGCCTCTCGGTTCCGGGCCATGTTGACACTGGCCGATAAGGCCAGCGGACAAGGACAAGTGGGCGGAGATGGGCGGATGAACGGGGCGGGTGGCTGGCCCAAAGTGGATGCCAAAATATTTCAGTTATTATGCCGACGACACCGTCGTCTGCACTTCTTTTGGCCAAAAATATTCTGTCCTCGCTTTTTGTGTGTGGGCCTTAAATTGACAAAGGGAAAGGCAAAGAAATGCCAACAATTTTTGCCTTGTTTTTCATTTTATTTATACATATTTTATTTTTTTGGTCAAATAACTTTGAATTAGCCTTAAAGCAGACACTGAAATCGATGCGAATTTTAGGATGCAGCCAAAAGTTGTCGAATGTTGTTCGAACAAGGCAAAAATATATTTAAGTTAAGAAAGAAATATTGATGAATTTGAATTATGGATCTGAAAGTAAATTCCATAAAAGCAATATACCCCATGGCAGAATGGCTCAAAAAATGACTTATGAAATATGCAACATGCAACAACGCACTGAGTGTGCCTGTGTATGTGTGCATCGGACTCTTGGCATGTGATAACAAACAAGGACAAACAACAAACAGAATCCGAAACAGAAACAGGACCAAACAAACAAAAAATAAACCAAGACACAGGGAAAAAAAAGAACGAAAGCCCGTTGAGCAAACATAAAACGTATAAAATCGAATTTATATGTTGGAAGCATATTTCTCATACACATGCAGGGAAAAGTAAAATACCAGGAGGTCACAGGAAAAGTGGGCGGGGCGGGGCGGAAAAGCATGGCCAAAAGCCAACCAACAAAAAAATTACGAACGGGAAAAAAAATAAACAAAAGCTGAACAAAGCGGGCCAAAAGAAAAATTGCAACAACTGCGCAAAATTACCAACTTGAACTAAACTGGAATTTCATTTTAATGACCACTTTTGTACGTGTCCAACATACTAATCATGTCATGTGTGCATGTATGCGTGCCGGCGGGAGCGAGAGGGAGGCACCCAGAAAGAGATGGAGCGAGAGGGGGAGAGTCCTTCATGGCGGAAAGCTTTTTGTTTAGCCACGACTGTCACGATTTCACTGCCCCTCCAAATATATATACAATACATTTCCGCTCTTACTGCCCCTGAACTCTTTTTTTTCGTTAAAAACAGTAGAAACTCGCTGATAGAAACAGGGCTAAGAATTATTGTTAGAAAATATATTACTTAAACATAATATAATTGCATTTCCACTATAAATAGTCAGTATAAAGTGATAGAGATTGCCTACACATGTCCATCCTACGCATTATTCACTGTACCCATATGCCACTCGTCTGTTTTGTGTGTTGACTAACAATCGTTTTGTGCTCTCTTCCCCAAAAACCACCAAATGCTGACCTGTGACCTCTGACCACCACCACAACCACCCACTTCCGCACCCACTGATGATGATGATGATGGATATAAAGACGACTGCCTGGATCCATTGTGCTCCGGACACGGCACCTGCGTCGCCGGACAATGCTATTGCAAGGCCGGATGGCAGGGCGAGGATTGCGGCACGATCGACCAGCAGGTGTACCAGTGCCTGCCCGGCTGCTCCGAGCACGGAACCTACGATCTGGAAACGGGACAATGTGTGTGCGAGCGCCACTGGACGGGCCCCGATTGCTCCCAAGGTGAGTTGTAATCCTTAAACACTAATATGTCCTTAACAGCCGCTAGTAACTGTGTTTACAATGTTTGCCCTTATTGTTTCCTTACACTACAAAATATTAAAGAAAATGTGACACTGAAATCACGAGCTTATCCTTTTTGATACAAACTATCTAGACTTTGTGCTAAAATATTAAAAAATAGTGGTCCAAAACTGGAATGTCATACCTCTTTGAATTCGTAGCAAAATTCCCTATCGACCTGTATTCCAAATTGGAAAATAAAATTTTTAGCCATTTTTCGCAAATTTTGATGATGGTACCCCTTATAAAAAACGCGAAAATTTGTAAAATATTTGATTTTCGAAAATCATAAAAATTGCGATAGGGATAGTTAGGCATGTTTATTAGCAGCCCAAAACTGTCTTTATTTTAGCTTTACCTCCTTTTTTGGCCAAGTTATAGAGAAAACCCCGTATGTAAATATTTAAATTTTGGCAATATTATTATTTTGTTTTTTTGTTGCTAAAAAATAATCAGTATTTTCCCAATAGCAATAAAACTAGCTGTCCAAAAGTGGAATGTCATACCTCTTTGAATTCGTAGCAAAATTCCCTATCGACCTGTATTCCAAATTGGAAAATAAAATTTTTAGCCATTTTTCGCAAATTTTGATGATGGTACCCCTTATAAAAAACGCGAAAATTTGTAAAAATTTGGATTTTCGAAAATCATATAAATTGCGATAGGGATAGTTAGGCATGTTTATTAGCAGCCCAAAACTGTCTTTATTTTAGCTTTACCTCCTTTTTTGGCCAAGTTATAGAGAAAACCCCGTATGTAAATATTTAAATTTTGGCAATATTATTAGTTTGTTTTTTTGTTGCTAAAAAATAATCAGTATTTTCCCAATAGCAATAAAACTAGCTGTCCAAAAGTGGAATGTCATACCTCTTTGAATTCGTAGCAAAATTCCCTATCGACCTGTATTCCAAATTGGAAAATAAAATTTTTAGCCATTTTTCGCAAATTTTGATGATGGTACCCCTTATAAAAAACGCGAAAATTTGTAAAAATTTTGATTTTCGAAAATCATACAAATTGCGATAGGGATAGTTAGGCATGTTTATTAGCAGCCCAAAACTGTCTTTATTTTAGCTTTACCTCCTTTTTTGGCCAAGTTATAGAGAAAACCCCGTATGTAAATATTTAAATTTTGGTAATATTATTATTTTGTTTTTTTGTTGCTAAAAAATAATCAGTATTTTCCCAATAGCAATAAAACTAGCTATCCAAAAGTGGAATGTCATACCTCTTTGAATTCGTAGCAAAATTCCCTATCGACCTGTATTCCAAATTGGAAAATAAAATTTTTTGCCATTTTTCGCAAATTTTGATGATGGTACCCCTTATAAAAAACGCGAAAATTTGTAAAAATTTGGATTTTCGAAAATCATATAAATTGCGATAGGCACAAAACTGTCTTTATTTTAGCTTTGCCATCTTTTTTGGCCAAGTTATGAAGAAAACCCCGCTACTTAGTGTTCGACCACTATATTATTTGATTTAGATATATATTGTTACAATGTTAAAGGGTTAACCTAAGAAAAAATTCCACTTTTAAATTAGCAAACTATGAGCTTCACAACAGATATTTTGGGTCACCAAGTCCTGAAAACTTTCCCTGCACAATCTAAAATTAGAGTGGATTAGCAACCGGTAGCCTTACGGTCCACCCTTAATATACAGGGTATTTTATGCAGTGGCCATAAAGTGGCGGTAGGAAAATCAGGTACACATAGAAGGGCAATCACTCACGAGATCTGTCAGTTGATATGGAGCCAGACTCTGCCGGTGCCACTCCACCGAATATGATGATGTTTTATGGCCACAACTAAACCCGAAATTAGAATGGAATGCTGAGCCATAAAGCCGGAGCTTCCAATTAGGCCCACGGCCGAGGTCCATAATCATCCGGCGTGGTTGAGAGCAGGGAAATCAGCAGAGAATCGGTGGAAAATTTCGGGGCAGGGGCTCAATAAAACAAGCGGCTTACGATGCCACCGAAGGCCAAAGGACACGTACTCCTAATTTGCTTAACTTTTTAGCACCAGAAGGAGGAAAATGAGCGGACTGGGGTGCATACTATATCGGATACATATATATATATATAGTACCTCTGTCGGGAAACCAAGTTGACGACTCCTCCCGGCGTAATGAAGCAGAGTCTCATAAAAATTCATTATTTATTTAATACGCAGGTTGGCTTTGCCACCGACCGCCCTCTCTGTCTCTATCTCTCTCTTTCTTTTAGCAAATAAAATAAATTTACGCTTGCTAACAAAAGTCATGGGCTTGTAAAGCAACCCCCGAAAAACGAGATTATGAACTAAACCATAAATTAAAGCTGGTTGGGGGAAAGCGGAAAAACAAGAAAAGCCCGAACCAATGCAATGAAAAATTAATAATTCAAAATTTTGGCCAAGATAAAGCTTAAATAAAACATGAAGTTATTTTTGGCTGACTGACTTTAAAGCGAGCTTTTCAGTCACCAGTATTCCTTGTTCAATCCTTAAAGTGGCAGGACCTTTTCATATTATTAAGCCAACCAAGTCATGTTCGCTGAATCAATATCCATGAAGAAATCGTACAAGCAACCTATGAACCAACTTATGAACCAGAACCGTTGACCATTCCCAGTCGAAAATTCCGCAGTCGAGTCGAGAAAAAGCGACATCTTTAGGAGAAAAACGGAAAAGCGACGAGGGCATGCTCGATGGAAATGGTATGGGTCTTGTTAGCAAAGTGTGCCACCACGTAAATGTAACATTTATAATGCTGTTTTTATGGCTACCAACACCCCAACGCCTTTCACTCCGGCCACTTTACGTGAAGGAGCCAGCGGAGCAGAAGCTTTAATGAATTTAAATGCGCACATGGAAAATTATGAAAATTGGATGGTAGAGAACTAGAAGAGAAAAAATAACTGCGGAAATCGTTGACAAATGTCATATTTAAACGAACATTTTAATAGTATTCAGCTAAAGTTCCTAAAATAATACAACCATGTCTGATTCAATATTTGTATTTTGCTTTTTTTTCAGCCGTCTGCAGTTTGGATTGCGGCCGGAACGGAGTGTGTGAGTCCGGAAAATGCCGCTGCAATTCCGGATGGACGGGCAACCTGTGTGACCAGCTGCCCTGCGATTCCCGCTGCTCGGAACACGGACAATGCAAAAATGGCACCTGCGTTTGCTCCCAAGGATGGAATGGTCGTCACTGCACACTGCGTAAGTTCACTGGAATTTAGAATCGAGATTTGTACACTGACACAAAAAGTGTGATAAAACTTAAAAGAAAATATGTACTTAAAGTAAGGCCACTTTCAGAATCAGTAACTCATGATGATAGCATGATAAAACGTTAAATTAAAGCTCAACTTCAATATCTTAAGAATTTCCTTTTTGGCAGTTGCCGAATTCTAGGCAGTACTTTACAACAGCAACATTGCGGTGTTTGCTGCAGCTGCCACGCCCCCGGTACCGCCCCCGCCCACTGTCAATGTAGCTGCTGTCGTGGCTGTTTTTAAGTTCCTTTTTTTTTTGCCAACGTTGCTGGCGTGCTTTTTATCAATCCCGATTTTTTTTCGGGCTTTTTTCTTCTCTGGCAGGAGTCGATGCACCAAAGTATTTTGTACATGTTTACGCCATTTGCTACCCACTTCAGTTTTGCAACGTTCCAAACCCTTTGATTTTCCGCCTGCACCACTGCAGGGAATTTTTCCCTCTTTTGCGATTTTCCTGCTTTATTTGTTGCTTACTATATCCTCCGCTTTTATTTTTTTTTTTGGCTGGAAGTGCGTTTGACAGTTTTGCCGCCATGACTTAACCATGTTGTTTAAGGCAACGCAACCAAAAAACAACACCAATGACAGGGAGCAGCAGCAGGATACGACTTTTCCCTAGAACAAAAAGCCGGCACTGCAGCATGATAAGTAGCTATCGATTGACAGTGATTAAAACTTTAAAAGCAAACAGTCATGTTACAAAAACATTCAAACGTGTGGCGCCCCCTGGCGGCGGCGGCGGCAGCGCAGGCATGCATGTAATGCCATTACAAGCCCCCTTTTTGGGGGGCTAAAACCACCCCCTACCCACGATCAGCATTTCGTTGACGTGTGCAAAACCAATAAAACTTCCGACGTCATTCAGAGTCACAAGCAATCTTGGTGGTCCCCTCCCCCCTCCCTGCTTTTGTCCCCCGGGAAACACTCTTTCAATCGATTCGAGTGAAAAGGGGGGGCTATCTGGTATACTATATGGTATCTGTGTCTGGCTGAGGGCCTCGTATTTTTAGAAAGTACTTAACGACTTTGCCGCAGAGTTGTCGCCTATGAGTAACAAACAGGCATATTTCCATATAACCTCACTTTTTAGATTAGCTTTATATATACAATATATACCGAAAGATACAACAGATTTTTGAGCTTTCTTTCCTGCTTTTATATATATAGAGTATTGGTTGATAGTCTCATTTTTACCTTCATATTTTTAGCTAGAAATTTGCTAAAAAGAAGACAGTGCAGATTAGACGAAAAAATGGACGTGGTGCATACAAAAGAAGGGTCTCTGCACAGATTAGACCTTTCAGACGGCGACTTCAATGCGGCAGAGTTGATTGAATTCGAAACAGAGATTTCCAGCGAATTACGCGCCACCGAAAGCTCCACTCGATTGGCCCTCCTCGGGGGGCAAAATGGAGAGTTTCTAGGTGCACAGACACCCGAAAGCCCCATGCATAGTTGATAGTAGTAGTTACATTTAGTTGCCCAAACCCCGTGCCATCCAGTTCTATTCCCTTTTCTATAACCCGTCGTCTCATTCAAATATTTACAATGTTTTTCCCATCGCCGATTCTCTTTTTTCTGCCCCGGCATTTTCTTTTTTTTTATGCTAGCTGGGGTTTTATTATGGATTGTAAAATATGTGCAGAAGTGTGTTTGGGGAGATTACAACAATTTTTTGAATGGCCAGGCATAAAAAACGAGGGATTTGTACGCCGAAAGTGATAAAATAGAGGGGAAATAAGCTGCGCAGAGGGCGAAAAAGCCAAACAGGGAGGTTCCCTGTAAATGGTTGAAAATGGTAAAAAGCCAATGGCAGACATTGCTGTGTTAAATACAATAAAGAAAGAAAATAGTGCAGCTTGAACTCTAAAATAAAAAAACATGTAATGGGAATATGAATGGCAAAAAATACAAGGTTAATAATGAATTCACATTTCATTTCGGTTGGTAAATCGGTTTATATTTATATAAATATTTTCCAAAGCGATGTTGGACATTCATATTGCGGAATTTTCGAAGGGAGTAGCAGATATTTCATATTTTTGAGTTGTAAAACTGTTGTTAAAAAACAAACACTTAGTGTCTTTTTTTTATTTAGCATTAAAAATGTCCAGACAGTTGTTTTGATTGATTTTGGTGGTTTTAAATATTAAGTACAACTTTGTGCCGTTTATTCGGTTTTCGTTCAACTAAAATCAGGTTTGTATGCAGTAAAGTTGGCCATTTCGCCGGGGTTTTTATAGTTCTCCAAAGTTCGAGGTCTAATCCAGTCAACAGATTTGACATATTCCCCCGTTTCTGCCGTCCCGGGAGTTCAATATTTGCAAGAACACTTGAAGTTATTGCCAATATGTGCACACAAACACGCACTCGAACGGAAAGAGACGGCACGATGGTGGCGGAAAGAGAGGGGGCTACTCGTAAACAGGAAGGCAGTAACAACCAGGGAAGTCATTTTATGCGCCGCAAACTTTTTAACATGCCGGAAGCTGAGTTAGCAGGCCCCTTTCTTCTTTTTTACCATCGAAATGGTGTCTAAGGGCCAAAAAGGAAGGAGGGCGTTGCTGCTACCTTACCCCATTTCGCAAATGACACATGTCAAGTGACATTAACTTTGCGTCAAATGCTGTCGTGGCACAAACAAATAAAGCCAAAAAAAAAAAAGAAGAAGGAAGGCAGAAAACGTAAAAATGGGGCCAAATCATCTATCGTTAGGTTACGTTTCGTTGGGTTTTTATGTTTGCCCAACATTTCGCCGAGTGTTCTGCCAAAGGTTAACTGCCACTGAGAGTGAGAGCAAACATCAACATTATTTTTATATTCATGATGTTGACTCGCCGAGCACGGGAATCCAACGTAGCTGGGGCTTGGGTTTGGGTTTTTAAATGGAAATACCCGTGCAAATGGCAATGGGCAGGGTGTTATCATTCAATTTGAAGCGCCACTCGATCCGGACAGTTTACTCTTAATTACAGCAAGCCATTGGCACAAAAATACCAGACCGTTAAATAAAATGGCATACAAAAGCCAATTCGATTGCGTGTCAAGTCGCTCGAAATCATATTGTTCAGTAATAGAAATACAAGACTTAGAGCATCCGCTATCACAACGATACAACATCGATATGCGACTTAACCATATTAATTTGCAAACCACTTAAATACCTCCAGCTGGCTGCGAAAATGGTTGCTCTCGACATGGGCAGTGTACCCTGGAAAATGGCGAATATCGCTGCGATTGCATTGAAGGATGGGCTGGAAGTGATTGCTCCATCGCACTGGAGCTGAACTGCAAGGATAATATCGACAATGATGGCGGTAAGTTGGAAAAAAATATATAGAAATCTGGTTTAAAATGCATAGCAATTAGTTGTAACCCATAGAGGTGTCATTCTGGCATCCTCTTTCAAATCCTCAATATCCTGATCCTGATAATGTTGTATTTTATATAGATGGAATGACCGATTGCTCTGACAGCGAGTGCTGCTCACATCCCGCCTGCTCGGAGCACATAATGTGCCTATCGTCCAACGATCCCGTGGAGGTACTGCTGCGAAAACAACCGCCCTCGGTGACCGCATCCTTCTACCAGAGGGTCAAATTTTTGATCGAGGAGAACTCGGTGCAGTCGTACGCCCACATGGACGAGTACAGCGAGAAGTAAGTGATTCGCCCTAGAATTAAGGACTATCTCGTAGCGCCCCTATATCTGTATAGCCTATATATACATATACGTATGCGTCTGACTCTTAGTGCGCAGGGATTCCAAAATGACCATATATATACCATATATATATATATATATAAAATGAGAGGGCCTGCCATTGAGCGACTCTTGAGTTTCCTACCTGAGTTCAAATCTTTTTCGTTTCCAGTTTGATATTTTGAGTTTCGTTTTTGAGTTGCAGATAGCGAGTGTCCCGCGTATATCTTGAATATATATGTATCTATGTATATACGGGGACGTTTCGATCTGCGATTGAGAAATTTTTCATTGGAATTGCGTTTGAACTTTTTCCGTTTTCGGTTCTGTGTGATTATTCTTTAAGCTTTACGGGTGCAATGAAGGGAAAAAGCTCAAATTTATTCTATATGAAGCGTATATATGTGTATATAACCAGATACCAGATACTAGATACCCATGGCCTATCTGACCTCCTATATATACATATATGCAAATATTTTTACTTTATGCTTTACAAAACGAAAAGAAAATAAAAAAAGAATCTGTTTATGTTTTATACCAACTTCAACTAAACACACTGCCAGTAGTATCAATCAGTCGAAAAAAGAAAAATCAAGAAGAAGCAAAAGAAATGAAAATCTAAACCCATTCACATTCCCACAATCCCGAACGCCTCTCTCCCCTCAATGAGTCTATCATTTATGCGCTGAAAACAAAAAAGAAAAAAACACTAAAAAATAATATTGAGATGAGAATGTGAGAATCTCAAGTGAAAATGTTGAATTTTCAAAGTTTTCTTTTTTCTCGTTCCTCTGAGTTCTCTTCCCAACCGTTCCGTTTCCATATCGATTCGTTATGTTATATATCAGTTTTGTGGATCCTTATTTCTCCTGATTTCTCCCAAAACAAAAAAAAAAAAAAGAGGAGGAAAACGAAATGACATTTTCCTAGTTTGAGCTTTTTCTTTTCTTGCCCGCCTGGGAAATGCCAAGCCAATGCGAAGAATCAGACGCTGATGATGACTACTTCCAGCGCAAAAGAAAGAAACCCGAAAATAATATCTATTTCCATTGTTTGTTTTTTTCGACTAAAAAAACCATACTTTTTCCTTTGGTTGATTCTCCTGAGTTTTGGAGTCGTAGGATCCTTGATCCTGCTGTCCTTTTCATTTCCATTCCTTTCTTTCCGCCTCATTTCTCTCATTCTCTCGAACTCTACATGGAGCAATGAAAAATCAGAACTATTTGATGAGAACATTATGAGAAAAGCGAATATATAATGATAGCACTTCATTGAGTATGTGTGTTGTCTAGTGTTAAACCTCCTTGTGTTCGTCTTACCCCAAAAAAAAGAAATATATACAAAATATAAAATATAACCAAAAACAAATGATATAAAAAATCTCTCAAAGTTAGGCCTCCATCGATAAGTAAGTGATCGATCAGATCGAGTGTATAACTAAGAACAGACCTAGTTACATTACCGATAGTTAACTTTAAATTTAATTTGCTTTCGTTTGGTTTCTTAAGCGAAGTACAGTCTGTCATTGTATCTATATATTACCTATATAGCGTGTCTCTTGAGTTGTTGCTATGATTTCGATTCTGATTTGAAGACCCCCCAAAAAAGTAAAAACAAAAAAGAGAACTGCGCCGATGCCAAGACCAAGAGGAGAGGATTCCCCAAAACTGAGGATGACCGAGGAGCGAAATTGATTTTGAGTTTCTCTTTCGTTTCCGTTTCCGTTCCGATGATTCCCCCGTTCCCCCAATCGTTTCGTTATCATTTCGTTCCGTTTCGTTGCGTTCCGCATTTAACCAACTAACCATACTAAACCAACCAAGATGATATGTCAGTCAAGCCCCGAAGATGTCTGCCGATCTCCGCCTCCGTCTCTGTCTTCGTCTTCGTCTCATCATCCGACTAAGTGTGTTCGTCAAATGTGTTATTTTGCGTTACTTGTTTCTCAGCGTGTCGTTTTCGTTCCATTTCCGTTTTGTTTCCATTTCCGTTTGATTTGTCTTTGGTTCACTAAGCTATGAAAGTACAAATCTCCACCTTAGGTATGCTAAAAGTAAATCTAAACAAAAAAATTATTACCAATTGTTAAGCAATATCAAAGTTTGATCAATTCGTTAACGAAACGCATTTTTGTCTTTTAATTTCTTTTTTATTGTCCTGTCAATTAATTGTGTACTGTCCTACTCTGTTGCTGTGGCTCGATACCTTCATGTTGTGTGCTAAACCAAAACCAAATACCAAAAAAAAAATCAAATCCAAATCAAATTTCAACACCAAATCAAAATGCATTTCCCATATGCAAATCAAAATCGAAAAAAATCAAAAAATATACAAAAAATCCTACGTTTCAACCCGTGAACTTGTAGTCTCTTCTGGAGCTCGTTCACACCTTGGTAAGTCGAAAACAAAACACCTAAAGCAAAAAAAGGAAACACAGACGTACAATTTTTTGGGTACTCCAAACCAGAAAGAAAAAAGAAAACAAAAACAAAACGAAAATCTTTGTTACAGTCGCATCTTCTTCAGTTGATTCTGAATTTTATGTTCACCTCATCCAAGCATCCAATTGATCCATTGATCCATCGCATCCACTTGTCCATCCACAAAAAGCATCGAGTTTTGTTTGCCTTCGGTTTTTTTTTTAAATATATGCATCCATAAAATCACACACGAGATTCTTTGGTTCACAAATGTAGGTGGCATCTCTCATCACTTCTTTTTCGATCACTCACTTCCTCTTCCCAGTTAAGAAATAAATGTGCCTTTCTAAATTCTATAAGTCAATGCAGTCTTTAGTCACTCAAGTCAAATCTTCTTTGAAGTAAATGAAGAACTTAGATTAGATCTAAAGAGCAGATTTATCAATTGTATCAGCTAATATTTAAATTCAACCAAAACTTCCATTTTGAATACACCAAAGTGCTGACATATTGAGCACAGAAAAGGAAATACGTTTGAAACGCCTGCAATTGACTTTTGCATTTTTTTCCAAATTCCTGATCAACATTTAAATGCCCCACGGCTGTAATTGCATTATAATTGTACCAGCACCTATCCCATTTGCACCATTCGCTTGCATATAATGCCATTTTGTTGATTTTAAATTACATTTGAACACACACACAAAAACTGAGAACCGCAAAACCCAGAGATCGAAAAGTCAACAAATCATTCATGTAAATAAAACACGACAACAAGAGGAGTGAAGACAACAAAAAGTACAAAATATAAATTAACAACGGAAAAAATGCATTCATAATTTTTTATCTCACCAACACACCACCACGCACACTCGCAAAAAAAAAAAATAATAATAAAAATAAAAATAAACACATGCATATCATGAGTATGTTTTCCATATTCATTATTTTTTTATCGTTTTTCGTTGGCATACTTTATAGGGCAAGATGAAAGAATCTCGATATATATATCCACATATATATATATATAGATAAATAATTGTATGTGTTATGTGTACCGTGTCTATGTGTGTATTTAGTTTGATTTCCGATTTGTGTTTGTTCCTTTTGCCAATCAGCCAGCGATTTTAACACTCATACTAACCCATTTACCCACGAAAGTCATCGAAATATTATTGTTATTATTATTTACTCTACTCTACTCTACTCTACTCCTAGTTTGGCATGTGAGCATTTCGAGCAGAATTTTGTTTGATTTCTACCGAGGTTCTCCGTTTCTCCAAATCACCCTTTCTCACATTCTCTATATATGTCTGCCCATCACAAAATGCCCCCGATCGTTATTAAATCGTTTATGTTTTGATTTCCATCAACGAAACTCCACCAATTTCTTCCCTCATCTCTCTCAAACTCTTGATCTCTTTACGTTTTTTGGTTGTATTCGTTTGAATTTTAATCAAAGCTTTTTATGGTAAACAAATCTCATCAAATATAAATCACTTTATGAGTTTTCGTATCGATTAATATCTCTGTTGATGTTTTGTTAACCAAACGAAGGAATTATGTATACAAAAAACAGAAACTCGATAGGTTTCCCATCCAATAAAATGAAATGAAAACCCAAAGGTCAGCAGCAGAACAAAGACAAAGAAAGAACCAATCAAAGCTAATAAAAATGCAAGTAAAACGAAAGAAAATATCTGTATATCCTTATATGTTATCACTCAAAAAAATAACAACGAAAAAAAAAAAACATCCCTACAAAACCCCCAAACGTATCCCTAAATGTCCTAATTGTCTGCGTCTAAGCCATTTGTTTATATGTTTTCCAAATACAATAAAACTCACCCAATCACACACACACACACAACCACACGCATACATCCATCCGTTCCAACACAGAAAATTCTTCACCAGAAAAAAGAAGAAAAATATCAAAGTTTTATAAAAAAAAATAATAATTAAGGAAAAACAGAAAATTCTTTACAAACAATTCTTAATGCAAATTTTTCCATCAGGTTTTTGCGTTTCTTTTTGCGTTTTCCGCATTTAAATTATTCTTTTTTTTCGGTTGATATATGTATGTATATATATATTTTCAAACTGTCAATGCAATAATAATTTCTTCGGCATACCGAAGTTCTATAAAATGCCCTTGCAGAAGTCCCTTCAAATAAAATAAAGTGTGTGGGAGGGTATCTAAAACGAGTAACGCAGTGTGAATATTGGGTAGTTCTATGGTTTGAGCTAAAAAATGCTATTAAAATAAGTCACAAGGGGTAAAAAAAAAGAAAATATTATATAATGTGTCAGCAACCATGGTCATTAATTGTGCAAAAGTGTGAAAAGTGTGGGTATTAATGGAAAAAAAGTGTGCCTATTAAGTTAATGAACGGGTTGCACTGACAGCCATCCGATCATCGTAATGAACTGATTTTCACGGCATTAATTAAGTGGTTTCATCGGCCGAGGGATTAGTCAAACTATTTCCCTCATTACTCACAAAAAAAGGGACTAAAGTTAAAAACTGGTAAATGGGAAAAGCGTTGCCTGGAAAAATTGCCATTATATCTGGAATATTGCTGTTGTAGACACCGCCACGCAATTATAAGTCATTTGCCTTGGCCAGAGAAAATTGCTGGAAAAGAAAGAAGAAAATATCAGTTTAAAAAATAAGAAGAATTTTACCCAAGACACCAAGAAAACATTTCTTCATCCGCACTTTCGCAATCTTTTAAGCACCAAAAAGAAGAGACATAAGCTAATGAAAGTATTCGATTGAAAAGAACTTAACAGCACTGGGCTAGAAAATCTGAGTAAACAATTAAAAATTGAAAGGATCGTGTAGATAGGAACTAGAGTTCCCTACCCCGAAGTTGAGCTACTTATTTGTTTTCAGTGTAGGGTGAGCGGAAAGAACCAGATGATGATGACGATGCCATGGAAACTGGGTGACGTTGTTGTCGTCGTCGGCGGGTTGCTGTTTTCCTTGCCGCTCCGATAAAGCGAAATCCAAGTAAATGCGATACGGGCGTGTCATGACTTCAGGGAGGCGTTGTTTAGTGGGTGGCAACGGGTGGCCATGGGTAGCTATGGGTGGGTTGGGGCTGTTGGGGGTGCAAGACTGCCGCCGTTGTCAACGTCTTCGTCTTTGGCATTTCGGGCCGTCTTTGTCTGCTCCTGCTGTTGCGCTCCTCTGCCCCTCAGCTCCTCCATTCAGTGTCCTCTTTTCCATTCGCTTTTTTTTTTGGCTTTGTAGTGCTCAAGTGGCATCGTTGAAAGGCAGGGCAGTTAAGGTGGAGAGGTGGAGCCAGGGGGTAGCGGTGGAGCGGGTATGGAACAAAGGTCCATTGTGAAAAGTTTTCGCTACTTGCAGCGGCAAATGCAAAAACTGTTAACAATAGAAATAATACAAGAAGAAACGGGCAAAGAAAACGCCGAGCGAGGTGGGTTGATGGTTAAGGGGGAGGGGAGATGGGGGTAGGAAGAAGGACGTGGGACGCAGGACGAACAGGAAGCAGGCATAACCAGAACGGAGACTTGGCCGGAGTCAAAAGTTGAGCAACAGCAACAACGTTGACTAAAAATTAAACAATAAACAATGGCGGAGCGACTATAGATTACTTCCTGTTTTGGCTGCCATTTTGTGGGGGTGCTGCGAAAATAAAGGGGATAAAATGGAGCCAGGAAGGGCGCTCAAAAAAGGGGGTTAAGTGTGAGCTTGGCTAAGGGAAAGCCCCCGACTTTTCTTCTCTTCTCTGTTTTTTTCGTTATTTTCTCCTTTTTTTTTTTTTGTTTTGCTGTCCCAACTGACTGACGGCCTGTTTAGGTGTGGCTAGTTGCCCGCTTAAGTGGTTTTCCCACCAGCCCACCATTTCTCCACCATATTTTCCACGCCGACCCCTTGGAAAAATCCCCCCGCCCCGGCCATGCACAGTTGTGTATGCAAATCAAGTTGTCTGCGTCGGGCTGTAGCTAAACTGATTAGTGTCAACTTGCTGGCAGTCATCAAGTGGCTACTGGAGAAAGTCGCTGGATTATTGTGGGTGGTGCAGGGATGGATGCAGGGTTGTTGTCGCCAACAGAGTTGCTCGGTGGCAACCCCTTTTCCCAACCGCCTTCCTAAGCTGCTTTTTGCGGTTCCTGCTGGCTGTCAAGTGTCGTAAGCGTTTGATCCTTGATCTTGTGCGCTAAAAAAGGGAAATGAGGATATATAAATGTAGATACAAATGGATTAGATGGCTACAAAGCCGAATTTCCGCTAGATCTTTTCAACAGTTCATTGTGAAATATGAGATATCAAACGATTATTTTCGAAATATTTGAGTCTGTGAAAATTCTGCTTGCAAAATTATCTCACATTTCTGAATCTTTCTCGTTTGCCGTATATTTTTCGACTGCAATCCGTTCTTTTTTCACTTCAAGTTGCCAAGACTTATGGGTAGAGATACATCCTGAATATGTGCCACATATATATACATATATATCTGTTTATTTTCCGCATGTGCTTGTGCCATGCATTCGAATGCAGATATAGTGTATATATAAATTAAAAAGGCGCCAGTCCGAATGTTTTCACAGGCAGTTGTCGTTGTCCTTGTTGTGATTTTCTGGTCTTATCAACGGGGCCATTGCCTGGACTATAGCTCCACCGGAATTGTTATTGTTGGTGGTGCTGGCAGAGCGGCAGCCGCTCTTATCGCCATCCGTTTGCTCAGAGGGCAAAAAAGGAGAAAAATCCGCTTTAGAAAAAAAGGGAGGAGGAATTTACAGCGTACAAGTTGCACATAAACCAAAATTAATACCCATATAAGTTACAAACAGTTTGAGTGTACGAGGTGTACGAGTATGTGATAGTGCAAAAAAAAAGTAAAAAGCTGCACGGATACGGATAAGAGCAAGGATAGTTAGCCCGCTTTCAGCCAACAGCCTTTTCCAGTCAACGTGGCCAATAGAAATGGGCAAAACACAACTGGCCAAACGAGAAGGCCCCGTAAAAAACGCCATGAAAACAAAGTGAAAATCAAGAGGGAAAGATTTAATTCGAACAGAGAATGCACTTCACAGCACTGGGTTTTAAAACAGGCTTTTTGATTGAGTTATATAAAAAGGTGATATAACATCAAGTAGCAATTGAATGAATGGCTGTTTTGATGTGTATACTACCATATCATATTGTAAAAAAAAATAATAACAATATACAGAAGTGAATTATTCAGGATTGTAGTACATGGCTATGATTCTTCCTAATTAAAGTTACAATATTATCGATATTTTGATTCGAAATCAGTATGACCGGATTACGCGTACGATGGTAACACTTTTCAGTTAATTTCGCAGAACTTTTCTGTCAACCGATTCCTTTGTAAATATTCTGAACTCGTATACAACATATATATTCTCATAAGCCATATATGTATACATCGCTTGATCGCTGCCAACTTTATGCCAAAGTCCATATATCCAAGAGTCCCCCACTACCATGCCGTTTTTTCTCTCGCGCGATTTCTGTTCATTTTTTCCTCTTCTTTTTTTTTGGCATCCAGTGAAAAAGGGAAAATGTTGGAAAAAAGCGACGAGAAATTCGCGGAATTTTCGCTGCAGTCGCACAAAAAATGTGGAGAAAAAAGCAAATATGTCGACGGGGCCAAAAGGGAAACATTGGGGATAGTAGTTTGCCATAGTTATGGTCTGCGGTCGACGGCTTCTACAATCCGTGGCCGTGGTCCGTATCCATATCGGTGTATCCATATCGCATATCCTATATCCCATGTCCTGCCAGCCTGTGTGTATGTGTGTGTGCACTCAATATAATTTAATATTTTTCGATAGCAACAACGACGGCAGCTGAAAGTAATTACTTTTATGTGAGATTAGATATATTTATGTGTTTGTTGGTGGGCAAGCGGCCAGTATAAAGCCAGTTGCAGTTGCAGTCTACGCTCCGCGCTCGCTAATTCGACATCAGCACAAAATTTTTAATGGCCTGCGGCGGAGTGGCAGTGGAGCCCCAACGTAAAACGCCTGGAAAACCAAGCCAACCCCCCACCAAATGACGCCCATCGTCGGTCGGTCATAAGTTTCCATTGAGTGGGTGGTTGGGTTGGGTGGCTTGGTGAGCTTACATTTTTGTTATTGTTATTCTTTTGACGGTCGTCGTGCGGCGCATTTAAGTGAAGTGCAAACTGCAGAGCTACAAAACTGGATTTCGTGCCACTCCGGCTGAAAAATGGGCGGTTGTTGTACGGACAGACCACTGTAATGGCTTCATATAACTATAAAATGTATAAGCCGTGTGCCATTGTGGCGGCGACATGAGAAATGAGTGGGCGGTGGGTTGTGCCTCATGGCTGGTGGCTGGTGGCTGGTGGTTGCATGCGGCCATTGCGGCAAAAGTTGATGAAAACTGTTTTGATTGCGGTATAAAATGAAGGCGATCCACCCAGTGCAATCCGCCCACCAAGATCCCGAATGATTATGAGCGGAAATGGAATGAATACATAGGTAGGCATCGAAAGGAGTTGCAGGCGATTCTTGGAAATATTTTATTTTAGCCACAATAGCGTTTTTCTTTTACAGAGGGAGAAATCTATTCCACTGGTTTGCGGAATTTAGCGACTTTAGAAACCTCGACTTTCATCAATTTATGCATATTGTAATGAACAATTAATTCATTTAATCCTTGCGCACATTTTGTTGAGTGCAAAAGCCCCTAAGTGAACGTTTTTCTTAACCCTTTCTTTTTTAGCTTTTTTCTGGCAGCGTTTTTTCGAATGGGAAAAACATTCGATCCATTGCCATTGCATTGCCTTTAAAGCCAGGTGGCAAAAGGTGCCAAGTGTAATCTTCTTAGGGACAAAAGTGTCATGCAATCCACTGCTCCGTCTGTCCTCGGTTTTTCCCCATCCCCTTGGTTTACCCCTTACCACCGCCTCCTTCGATTCTCCCGGTGACCAGGGAATTTCCCAGTGAAATGCTGCCAAATGAAATTTGTTTTGTGTGCATCAAATTGAACAGCCAAAATGTGGAAAGCGTAGATATGCTTTTCCGGCATCCATGCATGTGTGTGTGTGTGTGTGTGTGTGTGCGAGTTTTCCCGGTGCGCCTGTGTTGGTGAGCTGGCAGCATTAGCCGCCAGGTGGCGCCAGCTAATCTGTAATGAAAAACTGAACGGAATGGAAGGAAAAACCCCGAAACTAAATGGAAATGTTGGAGCCAATGAATGGCATTTTATGCAGGCGTGTTTTCCCAAGCACCCACCACCACCCGGTCACCACCCCCTAATTTTGCCAGAGTTGCTTACTTAAAGCGACGACACATGGCATGGCATTTACATATCGTCTCTATCTTGGACTTATGCCAGTTTTCCCCTTAGTTTTCCCAAACGCCAACCCCCTCCCCCCTCCCCTCTGCCCGCGTTTCCCCGCTGTTTGTGTGCAGCTTTTATGCAAATTTACAAAGTGCAAATTACACGCTACTAAAGGTTTTCTTTGCTCTCCTATCGGACGGTGTCTGTGTGTTGGTAAATGGCAAACTTAAAAATGCTATTCAAACTTTTTCCATACACGCCTCTGCCTTTGTGTGTGTGGTGTGTTGTATGTTGTATGTTGTGTCCCTATTTCAGCTTCAACTCTCCACTCCACACACACCTTGCAATTTGCCGTAGAATCGCCCTGCAGCTGCTATTTATTTATAATGTGTAGGGATTTTCCTTAGCTTTCATCTTCGCCTGCTGAACGATGGCAGAAATGTAAGGGTAATCAGTTTCGGTTTCAATAAAACAAGGATATTATTTGATTTCAATAAAGCAAGACTATTTATTATTAAGTATAAGAAACATATTTTTAAAATTTAGAATGTTATACAAATCAAAACAGTTCAACAGTTTACGATTAGAAAACAAAGCATTACTTAAAACTTTTGTATTTAAGAAAAGATGCAATTGTAATGAGTCCTTTGTCGTGGGTTTTCCGCCCAAACTACTTCTCATTTTAACCCTTTTTTTTAGCCTGCCTGCTCGCCACTTTCTTCGCTTTTCGCTTTCGTCCTTTTCAGTGCGATCTTTCTTGCTGTAATGAAAAAGATGCAAGATGCAAACAGAAGCGAGCAAAAGAAATGGCGAAAGTGCAGGAAACATTTCATCAGGCAGCCAAACACACACAGGCACACAAACGCCTCCTTAACCCCTCGGCGGCCATGGAAATGGTCTCATCTCTGGCATCTCGCTACATAAAGCACATTTATCGTGGTTACAAAAGCGTAAAAGAAAAGTGTGGCCCAGGGTTTTCGCCTGAAAAATGTTTCAAAAACTGTTTCAGGCTAAATGAACATAAAGCGGGGCCACCACCTCCAGCACCACCGACTGTGCCACCGATGGCATGAGCCGAACCACCATCTCCTTGAATAACCAACCCACATCCACCATCCACCCACCAAGCAAACCCAACCGAACCGAATCGCCTGCAGTCCTGGCTTTGTTTTTCTTGCCAGCTTCCTCTAAAGCTGCATCCTCGTGGGCGTCATGAAAATAAAGCCAAATTAAAATTATATCCTTTTTCTCTCGGTGTGTGTGTGTGTGTGGAGTGCGAATGTCCTTTTGTATGCACAAAAGTCAACTAAGTCGTGCTCAATTTTTATGATGGCAAGACGACGCTGCCGTCGCCACTTTGTGTGCCGTGGTAAGCCAAGTTAGCAAAAGGTGGCGAAGGGTAGGGGGTGTGGCGGTGGTGCAAATGAATGGCAGCCTGCCGCTTTATGAATGGCCACAAAAAAATAAAAAAAAAGCAACCAGCCACCCATTCTGAAACTCTTGCTGTCTGGCAGAGTTTTCCCGCTGCACTCCACACTCCGTCTTTCGCAGAAAGGCTCAAAAAATGGCAAAAAGAAAAGAAATTAAATGCACTTCCTTTATGCGCGGGCTTCTCATATTTTCCAGCCCGGCTCTTCCCCTCCGGCTTTTCACCATTTTCCACCCCCTCCACCCACACAATGCGCTAATAATGGAAGTGCACTTTTGACACAAAAGGTGCAGTGGCGACAATGCTGGCTCCTGGTTTTTGGTCCTTTCTAGCTTTCTAGGCTACCCATACCCACATCCACATCCACACCCACACCCACACCCATAACCCCCTCGCCATTGTTGCCTTCTATTGCTCATTCGCTGCAAGGGCGATTAGTCGGTGGGTGGTGGGCGAAAGAAAATGGTTGGGGAAATGGGGTAAAATTGGGTAAAGGCGGCGCAAAGGGCGCGCATCTTTTGAGATTAGAACATTTTTGTGGCATTGCTTTCACTTCATCGGACGAGATTGCTTCTCCTATATATACACACACATATATATCCCGATCTCTTTCAGTCTGGCTTATACATTTCCTTTCGCTGGCTAAATGCCTTTATTGCCTCATAATTTTGAGTGGCTTTTACTGATAATGATGATTATGCTTAGCTGATTGAAATGATTGAAAAAGGAGGCGGGTCCAAGAACATGTCAACAAACTTGCTGAGTAACTCACTGGCTTGCAGAGCCTTAAAAATGTGTGGTACTCATGTTTAAAGTTTTTACTATAAATAGCTTATAGTTTTCTATAAGCTATCTTATATAGAGTTTTTGAGCCATGCTAAATAATTAACTTTCTGAATTAATTTGCTTTCGAATTTTTAAATTTCCAAATTAAGAGAAAACTACTAGACATGGAATCACTGAAGCTCTGCTCACAAAACAAATTCCTAGCACAAAGTGTTGCGTATACGTAATGTGAGTCCTTGAGGCGACGGCTGAGGCGTTTCCCCACAAGCCCTTCCGCTTTCGTCCACTAAGTGCTGCATTTCCATTTCGATGGTAACAAAATCAAAGTGAAAACTGTTCTCATAACCAAATCAAACCGAATTCAATTGAATGGCAGCGAGACGAGACGCAAGGAAAGCGGGGCAGAGCAAACAAAACGAAATGTGCTGAAGACATTCAAGTGTCGGTGGCGTATGAGTGATTTACCTGGCCAGCAGACGAAGGAGCAGGCCAAAAAGGTTCCTTCTTGGCTACAGCAGTGCAAATAAATCAAATAAATAATAAATGAAACGAAACGAATCAAATGCGGAATAAAAATCAATGGCACTCACCACTTCAATGACTCGTGATAAACCTATATATATATATATATTATAAATGTATAATATATAGACATATATATACCTACTCAACGAACACACACATGTGGCATAAAAAATGTACTTATACCCATGCAATTTGCTTTTCGGCTTGATTTCAAATAAAATGTTGCTTCATTGCATGGAATTGAGGCAGAAAAATGAAATTGTGGGTAAAATACCGTTGCTAAAACGCCCACTTCTGTGGGCGAAATAGGCGTGGCACACACACACAAGCATGCTCGGAAAAAAAAGAGCTAGTTGGGCATGACTTTTGAGCACGGAACCTCGGACTTTGGTCAATTGCAATTAGAAGTCAGTGAAGAAGTGCGCTGCTCTCCAAGAATTCCAATGGGCCTTCGCCTCAGCCACCCCCTTCGCCCACTCCCTGGCGACCTTTGGCCCACCCACTGGTGGAAACTCCTCTTACTCTCACGCCCCCAGCCTTCCTCCGCTCTCTTCCTTCCTAATAAAAATGCAACTGGGCACATAAAACTCTGACCCAAATACTGTACATTATGTGTTTATGTCTGTTAGAAGTAAAAAGCAGAGTGGTGAAAAGGGGGGTTTTGCGGAAAAAGATGAGAGGGCGGCGGAACAACAGTAAAAAGGGGGCTGGTTGTGGGGGGAATGGGGGCTGAGAAATTGCAACACTTGAAAACTTGAAAATGTTTTCGAGAACTTGCGCTGCTGGCACAAAAGTTAAAAGAGGCCAACTGCAGTCCTCGGACTCTGGAAATGGAGTGGCATAAGGGGGGTATGGGAGGCTGCACCTGATGACGGGGGGACAGGACGCCCCCTGGGAAGCCCCTCGAAAACCCCCAACTCTGCAGCAGTAATTAGTGCAAACAATTGCGCTCGTTTCCGATATCCTTGGTAACTTTGCCCAAAAAAAAGAAAAAGGAAACCCCCATTCGGCGCACGCCCCTGCCTTTTAAGCCTCACTGCGGCATTTTGTTTCAAGGGGCGTCTGCTGGCTGCTCTGAAGAACCAGCTCAGAAGAATTTGTATATGCATATACATACATATATATGTATATAGACAGAAGGGGCCGCTGCTGTATTCCATTTATTGGAAATATAAAGCATATTTTGTGCGCTCTTTTGTCATAATAAATTGGCAAACTTGAAATCGGATATCGGTGCACGACCCCGTCTCCTCGAAGAAAGTGACAAAGAAAGCGGGTTGCCATAGTTTCTTCTCATTAAATGGAAATGTAAATGGAAATGAAAATGAAAATGATTTTGGGCCGCGCAGCTGCGTCCCTCATCAATAGATATGGCGAAAGGGGGGCGACTCGTGGAGGGTTAAACACTGCCAGAGGACACTGCAAGGGCAACTGACTGGTTTGCATTTCGACCCGTGGAAAGTATCGCATTTCGCAGCCGAACGCCAATCGATTTTCGTTATCGGGTCAAATGTTTTCTTGATTTCCTACAGCTTTGGGCCCTTTTGTGTTGTTGGTTTGACTTTCGTTGTTTTTTAAGTTGATCGTTTTGGCCTGGTTAGCCGTTAGTCGCATTTATCGAATATCGTTGAAAATCGCAGCAAATGCGTTATATATCGAAATCAATTTTAAAATAGTTTTTTCTCTAATACTACTTATTGTCAGTTATTGCATGTATTTTGTTAAATACGTTTGGTGGTGCCAAAGTCGGTGGGGAAAGTTATCGATAGTATGTAATCTGTGGTTAAGCAAATTAACCGCGACTTATAAAGGCACATAATTTCTAATGATTTTACAGTTTCTTACAAATTAAAGGGTATGTTTCCAACGCTCTTATATATACTTCACTTGTTTTCGCAACAATGTTTATTAATTTTAATTCCCTTTCACGCTTGACTCTCCAAAGGAAATGCCTTCGATAACATTCACCCACCGATCGATAGACCATCAACCGTTGCACTCTCCCATTCCCTTCATTTGGTCGCAGCTTCCATTTAATACCGAAACCAACTTGAAATTCTGATGAACTCACTGAGAAATGTTGAAGGATTCGATATATATTGGCATTCCAAAGTCGGGTCTAGAATATACCCCTCATCCGCCATTCCACCTCACATTTTCCCCATCCAAGCTGCGTGCCAAATGCCATTTGCACTTGCACCCCGGGAAAAGTAGGAAAATGGGGGAATCCATCTCCTCCTCTTCCCTCGCTCTCTTTTTTCCGTAGCTCATTGTTGGACATTCATTCGATTCATTCCACACACTCAAAGATACACATTCACACCCAGTTCCAATAATTGAATTACCCAAAGCCAGGCAAACACTTTGAGATTGTCCCGCAAAGAATTTCCCAGAACACAGAAACACACGCTCACAAAAGATATAGACACACTGCAGTTGCAGATACATATATATACAAATATACAAAAGATACAGATACAGATACAAAGTAGAAAACGCATTCCTGGTGACAAAACTCTTAGAAACTCATCCCATTACATTCTCATTCTCCGTCTCGCTCGCTCGCTCTTTCCGTCTCTCTCCCTCTATCTTTATACATACAATTCTAGTTGAAATACAAATACTTATACATATGCATACGAAACATAGCTATATTACATATATATTATATATATATATACATTTATATAAATATTTTCTCAAATTATTGCATAACTTTTTTCGGTTTGTCCTTAGAGCCAAGTGCTGAGAAAACAATCGAGTCGCTTTTCAGTTTTCCCATACCATCAATACAGACAATTGCTCAATGTTTTCTTCACCTTTTCAAAACGTATGATTTCAACCACAAAACTAAATTAGAAACAAACGGAAAAGAAAAGAAAAGAAAAAAAAAGATTAAACAAAAGCAAAAACTCGAACGCAAATTTGCCAAGTAACTAACATATATATTTTTGTCTTTTGCAATAATCCCAATTACCAAATCAAAAAACCCCACCCCATCGAAATTCGACGTGGATTCCTTTCGATTGGATAACCAAATAGCCGTGTATCCGTAATGCGTGGACAGGTGATTACTCCCCAAGGACTCGGAATTGTTGGCATTCGGGTATCCGTGGATCGCGATTCCCGATTTGGATTCACGCTAACTCGTCAAGGAGGCTGGTGAGTAGTAACCCTTATATTTCTTATTATCTTAAAAGTGCGATTTCAAGAGGTAACACTGGAAAATATTTTGAACTTGAAGATACATTACATTCTCTGAAGATAAGATTAGTGGTCCCCTCCTCCGATGCTCCACTGTACTTGTGTGCGGCAAATGCAAATTACTTACGTATGGTTGAGTTGCTCCATCGAGGGGGTAGCTTTTTTCGTTGATTAAATTCTGCTGATGGAATCCGCCATCCGCCGATGGCCAGAAGCACAGTTGCGCAGTCCAAAATAAAGGCCAACAAAATATAAAAAAATAAAATAAAAATGTGAGAACATAGAAGGTGAAGATGCGCCGGCGAGGCCAAGTTATCATATTTTTAATTAAATCTCTCGCTTTGATGTGCGGCCAACTTCTTGGAGGTCCCTCCATCCTCCATCCTCCATGCTCAGTCCTCTGTCGCCAAGTTCTCAGGCTTACACAAGTGGTTAGCATAATTAGAGCAGACAGGCCACAATTGGCCAAAAGCCGCAGGAGTGGTTGAGTGGTTCAGTTTCTTGTCATTCTTTCAAGGGGAAATGGGATGGACATTAGTTTCAATTATTTGACATTTCATTCGAATTGCTTTTTAAGCACAAATGCTCGGAGAACTTTTGCTCTAATTGAGCCCATCAAAGATGCAAGGACGGAACCGAAATCTGAATCAAAATCAGAATCAGAATCAAAATCAGAATATTTTCTCAACTGTGAACGGATGGCAAAATTCGGTGAGGGGCTGAGTGGAGGAAAGTGCCGGCAATCCAATATATCTAATATAAATATTTTTGCAGTTGTTTTTCTTTTTTGTAAAAAGGATTTCCGTTTGCTGCCATCAGCAACATTGTTTGCTGTCCTTGTTGTTTTGCCATTTTCTTTTACTCCATGTGTGTGTGTGTGTGTGTGTGTGTTGGCCAATTTAAATAAACATTTCGCACCCGACTCTGCCTGATTTTATTATGGCCAAGCGTAGAAATACAAACAGAATCTGTGCAGCAGACAGACAAAACTCCGACTGTCTGATGATTATTTGTGTTTACTTTCCACACACACACACTAACACACACAGGCACACACATACTCACGCTTTGTTTATTTCAATCTCGCACACACTCGCACATTAGCCTAGACAAATATGCAGGTGTATAGCATAGCATATCTTTCTGGGCCATGTGCTGAGCTCCGAAAATAAAAAGCAAACGAGACTTTGGCCTACAGTTTGTGTGTGTGAGTGTGTGTGTGTGTGTGTGTTGGCCATAATTTCTCATTAGGCCAATGGCCAAGTAAGCGATGTGTTGCATGTTGCTGCCAAATGTCGCAACTTCAACTACTTACTGGGCCACAAAAAAGGAGGTCCTGCCTGGCCCGGCATAAGTACCTCAGCTCTTATTTATGCACTTTTATTATGACAATATGTGTCGTTGTTTATTTTTCGGTCCTTTAAGGGGTCTTTAAAAATGTCCTTGTTATTTTTATATCCCTGCTGCTCGCCTTATTCTCTTATTCTCGCTCTTTGCCTCGCAATAATTCCTGTTTATGTTCGCCTTATTTTTGGCTTTTTTTATACACTGCCAGCCAGGGAATTAGTAACGCTTTTGCACAACTGCTATTGACTTGTTTGTTGGGCCACATGTTGCGAAATTGGCTTGAAAACTTCAGTTACAGTACAGTAACAAATCTGGAAACAATATTGATCGGAATTTTCTGTGCTCTTTCGTATTCAGAAACGCTCTTGAAACTCTTTTTCTCTGTGTAGCTAAATAGGAGTTATTTTCCTGAATTCATTTTGGTTTATGGCATGCTGCCTTTTGCAGCTGAAAATGCTGAAAATGCTGTAGCTACTGCTGTTGCTAATGCTGCTGCTGCTGCTGCTGCTGCTGTGCCATGTTATGCGGCCCAATAAGCAACAGTGTGTTGTTAGCGGGTCGCCGCCCCCTCATTTTCCGCCCAGCCACTAGCTGGCTTTCCCGGGACTTTGCACACATATGTGTATCCTCTTACTTTTGGCCTCAGATTGTTGTAGCTGGCTGATGCTTCTTGGGTCTGTTGCAGGATTTTATGGTTTTGTATTTATAATGTTTATTTCAATTCTATGCTTTTATTAGCTACCCCCCCCCCCCCCCCCCCCCCCCCCCCCCCCCCCCCCCCCCCCCCCCCCCCCCCCCCCCATTTACCGTTTTCCTTTCGCACCGACATTGCTCTTTTCTCTGTTGCTCTTTTGGCTGCCGCCATTTGTTGTCCTGCTTTATTTTTTTACATTTTTTTTTATTTTGTATTATGTTTTTTTTTTTGCGCTGTAGTTGTTGCTCTGGCTGGCTGACATGCATTGTTGGTTGTTGTTGTCATAGTAATAAAGGTAATAAAAGTCATTATATTGTGCTGCAGGGGATTATTGTTGGCATTTTTTATTGCATAAGTATTATTAGAGTTGGCCCAGCGAAACGTATGTCCTTATGTGTGCGTGTGTGTGTGTATGTGTGTGTGGGTATATGTTTTTGGGTTGTTGCCTCCGCTAAATGCTACACCACCCACAAAAGCGGCCACAAAACCACCCACTAAACCACCCACCGCACCACTGGCCACTCCTCGCATTTCTCCGGATTTTCGCTCTGCTCGTGCTCATAAAATCCAATTCAATTACAAATGAATAAATGCAATGCCGCGACGGACTTTGGCCTTCACACAGCTGCGGACAATATAATAGGGCCAGGAACTACTAGTCGACGCAAAATAAGAGATTCTGTTGGCCTTTATTTTGGGTTGATAGCAACGAGTAAAAATCCATAAAAAATTGGAAAATTGAAAAGAAAACTGCGTAGTATTTGAACTTTTAGCCCGATTACATCGGATTGCGTATGCACATGTGTGTCACTACTTTATGCAGGCCATAAAAGCAGCCAAAAACAACAGCAACGGCTAACAGCTGCAGTGGCAAAAACAGTTAAATTAAATTAGCAAAAATTGTAACCAATTTCACAAAATGCCCTTATATATTTGTCGCTTTTTTTTCGCTATTTTTTGTAACCACTTTATTTTTAATGAAATGCATGTCCTTGTTTATGGACATGTTTATGGGCAGCTTTGGTCGCCTGGTTTACGAGGCAATTCAATTGAATGTTTTGTCATTTGATTCGGCGGAAAATGCGACTGGGGCATTGAAACATTTTCCAGATGCAGGCTATCTCACTCGCTAGCTGCTATCCCTGTCGCACGCGCAAAACACAATTAAAAATCGCATTAATTAAATATTTCAAAAGTAAAAGTTTTTGCCATTTCTTGAGTTTCCAGCGCGACTTGGCTTTGTAAAGCAACCCCCACCACCCACTCCGTGCTTTTCCGAACTCATGCTCCTGGATTTTCTCGCCCCACACACCCCCACCCCCCAAGTTTCGTTTTCCCCCAGTTGTTGTTCTGTCCCTTTGTTTTCCAACATCTTCGTCCTCTTGGCAGAAGTTTGTGCAACTTTCCCGTAGCTGCAATGCGAATTCTCTCGTGTAATAATGGCGGCGGCTCGCAATCGCCATCATTATATTTAATGCGGCTAACGCATGATAAGGGAAGGGGAAGGGGATGGGGAAGAGGATTGGAAGGGGGGTGCATGGATGGATCTTAACTTGTGCTCTATACCTTCTGCAGCATCCAAAGTTTTTCAATTTCCCACAAACAATTGAGGTATTATCTGGGGCTCCACCTTGGCATTAGGTTGCGGGGTGGGAATCTCTCGCGCAATTCCCTTCGCTTCAAGTTCATTAAAATATTAATTTGCATGTTTGCCAGCAACTTTTGCACTAATTTCGTATTCCATTTCATATTTCTCATGCCAACCACTCACTCACTTACTCCACTTGCAGGTTCGATGTGCTGGTGAATGGCGGCGGGGCGGTGACCTTGCAGTTCCAGCGCTCCCCCTTCCGACCTCTGACCCGCACCGTCTTTGTGCCCTGGAACCGGATCGTGGTCCTGCCGCCCGTGCAAATGCAGCTCAGCGACGACGACGAGACGACCAGCAGGAATATCAAGTGAGTTTTCCAGCTTTTTATACCTGAACACCTGAAATTATCCTGCAGCTTGTCTGCAATTCAAATAGTCTCAATCACATCACCTGAAACACCAAACCCTCTTCTCTGGTGACTCGACGGAAAGTCTCCAATCCATTGTTTTCATTTCAGAAAATATATCTAATCACAACATCATAATAATATAATGGTTCTAATCATTATTTCTTAGCTATAGTAACTCTCGGAAACATGCGTTATAAATGTTTTGTATAAATATACCTGCTAATACCTATGCTTCTACTTCCAGAGTGGCTCCACTGAATCCAGCCCTGACGTTCCTCAACTCGATCCACTACCACACGGCGGACGAGGCCAACGATGCCAGCAAGGTGTGCATGGATCACGACCACGAGAAGCTGCGTCCCCAGCTGATCAGCACCTGGATGCCCAACGGAGTGGGCGCCATGCCCGGCAAAAGGGTCATCTTTGCCGAGACTCAGGTGGGTGGACAAGCAGGTCGGGGGAGTGGCGGGAGTGCCCCTCATTTACCATTTACTATAGCATGGCCCGTCCCTAATGCCATTCCTAATTAGCAGTCCGGGCAGCAGATGCTGGACGCAGCGCAGTTTTAATTAATTTAAAGTTTGCCTTAATGACATTATAACTTTGCATCTGCCCGCTGAAAAGGGGGGGAGGTGGAGACTGGTGTTGGTGGCCGGGGCAGGGGCAGTGGCAGTGGTGTTGGGTGCGTTTGGGTGAAAGGGCCAGTGAGGTGGACATTCATTCTGACCGAGAGCGTGGATGCCCTCCTCGAAGGTCTGGCCCTCGTCGGATTCGCAATGCGTTTAATTGCACCACTCGAACCTGTCCAGCTGCGGTCACCAGCAGACACTTGGCTTGCCTCCACCGATGTCTGCTTGCCATTACCTTTCCACTGGCGCTATTTCCCAACTTAGGTCCGAGGGTAATTTCTCCAGGTCTAGGTTAACTTTTCCCGCAGTTAACTGTCACCTGAGGACGATGATAAAAGTGACTAGGGTCTTAGAAGCAAGAAAACAAGCCAATAATTTGGCTTAAACCACTGTTAGCTAACCAAGTGCTTCTGCTCTCCATCCACAGATCGTCCAAGAATCCATCCAGATTCCGGGCTCGGACCTCCATCTGACCTATCAGTCCTCGCAGGCCAGTGGCTATCTGAGCATAGTGCGCATGCGCCTAACCGGCGAAACGATTCCGCCCACTCTGACCCACGTGCATGTGGGTGTGGAGATCGAGGGAGCCCTCCATGTGAAGACCTACGAGGCAGATCCCAGTTTGGTGCACACCTTCGCGTGGAACAAGCGCAATGTCTACCGGCAAAAGGTGTACGGAGTGACTGTGGCCCGCATTTCGGTGGGCTATCAGCACAGCACCTGCCAATCGCCCGTTTGGATTGCCCAGACGGCCAAGCTGCAGGGCTACGATGTGGATATATCCGATATCGGCGGCTGGGGACTGGACATACACCACCACTACAACTTCCACGAGGGCATACTACAGAAGGGCGACGGCAGTACGCTGCACATGAAGGAGTATCCGAGAACCGTCAAGGTGGTCATGGGCACCGGACTGCAGCGACCACTCACCTGCCCGGATTACTGCAATGGTGTGGCCAAGGATGCCAAGCTGCTGACGCCCATCGCCCTGGCCACCGGACCCGACGGCAGTCTCTATGTGGGCGACTTCAATCTGGTGCGTCGCATCACGCCCGACGGCAAGGTGTACACCATTCTGCAGTTGAGCGCCACCCAGGTGTCGTATCAGTATTACCTGGCTGTTTCGCCAGCCGATGGCCATCTGTACATATCGGATCCGGAGAGGCATCAGATCCTGAGACTCGTGCGACTGGAGAAGGTCAAGGATCCCAGTATCAACAGTGATCCCGTGGTGGGCAGTGGCCAGCGTTGCATTCCTGGTGACGAGGGCAACTGCGGCGATGGAGGACCGGCCCTATTGGCTCGACTCTCGCATCCCAAGGGCCTGGCAATCGCAGCCGATCGCACCATGTACATTGCTGATGGCACCAATATACGCGCCGTGGATCCCAAGGGCGTCATTCACACTCTGATCGGACACCATGGCCATCACAATCACTGGAGTCCGGCTCCCTGCAGCGGCACCCTGATGGCCAATCAGGCGCAATTGCAATGGCCCACCGGCCTGGCCCTTAGTCCTCTGGACGGATCCCTGCACTTCATCGACGATCGACTGGTCCTGCGACTCACCTCGGACATGAAGATCCGCGTGGTGGCCGGCACACCGCTGCACTGCAGCAATGGCGGACAGGATGGCCGGGTGAACAAGACGGGAGCGGACAATGTCCTGGGCACCGTTCTTGCCATGGCCTTCTCGCCCTTCGGCAATCTCTATATTGCGGACAGCGATTCGAGGAGGGTCAATTCCATTCGCGTGGTGGACACGGCCGGCAATATGCGATACTTTGCCGGAAAACAAGAGGGCACGGGGTGAGTAGATACTTCAAACAGTCTATAAGTCATTCCTTTGATCGTTAGTTCCATAGATAAAGTTGCATTTAAGTTAAAATACGTATAATTTTTATGAGTACTAAATAATATTTTGGGTCACTCGATTAGGTTCGCTGCCATATTTTGCTAATTTAAAATATTTCGCCACATCCATTTAACAACAATGGAAAACATTAATTATTTTCCATTATTTTTATCCTAAATCTAAAATATGAATATTGTTCCAAAGTTGAATAACCAATAATTCATGCAGTTTGAGTGCGCTTAGCTGGAAAATTATAATTCAAAGGGTTCCCAATTCGCTGTCATTGGGGGGCTGCTTATTTGCACTTTGCCGAGTTATCAAAGTGCACTGAAAATAAATAATTTCCAATAGTTAGCAGTGCTCCCTGGGGTACTTATGTGTACGAGTATGTGTGGGTATGGCATATGTAGTTGGAATACCCGACTATTGCATTCTTAGTTGTTTTATGCCCTCAAATATTGACTGGCTACTGGGTCAACATTACAGGGAATTTGGTCAGCAGGCCGCTGGCCAAAAATCGAATGGAACGAACGAATGAAATGGGTGTAAAGGGCATGCAGGAAAATGGGTTGGCTGGGTGGGTAGATTGACTCCACTCGGACTTGTTTATGCGCATACTTGACCCAATTAAGTGAGCTCCGGGCTATTTGCATATTGCCGAGCGATATCAGCCAATTTTTCAAAATGTCTACCAAACGACACACGGGACAAAACGCACACAGGACGAAAGTGCGAGAGAGAGAGGAGATGGAGTGAGAGCAAGAGCGGGACGGGGAAAGGATACTCGACCGTAGAGTGGGGCATAAATAATAAAAATTCAGCAAGAGCAGCACAAAATTGCCAATGCACCAAAACGGCCATAAATGTCAGGCCAACTAGGCAATACCCCCTAGTGTACCATATCCCCGTCTCTCTCTTGCTTCCATTCTATTCCATATAAATGCAATAGTACCGGTATGCAAAAATATCCATCTCTTTTCAGCTCTTTCTGCTCTTTTAGCCATCCACAGTCATGTTAACTTTATTTGACTTTATTAACCCATTTTGAAGGCATCGAAAACGGTGACCAAAAATTAATTGGAATTCTCACATTGGGGAATTTCATTGTCTGATTTTTCATTGCCCCAGTACACAACATATACGTATGTGTGACTGTGTGTATGCATACATGTGTTTCTATAAATGTGTTCGTGTACCAGAGGCACTAAAGCCATTTGCATTTTGTGCATTGATTAAAGCGGGGCAGAAAACGGAAACGGAAACAGCAGTCAATGAACTTAAATTCCTGACGCCAACGGAATAATTTTATGCCACGTTGCCAAGCGCAAAAACGTAGTGCTATATAGTGTTGTAAAATGGGTCTTTAGTGTTGGTCAGTTTAATTTCAGCATAAAGTACAAAGAAAGAGGAATATAACTTTTTATGGCTGGGGTAACAAAGAAACAGTTCTTCGCACATATTTCTTCGTATAAAATTGCTTTAATTCACGACAAAGTAATTGTAAATAAACTTTTTAAGAAGTTTTTGAGATAATCTTACGTTTAACCTAATCTAAATCTAAAATACCTACCAAATCCATAGTAAGGATATATTGCTCAACTTTATTCGCTCTGAATTTTGTGGGGTCATGCGAATGGCGTCAGGTGTCAGGGGGCTAAAGCGTAGATACGGGCGGCGGACGATTGAAGTGGGCGTGGCCGGCAGACGTGGCAAAGTAATTAGCGGCCGTCGCGCCACAGACAGAAACTATAAATCAACTTTTCACTCGTTTTTTCGCTTCTTCCCCCGGCGTCTTTTGTGTGGAGCTATATCTTTCGAGAGGTGGCCAAAGAGGGTTAAGCGCCCGAGGGGTAGCTCGCGGGGCTGTTGAGGGTTAAGGGCGGTGGGCTAGATGGATGGGGGCGGTCTGTGTCCGTGTCTGTTGCGTGGGCGTGGCTGCGATAAGCGGCACCCGGAGTTCGCTTTACTTTAGACTGTTTATCGAACAAACAATGTCATCATAAATATGCGTCCCGAGCAGCCAGAAAAGAAGGGGAAATCCTGCAGGAAGACCCGAAGAAAGGGTGCGGCCAGAGATAGGAAGAATAAGGATGACAGCAATGGGTTGATGGCTCTCAACCCTTCGTACAATATGAACCACATCTGCTGCAGAAGCACACTAGAAGTTGGCCAGGAACAGCCTATACAGTCGCTTTATCTTGGAAGTAGAATAGAATTAATTAATAGAATTTAAATGCAACTTATTTTTGTGCTCGCTTAGTGTATTTTCTATTATATATCATAGCATCATATATCATATAACACGCATTTCCCTCAATTTTCCACCTTTTCCCCACCAGATCTCAGACGTGCGACTGTGCGATTGGAAGCGGCAGCAATGGCAGCGCTGCCAACTCAGGAGTGGGCGGGGCCAGCGGTGGCGCCTACTCGACGACCGTCAATCCAACGCGTCCGAATGGCGGCACCACGCCCACCACCCCGTCGGGCGGAAACGGAAGCGGAAATGGCAACGGTTCGTCGGCGACCTCGGCCGGTGGCTCAGTGGGAGGCTCAAACGGCAGCGGTGGTGGTGCAAACGGAGGTGCCTGCATCTGTGCGGGCGGCATCGCCCTGTCCACTGGTTCCGCATCGAGCTCCGGCAGCAACGGCGGCGGCACCCTGGCCAGCATCGTCGGCAGCGGCGGCCTGATGTCCACCGGACCCACCACCACCACCACGGTGCTACTGGGCGCCAAGACCACGGCGGCGGGCATAGGAGCGGCCACCTTGAACGACGACGGAACGCTCAGCAATGCGGAGACGCTGCTATCTTCCAATGCCCGATTCCAGGCCATATCCGCCATTGCGGTGGCGCAAGATGGAGTCATCAATGTGGCCGATCAAGGTAAGTGCCTTCTATAATTTATAACAATTATTTGGCTTACCTGGTATAATTATCAATATATTTATTGAGCAACACAGTACGAATTTAAAACAAATTACAAAACATGGTTCACTTTTTAGGAAGATCTTTAGAACATTGGTACTGCAGTCAAGGCATAAAGTAAACAGGCATTTCAGTTCAAAGTTCACATTACTTGCGATGCATTTTTAGCCGTTTTTCGGGGGATTTTTAAGGGTTCCCCTCAAAACATATTGCTTTTCCAGTATCCTGACAGAGGGGCCCAACAACTGTCATCTGATACAGCAAATTTGTCATCTTCCTTGGTTGTGTTGTCCCACATGTGTGTGGGCTTATGTGTGTGTTGGTGTGTGTGTGTGAGTGGGTGGGCCCGGCAATTTACTTTTGTATTGCATACTCCCACACACAAACACACACGCGCCAACACAAACACAACAGCATGGAAAATGGAACATTTCCTTTGGCAAATTTTCTTCAACTCGCACTTCTTATTTCTGCTTTTCTTTCGCCATGTTATTGTGTTAACAAGCGGCAAAGGGAACAAAAATAGAAAATGTTAACTGCTGCTGGGATGGTAGAGTATCGTATAAAAAAAAGGAAACAAACGGAAAAATACGGGAAAACCGGAAGTTGAATTTCGACATATTGCAAAACACAACCACAGCAAATACAATAATAATAATGACAGCTACAACAGCAACAACAGCAGCAACAGCCACGGAAATGGCAACAAAACTTGAACAATGAACAAGCTGCGTAGGAACAAGCAATTGTTGTTGTAATTGGCCATTATGCCCAAAGGGGGCTGGGGAGCCGTGGAAAAGTGGGCGGGGCCAAGGAGGGCAGGCCAAAGAGGAAAGAGCGAAACCAATTTCCGTTACCATTCGAACGACGACAAATTAGGACCCACTCTCGCACGCACACACACACTCACACTCACTCACACTCGCATTCTCTCAGGTAACTGAAGAAAAACCCAAAACAAAATGGCCGCCAATAAATTTTGGGGAAACGGAAGAGCCAAGAAAAATTGGGGAAAAGACGCACACGGGAAAATTGTATATTTTGAAATATTCAATATCCTAATAATTTAAAGAAAATGAATACACAAATTATATTGAATTGAATTTGAATTGAATTTATATGCAATATAAAATGGCCTTAAATTACATTTTTAAAGCATATAAAGGCAGTTGAATACATGAACCCTAATCGCTTTTTCTCAGTGTACAACTAGAGAGTCCTCTGCAGAAGCTAAAGCTCAAAAAAGCACGGAAGGTATAAATTTGAGTGCATTAGCAGAGCGTAATTTGATAAGACCAAAAACGTAATTAATAAATTTCCACAAAAGCAATGGGATGGGGTGCCTCGGATGTGGATGACTCCCCTAACGATGGACAAAAGGGTGGATTTTTGGGTGGCGTCGTTTCCTTTTTTGGATTTCCTTCCTGGCTGGATGGATCATCATCAACTCGGCAACTCGGCGCGGAAATTAATGAAAAGGCTGGGCGAGTGTTGTAGCCGAAGCCGTGGAAAGCAAATCAATGGCTATAATTAATCAAGTTTTAGTCTGCATTGGTGGTGGTGTGGGCTGTGTGCACACGTGTGAGTGATTGCTGTGTGAGTGTGAAAAGCGAAAAAGTGAAAATCAATCTTATTACCTACGCGGCATTGAATTGGCAAAACTTTTCGCCCCCTTCCAAACAAAAAACGCGCCGCCCCTACACAGCATTAATCAGGAATACATACAGACACACACACACACACACGCGTTTATATATATTACATATAAATGTAGAAATATGCGTCGGTGTGTGGGTGTTTTCGCATCCGTGGCGGCAGACAAGACACATACAAATGTAGCTGCCGGCCAAGGAAAAACGTAAATAAGCTTCATTAGCAGCTCGCAAGCTTAAGTGGCCTTTTTCCCCGGCGAGCATGTGAAAAATTATTGCATTAATTGCCCTGCCACGGAAAAAAATGAGGGAAAAGCGAGCTAAAAATAAAGAAATATCGATGGAATCGAAGAGTGACAGCAGCAATGAGTAGAAAAACTGAGACTGTTAATGATATCGGTTTGTTCTACTTCTAACTTTGTCAAAATGAGTCGCACAGCAAAAAGCCCGACTGCTCATTACAGCTAACAACCTTGGCTAACAACCACACCCACTTTATAAACGATTTAGAAACATTAATATTTTAGACATTTTTTCAAAAATTTAAAAAAATGTGGTTTTTAAAATTTTAATGCCAGTCGATTGTAAATAAAGTTACGAGCTCAACGAGGTATGACAATCATATATTGGATAAATTTTTCAATAGTTTTGGCCAAAAAATCCGACTTTTGTGATCACAATTTGAACCATATCATAATTATGGCAAAATTAGAAAAAGGTCTGTGCAGAAACATCCTCGTATCGACATCGGCAAATCGGGAACACCGTGGAGCTCTCCATTAAGCATCCTCAATCCCCGTCGATATCAATTTCGCCAGCGATTTGGACATATGCCAGCTGGCCATGGCGACTGTTTAACGCTCAGGACAATTGCAGGACACCCTGAGATCTGAGAGTGTGTGTGTGTGTGTGTGTAAAACAAACCCACTAAGGATGGTTTAAAGACCTAGCAGATTGTGGGGCCGGTGGAGCAACAAACATTCGGCGACACAATGGCAACAACCCTTTGCACTGGGCACAAACAAGTTGTTCAGTTTATGGGGTCATTACCATTACATTACAATTCACCCACGCACACACACACACACATATGTATTTAGCGGTGGGAGGCGGTGGGTGGTAACCTCCAGCTGAGCGTCACACATTTATTGCATTGAAATTCGCTCAATCGCTGGCCTGGCGCTTTGCCAATTCGAATGCCAATGCCCCAGCTTCAGTTGGGAAAACGAGACGACTACACTGTGGAAAAAACCGCCTTGAATGGAAATAAGTCAAGAATTTGACGATCAATACTTAATTAGATAAATAAATAGTTCAACAATTGCAAGACACACATTTTATTTCCGATTAAAATCAATCAAATGGAAGCAGTCAAAATGCGATGCATTCTTTCTCGTAATATTTTGTACTGTACAACACGCCGAACCCGAAACCGAAAAGCTCCTCTAAAATGAGACCATAATGGCTTACGCTCCAACTACACGAGGTCACAGATGGGGGTGGATGCGGATTTTGTGTGGAGTTGTGGGCGGTGGTGGTGGTCTGGGTCATGTGTCTTTGGCTGGAAAGGATCCTGCCTCGCTGCCGCTGTGCTTTTGGGTCCTCGGATTCGGATTCGGATTCGGGTTCGGGTAAATGAACTGTAACGCAATCAAATCAAATCAACACTGCCCGAACCGCAATAAGAAGAAGCCAGAAGCCACAATGTATTTAATATTTTTATTGTGATATGTGCAAATAGCAACACACTGGCACATAATTCGCAATCAGCGGTGAATTGTTGCATGCAATAATTGCGTGAAATGGAGGTTTATGGTGGGGTGGATTTTGAAAAGGTCCTTGCTGCGCAATGATTTTGGAGCCGTGGAGAGTGTGTGGTTAACGCGGCAGTTGCGTATAAAGCGTAAATATACTATTTTATATAGTCGTTCCAATGATTGTGGCACTCGTTTGCTTTAAAAATCAACATTTTAAGCAGCTTGAATGACCAAGTTTTGTGGCATTTTAAGATGAATGCAGTTGCGGGCAATGATGTAAAGTTAATGTGTTCCACAGACCCCAACCCCACCTAGACATCGCCCACTTTTCTCCGCTTTTCCACTTAGTTTCTTATACAAAACGCTGTCATCATCGTCTTTTGTTGTTGTCTGTTTGCAATGCAAAGCCGTAGGAAAAAGGGGGTTGGGAGGTGTTGAAATAAAAGGGGATGATACCAGGGAGCTGTGAGGCGTAAGGCAAGCAAATTTATGCAAATCCAAAGCGATTTTCAACACTAACTAAAATGAAACGCTTCGCAGGGGCGCACAAAATGGGGGCGTGGCTGGTGGAGGCGGATGACTAGTAGTAGTAGTAGTAGTAGCAAATTGCACAAAAATACTTAAGACACTCGCTTGCAGACAGAACTTACCTATGCCATTTTGTATTTGTGCATTTGCAGTGATTCAAAAACTGAAAAACGGGGGGTGCTGGGTAATATTCAATGGACGGTGGGGAGGGGAAAGTGCAGTGAAAACTGAGGAAGGGAAAATCCAGAGCAGTAAAAACAAACAGCTGCAGGAACTTGGCGTTTAGCTTAAGCAAATGATCAACAAACCAAGGGAAAATCGAGTTTGGAATGGGAATGGACCGTTAAGGAAGTGCGAATAAATTTGATGACCAGTTAAAAGGAATGGCCCAAGGAGCTGGGAATGAATAAATGAGTCAATTATCTGGCAAGGACAACGAGTGTGCGACTTTTTTTTACGACTTTTCCCAGCGTTCGAGGGAAAAGGTAATCAAATGCCGAGCAGATGTTTTTCCAGCATTTTCAGCCACCCATTAGGTAGTAAATAAAGTTGATAAGCTGCGCTTGTAAAGAAAAAGTTGCGTTTAACTTCCAGTAAAGTGCTCCTTTAACTCGGCGCACATTAAAAATTAACTCGACCCATCAAATTGGCAACTCTTTCTTCGTAATTAATTCGTAAAGTGCTAAAAGTTATTCCAATACTGCCAATGTAAACAAAACACACCCAATAAATATACAGATCAAATAGTGCGAATGCATACTTTATTTTACTTTTCTATGATTACATCGTCATGTTTTTTTACCCATAATATTTCAGGATCTCTGCACGTTTTGGCCTTGGAGCACTATTTGCCCTCGCACGATGAGAACGGCGAGTTCCACATTCCCTTCCCGCCGTCCAGTGAGATATACGTGTTCAACCGATATGGCCAGCACGTGGCCACCAAGGATCTGACCTCCGGTAAGACGCGCTATAGCTTCCTGTACTCGAAGAACACCAGTTTCGGCCGATTGTCAACGGTAACTGATGCTTCCGGCAATAAGATCCAGTTCCTGCGCGACTACAGCAATGTGGTGAGTTCCATTGAGAACACGCAGGACCACAAATCGGAGATCCAGATCAATGGCATTGGCATCATGACCAAGCTGAGCGAGAAGGGTCGCCAGGAGATCGAGCTGGACTACGATAGTAACACGGGTCTGCTGAATTCGCGGTCCTCTGGCGGTGAGACATACATCTACCAGTACGATGAGTTTGGACGGGTCACTGGCATGATACTGCCCAGCGGTGAGATCGTGAGAATCACCTCCCAGCTGGCCGATAGCCAGGGTCTCACAGTGTACGTCCATGCCTCCGTGGAGTCCCTTTTCTCGAGGGAACGGATCGCCGGCGAGGCCAATGAGCTGCTGGTTCTGGGCGGAGTGCGATCCACTTTTCTGAAGCGCGGACAAGCCCACGCCGATGCGGAACTGAAGGCTAACAACACCCTGGTTATCCATGGCGATAATGGCGTGGTGGTGGAGGCCTCTGCCGTGGCCAGACACCCCCTGCTGGAGGCAGCTCTGCCCGTGGAGGCGGAAATGCTGGCCATGTGGTCACATCAAAGTGTCACCATGGGCGAGGGACTGACCAACTCAATGTACTCCGTCTACAGTTTGGTGGGCGATGTTAGGAATCCGCAGCAGACGCTCAACCGTGAGATTTGGGTCAACCAGTCGCGGGTGATTGGCGTGGAGTTCGATCAGTTCACCAACCGGGAGACCTTCTACGATGCCCGACGCACCCCGATCCTGATAGTGGCCTACGATCAGTCTGGTCTGCCCAAATCCTATTACCCCACCAATGGCTATCCGGTAAACATCACCTACGATCGATTCAATCGCGTCGAGGGCTGGGCCTGGGGTCCAGCGGAGCTCAAGTACAGCTACGACCGACATGGTTTGCTCTCGGAGATTACCTCGCAGCAGGATGGCATCGTGTCCTTCGTGTACAATGACTGGAATCTGGTCTCTGAGATCGGATTGGCCAGCCAGCGAAAGTTTGTGCTGCAGTACGATGATGCCGGCGGTTTGAGGCATGTGGTCCTGCCCTCCGGAACTCGACACAGCTTCAGCATGCAGACCTCGATTGGATTCATCCGCTGCACCTACACGCCGCCGGGCAGCACAAGGGCCTATCTTCAGCACTACAGCCATGCGGGAGCCCTGCTCCAGACGATCCTACCGGGCGATGGGGCCCGCATCGTATACCGCTACAATGCCGCTGGCCAGTTGACGGAGGTGGTCCATGGAGATGGAAGGAGTGAATTCCAGTACAACGAGGCCACCGGAATGCCGAGCACCGTTTCGCACACGGAACGGGAATTGGAGTACCGATGGGACTTCGAGTATGCCGCCGGCTTGCTGGCCGAGGAGAGGATCGATTATGTGGCCAAAACGGGCCTGAGCAATGCCAAGTTTAGCTACGAGTACGATTCCCAGCTGCGAGTGGTGGCCCTGCAGGGCAGGATCGGTGGTCAGAGTCTGCCGACACAGGCCTTTGCCTACGATCCGCGCACGGGAAGACCCAGCCTGATTGGGCAGTTCCGATTCTCGCAGCCGGCGCAGAATCAAACCCAATTGCATGACGGAACCGCCAGCTTCACACGGACGGTCGATGGACGCTTCCAGACGCAGCGAATGGCCCTAGCCATCCATCGGCTGGAGGTGTTCCGCATGGAGTTCTCGTATGGAGTGCACGGCAGGATCTCGCAGACGCGCACCTACACGCGGAACATGGCGGTAAACAGCTATACGAATGTGAAAAACTACACATGGGACTGCGATGGCCAGTTGGTGGGCGTGGAGGCCCAGGAACCGTGGGGCTTCCGGTACGATGACAATGGCAACCTGCTGTCGCTCACCTATAGAGGCAACACGATACCAATGGAGTACAATGCCCAGGACAGGATTGTGAAGTTCGGCGAGGGGCAGTATAAGTACGATGCGAGGGGTCTTGTGGCCCAAAATGCCAGAGAAGAGCGGTTCCATTACAATACCCAGGGCCTGCTTGTCCGGGCCTCCAAGCGGGGTCGCTTCGATGTACGCTACTACTACGATCATCTGAAGCGTCTGACGACGCGAAAGGATAACTTTGGCAATGTCACACAGTTCTTCTACACCAACCAGCAACGACCTTACGAGGTCAGCCAGATATACTCGCCGCGGGATGGCAAGCTAATGTCACTGACCTACGACGATGTGGGTCATCTAATCTACGCACAGGTGTACCGGCACAAGTACTATGTGGCCACAGATCAGAGTGGCACTCCACTGATGCTCTTCAACCAGTACGGCGAGGGCATTCGGGAGATAATGCGTTCACCATTCGGTCACATTGTCTACGATTCCAATCCATATCTGTATCTGCCCATCGATTTCTGCGGCGGCATTCTGGATCAGGTGACCACGCTGGTGCACATGGGCGATGGTCGAGTATATGATCCATTGATTGGCCAGTGGATGTCGCCGGACTGGCAGCGTGTTGTGGAGAGGATCATCACACCGACGCGCTTGCATCTGTACCGATTCAATGGCAACGATCCCATTAATGTCGGCCACGAACGTCACTATCCAGAGGACTTTGCCGCCTGGATGCGCACCCTGGGCTACAATGTGGGCAATCTGGTGCCTCAATTGGCCCGGGATCTGTGGCAACCGCCAGCACTTTGGGGCCGACCACCCGCCAATCCGGTGGCCCTGAATCTGCGGCGACCCTTCGATAACATTCCCACCATGGCGGTGGAGAGCGGCTTCCTGGCTCACCTAAACGTGCGCCGAATGTCGGACTTCGAACAGCTGTCGGCACCACCGCGTTCCGCCCTCAAGTGCGATGTGATGGACCCATCGCCCAAGACAATCGGATCCGATACGGAGCCACCGTTTGGCAAGGGCATTGTCGTCTCCCGTACCGCCGATGGCCAAGCCATAGTGTCCAGTGTACCAGCGGCGAATGCCATCTACCGGGATGTCTACACTAGTGTATTCAATCGTTCCAAACTACTGCCATTCACCTTTGTGGTTCACAATGCCCAGCAGGACTCGTTCTTCTTCGTGAAGGAGGATGCCTGGCGGGCCACCGAGGACAGGCAGCAGCTGAAGCGTCTGCAGGGTCAGGTGAACACCACGTTCCATGAGATCACAAGGGAGGCGACTGTGGGCAGTGGACCAGCGGGAGCAGCCAGTGGTGGTGCCGGCTCCTCATCTTCCTCGTCGTCATCATCCGGTGGTGGCTCGTCCTCCAATACGGGCAACTATCTGGACGTTAAGATTCACGGGGCACACGCCATCATTAATCTGCGCTACGGCACCACAGTAGCCAAGGAGCAGCAGCGACTGATGCACCACGCCAAGCTGACGGCGGTGCGAAAGGCGTGGCACCGCGAAAAGGAGGCACTCCGCAGCGGACTGACCACGGCACTCGAGTGGAGCCAGCAGGAGACCGATGAGATCCTGAAACAGAGCTATGCCAATAACTACGAGGGTGAGTACATCCACGATGTGAATCTTTATCCGGAACTGGCGGAGGATCCGTACAACATCAAGTTCGTGAAGAAGAAGGGCGCCACCGGCGGTGCGGCGGGAGTGCCCAATTCGCGACGTCGACGCCGCAGATCCACCGATCTTATCCAGGAGGACGAGGAGGAGCTCCACCGCGAAGCCGACTGTTAGCTCCGTAGGAAATCCCTAAAAACCAGCCACTAAAACGCGAGGAGCGCAGTGAAAACCGAAGAACAGGAGACATAATTATTTATATTTATACATATATATATATAAACATATATATATATATATATATATATGTAGTACATAAATCTATGTTATCGAACCAGTTTTTTGATGTCAAGGAACATTATATATATATATATATACACGTATACATAAAATATTTTTTTTTATTGTTAGCCACTAGAGAAAAGTAAAGAAAGAAAATTAATGAAAATTAAGAAAGCGACATGCCAACATAATCCCATGTAGCTGCATGTACGTTTATATATGTGTGTGTGTGTGACGTCAGCTAAGCCGCAGATACATTTACAGTACAGATACAGATTACAGATACAGCCGCGGATATAGACGAAGTTATAGATATACAGATACATATATATATATACATCATATATATATATATTCATCATATATATATATATATTTATATATATATATAGTATATATATATAAAGATAATGGATAGTATAGTGTAGTAGTCATACGAGCATAAAGCGTACCATAACATACAGAACATATGTACATGCATACTCACCACAATAAGGGGCGCAGGAGGAAAATTAGCGGGGCGGGAAATTTATGGGAATGGGCGTATCTAATTTTTTTCGTGGTACTCGAGCTTTTTGAGACTGGCATAGTTTTAAACAAAACCAATTGAACGGCAACTGACCGACGGACCTTCAGGAGGTGATCCCTTGGATCTTCCATTTGATACCAACCATCCAATGTACATAAGCGGAAATGGAGAGAGAGGTGGCGGGAACGGAAACGGAAGTGGACATTTTGAAGGACAGGCCCAGACCAAAACTCACACACACACACATAGACACACCGACGGACTCACTACACTAGACAACCGGTTTTGGGGTTGTGGGAGATTTTTGCTTAGCGAAAGCTTTCTCTCGTTTGCTTTGCACAGTGTCAGCTTTGAAAATTAAATGGATAACAAAAAAATAAGAAACGTAATTATAGAGATCGAACAAGAAAATGTAGCTGTTAGGTAAAGTGTTTTTTTTTTTTAATAAAATATAAAATGATATATATTAAATATAGAACACACACACACACATATTTATAGCGAGAAACCTATAGCTGTAATGTTCTTATAGATAAGTTTAAGTTTCGTCCTACTTAATTAATTAATTTATTCATTATTATTGTTCATACATATATGGCCGAGGCAAGGGCAAACACATCCACAATCCAAAAAAATAAGAAAAAAAATATTAAAAAGTATATATCGAACTAATTTTAATTATACATATTAATGCTATTATTATGTGGAAAGTGAAATGTTTTGTTATTATTTGTAAGTCTGCTTTTCTCGAACTCAGCTCAATGCGGCCCAAATAAACTCAACACCATAAAACGAATCGAAATAAATAAAGCTTAAAAACAGTATTAAAAACAACACAAACACGAAATAGATATATGATTTCAGCTTTGGAACCCAGATCGAGATCGTTGAGCTTTCCGTCCAATTTGATTGAGATTGCCAGGGATCCAGACAGATATTAGATGCCAATTAAAGTAGAATTTGACCGGATTAGTTGACCAATTTTGCTTCGCTTTAGAAAAACCCCACTTTTTGCAGCTCGAATTTCACTTATTTTCCATGAATTGGTGCTTATCGAATTTATTGCCACAACTATATGTGTAGGTATAGTTAAATAATTGCGTGTGTGTGTTGATCGTTTCCTTGCCTCCTAGAAACTAAGGAAAACATTGCTAATAACAAAATACCGTAGAAAAGGAAAACAAAAGATTGCTGAATTAGTTGCGAGCAAGCAAGAAAACGAAATTTTATAAAAATTACCAACTCGAAAACCAGACCACAAAACGAGGCCAAAACGATCGATCAATTGGACAAGAAGGGAGCATGGGGAGCCAGCCAAGTAGAACGCAGCTTAGAGCAGAATGAGTGTCCGTTCATGGAAGCGAGTGTTGTCCGCCGAAGAGCGACAGGTATATTGCTAAATGTCCGCTCAAGAAAGAAATTTTGTCCGTACATCAGGTAGAGAGAAAGAGTCCGCGTGCGTGCGATAGCGTTATATCAAAAAATATGAATGGAAATTCGGTGTCGCCCGACATTTGCCGGAGTATCTGTGTATATATATTAAGGCTAATCAAGGTAAACTAGTGTTATATCGTATATGGCACCGTGCATCGTAATCTCTAGTTATATACAAGAAAAAAACAAAATATACAAGCTCACACAGAAGTGTGCGAACATTTTTTTTGGCTTTTTTTTCTCCATCGTTGTCGCGCCTAACTAGATGTAAAATAAACGAGACAAACTATTGGATAAATGGCATATATAAATATAAATAAATATATGTAATATGTATAGGAGTCTATATGTTAGTTGTACGTGTGCGGGGTACCACTGTACTTTCCGCTCGAATTTCTCCCATCTGGTTTTTGATTCGTTTCCATTTCCGTTTCGTTGATTGGCAAACCAAAACAATTCGAAAAAGAGCAGGAGTCAGTTACCTATTAGAATTTGGCAAGCATAAAAAGCAAACAAGCAACAAAATGAAAACAAACAAAAAAAAAACGAAATGAAATTGCTTCAAAAGCAAACAAAAAAAGATAAACAAATGGCACACTAAAATAAATATTATTGATTAGAGCAAACTATAAAATGGCTTGAGAACGGAGAAACCGAAATAAAATAGAGTAAAAGTAAAATATAAAACAAAACAGCAGACGCAGCAAGAAATATTTATGTGTACATAACTGAAAACCCAAGTATTTTAGGATATTTATGTTAGAGCTACACAAACTTCAACTTAAACCGAAGGACTAACTTACAACTAAACCTAAACTTAATACTAAAATAATGCTAAAGTTGAAAGGCGAAAAAACGATGAGAAATACTTAGCAAATAAAGAAACAGGGAAACAATTGAGATAAATTAACATTTAAACGTTTTGCACACCACAAACAAAATAAACAAGCTAAACAACAACTATAACAGAGCTCACACAGATACAAACACACCCTCCCACATACACCGACATAATACAGATGCAAGTACATATACACTCGACAGCAAAGCAAACAACAAAATTTAGCAACAACAAGAATTTATGAGATATAATAAACAAATAAACAAAATAATATAAACAAACCAACCAAAAGGCAGCGACGCAACAAGAAAAGTTGAAATACTTATTATAAACAAATAAACGCAGAGGAGAACAATTTAAAAAAAAAGAAGAACAAATTATATTTATTAGACAAAATAGCAGAGAAGATGAATCTGTAGTATATCGAACTATGTAATTCACAAATAGTAAATAAACCGAGGCAAACCAAGCAAACCTAAGGAATATTGTAGGGCAAATTCAAACTAATTGAGAAACGAACAGAAAACATCCCAACTTTTTTTTGTCTGTGTAAGCTTAGTGGAGAATTCAAGGGTCGGCGGGGCGGACACCCCCCTCTGCAACCCCCGCATTGTCAATGCAAACGATAAACGATAACCCCCATTCATCACCTAGAACCCCCTAGGCATATGCATATATGTATCTATCGGTAAATGAACAATTATATATGGCATTATATTACCACAGCAGAACAGTAAACTAAAATGACATAAACTAAAGGTAATTACGATAATTATTGCAATAATGATAATGATATACCATATATGTAATGATTTCAACGCGAAACGAGAATATTTTAAGCGTATTAAGTTGAACTATATTATATATGAAAATATATAAATGGATAAAAAACAAAACAAAAAACATGCGACAAGCGGTAAAGATAAACCAAAACAAAAAAAAAAAAGAAAACCACACAACACAACTTCTGAGGATATCAAGGGTCTAAGAATAAATAAAACTAATGAATTAATTAAAAATAAATAAATGAATATGAAAACTAAATGTGAAGCTATACCCCTGTGTTTTTATTGAATTTCGCTTATCTCAGCCACTGAATGCGGATTATATTTGAGTGCGACCATTATGAAAAGTAAGTATTTAAATTATTCAAGCAGATTCTTATAACAAATAAGTATTTCTGAGTATGCTAAGAGTTATTTTCGCCTAAAATACAACTTGTAATAATTTGATGATGCGGTTTGAAAGTTACACCCAATTTGATCCTGCAGCTGTGCATATATGTACATATTGCAACTATGCTCATGAATAGCGTTGCTTAAATACCCTGGAAACGTGATCATTGAAGCAGCGGGTGAATGTCAGTTGAACCATTTGGCCCCCAAGGAAGTTAAGCCCCAAAATGCATACATAATAATCAACTCAGTTGGTGTTGCTGCTGCGACGTTGCTGCTGTTTTGGCCAGAGCGTTGACACACATGCATGCCAAATGCGTTTTGCGGGGGCTGAGGGGCCTGGGGGTCGCTCCGGCTTTTGCCAAAAGATTTGGCCAGGCCACGTTGCCGGAGCCAGCAGCTGTACTAGATTTGAGTGAAATGTTGCTACTTGTGGGTGGGTTTCGTGGGTCCTGTAACTGCTACGACTGCCACAGCCAAAGCCAGTGCATCACCACAGCCCCCATCCCCCCCACCACCGTTCCAATCTCCATCTCCATCTGCAACTGCAGCTGCAGTTAAATATTCAAATTTATACAAAGCATCTTCAGGTGCTCGTTGAGCAGTTTTGTGTTGCCTGTTTACCAACTACAAACTATGTGTCAACAGCGGCTCAGGCCGAGACAGATGAAGAAAGCATCCACTTCCTGCACCTCACAATTGTGCAGACCTGCTGCATTATTTATCCCCGGCAGAAAGGGGACGGTACTCACCTTTCCCAGGTCGAGGCTGCTCTCCATTTTCTGCATTTCAATTACAGACTTGCTGGCAACCCCCATCACCCCATTTCCATAGCCATCATCTGCATCATCAGTATGCACCTCTGCCTCGAGAGCTGTTTTCTAGCCTAGACCTGACACTCAGCCAAAAACAAAAAATCTGACACGAAAAAAACACATAAATGACACGAAACCGGCGCAAATGAAGTGGCATTGTCAAAGTCCCCAAGTTATTGCGATCCAGAATTTAAACATGGCGAAAGTATATGCCAATTTGATGATCCAGAGTCAAACAGCCTTCTTTTAAAATGCGAAAATTAGGGTAGTACAAAACTACCTTTATTTTAGCATTACCAACTTTTTTGTCAACCTTTTTTTCGTTTCTTTTTTTTTAATAACGAGCTTTTTTTAACAGCAATTAAAATTGTTGTCCAAAAAAGGAATGTCATACCTCTTTGAATTCGTAGCAAAATTCCCTATCGACCTGTATTCCAAATTGGAAAATAAAATTTTTAGCCATTTTTCGCAAATTTTGATGATGGTACCCCTTATAAAAAACGCGAAAATTTGTAAAATATTTGATTTTCGAAAATAATAAAAATTGCGATAGGGATAGTTAGGCATGTTTATTAGCAGCACAAAACTGTCTTTATTTTAGCTTTATCTCCTTTTTTGGCCAAGTTATAGAGAAAACACCGTATGTAAATATTTAAATTTTGGCAATATTATTATTTTGTTTTTTTGTTCCTAAAAAATAATCAGTATTTTCCCAATAGCAATAAAACTAGCTGTCCAAAAGTGGAATGTCATACCTCTTTGAATTCGTAGCAAAATTCCCTATCGACCTGTATTCCAAATTGGAAAATAAAATTTTTAGCCATTTTTCGCAAATTTTGATGATGGTACCCCTTATAAAAAACGCGAAAATTTGTAAAATATTTGATTTTCGAAAAAAATAAAAATTGCGATAGGGATAGTTAGGCATGTTTATTAGCAGCACAAAACTGTCTTTATTTTAGCTTTACCTCCTTTTTTGGCCAAGTTATAGAGAAAACACCGTATGTAAATATTTAAATTTTGGCAATATTATTATTTTGTTTTTTTGTTGCTAAAAAATAATCAGTATTTTCCCAATAGCAATAAAACTAGCTGTCCAAAAGTGGAATGTCATACCATTTTGAATTCGTAGCAAAATTCCCTATCGACCTGTATTCCAAATTGGAAAATAAATTTTTTAGCCATTTTTCGCAAATTTTGATGATGGTACCCCTTATAAAAAACGCGAAAATTTGTAAAATATTTGATTTTCGAAAATAATAAAAATTGCGATAGGGATAGTTAGGCATGTTTATTAGCAGCCCAAAACTGTCTTTATTTTAGCTTTACCTCCTTTTTTGGCCAAGTTATAGAGAAAACACCGTATGTAAATATTTAAATTTTGGCAAATTATTATTTTGTTTTTTTGTTGCTAAAAAATAATCAGTATTTTCCCAATAGCAATAAAACTAGCTGTCCAAAACTGGAATGCAATACCTCGTTGAATTCGTAACGAAATTCTCTATCGACCTGTATTCAAAATTGGAAAATAAAATTTTTAGCCATTTTTCGCAAATTTTGATGATGGTACCCCTTATAAAAAACGCGAAAATTTGTAAAATATTTGATTTTCGAAAATAATAAAAATTGCGATAGGGATAGTTAGGCATGTTTATTAGAAGCACAAAACTGTCTTTATTTTAGCTTTACCTCCTTTTTTGGCCAAGTTATAGAGAAAACACCGTATGTAAATATTTAAATTTTGGCAATATTATTATTTTGTTTTTTTGTTGCTACAAAATAATCAGTATTTTCCCAATAGCAATAAAACTAGCTGTCCAAAAGTGGAATGTCATACCTTTTTGAATTCGTAGCAAAATTCCCTATCGACCTGTATTCCAAATTGGAAAATAAAATTTTTAGCCATTTTTCGCAAATTTTGAAAAACGCGAAAATTTGTAAAATATTTGATTTTCGAAAATAATAAAAATTGCGATAGGGATAGTTAGGCATGTTTATTAGCAGCACAAAACTGTCTTTATTTTAGCTTTACCTCCTTTTTTGGCTAAGTTATAGAGAAAACCCCGTATGTAAATATTTAAATTTTGGCAATATTATTAGTTTGTTTTTTTGTTGCTAAAAAATAATCAGTATTTTCCCAATAGCAATAAAACTAGCTGTCCAAAAGTGGAATGTCATACCTCTTTGAATTCGTAGCAAAATTCCCTATCGACCTGTATTCCAAATTAGAAAATAAAATTTTTAGCCATTTTTCGCAAATTTTGATGATGGTACCCCTTATAAAAAACGCGAAAATTTGTAAAATATTTGATTTTTGAAAATAATAAAAATTGCGATAGGGATAGTTAGGCATGTTTATTAGCAGCACAAAACTGTCTTTATTTTAGCTTTACCTCCTTTTTTGGCCAAGTTATAGAGAAAACACCGTATGTAAATATTTAAATTTTGGCAATATTATTAGTTTGTTTTTTTGTTGCTAAAAAATAATCAGTATTTTCCCAATAGCAATAAAACTAGCTGTCCAAAAGTGGAATGTCATACCTCTTTGAATTCGTAGCAAAATTCCCTATCGACCTGTATTCCAAATTGGAAAATAAAATTTTTAGCATTTTTCGCAAATTTTGATGATGGTACCCCTTATAAAAAACGCGAAAATTTGTAAAATATTTGATTTTTGAAAATAATAAAAATTGCGATAGGGATAGTTGGCATGTTTATTAGCAGCACAAAACTGTCTTTATTTTAGCTTTACCTCCTTTTTTGGCCAAGTTATAGAGAAAACCCCGTATGTAAATATTTAAATTTTGGCAATATTGTTATTTTGTTTTTTTGTTGCTAAAAAATAATCAGTATTTTCCCAATAGCAATAAAACTAGCTGTCCAAAAGTGGAATGTCATACCTCTTTGAATTCGTAGCAAAATTCCCTATCGACCTGTATTCCAAATTGGAAAATAAAATTTTTAGCCATTTTTCGCAAATTTTGATGATGGTACCCCTTATAAAAAACGCGAAAATTTGTAAAATATTTGATTTTTGAAAATAATAAAAATTGCGATAGGGATAGTTAGGCATGTTTATTAGCAGCACAAAACTGTCTTTATTTTAGCTTTACCTCCTTTTTTGGCCAAGTTATAGAGAAAACACCGTATGTAAATATTTAAATTTTGGCAATATTATTATTTTGTTTTTTTGTTCCTAAAAAATAATCAGTATTTTCCCAATAGCAATTAAACTAGCTGTCCGAAAGTGGAATGTCATACCTCTTTGAATTCGTAGCAAAATTCCCTATCGACCTGTATTCCAAATTGGAAAATAAAATTTTTAGCCATTTTTCGCAAATTTTGATGATGGTACCCCTTATAAAAAACGCGAAAATTTGTAAAATATTTGATTTTTGAAAATAATAAAAATTGCGATAGGGATAGTTAGGCATGTTTATTAGCAGCACAAAACTGTCTTTATTTTAGCTTTACCTCCTTTTTTGGCCAAGTTATAGAGAAAACACCGTATGTAAGTATTTAAATTTTGGCAATATTATTAGTTTGTTTTTTTGTTGCTAAAAAATAATCAGTATTTTCCCAATAGCAATAAAACTAGCTGTCCAAAAGTGGAATGTCATACCTCTTTGAATTCGTAGCAAAATTCCCTATCGACCTGTATTCCAAATTGGAAAATAAAATTTTTAGCATTTTTCGCAAATTTTGATGATGGTACCCCTTATAAAAAACGCGAAAATTTGTAAAATATTTGATTTTTGAAAATAATAAAAATTGCGATAGGGATAGTTGGCATGTTTATTAGCAGCACAAAACTGTCTTTATTTTAGCTTTACCTCCTTTTTTGGCCAAGTTATAGAGAAAACACCGTATGTAAATATTTAAATTTTGGCAATATTATTATTTTGTTTTTTTGTTCCTAAAAAATAATCAGTATTTTCCCAATAGCAATAAAACTAGCTGTCCAAAAGTGGAATGTCATACCTCTTTGAATTCGTAGCAAAATTCTCTATCGACCTGTATTCCAAATTGGAAAATAAAATTTTTTAAAATATTTGATTTTCGAAAATAATAAAAATTGCGATAGGGATAGTTAGGCATGTTTATTAGCAGCACAAAACTGTCTTTATTTTAGCTTTACCTCCTTTTTTGGCTAAGTTATAGAGAAAACACCGTATGTAAATATTTAAATTTTGGCAATATTATTATTTTGTTTTTTTGTTGCTACAAAATAATCAGTATTTTCCCAATAGCAATAAAACTAGCTGTCCAAAAGTGGAATGTCATACCTCTTTGAATTCGTAGCAAAATTCCCTATCGACCTGTATTCCAAATTGGAAAATAAAATTTTTAGCCATTTTTCGCAAATTTTGATGATGGTACCCCTTATAAAAAACGCGAAAATTTGTAAAATATTTGATTTTCGAAAATAATAAAAATTGCGATAGGGATAGTTAGGCATGTTTATTAGCAGCACAAAACTGTCTTTATTTTAGCTTTACCTCCTTTTTTGGCTAAGTTATAGAGAAAACACCGTATGTAAATATTTAAATTTTGGCAATATTATTATTTTGTTTTTTTTTTGCTAAAAAATAATCAGTATTTTCCCAATAGCAATAAAACTAGCTGTCCAAAAGTGAAATGTCATACCTCTTTGAATTCGTAGCAAAATTCCCTATCGACCTGTATTCCAAATTGGAAAATAAAATTTTTAGCCAATTTTTCGCCAAGTTATAGAGAAAACACCGTATGTAAATATTTAAATTTTGGCAATATTATTATTTTGTTTTTTTGTTGCTACAAAATAATCAGTATTTTCCCAATAGCAATAAAACTAGCTGTCCAAAAGTGCAATGTCATACCTCTTTGAATTCGTAGCAAAATTCCCTATCGACCTGTATTCCAAATTGGAAAATAAAATTTTTAGCCATTTTTCGCAAATTTTGATGATGGTACCCCTTATAAAAAACGCGAAAATTTGTAAAATATTTGATTTTCGAAAATAATAAAAATTGCGATAGGGATAGTTAGGCATGTTTATTAGCAACACAAAACTGTCTTTATTTTAGCTTTACCTCCTTTTTTGGCTAAGTTATAGAGAAAACACCGTATGTAAATATTTAAATTTTGGCAATATTATTATTTTGTTTTTTTGTTGCTAAAAAATAATCAGTATTTTCCCAATAGCAATAAAACTAGCTGTCCAAAAGTGAAATGTCATACCTCTTTGAATTCGTAGCAAAATTCCCTATCGACCTGTATTCCAAATTGGAAAATAAAATTTTTAGCCATTTTTTCGCAAATTTTGATGATGGTACCCCTTATAAAAAACGCGAAAATTTGTAAAATATTTGATTTTCGAAAATAATAAAAATTGCGATAGGGATAGTTAGGCATGTTTATTAGCAGCACAAAACTGTCTTTATTTTAGCTTTACCTCCTTTTTTGGCTAAGTTATAGAGAAAACACCGTATGTAAATATTTAAATTTTGGCAATATTATTATTTTGTTTTTTTGTTGCTAAAAAATAATCAGTATTTTCCCAATAGCAATAAAACTAGCTGTCCAAAAGTGGAATGTCATACCTCTTTGAATTCGTAGCAAAATTCCCTATCGACCTGTATTCCAAATTGGAAAATAAAATTTTTAGCCATTTTTTCGCAAATTTTGATGATGGTACCCCTTATAAAAAACGCGAAAATTTGTAAAATATTTGATTTTCGAAAATAATAAAAATTGCGATAGGGATAGTTAGGCATGTTTATTAGCAGCACAAAACTGTCTTTATTTTAGCTTTACCTCCTTTTTTGGCCAAGTTATAGAGAAAACACCGTATGTAAATATTTAAATTTTGGCAATATTATTATTTTGTTTTTTTGTTGCTACAAAATAATCAGTATTTTCCCAATAGCAATAAAACTAGCTGTCCAAAAGTGGAATGTCATACCTCTTTGAATTCGTAGCAAAATTCCCTATCGACCTGTATTCCAAATTGGAAAATAAAATTTTTAGCCATTTTTCGCAAATTTTGATGATGGTACCCCTTATAAAAAACGCGAAAATTTGTAAAATATTTGATTTTTGAAAATAATAAAAATTGCGATAGGGATAGTTAGGCATGTTTATTAGCAGCACAAAACTGTCTTTATTTTAGCTTTACCTCATTTTTTGGCCAAGTTATAGAGAAAACACCGTATGTAAAAATTTAAATTTTGGCAATATTATTATTTTGTTTTTTTGTTGCTAAAAAATAATCAGTATTTTCCCAATAACAATAAAACTAGCTGTCCAAAAGTGGAATGTCATACCTTTTTGAATTCGTAGCAAAATTCCCTATCGACCTGTATTCCAAATTGGAAAATAAAATTTTTAGCCATTTTTCGCAAATTTTGATGATGGTACCCCTTATAAAAAACGCGAAAATTTGTAAAATATTTGATTTTCGAAAATAATAAAAATTGCGATAGGGATAGTTAGGCATGTTTATTAGCAGCACAAAACTGTCTTTATTTTAGCTTTACCTCCTTTTTTGGCTAAGTTATAGAGAAAACACCGTATGTAAATATTTAAATTTTGGCAATATTATTATTTTGTTTTTTTGTTGCTAAAAAATAATCAGTATTTTCCCAATAGCAATAAAACTAGCTGTCCAAAAGTGGAATGTCATACCTCTTTGAATTCGTAGCAAAATTCCCTATCGACCTGTATTCCAAATTGGAAAATAAAATTTTTAGCCATTTTTTCGCAAATTTTGATGATGGTACCCCTTATAAAAAACGCGAAAATTTGTAAAATATTTGATTTTCGAAAATAATAAAAATTGCGATAGGGATAGTTAGGCATGTTTATTAGCAGCACAAAACTGTCTTTATTTTAGCTTTACCTCCTTTTTTGGCCAAGTTATAGAGAAAACACCGTATGTAAATATTTAAATTTTGGCAATATTATTATTTTGTTTTTTTGTTGCTAAAAAATAATCAGTATTTTCCCAATAGCAATAAAACTAGCTGTCCAAAAGTGGAATGTCATACCTCTTTGAATTCGTAGCAAAATTCCCTATCGACCTGTATTCCAAATTGGAAAATAAAATTTTTAGTATTTTTCGCAAATTTTGATGATGGTACCCCTTATAAAAAACGCGAAAATTTGTAAAATATTTGATTTTCGAAAATAATAAAAATTGCGATAGGGATAGTTAGGCATGTTTATTAGCAGCACAAAACTGTCTTTATTTTAGCTTTACCTCCTTTTTTGGCCAAGTTATAGAGAAAACACCGTATGTAAATATTTAAATTTTGGCAATATTATTATTTTGTTTTTTTGTTGCTAAAAAATAATCAGTATTTTCCCAATAGCAATAAAACTAGCTGTCCAAAAGTGGAATGTCATACCTCTTTGAATTCGTAGCAAAATTCCCTATCGACCTGTATTCCAAATTGGAAAATAAAATTTTTAGCCATTTTTCGCAAATTTTGATGATGGTACCCCTTATAAAAAACGCGAAAATTTGTAAAATATTTGATTTTCGAAAATAATAAAAATTGCGATAGGGATAGTTAGGCATGTTTATTAGCAGCACAAAACTGTCTTTATTTTAGCTTTACCTCCTTTTTTGGCTAAGTTATAGAGAAAACACCGTATGTAAATATTTAAATTTTGGCAATAATATTATTTTTTTTTTTGTTGCTACAAAATAATCAGTATTTTCCCAATAGCAATAAAACTAGCTGTCCAAAAGTGGAATGTCATACCTCTTTGAATTCGTAGCAAAATTCCCTATCGACCTGTATTCCAAATTGGAAAATAAAATTTTTAGCATTTTTCGCAAATTTTGATGATGGTACCCCTTATAAAAAACGCGAAAATTTGTAAAATATTTGATTTTCGAAAATAATAAAAATTGCGATAGGGATAGTTAGGCATGTTTATTAGCAGCACAAAACTGTCTTTATTTTAGCTTTACCTCATTTTTTGGCCAAGTTATAGAGAAAACACCGTATGTAAATATTTAAATTTTGGCAATATTATTATTTTGTTTTTTTGTTGCTAAAAAATAATCAGTATTTTCCCAATAGCAATAAAACTAGCTGTCCAAAAGTGGAATGTCATACCTCTTTGAATTCGTAGCAAAATTCCCTATCGACCTGTATTCCAAATTGGAAAATAAAATTTTTAGCATTTTTCGCAAATTTTGATGATGGTACCCCTTATAAAAAACGCGAAAATTTGTAAAATATTTGATTTTCGAAAATAATAAAAATTGCGATAGGGATAGTTAGGCATGTTTATTAGCAGCACAAAACTGTCTTTATTTTAGCTTTACCTCCTTTTTTGGCCAAGTTATAGAGAAAACACCGTATGTAAATATTTAAATTTTGGCAATATTATTATTTTGTTTTTTTGTTGCTACAAAATAATCAGTATTTTCCCAATAGCAATAAAACTAGCTGTCCAAAAGTGGAATGTCATACCTCTTTGAATTCGTAGCAAAATTCCCTATCGACCTGTATTCCAAATTGGAAAATAAAATTTTTAGCCATTTTTCGCAAATTTTGATGATGGTACCCCTTATAAAAAACGCGAAAATTTGTAAAATATTTGATTTTCGAAAATAATAAAAATTGCGATAGGGATAGTTAGGCATGTTTATTAGCAGCACAAAACTGTCTTTATTTTAGCTTTACCTCCTTTTTTGGCTAAGTTATAGAGAAAACACCGTATGTAAATATTTAAATTTTGGCAATATTATTATTTTGTTTTTTTGTTGCTAAAAAATAATCAGTATTTTCCCAATACCAATAAAACTAGCTGTCCAAAAGTGGAATGTCATACCTCTTTGAATTCGTAGCAAAATTCCCTATCGACCTGTATTCCAAATTGGAAAATAAAATTTTTAGCCATTTTTTCGCAAATTTTGATGATGGTACCCCTTATAAAAAACGCGAAAATTTGTAAAATATTTGATTTTCGAAAATAATAAAAATTGCGATAGGGATAGTTAGGCATGTTTATTAGCAGCACAAAACTGTCTTTATTTTAGCTTTACCTCCTTTTTTGGCTAAGTTATAGAGAAAACACCGTATGTAAATATTTAAATTTTGGCAATATTATTATTTTGTTTTTTTGTTGCTACAAAATAATCAGTATTTTCCCAATAGCAATAAAACTAGCTGTCCAAAAGTGGAATGTCATACCTCTTTGAATTCGTAGCAAAATTCCCTATCGACCTGTATTCCAAATTGGAAAATAAAATTTTTAGCCATTTTTCGCAAATTTTGATGATGGTACCCCTTATAAAAAACGCGAAAATTTGTAAAATATTTGATTTTCGAAAATAATAAAAATTGCGATAGGGATAGTTAGGCATGTTTATTAGCAGCACAAAACTGTCTTTATTTTAGCTTTACCTCCTTTTTTGGCTAAGTTATAGAGAAAACACCGTATGTAAATATTTAAATTTTGGCAATATTATTATTTTGTTTTTTTGTTGCTAAAAAATAATCAGTATTTTCCCAATACCAATAAAACTAGCTGTCCAAAAGTGGAATGTCATACCTCTTTGAATTCGTAGCAAAATTCCCTATCGACCTGTATTCCAAATTGGAAAATAAAATTTTTAGCCATTTTTTCGCAAATTTTGATGATGGTACCCCTTATAAAAAACGCGAAAATTTGTAAAATATTTGATTTTCGAAAATAATAAAAATTGCGATAGGGATAGTTAGGCATGTTTATTAGCAGCACAAAACTGTCTTTATTTTAGCTTTACCTCCTTTTTTGGCCAAGTTATAGAGAAAACACCGTATGTAAATATTTAAATTTTGGCAATATTATTATTTTGTTTTTTTGTTGCTACAAAATAATCAGTATTTTCCCAATAGCAATAAAACTAGCTGTCCAAAAGTGGAATGTCATACCTCTTTGAATTCGTAGCAAAATTCCCTATCGACCTGTATTCCAAATTGGAAAATAAAATTTTTAGCATTTTTCGCAAATTTTGATGATGGTACCCCTTATAAAAAACGCGAAAATTTGTAAAATATTTGATTTTCGAAAATAATAAAAATTGCGATAGGGATAGTTAGGCATGTTTATTAGCAGCACAAAACTGTCTTTATTTTAGCTTTACCTCCTTTTTTGGCCAAGTTATAGAGAAAACACCGTATGTAAATATTTAAATTTTGGCAATATTATTATTTTGTTTTTTTGTTGCTACAAAATAATCAGTATTTTCCCAATAGCAATAAAACTAGCTGTCCAAAAGTGGAATGTCATACCTCTTTGAATTCGTAGCAAAATTCCCTATCGACCTGTATTCCAAATTGGAAAATAAAATTTTTAGCCATTTTTCGCAAATTTTGATGATGGTACCCCTTATAAAAAACGCGAAAATTTGTAAAATATTTGATTTTCGAAAATAATAAAAATTGCGATAGGGATAGTTAGGCATGTTTATTAGCAGCACAAAACTGTCTTTATTTTAGCTTTACCTCCTTTTTTGGCTAAGTTATAGAGAAAACACCGTATGTAAATATTTAAATTTTGGCAATATTATTATTTTGTTTTTTTGTTGCTAAAAAATAATCAGTATTTTCCCAATACCAATAAAACTAGCTGTCCAAAAGTGGAATGTCATACCTCTTTGAATTCGTAGCAAAATTCCCTATCGACCTGTATTCCAAATTGGAAAATAAAATTTTTAGCCATTTTTTCGCAAATTTTGATGATGGTACCCCTTATAAAAAACGCGAAAATTTGTAAAATATTTGATTTTCGAAAATAATAAAAATTGCGATAGGGATAGTTAGGCATGTTTATTAGCAGCACAAAACTGTCTTTATTTTAGCTTTACCTCCTTTTTTGGCCAAGTTATAGAGAAAACACCGTATGTAAATATTTAAATTTTGGCAATATTATTATTTTGTTTTTTTGTTGCTACAAAATAATCAGTATTTTCCCAATAGCAATAAAACTAGCTGTCCAAAAGTGGAATGTCATACCTCTTTGAATTCGTAGCAAAATTCCCTATCGACCTGTATTCCAAATTGGAAAATAAAATTTTTAGCATTTTTCGCAAATTTTGATGATGGTACCCCTTATAAAAAACGCGAAAATTTGTAAAATATTTGATTTTCGAAAATAATAAAAATTGCGATAGGGATAGTTAGGCATGTTTATTAGCAGCACAAAACTGTCTTTATTTTAGCTTTACCTCCTTTTTTGGCCAAGTTATAGAGAAAACACCGTATGTAAATATTTAAATTTTGGCAATATTATTATTTTGTTTTTTTGTTGCTACAAAATAATCAGTATTTTCCCAATAGCAATAAAACTAGCTGTCCAAAAGTGGAATGTCATACCTCTTTGAATTCGTAGCAAAATTCCCTATCGACCTGTATTCCAAATTGGAAAATAAAATTTTTAGCATTTTTCGCAAATTTTGATGATGGTACCCCTTATAAAAAACGCGAAAATTTGTAAAATATTTGATTTTCGAAAATAATAAAAATTGCGATAGGGATAGTTAGGCATGTTTATTAGCAGCACAAAACTGTCTTTATTTTAGCTTTACCTCCTTTTTTGGCCAAGTTATAGAGAAAACCCCGTATGTAAATATTTAAATTTTGGCAATATTATTATTTTGTTTTTTTGTTGCTAAAAAATAATCAGTATTTTCCCAATAGCAATAAAACTAGCTGTCCAAAAGTGGAATGTCATACCTTTTTGAATTCGTAGCAAAATTCCCTATCGACCTGTATTCCAAATTGGAAAATAAAATGTTTAGCCATTTTTCGCAAATTTTGATGATGGTACCCCTTATAAAAAACGCGAAAATTTGTAATATATTTGATTTTTGAAAATAATAAAAATTGCGATAGGGATAGTTAGGCATGTTTATTAGCAGCACAAAACTGTCTTTATTTTAGCTTTACCTCCTTTTTTGGCCAAGTTATAGAGAAAACACCGTATGTAAATATTTAAATTTTGGCAATATTATTATTTTGTTTTTTTGTTGCTAAAAAATAATCAGTATTTTCCCAATAGCAATAAAACTAGCTGTCCAAAAGTGGAATGTCATACCTCTTTGAATTCGTAGCAAAATTCCCTATCGACCTGTATTCCAAATTGGAAAATAAAATTTTTAGCCATTTTTTCGCAAATTTTGATGATGGTACCCCTTATAAAAAACGCGAAAATTTGTAAAATATTTGATTTTCGAAAATAATAAAAATTGCGATAGGGATAGTTAGGCATGTTTATTAGCAGCACAAAACTGTCTTTATTTTAGCTTTACCTCCTTTTTTGGCCAAGTTATAGAGAAAACACCGTATGTAAATATTTAAATTTTGGCAATATTATTATTTTGTTTTTTTGTTGCTACAAAATAATCAGTATTTTCCCAATAGCAATAAAACTAGCTGTCCAAAAGTGGAATGTCATACCTCTTTGAATTCGTAGCAAAATTCCCTATCGACCTGTATTCCAAATTGGAAAATAAAATTTTTAGCATTTTTCGCAAATTTTGATGATGGTACCCCTTATAAAAAACGCGAAAATTTGTAAAATATTTGATTTTCGAAAATAATAAAAATTGCGATAGGGATAGTTAGGCATGTTTATTAGCAGCACAAAACTGTCTTTATTTTAGCTTTACCTCCTTTTTTGGCCAAGTTATAGAGAAAACACCGTATGTAAATATTTAAATTTTGGCAATATTATTATTTTGTTTTTTTGTTGCTACAAAATAATCAGTATTTTCCCAATAGCAATAAAACTAGCTGTCCAAAAGTGGAATGTCATACCTCTTTGAATTCGTAGCAAAATTCCCTATCGACCTGTATTCCAAATTGGAAAATAAAATTTTTAGCATTTTTCGCAAATTTTGATGATGGTACCCCTTATAAAAAACGCGAAAATTTGTAAAATATTTGATTTTCGAAAATAATAAAAATTGCGATAGGGATAGTTAGGCATGTTTATTAGCAGCACAAAACTGTCTTTATTTTAGCTTTACCTCCTTTTTTGGCCAAGTTATAGAGAAAACCCCGTATGTAAATATTTAAATTTTGGCAATATTATTATTTTGTTTTTTTGTTGCTAAAAAATAATCAGTATTTTCCCAATAGCAATAAAACTAGCTGTCCAAAAGTGGAATGTCATACCTCTTTGAATTCGTAGCAAAATTCCCTATCGACCTGTATTCCAAATTGGAAAATAAAATGTTTAGCCATTTTTCGCAAATTTTGATGATGGTACCCCTTATAAAAAACGCGAAAATTTGTAATATATTTGATTTTTGAAAATAATAAAAATTGCGATAGGGATAGTTAGGCATGTTTATTAGCAGCACAAAACTGTCTTTATTTTAGCTTTACCTCCTTTTTTGGCCAAGTTATAGAGAAAACACCGTATGTAAATATTTAAATTTTGGCAATATTATTATTTTGTTTTTTTGTTGCTACAAAATAATCAGTATTTTCCCAATAGCAATAAAACTAGCTGTCCAAAAGTGGAATGTCATACCTCTTTGAATTCGTAGCAAAATTCCCTATCGACCTGTATTCCAAATTGGAAAATAAAATTTTTAGCATTTTTCGCAAATTTTGATGATGGTACCCCTTATAAAAAACGCGAAAATTTGTAAAATATTTGATTTTCGAAAATAATAAAAATTGCGATAGGGATAGTTAGGCATGTTTATTAGCAGCACAAAACTGTCTTTATTTTAGCTTTACCTCCTTTTTTGGCCAAGTTATAGAGAAAACACTGTATGTAAAAATTTAAATTTTGGCAATATTATTATTTTGTTTTTTTGTTGCTAAAAAATAATCAGTATTTTCCCAATAGCAATAAAACTAGCTGTCCAAAAGTGGAATGTCATACCTCTTTGAATTCGTAGCAAAATTCCCTATCGACCTGTATTCCAAATTGGAAAATAAAATTTTTAGCATTTTTCGCAAATTTTGATGATGGTACCCCTTATAAAAAACGCGAAAATTTGTAAAATATTTGATTTTCGAAAATAATAAAAATTGCGATAGGGATAGTTAGGCATGTTTATTAGCAGCACAAAACTGTCTTTATTTTAGCTTTACCTCCTTTTTTGGCCAAGTTATAGAGAAAACACCGTATGTAAATATTTAAATTTTGGCAATATTATTATTTTGTTTTTTTGTTGCTACAAAATAATCAGTATTTTCCCAATAGCAATAAAACTAGCTGTCCAAAAGTGGAATGTCATACCTCTTTGAATTCGTAGCAAAATTCCCTATCGACCTGTATTCCAAATTGGAAAATAAAATTTTTAGCATTTTTCGCAAATTTTGATGATGGTACCCCTTATAAAAAACGCGAAAATTTGTAAAATATTTGATTTTCGAAAATAATAAAAATTGCGATAGGGATAGTTAGGCATGTTTATTAGCAGCACAAAACTGTCTTTATTTTAGCTTTACCTCCTTTTTTGGCCAAGTTATAGAGAAAACCCCGTATGTAAATATTTAAATTTTGGCAATATTATTAGTTTGTTTTTTTGTTGCTAAAAAATAATCAGTATTTTCCCAATAGCAATAAAACTAGCTGTCCAAAAGTGGAATGTCATACCTCTTTGAATTCGTAGCAAAATTCCCTATCGACCTGTATTCCAAATTGGAAAATAAAATTTTTAGCATTTTTCGCAAATTTTGATGATGGTACCCCTTATAAAAAACGCGAAAATTTGTAAAATATTTGATTTTCGAAAATAATAAAAATTGCGATAGGGATAGTTAGGCATGTTTATTAGCAGCACAAAACTGTCTTTATTTTAGCTTTACCTCCTTTTTTGGCCAAGTTATAGAGAAAACCCCGTATGTAAATATTTAAATTTTGGCAATATTATTAGTTTGTTTTTTTGTTGCTAAAAAATAATCAGTATTTTCCCAATAGCAATAAAACTAGCTGTCCAAAAGTGGAATGTCATACCTCTTTGAATTCGTAGCAAAATTCCCTATCGACCTGTATTCCAAATTGGAAAATAAAATTTTTAGCATTTTTCGCAAATTTTGATGATGGTACCCCTTATAAAAAACGCGAAAATTTGTAAAATATTTGATTTTCGAAAATAATAAAAATTGCGATAGGGATAGTTAGGCATGTTTATTAGCAGCACAAAACTGTCTTTATTTTAGCTTTACCTCCTTTTTTGGCCAAGTTATAGAGAAAACCCCGTATGTAAATATTTAAATTTTGGCAATATTATTAGTTTGTTTTTTTGTTGCTAAAAAATAATCAGTATTTTCCCAATAGCAATAAAACTAGCTGTCCAAAAGTGGAATGTCATACCTCTTTGAATTCGTAGCAAAATTCCCTATCGACCTGTATTCCAAATTGGAAAATAAAATTTTTAGCATTTTTCGCAAATTTTGATGATGGTACCCCTTATAAAAAACGCGAAAATTTGTAAAATATTTGATTTTCGAAAATAATAAAAATTGCGATAGGGATAGTTAGGCATGTTTATTAGCAGCACAAAACTGTCTTTATTTTAGCTTTACCTCCTTTTCTGGCCAAGTTATAGAGAAAACACCGTATGTAAGTATTTAAATTTTGGCAATATTATTATTTTGTTTTTTTGTTGCTAAAAAATAATCAGTATTTTCCCAATAGCAATAAAACTAGCTGTCCAAAAGTGGAATGTCATACCTTTTTGAATTCGTAGCAAAATTCCCTATCGACCTGTATTCCAAATTGGAAAATAAAATTTTTAGCCATTTTTCGCAAATTTTGATGATGGTACCCCTTATAAAAAACGCGAAAATTTGTAACATATTTGATTTTTGAAAATAATAAAAATTGCGATAGGGATAGTTAGGCATGTTTATTAGCAGCACAAAACTGTCTTTATTTTAGCTTTACCTCCTTTTCTGGCCAAGTTATAGAGAAAACACCGTATGTAAGTATTTAAATTTTGGCAATATTATTATTTTGTTTTTTTGTTGCTAAAAAATAATCAGTATTTTCCCAATAGCAATAAAACTAGCTGTCCAAAAGTGGAATGTCATACCTTTTTGAATTCGTAGCAAAATTCCCTATCGACCTGTATTCCAAATTGGAAAATAAAATTTTTAGCCATTTTTCGCAAATTTTGATGATGGTACCCCTTATAAAAAACGCGAAAATTTGTAACATATTTGATTTTTGAAAATAATAAAAATTGCGATAGGGATAGTTAGGCATGTTTATTAGCAGCACAAAACTGTCTTTATTTTAGATTTACCTCCTTTTTTGGCCAAGTTATAGAGAAAACACCGTATGTTAATATTTAAATTTTGGCAATATTATTATTTTGTTTTTTTGTTGCTAAAAAATAATCAGTATTTTCCCAATAGCAATAAAACTAGCTGTCCAAAAGTGGAATGTCATACCTCTTTGAATTCGTAGCAAAATTCCCTATCGACCTGTATTCCAAATTGGAAAATAAAATTTTTAGCCATTTTTCGCAAATTTTGATGATGGTACCCCTTATAAAAAACGCGAAAATTTGTAAAATATTTGATTTTCGAAAATAATAAAAATTGCGATAGGGATAGTTAGGCATGTTTATTAGCAGCACAAAACTGTCTTTATTTTAGCTTTACCTCCTTTTTTGGCCAAGTTATAGAGAAAACCCCGTATGTAAATATTTAAATTTTGGCAATATTATTATTTTGTTTTTTTGTTGCTAAAAAATAATCAGTATTTTCCCAATAGCAATAAAACTAGCTGTCCAAAAGTGGAATGTCATACCTTTTTGAATTCGTAGCAAAATTCCCTATCGACCTGTATTCCAAATTGGAAAATAAAATGTTTAGCCATTTTTCGCAAATTTTGATGATGGTACCCCTTATAAAAAACGCGAAAATTTGTAATATATTTGATTTTTGAAAATAATAAAAATTGCGATAGGGATAGTTAGGCATGTTTATTAGCAGCACAAAACTGTCTTTATTTTAGCTTTACCTCCTTTTTTGGCCAAGTTATAGAGAAAACACCGTATGTAAGTATTTAAATTTTGGCAATATTATTATTTTGTTTTTTTGTTGCTAAAAAATAATCAGTATTTTCCCAATAGCAATAAAACTAGCTGTCCAAAAGTGGAATGTCATACCTCTTTGAATTCGTAGCAAAATTCCCTATCGACCTGTATTCCAAATTGGAAAATAAAATTTTTAGCCATTTTTCGCAAATTTTGATGATGGTACCCCTTATAAAAAACGCGAAAATTTGTAAAATATTTGATTTTCGAAAATAATAAAAATTGCGATAGGGATAGTTAGGCATGTTTATTAGCAGCACAAAACTGTCTTTATTTTAGCTTTACCTCCTTTTTTGGCCAAGTTATAGAGAAAACACCGTATGTAAATATTTAAATTTTGGCAATATTATTATTTTGTTTTTTTGTTGCTACAAAATAATCAGTATTTTCCCAATAGCAATAAAACTAGCTGTCCAAAAGTGGAATGTCATACCTCTTTGAATTCGTAGCAAAATTCCCTATCGACCTGTATTCCAAATTGGAAAATAAAATTTTTAGCCATTTTTCGCAAATTTTGATGATGGTACCCCTTATAAAAAAAGCGAAAATTTGTAAAATATTTGATTTTTGAAAATAATAAAAATTGCGATAGGGATAGTTAGGCATGTTTATTAGCAGCACAAAACTGTCTTTATTTTAGCTTTACCTCCTTTTTTGGCCAAGTTATAGAGAAAACACCGTATGTAAATATTTAAATTTTGGCAATATTATTATTTTGTTTTTTTGTTGTTAAAAAATAATCAGTATTTTCCCAATAGCAATAAAACTAGCTGTCCAAAAGTGGAATGTCATACCTTTTTGAATTCGTAGCAAAATTCCCTATCGACCTGTATTCCAAATTGGAAAATAAAATTTTTAGCCATTTTTCGCAAATTTTGATGATGGTACCCCTTATAAAAAACGCGAAAATTTGTAATATATTTGATTTTTGAAAATAATAAAAATTGCGATAGGGATAGTTAGGCATGTTTATTAGCAGCACAAAACTGTCTTTATTTTAGCTTTACCTCCTTTTTTGGCCAAGTTATAGAGAAAACACCGTATGTAAGTATTTAAATTTTGGCAATATTATTATTTTGTTTTTTTGTTGCTAAAAAATAATCAGTATTTTCCCAATAGCAATAAAACTAGCTGTCCAAAAGTGGAATGTCATACCTCTTTGAATTCGTAGCAAAATTCCCTATCGACCTGTATTCCAAATTGGAAAATAAAATTTTTAGCCATTTTTCGCAAATTTTGATGATGGTACCCATTATAAAAAACGCGAAAATTTGTAAAATATTTGATTTTCGAAAATAATAAAAATTGCGATAGGGATAGTTAGGCATGTTTATTAGCAGCACAAAACTGTCTTTATTTTAGCTTTACCTCCTTTTTTGGCCAAGTTATAGAGAAAACCCCGTATGTAAATATTTAAATTTTGGCAATATTATTATTTTGTTTTTTTGTTGCTAAAAAATAATCAGTATTTTCCCAATAGCAATAAAACTAGCTGTCCAAAAGTGGAATGTCATACCTTTTTGAATTCGTAGCAAAATTCCCTATCGACCTGTATTCCAAATTGGAAAATAAAATTTTTAGCCATTTTTCGCAAATTTTGATGATGGTACCCCTTATAAAAAACGCGAAAATTTGTAACATATTTGATTTTTGAAAATAATAAAAATTGCGATAGGGATAGTTAGGCATGTTTATTAGCAGCACAAAACTGTCTTTATTTTAGCTTTACCTCCTTTTCTGGCCAAGTTATAGAGAAAACACCGTATGTAAGTATTTAAATTTTGGCAATATTATTATTTTGTTTTTTTGTTGCTAAAAAATAATCAGTATTTTCCCAATAGCAATAAAACTAGCTGTCCAAAAGTGGAATGTCATACCTCTTTGAATTCGTAGCAAAATTCCCTATCGACCTGTATTCCAAATTGGAAAATAAAATTTTTAGCCATTTTTCGCAAATTTTGATGATGGTACCCCTTATAAAAAACGCGAAAATTTGTAAAATATTTGATTTTCGAAAATAATAAAAATTGCGATAGGGATAGTTAGGCATGTTTATTAGCAGCACAAAACTGTCTTTATTTTAGATTTACCTCCTTTTTTGGCCAAGTTATAGAGAAAACACCGTATGTAAATATTTAAATTTTGGCAATATTATTATTTTGTTTTTTTGTTGCTAAAAAATAATCAGTATTTTCCCAATAGCAATAAAACTAGCTGTCCAAAAGTGGAATGTCATACCTCTTTGAATTCGTAGCAAAATTCCCTATCGACCTGTATTCCAAATTGGAAAATAAAATTTTTAGCCATTTTTCGCAAATTTTGATGATGGTACCCCTTATAAAAAACGCGAAAATTTGTAAAATATTTGATTTTCGAAAATAATAAAAATTGCGATAGGGATAGTTAGGCATGTTTATTAGCAGCACAAAACTGTCTTTATTTTAGCTTTACCTCCTTTTTTGGCTAAGTTATAGAGAAAACCCCGTATGTAAATATTTAAATTTTGGCAATATTATTAGTTTGTTTTTTTGTTGCTAAAAAATAATCAGTATTTTCCCAATAGCAATAAAACTAGCTGTCCAAAAGTGGAATGTCATACCTCTTTGAATTCGTAGCAAAATTCCCTATCGACCTGTATTCCAAATTGGAAAATAAAATTTTTAGCCATTTTTCGCAAATTTTGATGATGGTACCCCTTATAAAAAACGCGAAAATTTGTAAAATATTTGATTTTCGAAAATAATAAAAATTGCGATAGGGATAGTTAGGCATGTTTATTAGCAGCACAAAACTGTCTTTATTTTAGCTTTACCTCCTTTTTTGGCTAAGTTATAGAGAAAACCCCGTATGTAAATATTTAAATTTTGGCAATATTATTAGTTTGTTTTTTTGTTGCTAAAAAATAATCAGTATTTTCCCAATAGCAATAAAACTAGCTGTCCAAAAGTGGAATGTCATACCTCTTTGAATTCGTAGCAAAATTCCCTATCGACCTGTATTCCAAATTAGAAAATAAAATTTTTAGCCATTTTTCGCAAATTTTGATGATTACGATTACCCTTATAAAAAAACGCGAAAATTTGTAAAATATTTGATTTTCGAAAATAATAAAAATTGCGATAGGGATAGTTAGGCATGTTTATTAGCAGCACAAAACTGTCTTTATTTTAGCTTTACCTCCTTTTTTGGCCAAGTTATAGAGAAAACTCCGTATGTAAATATTTAAATTTTGGCAATATTATTATTTTGTTTTTTTGTTGCTAAAAAATAATCAGTATTTTCCCAATAGCAATAAAACTAGCTGTCCAAAAGTGGAATGTCATACCTTTTTGAATTCGTAGCAAAATTCCCTATCGACCTGTATTCCAAATTGGAAAATAAAATTTTTAGCCATTTTTCGCAAATTTTGATGATGGTACCCCTTATAAAAAACGCGAAAATTTGTAAAATATTTGATTTTTGAAAATAATAAAAATTGCGATAGGGATAGTTAGGCATGTTTATTAGCAGCACAAAACTGTCTTTATTTTAGCTTTACCTCCTTTTTTGGCCAAGTTATAGAGAAAACCCCGTATGTAAATATTTAAATTTTGGCAATATTATTATTTTGTTTTTTTGTTGCTAAAAAATAATCAGTATTTTCCCAATAGCAATAAAACTAGCTGTCCAAAAGTGGAATGTCATACCTTTTTGAATTCGTAGCAAAATTCCCTATCGACCTGTATTCCAAATTGGAAAATAAAATTTTTAGCCATTTTTCGCAAATTTTGATGATGGTACCCCTTATAAAAAACGCGAAAATTTGTAAAATATTTGATTTTTGAAAATAATAAAAATTGCGATAGGGATAGTTAGGCATGTTTATTAGCAGCACAAAACTGTCTTTATTTTAGCTTTACCTCCTTTTTTGGCCAAGTTATAGAGAAAACACCGTATGTAAATATTTAAATTTTGGCAATATTATTATTTTGTTTTTTTGTTGCTACAAAATAATCAGTATTTTCCCAATAGCAATAAAACTAGCTGTCCAAAAGTGGAGTGTCATACCTCTTTGAATTCGTAGCAAAATTCCCTATCGACCTGTATTCCAAATTGGAAAATAAAATTTTTAGCCATTTTTCGCAAATTTTGATGATTACGATTACCCTTATAAAAAAACGCGAAAATTTGTAAAATATTTGATTTTCGAAAATAATAAAAATTGCGATAGGGATAGTTAGGCATGTTTATTAGCAGCCCAAAACTGTCTTTATTTTAGCTTTACCTCCTTTTTTGGCCAAGTTATAGAGAAAACCCCGTATGTAAATATTTAAATTTTGGCAATATTATTAGTTTGTTTTTTTGTTGCTAAAAAATAATCAGTATTTTCCCAATAGCAATAAAACTAGCTGTCCAAAAGTGGAATGTCATACCTCTTTGAATTCGTAGCAAAATTCCCTATCGACCTGTATTCCAAATTGGAAAATAAAATTTTTAGCCATTTTTCGCAAATTTTGATGATGGTACCCCTTATAAAAAACGCGAAAATTTGTAAAATATTTGATTTTCGAAAATAATAAAAATTGCGATAGGGATAGTTAGGCATGTTTATTAGCAGCACAAAACTGTCTTTATTTTAGCTTTACCTCCTTTTTTGGCTAAGTTATAGAGAAAACCCCGTATGTAAATATTTAAATTTTGGCAATATTATTAGTTTGTTTTTTTGTTGCTAAAAAATAATCAGTATTTTCCCAATAGCAATAAAACTAGCTGTCCAAAAGTGGAATGTCATACCTCTTTGAATTCGTAGCAAAATTCCCTATCGACCTGTATTCCAAATTGGAAAATAAAATTTTTAGCCATTTTTCGCAAATTTGGATGATGGTACCCCTTATAAAAAACGCGAAAATTTGTAAAATATTTGATTTTCGAAAATAATAAAAATTGCGATAGGGATAGTTAGGCATGTTTATTAGCAGCACAAAACTGTCTTTATTTTAGCTTTACCTCCTTTTTTGGCTAAGTTATAGAGAAAACCCCGTATGTAAATATTTAAATTTTGGCAATATTATTAGTTTGTTTTTTTGTTGCTAAAAAATAATCAGTATTTTCCCAATAGCAATAAAACTAGCTGTCCAAAAGTGGAATGTCATACCTCTTTGAATTCGTAGCAAAATTCCCTATCGACCTGTATTCCAAATTGGAAAATAAAATTTTTAGCCATTTTTCGCAAATTTGGATGATGGTACCCCTTATAAAAAACGCGAAAATTTGTAAAATATTTGATTTTCGAAAATAATAAAAATTGCGATAGGGATAGTTAGGCATGTTTATTAGCAGCACAAAACTGTCTTTATTTTAGCTTTACCTCCTTTTTTGGCCAAGTTATAGAGAAAACCCCGTATGTAAATATTTAAATTTTGGCAATATTATTATTTTGTTTTTTTGTTGCTAAAAAATAATCAGTATTTTCCCAATAGCAATAAAACTAGCTGTCCAAAAGTGGAATGTCATACCTTTTTGAATTCGTAGCAAAATTCCCTATCGACCTGTATTCCAAATTGGAAAATAAATTTTTTAGCCATTTTTCGCAAATTTTGATGATGGTACCCCTTATAAAAAACGCGAAAATTTGTAAAATATTTGATTTTCGAAAATAATAAAAATTGCGATAGGGATAGTTAGGCATGTTTATTAGCAGCACAAAACTGTCTTTATTTTAGCTTTACCTCCTTTTTTGGCCAAGTTATAGAGAAAACACCGTATGTAAATATTTAAATTTTGGCAATATTATTATTTTGTTTTTTTGTTGCTACAAAATAATCAGTATTTTCCCAATAGCAATAAAACTAGCTGTCCAAAAGTGGAAGGTCATACCTCTTTGAATTCGTAGCAAAATTCCCTATCGACCTGTATTCCAAATTGGAAAATAAAATTTTTAGCCATTTTTCGCAAATTTTGATGATGGTACCCCTTATAAAAAACGCGAAAATTTGTAATATATTTGATTTTTGAAAATAATAAAAATTGCGATAGGGATAGTTAGGCATGTTTATTAGCAGCACAAAACTGTCTTTATTTTAGCTTTACCTCCTTTTTTGGCCAAGTTATAGAGAAAACACCGTATGTAAATATTTAAATTTTGGCAATATTATTATTTTGTTTTTTTGTTGCTACAAAATAATCAGTATTTTCCCAATAGCAATAAAACTAGCTGTCCAAAAGTGGAATGTCATACCTCTTTGAATTCGTAGCAAAATTCCCTATCGACCTGTATTCCAAATTGGAAAATAAAATTTTTAGCCATTTTTCGCAAATTTTGATGATGGTACCCCTTATAAAAAACACGAAAATTTGTAATATATTTGATTTTTGAAAATAATAAAAATTGCGATAGGGATAGTTAGGCATGTTTATTAGCAGTCCAAAACTGTCTTTATTTTAGCTTTACCTCCTTTTTTGGTCAAGTTATGAAGAAAACCCCGTTTGTAAATATACGAATTTTGACAACATTTTTGTTTGTTTCTTTTTTTTTAATATCTAGTTTTTTTTCAATAGCATTTAAAATAGTTGTCCAAAACTGGAATGCGATACCTCGTTGAATATGTAATTTAAGTTTCTATCCACTTGCGTTGTTCCGGTGTTAAAGCACTTTTCTCTTGTGACAAACTGAGAAAACGGAAAAGGGATTTGAAAGCCCTGGAATTCCCAGGCGATCTGGCACAAAAGGAACGAAATGTCAACTATTTTGGTTTTCGTCTTTGATGCGGCAGCGGGACATCAAAAAGATGCAATGTCAACACACACACACACACACGCACTGGCCACATTATTAACTCGGAAGAAATGAACTCCTGGGCGAGTCCAGGATTACGATGAGGCCGGGAAACCATATGACAGACTCATGAGCCATGGCAAACTTTAGCATATTTGTTAAATACTTTAATTAATAATTTAGAGCAGGAGCAGCAGGGTGGTTAGAAGTCCTCTTACAAACAGGGTGAGCCGGGGGAAAACCCAGAAGTTGAGCAAACAACTAACAAAAGATCAAGGATTATGCGTGCTCAGTCCATGGGTATGTAAGCGTGTACGTGTGTGAGTTTCCTAGTGTGTATTTTCCGGATGCGGCGAAAGAGGAGGAAAAGCGCTCCTAGGACTCGGGCCTGTAATAAAAAGAAAACAAAGAAGATTAGACTAAACGGAGCGGAGGCCAAGAAGAAGCCGGCTTGATGAGTTTAATTATTTGAATGCTTCAGCTAGCACACACACACACACAGACTTACGGGTGGGCGGAGAAATGGGTTGGCAATAGGGGGAAGAGAAGGAAAAAGCCAAGGGCGCGCCAACCAAACAAAAGGCAGATGCTTTTGTCATATGCACACGACCTCTACTTTCCCAAGGCCCAGATACCAGAGTGCTGCCCCACAGCCACCCAACAACCGACCTGCCACCTACCATCCTCACCTTTTCAAGCTGAGAAATCCGAGCCACCTCCCTCCTACCTTAGCCCACCAGGAATCCTTTCGAGACCAGGAATCCAAGGCTGCCGAGAATGTGGACTCTAAATCTGGTCAAAGAGTTGTCCTCTTCCAAAGAAACCTACCTGAATTCCAAGCTAAAATAATTTAAATTAAACCTAGATAGATGTGGAAGATTAACATGCTTGTAAGAAATATTTTTAATTAATAATAGCAATGTTTTTTTTTAATTGTACAGAAAATACATTGCTTTCAGTTACATTTGATGAACACTTACTTCTGAAGTTTTCATTACCAGTTTTGTTTTGCGGTTTTACGAAAAGGGAAAACCCGGCGAGTATTAGTTTTTAGAATATGTAGTAAGTCCTTTGGATTTCAGGCTGATCAAGCTGTGTTGTTCGAGATCGAAAACCGTTTAAAGTGCAGCCTCAATTAGCGTTTGCCTGTCGGACGCTTCTGACCTGGTCTGATAATGGATGAGCCAGGACCTCCACTCTTCCGAGTCCTGTGTTTCAGCCTCTCCTCCCAGCACTTTTTTCCTTCCTCCCGTGGGAGTGCATTCAAAGTGATGCTCTGTTCTGTTTTCAATTTGGTTACATTCTCCATTTACACGGCAGCCCCCGCTTTTTAGAGAGAGAGGAGTTTCGCAGAGCCCGGCAGGACGACCTGCAGTCATTTCTGCATACCCACTTCCATTCCCGTTCCCGACAACATCCCGCATTGGCCGCCACTCTATTCAAATGAATCCCCATTTGGCTTCCACTTGACAATGGCAGCGTGCCCCTTCCTTCCTGCCCCTTCCCGCGAGTCAGTGAACTTAATTTGGTCACACACAATTGATTCTTTTTACAGGTGCTGGTAACCGGGCCACCTCCCACAGACAGACACACACAGGATGCCATTGTTGCACCTGCACAGCGAGAAAAAACGATTTCTTTTTTGGTATTATTTAAACTCACTTATTCATATTTTCCCCATGTACCCGCTGTGGGATAGTACATTTCTCCCAGTGCAGGACTAGGTAAAATAGAGAATAGTGTGGAGAATCAAGGGGAGAAGCGGGATCTGGAGCGGGAGCGGGTGGAGCTGGAAACTGGAAACTGGAGCCAGTGACGACATGTTTGCTGCCTTGTGCAAAACTCGTTTTGTAATTTGTGGCTGAAACAATGCAATTAAGTTGACATTAAGTGAAGTTCGCCCTGCTGGCTGCTGGCTCCTGGATCCATGCTGTTGGATGCTGGATGCAGTCTCCTGGCTTTTGGTCCACCTTGGAGGTCACCGCATCCACTCCGCAGCCACCACATGTCATTCTATGTGTGTTCTCCGACCATGGCCACCCATTTCTGGATGCCTGCAGTGGTAATGGGATCTAAAAGGGCACTTTCCGCACGGAGCAGCCATTTTGCGGGCATCGGGGTCACCACTCAGTCGGCGGCTAAGCCTGAATCCCTATTGATGCTCTAAAAGGACAATTTGCTATTATTTTCAACTATTCCTTAGAGTTTATTTAAGCAAAGTAAAGTCTTGATACTAGCTCAACAATAGCTTCGATGACATATTAGTATTTATTAATTGAAAGGCCACAGTATAAAGCAATTACTTAATAAATTATTACTAAGCGAAGTTTTCAGTTGAAACACGAAGATTCTGGATAAAATTGCCCACATCCTGTTGAAGGCTTTCTGCCAGATATCAGTTAATATCACTTATTAATTGGCGCTCCAAAGTATTTCGTATATTCTTCCGGATTGCAGATATGTGTATGGGCCATTTGGATCCCCTTCACTATCCAGAAATTGCAATCCAATTTCGTTTGCTGCCGTTTTGGTGAAACTTTCGAGTAAAGCGATTATCCTGCGAGTGCTGCATTCGAACTGCGGTTGCCCTGGGTCCGGCTCATGTCCTCGAGCCCGAATGGCGGAGCACGGCTGAAGGATCGGGTTCCTGGACAGCCGAGAAAGAGTCGCCACATGGCCGGAGAGAGCGAGATGGAGGGCGATAGGATACATCAAATGCGATGAGCGGTGAACACATTCGCCGAGAGCCGCAGTCAAGTGGAGAATTACTGAAATTAATTTTGAAACATGTTCGCAACTTTAATGAGATTTGCGTGTGTGTTTCCCTCTCAATGTATGTGTGTGTGTGGGTGCATAAGTGTGTATAATATAAGTGTGTGTATGTGTGTTCGTGTATTCTGCGGCTTTAGTGGGTTAAGCGGCTTATGTTGTTGCTAAGTGGCAAAAGAGCAAACCACCGAATGGTAAAAAGCATAATTAGTTGCATGCAACATCATGGCTACTGACACACACACACACCACGCCACGCCCCCTTGCCTCGGCGCCGCCCACCCCTTATCAAAGGGAAAAGGACTTTTCCGGAAACCCATTAAAGCCGAAAGCTGAAAATGGTTTTGTGCAGCTTTTCCACCTCATTTCGCTTCTTGTTTTTTTTTTGTATTGAAGAAAGCATTTATTCTGATTGAAAGTCATATATAAAATAAAATATTCAATGGAATTTAATTCGTTTCAATATATTTATTTCATTCTACGAAGTTACATTATAATACTTATTAAGATGTAATACAGCCAAATAGTTTGGCAATCATCCTTATGAATCATTTCATATACAGCTATCAATATTTTTACTAAAATCTTCTGATTTCAATTTTAAAATTGTTTTCCTAGAATGACTATTACATGCTTGGCATATATGTTTCCTTTGTATTTCTGTCTCTAAGTTTTATTATTGATCGACTTGTGCATTTAATTATTTGGCAGTCAAGTAATTAATCAATTGCCTGAGATATTTGGCATAAACTATGACTTGTCATTACGCTAAATGATTTTGTACATTTTTCGCTAGGCAGGGACAAATTAATTTGATTTTCTAGCTGTCTAAGTGATTACCACTGTTTTGTGTGAGTGTGTGTGTGCTCTATATGATTCTTTCGTAAACCACCGAATGACCTTCCTCCCATCGGAAAAGACCCCCTTGAAGTTACCCCCTGAAAATGACTCACTTCGAGCTGTTTGTCACTGGACTGCCAAAGAATTTCAGAGAAAATGGGGGGAAAAGTGAACTAAAGTAAAAAGCAAACTCAACCAAGAAAATTGAATTCGAGAAAGGGTGAAGAAAGGTCCTGAAAAGGGAGTAAAAGGGATGGAAGGCAAGTGAATTAGTGGGCAAAACTAAAACTGAAACTAAAAACTCAGCAAGATTAATAGGAACACGTAAAATGTAATTATTTTCCTGTACTTGTGCTATTTGTGCCCGGCACTCGCACACATGTACACACTCACACACTGGTACACATACACACACATGCACTGTGTTGATAGGAGAGGGGGTGGGAAAGTAGAGAAAGTTTGGGAAATGGGAAAGCTTCACGCGCCTGGCATGACAACATTGAGGATTTTTAGCCCAAGCCAGGACTCTCACACGTATACATATGGCTTCTGGCGTTGAATGTCCATGTGTGTGTGTGTGTGTTCCAGTCTTCAACTCTCTCTATCTTTCTCTTTCTGCCCAGCGCTACCTGTCTCTTTCCAGCAAAATGCCTCAGTCTCTTTCGGTCCCTCTTCGTAACGTGTTTCGCCCCAAGTAGTTTTCTTGTGTAATTATAATTGCATAATTTATTTATAATATGATTTTCATGCTGTTTTCCCTGGGAACAGCCAAAGAAATGGGGGTAGAGATCGGGCAGAAGCTGAAGAGGGAGAGAGAGAGTTAGATTGAGGGGGGATTGAGGGAAAGGAACAGGACAGCAGCATGATAGGGAATCCTCACAGCGCAGTTTAGTTTATGTTCCAAATGCATTGGCAACTGCCGTTCGAGCTGCTGCACCACACGAACAGGAATGAATGCACTGGCAAAATATCTCTACAAATGGAATTGTTCATTGTGCAGTATAAATCACGAGCTAATTAAATCTTTAAAAACCACAAAATAATAATAAAAATAATTTAAACTGTACAATTTGTATTTCTTATATTACTTTTCATTCCTAAGTATAGTGCTCTAAGCTATGTTGCCAGTATATTTTTTGCTAAGAGCGTATGTGGAATAAGAAAGAGGAATCGAAATATTCCGAATTTCTATGCCGTTTCAATAAGTTTATGAGCTTAGAAAATTTATCCATGAATTTTCATTGACTATAGAACCGATTTTGGTATCGTTCTCTGTATTGTCACAAGGGTTGCCAAGACCTCCATTTCTCCCCAGACAGGACGAAATGCCTAAAGAACCAAAAGGACCAAACAATCCAGGCAGTCAACCAGCCAAACTGCACTTTGGGCTGAAGTGAAATGTTACCAAACTTGCCGGAGTACATGGGCGTGGAAAGGGGGAGGGGGGCTTGCGGAAGAGCCTGGGAAGGGGTGTACGTGCCGGTGCCTCAAGTTCATTATGTCTGGCCATATAAATTTCACTTGGCCACAGACCGAAATCGGAGTCAAATGGCTCTGGCGGCATTTAGGTGTATAATATGCCACGTGCACTGGCACTAACACACTAACAATCACAGACACACTCACACGTATTGCTGAGGGGGATTTCGAAAAATATGACAAAGAATTATTTCGGTGCTCCAGCATTTTTGGTGGCAATTGGTGACATAAACGAAGGCTGCACAGATTTTGGCAAACTGAAATAGTATCCAATTTCAGGGTTGCCACACCCATTAAACGGAGTCAACAGAGTTATCCTTGCCGATGCAAAAGGAAGTGCCGAAAGAATGCAACGCCAAGGTGATTTATACCTCACAAATGCTTGTGGCTTCCACAACGAAGTTGCAATCTGTAGTTTAGAAATTTGTTACTGCTCCTCATATTTGTCTGGCTTTGCAAAAAAACTGGTAGTATTGCTTTGCATTTTAGTGATCAATTAGTTTTGCATTCAACTATCATAAACAAAACTATTCGCCTTTACGAAATTTGCATTAAATCGAAAACTTTAACGCCATTAAAAAGAATCAAAAGATAAATCCCCGAAGTCTAGGCACACCAACAGTTTAGTACAAAATCCCCACCCACATAAAGTCTCTTATAATATTAAGTCTAAGGACTCCGCAGGATCTATCCCCCCCCCCTCGCCGACGCAGTTGCTTACCAACACTGGCCACGTATTAGCAGCACAGATAATCATCAAAATACATCAACAAACTTATTGTGGAGTGGGCCTGGTGCGCGAGGGGGTGGTATCATGGAGCGTGACAATCCATGCAAATGCAGTGCGAGATGCTGGGGGTTAAGGGCGGTTCAGGGGGTTAAGGCTCGAGGGGCTGGGGGCGGTAACAGGTAATCGTAATTGAAACAAAAGTTGTAGCCAAAGAAACTGTAGCATACGTTGCGGCGCCTTAAAAACCCATTTCCAACTGTTGACACGTGCCGCATCGTGCCGCGGCCTTAACGCCGCCCCCTCCGCCCTCCTTGCACCACCACCCCGTTCCCGGCTGAAACCCCTCTTAAAAACCTACCCCCCACCCCTTTGAAACGATCTGAGACGCCGCCGTATGAAAATCACGCGACCGCATGCGAAGTAAACAACGTGAAATGAAAGTCATGCGTCGCATTTTAAAACGCGCCGGTGTCCCAGGACGTGGTAAACCCCCCCTTCACCCTCCTGCACCAACCTTTGCCACCGTTGGTCCATGGACGTAGTACCCACTCATGATAGTACACCCATGCCCATATTCCCAGAGATGCGCATAATTTAAAAGACAAATTTGCGTCTCGCGGGACTCTGATGAAGATGGCAAGGGTATGGCGATGAAAAAGGTGCCGAATAGGTGCCTGTGCACCTGAAAAAAAGGTATATATTTACATTGCAACATTTGTCATGAAGTATATCATTTAAATGAAGAGGTGATCCAAGGTATAGTTTCTATATATCCAATATGTGCATACAATTTTTCTTTTCATTGAAACATAATGTTGCTAAATCTCAACTATTTTCCTCAGTGTATCATTACAATCAATGGAAGGGGACATTCGAGCTCAGCGACAGAGATGCATTTGTAAGTACACCTCATTATTGTTATTGTGCCGCTCGTTGCGGTGGCCTAACTCACCTGGAAGCCACCTCTCCGGTGGAGAGGAGAGGACTCCTCCACCCCTCTTAAAAAGAAAGAAAATGAATCCAACCCCCGCCTCTGGAAAAGGGATCGCGGCATTAGCATTCGCATTCGTCACGTCGCATGTTTGGCTTCTGTCGTGCAGCGAAACGGAAATGGCAACAAAGTACAAAGCAATTTAATAAATGCCGGAATCACGTGAAGGTGTTAAACAAAACATTCATGCCCGAAACAGCCGACTTCCCCTGGCCGAGAAAAGTGTGTGAAATAAAAAGATGGATCTGAGTGGGCGAGAGGCGTAATTGAAAAACGGATTTCCCCTGGGGCAACAGGTGGCACTTTAAACTGCTTAGGTCCAGATATAAAATTATAGTTATTTAATAATTTGAACAATTGAAGAAATTACTGTTCAGTTTCAGGTGAATTTCACAAAAATGTTTATATTTTCTCGTCGAAAATTTAAATAGATAGCGTCCAATTCTTCGAATTTTACCTTTTTGCCATGCTAAAATTGACATTTGAATCGGGAGGTTTTAATTTTTCCCATAAGCAGCAGTCTAATTTACTCGTCCATTCGCTTTAATAACTGTCAATGCCATGACGTGGCCAGCCACTATTGTCCTGTTTTTCTGGACCGCTCTGGCCATGCTGTCCACTCGCTCCTCCTGGCCTCCTGCAATCGTCCCGTATCCTTCTCAATCCTTAGCACAGTGGGTAGCGTTGGCGTCAGCTGTTAATAATGAACGAGGCGTGTTGGTATTAAATGCGGCTCTGACCTCAACAACAAAAAAAAGAGCGGTTTCTTTCGGTTGTTGCTGTAGCTGCAGCTGTAGCGACACTGAAAACAATTAGATAGGAGTAAGCAATAGGTTGGTTATTATACTAATAGTTTAATAGCAGAGTTTATTTTGGTGAAACTTTGCTTGCTGCTTCTCTTTGTTTTGAATGTAGCACATATATTGCTTGAAGTGATGTATATCATTCGGAAAGTAATCTTATCGCGCAATATTACACATAGTAAACAGCTTTAATAGGTGTCATTAGTGTGGAATTTTTCTCTGTGTCGCACCGCTGTATTGCCGGACTGCGTATTTCGGATTTCGGATTCCGCATTCCGGATCCGGCTGAGCTGGCAATGGCAATGGCGGCTGATCTTGTTCCGTTTACCTTTTCAAGTGGCCAGCGACACAAAAGCAAAAAGCGTGCCCATGTGTGTCCTTTGTCGCCGTCCCGCTCTGTCCAGCTTGCCATCCCTTGTTCGGTGTCCTTTTAGCGGGCATGTCCTTTTGACAGGTGAAAGGTGAAAAGGGGAGAGTGGATTGCTGACATCAATTTGTAATTTCAATTAAAAATTTAAACGGCGAATGAACATTCGCTGGCACGGCCGCGACTGTTGACCGTTTAACGGTAGAAAGGATATGCATTTCTTGGTCCTCTCGCACACACTCCCTTTGATTTACTTATACGTTCATTATATAACCATATACTCGTACATATATGTGGCCATAATTTGATATAGCGTATGCTCAAAATGGCTGCCCCAAGCACTTAATTTGATTTCTTTCGCAAAATGGCTTTCTTTATGTAAATATACATATATATCCTGACCACGGAGATACAGAAAGAAAGGGAGAGAAAAGAAAGTTGAAAAGAGAGGTCGATGACGGGAGAGTGTGGTGGTGGACGAGGGGGGATATAAAAACTTTCTGTTAAAGGCGCAAGTTTTCCAAGCATTTAAGCCAACTGGGAGTGCAAATTGGGTTACTGTCCCACTTTTTATTCCTGACCCTTTGCTTTTGGCAGTAAGTTAATATTTTTGAATAAGACTTCGATTCGACTGGAAATTGGTTTACAAGACGGTGTCAAGGGGAGTAAAGCGTAAAGCGTAAAATATTCAATAGTGAATTTCAGACTAAAAATTTTGGCATTTAATTAAAAATGCATTTCCCTCTAATTCCCATTTAAGTAAATTGTGTTTAACTCGGTCATATATTTAGTTAGTTAATAAATATCTAGTTTAGGGAATTATGCTTTCATAAATAGTTTAATACATTAACTGCACTATTTTGCCATGAAATATTCGTATTAACCTATTAACAATTTTTCGCAACAGAATAAAGATATGAATATGTCCCTGAAAATTAGGCTATGAAAACCAAGACTTTAGGCAGCAGGATTTTGGTTTGCTGGGTTGGCCTTTGGCGCCCTTCCTCTTCCTTCCGTTGCCATTAGACGCGAAAGTGTCAACTTCCGCAGACGCACACTAGCGCACATACACACACACACAGGCGCACACTCATAAAGATAAAGATGTAATGTCGTCTTGACTAAAAGCATGTCAAATTTTTGCACATCGAGAGATGGGAATCGATGTGATGGGCGGTTGGATGGGGAGTGCGAAATGCCTGCGAGAATGCATGATTGAATGATTGAGAAATTAATACACATACGCATATATGGCACACACACACACACACACACACACAGGCATACGCAGACGGGCATGCAGAAGAAACCATCAACGGCGGCAGCTTCGTGAAATTATTCCATTTCACTTTACAACTGAATGCAAATTACATGCTGTAATTTCCTGCAAGAAAGCAAGAAATGAAGCGAAATGAATGTGGCACACACAGATACACACACATACGCACACACACGTTCTCGCACACACGCACGCACACAAATATATTTCGCGCCGAGCGGAAATAAAAATAAATTCGAAAAGTTAATATTAAATGTGCTACATTGGAAACATATTGTCTGTGTGCTGGCTTCGGTATCTCGTTCTCGTTTGGTTTTCTTCTTTCTACTCCTTTTTATTGCACCCCCCTCCTGGCTACACCCCCTGCGCCCCTTTTTGACGAACCCCCTTTGCCGTCTCCGCTTGGCTGGCGCTGATTTTCCACATGCCTAGCAGACAACAAGGGCGGCCACCCCCCTACCGACGGCCCCCCTTTTCACTGCGACCCTGCAGCCATTACCACCCATGAACCTATCCGCTCCACCCGCTACCAGTACACCCACCCCCCCCCCCCCCACTCTTTTGCAGTCACTCAAATACACGCACACCAGGCCAGAGGCGCCGGCGGGCATCAGTGTCCCCCTTTTCGGTGCCACCCCCTCATTTTTACCCAACCATGCCATAAACAATTGCGCATTTTCAGCGCCGTTTGCTTACAGTTTCCTTTTATTTGGCTTCACTGTACTGCGCTTTTTTGTTGTTGTTTTATTTGTATCTTGTTGTTTCCATTTTTGTTGTATTTTTCGCGTTTTTTTTTTTTTCCATGCTTCGCGCATTTTTACATTTTTATAGAGAGCAATTTCCATTGGATTTTTATTCTTTTTAATTTGCGCGCCATTTTTTGCACTTGCAGTTAATTTTTTTATTGTTATTATTTTCGCGCTCATTGTTGCTGGTTTTACCCCTCTTCTCATGCAACTGGTCAATGGCTCGCTTTTTGTGTGATTTCCATTTTTTTCCCTGCCTTCTTTACGTTTTTGTTGTTCTTTTTTTTTTATTTTGGCCAACGCGTAAAATATGCTTAAATATTTTAAATTTAATCACACGCTTCGCTGGCCTCGGCAAATACGTCAATGCATATGCAAACAAATGATGTGAAGCTGCTTGGCTAAAGGGAAGTGGTTGTGGGGGCTGGGGGTGGCGAAGGGGGGTTTCGGTGGTGGGCACACACCCCAATCGCAAAAGGCCTTCAAAGCCAGGTGAGTTGCCTGTTTTATTTGTGTCTGGACCAACTAAGGGTTAATATGGGAAACATACGAAATGAGGCCAGGCAATAAAAAAATATTCAAACCCAACCATTAATGGCAATTAAGGATCCATTCAATGACCGCCGCATAATTCTAACCACATACTTGATGGAAAAAAGTGTAGCATAAATTCTTAAATTCCCATTACATTGCATTAGTTAATTAAATTCTGTTACATTTTAGCCAGTTTATATACACTTTTTAAAAAAGCAGGGTGCAGCACTACAAAGGTCCCATTAAATCTATTTAATAATGTATAATGATATAAATTAGTTAATTAAATTCGATAAATATGAATTGGCATTGGTGACCAGCCAGTGACACGAATCTTTAGCAGCTTGCAGTTGAAGTATCCGCATCTTGGCCTGTTTCCATTCTAATCCTCGTCCTGTGCCACATATTGAATTAATATTGAATTGTATTATCCATTCGGACATGATTACATGCCGCCCAGTGCAGCTGGTAAATTTCGTCTGTTTACCTGGCATTACCTCTCAAAATCATCTCCCATGTGTGAACCATTATAATCCGGGCCGGATGCAAATTTCTCTAAGCTCACACTTGCAGCCTTTGCATTAAATTCATTCGATTTGATTTCCTTTGGCCTATGAATTAGTGAGAATCCAACGACAATGGAATATTTAGCATGCTGCATTTGCGCATCCAGTCGAATCCCCTGGACGCATCAGCCAAAATCCTTTCACGTCGAGTGCGGCCGATTAACGACATGATCAAAATACCGAATATCCACTTTCGTATCATGCATTTTTAAGATGTTAAGGGAAAGCAGGACACTGAAAGACATCCGAGCACCTCGGCCAGCGCTTGGAAGCCATTGTTATTGTTACCTGTTGGCCGTATTTGTTTTCGATTCAACCGCCTCGGCCCCCGAATCCAAGTGCTTGTGCTGTTGCAGCTGCAATTAATGTAAATTAAAATCAAAACCCGAAACCGAATTCCATTTCCGTTTTAACAAGACACTTAATTACATAAGTGTGTCAGAATATATGTGCTGGCTGTGCCGTGGACTGAGTTTATAGGGCATTATGGACACATTTAGTTTGGCAGCCAGTCGTTTGCCCATTGCACATTGCTCATACGCCATGTATGACGGAGCAGAAGAGAGATGCTTGGGGGAACGGAATTCGGAGTGGGGCGAATTTTAGGGGCGAGTGGCACTTAGTTTCGGCTTTCAGCCTTAGCTCCCCGGCTGTCAGGTATTCCGATTTCACATTCACATTCACATTGGCAGTGGCATTTGCATCTGCATCTGCATTTGCATTTTGCTGCTTGCCAGTCGGCCACGAGTTCGTAATTAAGTTTCAAGTGCAATGCCAGTTTATCGGCTAACCGAATTCACATATGCATCGCTGTATCACCACGTCAGTATCCTGGCACTGACAAAATAGACATGGGGGAACATAACATGCGATTCGCGGGAACTGTCAGGCATTTGTACTGTTTTAACTTAGTAGAAATTGTGCTTTTTTTTCAAAATTAAAACCTTGAGTCCTTTTACATTACATCAAAACAATCTATCATAAAGTGGACTCTTAGTATGGAGTATTTACTATTCAAATTACTATGTTTTGGTTGTGCAAACTAATAAAATCACTGTCAACTGAAACTGAAAACATTCATATATTTCATTAACGGAGATTTCATTTAAACTTATTTGCTTTCCATACTTAATGTTTTAGCGCAGTATTATATTCTGAAGACAAATTACAGGTGCTCAGTTTTTTCCAAATTAGGTTCCTAATTACATTTTCTCAATCGATGTTTAGCCAGGTTTCGAACCCGCGACAGAATCATTTATAGCAACTTCAAGCGAGATTTATGGCAGCTCCAGAGAGAAGCAGCAGCAGGAGAAAGCAGAGAAAGATGGAAAAAGAGAGTAAAAGAGAGCACTAGCCGAATGCTCAAATGAAAGGAGAATGTGGGGGGCAGTGTGAGTGGCTCATCTTAGAGGGATTCACAGCTATATAGTAAACATAAACATTTGGAAATTCAGTGTTTGAAATTACTCCTTATTAATTTTTAGGCTTGTGACAAAATAGTTTCCTCGATAAGGAATATTAGATTATATTTATAAGACATACATGTTTTATATATTCATATACATATATGTACTATAAAGTAATTCCTGGCAAGGGAAATGGGAACAAAATGAAAAGCACACGCCAAAAACAAAAAACCGAGCAAAAAACAAAACCAAAACTAATTTCGTCAGCGACGTTGGCGTTGCGACTGACAAGTGACTTGGACTCGCAGCTCCATCCCTTGGCATAAATAAAAATTCGTTTGGCAATATGCGCGCCGCGTATTTTGTTGCAAAAGTCTTGCATTAATCTAAATATTTGCATGCTTACGTTGCCTCGTCGCTGGTGTGAAGGGGGGTGGGGGAACGGAAAAGTCGGGGGATATAACTTTGCCTGCTGCCGCCTCCGCCTCCGCCTATTTATTTATTTTCATCGTCGCCAAATTGTCAACGACTTTTTGGGAAAGCGAAACGGACCGATGCGATCCGTTTTTTCGGCTGGAGTCGCGTTTAAAATGCATTTCGCATGCGATGATGATGACGGCGACGATGGGAGCCATTCTCATGCCCATTTCCATTGCAAATGCAGCGCCAGGGGCGACGGCAGCAATACTTGCAACAGCAGCAGCAACATAAGCTGCAAAAGTAACAGCAGTTGCAACAGCAAGTGATAAGTGCCAAACGAATATATAGACTATGTGGTACCCTTTTAACAAATAAGTACTGGTTTGAAGTATTGTCAATATATATATATCAATATTGAGAAATAGGTTTTTGTATGTTTTTCTATATTTATTTTACATTTATCTTATAAAATCATAAGATCGTAGCATACTTTTATGCTCACTGGGCGTATGATTAATGTTAGGCTGCATTTAGAGGATCAATGCCACTTTCAAATTACAGGGTACCACCATCATCAGGCTAGCGCAGGACAAAGGAAGCGCCAGAAATGGTAATGATAATCATTGGGGGAGCCGCGGCTAGCATCTTATTTATTTTCATATATATATTTATTTATTTGTGCAGCGCTTTTCCGCTTTTCTCCGCCATTTAATTTGCGGCTGCATTTTGAAGTTATCAAAACCATTTAAACGAATTTCGGGGATTTGCATTTCCTTTCGCTGGCAAAAAAAAAAAACAAAAAAATAAAGCAGAAAAGTGGCGGTAACTTTGATCGCAGCCGTTCGAGGATAATGACCCGCCAAGAAAGAGACGGGCAGCGTGGCAAGCGAAAGAGACGGCAAGTGGAGGTTTTGCCGAGTGTTTTCCACACACTTTCCAATGTTTTTTATATATATATATTTTTTTTTTTTTGTTTTGGTTCTGAGAGAACCGTCGGGCAATGTCAACGTCTATATGTATGTCAAATTAATTGATGACCAATTTGCGTTTTCAATTAAAAGCAACGGTGCACTTTTTTGTGCAGATACAATTTCATGTCACTGCCACGCCCCCTTGTTTTCCTCCCAGCTGCAATATTTGTTGCAGTTGCTGCTGTTGCTGCTACGATGTTGTCGCCGTCAACACACACGGAAATTGCCCCGCTTTTTTCACTTCTCTTTGAGTGTGCGACTTGGTTTTTGTTTTTCGGCCTGTTTTTTATATACATTTCGCTTTATTTCTGCCAGCTTATGAAGTAGATCCAATGTTGCAGGCGTGAGCGAGACAGCCAGCTGTTCGTGTCTCCTTCTCGCCGGCAAAACGAAACAGCCGCGGGCAAATTGGCTGACCTGGAAATCACAGCTGTTATCTCTAGATTTCGCCACAAAAATATTTGTATTTTCGTGCTTAATGAAATGTTAAAAGCAAGCGGTCGGTATATATTTATTTGCAAAAAAAAACCTTTTTATTTTTAGAGCGTGCAAAGTAGCTATTGTTTTCTGGTAGACGGATAGCCATAAATACAATTTAATAGTATTACCATTTGCTAAAGTCTTCATGTCGATTTCCCATAGAAATATATTAGTGGCCGTAACTGTGTGTGCATTATGTACAAATTCGTACATATGTACATATATATGTATGCCTCTGTTGACCGGTAGATGGCGCTGTCGTGTGCGGCGGTCGCTCAATTACAAAGTAAGACAGCGATTCTTTAATTGAGTTGGACAATTTGTAGCCAGTCGTTGCGAATGGAATGAAATAATGGCGTTTTTGGTCCATTTGATGGAGTCCTCGATATCTGTTGGCCATTGGCCATGTGTCTGTGTGTGTGTGTGTGCAAAAGTCTATAAACGACATATCCTGGCTTAGATTTCAGTTGGTAAGGGGATGAATGTCATCGAGTCGCTGACCAAAAATTGAACATCTTAATCAGTTGGTTGGAAATTCCCTCCTGGTCAGTGGTTACAAAGACATATATATATATATATAGCCCATCCATTTATATTTTATAAGTTTCAGAAGTGACCCTTTGGCTGCTTGGACAAATCAGCGTCATCCAGACTGACTGGAGTTGGTCCTGGATCCGATTGCAGAGCCCGAATCAGAATTTCCCGGCTATGTCCTGGTCGCAGGACACCTGTCCGCCGAACAGACCCTTCGCACCAGAACCCGGGGCCAGCCAAACCAAACCAAACTGAAGCGAACCAAAGTGCTGAAGTGCCGAAACGTGGACTCGAGTGGCGGGTCCTTGAGAGAGTGGGGCGCCAAATGAAGTGACAGGCAACTTAACGCATTTAAATTAATTAAAAATGTGCTTAAGATGTTTTCGACTCGCTTTGGCGACGATGCGGCGACAAAAGGCGCAGTAGTTGGCCTCGGATTTTCCCGCTGCTCCTGACAGCGCCGCCTTTTGTTTTCCCCTGCAGCTGGCAGCTGTAATTAGACAATTCACTCGCCCTTTTACCACGCCCCTTCCACACGGTCCGCCAGTCCGTCCGCCCCCTCCACACCATTTCTTCGGATTTTCCACTTTCCTGGACCCCAGGTCTCGGACTTGGATGGCCCACCCCACGTTTTTTGGCCACACTCGCCGCCGCTCGCCGCGTCGAATATTTTTTGTTGACGGCACAGATTCGGGATGCGCCGCATTGGCGGTAAAGTTTGCGCCACCGAACTTTGTCGTCGTCTCCGGTGACTCTACCATTTTCCCAACCCCCCGATTTTCCGCCCAATTTCAGTGCTGCGACATTGGCATGTTGTTAGCCAAGAGACAACTCAAATTCGAAATGCAATGCAAAGATAATAAATGAATAAATTGCTTATACCGAGGGCAAATCAAATACCAGGATAACTAGTTAACTATTTTTTCAAGTATCTTAAGGTGGTTATTCTTTTAGTTTTGCGGTTTATATATAATATCTTATAACTACTAAAATATTTGAGATCCTTATTTTTATATGTAATTGTCTATTGCTCACACCTAGCTACTTTCCAATATTTTCCAAGTCCCGGCTGACTACTTGTTGTGATCCACACTTGGTATCTCCATCGCCCGCCCACTTTTCCCTGCCCACAATTTCCCACTGGCCGTCTGCATTGTCACTTGAGTGACTGCAAAAGTGTTTTAGCCTTGCTTGCGCATCGACTTTTAAGTAGTTGCCCCATCCCCGCCGAAACCCGAGCACTTTTCCCGCCCACTTTCCATTCCCCATTTTCCATTTTCCCAGCCAAATGCAAGTGCATCGGTGGGTGCGAGGAGTGGGGGCAAATGCGAGGGAGTTGCTCACTCGTAGGCGTTAATGAAAATGCTTGTAATTAGTTTTGTTTGTTGGCAGCGAGCGGCGGAAGTGCTCCAGAGCAAATAAAGCCGACGCTGCGCTCTTCACATGCACTGAACTAATTGATTCGCTAGTGCCCGTGTATAGAGGATCCAGGACTTCCGGTTCAGGGGGTCACACCGCTACCAGGACTTCAACTAGAGCCCCGAAGCCATAGGAGTTGCTAAAGCTGCTGCGGGCTGTCACTTTTAATGACAAACCCCAAGCACTTTGAAGTGGAACTCTGGCTACTGAGCGGTTAAATTCGATGCTTCCAAATAGCCTTATTCTGAAACCAAGGTCTAATAATAATAATAAAAGTTGTTAGCTACGCTTGGACGAAAGAACTTATCAATTACTTCACACGGCCCAATTTGTGAAGGAAAAGACCTCAGGTAAATAATGACCTCAAAATATTGCGCATTCATTTATTAAATATATTTCGTATAAAATATTTTGCAATTTCGAAATTGAAAACAAAATGATTGTGTGGCCCCAAGACACTGGATTGTATGAATTCCTCTTCTGCTGAAAATTGCCAACACATTTTAAGACAGTCACCACAAAAAGTGATGTGGAAACTATGCAAGTCACACCTTTGAAGGAGCAAGCTGTTGCCATTTCACTTTCGAATGGAATGGTGGGCAGACACCTTAATTGCCCCAAATTTAATTTCCGCTTTAAGTTTGTCACACACACACTGGGCATTAATATGCAGCAGTGGCAGCAGCAGCAGGAAAAAAGGATGTTTTGTAAGGATGGTGGCCAAGATAAGAATGAGGACGGGAGTTGGTCGCTTGGTTGGTTGGTTGTATGGTTAGCTGGTTGGCTAGTCCGACGGTCGGTCGGAACAGGAACAATTCATCATCCATATGACAAGCAGTCGAAAGCAATCGTTTTGTCATCTTCTCGTGTGTTGCTAAATTGAATATGCCCCCCTCCCATTCATATATATGCCTCTGCGGCGCTCCTTTTTCAGTCCACCGCTATCTGAGTTGAGCAGAGCAGAGCAGATCCCGAGATCCAAATCCGGGATGTTCCAGGGCTGGGTTGCTGGGTTCCCGGGTTCCGAAATGAATGAATGAATGAATGAGCACACATGTGGGTGTGGATGCGATGAGGCCGTGGTTGTGTCGTGTTGTCCCTGCTTGAATCCGCATACCCGGGCACTGCGAAAAACGTTACCCTACATCTTTGATTGAAAACAAAAATATATATATACGTATATAGAAAATGTCAAGCTAGTGGTCAATAGCAAGTTCTATCCTTCTTCACTCCATATGCAGAGCTGTAGCACATGTTAATATTTTGATTCCGTTTGATACACTTCTTTTCTCCCTGTGCACATCCACATATGCATATCAGTCGACGCATTCCGAAATAACACTGAACGATGGATGGTAAGGGGCTGGATAAGGGGGCAGACACACGCATTGCCGCACGTTCGCTTCTGGAGGACAGGAAGGAAGGAAGGAAGCTCTACAGACTGATAGATGCTAAGGATGCACACACTCCACACACACACGCACACTCTCTGGCATTCTGCGAGACACGCATACAAAGTAAGCTCAACGAAGTGACTTTAAAAGAGGCCTACGAGGAGCAGCATCCCCCACCGAGAAGTCCAATCCGAGGCCCCCCAGAAGTGCCAGCCCACTTTGACAATAGATCATCAAATTCATTACGTTTCATTCCGCACATATGTATGTATGTCTGGTCTGGTGTGCGGTGTCCTCATTTGTGCACCTTTCGTCTGCCATTTGGTGGGTGAAGTGAGTGGGTGTGTTGGCTTTTGGAGGCTGTCATCTGTGCGTGACCAGTGCAGCGACCTCATCTAAAAAGCCGATTTCAATAGACGAAAATAATGACATATTAATATGACATGCTCTCCTATTATCAGCCACAAAATCAGAATCGATATAAAAAGGATTAAGCCAATTGACATCGAATTCCTATTTCCAAGAAGTTGCGTTTCTAAGAAGATTTACTTATAAATGTTATGTTTTGTTTTTGCGTAGCAAAGCAGCTGCAATGATGGCCAGAAAGGCCTTTAAAATACAGCTCCTTTCGTCGCGTGTTGACAAGGAATTTTGGTCAGCTGTGACGTGAAGGGGACTCAGCAATGTTGGCTATCGCGGACGAGTTACCCACCCACCAATCCGCCCACATGCGACCCAACCACCCAAAACCAACCAGAACACCACTTTACAACCCTCGAGGCCAGCCGCTCTTGACCATGGCCAGTTTTTGTTGGAGGCGGGAGAGGGGGCGAAGCCGTCTAGATCCACGGAAAAATCAGTGAGCGAGTGAGGGAGTGGGTTACAGTCTGGGCTTGTTGCACATGGCGTATACGCCATGTCCGGCGTGGATGCAAAGTCAGTGGCCCAAGATTGAAGCAGATTGAAGGACGCAAACAAATCGAGAAAGGAATATATACGTGAGCGTACGTCAGAAATGAATGCAATGAATACACTCGCCTTGGCTCATATGGTAATTGAGTGTGCTGCCCTGATTTGATTTGGCCTTTCTCTTCGATGGAAAACTGATTGCATTCGCTTGATTAGAAGTATTCATGCACTGCGTCCTCTCACCTTTGCAATGGGGAAAATCTTCAAGGAAGGTGGAAAAACTACCCTGTAACTTGAATCTTACATATATTCGGAATTAGAGTAGATCACGGACAATTTTCTTTTTTGTTCGTATGATTTGTCTTTTGACAGGTATCCAAATAATAATGAACTATTTTTAATTCTAAATCGAATTAAAGATAATTCCAATAATATTTGAAAATTCCTTCGTTTACTACTTTAAGCAAATATGCCAACACAATGTACACGATTTCACCCCTTATTGCGATCAAGAGTATTCGAACTCCCTTTTTTTCCACAACTTCCTCTTTTCCTTGCTCCTTCCTCTCCTTTTAGATTTTATTGTATTTTTTTTTCCTTTTTGCTGGGCGTGACAGTGCTAAGTGAGTTGACCTCGTGGCAACCCCAAAAAGTCGCAAATTATGAAAATTGAAGGCGTCCCGCCAAGGATACGGGGAAACAAGGACACGCAGGACACCGAGGTGGAAGTGGAACTCGAGACCCATAATAGAGCAAATTATGCGCGAAAAATGATGGCCAGACGGGTGTATCGATGGGGTTTTGTTTCCGAAGGACTCGCTACTCAGCCAGGATGGCCAGACACCCCCATTTCAGGTGGTGGCAATCGTACTGCTGCTGGTCGAGGAAATATAAAAAAATATGTACATGTAGGAGGGCGGAGAAGAGAAAGAACAGAGCTGGGAAAAGTTTTACCAATGCGAAATTGCGGCTCGGCGGGCAAACAAGGATAAATTATGCCGACGCACTCGAGTGCTTATTGTCCTGCCACGCCCCCAGCTCCTCAGCTACTGGCCCAGTTCCGCCCCCTCTGCCAATACACAAATCGAAGCCGTTTTGTTTGCCATATTCAAAGTCATAAATCATAAAAAAAGGAGCGAAGAACGGCTCGAGGATATTTTATCATAATCACATCAGGAAGCGGAAAGCGACAGGCCCAATAAATGTGGATGTGGGGCATTCGATAGAAAAATGACATTATCCATATTTTTGGCATTAAGTGTTTGCTGCCGCTGCCGGGTCTTTTAATTTCTGGCAGCATTATTCGGATTTGGACATGGATTCGGATGGAGATTGGCTTTTGCTTTCACTTTAGCTGCATTTGACAAGTGACTTTGTTATGGTTATGTGTTGCCCGAAGTCGGGGAGAAATCGTCGATGGATGGCGGGGTGCATAATTTAGCGTTTATTTGTCTGTTTGCTCGCCGGCCTGCCAAATTGCATATGAAAGTCAATAAATAATTTCCACGCACACACATGGATTTTTGCCACACTCCCCTCGTTATTTCATCCTGCTCATTAGGCATTCAAGGAGTCGCCTTAATAAACGAAGTGTCCTCCCATTCCGCTGGCAGTTCGATAAGTGAATTTTGATTTCGCCATTCGAGCGGAAGAGTTCTCCTTGGGGGAATCTCGAGATGGGTGGAGATCGAGATCAATATGCATAATGCCAATCTCTAATTAATCCAAGAAATAATCATAGAATGTTTAAAAATAATTTACTGTATTATTTATGTGAAATAAATAATTATGTCTTTTCTTTAAGAAATGAGTAATATATAAAATATACATATACTTGTCATTGAAGTCTTTACCAAAATGCAGCTGCTTAAACTTTAACCGATTTATGCAAATTCTATAGTGCCATTTATTTGATGATTTTCGCATTATTAAATCCCACAGGACGAGTGACATTTTGTGCCCAAAGTGGCGGACCAACCTCGTCCTTCTTCGACGATTTTCCAGCTTGAGGTTAAGTTGACGACGGCGGCGGCAGGCAAAGGCAATGGCAAAGGCAGCTAATGCCCGTCTGCCGGCATATGTTTTGGCCAAATGCTGTCATAAATTTCTGGCGCCGACAGGACAAACCTGCAAGCCACGACAAGGAGTCGGAGCTGGTGCTGGATGATCGGCCGAGTCCTGGCAAAAGTGCTGGGAAACAATGTGCCGTGCCAAACTGAACGGGACAAAGGCGCAAAAACAAAGGCAAAACGAGTGCGGTTGTCTGGCCAAAAAATGGGATGGCAAAAATTCGCTCAGGATGTGAGTCCTGGGGTGGCTGACTAGCTGGCTGGCTGGCTGGAAGGCTGGCAAAGTTGGCAAATGATCTGCCAGAAATCGGGAAGGTTAAAAAGTATCCTTAACCGCCGCTCGGCTCGTTCCGTCTCCAAAGCGATTAGAGCCATGCTGCAAGACACTAGACTATGGAATTGGACACCCAGCAGACGGGTGCAATCAGGCAAAGTGCCTCCATGTTGCTGCTGCACTCTGCTGCGCCTTCTGGTTATGTTGCTCCAGTGTCCGGCGATGGTCACCTGCCAAATGGGCGGGATATGTGGCTGGAAAACTGGATAGCTGGGTGGGTAGATGGCAGGATGGGTAGGATAGCTGGGATAGCAGGGATAGCTGGGATAGGTGGGATAGGTGGGACAGGTGGGATAGTGGGCGATAAGGACGCACACAGACGAAGCTAAAATAATTGCATAATTTGCATATTATTTTCTGCTAAACATGCAAAAAGCTTCGCGCAACGTGTGCAACATGCACTCATGTATGCACATCCCCCCTTCCCCCTCTCCCAGGACGAGATATGGGTGTGTGTGTAGGTGTGTAGTGTGTGTATTAAGTGCAAAGTGTAAATAACCAACTCAGCATAAATCGTGATTACAACATTTTGTGTGTGCGGATATTTGCGGGCTTGGTTTTGTGGTTTTAATTTAATTAATATTTTCACCCTTTTTTCTCCACGTGTACTTTGGTTGGCCAGCACAGATTTTTAGCTCGCAACTCTGTCTATTCTCGGCCCTTTTTGATATTTAATGCGATGTATTGCAATATGCTAAGGGACCGTGGAAATATCTCTTATCAAACAGCAGTAGTTTATGGATTGCGAGGATAAATTATTTCCAAAAATTTAGAAGTATTCAAATATTTTTATATAATTCCAAAAGTATGTGTTCAATTTACATTTCTAAAGCCTTACGCATTTGGAAAATATTAGGTTTTATACAGCAAGAGATATAAATATATATAGATAAATTGACCGACCACTTCCTTTTTATTACCAACGATTTTTGCCGCACTGTAAGCCATCGCTTCAGCGCTTCCATGCAACAATTTGTGTTTACCTTTTGCACGGCAGCCAACCTGCCGCACCCACCCGCCCCCACATTCGCCCACGACCACGCCCCCTTGCCGTTTTTTGCATGGGCTGGCTTTTCATTTCGAGCTTCATTGGCGGTGGGAACAATGCGGCTATGTAATATAGTGCAAATATTGCGTAAAACTTAGATAAATACGTTTTAGCAATAGACTCGCATGGCCAGCAGATGGGATCAAATCCGTTTATGGGCTAACTGAATTCGGGATTAGTTTTACACTTGCGATCGTAAAACAAATGAATGGTTTAAGTTTCACCCAATATATTGCAGCAAAAAGAATGCCATTTTAGCAAGAAAAATCTTTTGGTGCATGTTTCGCCTATAAATTTGATAATTCGTGTTTAGTAAAGTTTAAGTTTAATGGTAATCGATCGAATTATGTATTCACAACTTTCAACCTGCCATAAACCCATCACATATGTCCACTTTCCAGTGCATATGTGTGTGGGGGGGGTCCTGTGCCATTGCGTTGGTGTGTGTGTGCGTCTAATAGAAAATGCAAACGTGCGAAATCGCATTAAATGAGCATTAGCGCATTGTTGGTTTAGTGCAGCGAGCCCTGTGCCACGCCCCCTGAACGACCGGGCCATCAACGCCCCTTAAACGGGCTAAATTAAAGCCGGAATTTAAGCTCCGCCATTAGGATGAGAGGCTTCATCCGTGAACAGTAGATATTTCCAGGAATTGAAATACTTTATGGCTTCCAAGAGCGCCAGAATAATAAAGTTTCTTTGGGTAAACATGTACCGATTTTAGAGGGAATTTTAATAGAGTTTATTCCATAATTTTATAAGTTTTAAATTAAATATTCAACAACTCGGTAATAACAGCATCTCAACGTTGAAAACATGAATAAAGCTTTTCACTTCTTATCTACTCCATTTTGTTTGAAAAATGAATTAATTGAGCGACGGCAACGCTGCGTATGAGTGATAAACCTAAAATCCGTTGCGCAATTCGTGCATTTTAATGAATGTTTGAATGATTCGCGCTTTATTTCAGTTAATTAGTGAGCACTTTGATCTGGAAGTGAAGTGACCGCGGGTCAAAGTTCATAATCCCCGACAATCCCCTCACCTTTGCCTGCCCTCCAGGAGCACTTCAATAAATTAATTTAAAGTTTAATTAAAAAATTGGTCTTTATTTTCAATTAGTGGCTCGCAAAGTGACCCACCCACTATCCCCATCCCGTTCGCCCAGCGACTTGCCCTCCCGCACCCGCACTTGCAGCTTTTCTTAATTAATTAACCAAATTAAATTTATGCACAACAACAGCAAGGGAGAGGGAGGCGAGTGAACGCCAAAAGGAAGCCGGGCACAATAATTATCAATAAACCTGACCGTTCCACCTTTTCGTTTTCTTTTTTATTTTTTTGAGCAGCGAACGGAGATGCAGAAGGGCGGTGGTGGTGGGTCACGGGGTGACAGGTGGAAGGTGGAAGGTCGAGGGGCACGGGCACAACAATGGCTATTAACTTACATTACCTAAGAACCTAAGAAGTGCCTGGCTATGACTTGAAAGGGGGAAGGGATCCACTGTGGGCACGTAAAAGAAACATTAACGCGCCATCTCGCTCGCGCTTGCTCGCTCTCTCTCTTTCTCTCTTCCTTGTCGGGGACACCATTCTGTTCCCATCGTCCTTTGGCCTCGAAGGTCCTTACTTGTTACTTGTTAACCCGAGGAGCGTCAGCATCCTGCACGTGACCTGGAACCAGGAAGCAGGAACCTCGAACCTCCAACCAGTAGCCAGAATCCAAGGACCGCCACCCCAATCGGGCACCAGATATAAGGACATGCTGTCGCTCCATACACTGGGAGTTCCTTTGAAGCATTCAAATGATAACGACATTAAGTCTCAGAGTTATATATTATTTAAAATATAATGAAACATAAGAAAAACACTAAATGATTCAACTAATTGCTATATACGCTTGGACAACATATGAAGTCAAAGATTTTCAGTTAAAATCCCAAAAAATCATGCTAAACTGGGCCAAAAATGCCATTCGACCTTTGGCTCGAATGTCAGACTAATATAATGTAAAACCTTTGTGCCCAGCCAAGCCATTACACTCACCTCCATCTTTCGGAGCACCATATATGTACATACTCGTACATCAACTTGCATCCAGGCCGAACTTTGGTCTTGCATGTCCATTAAGATGTCTCAGGTAACTAACAAAATGGGGAAGTCCCCTAGTACGAGTACGTTGGTGGGAATGGCATTCAGTTGGCTTTTGCGGGGAGTTCCACACTCCATTATGGCCACACGGTCGAGCGGGACAACTTAATTTCCGACTAGATTTCAATAATAACAACAACAGCAGGAGCAGCGGCAACAACTTGCACGGCAGCAACATCAGCAATGAATTTTAAAATATTCATAAATGAATGCAAAAAGAGTTTGTCGGGTGCTAATGGGATAAGGTGGGGTTCTATAGCCCCTGGATCACCCTTTCACGTTGTACCTCGCACTTATTGAGGTTGAAGGTTTACATTGCTGGTGTGCTGATGTTGCTGCTGGAGTTGCACTAATTGCTGGCGGGTATACTGGGTGAAATCAATGGCAACTGGCAGAGGCAACAAAGCCATCGCATCCATCGCATGCAAAACGCTCTAGTTCCACGCTCACTCCACTTTTCACTCGCTTTTCCCCCACATTTCGCTCGCTTTTCTCCCGCTTTTCACCCGGTTTTCCCGTAATGTTGCTGTTGTCGCTGTCAGTTGTAATCAACGTTCAAGTCACACCCCATCCACTCACCAGCAACTATCGAGCTCAAAATAATAGGTCTGAGAAATTATCAATTCATAATTTCAATATGTTTATAAGTTTGCAACTTTGTAGCAGCTATATTATATTATTTTATTTATATAATGATTTAAGCATTAATTAAAGTAAAACAATAAAACAGCAATAGTTGTTATTCTGTGGTAACAAACCACAATGGTGCTATTTGCTTTACCCCCGCTGTTTTGGCCATCTGCGGCAATTAGAAAATGTTACCGACTTAGAAATGCGTGGCGCCTGGCTAAATGGACGTTAATGGCCAGCTGCTGGCAACCAACTAATAGCAAAATGGCAAATACAACGGCAACATTGGCGGCAATAATAAAATTATCGCCGAAAGGGGAAAAGGGAGCACGGCCTTTATGAATTGCTCATACGCCCAGGTGGACACAACCGGAAAACGCGACGTGGGCGGTGGTTAATGGCGGAAGGAAGGAAGGAAGGCGTTGGACGCCCTGCGGGGGCGTGGCACGCGGTAGGCACATTAAAATGAAATTGCAAATTAAACATCAAAGTCACTTGGCGGACAGAGAGCAGAGTGGTATAGTGAAATGAGTTCATAATCGGATTTGACGACTTGTGAAATGGTTTCAAATGCGCCAGTGTTCAGTGGCGTTCATTCCGATGGAATTATAATCATTAGAGCAAAAGCCGAGCAAAAAACTAACTCACACCGATTGGTTGATTTGCGGGATGTGCAATGGTGGAAAGGGAAGGTGGGAGTGGGGCATTTAAAGGGGTGCCCAGGTGGGAAACTAAACTATCTGAATTACTCCCTTTGATGCAAGGTAAAATGTTACGCCTTTTCATTGCCGCGTTAGTGGATTTCATTTGGCAACCCTGTTTCAATTATCATTGTTTTATGTTTAGACCTTTTATACTTTTTATGTGAATGGGTTCTCTTATCTATGAATTTATTTCATAAATTTAGCAAATACCATTTTTGTAGATGGAGTGCAATTTTTAAGACATTTTTTCGTTGCTATTCTTAACTGCGCAAGAAACTAAAAGGATTCTCCGGACAGCACCTTAATCGCATTTCAGTTGCTTCTGCTGCCACCGCCAATAAACATTAAAAACAGGCGTCGACAACCTGCATTCGGGCAATCTGGCTAAAATCCACCTAGCGGATTCTTCAAAAATCGATGGGCAGCGACTGAAACTGAAAACTGAACATGGGTACACGGTGCGGGAAAACTGAACTGAAAACTGGCTGGGAAAACGGAGTCTGACGCTGTCAGCTCCTCGGTGGTGGTCACAGTGCCCCAAGGAGGAGTACATAGTGCCACCCGTAACTCCCGAAACTCCCAAAACTGTTGGCTCTGCGGCTTTTGCCGTCGGTTGACTGACGCGTATGCGTTATTAAATCTGCATGTGTGTGCGTACTCGCATCCTACACATGTATACGTTTGTACGAGTATATGTGAGTGTGTGTCTCTATGGCGGCGACAGTGTGCGTGTGCTGACAGCAATTTGCGTATCAATATGGGCACATAATGCTTCGAAAATGATTTCCAAAATTTGCATTTAAATTAAAAATTATATTTGCAACACAAACAGATGGACGGACGAGCGGATGGACGGAAGGAGGCTATGAGGCATAGGCATTTGCTCTAGCTGCTACAACGCTCCTCACCGCAAAAACGTCAAAAAATGCAAATTTAGCAAATTTTAACAAAAATTGTTGCTTTTAGTTGTTTCAGCGCTGCTGCCGATAGAAATGCGTTGCGCATACGCAACGTGGCCGCCACAAAATGGACGTGCACACCCACACACACCCGCACCCGCACCCGCACACACACACGCACATTCACTGGCACCCATACACATGCACTTGACAGCATCCGCTGGCCAAAATTTGCGGCTTTCGTAGCTTCTGTTTTTGATTAGGCAACCAACAACACGACAATGCCAAACACACACGGTCATATGTGGCAAGAGTTTTGGGTGCCAAGGGATACTATCTATATGCTTCTATTAGTGGAATCGCATGGGAAAACCCAATGAGATCGGCTCGAAACATAAGGACATGTCTCTCCCGACTGGTTAGTATTACAGATAATGTATCCTTAGAACATGAAGCTTGACTTTAAGCTCTGACTCTAAAGTTTCCATACAACTTATAGTATCTGTGTTATCTTGCAGATGAACCCACTTCATAGAGTTCATTAACTTAATTTTTTGTATGGCGATATCTGTTACCTCCCCGCCACGCCCCTGCCCCTAGCGCTTTAGCCCTTAACTTAACCCTTTTGCCATTTCCGGAAAACACCCAATAAGCTCCCACTTATGCAAGGCTTTCGCATTCCGATATTCCGACGGCGGGACGCAATTCCTCAGGATGCAATGGCGGGCATTTGTATTGTGCGACAATGCGACGATGCAGCGATAGGAAAACAATGGGAGCAGAGGCCAAAAGGAATCCAGAGCAATCCACGACCGGCTTGGGATGCTGCACTGGGCGGAAAAAAGGGATAGAGAATAAGAATAATTTAATGAAATAGACCAGAAAGTGGCTAAAATAACCATTGTTGAATAACAGGAATTTAGATGTTTGGATCTTTCGACTATTTTCATTTGGGGTGTCAAAATGCTTCATCATTTCTTTTACCAGTGTAGCAGCAGGGGTTTGAGTTCGAGTTGGCATTGATGTTGCTCTTGTGGGTTTAAATGGGTGTGGGTGGGTGGTTGGTTTCGTTGGACTCGAAGTGCTAGTGCCGGTGTGTGTCAAAACAAATTTCATTTCACATTCAATTAAATTAATTTTAACACCATTTGCAGTCGGGCAGCTGGCAGGGCAGCAGGACGATAGTCGGAGGACGAAGGACTCGGCAGGACGCGCCAAGGGGTGTGCTGACCCCGCCGAAGATGCCAATGCCGATGCCGATGCCAATGACGACACAGCAGGATATTCAGGACTCACGGCTCGGAACCGAGGAGCCAGGAGCCAGGACACAGGACACGGGACTCAGGACCCCCGACCCAGCAACCAGGAGCAAACACTCTGGGCCGAGAACACCGCATGCCTTTGCCACGTTTTCCACATTTCTCCACTTTGCCGTTAATGGTTTTATCTTTTCCTTACTTTCCCCGCTTCCGAACAACCAGCATGCACACCCCATAGATCGATCGAGAGAGCGAAAGCGAAGGCCCGGCAAACGAATTCGAACAGCGAGTTAATATAATTACAGAAATAAAGTCTGGAATTTTAATTAAAACACAACTTCATTTACAGCCGCAGACAACAGGAGGCCCATTCGAGTCGAGTTACGTCGAGTTCGGTTCGGTTCGGTTCAGTTCAGTTCTGTTCTGGTTTAGTTCAGTGGAGGCACTACGATGCTACGATGATATGGGAGTGAGACATTAGGGACAGCAGGATGCTAGGCGCCAGGACACCAACCAGAGGTTCAACCATAGAGTGGGGCATAGCTCTCCAGGCTCCAGTTTCAATGCTATAGCCTCCATAAACTCGATGGTTCGTGCACTTCTGACCTCTTTTCTCCAGGCTTGGTCATTAAGACCCTGAGAATGCCTTCCAGGCTTGAGGAGACTGTATAAAACTATATGGATCCTTTAAACTTAACTACACTTATTCAATTAGTCTGATGTAATCTTCAAGTAAATTAAAATAATAATAAGCTTTAATTAAATTGGAAATATATCTTGTGCAAGTTGTATACCAATGGATATGATTAACCTCCACTACTGGGTACCTCAAAGTCGAGGTCCTCGACCAATCTTACTGGTTTATTGCGCGTTGGCCTGGCAAATGGAGAATTGAGAATGCAGAATGGAGAAGGGGCAGCCGCATTTCAATTATGTTTTTACGGCTTAGAGTTAATTGAAAAGCAATTCGTAGGCAAACAGCAATCGGCGGACAGTCGATTTTCCGGAGTGAAAATGAGTGGCCAGCCGGGATCTTTTGGCCGCTTAAAAATTCATAGACAAATAACGCACAATAATATGTGTGTTTCGCCTATATAAATACGGGTATATGTGCCAAAATGGTTTTTGTTTTTGGTTTTACTTGATGCTCGCTATTGACTTTGGCGATTTCAATTAAAGCACGTAATTGATTAACATTGAAGCGAGAATAAAAATTGAAATTATATTTACTTTTTATTATTGTCCACCCAATTCCACCTCTATATTCGATTTCCATAAGCTTCGCAGCAAATGCATACACTGCCTTTCTTTGGGGGCCTTGAATTTATTTGCTTGGATCTCTAAAATGCTAGATAAATTGTTAGTGAGTAAACACTGGCAATGGGCTCTAAAGTACATAACTATTTTAAATGCTCTTGACTAGGGCTTTGCTACACTAAGGCCTGTTTATTTTTATGAAAACAATTTGAAAAGAATACTTAAAGTGTATTTAGTGCTTCGAATTTATAGAAAGCCCTCTTGTCAGATTCGATTTGTGTTTGTCGGAACTTTAAATAACATTTGCCATAAAGGAGAAGGGAGCTGAATAAATTTTCCAATTGCGTTGATTTGTAATATTTGCTGTCGTTTCATTAATATGCGATAAGCATTATTGTTTCTGGGCAAATGGCACAGCTCATACACGATTGCAAGACTGCAACACATCGATGATTATTGCGGCATAATTGTTGCAAAACTTGAACTCTTTGACCGTCCGGTCCATCGGACAATCGGCCAAGGAATAAAGGACACTGTCCCCATTTCCATTCACATCCACACATCTGCGCATCGCCGCACAGCCCGCTGGCCACCCTTCATCCGGTCTTAACCCCACTCCTGCCACACGCCTCGTTTTCGACCCCTGGCTCGGATTTGCATAATAAATGAGACACAAAAGCCAAGCGGCTACTGTCACATGGCCAATGGGGGAAACTGGCCATGTGCCATCTATAATGATGATAATAATGATGCAAATGCACACACTGCATGCACACTCCTCGAAAACAGGTGTAAAAGGTGTGGGGGCAATTGAAGTGAGAGTTGACTTGGACACAAATGCAAATGGTCGGCATATGCCCAAAGAGCACTGTGCGAAACAAAAGCTAACGTTATACAGGAACATGAACAATTATGCAGTGAAACGGGGGTAAATCGTCGAAAATACTTATATGATTCATATTTTTGCGCACGTTACGTGATTTTAAATCATCTGACTAAGCTCTCAGACCAAGTTTTGCCACTGAACTTGCCAAATTTTTTTCCAGGTGCAACAGCAGATGATGAGCTGTTGGAAGGGGTGTCGAAAACAGGGAGCGGGACAAATTGCAGGGGCAAAATGCAGGAGCAAAACAATATGCAAATTTTGTTGCATACTTTTCGGAGGCAGCGTGAAAATCATTGCAGCTAAGCAGACAGAAGACCCCGTACCACGACAATTTCGATCCAAAAACCCCAGACCAGAAAGTCAGACAGACTACTCCAGTCAGCACAATCAAACAAATACACAAATAGAGCGGGACGGGCTGTGAGGATAGAGCGAGAGGGCCAGAGTGGGCAATAGAGAGAGCAACATAATGCCTTTCCGGTATCCAATAAACCGACTGCACTTGGACAGCCCGGATTTCCGCCTGAATCATTGATGAGCTATTAAAGTCATTTATATTTTGCTGTTTGTTGTTCATCCAACTTCAGCGCCATCTTTCCGTCTCTATCAGCCCCGCTAATGCCCTCTCTCTTTCACGTCAGTGCAATCCGTCTCTTTCACTGCCTCTGCAATTGCCGGCTGTACATAAACTTTTGTCACGTTTGTTCTAGACACGTTGGCAAGTTAGTTCGTCCGGCGAGAGGATAACTTTCATATTCATTAATACTCATTTGCACCCGGGCATGCTATCGTTCGCGACGGATATTGAACTGGACCCACGACAGAGGTTAACGGCATCAATCAAAGCAATCGCAATTATATAATACCATTTAAAGATATTGGTGCACTTGTAAACGTTTCTAATAGTGTGCTACGGCATATCCATTGTACGGAAATTTAAATAGTTTTGGCACTTTTAGCTCATTATTACTAAATTCCAGTTTCTAGATCTTAATTATCTAATTAGTGGCGGACAAGTGTCATGCCGTCTCTTAAATGGCCTCCAATTCCATTTTAATGAGCCTCAAAACGTCGCAGGAGGTGGACGGGGGCGTGACGAATAGAAGAACACACAGCCAATGGCGATTTTCAATTCCCCGATTTCCCGAATGTGTTGCCATTGTAACTACAAGTTGGAGGAGGACAGGAGAAGAAATGGGGGGAGAAGGTGTGTGGGAATGAAAATTGGAGTAGGCAGGGCGAGTGGAAGTGGCGATTTCTACGACAACAACAGTTACAGGCACAGAAAAGCCACGACAACGACGACGTTGATGGAAATGAAAAGATAATTTACCCGCATGTTTCAACATCAGGTCCGGCCACGCCCACCCAAAAACCGCACGCCCAGACGGAGTTTCTAGCTTTGAGTCTGCGAATCGCTTACTGAATCTGAATCCGAAGCCGAATACAAATCCAGGAGACAGGAACAGGAGCTTCTGCCGTCATCATCATCATCATCATCGTCATCTGCCCATCATCGTAATCATCCAAATCGTCTTCATCATCGCAGCCAATCCTCATCATGATCATCATCATCGAAATACCCATTGTGGTAGCCACTAATGGTAATGCCTGACTATCTGTCTGTCCATCAGGCGGTCATGTTATGATGTAAATGCTCGGCTGCCAGCTCATCCTCTACTTACCGCTTCTACACCAAAAAAAAAAATGGTTATAAGAAATATATCCAAAAGTACATATAATATAAAATTGTAAAAATGCTACAATGTAGCTACCTTTATGACCATTTATATCGAAAAGGCTTGAGTTTTTCCATTTTACGCAATTTGATAATGAAAACGTTAAAATTTGGCCAACAATTTATTTGACAAAATCAGTCTAACAGTGAAAGGGGTTGTTAGTATTGGTTATAAGGAGTATAAAATGGTACTACTTTTTGCTGTGAGACCATTTTTAGTCAAGTTATAGCCAAAAAAGCCAACTTGAAAATTCAGTTTTTTATTAAAAATATTTATCCAGATTTTTTGTGAAAAAAATAATCGGCATTTTGATCAAAACATTGGAAATAATGCTCCCAATAAGGAATGTCATACCTCGTTGAGTTTGTTTTTTAAATCCCAATCAATTTGCATTCAAGTTTGCGAATTCTACGATTTTTTAATTTTTCGCAAATTTTGATGATGGTACCCCTTACAAAAAATGCAAAAATTTGGCCAAAATTTTATTTTACAAAATCAGTCTAACAGTGAAAGGGGTTGTTAGTATTGGTTATAAGGAGTATAAAATGGTACTACTTTTTGCTGTGAGACCATTTTTAGTCAAGTTATAGCCAAAAAAGCCAACTTGAAAATTCAGTTTTTTATTAAAAATATTTTTCCAGATTTGTTGTGAAAAAAATAATCGGTATTTTCATCAAAACATTGGAAATAATGCTCCCAATAAGGAATGTCATACCTCGTTGAGTTTGTTTTTTAAATCCCAATCGATTTGCATTCAAGTTTGGGAATTCTACGATTTTTTAATTTTTTGCAAATTTTGAGATGGTACCCCTTACAAAAAATGCAAAAATTTGGCCAAAATTTTTTTTTACAAAATCAGTCTAACAGTGAAAGGGGTTGTTAGTATTGGTTATAAGGAGTATAGAATGGTACTACTTTTTGCTGTGAGACCATTTTTAGTCAAGTTATAGCCAAAAAAGCCAACTTGAAAATTCAGTTTTTTATTAAAAATATTTTTCCAGATTTGTTGTGAAAAAAATAATCGGTATTTTCATCAAAACATTGGAAATAATGCTCCCAATAAGGAATGTCATACCTCGTTGAGTTTGTTTTTTAAATCCCAATCGATTTGCATTCAAGTTTGGGAATTCTACGATTTTTTAATTTTTCGCAAATTTTGATGATGGTACCCCTTACAAAAAATGCAAAAATTTGGCCAAAATTTTATTTTACAAAATCAGTCCTTCAGTGAAAGGGGTTGTTATTATTGTCTATAAGGAGTATAAAATGGAACTACTTTTTGCTGTGCAACGGAACGATCACAACCAAATGATCCACGAGCGAGCGGCATTTAGCTCCTCCTCGTATTGCCAAAAGCCGGTTTTTCGAATTCCTGTCATAAAATATTCATTTCTGTTGCCCAAAACTATAAAAATAATAGTCTGTATGAAATGGGCCATTAGCGATGCCAATTAGCTTTACAAAACAGTTATTCTTTTAGCTGTATGACCATTAGGTTATGTTAAGTTATGATGAATTATTACCTTGAGACGTTCATATTTTGTCCAGAAATTTTGAATTAATTTTTCTCACTGTACGATGATGATAATGGACCCGGCTGCAGCCTCAATCCCGCTTCATTCCAGTTCAAATATGTCGCTTCCGTCTTGTCATTGGGTTTGCAGGCAGCCAGTAAGGCTACTGCCGAACTGAAATTTGCCAGGGGGATATACATATACATACATATGGGTGTATTACGGGGCATAGGAAAATCGGACGATATGGCGGACATGTCGGGTGACATTTAAGGGGGTATGGAAGAAGAAGATGGCACACGCACGGGCCGAAGACCCACAAATTTATTGTTCTTAAACATCTGAGAGCCCGGGTCCTGGTGCTCCTGCTATATTTGAATGCCAAGTTGCCAGTTGTCACAATGTGAGTGATATATAGCCAAAATGTCAAATGTCAGCGAAAGACATTATTACTGGCTAGTTGATCCGTCCTCGTCGCCTCCACTTGGCCCCAAACCCCGAGTTCCTCAGCCGTCTGCTTCTCATTTGTGCATTTGTGTCTCCGTCTACGGATGCCGCCGTCTGCCAGGATAATCGATACGCACAAGTACACACTCACACACATACGCCACTAACAGCCCGGGCAGGATGGCACATTAAAGGATTGGATTGGGCTCGCCCGTATCCAGGCATTTCGTTAAATCGCAGTTAAAGTGCAGACCCTGGATGAGATCAACGTGGCGGATACTTAATATCGAGCAGTACGTCTCTTTAGATGAGACAAACTATAAGAACCGTTATTAAATAGCCAATAGATAGCTTTGGTTTGATTTAAGTATGGTTGGTAGCTGATCTGGAAAAGAGTTACCTTTTTAATCGTCGTCAAAATTTTTCTATAGTTTTAAACAGTTACGGGCTCTCGGGACTTGATTTGTTCATTCCTGACATATTTAACTTTAGTAAGCTATTTTTTCATCAAATTAGACAGAAAACCGAGCCCGGGAAGGAAGCAGCACAATGGAACGACTGCGCTCCTCCCACAACCGCGAGGTGCGAATCGGCAACTATAAGGTGGTGCGCAAGATCGGCTGCGGATCCTTTGGCGATATATATCTGGGCATCTATATCCACAGTGGGGAGCGGGTGGCCATCAAGGTGGAGAGCAGCAAGGTGCGCCATCCGCAGCTCAACTACGAGAGGCGAATCTACCGGGCCCTGAGGCCCGCACCCGGTTTGCCTAGGATTAGGTACTTCCACAAGGAGGAGCACTACCAGGCGATGGTGATGGATCTGCTCGGACCCTCTCTGGAGAGACTTTTTCAGTTCTGCGAGAGGGCATTCACCATCAAGACCGTTCTGCTCCTGGCCGAACAGATGCTTCGCCGGGTGGAGTACGTCCATAACCGGGGATTCCTGCACCGCGACATCAAGCCGGACAACTTCCTGATGGGTCTGGGTACCATGTCCAAGCAAGTGTACCTGATCGATTTCGGGCTGTCCAAGAAGTACCTTGACATAACCACTGGTGTGCATATACCATATCGCGAGGAACGTTCCTTGACGGGAACAGCCAGGTACGCCTCGATTGGCGCCCATGCGGGTGTCGAATCCGCCAGAAGGGATGACATGGTGGCCGTTGGCTATGTCCTTATGTACTTCAATCGGGGTTCACTGCCGTGGCAGGATTTGAAGGCGTCCACCAAGCAGCAGAAGTATGAACGCATACATGAGAAAAAGATTTCGGTGAGCATTGAGGTCCTTTGCGAGGGATTTCCCTGCGAGTTCACCATGTACTTAAACTACTGCCGCGGCATGGGATTCTACGATAAGCCCAACTACGACTTCATCTGCCGCATGTTTCGGATGTTGCGGAATGGTCTCAATCTTCGACCGGGTCTCATCTACGACTGGGACATGCTGATGATGAAGTTCCACAATACTCAGAAAAATCCTGGCATTGGAATGCGTGTATTTCCACCCAAACAGAAGGAAGATGACGGTATCAGCGGTGAGCCGATCATCAAAGATGAGAAGTGCAACTACTGGCCGTGAAAAATCCTTAGAAATCGTCAAGTTTCCAGCTTGCATTATGTAAATCAATAGTCGGACTAAATTAATTAGTAACCTGTAACTAGAATTACTGGAATAGTCACTCACAAATAACATTTATAAATTGCATGCATAAATAATAAGTGGGAGTAAAAGTTAAATAAAGTATTAGAATTTAAATTGTAAGCCCTTGTATAATATTTAAGTGCAACATTTAACCAAAGCGGCACTTGCTTCGATTACTGTATACATACATAAATAAGCTGCACCTTTATATCTTAAATATTTGAATATTTGTTTCCCTAAGCAAAGTTTAATTGGATCAAAAATAAATATTCGTATTTTTAGCCCCATCTGGAGCAAAGAAGGTCTTCACCTCGCCTTAATCCCCAACATTACAATTCCTTGCTGGCCATATGCATTCTATGTAAATCGAACCGATGGGCTTTTTTCCCAGCAACTATCAACTGTTGCCCTTTGTTTACGCACCGACACAGGAAACAGTGATTTGAAGAGTGGACACACAGATGGATAGCGACCAAGTAAAAACGGAATCCCATTTTTGCTTCGACTCCGCAAACAGATGGTTCAGATGCCCACCTACATACATACATGTGTACGCACACCCACGGCTAATAAAAGTGGTTCGGATTTTCCAATTCGAAAGAGGCGACAACGATGGGCCACGCCCACTGGCCAAGGATGGACGATGGAGGATAGTCGATGGGTGCTGAGTGGGTGGCATCCCGGCAAATAGAGCAATTTAAATTGGAACGTGATTATGCAAACGTTTGCACAGCTTAACTCAAGTGCCGCTCCGTGCCGCTCGGCCAGTTGGCCAGTTGCCGCTGCTCACACATGGCTAAGAGTGGTGCCGAGTGGCAAAGAGTGGTGCAGCCATCGGCAGAGGGGGGAAACCAAAAAAAAAAACCAAAAAAAGGAACAGAAGTAAGCCCCAACCCATCCAGTAGCTGCATTACAAGTCTTAAATCAATTTTTAAGGCCAGCCGGCCACCGCACAAAAATCCATCTAAGTGCAGCATGTCTGGCTTAGGCGCCAAGCACTTAGGTTCCACCATCGCCCAAGGACACGCAAAGAAGGATATTGAACAGTAGGAACATCTGGCTGATTTGTGGTTCCTTCACTCCGAGTGTAAAATCCCAAATAAGAAGACTTTACTCGTTGAGTTTTTGTAAGAAACTGGTTTTATTTGGAAATATCTTCGGTTTAGATAGGTGACATGAGAATCGCATCTTAAAGTAAATGGCCTACGCAGAGGCCTAAGTAAATAGTCCCCGCCTTATCGAGGTCCCACGCTCGGGCACATCTGCCTATCTTGAGCGGCGAGGACCTTATCTGTGGTTTCCCACTAAGGGACTATTTTAGGAGGCGGGGAACGATCTCAAGTGACTGACTCATGTGGTGTGCACATGTTTTTGAGCAATGCACCCATGTCGCCTTAGATAACAAAATCCTAAATATAATTTATCGCTCTCGATTCATTTACATAAGATATGAACGGAGCCCAAAATTGTAAGTCTTTAAATATATTCGTGTTCATGTGTGAACATTCTGCCAAAGGGCCAGCAAAGCTGAGATGTACATTAGTATATTAGTTGCATTTATAACAGTAGTGGACTGTATTTATTTGATATATGTTCATTTATTTTGCAACTAAGATTTCAATGGGCCTAGTTTTTCTGGCTTTTAATTTTATTGGATTACAATTATGGTTTATATTATTTTTAATTCAACAATTTGTACTCAATTAACTTATTTTAAACATTTTGCTTTTTCTATGTAGAAGTACATTTTCTATTAAACAACGATATAGTGGACTGTATATTTTTATTTGTTATATTATTTTATTGTTTATTTACTATTGATATTTATAGTACTGGCAACGGACCTGCAAAGGTTATTGCTTGCATTCTTTGTTGCACAGCACATTTCCGTATGAAATATATTATTAATACTATCATTAGTATTAAAGCAATAATTAAACCAGCATGTCCGGAAATATGATGGAAATGTAAATCTTTCAATTTTTGATGGTTCTCTTTCATAAATTTAATTTCATTATTCAATCGTTCAAATTCCTCAGTATGATTTAATATTGATAGTTTCAGCGGATCCCAAATAATCTTCGGCACTTCACTAACTTCTCCTATATAAGGTGTTGATAATAATTCTTCACTTTCGGACTGAATGTTATGGTGGGCAACTAGAATTTTATCGTCGGTTCTTGCCGTACAATATGGCGCAATGCTTAAAACTCCTTGCTGAGGCAAATCAAACAATTCAATTTGAGAGCCAGTACATTGCAGACGGACTTTTGAATTCGCAGGAACCTTACCTGAGAATATTTGTATTTAGCCTACCGTGATTAATATCAATCAACAGGCTTATAATGCCTGCTTGAATTTTTTCGCCTTCTTCAATCAATGAGTGTAGTTGTTTCGTAATCATAAAGAATTTTATTGATTCCTTATAAACATAATAATTTTCTTTAAGAACTTCTGTCATGTTCTCAATTCTTATTTGCATACTTCTAAAATTGGAGTTAACATCTTCTGTTGTTCTCTTTAATAGATTAGAAGTTGAATCAACCACAGATGTTTGTTTTTGAATTAGTTTATCAAGGTTGTTCTGGTTATCTAACAAATTCTTCATATTTTCTTCTAATTGCTCTCTATCATCTTCATCCATTATACCAAATAAAATATGATACAAGGAACCCATAAATTCGAAAGGAGCACGCTTGCTTCTAGATCTAGACTGCATCATAAACAATTTATTGTTTTCTTCAAGTTCCGATAACTGACTTTGCATATTATCTAAGACTAGACTACATTGCTCTTCAAAGCTATGAAGTCTTTCGCAAACTTTCCTCATACTTTGTATAAGCGCATTACCCTTTGTTAACATTTTAAAATATGGATCCATTTTATAATAGATAACCAAATTCCAAGAAGTACTCACAATCTCAACATCTCCTAGCGGGTCTAGATATATTGCTGAGGTTTTATTTATTTTGTCTATAGAATATCTTGGTGCTATATCTTTAGGTAATGCGCTAGAAACTTAACAACTTAACACAAACAACAACATTGCCATAATGATTCCGATCTTGGACATTCCCGATGTCGCTCTAGTTCGTCTTTTTTGGCTCTTGGTCAGCCTCATTTTTGTCAACAGACTTTATTCCTTCCAAGGGACAAATTTTAGTAATGGGTCTAGTGATATATCCTTCCTGCATCTTTACTTTAGCCACTCGGACCTTATCATCATTCCCCTTATGCACCTTTTCCACTTAACCCAGAAATCTTTCTTCATTTTTTGGATAAGTCTCCACCTATCCAAATTTCCGATTTTTTCATCTTCCATTGGTTCGACTATTTCTAAAGGTGGTCTTCCAATTAAAAAATGACCTGGTGTTAAAACTTCTTGTTGGTCCTTCTCACTAACTATAGTGTATAATGGCCTTGAATTTAAGCATGCTTCTATTTGACATAAAAGAGTTGACATTTCTTCGTAAGTCAAAATAGTGTCGCCGATTATACGCTTTAAATGGTATTTCATTGACTTAACTCCAGCTTCCCAAATACCTCCGAAGTGAGGTCCTGCCGGGGGAATAAAATGCCAATCAATCCTGTCCTTTTCAAGCTGCGCTGCAATCGTTATATTTTCTTGTATTGCATTAAATAACTCTTGATCTAATTTTCTTGCAGCTCCTACAAAATTTGTTCCGTTGTCTGAATAGATATTGGAACATTTTCCCCGTCTAGCAATAAATCTTCTGAGTGCTGCTAAAAATGCGTCTGAAGTTAGATCGCTTACCATTTCTAAGTGTATGGCTTTGGTGGCCATGCAAACGAATACAGCAACGTATCCTTTAAATGTTTTTTGGCCACGATTTTTTGAACATTTAACATAATAAGGACCTGCGTAATCTATTCCAGTATTAAGAAACGGGAATGTCATCGTCACTCTATATTTTGGCAAGTTACCCATTATTTGCTGAGCTGTATTTTGTTTATACCTTGCACACGTTACACATTCTCTTAAATACTTTTTCAACGAATTTTTCAACCCGAAAATCCAATACTTTCTTTGGATATAGTTTCGCATTAGGTTTATCCCTCCATGCAATGTTTCCTTATGAGCATTTTTTATTAATAAGCTTGTTAGGTGGCATTTTTCTAAAATGATTGGATGTTTAACATTAAATTCTGCATTGGAATTTTGCAATCTTCCTCCAACTCTTAGAACCCCATCCTTGTCCAAAAATGGATTCAATGACAATATTTTATTATTTGTCTTGATTTCCTTTTTGATTTTAAGGCACTTTATCTCTTGCCTAAACTGGTATTCTTGTTGTTTCTTAATAACAATTGTTTCCGCTATTCTTATCTCCTTTACTGAAATAATTGATGAATAGGCTTTATTTCTTGTTTTCATCTGCACGAATCTATTTATGTATGCTATTATACGTATAAGTTTTTCTATACTGGAATACCTTTCTATTAATTCGTAAATAGGATCATCTATTTTGTCATTTAATACCGTATTTATTAAGACAGGTTCTTCTACAGACTGCTGCCGAGGCCAAAGTTCTTTTGGGTCTGCTAGCCATTTCGGACCTTTCCACCAAAAATCACAGTTGATCAACTGGTTAGAATCCACTCCCCTGGATGCTAAATCTGCTGGATTATCCTCTGACTTAACATGATTCCATTCAGTATTTTTTAATTTCCGAATGTCATCCGTTCTTCTTTTTATAAATTTGATCTTACTTTGACCACTGTTAATCCATGCTAAGGTAATCGTGGAATCACTCCAAGCATAGATCTCCATTATATTGTCAATTGATCCTTTTAGTCTTTGGATTAATTCACTAAGCAGGTGAGCTGCACACAGCTCGAGTTTGGGAATTGTCTTCCTATTTTTTATAGGGTTGACTCTACTTTTGCTAGCTATTATATTAACATGAGGTCCTACTTTAGCATAGACTACTGCAGCATATGCTTTTTCGGAGGCGTCCGCAAATCCGTGAATCTGAATGACTGAAGAACTGTTTGAATTAATCCACCTTGGGATTCGAATATTCTCTAACAATAATAAATTTTCTTTATATTTTTCCCAATAATTTTTATCTTCTATGGATAATTCCTGATCCCATTCACTTTTATTTATCCAAAGTTTTTGAATAAAAAGTTTTCCTGAAACCGTGACTGGTGCCAACCATCCTAACGGATCAAATATTTTTGCTAGCGTTGATAACACAACGCGCTTATTTATATTTTTTGATTCATCATTACAATTTACGCTGAACTTAAATAAATCATTTTGAGGTTCCCATTTTAGTCCTAAAGTTTTAACACATTCATTTTCGATAATATTGAAAACCTTATTGTCCCCTGTGTCCTCCACAGTGGTTAATATTTTGGAATTGTTGGAAATCCATTTCCTTAAGTTGAATCCAACTTTCTGCAATTCATGGAGAATTAATGTTATTAATTTATTAGCTTCTTCTACCGAATCAGCTCCAGTCATTAGGTCATCCATATAGAAATCATTCCTAATTATTGCACTAATAACTTGGTTTTTACATTTATCTGCAATATCTACCAGAACCCTGGTAGCCAAATATGGTGCAGATGCAGTTCCGTAAGTGACTGTGGTTAATTTATATGTTTTAATTTTTTCTTTTGGAGAATTTCTCCATAAAATATATTGATATTTTTGATCATTATTATCTATTTTAATTTGTCGGTACATCTTTTCAATGTCTGCCGAAACAACAAATTCCCATTTTCTCCATTTAATAATAATGTCAAAAATATCTTTTTGAACTCGTGGCCCAACCCACATTATGTCGTTCAAACTTTTGTTATTCGTAGTTTTTGCTGAAGCATCAAAAACTACTCTCAATTTGGTCGTAAGGCTTGAATCTCTAATCACTGCCTGGTGCGGTAAAAAATATTTGCCTTCATCACTCACTTCAATCATGTGTCCTAAATCCATGTATTCATTCATGAATTTAGTGTAGTCAACCTTAAGTTTTTCATTTCTTTTTAGTTTTTTCTCCAGATTCATGTAACGAGCTATCGCTTGTTTCTTTGAATCTCCTAAGGTGACATCCTCCTTGAATGGAATTGACACAATGTATCGCCCATCTGAATCTTTTTTTGTCGTTTTGATAAATTTATTTTCACAGATTTCAGACTCGATATCATCTTTTTCTTCTTCTTCCACTTCCCAGTAGCGATCTAACTCTTTTATTTCTATTGTTGTGGCTACAATGGTTTCTTTTCCTTTGGATTTTTTACATCCAGAAACTATCCACCCGAAATCAGTTTTTTGCCCAAGGAGACCGTCTATTTTTATAACTCCATTTTGCAGAATGTGAGTATATACGTCTGCTCCAATGATTAGATCAATGCGACCCGGTTTATTAAAATCGGGGTCGGCTAATCTAAAGTTCTTCCATTTTTTCTGATCAACATTAATCGTGTTGACTGGAAGTGCCTTCATAAGTTTTGGGAGAATAATTGCTTCAATTTCTAAATTTTTCGGAGAATTTCTTATCGAAATAACCGCTTTGTGCTTGGAGATGCACGTTCCTGTGGAAGATACTCCACTTATTTCAGTATGAGACCGAAATTTTTTCAATTTTAGAATCTGTGCAGACTCTTCTGAAATAATTGTGCTTTGAGAGCCACTATCAATCAATGCTCTTAATTGTTCAAAGCCTCCATACCTCGACTTTACTTGAATCAAGGCCGTGGCCAACAAGGCTTGACCTGTTGTTCTACACGTATTCACTTTTTCTGGATTATGACCTGCAAAGTGAAGTAACGTGTGGTGAGGTTTACGACAAGTCGAACAAAGCTGCTCGCTTATACATTTTTTACCAAACGGATGCCTCAGACATCTTAGGCAAATCCCATTTTTTCTTACCCAGTCAGACCGTTCTGCTGGATTCATTATTTTAAATTTATGGCATTGAATTAAATAATGCCCTGGTAGTTTGCAATATGCACAATTGTCACTATAATTTTTATTCTTGTTATTATTAATCATTTTCTTTACAGGTTTTACTTCCTGTGAGAATGATGATATAGAATTGAGCCTTTGCTCTAAAAAGTCCATGACATCAGAAAGTGCCTGTATTTCTTTTGTCTTTTTAACATGGCTTTCATATAAATTGAGTGATTCTTTATTGAATTTCCGAAGAATTATGTGAGCGAAAATTGCATCCACATCTTCTGGTAATTGTGCCTTTAATTTTATAATATAAATTGACTCGTTAATCGTGTCAATAAATGTCTTTATTTGCTTATTGGATTCTAAATTTAAATTTGGCATATCCATAAGCCTATTCATATGATCTGAGAATATGTTTCTTTTATTCTCATATCGCTTGGTCAAAAACTCCCAAGTGGCTTCATAATTTTCTCCAGAGCCGAGCAGTAAATGAGTAACCATATTTCTGGCTTCTCCTTTTAATGCTGACTTTAGATAATTAAATTTGAGAGAAGGACTGAGATCCTCTCTCACATGTATGAGCTCTGTAAAGAGTTCATTAAAAAGATCCCATTCTTTGGAATCACCAAAGAAAGTGGGAATCTGTATTTTAGGCAGGGTTGGTAACTCCTCCGCCTTAACAACCGTCGACATTTCAGCTTTATTTATTGTGCCACTGAGTCGACTATTAATGGCTGTAATAATATTTTGTTTGTCAAATTCAAGTTCGCTAATTTCTTCTTCGAATAGCGAGCTCTCAAAATGACTATTCACCTGTTCAATCAGGTTATCTATTTTATGCCATAAAAATTCAATTTTATTTTTCCTTATTTTAAGGAAATCTGGACTACTGTCTATTAGTTTAGACGTATCTTCTAGATATACTCGAAATTGGCCAACATTATTTCGAAATGCCTGCTCTACTTTTAAAGCGTTGTTTTGTGCTATACCCTCTTTTTCAGGGTGACCACACATTTCAAGGTTTAATGTAGGGGGAGGGTTTGATTTAGGGACAGTGTTTGATTTAGGGAAAGTGTTTTCTACCGACTCGCCCTTAATTTTTTCATTTTTATTTTCAATTTTTTCTAACACCATCATTATTAAATCATACTGCTTCGCGTTAAAATATTCATGATCGACAACGCCGATCTTTAACAAATTGCTATGATTAGCAATGAAACATTTTTGAAGCTCATTTAATTTTAGAATTTCTACATCTGTTAATGTTGGTTTTACTTCCAACTTTCTAATTTCCAAAATAATTTCGGACTGCTTCTTAAGGAATTGAATAGTCTTTTCTGACATCATTTTAAAAATTTTTTGTAATTTCTTAATATATATAGTACGTGTATATGTATTTTATATGTATTTATATATATATGTGTGTTTGGATAAACAGAAAATTCTTGTTTTGACTTAGCTGATGTCGTTGTTGTTGCTGCTGCTGTTGCTGCTGTTGTTGCTGCTGTTGCTACTGCTGTTGCTGCTTCTGCTGCTGCTGTTGTTGCTGCTTCTGCTGCTGGTAGAGGCTCCTTTGAATTTGACTTCCTTCTCTTCTTTAAGGCTCCGTCGATGTTTAAAGATGATTTTTTTTTTTTTATTTGGCACGTTTTATTATTTTTGTAGTCCAGTCAGATTTTTTGTTTTTTAGCCATTTATTTCGGCATTTATGCTCTTTTGGCATATACACTGCACTCTATTTATGAGCTGATTTAATGCTATTAGAGCATTTATAAGGCACTGTTTTCAGGCACTTTTTATTTAATTTATGCTCTTATGGCATATACACTGCACTCTATTTATGAGCTGATTTAATGCTATTAGAGCATTTATAAGGCACTTTTGTTATGCACTTTTTAATTTCACAATTGCTGATGTATGGCCTCAAGCACGCCTTACCACAATTTATAATGGTACACAAAGCAACCTTTAGCTATAGACTATAAGGTGCTTGTTTTAAAACATAAAAGATTCTTTTGTATCTTTTTGCTTTTTATATTTATACTCTGTTCCTTACCTTTGGTAGGGGGAAACAAGAGTCACTTATTTTTGCTACCTTTAGCTGTAAGATGCTTAAAGGAGCTGGCCTTTCTCTGAGTTCCTTACCTTTGGTAGGGGGAAACTGCAGAGTCGATTAAAGGCTCGATTGACCAAATGTAAAATCCCAAATAAGAAGACTTTACTCGTTGAGTTTTTGTAAGAAACTGGTTTTATTTGGAAATATCTTCGGTTTAGATAGGTGACATGAGAATCGCATCTTAAAGTAAATGGCCTACGCAGAGGCCTAAGTAAATAGTCCCCGCCTTATCGAGGTCCCACGCTCGGGCACATCTGCCTATCTTGAGCGGCGAGGACCTTATCTGTGGTTTCCCACTAAGGGACTATTTTAGGAGGCGGGGAACGATCTCAAGTGACTGACTCATGTGGTGTGCACATGTTTTTGAGCAATGCACCCATGTCGCCTTAGATAACAAAATCCTAAATATAATTTATCGCTCTCGATTCATTTACATAAGATATGAACGGAGCCCAAAATTGTAAGTCTTTAAATATATTCGTGTTCATGTGTGAACACCGAGGATTAACAAATTAGCAAGAGGAGTCGTTGGCCATTAACGAACTGACTACTAGCTACATTACCAATCTAGCTTTAAAAACAATGTAGCAACTCTCCTTTCTTTTATATTATTATATTTTTTTATAGTTTTAAGCTTATTATAAAGCATAAGCTTATTATTATATATCATTTTGAACAGTCATCAAATTTATTTATTCATGCACCCACTCCATCCATCGCCTTAGTCTGCCATTGCTGCGCCCCGCCAGCAATTCCAGGATGAACATCCCTGTGGCCAGAACAATCACCAGTCCGTGGATACGGTACGCCCCGTTCATTATACTTTTGGTGATCCTGCGCAGGAGAACTGGATCGTTAGAAGCCACCTTATGTTTCTTCTCGTACTGTATGTACCTCCTTTCGATGTGGGCCATCACCCCGGCGCTCAGCAGCTGTTTGATCTTCCGATCGATGGCTGGCCGGAGAAAGAATCTTCTGGGAAAGTAGATGACGAGGTGATACATGTAGATCGGCTGGCGAACAAAGGTCAGACGGCTGATGTTCGGGTGCTTGTGATTCCAGTAGGCCAAGTTACTGATCAGCGCGATTGTGGTTAGTCTTTCGTCCGGAGCTGCCCTCTGAACCAGCTCGAATCGGGCCGAAAAGTCTAGGGGCTGCCGGCAGGTGAGCTCCAAGGGATAGAAGTCATGGTACCCATTCGCCACCATGGTGTAGTTGTCCTTAATCAAACCACTGAGATCCTCGGGCAGCGGGCGGTGGCGCGAGAGGCGAAGAACGTCGAAGAGTCGCGCCTGATAGGCACATCTCAGGACCAGAGTGAGTAGCATCCAACTGGCCAGTAAGTATCGAAGGAATCCCTTGCCCGGCAGCCTTGGATTGGGTATCGGATTGCCCACAATCACCGTAAACAGATCCTCCATTGGATGACTCAGGCCCAAACGGGATCTGAGCCAACAGGTGCTCAGCACAGCCAGCACCAGGATCATGATGATCATGCCCCACACTTTGCCGCGAAACGGCAGGATCAGCGGGCCAAAGCGACCCAAATACCGATCCCTGCGCACCACCATCACAAAGTGGCTCTGGTGGTACGCGGTGGACTTGGAGAACAGGGAGCGACGCTTGTCCGAGCCACTCAAGCCGCCGATGGCTATCGACACAGTGCCATCTGCCAGCTGAAATTTTAAAACTTTCAGAAAGTTGTGACACTGATATACTTTATTTCAAATTACCTGCCTGAAGCAGCCGGACACGTTTCCCTCTCCAAAGATCTGGCTGGGTTCTTGGGGCATATAAAGCTGGATGCGAAACTTTAGCGCCTTGGCCAGCAGCTGGAGCAGATCCCAGTCGATGCCGGAGAGATCCTCAGCCGGAATGGACTCATTGCTGGCCGGAGGTGAATCCTTGTACCGCTTGTAGATCAAGTGGGGCGGCAGGTGGGTGGCGCTCACATTGAACGGACAATCGCCCAAGTGGCCATTCCGCACGGGATACAAGTCCGGCATACTCTGTTGCGGCTCTCCGGTGATCCTGTCGAAGTGATTGATTTGCCGCACCGTGATGCCCGGCGTGCAGTTGGCCTCGAAGAGCTTGTAGCTGTAGGTGCCCACCGTTCCGTCCTCCAGTTGGGCCACCACCACCACATTGACGAAATTCATCCGCAGATTGGATTTCACAATCGATCCAACGGTCTGCCTAACAAATTGGGGACTCTGGATATCCGACACCACCACTATGCAGAAGAACTCGCGCTCCAGCAGCTCGTCGGGAAAGATGAACACCTGACCTCTGCAAAAGGGCATTAAACAATTAAATGAAACCTACAACTATTTTAAGCTCTCAAAAATATTAAATAGATATTTTCTCTGCTAAACTGAAAACCGGAGTGTGCCTCACGTGAATGCGGTGTGGTCGTTGACCACGAAGAGTGTGTACTCCCAGGTAGTCTCCTCTGCAGTGCCCTTGTGGAGCAGGACACTGAGGTCCGGAGCGAGGCTGGCCAGGATCTGGTCTACCAGCTGTCGCTGGCGGTCGGTCAGCTCATATCGACACTCCACACAGTTCTCTCGAACTACCAGCGTATTGATCCTATTAGCAATGTAGTTCCTAGTCAGATAACTCGAGGCGTTCGCCAGTCGTCTGGTGTTGAGCTCGTTCTGCGGATTTCCCATCCGCGAGAGGAGCACATCTCGACCAGTTTGTTGTGCCCGCACCGAAGCCCACATCCCATCCTGAATCCCCGGCAGAAGACAGCCGGAGAACAGCCACAGGATAGCGAGGCGCATGACTGAATGGCCGTTGTGGAAACCGCGACTGGACGCTCTGGTAGCCAGGACATCTGAGACCCGGTGCTAATGTAATTGGCGATAGCACTTGGCTGATATGATTAATTAATTGCCAAGACTCCAATATTGATTGACCATGTTCGATATTCCTACTAAAGTGAGAAAATTGAGGTATTATAAACATATAATCACCTTTAGGGCTTTACAAATAAATCAGAAATATATATGCTCTTTCGGGAAATATAAAATAAACTAATAAAAAAGCTGATGATTATGATTATCGGGTGAGGTTTTTTACATTATAGCAATTCCTAAAATGTTATTAAATAGAATACGATTCAAGAAGCTTAAGCATTTCGCCAGGTATAAAGACCACGATGTCCTTTCAAGATAGGGCTTTCGATCCCCGAGCATCCGAGGCGCCAGGGACAGAAATAGAAATTTACGACCAATTGGGCGGGCTTTAAATTGAGTCAAGGCTGGCGGCGTCGCCACCCACTCGCCACCACCCCCATCCACGGTCTTGGCCATCAGTCATGAGCCATGAGCCGTGAGCCATGGCCAAAAGCGAAAGGCTGGAGCAGAGGCAGCAGCGCCACCGAGAGCGCACTTCTTGGTAATTTAAGAAGCATTGCCGAGGCCACGACTTGACCAGAATGTGGTCCGGGGTGGCTTAGAGTGGTGCAGGGCGCCTTTTGGGTTCACTAGATGTTATTTTACAAGGACACGCGCACAATTTATAATAACGTCGTCTTCGTCTCGGGCTTTTCTTCGTCTTCGTCGTTGGCTTTGGCTTTCTACTCCGAAAGACGCTTTCCCTTGGCCAAAAGGAAAACGCACCCACACATACACACACCCACTCTCACTCACTGACTAAGTAAACCAAGTTTTGGGTGTGTGGGTGTATGTGTGTGTTTGCAAACGAGAAAAATGAAGCGAAACAATTCCAAGTAAGCAAACAAAACTGATGGAAGATAATCTACTTGAAGCATACTTTAAGGCGTATCTAATGGTCCTTTTAATGTTTAAACACGCTTTCGTCCTCGGCCAGCCACCCACCGCCCATCACCGCCCACCGCCGCCCCCTCTCCCAGCCCACCGTAAACGCTGCCCGGCCAAACCAATGTCCCATGTTTATTTTATCCACATCATCAGCGCTCAAGTCTCCGGAGCAGGGTCCGAATCTGCGGCTGGCTTTTTCTCACAGTAGCCGGCCAATGTCACGTTCAGAGCGCCACCCACCGCCTCCCACTTGCCACCCAATTCGCCACCCACCATCTGGATGTACACTGCCGGAAAATGCATATTACATTACCACCATTAATCCCCACGAACAAAGCGATTTTGGATCTTTAATAAAAATATGCAACAATTTTACTATTTGAATTTATAAATTAAACATTTAATTAATTTAAACTAATTTAGTCAACCATTTGCTATAAATAATTTTAAAAACTGTGTTCGAAGAAAGGAGCATATATTATTATTATTATATTATATATATTATAGCTTATTTTCCACATTTATAAAGTTCATTTCTCCCAGTGCATTTTTCTGATTCTTTAGCCTGTCGTTGGTCGTCGCCTCGTCTGCGGCTTCTTTTCTGTGTTTATTTTATCATCATAATTTCGCATTTCTGCCTTTATGAATTTTTAATTTGAACAGTCAGGGAAATCCGCATGTCTAATGTCTAATGGAGGCGGACTGGAGATAAGTCGGTGATCTAAAAGGAGCTGCCATTTTTCGATTGTCAATTGCTTGAGGAGGGGGAGGAATCGTGATTTATAGCATGATATGATAACAACTGCGGGTAATAATATACTTGGCACACTAAACACAAGTAGCTGATGCAAAAATACAATAATATCTGCTGCGATATTATATTGTTATGCATTTACCTAGTCATTCAGCACGCATCAATTACTTGCCATCGATATCAATATACTTGGAGTTAACGACTTTGTTTGGTCCTGCCCCTTGGATAGCTGTGCTCCAGTTTTAAAAGTGTCCCTTCTCGAAAAAACCGCTGGTGGCATGACATACATATCCATGTTGCCACATGGCCACCAACATACCACCAACCGACAACCACCGACTTCTTTGCCTCGAGTTTTTCGGCTTTTGCCTGCCGAGTCGTGGAGAGTCCTTGGTCCTTTTGCGAAAAACGATTACGCACTAAGCCTATAACTTATGTTGATGTTTTCTTTCCGTCTTAACATTTGCAAATTTGTCATTTTTTTCCTTTGTGCAGCTCGGGCTGAGCCTTGGCTTTATCTCACCAATATTTTGCCAGAGTCTGTCTGTCCGTTTGCTTGTGGCTTTTTCTATTTTTTCGCCCAACTTTTTTTCTTGTGCCGTAGAATCCGGGAATCCGGACCACCCCCATCTTAAGTAGTCCTGCCCCGGCAGTTTTAAGTACTGTTTGCTTATTCCAGGAGCGTTATCTAGGCACCGCCTCCATCTGCAGCCCCCTCGTCCTGGATCCCTGTGTATCATATTAAACTAATCCTAAATGGTTTCTTCACGGTACATTTGCTGGCACTTGTTAGGCACTCGGAACGACAAGCCACAATCTGCCTTCACAATATGCACCTGCATATTGTTGGCATTCTGCCGGCTACACACACATATTTGTCAGTACGAAACCCAACTACAAACAGGAAAAGCCCATGGAAAATCCAAAGGAAAACTGGGGCGAGCCAAGCAGCTCGCATGCCAGCTGGGAACATTGGTAAAGTCAAATGCGATTAGGGACTTTCTTTATTTTCTCCAGGGGACAGCGGCAATTGAGGCGGCTATTCCCCACCTAGATCCACTGACTCTGGATTATCCGAACCCTAGGGGTTTTTTTTTTTAGCCAGGTGAATAGCTTAAACTTTCTGTGATTCCAAGGTCCAAAAAAATACCAAATTCAATGCTCAAATAAAACAATTTTCATAAGACTAATGCAATAAATATAAGGCCAATAAAATACAAAAAAAAAAAGAATTTATTGAGAACCAAGAAAATCAAACAAGCCTTCCAGTTACGAAACTACATACATATCTTGAAAAATGAATACCAACACAGTCAAATTGGACCAAGAAATGATTTCATATTCATTAGTAAATGAAACTCAAATTTGGCTTTGTTAAATCGAGCTGTTCAGTTAATTCAAGTGCCAGATAGCAGACAATTAATCCTTCAATTGGCAATAAATTGTACTGCAATCGAGAAGTAAGGAAAACTTACCTCAAATTTGGGAAATGTAAACACAGTACGAGTAATTCAATTAACCAGAACCTCAATCAATCAACCAATACTTTGATCGAACCAATGGCCATCCAATCCAGTCCGAGTATCGAGGCATTGATTAATGGCTTCGTATTCAATGTAAAATTCAATGCCGCTAATTGTGCAACAAATTAGAAATCTATGAAAATAATCACTACACATCGCCCACACCACTCGGTGGCTTTCAAGGGCTAATGATCCGATCTCGAAACCTCAAACTCTGGATGGCTGTTGCCATCGGACTTAACTTGGTCCGCATATTATCATGGTAAAATCCATGCAATATATACATACATATGTGCAGGCGATGTCCCCTTTAATTCAAAAACTCCTGTCCAATGCCGCTCATTTATAAAGTTATGCACTAATAAATAGTTCACAATGGGGTATAAATTGGCAGTTTCAACCGAAAAGTGAGGATTTCTGTATTTTCGGTTCGGTTCGGTAGGTGGAAGCCAAAAGTGTGTGTGTGACTGCATGTATGGTAGAAGCTGCCGCAAAATGATAATAATTACGTGCATTATGTTTAATGCAAGCGATGAACAAACTGAATAAATTGGAGGGGGGGGAGGGGGGGAGGGGGGAGGGGTAGGGGCTAAGGGGTAAGGGGTAAGGGGATAAAGAGCCACACAGATTTTGTGAGGGGTCGATGAGGGCCCATTGATTTCAGCTTTTAATTTGAGGCCATTGTTCTAAGGCGAGTGCACTGAAAACACAATAATACCTGAAAATGTACCAAGGAAATAAATGAAACTATATCAACTTGAGATAGTTAATCCATGCAGATTATTTCTAAATAATTTCTAATTAATGTGCTGAAAATTGTGTTAGGATGTTAGGTCTATAGTCCATGGATTAGCATTAGCAAAAAGCATGTCTAGAAAAACAACTAATATTGACAACAAATCGACCTCTTAGCCTTTTTAATAAAGTTCGAGAATCCATTAAAATGAAATACATATATTTATTAATATTAAATATTTATTGCAGTGCACCCCCATACGTGTTTGTTGCCGTTTACATGTGTATGTGTGTGAATGGGTTAAATGCAAGTGCATGTAAATGTTGGCGCCGTGGCCAAACAATAGCCGCTAGTTAGTTTGCTGGCCAGTTGATTTCCTTTTTTTTTGCAACTATTACGGCCCGATCTTTAACCCCTTACCTCTCTCTTTCCCGCCACTCAGTGCGTCTCTCTTTTTTGTGTGTTGCATTAATTAAAACACAATCATCGCAAAATTATGCATGCCGCTGCCTCATCGTTGGACACAGTTATTTATTGAAGGCATTCAAATAAATAACAATGCCCCCAGCGAAAAGCGCCCGAAAATCCTCGTGCATGGATTTTTACCAGTTGATTAGCTACCAGAAAATTATGCAAAAATTGGGAAACCGTCAACGGGTTTAGTCATGCGGTGTAATTTGGAATGCAAAAAGTGTGAATATTTCACAGAATGGGACTATTAAATAGTAAGTAAAGAGATAGTTGAGTTTTGGTGGTATTTACGCAGCAAGATTGAAATTATTTGTGTAAATAGCTTTTGGAAAGTTGGCTGTCATTTTTAAATTATGTTTGAAACACCTTGAAGTATCGAGAGCTTTGTAAGACGCCCCCTGGCGAACAGTGAGGAAAACATGATTTTTCAAACAACAGATGGCGCTGTGCCAAGCTAAGAATACTTTTTAATGATATGGGGTTTTTATTAAAAGGAAATAGATAGATATAAATGATACAAGACATTTATATAAAGTAATTGCCAAAATATTAATAATATAACATTTCTCTCTTGTTACATAAATAAATATTGTGAAAATAAATAATTCTCAATAATTAATCTCTTTTAAAATGGCTCGACAAATAAATATAACTATATATAGTAGTGGCACATAGGGCAACATTTGTAAGAAAATGCACTCTTAATAATTACATATAACAATACATTTTAAATGCCTAGCAAGTACAGTCGCTAGCCGATAAGTAGTTATAAAGCACGGTGCACTGCGCGAAAATGTTGGGCTGAACGCGAGTGGATAGGAAATTCTTGCAAATTTGTGAATTTTAGTAGTGCATACACCTAATCAGGTTCATTATTTGTTAATGATCTTATGTGCAACTAGCAAATTACTAGTTTTAGTCTTCAATTAAATTTATTTATAATATTTTCCTCTGTAGGAAGACGCCACCAAAACAACAGATTTAATTGCAGATATTGAAAATCAAAACATAAACGCCCGTCGAGCGCATTGCAGTGTTTTGTGAGTGGGAATGGGGATAGTGGACCGAACTGTAAATCGTATTAAAATAATTACATTTAATGGCAGCCGATCTCTCTGGCCGAAACTCATTTGTTTTTATTAACGCCACATGTAATTGCAACCGATGCAGTTGCACATTGCACTTTGCATGTTGCACGTGCCCAGCCATATGGAAGTGCAGCGGGAGGTCTGCGATTGGATTTGGTTAAAGGCCGGGTCGAATAGTTAACGATTATTTAACCAGAAGGAATTAACCTCATTTTCATGGTTTCATAATTAATCCAATTTGTTCAACATATAAATTTCGCTGTCTCGCACTCTTTCCTCATTTTGTTCACTTTTCTCTGTTGGCCTCCTGCTCCTCTTCCTCCGCCGACCGATCATAATTGGAAATTTATTATCCACCGCGGAGTTGTCGACAGGGGAGTTTTGCTGTAATCAATATGCAATTGTGTTGCCATCTCTCTCCGTCTCCCTCGGACCCCGTCGTTCACTCTGTCTATTAAGTTCTTGCATCTCTCTCTGCGGCCACGTGGCGTATACGCAATGCGGACAATCAGCAACAGAAACAGGAACAAGAACAACTTAATACGCGGCCACAAACAAGGGCAATTATGAAACGCAAGCACTTATGCCCAAGAGATTGGTCGGCTGTGGGCGTGGCGGGCAGTGGGCGGTGGGTAGTTGGTTTTATTGGGTGGTCAATTGCGGGTGGGAAAACCTCATGAAAATCCCAGCCAAGAACAAAAAGTACCTTGCTGGCAAAAGGGGGTATCTGGGATATTTTCAAATGGAAAGCTATTGTGTCCCAAAAGCTTTTGTATTCGCTGAGCGATGTTTTTCGAAACACATATTCTGTAATCAGATTTCTGTTGATAAAAGCTAAAGCAATGTTGATAAACATTTACTATTTGATCAGTAACATTTGCTTTAAGCTAAATGACTGTTATTGCTCTTACACTAGCTTTACATCTTCAAACTTTTTTGTCTTATCTTTCATTGAATTTATGTTCATGCAATACACCAGAAAATGTTTATATATGTATGTATATGTACATGACTTGAATTCTAATTTGAAATAAAATTAAATTGGGAAAATATAAAAAACCTTCACAATGAATAAGGTATCCTAAAAGTTACCTTATGCTTAAAATATTTATACAATAAACAATATTAGTTTTTATTTGTTTGTAACCAAAGCTAGTAGAGTTGTACACAACCAACAGAAGATATACAATTTCATTTATACTATGAATTTTACAATGACTTCTTAGCATATACAAATTTTATGATTATGGGTATCTTGTGACTTATACAAATATATCATGTTGTTTCCAAAAAAAAAAAAAAAACAATTTAATTCAACTTTTCTACAAATACAAAGGTATACTTAGAGAAAATGGATTGATTCTAATATAAGTAATATTTATACAAGTTGATTATTAAAAAAAAAATAATAAATACAACTTTTAAAGAAAATAAACCAATAAGCCATACAATTTGATATAAACTTCTTTTAGACAGTCAAACAGCAAAGAATTCAAAAGTTCAATAGTAAACGGCAAACAAAAATAACTTTAAAAACTTTGCACTTGTTATAAAAAATAAATATTTAAAATACGTTTGGTATGGTATGGTAGCTCAAGAAAATATTTATCAAATATCATTTATCTTATATTCGTTTTGATTTAGTCTATACTTGTATAAATTTACTTAGACATACCTAAAAGGCATCAATAATCGTAATGTTGATAGAAGCTGCCATTCCCTAATTAATTAAATCAGCACATCAAAATACCTTGCCAATTAAACGCTGGAAATGTTTGAGGTGAATTAAATTCAATCCCACATGAGATTAGCAACAAGTATGAAAGACTCCGAATAAAAATGCCTGCAAAGGATAGATTAGCGGAGACACAGTCCTTGAGTTGTTATAAGAGCTATTTAAGAGAACAAAATATATAAGAAATATATAAAGAGTTCAAAAGGTCAACACAGCGCATGGCTCAAGGATTAACAGCGGTGAAGAGCGTAGTTCAATTTTTAGAAAGGAGCTCTCAATATTTCAAGCACTACAGTTAGCCGAGTTTCACACCCAACCATAACCATAACCATAAACAGAAATCTCTTTGTCTTCCATTGCGCAGAATCCGAGAGAAATTGGGAAATCGCTGGTAAAAAAAAATTGGTTAACAGCAAGAATTTTGTCGGATTTTATTTTGGACAGGAGGGGTATTTCATCTGAAATATCAGCTGAATTTTGAGGCGCAGCAAAACACATTTAACCCTTCGTTCTGTCCATATCCTCGAGGTATTCGAATAAATCTCAATTACCTGTGGCAACAAATCACTGGCAGTGCTAATGTATGTAAAACACAATAAAAATTCTTTACGATTTTCCAAAAGCTTAGCGTGAAGTATTTGTTTTCATTTTGTCAAATGATTCGAAAATATGGGGAAACAAAATATTTATTCTGCCTTTCTGCCTGAAAACTATACAACTCGATAAATCAATCAATAAATGAATAAATTGGTAAGCTATTTAAAAATGGTATTTAACATTGAAGCATTCAAAAATATTTCAGAATTTTGTAGCCGTGAAAAGGTGATGACCATTTGGTGTTTTAAAATGGTTTAAGATCTCCCATGCAGTTCAGAAACTGTTACTTAAAAATATGCATTAAAACCAACATTTAATAATTTTAATTACCCAAAAACCGAATCAAATTTTGTTGTATTGGTTAGGCATTGAGGAGTAGGAGATTCACAGTTTCCGTGCCCTTGTTTTATTAATTGGCGAGAATCCACAGACAATAAATCAACCTGAGTAGCAGCTATCTTATAGCCGGAACATCAACTATATTGTTTCGGCTTTTTTGTTTGTTGTTCGGCGTGGGAGGGAGTTTTGTTTTTGTGTCGCATACATTTCGAGGCTTCCGGTTCCAACGTCTTCATTTTGCAGTCATCACGTTTCAGCCCGCTTCCTTTTCCTCTTTGCCATTTCACCAACCCTAGCCCACACCCCGTTTTACTCCGCCCATGGCACATTTTCGCCTTTTAATTTCGCACTTGGGTCATTTTGTTGTTTGGTGTGGATTATAAGACCACTTCATATTCATGCAACTAACAACCGACCGAGCCGGCACAAAAAAGGGCACCGGCCAGCCCAAACCGCCCAGAAAGCCAGACATTTTCTACTCGGAGGCGGCCAGAAGGGGGGCGTAGAATGGGGAGGTAGGCATAAAAACCAGCTGCCTTTTGTATTTAGCCACAAAAAAGGCTGGGAAAGCAAAAGGATGAGGGGTCGAAGGCGAAGAACAACGGCAGCAACAATAAACATTCCCAGCGACTGGCTGGCCAAGTGCAAGCTGACCGAAATGAAAGGCCAAAAGGTTTTTCGCCGGGCCAAGGGGCAAAAACAGTCAACGGGTAGCAAAACGAGACTAAAAAGACCAGGCCAAAAAGGACTTGGCCCAGGGAAAACTCTATTTTCACACGGCAACAAAATGCTGAGATAATACTGAACCAGTCCATGATTTATAGACTTTACTGCCATCTCGAGATCTTTACAATTTAATCTACAATAAAAAATTTGCTACATATATTTGCTTGTAATATTTAAACCTACGATTTATCCAAGCTTTAGTTTTCAAGTTCAGTTTTTTATCAGGCATCTTGGCATTTTTAATTAAATTACTCTTGCAGTAAACACTCATTTAATTTATAAAAATGATGTTATTTAGCTACTATTGAATCATAATCTTTTTAGTTAAAATTAAAACCGAAACTATGTTAATTTCTTTCCATGCACAACACTTCAATGTCTTCCATTCGTCGCTGGGACAATATGATGGAGTAATAAAAAAGGAAAAACACACGAAAAACTCAGAAAGAGGAGCTCCACAAAAGTAACAACTTAATTTCAACTGCCTTTTTCCACAGCTTGCAGCTTGGTTACCCTTTTGAATTCATACTGGCCTTATTGGCAATCCATTGAAATATTGAAACGTAGTCCATCAATCAGAGAGGCAGAAATAGATGGAACTACCAGATGATTGGCGCTTTTCACAAAGTTCAAGACTTTTCGAAATGTCTTTTCTTTGAAATTATTTCTGTAAGCGTTTCGTTATAATAACGTCACATTTTCTATGCCAATTTAGTGGTTTTTGGCCAACTAATTGGAAGAAAGGGACATCAAATTAAGCCGAAAAGTTAACCATTGATGGAATTCTGGGAACCAAAGTCGGTTGACGTATTCAATAATGGAATAAAGAATACAAGTCTATATTGAATTTGACTATAAATATGTACATAGCAAAACCCCAATACCTAAAAAAATCAAATATAACAGAACACTCTACTTGAAATTAGCTAAAAGCACCGTGCTCATTTCCCTTAAGCCCTATTAAGAACTATCATCAGGTGTCTCTTTGTTAGTTACCCTTGACCCTAGCCTTCCCCCCTCCCTCCCCTCATTCTTCCAACGCCCACTTAAGCCGTATAATACCAATTTAGAAGACCCGCGAGGGGAAAAGGAACTCAAGCTGCCAAGGCAAGCGCCTTAAATAACGGGCAAAAAAGTTGGTTGCTCTCTGTTTCGCGTTCGTTTTGTGGGCCACTTTTATTTATATGTTGATATAAATACACTGCGAAAAACTGATTGAACAACAAGAGCAAATAGTTCAGTTTGATGAAAAACATTTGCATTTATTCGCAGAATTATCCCCTGCTTTATTCAAAAGTTGACAAAATACAGCAAAATAAAATCGTAATTGCCTTCATTTACCATTAGTTTCAGTGCACATATAATAAATTCTTTTCTTTTTGGCATTGCTAAATGTCTAAAAAGAAAAGGGGAAAAAACTGGGGTCATAGTTCACAGCTGTTCATTCGTAGTGCCTTTTTTCGGCCACTTGTTTTGTGACCCGTCCAGTTTTTCCGTTCCACTTCCGCTTCTGTTTCGTTTTCGCCGTTCCCTTTTTATATTTTTACCCATTTCTGTATTCTGTTGCGACTTCCTGCTTTTCTTTTCGGGGTTATTGTTGTTGATAATTTGTTGACCATCACATTTTCCGCACATTTTGCGTCCACATTTTATTGCGGACTGCGAACTTGGAACTTCTTTATTTGACTCTGACTGCCTCTGTCTTCTTGGGCACTTCCGTCTCTCTCTCTCTGTTAGGGTCGTGCCGTCCCTGTCGCACGCACTTCATGCATTATTTAACTATTTTCTGTCCTCCATTCTCTGCCGTATTTGGTCCTGTTTTGTTTTGTTTTAATTAAAAGTGCTGACCGGCAAAGAGCTGTACCTAGTTTTTCCCGCGCGTTTTCCGTTCTGTGGGTACTCTTAGTGCGAACCCTACTACCCATTTTCCCGTTTTCCCATTTTCAGACACCGACCGCATTTCTTGCCACCCCGATTTCCCACTACTCGAGGCATGTCTGTGCATTAATGTGGCTTATAATCAAGATCTGCCAACAAAAAGCGTAGCAAAGTGGAGTCGAGTCAAGTGGAATGGAATAAAAAGTTGTTCGTCCTGCTTTTTGGCCACATCAAAGGCAAGGCCACTCCAGCTCCTATTTCAGCATCTCCCCAGCGTCGCCACCGTTCCCCCTCCGCACCTCCACACCTCCTCGCCGGACACCAAACCCATCCTTAATCATCGATTGTGGTCGCATTTTGCTGTTTGTGTTGTATGCCATTTCGGTCTGCTGAAACTTTCATCATCCGCTTAGCTCCGTTTGTGGTTTTAATATATCCTCGATATGAGCACTATTTAGAAGTAAGTGCATAAATATAATGGTAAGAGAGAGAAAAGAAGTATTTTCTATTGGTTCATAGCTAAGTGATGAAAAAGAGAAGCATTTCAAGCAATATATATTCAGCTTAATAGTTGGTCTAAAAATGCATTATGTATATTATACAAATAACTATTCAAAAAGCATTTGACCAGTCAGAAATTCAATAATTTCGAGCTATTGATTTATTTTAAAGCATCCACCCATCGAATACCTTGACCCGCTGACCCGATTCGCTGACTTTCACCGATTCATTTCTATATAGTCCGATTTGGCGGATTTTCCTGCGGTGAGTGGCATAAAAAAGGAAGGAAAATGTAAAAGCGGGGGATGGAAACGAAAGGGGTGGACAAAAAATGGGTAAGGGATGGCTGAGAAAATTAACGACACGGCGCGGTTTTCATTTGTTTTCTAATTTAAATTTATGTTTATGAGTTATGGCCGAGCCAGGGAGCCCCGCCCCCTTCTTCCCACCCGCCCACTCATAATTATGAGCTTCTAGTCTAGGCTCTTTGAGGTTATGCTCGCTGGCAGGCTATTAATTTTTGAGCACTTCGTTTCGCGGTCTCGGATTAGTTTACAGTCCATTTCGAAGGCGTCGAGTTGCGGGGAAACTTTCGAGTAATTGGATGAACATTGGCCAACAGACGAATGAGTAATGTGGCCGGCAATTGACAGATGGGTTAGTAGATTCAATGAATTAATCCCACTTCTAGAGTTAAAGTCCAATTTACTGGCCAGTTCTATAAAGATCTTTGTTCTTATGTTGTTTTTTCCTATGAATTTCATATCGTATATTACAATTTTGCGGCTCTGCGGAATACCAAAAGTGTCCTCATTGACTTCCAAATGTCTGATGCTCATTTTTGTACCACCAAGCCATCCAATATTTCGATGCTGATGCGGCAGTCGCCTGATTTGGCCCAAAAGAGTCCTAAAAATCGCGTGGATTCAGTGGGTGTCCAGGAGGATAGTTGGCCACGAAACAGAGCTGAGGTTAAGGCCACGCCCCCATTTGCGGCCCCTCCTGTGAGAGGGAAAAATTTCATTTATTATTAAAATCACTTTCGTTGCAATGAGGATTCCAAATGTCCTATCGTTTCGTTTGTTTTTATTGGTGTGCGTGTGTCGCAGCCCCCTATCACTCAGTCCGTCTCCCACTAGCACCCCCTCCGTCGTCTCTTTCCTGGCTGATGTTTGTCCAAAATCCTGACGAGAATCGTCTTGAACTAGTCCAGTTCCATATGTAATGTCCTTTGGTCCCCTGGCTTCCCTTTACCATCCGCCTTTCTAGAAGCCCTGTTCTATAAACCTCTTCTCGAATTCGTGTTGTTAGCTTAGCTATTTTGTAGCTTACACTTAGCTTATTGCTTGTGACCCTTTTAAAAACAAGGATGTCCGAAGAAGCAAGGTCAATAGTAAATAATATTGACTAAAAATGAACAAGTTCATTCATTATATTACTGTTTAAAAATAAGCAGCACGCCTTTAGTACTGATTTAACTTAGAGTAGCTCTTTCTTTTAAATTTTATAAATTTATTTTATATGAAAAGTTTATACTTAATTTTCTGAAGCTAAGTGCCAGCACTGTCATATCATTTTCAGCGGCCCCCTCAAGGATGCGCACTCCACTCGTCCTTAAAACCCAACCCGACCACCCACTTTGGAGTCCCTTGTTGTTGCCGGGTTAACAAGTGTCATATGTGGTTGCTGGATGTATCTCCATCTGTCTGACTGTGGCAATGGCACATCCACTGCTCCGCATTTGTCCGGGCAGGAGTACTCCACCTCGACATCCTTCGATGTTGCCGGAGCACCTGTCTCAGGTCGTGGCATATTCCTTGGATTTAACTCAAGTGTGCTTTGGAGATTTTGTAGCCGCTTTAAAACGTTATGCACCACAGGACAGCCCACTTTGGGCCCCAACCCTCGGAAAATCCCATCCCCGTATCCTTTTTGGGTTGTTTGTTTTTGTGTTGTTTTGGGCTGCGCAAAATGTCAACGAAAGTGCAAATAAAATCTAATGGCGAAATCATTGCAAAAGTTACGAATACAGACGTGCTCCTGCCTCATGTGCCTGTGTGCGTGGGTATCTCTCTCTCTGTCTCTCTCTTTCCATCCCTCTCCCTCTCTCTCCCTATGTGTATGGCTAGGTGAGCTATGTTTGCACACGTGTGTGTGTTTGTTGGTAAGTCCTTAATGGGCTTGTCATTTGGTTTGTCGCACCCGCGTGAATTTGTTTTTATTCCAGCATTGCATTTTATGAGTCGGTCGGCATTTTTGGCAAACGCATTTCGCATTTCCCATTTCCCGCAACCTTTCCCAAAAACCAAAAGAAAAAAAAGAAATGCCAGCCACGCATTCCAGCGATTTAATGACCCCAAAGTCGAGGCAACCATTTTGCCATCATCGCAAAAATCTCGTTAGGGATATTAGTCTCCAGTCAAAAGACGCAGAGCCTTGAAAGAGCAGAAACTTGGCCTTAACTTTTAAACGATTTCGGTTTGGCTTTGACTCGCTTCAAGCCAAAATATCCTTTCGCATTCGAGAGTTACATCGGAGTAGTTTCCATCAACTTTGCCACTATTTAGGTATTTAAAGCAGTTGTTCATACGTTTCAAAGGGCGTACAACTTTTAGAAGTTGGCATGTGTGTGGTCATAAAAAAAACATTTATATTTTTAGCTTAAAAACATAATTTTTTATTGAAGTCCTGTCATGGAAAATAACAATTTAAACGTTCTTGAAACTCTGCACAAAATAATGATGTTTCTTAGCCGATTTGATTTGGCCTAAGCCAATTCCTAATCTTCTTTCACACTCGCACTTGATTCAATTTCAAAATATTTTCCTGGCGCCAAACGGAAAAAGGCAAAGTGAAAGGGGAAAGGGGGAAAGTGGTACGGTGAATTGGGAATGGGCAGGGAAAACAGGATGATGGGAATTCGCAGGATGTTGGGCACTAAAGGTGCTCAAATATTTATGCCCCTTGTGGTGGATAACCGAAGAAAATACAATGAAACTAAATAAGAATATTGCGATATACAATAACAGACTCCCACAGCCCAATCCGCTGAATAAAACATAGACACTGAAAAGAAATGTTATTTAGTATAAAATATATATAATATAAGCTTTTCTCTACATTACTCTCTAAAAGTGTATTTAAGCTTTTTCAACCATACAACTCTTACCAATTTTGACATTACCACATATCGTTGGTTTCTTTAGCTGTTTGTATTTCAGTCATTTCTACAATTTTTTTCAAATTAAAATGTATTTCTTGCAGTGTAAGAAGTGGTGCTGCTTCTGCAAATTCATAGGTGGGTTGGGGCTTCGCAATGAATTTCTGAATTTAGGCGCTGCTCTTCTTTATGAAATGCCTCCCCTAACGATCCGTATCTTCGCATATGAGTAGTGCACAATTACACACATTTTTCCTCCTGCATTCGCATGTGTCTGTATAGCTTGCCCTGCAACTGTGTGCGAAATGGGCGGGGCTGAAGTGGGCGGCATCAAATATTTATGGACGTGCCAGGGGAAGCCGCCAAGCAATCGCTTCATATTCAATATTCAGTTGTTACGCGCGGCAAGTGCAGCAAATTGCCAATTCGCCATTCCAATAAGCCAAAAACAAATGAGCAGCAGCCAAACAATGGCCAAGTCCCTATATATCCATCCGGATATCCCACTCGATATGTTTCGGGCCACGGGCCAAAAGCGTTTTGGAGACGAGCGCAGATTCGCGTTGAGATGGAATCGAATCGGTTGGCTAGGGTTGATGGGATGGCGGATGGTGTTGCCTCCGAAGCAATTATCCCGCCCAGCACAATAAAATCCACATATTGCGCTGGCCCACTCAAATATGTTTCCGTTTGGAGTCGTTGGACTTATGGATAGAGTGTGGGGCTAGGCTTAAGCTGGATTAAGGTAAAGATAGTATATTTCGTACATTTAGGGCCTTCAAAAATCTGACTTTATCTGCGGCCCAGTAAATGAGGAGTATATAATGCCTATTATACATAAATATATCTTTAATTTTCTATTATTACAATATATATTCTTACTAGCTTTTGTTATGTAAATCATATTTATTTGTTTGCTACCTTTGCATATCAATATGTGTTCTTGATTACTTCTACCCAAGTACTTTTTTGCGGGCCATGTTAATTTGATTTAGCCCACTTGTTTATGAGGTAACGCGGATTAACCCGCCATGTCAGCGAAAATAATGACGTCGGCTTTATCCTATTTACCCCCCATCCCTAATGACCCGAAAGTGCACGAGTATCTGTATCTGCATATGTAAATGCAATCAAATTCGCAACGGTCATTTGGCCAGCCAGCCAATCTAATGGGGGCGTGTCATTTATGTATTCATAAAGCAGCCACCGTCGCTGCATCTGAATGATGTTTACCTCATAAATAAATAATTGTTAAGCACAAATGTGTGTAGCTTCACTGGCAGCAGCAGACAAATTACCAACGGTTCAAAATGTTGCCAAAAGTTCTTCGTTCCGAAAAAAATACAACAAAAAAAAAAAACGAAATAAAAAAGTACAAAAATTAAAACAAAAACGCGGTCTACGAATGTGAAATTCTACCCACACACTGCCAAATCTTTATGTATGTATGTATTACAGGTGTTGCAACAGCCACTGGCAAGTTTCACTAAGGCAGCCAAAGTGAAAACTACTTCAGCCGGACAGAGCTGGTGTTAAAATGTCTTGGAAAGTTTAAGACCAGTTTTTCCCCAATTTATTATAGCCTCTTGCTTTGATATTTAGCTCCCAAGTGGAGCATCTTCAGTGCACTTGATTGCATGCCACCGAACACAAAGGATATCGTAATTGAGCAGCCATGAAGACAGACCAAATCGAACTGAATCCAAAACCGCCTGTCACGGCTCATCAAGCTCTTAAAGGCGCAAAGGACGAAAAGGAATGGGCTCCACCCAAATGGACGCCCAAGTGGCAATGTGAATGCGAGTGAGTCTTGCAGATGTGGCGAAAGTATCTCAAATGCAAAGGATCCTAAAGAGTATCCAACAAGGATATCCAACAAGCAGCCAAAGTCCCGGCCAGTAGACATGCGAAATGTCAGTAGTATATCATTTTTTAGTGAAGTGCAACCGCAGCAGCCGCAAAGGGGCGGCCGAAGAGAGGGGGGCGTGGCCTAGACCCAGACCCCCAGACAAACACACAGACAGTACACACACACACAAGGACATGTTTTCGGTGGCAGACACAGACACAAACACAGATACCTATACAAATACAGAAGCTGGCCCAAAAACGCCCGCACTTGAATTAAACATCTTTCACATTTCGCAATTGTACGTTGAGTCCTGCTTTCATATGCACCCACACACTCGCACACACACACGTCCTGCATGTGTGTGCGAGTGTAGATATGTGTGTGTTAAACCAATTTGTCTGACTGCCTGCAGATGTGTTGGTGAGCCTGCTGTAGTTCTTGTTTTTGGCTCTCCCATCGAGGGGAGATCAAGCAGTTACAAAATATTATTAATTTATTATTATTAATTATTAAGATTAACTAACTAAAAGCAAAACATAAAGCAATATAAGCAAAAATTTGAATGTTTTATTAAATAATGTTCTAAAACATAGGAATGAAAAACAACTCTAGCGTTTAGTATATCCTAAAAAAACAGCTATGGAATGAATTAGATATAAGCAGAAAAACCAAAAACCAAAAGACAAATGTTATTTTATTTCTTTATTATTACATCTAGGAGAAATATTCTTTGAATATCCTGTAACTTTTCGATCTCCTCCCTGCGTTTTCAGCCAAAAACTAAAGCAGTTTCGTGGGCGGGTTGGGGAATTTAATGCGAGCAGCTGCTGCCTTTTTCTTTCGCTTTTCCTGCTAAAAGTCTTGCTGCTCTTTTTGGCCATCTTTTTGATATTAACGCTGGCTGCGACGTCGACGCGGACGTCGACTGCAGCTGCGACTGCGACGCCTTCTTGGTCGTCGTCTCCTTCATGAGAAATTCATAAGTATTTCCGCTTGCCTGATTTTTGATTCGGTAATTAAAATGCAACTGAGATTGCGCGCTGCTCCACGTGTGTTAGCTGCTTTTTGGGTGAAAATCCTGCAAACACACACGCTCGCACATATTTGTATTTGTGCAGCCAACAAACATTTTTCTCATATGGCGGCAGACGTGGAAAACTTGACGATGTTTTTGCCTAGTTGAGGTGCATAAATCTGAAGATTGCTTCCATTTTTTCGTTCACATATTCTTGTGGTGCCCCTACATCACTATATTAGTTTCGTGCTGCTGAAACAAACAACTCAAATTTAAGCTTACATATGACAGCTTTGTTACAGCATTGTAATTTTTAAAATGTTAGATTATTATATAATGAATAAATGCAAGTTTAAGCTAGTATAAATATTGCCACCGAAATATTTGGAATATTATATTAAACTATATATATTTTCTTGCGTTTCGAGCGTTAGATCCATTTAGGACATATTTTTTGAACAAAACATAGAAATTTTTACATATTTTTATTATGATATATTTGCGTGTCACGAGGCGCTGCACATCACTAGCACACATCAGATTGTTGTCGTGAGTGTTTTTGCCAACTCACATATTAATATACATACACATATACATACTTATATGGGGGATATAGGTGGGGAAAGGTGCGCGTGGGGCTGCGGAAACTGTTATTCCAGGTGCTCCCTGGGCCCGACAGCTGATTGCTTTGGCATTGCAAGTAGTCGAGCTTTGATTACTCGAACGGTTTCTAAGCACCAAAAGGGGACCCCAACCACTCACCACCCAAGCCGCCCATCATCTCGTCCTGAACAGCCCATCCTTTTACAAGCAGTCAGTCCCCTCATCATTCCGTTTGGTTCCATTCTGGGGCAATGCAACAGTGGCAAAACGCATTATCTGCTTCAGCTGTCAAGTGGAAAGTGGCAAGTGGCGGGGTGGAGATTCGGTTGTGAATCGGGGGAAAATCGGGCTGGAAAATCGGGGAAAATGCGGGAAATGCGGCAAGTGGAGAGCGCAAAGCGAAGCTAAAGAAATATATTTTGCAATTTCATTTACAAAAGTTTATCTTGGAGTGCGCGTTTTGCGCCAGGAAACGGACTGCGACTGCGACCAGGTGGAACCAGGTGGAGGAGGCCCAGATTCAGGTGGAGGACCACGGCCAGGATCGGGACCAGGACGAGGCTCAGGACGAAAAATATCAAGCCATCAAATGTCAAACTCAAGAGGTCGAGACTTGGGATACCCTTACTTTGCGAGTGGGAATATTCAAAAGTTGCGTTTTGGAATTAAAAGATTGAAGTGGCATTATTTTAAGGTATTTTTTTGCAGAACATTTTTATCAAGGAAAAGTAAACATGCATTAAACGTATATATAATTCGTATGTAAACAAAAGACAATGTCCTAAAAGTTAAATTAAAATTAAAAAAACAGCTTTTTTTATGCATAAACATTTAAATGATATTACTCCATCAAGATTTTAACATTAAATATACGATTTTGATGCCATTGATGCCTCAAAGGAACTCATCCTATAGAAGATAAAACTGCCGCAGAGAGAAGAGTGGCTCTCTCTCGAAGGGTATGGGAAAGCGAATAAAAGAAAAACTAATGGCATCAAAGAGGAAAATCAAATATTGCTCAAGTGCCACTGGCAGCCGCACCCACCAGCAACCGCAACAACAACAACAACAACAAGCCGATTATCGTGGAAAACCGTGTAAGAAAACATGCAGATGGTCCAAAGGAAAGTTTTTGGCCAACGATAGACCGCAATGCTGCCAGAGCCAGAGACTTCAGATTCGAGAGATGAGTTTCGTGCGGGGCGGAAAGGCGGCAAAGTGGGCGGGGCAGTCAAGCAAACAGGGAACAAGTTTATATGATTTTGATGAATTTCCGTGGCAACGGGGCCAAAATGAAAGCGCGACTCGATAAGTAGCAGTTAAGATTTCGCTGCTCTTCTCAATATCCGCATGGTCAAAAGGGAGGCGAGAGCTTCCACCCCTCCTCCATGTTGTTCGCCCGATTTTCACCGGCTTACCTTTGAGTTTAATATCAGGGAAAAGATGATGGGGAAAATGGGCAAGGGGAACGAGACAAGACCTCCTTCACTGCCACTCTGCCACTGGAAAGTAATTTCCTGCAATTTAAACTAAAGAAAAATAAGGAAGCGTCTTTGATTTCCGCGTGAAATGATGTGGGTGGCGGTGAAATATCCAAGTTCTGGGAAAACTCACTATACGGAGGCCCCATAGTTGGAGCATCGAATTAAGGTTGATTCAATTTATTATGAGCGTTGCAATTTGAAATGCCAGCACTTCGACGTCGATGTCGCTATTTTGCGTCTGTCGAATAAATCGAATGAATGCCATAAACCAAATTAATCGAATCGAAATCTATTGAATCGAGTACTTTTGATTTTTATTGCTTTTTAAATATGAACCATACTTGTGTCACACTTAACTTAACAAACGTTGCAGTCGTAAGTATAAATAAGCAATTTATAGATTTAAATGTAATCTTTTATAACGCTTAACTGCCAGTCCAAACAAATGTTTTTTTCCCCAAATTTTAAGCCAGTGCCATTGCCAAAAAATGCTAACCTATCTGTAGCTGCTGTTGCTACCATTTCTTTCCATTTTTTATTTGTATTTTTTTTTTCTTTTTTGTGTCAAATGGCAGACACTCCTCCCCCATTTAGTCGGGAAACCAAATGAAATGCCTGAGGGCAGTAAATTTAAGCGCCCGGCAGGAGTTGCTCCTTGTTGCCAGTTGGATGTTGAAAGTTGAGGAGCCGAGGAGCCGACCAGTTTGGCCAGCGGAAACGGCAATGGAACGCGGTTTTGGCCACGTGGCGAGCGGAGTATTTACCGCCATGTGCATAGTTTGCAAGTCTGCGCGGCGACACCTGCAGGAATGGTCACCCCAAGCTGGGCGTCCTGCCCGGATCCGGATCCTCCAGTAACCCCGCTACAGCACACCACTCCCTCCGGTTGCCCCACAAACCAATCCCATCCAGAACCAGACTGGAGAGCAGACATGGCCACTAACAACATCAAAAAGTGCCAAGTGCCAAGTGTTTGCGTTGGTCGCCAAAACGCGGCCCTACAAATTGTTTCTCCTCTCCTGCCTTTTTATACCCTGTAGAGCCAAAAGCATTTGGGTATATCAGTCGTATGTAATGTAATATTAAAAATAAGAAAAAAATCGTACTTAAAAATAATTTAAGTACAATTATTATTTAGAAAGATAACTGGTTTATATGACTTTAAGACCTATTTGAAAATTAAAATTACATAAATAACATCAGCATAATGAAGGAAAAGAAACAATGGGTATTCAATCCGTCGAGTTTCCCATAAAATGCTCGGGTTTTTAACCGTGTGACATTTTTCTTTTTTATTTACGGAAGGGGAGTGTTCAGCGCTAATGTGGACTGGTCCAAGTTTCCTTCATCCTGTTCCTCGGCAATTTTTTTTCAATATATTTTTTTTTTTTGGCTTGTTTTGTTTTGTTCACTTGTTGGCTACTCTTTTATGCACATCGATTTTCGCTCAGTGCTTTTTATTTGCCATTCTACGGGGAAGGGGAGAGATGGGGGTAGAAAGGTGGAACCGTACATCGGAGTTGTTTGTTTGGCACTGTTTGTTTATGTGCCGTAACTGGTTGGTGAGCAAAAGGTGGATAAGAAGGGCGGAAATGGGGAAAAGGGTGTGGAAAATGTAAAAAAAAAAAAAAATCGTCGAGGAAATTTTGGGGCGTGGTTTGGGGAAGAGGCGTGAAAACGCGGCACGGGGACAAAACTTTTTAAAGCGACATTTAACGATGCTCTTAAGTCGAGCACAACACTTTCCAGTACCAAGTGAGTGCCACATGAGTGCATTCATTCACTCCCGCCCACACTCAAACCCAAAATCATGAGTCCAGCGGGTACTCACTTGGAACCCAAAGCAATTAAAGAGTATCCTTGACTGCATAAAACAAACATATCCAGTTTAAAAATACCTACATTGACTAAAGTTATTGCTACATGTTTATTTTTCGTTTACAACGTTTCTGCATTGCATTTTGTGTCAGAAAAACATAAATAAATACGAGATTAAACTTTATGTGACAGCTTTATTAGATTTCGCTCTCCTATTTATACTATTTAGGACAGTAAGGCCATTTTGAAGCCTCCATGCTATAGTTGCATTTTAATAATTGGCTCATGAATTATGTTAGCTCAGTGAAATCGTAGGAACTACAGCTGCATTGGCAGTTAATACAACTATTTTAGCCGGGCCAACAAAGTTTGCCGAGAACGGCAACCTCTTTTGACACTGACGATTTTGGCAAGTGGCGGATGGTTTGCCAACACTTCAAGTACGGCGACAAATCGTGCAACAAAGTCAAATGCACTTCACGATACCGGTGGAAAACTAAAGGAAAAGCTGTGGAAAATTGCCAGCGAGGGAGTGGCGTGGCGTGGAGTGGTTGTGAACGTGAATGTGTACAATGTGCATACATGTGTACAGTACATGTGATGATTCATTTTGCAATATTGCATATTGTGCGTCGCACTTAAATTCAATTAAGCTACAAAGGCAGTTACACAGCACAAGGCAGGCAGCTCGAACCAATGCACACACGAGAACCAGGGACCACAAGCGTCCAATAACCCATCAGCTGTCGCGTCAGAAAAAGGCAGGGCCACCCAGGGCCACCCAGAGCCACCCAGAAACACCCACAGTCACATTCACATTCACATTCACTGCCGTAGAAACGGTGGCTGGACTTTATAGCGTTGCCCTTCGTGCACTCACTCATTCACTCATTCATTGATTCATGCACCAATTCGCCCAGCCAGCCATTCAAGACGGCACTCATTCAATCATTTCTGTCGAGTCCTCGACGATATCGCTTTAGTTTTGAGTTCGAAAGGTTCAAGATGTCATTGTAATTTGTAGCGAACATTTATTCCAGTAAATGGTTTAACGGAAAATTAAATTTAGACAACGTTTTAGTTTCTCAGCAGCGAGAATTGTTATTGAGAGTATTATTGATAACTTCACTTACATTGTGCTCTCAAACGTATACTATTACAAATTTCGATCTGGCATACGTGTGGTATGAGTAATATTTAAGAAAACGAATCCTCATTACATTTACATTTTTGATTGCATTTCTTTATTAATTAATTAAAAATACTTGATTAAAACCATTGTCCAGTTTGTTATGCTTCATTTAAGCGTGGAAAGTGCCTATCGTTCAGGCCCCTATCTTCTGTCCAGGATTCCCATTTTTCATACCGTGTTTGCTGTTGGCGGGGCTAAAAACTAGTGCCATCGTGATGGGGCGTTGGCTAGCCTTGTGGGTGTGGCAGCTCTCTAATTTCATTTACACGCTTTTCAACGCTTCCCAGCGCTCCAATCGAGCTCCATTTAAATGTTTGCCTAGGTGTGCCGCCCACCCCCACTCGGCACACCGCTTTCCAGCCACCCACTCATTCGCCCATCCATCCACTCACACAGATACTCAGAGGTAAGTAAGTGGAACTTCCGGAGCTATACTATAATGCCTGGTTCGCATACATCCTTGGGTGCTTTTGCTATTGAGCTCGAGTTTGCTTTTGCGTTTGCATCTCGCAGATGCCTCGCTGCCATGTAGAACTAATTCCATTAAAGCCAGCTCTAACTTGATTTTCAATTGACTCCTCATTTGCAGTGGTGCGGTGTGGTGCTGTGCGTTGGGTGGAGTCGGTGGGCGAGCGGATTCGGTGGGTCGGTGGGTCGGTGGGTCAGGACGCGCTGTCAGCAATCAACATGTTCAATTGAGCATATCCTGCTGGCTGCAGGACACTGCCACACTGCCACTATACCAGAGAAATGTGATTACCCGACGCTATTTTCCACATACATCCGTCCAGGGGCTTAGGTAAGAATAATTCCAGAGGGTGGAATCCAAAAGTTGTGTGTCCTAAAAATCAATCCTCTAGATTTTAACAATAATTCTGCAGACTGTTTCCAACTTAAAAACTATAAAGACAATATTACAATTTGTAAGAATTTTAGTGAAAAGATACTCGATGTGGTATATTTTAACTTACTTTTTAATTTCCCATCTTAAAAATGTATTCAAAATACTTTTTGACCACTGCATACGCCATTGTCTCTACGGCGCTGGAAGGAGACGGGCGATAGGGTATAGAAAGAGACGGCAAGCATGAACACAACAGGAAGAAGGTCCAGCGGGCGCCTTTTACATTTCATTGGATTTTATGCGTTTCACTTTATGCTGATGTTTTTATTATTAAATTTTCTTGAATTTTCATTTACATTTTCTGGCTTTCTTAGCGCCAAGCTCTATCTCCATCTATCTCGCTCACTCCACTGTCTGTCTCTGTTTGGTCGTTAGTGTTGTCGCCGATGCTGATGACTCCTCTTCATTTTCACACTTTTCATTCAATTTATTGCATTTCGCAAATTGAGTGTCGCTTTCCTTAGATCTATTCTCCCTCCTGTTTCGTCCTGGCCACATCATCCTGTGCTGTTTTCTCACTTTCCTAATTTTCCAAAGGAGACAGCGCGAAAAATGCAAAAGAAGTACGTAGAAAGAAGCCAATTCGATTAAAGAATGCTTAAGACCGAAGAGGATATAAAAGTCTAGGTAATACATTTACATTGTACAAATGCAGATAGCCAATAAAAAAATAATTACATGTCACTTCAAAGAAAATAGGATCATCATGTATATCATGTATTCCGTGTTTTGAGTTATGTCTTGTATGATTTTCATGCGTTAATATTTGCAAATTTAGAATTCTTATAATTTTGCCATCCTGGCGATAAACTGAATGCCCACCTTTTTTTTGCATTTTTGAGTGAGTGCTTCAGCTTGTTTGGCCGTTAGTATAATGACCCTACCACTTTTGATCAAATGATAGGGCCGAATGGAGTGCTTAATATCAAAGGGTTTTCCAGTATAGGATATCGTACTTATGGGAAAATCGCCACCCGTTGACCACAAAGTCAAGTTTACTATCATGGGAAATGTCTTGGACATTGTAGTTGCTGCCCAAATCAATGTTAATAGCTGATCCGGTTGGCAGTTTCCCACAATTTCACTCAGTTGCACATGCCTACTCATTATGGTGAGGGATAGGTTAGATCCATACTTGGAATATTCAAAAAGCACATTTTGCAATTGTATTACAGCATGACATTTTACGCTCTCGCTTGTAACCTTCAGATCCAGTTGAAAAGTAAATGGGGTATTTAATTCCAAATATTTCACAAGCCAATTTCTGTGTTTAGATGTCAGATGAAAAGCGATGTTGTACATAAAGAGATATTCTTGACAATTTTGATCCGGACACTTGGCTAGTAGTTGTGTCTTTTCCAAGCGAATAAATGGAAATGCTAAAGCATCTCGGGAAAAACGATTATTATCAAAATCGTTTGGAAGTTCCATTAGTTCACAATGCCGTTCAATGGAATTTGAGCAAGTAAATAAAACTCGTCGAACTACGGGTATACCACTACAGGCAAATCGTTGTTTGGGTTCCGATGACAGCCATTCCATATGTCGTCGGTTGGTCAGAAACTGACATCCAAATACTAAATATTTCTCCTGTAGATCGGAGAAGCTATATATTTCGTTAACATATTGAAGTAGTGCACGTCTTTCTTCCTTAGTATATGATCTTATATCCTTAGTTGCAATATCTTTACGTACTGGATCTACGGATTTGTTTATTTCATAGGGAGCACCCATTTGCAAACGCATCCCATCATTAATGGGTTTCTTTGGTTCCTGCATCTTGGTAGAACATTTCTCTCTTGTATCAATCCGTCGACCCGTCAATGTGCCCTTCACTTTCTTGGTGGTCTTTTCTTGGGAACGAGGAACATTCTGGTTATGCCAATCCTTTGTACAGTACATGGAAGAACTTCTCTTTTGGTGTAAAAGAGTGGTCATCCTAGGTGAAAAAAGCGAATGAGATCGACCCCCGTTCCCTGGGGTCGAATATTTTCGGGTATTACGCTGTCCAAGGATCTCGACAGCACTATCACTATCATTGCCATTATTTCTAATCTCACCAGGGTTTTGGGTTGCCATCATTGATCTGCGGACGTCATCGAAGACGAATTCCAGGTCAAGGTGGAGCACGAATGTTGCAAGGCCGCACAAAGCACATTGAAAACGCTCTCTTTTATCGCATTCCATACACTGATAGTGCTCCCGCAGGCAAACACAAACGCGAAACTTTTGCAACGTTGAAAACGGCGTTATAGTGGGCTTACGGCACAGCCCACAGTTCATAATGAATTTAAAAAGATCGAAAAATATGTATGTATATGGTGTTATTTTAGTGTATAATGTCTTATCGTTTTGCTATTCGACTAGTGTAAGTCAATTTTGTAAGTGGAATGAATACCCAGACAAATTGAGAGCTTGAGAGAGAGAAAGCTTGTGCTCAGCGTACTCAGTTGCACGACTTATTCTAACGAGAGGAAACTTTCTTGATTTCGAGACGAAAACGTGCTCAATGTCGATATTTTCAATCGGAAACAGTATCGAGGTTAAGATAGTGGAAGATGGTCGGTCGTGAGGGGAAAGCGGAAAAAATTAGAGAGAACGAGAAGGATATGAATCTTTGTCTTATTCTCTAGGATCTGTATGGTGATCTCTTCTAGCTTTTTTAGTTCCTGAGAGAGCTCGACGTTCATACGGACAGACGGACATGGCTAGATCGACTCGGCTATTGATCCTGATCAAGAATATATATACTTAATATAGTCGGGAACGATTCAATCTGCCTGTTTCATACTAGTATGTGATGATTCTTTGAAGGTATCAAATGATTCCTCAACGTTGCATCGATGATACCTGAGAATGGTACGATCTTGATCTGAATATGCTGATCATGATGCGATCTTGGCTAGATTTTGAGATCGAAAATACTCAAATTATGATCGTTCGATTTTTTCTCTGAGTGTATAATAATATGTATTAATATAAATTATTTATGTTATCTAGCATTACGCCTATATTTTCCTTTATTCGCAAAAGTATATTACCAAAATCCGATTGACTCTTACTTCCTGGTTTCTGTCACCCATTTAAGCAAGCCTTTGAATAAAGTTCACCGATCGTTAGACTAAAATCATTACAGCCCTGTGCGTTGACTGGAAACATGAAACCCACACAAAATTAAAGTTAGAAATCGGGACTCGAAATCGCCAAAATGTCCAGCAATCAAGTGAATTCACAACCGGATATGGAAACGGAAGCGCCAGCCGCGGTTGATGTGGAGGTCGAACCAGAAGTGCTCTCGAGAGCCAGTGTGGCCAGCTCGGTAGAAGAGACAGCACCCAGCACCAGTCAAAGTCCATCGGGAAAATCCACCGAGGCACCACTCACTGGTTGTGTGGTGCGAATCAAGCGCGAACTGCAGGACATTCGGAAAAATCCGCCGCCGAATTGCTCCGCCGATTTGCATCACGGGGATCTTCTTCACTGGACGGCAGGTGTGAACGGGCCAGTTGGCTCCGTTTACGAAGGCGGTCATTTCCGGCTGGATATACGATTTCCGGCCAGCTATCCCTTCCGGGCGCCACGCATTCGGTTCACCACCCGGATATACCACTGCAACGTGGACAGTCGCGGCGCCATTTGCCTGGATGTCCTCGGCGAACGATGGTCCCCTGTGATGAATGTGGCCAAGGTGGGTTCGATTTTTCAGTTTCCTTAGATATTATCTCTGTAGTTAGTTTACTATCGAGTCTCTTGGTAGAAGGTTACTAGCATTTTTGGATTTTTCCCTAGGTTCTACTTTCTATTTACGTGCTAATGAGTGAGTGCAATCCAGATGATCCACTAGTCATGTGCATTGCCGATCAGTACAAGACCAATCGCAGGGAGCACGACAAAATTGCTAGACACTGGACCAAGCTGTTTGCGATGACCAAGGCTCAGGATAAGAACAGAGAAAAGGATGCGGATCAGCATAATGAGCAAAACCAGGAAGAAAGTTCAATGCCAGGTCAGCAAGGAAATTAGCAGTGACCAAAGTAACCAATCAAATATAACCTAATAACCTTAAATACCATTATAAAATAAACATATCAAAACGCATTATAAAAAAATGATACCACTTTCTTCGCTTTAATGGCGTTTTTGAAGGGCGCCCACAAATGTGAGCCAGTTGAGAGCTTCTCCTGCCCTTTGAACCTGTTCAAAAATGCCTCCTCAAGGCAAGAAGTTTTCAAAATACTCCCAGCGCAATGTGCCAGCACCTCCTGCCCACCCTGCTCCGCCTGGTCGTCGAGGTCCTCCTCCTGACCCCCCTCCCCACCAGGAATGCTGACTGTGTCAGATAGGCCAACGCGGTCCTTTGGCCGCTCATGTCTATGAATATTCATGAGATGCCAAAAAATGAACGTTGGAAAAACATCCAGGGCCCAATGGAAGCGTGGGTGGGTTGCTTTTGGTTAGCTTTGAAAAATGAATTGGAACGCGAACGGTTTAAGGATGCCAGCACCTCCACGCCCACACCGAATCCCACCAAGATGGCGATGCAGGCCATCAACGATACACAGGACACGGGCTCAAAGGACCATGGACAAAAAAGGGTTGCCGCACATCGGGGTCACCTCAATTGATCACCTCAAAATATTTAAATATTCAAGCCGACAATCTTTAATGCTCATGTGGCAATAAGCAGAAAGCGCGAAAGGCAGACATAATTAATGCCCTGCCAGTAAAAAGAAACACTAAGGCTTAAGAAAATATTATACTCAAAATGATTATTTTATGACCAAATTTATTGACGAAAACGGCTTTGATCAAAAAAATTCAACATTTTTCGATGAGCATCATAATAATCATCACTTGGCTGAAAGCATTTAACATTTGACTGATTTAAGACAATTTTCTAGTTGGCTTTTTTGGCTATAACTTGACTAAAAATGGTCTCACAGCAAAAAGTAGTACCATTTTATACTCCTTATAACCAATACTAACAACCCCTTTCACTGTTAGACTGATTTTGTAAAATAAAATTTTGGCCAATTTTTTGCATTTTTTGTAAGGGGTACCATCATCAAAATTTGCGAAAAATTAAAAAATCGTAGAATTCCCAAACTTGAATGCAAATCGATTGGGATTCAAAAAACAAACTTAACGAGGTATGACATTCCTTATTGGGAGCATTATTTCCAATGTTTTGATCAAAATACTGATTATTTTCACGTACTACACCCGCCTACAAACTATATTCACAGAATTTCATTAAGACGACTCCGTTCGACGCCTTTCTACGGGGCCAAATGAGAAGTACGATTATGATAACATGTGCGACCAAAGAACCCCAATGGAATTCTCCTCGATATTATAAGAGCCAATTAAATTCCTCTGCTTGATGGATCAGGCGCTACTACATGCGCACTGGTACGCATTGCCCAGGAACTCCTGAAGCGCAGGATTAACCCAGATCTAAAAATTTCCAATTTACGATCGATGAACAACGTTTATTCAGACAATGACAAGCGAAATGTGAATGTTGGGCACGTGGCAACGACGGAGCATCAAATCGATGCAATCTTCTTGTCCAACGGGACCGGTAACAACAATTTGAATTAGATTTACCTGTGGAAGCCGTTTGATTAATGCAATTGATTATAGTTCACATGATCGAAAGGCTGTCAATTAACCTTGAATATGCGGAACGATCTTTTCATTAGTTTGCATTTGGGGCAATCCAACTAATCATAGAGAGGCGAGGCAATCCATTAGCGTATGAGGATGAGGGTAAGGCAAGCAATATGTTAGCATTGAATACGAGCGCAACAGATGTAACCAAAACGAAGAAATCCGCTCGTCAAACGGGACTGGTACCATCGTTTTATCTGTGAAAAGAGTCCGATTAATGCAATTGAATGTGATAATTCAGATGTACAAACCTCTCGTAGGTTGTTCAGACTGTTAACAAAGTGTAGGCGGAACGATCTTTATTAGTTTGCATTTTAGATAATCCAATAACAGTGTATCATATGCAGAACAGGCTTCATTAGATTAGTTTGCAAGAGAACATTTGTGTCCAAAACGATGCAATCCTCTCGTCCAACGGGACTGGTACCATCGAATTGAAAACCATTTTATCTGTGGAAGCAATCCGATTAATACAATTGAGTGTGATAGTTGAACAAACCTATCATAGGTTGTTCAGACTGTTCATTAACCAAGTGTAGGCGGAACGATCTTGATTAGTTTGCATTTTAGATAATCCAATAACAGTGTATGCAGAACAGGCTTCATTAGATTAGTTTGCAAGATAACATTTGTGTCCAAAACGATGCAATCCTCTCGTCCAACGGGACTGGTACCATCGAATTGAAAACCATTTTATCTGTGGAAGCAATCCGATTAATACAATTGAGTGTGATAGTTGAACAAACCTATCATAGGTTGTTCAGACTGTTCATTAACCAAGTGTAGGCGGAACGATCTTGAATAGTTTGCATATTAGCCAGCCAGCTAAATTTGGGATGGGATGAGTATCCAGTAAATGTGTTTGCACATGTGATTATATCTGCGGTAACAGCAGCTATCTTGTGTATCTGCCGGATGGCAATTAGTTTAGTTTATGGCTTGAAAGTGGGAGAGTTCCCATACATACCAACTGCACTAATTTCGTGTATGTATCCAGTGTTATGTCCTTATTCGATTAAGCTGCATTATCTGTACGTGTTTATTTGGATGTAATAACTCGGAAAGTTAGCCAATAAATTTCTAAAACAAATTCAAATTCATTAATTTTTGGTTTTTTTTCACTTTATAAAAATTGTTCCTTTTTTTCTAGGAAACAAAATCGAATCGAACCGAAACTTTTAACTCACCCGTCGCTTTACTACGAATTTTGTGTTTTTTTCACATTTTTATTTTTCCGAAACGAGTTGTGCTCCAGACGAGCTCTGGTGGCAAACTGAATATATCTCGGGTCGGGCAGGGGTACATGGACTTGACAGCTCCGTTTGTTCGATGAAATTAGTTCCAAGGACAATGTGATCAGGAATTTCTAAGCGGTATGTAGGCAGTTGGCCATGACCAAATCCGGAAATTCGTTGCTGCATAATGTTTTATAAAGTTATGCATATGTATATGTATTTGCACAGAGTATTCAACTTTATTAAATTAATTTTTTTTCACTAAAGAACGTATGTTATTCCACAATTGCCATCCCAATATTAACGCCTCTTGACTATGAGCTTACTTACTATTTAAGTACCTATTTACTCTAGTCTTAAATAAATGGTATTATATATGCAGCAAGGATAATGTATATACATAATTTATTATTATTATTATCTTTGGCAAAAACTTTATATTTACCAAGAATTTTAACTTGGTTATAAATGTATATATATATGAGATTCTATAGCTGCAAAATGAAAACGAATTTTCCGTAACTCCTACGAATGTTAATATAGCAATGCGCCAGTTCCGTTCCGTCGTGGCTACAAGTGACAATATTGATACTGTCATTTAGCGGAAATGCCAGAACGCACAGCAATTTCATGAATTCTGGGTGATAAACGCATAACCCAAGTGACAGGAGAACTCCTCCGCATCCATCCCCAACGAATATCCCTGGGATACCGAGTCTGGCCAACAATGTCATCAAAGTGCCGAGTGCCTTTCCAATATCACCGCCCATTGCCTGTCTGCCGCTTGTCTGTCCCTTATTCCCCGACAAGTCAAACGTTAATGAACTTAAAGAAATTAATTAAAGTGCCAGGACAGCAAACCACCCACAGCACCCAACCACCCACAGCACCCACATATGGTGCACATACAGCACAACATACGCACTGAGTAGTACATAAAGAGCTCTCGCAGCTTAACGCCTGTCCCGATTCCCGTTTATTGGAATCGACATCCGGGCTGGACGTCAAAGTCCTTGGCCATTCGCATCGCATCGCTTCGGATAGGATCGGATCGGATCGGATGGCTTCTTCCCGGGCGAATGCAATAAAAGCAAGTTGGTGGCACTGAAACAACTTGACCGTTAAAAATGAAGTCAGCTAGGCAGATGGGAGTTTCCACTGTCGCCAGCGAAGTCCACTAAAAACGACGAACAAATGCCCTTTGTTTCATCGGATTTATTTAAATAATTATCTATATTTTTATTTGACTATCAATTTATTAAACTTAATTTATTTGTTCAATAAGGTATGGTTATTTTAAACCGTTTTACTTTACGCTAGTTATATTCAGGCATATCCGTATGCAACTTGAAGACAATTGAGCCCTGGCTTTGTTCTTTTCCTGCTGCAAGAGGGGCAAACCACACAAGTGATGACTTCGCCCATGCTTCCTGCACCTGTTCTCATTAACCCCCGTTGGCCCTCCAGTCCGCTCTGGACCCACTGAACCCTCAACCGCCAAATGTGTCAACCGCCGCAGGCGTCGCTGCATTCGCACCCGTGCTAATCCCACAGAGTCGCCCGATTCCAATTGGCAATTGGCGATTGGCGATTGCCGGCAAACAGGCAAATAGCTCGGACAATCCGTCATAGCTTCGAATGTGGATACGGATGGGTTTTGGGCATATGGGATATGGTGGGATGTGCGATGTGGCAAATGGGACGTGGGATGGCACCGACTTGGGTCGATAATCGCATTGCATAATGGGTGTGCTGCAAGTGGGCGGTTAATTAGGACGAGGAGGACGATGAGCAATTCGGAGGAGTTGGGCACATGATGATGCCACATCCGCGAACTGTGCTCTCGTTGCAATCCAATTCTCATTTGCTGCAATTTCCATCGCGAGCTAATGGCTGATGGCTAATGATCCAAAGGCGATTTGAGTTTACATACGAATTGGAATCCACAGAGCTTCTTAACCGAACGATCAAACTTCGAGTGCCCGAAACAAGTTCTCTGAATAATAACAAATCTATAAGGCCTATTTCTATAACTCTCGTATACTTTCCAAAACAATTAATGATACATAAAAAAAAGGTTTGAAAAAAGGTAAATATATGCGGTTGAAACATTCCATTAAGTTTAATACTATAGTTATTTAACATAAATATATAAAAGATATGTAATCATTGTAAGTTGAACCGATAAAGTATGCGCATAAAATGAGTACCCGGAGTGAGTGCTCGTAAATTAATAAACTCCCCTTACCGGCGACTCAGCTATTCACCTTCCAGTTAATATACCCCATTGTCGTGTGTCACATGGCAATAAATATTGCCGCATGTTAAATGTTTCGGTCGCCCCTCTTCCGATGACTATGGGCTATGGTCCGGACTGCTTAAACTCGAGGATTCAAGGACTGGACGTTTGGGGCACTGGGGGATTGGGGGATTGGGGGATTTCGAGGCACCCAACAGGCTACAGGGCGATGGCCACTCGCCGATATTGCACAAAATTAACAAATGAGCCCGACAAGCGTCCGGCTGATGAGTTTCGATACCCACGCCCACATCGGAATTGCCTCGGAAAAGCCAACCCAACCGAGGACCGCCCCCGAAAAAGGCCGGGAAAACCCCTTGTCGATGGGGCAGTTTCCAACGCCGGAGGACCGGAGTCGATTGAATTCCGTGTCAAACGGTTTCTGCACTCTCAGCTTTTATTGAATTCCATTACAGATTCATGTCCATCAGTGGAGTAACGTCATCATAAGGGCCACATGGCCGCATGGTCGCATGGTCGCTTGGACAGGCTGTTTGCCTTTTCGGGGCAATATAATGAACACCCACCGATTGCTGTCATTAATGTTAATGGCAAATTGTTTTAGAGCACCGACGACTTCTGCCGGTGACAGTGTGACTGAGCCGGGACGAGGCCCGCATCCTGTTTGGCAATCAAGAGACACAGAGAGAGTAGTAGTTTGTCAAAAGTGCGACTACAAAAGCACTCGCTGCTTATCGCACCAGACAGACTTTTCCGACGGTCGGAAAAGTCCATGGGGGAAATGGGGGAAGGGGAAAAGCTATTATGATTATGCCGGCGGAACGTCCAAAGGTTTACGTTTCGGCCGGACCTTTATTTTGGCCAGCCATCCAACAGTTTTGGCCATTTAAAAATTACCAAGCATCGAAAGCCAATTAGCTTTGGGGAGCGCACACTGAAAAAAAAAACGGAAATAAAAAATGGTTAATACAGAATATTTGCTATTTTTATACTCATTTTACAATGTAAATAATGCACCTTTGCAAATGATTAATACATTGAATACTTTGAATGATGTATACTTTGAAGTCTCAATTCGACATTTCTTTTCTTTTTATGAAGCCATCGAAGTTTTGAGGTAAAAAATTCGAATGGCCTCTGTCAACTTGGTTACAATTTGTGTACGGGGTGTATATCCAAGAGACCCTTTTGCACTCTGGAAGAGAACTGCCTGCTCAATTGAAATTGCCGACTGGCAAGGGCTTCCACATCAAAATGACTACGTAGTGCATTCAAATCTGGACTGTGTAGATGAATTTCATGGCATTCGCACAATGAGAATTCAACCTCAACAAAGGAAAATTAATTTCGTCAACCGAGTGCAGCTAAAGAATTTTCCAGGGCTTCATCAGGTTGGATTGGGAACGGCATTGGGATTGGGATTGGGATTTGGAGTTTGGGATGTGGGGTATGGGGTATGGGGTACGGAGTATAGGGAGTTGGCTAACCTAGCATCGAAACTAAGGCTTTACGGACTCAATTAATTTGAGAGATTTTCCAAGCAACTCTGGCGAAGAACTTGAAGCTTGTGGTGCAATTGAAGCGACATCGGATTGAGTTTTGGCATTGCTCTTCATTTGGCGGTCTTCGCTTGGATTTTTGGCTTGCTTGAAATTTAATTAAGCCGTGCCGCAGGGTGAAAATGAGAAGGGGAGAGGGAGGGTGCGGGGGCTGGAAAAGCCTTTCGAAAGTTGCCGTCTAAATATTATTTTACACGATGCTTTAACGGCAACTTTTGCATGCCTCATAATAATAATAATCGTCATAATGCCGCCAGGCAACAACTGTTTCATTAAAAGAAAAATAAACCAGCAGGAAAATCGCAGCAAAATCTGAATGGGGGAAAATGCAGTTTGGTGGGGCAGGGAGGGGGTGGGTGGGAAAATGCGGGGCAAAGGCGGTGGCAGATTGCATCGTATGTTGTTTTATGCGTATGATATTTTGCCAGGCCAAAGTTATGAGTTCTATAAGGAAGCTAGCAAAAGGCAAAGGCAGCCAGCCCCAAGAAAAAATGGGGAATCTTTTCTCTGCTTCTTTTTTTTACTTCTTCTTTTTTTTTGGTGGGGTGAAGGGGTAGGTGGGGCGCTGCACTTGCTCTTTTAGTTAAATGTTTGAAAAGAAAAATTAAAAACTTTTTACAGCGCACACAACATGCGCGGCTGCTGCTGCTTCTTTTGCGCTGCCATAATATCCTGTAAGCGGGGCCAAAATGCAAGTGGAAAAAGTTAAGCGGCCAGAGGGGGGGGCGGCACGCGAAGGGGGCGTGGCAAGAAGATTATGTCGCACTAGCCGGGGCCTTTCAAAAAGCCCCAGCAACGTGGAAAAGCGTCTTAATCCCGAGTAAGAACAACCGCAGGCGGTGACACCCACATGCAACATGCAACTTGCAACGTGCAGCATGCCACATGTCAGATATAGCCTGCTGCAACAGCGAAAACTTGCTCATCCCACAAAAACAGGACTTACTATCCCATATGGTAAGCCTTTGACATCAAAGAGGGGCAGGAAAATTATTAAAAATTAATTCATTTTATCCGGGAATGGTAAATCAAAGACTATTAACAAGAAAGTTATGCGAGTTAAGCTCGTTATAAGTTTATAACAAAAATTCGTCTAGTTTTGTCTGCTGGCAGAGAAAAGTTGGCATGTTAAATATAAAAAATAAATGAATTTAAAATGATTTTATGCAACTGTAACTTGATCCAAACCGTGTTTTCCTGTGCAAATGCCTCTTAAATATTTCCCAGACATTAAGTGTAATGGATATTCACTTACCCCAAGATGTTGTTTCCCCCAAAAACATTCCCTGATCTTTCCGATGAGTTGGTTTTAAGAGCACTTAGTGGCTGTTTTAAGGACACCTTGTCTCCCCTCTTTTTGGCTTAAACAATTTCGGGTTTTTCCAGCTCCCAGGGAAAGGCACCGAAAGAAAGCACAAAATTAGAAAAAAAAGGAACGCTTGTAGCAACTTTTTTTCATATGTATGCGCTGTTTTTTTTCTCCGTTTTTCGATTCTTTTTTTACAATTTTTACATTTTTTTTGTTGACTTGGCTGGCTGGGCTGTCTTGTCTGTCTTCTTTTTTTTGTGCCCACTCCCCCTATTTCCTGTGCCACTTTCCACTTGCCGCTCTCGTAACTTTTGCTAGTGCGGCGACATCTGCCAATGTTTTGAACATTGCAACACACACGCTAGAGGACAAACTCCTTGGCAAAATAATGAAAAAGTAACTCAAAGTCGTATTTGTATTTTCTTCAGCTTTTCTGTCCCTGTCGCCCGTTTCCGTCCGCTCTGTCCCCCTCTGTTTTCTGTTTTTGGTATTGGGATATCTCAAAGTCGAACTCTTCCATCATGGAGGTTAAAGGCAAGTCAGCCTGTTTTGGAAATTGGTGCGAGTAATTGGTTTGTTAGAACAAAACTTATGGCACACACACACGCGCGCGTGCAGGAGCATCGCCCCCTCGAAGTTGTTTCTGTCACTGGACATGGGCAAAGTTTTCCCGGGGACTCACCTGGCACGAGATGAACAAACGGACGGACAGACAACCTAATAATAATCTGCATGCCAAGCTGAGAAACTTAAAAACATGTCACAGACTTTTCGGTTTACAGATTTTCGCAGGCTGCACACACAACTTTGCGTCGGCACACTGAAAGAAAATATTGAACAAATTGCAATTTAAAAACGGTTCCAAGCTTACTTTAATTCCCACAAAAGAGAGCAAGCTCTTTTCTAATATTATTTTGGATCCAGAAAACAAAATACATTACAATATCTATATTGTAATCTTTAATTAATTAATTAAGTTATAAACATTATTTATGTAATAAGTATAAAATGAGATTGATAAGAATGTTTTCTTCCCTATTTTTAGCAGTGTAGAGGTAGAGGTCCCGTTCTAAGTCCTGGTCTGAGTCCCGACTTGAATCCGGGTCGTGGGACAGCCCATGGCGAGGAGTCGAGATTCAGATACACGTCTAACATGTCACTGACACACACGAAGTAGCTGCAGTTTGGTGCCGCCGGGGGTCAAAGGGGAATGGCGGCGCGCACAAAGGTTAAAAAGCAATTTTTCGAAATGTCAGCATACAAAATTTCATTACAAATTTGTTGCCTTCATTTTTTTTGTTTTATTTTTTTGCACTGCCCACATCGTCTGTTCTTTGGATTGGCTTGGGTTAACCGTAGGGCATGTTTATCTGGAGACTATTTGGAGAAAACCTTTGATGAAAAAGGATTAAGTTAATTACTTTAAAAGCAACAGCTTAATTTCTTTGTTTTTGATGATATAACTTTAACAAATATTTAAAGCTCCGTGTTGGATAACGCATAGTAAAACAAAACCGGAGCTCCTTGACTGAACTCCTTGGAAAACTTGCGATACAAGCTCCTTAAGAAATGTATTTTCCCAAAAAAAAACTAACATAATTTATGATTATTAATAACAATAATAGGAAATATGCATATATGCAAAGTGCCCAAACGACCGCACACACAAGTGGGCGAACAGTCACGGACACGAAGGGAAAATCGACGTTTAAAAAGGATTTGCCTTGCTAAACATTTTGAGATGCCTTAAGCTATTCAAAAATTACATCACTCGAGTAAATACGAGCGAGACACTCGAAGGGAAAATTGTGCACGATATGTATGTGTATGCGTTGCGAGCTCTGAGTTCACGAGTTTCCGAGTCCTGAAAGTCCTGAGATGCACGATTAATGGCAACGAGAAATGTAATGTAGCGAATATGCGAGAGTTGCCGTCCTGATTTCAAAATGGGGCTCTGCCAAGGGAAGGGACGGGGGATGGTGGAGAGAGGGGGAGTGGAAAAGGGCAAGCCAGGCGAACGGAAAACAGGGAAAGCAAAACAAAAGGCGGCGCTGGAAAAACAACGCCAAGCGGTTCAATGCTCGACCGCTGGCGTTCGCCTGATTTAACCATGCATTGGGTCAGAACTCAGGACTCGAAATTGAGGACTGCGGACTGAGAACTGAGAACTGAGGACTCGGCCGCAGACAGAGGACCTCGTCCTGGTCCTCGACATCATCGAGAAATGAAAACAACTCAAGCGAAAATACAATCATATTTTTATTGCCGGCTGGTTGGCTGCATTTCGAGGCGAGCCCAAGGAAGCGGACACATTGCCGAACGGCGAAAAAGGGTCGGGTGGCATATCAAGGACCTCCGGCAAGGAGCGGGCGGGTCATTCGTTCCACACGGTGAAAAAATGGCAATCTCTGGTCATTAAATATTTCTTATCAGCAGGAGCCACAGAAAACACTAGAGTTTGCACATTACTTTTAAAAATGTGGAACAGTATGTGGGAAAAACACAACAAGTTGTACCAAAAACTGTCTTTAAAATTTAATATTATGAAAAATATTTCACTCCGTCATTCTATTATTTAACTCAAAAATTGATTCGTTGCTACACTGAAGGATATTTTTTTTTTTCAGTGAAGCAATTGTCGTTTGCTCGCTCGTTTAGTCGATTATTCTTGGAGGCGTTTTTCTTAATAGCAACTCAGAGAAATACAAAAACCAAAAAAATAAAACAACAAGTGGTGAAACAATAACAATGGGAAGAGCAATAACAGTCAGGACTCAAGGGGTGGACGGGTGGCTGGGTCACCAAGTGAAATGAATTAAAACTGAATCAAAACATCTGGACACACGACCGAAAGACAACAGACGAAAAACTGACGGACTGTGGAAAAAACGGAGAGTTTTCATCATTTATTCAAACTGAAGAAGATGAATGAATGGCTTGGATGACTGAGTGATTAAATTGTTAAACGAATCAGCGGACGAGTGGATAATTGAGAGGTTGAGAATCAGTGAGAAAATAAGGACTTCCACTTAATTAAGTGAAATATGCAGAGTGAGAAATAATTCAATAAAATATAATTATACATAAAGCAATTATGTATAATTAAGGAATGCAACTACACTCTCTTTTATTCACTTTGGGTTCACCTGCGGAAATGTCACTGAAAACTTGAAACATACATCTGAAAAGGAAAGCATAAATAAAACAATGTCTGCTGAATGTGATGTATGTATTTGGCTTACAAATCAAGTATTCAATTATCCCAGAATATTTGAGACACCGCTTCATTAAGTGAAGCAATTCCCACTGAGGACCTGGGCAACTCCCTTTATCAACTCCCCTGATTCGATGAGTTAACTTTGAGTTATTTGCGAATTGATTTCCGCCCACTGCAACCCAGTGCAGCCCACTACAGAAATGGCCCCAAGTCCCCAAAAGAAGCCACTTACCTGTCTCTGGGAATGGAACTATCAATGCGGCTGGCCGCACTTCAGCTACATCAGCTCCAATCCTTGTCCTGTCTCCGGGAAAACCTGAGGTAAAGCCGAGGAAAACCATCGGGGAGGGACGGGGACGGTGGGGAAAATATGCAAGCCAAGCAATTTGCATTTGCACACCGCAAACGGTGAAGCAAAACTTAAGAACACAGCAGACAAGGACAACAAGTGCTGCAAGGAATATGCTAAATTACGAAAAGACAAAAAACCAAACACGGCGCACGAAAAAAGAATGGCAGAAAGAATAAACTTTGTTAGACTCCCCCGACCGCTCTCTAAAAAAGTATTCTCGAGAAGTTTCCCAAAGTCGAGTTGAAATCTGGAACCTGCTTCCCAGGCTAACGACAAATGGCTTGCTTGCAGGACTAACAGATACCTATTAATCGATTTTTTTGCGTATATAAACACGGATCGGAAATGAATCAATGAGAAGTTAATAACGAATGGTAAGCTATTTAGAATTTCACAATTTCAATTCTTCAATGCAATGAAGCTAGTCATATTATTTAGCAAAATATTTAAGAACATATATAGCAATTATTATTATTTAATATTTAATTAAATCCAAATATTTGCGCATACTTCTTCAAAAGTCCCTTACACCCCATTTTGTCACTTCTACTGGGTATTAAAATCCCTTTTGCAAAAGGAGTTATAAAGGGGATGGGAAGATTGCCTTTCTTTCGGACAGTCCTTCTGCAACACGTAAAAATACTAGATATATTAATTGTTTATCGACGACATAACATCAAAATAATATGAAAGTAGAATTATACAGCTATTGAAATATAAATATAGTTGATTGAACAGCTACTTTTCACTCCACTTGCCTTGCACATGAAAATGTATTCAATTCAATTTGGTTGAATATCCGTTTGAGGACAAGTACTTTCTCTCAGTGCACTTGTCGTGTCAAGGTAGAAGGCAAATAATCAGAGACCTCAGCTCCGAGCATCCTTGTTGTGTGCTGTTATTGAAAATAGTTTTACAATTTATAGAGTACCCCCTGCCACAGCGACGCCCCCTTCTCCATTATCCCGCCCCCTTTGGCAGTGTCTCACCTGGCCTTTGTCTGGTCGGTGGGCGTGGCACTGCGGCTGGGCGCCCACAGCTCTTTGCATGACAAAGGCTCCTTGCGGTTGCCAGGTCCTTCAGAATGTCAGATTCAACTGTCGGCTCAAAAGTGGGTGGACGAACGAGTGGGGCTTCCTAAGGACCTGACTCCTGGGTCCTGGGCCCTGAATCCCGAGTCCACTATACTTGTCTCCGGCGACGGCATCGCACTCCATCTAAGCTGATTTGTCGGCTTACGGCCAAGTCACACAAGATGGCCATAACCAAAGTTTGGTTATGTGTAAGGAATCCCATCAAGTGATGTTATGTGCCAAGGAGATACCAAATGATCTGCTGGTTTATAATGCACAGAATCGGAATGATTTGAAAAGCTCAAAGAAAACGATACCAATAATTGAGAATAGTTATTTCAGAAGGTATACATTTCAAATGATTACTTTAAATAATTAGTAATTTTATTCATTATAATGTTTAGTAATAGCTACCTACATTGATGGCAACATTGTGTGTAGTATCATTAATATCCATTTCAGCTGTATTAACTATTTTGAAGCTGCTATTTAGTATCATATGTACATTCATACCAATCTGCAGAAATCATTAATCTAAATTGAGGCGAAGAGAAACTCTGTCGATCCCGGGATCCAACCTGAAATTAACATAATTTATCGCTTATTGAATCAATCGAAGTTCCAGCTTGTCAACCACCTTTGCCTCCATTTCCTCATTTTCTCAAGTTTCCCCCGGAGAATGAGGGCGGGAAAATTGAGAGATTGGCCGTTTAAAAAAGCGAGCCACGTAGAAAGATTACATGAATTCGTAATAAAAAACTACTGTCAGCTTGCATCAGGGAACTTTCCATCATTTCCCCGGCAAGTGCGGAACCGGAAGGAAAATCTTGGGGAATGGGGAGTGCAGATTTGATTTGGGTGTTGGCGTCTAGTAAATCCGCTGGGGATATATCCGAAACATACGAACACACACACACACACACACAGAGTGGATTCTCCATTGGAATGTTTTGCTATTTTGCGATTGAGCTGTCCAAATGCGCCTTTTAATGTAATCTCTTACGGATTTGTTTTGACAGGAGTGCCGCACACCCACATCCCACGGAATCGCCCACATCCCACGGCAAAACACCCCGTCTCCACCTACCATTTTGTGCGAATTTCTTTTCATCCAATGCATATGAAATGGGTGCGGATAAGTCTGGTTATGTTTTCTTGGGACCGAGTGCTTTATGCTTAGGTATACTTTCATCATAAATATTAGATTACTCGAGCGTATGTAATTTATTATATTAGATTTGAAACGGCCAATTCAATTGGGGAATGCCGAAACAAAAAAACTGATAAATTTTGAACCGTTGTTATAATGGACGACCAACTCCATCGACCGGAAGTGAACAATAAAAAAATATATGTTTAAGCTAATCTTATTAGTAACATTTTAAGCAAGCAATTCATTTTGAAGCTGTAGGGTGATAATACATACATAATGTAATCGAAATTAATATTAACCATTTATATCATCCATGCATTTTAAGGCATTCTTGCCCACTTTAAATTATTATTACAATTAATCTAAAAATTAGTTTTGTCAATTATTTTTGGCCCGAGGTAAATTCAATAAGATTGAACTGTCTGGCGAAATTGCAAAGTTCGTTTTTATAGTGGCACATAAAATAATCAAGTTTATTGTGGACCCCGGGGAGCTAATTTCCGAATCATAACACCATATCCCATCGCCGCTTGTTGGGTTAACTATGATATGTAAATGCTGGGGATGCTGGGGATGCCATCCAGTGGAGGCGCTGATGCAGATGCGTGTGATGTGTGTGTTTTCTGAGCTGCAGATTGCAGGGAACTGCTGGGCTGGCAATCCGATTTACATATTACTAAAGGGAAAGTCTGCTTTGAATAAACTTCCCACACTTATCCGCCCAGTTCCCCTACCCGCTTTTTCCCAGTGTACGTGTGTGCGTGTGTGTGCAGTTTTTAAATTTGCAAACATGAGCATGTAAATTTGCAATGAATAAATTAACTGGAGTCAAACTGCTCCTTCCCCCCCATCCTCTAGTTTTTTGAGAAGCGTTCTTGTGACGCTTCTCAACACTTTCGCTATTTATTAAAATATAAATTGACTTTTCAACTCACGCCTCCATCAAACAAACACATATAAATTACGTAAGGCCTATAAACATTAATTATTTGAATAAATTAAAAAACCGATTAACCTCTAATAACGAAGTGGGAATATTTAGGACCACAACTTCATTCTTAATCTTATCAATAAAAAATGCGCAGCCCAGCCAGCAGCTTTATTCTCTGTTTTAATCACTTCGTATTATGCAGTGTCCTTGAGGAGTGAGTGGGTGGCTTAGCTGGCTGGGTGGGGTGTTAACAAAGTGTTTGCCAAAGGCCCGGCAAAAGGAAAACAATCACGTGGCCAAGAGACAGACAGGCCTGTTCGGGCAGCCTGACAACGAACGGCAACTCTTTTTATGCCCCTTACTTACGTAGGGTAAAAGGGTATATCAGATTATTAAACAGTATGTAATAGGTAGAAGGAAGTATTACCTACAGTAAAAATTATCATTTATTCTTCTTTTTTGCCAATTTCTATCGATATGCCAAAAAACGTTTGCACTGCCACAACAGGTATCTGATAGTCGAGCGGCTGGACTATAACTTTCTGTCTTGTTATTTCTTATTTTTGCAATATCAACAATAACAAGATCCTGCAGATGAAAATGCACGGAAAGCAAAAAAGTTGCAATATAAAACATGCACATAAATAAAATAAATTGTTTTAAACGTAAAAACATATATTACTTTAACCCTATGTATGCATATTGAAACTTATGTATATCCTTATTTTCATGACCACATTTTCGCTCTGTGCACTCAAAAAAATCTGTAGGATGCGGACAGACGGAGAAGATATGGCAGACGTAGCGGCCAGACTCAGACTCCGAGCTGGATTTGGATTCGAGATTGGGATTGGGATGGGAAAACGTCAACGGCAGTCGCGGCGACAACGATACGACAACTTCAGGACGAATTCTGGAGGGGAAAACTTCGTCTGCCACCCAGGCCACCCCCTAAACTCCGCCCAGCACAACAACAACAGCGAGCAGCAGAAGCAGCAGCAAAAAAAAAACACAACGAGCCGAGAAAACTCAATTAAACTTTTGTAATTACAGCTAAAACGGAAGAAGATATTTATCCAGTATAATTGCATTGAAGGCAAATGAAAGAAAAGGAAAGCCAGAAAAACAACAAGAACGAGACACACACACACTGGCTGGGAAAAAAAGAAAAACCAAAGACCAGGGCGAAAGAAAGCTGGGAAAATAAATAAATAAAGGATGCCAGGAGACAAGAAATGGGCGACAGGATAAGCAGATGCCACTTGGATCAGTCCAAGGACGGATACTAGAGCAGATTCCATGTAGGCGAGTGTTCACAATCAATTGTTTTGACCCTGAAAGATCAACAAGTTTCACAGGGAAAATCCTTTTATCGATTTGTTTTCGATTAATATAGTTGAATATAGTTTTACTTTCCATAGAAACACTAACACTAACTTACAGTGATCGGAGATTTTTTATAAGCCATTTCAGAACGCAAAATACCCAAACGAATGACACGGTTAAGCTGATGATATCTGATTTGTTTTTCGCCCGAATCCATTTATCATTTTCGATAGGAAAATGTTTTCAATTGTCCGTGTCGTCGATTGTCCGTCCGGTTTGTCTGCTGATGAAGACATTAATTTGATGCAAATCGCGTCAACTGAACACAATCGAAGTGCTAATTGCGCTTCTTTCAATGGACAATCCGACACCGACGTGCCGCCCACTTTTGCCGCCCTCGTTCTCCAACAATTTTCCCAGCAATTTCCCAATCCTATTTTCCCACCTTCTTGGCCTCGCTCCACAATGAACGCTAACAAACAGCAGCCAATCGCCGCCCCACATCCTGACATCCAAGCTGGCGATGATGATTGTGATGATGATGCTGCAGGAGATGGGGTTGCGGATGCGGATGCGGATGCGAATGCGAATGCGGATGGGAATGATGATGATGATGAGGTGGCCGGGTCAGGTGAACTGCAGCTCCAACTCCAGCTCGAAGGACTCTGGACGCCGGACACTCATTCCCCTGCAGTCCAATCACTTCACTTCATTATGTATGCGCGACACAGACAATGGGCCACTGATGGACGTGCTGCAATTGCACTGCCACTAGTGGCTAGTAGCTCCAACTAGTGGCTAGTTGCTCCTGCGCCAGCTACTGCTACTGCCACGGCCAACTCCTGGCCACCGCAAACATAGACGTTCCATTTCCAGCCACTTTGGCACTGCTCAAAATAAATAATCACCACAGGGCATCCACTTACAAATTAATTTAGCGTAGAATGGTAATAATAATGCATTCGGAAAATATGGTATCACATATTAGCACATTAGCAGTAAAAGTTATCGGTGAGCTTACACAAAGCAATTAAATTTTATAAAATATATAAATATAAGATCTATCTTACCTATAATCATGCTTACTTACTTACTTAAAATTCGTTACATAAAATCCGTCTTCTCATCATTAGCTCGCTATAGTACAGCATTGCAAACTTTGATATAAAGCTATAAATACTATATTTAATCATCAAGAATTCTCTTTTTTTCAGTGCATGAAACTGAATGCATCGCATTCCTGTGAACCTGAGCGGTTGTTGCTACTATGACTTCGACTGAATAAAATGTTTTGTAAATCTGAAACGCTTGTCTATAAACGGGGCATGTGTTTGTGTGTACGGGTGTGCACACCTCAACCCCCTGAAAGCCCCTCTGAAAAGTACCCTCTTGACCATTTCCGGTGGGGGCAACACCTTTGCACCACCTGCATGCCGAGCGGAGTCAAATTGCCGAGCATGCGGTGCTAGTTTATCTATTTGCCTGCCTGACCAGCTTGTTAAGTTTTCTCTTCAGCCGACTGACCCCCTCTTTTCACTACGTTTTTCCCGCACTTTTCCCTTTCTCCTGGAAAAGCCACAAGTGACGGGAAGCAATGCCGAGAGTCGAGTTCCTGAAAAAGGGCGAGACCGTAAAGGCGAAAGGCTCGTCACACTTTGAAATATTTTCGAAATTAAGATCAATTCACTACGAAAATAAGACAGATGCTAAAAGATTTTAGCTAGCAATCTACATATGATGAGTCAACCCGTAATCCATCACCCGTTTCAAAGTTCGATATTTATATTTTATATACGTTTGTAAGAATTTAGAAGCTCTATTGTCGATTAGGCCCCTTTTTGCTCAGTGTCCTGCCCCAGCTCGCTCCCATCTCCGGCTGAAAATGCAGTTGTTCATCATCAAAAAGACGATGCTCGAAACTTTATGTTCGACCAACTCACACCAACTGGCCAACTCTCAGGTTTCAGGGTTTCCCGGATGGCAGTAGCTGCAAATGGCAAACGGCATCATCAAAGTGCCATTGGCAAAGTTATCTGGCCGCTTGTAATTTAATGTGGGCGTTACTATAAAAACTCGACCATTTTGTGCCACACTGCTGGATGCTGTTCCTCCATCAGCCATGACTATATAGCATAGTAGTCCATACCCATTCGCAATTCCACTCCATATCGCCTCTTTTTCGACTCCGCACAGATTGGATTTGCAAACGCAATTTTCGCTTACACAACATTATTTTAATGTAATTTTTCTATTTATTGCTGGGCACTCCTTTGGGCTGGACCCAAATTGCATTCAAGAAAATGTTGGCCAAACATTGTAGGTTTAAAAAATTGTTGCAGTCTTTGGAGAAATAGTATTACTTATACATTTTCCACACTGCAATTTAAAGTAAATATAATAGTAATATTTGCATCAATATTAATAAAATCCAACAAATGCCTTAACAAATCGTACTAAATTAGTCTGATCTTTCAGTTCACTTAAGTTTGAAGTCTTTGGCTTTAGTTGCAAAAGCGTTAGGAACCAGAGCCACCCTGCAAAAAGGGCATCATTTATATGCAACATTTTTTACACGCTCGCCGATATTATAGATTTAAGTGCACACATTAAGCCGGGTTATACGCAGTGCCCACATTGGAGCCATTATTATGAATACGCGCGGCTCTATTCAATTTTATAAGCTCTTTGCATATAAAACAAAACAATACACAGGACCTTCGGCTAAGTGCAATGTGGCTACATAGCCATATAGCCACGTCAAATTCCATCCATTTGCCCTTTTAATAGGGGTGGGGGGATTGCCACGGAAATGTTTTCATAAAAGCCGACGACCAAGGCAACAATTTATGAGGCCTTCTTCATGTCAGTTGGCTGCTCATTAAATCCCCGTTCGTATTTTCGCATCCCATCCGAATTCATTTCATCCAAGTATGGCCATCAAAGTCGATTACCTAGAAAATGGCCAGCATGCCAATCGATTAAGTTGCATTAGTCCAGCAGGCGCAAAGGTCCACAATGATTTCGATGTCCAGGCTTGCAGGATTCCAGGGTCCAGGGTGTTATGTCCTTCGTTCAAAGTTCAGAGCTCGTTTTCGGTGCCCTGGTGGCACTCGGTTGATTGTCAAATTACATTATCATCCTCGTAAAGGAGCAGCGTCTGTGTTTTGACAGCTGTTTTTGGCTATTGACATTCGCTTCTTGACAAAACACCCGCACATGTGGACCCAGCAACTCGACTCCTGGAACCATTGACCACTGGAACTCCTAACCCGAACCCTAAGACATATTTTCGAAGTACACGGCGGGGCACAGGCACCGCAGTTAGATGGAACAAATTTAATGATTTTGTGTAAAATTTAGTAGCTCGAAGGCATAGAAAGTCGTGCGCGTTGTCATTTAGACAGTGAATTTAATTTAGTTAATTGTGGTCAAGATTGCTCGGTCAAAATCAAGCTTAAGTCCCCAGCTTTTCGCAGTGTTTGCAGCTCCCTCTGCGGAGCGACGATATTTAGTAGCAGGCAAATGGCCGGCGTTTTTATGGCCAGGCATCAAAGTTAATTTGGCCCAGAGTCCAGGGCTTCGGGCTTTACGGTCTGGAACTCTTTGAAGAACTTCGGGCTGGCTACGTTGAAAGTTCGGCAGCCCTGCAAGTGAAAAAGTTGCCCTTTGCTCACCAAAAATCAGGCTGGCAAAAGTTTAACATTTTACCTGGGCAACAAAATCAACTGCCAACGAGTATGTGAACTCTGACCCCGCCCCCTCTCTAATTCGTTCGCCTTCGCTCCGGTGAAAGTTCAATAATAAAAATCACTTTTATTGCTCAATATATTCTAATTACGATAATTTCCACGTAAACGCAACAAAACTTGACTAATTTCAGTGGCGGCAAAGGAGCAAGGAGCCTGCCTTTTGGGCCGTTGTTAATTCATGAAGTGTCCCTGATAAAGTGTAATTATTCCATGAATATCGAAAAAGTGTTCACCTTGCGGTCGTCGTGAGTAGTTCCACAAAAAGAAAAACCAAATAAAAACGGGGGGAGCCAAAGGAGTCTGGATGGACTGGCTGTGTGTGATTTTATGGTAATTTGCGTGTAATGAAAACTAATAGCAATTGATTGTACGACGTGTACGACTGCCACGGACCCTTTTGCAGCCCCCTTCATATCCGGAAAATCACCCAGTGGTGACCCCACTGTCTTGGAATGGAAATTGTCGCTGACTAAGTAAACAAACGGGACTGACACCTGATAATGGTTATATATTGTACGCACTCCATTTCCCCAACCAAAATCATTGTCATGTGTGTGTGTGTGTGTGTGTGCACATCCGTTCCAGCTGTGGTCATCAAAATGTTTTGGCCTAATCCAGCCGGAATCCAGGGGCTCAGAAAGCTGACTCATTTGGCCGAAGCCTTTGTGCGAAAACCCATATAAACCGTAGTTATTATAGTTTACGTAAATTATTATTATATTCACGTTGGGCTTGTGCTTTGCTGGGCAATACTTTAAGACATTTGCATGGACTTGTGAGTGTATCAATAACGTTTTAAAATGCACACAAAATTAAATACTTGCTAACTTGGCTGTTCGGACTTTCATTTTCCACTGGCAGGTGGAAAAAAAAAGAAATAATACACGGGAAAAGCAAACCATAATGACCAACAAATGCCAGGTGCAGAATTTCAGAGATTGTATCCACTGCTTTCCACCTGGCAAAAATCCTTGCAGCATGCAATCTCCGCCATCTTGATGCATCCTTATAATTCGCATGGCATGCAACCGACATTTGTTGGATGCCACACGAATCCTTTCGTCCGGGATACATTCTCTTTCTATTCTACTTATAAACCCCTAGCACGCGACTATCCATTATCCATTAGATCAGGCGAACTTAAAGATGGCAAAGAGCTCTTCAACGTGGTGAGACCACAGTTTGCGGCAAGGAAAGTTGCAAACATTTTTGCTTGATTAACTTTTGAAATGAATATCAATACACAATATCGCAAAATGTGTATAGAAAACAACAATGGGGGCAGAAGGACGAGATGCAGATACAGATACGGATACATAAGTGTGGCAATATGGGCAAGCATTTTCATTATTGTCTGGCCAACTGATTTATGCCATTCAATTCGCTTTCGGCAGACAAACCGCCGGAAAATGAAGCCCATGAATCAGTAGTGTGGCCAATTCGGAATACAAATGCCGAACAGCAGCAGCTGTTGACCCCCGACCTCTGACCCACCGACTCCCCCTTGCACACATACATGGCCCAATCCCCTTTCCGATTCACTCAGAAGTTAAACGATAAAGTTTTCCCAGCTCGATGGCCTTGACTCGAAACTCAATCATTGTTTGGCTCGGTGTTTGACCAATGGGCAATGGCAAAGTCGAAGTCAAATCGGAGATGTCCCGCTGACAGTCCGGCGGATGGGCTTCCGTCCGGATTGTCCGGCAATATCCGATGGTGTCCAAGGAGTTGCAGGGGTTAAACAGGGGTCAAGTTGCCATTTGTGGAGAGCAGTGATATTATGCCAGTGATATGAACAATCATTCCTCGTTCTTTAGCAATTACCTAAGATCATTTTTAAATCAAATAAAATTCCAAACATATCACAAACAATGAGTCCAAATATCCCAATATATTTTGTTGACGTAGATTAATATGAACGCCTTATGAAAATTGATGGGTCCATTTTACACAGTTTATTGATTTAATGCAAGGAAAACGAACAAACAAATCAAGAGGAATGTCATGCACTTCTGTAGAAGTGTTCAATTTTTGGGACTTAAGAATATTTTGCAAGTGCCAAAGTTTCTGGGCTCTCTCTCTACCTCTGTTTTTGTTTGTATAGATTAAAATTAACAAAATACATAAATAAACATTCAGTTTGGTGAAAATGAGAGGGCGCACGCCCATTCCAAAAACAAAAGCTCTTGCAGCTTTTTTGGAAAATTTTTTGGGCATCGAATAAGAAGATTTCCTATAAAACGAAGCCATTCTTTGATTTTGGTAGGTAGGTAGGTAGGTTTTGTTAATATATATTAATTATATCCATATAAAAAGTTGTTATGCTTATCTTTGTAACATATCTAATATAAATGTTGTGAAACTTCAAGGATGCAAATCTGCAAATTTTAATTATAAATTTTGTTAATATATATTAATTATATCCATATAAAAAGTTGTTATGCTAATCTTTGTAACATATCGAATATAAATGTTGTGAAACTTCAAGGATGCAAATCTGCAAAGGGAACTACCTTTATATTAATTTTTTTGTTTTGTTTGTGAGCCTATAATAAATTCTCTTGGTACAGTGAAGCTTTCGACTGCGACTCTCTCACGCTCTCTCTCTATCTCTGTAGCTCTCTCTCTCTCACTGGCCATCTCTGCCATATGATCAAGAACTAGCCAAAGAAAATTGAAAAGGAAAATGTTAAAAGAGCACATGATCGGTGGAGCTGGTGGCCTGCATATACGAAACTCATACTGTCTATATGGAGGAGGAAGACAGAAACCGAAACAAAAACAGAATCGAGAACCGAAAGAAACCGCGATCGCTGGGCTTTCTCTCTGGATCCGACGGATACGTGGGATTTGCGGATACACAGATGCGGATACCGATATACAGATACATATTCAGATCGGGCACGTTCTCAGATATAGTAGTCTCCGGGTATATCACTTTCAGATACGGATGCTGTGCGCTCCCGTGCGAACGCAGCGTTCAAACAGAGCGGAAGATTCCGCGTTGACGTTGTATCTTTGTATCTGACAGATACTCGAATCTATTTATTATTACTTTCTGCGGCTGGCTTTTTGTATTGTTCCACGTTGTTGCCATTTCGGTGTGTTCTTGTTTTGCTTTATTAAGAATTTCGTGGTTTTTCGACCGTACACAACTACATAATATATCGTTAAATTATTTAGTTTTCTTTTTGTTTGTTTTGTCGCGCCACACACAAAATTATGGAATGTGCAACGTGGCGGATGCGTGATGCAGCCAAGTAAATGTGCGTGCAAATTAACTATCGACTACGAGTTTCTTTCTATTTTTTTTAAGTGAAAGTGATGGTGATGGTGAAAGTGCAAAGCAGAGAGAGAGATTTTTGGTGTTTGAATTTCCACACCTGTGCACCTGGCCAAAAAGGCTTTCCCCCTGGCATGACGTCACACACACATAGAACTATATACGGATATATAGACAATATATATATGTACTAATATATATATATAAATATATAAACATATATATATATAGGGGGGAATAGAGAGAAGGCTAAAGAACGCTCTGGCAACCGCACAATCATACAGTCAATTTGCGCTGTGTTTTTCGGGGCATTAAAACAAAAGCATTTCACTACGAAATATTTATTATCGTGTGTACCAATGTGGAATGTGTTTATAGTAGCCCCCAAAAGTCCAGATTCGAAATCGCCTTTATTTTCCAAACTCACCCACACTTACATTTTCCAATTTGTTCACATTTTCCTGTGTGCGTGTATGTGTGTTTTCATTGCACCCCTCTCTCTCCGCCCCACAAATAGATTTTGGACACGTGCTAAGAGCTGGAATCCTTCGATCATTCAGAATAATTCCGCCATATAAACTGCTTGTCATCTCTGATGGCCCACTCGATAATCAATCAACAAAAAGAAACTGGCAGCGGAAATAAGAAAAAACCAAAATGTATCTGCGGTGTGAAATCAGTTCATTAACGAAATCGATCGTGTGAGTTTGGACATTACGATTCTAACACCGATGTTTACATACATTGCTTAAAGGTGAGTGATTGTCGGGAGCCGAAAGGTAAATATCTGTGTTTGAATTCAACGTTGATGGAAAGTTTTGCATTTCTTATCCCAGGAATCAAATACAAAACGTATTGAGCAGATGTGTGTAATTTGTATATAATTATATTAGTCAGTTCAACAATAGTGCCAAAGCTTGATAATTTAAATTGCCATTGCCAAACAATTTTGTATGATAGAAATTGAAAGCATCGAGAGAAAAAACAGTCAAAACAAATAAAAACAATTCCAGCTTTTCCTATAAATGGGACACACAATTGTGTATTAAGTAAACAAACATTTTTTTAATAGCCACTTATTCCACAAGAGTATATAAGCTACTTAACTACTTATATTAATACAAATATAAATTCAGAATTACCAATTAAATTAGTAACAATGTCTTACTTGGCCTTCTTTGGCATTGTCAGTTGTGTACATATGCACTCTTCAAGGGCACCCAGATTCAAATGAAAATATCTTTCGGATCCATAATGGCTTTAGCCTCGATCGGCCTAAAAACCTTAACCCTGAATCGGAATGTATAGCTTCCATCCTTTCGATGGTTGCCTCACTATTGGCACATCTTGTTTGTGTTTTTATCATATCCGGCAATCAATTGGCACGCTATCTCGCACAATTCGCCACTTAATTTCTATTTTTAATAACATTAACAACAAACATGGCATGGAGGGCGGCCGGAGGCGTGGCGGGGGCGTCCAAAAAGTATTCACAACAAATTCTAAATGAATCAAGCGCTTATTTTTATTTTGGTGGCGCGTCGAAGCAGCAACAGAGAAATCATATTTTTAAACGTTTGCCAATGGATTCCCTCCAAGAATTTCGCCTGAGTGTGTGGAGCTGTAAAATTTCAAAATACATTTATCGGCCTCTCCAGTTCAACTTTTCCAAGCAAAACGCCCAAAAAGATATATTAGAATAAATCAAAGAAAAGGGGGAAAAACATTCAATGCAAGAAAGACTCTGAGTACATACCATACCTAAAGAATGCCTAATCCGACTTGATTCCGCTGAATCAAAAGCTATTTCGACCAAACGAATACTTCTCAGAAAATGTGAACTTTATAGTCCTAGATATTTTACTCGATGACAGAAAAGATTGAGTTGCCCTGAACTGAATAAATGCAGCTAAGCAACCAATTAAAACCAGATTTTACAAACTTATTGATCATTTAAATGATTAAAATCTTATGAAAAATTAAATGTGAATAAATATAAATTAGATGGAATTTCAAAATATTAATTATTACAATAAAGGGATTAACTAAAATGAAAAGTATTCATTCGCCACAGATTTCTCACTGTGTAATTAATAGAGACAAATAGTTCCTGAGGTTTCTTCACCCTCATCAACGTCTGCCCCACCCCCTTTCCACCATTTTTCAATGTCATTTCGCATACGTGACACACTTCCCTAGGGCGGGGGGAAAGGGGGGATCAAAAGTGGGAAGTACTTTCAAAAGAGGGGGGCTGGAGGCCACGATATAATATCAAGGCACGATCCACAACAAAACTGGCAGTTGTAGCAGCTACCGATTGTGTATACCATACACTTACATATACAGAGGTGGTCAAAAGTATTTACACAACGAGCTTTTTTTTCAATTGTCAACTAATTGAAAAAAAAGCTCGTTGTGTAAATACTTTTGACCACCTCTGTATATTCTTTTGATATTCCCCTGCCTTTGTTGGCTTTCAGATATCCATCAACGAGGCTTTAAACGTGGCCAACACAGTTGTGGCAAAAATGCCAGTACACCGAAAGCAGGATACCACATACAGCTGACTAAAAATGCTAGCTGTTTATTTAATATAAATATAAAAGAAAACGCCTTGTACGCGCCATAAAGCCGCTAGCGAAACACAAACCAGAAGCCCCCGGAATACGGCCCAAAAACCTGGGGGATCATATCGAATGTGGATGGGATTTGGATTCGGATTCGGATACCGGGAGATCACAAGATGATGTTCACACGTGCCCAGGTGCGCAAACAGAAGACCAGCAACTCGAGCAGCCAGCGACCACGGAGCTCGGGAGGATCGTCCCGCCATGAGGTGACTATCAATATGAATTCCATTTAAATTATGCTTAAGCTATAAGTAGTTTTGCATGTATAGCTATTTTATATAATTAATTAATTAATATTAACAAATTCCAAGTGAATCTTAAAATGTATGCCAAAAATATTAAAAGAAAAGTGAACTGACTTGTTTGCCTAGTCATTACTAGCTAATTAACAATTAATATGTATATATTTACACATTGAGAGCATTCAAGCAATGTTTTTGCCACATTTTTGTTCAACAATTTAAAAGAATAAAACTAATGTGTAAACACAAACACAAGTGTTTTTCCGGTATTTACCTTAAAGCAGGAGTGCTTTTGGTATTTTATAAAAGTGGGCTATTTGGCTATTAAATGGTACAACACCTCTGGCAAAGGAAAAATTTGCAATTCCAACAAAATTACAATTTATTTATTTTTTCAATGTTTTATTAAATATTTGCCAAAAGCTTTATATGTATTTGGGACCATGTTAAATGGTAAAATGATTAACTTACTATAAGACTTGCTGTTCATAGTAGTTATTAAATTGTTTTGTTGCTCTACATAGCCAATTTTAATTTTAATTTAATACTGATTATTTTTGTTTTTTTTTCTAGACACGCTACAAACAGAGCTCCACCAGCAGTAGTGGAGCAGGCAGTGGCCTGAGTGGCGCCAGTGGAGCCTCCGGCGCCCGAAGGGATCAGTATCGGGACAGGGATCACTATGGAAAGCATTCCTTTGAGCTGCCACGCCAGCACTCCAAGGAGGAGGCCTATCATCGGGATCGGGAGAGCAGTGCCGGTGGTGGCGACAGGGGCGAAAGGAGTGGCATTGGTGGCAATGGTGGCGGCGTCACCGGCGGTGGCGTCTACGTGGACAGAAGAACTCGCCCGAGGAGCATAACCAATCGCCGGGGGGCGATCAAACATCAGAAGTGAGTTTGAACAAAAATTATGGAGCTAAAATGAAAGTAAAATAGAAATTTACAGAACAGAAAAACCAGTTTTTAAAAGCAATTGATTACAACTTAAGATAAATTGCAGTTCACATTACCCTTTGAATTAAATCAAAAATGTATAAATAAATAAAAACACATTTCCAGAAGTAATACTTTCATTTTGGAGCATTGTATTTTACTATTGTTATTAATCTTTACTTTCTTTTATGTTTTCTACAGAACCCACGACATCAATGGTCATCGTTTTGTGGCCAAATTCTTTCGCCAGCCCACCTTTTGTGCCTTCTGCAATTTGTTTCTCTGGGGATTTGGCAAGCAGGGCTATCAGTGCATTAGTAAGTTAATACCCTGCACTAAAATTCGAAACATTAATGCAATGCCAACATTTTCAGTTTGCCAAACGGTGGTGCACAAAAAGTGCCATGATAAGCTCCTGGGTAAATGTTCCGGTTCCGTCTTCACCTCAGCCAGTACAATTGTAGGTGTTATTGTAAAGTTAATTAACTTAAATTCCTTTAACAATTTGTATCAATTTAGTTACTACGCGAACGTTTCAAGATCGATATGCCACATCGGTTTAAGCCGCACACTTTTATGTCGCCGACTTTTTGTGACCATTGCGGATCTTTAATGGGTGGATTTTTCATTCAGGGCCTCAAATGCGAAGGTAAGTCTTCGCCAATTTATATTACAGAATTATAAGCACTTTATTAGTCAAATCAAATTTAGATTTAAAATGTTTTTGTTTAACTCCTTCAAAGTTGCAATAAACCAATTTTAACTTGGCATCAATAATTCTAAACCGTATAACTATAAAATAAATGTAATACATATTTCTAATTACATTTCTAAATCTAAATTTTTATGAGACTGTATTAAGTGCTATAATCTTAGAGAAAGTAAGTTCTTAACTCAATTCTGTTGCGATTTTCATTGGCTACATTGGCTCGAGCTTTTGGCAGGTGGCACCATCTGTGCCAGAGGTAAACCGCAAAGCTTTTACAAAAAGCTTCCCCGATTCTTTAGTGGTCATAACAACCCCAGAATTTTGGGCTTATTCCCAGCCACAAAATGTAACGGTCAGCAAAAATAATGGGTATTGTTGAGGCTTAATAGATTTTTGCTATAATTGTTATTAAAGGTTCCGACGAAGAAAAATATCTCCTACAAACGGAATTTTAGTCATAGCTTCGCTAAAAATTGTCATATAGATGAAAGAATAACTGTTTTGAGCAGCTAATTACCAATGCTAACGATCCCTATCACTTTTTGACGGATTTAGGAAAATTAATTTTTGGCCAAATTTTCGCATTTTTTGTAAGGGGTAACATCATCAAAATTTGCAAAAAATGGCGAAAAAATTGAATTCCGTTTTTTTAAAACAGTTTGATTGAAAATTTAATTACGAGCTCCTCAAGGTATGACATTCCGTATTCAGGCAATTATTTTCAAAGTTGTGGCAAAAAAACGGATTATTGATGACCGAAATTCGGAAAAACGGCTTTTGCCAAAAACGTGATTTTAAAAACGGAATTTTTATCATAACTTCCCTAAAAATTGTCATATAGATGAAAGAATAGCTGTTTTGAGCAGCTAATTACCAATGCTAACGATCCCTATCACTTTTTGACGGATTTAGAAAATGTTATTTTTGAGTCAATTTTTGAATTTTTTGTAAGGGGTAACATCATCAAAATTTGCAAAAAATGGCGAAAAAATAAATTTCCCATGTTTCAACACAGTTTGATTGCAAATTTAATTACGAGCTCAACGAGCTATGATATTCTATGGTGAGACACTTACTTTTAAAGTTGTGGCCAAAAAACTGAATATTTTATTAGTGAAATTTTAAAAAAGTGTTTTTGCAAAAAAAAATATTTCCGATTGGAATTTTCATCATATCTTGGCTAAATATGGTCATAAAGCTAAAAGAATAACTGTTTCGAGCAGCTAATTACCAATGCTAACGATCCCTATCACTTTTTAAAGAATTTAGGAAAATTTATTTTTGGTTCAATTTTCGCATTTTTTCATCAAAATTTGAAAAAATGGTCAAAAAATAGAATTTCCATTTTTGAACATAGTTTAATTGGAAATTAAATTACGAGCTCAATGAGGTATAACATTCCATATTCGGGCAATTATTTTTTAAGTTGTGGCAAAAAAACGGATTATTTGATGACAGAAATTCGAAACACGGCTTTTGCCAAAAACCTTATATTTGGATTTGGATTTTTGCTACATGTTGTATCTATAATTTACATTTCTAAATGTAAACTAAAATAAATTACCTTTTAAAATTAAAATGTTAAAATTTTCGACGAAGAAAAACATTTCTTATGAAATATATAAGCCGACCCATTTGACGTTCCCCGATAAATTCTTGAAATTATCATGAACAGTACATTTTTCTGGAAAAATGAAATGACAATCATTACATTCAACTTTTAAGAACCATTTTTTATGCCAACACTGCGTATGAGTAATATCGTTGTACTCATTACACATTGTACATTTATGAAATTTCTGCACTGCTGGAATTGCAATGAAAAGCAAACGCACTTAAGTTACATATATGCAATTTTCTCCAATGGTGTCGTAATTTTTCAAACCGAAACGAGGGCCTTTCATTATGCAGGTGCATGAAATTGTGCAATACATTTGCTCTTTTTATTCGACGAACAAAGGAATAAATACTTTCACTCGATGTGTGTGCGATCAAAGCGGAAATAATGCGAAAGCCAGATTAAGCTGAAATCGCTATATATAATAGATGGTTAGACAGATAGCCAGACTGCATTAGAAATCAATTTATTGCGACTCTGCCAACACAAGACATGCGAAAAAGGGGAAAAAAAAACATGGCGTACCGAACAAGACGAAAATACAACGCAGCCAGAAGAGATTCCGTGATATTCGACTGACAGGATACCTATTAATATTTATGGCATAGCCCTTAGTCTCAAAGAGTACATATATTATCACAGTTATAGTGTTTTACAAACTATTATATCGCTTATAACTTAATTTGTATTGCTATTTAGGCATCGAAAAAATATTGCACATATTTTTAGCTCTTATTTTTGCAAATCATCGATAGATAAATAAATTATTATTTACCACAAAATAATATTTTAATAACAAGACAATATCAGGAAGTACACACTTCAACTAGATATAGCATAACCTTCAATTATTATCAGTTGATTATTTTATTTAAGTTTAATTCGGTTTATATATTTTAAATAAAAGCCTGAAAGGCAATAAAAATGCACTTAGTTTAGCATTTGGAAAGTGCTTAGCACAAACAGAAGCATTTAAAAACATATAAAAGGATTTATTTTTGTAAGTTTACCAAGTGGTTTCGTTTTAAGGGGTATTAAAACTTAATAACCCATTAACTGGATATGAAAGCGAATATGTTTTCTTAAGTGAAAGAGTACGCCCATGGATATGCACTTTGGCAACTGGCGGGACAGGAATGCAGTGCAAAAATATCGCACACCGAAATATATACATATATATATGTGCATTCAGCCGATCTCCCCGCGACTCACTATAAATCGCAAAGATTAAGTACTGGGGCAGAGGATAAATAAAACAAAAACCACAAATAAGAAAGAAGAGCATGTTGCAGTTCTATTTCTAGTTGTTTGGCGCTTTCCAACTGTCTCTTCCTCTTGCTCGGGGATCTATAAATGTACTTTGCGGAACCGAAAAGCGTCACCATTAGCATCGCATCTACGATTCCGAGTGCTACGGGTAGTACATCTCATGTGAGATACATCCTACGTGCGGCATTTCTGGCATTTGTTTTCGATTTCCTCGCTTTCTATTTGCGGGGGGAAGGGAGGGGTGGATGGACAAATTTAGCCAAACATCTCGATAGCAGGTGCTACCAACAGGCAGATTGATGATGGCCCAAAAGGATCCTAGCCACTTTTGCCATAAGCCATGTACAACGATGTTTGCCATCATTGGATTTTCAATAAAATAAGATACAAAGTCATTAGTTCAATCCATATAAAATCCATATAAAAAATAAGGTTATTAAGACATTGTTGATTTCAAACTCTTTAAGGATGCTTTCAACTCAGCTTACATTGTAAACTGTTATATTTTGTTCCATATATTTTCATATAGAAAAAGTATTAAAGATCTTGCTTAGACTTTTCTCGACATTCCAGTCTTGCAATACCCACATTTCTTTTCACTTTCTGCAATCTCAAAGCATCTCAATTTGTTGAAATTGTCATTTCACTGTACATCGCTCAGATGAACACTTTGATGTTTGATTACACTTGCCTAATTCGTTTAATTTATGGCTTATACACATTTTAGTGACAATTAATTGGTCACACATTTTATGACAGCAATCCCCACATTGCTTGTTCTCTTTTTCAGCCCATGTCTATTTCTATCGCTACTTTGAATTGAGATGGTTTTTAGCTCGTTGTCAGTTTTATTTATTTGCAAAAAATAAAACAAAAGTAGTGATGTTGCTATATGTTTTCTATTGTTTAAGGACTATCCCTTTAACTATGTTTTCGAATACCCGAAATGTTAAAAGTATCTTTGTATCTTTGAATGTTACACTACACATTGCACTTATCTAGTGAAAAGTCTCAAATGCCAGGTCCTATTTGCTTGTAATAAACAAGTGCGATATATGTTGCCATACCTATTTTAGTTAATTGTTCCGCATATCTTATGGACTCTCTTCTTCGCTCAATTCTTCGGAAGAATCTCCCATATGAGTTCTTCGCTCTTTCGCCGTTTTCGCTTTTACTTTCGCTGTGCAAAAACGAGGAACGGCATTTTGAAAGACGTCAAAAATGTTTTTTGATGCTTTTTCGAAATTCGAAAAACCGCTCGCCTTCGTGTGAAATTTATGGCAGACTAGAAATTTCGTGTGGTTGTGTTGAAAATTGTGAGGGGGCATATTTCGAAATTGGCAGACACGTAGAGATAATTGAAAGAAGAGGAAAATGATGATCTGGGCCTGTGCCTCAACACGGATACAGATGCAGATGAACACAAGATACAGATACAAGACACAGAGATACTGCTGCCAAGTTAGCCTCTCTCTCACACAGATGGACTTCGAATTTTCCCGTGAAAATCATCGACATGTGTGTGTGTGCGTGTGTGCTTGTGAGTTCAGAAATCGGAATTGAAAATATTCTGCGCTGCCTTTCACATTTCTGTAGTTTCCGTTAATGCGTTCGCCTCGTCGAGTTAGCTCCTTTGAATTTTTTCCTGTGTCGCGCTGACGGTAAAAATCATAACAAAAAATAATTGTTGCTCACAAGAGCATTCGAATGTACCAAAAAAAATCTATACCTTGTGTTTAAAGTGGCTAATAAAAAACGAAATAATTATATTACGGTACAACATAGAAGCAACAACGACAAAATTGTCAGCAATTTATGCGTGGAAATAGCTGAGGAAAATCGCAGACAACGACTCGTGAGCGCTTACGTCATGCGAAAAAATTTATCTCCTACATCGGATTATATATCTATATCTATATGGCACATGTGGGCTAAAGACGAAAGCCAATAATAAACATATTATGTATCGAGCGAAAAAAGTCCATTGGAATAATTGAAAAGCCATCGATTCCAGCTGACCTTCAGCCAATGACAGTTCAATTTCAAATCCATATCTAATGGCTATTTTGCGGTATTTAAAAATCTAGCACTTTAGCATAAAACTTCACTGGAAACGCTTTGTTTATTGAGTCGCATAAACAAATCGGATAGCTTTCATTTTTCAAATGAATAAAAATGGCTATCAATCTTTTTGATATCCATTTGAATTTTCTACCAAAGTTTAGCTGATTCAGACTGTTACAAAGAATTCCTTAAATAGTAACCGAAAGTAATGTTTTCAATAAAAAATTAATGAATATTTATTAAGATAAATTACCAAACTATTTCCATTTTAAAACGTATACTTAGAAACAGGTTCTGTAATATTTCTGCATATTTAAAATATTAATTGCCTAAGAAATCTGTAAGAAAGTTGGCTAATTTCGTTTAATTTCGATCGCAGCGTTTTGTTCGATCTGGCGACATTAAACCTTTGGGCCAATTAGGCAATAATTAATGTGACTTCGGTATTGCCAAATGCTGGCACATTATGACAGCCGTTTTGAAATCTCTAAAAATTGTATAATTAAACTGCGGCAGCGTCGAAGGGAAAGATACATATGCAGATACATGAACGACAGCCCCAAAAATACATATTTCAAGCAAGCGTTAACCTGTGAAGAATAAACTGAAGTGCCACCGAATTTATGGTCGAATCTCTGTGTCCGTTCACAATCTAAATTTATCATCTTGCCCAATTGAATGTGGGATTAGTCTGGTTAAAGGCCGCAATGGCCATTAAATTGAGTTATTGACATCGAATTGGCTTAGCCGGAAATCGAATTGGAAATGAACAGATCGGCAATCGAATCGGTTTATTTAGTTAATGATAGACAAATGGCCGAATGAGGAAGTACAGTGTGCTTCCAAGCAGTTTATCTAGGCCAAATCCTTATAATTTCTAATCAATTTTGACTTTTTACACATACAATAAATTATTTCAATAATTAAATATATGCTGTTATAAAATTTTGTTAGCAAATTACTTTTATTAGCTTGTAGTGTAGTAGTTCGCCATTAAAGTCAAAACTAGCTATGACTGTGCCATTTAGATAAAGATATTTATGTGTACATCCGAATACAGCGTAATTACGATTAAAATATGAGAGCCTAAACGAACCGAAGGAAACAATTAAGCTAAAAGCAGCGGAAAAGCGCCGGAAAATAAGCAAACCAAAAATTCAAACCGAAGGTTTTCTTCGTGTATTGTGATTTTTTGTTTTTGTTTTTTTTTTTTTTTTTGTTTTGTTTGAGTGGCTGCTGCAAAATGCCTCTGTATTCGGATTCAACCAACTACTACTATAGTGGCGGCAGCAGTCAGCTGTATTCGCCGTACTATAGTTCCGGCTTGGGTCTCAACTTGGGCATGGGATCCTCACCAGGATCAAGCTATACGTCCAGCTACAATCGCTCGTATCCGGCCAGCTATATGGTGCCCCTGAGTCCCTCCTCGCCGAGATCGCCGAGCAGTTATTCCAGTGGCAGCTCCGGCGGCAGTAGCTCCCTCCATGGCCTGGGCTCCAGATATCAACCCAAACTGACCACGATTACGGAGACGGGTCGGCACAGTGGTCATAGCAGCCTAATGCCTCTGACCAGGATTAACTCACCGAAATACAGCAGCTCGGTGACCACTCCGAGTTATGGTTCATCGGGCGCCAGTAGTCGGTACATACCAGCCAGACCCATTGCCATCAATACGGCGGATATCGATGTGAGCTCCTCGCGATATCGCAGGGCAGTGCCATCCAAGTCGCAGGAAAAGGAGCAGCCCAAGGAGGAGGTGAAGCCAAAGGAGCAGAAGGAGCAGGCGGAGGAGGAGGTTAAGCCTTCTCCCAAGGAAACACCAGCCGAAAGTTCAGATGCAGGTGCCGAAACCAGACCCAATCGTAGGTCAACCATCAGGAGAAATCGTCCGGTTGTAAGACTATCTACCATACGAAGACGCAGCAAGGATCGCAGTGCCGAGAGTCCCAAGAAGGAGCAAGTGCAGGAGCATCAATTCAGGGATCTGCCACCTGCCACCGAGCCCAGTTTGAGTTGGCGTCAAAAGTTGGCCGAAGAATTGGCAGCCTTTCCAGTGACCAGCAATAAAAAGTCACCCGGCGAATTGCTTCGCGAGAGATTCTATATAAAAGATGAGAAGGAGGAACCAACCAATTTCAATAGAGCCCAAATCCAAGAGCTTGTCCAACCACAAAGTGCTCATAAAACTTCGACTCCGGAAGTGGAGATAAGTGCCAAAAAAGAAGTGGATGACGAAAAGGAGGATGACTCCGATAAACAGGAACAGGAACTGGAGGAAATGCAGGAGACCATTCGTCGTTTGAGTTTGGTCCAATGTCCGACATTTCATGACATTTGCGAGGATATTTCATCCGATAAAATTGATGATGATCTGAATGCCGGAGAACTCAGACGCAGGGCCTCCATTATTCAGGAGCAAGAACAGGAAATACTAAATAAATTGCAGAAATCGAACTCCGGCAGCTTTCAGTTGATCCACCTGGAACGTAGATCCAGTCACGATAGTACCACCACAAACGATGAAGATCTCAAGGAGAGATCCAAAAGGCGGTCCAAGAAGAGTAAGAAGATGCGCCACAAGATCACCGCCATTGTTGAGGTGGAAAATGCGCCCCAAGCTCAGCCAGTGGAGCATATGCCCAGTGTTTTGGAGTTGAATGAGGAATCCCTATTAATACAACCATTGACTTCCGGTTCCGGTTCGAGTTCCACTCCAACTCCCAGTCCGAAGCCGAAGTTCACCGTAAATGTGGAGACTGTGGAGGAGCATCATCAGATACACAAGATCTTCAAGTTGCCCAAGAAAAAGACAGTGCCCAAGGATCAGGACGATTCGTCTTTGCCCGAAGGTTTCATGAAAGCTGCGCCCAAAACAACCAAGACATCGCCTCTGAAGAAAGCAAATAAGCAGCAACATGTGAATGAGGCGCAGATTTTCACCTTTGATGAGGCAGCCATACAACAGCAGCAACAAGTGCAGCAGCAGCAACAAGCGCAGCCGCAACCGGAACTACCTAAAACCGAGGGCAAGGTCGAGGGTGTGGCTACGCCCAAGCCCATTCGTAAGGCTATACAGAAATCGGAGAGCGGCGAGGACTTTTGGTCACAGATCGGTTCTAGGGAAACGCTATACATGACCAATCGCAAAAAGGTCTTTAACATGCGACAAGAGCAACAGGAGCAACTCCTGGAGGAGGAATCGCCTAAATCACCAGCAACGCCAAAGGCAGCAAAGACAGATTTAAAGACACCAACAACTCCCAAGCTCAAATCGGAAATTCTCATTGAGCTGAAGACAACACCTTCCATTGTGTCCACAAGTGGCAAATCGGAAACTCAAAAGGTACCATCAACACCACTTACTCCAACGGTTGTAAAAACTAACCAAGTCGAAGCAAAGAAAGTAGGATCAATCGATACTTCAAGTGAAGCACCTGCTAGTGCAATATCAAAAGCTGCTGAATCTCCAAAATTAAAATCCGAAAATGATAATAATAAGGCCAAGCCGACAATGACTAAAAAAGACTTGCCAAAACTAAAAACGGCAGAAGACACTAAGCCAACAATAACAACCAAAGCGACAACTGCAACACCAACGATGGCCTCACCAAAAACAACACAAACTAAGGAAGAAATATCACAAAAAACAGAAAGTGCAGCTACATCACAAATAAAGGCCGATAAACCAACAGCACTGCAAGTAAAACCACAAGAACTAACGAAAGTAGCAGCACCCACAACACCACAAGCTAAAATAGAAACACCACCGAAGGATTCACCAGCAAGAAAGATTGTAACACCTACCACACCACCAGCTAAAGTAGAAACACCAACTAAGGATTCTCCAACAAGAAAGATTGTCCCACCAACAACACCACAGGCAAAGGTCGAAACACCGACAAAGGATTCCCCAACAAGAAAGATTGCAACGCCAGCTGCATCAACAACATCACCACTAACAACACCACAAAAAACACCGCAAGCCAAGGCAGCAACAGATGAGCCCAAGTCAACACCAGCAGCACCAAAGACAACAATGGCCAAGATCAGCATGACAACAATGGCAGGAACAACTGTTGCCGAGGCAGGAAAAACAATCTCACCCAAGGGGATCAAGCAATCTGGCAACGCCGTAGCCATGCCAGCAGCAACACCAACCACACCAACAACAGCAACAGGCAAATCAAAATTGAACGAAACAGCAGGGCCAAAAATAAATAGCGGGCAGCCGGCCAAGTCACCTGAACAACAACAGGCAACGGCAGCCGCAGTCGAAACGAAAATAAATAAAACAACGGACAAGGAACAACAGCAGCAGCAGCAGCCGCAGCAACAGCAGCAACAACTGATCGACACGGCAGCAACATTGGTGCCACAAACGGAAACCAAAACGAAATTGACGGAAGCCGCTGAGCCAACGGGCAAGTCAAAGGTGCAATCACCGAAAACGACAAAGCCAAAAAGTGCCGGCAAAACAAATGTTGGCAAAAAGAAGGCTGCAACGCCAGCAGCAGCAGCAGCAGCAGCCGCCGCACCAGCAGCAGCAACAGAAGCTGTTACAGCTTTGTCTGAGAGCAATGTGACCCCAATCAATGCCGATCAATTTATAACGCTGGCCCCCACAAAGGCGGCCAAAACATCACCGAACAAGCAGCAAGCATTGCAATTGCAACAGCAACATGAGGAGCAGCAGCGGCAGCAGCAACAGGCCACAAATGCGTCATCGCCGGCGGCAACTGGCGATGCAACCACAACGCCCACAACAATAACAATTGGTGTTGCTGCTGTTAATGTTGCTGCTGTTGCTGTTGCTGCTGCTGCTGCTGCTGCTACTGATGCTGCTGCTGATGCGACTACCTCGCTCAGCAGCAACAACAGCTGCGGCGAAGGCGTCGGCAATAATTTATCAAAGTTTGCAACAGTATCGAATTTGGCACAGTGTCTGCGAGACGTTGATGCCGAGCTAGACGACTATATACCCTCGTCGGCGGAAAATAGCCAAGAAGACGACGACGACGACGGGAGCGGCAGCAGTTCCGACGATTATTCCAGTGTTGACGGTTGTGCGAACTTAAGCGCCAGCATGAAAAAGAAACTGCGCAAGGAGAAAAAGAAGCAAAAGGCGAAAGCCGCCGCCGCCGAGGCGAAAAGGTTCGATCCGCACAAGAAGATCAAGATCGATACGACGAACAAGTGTTATGTGAAGGAGGAGGCGCCCAGGTATCCACTGGTGGCCACACCGCGCCCGCTGTGGAAGCGCGAGAAGATCGTCTACTCGGATGAGAATACGGACGATGAGAGCGGCAGCGAGGAGGGCAGCGGTGGCTCCTTGGACGAGGACAGCGACGATGAGAGCGGCGGCGAGGAGTGCAGCTCCACCAGCAGCAGCGCCAGTTCCGAGGATCTCGATGCGGTGGCCATGGCCACCAAGGGTGGTAGCTCCAATGCCACAACAGTGCTGGATTCGCCCAGTTCCAGCGGCTCAAACACCGGAACACTGGGTGTTCCCAGTGCTGGTAGTGGCGGTGGTGGTGGCGCCTCCACATCCAGCTCGCCGTCCATCATCCGGATGAGCACCTGCAGCAACGATTCCGGATTCGAAGGCGGCACCGCGCCCTCCAGTCCCAAGAAGATGTTAGGTAAGGCTGGCTGGCCGATTGGTCGTCGCAATCGATACCCTGCACGTTCATCTCGAAAAAATAGCGGACAAATCAGTCAATACACTGGGAAAAACGCAGAGCAAGCTAACTACTCAATTCAGAAATTTTTGATAGCAATAGGGCTAGTTTCCAATTTTAACTAGTACTATTAAATATATTTTTTATCCATATATAATATAATATATATATAATATCCATATTATATATAAATTATCCAATATTTACCAATATTCTTAGATATGGAAAATCTATGGAAAAAGCTTAAAAGGATTTTAGTAAAATATATTACATTTTAATAGTCTACATTTCATCACTGTTAAGAAATACAGAATTGTAATAATTATAGAATTGTTTTAAAATGCAATTGATAAAAGCTACTGCTCAGTTTTTTCCCAGTGTACATCAATTCTCACACCGTTCCCCTATTTCCTCCGCTGGTCACTTGAATGGGCGGCACGTGTCCGGATCAAAAAAGAGCTTTCGACTTACTTTTGACTATCCCAGGCATTTCGGAATGCCTTCGTTTTCACACAAGAAAAAAGAAAACACCGATCTATAGATATAAGATATATGAGGATTTTTGGGGAAAAGTAGAGAGACAAAGAAATAAACAAAGTCATAACGATCAATAGCTAGTATATCATCCGGGGCAAAGATGCCCCCGTCTATATAAATATATATTCTCGTCTAGTCGACGGCATAGTACTAAAATTGAGCCCAAACTGTTAACTAGGAAGTGCAAGTGCTGAAAATCATATTCAGCGGAAAATGCGAGTGGTTCAATGACCTGCAGCTGGAGAAAAAATTGTGAGTGATTGTTGAATATGAATATGCGGAGTTTTCCCATTTTTCTGGGACACTTTTATCTGGGTTAATTGAGTTTATAGATAAATTCTTTTATGGCTTTTTTTTAATGAAAAAATGTGCGGAACATGGGACTATTTTAATAGCCAAGTAATGATTTTATTATTACTTAAGATTTGTTCTGAGCTATAAGTGCTTTAATTTCTGTTTAAATTACTATATATTGTGTGTTAGTTTTCTTGGTATTCTCTTTGATGAAGATGTTGTTTCTATTTGTTAAGACTTTTGTCTTAGGTTCGTAATTTGTTGTAAGATGTAATTTTATTGAGTGGATTCATATTTGTGTATTATTTTTACCAAGTCATAAGTAACAATTTCTTCTTTTATGTGTTTTTATTTCTAAAAAAAACACACACTTTTCAAAGAGCGGATTTTAGTCCGCCTATTTTGTTTACGGTTTTATTTATTAGCATTGTTACTCATTTTGTGCGATAGTGAATTTGGGGAAGCGACTTCCTATTTCTATTGCTCGATTCGTGTTTTATGTAATTTTCGCCGCGAATTTTATCGTTGCTTACTGTTCCGTGGTGGCGTTTCCTTGATGTTTGTGCGAGAATTTGCTAGAGATCCGCTGCCAGAAGTCGCAAAAAGCGGCAAAGAGAAAGAATCTACAAGTTGGCATTTTACTTTTAGCCAAAACAACAAATGAAAACAAATTGTTTAGGTCATCATCGTGTCTGTCTGAGCGTCAAAGAGAAAGCTTTTGTGTACATAAATTCAGATATATCTGCAAAGATACTATATAGATTTAGACATCGCCTGCAGTTGTTTTAACCATACGTAAAAACAAAACAACGCAGTTATTGGCCATACATACAGTCAATTCACAGATTATATAAATTCGCCGTGCGGAGCGCGGAAAATCATTTGTTTTTTGTTCCGTCGCCACACTGCGTATACGTGATATCCGGCTATCCGCCTCATTTAGTTGGAAATTCAATCAAAGTGGGCAGCAAGAATTGCGGATTCGCATTGTTTATGCGAACAGAACCTCCCACCCCAAAATAATCGTCGGAAATTCATGTCTTTAAACCGATTGAAATGCACCGAGAACAATAATCATTTAAATGAATGGGAAATTTGTTTGAAAGCAAGAGCACTGTTTTTAGAAATTTCTCTCATTTTCAAAATGTTTGTGCCTTAGGATAATTTGGAAATCTAGCATTTTTGAAACTGAACAAATGAATTAATTATTAATAATTATAATTAACTTAACAATATCCATAAAAGAATTGTACTTGAATAAAGTGGGGACAAAATTGGGGAATTATTAACTTATTTGCCAAGTTAGTCTGAAAATTTTTGGTCTTGTACCTGGCTAATTTATACTATAAAACATCTTTGCCAGTACATTTTCAATACGAAAACATTTTGCTAGAGTCAAAAAAGCGTGCAGCCAATAAATCGCAACAGCAGATTGGGTAACCCGCGCAGTTTGCCGCAACAAAAATGTATTAATAATTTGTTTGCAATTAATTCCCCTCCAATGCGATGTTATGCGTGGGCCCCATCCACAATCACATCCACATCCACGTCCACGTCGAAATTTAAAATTTAAAAAATCGAATCGAAACACGCGAACAACCAGAATGTGACGTGAATTGTCACAAGAAATGCGAGCGGCTCACGGCCAATTTATGCGGTGTCAATCAGAAACTCATCGTTGAGGCACTCAACCACGTGAAGCGAGGTAAAAACCAGACAAAATGCACAAATCACACTCGAAATGGGAAATATGGAGGCCAAATAATATTCATATTTTTTGCCTCGAATTTATGGGTCCGATTTTGCTCTGAACAGAATTTATAATGTGTTAATAGAGCGACTGGAAACCAGGAAATAATTATTCTGGGGGAAGTCTTTCATATATGCATTTCGTGAGAGAAAAATCGTAGCAAAAAAATATAAAATATATATAAATTCGAAGAGCATTTAAAATGTAAATTTAAAAGGAAATTGCTTAAATAATGCAGTGCTGTGATTCATTAAGTTAATCTAAGCTATGTTAATAAAGAGCTATACATTTTTATTAGTTCTGTTAGCAAAATCGGGCCCAAAAAATATCAAATTTAATAGAGATCTTATAAAGATCCATGTGCTAGACCCCGACTAATTCTCCCGAATAATTAGGAGCCCGAGAAGCCCGTGACTCACCCAGCACTCCGCCCAGTTTGAATCCAGCCTATAAAATCGAGGCCAGCGAAGAACACGATGGTATGCCGATTAAATATGATATAAGTCCCACATATGTTGCCCAAATTCAAGTGACCATCGGAAGATCTCATCAACGAACATTATCTATCTGCATTCTGCTAACATATATATTTATTTTATTTTAACTAACTTTAACTTTTATTCCATGACTGCGGTCTCTCTCTTTCTGCAACTATAAACAAAAAAACCTTGCTGTCTCGATCGCACAGAAACATCATATACATATTCACAATTCCAAAAATCCGGACGTTTCACTGCGCCAGCAACAGTAATACCTAGATTTAAGAATTATTCGGTAGATGATTTCCACTTTCTGGCCGTTCTTGGCAAGGGAAGTTTCGGCAAGGTGAGTTGAGAATATGATATTCCATATTTTCTCGTCTAATTGCGAAATTTCGATACAGGTTCTGCTTGCTGAGCTGCGTGACACCACATACTACTATGCCATCAAGTGCCTGAAAAAGGATGTCGTCCTGGAGGATGACGATGTGGACTCCACGCTCATCGAACGCAAGGTCCTGGCCCTGGGCACCAAGCATCCGTATCTGTGTCATCTGTTTTGCACCTTCCAAACGGAGGTAAGCTAAATGAAATAATATAGGTTCAAATAAGAAATATATACAGTAGAAACCTGAGTGTATTGCCTAGCAACTCTTAAGAAAACCTAGACTTTGGGGTCACCGTAGTGCAATGACCCTTGGATAAAATTCAAATTTAACTTAAAAATATTTTAAAAAATTGTCTTTGCTCTGGAAAACTAGCCCAATCAGTTGAAGTCGTAATGTGGCTTACAAACTGATATTATCCAGCTAAAAATATTCAGACGAAGGTGTTACATGCGCCCCTTTAGCTTTCAATTAGAGGCAATTCTCAGGTGGGGGTCACCAGTCGAAGGTGTGTCTGCACTCTTGATCGATACTTATCATATAGAACAATCGATCGGGCGGGCTATTTATAGCCAGAGGAAAGGTAAAACGTTCTATTTTTGGATCACTGGGGTCTGGCCATCGATTGGGGCACACGACGTCGATCGGACATCATGTAGATCAGGGTGCCTTTATTTTGTTGTATTTGTTTTGTTTGGTTGTTTTTATTTTATTTTTTTTTTTTGTGTGTATGTGTGTTTTTCTCTCAATCCGAAAATTTGCATCTGCATCTGCAAATGCAACGTCTTGCATTGACACCGATTAGAAGGTATTTTAATTATTTATGACTTTGGGGGACGATCTCTCAATCTCAATCTCAATCGGAATCTCGATCTCTCGCTATATTATAGGTCTCTCGCCAGTTCTCGATCAGTTTGTTAACTTCTCGCTATATTTTCTATATATTTTCTGCCGCAGAGCCACTTGTTCTTTGTGATGGAGTACCTGAATGGCGGTGATCTCATGTTCCACATCCAGGAGAGCGGTCGCTTTTCCGAGGAGCGAGCCAGATTCTACGGGGCCGAAATCATCTCGGGCCTCAAATTCCTGCACAAAAAGGGCATTATCTATAGGTGGGCTCATATCACATTGCTTGTAACTATTTGATTTTATATATTTCTGGGCCATTTATAGGGATCTCAAACTGGATAATGTCCTGCTGGACTACGAGGGACATGTTCGCATTGCCGATTTTGGCATGTGCAAATTGCAAATCTATTTGGACAAGACGGCAGATAGCTTTTGCGGCACACCCGATTATATGGCGCCCGAAATCATTAAGGTATTAATCTGTTACTAACATGTAGTAGTCTTAATTTTATAGATTTAGCTACCTACTTTTAACGCTTACCTTTCTATTTGTAGGGTGAAAAGTACAATCAGAATGTGGATTGGTGGTCGTTTGGTGTGCTGCTCTACGAAATGCTGATTGGACAGTCGCCATTCAGTGGCTGCGATGAAGACGAGCTCTTCTGGTCCATTTGCAATGAAATTCCATGGTTCCCAGTTTACATATCCGCCGAGGCCACCGGGATTCTCAAGGGGGTAAGATAAATAAATCCATTTAATACAAATATAAATACTTTATAACACTTTCACACTAATAATACCTCGCAGTTGCTGGAGAAGGACTATACGAAGCGTATTGGTTCGCAGTACAGTCCGGCTGGTGATATAGCCGATCATATATTCTTCCGCCCGATCGACTGGGGTTTGCTGGAAAAGCGACAAATCGAGCCGCCCTTCAAGCCGCAAGTGGTGAGCATTTGATGGAGCTATTGCTTAATTAAGTAATTTTATTAATTTTGTGTGTGTTTTTTTTATTCGTCAGAAACACCCCCTGGATACCCAGTACTTCGATCGGGTCTTCACCAGGGAAAGGGTGCGTCTAACCCCCATCGACAAGGAGATACTGGCATCCATGGATCAGAAGCAGTTCCACGGTTTCACCTACACAAATCCTCACATCACCCTGGACTAGAGCCTAATTAATGTCCTAATTAATTATTTAGAGCAACAGTATTTGTATATGTAAATATTTATTATGGCCAAGAAAACATGAGATTAACAACCAAAGAATATTTGAAGTGAAATCGAAATTTTAATACCTTGTAGTTAAGCTTTGGAGCACATTGAAAATTCGTAATTCTAGTCAGTTAGCTATACGTTTATGTCTAAGTCTAATTGTACAGATATCCCTCCTCACATTTACCTATATATATATATATATATACGTATGCATATAAATCTTTTTTTTTGCAAATTATTTGTTCTAAATTTTAGTGCTTAAGCAAAGGTCTACGTCTATGAGAAATAAAAAATAAATAAAAAATACAAACATAATGCGGGCTTAATGTGGATATTCATGTTGAATAAAAACAATGTCAATCAAATGGGATTGTGATTTAGCTACCGTTACCAGCGCTTTCCGGTGATTATCAATTAATACAGTGCGTTTCGAAAAAGTAAGTCTTGCAACGAAATTAAGTTGTAAAGTCCATAATTTCCAAATAAATACAAAAGTGAAATTTAAAAGGCTCATTATGAACCCCACACTTTATTATAATGCTAAAGTGGACTTTTATTAAGTTCTTCGGTTATGTCACGCACTGTACCGGACTGTCCATATGCAAATGTGGAACAGTGAGAGTGATCAGCGGAGCGTTTGTCAACTGCAAAAGCCGGCTGAAGTGAAAATTCTGAGCCACGCTTTTCCACCTTGCTAATCTGCATAGAGAGTTTACTGCCTTTGTTTTTTTTAAAATTTTTTTTTTTTTTTGAATGCGGGTGTCTTTTGTCTTAATGCTAATGGGCCGGAGATGTGTGTGCTTATGGTTGTATTTGGTTTTTTGTTTGGGTCACCACCAGTGGCAGCGAGAGTGGACGGGTTATGTTTTAATGGCCATTGTAATGGCTCAACTGTCGGCTAGTGAACCAGTTTTAATGTCAATCCACACGAAGGCATTCAAAGAATTATTCTTCTCCACTCTGGCATAAATCAACACACTCACACACGCTGGACTCACTTGATGTTGTTAATAAATTTGTGTTGCCCATAACAAAATAGAGGAAATAATGGAAGAAAGAGCCACTTCAACAGGCCCCCAAACAATAAACGTCCAGTCCGCGGCCAGTTATGTTTTTATTTTCAATCCAAAGTGTTGGACATATCACGCACAGTGGTGCCAAGCTATGAACTTCTCATTAATTTATTCAACTAACATCTAAGCTACTAAAATGTATTCCTTATCAAACATGCAAGGATCTATTTTAAACCGATTAAGTGCAATGCTAGGTTTATATAAGTTTATTAAACATTTTTTTTAGTTTTTTTTTATAATATTTTACTGTCCTAACACTTTATAGTTAAATTCATATATTTTCTAAAATTTCCTCAAAACGTCTTTTATATTTAAAATAGCAAAGACAGTACTTTTTATATTAATTTTTAATTTAATTTGCATATATTTTGACCCACTGTGCGTTCGTGTACCGTACGGTATTTTCTCTAATTAATTCGCTTTTACGAGCGCAGTCAGCTGGCTTTAGGTTGATTTGAGCCGTGTATTTTTTAGTCCGTTCAGTTGGTGCAACACGGGCCTAGAACGCGCTGCTTTTTCGCTCCACTCTCGACCAAATAATCAACTTTATTTATTTTTTATTCGAGTGCTTATACTACCAGTGATCCTTGTGTAAAATGAGCTAACAACTGCCGGAAAATGCACACTTTGGGCCTTGTAATTCTGAGCCTTTTAGGCCTGGTCGAGAGTTATGGCCATCAGCCGCTACTGAGAAATATCATCAAAGTGCGAGCCAGCGGCTTCATGCCCTTCGAATCGGATTTACTGCTGCCATTGAATATCCTGCGGCAGTTGCAGTCCCACGACCGATCATCGCGCTACATTGGCCAGAGGCCAAAGCCCATAGTGAGGCCAAAGGTCAAGCAACAAATCAGATTGGAGAGAGCGCATCCTTTGCGGGAGGCCAAAGGTGTTCAGCTCTACAACCTGATCGATGACGATGGTGAACTACTGCTGAATCTCAAGGTTCACAACGATCAGAAGGGGACGGCACCGGCAAATTATCAGGAGGAGAAATACCAAAGCAGATACCAGAGCTACGATTCACCATGGATGCCCTCGAAATGGAGACCCACCAGCGAATTTCCGCTGGGTGTGACCTCCTCATCGCCACGCCCACTGCCCCTGCATCAGTATCTTGGCCAAAACACAAATCGCATCGATCAAAATACGGCGAAAAGGAGGCGGCAGGATATATGGCCACACAAATAATAACTAAATTATATAATATTTGCATATTTACCATAACTCATTTTAATTGTTTATTCTTAAACATCACAGCACCCAGAGCACATTCACATTTATGGACCTGATTTTAAGCAAAATCTCAATGATATTCATTTGAATTTTTGATAAAAAAGAACTAATGATCCTTAAATATTTTCTAATATTTTAAAACAAATTATATTAAAGCCAAATGATGGAATACTAGTTCTAAAAATGCATAAGATAATTGAAAATAGAAAAAAAAAAGTTATAATTTATTTTCTTTCTACATTAAGTCAAAAGAACCAAAAAAAAAACTAATAACCTAATCTCGAGCTTAAAATTAAGCCACATCGTTCAAAAGAATCCACAAGATACAAAATGTACTACACACATACAAAATAATCCATAAGACACAAGAACACGCTACAACATAATCCACCAGACACGAAATACGTTTCGAAACATAAAAATAAACGTTAAGATACACATAAATATATCCATTAGATGCGACATATATATATCTATAATGAACATAAGCCCGCCGATGAAAAGGTCGTTGAGCTACCGCTAAATTGGATGACTGTGATTATGCTAATATGGGTCGGTCGATTCGAGTTGAAAGTGAAATTGAAACGCGAATCGAAAGTGACTGAGCCGCATGAATGGAATCAAATGAAAATGAATAAAATGCTAATTCACACAGCCTAACTAACCGTGAATACAGGGGAATTAGAATGCATAAAGAATGGGTTTTTTAATCAAATAATCAAATGATCAATGATACGTTAATTCGCCATCAATCAGAACTTTCCAACTATTTGTTCAAACATTCTCGTATGCTGCAAACATACTTTCCAAAACTTTGGGCGCCCATATATCACAGAATATCCGAATGGTTTATAATTTACAGATGGTATATTTGTTCAAAGGGTGAGGTTAAATGGGAACAACATTAAAAAAACATGGGAAATGAAAAAAAAGGAGACCTAAAATTACTTAACAAGACTCAAGGATCAGTATGGCTCGAATCGAATGGCATGGAATCACTTCCAGCTGGAGGATGGGGGCAGATATCCGGGCTGGGGAGCGGATACGGGGGGCAGGTACTCATTGCTGGGCGGCAGGTATTCGTTGCTGATGATGGGGGCGGGTCCGTGGCCGTGGGCGTGGCCACCCTCCTCGTGAATGACCTTGATGGTCTTGACCTCTTCGAATCCGCCGTGCGAGTGACCGTGTCCGTGATCGTGGCCGCCATGGCTGTGACCGCCCTCCTCATGGATCACCTTGACCACCTTCACTTCCTCGTGGCCACCATGTCCATGTCCATGGCCGGAGAAGCCACCGGAGTAGCCACCGGCATAGCCGCCGCCGCCGCCCAAAGCGTGTCCTTCCTCGTGGATGACCTTAACGGTCTTGACCTCCTGGTGACCGCCGCCGGAGTAGCCACCATGGCCGCCAGAGTAGCCACCATGTCCGCCAGAGTAACCGCCATGACCGCCAGCCTCCTGGTGGATGACCTTCACAGTCTTAACCTCCTGATGACCGCCGGAGAATCCACCGTGGGAGTAGCCACCGCCGTGTCCGTGGCCATGACCGCCCTCCTCATGGATGACCTTGACCAATTTCACCTCCTGATGGCCACCATGTCCGTGTCCATGGCCGGCAAGGCCTCCGGTATAACCGCCGCCGCCCAGGGCATGTCCTTCCTCATGGATGACCTTAACGGTCTTCACCTCCTGGTGTCCACCACCAGAGTAGCCACCGTGACCACCAGAGTAACCGCCATGACCGCCGGCATAGCCGCCAGCTTCCTGCTGAATAACCTTGATGGTCTTGATCTCCTGGTGGCCGCCGCCAGAGTAGCCTCCATGGCCACCAGAGTAACCGCCATGACCGCCGCCGCCGGAGTAGCCGCCACCCTCCTGGTGGATCACCTGGATGGTCTTCACCTCCTGGTGGCCACCACCGCCGCCGCCGGAACCGATTCCATAGCTGTAGCCACCGCCACCGCCACCACCGCCGGATCCGCCAATGAAGCCAGCCGATGCGGTGGCAGCCAACGTAGCCAGGAGACACACAAAGATCTGTAAATAATTCGATGTTGCAATTATTAAATATATAAAATATAAAAAAAAATTATCAACTTGTGTTTTTTTTTCATGATTTTGGGCTTTGTTGTTGTGTCCTTCTTTTTTTTTTTGGGTAATTTTTTAACTTTTTATATTTTGAAACTGATTTTGTCGAGCAGACTCACCTTCATTGCTGGAAGTTTCTTGCTTGGGGGTTGAAAACTATGGAACTTCACGTAGCAGAAGAGGAAGCCAACTGATGCTCCAATCCGAGCGATCCGCGGTTTATATAGCAGCCGGATTGCGAGATGCTCCGTCTGCTGTGAACTGGCTTTCGTCATCTTGCTGCCCACCACTCTTTTGACCACCAACCCGAAAGCCATCTCCGTCCATCTGGATTCGAGTTGGTCCAACAACAAACGCATCGACGGCTGGCAAATGCAAATGAGTCCGGTGGAAAAAAAATGGGAAACATAGCAGTTCCATAATTGGGACCAGCCGCCGAAATTAATCCGCCGGGCATGAACGAACCGCTTAATGATGGTGACCCCGCCCCCCGTAGGTCACCTGATCGATGGGCTAGGTCAGTTCATTTCAGTTGAGTTCAGGTCGGATTAACACTTTCCCAATGCAGGCCCAAGGAAATGCATTTTCAGAAATAACGAACAATCAATTAATAAGGGGAAGTACCATCCTCAAATGGCAAACCCAATCCCAAATATATATATCTATATATCTATTTAGCTATATATCTATCTATATCTATATACAAAATAAAGTTATTAACTAAAAGGCAGAAAATAAACTAATTTAGAAAAAATGTATATAAAGCGGACTATATTGTTAAAAAGAAGATAAGATTAGATATGTTCTTTCAACAATACCCATAAAAGTACCATATAAGTTCTATAAGATTTCAAGTTCTTTAAATCTTTCCTCGTTTCTTAAATGTAAGTTTAACTAAAATATACATTAATATAAAAATATATAAGAGCTTTTCTTTTGATGCTAAATAGAAATAAAAAAAAAGATAAAAATGCTGAAAAATACATATGATAGAATAAACAATTTAATTTATTACACGTCAGCTCATTTGCACTTAAATATTTTATAACTTGCCAAAACTATAAAACAAAATAGATAAAAAAAAAGACAAACCCATTATAAAGTAAATTAAAGCGTATGCAAATTATTGCAATAATTTCGCTATCACTTCGCATTCATTCGAAATTTGAAGATACGTTTAAAGTATAACGAGTCCACTGCCCCCGAGAGCCCCGCCCCCTTTTGATTGCCCAACTTTGGGAATTGTGTAAAAGCAAAATGCCAAACAGCCGAAATCTGGGAAGCAATAGATGTCGAAAAAAAGAAGAAGCCGCGAAATGTTTTGCCTCAAAGGGCGAATGAATCCAATGCGAAGCAAACCGACGAAAAGGCAATTTGAGTCATTTAAATAATATTACAATATCAAATTGGGTTTGCAGCCAACCGATTAATCACATCCGACAAGGGACAACCCCCAACAGATGTTGGAAACCCAACAAATCGACTGCAGAAGATAGGAATCCAAACATCGACAATCCAAGTGCTCTACAAGCTGAAATACCGGGGAAGAGTATTGTTTATACAACAGTTATGGAACTTCATAAGCCTGTCATATAAAATAATAATAATAACAGATGCACAAGAATACTTCAAAGATACAAGATACATGAGCTATACCAATACCTATGTTTAAACGATAGCATTTTTCCAACACTATCAATGGCCATTTTCAAAATATTTTGTTCTAGCCCAAAAACTTACTCTATATTATATTATTTATATAAAAATGATATAATTTATAAGCAATATCCGCATGTTCCCATAAGCTCCAGGGTATGCAAATATATTACTTCAATCAAAGTTGCAGTTGTATAAAGCAGATGTGCTAATTTTCATTGATAAAATCCTAACAAACATTGTTCAAACATTTTTTTTTTTTTTTTATCTTCATTAAAAACAGTACTGAGAATATCCAAATTTTATAGAAATGTATAAAAAATCTATCTAAAAAATCGTTTAACTTTTTTCGCCTTTAGTTTGGTTCTGCTCCAAAGTGCACATGAATTTACATCTAGAAAAATGGCAAATGAATTTGAAAACGCAGTTTTTCAAGTGAAACTTTAAAGAGTTGCATAATTATATAGACTGATCCTATTAAAGATGCAGCGAACTTTCACTTTAAATTACCACAAATTAGAAACCTAAATGGAAAGAGATGGAGTCAGCTGGCCAGGAATCAGAAAGGGATGGCAAATAAATGAAAACACAGTCTTCTAGTTCATTATGAATTATTTTTATCAATTCGCCTTTGTGTGTGCTTCTCTTGCTGAATTCGCTTCAATTACAATACATCTCTAAGAATATTTTAATCCGATGGTAAACAAACAAAAAAAAAGTAATTCTTTTTATCCATATAAAAGTTGATTTTCACTTGACGTTATTTCTTCGTTTTTCTTTTCTTATATGTTGATGTGTTTGATGCATTAAATATTAGAATTATTCAAACATAATAATATTAACAACATTAGATTAATGCAAAAGAGAGAGGTCGTGGGAATGGGGCTGGGATGGGGTGGTTAAAAACTAAAAAGGTGCACGCTTTACTGTGTAAAAAGTAAACATATCAATGTCAATGAAACAAAACATATAACCAAAGAGCTGGGTTGAATGGGTGTGTGGTATGGTAATGGGTATGGTTTGGGTGTGTGTGTCTGTTATAGCCTAGAGTACATAAGTAGAGCTCAATTAAAGTTAATGTCGGTTAGGGGCGTGGCGGCGTAGGCGGCTGGGCGGCGGCCTACAAGGCAACGATCACGCGATCGCACAGCTATTCCGACTGCTGCTCGTCGGCGTCTTGCAGCGGTTCTTGCTCTTGGAGCTCTGGGTCAGCGAGTTGAAGCACTGCGACGTGGTCAGCGCGTATGACTTGAGCGTCGACTTCACCGACGGCGGCAGCGGCAGCGAATCGATCGCATACACGCTCGTCCTTCGCACAATCGTCCTGCAGCACAATTCCTGAAGCGACAGCACTGCAATGGCATTCAAATTGGGTTACTAAGTGAATTAAAGAACAATATACATATTTTTCTGCTGGGGAGAGTGCATTTCGGGTTTTCATTTGATAAGTTCATAAGTTGTATGATACCAACAGTTTTAGTTGTTTGTGAATCAACAAAAGTTCACACATTATAGCGATTAAGTGTTATTCAACGGTCGGAAAAAGATTAATGATTGTCTTGACATAATGAACGCTTTAATTGGAGCTCAATCAAAATTGACCTCAAGGCCTTGTCTTGACTTTTTCACAATGTAACCAAAAATAGATGAGATTAAGTAAATTAAACCTGGTCTAGACAAACTAGATAATGCACTTTAGTTCTTTTAACTCGAAAAGCCACTATCCTTCTCTCATTTAATAGCCTAGTTATATTTACCCTTATTGCTGCGCCAGATGTGCTCCATGCCGTTGCGATGCAGGGCCATCCGCGCCAGTTCGCAAAAGGACTCGCGGATGTTGAAGTCGCAGAGAGGCGATATCTCGAAGCAGGACATGTTGTTGCGGCTGGCGTAGGTCTCGGCCTGTTTGGCCGCCACCTGTCGCTTGAAGGCCAAGTGCAGGCGATTGCCGACAAGAACCTTCGGAATTCCTGGGGCATGCTGCAAATTAATCGTACATATGGAGTTAATAATGGAAATCGTTTATCGTAAAATAAGAGAGGAAAACACATTGGAATCTATAATAATCTTCGTTACAGCATTGTCGTATTAATTGTGAATCTATCTTGTAAAAGAAGAAGTAGCCACTCATTAAGTACTAATTTACAGCACGTAAAAATGTCGTAACAAAGATATCTTCCATGTGCTTCCTTTCCTGAAGCAACTTATAATTCCCAACTGACCTCGTCCACCTCCTTGAGCCACCGATCGATACCGTCGAAGCTCCACTTGTTGGTGATGTCGTAAACGAGGATGATGCCCTGGGCGCCGCGCGAATACGAGCGAATGATCGTGCAGAAGCGTCCCTGGCCAGAGGTGTCCCACAGCTGCAGCTTCACCCGCTTGCCCTCCAGCAGGATGGTGGTCGTCTTGTAGGCTACCGTTTGGAAGATATGAGATGTGCAGTCTATTAGATTGGCTTGCATATCGGTGGTCGTTCAAGGGATATACCCAACACTTACCGTTCCCACTGCAGAAGGGACTCTCCGTGGAGGGATCCTCCAGGTTTGAGAGAATCTCGTGCTTGCCCACATCGCTGTCGCCCACCAGTAGAACCTTCAGCAGATAGTCGTAGTCCTTGGTCATGGTTCCCATGTGGCTGTCATGGTAGAGAAATTGAAATATTATAATTAAATAGATATATATATTTGAATAATAACTATTGGCGGACAGCTGAGGCGAATCATAATGCAACTACTTAAATTTCAAATGTATTTCTACACAAACGTGACGACGTGTTGTTTTTTTAATATTTAAATGGATTGTAAAAGGTGTGTGTACCTCAAACTTTTAAGCAGCTTAACACACTTTCTAGGGCAAAGTATTTTTAAATACATAGTTCCTCTAGAGCGTTCCAAATGAATGCCGGAAATTACCTTACACACTCATTTTTCTATTTTAAAATATGTTTTTTTAGATAACCCAGTTAACAAATTATAACCGCAAGAGGTTTACTCATTGAATGAGACATTTTTTTCCTCTTTTACGTAATTTTAACTGCAATTAAATGTGGGCTAGGGTTTTGTGGCCAAAGTGGTTGTGGTTCTTAAACATTTCTTCTTTTTTTTTGCATTTTCTTAACCGGGCTAACCGGTATTTTTGAACCGGCAATATTTGTGCGTTCTATTTTTGCAGACCCAGTAATTTTCTATGTGAGTCATGGTAATAAAAACTATAAACAAATGCATTGCACTTATTTATAGATTTTTCGCACTTGTTTTCATTTCGCGCACTGTAAAAGGATTTTCCACATTTACACACACACTCGCACAGGTAAAAAGTGGGTGTGTTTTGGTTTTGCATGAAAATGTATTTCACAATTTATCGATGTGTACAAAACCATTAAAGCGTGTAATTGTTGCGTTTTATGCACTTTGTTTTACAAACAAAAAGAGAAATAAACGAAAATAGAGAAAAACAGTTTTCGTATTAGTATGCGTGCTTATTTTGATTGTTGTTTTTGCTGCAAATGTGTAGAATGTTTATTGTCTTCCCCCGTAGCAATTGGAAAACAATTAATTATAGCCGTTTAATGGGGTATTTTGTTTAGTGAACAGCACAAACCGTTTTTTCTGGACGTTTAACTTACCATTTAGAATGCACGCAGTTTCATTTTCGTATTTGTAATGGAGATGAGCGATTTTCCTCTCTTCGGCGACTTGTCCTCGGCGGGCTTTTCACGCTTTTCCAGTCCCACGATTTACGCAAGTTAAATCGCGGCAATATATCCCATGTATTCCGATTTATTGCTATTTATTTGTGGTTTTTTCTGCTGCGAATATTAATACAGAAAATTGCAATTTCGCTCATCTCTATAGGGATGGAAGAACTGCTGTTGCGCATATCGATAGGCTATCGATAGTCGATGAATCGGTTAAGCAGTGTTGTTCAAGAAATTTAAAATATAGTTCTTACAATTATTTGCGAAATTTAAACATTTCTTATTTTATTTTGTGCAAACATATTAGTGCTAAAATCTAAGCAAACCTTTGTATATAACAAATTGGAGCAATTTTACTTTAAGCTATACGCTACATTGTATTATTACCACCAATTATTTTTCATTTTGATTGCATTAAGTATTTATTGTTGGAAATATAAGAATAAAATTTCTTATAGTTGAGCTTTCTAACTTTTCCTAGATTCTTACCTTTACAAAAACTATCTAGCCAGCTATCGCAAGTGGCGTTCTGCTTATCGGACAGTCGCGCTATCGGCCGGGTGTCATCGCCAGTGCGTTCGAACAAAACGGAACAGAACAGAACAGAAATTCGAAGCGCTGCCAAATATACACACACGATTGTTCCGATTGTATCGCTCCGATCCGAAAAAATCCGAGATCCGAATTCGCAGGACAAGAGCAACAGAGCGCGCGCTAACGGATTTATTAAATGCACATGCATATTTATTTATAAACGCGAGTTTTTGGTCGGGAACTAAAGTGCAGGTCACCGACGCCTCTGCCGCAGCCGCTGCCTCCGTCGACGTCGCAGTTGCGGTAGCTGTTGCTGCTTGTTTTTTTTTTTTGTTGCTGTTTACAGAGGTGCGCGTTAATGTGCTAAAAAAAATATAGAAATATATATTTGTGTGCCTTTGTGCAAGTGCTGATTTTGTTTGGCTTTTTTTTGGGTTGTCATTATTTTGCACACACAAATTGCGATTTAATTAAGTTTTTGTGTGTGTGTTTGGCGCACCTATATATATATAAAGATATACCTATGCTGGCCCTGGCCCCGCCCACCACGCCGCCCCCTCGAAATGCACCGTTAGCCGCGAAATCGAAATCGAATCGTTTTGCTGCAACCGCAATGCTGTCGAACGGCTCTGCTGGCGTCTCAGCCGACGTTGACGTCGCCGCCGGCGGCGCTGCCGACTGTGATGAGCGAACGCTTTTGCTAAGCGAGGAGATTGTTGTTGCGCCGCTGCCTGCGTCGGCGTTCTCTGCCGGCGTCGCTGCTGCTGCGCCGCCAACGTCGCTGCCACTGGTGCACACAACAACAACAACGCAGCAAAACAACAACAATGTGAACAACAACAATAATGGTTCGCTTGTGGTCAGTGCGAAAAACATGGCTAATAATAAAAGTAATAAGAATAACAGCAAATGCAAAAACAACGAGGCCAGCAGCAGCAACAACAACAATGCGGCGACAGCGGCAGCTGCAGCAGCTACAACAACAACGACGACAGGAGAAGAACCGGTAACAACAACAGCAGCAGCTGATGATGAGGATATATCCAGCGATCTGAGCGATAAATTCCCACGCCCCCAAAAGAAACCCGGCAAACTGAGCAAGTTGGGCACCAAAAGCGTCGGCCTCAAACGGTAAATCTCCTACAATTACTCTTATTCAAGCTATTCAATTTATCTTTATAAACAACTGTCTTGGGAACTTTTTCTCCTTGCTTCAATAACTTAAATTCCCTTAGTTTTCCCATCATAATTGTAACTCCAGAGTAAGAAACTTACTTACATAAGATATTCGCCATAACTCTAGTCTATATACAAATATTTTCGAAAAGGCTATAATAGGTATTAGTAAGTCTTGCATTTCGTGATTATCACTTAGAAGCAACCTGACCGATCGATTATAATTTCGAATTTGCTTCGCAACAAAGCACAGCTATATATCTTGAAGGGTATTCAAGGGATTACTTGTCGATTATTTATCCTAAAATGAAATTGATTTAGTTTAACAGCAACATGAACACTAGTTAACAGGTTCGTGGTTTCTAAAAGTTTCCTGTCTTATATTTCTTTGGAATACTTTTTCCGCTAGAGTGTTACTAAGTCATAAGTAGACTTATCTTCTATAATAGCCTTTTTATATTTTATTTGTTTATAATGAAAGGATATAGGAGCATATTTTGCTAAGTTAATTTTTTAATAGGTATTACTGTATTATATACTAACTGTTTGTGTCCACAGCGTCTCCTTTGGCTCCTCGAAGGGTTCGATGGTGGAGACGCTCGTCTTCGAGACGCCGACGCCGTTGTCGGAGCACATGGAGTCCACTTTTGGGTTCGATGCCGCCGATACCGCCGCTGCCGCCGCTGGTCAGCCGCAGCTGGCGTCGACGCTGGCGTCGCAACAGCCGCTCGCCGGTGGCTACAGTGGAGACTATGCCAAGGGGACCATGGATGACAGCGGCATTGAGGTGCAGGAAGAGTAAGTAACAAACTTGATACACTGTAACTAAACCAAACACAAAAGTAACGAATCCGTTGCCATATAAGGAAGTAGATTTAATAAATTCCAGACGAGTTCTTCTTAGGTAATATAAAAACCTGCCCTCATGACCAAATAAATATACGATAGTTATGGCCAATTAAGGCAGTGGTTGTCTAAATGTATGGTCAATATTTAATAGAAAACGTAATTAAAAAATGAAATGATTCACTATTTGACCTACTTGAAGGAAATCTTTTATTTGCACCGCACAAAATGACTAAAAGTAAACTCTGGATATCAAGAAAAGTAAAAATTTGATATCTTTTTAAGGTTCTTTGTGGTCTATCATCGCGAGAAAAAGTAAACTCTGGTATCTTGACATGTAGAAATATATGAGAGATATAATTGACTTGCTGAATTTCAAGGTTCTGCATATATGTTCTGGGTTTATTTGAATAAACGAAGATACTGAAAAATGTTGTATGTATTTTTGTCAGTGTAACAATGTGTGGCTAATCTTCGATATGCATTGCAGGGCTTTTATTGTGTATGCCCCGAAAGTGGGCCTACTTTTACCTAATTAAAATATCCGTCTAATGACTTTTTGGCAGCTTTCACTTTTGTTTCGCTTTTCTAATTCATAGTAAGCTCGGCATTTTTGGTTTTTGGGCCAATCCAAAGCTGATCTCTTTTCCGAAAGCCTGTGGGCAAAAAGTGCAGCTGGGTTGTACCACATCACCACCATACGTATGTACAGCGCCATCAACCCAAATAGCAAGCGATGAACTTTGTGCTCATCGCACCCAACCCTAAAACTAAAGCCCCCCAAATCCCCGCCATTTTTGTTTACCCACAACCTCCCCCAAAGGCAGGAAGCTTGAGACACACAAATTTTTGAATCGATAATTACCGCTCAACGTCGTCAGCAGTTTGGTTTTATAAACATAGCTACCTGTGTAGCTTTAACCCACGTACAGTGTTCACTCAGTTGATGGACGCGCATTTTTATGGCAAATCAAATGGGGGGCTAGGCCTTGTATTAAATCGAAACGAGGTGTATAATGACAAGTTGGAGCGGAAACAATTAAAAAGACATTTCAACTTGTGTTTTCATTGCTTGAGAAGCTCATTAAAATTATTCGGGCTCTTTCCACGCAATAAAAACAGTTTGTATCTTTTTTAAAATAGTTGAAAATTAAAATGGGAGATATTCCATTCACAAGTAAATTTAAGATGGCCGCAAAATATGAAACTAAAGTATCAAAATAGGAAACGAAATTAGTTTCCAATAAGAAACCCCGCCAAAAAAGGATTCTAATTGGCGAGCTGCCACTGTATTTTTGTTTATCCTCCCTTTTTCTATGCCACTTCTTTCGTGTTATCAGTCCAATTGGAAGATGGGTTTGTTTGTTTGGGTTTTTCTCCGTCTGCCTTTTCGCATTTCCCACCACCAGATGGGAACTCCAATTGGAGTTTATAATGCGCCGGCGCTGCAGTCATTCTAACTGGAATACCGTTAAACATCGTCATCGTTTTTATTACATAATGACCCCATGTGCGTGTGCCGCCAATGTACGTGTGTCTGTGTGTGTGTGCATTTTAAAGCAATATATATGTATATAAGTGGGTCAACTTCATTCGGTGGTTGTTGACCCACATCTTTTTCGGCTGCATTTTGTGTATCCGTATCTGAACGCGTATCTAATGGATGTGCCGCACCCACTAGATTCGAATTGGGCGCTTTAACTTTAGTTCTAGTTGGATTCACGCCGATAACCGAGCTTGACAATCGATTTTTGTCATGGAGTAGAGCTGCACTGCGATAATCTACGCCCAAATTATTCGATTATCTGAATAACGGGTGCAATTTAAGCCTTTGATCAGTTAAATGTTTTATATATTTAGTAAAAGATTAAGTTTTTGAATGTGATGAGTATAATAAGAAAGTTCCTAAACAGTTTTTGCTATTATCATTGCCCAGAACTCAACAAATAGCATTGGTTTTAAACGGCTGACAAGACAAATATAGAAGGTGTTTTATTTCTTGTGATGGCTGTCAAACGGGCATCAAATCAAATTTGCTGACAATTTGTTTTGCTTTGTCTATTGGCTGTTTCGTCTAGGTGGCATATTCCATTTTGGGAGAGATTAGACTTAACACATGTTGTGACCTTTTTGTTCGCCAGTCTCTCCACATGTGTGTTTCTTCATTTTTTATTGTATGTGGGGAGCATTAATTTGCCGGTGGAGCGTGATGTCATCAGCTTTTGAGCTCGGCACTTGCTGTAGAACTTTCTTTCTTACAGTTAGTCAGAGTCACAAAAGAAAGGAAAGGAAAAAGGCAAAAGAACGCTGAGAGAAGAAAAGAAAAACCGGGAATCTTGCGGCTCTTTATTCTACTAATCGATTATCCAGATACACGGGGAAAAACTTGATAAACAATTTAGCCAATGATCAGTCATATATTAATCATTGCCTTTTGCTAGTGTGCTATTACATTAAATAGACACAGTGTGACCGTTTGCGCTGAAAAAGAGCATTACTTTTACTTAAATCGAACTTTTTACTTGTTTTCTCTGCTAAAACCAACGAAAGGAGGCTGATTGAACAGCTGACCTCGACATGATTCTGATTTTTCTCTTTTTTTTTTGGACCTTAGAAATTCGATCGACCGGTGGGCCTTGCTCATGTCTATAGCTATTGTGAAAGTACATCTCGCACTGTCCGCCTGTCACTCAGTCAATTGATTTTCCGGTACCCACGGCACACTTGACATGCATACAGCGTGCTCATCATCATCATCGTCGCCGTCGTCATCATCATCATGATCATCACCAGTGGACCCAGTCATAATCATAATCATATAGGCATAATTATAATCATAGGCAGACGGGACAGGCCCATTGTCACATTGTTGTAATGCCAACAACGGTAATTGTGCCGCTGGCCAGCAGTGCGTGTGTAATTGTTGTTGCCGCTTCTGTGCAACGGAACAGTGGAAATTATTATTAACTTTTAGGCTAAACAAAAAAACGAGCAGGAACAAAAGATATGCGATTATGAGGCCACAAGGTGGGCTGAATACATTTTTCCACACAAAGATTATGCATAGTTTAGTGTAGTTTTGTTCAACTTATGGAATTAAAGCTGTCAGCTTTACAACAAATACTTGCAAAACAAATTGGTTTAAATTGTTGTGATATAAAACAATTGGAAGCCCTGCAAAAACTATTTTATTCCAGATGCTGCGGATGTTATAATACATTTAATAGGATCTTTTTTAGCAAATAAAGTTTATTTTTTTAAATTTTATTGTACTAGTTTTATATAATTATAATTCGAATTCTAGTGTCGACTCAATTTCAATTAAATTTCTCTGCAAGAATTCCTATATAGCAAGTATTTCTTTATATCTTTTAGTGCGCCAATCTTGAATACTGTCAATTTCATTGGGAACTATGCCAATTGTGTATTAGTTGTTTGAAATTGTAACGGAAATGGGGAAAATGCGAGCATACCAAATAAAATATACACACTTGTGTGCTCCTAAGCTCGAGCATTCCGTGAGATTTTCAAATGTTTATGTATAATAGATTTATAATAACTCGTAAATACTATAATACTCTCGACAAATTCCCATTGGCAATGGCAACAAATCGCCGAAATGTTATAAGTATTTATATTTATTTTCTGCTACCAACGTCACTCATCCATCTTCGCCTCAAATCGTTCGTTATCAATTGTTAGTGAACTTATCAGCGCGCCGCAATGCCAAATAATTTCAAATCACTTAATGCCCAAAAAATATATTGTGCGGCAAAAGCGGAGGAGCGCGTAATTCCATCGGCGAATTAATCGGGAGTAGTAAATTCTATATTTAGCCGCAGTCATGCTGTCATATTCAAATTGGATCGTTTTCGTATTTCCCACTGAGCATTAGCCCTATTACCCATTTACGTGTGCACCGTGCAGGTCGTAAAAATATTACCAAAACAAAAATGTATACTTGTATAAATACGATCATTCCATTTCAAAGTTTGTAATCTAACCATCTTGAAAAAATTTTGATTTTTAAAAAATGTATAATATACTTATTAGCTATTGAACATTTTCTGTGAGTAACTTGCAATTAGCAAGCAATGCCAAAACGATACTTGTTTATTGCCAATATTTACAGCTAGCCTAAAGTATCTGAAGTGCTAAATGGCAAACTGTGAGATATTTTTGCGGCACATTGTACACAGAGAAAATAGTATCACGCGTTCAATGAATCATATCTCAATCTAAAAATAATAATCGAATTTTCGATCTTTAACTCGTAGATTTTTTCTTTTTGTGTACATGAATCTTAAAATTATTCGAGAAATGTTGAATATTTCAATTTATTTCGGACTTCTTACCACAAACTGTTGAATGTACGGATCTATATTTTTATAGTGTGCTATTTGGCTGACCACAGGTGTGAATGTGTTTGTGGTTTGTGTGCCGTGGTTTTTCTTGATTTTGTGTTCTGCTCTTATTTTTCCGCCTATATTTTCGACTTTTTCCTTTTTTTTTTTGACAACAATAGATGGGGACCCCGATTCTAAGCATCTCCATAGTGGCGGTGGCAACCCTGTTTTAATCAACCCCCCTTCTGTGTCGTTCTTTATCCCCTCGCCCTTTTCCATCGCTATTTCCAGCAGCTTCCCCGCTTTTACCTTTATGTGTGTGTGGTTACGTGTTTATGTTTTTCCGTGTTTCCCTTGTGCTCTCTTTGGCTATTTTTTTTTTGTTGTTACATTATTTTCGGTCCGTTGCTTGTGTATAACAAGTGAGAGAGAGAAAGAGAGCGAGGAGCGGTAGAGCGAGCTTACGCTCTTTTATTACTTTGGTGAGTGCGCAAAAAAGTGATGTCATGTTTGTTGGCTTTGGCAACGTTGCCAGATGTGGCGCATTTGGATTTACGTTTTGTTTGTTTTCCCGTTTTTGCCATTACAAATTCGCGGCGTTTTCGCCCTTTGCTTATTGCGCATTTCATCTGCGCTTTTACAACAAAAGATACCAGCAAATACGTAAATCACAAAATTACACTTGGCAGCAAGAACACTCTTCAAAATTGGTAAGGTTTCCAGCTGTAGATTTTTGACTGCAATAAAACAAAATTAATCAGTTCGTGTCAGAAATGTATTTAAAATTACTAAAATAAGTTATACGTTCCTGATAATTCTGAATAAATAAATAAAATATTGGCGAAATTTTGAGAAAATACTTGCGTCGTTGTTGGCTAGTGTAATTTCAGGTTTGCCTGCAGCAGCTGCCAAAAATCCCCATACAAAAAGCACGAATTGCCGGCTGTGCTGTTTGTTTTCATTTGTTTGCCCGAAATGTGTAAATTTTCTAGCCAGGAAATGCGCGAAATGAAAAATTTGGAAATGTTTTTGTTTCGCTCAAAATAGATCGCAATAAAACCATGACAAAAGATAGACGTAGACGTGTGTGTCTGGAGCCCATTTAAGAGCTCATTAAACAGAATGTTAATTGTTCTTTGTGTCTTTTGTTGTAAAGTGAAACGCTTGCGGCGTATTTCACATATCTCAAGTGATTTATTTCGAATACTTCGGGTCTTAAGTTTTAAATAGGGTTCAGTTTTTCAAAGGACTACTTTTTATTATCTCAAGTACGTTGTTTTGCTTTACGCCTTGAAAGCAAGTTGTATGATTGTGACTTGTGTACTTGCTTCTAAAATGTAAGCTTGAAAACGAAAAGTAAACTATAAATCAACTTCAAAGCTCACACATTAGTTTTATTTTCACCATCGTATTTATTTTGTTTTCTGATAAAAGCGAGTGTTAAACGTATAGTTTTATTGTTAACTTAAGAAGTTAAGGTATTCAAAAAGCGCGCCACTTAACAGTAAGTAAGGTGGCAGCCCTGGCAAAAGTTTGCGAGAGAGCGGTCTCTCTCTTTCCCGCTCCTGCAAACATTCGTGCGTGTGAACGCCTGCGTGTGAGTGTGTGTGTTTTGTATCTTTTACTTTTCAGCAGCGTGAAACTCAAACAGTCAGTTTCAGTTCAGTTTTTCAGTTTAGGCAGCAACAACGCAAAAGTCCGAAGAGCCTCCAAACAAAAAAGAGCGCTCACCTCACACAAAATATAAAAGCACAAAAACCCAAAAACCGAAACGAAAGAAAATTACGCGCTCATCAATCGTTGCTGCTGCTACTTCCCGCTCTTCGGCTATTTTTTTTAATTCGCAAAAGGATCAAAGAAGAGAGCGAGTGTAAAACGCGCGTAGAATTACCCTAAAAGTGTGTTTAACATACGAATAAGAAAAGTATTAAGTTTAAACCAAAGAAAAGTGCAAAAAGAGAGGGAAAAATTACAGTTAACTGCGTGAGCGAAATAGTGAGAGGGCGGGTAGGCGGGCAAAGAGAGTCGAAAAAGCAAGTGCAAGTGGTTGAGAAAAAAAAAACAAAAAAAAAACACTTGAATTATATTTGAAAAGAGCAAAAACAATGTGAAAGTAATTTCTGCTATTTGGTTCACACACACTTAAGTAGTTAAACATTAGTAGTACACTTGTAATTGTTGTTGTTGTTGCGCGCAGTGAGTTCATCGCAAAAAATAATGCACACACACACGAACAGCGTGAGAGAGAACGACAACGCCTCCTCTCCCTCGCACTCCTGCACTGCGAAAAACAGAGTCTAGATTAGAAATGAAATATATAATACAACATTTTAAAATTAACAAAAATGTTGTCATTTCAGTACATACCTAACTTTAATGAATAAATATTTCATTATTGAATTCAATTGAATTATCAATTTAGATACAATATTTCGCTCTGTGTAGCCCGCTAAACGCAATTAAAATAACTGTGCGCCAGTGTGTGTGCGTGTTAAAATAGCACCTTGTTTGTACATAAATTAGCCTTAGTCGCTCTTATTTATACTATATATAAACCGTATACATTATACAATATATGCCCACATCGGTTGCGCCAGTGTATATATTTTGAAATTTAATAAAACAAATCGAAATCAACGCCGCACTGCAGTTGCCCTCTCTTCTCTCCCCGCCCCAGACTCTCGCGCTCTTTATTTTCCTCTCTGTTTTCGCTTTTCAAGTGCAAAATTGAATTTTCCGCTATTTGTTTCTCATGTGCTTGTGTATTTTTGTTGTTTTTGTGTTTTGCGGGTGGGGTCGCATAATTTGTTAAATTAATTTTCACTCTCCCTCTCGCACGTTACCCCCTCCCCCTTATCTTCTTCTTCTTATTCGCCCGTGACGTAGTCCCTCGCGTGTGTGCCCCAAAATACAACAGCAAAAACCAAAACTAATTGAAAAGCTGCTGCGCTGCCAGCGACGCAGTCTTCAAACAGTGTTGCCATCCACTCGATGCAAAAAAAAAAAAAAAAAATAGGCTAAAATATAGCCAAATGTCTCATGACAACATAAACATATGTTTCAAGTGCTTTTTTTTCAATGTGCCAATCTTTCGTTTGAAGCGGTCCATATGTTCTCAAGAAAAATGCCAAAAAATTACAAGAAACTTGTATAACACTCCAGTTGCATAGCAAAAGGAAAATAATAATTAACGTTTTTAATGAAAGCTACACTATATTATTGCAGCGAGAGCCAATATCAATTTAAAATTTAACAAATTCATTCATTGAAAATTTATCAATGAAAAACTTAATGACTAAATAAGCTATAAAATTGATCAGAGTTAATTTTAATGTACTTTTCTTATCACATGAAAAGGCTAAACAAAAGTTAGCATAATGCATTGTGTCCGCATGGCGAACCACTGATAAAGATCACCTGCTAGTTTAAGACTTGTGTATAGCTATTAACTAGCCAGAAAATGGCCAAGCGCTCAGCACCTCAGATCGCTGGTGGCAAACATAATTAATGCGATCATCTTTGAGTTCGCTTTTCCCCAGCTGATGCTGCTTCTTCTGCTTCTGTTTCCCATTTACAGCTCATGTTCCACCTCCTCTTCGTGTCTTCTCCTCCACTTCTCCACTCCTCTGCTCCACAGCATTATCCATCTATTCACTCCGCCTCCTGCTTCGCAGTAATGGCAACAAGTATTTTTCCCATATTTTTCAGTTGTTTAATTTGCTGTGGGGCACTTGAAGTCGCGTTTATGAGTTAGTGGTAACTCCTTAAACTTTTTCTCTACTTCAACTTAACAAGCATTTTGTTCCGAGGAAAAAACGTTTAATAATGCTTTGGGCCGAAACAAGATGAAAACGTTCATCTTTGTTTTTTTTTTTTTTTTTTTTTTTGGTATTTGTTATTTGCCTAAAACTTGTTTTTCGAGCTTGTAACACTCGTGTTTTGTTGATGGTCTTGTTCTTGTTCCAGTTGCTACAGGCCGCTGTCGATATAGTAGACTAAAGAGTGGAGTTGGAGTTCATAGACACACCATAGAAATCAATATTGTAACAATTATAGAGATGCTAGGGATAGTGCACACATTTATTTATTTCCTTATTGGAGTATTTCATCTTATCTATTTATTTCATGTTCTATTGTTGAATACTTAATTATAGTAATAATAATATTTTTTATCAATTTTTTTTATTGTTATTTATTTAATATTTGCATAACAACGCTTGTTCGCACTGTAGAGCGTGCCCTGTATCAATTTTTCCATATCAATTTCGGCACATGACGTAATCTTCACATGTTCAACAGCAGCAACAACAACAGCAGCAACAAAAGAAATAATTACAACAACAAGCACACTGAGTTATGAAGTGTATTTGAAATGTAAACAGATAAAACGCTGTGTTGTGTGGGGGAGGAGGAGGGGTCTTTATATAGTGAACGGGTTGTCTGATTCGATTGTAGGCTGTTTATTTTTTGCTACTTCTTCAGGTTCTCGATTTTTTTTTTTTTTTTTTTCTTTTTTTTTGTCGACAGGTTTCTCTAATGGTTTTTCCACTTGGGGTTCAAAGTTCTGGGACAATAAAACCGAATGCTGGAAAGATGTAGAGGAAGTGAATGTCCCAAGGGCCATTGGATGGATGGCGGAGATTGAGATCTTACAAGTTAGATCTCCCATTCCAGTTCTTTGATAGTACAGTGTGTTTCGGCTCAGTAAGTCTCGGGCTTTTCGCGCAGCCAACCAGCCATAAATGAAGTCATCGACATAAACCAGTTATAAAGATAAAAAATAGGTTGTGCTATAAAACCTAATTTATTTCTGAACTGATTTGTCAAATTGCTGGTTTTCTATTGGGCATAAAAAAAATGTCATTGCTCATTAAATGCAGTCGATACATTTTTTTCGCCAGTGCAGCTGATTAAGCTAAATATAATACAAATATTTTAAGAATAAAGCAAACGTCTTCAAATAACGCATTGTATTTCTGGATGCTCTAAAAATGTTTCAACTATGTCTTCCACGAGGAACAATAATCCTAAAATAACTCCAATGATCCCTCAATAACCAAAAAAAGAAAAAAAATCTGGAACACTTTCCCCCTGTATTGATTTAACTTCTTTGATCTAGTGACCTGGTGATATTTGTGTTAGTGGCAGAAATCAGATTTCGTTTTCGTGGCCAACAAAATAGAAGGCTGCAACATATGTATCGAATATTTGCCTGAACCCGCCGTATTTGTATATGATTCCTGGATGAAAAGATCCATTTGGGACGGGGACAAGCTGATTATTCGGGAGTAATGTAGTTCACATTCCTAAACTTATCACATGAACCTGGCCAAAATACAGAGAGAAAATCGTATTTCGCTGGCAGTTGCAATCAATTGAATCAGATATTTAGCTGAAAGCCAATTGCCAAATGACTTAATTTAATTGACATTGAGGTGGCTCCTCAGTAGATGACGCACTTGCTCAGCTATTTTAAGGTCACATGCGCCGATGCGTGATTTTAGTGCTCGCTGGTTTTCCCCCCCAACCAACCGCCCCCTCTCCTAATCGCGATATAAAACACACTGCACATCAACCACTGCACATATAGATACACATAATATAATATATAGAAAATGCCTAATTAGATTTGTGTTGCCTGCTCTGCTCATTTCCAGATCGGAGCGTTCGATAGTGCGCGTTTCAATCTACAACAGCAGCCAGCCGCAAGTAATCTGTCCACCGGCGGAGTATCTGGACTTTCCGGAGTTCAACTACAGCAGCAACCTCCTAGACTATAACACGATGGCCACGACGGCGGCGGGGATCCAACAGCAGCAGGTGATCGGCCTGGGAGCGGCCTACGATCGACAGCAAAGGTGGGTGGCCATCATCATGAACCATATAACGTAAATATATTATCGACTCTTGGGTAATCCTCCATTGCAGCACCGATTCCGGCTGGGACAATCCCTTTCGACCAGGCGGCGATCTGTCCAGAGAGGCTGATGAAATTGTCAACATGATCAGAGGTAAGTACTACTTGATCAAATCGATCAAGAACTGTGTATTCGGATAAGGTTTTTCACGATGTTAGGCGGAAAGCGTGAACTTCCACAAGGTTATAATAACTTGGTAATTCACTTTAGTTCATTATTATTTTCTATCTACACTTGAATTCCAAGTATTTCAGATTATAGCTTAGCATTATAATTGGATGGGCGGAGAACATATATTAGAGACCCCAGTTATCCGATCTGTGTGTAATGAAATACCCTTACTTTCAGGTGGCAAGCCCATCACACCCACAGAGGAGCGTACAATTGGCAACGGGAGTGCCCAGCATGCGGACGACAATTGCAACGGCGGTACGGCGATCGGCGAGAGTGTAATCAAATCAAATGTGAGTTGGGATATTGGTTACCTATCCCTATGTGCACACCTGACTAAAGCCCTATGTCATTATTTGCAGCTCTCGCAGAATCTAGCAACAGCACAAAATGGTACAAATTCCCATGCCTCTGCAACTGCCGACGCTGGCGCCGGAAAAGCAGCGACGGCGACCGAGCTGAGCGGCGGAACCGGAAACAATGGGGTCACCTCGCTGGGACAGGTGTCCAAACAGGTGGTTCCCGGACCGACGTCCGCTAGTCATGTGGTCATCGACGAGAAGAAGAACAAGAAGAAGGGCTGCTGCGTCCTCCAATAATTGGGGCAAATGGCGGGGGACGCGAAGAGCAGTTTGGGATGGGGGGAGGGCGGTCATTTTCCTGCTAGCCCTGTTTTTTGATGTTAATGTTTTTTGGACGAAATGGAGCCAAGCTGTTAATATTTTTCATGCCGCATAAATCGCTTTGCTTCGCTTTGCAAGAGGAGACCAAAACCGATACAGAGATTGAGATTCAGACCACACAAGAATGAACTAGAAGAACATTAGGAAAACCAAGCTCTCTGACCAACAAACAGCAGCTGATTGTCAAGAACGTTGTAGCGGTACCAGCAGCCACAGTGAGAACCAACATTTATGCAACACCCTGCAGCGGTTGCTCCAGCTTCGAAACATAAGTCGATGGACACTTCAACATTTGAATTGTAAACCTGAAGGCCGCACTTATATGTTTATATATATACATATATATATATATATATATATCTGTGTGTCTGCAGGCGATGCTAAACTGCAATTCACCATTATTATATATACATATTATTTTTTTCCCCCTTTTTCTGTAATGTGACTCGACCTGCATATGTGTATTATAAAAATTATTGTATGCATATATGTGAATTTATTTTTTTTTTGTAATTGTAAAATTTAGTGCGGCTTTTTTAAATAATGAAAAGGATGTAGGGACGTTTAAGAAGTAAAAAGTAAAAGAACAAAAAAATAACGAAAAACGTTTTGCTTGCATGCATAATGGATACAAAATCGAAAAAAGAATGCAAAAAAAAAATTAACATAAAGAATAATGTATTTATTTTTATTTATATGATGACGAAGAAGCAGATGAAAGTAAATTAAATGTTAAACCTTAAAACAAATATACACACACACACGAACATATACAAAATACACACACACATACGCATATATACTATACGATATATGAGATGAAATGAATGACGCAATAAAGCAAAACGAGATGAACCGGAAATAGTAGAAAAAAAAAACCAATTAAAAAATCCCCATTTTCTAAGGCTAAATAATGAGTAATTATTTTGTATCATTATTTACATGAGGCAGACAATTGAAACCGGGTGCGCTGACTTTTGGGCCCACTGTAGCGGCTGATCAAAGGAAAGCGGTGCTGAAGAAAGAGGGCGAAAATGGTAGAAAAGGTCTTAGTTCTTTGAGCAGAATATATATATATATATATCTATATATAGAAAGAAAGGCTTTGAAGAAACCGAAATCCCAAGACAAAAGCTTAGAAATGAGGCCAGAGAAAGTATATTAAAAGGAAGAACCACCGTTTTTCAGCTTAGTTAAGCACAATACAACCCCCCACAAAACAACCAACCAACCCCCCATTTCTCCAACCCCTTTCACTCAGTATTTTTCTCAGTTTGAACGCAAATCAAAAGCAGAAAAATGAAGGCAAACAAATACGCAAAAGTAATATGCAGGTAAATCGAGCAAAGCGAGGTACAAGAATGTTTACACAGAGAGAAAAGCAGCAACCAAATAGCTAAAGAAAGTAATGAGAACACCGAAATGGACAGCCACACCCACAAATATGTAACACTCACACACTCTCAAACACACAGACACACCCACACACCTACAGCCTAAGCATCAATGTGCTGCATTTGATAAACGTAACGAAAAACAAAAAATAAATTAAATATATATATATATATATATATATATATACACACAGATATATGAAATAGCAATATTGTTTCAACTGAATATAAGCAAACAGCAAAAGGGAAATTCCAAAGTCCGCAAATGAAGATAAAGAAATCCGTAAACTAAATCCATCAGAGGGTTAAAACAGCAGCCAGTACAGCAATAAAATCAATATTTAATATTGTATATTTCCGATTCCAAAAAGAAAGCAAAAACCTATTAAAAAAAAAACAACAAAATGTTAAGTTATTGTATAAAAAATCCTAAATAAAAAACGAAAGCAAAAATGAATGAATGAATGTGCGTATTTTTCGAAGTATAGCATAACTTTTGGGGCTGGCAAAGTGAAGCCCATTTCTAGGCTTTTAGAAATAAATACATATGTACATATGTATATGCTACGCGTGGGATCCAAAGAGCGAAAGAGATAGAAATGCTTATTGATTGATGAATGCTTTTAGTTCATTCGATTGAGGGATAATTGATTGCAATTGTTTAAGGCAAACAAATCGATTAATGCTTCCGCATCAACCAAATTTAGTATTCCAATCGATGAACAACAAAACGAGGAACTGCCAAAGAACCTTTCACCCCATCGACGAAATTAGGCAAAACCAATACGTAGAAATCGAATTTGTTAATGGCTAATTAATCGCATGGTGCAACTGCATAATTATATTTGCCAAAAGTGCGGCTCAAGCTTATTAAAATGTTAATACTCTAAAACGCAGGATTTTTTTTATTAGCTTTAGGTATTCCTTTGAATAAGTTTACTTCCTATCTATACATTTTTCCATTTGAAATTAAATATTTAAGGAAAAATAACTTTACTTGTTAGGTTTCAATAAAATTCCTTTAAATTATGAACAACTGCAGAGCAAGTAGGAAATATCACTGGTTTTTATCGATTTTAAAATATATTTCGAATATTCCGGATAGGGTCAACGGTTTCCCAAGCGAACTATCAAGTTCTGAATTCACCCACGTCACGCCGCTTTTAAAGATGAAAAACCAGAATGCGAATTTGGTTCTTTTTCTTTTTTGTGTTATTAATTTGGAGTTGATTTAATTTATGAACTCTACTCGGAAAGACATTTATAGCAATTTATCTGGATTTGGTTTATGGCTTTGGGCCATTCCGATTCACACTCGCATACGGATTCCAATCAAAGATTAATTGGCAACCGGGGAGCTGTCAATTTTGAAATTGTTGCGCCTCAGTAAGCGGAAATGTCTTTGCTTCTTGATCACGATCACGATCGCATCGTATTGGATCTGAGTCCGCGTTTCGATTTGAATGGAATTGAACTGTATTTGATTTGGGTATCGATGATGATGCGACTTAGTTAGTTGTTGGCGATCGGTGATGTTACCCAAGGCACCCACTCAGAAATGGAGAAGGGAAACTGGATTTTGGCCATCTATCTAATGAAAGTCAGTCATCGTTAATGGTCAAACGTGTTTTCTTTTCTGTGGGCATATGGCCTGACACCCACAGTGCCACTGAAAAGTCTGTTTACCAACTTATACTACTACACATATGTCTGTACCTTTTTAGCCAGTTTTACTAGCCTGGCATAAACTTTCTTTATTTTGTAACACATCGTTTTAATAAAATATTCAATAATTTTGATATGAAACTAACATAGGCAGGGAACACATACAGCTTGCGGAAACTGTGGTTCTAAATCTTGTTCCCAAAAACCCCCTTCATATCTCTCTTTTTGCCAACCAATAAAGCGCACCTAATTTGCGAGTGCGATTCTCGTGCAGGTGCAAATTATGATGCGAGCCAAAACAACGAATAAAAGCAACAAAAGCCGCAATAATTTATGGCAAAAAATCTCAGGAAGAATAACGAAGAAGCTCTGTTACCGAGGGGGGGTCCATAAAAAAGCGACATGTGTAAACGGCGGAGGGGCAAAAGGTAGCCACGCTTGGAGATAAAGATAAAGATCGGTTAGTTAGGCAACGGACACATCGGCCAACACAAATTAATAAAAAACAAAAAAAAAAACAACAATCAAATAAAAGCTGCGCATGCGCCGCACGCGTCGCCACACAAATACTAATACAGTTGCCCCTGTACGTATACGTAATATTAGCTGATGTATACGTATACGTAATATTGGCGCATGTGTGCCTAACTGTACAAACGCGCACGCGCTGCCGTTTTCGCGCTATCTCGCTTGCTCCCACTGCGCAGAGCTGCGCATATCTAGCTAGTTCTTAGCCAGATTAAGTAGCTTATAGCTAGTTTCTAGCGTCGTTCCTTAGAAAGTTTTTAGTTTCAGGCTAAGAATATTTAGTTATTGTTAAGTTTAAGTTTTACTTTTATTTTTTAAAAGTTTATAATTATTATCTGATTTTCATTTATTCTTTTTGTGCCATCACTGTGATCGTGATTGTTTGTTTATGCGGCGGAGTCGCGCTGTCTGCGCTGTAAGCTTTTGGAAGTGGAGCAAGTGTCTTCGCCGCCGCGTCTCGATTTTCCGTCGAGTTCCAATAGATCGTCTGAGTAACTCCATGTGCGGCATTATTCAGACCTATAGATCCAAATCTAACAGAGCCATATAAACTTATTTACCCCCCTCTTTGTTGGCCGGGATTTCTTGATTTATGCGCGACCGGTGCTGAATGATTGATTCGTCTTTCAACTTAATTGAAAGCTTGAGCAAGTTGGCTGATCATTAAGAAATTTAAGAACTTGTTGATGTAGAGATTGAGGCAATAAATGATTGATTGGAAAAATAAATAAACTGGGAACCAGGATGAAGAAAAATTGAACTACAATAACCGGATGGAAGGCTTTTAAATTACTTAACTATTATAAGCTGATGCTAATCAGCTAAATACTAGAAATATACTAATAAAATATATTCCGAAGGATTCTTTTGAGGATATTTAATATTATTAATAAAGTTTATTTTGGGACTTTAATGTACATTTAAATATTTAACTTAAAGAATCATGCAAGCAATGAAAAACTATAAAACGTGAGTCCCCAACTAAGTTTAGAATATATTAAGCATAAATTCAATCAAATTATTCCTTAATAACCGTCCAACAATCATGATTGACACAGTTCCCAATCAATTGTTGCCCTTGGCGCCGCATTAGCGTGGACAAAGGCACCCAAAAGTGTTTTCCAAAAAAATATTTTTGTTATTTTCTGTGCTATTTTTAGACTTTGTGCGCACAAAACGCTAACAAGCCAAAAGCTAAAAAATTATCTTGAAAACCAGAATTTTATGTGGTGGGGGTTGACCGGATCTCAGTTTTTGCGGAAAACTCTGATAAGTTATTAAATAAACAAGTCGTAAACTCGAACTACTCCTACCAACTATTAATTAGATGGATCATCAATGCTCCTTCTGGCTTCGCCCGTTTCCAATACGAGTTTGATATATCTGCCAGAAGATTTATAATCCCTATAAAACTTTAATGGAATTAGTGAGGCAGAGTTAATTGAATGGCGGTCTTAAATGGCGACAGCTTTACTTTAATGTGTTTTCTCTTAGACTCGCTGGCGATTTATTTTTTATATATATATTTTGGGATTGGTTCTGGAGCTAAGCTGTGGGTCTTGATTTCTGAACCTGTGGCTCTGCACTTGTTGTCACGCTCGAGGAGCTCCATCTAGATTTAATCTGGAATAATTTAGTGACGAACAGTGGGTTTCGTGATTGCAAGTTCAGGTCAATGATGTTGATTTAAACATTTTTAAACAAAATTCTTTTATTGCTAGTTGAAAAATATTTGTATTATCAAATGGATTACCTCATGCAGAGCCTAAAAAGCTTTCAAATTAAATATCCCATTAAATTAAATTCGAACACATGGCCTACTTAATAGCATTGTTAAACTTGTTTAAAAACTGGTATTAGTAAAATGGAAGATTTAAATATCTTATTAAATTTAATTCTATATTTAGCACATTATTTAATTTTATTAAGAACTGGTATTCGGCAATCAAAGCCTAATGAATAAAATGAGTAAAATATGGTACTGCGGCTTCTACTTTCATCCCATAATTTCGTTGACACTTTTAACACCGAAACGCACTGTATGTCTGCATATATATTTAAAGGAACTTAATACTCCCCTAAAACCAAAATACAACAAAAAAATACTGGTCTTAATTATACGAATTCAACAAAAAACTACAAAAAGCCGAGCGCAGAGACAGATAACTTTACGTTTTGGGGTAAAAGCAAAACGTGTTAAGCTTTCTATTTAAACTATGCAAATTCGCATTGATTATTTATTTTTTGGCTCTCGCAGAAATAACAAAAATAAAATCCCCCCCTCAAAACCAAAGTAAAACAAAAAAAAAAACCTGGAAAAAATGGAAAAAAGGTGAAAAAAAACCGTAGAAAACAGCCATAAAAAGGAGCGTTGGTTGAATCGATCGATCGATGGATCGGCTCAGGTGGCATATGCATAACCGGTCAAAGACCACAGAGAACCTGATCGCAACTCGACTTAGTTGGTTTGCTCGGCTACACGGTTGGGTTCTAGACCCGTAGAACCAACCACCACCACTGGGCTCCCAGTCGAGCTGAGTTTAGTATGGCGTATTTCCTTAAGTTGCCCATAAAATATGATTTAGCCACATATTATTTATGGCCGCAACCAGATCTCTCTCGCTCTCTATCTCTGATTCAGAACGTGCAGCCATAACTGATTCTTAATATTCCATTCAGATTCAATCACGCCCTGGACATGCTCCACTAATGACAACCAGCTATTGCCAAAAAAAAAAAAAAAAAAAAATTTGGGGCGTTGTTCGGCCACCTACAAGAATAATTATAATATTATTCCTGGAGCGGGGGGGTATTGATTCGATATGTGTGTGGAGCAGAAGGGGGGTTCCTCTGCATGTGCCCCAATGCAAATCAGTTGGATTAACGGACGGCATCGAACGAACCAGTTCGTTGGAGAGAGATGTAGGCAGATCCGATCAGATTGGTCGGGTGATGGGTTGCTCCGAAATGGAGCTGCCCAGATTTATGGAACTGTCTATAAGGAGAGGTTCACAATGCGATCTGCATATCAATAGAATATTAGATGCACTGATAGATACTGCTTAATTTGGTCAATAAATTGTGCGAATTATACATTGAGAGATTGGAACAGAAACATGAATTGGAAACGGTAACAGAGCCTTATATGCATGCTTCTATCCATTAATAAATCCAAGTTAATTCTAAAATACAAGTGGCTATGAAATAAGTTAGTTCCTCACATCAATTGCATGAAAAACATCATCACAGAACACCGCAGACTTCTTTATCAATGGAACATTTATACAGAAGTATCTAATGGAATCAACCTTAGCTTAATTTACTTAGCAAATGGTCAAAGTTATTGAAAAAATGGCAAGCTTCCGTGAATATTGGCAGCTCGTAAAAATTCCCACAGTTTTTAAGAATTAGTGGAGCCGATCTGTCTCGTAAACATATTTACTCGTTGTCATACTTAATGACTCTTCGTCATGCTGGTCAATTTTAGGCACTGATTTCAGTGCGTGTTTTCCTAATCGAATCTTGGTTTTACATAACTTTTACATCATCCATGCCACAAATTGCTCAAGGGCAAAAAAAAGTAGGAGGGAATAGAATCGTTTCGAATCGAAACGAATCGAATGGATAGGAATCGAATGGGTACAGAACTAAATGTTTTGGTTTCCAAGAAATCTCGTTTCTGTCTCCTTATAATTGCTAATTTATTTATTTATTTTATATTCGTTTTTTTTTTCAGCTCTTTCTTTATTGTTTTGGCTAAGCGTTGACGGGAAAAAAATAAACAGAGAGATGGGTGCTTTACGACCCAACGAAGATTTGAATGCTCTACGGATGATCATATATATATTTGTTAATTCTATTTATTTACTAGTTTCGTAAACAATACGTTAAGGAACACAAAATAATAATGTTAAAATATATTCAAGCAATATATTCAAAATATATATGAACACTTTAAAAAGTTCTGACTTGCTAAAGCTTTAATAATCCAATGCAAATGACATAATTTGTCTTGCTTTCGGATTGAAATCGAATGGCAAAAACTTCGGTGATCCTCGAAATCCGTGCCAAATTCAAAATACCCCCAGATAATGGGGCACAATTCCGAAAATCGGCAAAATTCAAAGCGTTCGGCGAAACGAGGGAACTGGGGGCTGCGTAACAAGTTGTTCGATCTGTTAATTTGCCAAAGAAATCACAGGCGACGACACGGGCGAAAGATCGCAATAAAAATTAGAGACAAAAAATGAAACACTTTCTTTTCTTGGCTGTATATGCAAATGGCAAATGTAAAGCCGCATCTAAAGTTAAAAAATTCACGTTAATCGCATGCTAATTAATACGGCAGCTGCAGCCTTTTACTTGGAATTAAGGCGATGACAATTAATGGGGTGATAGATCGAGATGATGAGTCAGATCGATTGGACGGACGCAGACGGCCACTCCCTTTTGGGCGGACTTTTTGTTAACTCGTTTGCTTGGACATGGTCTCTAAGTGAGCCATCAAGATCGGCTCGCAGATCACAGATCGAAGACAAAACTCTGGGGCGTGTGCAAGTATGCATAACAAATGCGATTTGATATCAAAGGCACGGACGAAACAGCAGACATCAAACATGAGAAATCAGAAACACCAGGCTAAATTCCAAGGCGAACTAACTAAGTGAGCCAGCCGACTGACTAACTAACAGCCATCACACATTTGACAAGTCGCTGAAATGGCCAAAAACGTTTTCATTGGGCCAAGAAGAACACAGCCAACCCCAGAAGAAGAATCAACTGGCCAAAAATAAGAGATACTTCTTTTCGGATGAAAAATGAATGCCGTGCGGCATTCGTTTAAGTTATTAAGCATAAAACTTAAATTAGAGGCACCATTAGCGATTATCATTAGAGCTGCGTGTCCGGTCCGGTTTGATTTCAATCTCATCCCCTCGATGGGAAGCCAAAATGTGATTGACTTGATTGCTGACAGCCATAAATCCAGTCAAAATATGTTTGCAAAATCTGCAATCCAGGAATAAATTTATAGTATTAATAAGCTAACCAAAAAATAGTTGATTAATAATAGGTTTATATGTTCAAATGCAAGCCAGGTTTAGCAAACAGAAAATCGAAAGAATATGTCTATAATATTAACATTTTAAAATATACAATATTTGCGTTATACCTTGAATTTTGGGTGTATATGTGTGTCATTGTATTTTTAAAACAGTTTGATAAGCCATTTTGCCGTATATCAGGATTTGTATAAACTGTTTACTTTTAGAGCTTCAAAATTGGCAAAAAGGAAATAAATATTAATTAATCGAGAACTAGTTTATGGAAACGTTACATTTTTATTGGGCTTTTAAAATGGAATATGAATAATTATCTTAAGATGACTAGATTTCAAGGCAAGCTCGCTGAGAACCCAGACAGAAACATGAACCATCAATCAAATAACAATAATGCAATTTACAAGTAAATTGGAAGATTCAGAAGACCAAACAAACAGTTTCATAAATAGAGCCATTAGTGTAACCAATAACTATGCAAATGATGGAAATACAAAACGCTGAAAAGCTACCGAAAGCGAAAATCCGATGACCCTGTGCGGTCCGAAATGGTCAAATGGCATTTGTGAGCCCAAGATCTCACGATCTTAAGAAGAACGCAAGACACCAAGCCCCGAAGACACCCAGACAGACACTGATCCGCCAGAAGAATCGCATTTGATAAATTTTGATAAGACCGAAAACGAAACGGCTAATTAAGCGAAGGCTGACCGATGCATTAGCATATGAAACCGAAGAATGAGAATGGGGCATCTTATCAGTGGTGAAGAATCACCATCGCCTCTTTCCGCTGAAGAAACGGATGGGAGATTTGCGGGTTCCATTCAGCGGCACTTTCGGAACTTGGAACTTGGGTGTCCGCTAAAAACAAACTGGTCGCCCAAAATCGTTAATCGTGAATCGACGCATATTTTATCGTTAGTATATATATATATATATTTTTATATATATTCCATGCTTTATAAAAAATTAACGCAGATTTAAATTTACGCACATGCACACACTCACACACACACACACACACACACACTCAGGGCGAGAATCATCATTAAACGTGTATGCTAATTTGATGATGGCGGTTTTCTAATTTTGTTGCCCCGAAAACCAGATTTCTATGCTTTTCGATCTGCGATCAGTCTCCGTCAGCAACCGAGAAACCAAGGGAGAATTGTCCAGAAGACCCTAAAATGTTACATCTTCGGGAGGCTGAAGATTCGCAGATGGATGATGCCCCTCTTCTGGGCTAATCCCCTCCCTCACACACATACATATATACCATATATATATATATATATATATAATATATATGCATATATACCGATTTCAGCGTTGACAAACTTTGGCTTTTTTCGATTCTAAGCGGCTGCGACGCCGGCAGAGGCTCAGTTCGTTGTCCGGTTCCTATTTCTGCCGACTTCGCTGCCGGCGTCGCAGATAATACCATATATAAGGAAACAAGAAGTCGCATCGTTTGTATTTATTTGCTAGAATCTGTGAGCATCGGAACTAACCGAGCCGCTACAATAAAAAAAACATAAATTAGTCCTCGTTACGAATTTTGTTCGCCAAAACACACATAAAAATGAAGAGTTTTGTAAGTGCCCGAAAGTACTGAAAAGTATATATATTTAATACGTTATTTTTTTTTTGTGCTGTCCCAATAAATAAAAGAATAAAAGGATCAAGTGAAAGTGCGCGCAAAAATATCCTTAAAAAGTGTGAATACTTTTAAGCCACAGAAATGACTTTAAAGCTTATTTTGAAACTTAAAAAAAAGATACACTTTAAAATCAATTTAAACAAAGTTCCTGTGAGGCTGCCTTATAGTTTTTTTTCGCTTCTGGGATCACCTAAGAATTAGTATGCCAAATTAAGGAACTAATGACCCACACTTTAAGGAAAGTCCGAAACCTAAAGTGTTTGAATCACCTTGAGCAGCCGCACAGCTCATCAACGTCGAAACAGACGAATGACAAATATCGAAACGGTTGGAACCCATTATGATTAGTGCCTCGGCCCGAAACCAAATCAAATAAATCACGGCAAATATAGATAAAAAATTAAAAAGACTAAAAAAACCAAAAAAAAAAAAAAAAAAAAAACTGAGAGACTTGCGAGACAAAGCGACGCTGTGCGGTCAGAAACGCCAGCGATTCGCGCGCGACTTTGATTATTTGCCCGCTAATGCGAAATGCAAAATACGAATCCGAATTCAAATCCAAATCCGTATCCAAAACCGAATGAGCAAAGAATAAATCGTAACGTCTGTGATCCACAGATACGGAACGATGCATTGTGTGGCGAGTGGCACTAACCAGGCATTCTATCTTTCAGCTGATCCTTCTGGGTTTCGCTGCCCTGGCCGCTGCCGATGTCAAGCATCTGACAGATCGCAATCTGGACCTCTTCAAGTACAATCCCAGCGATATCTACACCCTGCCCGAGGACATCGATGACGACAAGCCGGCGGTGCACTTCAGCGGCGATGTCATGAAGGCCAAGACCGAGACCCTGCAGAACTACAACTCGGGCAAGAAATTCAAGCTGGAGTGAGTGTCTATATATGTATATAGTTCATTGATAAATAGTGTGTGGGTTAATTGAAACTGATTTATGGGGTTAATAAGAAGTTGGGTCGCAGTCTTATAGATTTATAGAACTACTTTAACATAGCTTTATAGATATGTAACAACTTTTGAGGCATAGCAAATAAATTTAACTTACTTTTATATATTTTTTAAATAATTTACGAAGCATTACTAAACCTAAAACTACCTTTTTTCAGACTGAAGACCCAGAACGGCATCGAAGTGAGCAGCGTGGGCAAACTGAAGGACGACAAGACCTTCGTGGTCAGCGGCTCCTACTCCTTCACCGGCGCCGATGGCAAGCGGTACAAGACCCGTTACACCGCCGATGAGTTCGGCTACCATCCCATCACCGAGCTGGATCTGGACATCCCCGAGTGAGTAACCAATACACTTTGCAAAAAACCAAAAAACTAACACATTGGCTTAAAAATCAGAAGTTTCATTCACTATTATGGCAAACTATATATTAGATATCACAAACTTATTTTATACATATTCGTTTTTGTGTTTTAGACCCCAGCCTTTGGCTTCCGCCGGACAGCGCCAGACCGTGGATCCCAGCAGCCTGTTGGGCAACAAGAACCGCTTCCAGTTCCTGCAGCAGACCCTGGACTCCGACCAAGGATCCCAAGGACCTCTGAGGGGCAGTGGACAGAGTGGCGATGACTACAGCTACACGTCTCCCTATGGAAATGGCAATGCTTACGGAAATGGAGCTGGAAACGGATACGGAAATGGCAACGGCAATGGCTACGACTATCAGCCACCTCAGGTGCCACTGGCGACGCCATCTCGTCTGTATCTGCCCACGGCATAAGGCGGTTATTATTTAGATATACCCCTATCCAACATCCTTCTCCCGCGAGATTTATGCCCCACCCGATTCCTGATTCCCGATTCCTGATTCCCGATCCCCGTTTTTCCCCCCAGCTGCAAGTATTTAGTTTTTAAGTGCAACTCCAACAGGCAAATGAAGAGTAAAACAGAGCTAGCGAAATTTTTTTTTATCATTTTTTAGTGTTATACACGGAGCACAATTTTATATGATATTATACCTATATACACTGATATATGTTATATATCTAGCCCACACAAAAACACACACACACACACACAAAAAAAAAAAACAAACACACACACAAATCCCGAGAAAAGACGCAAACGAATCTATGTATATACACTGAGTGATATTAGTAGTAAATAAAATGGCTAAACTAACGATCAAAGTTTTAATGTGTTTTAATTGGGAAGAATATGGATGGGGAGATTTAAAACTATTTACTTTTCATTTTTGGCTTTGGTACATTTTATTGCGAGCCATTGTTTACGTTTTATTCATCATCGGTACAAAGGAAATTAGTTGTCTCGGAATAAAGTTAAGTCTTATTAATTTAAAATTAATATTTTGTTTACGGTTTTATAAGCATGGCATATAACACTTTCAAACTAAGATATGATTTTCTTCGAATGCCTAAAAGAATGCAACAAAAATGTGAATATAATTTGCATCTACATGCACATATACAAAAATATTTAAATAAAATCTATAATGACTTCTAGTTTAGGCTCTTAGCAGCAGACAAGTTTGCTTTATGTATATGGAATGTATATGGAATTAAAAACTTTTTTAAAATCGGAATAGAGTGGTTGCCATCATTGCTCATACGCCACGTTGCACACACTTTCCTCAAAATAATGCTAAACTTTAGTTTGAAATAGGTATATGATTGGCAGTATCTCTATAATATATTCATATGAGTAATTAAAATCCAAAACGATTAGAACTTGTGCAGAAATTGCAGACAAAGAACCGAATCGAACGCTATTTTTGGAATGCAAATGTGGACTCGATATGCTGGGACCAACGTAGCCTGTCCAGAGATAAGCTGATGCGGTGCAGTAGCAACAGATGTTCGCGGCGAGCACCTGAGATACACCCGATGATCCCTGATCCCGTCGTCACAGATATGTTATTTCCGATTACCGCGGGAATCTGCGGCTATAAAAGCAGACCCGTGGGCGTCGGTAAGGCAACAGTCTTTAGGCATTGGATCCACCAAGTGCATTCGATCCGGAGCAGTTGAAGTTGAGTGTTTCGAGCAAAAGAAGGAGTTCCCAGGATGAAGTTTGCCATCGCATTCCTGGCCTGTGTGGCCGTGGTCACTGCGACCGGTTACCACAAGACCCACGACATCAAGGTCGCTGACAAGGCCTTCCTGATGAAGCAGAAGTTCCTCTTCGAGATCGTCTACCGCGTCGAGGATCCCCTTATGTTCGAGGAGTACATCGCGATGGGAAAGCAGTTCTTCTTCGAGAAGGATCACTACACGGTGAGTGGGAGAATAATGCGGATTCTGAATGGTCAGTACCTTAAGGCTCCTCCAATTCTTCGCAGCACTTCGATCTGTACATGGAGAAGTTCTTCGAGGCCCACAAGGCACACGCTTTGCTGCCCAAGGGCGAGTTCTTTGGCGCCCTGGTTAAGCACCATGCCAAGCAGGCACGTGGACTCTTCAACTGCTTCTACTACGCCAAGGACTGGGAGACCTTCGCGGCCAACGTGGCCTTCGCTCGTATGCACTTCAACGAGGGCATGTTCGTCTACGCCCTGACCCTGGCCGTGATCCACCGCGATGACTTCCATGGACTCGTTCTGCCCGCCATCCACGAGATCTTCCCGCAGTTCTTCTTCAACAGCAAATTTGTGATGGAGGCCGAGAAGTTCGACTACGAGATGTGGATGAAGACTAGCCTGTACGAAAAGGAGTACATGGATGTGTACCACAAGATCCCCTCCTTCTCATACGGACACGGATACGAACAAGGAATGGGACACGGATACGGCAAGACACACGGACATGGACAGACTTACGAACACGAATTTGGCAGCATGTACCAGTCCAGCGACTACATGTACATGAAGGACTTCAAGACGTGGCAGTGGTGGAAGCTGATGGGTCTGGGCGAGCACTGGTACAGTGAGAGCAACTACATCCTGCGCGAGAACATCCACGAGTACAACCAGGAAAGCAACTGGCTGACGATGATGAAGGACGTGAAGAAGTTCTACATGCCGGTGGACTATAGCCGCGACCTGTACCTCTACAACGAGGAGTCCAAGCTGTCCTACTTCACCGAGGATCTGGGATGGAACACCTACTGGTACTACCTGAACATGGACTACTCCTTCTTCCTGGACGGCAAGACCTTTGGCCTGCAGAACGATCGTCGCGGCGAATGGTGGCTGTACAATGTGCACCAGCTGCTCAGCAGATACCACATGGAGCGTTTGTCCCACGGCCTCGGCGAGATTCCTCAGTTCTCCTGGTTCCACCAGATCGAGATGGGCTACGATCCGCAGATGATCTACTACAACGGCATTGGCTACAGCTATCGCAAGAACTACTACGAACTGGAGACGTACGGCAACTTTGAGATGCTGGACAAGATCACCGGCTTCCAGCGACGCATCCAGAACATCGTCGAATTGGGCTACTACCAGACGACCGATGGTGACATGATCGATCTGCGCAAGCCGGAGTCCATTGAGATCATCGGTAACATGCTGCAGGGCAACGTGGATGCCATTGACAACATTTTCTTCCAATTCTGGTACATGCTGGCCCATATGTACTTCGCCGATACCCACTACTATCAGATGGAGGTGTACCCCAACGTGATGCTGAACTTCGAGACAATGATGCGGGATCCCATGTTCTACATGTTCTACAAGTCGATCGCCCAGGTCTACTTCCAGTTCATGCACCATCTGCCCAAGTACACCAAGGAGCAACTCCTCATGCCGGGCGTTACACTGAAGCACGTGGAGGTCAGCGAGCTGGTTACCTACTTCGATCTGGTTGACTTCGATGTGACCAACATGCTCAACGGCAAGATGGTCTTCCACGAGGGTCAGTTCGTGTGGGACAAGTCCCTGTTCGCCCGCCAGATGCGTTTGAACCACAAGCCCTTCAGCTACACCTACACCATCGATTCGGCCAGGGATGAGAAGGTGGTCATTCGCGCCTTCCTGGGACCCAAGTTCGATGAGTACGGCAGGATGATCTCGCTTGCGGACAACCGCATGAACTTTATGGAAATCGATGAGTTCACCTATACCCTGAAAACGGGCAGCAACCTGATCACCAGGAAGTCCACCGACTTCGCTTGGACCGTCAAGGATCGCACCACCTACACCGAGCTGTACTACTACACGATGATGGCCTTCGATGGCAAGTACGATTACCCGCTGGACCTTACTGAGCCGCACTGCGGATTCCCCGATCGCCTGGTTCTGCCCATGGGCTGGAAGAAGGGCATGCCCATGCAGATGTTCTTCATGGTGGTTCCCTACATGGCCCCACAGCACGAGCAGTTCTCCACCTTTGACTACACCTACTCCTGCGGCATCGGCTCCGGAGCTCGCCACGTGGACAGCCTGCCTTTTGGATATCCCTTCGATCGCGAAATCAACGAGTACGAGTTCTACGTGCCCAACATGTACTTCAAGGATGTGACCATCTTCCATGCGGATACAATGGAGAAGTACTACAACTACAAGGAATACTCCAACTACGGTCACTTCGATTACTCCTTCTTCAACGACTACTACACCAAGTACTTCAAGTTGTAGATCTGATAACATTCCGATATTGACCATGGATTGATTCTAGTTAGTAAGCATCGCAAAAAGTGAAATAAACTTTCGAAAATCCAACGTATTCAGATTTCTCTGTTAAGCTAGTCAAAGGGATCGGGAGATAGCTGGTCCTACTTAGCCAAGCTATAATAATAACCGCCAATTGGTGTCCTTACCATATTTAAGTAGCTGCCCAAGACAGTTTTTGGTCTATTCCTTCGTACGTTGAATTTCTAGCAAAAAGTCGATTTTATATATTCTTTGTCCAAAAATAATCAGTATTTTTGGCATAACTCTAGAAATAATTATTTCAATCTAGAATGAAATACCTTGTTAAGCTCGTATTGAAATTCCCAATCAAACTGTGTTCAAAAATGCAATTCTATTTTTTGCCATTTTTTGCAATTTTTGATGATGTTACCCCTTACAAAAAATGCGAAAATTGACCCAAAAATAAATTTTTCTAAATTCTTCAAAAAGTGATAGGGATTGTTAGGACTGGTAATTAGCTGCTCAAAACAGGTATTTTTTCATCTTTATGACAATTTTGAGTGAAGTTATGTCTAAAATTCCGTTTGTAAAATCACGTTTTTGGCCAAAGCTGTTTTTCCGAATTTCGGTCATCAATAATCGGTTTTTTTGCCACAACTTTGAAAATAATTGCCTGAATACGGAATGTCATACCTTGAGGAGCTCGTAATTAAATTTCCAATCAAACTGTGTTAAAAAAAAGGAATTCTATTTTTTCGGAATTTTTTGCAAATTTTGATGATGTTACCCCTTACAAAAAATGCGAAAATTGACCCAAAAATAAATTGTTCTAATTTCTTCAAAAAGTGATAGGCATCGTTAGGACTGGTAATTAGCTGCTCAAAACAGTCATTCTTTCATCTATATGACAATTTTTAGCGAAATAATGACTAAAATTCCGTTTGTAAAATCACGTTTTTGGTCAAAGTCGACTTTCCGACTTTTGTTCATAAAATAATCCGTTTTTTTGCTACAACTTTTAAAATAGTTGTCTGAATATGGAATGTCATATATCGGTGAGTTTATATTTAAATTTAGAATCGAACTGTATTCAAAAATGCAAATTCTATTTTTTGCCATTTTTTGCAAATTTTGATGATGTTACCCCTTACAAAAAATGCGAAAATTTACCCAAAAATAATTTTTCCTAAATTCTTCAAAAAGTGATAGGGATCGTTAGCATTGGTAAATAGCTGTCCAAAACTGTTAATTTTACATCCTTATGATTAATTTTAGCCAAATTATGATTAAAATGCCCATGATAATAACCGCCAAAAAATATATGAATATTTTCCCAAAGCCGTTTTTCCGAATTCTGAAATAAAATAATCGTTTTTTTAGTTGATATAAAACAAAAATCATTTGCTATCATATTATTGTACTCATTGAATGGCTTAAATCTCAGCCTGGAAGTATACAGATGATGGTGAGGCTGTTTCTCAGCTGTTTCCCAGGAGCAGCTCGATCCGTTTCCTGGCCTCCACAAAGGCAGCCATTACCTCGTCCAGAGTGGTGGCCCTCGCAGTATCAGGATTTGAACTGGATCTGATTTCGTCATCATTGCTGTCGCCATCGTCGCTACTATTGTTGCCGAGATCCAAATGGAAGTGGTGGTGGAACTGGTCACATGAGTCTATTTGGCGCTGCTGAAGCTTTTGAAGCCGGAGCGAAAGTGTTCCCGTGGTGGTCATTGGCCTGTCAGAGTTGAAGTCCAAACGGGAATGCATTTCCGATTGCCGGTGGACATCGAAGAAGGACTCAAAGTCGAACAGCTGCCGGCCGCCTATGAAATACCGATTGAGAGCATCCAGCCAGTTGCCCAATGGTCGGATGCACTGCAGCCGTATGGAGTCTGTTGGCAGGGCGGATGTTAGCGGTATCGCATAGTGGGCATATCCCTCACATCGCTCCCGCTGCCAGCTATCTATGCTGATCACTTCAAAATACAGATGCAGTAGGTCAGCCGGATGATGTTGTTCCTCCAGGAGCAGGGTCACCTGCCAGCAGTGACCCAAATGGGCACTCCTCCAGTCGCCGGCATTCTTGCACGTGGCCGTGGCTCCTTGCATGGTATCCACCCCAGGTGTACCCTCATAGTAGGTATTTGCTGGAGCTTTCAGATAGTATCTTACATGTATGTTGGGGTTCTCAAAGTTTTGGGCTTCCTGTAGTTCCAGCAGCAGACTGACCCGCTTCATCCTCTTGGGCGGCATTTCGAACTGGAGGAGACTTCTCCTCTCGCTGGCGGCTGCACGCCGTCTGTGGTAAAACTCGAGAATCTCGCCGGCGGAGGCATCTTCGGGCAGATCTTCTTCGATGGGCAAGCCATCCCCCAGTTCCTGCTCATCCTCGCCATCCGCCTCCTCAGAGAAACCGTCATCGTGGTAGGCCTCTAGCGGTGTGACATTCTCAAAGCCAAAGGCATACAACTGTCGGCAATCGTTATTCCGCTCGATCTGAACGACATAATCCAGATCCTGGGCACTGCTGCTGAAATCCGGATAGACATAGAGCAGACCTTGTTCGGGATCATATCGTATACTGACCAACAGGGTGTCCTGCTGCAGATCGGCATAGATGTACATTAGCTGGTAGCCCTTTTTATGGAATTCACTCGCTTCGGCGGGCATAAGATTCTCGGAATCATTATCCAATAAGGTGTGTATAAGGCACGTTCTGGCGGCAAAGTTGGGATCATCCAGTACTGAAACCTCCGACATATTCGCCGAGGACAGACTGGTAATAGTCGGGTGAGTTACGGCAGAGCAGCCTCTCTGCTTCGACTTGGGCTTTCGTATCCGGCGACGAACTTTAATGGGCTCAGGTTCCTGCTGCTTCTCTGCATATTCCAGATTCTCTAGTTTCCTTAGATATCGCTGTTGTAGCTTCAGGGTTTCCAAGGCCCAATTGTGATAGCGCCGCTGTAGTTTCGGGGCGCAACTTCCAGGATTGTTTATATATTGCTCCAGTTCCGCTTGACTAAAGTGCTTTTGCTGCCAGGATATGCGCATTGTGGCTATAGCACCATTGCAAAGTTCTTTATTCCGTTTATAGAAGAGATCACCAGCGGGAGGACGACTATTATCACTTAGGATGCTCCACGAGCGATTACTTTGGGACTCCAGATCCAGATCCGTTATTTCCTCCTCATTCTTCTCCTTGTCCTCCCCCCCATGCTGAGCTATGGGACTCCTTCGTCGCCTGCCGGTGTAACCAGTTCCCACATTATAATAACTGCAGTTGTAGCCCAAGCAATTCCTCCCCCCATACGAATCATCGCCCTGGGGAACATGAATATAGCAATCATGCCAGACGTCTTCCTCCGATCCGGGATAGTGGTCACCATATGCGTTCGTCGACTGCGCTCCCGCGTACTCAAATTTGGGGACCGGCAGCCATTCACTGATGTGACGCAGCTTCAGTTCCAATTGCAGATCACCAATGTTTCCGCTCACGCGATAAACTCCAGTGCGCTTTATGTCCCTGCTTTTTTGCATGATGCGGCGATGTAAATTTTTTGTTTCTTTGTTCAAACCTCAAAAATTGTAAACTACTGGCCTTCTTTGTTTATTTTACTTTTTGTTTTGTTTTGCTTATGGTTTTTGAAATACCGTTGCCCAGGCAACCAATCGATTATATACCGAAAACCAACTATTGTTGCCGTGGCAACCATGAAGGCCGATAACTGTCTTTGGAAAATGATAGCTAGAAAATAGCCAAAATTATTTTAGTTGCTCATTGTGATGTTTATAAATTTAAATTGTACAAATTGTGATGTACTCATCTATTTTATTATTAGCATAAATACAATATAGATTGGATTGGAAATATTTAAAAAATAACACAGCTAGCGCTAAACGTTCTTAGCTTGATAGCTGCACTGTCGCCAGCCCTGGAACATACCAACTCCGCTTTGGTATATTCGATAGGCTTATCGATTGCTCGCGAAGCTTTGCCGCTGTGTTTGTGTTATCGTCGGCCGCTTTATGCACTCCACATTCCTCGTTTCATTTTGGCCGCCAGTTGTGTTTTCGATTGCTCTGCGTGCTGGTCGTTCCTCCAAGTCTGCAGTTCTGCACGATTCTACAAGTCTACGATTCTTCGCGCGTACTCCAACTCCCCATTCATCCGTCTGTTTGTTTGGTTGTTTCCTTTCTTCGTTGCACTTTTTGCGCGCGCGCAACCGCCGATAAACAGAGAAAAGAAGAAAAGGAGAAATTCTGCAACAAACACTGGAAGTGCAATTTTAAATAGACGATCCCGTGAATGTTTTCCAGTTGAAACATTTACTTTCGTTTCATTTTTTTTTAAATTTTGTTCTGTTAAGTGTTGAAAAAGGAGTTTTTGCAGCCACAGCAAAATAAAACTTTTCGTCAAAATGCAGCAGAAAGTCGAAGAGGTTAGTAAATAATCAAATCTTAGTAATAAGTTAATATTATAAGAAAATTGAATAGTGTTTAATAAGAAAGATAATGAAATAGTTTCAAAATCACCAAGTGAAGAAAGTTTTACATAATTTCAGAAGCATTAAAAAGACATTAAGTAGGAACTTAAAAGTTCGCAAAAACTAGAGCATTTTATATTTTATGACTGAGGAAAAGTCTTATAACATATATTCGTTAATGTTGAACAATAACATTTTACGATTATAGTTTACGAAATAATCGTTAATATCCAACAGATGATTACATTAGTTTTGCAGTTCATGAAGTTGTTCTTGTATTTTCTCTTATTTTTTGGTTTTTGATTTTTCTCCACCCATTCTCCTATCTCCTTTGCTTCCCTGCATTCTCCTGTGTTTCATTGAACTTAGTACGCCCCCGATGCTGCGCTGCCTCTGCTGGCGTCGCTGCCGGCGCCGCTGTCGCTGCTCTGCCGTGACGTTCCATTGACTGATTTTCCCGACTTTCCGCAGAAAAAAAAGAGAAAAAAAAAACCGAACAACAACAACAATGCTTTGGCCACAATTGTAAAATGGTTTTGTTTGGTTTTTCATTTACATGTTGTTCTTGTTTTGTTTTTCTTCTTCTGTTGCCCACAGGTGTGCATGTGTGTGTGTCCCCCATTGTTGTTATTGTTGCTGGCGCTTTATTTGCACAGTTGGCCGCTGTTTTTTTTTTTGCGTGTGTTTTATTGTGTTTAATATATTTTTGGATCTTTTTACTTGAGGGCCAAAACCAAAGTCATGGTAAGAGCTGTGAAATTTGTGATCGCCATTGTTTTGGTCTACAATTCTCGTGCAGCTCCTCCTTCTCCCTGTCTTGCTCTCTTTCTTCGTTTCCCTCTCTCTTCCACCTCTTTCGATGATGGAGAATTCAGGCCTTAAGTCCAAAAGTGTGCCACAAATGTCATTTTCGATAAGAAATCTCTTTCGAAATCATCCACATCATGACACACAAAAATTTAATATATAATACAGATCTGCAGACCAGCACACAGTTAAACTAGAAAACTACAAATTAAACACATTCTAGTGTTTGAAAGAATTTGATTAATAAATTTATTAGTTAGTAACATGCTATTCAAAATCTTCACAAATAAAATTACGCTATGTTTAAAAGCTTTAAAAGCCATATAAAGACAGTATATAAACAACGTATGTTTTTAAATGTATAGCTGTCATAAATATGAAATATTATTACCTTTAAGAAATGCCATAACAGCTGTTTAAGCAGCTTACTCAACAGCCAAGAACCCCCAAAAAAAACATACTGTTTCGTATTGAAAACCTAAACGAGATGAGACACGGAACCGCAGAGCCAGAAAAATGCCTTTTTCGGCCCGGCCAATGCCAGTTGCAAGTAAAAGTCGAAAAACCTGTAGACACAAGACATCGCAGAGGGGACCATTGAGCCAGATGACTGTCCATGACCCAAATAAAATGCCTCGAGAATCGCAATGGACATGATCGCGATGGAGGAAGGGGTGTCCGCTGCAGAGGTGGGTGAAACGGTGAACGGGGGCAGTGGTGGCTCCATGGTCAAGTGATTGAGACTGGCCGATTGGCCATGGCAGCGGATTGAGCTCGAGGATCTCCATCTAACCGACGGATGCGATGCGATTCAGGCCAAGCTGAAGATCGCCACTCGATCAGCAGAAGTCTGAAATCCGTGAAAAGAAGAATCCAATTCCTGATTATCTTGGATTCACTCGGTAGATTTTTACACAGATATTTGCATCTTTACTATGCATCTTTATACTATAAACATAGTGGTTTTTATAACAATTATTAGTATATTAGATTATACTTTAAAATGTAAGCAATACAAAAATTGATATATTTGGAGAAGAAATAATACTGCTGTTTACCTGCAATCTTCTCATAATTGAAATCTACCCAACATAAATTAATATATTCAAAAATGTAGATATGAACAAGCTGGTTTACTCATTTATTAACTATTCATTTCTAAATAATTACCTTTTGACCGAACATCTCCATTTGTTTTCCCCCCCATTTTCTTGAAAAAAACTTTTTCCCAATATGTGTAGAAGAAAAAGCCCCAAAAACCGGTTAGAATTTGATGCATCATTTCTGGTCGTTGCTGGTCTATTAAAATTTCGCTTTTTTTGCGCATTGCGGACGCAGACGGCGGTAGTAAGATTTTCACGTCGATTTTTCCCGTTTGCCAATTGAAAGTAAAAATGCCCAAAAACCGGTCAGTCAAATAACGAAAAAACCGTGAGATCCTGACAGCAACTTTTGATAAATGCCTAATGAATGTTTTAATGCAGCTTCGCAGCCAATACAAAGTTTGTAATAGAAAATGGAAATTACCCAAGTCGAAAAACATAAAGATAATGACTGAAGCGCGGCGAGCGAAGATGATGATGGGCTAACTGCTCTTACCAAAATTGTCCAAAGTGGCTAGAAGAAAATTGGTCTAGTGGACAAAAGGCAAAAGGCGTATCGGAATGAAATCCAAAGAACCCCAAAAACTCTAAAAACTCAAATCTTGGAACCCAAGAGACCGATGTAATTACACATAAACGCAGATGGTCAGATAAAAGAGGGGATAGCCGAAAGTTACCTCTTTTTTTTTGGGAGGTGGGAGATGGCCCAAAGCCAAAGTCAGGCTCAAATGAAAAACGCAAACAGCAGACGCAAAGTACGCTAAAAAAAAGAAAACTTGAAAAAAATGAAATGAAATAAAATAAAAACAAAACAAAACCCGAAACTTGTCGTGTGTCGATCACCAAAGGGGCGGAGGTGGAGAAGGTGGAGGTCAATGTCTGGGTTCAACGACTCCTGACCTCTGGCAATCTCAAAGTGGGGGGGAAAAAAAACAAACAGAGAAAATCCCAAAAACAACGGTTATTATTGAAGCACTCAAACCGAAAAGATGAGAGATATTATCTCGAAAACTAGAGCAGTTGAAGGTAGCCAAAGCGAAGATATGGAAAACGAAGCATAGCAAATGTATCTCAGATGCCGAGAATCCTACTCAATCGGACAAGTTAATTATCCACTAATTATGGGCGGCTAAGCTAAACTAGATCGTCAGCTAATCTAAGCTGCAAATGGAGCTTGTTAAATCAATGCCATTAAGCGTTTAATTTTCACTTCATGCATAGCACTTATTTTCTTTTACTATTTTATAGTTTTTGTATTTGATTTCATTTGAATGATAACTGGAATCGAATCGATAAACAAACAATAAATTTGGTTACAAAATATCAATCATTTTGGGTCATCAAAAAGCAGTGATCAGAACAGTGATTAATTAACGATTCAGCATGCTAGGTATATAAATCATTTGAAGATGAACCTAAAATATTATGTTTTATGAACCATAAACTATGAAAAATTATCTAAAACTTCTTTCAACTGACAATCCCCATATTAGATTACCTCAAAAAAAGCTCATAAATTGTATTTCCTAAACGGTTTAAGTATTTGGTAAATCCCCAATATTTATCGTAAGCCTTCTGGGAACTCCCAAACCTTTTTTCCTTCTGGGAACTTTCAATTGCATCTTGGCGTTCAAATCTTTTCGAGATGACGAGTGCAACGTTGCTGCCTATGACCACAAACAATGGCAAATAAAACAAATATTATGCATCATAAATTTCACCGACGACGAAACGGAAAACCAGTTTTTTTTCTTTTATTCAGTTCTGGCAATGAACTCAAAAGGCAAAGACCCAGACCGAGACTTTAACACATATTGTTTGTTGTAACAAATAAAATTGGAATAATGTATCTCGACGTGGCGAGGTGTAAAAGCGAAATGCTCGTCGATTACGAAATCGAAATAGGTCCCAATCTGAATAATAATAGTAATAAGACGCACATAAAACATTTCGTCCGGCCGATTAGAAATTCAAATGTGGCTAAGGCTAATTTCTGTTTCGTTCCCGGCTTTTCAATGAAAAGTGAATGTTGTGAATGCGTTGACCGTTAGGACTGAGGCAAGCATTTAACTGCCCCACAACACAGCGCCACACAAAGCAATGTTTTCCTTTATATATTCAGCTCTGTTTTCGAAAGTGATTTGAACTACATTTTATGCGGCAATCCGAAGCGGACAAAATGAAACCAAGCCGCAGCGAACCCATAACCCAAAACCTAATACCAATAGATACTATATATATAAGATACAATATACTATAGCGCGTTGCTTAATTGATCGATCGCAGCTCGTTTACCGTTGGCCGGCTGATATAATTGCCGGCCGCAAGTCGATTTTATAACTTCGACTCAGAAATCAATTAGCCATACATACATATATAGATATATATATAAACCATAACCCAAAAACCGTGTCAATCAAAGTGAAAGAAGCCATCGCAAGTCATCGATTATCTCACAGATACAGATTTTCACGATTGCAGCCGAACATAACACATAATTGCTATTAAATTGTTCGCAATTAGTAAGTCAATTGATTGTACCACGGATACCTCCGATATCGAATTGATTCGATGTCATTGGCTGTAATTTTGCCGCGACTTACTGATCCACGATCGTCGATTGGCCGAAATTGATTTTTCGTCATGCCACAAGAAAATTATCAGTGTACACTGTACAGTCAATAAAAATATGACACTCCATAGATTTTTAAGGACATTTTTCAGTTCTCTATGGAAATCATTTTACATTTAAGAGGGGAAAACATTCAGTGGTCTGCTTACATCGTATTTTTGAATATCTTTTGATTTATATATTTATATATGATATTTTTCAACGTGTGGCCAAGGAAAATCGTTGACCAGATGATGAAAGATGCATTGCTAGTACCCAGATCTGTTCCATTCTTTCTCATGATCGCTTCGCTTCGAAAGTTGTTTTCTCAAATCAACTCGGAATCAACTCACCCCATCCTCCAGCATCAAGTCATCGAAGAAGAACGTGCAGGAGAAATAATGAGATTTTATATTTTCTTTTTCTAGAAAGTTTTCTTCCTCTTCAGCACAGCCTGACCTTTTTCCCATTTTTGTTCTTCAATTTTCTCGCTTATTGTTTTTCCAGCTGCTCAGATTTGTTTTTCCGCAGCGGAAGAAGGAACTTGCCCAGATGCAAGTTCATTGCGGCAGATGACATGCGTGTATGTAAAAGTACATATGCTCATAACTTGCAGTTTTTCAATTACCATTTGATTGATTGCTTGCGGGGAGATAAAAGGTTTCGTCAGTGTGAGAAATGCCAGTTGGAGATGGCCTTGTTGGCCAAGATAAAACAGAGTTTCTCATGGGAAGTTGGGTGTTTTTCGATATTTCCGCTCATATCTTTGCATAGCAAGTGATATTTAAAGTTAATATTTCTAAAAGAACTGATCAACCTGCAATCATGTGTTATCAATTTCGAATTCAAAGACGAAAAACCAAACCCCACGACTTTAAATCATACTGGCAAATATAAAAATACGACATATTGTTGTGCTATGGCACGTCATGGAAATTATTGGAAAACTTTCGCCCAAGCAAAGGTTCAATGTGTCGACTTCCCAGGCATTTTACTCATAACTGGCGCTCCCATGCCAAACCGAAAAGAAACAAAACACTTTCCTTTTCCCCCATTGTCTGGGGTATTGATAAAATAAGCCCCCGTCCTCTAAAAAGGAGAACCCGGTGACCTACCGCAATTGTTTTCTTTTTTTTTAGGCAATGTGATTTGCATGGCAACCTTAACCCATTGGCACCGATGTGCGCACTCTCTCTTTCAATTAGCCCAACATTTTTTCACAGGCTTCTGAAAATCGAGCCATGTAAATGCCAGCCAGCCAGTAGAAATATCAATTAGATTGCCGGCAGAAGAGCCGCTTTCGATTGCATGTCGGATCGCCTGGGTGGGCGTTTGCATTACGGTGGATACGTATGGTATCGTATGAAATGAGCATTGTATATGAGACGGTGCATTATGGCTTGTAATGGAGTTAGACCCCCTGCCGATGCATTTTGTTTGCTCGACTTACTAACATTTTGTGCTACTTTACATTTTTGCACTTCGGTTGGCTGAGTGATGGGTTGGGATGGGATGGGATGGTATGGGATCGGATCGGAATGGATCTTTCTTTTCACACAACTCTGTCGGGCGGCTTTGATTTCAATTGGCTTTTGACTGCGAAAATTTGAATGAAAGCGAGAGAAGCAAGTGTCAATGGCAGACGTTGGCAAAAGCGTGTCGCAATTTCCACCAGCAAAACCATCTGAAAACCCAACTAAACAATGGGCCGTGACTGTACTTTCTCCAAATTCAATTATTATTGGAACGGTATAGTATGGAATATTATGGTACGGTACGGTTGTATATGGCATGGCGTGAGAGTCGCCAAATTGATGGTACCAAAGTGCAAATGCAATTGTCTCGGCCCGAAGCCGTAAGTTCAATTGAAAACTTCGACGGATTGTATATAGTTAGATATTGTTGGGTTGGCTCTATATAAGTCAAGGCTCTATTGACTTGCGGCTAACATTGAATGATAAGCGTCATTATCAACAATATATATCTACGATAAGAATATTTCAGCTCATATGCCATGGACGTTTCACAACGAAAGGCTTGCTAACGCTTTCAACATTTGCAATTCATCAATGTCAAGGTGTTATATACACAAATTGGTGGGCGGGGCTGGGGGCTAATTAGCATATGGCTGGCATTAAGTGACGCTTGATAAGAGCCATTAGCCGGAAATGTTGTATATAATATTTTGGGAAGCCACTAAACCTTTCATTTTTATACTCATTCAAATGGTTTCAGTGTTTCTTCTTTTAGCCTTAACATACGGTTTAATCAATTATTATTTATTATTATATCATATTTATTGTTTTGATTGCAAGAACTAAAGGAAGCATAGTTATTTCTACTCCGTTTTAAATATCATTTAGGTGCGCAAAATAATAAAAAATATTTAACAACAACGGGCTTATGTCCAAGAAATCAGCGACTTTATCTAATCGAAAAGTTCTATTAGCAAAGCAATCGTATTCCACAAAGAGAACTATATTTTTCCGAATTCTGCCTAGATTTAAAAAAAAACAGCCCAGATTTATAACCTATTAATAATAGAAGTGATATCGTACTAACCTGCCATTCCTTACAACAATGACCATGAAGGCACATATATCTCGGGCCCACAAAAAAAGAAGAGTTTGAAAAAATTTCCAGCACTGATGACTCAATTTGTTAACTGAACTTGACTGTAAATATGTATATGTATATCGATAACGAAATGATAGCTGATAAGGCGTATCAGTCGTAACTTTCCTGCATACATTCGTAAGCCCATGGTGTAAATATGGAATATAGACACCTGCAAGGGGCGCCAAATTCCTCAGCTCCTCCTAACTAAAACCAACTACAGATAATATTGCAGCAGGCTGTTGTTAAAACCACCGAGTACATAGTACATGGTGGTGCTCATTCTGCTGGTGGTGCTGTTCGGCTGCTCCAATTGGTGGTGGTGGTGGTGGTGGTGGTGGTGCTAAACAAACGAAATAACAAGTGGGGAATGTCGGCAACTGGAGCAAAGGAAACCAGAAACCAGATAAGATACTTTGGCCGAAAGTAATTGAAAATGCCGTTGCCAATTATAAATGGCCAGGTGACTCATTCACTGCAGCAGCAGCAGCAGAGTGTGTTTTACCGACCCGAGTGCTTCCCCAAATGTTATTGAAGAAGCATTGGAACAGTTTCTATATATATAGAAGTACCAAATTGGTTGATATCACCTATCATTTTGGTTATGACTTGGTTGGTTCAAGAGAATTGGTGCATATGGCAATTACTTCATTTTTGTGGCGCCCCCGGGTGGACCTTAAATACTATCCAACTTTTATCGATAGCTCTGTAGCTATTTAGTAATGGAAACTCTTTGTGAATATGTTTCCCCCGTGGATTGCATAACCAGCGATCTGAAATCGAAGTTGCAGGTCTCGTGCCATCGAGTTTATGACCGCCTTCCCGTAATGAAGCCATTTCCACAGTGCGGGCATTTCCGCTGCCACCTGCTTCTGCAAAATGCCTCGAATGCCGTTTGTCCGCTGTGCTGTTTTTTGCATTTGCTTAACAATGGTCGGGTGTTTAACGGTCGACGCATTACCATCGCCACTAAGTATCGTCACATCGGTTGTCACACAGACATAGTAACATAAATAAGCCAGCGGAGACAGTTGGCCCCCATCCATTCCGAGTGGAGCACATATACAAGAGTCACTAACTTTGCATATGCATTGGAGATTTCTGCCTTTCGCGTAATTTATCTCTGACATGATTTGGCAATTGTCTCTACCGAGTCTAAAACTCAGAAAACGACGTATCCAAGTCCATTTTGTTTCAAAGGCGTGGGAAAGACATTCCCACATTTGTTATGCTTGTTATAAGTACATTTAACTAAATTAGAGACAGATATTGTTATTGTTTCAACACTCGGCTTGTTTTCGCTGGCGAATTTTGTGAAGGTGTTGGCGGTTTACGTCTCATTTGACCTAGTTTCTTGGCAGAGTTTGTTGGGAAAAAGCTCTAACGAGGTAGCTAAAAACAAGCATTTTCACAAAAATAGTTTGAGTTGTAGCGAGCATTTTTTGTAAAAAGAACAGTCGCTTAAAAAAATGAATAAATAAAAGTACAAATATTTTGAGTGTTTTATGAGTATAGTAATCTATAAGTGATTTATGAACACTATCAATGGCTTCACCTTGTCATTGATTTGCAGCTAGCCAATGTCCACGAGTCTTATCTTTTTTGCACTATCGCGAAAATTCTAGGAAGTGCATACTGTTAGCCTGGAAAACCCGGAAAAGTTGGTGAAAGGCAACAGTTAACAATTTCCATAGCACATGGTCTTAATAAGTATGCACAACCTTTCACAAAACAACCAAAAAAAAAGAGAAGAAAATGGAATGCAAGGTGTTAGGGGAGTTGGAAAAAATATAGGAATAACCCAGCGACGATAATGATAATGATAATTTTTACGATCCATGCCAACTGACGGACGGCGGACAGCGGACAGCGGACAAACGGGCAAAATATGACGCTTATAAAGTGCAGTTAGCATCCAAACCGTTTACCGTTCGTCGGCAGTGGCTAAGCGGCTGCTAAATGTCATAAATGCGGACAATGGACGGGCGCATTTCATTCATAAAAAAAAAAGAAAATATAAAAAAAAATGTGGGGGAAAAAGAAAACCGTGCCCATTCAGTTTGGCTCAAGTTCAGCTCCAGTGGGTGTGTGGACTTAGATTGGTGGGGCTTTGAATGCTTAACGGTCAACTGTCTGAGCGGGAAAATGAGCCAAACCGTTCAGAGAACGCGGGCCATTGTCACGTCTTAAGTGTTGGCACTTTCTCAAGGCAGTCAGTGAAATGGTTTCGCTTTTAATCAACCCAAAAACTGAGCTAATTCCCGCCTGTCACTGCTGCGCTTGGCACTATGTAGTTACTCCATCGATCTCTGTTTGTTCCGTTTCCAGGTTTGCCAAAAAACGAAAAAAAAAAACGAAATACAACAAGACTAAAAACAAATAATAATACTGAAAACAGAGCAAATAGCTCGAATGCGAACAAAGCAAGTCAATTAACTTTGCCCGTGTATCTTGTATCTGAATCGCGTCTGTTTGTCCCCATCCGTAGAAGAATCTTGCGGTTGTCGTGGCTCACCGACAAAGTGTTTCGCAAATATTTGCCATTGTCTTGGCTTGAGGTACATATTTCAATCAGGCGGCGACACAATATGAAACGCAGCTTCAATTACAGCAGTGAGCAAAAGACATGGCAATTACAAAAGGCCCAGATGTGTGCACCACAGCGATCTGATTTGGCCAAAAGAACAGGCAACAGATGCCCAGGTAATGCACTCAGAAGAATATTGCTACTAGAAGCCTTAAAGTATTCTTTACAACATAATAGAATAATATTTTAGACAATTTATAATGAATGAATAGTAAAGCACTTCATACATCATATATTTCTCTCAGTGTTCCCTGCATCTTTTACGTGCTTCGTGGAGCGGCCCAAGTTCAACACGCAACTGTTTGTTGCACTTACAGCTGCACATACATGTGTCTACATGGCTTGTTCTTTGCGTCCACAGTTCTCAACAGTTCAGCAGTTTTTCTCCTCGGCTGTGGCGCCTACTTTATTTGCCACGCCGCGTGTCAATGGCCCAGAGACCAGCTGCCACCTTGCCTCCTTTCCTGTGGGAAGATGTTCAGCTGCCGCTGCATTTGGCAGTGGACATAATGCATAATGGATGACATAATGCTCCTCCACTTTACCATACCATTTGGTACGGAGTAACATATATGCTGGGCACGTTTTGTGGGTCTGGTCAATCGGCATGCAGCTCTGCTCTGCATTCGTATGACATAATTTGTTTTTGTTTCATTATTTGTTTGGCTTTTTGTTTTATCTGTTTTTATGCCATTTGGCTTTTTGTTTTATCTGTTTTTAGGCCCTATTGTTATGGCATTTTTTTGCGGCACAATGTGGCGCGGATCGCATATTTGGTGCGCCGGTTGAGTGGCCAGGCCACATTTTTCCATGGGAAGTTGGCTTGCAAAGCCAGATGTTGTACCTTTTTGCTCTGAATAATTATTAATCGCGTCTTTCTTCAATTATAGAGTATTTGGCCAATCAATACCCTATTTGAATTTTGACCGTAGTATAAATACTTTCTTTTTTTTAAATTAATAATAATATAAGTAAGCTTTTAACGTTGAATAAATTTGTTTGCCTTGAGCTTGGAGCTTGGGTCAATAAAATAGTTCCGCCCAAGATAACACTTAGTTTCTTTTTTCATTTGGCCAAGTTGGCCGAACTGAATCATCCATTGAGCTGAGTGCTCTGCCTCCCATCAGCCAGGCACTTACTTTAATGACCGACTAACTAACTAACTGTCCGGGGCCAATAAAAGCCGACCAGGACCGACAACCGAAGCCAAATTAATGGCCAAACAATCCGCAATCAGGCCGCCGAATGTAACGAGACGGAATTGAAAAAGCAAACTTTAGTTCGAGCCCCTGATTTGGCCAGGTCACGCATTGTTGGCCAAAAAAAGCTGGAAAACCTGGAGGGGCTGGGAAATTGGTGATCGAATCGACGGGCTTTTTTTTATCAGCACTCGCCCGTTTCATTCCACCCCGCCCCTAGCCATCCATTCGGTTATCGCAAATTCATTTTGGTTAACACACATATGTGTAGGAACCTTTTATAGGAACCTACCCATCATATAAGATAAGGTTCGAATGAAAAGCAACACGAACTATATATTTGCCAGGGAATTGCGCAAAAAGCCAATATCGTTTTGGCCCCATTTCCCAACAATCCCACCCACAATCCTGGGCTCGCCTTCCCGCCCCCTTTGTACCATTTTTGGCCATCTATTTCGGCCTGTTTTCGCGTTGTTGACCAATTTGTTTTTTTTGCTAATGGAGCGCCCAAAGCTGGGGACGTGACTCTGGCCATCATTTTGAGTGGTCTCTTGGTGTCTTGGTCTTTTGGTCTGTAGATTTTTTTTTTTTGCCTTACTTTGCTTTTTGGCCAACATTTTCTTCTGTGGCATGGCAAATCCACAAATCTAATGACCAGCCATCGCCGTAACGGGCCATTCTTAATGGTATTGGTAATGCTAATGATATGGCGTCATAATTGACACATGCTCCAAGTGCATCCGCCTTAGATTTCCCCCGGCGATTATCTCCGTCTCCGTAGCTTTGGTTATCTCTGTTCCCCTCTAGACCAAAATATATAGTGTGTGGATCACGATTTGCTATAGGTACGTCAAAACTGGGTCGATCGGATCGTGGCTAAAGCTCGTTCAGCCAGAGCAGTGTTCAGTTGGGCAAAAAGATAATGGCATTGGCAAATACCTACGATAGGAGCTACAAGCATGCATTCGTGGGAACTGAAGGTCTACGCTTGGATATATCTGAAAACAGATCTTTAGGTTGGATTAAAGAAGACTTGGTGCGAATTTAAGGCCAGAATAACAATTTCTGAAACTTTGTATCAATTGTAATAGCTTATGAGCTAATTTAATTCTGAAATGATTTTATAGTAATGAACTTACTTCAAAATTTCGCTTAGAAGAAAAGAACAAAGAACTTTCAAATATTTTCAATATGAATCAACTTAAGAAACAAATTTTAAATGTGGTATTTTTAAATATTCAACTAGAATGCTGTTGATTTGCTTTTACAAATTTACTAAGCAAATTAGTCAGAAAACGCAAGGCATTTATTAGTAATCACTTTTTATAAAACATTTAATGATGACAAATTTACCATGATGGTATGAAACTATACATTATTAACACACTCAGCATATCAATTGTTTCTTTCGAACACTGGCTTTATTCTAAGCACAGGATATAACCACAATCTGTCTGTTTTGACATCTTGTGATTTTCCCTTTGAATCTGTGGTTTTAAAATGGCAAAAAGTGTTAAGTACCGCCCTTCGTTTGCATATGCAATGTATTGTTTTGGGTTTTTTTGTACTCTTAGTTAGTTTTTTATATGGGTTCGCTTCTTCTTTGTTGATTTGTACAATTTTTTTTGCACGCTTCAGCTGCATATGCGGCGGTCACTGAGGAAAACGCTAAATGAATTGCCCCAAATACGAGTGTTGTACGCGATGATCACGAAGGCGATGATGACGATAATGATGATCGTTATGCTAATGCTGATCGCTCGCCTGGAAACGACGTCAGCAGAGCAGCAGAGCAGCAGCAGCCCAAGCAGAGCAGAGAAGATTACACTGCAAGAAAAATGTGCGAGCATCTTGTAACTTGAGCTTAGCTTAATAGAAATATATAGAGAAAATCTACTCTTGTATTTGTACTGTTATAAGGACACCCAAATTTCAATAATATATGGTTAATAATTTCTATAATAACAAATTAAACATATTGAAACATTAATAGTAATTTCACAGTTCAACCGGATCTACAACATTTTTTTTAAATATTCTTAAGAACCTTTCTAGATTTGTCTCTGTGTAGTATTGTCTGAAGTGGATCAGTTGCCAGACAGAGATAGCGCGCAATGGTGAGAGGGAGAGGGAAAGTGGGGGCCGCGGAGAAAGAGCCACAGTCACGGTCACGTTTCTTGTCACGTTCTCCCGCTGTTTTTACGTTTCTTCGCTTGTTTCTCTTCTTCTGCTGTTCGTACCCCCTAATTCCACCGATTTGGGTATACAGTTTTCCTTATGCATAAGCTAATTGATTTCCCATTTGAAGTTGCTCAAGTCAAAGGTGGCGTAAATAATTCAATCTTTAGAAACTTTCTAGGTAATTAATGTAGCTTGTATTGCCTCTTCTGTTCTAAACTGCATATAGTAGTGTTTTTAATCAACATTTTAGTTGAGAGCTTACATTATATCATTTATTATAATGCTATTTGTTTTAATTTGTATTTAGATTTTAGTAATGGGTACTTTAAAGTCCCCATCGTCACTACCTTGTTCTTATTTGTTTCGCTTTTCGTTACTCATGTTTTGTTGTTCCCCTCTTGCCAATTTGCTTTCTGCCTCGTTGCTGATCTTGTTGTTGGCCGATCTTGTCGTGGCAGCAACATTGCGGCAGCAACAGGAGCAACAAATTGCGCCCAAGTCTTTGGCTTATTTGCTTGTTGCCTGCTTTTTGCTGTTTTTCAGCTGGCTGCCTGTTCACGCGACCCATTGGGCGTTTGACCCCGGCGAATGTGGCATGCAAATGGGTTCAAGCTTGGACAAGAGCCGCATGCCATTCGCATTTGCAGAGTTGCATTTGCATTTGCATTTCCCCCTTGCGGTAAATTTGCTGGAAAAACGCGCGCCAAAAGTGACAGCCGGTCGAGGAGCAGCTGTCAACTTGACTTTAGGCAGCTGCCGCCAAAAGTTGCCGCTGTCATTGCACTTGGACGGCAGCAACAAGTAGCAGAAAACGGAAGTATCGTACAACTTTTAACATTAGTTTGCTGCATTTTCGGTATAGGTACAATATACCCTTTCTTTTTACACACACATGCAGCAAATAGGGTAAGAAGCCACCGCAGGAAGCGCTTCCCATGGGCTCTTTTTTAATTAAACTTTGAACCCTCGGCATCACATTACTGTTTGTGTACAAATTAATATGCACAAAAAACATTGACACTGGGGTCTCTAAAGGAAGTACTTACGATATTAAGTTACCTTGCCGAAAATTAAAACAAATTGGTTAATAAACAGGCTTCTTTTCAATGTTCGAATTATTTTGATCCAGAGCAATATTGGTATTTCTAAAAGGAAATTACTTAAAAAAGCCTTATATTTCAATAAATTGTTTTGTACCTTAGAGTATTTCCTACTTCGATTTCCGTCGTCAGTTTTTCCGTGCTGTGGTTTTCTCCCAGCTTATTTTTGTTTTGAAGTAAGTGAAAACGACGTCGTTAAACGCACATTTTGATGCCATTCGTTGTCGTTTCGGGTGCCTAGCCCAAACAATTGAGTGAAAATCTGCATCGAATCGATGAGTTATGGGCGGCAACAGCCACGGACAGTGATTTTTTCATACTGTGACTCCGAACTGCGACACAATATTTTTTTTATTTCGACTTAGACCAAGCAAAACAAGACAATAAAGCGGGGAAAAGCAAAAAAAAAAAAAAATGAAGCATAAATGCCGCATTCGCTCATGGCGGGCACTTGTGGACTGCGAAAGACTGGCACTTTCTAATGCGACAACGATGCGGAAGCCAACTGACAACACTCGACTGCAGCAGCAGCAACTGCAGCACTGCAGCAGCAGCAACGCAACAGCAGCAGCAAGGCAACACACCTGCAAAAGCAACCTCAACATCAACAACAATCAATGGGAGCACCCCCACATGGCGATGTCACAGACCCCACAGACCCTAAAGGCACCCAAATGGCAATGCGGTGACCCGAAAAAGCTGGCCTATCTGCCCTCGAACAACCCCTAGTGGAGTTCCTCCATTTTCGTGAAAAGAAACCTCCACCTTTCCCCCGGAAAATCAAGTAATATGCATATATGTAAGGTGGAGGCCCTGTAAGTGCTTCAAGTCTGACTGCAGGGGAAGTATTTAGCCATCAAATAGATGCTGATTGCTGTGGGAATGTTCTTATTTCTTATTTCAGACTCTAAAGTCTGAGAAAAGCAGACTGAAAAATCTAAAGACATCTTAAATTGTAAACTTTAATGCATTTATAAAGAAAAAACTGCGCAATTCTTAAATAATTTGTAAAAATTATCAATGTTGGAATATTTTTATATCACAAAATCGAACACAATCGAATGAACTCATTAGCATTTTTAATCTTATCGCACACAAAATTTTCCCATTCTTACATTAAGCTAGGTAGGTTACTTTTTTATTATTATTTTTAACTTCCATAAACGCTGAAATAGTTTTCATTACATAACATCGAAAACAAGCGTATGAACACATGAATATGTACTTATCTGTGGCAAAATTTTCCCATTCTATACATTTTTAAAGGGGTAATTCGTAAAATTGTGTAAATATTCCAACTTGTGATAAGCCAGCATGTGATATTTGCATTAAACCATAATAATTGTTAGGGTGCGCTATGAGTCACAATTTATGACTATAACAAAACTTACAACATTAAAAAAAAAAATACAAAAAAGAAATTATTGTGATTGCTAAAAGTTTTGTTATTAATTCAGAGGAAATAGCTTGCCACTGTAAAATTCTTTTTTAATTAGGCAACAAAAATGCGTCTATTTATGTATTTATGCAGAATATAACAAAACCTCGCTGAAAGTGAGACTGCTAAACACTTTTACTCTCTATGCGCTGCTTTGTCATAGTTTCGCATATTTTATAGGAAAAAAAAGCGATACAAAACCGTCAACGAACCGTAGAGGAATCACCAAACCAACCAACTTTGTTGTCGATGTCACGCACAATAATCGGCTTAGGTTACGCTTGGGTCCACTCTAAACCACACATTACTATGGGCCACCCTGAACCACTCTGTAACATATTGAACCACACGCCGTGTGTGGTTTCGGGCGGATCATTTGGGCAGCACGATCGAAGCCAATCGGATTATGCAAACAGCGGATTTGTCTCCTCCGATTTCGCTCAAAGATGCAATCCACGGATGCGGGTGTATCTTTTCCTCTTTGTTGTAGTGCGGCATGCAACTCTTTCGATTTGAAGCGGATCGAAAGTGAATGGCGCACTCGGATTTGCGGCATATTCGATTACATTCAACTTAGAAGTTTGAACTTCGTAGGGTAATTCGATCACTTCCACTGCTTTGGGTTACCAACTGCACTCAGCCAAAGTTTCTTCTTTCTTCCGTCGATCGAATGTATAAGTATGCTAGCACGTAGTTCTTAATGATTAAACAGAATTATGCAGAATTATACAGAATTATTTTCAGTGCATTATCTTGTATACTCCCCAAAAAGGACTCACGCACCTGTTTTAAATCCACTTCTTGTGTTCTTTGTGCTCGCAGAAAATCGATCCCCTGACACGCATTCAGGAGGAGATCAAGGAGGTGGTGCGTCGCGAGGAGGAGTACCGCCAGCTGGCCACACTGTCGTCCAGCGCCTCGATCACTTCCGCTTCGCCGGACTTCGAGACATACACGGTTAATGGTAACTTTGAGCCGAAACTGCAGCAGGATGATGAGCACGATCTGGTCGAGAGTCCAGATCAGGACCAGGGCATGCTGGTCACCGCCCAGCCGGCGGCCGTGCAGACCACCTCGCTCCTGCTGCCCATCGACGAGCTGTCCAACACACCATCGCTGGCCTCCAGTGTTAATAGCGCCAAGGAGGAGAGCCTCGATGGCCAGCACTCGGATGACTCGGGCATTTCGGCCTCCTCGCAGAGCAACACCCTCATCACTGGGATCACCACGAATGTGGCCAAGCAGCAGCCACTCAAACTGACCGTGGTGACGCGTCAGGAGCAGCGCTACATTGGGCCCAACTGCTACAATCTGACACCTGAACCGCCACAGCAGAAGCTGATCACCCGCACCATATCCACCCCCCAGCTGAGTGGTCTGCCCCAGAAGCGGCAGTTTGCCTTTGGTGGCGCCACCAAGGGTGTGATGCAGCGCTTCATTGCCTCGCATGGCAAGTTGGGCAACACCAGCCCGTTGCCGGCTGCATCTCCAATGACCCTGTCCCTTGGCGCCGCCAATGGTAATGGCCAGATCAACAATATCAGCAGCAGCAACAATAATAACAACAACAACAACACCCTCAAGCTGAACACGCGCACAGCCATGGCTTTCCTGGAATCCGGAGGTTCCACGGGCGGCATCAACTCGTCATCGGTGGCCCTATCATCGGCGGCAATCGAACGGGACTCGGAAGGCAGGCCCCTGCGACGAGGATATGTTCCCGTTGAGCAGAAGATCCAGCGCGAGCTGCAGGACCTGAAGTCACGCGAATCGGAGTTGAAGCGTCTGCGCAAGATCAACAGGCAGAACACACTGAAGGCCTCCCTGGACAAGCTGTGAGTCAACTTGGGACTTTCAGTTTGGATTGCATCGTAACCCAATTCTGTGAAAACTTCCAGAGTTTTTAAAGCATACAACCAGTGGACATCAACTGAATGTTTGTGTATATATTTTGCAGGCAACTGAGCACAGATGATGAGGCCGATGCAGATGATGATGATGAGGACTCCGAGGTGGAGCACTGCTACGGGCCCGGAAAACTGCGCAATGCCCAGTCCACACAGGAACTGGATAGGAATGGGTGAGTATGCCAGCGTAAGCACCTGCAAGAGAGATTTTAACCGATTAATCCTTACAGAAACGAGCAGGACATCGTTCACAAGCCATCGGGTAATCGCAGTCTGAACGCAGGAGCCTATATAGCCAATGGAATCAGCAATGGCAATGGCAACGGCATGCGTCCGGCGATGTCGCTGGCCCAGCTCTGCGATCTGACACCCGAGGAGGCGCCCTCATCGCGAGGACTCATCGCCCAGTGGGAGAACCTGATCAAGAAGAACGCCGAGGTGGGAACGGTCGAGGCGATCATCTAAAGAATGTGGGTCGGGAACCCTGCCCAAATGGCAAAACAAAAATGATGAAATACAAAAACATACACACCAACGACCTGGTGCAGAGCAGACCAAATTATTTAATATAGTGTCCACACTAACGCACTTGATCCTCCCACTTCTCCGAGTCCACGTCCACGTCCAGGTCCTTCTCCTTCTTCTCCCTCTCCACCTGCGAAAGCTGCTTATCAACGAATTAATCTTAATGCCAATCAATGGGAATCGAAATTATAACGAAATTGAATTGCCTGTACTTAAAGCGATTTATATGTGTAATTTGTAATGTGTACGTGAACTGTTCGAGAACTCTATTGTATATAAATAATTCTTCGTGTTTCCAGTGCGAGTACAGTCGACTTGCTTATAATTTATTACAAATCAACTTTATATATACCCTATATGAAAGTATATAAACAAAATACTATATGTACGAAACCAATATGAGAAAACGATTTAAAAAAAAAAAATAAAAAAATATTTGATTGATATTGACTATTGATATTTTAAGCACTTCAATAATGAGACACGAATAATTTTTTTTGGAAATTTATCATATTTATTTTTATTCAATACATTTCGTTTCTTTCGTTTGTTGTTGCGGTTTCTGTTTGTTAAGTTCTTGTTACGTATTCGCTCTGTACTAATTGAATTAATCAGATATTAGGGTGCCGTAGATAGAGAGCGCCTCTAGTTTGGAGTACAAGTTTCGGTTAGAGTAAGCCGGTTGTTCATCATCGTCCGCAGACCTAAAAGTACAATTTTTATACACAACAAAACGGAAGCGATCGACACTCAGCGAATTTGCACTACGACCTCATGGATTGCAGGTGTAAACGGTGACGCCCGAGTGCTGCGATAATCTTGGAATTTTGGTTGATTTCTTTCTTGGTAGTTTGTTTGGTTGATTGGTTTTTCTGTTACTGCTACGGAAGCCTCAAAATACATTGTTATGTACGTCGTTAATGTGTGTGGATTTGCTGTTTCTATGTGACGTTGAAATCTTAGCTTAAAAGTTGTGTGTTTTGCAACTAAAATCATATCGACTTGTATATATCGTACATATCTGTCGTGTTGTATTTATATTCCGTATATTTACAAAAGCCGTTTACAAACTGGCGCAGCTTTCGCCAAATGGAGATGGTTATCAACCGATTCGCTATTAACTATGGACAAATCAGGGCGTTCGTAACTTAGAGCTAAATTAGTCAAATCATAGATACATAAACGAGATATATAAACGTATTCGTATATTGCACTGCATCGGATTGCTTGAGTATTAGAAATTAGGCAACAATCAACATATCGAAAAAAATATAACGCGCTGATATTCACACGGCGATTCGATTCACATACATACGACTAGAATAATACTTTGGCACACACATATAAACATAACTTTGGGTGAGATACTGGAAATCAGTTGTATTGCTCGGCGGTACGAAGGTGGAACAGAAAACTGCCAGAAACAATAATTAGTTAATTAGTTAATTAGCATCCTGCATCCTGACACTTGCTTCTCTTTCGGAACTGGAACCAAAAAACCATTGACTGCTCTTTAATATCGTGTATATATATATATAGATGTATATATAGAAATATAAATAGTAAGTATATATCATTTTGTAGCATTCAATATATATATATTTATGTATATATATATAGAGTCTGCCCTTCGTTCGCTCAATTAGAAACTAACACTTAAACTGACATTTCATATGCGTTGCTATATCCTTGCCCCTTCTAACCATCCCTATCGATTCGATCCGATCCGATCCGATCGATCCTCCAATTCCTTCTGATCCGATCCGATCTGATCTGATCTGATCTGATCCTATTCGTTTCGATCTTTTAACCAAAAGCGCTTTGAGCGTTCTATTTCGCGTACCTCTGACCTACAGCTAAGACCAAAAAAAAAAGTGACATCGCTCTTGCTAAAGTTAGTTTTCATACATATAGATATACATATTTTAGATTTTTTGTTCGTTTTTCTTCGTTTTGGTAACATAAAATTAATCAACAAATTTTTAGAGTTGCTTGCTAAAACTTTTCTTAGTGTAAACGTGCCTTAAGCGATGCCCACTAGCAGCCGTCGCCAAAGGAATCAGGGTTTATAAATTAGTGGCGTAATTATCTGAATAATCGGACGATGCTGGGCGGTGCTAGTGGGCGAGTGTGTGTGTGTGTGCTGCGAAAAGTTGCATAAGTTTCGACCATATAATCGCTAGAAGTGAGTTGTATGTGTTCTACCATAAATCTTTAGCCAACGAAAGGGTTTTTTGTTTTGTTTTTTTTTCTTTTGGCGCCCAATGCTACAATTAGTTGCTCCTAATCTGATGCTCGGTTCGGTGTAAACACATCTAAAATCTGTACCATCTTTGTCCGCATTTGGGATCATCATGTACCGCTACGTTTTTAGCAACTGTCGTCAAGTGCTTTTGTTATCCGTATCTATATGCTCTTGTATATATCGTCTCGCTTGTATATATGCCTTCTATATAAATATCGTTTGTTGTTTGGTTTTTGTAATTTGCTGGTATTGTCTGAATGTGCTACGTACTTTAAACGCTAAACTAGTTCGTGTGTTAGTGAGTGAGTTGTGTGTGTGTGTGTGTGTACTTTAGTAGACCGACATACAAAGTTCGAGGCCAAAAAAAAAACATGAAAAAATTGCCATCATCCTTTTACAACTAACTCGCATATATAACTAGTGCATACACATCGTTCACATAGGTTCCTACGTTCTCTACACGCTATTAATATGTAATTCTGTTTGGTTCCCCATCCCCTGGAGCCTCTAAAGCCTCCGATTGGCCACTTCCCGGTGTCCTTTGAGTTCTTGGAGCCTCTCTAGAGCAGCTGGGCGATGACCGGCTCGATCAGACACATGTGCTCGGCACCGCGCACTGGCAGCCGGTTGAGGCAAAAGTGCCGGATCATCTCCGGTACCGTCTCGAAGGGACGACTAAACTGGCCCAGGATATACTGCCCAGTCTCGTTGCGCTGGATGCGCATGTGCATAAAGCCCTTGGCGCCCCTAAAAAGCAAGGATTCGAATATTATTTTCAAGTAATTTAAGATTCATTCAGTTCGCTTACTTGAGGGATAGCGAGTAGTCCTGCTTCGTGGACTCGCAGTTGCGCACCAGGAAGGATCCCTCGGACAGCGGACGCAGTGTGGTCTCCGCCTCAATTCGCGTTATGGCACCATGGTACCAACTGAAGGATATGGTTGATTAATTTATTATCTTGAATCTTAATGGAGTTACTTACCCCTGTCGCTCCAGCGGAATGGTCACATCGATTAGATCCACAGCAGTGACATATCCCTGGCTGAGATTCATGTTCAGCTCCTTGTTGCTATTGAGGCCACGCAGATCCAGGCTGCCAAACTGCTTGGTCGCCTGTCGCGATTCATTAAGGTTTAGAGTGAGATTCTGACGAAAAAGTGCCGTGTCTGTATTTGCGATAAAAATCAATAGTTTGTTATAAAGAAAGCTAAAAAATAAGATTCAGTTCAACTAACCCAACTTGCTGGACAACTTCTGGTCGTCGCGCATCGAATGACTGGAGGAAGCCTGCGAGATGCCACTGGATTCGGTGCTATGCATCAGCAGGTTGTTGATCTCCGCCTGGTTGGCCCTCAGGCGTCGTCGCAGCTTCGGCATGTCGAAGGGCAGCTCGCCGAGATCGACGGACGTGGCACTGCCCGAAGTGCAGGCGGCCTCCTGTTGCAGCGTCTTGCGTCGCCTCAGTTTGGGCATATCAAAGGGCAAATCGCGCAGATCCTGCGGTATGCCAGTCGATCCGCTGGCAACTACCGATCCTGATCCTCCAGCGCCGCTACTGCCACCCGTTGCTGAGCTACCTCCTGCTCCGGAGGCCGTTGCTGACGCTGTTGTTCCTTCAGCACCAATCAACTGCAACTTGGGCAGCGTTAAACGCTGTAGCGCTAAGGCCTGCGGTTTTCCCTCCTCCCGGGAATGCAACGATATCCCACTATCCGAACCTAGTAGCTCATCAGCCAGCTGGAGCAGGGCCTTATTTGGAGCACCCCGATTGCTACGCGGCTGCTTCAAGGAGGCATTCACCTGGACTTGGTTCCCTGCTGGGGCGCCACTCGTTGTGGAATCGTCTTCCTGCGACGCCATCGGCGCCAGCTGCTGGGACGGCTGCTGCGATTGCTCCGAGGCACTGGCTGACGCCGGTTCCTGCGAGGACTTGTCGGAAATGGGACTCAGGATGTGCAGCTTGGAATGTAGCAGCAGGGGAGCCGGTCGCAGGGGATAGGCCACACTGGAGCCACCGCTACCGCCGCTGCCACCACTGCCGCTCTCCGAGCTGTGAGAGCTCAGCGAACTGGAGTGCCGCGACTCGGAGCTGGAGGTGCTGCGATTGCCCTCGCTGGTGCTGGAACGCAGCGATTCCATGCTGCCGCCACTGCTCGAGGTGGCAATGCTCTCTGTGCTGCTGTAGTTGTGGCCACCACCCCCTGTTTGCCCCTGGCCCTGGCCATGGCGATTTCTTCTGCTCCCCGGCGCATGGTGATGATGATGATGGTGATGGTGGGTCGACTGTCCACCCTGATGGCCCTGGGCACTGCGTCGCAGCTCCAGCACCCGGCCCGATTCCAGGACAAAGGATCGCGGTCGGCGGGGAGCTGCTGATCCGGTTGCCGAGACGGAGGCCGAGGCGGAAGCCGATGCCGCATTCGAATTCGAGTTGGTCGAGGGCGGATTCACGTAGGCGCTGTCGGTGAGACTGTTGTCATTGCTGCTGCCGCCGCACTGATGCCGCATGGACTGGATGGGCAGACGGAGATCCCGGAGACGCGGATGCGCTGGATTGGCGGCGGGCAGATTGGGTGCACTCCTGATGCTGTTCATGTTCAGGTAGCGATCATGTTTGCCGGGAAATTTCATCGGCAGCGGAGCCGTCGATGGCGGCGATGGGGTATATCCCCGCACGGGCAGCTGCTGCGTGCTGGATGCACTTGCTCCACTTCCGGTGGCACTCACTCCATGCTGCTGGTTTTGGCTCTGGTTCTGGTTCTGATTCTGCTGGTCCACTTGACTCAGCTGCAGCTTGCCCAGCTCCGCCTCCACATGATGCACCTGCACATGGGCCTCGCCCGTTTGCTCTTGCAGAGCCTGATTCTTGGAGTTTTTGGCTCGCTTGCACTCGGCCCGCGTCTTGGAAGAGCTGGTGACCTTGGTGATGTCACCACCGTTGCCATTGCTCAACTGCAGCAACACCGAGCAATTGGTAATGCGATCCACCTCATCTAGGTCGTCATCCGACTTGGCTATCTTGCAGTCGAAGGCCGTCTCATAGATCTGCCGCCGCCGGCTGCCCATGATGTCCTCGGAGTCGTCCTCTTCGTCCTCGTCCTCGTCGCCGTCCACTTCGTCCTCGTCGTCGCCGTAGATATCGAGCGATGGATTGCTCAGCGTTGGCGCTTGAACAGTCGCAGGCTGGGCTGGCTGGGCGCACTCGACGCACTCGTGGACGCCATGTGGATGCACATAGAAGATGCTGCGCGGCCGGAAGTACTCCTCTTCCAGATCATCGCCGAGCTCGCTGCCCCGTCCGCCGGCCAAGGAGGAGGCAGGAGCGGATGTGATGCAGGCTCCGCACACGGCTGCTGGTCCCAGCAGGCGGTGCGGTGGCATCGGCTGGACCTGAGCCTGTAAGCCAAGCAAAGAGATTATATAACATTTGATTACGAGAGTGCCTTCATTTGATTGACCTACCTGGATCTCCGCTGGAGCCGGTGGCGGTGGACAGCACTTGAGCAGTTCGCCCTCGCCGGCGTCGCAATGCTGCAGCTGCAGCTGGAGCTCGCTGCCAGTGGGATTCTGGTTCCTTGGCTGAACGTTGCAGGTCTTGCGGACTAAGGCTAAGGCACGAGCGTGCCACTCGCGTCGCTTGAGGCACTCACTGCAATCGGATTCCTCGGAAGTACTGGTGCTGGGCGTCTCGCAGCGAATGATGTGCACACCCTCCTCAGTGAAACTGTATCGCTTGGGCGTGGATTGGGAGTCCTGTCCCGTCCTGGGATCCTCCTCTTCGTGGCTCTCTGCTTCCGGCTGCTCCTCCGCCGGCGGCACATCCAAGCTGGAGCTCTTCCGGTAGCCACCCAACTGCGTCTGTGTTTGCTGCGGCGGTTCACTGGCCGTCGACTGGCGACACTTGAGCTTGAAGTCCTCCCTGTCCTTGTCCCGTTCCTTGTCCTTGTCCTTATCCTTGTCTTTGTCCTTGTCCTTGTCCTTGTCCTTGTCCCGACTCTTGAGCAGATCGGAGTAGTAGTAGGGCGAGGGCTGACGCTTGTTGTGCTCCACCGGAGCGACGGTCAGTTTGCGTGGACTGCGCTGCAGTTGCGGTGGAAGCGGACGCACCAGGTCATCGGATATGGAATCCGGCGAGTTGAGACCGGCCGCTGGTTGCGGAGCACTCTGGGCAGGTGCTTGTGGCACGGGCAGCGGTTGCTGCTCAACCTCCTCGTCGATGTCCGCCTCGTCGTCGGAGGATTTCGGAGCCGAGGAGTCTGCAAATGGTCGCAGAAGAAAGTTAGTTAGTTGAGGTTAGAAGCCAATTAAAGTAAAGTATTTAATAAGGCTACCCGCCCACCTATTTGGCCAATTTAACAAGCTGGTTACAAAGGACAGCGTCTGCTTAAATTTACATGCGGATTCTATTTTCCGAGGCACTGAGACGGCGCTGACAGTTTCTAATTAAGTCGCTGCGACGACATTGCGGCGCCGCGGGCCACGCAATCGGAACGCAAATGGAGTTGACGCAGTCTATTTGGCGCTTGGCTGCTCGCTGCTTGCTCCACTGTCTCCATGGATGTGGATTCACATTTCCCACTTCCACACCCACTGCATCTCTATCTTTCTGCAGTTGTTTCCCCTATTTTGCACCCCTTAATCACAGCCTGCCAGTTTCCATTTTACGCTTGGATAATCGAAGTAGCCGCAGCGAGAAAAGTTGAACCGCCTTTGGGTTTTCCTAATTGCTAGGCCACTTGCAATGGACTCCTCTCGCCGGGGTTGCAAAGATCCCTGGACCATGAACGCCTAATGAACTTTAGCTGATTCCAATTTGATTATTGATTTAAAGAGGGATTTTTCGGTTGAGAAAAGTTTGCAAAAGTTGTAAATATAAAAAGCCATACTATTTTCAATTATGTCGTAATCGAGCTTAAAGTTAGTAACTAGCTTTAGCTGTGCTTAGTAATAGTTTACTTATCGTTTTGCATACCTGAATTGTATTGACTGTTGCGTTTATCCTTTCTTGAGTTGCCGTTGTTGTTGTTGTAGGTGGAATGCCGCTGCTGCAACTTTAGCTGCAGTTGCTGTTGCTGCTGCGCACTTCTGGGCGTTGGCAACGTTTGCTGCTGTTGCTGCTGCTGCAACTGCTGCTGATGCGGCTGCTGCTGCTGCTGCTGCTGTTGCTGATGCCGCTTGTGGCCAGTAGACGAGCGCTTCTTGGCCTTTTTGTGGTAGACCTTCTTGTGATTGCGCGTATCCTTTGGATCTGAATATCCTTCGATTAATTTCACCGATGCCTGCTTGATGTTGCTGTTGGGCAGCGGTGGATGTTGCAATGTTGCACGCTGTTGTTGTTGATGCTGCTGCTGCTGCTGCTGTGCCCCTACTGGCAATGTGTTGTTGTTGTTGCTGTGCGTATGCTGTTGGCCGTGTGTGCTGCCGCCGTTGTTGTTGTTGTTGCTGCTGCTCAAATGCTGATGCTGCTGCAATTGCTGCTGCTGCTGCTGCTGTTGCTGCTGCTGCTGGTGAGTGGCCAAAATCGCAGCTGTTGCTGCTGCTGCCGTCGCCGCCTGAGTGGGCAATGTTGCCACGGTAACGGGCAGCGGGGGCGGTAGTTGGGGAGCTGCTGCTGTTGCGTTTGCCGCTGCTGCTGCGGATGTTGTTGCTGCTGCTGTTGCTGCTGCTGGTTGTAGCTGCAACGCTTGTTGGGCTTCACCGAATGGCAGCTGTTTGGTTCGAACAGCAGGCAAAACGGAAATGAAGAAAGGGCGGAAAAGAAAGGAGAGGGGCATTAGCATTTGTTACGCGGCTAATTTGATTTGCATTTCAATTTCCAATTTGTTTGGCATTTAATTGAAAAGAATAAAGGAATGTGCGTGGCCGATTCGATTGCGGCGCTTATTGGGTTTCCCCGGTCAGAAAATCGAATCGAGCTTCCCCCAGAAGCAGGCAACACTTTTTAAACCTCCTTTTCATTTGGGATCGGTGGCGTATACGTTACGTATGTTGTACTTCTTACCACATTTTTTGGTTGGAACTTTAAAAATTATGGTCTAATTGTGGAATGCTATACTTCAATTAGTTCATAGCATTGATAATTAGCTGCTCAAAACAGTTATTCTTTCATCTATCAGACAATATTTAGCGAAGTTATGACGAAAATTCCGATTCTAAATATCAAGTTTTTGGCAAAAGCCGTGTTTCCGAATTTTGGTCATCAAATAATCAGTTTTTTTACCACAACTTAAAAAATAACAGCCCGAATATGGAATGTAGTACCTCGTTGAGCTCGTAATTAAATTTCCAAACATACTGTGTCCAAAAATGGGAATTCTATTTTTTGGCCATTTTTTGCAAATTTTGATGATGTTACCCCTTACAAAAAATGCGGAAATTGACCCAAAAATAAAATTTTCTAAATCCGTCAAAAAGTGATAGGGATCGTTAGCATTGGTAATTAGCTACTCAAAACAGCTATTCTTTCATCAATATGACAATTTTTAGCGAAGTTATCACTAAAATTCCGTTTGTAAATATCAAGTTTTTGGGAAAAGTCGTTTTTCCGAATTTTGGTCATCAAATAATCAGTTTTTTGGCCACAACTTAAAAAATAATAGCCCGAATATGGAATGGTATACCTCGTTGAGCTCGTAATTAAATTTCCAATCAAACTGTTTTAAAAAAAAGGAATTCTATTTTTTCGCCATTTTTACAAAAAATGCGAAAATTTACCCAAAAATAAATTTTCCCAAATCCGTCAAAAAGTGAAAGGGATCGTTAGTATTGGTAATTAGCTGCTCAAAACAGTAATTCTTTCATCAATATGACAATTTTTAGCGAAGTTATCACTAAAATTCCGTTTGTAAATATCAAGTTTTTGCCAAATCTGTTTTTTCCCGAATTTCGCTTATAAAACAATCCGTTTTTTTGGCCAAAACAAATATGTTCCTAATATGAAATGCTATACGTCGTTGAGCTCATCATATGGCAATTGAAATTTGAACTACAAACTGGTCGTAATGATGACAGTCAAAGAAACAATATTCTCCTCGATTCACCCGCCATTTGTCTGGATATTTCCGCCGTGGATAGATGGATTTCCTTTCTCATACACCATAGTCCATGTCCTAACCCACCACCTTCCTGCCTCCCTGCCTTAGTTTGTTCATAACAATTCCATGTCAATCACAATATCCTTTCCTTCTGCTCTGGCCCAACCCATCGATTCACTTGCGTTGAGTTTGACAAATAGCTGGACATTACGGAACTGCAACAGCGGTGACATTAACACAGGATCCAAATGTGTGCAAATTATGAGGCTCGACCGTTGGTTGATATCTTTGGATATCTATGGATATCATTGCCCCATGACCAGACTCCGTTCCTGGCCATTATGCTAAACATAAATTTCCGTTTACATGGGCCATGTCCACTTGGAAACTTGTCCTGCGGCTGGGTTATAGCCTGGGGTGTCCTGCTATGTTGCTAACGGAAATTGATGTTTGGCCTTTGGCGGAGACAACTCTGGCGCAGGGTTGTCATTGTTCTGCATGTGGAGACAAGTGCAGATGCATTCGCTGGTGCGGGAACTTTTTTAATTGAAACACATAAATTACGAGAGAAGTGGTGGGCCCCTCGCCTCTCTTCTGCCCGAATCAAAAACATTTTTAATGAATTTGAACTTGAAACCGAGTGCTGGCGCTCCTGCCTTCCGGCTTTTATTCCACGTTGCTCCGGCGCACAAAGGGGGGTTTCCAAGGCACATTGATAATGGGGTTGTGTCCCGTTAACCAGGGGGAATCAAGGAAAGGGTCTCTTCAGTCATCCATTCACATGTACCCGTTTAAATATTTGCCTTTGATTATCCACAAGCGATATAAGCAGACGTTTATGCGCACACACATGTGGCATATACTCATGCACGATTGCCCACACAAATCGGGCAAGGAAAGGTGGGCGGGGCATATCTAGAATAATGAAAACTGTTGGATTCCATACCCATACCCTGCTTAACTTCCGACTCCACTTGTCTGCGCTTGTTGCCGCAGCAACGTGATTTTTATGCCAACTTTAATGAAAAAAAAAAAGAAATCAACGCAAATGGGTGGAGGCAAATAGGTGGTCTAATGTCCTGTCTGCAAATCTATCTCGCATCTTTGCCATTCCCATTGTTTGGTGACTAAGGCTGATGACGGTTGGACATCCCTTAACCATCAACCCATACAAGTTAGCTGCTACACGTGTGCATTCGCATTGAGAAATGAATCAGACATGGCAAACTGGTAAATCTTTACTAAGTTTCTACCAAAAACGGTAGCTATTTTAGTTAGCTAACATTTGCCTTAATAATTACTTAAAATTGCTTAACAAATTTGATAAGACAAACTTCTCTCAAAGAGCATCTGATAGTCGGCACATCCAGCGTCGTACAACGCGTCGTATGAGTGATATCTAAGCTGACGCTGTCTGTTCGTTTAGCTTCGCTGTTATATTTTGTTTGCGGTTCGGAGGAGTTGGAAAGTAAAAATAATATATATATATATAATATATATATATATATGCGCATGCACACATAAAAAACATAGCCAAGTTATTGAAATAAACAAAAAGCACGCACACATGTACACAAACGTGTCCTGGCGGCGTCCTTTTGTGTTCATGTGAGTTATCGTTGAATATTACTCCATGGAGAGTAATAGCAACAACTGCAAAAGCCAAACGAATTTCCTTCCATTTCCACAAACTCAGTTCTTCTTTTTTTTTAAACAGAGCCCACTTCACAGATAGACATATACATACATACATACATATATCGAAAAATGTCGCGTTCGCTTCCATTAAAACGTGAGTTTTAAGTCAAGAAAAAAACAATGGCCAACACACATGGCTGGTGAAAGCTATTATGGCATCATCACATGGATGCTGCTACACTGCCAACAAAAATAGTCCTGAATTTAATAACCCTATAGGCAATATACTCTAAAAACAATAGTTTCGATCAACTAATCTTAAGCCTTTTACAATAATAGCTTATATTATTTTTATATAAAAATGTATTATATTTATCCAGTATTTTATACCAAGTGTAGCGCCTGCTTTCTCTGTTTATCTTCTATCTTTCTCTCTGCTTCTCGAATGTTTATGGCAAACAAAAGTCATAAGATAAAATTACATTAATAATTGTGAGGAGGCTCACACGCACATGGCTACACAAACACACACACATATTAATATGCAGCAAGGAAAGCGCCGAGCGAGGGAAAGAGAGCGATATAGGAGAAGAGAAAGGGACGGCTAGCTGAGCATCGAAAGGCGCTAAACGTTATCGCTTTGGGCCATTTGCTGCCGGAATATTATTTTTTTTTCTCTGGAAGGAGGACAAATGGCCAGGATTACGTGCATATAAAAAATAAAGAAAAAGTGGGGAAAAGAGGCCAAGAAATTCGAGGAAGATTGTATTCAGAACATTTATGGCCTTTTAATTAGCTGTAATATGCACAAACAACTTCCTGTAGCTTAAAAAAATTAACCAGCTTTAAGTTCCTGTAATTTAGGCACATAATTTGACAGCTTTTTTATGCTTGGTATGCATATTAAAGTAATATTAATCACAAAATTAAAAACCAACTCTTAAATATTCAACTATTCAACCAACTCTTAAATATTTCTTAAATATTCCTGATATTTAAACATAACTTGTTGATTTTGTTTCCATCACTCTATTCAATAAAAGCATCTCAAAAGCAATAAGCTAAAGTAAGCTCGATTCCAAGTGAATGAATATTTGAAATAATATTTACACCCATTGATTGTTATTAATTCTTAGATAGCACTGCGTTTCAGTTCCTTTCTTTTACATTGCGATACTTTCTGCCATCTTAGGAATTGAATTCTTGGCACTGATTTATCCACTCCACCCTCAAAATTGTTTCAATCCACAAAAGTTCGAGCTGAAGGTCGCTGCCGCAAATCTTGTTTTCTTGGCACCACTCCCCTCCCCCCACCAACCCCACTGCGAACTAAACAAATTTCAATAAAAATGAATTTCAAGTGGCAAGAGTGCCCTGCATCTTGCTCCTGACTCTGATTCCGATTCTCTGTGTGTTTTATGTGTGCGCCTCATGCGGCTTTCCTTTTCATTTTTAGTGGCAATATGCAAAAGGGAACAAAACACGAAATATTTCCGTATGGGCCATAAAAAAAAAAAAGCGACGCACCACCCTTGGGGGGTTTTTTGTATTTTATTTTTTTTGCTTTTACCACCCGGGGGGCGGTTTCAGAGGTCGGGGGGCACGGCGATTTTTTTGTTTTTGGGGGCATCATTTGATTTGTGGCACGGCGCATTTGCTGCAGCCCGAGGTTATCGCTTCTCCTATCGCGGCGGCTTTTCTATCGCTTTCTTTTTCGTTCTGCTTTCACTTTAGTGCTGGGAAATTAGATTGCCAAAAAATAGGCAGGATATAAGCATAACAAATCGGGTTATATAACTAACTTTGTTGCAAAAGTTTGTCCAAAAAAACTAAAAGAAAATCTTTTTGAGTTGTCTAGAAACTTGAACTTAAAATAAGGCCTTGCGTATTTAATAATTTGTGAAAATCATTAATTAAAAGCAAATAAATTGGCAAAAAATATTTTTAACTTTTCTTCAAATTTAAGTGTTTCTCCAACTGTTTCTATAATATATTCTTTCCATAAAAAGAGAAATTTATATAGGGAAAATCCATTCAACTAGTAAATTGTAATGCACTTTTCTGCCCGATTTTCCATCTATATATCTGGCTAAAAAGCCGCTGAATTGGCAGCCAAACTTGGCCATTATCCTATCTGTGTCCATTTTTTATGGTCAGCCAGCACCCCGCTGGGCAGTTTCGTTTGTTTGTCATTTTGGCCCCAACTTCCAATTCCACTTCCCCTTATATTTTGCCTTTTGCCTTGGCTTTCCTGCTATTTTTTTCTTCTTTTTTTCAATATTTAGCCAATAGTCCGTGCATTGTTTGAGCAGCTCTTTGTTTGTCCGCCTGTCGCTGCAGGATAAGCCAAACGAGGAGTGAGCCTTTCATTAACGCACTGCTGATGCGGCTGACGTTGATGCGACTTGTCCAAAATCCCAGACCACCACTTGATTCGCTGGAGCGTGCAGTTTATCAATTAGCTGTCCAGAGCAGTTAATTGCCATTGCCCCACCAACGAGCCAAAGCATCCATACCAACCAACCACACCCAGACAACCCACTTAACGAGCAAGGACTTACAAACTCGGTTTGCGGACTGGGGGCTATCCAGTGCTCGGGATTCGCTGGTATCGCCTCCGCCAGGCACGGATCAAAGCTGGACGGTCGTTTTTTAACAAAGTCTACGGGCAGGCTGTAATCATCACAGATGGCAATCTGGAATGGCATAACAAGAAGAGCGATTCGCTCAATTAGTCAGCGTAAGATAAAAGCTAAATAGATGGCTGTTTAATTAATGCTAAAGATTATATAAGACAAGGTTACTATATACATTGTATACTTATAGATCTAAAATAAATAAAATATGCAAAAAATCTTACTATTATTACTAGAATGATTTCTAGTAATAATGCAAAAAAGTATTTCGAAACCTTAAAATACATTTTTGACAGCTTATGCCACGTTGCATATGCATACCCTTGAACTGAATAAAAACAGCAACAACAAAAAAATGCGAGGGAAAAACAATAACGACACGACACGTGCACCTCAAGTGTGTGAACCTCCCCCGCTTTTCCTTACTGTTTTTGTTTTTTTCGCTTTCCCCCATTTTCCAGCCCAACCCATATCTTTTAAGCCCAGAAGCAGACTTCTTGCCATTTGGCTGAACGTCTGCGTCATCAAAAGTGTACAACAATGGCTAAATTACAGTTACAATTAAAAATGGCGACGATGCTTTTCCAGCTGGTTCTTTTGTTAGCACTTTCCCCCCATATCGCCACGACCCACACATTTTCCACCTGCTAAAGATTCGAGCACAGATGATGCAAATGTACAAAGCTTTGTTGCAAAGTCTTCAGTATTGCAATTAACGTTAAGTGATGGAGCGATAAGGGGTTCCTGTTGTAAATATATATATATATATAAATACTATATGTATAGTATATATAGCGAAATTGAGATGGAAAAAGCGGAAGAGCTTAGCAGCTGATGGAAACGAATCGAGATGGATTAAAGCGGGCAACAAATTAGCGCCCTAAGCCAAACTTATTCTGGTCATTTAACAGGATACAACTTAAAAATCCGTTACGAGCAGCAAGTACAGTAGGTGGCAAAACATTGAGAATGGCTGCATTAAATATACATGAACTAAGCTTTCGTCTTTTGCAATTTGTCTTTCCTTAGCTACGTTTATTTATAGAATTACTAACTTTTCCACACAGTATATATATTCACTTCTGGAGTTTCCAAGTACAGTTGTGTTTAAGCTAATTTCGTTAATGCCATTATGATTATCCTATATACCGTGGAGCAATCAAAAAGCCAAGCATTATTTAATTGCTGACTTGTTAGAAACCTCAGCCACAAGGTCATCGAGAAGCGAGCGGAGAAACTCAGACACACGCCACAAATTCAATCAGAAAGGAAAGTTTCCGGGCTGCCAAGCGCGAATTTGCCGTAAATCCCAGGACTAAAGAGCTGTGGGATGGAGTCGTTCTTCACTTATAGCTACCTCGAAGTACACTTGCAGGCGATAAAGTTGACGACAAGTGCGGCAGTACCATTCCAGACCGGAATAGTAACCACCGCCGGTGGCCAGGATGTGCGCCACATCCCCGGTGACATCGACACAATTGCGGTGGAAGCAACTTCCACAGGGACCCGCGCACTCCACCATCGCCTCGCCGGCATTAAAATCAATCCAGCAGAGACGACAGAACATGTTGCCAATAATTTCCAGAGCCAAGATGACAACACTTAAGAAAATTACAAAAAATATATATATATAAATATTTCCACCGATAGCGAACGTCTCAGGTGTTGACATGCGAACGCCGAACACCGAAGTGAAATGAAAGGCAGCTTAAACTGAACGCTGGAGCACTGGGCTAGTCGTCCATGGTGAGAATGGGGCCAACTATGGCCAACTTTTGTGCACAGATGTTGTCGCTGATGTCCCGGGGCCATGCGATGGTCCATTGAAAGGCCAATTCGAAGGGAGGAAGGACCTGGTGATGGTGTCTTGTCCGGGCAATTGCCCGGTTGGTGCACCCACTGTCTGACCCTCCAGGTGTTAACATCGTCTGACATGGGTCAGTAGTTGGCCTGAGAAACGTGTACTACAGGCAGCATTTATTGGATTGGATTACTGGCCAAAGAAAAAGGTTACCAATAACTGAAACAGAAAAACATTTGTAGAGGTATTTCTCTACTTAAGTACATTTTAATCACGTCACATGAACACAATTAACAAGAAACCATTTAAATGGCTTATTTCAATGAATTGAACACTTTAGAATTTCATCTTTATTTACTTACAACCAGCTAAACCAAATTGTACACCTAACCACAATCAGTGAAAGTTGAGTGGCTCCTTATGTAAGCGAAATCAGCAGCCACAAAAGACGATGACTCATTGGCCTGGCCAACGTCGTGATTGCCACTTTGGCTCACGGCTCCACGGGTCTTTCAGCCAAATGCCAAATTCGAAATGCAGAGTGCAAAATGCAAAACGCAAACTGCACAAACCACCCACATCCACCCACTCCACTGATTCCATCGTGTTGGCAAAGGGCAAAGGGATGTTTGGGTTCTGGGCTCATTGGCTCTCACTGTCTGGCTGAGTAAATATCATAAATTTTAAAGGCGGCATTAATGCGCTCGTTCCGCACAAGAGTTGCAGCAGGTAAATGTTGCAGCCAGCCATTTTCGGTGTCGCCTCCGCCGTTCCATTCGAATTTCCACTCTTTTTGCCTGCATAACCGCAGGCACTTTGGCACTGGGCCCACTCTGCAACGAGTCCTGGCCACATGTTGCCCTTGTCTCCGCCAACTGGCTTTTGTGTGACACATTTTGGCCGCGCAGGAAATGATGGTCCAGCTCTTGGTCCTGGGCTCTCAGTTCTCAGGTTCTTGGTTGGTCCTCGCCACCATTCAGCTGGCTTATTGCGGAGATTGCGTTGCCGCAAACAGAAAATCTTGTGCATCTTGTGGCACATTCTGCACTCTGTGCCCCCTATCCACCATCCGTCTATTTTGTGCTGGCTTTGATTTTTATTAAAACGACACCGACAGGTAACAAAAGCGCTCGTGCTGATGGCTGCTTCATATGCAATGCCATTCTAGCCATATTGCTCTGGCTGACCTCAGCGTCTTTCACTGAATAAATGAATGGATTTTGAATGCAATGGTTGGCAGTTGCGATACTACTTCTGTGACTTCTGTGGCCAGTGAGTGTTCCAAAGATACGACTATAGTTTACAGTACACCTTAATATACGCCTGACATCACCGCTGGTGACCCCGACCAATATCGATTGTTTACCTTCGCTAATGAACTCCACATTTCAATGCACCACTTATCGGCGATCTTAATTGCAAACGAAAGTTGGCATCCGAGTTAACTTTGGTCGACATCAGTGGCTAATCTCGTCCACGCTCTGTGCCCTTGTCACTCTCAATCGCTAATTCGCGGCCTTAATCCAGATGTTGAGCTTCGCTAATTGGCACCAAAAGCCCGGAACCCTTTGACCTTTGCTTTGCAATCCGTTAAGCGGGCTATCTGTCTGGCTGTTTCATTGATTGATTGATTGATTAATCGATTGGGGTTAGCTCACCGGCCCGATCCAAGTTTCCAGTTCCAAGCTGGCACCTTGCTGCTATCACTCTTGATTGATTAGCTCGTCGGAATGGGCCACTTTCAATTACCAATTACGGGTGTAACACAAGGAGTCCCGTATCCACACTCAATACCCTGTTGCCTTGTTGGCCTTTTGGCCTTTAACGCTCAATTGATTTGTTTGGTTAATGCGTGGCCGATTACAGGTAAATTTCCGCCTCCTGACCGGGCAATTGCTTCGCGAAGTGCTTATGGTACACACTCCACGCACAAACACACACAAGCACACTCGCACAGTTTTCCAACCCCTAGAAAAAGGGGACTCCCCTATTGTATATATGTACGCATGTATATGTATTTGTGGCGGCTCCCTTCATTATGTTTGGAAACTTTTTAATAGCTCTTCGGCCAAGCATTTTGCGGCATATGCGCCGGCAAGTATGCAAAATATTTTTAATTTTTTCCGCTTCTCCACGAGTCCCTGCAAAAAAAAAAAACCCAAACCGAAGGGGGGTCGTCCTTCTGCAGCGGAACCATTAAAAATGGCCGACGTGGCCTCGTCAATGGGACATTTGGGAGCAGCAGACAGGAGCTGCACTCAAAAAAAAAAAACCACAATAGATCTTGTTTCTATATCTAATTTAAAAAAAAGGTCATGAGAGAGTAACTTAGTAAACTCCTACAACTAAGCAATCAAATTATGCATAAAATTTGTTAATAATTTCTAAATTTTTAAGCAGTTTTTCCTGCTTCTGCAATGCATTTCTCAGAAATTTTTTGCAAGTGTGCGAGCAAAGCGGTAAAAAGCAAAGTTTGAAGTGCTCAACCCCAGCGGATTCTGCAGGTTGCTGGAGGTTGAGGGAGGTCGCTGAAGGGTGTCATCGTCAAAAGCGTTCCCTCGACTGCAGCCGTCACTTGCCGTGGCTTTCGGTGAGTTGGAGGGAGGGGGATTGCCCGCTGACTTTGCTTTTGGGGTTGCACATAAATTTTAATTAAATATTTTTCGGTATGTTTCGATGTGTTTCCATGTTGTTGTTTTTCTTATTTTTTGTGCGCCGTTTGCTGTTGTTTAAAGCGCAGACACGAAAGCTGCGGATGAGTGGTGCGTTGTAAACGTATCTGTGCACCACTTGAAATGCGCACCACCTGACTGCCAGGAGCAGACCCCAACCCACACGCGAACCCAAACCAAAACCAAAACCGAAACAGGAGGCTGGTGGTCTATAAATTTCAATGTCGCAACACTCAAACCAGTCGCGATGCGATGCGTGCCGGCAGACAACTTTGACTTTGCCAGCGAGTCAAGGGTGGCTGGAGATCAGGAGTGCACCATCCACAGGCACATCCCTGTCCAGATTCAAGCTCTGGCCAAGTGACAACGACCACCCCTTTGGGCCACATAAATTGTTTGGCCAAATGCAATGAAAATCACACAAAAAACCAGGCGGAAACCAGTAAATCAAAAAACAAATCGATGCCGGAAACGAATCGCGTAATACTCTGTAGCTAAGAAGTCCACAAAAAAAGGAATTATAAAGATATTATACATTTATCATAAAATATGTATAGCCACATATAAAATTTAGTTTCAGCTTAGCTGATACTTATAAATCGAAAGCAACAACTCATCGGACATCCCGATTATCCTTTTCCATTACTTATTACTTAATAATTTGTACATACTCTTTGGTAGGGTATTTAACGGGTAAATAGACAAGAAGATGGCGAAGTGAGACCGTAAAATAAATAAATTCATTTGTGGCCGCTGACCAAGGCCGCTTGAGTTTTAAATACTACACATGTGTTGCCAAACGTACTGGTCCGCCCGCCGCCCACTCTGTTTTCTTTTCAGCTCACTCCTCTTTTTGGTTTTTTTTGGCCCAGTGCAAAGCGAAGCCCACTTCCTGTTTCCGGTCCGTAGTCGTAGTCACATAGTCCCGTTAGTACTGTAGTTCCATAGTCCCGCATACATATAGTCCTGCAGTTGGCATTTGTATACGACGTATTCAGGCTCCTTTCGTTGCCACCACAGTTGAGCGAACATTGGAAATTGTTCTGCTCACGGGAGCAGAAGTTGAGCGGGTGGCACTTTATCGAGTGGATGGGTGGTGGGTTGAGTGGCTCAATGGGTTGCCATTGGTGGGTGTTGCGGATGGGTGGCTCAACAGTGGATGGCCGCTTGTGTACCGAGTGCTGTAGTTTTGTGAACTTTGCAGAAATGCAGTGACCGGAAAGTTGTAATATCCAATCGCCACTTTATTTGCGAATATTTGCAGCCATTCCCCCCTTTCTGCCTTTCTTTGTTTAAATGGACATTACGTGGCGGGGCCAAATGAATTGCCCATTGCCGAGTGGCCATAATTGAGACCCAATGGCCATTCCCAATTCCTATAGCCCAGATCGGAAATTACAGTACAGTCGCTCCAGTTAGCCGCTAACCTCAAAATGCAATCAAACGTTGGCAGTTTGCGGACTGGAGACTATGGACTATGGACTATGGACTATGGACTATGGACTGCGGATTGTGGGTTAGGTCAGCCAACAACATCCGAGGCCAGTGCCCACTGGCCATTATCTAATCCGCGCCATCCCTTCTTTTTGCCGGTTTTTAATGGTTGTTTCATCAATTTAGGTGCCATGCCGTTGACCAAATTTGATTTGTATTCCCTGCGATGCTGATTTCCAATGGTTTTTTGCTGATTTGGAAAAGGCAGTTAGTCGCGGTTTGTAAAAACTTAACGAGCAAGGAAGAACACCGAGTTTGCAGGACAGCAAAAATGCTATCTATGCTCAACATTTGACACTTGAATTCGAACATTGATTGAGTGTTTATTACTATTATTTATAATTTGTAGAGCAATCGCTTTGATCCCTTTGGAACTTCTAAGTCATGAAGGGAATATTAGATATTTATCATTGAATAGCTTTAAACAGCTTCTTCATTTTAGAATCCATTTCGCCAAAGTAACTTACCCTTAATTGTCATTGCGTTAGCCAGAATTTCCCCAGAAGTTCAACCATTTTTGAATATTTCTCCATTCGCAGCAGGAGATGCTCCTCCAAAAACAGGAGCAATTGTCTGGGTAAACCACAAACCATAGCCCCAAAAACAGCCCAATTGGATTCCCTCTCAAAAAACCGAACTTTTTTGCGGTGGTTCCTGGCAGGAACCCTTTTTTGTGGAAGTCACAGTGCCTGACTAATCTGGCATTTGATGGTACGATGGCAGGTTCCACACTATGTCACCACCATTGAAAGACCGAGACCACCACGCAAAAACTACCCAAGATGTGGTGGCCAGGGCCATATCCCTTTTCCCACTCCAGCCACTATTGGCATTCCTGAGCATATGGGTCCAATTACGCAGCATTTCCGGCGCTTCCTTGGGGTTCCCCCTCTGTATATCATTCTCATATATATATATATATATGTATATAAATATATGTATGTATATCCTGCATGGCAGCGCATCAACAAACACTTCACGCCTGACATTTGACAAGACGTTGTGTGCCTTGGGTGGTTTTTCCACCATGACGTCTACAAAATAAAATAAGCGGAGACTCGCAGAAAGAAATCCAAATGCGAAAAAATGGCAATAATATTTTTATGGGCATAAATAATACAACAGTCCAAAGGGGGATGTTCTTCTTTGGCTTGGCGACAAGGGGGGCAAAAACTGTTTTTCACGCCATTTTCCGATGGAGAGTGCGGGGGTTTTTCCAACTTTGGGCTTGGCTAACCGCACGCATTTAATGTCGGCAAAGTCGATTAAGCTTTGTCCGCCGCCAAAAGGCAGCTGCTAACCAAGGGGCAAGGGAACTCCGGCAAGGACATTTCCCCATTCAGGCCAACGGGATTACCCCACCGAGCAGTTAATGGCTTGTCTATGACTCAGCCACAGCTGCGCGGAAAGTGGCAGGACAACCGACCGACCACCCAACCAAATCCTTAGCCACATCCTTGTCATTGTTATTAGTCCAGCGCGAGTGCAAAACAATTTTCACACAAAATTCCTTTGCCAAAAAAAGCATGGCAATGAGCTAGATTTATTCCGGAACACAGAGCCAGCCTTGGATTGCAAATTTATGGCTGGCAAATTGAAAAGATTGCTTAGCCAAATTGAAAAGAAATATTTAATTTTTAATGCCGCACGAAAAAGAAGAGATGGCTTAACATCTCCGAATGCCAAGATGAACTTTTAGGCAAGAAGCCCATATTAAAATAAATAGGTAAAATATAGATGGTAAAAGCTAAAAATGTATATAAAATAATTAAAATTCTGTGAAGTATTCGCTAACATTCTTATAGAATAAATCGATTTTTCAAAAACTTTTTTGGATTATATAAAACGAAAAAACACATTTTATAATACTTCAAACTTCTTAAGCAAACTTTGCTTTTAATTAGCTCATGGTTAGACACGTGTTCGTATGTATAAACCCACCCATATTCACCCAACACTCATATTCAAATATTATTTCACTAGATTAAATTTCAATATGGCTAGACTCCAAACTCCAGATGGATAACTTGTGGGTTTGCCCAGGCTGCTACTCCGTAATTGTTGCTAGGCAAACAAGTTCCGTTTCGCCTGCTTTTGGAGATGTCTCAAAATGTTCCAATTGCCAAAATATTCGAGGAATTTAATTTATGAATCTCCACTCCGAGGGTTAAGAGCATGATGCTCTGGCCGCGGGGTTAAAACATCAAAAAAAAACGGAGCTCGGCATAATGCTAAGCAAATACGGGTTTTCAGTGGATATGCCAGCAAGAAAGCACCAATCCCAGCCAGCCGTGATCCACCCAGCTCATCCAAAGCACCCATAACACCCACTGGCCTCCGCAAGATAAGCAAATAATTGGCGATGATGTGAGGTTGATGCTTTTCGGCGAGTGGAAAAGTCGCTGACAGGTGGCAGGAGCAGCACCCATTTCAGGTTTCCATCCTTAATCCCGCCATCCCTCAAGTAAATGTTTTCATTTCGCCGTCGAGACTAACGGCAATTTGTCTGCCCTTATAAGTGCCTGTCTGTGCCGAAATGCACTGAGAAAAATAATAAATTAACCCGAATTCTAAATGGTATTTACAAGCATGCCTAAAATTACACTGTAGAACAAACATACGCAATTTGAATGCTTTCAAAACTAACTTATGATATATGTGCGCCTCTTTAATGCTCTTTTAATGACCAACAATTTATAATAACAAATTTTTTCGTTGTGCATCCAAGCGTGAGTGTGTTTGAGGATATACAGCTCATTAAATACAAATCAGCTTAGGCAGCAGCCGCAAATGGCGCACATTTTTGTACGAGCCACTAATGCAAACCGAGAATGTGCCCCCACTGCAATTAAACAGGCACCGCCCACTTGCCACCCACCTCCACTGAAAGGACAAGTGTAATCCCCCATGCTAACTCAACCTAGCCCCTCTCCACCTCTGCTATTAAAACCCTCGAGGAAATTTCACTTAAGCCGCAGGTAAGACTTGGAACATGGCACACGCTTATCAGACAGACGCCATTGGACAACTCAATTTGCCAGCGCGCCCAAAGTCAATTTAAAAAGCAAATATATAAACGAAAATATCCTGAGCCATCCCATTTTTGGGTTTTGGATGGTTGCCTGCCTTGGTGGATGGGTGGATGGGTGGATGGATGGGTGTGCACTTAAGGCGAAGGACATAAACAGCAACAAGAGAGCAGCCGGGCAACATCATCGTGGTCGTCAACGTCCAGACACTAATTAGTAATCCTTGACACGAGTTCCTTTGTCATTAAATATGCTACATGCGCACCCAAACCCACTCGGATGTTGTTGTAGTTATTTGTCCACAGGTATTATGGTTGGAACGGAATGGCTTTGCCCGGGTATCAGGTTATGCCAAAGGGAGACCGCAGCAGCTAAACATCCAGGCCACCTAATCCTCCACCCTGGCAAAAAAAAAGAAATTCTCGCCCCATGCCCACCACTCTATCCGCTCTTATGACTCTATCTATTCCTCTATCCGGCAGACATCCATGAGTCATAACATCAACAAGAATCTATCTTAACTACTACGACGCACAGACCAAATACACACACACACGTGGGAATTATGAGCAATCATGTACGTACACTGAGAGAATTGTTACTAGAGAAACACATAGAAGCCTCTCGGTAATAAAACGGTCACACAAAATCTAGTTTCAGCCAGCTGGCAAGGTCACACTACGCTTTTCGCTTAAACTGGGTGATGAGTTAATGTTAATAAATGTTATTTATTTATCCAGAATATGTAGTATTTATCGTTTTTTCCAGTGTATCATGTGTGGAAGATCAATAACCGTAAGAGGCTAAACCAAAAACTTATTCCCAGCTGGGCCAAAGGCAAACACCATTTCCATAATCTGACAATTTGTAATTCATAGTAAATATGAAAATTTGATGCGAATTTGCTGCGATTTCTTCCAATCTCTATCTCACACTAGCATCCCCACATGTGGCCACTTTCCTAGGGGCCGGCAATAGCCAGGGGGCATAAATCAGATTTATATTTTTTTCCCATTCACGTTGCACACTTTGCGGCTGCAGATGCCGGCACAGTGGAGCCAAAAGCCAATAAGTAAATCTAAAATTATTGAGATGGATACTGAATGCTGGATACTAACTTAAATCTAATACTTTCAATCTGGAAATCATAAGAATCATATTTTAAAATTTTAGTTCAAGTTCTAGTTGTATTTTCGAGTTTTCTGATTTTAGCGAGTGAAATTTTCGTTGCAAACCAATGTGCGTGGAAGGCATCTGTATGATTCGATTCTTCGAGTCCTTCTTGCATCTGAGCCTTCTTCTTTTAGCTTTCACTGTCCCCTTTTCCTTCCTCCCCTCCACCTCCATCCCCTTGGTGCCGCTTTCCTTTTGGCTTATTGAAATGCCGTCGATGTCGCTGTTGTCGCCCGCCGGTGCAACGGAAATGTAACCGCAAAAATTCAAAGCGGCAGACGCAATTTGTTGCGCACATGTGACGACGCAGTTGTCTCTGTATGAGTATGGGTATGGGGGTATGGGTGTGAGTAACCGGCGTAACGGTAAATATAAAGCCACCGGCGACGATGACGCATTATGCCCCATGTGGAAACCCTGGGGACAGTGACAGCTGCACTGAGGCAAAACGCCACCTGATTTGCTTTTCCGGTTTCCGGTTCGCATTTTTCCAAAATATATCTTCGCTCACGCACAACAAATAGTGAACAATAGTAATTTTTTAGTACTAGTACTAGTATTCAATCAAAATAAAAATATCAAGCAAGGAAATCAACTATTTTACTTTTAGTTTTAGCATTTTTCTTACCATTAGAAAGCGATAGTTATATGTAGTGTACTTTTTCAGAACGTCTTTCATTTTTCCATTTCCCACTCTCTTTCTTCACCCCCTTTCTTCGTGCTCTTTCACAACTCTGTTTCACTGTTGCCACCCCCTTTGTGCATATTTTATGAAACATAACACCGTCCGGTAAAATTGAATGGGAGGCGGAAATGTATCAAACTAGATTTTTTGACACGTTTACAAGTGTAAAAGGAAGCAGACCGGGAGGAGAAAGTGTGAGAAAGCGAAACAGAAGAATGAGTAGATAAAGCGATAAGGTGGAGAAGTGATGCAGAGAATGCAAATTAGCATAATTCGCAATTTGAACACGATGGCGCCAGCGCCAGTGGTCACTCACCGATCGACCGCAGCGCCATCTGTTGTCCGAAAAGCTGTGCTTCCTCTCGTTACTGAAACGTACATATTTCCTATCTGGTATTTGGCTGTCCTACGTGACAAATCAACGAAAATTGCATGCAGGAGAATGAGTTTCGATGGGTATTTAAGGGGTCTGGGGGGTGACCGCAACACGGCTGGACAATACGGAAAAAAACCATACAGCTAGTCGCACTTTACATAACTAATAGCGGCAAATGGGCTGCAATCGAATTTCCCGACTTATAGACACCCCTGTTAGGCGAAAAATCAGTTTAGTTGCTGTTTACGCTCTAAGTTTCATTTCATTTCAGCTGACCAAATAAATTGCACATATTTGAAAATTTGAAGTAGGACTAGTAACTAGTAACTATAATTATGCACTACTGGGTATGTGTAAAGTCGTACCACGACAACCGTGGACAGAGGTCACATACACATTGGCAGACGTGGACATGGCATAAATAAGCAATTTGGGCAAACTGTTGCCAGCTTTTAGGCGTTGTCAGGAGCCCCCGGACTCATTACTGTCAATGGTCAACGGAAATGGCGAATGGCAAATGGGAAACGGGAAAATTATGAGGGTATGGCCCCGGCTTAATGGACAATCTATATTTCTATAAACCGCTTTGGTCACACCCTTTCCAATTTCGTTTTCTTTTACTTGGCATGTTGTTTACCGTCTCACAACTTGACACATGACAAGGACAAGTGGCCAAGGAGCTGAGCTGGCAAAGCAAAACAATACTAAACAAGTTTTCGCAACAACTCACGTTTCATGGCAATGGTTGCATAAGTGACCAAAAAATATACACACCCACCAGAAACAACTTCACCTTATCGAAAACAGGAAAACTTTTTTCATTTTGCCGTGAAAATTTGTAAACATCAGCAAATAAACGAAACTTACCTGAGGGGTTTCTCGTTGCTCTTCCTTTTTTATTTTTTTTTTTTTGGATTTCGCTTGCCCCTCGAAAAAAGGGGTGAATATTTAATAGAGCCAGTGCCAGGTAAACCTCTCCAACTTTCTCGGCTCTATTTTTTTCATTTGCCAAATGACAAATTGCGCTGGCCAGTTGCATTTGGTGGAGGGGTAGGTACAAAAAGGTGTTTGACTTAACACTTGTTGTTACACATGTTACACCCCCATTCCACTTCACATCCGCCGATTGTTGTTGTTATTCCACACCCCCGAAAAACACACATACACATATAGGTAGGTATGCATGTCTATGAAGTAAGTTTTTCGAGAGACCTTTCAACGCAATTTCCACGAGTTACACTTGGGAGGCATTAGCCAAAAGATTTCCACTTTCGGAATCATTGGGGATTGCTGGGTGCGTAATTGAAATTGAAAATGTAATGTTCCCCGCCAAATACACACAAAATATATAAATGTAATATCATCAACTTGAATACCTGATGAGATCATCTATCTGAACGGAGTTCGTTACACCTGTGAAGGTGTAACTAGCTCATCTAACAAATGGGGCTCATTCTTACTAAAGGTATTTATGTACTTTTGTGTTCAATTTACAATATAACATAAATATTCAATTTTATATAATTCGATTCACTCATTCAACACCTATTATTCCATATTAAATATGCAATAAGAAAATGCCATTACTCAGCTATCGAATGGTTAGGCAACCACCTAATATTTAATAAAGTAATTGTTCAAGCTATTGAGCTATTTAGTCATCAGTCTAGAAAACACTTTGATGATTCACTCCATTCGTTGTGTAATAAAACTAAGGCGTGCTCTGTGTGCTCAAAAAGTCACTTTAATTAATTAACATAAAGCCATTTAATGTCGGATATAAGGTAATTTAACTTTTGAAGCTAATGAATCATTAAATCAACACAAAGCGTGTATTTTATGATTCTACTGTGATCGGGAGTCTCTTACTTACAAGCCTACTCGTGCTTTTTAAACTGGTAAATAGATACTAAGTATTTGAATAGTTTTTATTTGATTAGATATGTTAAAAATTATACGTTTTGTCATAATTATTATTTTTAAATAAGAATAATTTTCCATACAAAAACTACTACTTTTGCTGGCACATTTTCCTTGAGAATGCCCGTGCCTAATCAATCGATTGACTTCTGCTTTCTTTTCTGGCACACCTGTCAGGGTTTTTTTTTTTTGAGGGATCCCCAGCCGAAAAACGAACAAAGGATGAGATGAAGCATTTTAAAATTCCGTAAGCGTTTCCCCCACATCCGCAGCCAACTTCAAGCCATATTTTTCTTTGCTTTGCGAATTTTCTTTTGTCATCCGGTTTATTTATATAAACACTCAGCGTGTGGACGTGTGTGAGAGCTTGTCAATTTTCATTTGGTTTATCGCAACTGGAACGCAACTTTTCCACTCCAACGCTGTCATGTGGCAAATGCCACTAATGAACCCAAATGAATGACAGACACTTACAAAGCAGTTTACAACACTAACTTCCGTGTGGAGTAGGGAGTTAAAAAGCAACAACGAACACACAGGAAAAGATAGAGAAGTAATAGGTAGATGGGTGAAGGAGGAGGCAAGGAGGGCGCAACACCTTAAGATTGAGAACCGATAAGCTGGTTACTTAAGACCCATGACAAATGTCAACACAACACGCTCCGCTTGCATTTATCAACACTGACTGCTGAGATTTGCAACAGCTGCAATCGACAAGTGCGGAAAAGCGGGTGGAAAATCTTGGTGTGAGGTGCCAAGGGGAAGGTAAGGCCATTCGAAACTCCAAGAGTTTTGCATTTTCAAGCCGGAGGCGAGGACAGCAGCTAGACTTCCAGGACAACGACAGCCATTAATCATTAGCGCCAAAGTGCGACGTCTGTCTATGGAAAGGCAGTAATACACACAAAAAAAATCCATTTATAACGCAGTTGCGAATTTTAAGCTTATGTAAAATAGTACATAGGATGTGAAACTTTGAAGAGCAATCAATTTTTGATAGCTTAAGCTGCAGGGAGTTTTTTAAATTACAACTATAATTAAATGTGCATAATAAACTTTAAGGGATAATCGATCTTATTTTGTTTGTGTGTAGTTAAGGTATGGGGGAAATTTTGAACGGAGAGTGGGTAAAAGTATGCGGAGAAAGCAATGGAGTCCCACGTCCAAGCTTCTCTACTAAGCGGCTTCTGACTGTTCTGTTGCTTCTTTTGTTGAGTATTTTCATCTCTTAGACCCCATCCCGCATTATTCGTATATCACCTCCCCCTTTTTGACAACAATAGACTGGGCCTAAAATGTTTTTTATCTCGTGCCGCAGACGTCTGCATGAAAATTGCGGAAAATCACTTCATGAAACACCGACTTGTACGTCTCTAACCCCTCCTATTATTACATGTAATTTATTATTCATGTCCTTATATGCAGAAAATTCTCGAGAAACACGTACTTTTCAGTCGGATTATATAATTTGACAGTGGCTGGCATAAGAAATGCGACAGTTGCCTTTTTGGGCAGTTGTTGAACATTAAATAAGCCCCAAATTGATGGCCAAGCCATTTGTTAATATTACGTCTGACCAGAAAAAAGGGAAATCGTGACAAAAAAAAAATTCGACTTCTTGCCCTTTGATTACATTTTCCTTTTTTTTTTTTGTTGGGTTGCCAACTCTATTTGCGGGATTGACATCAAAACCCAGAGTCGAAAATGAAAGAGGATCTAGATCCAACCCAGCAACGCCTACGTTACGGAGAAACTTTTCCCCAGCTATTTTTGGAAAATTCATTTGCATATTTTTTTTTCGAGCTTTTACATTAAGTTCGACGGGCGACCTCGAGGCTCATTAAAAGGCTTAAAACTTGACACCATCGCCGGTGCCGCCGACCCTCGCATTTCACTCCTTTTGGCCTCGGGCAAAAACTGTTCAAATAAAAAACATTTAGCGCAATTCGCTTGCAACGAACGAAACTTATAGAAATTAAAATACGCGAACTAAATTAAAATGAATTTAAACGCAGAAAGTTTTTAATAATTTTGTAAAGTATATTTAAAAACTTTTTTGCTACTAAAAAGGTATTTTATTAATAGGTTTTGATGATGAAACTAAACTAAATGTCATTGCATTTTGCAAGAATAAGAAGACATTGGCAAATAAATGCCAACCGATTGAATTTTCATTAAATCTTCGCTAAATATGGTCATAAAGCTACAAAGAATATCTATTTTAGCAGCTTTTTACCAATGCTAACGATCCCTATCACTTTTTGAAGGACTTAGAAAAATTTATTTTTAGGCAAATTTTTGACTTTTTTGTAAGGGGTAACATCATCAAAATTTGCAAAAAAATGGCGAAAAAATATAATTATTTTTTTTAACACAGTTTGATTGGAAATTTAATTACGAGCTCAACGAGGTATACCATTCCATATTCGGGCTATTATTTTTTAAGTTGTAGCCAAAAAACTGATTATTTGATGACCAAAATTCGGAAAAACGACTTTTCCCAAAAACTTGATATTTACAAACGGAATTTTAGTGATAACTTCGCTAAAAATTGTCATATTGATGAAAGAATAACTGTTTTGAGTAGCTAATTACAAATGCTAACGATCCCTTTCACTTTTTGAAGAATTTAGGAAAATTTATTTTTGGGTAATTTTTCGCATTTTTTGTAAGGGGTAACATCATCAAAATTTGCAAAAAATGGCGACAAAATATAATTCCAATTTTTGGACACGGATCGATTAGGAATTAAATTACGATCCCAACGAGGTATGATATTTTATGATATTTTGTGTTGTGGCCAAATAACTGAATATTTTATGACGGAAATTCGAAAAAACGGATTCTGGCAAAATTAAAAAACAAATTCTAGAGCCTTCCTGAAAGTATGCTACGTAATTTTCAGACCAAAAAACGGTCAACTGTCTTAACGGGAATTTTTCTACGCACAAAAAGCAAAACGGAACAAAGGTGTGGCCAAGTGGCAGGAAAAAGAAAAATAAACAGTAGGAAATGCGGAGGTAAAATTAATGAACACAATGGGTCAACTATAAATTACAGGCGCTCCAATTTGATCCGGCTAATATGTAAAGACAATTTAATTAAATTCGCAGGCCAGCAAATTGGAGCAAAAACCGCAAGGAGCCGCAAAAAGAGAGAACGGGAGGGCCAGAGAGTGCGGCGAAAACGGGGGCCTGGGCTGCGAGAATGTAGGGGCCTTCCCCCAAAACGATGAGTCATGAAGGTCATGACGAAAGCAGCGGCAAAAGTCGCTGCCAAAACGCGCTGCTTTGATTAGGCGCTGTGTGTGTTTTTGTTTTTGTTCTGGCTGTTTTTGTTGTTGGCTTGACAGGTTGACTGCCAGACAGTTTGGCAGCACTCTCTCCCGCTCTCTTTCACTCTCCTTTACCCGCTCTCTTGCTCTTGCTCTCCCGCTTTGGGGAGAGCGGAAAGTACCGCTAGCAGATGAAAAATCAATTTCGCAATGTTACGACGTTGACTTGCGCACATGTTTGTTTGTGTTTGTGTTTGCCCTCTTATTATTATTAATTTCTTGTTGTTTTGCGCCTTTAACCATCATCTCAAATTACGTCTATCAATTAGCGGTAATTAAACACCTTGTTTGTAGAAATGAAACTCAGTGTTTCAATAGAAAAATCTGCAGAAATCACTCACCTCTAGCACACTTTCCTCGTTTTCACTGATATGTGTGGCTGTGTGTTTGTGTTTTTGACTTTACACTGAAAGTTTTGCTCACTCACAACAACAAAATATTTAGAAAAAATGTGTAACAACAATTTACAGTTTATAAGCTGATTTTCAAGTCACTGTTCGCGAATTGTTCTTGTTTGGTTCTTTGCGTACCAGAAATTGTTCGCCTAACTTCTAATCACTGTAGTTTTGTTCGTTTTTTGATGTTTGTGGGCCGTCGGCGGCGACGTGACTGCGACGCCCGCGTTATTTGCGTGCAGTTGCGTGCGTTGCAAAGTCTGATGCTGAACTAACGGCACTTCCATCGACAGCCGCCAAGTCGCCTCGCCGCTCTTCCAGAATTTCTCCCGCTCCCCCACAACACACACAACTCTCTTGCACTCTCTTTCTCTCTCTCCCTCTGTGGCAACAACCCCCGCGAGCGAAAGGGAAAGAAAGAGTGAGCGCGCCGGATAGAATGCAAAACAAGTGAGAAAGTTTCAGGCGGGTGTCTCAACTTGGAAAGTACCCGGTACTCACAATGGAACGAAAACGACAGTTTTAGTAGAGAGTAATGGAATTACTGCAAAGTTATAGTCACGACCTCCGCTTTAATTATATATTTTTATTATATTGTTTAATTATAGCTCAATTGTTTTGCAAGTGCACCTTAAGACTTGATTTAATCATATATTAAATATTGGATAACAACTAAGATATAGAAGCTTTATAGCGCATAGATATAATATACCTAATTCGATACATCCTATGTAGTACAACATACCCTCGGAATCCACGGGTGCCGGGTATAACAACAAGCATACGGATGCGGATACGGCACGTGCGGCGGCACCCACAACAGAGCGAACGAAATGGTAGCGGAGGGACGAGGAAGGACGGAAAGGATTCGAGAGAAGGCTCGAAAGCACAACAACAGAGATGCGCGCTGCCACCCTGCGTTGCCGGTTTCCGGATTCTGCGCACAAAGGCAACTCACACAGTGAGGTCGAAAAGTTTTTTTTAGATAGAACCGAAAGTAAATATGCTGTTATAAAATTACCCAGAAGCATATGTTCATTTTATATTTTTGATTATACAACTTAAATATGGAGTTACTTTTCTTTTGTTCCACGTGGTTTAAATAATCTTTAATCCCTATACTATTATGAAACAATAACATTAGGAATAAAAAATGCGATGGCCACTGACTTTCAATGACAACTGTGCCCAAAAAATTAGAGAGAGCGAGAGAGAGAAAAAGAGGAAACCGCTCGAGAGGCCGCATCGAAACGAAGAATGCCGAGCTCAGCCGACCGAACACGAAGGATAGGATGAGCAACTCACATAGCATACTATTCAGCGCGACAACTCTGGATGTGGCACTTGTGTAATATTGGCAATTAACTAACTGAAAATGGGGTTGATTCCTGAATGCCAGCTGGGCAAAGAGGGGGGTGGTGTACCGGGGAGAGGATGCCTTAGATGGATGCTTGAAATCAGTAGAAATCTGATTAAGCATCAACTTTATTGCCTAATGACTTGCATTAAACGAAAGCAATTTGTTGTAAACAAAAATTTTAAGAACAATTTAAATTTTTTTTCAAAATTAAAATCCTTAATATATTTCATATATAGTTAATTGAGCCGATTATACTAATAGCAATTGTAGTAATTTTGATGTAACCTTGTGTTAACTAATTTAAATTTGCTATGCATTTTATAACTTTAAAACTTATTCGGAATTTAGCTATAAAAACAACACCAATTTAAAATGGAAGTAATTACGTTGTACAAATGCGGAATTACAACATAATTTATGAAGGTGATATAATTCCATTAAACAATGTTTAATAAAGACGCAGTTTTCTGGAAAATGGTAGAGAATAAGTACGAGTCTTGCAATTCATCACGAGCCATGGCATTCCCACTCCACGTTTGACCCTGCCACCAATTAGCAGACGCCTGAAAACGAATTTTCCGCACCAGGTGGAAGTCTCCGCCCAAAAGGATCCCTCAACTTGAAACATGTTTTTTTTAGGGGGATTTTTCGGACTGACAGACGTACGTTTCAATTATTTGGTGGCCCTCTCACGCGAGATGCTCCAAATTCGCATGCCACAACAACTGACCGTGGTCCAATAAATCATTTGATTTGTACACTTGCCCGCGGGCAGGGGCGGAGTTGGGAAAACGGGAAAGGGGGGCGTACAGGGGACCTGAACTCGTGGCACGTGGTGTGCGTGCCTTCCGGTGCTAAATCAAGGCGAACGCTTTCGAATTGTCTTACCTTTCGGTGGAGCGATGGACCCACCAACCTACCAACCATTTCAAATGGCGAAGCAACTGTAGTTAATATTTATGGCGATTTAATCTTCTCACTTGAGCGCTGCTCAGTTAACTTTGATAGAGACGAACCCATGGGGGTCAGAGCTGCCCATCGCCCTGCATCTCCCCCATTTTCCTTCCGAATGACCCTTTTCGCTCACTTTTTTTTGTTTACTGGTGGTGATCCTGGGAGCAGCTTTTCCAGCTCACAGTTTGTTTTGCGTGTCCATTTAATTTCCGCCTGGAATTGCTTAATCAAACACAGCACTGGGGATAAGCTTAACCCATACCCTTGAAACGACTCCGCCCCTGACATCCTAGCATATCTCCCCTCTTTTCCTCTGAACTGTGGACAAATCGCTTGAGTTTCATATGGACAAACGCCAAAGTTGGCTTAATGAGTAGTTTAGCTCATGTTCCCACAGCCATTCATGGACGGGGAAGTCATCTTTGGTGGGGGGTTAGCTACATATATGAAAAGGTGCCGGGGGTGGTGGTTGCTGTGTGCTTGTGGGTTAAGCAAATAGCAATGTGCATTAGCAACAAATTGTTATTGTTGCCAGGCTAAAGGCGATAAGCAAAAAGTTAAACTTACTTTTGGGGCAAAGGAGTGGAGGAAATCCGAATACAAGAGGGGAAAGAAAGCAAATAGATGATGATATTCGTGAATATAACTCATTTTTATAAAACATTCCATAAATCACACAATGTGTCGAAAATATTGCGGCAAATTTAAGTATCTTAAAGATATCAAATCATTTTAGAAGGTCTACAACTGCTTCAAGTCTTCAAAAACATTGAAATCGAATTTTCACTCCCTGCATTTCAGTGATTCAGCAGAAGTACTTCTACATTTCCCCCATGATTTTACTTTATCTAGCTAAACACATAATCTACCGACTTCCAACTCCATCCCCATTAAACGTATCCAGTGAAGTAGCAAATCGATGTGGAATGGAATTGGGCTTCAAGCTCTAATTTAAATTAATGACACACAACAATTGGGCACGCCCCGTATCAAGGCTTGTAGCGTCAGTTCTTTATTTTCAATTAAACAAATAGCTGAATTTGACATTTTTTGCTCGACAAAGGAATGGAAAGTTCAAAGAAAAAATTATAAACGGAAATGTAGAGGCGACTGAAGCAGTGGGTGAAAAAAAAAATCTCGATAAATAATCGATAGGGCGGTCAGCTGTGACACACTAATGTGAGGTCATACTAGATGTAGCACGAAGTAGCTAGAATGTACTAGACTGGATGCAACCCTTATTAGCTGCACCCGATAAGTTTGGTATTATTCGGTTATCGAAGAAAAAGTGTTGTTCAGCTGATCGTGATTTCCGCCGATGGCCTACGCCTCGACTAATGTTTCCGGTTCGCCTTCTTTTCGATCTGAACAGTCAACGCGTCAAGTTGTAAAAGTGCGTCGAAAATTTTAACTTGCGGTCATACGGAATTTTTTTGTCGTGCGAAATATCGAGAATACGGCGTTCCTTCGCTTATAGTGGTGCGCGGAATAAGTCCGGCGTGTGTTTTCCCGGCGATATTAAGCCGTAGAGATCGGCGTTTGTCACGGCCCTCTCACCGCCGCTTTGCCGCCAAATCCTAGCTTCGACTGGGACAAACTGCAGCCGAAATTGAAGCCCGGTGGGTTTTCGCTGGACGTCTTATACTTTCGCCCGGGTCCTACGATTTTACGGATCCGCTACCGGCGGGCAGAAGGAGAGACGGCAACTGCGCCAGGCCGAGTAGTGGAGCGCCTTTCCAGCGAGCCGGAGCAAAGGACCAGCCGCAGCAGCCGGACAGCGACCGCCCTAAATCGGGGCCACCAGGAGGGATCTTTAAACAAATAAAAATGCAGCCTAAGTAGAGCTTAGAGTGAGGTTAGAGTGAATAGAATTTTCTTTAGGCTTGATCGGCAGTCTAGAATGTCGAAATTAAATTAAATTCCAGTTGAATCGAACAAAATTTCTAAGTGTACGCTGAGATATGCCGAAAGCCAGACCTAACCTTACTAAAGAGTATTAATTCCACCTGATCGCCATCTTGGACATAGAGTGGCAGAAATTAAAATTATTCCTATGTAGTTTAGGTTTAACGTTAAGCCATAAGAATAGGTTCACGAGTAGGAAACTCGGTCATACCGTTTAATAATTTTTCTTGAATTTAAAAAAAAATGAATTCTTATTAGTGATTAAAGTTTTAAATAGTAAGTGATCTAACCTAAGCTAATTAAATTTTCTTTGGAGTTCCTTTTCGGAAATTACTCATTTAAATATTCAAGTGGGGATCTTTAAAATTTTTTTTCATGCAGTCGTGTTATCCAAAAATTATGCCTCTTTATAGTGTTTGTGGAAAAAGCCACCTTTTCGTTTCAGCTCATTTGCGCCGGGAGATCGATCTTTCGCCGAGGAGTGAAAAGTTGAGTGAGTCTCATTGATAAAATTTTATTCTTATTGGAAATGTTCGGTTGTAAACCGAATAAATTTTGCTAGAGGTCATCTTATGTTGTATTCACACTGCAATTAAAAAAATATATATATGATAATGGAGTGGCGAGAGCAGCCAATTGAAATATAAAGAGAAAAGAAAATTTAACCGAATTTATTAGTGGCTCTCTCTCAAACAGAATTAACTTTCTTTCTCGTTAAAGATTCGGTATAATAAAAACTCAAAAAAAATAATAAATAAAATTAAAATAAATTAAATTAAAATTAAAAATTAAAATTAAGAAAGAGATTATAGAGAGAACGGAAATTATTAAAGATTTAAATGAAAAATGGAAAATATATATATTTAGCCCTAGTATTTTTAACCTTTAATTGTGATGATCTCGAACATCGAATTGAACTACCTTTTCTGATCTCGCAACTGCGTGAATAAACCTTGCTTTAGATCTTTTGAGTTACACTAGCCCGTATATTATTTGTATATTTACTTGGTTCTTTAGTATGTACTTATTTTTAAATATAAATATTGTTATTAATTATTAAGCCTTGATTGATTTTGAAAATATGAATTTCTAAGAAAACCTAAATACTGACTCGGCTGATGTTTCTCCTGACGTAGGGCACTGAAGGGACCACTAGAGCTATGCTCTTAAGGAAAGTGGTCTAAGGTAGGGTAGGGCAATGCGCGAACACGATTCCACCTGTGCTTCGCCGGCGAAAAATTCTCAAACTTTTCTCCCATTCTAGAACTGTCCGCTTCCGAAAGTATTAATTTCCTTCCTCCGATTTTTGCATTCTAGCTCCTTCATTTTGTTGTTGTTGCAAGCACGCTCAATTTCTTGATCTTATTAATTGTTGTCTGTAACGAAAAGAGATCTGTACAAGCAAGATCACCACACCCATTGCCATGAGCTAGAGCCGGCCTCTAAAGCGTGCGCCCGCAAGTATAGGTACTCCAGTCTTTCATCATTTTAATTCGTTACACGTTACAGTTTAGTTAAGAATAATAATGAATAAGATAAAGTGGCGCCCAACGTGTGGGGCCTTAGTGAGTTTTTTTTTTAAAATTCATTAAGACTCGCGAATTAATATTTTCAATCCTTTCTTTAAATTTTCTGTCTCACTTCCAAAAATTTTTGTGTTTAGAATTGGTTGTGGAGTACACGTCAAGTCAATACTAATATTGCTGACTGGCCATAACTAAGACTGATCCCAAAAATTTTCCTAAGTGTAGCAAAGGGAAATGTGGATTTTGCTGAGGAAAACAGAGTAACAGTAACTTCGGTTAGGTTTCTGTCCCGGTTTTATCTACTTCCTTGAGCTAACTAAACGCTATTCTACAAAAAAAAAAAAAAAAAATCATTAACGCAACATGACGGAAAATCTTTGCGTTACTCAAGAGAAATGCAAGATCCTCATATAGTTGACGATTTTCCTCTATTTACTATTCGTTTAAATAAGATAGAGTTTCTTATAGGTTGGAATATTCGTGCCAAGGAAAAGGCACGATCCGAGACTTAACTGATACACCTACTGGTGGTGTTGAAATTTAGTCTAACATGGAATATCTTATTTTAATGAAACTCCGTCTACGCCTTCGTGAGAATTTTGAGCCAAAATAATAGACAGCCCTACGAAAGGAGAACATCAAGCTAAGAGTTCAGTTTTATTATCTTTTTCGCACCTTATCGCTGATATTTTTACGTATAAGTTTATTTTCTTTTTTGCTCGCCATTTTGAACCGGTAATTTTTAGCAAGTATGATGGGGTTAGACCGATCACCAACTAGGAAATCTCCTAGTGTCTCAAACCCTGTTTGTAAATTATGTGCAGCCGAGATCAGCACACAAGATTTGTATGTGACAACCTGTCACCATGAATTTCACAGGGAGTGCATTGGCAATCATTTTAAAAAAAGTGAGATCTGTCCGAGGTGCAAACTAACCTGTAGGCCTCCAGCCGAAGCGTCCGAAAGGGTAGGGAGAGAAACTCGCAGTAAAACGAAAAATCTTCCAGCCGCAACAGTAGACGGGGGTCCTTCGACATCAGCCAGCGGTGCTAACGCAAATGAAGCTAGTTCAAGCGCTGTAAGTGCTAATGCAGCTTTGTTAGCCATGGAGCGGAGGCTTCTAGCAACGTTGTCAGAGAAGATGGCTGATTTAGTACAGAACGCTATCACCTCAAGCATGCAGCGAATAATGCCCACTCCGAGTCCAGCTGTAGTCGTTACAGCCAGTGAAATGTCCGCTGATCACCCAAACGAATATGAGAGGCAGTATACAGCATCGCCAAACCCAGTTCCTTCTCCGCGAAGCGCTTCTTCCGATTTGTTTGATCGGCCAGATAAAGTCGTCCACATATTAAATGGTTGGAAAATAAAATATTCTGGTGTAGGAGTGTCAGTGGACAACTTTATATACAGAGTCGAAGCGCTTACAAGGCAGACGTTGAACGGAAATTTCAACCTGTTATGCAGAAACATAAGTGTATTGTTTGAAGGCAAGGCGAACGACTTCTTTTGGCGCTATCATAAAGCCAACGGTGAAATTCTGTGGGAGAGATTTTGCACAGCCCTACGCCTGCAATTTCGACAGAGTCGCGACGACGGGGACATAGAAGAACTGATCCGGAATACCAAACAAAAACCAAATGAATCGTTTGATAGTTTCTACGACACGGTATCCGAGTTAGTCGACCAGCTAGGACAGCCTTGGACAGCCAACAAACTTGTCCGCGTGCTGAGAAATAACCTTCGTCCAGAGATCCGCCACGAAATTCTAAACTTAGATGTCCGAACGGTGTCGGAGTTAAGAGAGATTTGTAAGCGAAGGGAGGCATTCCTGGCTGACGTCAGAAGATGTAGTAGCTACGCAAAAGATACCCCGTTTAAACGTGAGATTTCCGAGGTCTGTCAGGAGAGTGAAGATGAGGTGAAGTCAACATACGGAGCTGAGAACGAAATCGAAGCTTTTTCCCTAGTGTGTTGGAATTGCCGAGTCGAAGGTCACCGATACCAAGAATGCATAGCCGAAAGACGAGTGTTTTGTTACGGGTGTGGTGCTGCAAACACATACAAACCAAGTTGCAGAAAATGCTCAAAAAACTTCAAGGTCGGCATGTCGAAGTTGCCAGTCAAACCGCAGACTTCGAATGCCGCAAGGAATCAGTCGACAATGACCGATCAGTAGAGAACACCAATAAAAGTGTGTCTCTACTCCTCCCTGACGTACCAATTAAACCGGCTATTAGACTGCTTCACATCAAGATTTCGGAATTACGAAACGTCTGTATTTCGGATTCCAGAAAAACTCCAGCAATTCTTAAACGAAAACCTCGCAGTGCTCGACGCTTGAAATTGTTCTGGAAGAATGTCAAAAAATGTAAAGCCAGTTTGGATTACATCAGATCTATTCCGACAGGACCTCGAGACCCTCGACCGTTCTTACCGATTCGCTTATTGAATCGCCTAGTCTACGGATTGTTGGATTCAGGCGCATCGATTAGTTGTATTGGAGGAGGGTTAGTGCGAGCTGCGATGGAAGACAAGAAGTTTAAGTCGTTGATAGGAGAAGCTGCGACAGCCGACGGGAATTCTCAACGGATAGTAGGACTGCTAAAGATAGAAGTGGAATACGGTGACATCAAAAAGCTTTTGAAGTTGTATGTCGTGCCATCGTTAAAACAGGATCTCTATTTGGGAATTGACTTTTGGAAACTATATGACCTCCTTCCTGCTAACTTGAAAATAGCTGAAATATCGTCGCCTGAGCCCAACCAGCAAACGGTGGTGGACCAGCACGAATTGTGTGAAGGTGACAAAGCCAAGTTGGCCAATGTAATCAACTGTTTTCCTTCCTTTAGCCAGGAAGGGTTAGGTAAGACGAATTTGGTCTCTCATTCGATCGATGTGGGCACCGCTAGGCCTGTGAAGCAACGGCATTTCCCTGTCTCCCCCGCCGTCGAAAAAGCAATGTATGCGGAAATCGACCGGATGTTACGCTTAGGGGTGATAGAGGAGTCTGAGAGTGCTTGGTCTTCACCGATCGTGATGGTGACTAAACCAGGCAAAGTCAGAATTTGTCTTGACTGTCGAAAGGTCAATAGTTTTACGGAGAAGGATGCATATCCGTTACCCCAAATAAACGGGATACTGAGTCGTTTGCCGAGAGCTGAGTACATATCGAGCCTAGATCTGAAGGATGCATATTGGCAGGTCCCTTTGGATCCTAAGTCTCGGGACAAAACAGCTTTTACCGTCCCGGGTAGACCGTTATATCAGTTTAGAGTCATGCCTTTCGGGTTGTGTAACGCCACGAGCACTATGTCACGGTTAATGGACAAAGTAGTGCCGGCTCATTTGAGAAACGAGGTTTTTATCTATCTAGACGACCTACTAGTAGTATCTTCTTGTTTTGAGAGCCATTTGAATGTACTCAGGGAGTTAGCCCTGCAGATAAAGCGCGCGGGCTTAACGCTAAACGTCGCTAAAAGTCACTTTTGTATGCGACGAGTACGCTATTTGGGCCACATTATCGGAGACGGTGGAATTCGCACAGACCCTGAAAAGGTGGCCGCGATTACCGATTTCCCATTGCCTAAAAGTTTGAAAAGCTTGCGCAGTTTCATGGGATTGTGCGGATGGTACAGGAAATTCGTGGCAAACTTCGCGACACTTTCTGCACCATTGACTGACTTGATGACCACGAAGCGGAAGTTTGTACTAACGAAGGAGGCAATTGAAGCGTTCATCAAGCTCAAAGAGTGTCTTAGCAAAGCTCCAGTCCTGTGTAGTCCGGATTTTGCGAAGCCGTTTGCCATACATTGCGACGCTAGCAAGTCAGGCGTGGGTGCCGTGCTAGTACAAGTGTCCGAAGAAGGTGACGAGCGTCCTATCGCTTTCGTTTCGAAGAAGCTGAACAAAGCTCAACGAAATTATACCGTCACAGAGCAGGAGTGTTTGGCCGCAATAGTAGCTCTCAAAAACTTCAGAGCATACGTGGAAGGACTCCCTTTTAAAATAATAACCGACCATGCTTCGCTCAAGTGGCTAATGTCCAATCACGATCTAAATTCACGACTGGCGCGATGGGCATTAGCTTTGCAAAGATTCAAGTTCGAGATTGAACACCGTAAGGGTTCTTTAAATGTCGTCCCGGATACACTGTCTCGTGTAAACGAGGAGATTGTAGCCGCGGTGGACTTGCAAGAAGACTTAATTGTTGATTTCGACTCTGAATTTTTCCAGTCTAGTGACTACGTAAAGTTGGTAGAGACCGTAAAGGAAAATACCTCGAATTTTCCTGATCTCAAGGTGGAGAGCGGGTTTTTATATAGAAAAGCCGAGCACCTGACTGGAGAACGAATGCATGACGAATACGCCTGGAAACTTTGGGTCCCCAAAGAGTTGGTATCGAAGATTCTGGCTCGCGCGCACGATAGTCCGTTAGCTGCGCATGGTGGCATACACAAAACCTTGGAAAGAATACGGCGATATTACTTCTGGCCCGGTCTCGTTTCGGACGTGAGGGCTTATATTAGTGCGTGTGAGGTTTGTAAGAGTACAAAATCTCCAAATTTCACTCTCAGACCGCCTTTGGGAAAAGCGCCTGAATCGCAGCGATTCTTCCAGCGTTTGTTCATAGATTTTCTCGGACCGTATCCTAGGTCAAGGAGCGGCAACATAGGAATCTTTATTGTTCTGGATCATTTTACGAAATACGTGTTCATGAAACCCGTAAAGAAGATTGATTCCAGCGTCGTCATAAAGTATCTGGAAGACGAGTTGTTCATGACGTTCGGAGTGCCCGAAGTGATACTGTCTGACAATGGTTCCCAATTTCGAGCGAGGACGTTCCAGAAACTTATGGAGCAGTACGGCGTTAAGCACACTCTGACCGCTGTTCACTCGCCTCAGGCAAATGCTTCGGAGCGCGTGAACAGATCAGTAATTGCTGCAATCAGGGCCTATCTGCGTCTCGACCAGAAGGACTGGGATGAGTTTCTCAGCCGAATATGTTGTGCGTTGAGGTCGGCGGTGCATTCTAGCATTGGTACTAGTCCCTATTATATGGTATTTGGGCAGCACATGATCACGTCAGGGTCGACGTATTCGTTGATCAGACGCCTAAATCTCCTGGACGATCGTTCTCTAAAGTTCGACCGGCACGAATCTTTCGAGATAATGCGGAAGCAAGCTGTCGATCAGATGAGAAACAAGCATAACGAGAATGAGAAGCGGTATAATATCCGTTCTCGTGAGGTATCATTTGTCGAAGGGCAAGAAGTTTATCGGCGGAATTTTAAGCCAAGCTGTTTCCAAACCGGTTACAACGCCAAGTTTGGACCGACGTTCGTGAAGTCTCGAGTTCGGAAGAAGATCGGCAACGTGTATTACGAGCTGGAGGATCTCCAAGGACGAGTTGTGGGTACCTATCATGCCAAGGACATTCGGCAGTAAGGTGCTTCCAGTCGGTCTCAGCCTAGTGTGTCAATGAGTACCCTAGTCTGAGTGTAGCGGGGGGGTTTTGTAGAGGCGACTGAAGCAGTGGGTGAAAAAAAAAATCTCGATAAATAATCGATAGGGCGGTCAGCTGTGACACACTAATGTGAGGTCATACTAGATGTAGCACGAAGTAGCTAGAATGTACTAGACTGGATGCAACCCTTATTAGCTGCACCCGATAAGTTTGGTATTATTCGGTTATCGAAGAAAAAGTGTTGTTCAGCTGATCGTGATTTCCGCCGATGGCCTACGCCTCGACTAATGTTTCCGGTTCGCCTTCTTTTCGATCTGAACAGTCAACGCGTCAAGTTGTAAAAGTGCGTCGAAAATTTTAACTTGCGGTCATACGGAATTTTTTTGTCGTGCGAAATATCGAGAATACGGCGTTCCTTCGCTTATAGTGGTGCGCGGAATAAGTCCGGCGTGTGTTTTCCCGGCGATATTAAGCCGTAGAGATCGGCGTTTGTCACGGCCCTCTCACCGCCGCTTTGCCGCCAAATCCTAGCTTCGACTGGGACAAACTGCAGCCGAAATTGAAGCCCGGTGGGTTTTCGCTGGACGTCTTATACTTTCGCCCGGGTCCTACGATTTTACGGATCCGCTACCGGCGGGCAGAAGGAGAGACGGCAACTGCGCCAGGCCGAGTAGTGGAGCGCCTTTCCAGCGAGCCGGAGCAAAGGACCAGCCGCAGCAGCCGGACAGCGACCGCCCTAAATCGGGGCCACCAGGAGGGATCTTTAAACAAATAAAAATGCAGCCTAAGTAGAGCTTAGAGTGAGGTTAGAGTGAATAGAATTTTCTTTAGGCTTGATCGGCAGTCTAGAATGTCGAAATTAAATTAAATTCCAGTTGAATCGAACAAAATTTCTAAGTGTACGCTGAGATATGCCGAAAGCCAGACCTAACCTTACTAAAGAGTATTAATTCCACCTGATCGCCATCTTGGACATAGAGTGGCAGAAATTAAAATTATTCCTATGTAGTTTAGGTTTAACGTTAAGCCATAAGAATAGGTTCACGAGTAGGAAACTCGGTCATACCGTTTAATAATTTTTCTTGAATTTAAAAAAAAATGAATTCTTATTAGTGATTAAAGTTTTAAATAGTAAGTGATCTAACCTAAGCTAATTAAATTTTCTTTGGAGTTCCTTTTCGGAAATTACTCATTTAAATATTCAAGTGGGGATCTTTAAAATTTTTTTTCATGCAGTCGTGTTATCCAAAAATTATGCCTCTTTATAGTGTTTGTGGAAAAAGCCACCTTTTCGTTTCAGCTCATTTGCGCCGGGAGATCGATCTTTCGCCGAGGAGTGAAAAGTTGAGTGAGTCTCATTGATAAAATTTTATTCTTATTGGAAATGTTCGGTTGTAAACCGAATAAATTTTGCTAGAGGTCATCTTATGTTGTATTCACACTGCAATTAAAAAAATATATATATGATAATGGAGTGGCGAGAGCAGCCAATTGAAATATAAAGAGAAAAGAAAATTTAACCGAATTTATTAGTGGCTCTCTCTCAAACAGAATTAACTTTCTTTCTCGTTAAAGATTCGGTATAATAAAAACTCAAAAAAAATAATAAATAAAATTAAAATAAATTAAATTAAAATTAAAAATTAAAATTAAGAAAGAGATTATAGAGAGAACGGAAATTATTAAAGATTTAAATGAAAAATGGAAAATATATATATTTAGCCCTAGTATTTTTAACCTTTAATTGTGATGATCTCGAACATCGAATTGAACTACCTTTTCTGATCTCGCAACTGCGTGAATAAACCTTGCTTTAGATCTTTTGAGTTACACTAGCCCGTATATTATTTGTATATTTACTTGGTTCTTTAGTATGTACTTATTTTTAAATATAAATATTGTTATTAATTATTAAGCCTTGATTGATTTTGAAAATATGAATTTCTAAGAAAACCTAAATACTGACTCGGCTGATGTTTCTCCTGACGTAGGGCACTGAAGGGACCACTAGAGCTATGCTCTTAAGGAAAGTGGTCTAAGGTAGGGTAGGGCAATGCGCGAACACGATTCCACCTGTGCTTCGCCGGCGAAAAATTCTCAAACTTTTCTCCCATTCTAGAACTGTCCGCTTCCGAAAGTATTAATTTCCTTCCTCCGATTTTTGCATTCTAGCTCCTTCATTTTGTTGTTGTTGCAAGCACGCTCAATTTCTTGATCTTATTAATTGTTGTCTGTAACGAAAAGAGATCTGTACAAGCAAGATCACCACACCCATTGCCATGAGCTAGAGCCGGCCTCTAAAGCGTGCGCCCGCAAGTATAGGTACTCCAGTCTTTCATCATTTTAATTCGTTACACGTTACAGAAATAACAAGTCGATGGGAACGAAAAGAGGAGGAAAAACGCGATAAGAGCGATGACAGGCCATTCCCACCCCCCTTTTCGACGTCACTGAAGTTCTTATCACGACGACATCGAGAATCCTGGTCGGGAACGTTGGAAGTGAAACAGGCTCTTGGCCTAGGCAAATGTTTACTTTCTCTTCGCACTCCGACCACTTCGTTTCCTTAAGGCGATTACTTGAATGTCCCGGAAAATGGAAACTTTGATAAAATGAACACATTGCAATTCAGTTCCATTCATGATTCAATTAGCCACAGACGAGTGAACTTCAGGGGGATAAACCAAAGCCCTTCTAAATTAGTTAAGATGTACTGCAAAAAAAGGGCCACCGATCAATTTAAGCACTTTTAAATAATGCTATCTTGTGTTTTTCCTTACTCTCCAAGAAATTATGAGTCCGAACTATTGAGTTAAACACAGACTTAAAATGCCACTCGTAGAGCTCTTCCAAACACTAAAACGTAACTGCAAGCTATACCAAGCATAACCGCAATTAGCAAATCCCTTGCAACATCAACAAAGATGACCAAGTTGGATTTAAACCCTAGATTAAGTCCAGCCAAGAATCCGACAAGCACTGACCAAGTACCCTCTGTCAGCGAATGTGCTGCGAAAAACGAGTACAAGTATCGAGTACCTGGGTACAGTCACCTGTCAGTTGTCAGTGTCAGATGCATTGTAAATTACAAGTTCATTTGCGACTGGCATTACATCCGCTTAAGCGTCTAAGCCATACCTTCTTACACGAAAACTTTGCCAAGCTGCATAAATTATGAGCCATCGCAGTGGAGCAGACGTAGCAGCTGCAAAACAGAGAGGGACGGAGAAAGAGATGGAGCAGGATGGACTGTGGACAAGGTACAGTCACCGCTAATGGAACATAATGAGGAGCCATTAGCGAGTGTCGCGGCTAACTGTGCATTATGCACTTTTTGGCGCCAGCGAAGCGTTCAATTGCTGTTTATGTACATTGCTTTTAGTGTGACTGTACCATGTTTTCAGTGTGGCTGCACTTCACACTACTATGCTCAAATCAACCGACACGAACCAAACTAATGAATGATCTGAGCGCCTCAAGCATCATTAACATCGCAGCTTCACTTTTCACGCTTTTATTTGATTAGTTCATCATTTATTATTATTAATTAATGGCGTTTCGCAGCGCTGGCTGTTTATTATTAACCATTATTTAACACCCCAAACAATAACAAATTTGACGCGATTATCATCATAATTGCGGATATGGTAAGAATTCAATTTGTTGTATGTTCTGCGCTGGGAAATCCTAACAAACATAATAAGCCACTCGATAACCAGTTTTATTTTGTATTTTTATTTCGGTTTTCGGGTTCAACTGCAATCCCCTATTAAGTTATGATGATGCTGCAAAAGTATTTTTAGACACTAATCCCACTTGAATGGGTTTATTGTTCGGTGAAAATTTGATGGGAATAAATGAGGAAAGTAAAACTAAACTGACTCAGCTGAAAGTTGTGTGCGATGAGTGGTGGCTAACCTTGAACTTATCAATCCATTCAGGATCCCCCACTGTTTTCACACCCATTTATTACCTTCATAGATAATAGTCATGCATAGTCTACCCAGTCGTTTTGCTTTAATATCTTTTGTTTTTAACTTATATGCATAGTTAATAAATTATTTGACTTCAAAATCAAAGAAGAATAATCAAGGTAGAAACCCAATTAAGTTCCACAGAACTTCGGCACGGATCGTCAGCCTTGAACTCTTGAACCTGCTGTTTCAACACCTATTAATTGTGTTTAGAACTCACAAATCCATTGAGGTATTTTTCGGCAAACTTTTGCTACCGTTCTCGCACCGTACAACATCATCGTGGGGATCTTCTTCATAGTCTGTGATCTGTGCCCATCATCATCTGTTCGTCAGCATCCACTGATCCCAATCAACATCATTATCATCAACGCCGACTTTGATGCCCCTCAAGTTGTTTTGCCAGAATCGAGCGGCGACTTTTGTTGTAATGGCCCTCGAGTGAGGGCATCTTTTGGTTTTTGGATAGCCCCAAAGCACTCGAGCCAGCGAATCGCGAACCGGAACTCCGCAAAAGTGTTTTTCTCTTTGCATTTATCGCTTCTTTTTTTCGGTTTATGGTTCTATCTTTAATAGCAGACAGGCGCGGAGATCAGAGATTACTTTAAATAGATTAGAAGCATGGATCTAATTGAGGCCTGAATAATTAAATTTGTACATTAAAGTCGGGATCTACAAACCGAATGTAAAAAAAACCTTTTTATCTGGGTCACTTACTATGTGTCACTCTTTAAAATACGTCTTCAAATAAAGTGTATTTTTTGTAAATTGTATTTAACACATCAAATAGTTACTAGTTACTAGACTGTTTGAATAGAAAATGTTGCAGAATAACATTAAGTACTGCCATAAAAGGTTGAACCCATTGCTGCGTTGTAGCCAAAATTAGCTTAGCCGCAGCATTTTGACCAAGTGCCAAGTGGCATGTACTACGAAAATGCACCACTCAGCGGGTTGCAGACCAAAAACCACGACCACAGCCTCACCCACAATAGGAAAAAAAAATTTGTGAAAGAGGGCGGGCCTTGAGGGGCTTGAAAAACTATTCCAAAAACTGTTTGCTGGCCGCGTCTGCCTTTGGCTAATTAAACGGCCAAAGCAAACAAAAAAAAAACAACAAAATCTCAGTGAAGAAAAAAATCGGCAAAAAAAAAGGCAAGAAGACGTTGAACAGAAAACAATTAAAACCGAGCATGGAATGTTTGTCGGAGTGTGAGTGTTTGATGGCGGGGCTATAAAACCAAATCGCTCCAGCGGATTCGCCAGCAGTTGCCGTTCGAGCGTTCCCAGATCGAGAATCCGCCACCATAATCTATCTATATATCATATTTTTTTTCAAGTGACTTCTGTGATCTGTGATTTTTGTTGAAATCGCGAAAATGTTGCGACCTCTGTTGACCGTTGCCCTAGTGCTTTTCGGCTTTTCCTCGGCCATTTTGGCCGGTCGTCTTAGCCAGCGGTATTTGCCCACTCCGCAGGCGAGTCAGCTGCACTACCATGGTGTGAGTGGCCAAGGACACGCTCGTCCTGGCGCAGGACATTCCTTTGGAGGCGGCTCCAGCTTCCAGCGACAGCAACAGCCCCAAATTCCCATCGTGAGGAGCGATTATAACAGCGACGCCAATGGCAACTACAATTTCGGGTAAGTTTCTTTGAACTCGAAAATCGAATATTCATTCTATGAAACTAGTGAAGAAAACCGAACCATCGAATTCCATATAATTGAAGTTGGGTACTAATGGAGTCCTATCCTTTCTCAGTTTTGACACTGGCAATGGTATTCACCGCGATGAGACCGGTGAGTTCCGCGGAGGATGGCCCCACGGATCGCTGGGTGTCCAGGGATCCTACTCATACACTGGGGATGATGGCAAGCAGTACACGGTGAACTACACGGCCGATAAGAACGGATTCCATGCCGAAGGTGCCCATCTACCCGTTTCTCCCTCGGTTCCCGCTGCTCCGGCTGGGTAAGATGTCAAATAAGTACTTAGTTACTCTGATATTACAGATAAAAGGAAAGAATATATTAATTCCAACATCGGTGCTTGCTAAAATCTAAAATTATCGATATTATCGATACTTTTATCGATCGCATTGTCAAAGCTAAATTTTTGTTAATTTCGTCCTTTAAAACCTCTTTTGTTAGCTATTAATATGAAACCTTACTAAATCTCAGACGCAGCTCTTATGGCGCTGGTGGATCTGGCTACCGTGGATCGGCCTCATCGCATGTCCCAGCTCCTGCTCCTGCCACCCGATATCTGCCACCAGGATATCGCCAGCGCAGGCACTACTAAGTGATATAATCGATGAGATGGACAGGAGCCTACGAGCCAGTAATCTGCTATTAACACTGTAAATTTCAATAAATTGACACTTCTTTTGGTAAACATTACTTTAATGATTACTCCATAATCTGAATATTTTGAAGAGAGATTCTTTAAAACTAAATACGCCAGCAATTACCACAGATGCCCCTTAATCCCCATTAAAGTGCCTACCCAGCATTAATTTATAAACTATACACAAAAAACCATAGCAAAACACTACGACAATCGAGAAACCGCCTTTGTAGCTAATTTAAGTGAACAACTTCTGAGCTCCGCCCATAAAAAGGCTGCCAAAAGAACACACTGCCACGCCTCTTTGCTGTTCGCATTTTTTTTTTTCTTTTTGTGGACTTTGACTTTTGGCCAAAAACCGAAATATAGTAAGTGCTCAATACAAAAGCACACAGACCCTTGATGGAAGGGGTGAATTAATATGCAGTTAAGCATTTGAGGTCTGCAATCAAAACAAGCTAAATCCCCGCTTTTGCCACGTTACAAACTTTTTTGCGCCCTTTTCGAAAAAAAAGAAGAGTCGAAACTTTTTGGCCATTGTCGCCTGGCATTAATCATAAAAGTAAAGCCAACTTTTGCCAACGTCTGAGGCTCTGTTTATTTTTGTCTGCAACTTAAAGCTTTGAGTTAAGGACTCTTAAAAGACAAAATGAGGTGGCGAAACAGAACTTTAATGGGGAAGGATAATGAGGTTTTGGTTTTAAAAGCTTAAAATAAGGAAATTGTATACCGTTGTGAACTTTTTATTATTTTTTTTTTTAAACCGCTTTGTGACTTTGTGACCCCTTACAGAATCAATAATGTACATACACATGTCATTAGTTAAATATAATTGGTTTAGATACTTTGTGAAAATATTTAGGATCTTCTAGCTAAAAAAAATGGATTACTTATTATTTAAAAGTTCGCAAAAGGTAGATATGCAAAAACCGCAGCCTTTTCAAATGTAAATGCTCCTTTACGATTTTCCCACCGCTTTTCCCTTGTTTTTCCCGCCCATTCTCCTCTTTACTGTCAAATTTCCTTTTCGCATTGTCTCTGAACTTTCTTCTCCTTTTCTCTTTTTTTCGGAATTGTTTTCGATGATTTTTCCCAGGCCATTCTTCTGTCTTCATCTTTCCTTTTCCTTTTTTTTTTTCTAACCGTCTCTTGGTCGTTTAGCATTCGCATTCCGTTTTAGCATTAATTAAAATTACACTGAATTGCTGTGGGGCATCAGGGGGATTCCCAGGAAAGGAGCAAGCGGCGGGGGGGCTGTTGTCAGGGGGGGGGGGGGAAGGATGTTCTCATAAATTAAAGGCGCTTATGAATTTTATAAATTATTTTCCATGTTGCGGCCTCGCTTGGAAAGATGAACAATTGCTGGCAATGGAGAGCGGGGAAAATGCAGAAATGGCAAGTCTAGAATTCAGAGGAGACTCTAGCTCAGAAACACTCGAAAAAATTATTATAAATAATATGAAAAAAAATTAATATAAAGAAATATTGTTAATATGTTAGATTTAAAGAAATCTACCTATAGGTTGTTAACTATTCCTAAAATCCGAATATCTTTCTAAGTGAGAACTGGTAAATTTTCAAATTCAATATATAACTCACTTGAATTTTTTCAAGTGCACAAGGACCGGCCGTTATGAACAGGCATCGTTCCGAAAGCGCCCGAAAGTAGGCAGCGCTTATTGAATTTCATTAACATGTGAACTGGGTCTTCTATTTTCGGATCCCCCTCTTCTGAAGGGGGGACAGACGGGCAACTGCAATCATTTGCATGCATGTCTGTGCATGTTTAACTACATTTCCACCACCTCCGCCCCCGAAAAGCGAACTCACTTAATTTTATGCCAAAACAATGACACGCCATAAATTTAAACGGATTTGGCGTTGTGCCGCGAGCTAAAAAAAATCAAGTTAGGCGAAGAAGCAACCCTTAAGGGGGGTTGCGGGGGCATTCACAGTTCAGGGGTGTTGTTGTGTGGGAGATGATGAGTTGGAGGGGGCAGGGTTGCAACGGGTGTACTGACATTTGCCAGGGGCAAAAACACACACACCTATGAGCCAGTTTTAATGCCAACAGAAAATCACACAAAATGGCAAATGAAAACGTTTAAGAAAATTATCCATTGGTCTGCACTTGTAAGTATTCTTCTAATTATTAAATAATAATATATAAAAAAAAATAATATATATAAATTATAATATATATAAATAAACATTAATATTTATAAATAATAATACATATAAATCAAAATATATATAAATAATAATACATATAAATAATAATATATATAAATAATAATATGTATAAATAATAATATATATAAATAATAATATATATAAATAATAATACATATAAATAATAATATATATAAATTATATATAATTAATATAGGTTTTTTTTATATTTATTAAGTGAATAATCCGTAGAAACTTAAATGCAATTCAAGAATCCTTGCACTTGGTCCTTAAACTTCAAATTAAATACCTTACATATTATTGATATATTTGCTAATACTTCAGTTGTGGAATTTGGCTTAAAAAAATGCATTTTAAGCTTGAAGAAAATCATCAAATTTAAGCTTAAACTTGGACCGGCAAAACTTATTTGGCTACACCTGGGCATTATAATTGCGTGCAAATCCGCCCCGAGGAGAAATTGAGAAAAGCGAACCTTGCGTTTGTGTCAGTCAATTTCAATGTTAATCCACCTGTGTTTTTGTTGGAATGGATGTGCTGCGCCATGTGTGTGTGTTGATATTGATATGGCAGTTGCACGCACATTTTCCCCACTTTTCCCAGCCCCATCCCCTCCCCTTAGCAGTTACATTACTTAGCCTTAGCCAAAGCTTTTCGCCCGCCTTTCCCCCACTTTTCTCCCAGTTTTCCTCCGCTTTTCCAACTCTGGTGAGTCATCTTCATTGGCAATGCGAGAACGTTGTTACCCGTCCCAGCGGACATCATTTTCATTAAAATTTTAATAGTCTGTGTGTGTTGGCCCCCCAGTTTTCACCTCCCCCCGCCCACAGTGCGTAACACGTAATATTATAAATTTAGCAAGTTATGGGGGAAAATAAAGTGGCCTTTAGCTGTTGGACAAAAAAGAGGGAACACTCGCTTTGGCATTAAAAAAATATCGCATAAAAATACCTTGAAAAATAGTGGCAATCATTTTCTTACATATTTGAAATAGATAAACCTTTTGTGTTTTGTAAAAAAAAAATAGTATAACGTATATTCACAGTTCTTATTAATAAACTAAAAATATTACGAGCCATTTACAACCATATAAAAATGGTAAAAAAAAAAAAAAAAAAAAAATATTAAAAAAGGTTTTTCTGAAGACTCATATTAGTAAGTTAATATATGAAAAGACGATTGCTATAAAAACTGAAAACCGTGTAATATGCACATTGGATCCGAGGAAACTATAAATCTCTACGCACACGCCACCTTGCTTTCCCTCCCGAAATTTTCCGCCCCCCTTTTCCAATTCATTTCGAGGGGATATAAATCGAAGCGAAATAAATAAAAAAAAGAAAAAATAACAAGAAATTCCAATAAACTAATTTGCACAAAGCGTCGAGGAAACTTTTGGCAGCTGGTTGACGGGGGACTTTATGGACCAAAAGGGACGATTCGAGCTGCCCCCCCTTGCAATCTGCTTAACCAGCGCCCCCTGCCCCCTTTTTTAGACCCCCAATCCCCGCCCCTGTTTTTCTCATTCCCCCAAACTTTTACCAAGTATTTGCGTATGAATTTTAAGCAGCTGGAACAAATGCAGAGCCAATAAAAGGGATAAAATTGAAAACCAGACAGCGCAGTCACAATCCCAAGGATATATGTATATATATGTATATATTCCTATCCCCAATACATATGTACAATTTGCATATGTGTGCGTTAACTGCTAGCGGTATTCCCTGGTCGTAATTGTAAATTCTCGCCAGCCCCAAACCATGGGGCAAATATAAAATTTCGCGTGGAGCATCTCGTTGCGTATTTGGTATAATAAATTAGCCTCGCGTTTCGCATTATTGACTGGATTTTGAATAATAACACACAAAGGACCCTTCGTATGGATAAAGAAGGTGCAGCGACAGTATCCGCGGGATACATGTAACTGTAGACCGGCGACAAATGGAGAATTCCACGCAGGACCTCCGACGAAAGTGAGCAGTTGTACACGGCAAGAAATCGGCATAGACTTATAAGCTTATTTGGTAAAGTATTTTGTATTTTTGGAGTATTTTGCTAGTACTCAAGCAAAAAATTAAATAAATTCCTTAGTGAGCAATGCTTTATTTCGCGCAGTGCATCACATTTCACCAGCACAAAGGCAGTGCCATGTAATACATTCCGAATGCTGCAATAGCGGACGGGGATGCCGAGAATTGGGGAGCCTTCCCCACACAACTCAGCACAATTGCGCACATAAATTTAGTGCGCCAAATTATGCGGCGGGTGGCGTCGTGAAGGAAAAGGTGAAGTGAATGGCACACTCAAGTCAACGACATGACGCCGCGGATTCCACAAAAAGTTGGGAAAACTAAGGTGGCGCAAGATTAATTCAATAAGAAACATAATTACAAAACAAGTTGTTGAAGGAATTATTGAAGAAAGCAATGAGAAATGTATAAATTGACATGTCAATCAGTGCTAAATCCATGCAAATTTTTAGGGTAATTAAATTATAATTATACCGCAGTTAAACTCCAATCAAACCTTTATCGTATCCGTTTCCTTTTGTCATATTTTTTTATTTTTTTTTTTATTATTTTTTTTTTATTATTTTTTTTATATTTTTTTTTTATTTATTTTTTTTTTTAAATATTTTTCACTTGCACACGTTTGCTTTTTCTCATGTGTGTTAGTTGGACAGCTACAGAACTTAGCCCATTTCTCCCCCATTTGTGCCACCTTACCACACCCTCCCACCCCTCCACGTAAGCCCTCCCCCCCCCCCCCCCCCCCACACTTTTTAAACCTCTTTCCCAGACTCATTTGAATGTATTACAACAAGTTGGAAAATGTTGCAGAAAACTCTCCAAGCTAGAAAGCGAACCCAGAACGAATGTTGCCGACATGAATTATTTAGAGCGCCAACTGGGTTGAGGATGCCCCCATCCCCCATCTCACGGCCCCCAGCCACCCCCTTTATATTCACCAACCCTTCCCCCCTTTCGCTGCCACCCATGTGTGTGTTTGATTAAATTTGTAGGAGAAGTAGAGTAAGCTGCTTGAAGTTGTAGCAAGTTTTCGGGAACTTGACTCGGAAATTAACTCGTTTTATTGCGCCTTTTATGGAACTATTTTTGGGGCGTGGCGATGTGGTGGTGTGTTCCACTCGCAGCTACTTAATACTTGAGTTTTTACCTAGCAAGTGAAGCCTTCATTTCTTGCAGATTGCTGACTGACAAGGCAATTCCACGTTATTACCAACAATAATTCACACGCAACAAACGATGGGGGTGGGTGGTTGATTCAGCCCCTTTTCGGGGGTGCTGGCAATCAACAATTGTTGCATGAATGAAGCGAAAAGCGGACAGGACATTGAGGCTAATGATTGCCAGCGCACACAGATCACTGAGCACGGAAAATGCAGAGGGCTGGGGCTTCCACCAGCTTCCAGCACCCTAATGCTCAAAATTGTGCCATCAAAAATAATGCGTGGGCGGGAAATTTTACCCCGATGGCATCCAGAAAGGAATATTACGCACTTGCTGGCCCAAGATAACGCATTAGATGATGGAAATTATCCGGGACAATGGAAGAGCAAGCCTGTCGTCGGGTCATTGTGGTTCCCATGCTTGAAACTGGAGACTGGCGGAAGCACGGCCAGTGAAAGTGGCTGGGTGGTGGTGGGGGGCGGGGAGAGAAAGTCAAAGGTGAACATTGACAAATGAAGGTGCTCAAATGGCGCAGAAACTGAAATGAGCAAGTGCCTGCCTTCAGGCGAAAATAAAAAATAAACCAGGAATTATACGAATAAAAAATGATTCAACAGTCCTGTAAAAAAGTCATTAGTAAGGCTTAGTAAAAAGCGAACATTGCACGGCATTTCAATTAATGAGAGGAATTTTAAAATAGAATTTATGATAAAACATTTTATTCAAATTATTTGCTAGTTTGCAGCCAATTTTCTGTATGTTCTGTAAATCCGTTTAGAAAAGCATTATCCCATTATTGATATTGATTATCCCAACAAATTGATAAGCATATTCCCATCAGGCTGAGGTCAATCGAATTTGAATAAAGTTCAATCAAAGTCAAATTTAATTCCCCCCAAGCTAAACTGCCCGAAAATTGAGGTGTGTGCCCGATTATGTAAGCAATTTGAAAGTTCATTTTTCGATTGGGCGCAACTACTTAAAGTGCCAACAAAATTTCCAAATGCCATTTGTTTGCCAACCCTGTATTTTGCCTTCACTTTCTGCATTACTCGGCTTGTTCCACTCATATTAGGGAAAATCGAATTGACAAGGACAGCCACAAGTGGTTGGGTTGATTTTAGGAGTGCCATGAGTCGGGGAAAATGGAAAATGGAAAGTGGGGAAACATCGAGGGACTCCAACTCCGATTTCTGATTACTGAGAGTGCCCCTCACTTGGCAGCGATGTCACTGGGCGCCTGGGGGTGAATAAATCCAAATCCCGCGCCAACGGATTGCCGGATCCGTCTGCCGCACACCTGATAAATCCATCAAAATCCGGAAGCCGCAGAAGTGGAATGGCGAATTACACTGGCATTTTTCTGAAATTTGGGATGAGACAAACTAAAATTCAAATTGAAAATCTACTTTAATATGTTCTATCCGTTTTTTCATGTACCTTTTACTGCACATTTAAAATAGAAAGTTCATTAATAAATACAAAATGTAATCCAATACAGTAGCGAAGCAACCAAGTCAACGATTCGTAAGGGTATTAGAAATTCAGCCATTTCCCAACACTTTTGCCATCCAACTTGTCCTGCTTATTTATTTATCAAGCGAACTGCGGCAGGTGAGGCAAAGTTTTGGATTGGACTTCCGCCTTTTTGGATTGCGATTCGGTTTCGCCAGGGGTATTACGTTCACTGTCCACGCAGCTTATCGAATCGGACAGCTGACAGTTGTAGAAGGAGCCACAACCAGAATAGATGGATGGATGGATGGATTGGAGGATTCACGGGAGGATGGGAGCGATGATGAGGTAGCGATTTGAAGTGCTCTGCAGACAGAGACCGCAGCGTACTTAGACAACGTTTGCCGGCTGATAAATGGTTGCCTGTCACTTAGCCGCGTTCTTGATGGAGTACTAAGCCAAACATCCATCCAACCAACCAGTCCAGCCACCCATCCTGCCAAACCCCACCCATTTAACCCACAGTAGCAGCGTCGGAACAGAAAAACTTGCCCGCAGGCGTGCTGAAAAATAAAACAAAGTTGAAGTTCCCCAAACGAGAAAATCTCGCATTAGTGAGCCTGAGGTTGAGGTTGGACTCGAGATGGAGTTTTAGGCCAGAGTTCGGACTTAAAGTTGAGGTGGAGATTGAGTAGCCGGCGGCTAGGTTCCGCATGGAAGCCATAAAACGCTTCTCTAAAGTTATTTCCTAAAATATAAAATCGCACCAGAACATCAACTATATATTTCCTAGATTGGCAAGTTCAAAAAATTCACTGCATACTTTTAGACATCATTAATAACAATTTTGATGGTGCGTTGACATATCAAAAATATCAGAACTGCGGCTCAAGATTTTATTTTCAGCAATAATTTAGTTAATCGACTTAAAAGTGTCCACCTGCTGGCTGCTTTTTTTCTGCCGGAGCCTTATTAAGCAGTGACTTTAATTACGTTTAAATATTCATTAAGCCTGGCCCGGAGTCCTGGCCATTTGCAGCATTCTGCTTCGTAGCCGCCAGGTTCAATTTCAATTTAACTTTGTTATCGGCTGTGGCACCCCGGGGCCAGAGTGTTTTCGGCTGCCAAATCAAATTCGACGCCCAATTAAAATTCAATTTGTTGCGCGCCATTAATTAGATTCTCCACCCCCACCCACCCCTGTCCCACTCGGGCAATGATGGATTTCGGGACTGCAGGAGGAGACTGAACTTTCTTCTGATAGCAACGAAAGCCACCTGAGACTTTGTATCCAACCCCCAACATTATGTAGCTATTAGACACCCGACCCGCCCAGTTATCTGTGTGCAAGTGTACCCACCCACAGCCACTTTGATCAGTCTCGCCACCACCTGCAGCGAGCGACGGCCCCACTAATTAGTGTGGCCGACGCTGCTGTTGACGCTGCTTTTTCCCTTGGACTCTGCAATTAGGTGTAATATATGCGCATAAATTGATGCGGCATGTGCAACATGTGGTGCTCGATTGTTATTTAAGTTTAAGCATATCTTACTTAAATACTAATTAAAATCATATTTATGTTTGTTTGTATGTATATTATGTTTGTTTATGTTTTTTATGTTGGGCATGACTCACCTGCTTCTGCAACGTGTTGGATAGCTCCTCCAGGCACTCCTTGCGCTCGAATCGCTCGAACTTGAAGCTATTGGAGCGGTACAGTTCGTTGTCCTCGCGCCGACGATTGCGGCACAGCCTTCGGGTGATTATGTTGCCACCACTGCCACTCAAACGGGGACTGCAAATGAAATTATGGATAGAAATTTAGTCAGTTTGCTTAAATAAAAAAAAATATACATCTTCTACAACTTGCTTTTAAACCTCTTGAATTCTTGCTCGGGCGCCATCAACTTGATTTCTCTGCTGACGGGCGCTTCCTCCACCCCTCCCTACTCATTAACCATCAAAAAAAGAAGAGGAAGGATATGCACAAAAAATAAAAAAGGAATAATACTGTGCCAACCGCATGGCGGGCGGGGGTCACATTGGAGCTCGTTAGCTGGCGCTTCATTAAAATTTCACACATTCGGCGGTAAAGAAAACTGTGCTCCATTTACCGTATTATGTATGCGCGATGTCTGATGTTGTTGGCTTAAAGCCTCAAAAAGTTAAGCTCGGCGACCCACTTTGCATTTGGGTTCGTTCAACGCCCGCGGCCACTTCAACGGCTCAAAAATACTGGAAACTGAAAACTCGGAGTTGCAACCGAAAACTCCAACGCCCCAACTTAACCGAAACCACAACAACAAACAAATGAAAAACTCTGAGAGGGCGGTTGAAAATGGGGTAAAAAGGTTTAAGAAAAAAGGAAAAGACCGGCGAACAGGGGACATAAATACAAAAAAAAAAAAAAAAAAAAGGAGTAGGCAACCCGGTAAAAACTATGCGGCAAACAAAAGCACAAGCCACTGGAGCAGACTCAAGTGGCAGCCACTTGGGCACTCCAACGCACTGGAGCTCCAGTTGCAACTCCAGTTGCGCGCTGCACTCAGAGAAATCGGTGCAAATTAAATGGACTCACAAATTTTTGAAGATTTCTTTCTAAATTACAATTCTTTTTTAATTCATACATAAGATTAGCTCTACTTTTTGTGTAGCTATTCTTTTTGAAGCGTAAATTGCTTTTGAGTTACTTAGTTATTTTTCTTAGTGTAGAAGTGCTACTCACCCGCAGGGCTTGCAGTGCGTCATGTGCAGATCCCAGTTGAGATGGAAGTTGAACATGCGCAACTTGGCCACCGCCCGCTGTCTCAGTGAGATGTCCGGCTGTCCTCCAGATCCGGATCCAGTCGCTCCACCGCCAGCACCGCCGGCTCCTCCTCCTCCTGCCGCAGTGGTTGCCTGCCCGGTTCCAGATCCCGCAGATGGTGCTAGTGCCGTGGCGCGCTGGGGATTCGGATACATCATCACTGTGCCGCTGGGCGCCGAAGTGGCGAAAAGACGACGGGATGAGCCACCGCCACCGCCGACAGAGACGCCACCGCCATGATGGTGACTGGGACGATAGTGCTGGTGCTCCTTCAGTGTATAAAAGCCGCCCGAGGAACTGCAATGGAAAGCGAGTCAAGGCCTCGTTAGAGTCTCCGCCAGGAACACTACCCACTAGCCAACATTGAATGGCATTGTCTTGCGAGAACATTGAAAATAAAGAAAACCGAGAGCCACCATGAAAAGGGGTGCTCGAGAAATCTCTAGAGTTTTCAATTCGCCTCAAGTGGTGACCAAAAGAGTGCTGGCCCGAATGGGCATATTGTCTTGCGGCATTGATTCATCGAACTTCCGGATTTCCGGATGTGCACATCGTGACTTACTTTTGGACACCTTAGTAGCGATTCTCTAAAATTCCTAATGATTTTAAGGGAATTTAAACTTACGACATATTGTCGCCACCAGGATCGCCGACGCAACTGGTGACTCCCATTCCACCGCCACGTCGTGGGCGACTTTTCCGACGGCGTCGCCTGCGGCGTTCCGAGGAAGCGGTACGTGTTTGCAGGACATGTTGGCTAAGGGATTTGTTACAACCGCCACCTCCTCCGCTGCTGGCCAGGCGTCGTCCGGTGGCATTGCTGCCCCCACTGGCAGTGATGGAAGCCCCAATGCCTCCGGTGGCTAATCCCTGGACAGCGACCACCAGCTGGCCATCGCCGAAACCGCCAGCCGAACTAATCGTGTCGGTGGATTGAGGCGTGGCTGCAGTGCCTCCTGTGGCGGGGCCACCGATGATTCCATCGCCACCTGCTGCTTGCTGTGCTTGCGACTTGCTGGTGTTGCGCAAACTGTGGTTTACTTTTCGCCACATGCGCTCCATCTTGAAGAATCCGCTAGATTCCTTGCGGCGATTCGATGATGTTTTCTTGATGAGGGATATATTGTTGAAAGTGATTGTTGCATACGAGTATATTTGTTAGCTTATTACAGTTCCCATTACTCTTTTCGCTTTTCCCCAATAAATCGTTTTTTATATATTTATTTGGTTTTTGTTAAGTAAGGATATATGAGATGTTTTTCAGTTTATGCCAAATGCGTTCCAGCTGCTGGATTTCCTTTGTTGGTTCATTCTTGAGAATTGGTGTGCGTCCTTGTTGTAAGTTGTTGTTGAATATCTCTTGTTGTTAAATACATTAATTGTTGTAAATATGTGATTTTATGTGAAATGATTAGCAAATATTTATGTTTTTACCAGTTTGTTTAGTAATGCTTTAAGTGTATGGAAGCCGTAGATCTAAGATACTTTCATTTGCATAATCCACAACATTTATTTAAATGTAAGCATTTTCGATAATAAGAATTGTTTTTACTAAAACGTTACGTTAGTTTAAATTTTGTGCGAGTTTAGTCGGTGTTTAGCATTACTATGTATTAATCCTAAAGATTTAAAGTTTTTGATATTGGCAAGCACTTTTTTATTATTGGTTAGTTTATTAGTTTATTTTAATTACCACATGTTTTTGAAGAGTTTTAGCCACTGCTAGGAAGTTTTTGGTATTTATTTTCAAAACAGCTAGTTGTTAACCTTTTCGTTGTTAAAGTACTCTCTATTTAATAGTTATTTTTGTAAGACATTGATTTCATTTATAGTTGTTGTGGAAAAATTTGAATTTTCTTTATTGGTTTTTGTAAACTTATTTTGTTAGTTGGTGTAAATTATCGTTGTTGAATCTTCTTGGCAGTTGGTGATAGTCGTTCATTCTCCTGTTGATGTAGATAGTTGTTTTTACCTATGGGTTCATTTCATGTGGAGTTCTTCTTAGTTCTTCCTTTTATGTTGTTCCTAAACATATTTATCAGTTTCTGCGGTTATCCATTTTCCTATTGGGAAATTTCAGCTAGCTACGAGGGTTGGGACATTTTCTAGTTTCCTGTTTGCCACACTCCTTCGTTTTCTGCTTTTTCTTCCGGTCTTTGGGGTCTTTCTCCTCTTCGGTGCGGCTGTTTTTGCTGTTATTGTTGTTAACTTATTGTTTGTAGGTGGCAGTGATTAGTTGTTGTTGCGGTTGCTGTTGTTATTGCTTGATTGACTTTCATCTTGGTTTACCTTGGATCTCGTTCAAATACACAAAGGGACACTCATTCGATTATACAAAAAAGCTACTCAGCAGGAACTATGCATTGTTGTTGTTGTCATTTCGATTGTTGTTGTCTGCGAAAAGCGGAAGCGGAAAATAGAGAGCATGAATTTGTTGAGGCTAGGACTCGACACGTATGTGCCCTGCAGTTCCAATATTCATCGCTTCAAAACCACCACAAAATCGCACCTCGATTGTTTTGCGTGAAATTTTGTGCTTTTTTGTTGATGCTTTGACAAAGTGTTGAATTCTTAGGACATGTTAATGCTAAAATCATCAGCAGTTATCGTACCAACTGAGCGGTGATTGAGTGCTTGTGGTGATTCACCGCTGAAAACGTAATGAATGAAACTACAGGGTACATATAGGTACGTATGTTGTGTATGCTTGGGCTGCTTGAGTTCCTGATTGTGTGTAATTGTGTGGGTGAGTGGCCTGCACTTTTAGGTTAAGCACGCGCTTCACTCATTTTTGCTTCTTTTTCGTTTTGTTGTGTTTGTTATTTGTTTTATTTGCTGCCTAAGCCGCTCTATTTTTGCCCCTATTTGTTGCTGTTGTTGCTTTCCCCATTGCACTTGTGAATGAATGACGAATTTTTTTGCCACTGCCTCTCACTCACTCTCCACATCGCTCTCGCTCTCTTTTGTCTCTTGCTTGCTCCCAAGAGTTACGGTTACGGTTTTCTTTTTATCTCTTTATCAGCTCACTTTTTGCACTTCTTTTAATAGCAATTCTGCTTCTTTCATTTTCACCATCTAATTTTTGCACACAATTTGTGTAATTTTGCGTGGAAAATACACTTATTAAGTGCTGCGCATTCCACAACTACAACGCAGTTGTTGTCTCGTTGTCAGGTTGTTGCTGTAGTTGTTGTTGTTGCTGTTACCGTTAGCGCCTGGCTGGCTGCTGGCACGTTGAGTCAACATCATTTTAGTTCACCCAAAAAAAAAAGCGAAAAAAACAGGGACACTGTCTCTCTGCACAGTGGGTTTCTTTGGCTTGTCAAGTTTATTCCAAAACAAAAAACTTGTTATAAACATAACAAAAATTGTATTTATATTTCTTTAAATATATTCATTTTTTAAAAGAATTGAACACATAATAACTTTTTGCCAAATTGTTGGAGATGTGAAGCCAAAAATCACCCACTGTGCAAGTCAGAGAGAAAGGTTTCAAGAGAGAGAGCTAGAGAGTGCGCTCTTGCCGCTTAGGATGTGCATGTGGTCGTGCGTGGGCGCAAGCCAAGTTACGGTATCCAATCCCGTTTCCGTATACGTGTGAGTTGGTTTTTTTTTTGGGGCTGTATTCGAAGTTGTGTCCTGTGTATAACACAAACACATTGCGCTGCAGAGGAATATGCTCGTACAGATAGAGAGAGACTGCGAGTGAGAGCGAGAGGAAGCTGCCTGCTTAACCGTTTTGGCACCTTTTGTTGCCTATATTTTGGGGCCAGCACACTCAAACACACACACACATACTCCCACACAGGAATTTTGAATACCGGTTAAAATTTTGGAAAAGACACACTGCCGAATCGGCTAACGTTTAACGATAAACAATCAATCGGAATCCACAGGAATCCACATTTTTGTATCACACGAGAGCTGAGCAAAAGCCGCTGCCCGTTTATTGGCAACGCGCACGCACAAATAACGGAGCCACTGTGGCAAAAGCAGCCGCTGTGAAAGCAGCCTCAGCAGCTGAGAGCCGAGGACACGAGGACTCACACCCGAAGCTGAAACGACTGCTCAACCGCTTTGCTATCAGGTCGGTAAAATGTAAACATTGGGAATATCGCTTGCCGGGCAAGAAAGCGAGAGCGAGAGTTGTAGATAGAGAGCACTCTTGCAGGACGATTGCGCAGCAAAGCGACATCTGCCAGGATTTTCCGCAACTAAAACGATAAAACTCCCAATGAAACACGACCAACGAAGGGCGCTTCGGTGGTAAATGCATAGAAAACTGAGAATGAATTTACCATAGCAATATTCTGAAAGCTTCCATTATGGACAAATCGCAAAGAATGCCACCAATAGCGGGCGCTGTGGTATTTTCCACTTCAAAAATTATATTAACATTTATATATTCCAGAAACACGTGTCGTATGAGTAATATAGGAAACACATGTCGTATGTGCGATATTTACTAATAATATCACTCATACGCCGTGTTGTTGTGCGTCGCATATTTTGCTAGAAACATAACAATAATCTATTAAAACCATAAAATAGCCATATTTTTTTCTCAAGACGACCAACCTTTTCTTAAATATCAAATTATAAAAACCAAATGATTCAAATGTCTTGGATCGCAGCAATCATCCGATAAGTAGGCAATATTTTTTTCTAGCCATAGATTTAAATTCTGCCGCCCAGCAAATAAAAGATGTACGAATTTTTCGATTTTGTATAGTATTTTTAATTGTTTTGCCCGTCATCAAAGTCCCCAATCAATTAATCAATCATCAATTAATCATTGCCAGCATCCGCTTTCGATTAGGTATTTGTTTTCGTGTCTGCTGCATCCGGTGTTTCCTCTTAGTTGTACCACTTGTGTGTCTATCTTTAGTCGTTAAGTGTATATGTAGTATAAAGTTGATACTCATGCTAAATCGAATCGACTTTGTTTGCTTCGTTCAAAAAATGTTATAGGCTATGCAATACAATTACGTGATCGTTAGTTGACTTTAACATTTAGTTGACTGACATCAAACACACAAATATAGTTTATATTTCATTTCGTTTGATTTTTTTTTAGGTTTTTTAATATGTATGTACTCGTACTTATATAGGGTTGATGCATTATGCGATGTCTAATCCGTATTATATTTAGATAGCACTACTGTTTTACACACACACGCACAAGGTTTACAAACGTTAGTTATTATTTAGTTTAGTTTTGTTGTAAAGAAAATTTCGATTAGTTTTCTTCTTAGACTTAGATTGCTAAAACGTTGGTATTGGCCTATTGTATGATTTCTTTATAAATTGTTTTTCATTTTTTTCCATTTTTCTTTTGTTTTATTTTTTTGTTTATTTCTTTAATTGGGAATCTCATTTTCTTAATTGAGATCGTTTTCTGGTTTGCCAAAGTGCTAAGCCTGTTCAAGTTTTCTTAGCTTTTTGCTTTTCATGCATTTTCCATATTCGTATTTCCGATTTCCAGGATCTCATGCTCTTCTTGTTGTTCTTCATGCTAGGCTATATCACAAAATGTGTTTTCTTTATCTTTTTTTTTTTTTGTTCCAACTGCTCTTCCGCTCGAAGAGAAACGAAAAAGTGTATAAATCTGCATTAAACTCAGTATTCTTGCTAACAAAATTAGTTTCAAAGCGAAAAAACGACTCTAAGCTATGGCACTTTTGAGTTTTATGTTTTGGAAGTATTTTTGTTAGCTTAAACACTGCGCCTAAGGAAAAGTAACGATAGCTTTAAAATAAATAGCTTTAAAAAATGATTGTTAATTGAGACTCCACTCTTTTTCACTTACTTCTCCAGCAATTTCGTGAAAATTTGGTGTTATCGAAAAATTTTAAGTTATCAACGCTTCTATCGAATTCATCGAAATACTTTTAACAATTAAATCGCTGCTATCAGAAAACCAATTTATTCAAAATCAAACAGAATAAATTGTTCTAACGAATAGAAATATGTTTTGGAACTACGAAAAATCAAATTAATTTCGTTTTATATATATTTATAAATCTACGATTTTCATTTCATTCATTAAATTTTAAAACGTCGAACTAAATCGAATGAATTTGGCAAATTGAACTTGATAGTACCTGCCCTGCTCAATATGCCTCTATTTGTATTTGTATACGTATATACACATGTGTTATGCATATATAAATTGTATTTCATGACCAATTCGCTTGACCGTTTTCCTCCTTCATGTTAATATAGCTTTTCATTCGGATTTCCTTGCGAGCCTAGTAAAAAAGCATTTATAAATCAGTTTCAAATTGCAGCCGCAAAAAGGACAATTGGCATTGACGCAATCCCACCAAACCACGTATATTGGGACGCACTCAAAAAAGTTCTAGTGCTGGTAATGATTCGATTCAAACCGATATCGAGATTTGTTGTGCTTTTTCGATTGGTTGGTCCAGTTTGTGTGTGCTCCTTACTTTCTGCAGTTCATGCCCAGCAACATCGGCTATATACATCCTATATATATATAATTATACATATAGCTAAAAAACATTTGCCAATCTAATACCCCAGAGGAGTTTTCGGCCAGTTGGGCCGACTGCCTCGTTCGAAAGCACAAAAAGTGTTGCTAAAATGTTCAGTGAGCGAATGGGATTCGCTGTGATTTAAAAGTCTGTTTAAAATTCCACTGCAACTCCGTTATCGGTGTGTTGCCAGTTGTTTTTGCCGCCAATTTCGTGTTCAACATTAAATATATTTCTATATTATTAAATATATGTATATATTTATATTCCGATTATGTGGTATGCATACGTATGTACAATTCTTTAGCATAATAACTGTTTTTCTCTCTATCTTTACCATTCGTTTTTTCCTCGTGTGCTTAAATTAGTTAACTTACGAAAAAAAAAATGGTATTTATACGAATAAAAATATTTAAAAAAAAAAGTAAGTGTGAGGAAGTAGGGTAAAGTGTCGATTGTAAATTAGGCAACATGTATAGAAATAAATTAATTAATTCGTACATACTAAGTGTAACTTATGAATTAAATCGCTCGCCTACATAACAGAATTATAGTTATCGCCTAATGTATAGGTTTTATGTATAATCATATTTAAAAAAAAAAGGATTTTATATCTAATGCCAGCAAGTGTATTTTCCTTTATTTGTGGTTTGCCGCTTGTGTCTGCTACAATAAAGTTGATTTTAGTTTTAGATTTTAGTTATCGTTTTATTAAGAAAAATTTCAAGTTTCTCTCGCATCATTTCGGTTCGAACATCATTCCCACTTGTCTACGTATGCATTTTCGTAGAAATTTCGTGTTGGTTGGTGTTTATTGTTGGGACAAATTTCCCAACGTTTATAAGTAAGCTACAAAAATGTGTATCAACGCTTACATTCGCTTACATTTGTTTTTCAGATTTTGCTGGTAACAATTTGCAATTTCATTTAGGTGATATCATCTGTTGTTAATTTGTGGTTGCTTACACCTACAAAAGTGTGGTTTTAATGTCGTTTTGTTGTTTTTGTAGGCTTGTTGTCCTTGTTGTTGTTGTTTTGTTGTTGTTGTTTTGTTGCTGTGTTGTTGTTGTTTTGTTGCTGTGTTGTTGTTGTTTTGTTGCTGTGTTGTTGTTGTTTTGTTGCTGTGTTGTTGTTGCTTTGTTGTTGTCTTGTTGTTGTTTTGTTGTTGTCTTGTTGTTGTTTTGTTGTTGTGTTGTCCTTCTTGTTGTTTTGTTTTTGTTTTCTTGTTTTTTGTTATTTGGTCGGTCGTCATGGACAAAGACAGTGCATTTACATTTATATATGCTACTGTTGAGATGCCGCCGCCGTGGCCAAAAAATGTCAGTTGCTCCTTAAAATGTGACTCAACAGAGAGTGTCGAGTGTTGGATGCCGGATATTATCCGGGGAGTGTTGTCGCCTCTCAAAAGTGCTCCAAAGCCCTGCGCAGCTTCTTACAGTAAAATGGACATTAAGACTCGCGCTCCTTCTTCACCTTGACCTCCTCGCCCAGAATGGTGGTGATCTCGCCCTGCATGAATGCCCACGGTATCACCGAGTTGGCCAGTGGACAGCGATCGCCGCTGGGGCAGTACACCTCGTTGCCCAGTCCCTGTTGAGGAAACGAAACAATTTAGAGTTAGCATGGAATTCCATAATGAAAAAGAAGCTACCAATCCAACTGCAACATTATTGTTTAACTATCACAGAATTTTTCCTAACGGCTTGATGAGCAATGATACTTAAGTTATATTAGCAGAATGGTCTGCTTTTTTGGATCTTAATAATGAATAAGTATGTTGCATTGGATAGATAGATGTTTCGATAGATCTTTTACTTACATTCTGGCGTTTGATGCTCTCGCGACTGCAGGGGAAGCAGAACTTGTGGTGATTCACCGAGGGGCATTGCACAAAGTGCGTGTCCTCCAAACGCTCCTGGCACAGGGTGCACTTCAGCGTGGCATTCTGGGCAGCCGCCGCAGCTGCTGCCGCTGCCGAATTCGAGGCGGCACTGCTGCCCGGAGCTCCGCCGAGACCGCCGCTGCCGGCCGAACCGCCGCCGCTGGCCAGCGGTGTGCCGCCTCCGCCGCCACCCTGACTTCCACTGCTGCCGGGTCCAGGATTCACGGACCCACCGCTGCCATTGCTGCCAGATGGACCATTGCCGCCGGCCGGACTGCCATCGCCGGCCACCGAATTTGGCGCCATGGAGGCGGGACCAATGGCTCCATTGCCTCCGCTACCGGAACTGGCACTGCCGCCCGGTCCGCCGCTGGTACAGCTCAGCTGTCCACTGCCGCCACTGGGTCCGCCCAGTTGGCCGCTGGCTGCATTCGAGCCGGGTCCTCCGCCGCCACCGCCACCAAGACCGCCGGCCACCACCGCCTGGCCCGGATTCGAGCCGCCCACTTCGGAGCTGGTAACGGTGGTGCTGGACACGTGACGGGATCCGGACGAACGACGTCCTGACGAGGAACCTGCAAAAGTTGACAAACAAATCGATTTAATTAGATTTGGCAAGCAACTATAGTTCCAAAAAAGAATGGTAAAATTAATGACAATTAAAGAAAATAAGTAAAAAAAAAAAAAAAATAAGTAAAAAAATAAGTAAAAAAAAATAAGTAAAGAAAATAAGTAAAGAAAATAAAAGAAAATAATAAAACACCAATATGAGATATGACCCCAAGATGACAATAAAGTTTTAAAGAGAGTAGTGTTAAAAGAATATTTATAAAGCAGAAATATATGTAAATATATTAACTAATACCATGAAAAAATCAAGTATATTAAGTATTAAATGTATTTTACACTCATGCAGTTGGCACTAAACTACTAAATGAAACCGCAACCGATTGTGTGAATGCAAACTAACCCGAACTGTTCGGCGAGTGTACACTGCGCGGGGGCAGCGGTCCGGAGGGCGGACTCGATCCATTGCGCCGACTGGCCGGAGACATGTGCTCTGCAATATGAAGATGGTGTGGAATCGGATTAGGAATCGGATTGGCTGCACAGAGAGAGAGAGAAATGAGAGGCAGCTCGATGTCAGTTTGATGATATCGCAGGGTTGATAAGATGATATTCCATTCCCGATGCATCTTATTTTCATACTAAATTTAACTATAAACAAATAACCGATTCCCATCGTACTTGTCATGGTTTGCCAATTTATATGTGTCATTGGTCACAATGAAAACTTGAGCATGTAATCTCGTGAGTCAAGTGCAATGTACTATGGGCCTTGGCGCCCCACTTTGCCACATTATTATACACTGGCATGCATAAGTATGTCGACACACCCACAAAATCACCACTGACGACAGCACAGCCTATAATTCAAGAGCTTATTCTATTATTCATACTAAATTATCCATAATTGACGTTGACATCGGCGATGGTCGGTCCAAGTCGACCTCCCACCAAATCTTTTCTAATGATTTTCCAAATCTTCATTTACAACGTGTTCTATTTAGAATTGCGAATTGGTAAATTCTTGCAGAATTGGGGAAAAGAAAAAGCCGTTTTCATTCAACTTGTGCTTTCGATTTTGTATGCGAATGAATCAAACAACGAAAAGAGTTAATCACATGTTTCGTTTTGCGCTTGCCTCTGTGCAAAATGAATTTATTGTTGTTTTTTTTTTTTGGGCTCGTTATTTTGTTTCTGTTTTGTATGTGTAATTTTAGAACTTGGCACGAAACATGTTTCTATGTATATTTTGTGTTGTGCACATATAAACACGTAGCATGTACTTGTACATATGTACATGCACATATATATATCCACATTCACTTATTACTTGGCAACGCCGGCCCAACAACAAGAACAGCAACAACAAGTTTCATTCACCGGCTGGCCATTGAATATGTGACGTCACAGCGGCACGATACGATTGCGTGTCATTCTTGTTCCACTGTGCAGCTCACACAGCTGTTTTTTTTTTGTTGCCTCCTTTGTTTTTGTTGCTCTTGTTTCGCCTTCGCTCTGTCGTCTTATTCTCCTTCTTCACCATCTCGTTGGCAAAGTGCCGAAGCAACGCGAAATGAATGGAATGGAATGAAACGAAACGAAACGAGTTCTGCTGCTGCTGCTGCTGCGCATACGTCACGAAAAGCGGGCGGGCGTGCGAGTGAGCGAGAGGGAGAGAGAGAACATGCAGCCAGCCGGTTTCTCTATCTCGTTTTGTTATTTTTTGCATGCCAGCATGCAATAATGTGTATGTACACCAGACACATACATACATACATGCATATGCCGATTTGTTTTGACTGTGCGCTGTTGCTGCTGCTTCTTCTTGTTCCACCTCTTTTTCGCTTGCTTTTGTGTTCGCTGTTCGCCGTCGCTGTTAAGGCGCTGTAAATTAGCTGTTATTGCGCTGTAAACTTGTTGGCTTTTTTATACAAGATTTCAATTTGGTCTCTTTTCGCATGCAATGCACGCGCACGCGTAGCTGCTTGATATTGAAAATAAAAAATGAAAATTAAAACACAACAGAGCGCTGCTGAAGATGGTGTAGAGGAGAAGCGGCGAATGGCAGGGCGAATTTCATTTGTATGCCCAACAGAAGATAGCACATTGCTCAAATGTCGACGCTTGTCAGTTTGCCGGCGTCGCACAGTGGGTTGCATACGAAATGAAGCTCTCGCACATTTGGCGAGTGTGTGCTGTTATGTTTATTTATTTGATAAACTGTTGCTTCTTTTACTTTTCCTTTTCCATTTGCTCTTGCTAAATTGCTTACGCTGGCTAAATTGGCGAATAAGGAAAAGGAAGAAGAGGAAGAAGCGAGCAGCAGCACATGAAGAAAACGGCAAAGAAGGAGCGTGAGGAGAGGGAGGGGAAAGCGAGGCAAGGCAAAGTCGTGCATGTTGTGTGGCCCCAACACGTATGCATGAGAGTACGTGTGCGTGTGTATTTATAGCATTTGTTTATATTTTGCATGCAAGAGATGAAGAACAACAGCAATAAATGCCAAAGCGAAAGCCTATCCCCCTTCACCCATCGCCGCAAACCGCTCCAATCCACCACCGCATTCTCCGTCCCTTTCGCACTGCTGCCGTTGCACAGTTGCAGTTGCATGTGCGTGGCCCATTGAGAAGAATGCGGAGATAGCTAGCGATAGAGCGAGACGGCAAGCCTGCCACATACAGTTGCAAGCACGGCGCACAGTGGGCGAAATGCACGAATGGGTGGACGAATAACAGTGCTTTATCATTTTAATAATTTTGTATGACTTTATAAGTATTTACTTTCTAAAAGAACGAGAACACAATATACGAAAATCGTATTAAATTTGCATTCATAGTTGGGCCAATAAACTGCAGTAAAGTATATGCATAAGTGAATTAGCCGTAAGCCACTAAATTTCGTTCTAGGTCATTAACATTTTTCAACACTAGTGCACTTTTCCAAAAGGCATTCTAATTCTAATTCCAACGAACCACTGTATTCAGTTTCAGTTTACTGCAGTCGAACTTCACTTCACTGCAACTTCGTTGCAATCTATTTTTGAAACGACTTTATTCAGCGCAGATATATGAGCACACATGCACATGTAGTGCTGTGCTTTAGTGCATATAGATATACATATGTACATATGTATGTATGTAGATATGCACCCCAATGTTTATTTGTTTTTCATACATTGGGAGCTGAAAGAAACAAACAAATTTGCGCGATCTCCTGCGTTCCCAGTATCGAATATGAAACTATTTATAGAATTAGTTTACGTTTTTCGCCGTTCAACACATTTTGCCTGGCTATGGAATATTTCTCGATATTCCGCTTTTTTTCCTCTTTTTTCGCACTACTTTGTTAGAATGAATCATTTGACAATTTATTACACATTTTGTAGTCATGAGCCAGTAGTGAAAACCGGGGCGAGAAATCTAAACAATAAATATTTATACAATGTTGTATATGAGAAAGGAAACCATATTGTGTATGGTGTGTTTATATGTGGAATAGAAACACTATTCACCTTCGAATGAATGAAAACGAATCGTACCACACCCAATGGGCGGCCACGCCCACTTGCCCTCGCCCACCCCATTTTTCTTCACAACACTAGAATGCTATTTGGCCGAGTATTAAAATCTAATTTTTTCCCCGGGGAACGGAAAGAAATTGCAATTGCTGGCGAATCATCGAACTTTTTGATTTGATTATATCATATTTTTTATTTAATTTAAATGACCCTTTGTACTAACTAAATAATACCTTTATAAGTATGTATGTATGTTTTGTTATTTAAATTTTTTTCTATTTCTAATCAGCTCTAATCGTTTATCAAACTTCCATTATGGATGATAGGTATTTAACCCTATTTGATAAGACTACAAATTCCTAATAACCCAATAAGTACATTATAATGATGCGTTGATTATAAGACTTTTTTCTGCAAATTATCAAACCACGTGATTTCTGTGGGTATAAATAGGGTAACTAATCGGAAATATTAAAAATTAACAAACAAGTTTTTTTCCAACTCGTCGATATCAAAGCATTAATCAATAAAATACAAAGTTTAATGTTAAGAGCCCCATCAAGTTTCATAAGCTTTCTAAGCACAACCCGCACTGTATAATGCACACTTATCATGGACAATGTTATAAGTTATTCAGCGATACAATAAATTGTAGCTTTGCCCCACCAAGTGGGAATACCATTAAGTGGATCCAATATCCCATCGATTGGTTTCCGAAAGCACATCTTCAAAGGAAAAAAGCCTCAGCCCTCGTTTATTTGTGTTTATTCAATGTAGTTAAAAAGAAAACTTGAACAAAACACAGAAGATCTAATGAAAAATAAACAAATGTGCTACAGGGTGCAGGGCGGGCATGATACCGCTCAAATTGAATATAGCGACCCGGTACAACGCGGCGCTATCAGTCAAAGTTGGCCGTGGTTGAGCTGATAAGAGTTGATAAGATAGACTGAGGACCCCAGTCCACTTAACAATTAGATAAGATAAACAAAACAGCTGTGTGTACTGAGTATCAAGAGCGGCCCCAAGAGCAAACGAAAGTGGAATTGGAAGTGCAAATGGGGAATTGGAAAGTGGGAAACGAAGCGCGGTGTTTTGTGTACCCTGTACTCTCGAGTAAGTCATACTTTTTCCATCGGAATCCGTCTAGATTGCTTTTCTTATCTCCATGTCGGCGGCTGGCTATCGGGCGGAAAAAGAGCTTATCAACACACGGTCACACAAATCGGGATGATCTCACACTAAAGAGATCAAGAAACTTTTGGTTTGCTGCTAAACTTGGCTTCGGACTAATTCATAAAGTATAATATTTTAGACCAATAAAAGATCGAGATATCACAATTCCAACGTCTAATCGTATAAACTTAAAAATAAAACTGAGAAAACCCCAAGACTATTATCATCAAAAGCGGTATACATTGTCCCCAACTGTTGATAAGTAAACGCTGTTATAATTCGATTCCGACATCTATCCATCAATATACGATCATTTAACAAAAACCGGCTAATGCATATCATATCGTCGCTGCTCTTTCCGTCTGTTTGTTTTTTGGGTCTTATGTTTTGGGGCCTAGCTCCTCCTTATCGAGCAGTTGTTTGGCTTATCAATTAACCACATGGTCGGGTCCCGCAGTTACGATTAGATATGGTCGATGGCGCAATCTCCGCCGATAAGTTAATCGCTTATCTTCCACACATAGACCAAGTGCCAAACCCTAGAATGGCAAATGAAATGTGTAAAGCTCTAGATACCCTAACAAAGGTATCGAAAGTATCCTATATTCATTCACCAAAGGAATTGGTTAGACGACTAGAGAAAATAAAATACTTTTTAAGGTTCTTAAACTTAAAACCGCTTTATTCATATTTTACCAAATAGTCCGAATAAATGTTAAGCAATATTTGAAAACTTATTACTTTACATTTTTATTTGGTTTAAAACTCAGACCTCTGAAGAACCGCAATTTAAGTTGAAATTTTTCAATGGTTATATTCTGATGGCCGCTGCTGTGTCTAATCAGCGGCGGCGACTTTGCTACTTCACGTGTTTTAACGGTTAACATCGGCCATGCACTCCAGCTAGCCATCTCGCTCGCACTTGCCGCCACTGCAGCTGCACTGAGCACGCAATGTCTAAATTACGAGAGAGTGGGAGTGGGAGAGGGAGATGCACTCCGCCCTACCTCCCGCCCCCCGCCACCCATCCCATCGACAAAGCGAAGGCACGAACAGAATTCCTGGCGAACGCATTGGAATGGTCAGTCAGTAAGTGCATACACACGAACTAGATACACACACACACACTTAGCCGGCAACACGAAGCGCTGAATGAAACGAAACGAAGAAGAGGGGGAGGGTGGTAGGTGGGCAAATGAGCGGCGATGTGGAGTGGGGGTGGCGCGCGCACGTTGCCGTTCCATTTTATCAGTTTGTACATACCAAAATATACATACATATATATGTACGTACAAACATACATATAGCAACATACAATTTGTACAATTTTTCCTCTGTACACCCAGAAAATGTTTGTTATATTTTTAGTATATACACAGACGCAATAAATATGTACCCGAGTTGGTTTTTTTCCTGTTTTTTTGGTAATGAAACGAATACACACAGGAAGGAAGAAGCAGAAGCGTAACGTAAATACAAAACAACAAACGAAATTGGCACAGTGGGCGTTAGGTGGGAGATTCCAGAAATTCATACGTATATGATTGAAATTATTTTCTGTCAAGTTCTTATTGCCTTCTATCTGCGAGAAAGCAATTGGTCCTATTGGCTTTATTTTAAAGATTTGAGCAAAATAAAATTAAGTTAAGTTAAGTCCAACAACAAGGCCTAGGTATTGAAATAATGCAATCTTATGATAATAGTTTTTTTTTTATCAAATTAAGCATTGTTTGCCCCACTGTTTGATGACGGCATCGGTATGAGCGAAAAAGTTTTTTTTCATCTTGTCTTTAGTGTCTTTTTTTGTTGCTGTTGTCACTGCAGCTCGTTCCGTAATTCGTATACCAACTAAAATTTATCTACACCCAGGTTCGACTGTGTGCGCATGAGTGTGTGTGTGCGTGCAACTTGTTATCGCATAGCGTAAAAAGGAGAAACAGCAGAAGAAGCAGCAGCGAAAACCAAAACAAGTTTAATGACGTTTTGCGCGCGCAGACAAGAAAGAAAAAACACAAAAAACAAAAGGTACACACACCAACACAAGCGCACGAAACCAGTTTGGAAAGAAGAGGCAAGCGACAGAAGACGGAGAGAGAAAGAGATAGTGAGCGAGAACATTACAACGTCAGCGTCGACGATTTTTGCACGTCTCTGTTTTTATTACATTCTGCGGCCCTTTTTTCGTGTGCTTTTTGCGCTTTTTTTTCTCGCCGTTTTTTGTTTTTGCCATTGCGACTGTTACGTACGTGCATGTAAACGAACACGTAGCTGTGTGCGTGTGTGTGTGCGCGGTACATGCACATGTATATTCCCTATATGTATATTGGCATGTGCGCATGCCTTTTAATGGCAAGGGTTAGCAGCCCCTTTTTTCCACGGAGGGTTGCAAAATGCGTTTCTACGCTTCTTTTTTTCTGTTTGAATGTACATGCATGCATGTGCACGTATGCGTGTATGTGTGCGTTATACATACGCATTGGGAGGCGATAAGGACGCGCTGATAAGCAAATGAGTTATCTAATCTCCGACACAACGCTCCTTATCATCCATGCAAACGTGCATGTGTATGTGCATATACATGAGAAGCGCAGTCTTCTTCTTCTTGCTCGCCTTCCAGTAAGGAGAGATAAGGAGCAGGCAATCACGTCGTTTCACTCTGCCCTGAATAAGCGGTATGTGTGCCACTATATCGCCGCCTCTCTTCCACCCACTCGCCCACCACGACCTTCCACCCACATCCAGGCTAGAGCGAGACAGAGACAGTGCTCTGTATCCCGCGATCACGGCTCATTTTCAAAAAAAAAAAAAAAAAAAAATAAGGGGGGGGGGGGTGGGGGTGAAAGAAACGGTAAACAAATACAGTGGGCGCCAGCTTTTTCAAACTTGGGATTTAAGCAAATTTCCTTGCTTTCCGGGAAAAAAAAATTGGTATTTATATTGAAATTAGCATTATTTCCTCTAACTCTCTTGTTTGTTTAAACAAGTCACGATTGTTTTGATTTATTTTTTTCCCATTGACTAAATATACTGAAATATCACCCCTCGAAAGTTTTCTAATCAAAATATTTTCATAAAATATACTTTAGAAGATATCAAGTGTTCACTGTGGCTGGGAAACAACATCCCCTGGTTACTCCATTTGCCAAGCCATATCGCGTATTTCCCACTGGCCATTCGATCCGATCGCTATAACTGATAAGAAATCCATCACTGATAGAGGATTATCCCAATCTGTTTTCTACCGCGGTAGATAGTGTTTTGTACTATCATTTATAAAGCTATCATTTTATGTTGACTCTGATCACTTTACTCTAATTATTATGAAAGGTAGTTTTCAAGGTACTTCAAACTTGCTTTTCCCCGAATCCCTACTGCAAATAAAAAATTTCCCCATTACTTGCCGCAGCAAAGTTCTTCCTATTGGGTAAGTACTGTGCCAAGTATTTTGAATGATCTATGACATGTTTGCTCACCTGCTTTGAAGGTCGATGCATCGAAACTGGGCGCTCTGACCGGCTGCTGCTTATCACGGAGTCCGCTGAGCTGACGTTCGGGCACATAGCTGACCGCAGCTGGCAGGGATTCGCCACGCGTCAATGGCGGTCTGCCGCCCACGCCAGTTGGATCGTCCATTGCGCTGCGTTTGATGCCGGGCGGACCGCCGCCGGACACGCCTCCGCCGGCGGATAGGGAGTTGCCAGCACCGCCATCTGGCGGCAGGCCGTGTCCCGACTGCTGTTGCTGCTGGCTTACATCCACATCGACATCCTCGCTGGGCGGACGCTTTAGATTCACGGATAGGGCGGGCGGTAGGCTGCCACCGCCACTGCCGGCGGTGGGTACGCCGCCGCCGGGTGCACCGCCGCCGCCGCGGGTCGCATTTGGCGGCAGGTGGTGGGGCGTCATGTGTGAAATGCGTACGGGTCGCACGCCGCCACCGGGGGCATCCTCTAGCTTAACTGGATAGTCCAGTGGTGGACCGATGCGTGGCACTGGCATTTGATAGGGCATCTGATGGTGATGATGTACTGCAGCAGCGGCGGCGGCAGCAGCAACGGCATTGCCTAGGGAACTGAGCGAACCGGCGCCCGACGGACCGGGACCACCACTGCCGGGCGGAGCACCCGGTGGACCGCCGCCGCGATGGGAACCCGGCCCTTGTCCCGGAACTGGACCAACTTGTAACTGTTGTTGCTGCTGTAGGACGACGGCTGCCGCTGCAGCGGCGGACACTTCGCCGTTCTCATGGGAACGCTGCTGTTTGCTGGCGGGATGGAGACGCTTCATTTGGCGGGCGGCGTCCAGCACCGCCTCGATGCGATCGGCGCCCTCGTAGTTGACGCAACCGCGGCACACCGCCTCTGAGAAGTCATTGATCATCGCCCATGGCATGCGGGGTAAATCGCACAGATAGCAGTGCTGCCTTTTCGTTTGCAGCGACATCCTGCTGCGTTTCTGGAAACTGTCAACTGTCAACTGTCAACTGTCAAATGGCAACTGTCAATTGGAAGCCCTGGATGGGCTGGATCTGGAAATGGGTTCGTGCGTGTGTGTGCTGTTTTAGCTCACTGGAATGGCTAACTGTTCCTTCCTGCTGGCTTCCCAATTCCTATTATTTATTATTTTCTCGTTTTTTTTTCGCTTTCTTTTTTCTTGTTTCAGCTTCTTTTCGGTTGTGCGTTGTAGCTATTTTTCTTATTTAGCATTTGTTATTCATGTTTTCGTATTGATTTTCGCACACACGCACACACACACGCGCGCACGCACGCATATTTCACCGCGCTTCCACCCGAAAAAAATTCACTTATGTTTTTTCCTTCAGCTTCAGCTTCTTCTTCTTCTTTTCTATTGTGCTGCGCCGCGCTGCTCGCCAACACGCACGCACACAGGCACAAACACCACACACCACACTTAGGCACGCGCGCTGCAGAGTGAAAGAGAGAGGGTGCACGCGAGTAAGCGGGACACGTAAATGTACGACGACGCCAAAAACGTGTAGGAACAAAACGAACGATGAGATCGCAGCGACGCAACGAATGACTGAAAAAGCAACCGGACGCCACACAGCTTGCTGATAGAGTGTGGCCTTGGCTGGCATGTGCGAATATACCCCAGGGGCCAAGCGAAATGCACTAAAAAATCTTCGCTGCCCTCCTGGGAAAAATACCAGAAATACCAGAAAAGCTGACATATCAGAGACACGAACCTTTCCGTGGACTTCAACCAGGGTTGTCAAAGAGACTGAGACAACAGCGAAGACTTCAACCATGGTGAAGCTAAGTAAATTTTGAATTTTTTTTAAATTTAGCATCTATTTTGAGCATAGTAATTCTACTACTTCGTATTAATGTATATATTTTTCATATATTGCTCTTAATATTACTCCCAAACATTATAAAAACAACCCTTTTAACTGTTTAAGTAATTACAAATAATATATATTTTGATGACACCCCCCTTGCGCTACGTCCCTGCCTGCGTACGTGCCTGCACGTCATAGTCACGAAATGGAATCCAGTGACGAAGTCCTGCCCCGAAAGTCCGTTAGTAAGTATACCATGTAAAGTTCGTGGATACACATCCGTTTTTCGTATAGATACCGAACGTATGTACATAGGATACAGATATGTAGACCTTGAATCTGGTATGCTCCGTCTCTTTCGCTCGGCGAACAGCTGACTTAACAGAGCTCTGTAACCGTTAATGAAATTAAAAGCCCTCTTTCCTACCAAAAAAAAAAAAAAACAAGGACATCCGCACAGCACTGCGCAGGACCACAAACTGCAAGCAAGTATGTATATGCATATCGTTGCATATATGTATGTACATATGTATAGGCGAAAATGCTTGGGTGTTCGTATTCCTGGCTGTTGGCCTGAATCGATTTCCCGACCATGGTCTGGGACAAATTCCGTATCTGTGCGTACATCCTGTTAAAAGGAAACGCGGAAAAGGAGCCACCAGATACAGAAACACACGAACAAGCAACGACCTCGTAAACGGGGTCCTTTCCTTACACGCCCCCCTTTCCATACGCCCCCACAGTGCCGGCCATAAGTTTATGTCCGTGCACGCACAACTGTACCCGCTGCTTAACATTTCATTATGATAGATTTGGCACAATTAAAGATATAAAAATCATCTTTAAATTGTTACAAAATTAAAATTCCACAATAAAGACAATAAAAAGCTTAAAGGTTTTTTTAAATTTGCTCTTTTATTAACAAAAAAATGGTTTAAGATTAAAATCAAAGGAGAATCTACGAACTACGTTTATACACAAGCTTTATTTGTAATTACAGACCTCTCGACGTCCGAATAAGTAGGCAACAAAAACTGTATTATTTATAAACTTATTTACAAGTGGGTGGATAATGTTGCTATACTGATTATATCTGTTCAACTGTTAAAAGGCATAAAGAATTGAGTTAGGTCCTCGAAAATTCTCAATTCGAATGGCCGGCGTATAAACGTAGTTACAAGGTGGAGTGGGGTCAAAATACAACACATTACATTAGCTGCATATAAAAAATATCGCACATATTTGTTGTATATAGATAGTTAAATGCTAGATCGGTTCGGCGCGGCCACTGTTCTACTGGCATACGTCCGTATAACAAGGGCCCGACTCAAATGTCTTATAGAAGCAATTAATTGCAAGCGTTTCGATCCTATATATAGGTTTAGGTATATAATGGCTATATAAAGTACACAGTATAACAGTATTAGGCTTGAGCGTGTGCGTTTCATTTGTATAACAGTTAGCGTGTGTGGTGTGTGTGTTTGTATCAATTACAACTAAAATTGCCTTTGAGCAAAAACATTCTTATATATTTAGGTATAGGAGTTAGACTTATCCTCGTCAATACAAAAAAGTTTGTTTCTTAGCATTGTTAATTATTGTTCTTGGAATGAGGGGACGGGGTGGATGGGTCGAGAATCGATAAATAATAAATTAGATTTAAGCACTAACATGGAATACGTTTATCTATATAATTATGGAATAGATATACAAATACATTTATATACGCTGTTTATCAAAAAATATTTAAACCACAATTTTTCTAGTTAAAGTTCTTTTCGTTCCTTTTGTCTTTTTTTTCGCGGGTGGGATCTCCCTCTCTCGAGGATTCTTCTTTAGATTCGTTCGTTTTTCGCTCAACATCATGGCACAAGTTTCTTCCTTCTCTCTTTATCCGTACTTCGCTATCTCTTTCGCAATATAACTTTATGTCAGACAATAGTGGGTTAAACAAGTATTTGCTTAGCTTTGCTTCTAGTTCAGTTTTTTGGGTTAGTCGAGACAGTTGTTACCCTGTAATCTTACATACTATAATTATTCGCTTGGTTTATACAATCTGTGTAAATATTGCAACTTATTGGTTTCTCATTCCTAACAGGCACTTAACCTTCGTTTAGTTGAAACTTAAAATAGAATGTTGGAATACAAAAAAAATAAACACTTTCGTCGGAATGTGGATTTTGTTATGTGCGTATAACAGTTGCGTTTATAACAGCGGCACAGTTCACTGGTTCTTAAAGTTATATACACATTAAAAGGCATTATGTATTTAAAAAAAAGTGCCTCTACATGTCATGGAAATTTAATTCCATACGATACAAAATGGCGAATGGTTATACGAGTTACAACAGTTATATCGTTCAAAGATTTACACTAATTACGTCAGTTTGTTCGTAGAACATTAAGCTGCTTACAACAGCTTCCTGAGTGGAACCACATCAAACTGCGCACAACACTTGACAATCGTTAATTGAGAGTATGGCTACTTCGTCCAGCTAGCAACGCGTATTGAAATGCGTGCGAACTGGCGGCGGTGGAGCTGCTCGCCTCCTCCGTTCACCGACCGCCGAATTTGGCGTGCCGGAGGATCCGATGGTCCGATGACCATTTAAGCTTCCCGTCGCTGTTCCTCCCGCACATCCGGCTCCTCCGACGGACGAGGCCGTCGCCGCGGCCTCCTCGCGCATTTTCTGCTTCTGATCGGTGAGTCGGGCGCCCAGGCGATGCACCTTTTCCGGACTCAGGATATTCAGACGCGTCGTCTTCGAGGATTGCTGCTGATGCTGCTGCTGGTGGGTGGCGGCCACTGCAGGTGCAAAGTGTGGGTAAGACTGGAGTTGTATAAAATTGTTGGTAATGCTTACCATTTGTGAGTCGCTGGGCCGTGGCGGCGGTGTGCCTCTGGGCCAGATGCTTGCTGGGTGATCCGGGCCTGCTGCTCCTCGTCGGCGAGACGCAATTGCTTGGGGGGATGCCTTGAGTGCCCGTGCGACTGGGCAGTGGCTTCAGTGTCTTCCCTTTGCTATTGCCCAATGGCTGGCGATGATTGCTGCTCGTTCGCTGCTGTTGGACCGACGGAAGTGGCAGCGTTAGCTTGTGCTTCTTCGGCAGCCAGTCTGATGCGGATGGTGGACAACTACTAGTGGTATTGGTCGTGGTGGTCACATTTCCATTGCTATTTAATGTGACACTAATGTTGAGGCTGGGCGGCAGGAAAAGAGGCGGATTGACAATGCTCTGGCCGCCTTTTGTCGTTGCTGTGGCTTTGCTACGTTTGGGTGCTGGTGTGGCCAGCTGTTTGGCAACTCCGCTGGAGGCCAGGTCCTCTAGAGACTCAGCATGCTGTAGCTTTTGCCCCACGATTGCCACTGGCGGATTCTTTCGACCGAAAATGGGCGTCTGATTGATGCGCTGCGTACGAGGTGGTGGCGGTGGGCAATTGTTGCCACCATTCAGGGCAGCAGCCTCGTGCTCCAGACGCTGAAACATCTTAAGGGCCACCGGTGGGGTTTTGAAGAAGTTCTTCATGGAGTGCTGCGACTGGTTGAAGTTCCGCCGACTAGCCTCCTCTAAATGCTCGAATTTGCTGCGGCACTGATTCAGGCGGGTGCGCATATCATCGATGGCCAGGCGATGGTGCTGGGACTCCTGGTTGCTGGGCTTATTTGTGCTCTCATCCAGCAGTTCCGCCTTGCCCGGTTTCCCCGCATTCTCATCCTCTTGCGCTGCTGGCAAATTATTTACATCATGGTAATTTAAGCTAGTATCGCAACTGGAGTCCACATCGGAATAGGTGTTCAGATCCCTTACATCCTCTAGCTGCAATTCGGCACCGGCACGCAGATCCACCAGATAACCTCTTTCGCCAAACGGACGACATTTCTTCAGCGCCTTTTTCAAAGCCCTTTCCTTGGACTCCGTGTCGGGCGTGAGATTACGACGCTCCTCCTGGGCGCCCAAGAAACGCTGGCGACGCCTGGCCCGCATACTGTCCCGCAGTCTCTCGCCGCTGGGCGAGAAATCCTTGCCGAGATGCGGAGATTTCGGTATGTCCTGGGGCTTAATCACAAGGTTCTCCTTCTCCTTTTCGACGGGCGAAATTTCCGAATCCACCGCACTCTTGACCAACTCATCGAGGTTATTTAAGCTGCGCTGGGAGGTGGGTGACAAGGCGTCCTCAGAGCTGGCGTACCATTCATGAAAGGTCTCAATCTCGTGGAGAAGGCGCTCAGGTGGCACACGATTGGCGGCCAGATCATCGGCGAGACGCAGCAGCCAAACGTGCAGAGTTTCGAAACACGGACGCAGATCGGGATTAAGATCACAGCACACGAAGGCCACTTTAACGAAAGGCTCTGGGCACTGTGCGCAGAATTTCTCGCGAAACTCCTGCTGATTGAGACTGAAGTCCGAATTGCGGGGCATAAAATCCGGATCGGCTTCCACGCGTCCAATGATCTGCAATGCAGGTGGCAAATAAGTTAAAGAGTTCGGTCAATAAAATAATGTTAACTTAATCTCTCACCTCACACAACATAATGCCGAAGGAGAAGACGTCCACCTTCTCGTCGTATTTGAGACCCTTCATCATCTCGGGTGCCATCCAGTAGGGATTCCCGACCACCGTGTAACGTTGCCTTCGCTGCCTGCTCTTGCTGCGCCTGAGTGTTCCACTCGGTGACATGGGCACATCGCTGTTAGCGCCTGATGCATAGCCGCCGGGCGTCATATTGCCACTTGGCAGCCGCGGCGCATCCACACTGCGAGCTAGTCCAAAATCCGCCACTATGACCGACCGATCCTCACGCACCAGGCAATTCATTGAGTTCAAATCGCGATGGATGATGTTCATCGAGTGCAGATAGCTCATGCCGCACGCAATATCTCTGGCCAAGCAGACGCGCTGGGGCCAAGGTAGTACGTGGGCTGGATCGTGGATCAGCTCCTTGAGACAACCACCGGCCACGTACTCCGTGACCATGTGCAGTTTCTTATCCTTGTACAGAACACCAATGAACTTGAGCACATGCCGATGGTCCAGCAAGCGGAGAACGGCCACTTCCTTGATGAAATTCCTCTGGGCCTCCTCATCCGCGCGATGCAGTTCTTTGAGGACCATCACCTCGCCACTCTGACGGTGGGTCACCTTGAAAACCTTGCCAAAGAAGCCCTCGCCTAGCTTCTCTCCTATAACCAGATCAGAAGCACGAAAGATCCGTTGTGGCTTTTGGACGACACGGCAGGATTGCGTCCTGGACAGATCATAGAGCTGGGGATGCGCCGAGTGCTGTTGTGCCTGATGCTGTTCATCCAGCAACTTGGACAGACTGGAACAGCGCTCCTTCTCCTTTAGTTGCGTCATTGCGGTGGCTCCAGCTGCCGGTGGTATTGTCGTAGAGGCGTTGGTGGCTTGTCGCAGTTTCCTGGCCTTGGTGCCCTGTTCGCCGGGTGTCTTGTACAGTCGCTCCCTGCCCACCTCGACACTGGAGGCCGATGTGCTGAGCGGCAGGATTAACGTGGACGCCGACATGGCCCGCTGGATGTCCGCTTGGCTGCAGGAGCGGCACACTTGCACCGGATCATGCTCCACGGTCAGCTGAAGCATCTTCTCATTACTCCGTATCAATTTGTCGATCTGCTCCACGGACGAATCACTAACAGGTGTGCCGTTCACCTCCAATATCCTATCTCCAATATGCAGATTCGTAAGATTCACATCAATCCTGGATAATGGGAAATAAATTAGAGATTAGCGAAGTGTTACTAGCTTAGTTGTTGCCTTTAATTCAAGTCAGGCACATTTACCTATAGGGCGCCCCACAGCACTGTTCCGCCATCGAGGTTAGCCACAAGAAGAAGTTACAGAACAAGCTGTTTCAGTTTTTTTTTGTTTTTTGGCAAGCATGTATTAGGGAAATGAAGAAAGAGTCGAAAGACCAACCGCCAGCGAAATTAGTTGGCAATTAGGACTAGACTAGATTTTGTTCAGTACAAATTGTAACCAAAAATACTTAAAATACTTTTAAAAAATTTTTGTGACTTCCGTGTAAAAAATGAGAAAAACTGGCTTGGTTAGTTAATTAACATATGCACATAAAACACAAAGGCAACTTAGAGGTTCGAATCTGATCTTTGCAAAAAGATTTTAAAAAACAACAAGAAACAGATGTGTGCAACAATAAAGTTAATAATGTTAACGCATGCATTTCAATGAGTTCATTGGTGTAAATTATAGAAATTTCAGATAATTCCTTACTCTGTAATGCGGACAGTGGGACAGCCATCGTCGAGGGCCACTCCGTCGACCCTCAGGCCGGGCGTGGCGTCCTTGGGTATCTCGACCAGCCGGATGGAGTGCATCGGCTTGCCGGCCGTCGTGATCCGCGCCTTGGCATCCGCCGGCTGGCAGGAACGTTTGCCATAGCACTGGCCACAGTAGAGCTTCGAACGCTCGACAAGGGCGTACGATTCGCCCTCGCCAATGAAGGAGCCGCATGCCGTGCAGCAGAAGCACTCCGGATGGAATTTGTGCTCGCCGGCGACCATGACGGGTCCGGTGATAACGGCCATACACTGCTGACAGGCATCGCCGAACCGGCCGTAGTAATCCTCCCGGCAGTACAGTAAGCCCTCCCGCTCGAAGTACCAGTTGTGCAAATGGCCCTCGCAAACGGAGCAGCGAAAGCAATCGCAGTGCCATTGCTGGCCGAGAGCCATCACGATTGGCTCCTCTGGATGTGGCAGTAGTTGACCCCGACAATGGGCGCACAATGGTGAGTGTCCTCCGGACACCGGTCCAGATCCCGCGCCCAATCCAGTGCCTCCTCGTCCGCCATTTGCCCGCAGGCGCTGCTGATGATGCATGGAATGTTTTTGTGCCTTGGCCCGATCACGTTAGCACTGTGGGTAAAGAGCAGGGGGGCGGGGGGTTAAAAAAAGGTATTAGTCGATGACGGAATAGGTATTAAATATAGTAAATATAGACCAGCAGTCACGGAACTTATCGTCAACAGGTCGATATGAGCCGGTGGAAACTAAGTAAATATCATATAGGCAATGTAGGTCTATAAATAAGTTATTGAGTTCAAATACCCATATCTTTAATGTTGAGAAAGAATATATCTATACAGATATCATACATAAAATGCATTTATTGCCAACTAATTTAGTATTGTCCTAGTTTTTCTAACTGGTTTTAGTGTTAATGACAGGAAGATTGACCAATTGCATTAAAAAACTCTATAAACTGCAATGTTGAGTAATAAAGAATCAAATTCCGTGATTTTTTTATTATATACTGGGGCAGCGATAGCGCCGTAAATATTTTAGCGTACTAAACAAAATAACCGAAGAAAACAAAATAATTGAGTCGGTAGTCATTAGTTTAGGGTTCAGTGATAAAGACTTCGATCCTGAGTCAGCTGGCCCCCATCGGAATTCGCTATACCGCCTGATTTCCATCATCGATTTGCATGCATAATGCATGGATATATGCATATGTACATACATACATATATGCAAATACACATGCATGTTTGTGTATTTATGGATATAGCTCAACATTGACCGTGAAAACTCCGGTTGATGCAACAACAATCGCGACTCTTTGGATCAACTGCAATCGCAATTGCACTTCAGCTGAGCTAACTGTAGTTGTTGTGCACGTCCCTCTTCCGCCCGCATAAACATGGCCAATGAATGACGAATGCACACGCACACACTTGCACGCGCGCACAGTGGGCACACATGTGAGCCGTGCGTTAAGTGCAGTCCAAGCTCCATTAGGGGTTAATGTGCCTTTAATCACCTGCTTAACCCCTTGAACTTTTACTTTAGCCAACTCTATCACAGTGCTGTGATTTTGATGTGAAGAGAATGGAAATGAGTGGGTGTGCCACCCTGACTGAAGTCTATATAATAGCCAAGACAAACTAGGTTTACGAATGGAGCGAATGGTAAAATATAAGTCAAGTAATTATGAGTATTTGTCGCACTAGTCGCGCTAGAAACTAATTCCGTTTAATCAACTATGGCTATCATAACTTGCGGTTCAATTTTTGTTAATTAAGTCAATAAATTCACTCAGGCAATTTGCATATTTTTGGGCTCAAAAATTCATGAATGTGTCCACTGTGCACACACACACACGCGTACAGGTGCTGCAAACACACACACACACATGCACGCGCTGTTAGAAAATGTGTGTGGGGGAACGGGAACAACACGACATTAGCAAAGCCAACAGCAACAACAACTGGTTTTTTTTTTACTAAGATTTTATTGTTTTTTGCTGGACTTATACACTAAACTAAACCAAACACACACACACTTACATAATTGTTCGTTTGTATTGCTATTGACTTGACGCACATTGCACATTTGTTGGTTTTTACTCGCCAATTTCTTATTTGACTGCAATTCCCGCCAAGTAATTATTAATCGCAACTACCGAAATGCCGCGGATTTTGTTTAAATGCCGACGCGACGCACAGCTCGCGAACTCAAACAATAAAAAAGAAATGCATAATAAACAAAACAACAACAAAACTACACAAAATAAAATACAATTCAGCCAGTGTGACCGTAGGACTGTCATTAAAGAATCCCAAAACTATCGGCTAGCAACAGACAAATTAAAAATGTATTTAATCTGTAATAAAGAGATCTTTATTATTCTTTATTATAAACACGCTAACAAGAAATAATGAACTAAACTGAATGTTGAAATAGTTTTCTTTAATCTTCGAGCGACCGTATATGAGAATAATTTTTGAAATAATGCGGTCCCATTAAACCCATTATTTAACGGAAATTGTGATTTGAAGTTTTCTATTCAGTTTTTCAAACTTTAATTAAGGTTCACGCATCCCATCTATTTTTAATGAAAAATGTGAATTTAGGGATAATGGCAATGAAATACTTTCTGTTTATAACAAAAACAATACTGTCTTCAGCGTTTATTTTATTGTATACTTATTGTTAGCGTCTCTCACCATTTTTGTTTTTGGTCAGTTGAAAACAAATAAAAAAGGTGAAAACATAAGAATATTAAATTAAGTGTACAGGGAATCATTCAATTTGCCTAAGATCGTCATTATCCTTGCGCTGCGTTTGCCCTGCCACCAAAGCTGCTGCCCCCCACTGTCACTGTTGCTGCGGAAGTTTCTGCGGCAGTTGCAGTTGCTGCGGCTGTTGCAGTTGTCTGTTGCTCCTTGACGGCCACTACGTCCTCCACCGCCTGGACTTGCTCCTGGATGTCCCGTCGCTCCTGCTGACGCACCAGCTCAAAGTACAGGCCCCGCTTGCCCATCAGTTCGTCATGTTTGCCGGTCTAGAACATGGAAAATATGAATATTTTTAAAGATACCAATGGTCTAGGACAACTCACCTCCACGACGCGTCCCTGATCAAGGACGACGATGAGGTCAGCGTTTCGTATCGTGGACAACCGATGGGCAATCACCAGAGTGGTGCGATTCTGGACCACCGTATCGAGTGCCTTCTGCACCTCCGCCTCGCTGGTGGCGTCCAAGGCACTCGTCGCCTCGTCGAGGATGAGGATGCGCGGATTCTTGAGCAGCGCCCGTGCGATGGCGATGCGTTGCCGCTGACCGCCGCTCAACTGGGTGCCGCGTTCGCCCACATGCGTCGCATATCCATCGGGCAGGGCGGTCACAAAGTCGTGCGATTGTGATAGACGCGCTGCCGCATATACATCCTCCTCGCCCGCATCCGGTTTGCCATATCGGATATTCTCCAATATCGATGTGCCAAACAGCACCGGCTGCTGTTCGATGAAACCGAGGACATTGGACCGCAGCCAATAGGGCGATATGTCCGACAGCTTGTAGCCGTCCAGCTTGATATTGCCCGCCGATGGTTCGTAGAAGCGTTCCACCAGCGACGCTATCGTCGACTTGCCCGAACCACTGGCTCCCACCAGGGCCACCGTCTGGCCCGGGCGGAGCGTCAGGCTAAAGTCCTTGAGCACCAGCTGTGAATGAAGCAAAAATTGACATAGGAAGTTCATTACTGTTTGCATTGCCTAGGCTCTAATCTTTTTATCACTTAGCCGTAAATATTGGCCATAAATGTTTGTGGGCATTATAAAATGGTTATCTACTTGCGGAAGCGATAAGAAGTTATTCAATATTATATAAAAAAGTGGCGAGTTTACAAATTACAGAACTTCGATTAATGTAAATATGCAATCATTGTCTCGAGAATGAACTGAAGGTATACTTTAAGATAACTCACATGATCGGGTCGCATGGGATATGCGAAGGACACGTTCTCGAAACGAATCTCGCCGTGCAGTCGCTCCTGTGGGATGATGTAGCCGCGCAGCAGCTCCACCTGTGGCTGCAGCGAAAGGAACTCGAAGACTCGACTGCCGGCCGACATGCCTCTGATCATGGTGCCAAGCAGGATGGATCCCTGGGCCAGGGATCGCTGCACACCCTGTGAAGCGACCAGGAAGGCCATCAGAGCACCCGGCGACAGACTCTCCGTGGACATGAGGTGGCCGCCCATAAAGAGCGTTGATAGGACTAGTGTATTGAGGAAGAAGTTGGTCAGGCCCTGGAAGATGGCGATGCCGTAGCCGAGTTTCTGCGCCAGTCGAGCCGCCTCATTGGTCTCCGCCTCGAACAGCTGCATCTCGCGGTATTCACAGGCACTGGATCTAACCGTTCGGATGTTGGACAGTGCCTCCTCGCAGACACCCGTCGCTCGTTCCGCCTGCGCCTGGGAGCTTTTGCTTAGATGGCGCAGTTTCTTGCCCAAATACGTCATGAACATAACCACGCACGGAACGCTGGCCAGCGCAATGGCAGCCATGTGCGGTGAAATCATGAAGAGCGATATACTGCCGCCAATCAGCTGGGCAGCACTTCGCAGTCCCTGCGAGACGAACTGCTTAAACGAGGTCTTGAAGTCCTGTACATCGGCGGTCAGTCGATTGACCAGCTCGCCCGTCCGATTCTCATCGAAGAATGCGATGTCCTGGACGACAATCTGCGTGAACAGATCCTGCCGCATCTTGGCCGCCATCTGCTCACCGACGCGGCTCAACAGGTAGATGTACATAAAGGTGAAACCAGACTGCAGCATGTATAGGCTCAGCAGATTGCTGGCCGGCTTGCTCACGTCCTTTACGAAAGAGTTGTTGATCGGATCCATCACGTACGTGTTGGCATATCTGGCCAGTGTGTTTACCAGGTCACCGAGAAGATTTGGGATGCGTATGTTGATATAAGCCACTATCAGGGCGGCCTGCAAATGAAATTATCTAAATATTTTGACAAATGCCCACCTGTTAGTGGGCTTTTTGTGTTCCAAGAACTCACGCATACGGCCCCGATCAGCTCCCAGAGATGTGGCTCCAGGTAGGTCCACAAACGTTTCCAGTCGAAGTGCTGCTCCGACGCAGTGTTCTCCTCTTCCTCCTCCTTTCGAATGGCCAGTCGGCTGCCTTCGCAATGGACGATCGCACCGCGATGCCCCGCCCACCAGGAACGGGCGCCCAGACCGATGGCTAGACTACCACCGCCCCACACAAGCAGGCGTGTCGTCTGCAGCAGGCGGCTGGCATTTGTGGGCGGGATCGCGGGCGGTTGTGGAGCGTTCGTTCCACGCAAATGTTGGCGCATCAAGCGGGCGGCATTCTGAAGGCGGGGCAGTGGCTGCTGCGTGGGCTGAAGCAGGTGGCGGCTAAACAAAGCGAAATGGGCGGTTAATAATAGTTTGGCTGATTGATGACATAACCGGAGTGAGGGCAAGGGGGGTCGTTGTTTCCCCAATTCACTGCTGGCCGTAGCAGATCCTCGTGCGTCGGCGGCCCAGTCCCTCGCCCGCGATGGTGACCCCTACTCTACCTAAATATGTCGCTGCTCCTGCCGCAATTGGACACGAGTAGGCGCAGCATCTCTTCTCGCGTGGCTTGCAAATATCAACAAAATACGCAAGCGTTAACGCATCACCTGGCGATAGACGCACAGGCATGGCTAGCGATGGGCAGCTGTAAGCTATCGATTGTTCGGCGAGTCGTTAAAGGGGCATTCCCGATATTTTCTTCTTGTTTAGTATTTTAAATCGCCATTAAATAGCGATTCTACAGAGAAAATTAACTTATTTGAAAATATTGAATGGGTCCATTTAAAATCTTTTAATGCATACCGAAGACTAGTTTCTAATGAAGCCGGAAATGATACGTTTTATGGGATACGAATCAAAAAATGTGGAAGTAAAAAGGGTTTTCTCTTCTTGTGTTTAAATAATTTATCGATTTAAAAGATTAAACCCTTATAGAAACAAAATATTTAAAATGTAGCAATATATGATTTTTTAAGTGACTTCTGTCCTGTCACACCAATCCAACTGTTTAGTGTCATCCCTATCTGTTGGCAGTCTGGCAACGCCACGAAAGTCGAGTTGGCATTTGATTTCATTGCTGCGTTCGGATCGAAAAAATTGCATATTTCATTGTTTAACTCCCAAGAACGTCAGCAAACAAGTAACTTGTATAATATTTTGAGTTAAGTACAGCCGAAAACAGTGCCGTACCGAGTGCGTGTAAATAAACAAGCGATTTGTGTAAGTCAGTGTGCAGCGTAAGCTAATTAGAAGAGAAAAAGGAGTGATGTATGTGTGTGTGTGTGCAACCTACCTGCCTGCGAATGTGTGTTTACTCTCTCTCTCGTAATATTGGGCTGTGTTTTATTTTTATAAAAGATAATTGACAAAGCCATCTGCCAAGTGTTTTCATTAGTTTATTGTGGCTAGTAAAAGCGATTGTGTGCTCAAAATTCGCACAAAAACACCGGATTGCAACCCTGCGTATGGTTCTTTTTCGCCAAGAGAAAGAAAAAAGAGTGCTGTCTCTTTCTTTCCCCCACCGCTGCTCCAATTTTTTTTTTTCAAGAGAGTGTTTTCACTTTTGACTTGCGAAGTGGTAAAAAAAACATTATAAATAAAAAAAAAAAGAAATGAAAAAAGTATATTTAAGGTCAGTTTCGAAAAATCAACTGCACAAATTATCAGCGGCTTAAAAAATAGATAAAACAAAAAACCTGCTGCGTCAAGAGAACAACAACAACAGTAAGAGAGCAATGAAACGGTGGTAACAAAACGAAGAAGAAGAGTCGAAGAGTGTGGGAGGGAGAAGGGGCAAAATATGGCAAACGTCCACGTAAACTTTTAACTTTTGCTTTTCCGCTCATTGTGAGCTCTATAATATACCCTAAATTCGATTTTGTATTGTATTCGATTGCGTATTTTCCATCGCTCTTCACGGTTTCCAAGTGTCATTAAGGAAAATCCATGAAAACGGGTAATTTTCCACAAAAACTGGTTTGGTTCGTTGAACTGCCCCACAAAATCGAACAACCACCCCCTGCAACCTCCACGGAAAACTCCTTATAAGACCTAGAAACCTTTTAAATATCTTGGGCGAAGAAACGGACACCTTAATATCAAGTTCTTTCATTACGACCATACCTTTAAACCCTTTTTTGGGTTAAATATCCCTTTTGGAAAACAAGCATGTCCGAATTGCGGGTCCTCTAGGGACCTGACAACTCCTTACAATGATATTTAAATTGATGATTTAACAGGATATTAACGTGATTTATGTAGGAATAAGTAGGCATTCATTTTTGAGTTGAAAAGTTGACATCCTTTTGTTTCCTTTTTCTTTGTTCAGATCCAAAATGTTGCACAATAATGCGCCCTGGCTGCCACCGCATCAGCAGCAGCAGCAGCAACAGGCCCCGCAGCAACATCCTACTCCACAGCATCAACATGCAATGCCCCAACAGCAGCAAACTCTTCCTGCCCAGCAGCAGCAAGTCTACGCCAGCCAAATGTTCCAGCAAAATCAGCCAAATTATTGGCCAGATGATCAGCACCAACAGCAGCAGCAGCAACAATCCCTGAACTACAATAACTACTTTGCGGGACAGCAGCAGCAACATCCTATGCTGCAGCAGCAAATGCCACCGCAGCAGCAACAGCAACAGTCTACGCAGCAGCAACATACTATCCAGCAGCAACTGTATTATCCCACTCACCAGCAGCCACAAGTCCCGGCTCCAGCGGAACCAGCTCTGGACTCGTTTGACAACAATAATAGCGGAGGAGGAGGTGGTGGCGGCCGGAGCGATGGCTGGGGTGATTGGGGCGATTGGAACGACAATAGCAACAACAATAATAGCAACGGCACCGATGGCCTGTTAGAGCCAACTGGACAACTGCTGGAGGATTCCTTCAATGTTCAATCCTCGCAAGGTAGTTGGCAGGCGTTTGCAACCAACAATGTCAATAACAATGGGGAGTTGCCGCCACCAGCAAATCCGCAGTCAACGTCCTTGCAACAACAGCCATTGAATCAGCAATCGACACCTTTGTTGCAACAGCAGCCACAATCGCCGCCGGAACTGGGGCAGGAACCCGAACTGGATGCCATTGTGCCTCCCCAGGCTTTCCAAAACCAACCACCAACTGCAGCACCACCACCAACATCACTGACTTCGTACTCTGCACAAATGACTGCTGTGGGATCGCCAATCTATGCTGTTGGAGCATCTTCAGCACATGGCGCAGGAGTGGGAGCTTCGCCAGCACCACCCACTGGAGTAGTAGCTCCGCCAGTACATCTCGACGGTGTAGGAGCTCCGCCAGCACATCTTGCAGGAGTTGGAGCTTCGCCAGCACCACCCACTGGAGTAGTAGCTCCGCCAGCACATCTCGCCGGTGTAGGAGCTCCACCAGCACATCTTGCAGGAGTGGGAGCTTCGCCAGCACCTTCCGCTTTAGTAGGAGCTCCTCCAGCACCTAACATTGGAGTAGGAGCCCCACCAGTGGGAGCACCGCCAGCGGACGCTACAAATATTGCACCACCGGCTGCACTGCCACCTAGCATGGTTTCATCGTCTGGTTCCAATCCCTTTAAGCGTTCCACGGGCCTAAATAAGCGAGTAAACATAATGGCAGACCCTGCGGCAGGAGCTCCATCGCCTCCAGCTCCTGTTGCTGCAATTGCTCCTGTGGCACCAGTAGCAGCAATTCCGCCACCAGCAGAACAGCTCTTTGGTGTGCCAGCAGAAGCTCATGGAGAGGGTTTCAACTTAATTGCGGCTCCACCGGTTGAGGCTTCACTTGGAGCTCCACTGAGTGCACCTATTCCTGCACCCATTCCTGTACCTAACGCATCGCTCTATGCATCACCGGCTGTTCCACAGGCTTTTGCGCCCTTGGAACCGGACAATCAGGAGGTTTTGTCCGCGCCGAATGACGAACGGGCCCAGTACTTGCAGACCAGCCACCTGTCCGAGCAGCTGGGCGAAGGCGAAGCGGATCAGGATGCGGGCCTGCTGCCACCACCAGGACTGTCTCGTCTGGTTTTGGGCCAACCGGAGTTGGATTCGCAGCAGCAACGCCAGGTCACAGGAGCCACAGAGCAGCCACCACTTAATGTGGCCCAGGCAGCTGCTCTGCACATGCAAGAACGTCGCGCAGATGGCGAGGACACCTCTGACGGCGAACAGCAAGTGCGTAATATACAGACGCCACCTCGTCGCGTCGTAACCGGCGTGGAGACCAATGCCCCGTCGCTGAGAGAACAGCGGGAAGTGGTGCTGGATGGCGAGAATCTGGAGGATCGCGATGCTATAACGCCGCCAACGTTGGCTGAACTTCCAACAACTTCAGTACATCACAATATTCTACCCGACGAGCCGGAGCAGTTGCATCACAACAATCCGCCCCAGGCGATGACCCCGCTAAATGCACAGCAACCACATCAGCAGCAGCCCACGCTGCAGCAGCAACACCAGCAACATTCAACCACTCAGCAGGAGAAGAAGCGTGCAGCAGTAGGTCGTCGGACCACTGCCTCGCTGGATCTAGAGTCCGATGAGTCCGATGAATTCCTGCAGAGCGAAAGGGAGCGGGATCGGGAGCGTGAGCGCAGGGATCTAATGGAGGAGAGGCACAGTCGTGGACGCAGCCATGGTCACTATCCCTACGAAGGCGAAACGGAGGATTCTGTGCGTGGTGCTGCCCATCACGAGACGAAATCCTCGAGAGAAACACATCACAAACGTAACAACGAATCGGGACGCTCCCGTCGCCATCAGGATCCTAAGGTGGAACGTGAAAGGGAGCGGGATAGGGAGCGTGACCGCACATGGCGGCGACGATCCAACAAGTATCACAGCGGTGGCGAAGATCCGGATCGTTCGTACGATCATTCGCGTCGCTACAACAACAGCAACTACGAGGGCGAGTCGGATAATCCGGAGTATAATCACATGGGCGACGCAGAACTGGACGGCAGCGGTGGTCGGAGCAGTAAAACCAGTCGCCATCGACGCAGTGCCGCCGAGGAGGATTTCGATGATTACGAACGGGAACGTAATCGATCCCGGCGCTCAACCAAACCACAATCGTCTGCTGAAAAGTCACGCTCCTCGGGCGGTCGACGGAATTACGAGAATTCGGGTCGGAGTGCCCGTACGGACGATGGACGCAGACGTTATCAGGATCAGCGCAATGCTGGAGCTCAGTATCCCGTGTCAGCCACCGGCTATGGTCCCTACGGAATGTACGAGCAAATGTCGCGGAATCCACAAGTCTACGCTGATATGTATGCGAAGTTCTATGGCCAAATGATCAACTCGATGAACGCAGCTGTTTCGGCGGCTGCTTCGAAAGGCGGAGTTACCGCTGGAGCAGGAGTCATTCCCGGATTGGTGCCCGGCGCGGTGCCCGTCAGTGCCGCCCAGTTGGTGGCCGCCACCAGCGGAGGAAGTGTCAGCGGTAGCAGTGAAGCCGCCATGCTCAGGGAGCGAGAAAGGTTAGTTTCCAAGTACATGCCATGTTTTTTTTTTATGTCTTTATTATTTATGAAGTTTGCTTGGTCATCTAGAAATACCCAAGAATCTTGCAGAGATTTGAGATAAGGGTTTGAGGAAATCTTTATATTTGGATTTTCTTTATTGCTGTAGATAGGCTGGGTTATTCACAATTTGTATTTATTATTAATGTTGCATAAAATATACGATTAGCAAAGTATTAGTTTTGTAGTGAATGGTAAAATAGGTAATTTTTGGCTTGATTTTTTAATACTATTCGTTCACTGGAGCTTAATAAAAAACTTTCGTTTAGTGCCAAAAAAGATTATATAAATTAGATGGCATGTTGTTATTTAACTATTCCACTTAAATTTATTTTGTGTAATGAAATGAAGTAGGACAGTGTAATCTCTGCAAGTTTCGGGCTCTAGAATTTCGGCCGATCCAAAATGTTCCTTTGCCAACGTTCCTTTAGTTTTGTTTAACCCCTGTCACCTGATACCTTAACCCTTAGTCTGAACCCGTTTACCTGCTCCTAACTTTTTGATCTCGAAGTAGTTGTTGGTTTTTCTCTGGCTTTCTTACATTCCCTTGCTGTTTGTCAACTAAAAACGGATGATTAACATTGATTGTTTAGCGTTTGAATGGGTGTATTAACCCTACCCCCTCCCATTGTCCATCTACACCACCACTCCGTCCCTTAAATGTTGAGGTTGGACTTGGGCTTTAATCTTATCAACTGAACTAAAACTTGCTAATTTTGTTTGTAGTACATAAGTGATTAGAACCTAGGTGTCTCGCTCTCGCTCGCTCTCTTGCAGCTTTCTCTTTTCCCCTTGCGTTGTACCCCAAATACATGTTGCATATTCCGATTGGATTCCACCATCCCGCCATATACCATGTTCCACTTCCACTTTGTTCCCCGTGTGCCGTTCGCTGTGTACGTGTTTTACTAATTAAAACAACACACATACACACACTAAGATCCAAACAAATGCAAAAACCAAACTAATGCAATTCGTAAATAACCGCAAAACTGTTTTCGTCTCTAACCAACAAAAACAACAACAATCGCAATCGCAACTACAACAAATTGCACACCAACAACAACAACATACATATGTGCTATCTGCCCAACTTCCCACCTTTACATATACATATATACAATACAGGTATACACACGCATACATAACCCAAGCCAATGAATTCCATCGTCACCAATACAAAGAGCTGATCTACCAGCAACAACAACAGCAGCAGCAGCAACAACAACAGCAGAGGGAGGATCACCTGAACTCCAGCTTTAGCGTTGCAGAGGACAATGCCAGTTTTTACGGATCGCACGGAGGAGGTTCCATCTATAACCAATACCAAGCATATCCACTCTCCAGTGCCCGATCGCTGAGTAACTTGAACGGCGATGGACGCAATTCCCGATGCGGACCGTATTACGCTGGTTCCGAATGTGGTCTCGATATCAGGTGGTCAATACAAAAAAGAAATACAGAATCCTTAGGCAGCCAAAACGAGAAAGGACATTAACTTTGGCAAGCCAATGTTCATATGTATATACCCTTGCTGTCATGAGAAAAATTTATTAATTCAGAATACATATATTTACATATCGATCTTCTTTATGAATTTACTAATTCGGTTAATGCAAATCTTAATGATACAATATCATTTATGTGATCATAACGTTAAGTTTGAACCCACATTTGAGAATTTGTTATGATCCATTTAACTCAAGATTTTGTCTGATTTTTCTAATTAAGTATTCAATAGTTCTGAAATGAATAAATTATATTCTGCAAGGGTATACAATTAAAAAAAATTTTAAAAACGCCTGCTGTCTGACACAAACTAAACCCACTATCTTGCTTTTTGTCGCGCTTTATCTCTTTCTCTCCTCTGAAGCTTTGCGCTTTCTTCTAGGCAAAAACAAGATCACCCAAAACACCTGTCCTTTTCATCCACACTCTACCCCTCTCTGTCGCACCCACTCTTCTGCTGCTTTGGGAAATAGTTTCTTCGCTTTGTCTCTTTCTATAGAACAGATGTTTTTTTTCGGAATTTTGGATGGTTGGGTTCAGGAAACTTATTTTTTTGAAGAGCCATTACTGTTACCTAAAAGTCACCTTAAAAAACCTATTTTAATTTTCCAAAACAATTGAAAAACATGGTTTTCTTAATTGTGTTGAATCTCTAAAAAAGAATACATACATTTCAGTAAGAAAACGTTTAAAAAATGTTAAATAAAAAAAAAACAGAAAGTGCGCAGAACAAAAGTTCAATAGGTTGCAGAAAAACCATTATATCATCTATATTTTATTGGAACATCAGCTTGGGATCTGTGCAGAACTGTTGAGACCTGTCTCTTAAGTGGCATGAAGTGGGAACTGTTGATGATTCTTCGCTGATGGGTTCTTTTCTCCCAATTTCGTTTTCTACTCCCCCGATACCACCCGATACTCTCAAAAACCCGAAACCCCTTTTCGATTTTGCATGATCTCTTTTGTTACTTCCTCGCTGAGACCGTTAGTTTGTCCACATTACTAATTCTTATATGTTTGTGATCCACTGTAGAGCTGCTGCCGAGGCGGCACCTTCGACTTATGGAGGAGTGGCTGGAACCGCTGGACCGGTTACCAACACTGCGGTGGCTCGTCCGCCTCGCAGACGCACTCCCTTGCAGTTCAACCGACCGCATTTGGTGGCCTCATATGCGATGAGTCTGCTCCTGAAGGTGAAACCCAAGTACGCGGGTCGTGGACGACTGCGCAACGATGTGGAGGTGGCACCACCACGCATTCGGGACGGTACGAGCAGCCTGCTGCGCATGTATCCGGGTCCCTTGCAGGGACGCAAGTTGCACAAGGACAAGATCATCAGTTTCTGCAAGGATCAGATCCGACTGGGACCCACCAAGGGTTGCACCGCACTGTATGCCACGCAGAAGAAGCCACAGGGCAGCGTGACGAAGTACCGTGCCTCCCATGCGCTCATGTGGCACCTGCTTATACTGTTGCTGCGCCAAAATGGGGTAAGTAGGGATGTGATCATATATGGATATGATTCCTAATCATTCGTTTTATTCAGTACATTGCGGACACGGATGTGGGCGATCTGCTGCTGGAGAACCAGCAAGAGTATCCCTACGATCCCAGCGAGTTCGAAGCAGAGAACGAGCCAGATGCGGATGCCGAACAGGATGCCGCTGCACCGGCGGACAAGACAGGGGATTCGGATTTAGATAGCGAGTCGGCAGCAGGAGTCACACCTGCGGAAACACTTGCAGCAGGTGCGGCAACTAGCTCAGTCAATGGAGCTGATGCTGCAAACGTAGCAACGCCTCTGTCGGAACAGGCGGCAACGGACAAGTTCCGCAGCTATGTGTTGCGCGGAAATGTCGAGGAGGCACTCCAGTGGGCCACCGACAACGGCCTGTGGACGCATGCATTCTTCTTGGCCCTCTACGAGGATCGCTATGCTCTCACAGACGTAGCCCAGAAGTTCCTCAATCGAGCGATCAAGGCCAACGATCCATTGCAGACACTATACCAAATGAAGAGCTGCCACACACCGGCGTGCGTCAGCCAGCTGAGGGATGAACAGTGGGGTGACTGGCGGTCGCATCTCTCCATCCTGGTGACGAACAAGAGTCGCCAGCCGGAGTATGATCGCAGTTCGGTAGTGGCCCTCGGCGATACGCTTTTCCAGCGCGGCGATATATATGCGGCACACTTTTGCTATCTGGTGGCTCAGGAGGAGTTCGGACGATACGATAGCTCTGCTACAGAGCTAACTACTCTGACCGCCAATGTGCCCAGGTGAGTTTAGCTCTTTATAGCTTTTGATGGTCCACTTACATGTCTTACGTTCGATTACAGGCTTATCCTGCTGGGCTCCTCGCACTACAAGCACTTCAACGAATTTGCCAGCAACGAGGCCATCATCATGACCGAGATCTATGAGTATGCTCGATCGCTGTTCGATCCGAAGTTTAGCATTGCCCACTTCCAACACTACAAGTTCCTGCTGGCCACAAGGATCCTCGATTATGGTCAGCATTTCCGCTGCACCAATTATTTGGAACAAATCGCCAGGCACATCGAACTGAAGCCGGAAAGCTACGACAGTGATTTCATTCAGCGGGTAAGGTTCTTTAAAATAGCTGCCTCATATGCGACCTAATAAATTTGAAATGTGTTTTTACAGGTTTGCGGTTTAGCCGAACGTCTGCGCTACCATGATCCCATTCTCATCAATCGTGTTTCTTTTGCGAGTCCTCCGAATGCCACCAGCAAGGATAGCGCTGCTCCCGAAGAGAAGGCCTGGTTGCGTCAGCTTAGATCTCTGGCCTATGTGGTGAGGTCAAACCTTACAGAGCACCGTAGCAAGGTAGCTAATGCGATAATCCTTCCTTACAGCAGCCCCAACAAGAGCAGCTGCAACAACTGCAGCAGAATCAGCAAATCCAGCAGGAGCAAAACGACATCGATCAGCAGTTTGCAGAGGTGAACAAGCAATTCAGGGAACTAAACATGCAATACGAGAGCAACAGCAACGTGGAGAATACGCTGCAGTCGCAGTTGCCACCGGTGGATCAACAGCCGCCGCAACAGCAGCAACAAGTTTTATCGGAATCGCACCAACAGCCACCACAACAATATTATGAGCCACCACCTCAAGCGCCAGCCGAATCCGATCCCTATGGGCAGGGCCAACCGTCCTACTATGATCCCAATGCGGGGCAGCATCAATACGATCCCAATGCGGGCCAGCTTCATTATGATCCAAATGCTGCACATCATCAATACGACCAGCAGCAACCTCAACCACAGCCTACTCCCAGCTATGGCCAAATAGAGCCAGGAAGTGAGGCCTACCAACCTGGACAACCAACAGCAGATCCAGCTGCGGTTCCCTCTGGCTACGGATACGATTACTGGTCGGGCACACAACAGCCACCTTATGGCGACGAGGTAAGTGCTGGTCAGCTATAGTCAGCCGTCCTTAAACCCTCTGTATTTCTATTTGATGCAAAGTCTGTTTAAAAAAAGGTGTGTTTTCATAGTCGCTTTAAAGAAATTTCAGCTCCCTTTTATAGAATATAAAAATGTGATAAGCACTTACATTGCTATACAGAGGGTTATTTCGTTGCTTATTTTATATTTTTAGTTCGTTTTAAGTTGATCAATGTATGTTATTTTTTAGTTTTGTATTTTGTGTAATTATGTTTACGCCTTAAGTTTTGATCTGTCTTGAACTTGTGTTATAGCCATAGAAGTAGGACTCGCCAAATTGCTAACATGTTTCTAATCACATTGCAAACACAAAACGAAAATATAAACATGCCTCTATCCAAATGGAATGCAGCCCACTGAGAATCAAGCTGCTCTAAAGGATGAAGAGGAGGAGGATGAGGAGCAGGAAGAACAGCAGATATTGCACTACGCTAAACAGCAGATTTTGCAGCAAACCAAGCAGCAGCAGCAGCTGCAGCAGGAGCAACATACTCGCAGCAATGGCGCCGCCAGCAGCAACAATCGCTTCAAATCGAACGCACTGAAGCAGGAACGCAGCAGCGGCTCATTGCGGAAAAGGCAAGAGGCGTCACGAACAGCAACAATAGCAGCGGCAGCAGCAGCTATTGCCCAGATAACTCCGGCAACAGTTGCAGCGGCAGCGACGCCACCAGCAGCATCGGCAAAGGCATTCAATTTGAATGATGTAAGTAGCTTTTCCAGCACAAATAAACGACAGCAAGCTACCAGCAGCAGCAACAATCGCAGCAGCAGCAACCAAACAGCAGCAGCAGCGGCAGCAACAAAAGCTGCAGCAACAGCAACAGTACCTGCTGTCCCTAATAAATTGCTAAGTTGTAGAATGTCTAACAGCCAGAATAGTCCATACTTAGCCACGCCAAAAACGCTTACCACGCCCACACGTTTCATTGCCGCTAAAGCAGCCACTGTTACAGCCACGCCCACAGCGCCCGCCACTTCGACGACAACGTCGACAACCATAGGTGCTAGAGGATCATCTACCAAACGGGTTTACTTTAATCTTCCGTCGACCATTGCTGAATCGGAGCAAGAGTTCGAGCATGAGCTGGACTATGAGGATGAGGTGGAGGAGGAGAACAGCATGGCTCTGGCGCAACCTAAACCAAACGTTCATCTAGCGCGAAAGCCACATATTGTCTTTAATGGAACCTATCCCATTGATATGCCACTGACCCAGGGGCAGAGCCAACTCAAGAGCAACTCGTATGATCCGGAGGCCAATGCAGATCGTGGGGATCTGCAGCGCTATAGGAACTACATGCTCCATGATTATGTTATAGATGAGGATGCCGAGGGCGAGGAGCAGGCCGAAGAAGAGGGCGATGAGGATGAGTATGGAGATGGAGATGAGGATTTATTCCCTTATGGCGACGACGATGAGAGCTTCGATGATGGCGATTACTATACCCATCAACTGCTCAATAAGTATGGGATAATACCAAGCGGCGAGAAACAGAGAGTCGAGAGAACACCGGCATCCGTGGAGGCGGCTACCTCCGCGGCCAAGCCACAACATGTGTGGTCCATGAAGGAGCTGATAGCCAATCCAGCCATACCACTTAACTACAAGAAAATGTGCTCCGAAGTGGAGCAGAGCCTCAGTCGATTCGAGAACTATTTGGACAGCAAAAAGGAGCAACAGGTGCCACCGGGAGCCGCAGTGCGCACCTTCGACATCGATGCACCCACTCGAAGAGGCCACCGAAGCAGCACATCCACAAATGCTGGCTTGGCTCTTAGATCTAAGAAGAAATTGTAAACAAACTGACGACAGTTTGCTGTCTTAGCCCTAGTAATACCCACAAATGATCAGTCAGTATTTACAAATCCAATGAGTTAGGTAACAAGAAAATAAGGAGGAGCAAGTGCATCGCTGCTTTTTTTGGGAGCTTTCTGTACTGTACCTGGAGCTTGTCTTAGCCTGTTAGCTTGTAAATCTATAACTAGTCTTAATGCGTCCCTAAGCAATATGTTATCACTAAGCCTTATATACGAATAATTGTGAGCCAGAGGTTTTTTGACTGCGCCAGTTACTTTAAAACGTTTCCGTTGTTCATTCGATTTGATTCGATTTAACTAACCCATAACTACTCTGTTACTAACCAATCCAAACACTCTTACCTATAATCTATGACTTATTTATAATTCGATTGCATCTCGCAGAAGACTAATTCGTTGCCATTTCTTAACTCCAACCTCAATTTTGCAATCCGCACAACAGCTGCAGCAACAGACGCGCCCGGCGATATCCATGCCCAAGTCAAAGAGCTATGGAGATGAGGACGATGGTGGTTCCGGTGGTGTGGCTGATCCTGGCCAGATAGCCAAGCTTGGAGGCTCCACTGAAGCTGCTGGCAAACAGCAGGCGTCGGGCAAACAGGCCAACTCCGGCAGCGATCTTGGGTGAGTCCTAAATCGAATTCCAATCAAATTGGGTGGTGAGAAGTACAATTCACGAGAAACGAATTTATCCAAAACGAGGAGGACAAACTTCTAAATGGTATATATAATTTTTAAAACAGCGCACCTGGAAATAAAAATGCGGGCTGGTTTGGCGGACTCTGGAACAAGTTGTCGCTAAAGCCGAAGAACCAAATGATCCTGCCGGATGACAAGAATCCGGCCATCGTCTGGGACAAGGAGCGCAAATGCTGGACAAACACCGAGGGCAACGGCGACGAGGCTGAAAGCTTTAAGCCGCCACCCAAAATGAGTGATCTGGGCATGGCTCTTGGAGGACCACCCGCCGCGCCAATCGGTAATACCGGACTGGGAATGGGTTTAATGCCTGTGGCCAACAATGCGCCGGGCAGCCATCAATCAGCACCGTTGATGGATCAGCAACCGCCGTCTCAGCCGCAAATGTATGGCAGCCCCATTGATTACACGGCTGCTCCGGCACCCGAGCTGATTCCAACGGTACCATCGCCGGCACCACTTGCTGTCCCTTCACCTGCACCGGCGGCATTAGCGGCGCCCAATCCCGCGGCCGTTCCCGGCGGACCGCAGCCCAAGCTGCAGTCGAACATGTTCAAGATGCAACGCAACCGCAGTAAGTCGATATTACGAAATTTAGTTAGGAATCTGACCAACAAAGGGACTAATTCTTACTTTTCTTTCTCATTCTGCAGCGCTAAAGAACTCCTACGTGGATGTGTTCAATCCATCGGGTGCGCCAATGTCGGCGGCGCCGGAGAATGTGCTGGCCCCCATGATGGCGCCGGCTGCGGTACCCCAAGGCGGTTACTTTGTACCCCAGCAGTAGGGAATCAGGGGAGGGACTGGCCGGAACACAAGCCCCGCGATATGGAGCAGTTGACGGAGGAGGAGAATGTGAGGGTGTAAAAAGGGCTGCCCCAAATGCCAACAAGATGTGAGTTGAGACGGATAGGTAGCGGATGATGCCTGATTGATGGGGTTCCTCTCTTTTTTGCAGCAGCACTTCGAAACTACGTAAAAAAGAAAGGCTTTTGCAACCGATGACCGCTCACACACACACACACACACACACCACAAACACACACAGTCATGCATTAAATTAACACACACATCCACACGAGAAAAGTCAACTTTCCAGCAGGGGAAAAGTTGCTTCTACGATTTTTTCAAGATCCTACAGTTTGTTCAACTTCTGTCTGTCTGTGCTATCTTTGTGCGTGTCCTTCTACTAAATTAACTCACCCAATTTAATTGCAAAAAAAAAGAAAGTAAACACCTAATTTTACCAATTTGTGCGCATGTGTGCGTGTGTGTGTTTGTGTGCGATCGATGTCTTAACGTTTAGTAAATGATTTAATTGAGGGAACGATGAAGAAAGCGATTTATGTACGACTAGCGAATTATATATGTAAATTTTCTCTATGTAAACTATACGCCACCCTGATTACCCAATCCCTCAATCCCCCACCCTTTATATGTCCACACACGACCGCTCCCCCGATTTCTGTTTATATACATGTTTCTTTTGTATGTTGCATAGTTTTTATGATTATTTTTTGTTTAGCTGTATGAATTTGTATTCGAAGGAGGTCAGACACTAATTCGGAATTCACTTTAAATATGCATTGCTGTATTTTCCACCTCTAAATACTATATAACTGATCTATCTGTCTATATAACTACGAAAGCTGATATTCGATTGATAAGCGTTTAAGAAGCAAATGAATTGTTCTCCCTGGTTTCTCTTATCAATGTATTCTCCTCTGTGTTTCTTTTTACAATTGGTGTGAAATATGCAAATGATTCCAATTATATATATATATAAATGTATCTTTAGAACAATTAAAATGGTTTTTTCTGTTTTTTTACTATTTGTTTGAATTGAAAATGCATTTTGAAAATGTTTATTTGTTAGAACTTGTTTGTTTATGCTTTAATTTTAAATTTAAATAGTAAACAAAAAATAACTGGTGCAGGCAAAAAAAAAAAATATATAAAAAGCAAAGAATAGGAAGAATGAAAGTAATATAATAAATTTATATAGGAATATACTGGCACACATATGTATTATGTACAAATCGAAATGCTAATTGGTATATCAAAATTAAACTACAGATCCTCCAAATAGGGACAAACTCTGCTGTGCATTGACCACAAAACTCTGTACTCAAAATGTGTACACAAATTACGATTAATCCCAAGGCTCTGTAACTTGATTTTTCCAACTTCTTTATATATACTTATATTATGATGATCATAATTGATTGGTAATATGATGATGTTGACAATGACGGAACTAGATCGAAACGAAGTGTGGTATGAATTATTAATGTTTAATAAGCCTAAAATACAAATCAAATCAAATGCGTACGAGAAAATACAGAACTTATGTAAAAATATATAAAAGCTAATTGTTTTATTTGCGCGGGACAGTTATTGCGGGTAATAGTACTGTATTATTTGTTTCTACAGTACAACACGTTGTTTGTAGATTTCCTCGAATTCTTCGTCGTCTTCAGTTTCACTAACATCTTCACCAGCAAATGCTGCAGCCAGTTTATAGTACACATCATGTGAATCATCCAAGTCCTCCGCAACTGCGTTGGAGGATGGTCCTGGTTTGGTTACAGGCAGATCCTCCTCCTGCTCTTCCTCGAATTCCTCACCTTAATATATGAAAATTAATTTATGAAATTGGCGATTTAGACACGAAAACATACTGCTGTCGATGGCTTCATATCCTCCTGGTGGCTTCGGCTCGTAGGTGACCAAAATGGTGGGAAACTCCACGATAGTTCTGCCGACTAGATTCTCGCCCAGCGTTTTGGTCGAGTCGAGGAGATAACACCTCGTAGAGCTGCGACGCACACCCTCGGCCCTAAGCCAAAAGCTCAGCTGGCCAATACCGGCGGTCTGATGGTTGGTCAGCAGTTTGCGTTGATCCCGTGCCGTCTCGTGCTGCAGATCCACATACTTGACCACCAGATCGGACAGCGTAAGCTCCTCATTGCACTCCTCGTCCACGAATCGAGCTATATTCCGGGGAAGGCTTGCCTCGTAAGGAATGTTTGCAAACAGCCACTCTACACGCCAATGGAATCGTCCCAGTTTCCAGTTTAGAAACGTGGTGTTCTCCTTGTGCCGACTGAAATTCTCCAGTTGCAAGCGCAGATTAATGTTGCGCTTCTTGGCTGCCATCCGCATGCGATGCTGAGTCACTGGGAGATTCCTTTGGTCGTGGGTAAATCGCTTGCACGGATCGGATTTCCGATTCTCCGCATAGCGTGTGCACTCCTCCAAGAAGCAGTAGTCACTCATGAATTCCCGCGAGGTCATCTCGTTCAGCGGTACGAACTTAGTGCGATCCCGCTGGCCATCGCAGTTGAGCTCCTTCTTATGGATCTGGACGCAGGGCAGGCTGCACGTTTTCACCTCGCATTTGGGACATGCGTAGCAGGCTTCCTTTGCGGCGCACACCTCGCACATTCCCAGGCGCATGGTTCTCTGGATTCTAGGTGGTTATTAGATCACTAAAAAACAATGATCATTGGGAAGTACCTGGTTTTAGTGCTGGTCTCATCGGCCATCGTCTGTATTCATTTCAATTTGAGCTGAACCCACGTGTTGGCATTGTTTACCATCCATAGTGCTGACCATCTGATGCTGGCCTAGCTAGGGTCTGGCTAAAAGTAGCTGTATGAAATAGCTAGAAATACAGCTAACGTATAGGTTATTTATTTAGTTTGTTTAGTATAGTTATTTAGTTTAATTTCTTTAAAAGTGCTTCCATTTGAATACTACGACTTATATATAAAAGTATACTTATAAAAGTATAGAATGTAACGCCATACGTGTGAGATCTGTCACTAGCTAGATTCGGCTCGAAAATTGCCAACTTGGTGTGCATGTTGCTGAAACAGCTGTTTGCTGTACACATGTTATCTTGTGTTGTTGTGCTCGCATGTTTTGTGGTGTTGCTGTTACGTTGATTTCATTGCAAAACATATAGTGTGTTAATCAAACAGCTTGCTAATCGAGTGAGTGCAATATCACCTGGAAAACTAGTTTTATTTGCTCATTCTAATGAACATAATACGCAATGTTTATTTACACAGCGTGTGTGTCGAAGGACGCGTGTGTGTGTGCGATGTTTTTGTTATCGAGCTTGCATATCTATTTATCGCAAACGATAGCAACTGCCCGTTATACATTATGTGGCGCCATATTTGAATACGCGTGCAGTAACTAGATTTTATCAGTTATTATTATTAATGTATTTGTTGTGCGTATAAAAAATCTTATCGGTCAATTGCAAGCCACGCACACGCGCGTCTGACCCATATGATCTACCCCAATTTTAACGCTGTTTCCGTGACGATTAGGTGTTGCTTATTCACCAGTTTTTTCTGCCTTCATTTTTTTTGTTATTAGATACCACCGCTCCAGCACCTGTGAGTGAAAACTACGAGTGAGCCGAAGAGCCGTTCGTCGGAGGTCTACGACTCCCGGCTCTATTGATATGGCTGTTTGTCTGTTGCGCTACTTAGTCCGTCACAGCAGCAAGCCCAGATCACTGGTCGTCAGTAGAGAGAGCTCCCACGGTACAATGAGCACCTACAGTACGGTGACCACCCTCAGTGCAGTGAAAACGCAGCGCATGCAGCACCTGGCGGTACTCCGATCGGGTGTGGGCCTGGCGGAACGCGTACTTAATCCCCCACTGCAGAGTATTAATGGAAATCATGGATCGGGCAATATCCAATCCAGCAGCGATAACAATAACAAGGATACAGATGCCGCCTTTGAGGTAAGTCCAAAGCAATTCCCAAGTCCATTTAGAAACCAACAGATACAATTTTTAGTTACTTTTACATAGTTTTATTACCTATTAATGTCATACCTAAGATTTCACAATCGTAGCATAATTTCTTCGATTCGATATGGTAAATCTAAATACCAAAATAATTTATGTATGTTTTCAAATTTATTTGTGTGATTAAATTTGGTATTTGGGTCGGAATTACAGTAAAAAATGTTTCATCTTCAGTTGAAAAGTTTCTATATGTCATGCTGACCCAGCTTAAAACAAATTCGTTTGTTATTAATTATTATTTTACAAATTTCCCACTACTTTCAGTTGGCCATCAAGCAGTTGAATTCTCTGCAGTCGAACGATGCTGCCATAAGGAATTCGATGAAAAACGCCCGCGTGGATACCAAAGCGGATACCATTAAATATCTGGAGCGGAGTGGTCTGTCGCTGGAAACTGTCGAGCGGCTGTCCTTCATCCATGTGGCCGGCACCAAGGGCAAGGTGGGTACCTACATACATATGTATATCAATGGCTTCAACCTGTTTTCTTTGGGTTCCCTTGGCTTTGCTCTCTCGATCGTTGAGCTCTTGTTTCTTCCAATCGGAGAACTGTGGCGAGGCCGCTAATCGCTCAGTTGCTGATTAGATTTGTTTAGGTTCCAATTTGATATTTTTATTGATCGATCTGCTTGGGTTTTTGATACCCTTCTTACGTCTATCAGCCGGGTATATGAAGTGAGGCAAATATCTATATATATATCAATATAATTGCAGTTTATATTTAATTTACATTCATGTCGAGAACTTTAAATAATATCATTATCTTCTTATGGTTTGGTTTAATTAATTTGATTTCCCTGATACCTTTCGATATAATGAATCTAAATTCGTACTCCTTGGCTAGTTTTTATGTAAGAGGAGTATCATATTGTCCGTTTTAATCTTTCAAATGTTTTTTGTTTCAAATTTCATTTTTCATATTTTGAGCCTTGCCTTCTCTGCTTTTTATTTGCACGTTTTGTACTGTTAATGGGGCACGTCCATAGATAACTAACATAATCAGATAAAAACGTTGTTAAAGTGGATTAGAATTCTGATAATTTCGCACTTGACTTTTTGAATGGAAATGTCGCCGGGTTTCCAACATACCTTTTCATTTAGAAAAATGCTATAGCCATAATGAAAGTGATTTTCTTATTCGCTGTTCCCATAAATTGCGTATAACTTATACGAATTCCCTTTAAGTTCTTATTGTTATTGATGATGATGAATACGTCTTCACATAGGGCTCCACCTGCGCCTTGACGGAATCTCTGCTTCGCCATCAAGGTGTCCGCACGGGATTCTTCAGCTCCCCCCACATCCTGTTCACCAACGAGCGGATTCGTATCGATGGCCAGTTGTTGGCCAAGGATAAGTTCACGGAGCAGTTCTGGAAGGTCTACAGCCGTTTGTGGGATCGGCGGGAGCATGATCACGACATGCCCGCCTACTTTAAGTTCCTGACCATCTTGGGATTCCATGTTTTCGTCGCAGAGAATGTGGATGTGGTCGTTTTGGAAGTGGGCATCGGTGGTGAGCACGATTGCACGAATATCGTAAGAAATGTGCGCACAGTGGGCATCACATCGCTGGGACTGGAGCACACGGAGCTCTTGGGATGCACACTGCCGGAAATTGCCTGGCAGAAGGCGGGCATCATCAAGACCGGATCGCATGTCTTCACCCATGTCACTCAGCCGGAATGCCTGGAGGTAATACGTCAGCGGGCGAAGGAGAATTTGGCCACGCTCTATGAGGTTCCACCCACCGAGGATTACTTCCGATCGGAGGCATATGCTCCGATTTGGCAGACCTTCAGTAACTTGATTCGCTTAAATGGCTCATTGGCCATTCAATTGACCGAAGATTGGTTGGCGCAGTCGGGAAAACAGCAGCACACTCCCCACGAGGTGAAAATGGATCCACAGCTGCTGGACGGACTGATTAGCACCCACTGGCCCGGTCGGTGCCAGCTAGTCGAGTGGCACGGGATGCGATTACATCTGGACGGAGCTCACACTCTGGAAAGCATGGAAGTGTGCACGGAGTGGTTTGAAAAGAGCGTGCGAGACAGGTGAGCGGAGTAGGAGGAGTTAGTCCTATAACACATAATTGATTCGATTGACTTCCCCTCTTGCAGTGTCAACCCAAAGATTCTGATCTTCAATCGCACCGGAAATTCCGGTTTCGAACCTCTGCTAAAGCTCCTCCACCGCACCTGTGCCTTCGACATGGTCTGTTTTGTGCCCAATTTGGCCACCTCAACGCCAAATGCTCCCAGCCAGGTGATGGTTCGTTTTAGTCCCGAAATGCAATTGGATCGGGCGAGGATCATTGCCTCGGCTTGGAGTGACCTCTGCGCCACGGAGCAACAAAAAGATGTGGGTCAGGTGTATAATACGCTAATCGACGCTTTTACTGCCATCTGGCAAAGATTTCCACAAGCCACGGACCACGACGGACAACTTGAGGTCCTCGTCACCGGTTCCATTCATCTGCTGGGAGCAGCTATAAGTGCCCTAGATCTTATCGAGGATCCCAAATCTCGAACTGATAAATAAGACGCATTCCTAACCAGTGCAACTGGGTGAATCACTGGGATTGCTTAGTAGCTATTAGATTTAGTCGCAAGCCACTTGCATATCACTTAGTCGGACTTTAAAGTGGATCACTAATAAATGTAGTTGTAGTTAATAATGAAGCAATGTTTAAAATATTGTGTAGAAATAAAAACACTAAGAAATGTTTTATGCCCATTTTTAGTTAGCAGTGTTTGCTTATTATATTGCACATTTTTGTAAACTTATTTACAGTTGTTATGGAATATATTAACCAGCCGAAAGTTTACACTTATAATGTGTACGCCACGATACTTACCAAAATATTATATTCTAACTAAATATTCAATATAGGTGATTTGAAATCCTTACGGACATCGAACAATCTCCCACCAAACAGAGTTGCCAACTCGCCGACGGTGTTTCGTTGATTCCTGGTCCTTTATCTTCTTACATACCACTTTGGTGCGTTTTGGAGCTCGCAACTCCCGCGACTGACGCAGATTTCAAAGGCGGCATCAGACTGGGCTAAGGAAACGCGAGAGCTTTAAGGGTTGCTTTTTTCCCCCGGGACATTTAGGGGTGGCCAGAATGACAGCCAATGGCGCGGCGGCAACCCTGGGCGATGAGGGAGACAGCTAGCTGTTGTCCACCTGCTCACCCACTGGGCTAACAGCAAACAAAATGGCTAACGGGACAGCGGAAGTCGGTGAGCGAGCGGGACGGCATGCTGCTGTTGATGATGCTGTGCGTCTAAGGCAACTGATTAAATAACGGTTAAATGGCAGCGGCCATTGCGAAAGTTTCCTTTTTGTAGCTATATTTTTTTTCACTCATTTTGCTGATGTTGTTGCTGGACTTTTCCTCTGCAAGCGTCGACGTCGACGTGGGCGCTAAACTGTCCCGTTTACAGCAACAAATCCGCGTAATTCACTTGTGTGTGTGTGTGTGTGTGTGCGAGGGGGTGAATCCTGGCGATGTTCGCTAAAAGGATTAATAAACGTTCGACGTTTCGCATTTCAGTTGTTCATTTGACTCGGCGCTTAGCGGTTCAGTTACAGTTACCTTCTGTCCGTCTGTCTGTGTGAATGTGTGTGTGCGTGTTTCGTCCTGGAAAATTCGATTACGCGTAGAACAGATCCAAGGCCCAAGGATAATCACCAAATTTGCACAGCACTGCCGTCGGCCAAACGCCAAAGGATAAAATAAAAAGGGATTATCAAATAAATGCATTCGAAGCCACTTAACAAATAAAGACTTACAACTATTTTTGTTATTGTTGCAACGGGGTTTCTAGTGCAAAATGTTTCAAATGTGCCAGTTACCTCAAAACCAGTTCTAAAACAATCTGCAAATCACACTTAAGCATCGGTTTTGCCATAAGGACTGCAGATCCATTAAAATGCAGAGCTCAAAATCTTTTTTAATACGCGATCTTCTGGGCGATTTGATTAATCGACGACAAACAGATTCGGGTGAGTTTTCGGAATTGTTTCGAAAATAGTTTATATATTTTGTACCTTTAAATACCATGGGGTATATCATTTACCATATTTACCTTATCATATAGTCATATCTATAAAACTGTAAAAATTCTGCTACTATAACAAGTATCAAAACAAAAATATTCCTTTATTGAATATAATTCGTTTCCTTAACTAGATATTATTTGTAAAAAGTGATGTCCTTAAATATCTAGTTTATATCAGTTCTCTGCTAATGATAGATATATTTTTTAAAGCAAACAACTGCTTAGCTGCATACTAACGGTAAATAACAAGACTTCCATGTAATTAAATATAACCTATCATTTTACATACACTCTCACATGTGAAACATACATACATAATATAAACGCCTTTTTTGGCCAATTAGCCTGTTCATTGTTCCAATCTCCCGTTCTTTGATGTTTTGCTGTTGGCTGAGGGGTAAATAAGGGGAGTTTTTGGCTAAAACCACTGACAAATTGCCTTGCTCACTCTCTTTTGACGCCCCCAATTCTGTCATCTGTTTTTTACCCGCCTGTGGCATTTAAATCTCACACTTTGCTCAATTATCGCAAAAACAAAACTTTTAGCGGTGTGAGTGAGATGGCGATGAGAGCGAGTGGGATGGCTAGACAGTGGGTGAGCGAGAGGGGTTGAGTGGAAACAACAAAAACCACAGCTTCAGGCAGTAATTTATTTGTGCACTGCTTGCTTGCACCGAAAATTATTATATTTCAATACGATATTTTGATTTTGTTTTATATTTTTAAAAAATATGTTAGCTTATGGAAAATGTAAGTTTTCCATAGACTGGCTAATTATTGTTATTTTCAATATATTTTGTATTTACTTTATAGCTTTTTTTCTGCCTGTGTGGGGTTGGCAGTTAATAGTATTTTTGTCGCTGTTGACACTGCTTTATTCGTAACCTGCGCTCGAGCAATTTGTCACGTACGAGCACTTTAATTGTTTTTAGCCAGGGGATCGGAAACCGAAAGGGAAAATGTCGTGGTGGATGCGAATGCAAATGGGACTGAAAACTCAGTCATGACAAATGCTTTCGCATCCTCGCACAAGTACACAGAGAAATCGAATCGTGATCTTTACAAGTGTTGACTTTGAGTCAAGAAAATATAAAAAAACAAAAGTCATCTTCAAGTATTAAAGAAAAAAAAAATTATTAAAGAAATATATGTAAAAATTTTCGTTGATTAATATAGTCATTTCTCAACCTATTTAAATGGGTATTTATATTTTTGCACAGTGTACCGCCTGCGGTGCCCGCTTACGTATGCTTTGTTTTTTGGTTTGTGCCAACTGCATGTGTTATCCTCTAATTAGGCATGACATTAAATAAAGTTTAGCTCAACAATTACAACTATTTAGAGGCTAATTGCTGTCAGTTATAGGAAGAAAGTGAAACTTTCACTGCAAGCATACCTTTCGTTTCGATTCTGCCTTGAACTCAACGTTGGTAACGGCGTGGATAAATACAAAACATGAAATTTGTATATTATTAGGACACACATACGTTACTCCAATGTCCAAATAAGTCCAAATTGCCGGCACATGCGAGACCATTTCACCCACTTTCTCCATTCAATTCGACAAGTCGCCGGCTTTCGCCAGTCTTCATTCTTCAGATGTGTGTCTCACAGTTCAAGTGCCTATTAAATGGCAATTGTGCCGCAAATTGATACGACGTGACTTTTCGAGGAAAATGAAAGAACTCACTCGAGACGCTCCCCAGGATATCCACACATAATTGAATATCCCCTCACATGCACAGACATATGCACCTATATCCACCATCTACCCTTCCGTCCTGTCTGCGCAAATCGTTATAAATGGAATCAGATGTCGAAACCCATTTGGGGTTAAAATATACAAATATAAAAATAATTTCCGCCCGTTCAGTTGGCACTCGAAAAAAGTGGGCGGAAAACATAGAAGAATCCTTGCTGGGCGAACACACGTGAGCGCCTGTGGCGAATCGAAAATGATGTTCTTCTAAAAAGTTGAGTGTTAAGTAAGCGCCACTGCGCGAAATAAAGAGAAATTGAGAATTATGAATAATGTGCCACAGTTGGTCGAGTGTTGTGAAACGTCGGTAAAAGGTTGTTTTTCTTTTTTGCCAATATAACTCTGGTTTTCACTTCAATAATTGTTTTATAAATCGAAAAGAGGTATATAAATGACATTGAAAACGAATAAAATAGTAATTAAAAGTAAGTACTTGTAAACAAAACATTTCTCTCAGTGCAGCGTGGAGCAGACCATGTAAATTCCAATAGGAAAAACAATTGAGAGCTCGTCGACACGTGAATTTAATCAGGCAGCCCGCAGCGCGCGATTTTCGGTCCGGGTTCGACTCCGATTTGGAATTGTGTTCAGGATGCGAGTGTATGTGCGACGGATATAAATAACACGTTGATTGCTGCAAATTGCAACTCATCCGATTCGCCGCCCTGTCATCCAAACGGACCAACGCCCACTTGATTCGCCCATCCGATTTGATAGCACTTCATCCAATGCGATTGTCTATTGCCGCTTGCGATGCGATGTGGTGTGGTTTGATGTGGTGCGGCAATGGGTTTCCCAGGTCGCTTCTCGACCGGAAGTGGTTGCACGCGCGAAAAGAAGAGGTTGAACGCATTAGTGCCACGCTGCGCCCGAAAACAGGCAACAGTGTCTTAAAGCCGGTATCTTTATTCCGGCGTCCACTTGACACTCGGCCTGCACTCTGCACTCCAATTGAATCCGAGTGACTCGTGGTCAATCGGAGGTTTTGAAGAGCTTCAAAAATTAATTTGCCCACACTGCTGTCTGATTTTGGAAATTTTTAAATGAGTGGAAAGCCTTTTGTTTACAAATAAAAGCAGGATGTCTTTAGGATAATTGAACACTTGCAACTACATTTTTCTAATCTTCCCTTTGATTTCCTGTTTCCAGAACTGGAGCTCTCCAACGACGATTCGGATATAGACATCGAGGATCGATCTACGCCGGACTCGACGGCTGCGGGCTGCCAGCAGGAACTCCTGCTGTCGCACCATCACCGCAGATTCACCCACCACGACGAATCCAGTGTGGAGTCCTGCCTATCGGCCACAAGAGGCCCCGGCTCTGGCACAGGATCGGGTGGTGGCGGAGGAGGAGGAGTAGCCGGCGGACTGAGTGCCGCTGCAGCGGCGGCGGGCGTGGCTGCTGGACTCCTGGCAGCGGCGGCCAGTGGTGCCAATGGGGATCGGGATGCCAACGGCAATGGCAGTGGCCCGGGATCCGGCGGCGGAACGAGTGGCGGCTATGCGGAGCACAAGCTGCAGCTGAGCAAAAGTGGCCGGAAGCCGCGACGCCGCCGAACCGCCTTCACCCACGCCCAGCTCGCCTACTTGGAGCGGAAGTTCCGGTGCCAGAAGTACCTGAGCGTGGCCGATCGCAGCGATGTGGCCGAAACGCTCAATCTGTCCGAGACGCAGGTGAAAACCTGGTACCAGAATCGCCGGTGAGTCTTGATCGAGAGCCAATTCCTAAATTGGAAAGGGCGTACTTTAAAATTTATAGGATAATGGATAATGAAACAATATGTTTTGATTAGAAACTGTCGTTAGAAATATCTAACCGTGTGACAACGATTGTAAGCGATTCATTTGCCTTTTCCATTGCAGAACCAAGTGGAAGCGACAGAATCAACTGCGTCTGGAGCAGCTGCGTCATCAGGCGACCATGGAGAAGGACTTTGTGGTCCAGGATGGCGGCGGTGCGGGCGGACTCGGCTGCTGTCCCAGCGGACTGAGCAGTTCTTTTAGTGCCGCCGCCGCCGCTGCAGCGGCTGCCAGCAATCCGTGCAATTTTCTCACTTCCGCCGCAGCGGCGGCCATTTTCCGTAACGTCGGCTACGTCCACGGATGTCCCATGTAGGAGCCACGCCCCTAACTCCCCCACCATCCCACTTTCCCCAGCTGCCTGTGTATATAATGCGTATGGAAGAAAACAGTTTTTGTGCAATAACCGATCGGGATAAATTAATGAAAGTCAAGCGATGTGCTGATATTTACCAAGCATACCCGATATTATTATTATAATACGTACTTAACAATATAATCATAAACATAAGCATAGTCGAATTAATTAACTGTATTATAAAACTAAAAATCTCTTTTTTTTCATCGCACTCTATGGACTTTTTTTTTGGCCAGAATAAACATTCAATTGCACGTCTTTAAGCGTTTTCACTTGGGAGGTTATCTAATTTAAATGAATTTAAAAAAAAACTAAATCAAAGCTAACTAGTATAAATTATAGATCTGATTTGCTTTTCGAGTGAACGCAAAGTTGAAGAGATGTGGTACTTTTACAGAATATCAAATCGAATAACAAATCAAACGTTAGACTTCCGATAACTTTGAGAAACGATAATGATCGATCACTAAAATCGATCGTTGCCGATTGTTCAATTTTACTAAAAGTCTTTATATATTCATGTGCTGTGTTGGGTGCAATTTAATAATTCACAACAGAATCGAATGCAGCGTATCGGTTAAATGCCGCTCGCCCATCTGCAAAACCGCAAATCGGTGAGCTGTGAGTCATGCTTGAAAATCAACTTGAGCGAATCGCACAAAACGATATCAATTTGTCGCTATATAGCAAATAGCCCGCGACATATGCCCACCCAACGGGCAGGATATCGCGTCTACACCTATCTGTACATAGACCCACTCTATATATATTATTCGCATGGAGCTGTCAGGCAGCTTGCGAGGGAGTGTGAGAGAGAGAGAGGGCGATACGGAGGGAGAAAGAGAGGAAAGATGAAGCAGCCAACCGGAAAACAAGCAACAACTCTGGTCGCAATTATAACGGGCCAACGGAGCGCAGAGAGCGCATGAGCGCCAGAAAGAGATGGCAGCAGTGCGTCCTGGCAAACGAGGATGCGATAGCAGCGTCATATACAGTAGGGATTCCCTAGCACAAGCTGAAAAGAAACCTACAACTAAGGACAAACAATAAATATCCAACATACAACATAGAACATGCAACAATCAACAAGTGACATATGAAGGAGAATGCAACAACCAAGAACAAGATCGTTTGCATTTAAATTTTTGAAAAATATGTAAACTATTTTGCTTATTTAGTTCTTTCCATCGATGATCGTCTGTAGCTACAGTTATATTTTCATGCCCATTTAGCTCGCTACACAAAAAGGAGGAGAAATGTTTAGCCACAAATTGAATCTGCGGTGAGTGAGTTAACGAGCGAGAGAGAGGGCTAGATGGATATAGTATAACCATGCCATAGTGTATACCATGCCATAGGACACCAGCCAACCCAACCCAAAGCAACCCATCGAGGATACGGACATGATGATATAGGGGCAGGCGACGGGAGAGTAGTAGTTTTCAAGTGGTGCAGAGCGGCACAGAACGCTAATTAAAAAGATACTTGAAGGGAGCCACCGGAAACAAAACGGAAAAGCCAAAGAAGCGGGGCGGGCAATGTGAAAAAATGCGGGAAAAATGGCTGAAATGCGAATGAAAGGCAAAGGCGAATGGGAAGGCAAGCAAGTTAACGTTGCCATGAAATCGTCTATGAAATGTGAATGTAATCTAATGAATAAAATGCATCTGCTAACCCCCATCATGCCAGCCACTTGCAGATACAGTTAGATGATGATTCACATTTTCTGGCTCTTTCCTCCGGTTTCCTCGGCGCTTTTTTTTTATATTCCACAATATTCTCACATTCATGCGGTTCATTTGCGCAGCCATTGAGATTTGAATGGCATTTTTAATTGGTACATTTTACGCAGCCATCCTTTGAGCACAAAGGCACCTCCGGCTCCACCAGCCGCTCTCCTTTGAGCTGGCCATCATTCATCATTTGATTTGTATTTATTTAATGAGTTATTAATTGCATTAAGCTCTCGGCGTTTGAGAACTTTGCAACTAAAAAAAAAAAGGAATAAACCGGTAGAGTGGTGCAAAGTTTTTCGGCTTTTGCCCGCATTCAGGCTGAAAACTACGAAACTAAAGAGCACAATTTGCAACTTGGAAAAAAACAACGGAAAATGCTAGTGCCAAAAGTGTAGCATACTTTTCTGCGCACGTTTGCTTGTTATTATGAAGAACTTCAAGACTAGCCAAAACTATTGGCACATCTAAATATTATTTATATAAATAATTATTACTTATTATTATATTATATTATAATAAAAGAAAGCCTATTTTATAGACATCTTTACGTTTTTAAGATGGAACATATATGAAATATATGAACTAAATATATGAACTATAGAAAGGTGTCAGAAAGACAACATAAATATTCTTGAGATCTAAACAAATTGGACTTGTTAAAGTAATGATTGTTTTGGGCCGCATAAGCATTGTTAAATAATGAAGTTACCACAGAAGGCACTTGACTTTGGCCATGGATGTACTCACTGGTATTCAGGGGAGGAACTGACAGTTACTCCCTGCCATTATATCCCAATTTCAATTTAAATTCCAGCCTGCTGTGGTCCATCCGCAGGGCAGAAACAAAAATATATGTATATGCATGTATGTATATAAAAATAAAAGGAAAATAAAAAAGAAGTGAAGTTCGGGGAAACCGCAACAGCAATTCTCGACATAATGATTGTGTTGAGGGGCGATTATGTCATCGCGGATGGGCAGGGCACAAGGACTCGACACACTTGACTTCCGGTTGGAGGATGGCTGCGCGATGTTTGCCATATTGTGTGAAAATTTGTGTGTTACCCAGCCACTGCAATTGGCGGTGGTGGTGGTTTCTCGTCTCGTTTTGTGATTAAAATGTTTGTCATTATCCGTTTGGAAAATCGTCCGAAATTGTGTTTGTGCCCCGGGCCGTGCCACACTTGCTTATTTCAAATCTGGCATCTTTATGCCTAATTGCCGCATTGTGTCCCATTGTGCGGCCATCGAACCTGTGGATCGATTCGAATCGGATCGATTCGGATCGTCTCACGGTTTCAGCCTCGAACCCCGTCTGAGCCATACAGGTTGCCTCCGGCCAAAGAGTCCATGGCTAAGGGAGATCATAGCCCGATTCCAACGATCAGTTGCAATTAGTTGCACAAGCGTATAGTGGTCGGCGAAATAAGTTGGATTGCATTGAAGTATTTGTGAGCTCCTTAATAATTTGCTAATAATTGACAAGGAAGTGGAAAGTAATTCTACAAGTGAAGTACTCTTCGCCAAGCTAAACACTTCATACAAAACTTAAAAGTGAGTGCAGTTTTAATTTTATTCACTACAATTCCTGCCCCTTCTGTATATAAACTTTGAGATCCTCATCCATGGGGTGAGGCTTGGATGAATTTTACGAGACTCCTGAGCTCTTCAAACTTTATCTAGATATTTTAGAATTTGTGTTTGATTTCCAATGATAAGGTTAATTTCAAAACATTCTCGCCTGTGGCCTCCGGGAGCATATTGACCTTAGGGAGTCGCTCGATCTTCTGTATTTTTTTCAGTGATCAAAAACAGCCCAAAGCTTTATTTTTTAAGTTTTTCTGTGGTGCATTTTCCAGGCCATTACTCTCTTTCTTATATTCTTTTCTTTATATTTTGAAATTTATGTATCTATTTGTTTGATTCCTAATGATATAGTTAATCTCAAAGTATCTTTAATAAAAGCTGTTTAAATAAAACGTAAAGTTGGGCACAGCTCTTATACGTGCAGGAAACTTTATAAAATATATATAAATAAATAAATAAATAAATATATAAATATATAAATATGCTTTAATACTTGGGCACTTTTTTTCACTACCCCAATTGTACAAATTCTTTAAAAAAGTTTCTAGTTTCTGTTTAAATAAAAGGTAAAGTTTGCACAACTCTTATACATACAGGAAACTTTATAAAATAGAGTTATACTCTTTCCTTTCTTTTATTATATATATATAACTTTTTATATATTTAACTTTTTATATATATATATAAAATGTTTTAATACTTGGGCACTTTTTCTTGATTACCCCCATTGTGCAAATTCTTTAAAACCGTTTCTAGTTTTTGTTTTAATAAAAGGTAAAGTTTGCACAACTCTTATACATACAGGAAACTCTATAAACTATCAAATTCCTTATTACTTGAGCACTTTTTCTTGATTAGCCCAATTGTGCAAATTCTTTAAAACTGTTTCTAGTTACACAATTATATATAAACATTTAATAGAAGCTCAGTATGTTTACCTTACCGACAGAAATAAACATAGAATCATCAGAGCCGCCAGAAATATTAGACTTATTTTCATTGCAAGGGCTTATTCAATTTCTTATGTCGCGACTTGCAAACGTGGCTAATTCTCAGATGACATTTCGTGATAATTGGTGGGTGGAACGGTTTTGATTCCACTTGCACTGCGGCTATCATTTGTATACATCATACTTTCCAATTGTGTAAACAACAACTTCATTAGTAAACAAAAAGTTCGCTGGGTGGTAACAGAACGCAAATCCTAAGCCCGAAAACCGATCCCCTTTCAAATGCCCACAAATCAGTAAATAATGACATGAAAATCTGTTGGCTTTTGTCAGGGCCTGCGGCCTCGAAGACCGAAAAAAGGAAAAGTTATTTGGATGGGGGAGGGTTTTGGGTTGGAAAAGTGTTGAGAAAAGTGGGGTGGACAATTTGCCTTAAATTAGGCGTAAAATGCACAGATTGGTTACAACAAACAGCGCACACAAGCGGCTCATCAGGTCGGTCCACCCCCAAAAATTAAAGGGTAGCTACTTGCCACTTGTCATCACCATCTTGATTATTATTATCATCGCCATCCGACGGGAACCGGATATGATTGTTAGTATCTATTAGCACAGCTGAACCTCCAAATGATGGTTCCATAAAAAATCTGTTATAAAAAGCTATTTCCAGACCAGACCAGACTTGTCATTTTGTTCAAATTTTTCTTATGATGAGGAAAAATACCCAATGGAAAGTATTAACAGCTTTTCAATCTTGTAGTAAAATGAAAATGTAAACATATTTTCCACTTACGGATGTTTGACTGTAATTGGCCTGGTCTGCGTTTCCCCTTCAACTTGCTGAACAACCCTCGCTAATTGAGCACTTTTGTCGCGTTTAATAGAGGGGGATTCTCGGGTTTTTACACTTGACGCAGATTTTTAGCTGGACGCTGATATGATAGATCATATTATGCTAGAGATAATCCCAGTTGATTAGCATGCATCGCTTCGCAAGCAGTGGCAGCTAAATTGAGGTTATGTTGGCAAGCAGTTCTGAAAGAGAGGGTTATATGTTGCCTACCCCTTTGCCATTTAATTTTGATCAACAAATACATGTGCATAATTAAAAACAAAAAGGAGAGCATAACACGCACACAGAGACGGCAAAAAAGTTGTTAATCTTTTCATGCCGACGCATAATTAAAATGTGAATATGGAAATTTCAATGGGAATCTGTGCAAAAAATGCCCCAAAAAAATAAAGGGGCGATAAAAAAGCAGAAGAGCAGAAAGAAAAGACCAAGCAAAGGACGCACAAACACACACACACAGAAACTTAACGGTTTCCTGCTGTTATGGCCATCTTGCTTGCACCTCTTGCGCTTTTTACCGCCAGTTCGTTTGCGTGCGTGTGTGTGTGTGTGTGTGTGAGAGCAAGTAATTGCGAAATATGAAATATGAATGCATAATGAGCAGATATTCGCCAAGTGTGCAAGAAACTTGAAGCGGCGATGGGCGTGGCAGGTGGAAAAGTGGGAGGCGGAAACGGAGGCCAGGTGACTTTTATGCTAAAATGCGCACATCGCGCGTGCATTTGCATTTTGCCAGCCTTTTCGAAAGCAGTGCAAGGACAAGCACAAATACACACAAACAAAAGCGGGCAAACACACACAAGCAGGAAAAATCATAGCTACAGTAAGCTTCCGATAGCAACGACTCCCTTAAGTCCTTAAATTTTATGCGATTCAACTAGAAGTTTGTAGTAGCAACTAGATATTAGATTTAATACATTAGTGTAACTTGTTTTAAATTGCAAATAAACTAGATAATTATAATTTTATAATATAATAACACAAAATTAATTTAAAATCATGGAAGATGAGTATGCAGAAGATGTGTATGCAATAATTCAAATCAAAAGCTTCAATTATAGTAAATTTCTAGACTTTTCAATTAAAAGTACCTACTTTCCGGTTTCACTGTACTCGGCTTGGCCAAGATGTCAGCCAAGTGAGTTTGGAAAACATGTCAAAATGTTGCGGAGCTCATTAAAATAGCGTTGGCTATTTGCACACATCACATCTTTCAGTCACTAATTTGCAGAAGGAGGAGGAGGTGGAGGCGAAGGAGCAAATCCTTGAAGGCGCCTTTTCCCTGTTCAAAAGTAATGCATAACTCCCTTTTTCCAGCTTTTTCCTCAGATAAGATGACAGAATACAACATGACCCACATGGTGCGACCCCAGGGATTCAGCTTGGAGGAGCTGCGTCAGGCTTTGAGTCGATCGGCGATTCGGGAGCAATGCTACTTTATTTATGCCACCGGCAATATTTTGGAGGTGATCCATGTTCATATCATAATAACATTACCTAATTTATTCACATGTTCCGTCAGATTATATCTGGATTTGATGAACTGCTCAACCAGGAGGTAATCCAATTCGGGGCCGATAAACTGGCTGCGGTGTATGTATGCGGCTTGATGGTTTATCTACACCGTCATGAGGATACTTCGGCGACCCAGGTGAAGAGAACTCTCTTCCTGCAAAAGTGCTTCAATTATATGGCATGCACCGAGGAAAGCCATGTAAGTATATACACATATATGTATGACATATATATATATTTTTCTTTATCCTTCCCTGTCTCTGTCCAACAGATCCACCAGATATGCGTCCATATCCTGGGCCTCTTCAATATCCAGAGTTCGAGCACAATGCTTAACCTGATCCTCGGCTGCCGCGTGGCCAGTCCACTGTCCACCATGGCCAACGTTGTGGCTAACTGTCTGTTCTGGGCCATGTTGGATCATATGTCGGACTTGGGCCTGGACTTGCACCGTTTGCGTCCGGCTAACACATTGCTGCTTGTCGTCGCCGTGGTGAAGCCGCACATTTATGTAATATCCTATCTGCATTCGCTGCACCTGGTGGTCCGTTTAATATCCAGCATCCTGCTGATCGGACCATTCAGTGTCCAGGGCCAGCAACTGTGCCAGGAGACCGGCGTGCCGGAAGATTTTATGAAACTGGCCAGGGACGAATGCTCGATATTAGTTCGCTGGCTAATCGCCATTGTTGATGAGCTGCGTCCCCTGATGGTGGAGAACAACGATTTGGGGCATCTGCATGAGCGCCTGGTGCTCTTGGAGTCCATTTGTGAGCTTATGCAACTCTTGCATGGCCACTTGGTTAAGTGTTATCAAGGCAAAATTGCCACACAATGAAAGTAGTAGCAAGGAATCTGTCATAAATTCAGATACTTTGATGAGAAGAGAATTGAAATCTTCCATAACTTAACCTAACATTTGAATCTTATTTCACGAAACAATCGCATGGTATATATATATGCGTTCAACGATTTTATTATACACAATAAAAAGGCTCTTGCTTTAACTATAAAGTTACGACGGAAACTCTAGATTTTATAATTTTAATGATGCTTTTTCTAAAAGGCAAGCCACTTAGTGATTTGAATATTTCGTGTAAGCATAAAAAACTCTGGTAATAGTCCGGAAAGTACTATACGACTAGGATATCCTCCTGAATTATGTATCTATTCATCCAAAACGGAATCCAGCCATTCCTCCACACCGTTTTTGCTTGCTGCCGATGAGGGCGTGGCCGGCTGCACCATAGGCATGGGCATCGTGATGGGTCCAGAGCCTATACCCAGTTGCGTATCGGTCATGGCCAATAGCTCGTCAAGTTCATCGGGTTCAGCTGCTGAGGCGGCAACTGGTTTTTCCGCCGCTGCAGGGGCGGCGTCCTTGTTGGACTTAGCAGAGGGAGCTCGCGACTTGGCGCCCCCATTGGAGTCCTTTAGAATGCGCTGGTAGGCTGCCTCAGCCCGTTCGGCGGCCTTCTCCTGGGCGGCAATCTGAGCACGGGTGAACAAAGACGCCGGATAATCCATACGCTTGTATAAAGGAATCGTTTGCAGACCCACATTTAGGCGGGTGAGGTTCAGGGTGAAGTAAGCACTGGCAGCCTTGGTGTGTAGCTTGGTCTGGCCCTCGGCCACGTTGGCCCATTCGCGCTCTGATCCAAAGGTAAAGTGGCCGCCACCGAGGCTGGGAAACTGGGCCATCTTCTGGAAATCGCCAGCTCGTAACTGGGCACGGGCATTCTCATCGATGGGTGCACCATCCAGGCCCAATTGCTCCATATCGTCGGTGTCGCTGGGCAGCGTGTCCAGCATGTCCCTGTTCCGTTGCGGTGCCAACGAGGAGCGGCCAGCTCCACTGGACTGCCAATTGCCACGCCTGGCCAACCTTGGCTCATCGCTCGAGTCCGCCACATCAACCATGCTGCGACGGGAGGTGGGTGGCGGCGATCCCGACGACGTGGTGGACCGCCCTTGTTCCTTTTTATGGTGATGATTGTACTGCTTCATGTTCCTGCGCTTTCTGCAAAGAATGGATAGTTAATATTAGGTGCGAACTGCGAGGTGAGTGGTTACGTTGCACGTACTCTTTGGATCGATCGTCCTTGCCGGACATTTTGATGGGGGTTGTGTGGTTTCCGGGGTGTTATTTCTCAGGCAATTCCGATTCAAAATCGGTTTGTTTATTCCTTCGTTGACCGACGCGAGTGTGAGCGGGATGGATAGCGCGAGGAACAGCTGTTCGATTAACTGAGCGCAGGGTGGCCAGGCTATGTTGTTGCAACATAAAAAAGTAACGGAGAACGAATAATATAAAAATACACATTACCAACATACCGTATGCAAATCTTAGTCTTTCACATAAATAAAACGATTGGTCAATTACAAAAAAATACATATTTAACTATAAAATCTAATATTTGTAATATATATTTAAAACACACTCAAGGCTGTGTGGCAGCCCTGCGGGATTGGAACAGCTGATGTCGATAACTTTAGACGATAAGCTGCCGAAGGAAATTGCAAATTTTCAGAATTTGTTGACTAACGAAGCACCGGTGATGTTGGACTTCCTAACGGAATTGCGAAACAGTGGTTCTGGGGCGGATCAGCTGCCCGGCAACATATACACCGAGTTCTTCGCGAACGTTATCGAGGAGCCCAGGGAACATGGATGCAAGTCAGCGGATCACGATTTTACACCAGGATTCTCCATGCTGCGCACTTTCGATACCGAAAATAGCAATCAATTGGAGCCGCCGGCAGCCTCGGATGCGGATGTCTGGATCTTTGGCTATGGGTCGTTGGTGTGGAAGACGGACTTCCCGTACATAGACCGACGACGCGGCTTCGTTTGGGGATTCAAGCGTCGCTTCTACCAGCACAGCATCGATCACCGGGGTATTCCCGAACGTCCTGGTCGCGTGGTCACCCTACTGCCAGGGGATCCCGCCCAGGATCGTGTCTATGGGGTCGCCTATCGCATAGCTGCTAGTCAAAAGGGTGCTGTGCTTGACCATCTGGACTACCGGGAGAAGAACGGGTACGAGCGCTGCAGCTTGGAGTTTCACGAGTATCCGACTGACGGTGCAGAACCCATCCAGGTGATCATATACGTGGCCACGCAGGCGAACGATTCCTATGCTGGTGATGTGTGGCAAGTTCCCTGTATTGCGAGGCAAATCTTCAGCTCGGCCGGTCCCAGTGGCCCCAATCGCGAATACCTGTTCAACCTGGCCGCCGCCATGGATCAGCTCTTTCCCGGTGCTGTAGACGATCATCTCGAAGAACTGGTGGCTTGCGTTAAGCGTTACATTGTCGAGGATGAGCCCCAGTTAATACGCCATGCGCTGTTGCATGAGATATCCGGTATTCTGGAGGAGGAGGAGCTAGCGGAGCAGGCCCACCAGCTGGAGAAGCTTTTGGAGCGATGTCAGAAGCCTGGCGGACGCGAGTGGTTGATCCACGGAGCACTGCAAGCCAAAAATAAGTCGTGACACCCCAATATTTTGCAATAGAAGACTACTGTTTATTGTAAATACCAAGAAGCTTGGGAAATTTCTTTTTAGATGCACCATTCCAAATAGACCAATTGCAACGACGTGTTACAGAGGCTTCTGACGAATCACAATTACGATTGTGATTCAGTCATGAACATTATTTATTATGAATTTTGAATATAAATTTAAAACAAACATTTATTTGATTTTATTTAAAGTGAAGTGTGGTGTGATTTGTGGTATCATTAAACATTGAATTGTTAAATATATGGCATATATAGTTGTTATAAAAATCATAAAATATAAAGAGCACGCTCTAGGCCGGATAGATGGTATAAATCTATGTTGATAGTAACATTAATATCTAATCTTTAAATTTATAATTCAGGAATAACGGCATTCAGATAGTACTCAATATAGCGCTTATCAGCTTTCGGAATCAATTTCAATATTTTTATTTTATTTCTACCGGTGTAAATTAACCATTTTTCAGTACAATGGCATGTAAATTATAATTATAATTTAATTTAAGTTACTTAAAGGATTTTAATTTAAAGTTTCTAGCAAATTAAATTAAATTTTACGGGGAATACCCTAACGTGTAGAATACAGCTGTGCTTCGTTGGTCACACTGCTATAAAATATCGGTAAGACTGATATCGATAATGCCCAAGCTTGCCATTCATCGATGGCGCCCAGTCGTCGAAGTTTTCACAGCTCTAACAGTTGAGACAACATTTCGAGAAATTGTCGTTTGTTTTGTCGTGCTTTTTGTTTAAACATTGCGTTGTGTTTTTTGTTTATCGCCCCCGTGTCGATCTGATCTGATTCGGTTCGCCAATCCAATTGGATTGGGCAAGCGCCACAAACGTCCAACAGCGGAGTGAATCGCCATGAAACAGGTGGGCGGGGTTTAACGGTTTGCGGGGGGGTTGGTTGGTATTTAGTGGGTGGTTGTGTTGCGGAATGTGTTATTGTTGCTGTTGTTTTTGTTTTCGTTTTTTGTTTCTGCTGCTGCGATGATGTTATGTCCCCTGTTTGTCAATGTGTTTCTCTGTGCATGTGTGTGTGTTTGTGTGTCAAATGCAAATTAGAATGACAACATGTTTGCATTTGCTGCTTTTCAATATCAACCATCACATCACCGTTAGGTTGTTGTTGCTGCTCCAGATGAATCATTTGAGCTCTCCCCTCTCTCTCTCTCACTCCCTTTCCCCAGCAGATTCTTATCAGAGCAGCGAAAGTAAATGTTCTATCTTTATTGTTCTTGTTCTTGTTTTTGTTCTCTTGCCAACAAGTTTCTTATTGGACTACATTTACATTACCAACATGACGCAAGAGTGGCCACCGCCACCCACTCACCGCACCCCCTCCCCCTTCTACCCAGTCGTTCGGAGCTCCTTTTTATTGCCTACTTTGCTGAGTTATTGATAATGGGCCCTCGCACACAAGAAGGATAAAGCATAACGGCACATAACTCATTACCATTACCATGCAAAATTCCATACGACCATTGTGTGTTAGAGCCAGAGGACCTATGAATTGTGAGAGTATGCCAGTATTTACATTTTAGCAGATTACATTTTTTAGTATGTACTCGCATGTGGGATTTATTACTTTGCTTTCTCAAAAAAAAAGAGAAGAGCAATTTGGGGAGCTTCGCCTCCTAACAAGTATCGATTCCTGGTTAAAGCAAGGGAAAACCTCGGTCAGGGTTGCCAACGCATTGGGCTAACAATCCGAAATCAAAGCCAGCGGCAACCATACGGACTCGTTGGTGCTTTGCATAACCATATAACCAGGATATTCAGGACGTGCCAGTGTGTTTGTGTGTATGTGAGTGTGTATATTGTGTGTGTGTGTTCTCCTCCGTGTATGTATAACACGTGCCGTGGAAACTGCGCGGAAACGCTACCAGTTTCAGTTTTTCGCTGTAGAGCAATCGACGCGTTCGCACGCGTTGATTTTTCCCTAAATCCTAAAAAAGAACCCACAACCAATAAGCCAAAATCTATAAAAAAAATTGCAAAATATCTATAAACAAAAAGAAAATCTGTTCCAGATGTTTTCGCCAAGTAAATCCAGAGAAAAAGCTATAATTTAAAAGAAAAAAAGCACGCTGTGTTGGTATGTGTGTGCTGCTCCTGCGCTGCCTCAACAAATTTTTCACTTGTATGTGTGCTGTACTTGCCTGAATGTGTGTATGTGTGTGTAACTCGTGTCATGTGACCGCGCGCGCAAAACATTTTGCATTGTTTTTGCCCAAGCAGTTGCTGTTGTTGTTGTTGCAGGATATCCAGCGTGTACGCGAAAAACGTTTTTGGGGGCGAAATAGCGTAAGCCTGCGCAATAGTCGCTCACATGGCAGCTGGCCATACACACACACATGCACACAAACACACACAAGCGCAGGGATAAACAGGAGCTAGCCGAGATTTTTTTGTGCCATTAAAACGAGGGAAATTCAACGAAGAACGCCTTGAAGTAGGCTAAACAAAAAGCGGAGCAGCGATTGATTCCGTTACATTTCCAATCAGCATAAATTGCAAGCAGTGCGAGTGAGAGTCAGTGTGCCAGTGTGTGTGTGTGTGTGTACGTGTAATACTCACGCATATACTTACATACGTTGAGAATCCTAGAAAGCAGCATCGCCTGCTCCTTTTCGTTGGCGCTCTCGTTCTCAATTTTTCAGCAGCAGCAGCAGCAGCAGTAGAGACAGTAGAAGCAGTAAAAGCAGCAGCAGCAGCTCAGTCGACAACTGACCAGCCAAGCACTAGCATATTTCCTATTGGCCCCTTGCAACAAAAAGCCCCGAAAATATCTTGAAAATTTCACAAAAATGGTAGAAGCCAAAAGTGTAAAAAACTAAAGCGAAAGACTTGAAGGCATTGAAAAAAGCGCGCCTATTCAGTGAATGTGTGTGTGTGCGTGAGAATAGATGTGTGAAAAGAACAGTGTATTGAAAGTTCAATAAACTAGCGATGATCCTTTGAAAATTAAGAAAAACCATTTAACTTCTTTTTTTTTTGTATGTTTAAGTGAAGAAGAAGCTGCAGCAGGAGCATAAGAAGAAGATGTAGCTAACATGTGAGTAGCAACAAGCAGGGCCAAGCAGTGCCTATGTGTGTGAAAAATCTGTAAATCGAGGTTATCTATACACACACACACTCGCATGAGCAGTGAGCAGAAGCGAGATAGAAGCTGCCGAACATACATACATACATACATATACATACACAGATTTGGGCAGCATCCTGCGACTCCGTCTCGCTCGCACTCTCTCCCTGTCCAAACCCACTCGCATGCTCCTCTACTCTAAAGCAATGGCATTTTAATCATCATTAGGACGAGTGGAAGGGGGACAGCACACTGTCATTATCAACAGACACACACACACAGTCACACACCTCCTGTTGTCCTGCAGGCGCCACCCACCATATTGCTCTTTCTCTTTCCATCCCCCGCAACCCAGTTCCTCTGCAATGTTTGTTTGCGGGAATTAAATTTAAAGTATGCCAACGATTTGCTTGTCCTTCTCCACCCACTCTTCTTCGCTTTTTCGCCCCACTGTTGCGCGCATTTCGTCCTGGCGACCCATATGTGTATGTATGTATGTATGTCCTTGTGTTCACGTGTATGTTTGTCAAAGCGTAAACAATTGCGAATAAAACAAGCAGCAAAAAAAAGGAAAAACTACAGCAAAAATAGCAACAAAAAGAGGCAAGAGAAATAATGAAACGAAAACAGAACAAGAATACACACACACAAAAGTACAAAAAAAAAGGAATACCGTGTAGCAGTTGAACAACACACGACATTTGCAGTGTGCGAGTGTGCGAAAAAATCGATTGTGTGCCATCAAAAAGTGCATATATAGGCAACCCATATTCTCATATATATCCGCCAACCCCTCATCCCCCGCAGCACAACCAACCTGCCCCCGTTGTGCAACATAATGTGGCAGCAACGATTTTCAATTAACATCAAACAATCGCTTAACGTTTAACATCCGCCATTGCAATCGCAATATCCCGTTATACAGATTGATTCTCTTTCATTCGCGCCATCCCTTTCGCACACCCAGCAGGGTCGGTGGGGGGCAGGGTATAGGGTTTTAGGTGGTAGGGAGCTCGGATGGCTCTTAATTAATCTACGTGCGCCATTGTCAAAAGGCTGAATAGAAATCAAGGTTTATGTAATCCGCCAGGCCAGGCGATACAAAAATGAAAAACAATAGAAATCGAAGAGAGGGAAGCAAACAAAGCGAACGCAAAAAAAAAACGGTTTAATTCTAGCAATCCAAAGTATTCACAGCTGTTATCGATATCTAAATTGATATTTCCTCATTTCCGTTCCAAGAAATGCAAATCTTGCGACATCAAATCTTCCGGAAAAGTCAAGAAAGGAAAAGGAAGCATATTTTCTATTTGAACTGCCATTGAAATCATTTTCAGGCATGGCTTGTGATTTAGGTCGACTTTAAAATCAATAAATAAGTGTGTTAAATGTTTGTTGGAAGATAACATCTTGAAGATTGAGCAAAAGTGGCCGCAAGTATAGAACAAAATATTTTAAAGCTGCCGATTTGCATATTTTGTACAACTTTACTTACAAGTGATTTCAAATCATCAGGGATTTGTGTATGCTCTTAAAAAAACATGAAATAGAACTTGACCAAAAATGTATTGTGCGTGTAACAGAACCTCGGGGAGCACTTAGGATACAGAACAGAGAGTAGAACATATTGTAATTGAAGCTCTCAACTTGTTTCCATCCGTTTTAATTAGATCTCCCTTTCCCATTCTCTCCCTCATTGCAGCAAATATTTCGACCACTGTTAACCTAGTTTCACATCTCAAAAATAAACCAAACAACAAGGACGAGCTCAGACCAGCACTGGCTCCTCTGTCTTCGATTACGCACAGCTCTACCAGTATCTAGAGAATAACGAGTAAAGGCGACCAAGGACTCGAGGGAAGAGAATCGCCTGGGGCAGAGGAAGAAGCCAATCCCCACACTTTTCGGTTCTCCTCGGACCAGGATCATCACCTCCCCCATCCCGACCCCGGCACTACCTTCCCGCTGAACCATACACTCTGCCCACTATCCACTATTCGCCACCACCACACTCTGTGCACCCAACTATTTGGCCAACCATTAATCCTTGGGCGAGACCAGAGCAGCCCCATCGCATAACTGTGGATAGCAGAGCAGCCGGAGCACGAGGACGACTCATGTTACAAAAATGAAAAAGTTCACATTCAAAGGAGTTCTAGATGGATTTCGACAAAGCGTTCAGCCCCAAGCCACACGACAGGAGCAGGAGATCCAGGAGCAACTCAAGGCCGATCACTTTACGTTAAAGAAAGTAAGTCAAGCATAAACGATAAATGAGATGAGATACGAGTTGAAAGTGAACGTAATCGAAAGGCATCTGTTGCAGCTAGCGGGTGTTTTATTTGGTAGCTGAATTGATTTTAATCTATCATAAGACACACGCGGCTATAACCGATGTCTAAATGCTTCAAATCGATAATAACATTAAAAGTAGAAGTTTATATAATACTAAGTCATACGAGTTAGCGTGATTAGTACGTTTAACCCAATTTCTTTATTTTCTCGCAGACCTTTCGCCATGGCTTTCCATACTCGCCCACATCCTTCGCCTTCGATCCAGTACAAAAGCTACTAGCGATTGGCGACAAATCGGGCTACATTCGCATGTGAGTGTGACTTGAATACAAAGTTTCCCTCATTATTTATTAATCTCATCTTTCCTATATGAACTAATTGCAGTTTGGGACGACCTGGCGTCGATGCCCATGCCAAACACGAGGGCGAATCCGAGTGCGCCGTGCTCTTTGCCCAGTTCCTGGTCAACGAGGGCGCCTTGGTCACCGTCACCGCCGATGACACCATTCACTTGTGGAGCATTCGCCAAAAGACACCGCGCATTGTGCAGAGTCTGAAATTTCAGAGGGAGCGGTAAGTTCAAGCTCATCAAGTCAGTTCATTTAGGTTTGGTCTTATTTGGATATCACGATATCTTAATACTGCCGTGAATAAAACGGGTTATCACCTTGGCTAATTCCCAACATATTCCAACATATGTATATCCACCGATGACATAATCTCCATCTCTCTTGCAGCGTGACTTGCATACACCTGCCTGTGGGCAGCAAATGGCTGTATGTGGGCACCGAGAAGGGAAACATACACGTTGTTCACATAGATACATTTGCACTTAGTGGTTATATTATTAACTGGAATAAAGCAATTGAAGTGTAAGTCCAATTACTCCCTTAGTCACCTGAACCCACCGCATTAAGCGCTAATCACGGGTTTAAACCAATTGCAGGGTTAGAACTAGTCATCCAGGTGCTGTGATTGCGTTATGTGATAATCCATTGGATGCAAACAAGGTGAGTCCTTTGCTTGTTTGTTTGAGGAAAATTAAGATTTCACTGCCCTTAATCTTAATACATATATTGTTTTTATATTCGATAACTGATGAGATTCTTTCCGCACAGTTGCTTATTGCATTTGAGTGCGGGCTGCTTGTGCTGTGGGATCTGAAGGCGAAATGCGCTGAGCTGCGATGGCAGGCGGCCGAGGCCGTCAAGTCCCTGGCCTGGCACTACGAGGGCAAGTATTTTGTGTCCTCGCACACGGATGGCTCCATTTGCTCCTGGCCCACGAAGCCGCAGGCTAAGCCGCAGTCGCAGGTCTGTCCGCATGGTAAGTTGCATAGCCATTATCCGTATTATATATATATATAATATATTTGATTCGGTTTCTGTATGCTTCAGCTAAAATCAACAAGGATGGCAATGCGGAGAAGTGCAAGCCGATATATAAAGTTGACTTGAAGTCCAGCGCAACTGGGTGAATAATAAGCACTAAGCACTGTCAAATCATTTGTTTACTATTAGGCTTTATTTATATTACACGGAGATAGCTGAACAACCTAGGGCGTTATCTTTATTTTGGAACAATAACCATAAAGCAATTTTACAATAATATTTCAACAATAAGACTCATTGCGCTGCCGACGGCCCGATAAAAGAAATGAATAATGATATCTTGACTCATTTAAAATATATAATCTTTTTATTTGCCCGCCGTAGGGAAACCTTCACCATTTTCTCGGGCGGCATGCCCTCGGAGAAGGGCTCCAAGTCCAACTGCATCACGGTGATGGTGGGCAAGGCCACCACGGTGCTGGAGATGGAGCACGCCGTTTGCGATTTCATTACACTCTGCGAGAATCCCTGGCCCTGCGGTATGTTTTAAATAACATTTAGATCGACAGAGATATTGTGTGATATGTAATGTGAAATAATTTACTTACTTGGTTTTTGTTTGCCTTTACAGAGACCCAGGAGCCGTATGCTATTGCCGTGCTGTTGCAATACGACTTAGTATTAATAGACTTATTAACACCCGGTTTTCCATGTTTTGAATCGCCTTATCCAATGGACTTACACGAATCACCTGTTACATGTTGCACATATTTAACCGATTGCCCATCGGATTTGGTTCCTGCTTTCTATTCAGTAAGTTTAGCATGCCCCCAATTTTCGTCAATAACCTTCTATTGATTCAATTAAACCTGTGCTTTAGGTTGGTCGCACAACGACAAGTAAAAAGAGCTGCTTCTCGGAGCGCGAATGGCCGATATCCGGTGGCGAGTGGTCGCCGGCGTCGTGCAGCTATTCGGAGATCGTGATCACCGGACACCAGGACGGCAGCCTCAAGTTCTGGGACTCCGGTGCCGGCACGCTGCAGATCCTCTATAAGCTGAAGACAGCCAAGATGTTCGAGAAGCCGCGCTCCCACGTCGCCCACTCGCATCCGGAAAGCGACAATCCGCTGGCGGTGCACCTCATCTTCCTTTGCTCGGAATCGCGACGCCTGTGTGTGGCCGGCGCCATGGGACAGGTGATGCTCTTCAAGTTCCGCAAAGTGGAGTCCACGTCGGAGGTACTGGTGCTGGAGATACCCATACTCTATGAGAATTTTGATGACATTTATGGGACAAGTCCCGAGTGCGATTTTCTAACGGGCCATCAAGTGCAGAAGGCTGAGTCGAGTGATTCGGATAAGGTAATGATAGCTTGTGGATGTTGTTCCTTCCCAAGTAACCTGCTGATTTCTCGATATTCCACATTATACCTATTACAGACGGCCGAGTGTTCGCTGAAGGTGCGCAATGGGGCGCAACGCAAGCCGCCGGGCTTCCAGTCGCAGCTGGTCTGCCTCACCACCGGACCCAATCGCCGGAACGTGCAGGTCACCTCGCTGTGCATCAGCTCCAGTTACGGCCTGTAAGTAGCATAGCTGCTGCCACCCATCCAACCATCCAGCTAGCCAGCCAGCCAACCGTTCATCCCATTAATCCCATCATCCCCGAGACACTCGCTTCAATCCATCCGATCATCCAGCAATCCATCTGCCCATCGATCCAGCCACACACGTACACACACCACCACCAAAAGCCCCAAGCAGCTCCCAGCCGCCAACAATAACCAGCCCAGAGCAAAGCCACCCAACTACCCACCAGACAAAGGACACAGGAAAGCGGACTTAAAAGATACTAGCTCCCTGAACCCTGCCCCCAAAAAAAAAAAAACAAAAAAAAAAATGTACTTAGACCGTAGTCTAGTTTGTATTCGTAAATGCATGACGTTCTCTGAGAAAAGCGCCTGAGACGTAGCCGCGAACGCTCGACGAGTGTTCTAGCCTGCCCAAAAAACCTGATAACCCCTGCCACGCCCCCTTTCCACTTGCCTACGCCTCTGCCCCGCCCCCAAGGTGCACCGCTTTTGTTGAATTTGTTTGCGTTGTGTATTCCGTAGTATGCAACAGTTGCAAGCAGACCGAAAAAAAACCAAATCAACGTCCCTTGGTAATTTCAAGCACCTAAAGCAGAAGTTCTGGACAGATTTGTGACCCATTGACCTTTTGTCTTTCCGGATCTAGAAACCGATTCCCAAATCCACCGCCAGACTGGCTAAAAAGCGACGTACTCATGACTGAACCCGAACCCGGACGGATTCGTATTTTAGTGCCTGGTGTGTGCGCGTGTGTGAGAGTGATGATGCGCATCAAAATAATTCATTTGTCTTTCAGTTTTCGTTTTAAGGGTTTCGTATTTGCGTTTCGGTATTTAATATTGTTATTTTTTTCTGTAATAATTTGCTTTCGAGTTTCGTTTACGTACTATTGCTAATTAGTATTTTGGTATTCTTTAAATTATTTTACTTTAGCTAAGCACTGTAGTTTGCTTTCGTATTTATTTTTCTTAAGCACTTTTCTTATGCTAATTTTTTTAGTACTTTCAAAATATCTTAAATATTAAAAAACCATAATTTAATAGAGTAAAAAAATAGTAAAACTTAATTGCATAATATGTAGTATTTTCTGATGAGAAGTTTAAATTAATGAAATTTTTGGTATTTCAGACAGCTACTTTATATTTTTCAATTATTTTTACTTATGTATTTTGTTTTTATTTGTATTACCTTGGTATACGTTGCATTATCTAAATTAAGTTATTATCCTGATGACGAATAGTTTCCTCGCATTTGTTTTGTGACGTTGATTTGTATGCAGTTGATTTTGGAAATATATATGAATATTTTCTGTTTTTAGAATGGCTTATGGTACCGAATATGGACTTGTCATAATTGATATAATCCAAAAAATTTGCCTATTGAGTGTTGCATGCCCCGATCTGTATGGCGCACATGATCCTTACTCGCGAACACCAAAAAGTCCAAAACGTATTGAAAACAAAGAGGAGCAAAGCCGATCGCCCAGCTCAGATCAGGTAAGTGCCCTCGCTCTCTCTCTCTTTCTCTCTCTCTCTCTGTCTGTCAGTCTCTCTGTCTCTCTCTGGCACCGAGACCAAGTTTATAACCGAATCGCAGTGAACCGCGCGTACAAACATACACTCGAATCCATAACGAAAGTACACAGACAGACCATATAATTCAAATGCGCCATTGATTTGAATTGGAACACAGCCACACTAACAACACAGACACCCCAGATCATTTGAATTCGCAATTGATTTGAACTGAAACACAGCAACACTGAGAACACAGACAGACCGAAATGTATGCTATACTATTCACGCCGACCAACAAGTGCTCATTTGAACATGTTACATACTCAATATTTTTCTAAACATCTTACATATACATATTTGAACTTTATATGCATACCGATATTTACTTATTACATAACGAACGAAATTTTAATTACGTATCACATACTAACAAATATACCAAATTGATATATACATTATATAATCTATATATATATATATATATATTTAAACATACTCGTATGTATGAGCTAACTTTTAAAAATTGTAGCAAATGAAACTTTTGTTTTGGTTTGTGTTTTTTGTTTTCGTTTTCCCTTTAGTTAACCTATCGCTCTCTCTGTCTCGCTGTCACCTTATTGCATTTTTGTGGCATTTTTTATATCAATCTGATGGAATTACCTCACCAGTACTTAGACCCCAGTCCATATATATATATTACACACACCCACATGCAAGCAAGCAAGCAAATATAACCAAAATGTTTAGCTGAATATCTAAAAAGATGCGAAACTGTAGCTTTAGTTTAGCTTGGTAGTTGCTATAAGGTATTTTTTCGATGTACTATAGCTAGCCCGTTTTCAGCGAATAACCATCCCTCTCTAACTGAAGATCACACTGATATAGTTCTCTCTTTATTGGACCCCCAAGTAACGATATCGATTTGGCTATCATTAATTCTTCGGTTACCTTAAATTTAGTATTTTACGGTCAAGTAAAGTGTGGCCATCCTTTTCTCTCTCCTATATCTATCTCTGTCTCCGTTTCCAAGCTTATTTCTATCTCTGTCTCTAAGCTAAAGTACTAAATGCAGCATGGTAAAAGTCATATTAACGTATTGGTTTAATTTTTGTTTAGTTTGTTTGTGTTTTGCACGAAGCTTGCCTACGATATGATGAAAATTTAATTGATTTGGATGGATTGGATTGGTGTCTTTTCTGTTTTGATTGCCACGCTAAAGACCATCGCATAGACACGATTGATCGCTTTGATTGTTGTACATGTACATGTGTGGTATGATTCGATGCCGATACGATCCTATTTCATTCGATTACCTCCGATTCGATTCAGGTCGATTTGAGTTGATTTGATCTGAGTTTTGCCTGAAAAATAAGTGCCTAGCGAACACCCAAGAAACAATTACAATCGAAACAACATGAACAACAGCGACAACATAAATATGTTTCTCCTCCTCTCTCTGCCTCTATGTCTGTCTCTCTTTCTCTGTGTTTGTGTACCAACTTATTGATTGAATAATTGACGAAGTGTATGTGTGCGATCTTTTTACTTTGTCACCTTTCTTCAGAACACCTTTTGTAACATAACCAACAATCAAACCACCCACCACCACCAATGCAGCTAACAAATTATTCAATGTTTGATATACATTTATTTATTACCTAATTCGAATTGATAATTGATCGTAGTTCATTTTATTACATTTTAAATTCTAAATCTAAGCTTATCTGAAGCAATAAAATCGTTGTATTGCCTGTGCGTGTGTGTGTTTGTGTTTGAGTTTTGCCAATGCGTATGTGAATGTGTGTGTGTGGTGTACACACTCACTCCTAGCATCAAACTGCTATACGCCTAAAGTATATCAGCTAACTAAGTCGTTGCCTAAAGTTAAACCCCTATCCGATGTTTGTTAACCCACAAGAAAACCAAACGAATCCATAACAAGTTTAAATTGTAAATTGTTGATACAATATTCCCCCCGTTCCCCCTTAGCTACCCAATAACCCCGTTTAAGCTCTGTTTATCCTTGTATAAAAAAGTACATCCCCAACATATTCCAAAGAAAAACTGGAGCAAACCAAAAACGCAAATAAGCAGCAACAAGAATGCGCAGCTTCCATCCCCCAAAATGGTATAAATATGTATGTGGGGGAAAACTGCGAAATGCCATTGCAAAAGCATGCCAAAATTTATATTCCATCCTCCCTCATTCACAAATTTTTCACTTTTCCGCGCTTTTTGTGACCTACTTCAATCTGCTGTGTTTAAACACCCTCAATTGGAAACTATTCGTTTGAGAGTCACAGGGTTGCATTGAAAGCCAGCCAATGTAAATTCTACCAATGACTTAAAGCATCATGTATAAACTATATTTGAATAATATTAAGGAAATTAGAAAGATTCAATTATATTGAATTAATCATAACCCCTTGTCATTAACAATCATTTTAAACAACCTTGTACCATATTTTCTTTCGTATATTCACCTCACTTTTCGCCTTTACTTGTTGCTGCTATATTTTTGCATCTTTGGGCTTGCTGATCAAAGAAAAGAGAACAAATTAAACAGAAACCAAAACAAAAACCTACAAAAGAAACAAAAAAAAAACCCAGTAACCCAAAAAGAAGTGAATGTTAACCCCTTAATCTCCATAAAGCCCTCTAAATTCCCTGGTCCGTCGATATCGACCACTACTACTTTTCTTATTGTTGCCTAAAAGAACAGAAAGAAAAACGAAAATTAAAACTCTGCACCCTACCCCTCAAAAATCCCGATCTTCATCTAGCTGAACGACACGACCAGTCCGGATAGTCCGTCGCTCGAATTTGTACCGGAGGCTGGCGAAACATCGGCCCACGACGGCGTGGCGACGGCAACAAGCTCGCGTCCCAGTTCACCGGACCCGGTGGTGAACAGTGCTCGTGAAACGCTGCTCAGCGGATCAGCAGCGACAACGGCGGCTGCGGCAGCATCCGTCATGATGGCCAAGAGTCCCCAGCGGGATGATGCAGCTCCCAAGGAGCTGCAGGACAGACGGAAGTCCATGTCCTGGAAAACGTTCAATTTGAAGCGTCAATTATCGAAAGTCAATATGAAGATCGGCGGCCTGAATGTCAATACCGATATGGAGTCGCTGAAGAATAGCTCCATTTTCTACACGCCCAAGGAGGTGTCACCGGAGGCTGCTACGCCACCGGCGACAGAAGAGGAGGCAACGCCAGAGGGCAAGGAGGACGAGTCCCTGGATGATGCCGAAACGGCGACCAACGCGGGAGCAGCAGCTGCATCACCATCGCCGGCAGTTCGTGGCAAATTTCGCTCCTCCACCACGGATTCGCCTGATGAGGGCGCCAGCAGTAGCACCGCCAGCGGCATTCGTCGCGTGGACTTTGAACAGCCGGCTGGGTTCGAGGTGGAGCGCCCAAACAACCTGCCACTGGCGGATGCACCAGCTCCACTGAAGCCCGCCCGTCAAAAGTTCAAGGAAAAGTCGCGCGATCAGCGACTGTTATCCGTTCCGAATATTAAGTATCAGCCGCGAGATTCGCGTGGCGGTGCTCGAAACCTCAAGAATGATGTGTCACCGCTGATGGGCGTTGGTGGTGGTGGTGGTGGAGGAGGCGTGGCCGGCGCCAGCAGCGGCCTTGGAGGAAGCGTCGCTGGAGGCAAGAAGATACGTAAGTATGGCCCCAGCGAAAGGATCACCCTCCATCTTATCCAAAATAACAAACAAAAAGAGCGCTTTAAATATCTAAACGGCAGAAGTTTAACCCCCTTAACCATAAAAAAGAAAATTTATGTGCAGAGCGAGCGAGCGAGTTCTTTCCTGAGTGGTCGCAAGGCAGGCAGACAGATTGTAAATCACGAATCCGAATCGGATCCGAAATTTCGTCCTCGTTATTGAGATTTTACTGCGTTTATGCGAGGGAGTTAGTGGATTATGTGTATATTAATATTACAGAACTTATCGGTGGCGCCCGAATAGGGACTATGAACCTAGATAAGTTCGAAGTTTTTAGGTAAGGCACGTAAGGTTTTTACGTTTGGTGACCTAAAATATTCTTTTCCAGAGACTGCATGACAATATTATTAAGCCTGTGAAACCTATAGTTAATGATCCAGAGAGATCAAACTAAACAATAACATTGAGAAACGCATAAACGCAGTACATCCGCTCTCGACGTCGCAAGTGATTTAATGTCTTTCTCTTCGTTTCTCTAAACCCTTTCTCCCACCCAGTCCCCTCTCACTGTTTCTCTCCTCCTCGAACATCGGCGTTCTGTCGTCGTTTCTGTTTGGGTTTATCACTTTCTCGTTTCAGTTTTGTGTTGTGCCTTTGCTTTACGTTGCTTTTAGTTGCTGCAAGCTGTAGAAAATAGCTAAAAGAAATGAGATACTACTGTATACTTAGCACCCCTGCTCCTTTGTCCAAGCGCCTGTTTCCAAAACCCTGACCCTATCAATAACGCAGCTAGAGATGTGCATATTCCAATACCGGATATAGAGATGAGAACCGAACGATAATCAAAATTCCGATGATGCTTTATTTTGTTGATTTTTGAAACGGAAACAAAAACCAAAATTGCATTTTGTGTATAGAGCATACTTTGTAGAGAGTTAGCTAATTTAAACAACAACCAAAATCCAGTAAAACGTGACAATAAAATAATGATGTAAAAAACAATACAAAATAAAACACTTGAGAAACAATTTACAACAACAATGTGATGCGATTACAACAGCAACTAACAACAAAATCACATACGCACCCAACCTAAACAATTACAACAACTATGTAGAAAACAAAAACTTTACAAAAAGTACAAATTTTTGCCAAAAATTTCTTATCTATGCTTCTTCTTCTCCTCAATACCTAGGCAACGGATGCAGAAGAGCTGCAATACAACTGCCTGTATGTGATTGTGTGGAAGTTCTTTGGTAAATCATTTAACAACCACCACCACCATCATCACTACCACTACTCACCAGTCACTAAAAACAAAACACAAGAACAACAACCACTAACAAGCACCATCACACCCACATAAAACATGTAACTATAAAGCTCTGAAATTACTTACTACTCAGTATGCAAGAAAACACGATATATTTATACATTTTAAGCTAAGAGATCAATGTAAAGCGGGTGCTGTATGTCGAACAGAAAACACCACACAAAGTTTCACACATCACCACAATTCACTAAACCACAACACCACACACTCTATGTATGCAATGTGCAAAAAGAAAGTGCATTTTTAAAAATATTATCCGAAATCGAAAACCTCAAAAACGAAATGTTGATCGTTGTACGTTGGCCACTGTGACCTGTGCTAGTTTGTAAGTTCACCACTCGAACGCACACCACACACACAGCCAAAGACACTGATAGAAAAGTCCGTAAGCATTTCAAGAAGGTTACACTTAATTGCCGTCTGGTCTGTTTTCTGGTTGCAATTTGTTGATCGATGCCAATTTGAACTCATCGTGCTGACAAAGTTTGTTAGAGAGCTTAGCCTCAACTGTTGTGCTCCCATCGATGATTTCAGCCCCAATTCTTGGTCCCCCCAATGTCCCAATGCCCCTGGTTGTCTTTTTCTGCTATCGATGGCCCTAACTCTTGCTATCGATAACTTACGTTACGATTTTTACGATTTTATCTTCGTTCATATCCAAATAATATTCGTTTCTATTTTTCCATTGAATGTGTGTTTTGGCTATCGATAAGCAAATTTACCGTTGCCTTTATTTTCATTTTAAATTTTGCTTAGCGCTTTACCCAACCTCACAATATCTCACTTGTACATATCTACAATACCAACCAAAACAAGATGTTGCAAAACCGATGAAGAGAAATCAATTTAATAAGCTACAACATATATAGATATATATATGTGTATATATACATAACTAAAAACTTTTATATCGATTGTTCATATGTAATAACAGCTAATATATACGCCCGCATAGCCACATGTCTACCTCTCGTTCTAACCCGAGACCCACCAACGTTTATTCGCTCTATATATCTGTCTAATCTCTCTCTCTCTCTCTTTCTGCTCGCTCGTATTGTTTGTACTTACATCTCAAATCATAACATATGTTTTCCAAAGTATTTTAATCAATTGTTATTCTTGCTATGATCACCTAATAATTATTATCGTGTTCTCGTGTTTTGATTGTATCCTATGTTTATCACTGTCAATCAATGTCACCCACCCACCACCACTGCAACGACGCCTCCGTTTCTCGCTGTGTACTCGTATTTGTGTTGTGATCGAATACTCGATTATTCGATACCGTTTTCCTAAAGGAATATTAAATGTAAACACATATAACTTGCACTGATTACCAACATCAAATTGTCATCCAACGCCTCTTGTTTGTTATGCACCACAAAAAGAACCGATTAACGACAAACGATTCACGATCAGCGGACAATACTGTAAATTGATCAAACTACAGTAATCGCTTGCTAGTGAGGACGAATTACACTTATTTTTTAATTTTATTTAAATACACTCATGCTTATGTATCTTTAATTTTTCTTACCTAGAAAAGCTTTGTGTCAAATAAGAAACGAGTTAAAAAGACTGATTTTCTAATTAAATGGAAAAGTAAGTTTTTGATTTCAATATAATTTCAACACCAACAGCTTTAAAAACAACGACGTAAAACAAGTTTTATTTACATACTTCAATGCTTTTTATTCAAAAAATAGTTTTGTTTGGTTTTAAAAACAAATTGGTTTTATGAAACACATTTTTAGTGATTAATTAGAAAGGCGTTGAATTCTGTAGAATGGTTGGCAATTGTTCAAACTCATCAGATTAAAACATTTTGGATGGGAATAAGGATAAATGTTAAGGCTAAAAATTAAACTTCACAACTATAAAGTAAAAATTAGATTTAGTTGATTATCTAACTTTGAAAGTTAGCCAGCCTTCACTGTACATAAGCTCACTGAAATTTGTCTTTGTTTGCACACTAGTTTCGCTAACCCTTTTGTTGAGTGTCTCTGAAAAGTATGCAACACTCGCATCACAACGCGCACACCAACACAGATCACACCTACACAACCACACCCACTCGGCACAAAAATAGAACAACAGAGAAATTGCAAAAAAAAAAACCGGAAACAAAACTCGAAAAAGAAACCAAACCAACGAAATGTGAAAGAGATGGCCATTCAATCATTTAGTGCATTTATCTCTCTGTCTCTCTCTCTGTCTTTCTCTCTATCTATCTCTCTCTCTATCTCTGACTATGTGTGTGAATCTCTCTATCTCTCTCTCCCATGTCTCCCACAATTATTGTTTATGTATATTTTGCAATTGCTCAGATCAACGGCAGCGGAGTTGCAACTGCAGCACCGCAGCAACAGCAGCAGCAACAGTTGCAGCAGTCACAGCAACAACAGCAGCAGCAGCTACAGCAGCAACAGCAGCAGCAACAACAGCAGCAGCAGCAACAACAATCGTTAGGTGGTGATCCTGGTGATCCTGCAACATCGACGTCAGCGGGAGCAGCAACATTGGCGGGATCCTCCATTTACGGTGCAGACGATGCAGGTGCGGGTGTTGCTAGTGGCGGTGTTGGTGTTGGTGGTATTAGCAGTGCGATTAGCGGTGGATTTGGTGGTGCGGCTGAGCCGCAACAGCAGCAACAGGTGTCGCAACAGTTGCATCAGTTACAGCAGCTACAGCAGCAATCGCAGCAGCAGCAATCGTTTGAGGCGTCTTGTGATCCATGGGGCGGCGAGTGCGGCGGTGGTGGTGCTGGCGGCAGCGGCGGCGGCGGTGGTGCAAGCGGTGGTGGTGGTGCTAGCGGTGCAGGTGCGCAACAACATCAATATCAGCATCCGCATCCGTATCCGCATCCGCATCCGTATCCGCATCAAACATCCGTTATACAGCAACAGCAGTCAGTGACATCGTACGAATCCCTAAAAAAGTCCAAATCACAAGGTGGGAGCACAACAGAGCACTACAGTAAACAACAGCTAACAGCAACCACTACAACAACTACAACAACAATAGCAACCAATTATAACAGCAAGCAATACAAGCAACAACAACAGCAAAAACAACAACCTAAACAGCAACCAACCAAATAATCAGATTGCACCTCTAGTCATGAAAAACAAATTGCATATTTTTTTTACCAGTATACCACGCACACACACACAAACACACTTTAAGTGCAGTTGAACTTCTCTATCGCGACCAACGAGTGTTTTTGACAGAGTAGCATATATGCATATGCGGGCAATAATCTGCAATGCAATGGCAGTTTAGAAGTTCGACTGTGTCTCTGTCTGTCTCTTTCTTTCTCGCGCACACGGTCACACCGCATACGCACACAACCAAGCAAACGCACACGCACTCACACACGCACACATGAATATGGACAGCAGACGATGCACGTTGCTTGTGGCCCCGCCCCCTTCCTCTGTATATGTGCGTGTCTGTCTGCGTATTTTGGTGTGTGTGTGTGTGCGTGTCAAATTTGAAATTTTTGGAAATTTTTGGTATATTCCGTTTTGATTATATTTATGTTTCAGTATATATATATATACATTTGTTTCATGGGGTTTTTGTGAGGGGGGCGATGGCTGGAGCTGTCTGTCTCTTTTTCTCGCTCGTTCGCTCGCTCGCTCGCTCTCTATTTCTCTCTCTCTCTGTCTTTCTCTAGCCCTAGAAAACAATCTAGTTATAACAGTGCATATGAATATGTTCTCTCGATCTATCTCGCTCGCTCGTTCGCTCTCTGCTCGCTGTCTCTTTTTTCCTTACTCCTACTATCTCACTTTATACTCTACCTCTTGCTACTGTCTCCCACTATGTCTGTCTCTTTCGCTCTGTGACACTTTCTCTCTCTATACTCTCTTTCGGTATTTGTTCTTGCATTTGAAACCGAATAACTAAACGAAGAATAAGACTTACCGGATTTCTATAAAGATAAAGAGTACAACAAGATCTGATTTTGTATTGGCAAAAAAATTAAACTTACGCATAGTCCTCACACACACGCACACTAACACACCCACACACACATCCATACAAAAACGCCTAGCTAAGCACACATGCAAGCAACTTTCACTCGTACTTTTTTTTGAGATATTTTTTCTTTTACCTAGTCAACGCGCCTGCTGCTTTCAAAATTGCACTCACAGCAAGAAAGTTAGAAAACTCCGTTTAAAACTTACTCGGAAAATAGTACAAAAACAATTAATATAACAAAATAACAGTCGCTCGCAGGTACATATTCAAAATGCCAAAACTGAGATACAGAGGTGGTCAAAAGTATTTACACAACGAGCTTTTTTTTCAATTAGTTGACAATTGAAAAAAAAGCTCGTTGTGTAAATACTTTTGACCACCTCTGTATAATGTCTTCCATGCCTCAAAATTAACATTTCTTAATCGCTGAAAAATGATTTAAAAAGTTTTAAATGTAAACTGAAAACGTAAACTTTTTTTTTGCAAAAATACTTAATTAATATGTCTACAAATATTATTTGAAACACTTAAATTCTGCGAGCGGCTGAAAGCAACACATTCACATAAAAATCACACAGATCAATTAACAACAATTAGGCAGCCTAGCGGTACTTGTACTTTAGTGTTGTGCAGCTCAAAAAAACATAAACAAAACTTAGAGCAAAATCGCAATTGCAATTAGATAATAAAGAAAATTCGATTAAATATCTAAGCAATAGTTTTGCCTACTACCGCCCGCCGCTTTTACTCTCTCTCTCTCTCTCTATCTATCTATCTCTATCTCTCTTTATCACTCTATCTCTCTCTATTTCTGTATCCGCCTGTCTCTTTTCACAATATTTATGAACGTATGTAACGATTTTAATGTAACTCGTTTATTTATCTCTTTCTTCTATCTATGGCATACAATCCATCAAAAACAAAAAACCAAAATCACTTTCTGATTCCCAAAACCAAACCCGAATAAATTACAGATAAATTGGATGGAACTTTCTCAAGATCCAGATCATCGTCAATGTCCAGCATTGATATGTCTTCCTCTGAATCTGTTACCTGTTTAGCTTTTATCGAGAGTTATGCAAAACGAAATGGTAAGACTGATCGGTGATTGGATAATATCGTCCAAGTGGTATATATTTAACATTGTTTTTACCTAGATATTTTGACACTTGTTCCTACTTTGTGGATTGGAACTAGTTTCGGTTCGATACTGACATTGTTCATCACCATGCCCGAGCGAGATGTGCGCAAATCTCAGCCAGTATTGATAACAATAAATGGTAAGTGATAAAGCCACGCACATAAATGAATACATTTATATAAGATTTTTAAATATCTTCTCCTTTTCAGGTGGCCCCGTGGTACGACTCAAAGGATCCATAACTTCCATGTCTTTTTTAGACTCATACGGTTCGATCATACCCTATACGTTTGAGACCTGGCGTGACGAGAAGAGGGACAACAAAGACCGTAAGCATCTCCACTTCATACCCCTTTGATCTGATGCACTCGACTAATCCATATATATATCAAATATGATCCAAAGGCACACCCACAAAGAGCAGCAGCCGCACCAGTCCCACATTCACACCGACAACTGCCAATACATTATCAAACACTTCAGTCGCGGGTGGTGCGTCCGCAGGCGGAGGAGCTGGCGGCGGTGGTGGTGCCGGCGGTGGTGCGGCCAGCGGTGGTGCAGCCGCAGGTGGGCCAGCCGGCGGTGGCGGTGGTGCCGGAGCAGGATCGGCGGCTGGAGCGGCCAGCGGCAGTGGAAGCGGTGTCACCAGCGGCGGGGGGATGAGCAGCAGCAGCGCCAGCAGCAGCGGCATCAGCGGAAGTGTGAGCACCGGCCTGGAAACTCTCACCGATCGACAATACATCGTTATCGCAAGCGAGAAGCAAACAAAAGTCTTCGATGTCGCCAACCAGTGCTGCATCAACCGCATACAATTATCGGAAATGGATTTTGCAGTCAAGGCAGAAACTATCACGATGAAAGGTGACTTTGAGACTTTAAGATATAATAACCTTGTTATATTTTCATTTTATTTTTGGAGCAAGAAAATCATGATCAACGTTCCCTTCATTCCAGATGGCTCTTGCTTAGCAACCTATCTTTCGAATGGCCATCTAATGGTACATAGTCTTCCTAGTCTAAAACTGTTATTGGATACTGATTTCTTACCACTTATGGAACTAAGGTGAGTCGTACACTTATAATGTATTCTAACCTTTTTCACGGCTAATGGTTCCATTGTCTACTTAGTTTTCAAACAAAATGTAAACAGGGAATTGTGGATCCAATGCTTTCGATATGGGGTCAACAGATCATTGTTCATGAAGATACAACTCAGTAAGTCCTAAGCTAAAATATTTTTATTTCCACCTTTTACTAATCTTGTTCCATTCCACAGAATATCAAAAATATTTTGCTTTAGTCATAAAGGTCATGGATTGTACATGGCATCGCCCACCGAAATTCAAAAATTCACGATATCATCGGAATTTTGGTAAACCAAAACATACATAAATCATTGTACTTTAAACATTGCATATTAATTTGTAAATCTTCCCCTATTCAAGTCAATTTATTTTGGAGATGATGGGTGAACTATATACGGTACACGAAATGCCCGAACAGCCGAAGGAGGGTTTCTTCAAGGGTCTATTTGGTGGTGGCGCCAAACTCCTGGATCGCGAGGAGCTATGTGAGTAGATCTGCATCATCTGCATGTGTTCCCATCAATAATTTCAATAATACGTACGATCCCTATCCCTGCAGTTGGCGAGCAGAGCGGGAAACCGAATCGATCGGTGGCACGGCACATACCCGGCCCCAATTTGGAGCAGCTCGGCCAGAGGGCTTCCACCGCCGCATCGGAGATCAGCCGGGCTCACCAGCTGGCCATGGAGCGCGGCGAGAAGCTAAATTTACTGGAGGAGCGCGCCGAGCGCATGGCCAACACTGCTCAAGATTTCAGCGGCACTGCGCATCAATTAATGCTTAAATATAAAGACAAGAAGTGGTATCAGTTGTAAAATATCTATTTTAGGAGCCAATTCTACCACAGTTATTGTAATATTGCTTTTATAACACTTTCTACTACATTACGAGTAAAGTACACTTATTTAATTTCTGTTTTCAAGTCGTCACGTTATTTACAAAAACCGAAAACCAACAAAAAAAAACAACAAAAACCAAAAATTCACAAAAACAAAAAAACTGAAAGAGAAAAACCAACCAAAAAAAACTGTTTTTAATAAAAATATATAGACCAAAAAACAAGCACTGTGGAGTCTTAATGTATTAATGATTATTATGGGATATTGAAGTATTTTAAATTTAATTTATCTGTTTCACATGTTTTTTGTGAAGTACGTAATAGTGCTGCTTTCCATCGTTATTTTTATAAAATAACAACAACTCTGCGTAGACTTCAGAGTCAGATTCGAACTTAACAGCAGCACACGAGTGAAAAGTGTTTCCTGTTCCCCATTTGAATTATACGCGCACAGCAGTGTTGAAAATCGCCGCAGAGTCGCCAAGACAATTTCCATACGATAGTTTAGCAGTGCGCCACGGAAAAGTATCGTTTCTCGTTCATACCTATCTCAGCGTATCGTACCACGATATCAGGTGGCAGTGTTTGTTCGAACCTATCGGGCCCTATCGATATAAGCAAAAGCATTTTTGCTGGATCTACCATTTTATTTTAGTTAATAAAATACATATATTTCCTCTCTTTTTGTTCCGTTTGTGCGCGTACAAAACTAGCTGCGAACTCGTGCAATATTTCATAAACTGAATGGGAAAACAACGTTAACGACGAAAGAAAACGAAAACGGATCTGCGACGAAATTTTCCCCGTTTCGTTTTTTTTTCTCCACCAGCAGCAGAAGCAGCAGAGCAAAAGCAGCGAATATATTTGTAAAAGAGAGCCCCAACCTTGAGAAAAAACAACCAGCAGGGCATTAATTATTTCAATTTATCGTCTGCTGGTAAGAAAATAACCCAAATGTGAACTTAGACCGTTTGATTTCCGCGAGGATCCATCATTTTTTCACCCATTTCGTCCAGTTTCAAATGCGTGCTAAATATGCTAACGTGTGTGTGAGTGTGATGGGTCTTCGATGGTGTGCGTGTCTCGCTGTGCGCTTCAATGTGTTGGTCTGCTTCTCACACTCTGCGTGCGTGTGTGTGTGTATATGTGTGCCTTCGAAATTTTCTTTTGTGTAAAACATTTGTAAGGTGCAACTGCAGCTGTGTGCGTGTGTGTGTATCGCTTTGACTGCCGTTGTTGTTCTTGTTGTTGTGCGTCATAGCAATGAGTGTGTGTGTGTGTAATATGCATTCCAACGGGGTAAGAAAGAAGAGGAAGCAGTACCTGTCGCCAATAAATATCGTATATCGATGTCTGTCTGTGTTTATTTAGAAATTCCCCTCACCCCGCCCCCGTGCACAAGAAATATTGCCCCTACTCCACCTCCATCACTTCAAGTAGGGATCAAGTGTAATCGATAATGCAGACATATCGATTGGTCCGTTCAGAAACAGCAGAAAAACACGTAAAGTGCAAGCTGGAAAAGAAAAGCAAAACAATTTCCAGAGAGCAGAAAGAGAGGTGGAAAAGAAAGTGTTGGGAAAGGGAAGACAGCAAAAAGAGGCTCTGGTGATATTAGTTAAATGTCAGCTGGTCTGTAAATCGTCGCGACATTTTCTTGGGGCAACTATTCAAAACTTTCCCAAAAAGTCCATAAAACAACTCTAAAGAAGATACAACTCATTTTTCTCAAGGTTAAAATATAAAACAGTACACGATTACATTTTCTGACATCCGCAAAAACTGTTCGTTTTGTAGTATTAGAGTAATAAAAGATTGTTGTTTAGATGAAGGGGGTTCAAGTTTCAGAATGATCATTAGTACCTCCTAGTGTTCAGTTATTGAATCAATATACAAAACATATAAGGTTCCCAACCCATGCAGTTTTTCAAGTGAACGCGTCCAACTGTTTTTGAAGCGAAGCGCTTAGGCGGAGGAGCAGCTAGCCAGGATGGACAAGATGCGGATATTGAAGGAAAGTCGCCCCGAGATAATCGTCGGTGGCAAATATAGGGTGATCAGGAAGATTGGTAAGTGAGCGGTGCGATTTTACCCCCATAATTTTCTCTCATCTCTGGAAATTATTCACAGGAAGCGGATCGTTTGGCGACATTTACTTGGGCATGAGCATCCAGAGCGGCGAAGAAGTGGCCATCAAGATGGAGAGCGCCCACGCCCGCCATCCGCAGCTGTTGTACGAGGCCAAGCTGTACCGCATCCTGAGCGGCGGCGTGGGATTCCCTCGTATACGTCACCATGGCAAGGAAAAGAACTTCAACACCCTGGTCATGGACCTGCTGGGACCCTCTCTAGAGGATCTGTTCAATTTCTGTACGCGCCATTTCACGATCAAGACGGTTCTGATGCTCGTCGACCAGATGATCGGACGCTTGGAGTACATCCATCTCAAGTGCTTCATTCATCGCGACATCAAGCCGGATAACTTCCTCATGGGCATCGGTCGGCACTGCAATAAGCTCTTCCTGATCGATTTCGGTCTGGCCAAGAAGTTCCGCGATCCGCACACGCGTCATCACATCGTATACCGCGAGGACAAGAACCTCACCGGCACTGCCCGCTATGCCTCGATCAATGCCCATCTGGGCATCGAGCAGTCGCGGCGTGACGACATGGAATCGCTTGGATACGTGATGATGTACTTCAATCGCGGCGTACTGCCCTGGCAAGGCATGAAGGCCAACACCAAGCAGCAGAAGTACGAGAAGATCTCCGAAAAGAAGATGTCCACGCCCATCGAGGTCCTCTGCAAGGGCTCGCCGGCCGAGTTCTCCATGTATCTGAACTATTGTCGTAGCCTGCGCTTCGAGGAGCAGCCAGATTACATGTACCTACGTCAATTGTTCCGGTGAGTACGATTAAATCATATATTGCATACGGATCTTTAGATTACACCTGATTGTCAGGCTTGATAATGGACACGTTGTAGAGTGTTACGTTACATATTTCACATTTTCTTAAATAATCCCAAACTGGTTTAGCTTCCGAAAAGAAGTAAACCAAACCCTTTTTGTAGTTGCTATGTATACAATTTTTATGATATAAATGAGCTAAAAGCATTCGTCATAGATTAAAATATTCATATGATTTTCTAATATGCAATTTCAAAAAATTGCTTTTGTGGTGATAATCATTTTGGAGGCTGTATTCGATATGTGTTTATGTGTTCATTTCGGAATGATGTAACCCCAACTTTCTCTTTAATACAGCATACTGTTCAGAACGCTGAACCATCAGTATGACTACATCTACGACTGGACAATGCTGAAGCAGAAGACCCACCAGGGTCAACCCAATCCAGCTATACTCTTGGAGCAATTGGACAAGGACAAGGAGAAGCAGAACGGCAAGCCCCTGATGGCGGACTAAGAGCTGCGCTTTCTGACGAGCGGGGGGAGTGCATCAGAGAAGGAGAACGTGGAGCCGTGGATGTAAATGAGGATGATGTGAATGGAAAGGAAAGGCCCCGCAAGGAGCGGAGCAAATATGAAACAGACGCAACCGCTAAATTGAGTAACAGCAGCGGGCGTCCGAATGTTTCTTAATATTAATTTAAATTCAATACTAAACAAATAAGGAACCACAGCAAGCAACGGCATCATCAGCAGGGCATATAAAATGATACCCCAGCAAATGTGATTCACGAGTGAATCACTGCGATCGATAGTAACACAAACCGAAATTATTGCAAATCAATACGATTCAAGCCAATTTGCAATCCACACACAAACCAACATACTTGCATAACACACAAACACACACACACACTCACTCACTCTCATACACCCACTCAAAAAGCAAACATCATTGCCCAAATGGGGGAGAAAAAAAGAAAGGAAAAGAAAAGAAAGGGAAAGAAATCAACAACACTTAGCCTAATAAATTACACGAAATAATATTGCTAGAGTTGGAGGAACAAAATGAAGTAATGCTGAGGAAACTAAACCTATATATATATGTATATGTATATATGTAAGCGAATAAACACAACACCATATATGTATGCATATACCCATTTGATTCACGTCAAATCGAATCCAATGCTTAATTATGAAACGAGCGAAACAAAACTCAATAACTAATTCAAATGGAATAAATAAGAAAATAAACAGCAACAAACAAACAAGAATAAACAATAAAAAAATTAATAAAACACACCGAGAAAAGCAAACAAAAAAATATAGTGGAGGATGCGGAGGAGAAACAACCAAGCAAAGCCAACTGAGATGGGGGAAAGTATAAAATAAAAGCAGCAACAAGAGTAAAACAAGCAAATAATAATTATAATGAAGAATGAAAAATAAGAAAACAGACCGCAAAACTGCAAAGTAATTTTGCATAGTACGCCGTAATAATTATAAATATAACTTATATTTAATTTTTTGAATTACATCAATAAATATGTTGAAATTAAATTTCGACTCGGAGCTGTTCACATCTGCATTAGACAGAGATGGGGCATACGAAAGGGAAAGAAGTCCATTAAAATATATTTATTGTTGTAATATACGTCATTGTTTATTAGCGATTAGCTCTATTGGTTAATAATCTTTTTTTAAAATTGTAGCATATAATTAGTTCTTTTATAATACTATATTAAATTTACATAAACATTGTATATTCATATATATATATGCATACGTTTTATTTGAGCCCCAACATTTAATTTCCCCCATAAGTGCTTTGTATTTAAAGTTGTATTCGTTTCAGCTGATTTTCTCTGTTAGTTGAAATTAAAGATGCTTTTATATTTAAATTAATCACACAAAATGCCTGTGTTTTTCAGCTCTTGCGTTCGGTCATTCATAATGCATTTTAGTTATGAAAACTTGAACGTGACACAAAAACATTTCATTGCTACATTGGTTTATGGTTTGGTTAAATTATTTAAATTTGTATTGCTACTATTGATATAATCTAGTAGATTGCATAGCTGGTAGTTAGCAAATTATTTGAAAGACATAAGAAACAAAAGAGTGAGAAAAACGTAGATTCTTTGTAGAGAAAGTTGTCAACATTTTAAATTGTTTAAATGTATAGAAATGTTTTTTTGTGGTAATGCTACAATGGCGCATCGTTTATCATCTTTCTTAAAATGAACGTCTGCCTCCAAAAATCGATTTGTAATGTTTTTTATTTCCAGGTGGTCTTTTTTAAGATCCAAAACGAATTTAGCTGACGTCTTTTGCAACCCGCATGTGAAATACATTTGTTTAGACCCTCTTAATTTCTTTGTTTATTCGTCATTGTTGACTAATGGCACGTACGCGGTCCGTCTGTGTGTGAGAATCTGCTTTTTATTATTTATTAACTTTATGGGATGTCCACTGCACTACTGACCCATTCCAATCAGCAAGCAGAAGGCGCTGATTGAAACACCAATTGCTGCAGTGCAATTGCTGATAAGAACATTTAAAGTTCTGATTGAATAGTAAAAGAGAAAAAACGAAGCGCAACATTTATCAATTCGCCTTTTAAGTTTAACAAGAGATCTTAAAGCATTTGATATTTATTATTTTACATTTCCAAATAGCTTATTTAAGAACCACTCCCGAAAACATCGTCATTATTTATCATTAAATTCAAATTCCTAAAAAAGCTAATATGTGGAAAAATACAAATGAAATTTAAACTTTGGCGCTTGTTTTGATACTGCGACTTAGGTGGCTGCCACATAGTTTGCCGTTGCCACCCGTGGAACTGAAGAGACTAGAAATATTTCTTTTAACTTCCCGAAGTTGCCTAACTAGTGTAATTATGCGCTTCGATAATGTTTAAAAAAGTAATAGAAAATTTGGCAGCGCTGCCAATAACTTAGAAAAATTCAAAGTCAACAATGTGGCACCGCTGGCAAGCGAGTTTGAGCAGGTGGCACCACTAGAAAGCGAGTTTGTACAGGTGGCACCACTAGCAAGCGAGTTAGATTAAATGGCAATGCTAGTTTAAGTAGCATCAAGATTATATATGAAAAAACTGTCATTCTAAGTTTGAAGCACTTTTTACTAACCGACTATAGAATACCCATATAGATATCTAAGAAAAAAACGCCTAACGGGAAGCCAAAAGCCGTTCGCCAAATAGCATCTATAACGTGGTCATTTTTTGGCTAACTATCGGCTGGTCACACTGCCGGGCAACCGAATCGAAAAAACAGCGATTGGACATTTTTGAGCGAGTGTAAGGTTCGATTCCGATCTGGCTGGTTGTCTGACGGACGTGCTGTGTCTCTTTTGTTGTGTTTTTTTTGCGAACGAGCGAAGAGCGACAGGACCTCTGCGCCCGTATTCAAAGTAATAAGCGATTCGATAGCCAAATTTAAATTGTGTGCTTGTTTCTCGTGTATCTTGTGGTGTTTGTGCGATCCAACTTACATTCCCTTTCATCCTTTTCGTGGTTTTTTTTTTGCAAGTGCCGGAAAAATTCGAATTGGTTGTTCGTCAATATACAACAGTTAACTGTAAAGTAAAGTAAAAAATGGTCCACTGTTGTCGTTATTTTTAAAAGGTGTAAAGTAAGAGTAAATGAATAGCAAAGGCGCAATTTCTTGAATCATGTTCAAATAAGCATAAGCAAACATTCGCTAAATTTACATGCGCGCATGTGTGCAGTCCCAAGGACCTCATACAAGAAGAACCGCGTGCTCAAGAAGCATGCGAAGCAACAGGGAAAAATCATAAACGACACAGCACTTGCTGCCCTTTTATTTGATTTTTGTGTTTTTTATGTTTTTTTTTTTTTTGATGTTTTGAGTTCGCTGTCGCAGCAATAATATAGGAATTACAAACACACAGACGCAAGTGATATACGATCACCACTAGAGATCGCACACACACACACACGCAACACTTAGGCACACAGGGAGATAGAGTGAGAGAAGGAGGAAAGGAAGGACGGGAAGGAAGGGACGAAGCGCAAGCTTATCTTTTCGCTTTTCGAGAACGCGAACGAAGACGATAAAAGCAAAGCAAACAACGCACACACGTAAATAAAACAGACATCGGCTGTTTAACAAACGCACACATGTGTATATCAAAAAAGGGACAAAGCAAAGCGAAGAATATCAGCCTTTGGTTCTTCTTTCCTTTGCACATGTGCCTGGAAAATATCCTTACGCACACACTCGCATACGCATTCGAACGACAAGCACGTGAAATTTCTGTTCCCTTGCTCTTTGCCCTTCTCTCTTCTGCCCTCGTGCATCGCTCTCTCTCTTCTATTATTCGTCGCTAATCAAACGCTCTCTTCACTCTTTTAGCTGTTTTTTTTATTGTTGCAATGCAATATTCGCGGAACGAATAACAACAACATACATAACTCAATATTCAAGTGCAAAGCAAATACAAATCAAACACAAAATAATAAGCAACGAAATAAAGATATATAGCAAAGAAAAACAAAACGAAAAAAATCGCACATTTTTTCTGTCTTGTCCAGTGGAAAATAAAACAAATAAACAACAACAACAACAACGGCTAAATCAGTTAACAATCTGTTCAAAACCAATCAACAAAATGTCTGCTGATATTCTGCAGAAATCAAGAGAGCAGGATGACTCGCACTATTTCGAGCGTGGCGATATATCCAAATACGTAACGGTAAGTTTCCCAGATTTCTCAAGACCTACGTTTTCCCCCGTTTTTAACTGTTCCGTCATTATATCCTTTATCTTGCGGTTTTTTTTTCTCAAAATTCGGTGTTATTTTCTGCAATTCTGGTGAACAAGTTCTTATTAAACTGTTAGTTTTCAAGATGTTTTGTGGTTTTATGCCAAAGTTATGAATGAAATTGAATGAATGTGCTCTGACTAAATTATTAAACTAATTTAATAGGTCTCTTAGGTTTTTTATAATGCATGCAGATGTGCGCATATGCATTTTGGTTGAATAGTCTTGGTATTTGCGTATCCTAGCAATTTAGTAAAACTCAAATTGCCAATTCACTAACAAAAAAAAAAACTCAAGCACTTGGTAAGCAAAATTAAAGAAGCTCAATATCGATTGAGTGAAAAGAAAACTCAAAAATATTTTTCAGTCAACTTAAAACATGCCTAAACCACATGTTTTCTTTTTTGTTTTTGTTTTATTAATTTCGGCAGTTGCATTTTGCGCATTTGTGTCGCATTGTTAAAGCAATATGTGCATCGCTTGCTTAATTTCGATAACTTGGTTTCCATTTTTCACTTCGTTATATTTCCGTTTTGTTACACTTGCATTTGTTGTTTGTTATTCCCCATTATAAAAGCTGATTCATAATTATAATTTCGGTTTGTCAACTCACAAAAAAACAACAACAAATAGAGTGTGCGTGTGTGTGAGAGAGGTATGGTGGTGAAGAATGAAAATAAGCGACAGACTATAAAGTGGACTAAATAATTCTCTGATAAGGATTTGTGATAAGTGTATTGGAGAAGGGGGCGGGGCATCCTTGCATATCTATCTCTCCCACACGCGCTCTTTCTCCCTCCCAATCCGCTCCCTTACGCCATGCACCTTCTCTTTTTGTCCCTTCTCTTCGCATTTATTTGTTACAATTGGCGTCATCGCAGCAGCATCATTAAAAGCAACAACAACAACAACAGCAGCAATAACACCACTCGTGATCATTTACTGTTTGTATATACATACGTATGTATGTGTGTGGTGCATGTGTGCGTGTGGCTGGCAGCGACGTCGGCAGCGCAGCTGTTGATCGACAACAAATTCGATTAACTCAAGTTCCGGGTTTGCTTTGGATGGATTTTTGTGTTTATAGTGATTTCGGTTGTATTATTTATACATATTATTTCATTCGTTTGTTTTTTGGGTTATTGATTGCTCTCGAATGAGCTAAGTTTTTAATATTTTTTTTTATGTTCAAGAGCTCTGCTGCAGCGGTTACGTGAAAAGTTTTGCGGTTTTTCGCGTGAAAGCGAGAGGGGTGCAAAGTAAGAGGTAGATGGAGCAGTGTGTTGGGCTCACTTTTGTTTTGATTTTCTTGTTCTTGTGCCTGCGCTTTTTTTCGCAAATTTGCGTAAACTAAAATGCAAAGCCAAAGGGTCAAGTAGAGCCATAGAATAAAGGAAAAAATAACAGTGAGCAAGGAGAAAAACAACAAACATAAAAAAAAAATAGGGCCAAGGCAGGTTGACGTCCGATAAAGTTGCAAATACTTGTTGAATGAACTTTGCAATCGATTAACGATAGGCAATCAGCAACAATTAACACTGAAAATGGTTAGATATATTTTTGATTTCATTATGCAGCAGTTTTCAGCCACAAAGACAACAACAAATTGCTGCAGAAAGCGAAAGGGCACCACAAACACTTTCAAACAAACACAGACTCAAATAGGAAATGCTGCCGCGCAACTTTTTTATTAGGCGACAAAATTGTTTCAACTCCTTTGAAACTCTTTTATAAGATTATGAAATATATTTTCATAAGGAAAAATATATATCAATTTCATTTTTTTTAACTCTTCTTTGTTTCTGATATAAGTTGAAATGTGGACGAAAAACAATAGTGTCACAATTTTTGCTTTTGAATTTATAAAAACATTTTTGTTTTGGCTTTGTTACATTTACTGCGCCACTTCGTTCGGGAATGTGCACTGTGAAGAGTGGCAGGCTGTGTATAAGGGAAGGGATGGAAGGGGAGAATGGAGAATGAAGTGCCGAAAGAGAAGAGAAGGGAGCAGCGTCAACTTTGAAATTCACTTTTTCGCATAACTTTTAATTTCTCGTTTTCTTGGTTTCGTCTTGATTTTATTATGAAATTTATATGCATGTACATTGTATTACCATGTGATATGCAGTTAAATGCAGTTTGCAGTGAAACCTCGCTAAAGAATGCATATTAAAACTCTGCTTTTATTTTAGCAAGAGTATTATTTTACTTCTGATATAAATCTTAAATCTGTTTAATTACAATGTCATTGTTTCTCAAATCAATTAGTATTATCCGTATTTAAATAAAGGTTTAGTCTAGTGGTAGCTGTATAGCGGGTGACCACTGTAGTTTGTCTCGACGGTTTGCTTGGTTTGTTTTTTTTTTTTTGTATGTCGGCTTCTCCGTTTTCAGGCTGAAAAGTAAAATGTGTAAAATGTGCTTAGTTTGTTATATCGAAATCCCCGTACGTAATCAGCGGTATTGCGTTTCAGCAAAACTCCCCCTCCTCTGCTCTTTGCCCAACTCCTCTGCACTCCTCCATCCAGCCGCTTCCCCCGCCCCGCTCTCAGCGCTACCCTCTCCTGCTGAGAAGAGGCTCACTTACACTTGCAGAGCGACAAACGGCGACTACTTTTTACGAATATAATTCCATTTCCTGCCAAGGCGATAACAACAACGTCGTCGTTTTATTTTGATCTGTGTGTTTTTCTCTCCTCCTCCTCCTCCCCACTCCTCCTCCCTCTTCTTCTTCGTCTGCTGCTGCTTCTTCTTATGCGGTGTGTGTTTGTCCCGACGCCATTGCTGCGCTTAGAAGAAGAAGAGCAATCAGATCGGCGGGGGAGGAGGCGAAGGAGTAGGAGGAGCAAAAGAGCGAGTGTAGCGACCACCACCGCTACCTACCTAAACAAAAAAGGCAACTCTTCAATCTTCAATCCTCACCCTCCTCCATTATATTTGCCCCTTCCCCACCATCTCTGCTCCTTCTTCGTTAACCCTCAACTCCGCCGAACGTCATTTCATTTCGATCCGAACCGACTCGACTCGATTAATATGCAGCCCCATCCCTAAAGTCCAGGTCCAATACCGCATATGCCCATATACCCATTCCAAACGAACCGATTTGAAATCGCAGGCTCAAGTCCCCGGACCCGCTCGCTCTGTCTCTTTTACTCACTCACCCACACTGGCGCACATTGCAAGCGCAGCGACAGTGTTGCCATACACAATTTATATTGAAATTTGCCTGAAACATCTATAAGTTATACATATGTACATATGTATGGAGATAGCTATGCATTAAGAACGGGCCAAGCTCGCAATGTTTTTGAAAAGATTTCTGAACGTCTTCCGAAATAAGCTAAAAGTACACCTGCTAACTGTAAGAACTGAAATCGTTTTCAATAGATCTTGACTATATGAAGGCATTTTAAGTTTTAAGGCATGCGTGTATAGTTTTGTTCCTGTGATTTGTTTTCTGGAATATGCACCTGCTACTGCCTGGAATTCTGGCAGTTTCCTATTGAACCTGGCTATAAAAAGGCTAAAGTGAGCATATCAACTAAACTCACTATCCAACAGGGCACTTAAACTCATGAAAACGCACATGAGGACATGAGGCCGGGGCAGCAACAACAACTAAAGTAATAAGTACAACAGCAACAACAACAACAATAACACATTGTCAGCATATTGACTGGCTGACCCTTGAGATACCCTTGGAGTGGAAGCGAGAGGGAAATGGTTGAAGAGTGGGGGGGATTCTCAGTTCGTCAAGAGTTTATTAGTCGATGGGGGTTGAAATTGAGGATCACCGCTACCGATTTTCCATCTACGAAAAACGTACATATAAAAAAACAATACAAAGCAGATCCGTTCTACTTGTTGTTATTTTTATTTTTAAAGAAATTTTTGGTAAAATGTGAAACAAGTGTTTTCCTAAAAGATTTTCATTTCAGATTTCGAGCACAGCACTCGAAATATGTATATAATAGATTTTAAAATACATACGCCACAATGTAATATTCGCTTAAATTGAGTAGTTCGTAATTCTTTGTTGCTGCCGACTCGATGAAAATAAATTATAAATAAGTTATTTGCGTGCGAAGCTACTGGCTGCTTATTATTATTATTATTTTTATTAATAATAGTGTTTTGTTGTTGCCTGGCTGTCCTCTTATCGTGCAGTTGTAAAAAATACAAATAAGAAAAACATGCACATCAAATAAATACGCAACACATATATACATATCTACGTACATACATACACATATATGTATTTGCGCTCTCTTGCCTTTGTCGTCGCTTTGCTATCTCGCCCACACCAACGCATTTGACAGTAGCCCCCACTCCTCGGCGCTCTCGCTCTTTCTCTCTCTCTGGCCTGGCCAGGTTTGTACGGGAGAAGGAGAGGGCGACCGAGCGAGCGAGCCAGGCAGGCGTGCGCAGTGGGACCCATTTGCCGTGGGCCAGAACGGGATGGAGCATAGAGGCGAAGACACTTCATATTCTATTGTCATTTTGTTGTTGTTGTAATCTCGAAATTGTCTTGGCTGTACTGTTGTTCTCATTGTTGTTGGTATTATTGCTAATGGCCGCTCAATTGAGTGCCAAAGTACATCTCGCCCCTCCCTCGCTCAGCGGCCCCCTTCCACCCCCTCGCCCACACAATCATCTGCTTGTTTGTTGTTTGCATGCACAGGAAGAAATCGGATTTGGATATAGAAATAGCATAAAAGTGCATATAGAGCTATTGCACAAAAGTGCGTTTTGACATTAAGCATGTCATTTATTATTTAGTTAGTCCTTTTATTAATAATATTATATGTCCTTATCAGTCAATCCGATTTTGCTCTCAGTGCCGTAAAAGGCGGGTATTTTGCATTCAGAATCGAACTGAAGTTTAAACATTTTCCCGGATTCTGGGAATGTGTGGAATATTATATTATCCACGGCATATTATTATTCGCAGAATACGATATTCCCGCCTGTATCTCTCGGCTTTACAGTTTGCTTCGCTTAATAACTTCGTTAATATGTACATATTTTCATTATGCTGGCTGGCATTTGCTTTTCACGCTTTTCATGCGGGCCACCCTACAAAAAGTGTTGCGCTTGCAAACCTGGTTTTTTTTTTCCCCATACATACATACATATATATTTTGGTGTTTCAGCTTTTTTTCTGATTGCCAATCCACACAACGAAATCCACCGAAAAATCCAATCCAATCGAATCTATTATATAATAAAGTCGCGATCGAATGAGGACGCTGGCAGCGCAGTCAGCGTCGGCAGAGAGCCCCGTTTGTTTAGTAGATTTCCATTCACATTCACTGTCGCTTTTTTGATTTTTGTTTTTGCTTTTGCCATTGCGTTTGCTTTTTTTCCCTTGTGGCTTTACTTTTTGGCTTTTGTTTTGCGGGTTTTGCCGATGGTGCTGCCTCTGTCTGGCACACACACAATCACATACACTCTGCAACTGGTTTTGCAGGACCACAAAGATAACAAAAAACACATGTGAGTTTTTATTTTTTGTTTTTCCCGCTGTTCTAAGCAACCCCCGATATATTTTGATCACGATTTCGATCGGATTTTTGTTTTTGAGAGTCGCACAACCACGTGTTCAACACATTTTCAACATGTTGATCTTGCTCTCCATCCCTCTCTCTCTCTACACAGAGCAAAAAAATATGAAATTACTTATGGGTTTTTAAATGTACCAATCTCTGTACCTTTGCTAAATTCAGAAAGGAAAGCTTATAATTTACGAGACTTTAAAATTTATTATTATTTACATCTTTTAAGCATTATAGACACCCTTCTTTTTTCTGCGTGTATCCCTTATTGTTTGATTGTTTCCAGCCTTTTCTGCTTCTTGTTCTTTGTGTTTTGTTTGTGCGGGTTATCAAATAGCCGATAAATTATTGGCGCAGGAAAAAGGAATGGGAAAAGAGGGATGGGGGGTGGTACAAATAGAGAAGGGTAGGTTAAAAAGAACCGTGGAGAATCAAAAGGGATCAGTGCAACCTGCGGAAAGAGATGGAAAAAAAAGGTAGATAGGTAGATAGAAAGGTATCATCCCTTCCCATTTAAGGCGACTCCTATAATTTCATTTAATGCCGCCAAAATAATGTATTTTATATGTATGTACATAATGGCTAAACACATCATATTTAGTGGTTATGGTATGACCAAAATCATGAATCAAAAACATCTCAAAGGTATTTCGTAGATAGTCAAATGCCAAACCTTCTAGAATCCAAAAATTGTATGACGCTTTCGTGCCTTCGAAGCTGTTGACAATAATAAACAAGTTTTTTTTATTGGTTGTTGTTTATTAAAGTGTTTTTAATGCCGTCAATTCGATGATCCAAACAAATCTTTTAAATGGAATTCTACCGCGAATACTTAGTAGAGCTTATCAAATCATTATTTTCTGACGTTTCATTGTAACTTCTGGAAAATTCCAATTGCCCGGGGAATTAAATCTTCGGTTTTCGAGCGATCGCCGGTGTTTCGTGTTATATTTTTTTTTATTTTGTTAGTTCTTGTTAAAGTTTGTATACATATATCGTTGTTGTTTCTTAGTTAAGTTATTATTGCTCTCGGTAGTTATTGTTGGTCTTGTGCTCGTATATCAGTTGCGCGCTTTGCTTATCGCTTTTGAGTAGCAACAAAAACAGCAGCCAGCGAAAGATTATTACTGTATGAACTAACTAACCCAATAATAAGTATTCTTATCACATTAAATCACACACACACAAAGGCACAGACACACACACACAGACAGATACATAGCTGCACTTTAGAACGCGCGTGTGTCAACAGAGAATGAGCGTCGTTTCATCTCAATCTATACTTAAAATGTGTGTTTTTCCTTCTTTTATTTTTTATGATTTACGTGCCTGGCCTGCACTTGGTTTAACTGAGAGAAAAGAGCACATACAAGTGTGCATAGGACAGATAGGAGTAGTTGGGGGGTTGGGATTGGAGGTTTCGGCGAAAGATGAGAAGGCGGTCACTGCCACTGCCATGTGCTCACAACACAAACACGGCCACACATTTGCCGGGGCGACTGATAAGCACAGAAGAACATCAAGAGAGTGTCTACACTCTCTAGAGCAGCGAGCACAGAACGTAAAAACATGGCCACAAGAACCAGAGAAATTGCTAGGCTTACGTTTGTCACAAGATGATATTCATACATAATTCCTTGCTTAACGCCATAAATGTTGCAGCACAGCCACACTGGCAGGGAATTGTGAAAAGCGGCCACACTAAAGGACAGTGGCCAGAACATTCAAAAGCTGTTCATCATTTTAAATATCAATTCATTGCGAAGTCATAAATTGAGTAATAATACATTATGATGATGACTTCTTTATTATAATAGCTTCGTTTTGAAACGTTAGCTATCAAATTCATCATTGTTTGATTTGTTTATGTCCAGCTGATTTCGACATTTCCCTCCCTTATAAGTTTACCCGTCACCATCCATGACATGTTTTTCGTAATTCGGGCTTTATATAGAAACAGTAAAAAACACACAAATCAATTTCGAAATGTTTGCGGCTGACCGGTATACATACATATACATACATATGTATGTACGTACATTTGTACATACTTTAAAGCTCAGCCCTTCTCTGCCCTCGAAACGGATCGGTTCGGATCATAATGTTTTGGGATCGTATTTTAATCGAGTTCTCGGTTAGCGGCTAGGGATTTATTTTATGGCATTTGTCCCCAAGGGAAAAACAAGCAGTAAAATGTGAGTGATGGGGATTGGAAGTGGGACTGCTGGGAGTGTGGGGGAGGCATCAAAAGTCACTCCACAATACACTCACACACACGCACGCCAAAACAATCGGAGGGAACCCAACCGAAAACGAGACCCTCGATAAGGTTCGACGCTCTGGACACCCCGTCGACTGATAAGGAGACTCACAGACTGTCGACTGGAAATGGGGGATACTAAAAAAAAAAAAAAAACTAAAGAGGTGGTGGAAGAGGGTTGCAACTGGAGCAGAGGTTAAGGCAAGGGCAATGGGGTCGCGATCGGGATCGGTTTCGGTTTTGGATTGTAGATTTCCCGAACCGAGCCTATACAAATTCTAGAACGACACATAATGTGTGAGCACCACTTCTTCGTTGATTATCTGTGCAAACAACCCAACAGTGTGGTTATCTTGAATTTTTCCAGAAAGTTTGAACTCCAAGTGTGATGACTATAAACTTCTGATTCAATAAAGACGTGTGAAACTTGAACTGCTTCGCTTATAGCCGGAAGTTTTTGTTTATAAGATCAGCTCCTGGAACTAAAAATATATTGTTTTAATGCGAACTGAATATTTTCGTATTGCGTGAGCGCAATAAGACTGGGAAATAGGTATGTAATTCAATCCGGCAAAATATGTAATTGGAGAATTTGATTGATAAAAAGAAATGCTGGAAGTGCTTTTCTCTTTTCCGGTTGGATTGTTTAGCTATAAATTACTCACTAAGCAATTTTTTGTCCGAATTGAATTTCCTGAATCAAACAAATTGACTAGTTTTGTGTTTGTTTATAATTAAAATATTATAACCATATTGAAATGCGATGGCTTATGTGGTCAAACATGGGGCTTTTCATGTAACATAGTGGGTAATATGAGCTAATTTCGTGTTTTAGGTTAAGATTACCTTGAAAATGATAGCTTCCACTTTTTCTTTCAACCATCTGATACCATCTCTATCACTATTTTCGTCTCCCTCCCACTTTGCTCCCATTCGAAACTCTCCATTTCGATTGCATAACGGTGGCTTTGTGCTCCCCATCACTCCCTCTCTATCTTCGAACTGGTGTTGCGCGCGCGAGTGTGTGTGTGTGTGCAAAAGGTCTCCATCATCCATCTCCCTTTCTCCACTTTACCACTCCATTCCCCTTTAGCCCCACTCTTCTCTCTCTTCACTTTTTGCATTTGTTTGACTGGTTTGCTTAAGCAAAACAAAAACGGCAATTGCAACATTTTATATGTATTTCCCTTCTTTTTCGCAAAAACAGAGAGAGATATAGCAATAAAAAAAACACTACGCAGACGCAACGCGTTGCGACAGAGGAAGAAGAAGACAATGATTATTATGTTTTATTTTATTTGATTTTATTTTTATGCACATCGATTAAAGACGGAACTCTCTTGGATACGAAACTCGATTTGTGAGTGGATGGATTTGTTGGTTTTTGTTTATTCACTTTAGTGTTGTTTCTGTGCCGGATTTTGTATCTGTACAGTGGGCTCGCTTAACAGTTTTCGGTTAACAATCGAAGATATTAACATAATGTTCAATGATATTTTACAAAGCTTGCAGTTAACCTCTGAACTTAAATGAAATCGAATAAGCACATTTCGTTTATAACATGGTTTTTATCCAACGAGACCAGTACTCACTGTACTGCTCTTGGATTTTTTTTTTTCAAAACTATGTTTTTATGGTTGTTGTGCTCCGAATTTAGCAAGGACAAGTCGTTGTGAAGTTTTCTTTTATTGTGTTTTATTATGTGATTTTCGTTGTTGCCAATTATTATTATGTGAGCCGGTTCGACAAAAAAAAAAACAAGGAAAAGAAACAACAAAGCGTACAAGAAAGAAACGAAGAGAGGAGAAGAGGAAGAGACAACGGCGGACGCTTGGCAATGAAACGAAACGAAACTGGCACGGCAGTTGCGCATGCGTCTTGTCTTCTTCCCTTCTCTGCGCCTTCCCCGTCGTTTATCCACCTCCCCATTCCCCCCTCAAACACTCTCGCTATCTATGCCGTCTTATTTCGCTTACCAAATATTAACAAGCGACCAACGAACGGATGGACAATGCAAACGACACGAAAATGTGAAATGCTCCATTCGACGATTCGACCTAGACCTCAATCGATGGCTTGGATGGCCCAAACCCAAAACCCAAACCCAAAACCCAAAACTGAATACTGAATAGTAGTGAATACTGAAAACTAGAAACCGAATAATCGAATACAACCAGTTGAAGAGCCTAAAACGAATAACCAAAGGCAGTTAAATAATTTAAACAAATTATAAGCCTTTGACAATGTTATGTTAATGTTAGAACTTTCGGCATCGTGCCATGTTTTCTAGGAACTTGTAGTTCGTTACTCAATCCTTGCGTGCCTTGTTTAAAAATCCGTTACTTTATTGTGCAAACATTCGAAGTAGTTTTTGCACAAATAAACAAATTGACGTTGTTTACTGAAACTGAAACAAATTCAAATTTGCATCTTAAGTAAGCTACAATGTTAAGCTATGTTATTAATTGATAATAGTTTATTTGTAAACTTCCTTGTGATTTCTATGTTTATCTAGGGTTTTAATTCTCTGGGTTTATGTTTTTAACTTCTAGATGGAGTAATAAAGTAATACAAGTTAATAAAAGTTCGTTTCTGATGCGATTATTGAGAAAATTCCATATTAGTTGAAGCTAGAAGTGCAGTGCTTTTTCGTTCAGTGCAGCTTGTTGCTTATCAGTTGCAGATCGTGTTGGGAAAAAAAGCAAAGAAAATCAAAGTGGAATGGGAATGGAAATGGAAATGGGGATGGGGGATCGTCTGTTCTAGATTGTTTTGTTGTGAGCTTGCGGGCCGTCAATCGATCAAAAGTGATCACTGATCAGCGGCCGCGAATGGAAAGGGGGAAATGCAGTCCAATGCAATGCAATGCAATGCAAAATGCAATGGAAATGGAGATGGAAATCGACATCGAAATGGAATGCATGCGAATGAGAATGAAAATGAAAAGCAATGAAAAACTCGCATGACAGCCGCATGTGTTAATTACCAATTCAAATTTACCAACAACAATTAAACTCGATGCGATACGATTGCTTTTGTTTCTGCCTAACAAAATCAAAAAAAATATATTAAAAAAAGAAATTAAAAAAAAAAAACTATAGAGAGGCTACGATTTTTGTTTTCTTTTAATTTGATCTGCGTCTGGCTGCTAATCAAATTTCGATGGATAGAAATCTCGCACTTTGCATAGAAAATTTGAAGCTTACCTTGAACTTTAATTGAACCGCAAAGACCGTGTGTGTAAATATGGAAATCAGATGCGTACATATATCGCATCTCAGATCTCGGATCTTTATCTTTATCTGTGCGCTTCGTCTTCGATCGCTTCTACAGCTACATACATACATCTACCCATCCCTAACTAAATGGAAATAACTTGATTTAATTGCTAATGTTATTCCCCCGGGCGATTAATAGATGCGATTTATACCCGTACAGTGGTGGGCAAAATAATAGTGTTGTCGTTTCTAAGTTGCTAATTTAAATATCTGGTCATTATCCAATTGAATAATGTTCTGCTGTTAGATACAGATACCGTTGAGTGCAATCGAAATCCTATTTGCTGATCCACCGCTGTATTTAGATACATAATATATAGTAGCGCCACGCCCCCTCGCCTCTTTCCATCTCTTTTTAGCCGTTCGTGCAGGTTGGTCGGGTATTATAAATAACACTCAATAATAACTTTGTATTCATTTCCAATTCGCATATATGAACAGAATAAAGATTGTCTGGGTGTGAGTTTGGTTTTTTTTTACATTTTTTTTTTTTCGTTAATTTTATTTTTACCATTGTATTGGTGTTAGCTCATCGAGGTTATGGATATTGCGTCGTCGTCATCGCGACGTTGTTGTTGCTTTTATTGGTACGGCTTTATAAACCAGTTAGTCCAACCGAAAAAAATTAAAAAAAAAAAGAGAGAAAAAAACCAACAACAGCAGGTCTTCAGCATCTCGCACACACTCTCAAAAAGTCGGGTGTATCTGTGTGAACGTGTTTATGAGACACAAACAAGTAAGCAGCAACAACAATCGCCGATCTTACCTAACAGCCCCGTGAGCCAAGACCTGAAACAACACAACACACACTCGATAAGCTATATACACATCTGCATAACTACATAGTAGTAGGGGTTCGTGCCATATGTAAGCCGTGAGTTGTCCCAAAAGTAATGCCAAATCTCCCAAGAACCGATTACCAGCGCGGATCTCAAGTATCATAGATAGATAGATATCATATTCGATATAGGTTTAGCGCAATATTTTGAGGTCCCATTGGTTTCCGTTTTTAAAACGAACACCAGATATCTTACTTGAAAAGCTTAACCAAGAAAGGAGTCCAATATATATAGCAAATCTTGCTCGATGAAAAATATATGTATATACATTTATATAGTTTCTGTAAAGTAAATGTTAGGCAATCTGAACGAGCTTGAAAAAAACAGGTAATAAGGCGTTTATTACAGCACCTCCGCATTGTATGTAATGTTTACAAGCATTTAAAAGTGAATTGTAAAAGCTCAGTTGCCGGGGAAAGATCCAAAGGCTATAGAAACATTGCTCTATGAAACTGAAAAGTATAGGGAATATAGAATAAAAACTCGAATCGAAAATGAATCAACTAACCGCATTTAAAATGTTTCCATTTGTATAACGACTGAAGTACTTTCGGTTAACAGCTCCCTAAATAGTGCTTAAAAGTAGCACCCTTGGCTTTAATTATGTGATTAAAGTGCAACTATGTGTATTTTCACTTGGCAAGTTTGTATCTCAACCGAAGCTGGAATTTCAAAACTGGGAAATTTTGCAAACAATTACGAGGCATCAAGGTCTATTGCCCGCAACTCTCGCTGCTTGAGTCTTTTTCTCTTAACCAAATATCTTGTATTCTCCATTCGGCCCTCTCCTTTAGCACCCACTCACTCATACACGCTGTCTCTGTCTAGTCTTCTGTTTTTATTTTCTTAACCCACCGCAACAATGAAACGGAAAACAGAAAAACCAGGCGACCAAAACACAAGTGGCAAGAAATGGTGGGAAGAAAGCAAAGGGGGCAGAAGAGAGTCTTCTATCAGCAGGAAAAAACCAAGAAGAGGTAGAAAAATAAGCCAAAGCATGACTGCAAGAAAAGTAAACTTATTTTCATTTTCAAATGAAAGGGAAATTCTCGACTAGACGAAAGAAAGAGAGGGGAAGAGTAAGAGCGAGAGATTTAAAGCCACCAGTGGAGAGAGAGAAGGCTAATGGGCGACAGAAAGAGAGCGTAGCTTAATACATAACACGAGGAAAACAGGAAAAAAGAAAAGAAAAACAAGAGCTTTAAAAAGGACCGCAGACTTTGCCTCTTACCCCTTTGTCTTCAGACAAAATGGGTCTTAATCTTGTTTTTACACAAACGCACCGCAGAAACGCAAACGCAGGGCGTGAAGTGAGGTAGATTGTCTTAAAGTTGTTTCTCGAACTCGAACACGTTTTAAAGGAAAGAAAAAGACGTCTTTCCTTTGCCGTTTACCCCTTGCCATGCCATTTTATCACCCATTACTCACTCACCCCACAAATCGAGTTTATGCGATTCGCTCTTTGCGAAATCAGTTCACGAATCGGAGTCATAACTTGACCATGAATTCGACCCGACGTCGTTGTCCCCAAAACAGCTGTGCAAAATTAAACAAAACTAATTGACACACAAATAATCGTAAAAAAGCGTCGTGTTTGAAGGTTATCGTTGGGTTTTTCGTTGCGGAAGTGAGATTTCTTCACCGATACCGATTTTCACTTTTAAACGGAGTGTGATCAAGTTCCTAACCCAAAATATTTTGGGTCGCGATCCAGTTTTCACTTTCGATTGGTAACATTTTTTGTAATAATATAACATTTAAGTTTTAAAGACATGGATTTAATTTGCAAGCATACCTGCTCTCAAAAGAACGTGGCATTTAATTAGATGGAAATTAAATGTAATCACCTAATCAAAATAATATTTCTAATGATAGGTCAGAATACTGCACTTAAGACTAAAATGTTCTTATGGTCTCTGTAACAACTACATAATATTATCCTAATGAGTTTATTATCTACAATACAAACAATAGGTAAAGTGAAGGCCTACTATTTAGTTATGAAATCATTAAATGAAGACATTTACATTTTGTGTCTTTGCACATGTAACACTTTTCAAGGGTGGCCTCGGCTGGATTTTTACGGGGCTTGCAAATGAAGAAATCGTAAATTACCAGGCATAAACTTGGATCTTATTTATGGGACTTGGTGCAAGCCAAAGGCAGAAAGCAAAATCAAAAGCTTGAGCAGGAGGCAGCAACCGTATCCGCAGTCGCAAAGATGCCGTAAGCGTTGAAGTTGGTCAAAAAGAAAAAAAACAAAATGTATAAAAAAGAAACAGCGCCAAAGGTTTGCTAAACTTGTTGCGCTTGCTCGTTAATGTTTATGTATTTTTTTCCTTTTATTTTTTTGCTGCTGTCTGCGCAGAGTTACAGACTGAAATTGAAACTGAAACTGGGAAACAGGGTTGCCAGGTGCTCGTCAATGTCAGCTGACTAATTGACGATGCAATGCAGGAAGTTCGTTTTCATTTCTTATAGAGAAAGGAAAACCCAGAGATGAATAAGCAAGGCAGTTTTTTTCAGTTATGTACGCATACATATGCGTATTTCTATTATTTCGAAGAAATATCATTTACGTTTTAATACAGAACTGCCAATGCTTACATAAGTCTGTAAAATTTCATTTTACAAATACGGCGTAATTTTTATTCCAAACCTTGCGATCGAGTAGAAAAGTGGTACTCACCCTTCAATGCCAATGCCAATGGTGAAATAAAAGTGAAGCACAAATCAAGAGAACACGATGCCAAATGGGACAAAAGATAAGATAGGCGATCGGCGACAAGAACACTGTGTATATGGCTTCTAAACTGATTGGCCGGGCAAATTAATTAATTGAACATTTTAATTGTTTTGTTTCGTTTCGTTTCGTCGGCCCGTCCAGCCTGTTCTGAAATGGAATGGAATTACTCATAAAATTTCAAGGAATGTGTACTGTTGAAATCGGACCAAAGATAACCTAAATGAAGTGCATGCATATGTATGTATATAAATATTTATTTGTTATGTGCCTCATCTGATGCCTGATGTCTGACTCTGGCCTGGTCTGGTCGTCTTTTTATGTGTCTTGAAATCCCCCAGCCCCATTCACCACATCCCAATCTCTCGAGATAACGACATTCTAAGTGGGCTATATCGTTCTGTAATCGCATGGGGCTCCATATTTATATAGTTGAGCATCTGCTAGTCCACAGCGCGAATCTAAATCCTGTGACTTGACTCTCGGGCAATAAAGTTTATATGACTTTTATGGTAAAAATAAGCCTATACTTCTTTACTCTGTTTTTATGTTTTTATTAAAAACAAAAATCCCTGACAGCTGTGATAATTATATGTAAAGCTTTTGTTAATTATTAGTTTTGATTTTTATTTAAATTACTTTTAAATTTTGTCGTTCTGCTTTTGAGTCAAGTTTTTACATAGTGCCTAATCTATTATTGATTTGACACCCTGGCAACCCTGTTTTCGGTCGGTGCGCATGCGCCACCGTCTCGTGCTGTCCCTCTTGCTCTCCCTAGCATTGCCACACACCCTCAATATCTCCTTTCCTCTTCCACTTGTTGAGCAAGCCAACCAGTTTTTCGTCTGCAAATTGAGTTGAGTTTTTGTCGTTTTTTTTTATCTTACATTGTGGACAAGGGGGGAACTTACGAATGGGGGAATGGGGGGCTTGCTGAGGCGGTTGATTACTGGTTGCTTGTGTTGGGGCCCCAAAAAATGTTGTTGTTGTCTTTTTGTGGTAGCTCCGGCTTTTGAGCTTCGCTTTTTCTGAGCCTCAGCTTTTCTGCCTTTCGTGTTGTTGGCTTGAACTTGAGCTCTATACATATGTAATTGGTTGGTTGGTTGTGATTGCTGTTGCTGTTGTTGTTGCTGCTAGTTTTGGCCACGCTTGATGGAGTGGGCTAAGTGCCCAAGTCTGTGTATCATCGGAGTGTCTGCGTCTATGTGTGTGTCAGTTAACTGGTTGCATAACATGTTACAGCATCGCACGAAAATGAACAGGCCAAGTCGGACGTTGCGTTCCCAAAAAAAAAAAAAATGTAAAAAAAGAAACAAAACCGAAACTGATGACGACATGAAGCCAGGGGGCGGGATGGGGGGTTGTATTGAAAGAGTGGTAACAAAGTGGTAAGAAAAAGGGGCAAAGAGTGGCTAAAAAGTTAAGGCCAGAAGGGAAAAAAGAGAGGTAGCTGGTTTTTCTTGGCTCTGGTGTTTAATGTCTGGAAAATTATAACATTTTTGTATGCCTTTTGCAATATTTCTCAGTCGTCTAGCTCTTTTTCCCAATTGTGCTTGTGTGTGTGTGTGTTTGTTGGGTTTTTCTGTTTTTGCTTATAGGTCAAGTTAAAAGTAAAAGTGAGTTTGGCTTTTTGCTTTGTGCTGCTTTTGCCTTTTGATTTTGTTTTTGTTTTTTTTTCTGTACGCCGTCGTGTGCTTCTTTTTACGTCCTCTTTTTTTTATTTATTTTTTATTTTGGTAGTTTTGCGAAATATGCGCTCGTTACGTATACGCACGAGAGACACACAGAAATTGATTTTTGGCTTTTCGCCTTTTGCATTCGCAGATGAACGATCACTTGGGTGATTTCGATTGCATCGATCGCGAGGTGCGGAAGGAAATAAGGATGCTGCTCACCCACGGCGCTAACTTGGAGCAGCAGCACCAGCAGCAGCCACATCGCCACCATGGCGGCCTCACACGCACCATTTCACAGCCGGCCCAGCTCATCCAGCAGCAGCAACACCAACAGCAGCAGCAACAGCAGCAACAGCAGCAGCCACCTGTAGCCAGTCTGGTGACCATCACCGAGAACCTGGGCAACATGAACCTGCACCGCAAGCTGGAGCGAACCCAGTCGGAGCCACTGCCGCCACAGCAGCCGATGAACACATCCAGGTAAGCTGGGCAGGAATATCCCGAATTTAGGAGCCAAACGGTTAAGGAATGCTAGCCATCTAGAGCTCATTGTATTTAGAAATCCAACCAACCCACAACAAAAATACAATTAACTTGTAAATAATCAGGAATATTAAGACTTCTTTAATAAACTTGTAATCCTTTAACACAATCTTAAATTTTAGAGTGACTACATATATTTCGTTGAAGTACAGTGTATCCGAATTTCTTAATCCTTATCTATTGAATATAATTACAAGCTAGTGAATTTTTTAAATATTCTTACAAGATCTCTTAAGCTAAAGATGAATTTAGTTAAGTTAAGCCTAAACCCTTCACAAGAACTACAAGTAATTGCGGTCTTTGAACACTTTCAGATACAAGACCGAGCTGTGCCGTCCGTTCGAGGAGGCCGGGGAATGCAAGTACGGCGAGAAGTGCCAGTTCGCCCATGGAAGCCACGAGCTGCGAAACGTGCACCGTCATCCCAAGTACAAGACGGAGTACTGCCGCACCTTCCACAGCGTGGGCTTCTGTCCCTACGGACCGCGCTGTCACTTTGTTCACAATGCGGACGAGGCCCGCGCCCAACAGGCGGCCCAGGCAGCCAAGTCCTCCCCCCAGTCGCAGTCGCAGCAGTCGTCGTCGCAGAACTTCTCGGCGAAGAGCAACCAGAGCAGCAATCAAAGCAGCAACAGTAGCAGCAGCAGCAGCAGCAGCGGCGGTGGCGGCAACAGCAACAACAACAACAACGGTAGCCAGTTCTATCTGCCGCTGAGCCCACCGCTGAGCATGAGCACAGGATCGGACCGGGAATCGCCCACTGGATCACTGTCCCTCAGCCCCACCAACTCGATGACCAGCTTCCCGTTCCACGATGCCCTGCAGCATGGGTATTTGGCCTCGAATGGCGCCAAGAGCAACAGTTCCGCCTCGTCCACATCATCGGCCTCTGGAATGGGTCTGGGCATGAGCATTGGCATGGGCCAGGGCATGATCATCGGTCAGGGCTTGGGAATGGGACATCATGGACCGGCCACACCGCCGGAGAGCCCCAATGTGCCCATATCGCCAGTGCACACACCGCCGCCGTACGATGTGACGGTCAATGGATCTGGAGCGGGCAACAATACCATCGGCAGCAAGCAGCTCCTGCAGAAGAGCGTCAGCACACCGATGCAGCAGGAGGATACGCCCAGGTTGCCGGTTTTCAACCGTCTCAGCTCCGGTGTGGAGGCCTACCAGCAGCAGTCCAATTTGGGACTCTAAGCGCGTGGCAGTCTGCGAAACAAAATTGAATTGAAACACCATCCAGCATCCTACTCACGCCCATCCAAGCATCCCTCCATCAACAAACAGCATCCTTGACAAAATCTCAGTAACGACCAAACCATGGAAACTGAAAACAAAACTACTCTCGCAGTCCAATTTGAAACGCAAATATCCCAAGGCAAATGGATTTCCGGTGGCGTATCTTCGATGCAGAACCAGTGTGTATCAAGTATACGCCACCGAAAAAACAGAACACTGCCAAACTCAGACACCGCTTAATCCTTGATATCAATTCTCTCATTGCTGTGACAGTCAATCGTAATCGTTATACAATAATCGTTATGTGAGAAGGACCGAATTACAGACTACTACGGGACAATTAGTTAGATAGATACGTAAATGACAAACAAACAATCCAAGCAAACGATGATCTTAAACTATAACTAAATACTAAAAACTAACAAAAACGAAAACAAAACAAAAAAAAAAAACAGCAAGCATGAAAGCTATAGCTAAACAAAACATTCTTATGAACTGGACAATATACAAAGACGGAGATAACGAAAAGGACTATTGGGAATCTTCAGCGAATGTTGCTCAAATCAAATCAACAAAACCCACGGCCAACGACGAATGTGAAAATCGTTCCTGCATTTATAGAAACTACTGCAGTGCATCCATTAGAACATATGCACATGCACACCTGTCGCTTTTGTTCAATACTTATACGCCACACAATTTGGATAGGTCTCATGTAAAAAATTGATTACCGGCTTGTATATATATATTTATATATGCATATATGGCCACCACCTGTGTATATATAACATTTGATGTGGATAAATAGAGAGCGAGATAGAGAAGAAGAGTAGAGAGTTGGTCCGATGTCTTCCAATCCAAGCCAATCAATCAATCAATTAATCAATCCATTCAAATGAGAATGATAGACGGACAGAAAGAAAGCTACGAAAATTCTTTAATTTATTATTTTTGCTAAAAATTATGTAATAGAGAACGTTATGTACATACGAGAGTTAATATTTTGATAAAGATAATAAATTATAATTACCAATTACTCTACGATTACGTTTAAAAGATGATCTTGAATGATATGAATATTATTGATGATATACCTCTGCAAATCGTGCAACTAATCACAACAACAACAACAACAACCAACGAGCAACCAACAATTTTTCATTTTGAGAGGACATTTTTAATGGAATTTTGTCATTGATTTGATATATATTTTTTTGTTTGAATGACTACGATTTTTTGTACTCTTTAAAATCGATCTATGAAATGGAAATGCTGATTTTTAAACACCATAATTTATTTTCACATCTATTTACATAAAACATACCAGATATATTTTATATGCAATTAATGTTAATAATTTATGAAAACAACACATGCGACACACTCAGACACACACACACACATATTTTGACCATTGATAATTTTATGTTTTTTATATGGTATATGCGACAGATCATTTTGTTTATTATATATTATTTTTATTTAATTTATTTTACAACTTTTTCTTGATTTCTTCTATTTTTGGGTGCAGTTATATAATTTTAGTGTTATGAGAGAGCCTTAATTTATATAAAACTTATATAAAACCATATTATAATTATGCTTACGTCGATGATAATGAAGTAAATGCATATGTAATAAAAACGGAAAAAGGAAAGAAAAAACCTTAACAAAAAAAGCCTATTTAAAATATTTATGTAGGGAAAACCATACGAATGCCGATCTTTGTATGCGTCGATAAAATTGAAAGAAAAAGCGATTTATAAAAGGACAAATAGCAATCTGAGTACAGTGTTAGAAATTTAACTGAGCAAACAAAATAGAAACTTAATACAAATATTTAAATTATTTTGTACACATTTTTTGCCCTATTCAAATTTATATGTATAAATATGTAAACTCTGTAACCCGTATACAGCGACCTTTTTTTTGCAAATAATTTATATCGAAACAATTGCTGAATTGCAATTCAAATCAAACTAAATCAAATATTTAATTACTCCTATTTATTATTATCTCTTTCACTAGGCTAGTTACATAACGACCAACAGCAGCAAAAATTTTAAGCATGACTTAAAACACAAAAAAAAAGAAAAAAAAACGGCCGGTGAAAGAGCAAATTCCATGCGTGTTTATCAATTTGTGTGCACCACGCACGAGGGGGGTAAATAATTCTCAAAGTGCCTTATCGTTAATATTATGTATAAATTAAATACACACAAACACAAATTATGTATAGTCTTGTGGAAATGGAAAAGGAAACGCAGAGACGGAGTGCAAAAGGCATATTAATTATTTATTATTATATTAAAGTCTATTTTATTATACTTTCGATTAACTTTGATTTTACTTCCCATCGCAAAAACAATTGTTTTCGTACTCCAAATACGTATTGCAATCGAAATTGATCCGATTGGAAAGTTATGGCAGCGTGCAAAAGTTTACTCTAATGCCTATATTTAACATACTTATATATATATTTCGTTTTTTTGCTCTATTTAATTTAAAAAAAAAGCCTAACTTAGACCTGAGCTTTGGTTATCATCATCATGATGATTATTCTTATTTTTTTTTATAACGCGTTCTTCCCTTTGTACAACAAACAAAGAAAAGCAAAACACAACTAAACTAAATTGAATCCGTGCCCCACATGAAGCAAGTGTGGCCTTATCGGAATGAAACCCTACTCCTAACTCTTATCCAAGTCGTCTTCCTTCTAAGAAAAATATTTAGTAAACTAAACTGCAATGTGGTACTCTTGAGCGATCGATGATAAACAGAGGAGAACAAGAAATGTAATGCCAGTTGAATTATGCACTATTTATATACATATATATTTTGTTCGTTATTTATATAACCATATACCATAATATTTTTCATTGATATCCGCCTTGGCAACAACAAATGCAAAATCAAAAGAAAACATTTACAAAACAAAAAAAATAAATAAAAAAACAACAACGAAAAAGACAAAACAACTAATAAATGAACACAATCTGTACATGAATTTTGTTAATGCTGAAACATGCCTATTTATGCTTCCATTGCAACACTTTTGTGCGTATTTTTATATAGTAAATTAAAGAATGAATACAATTTAGTTTATGGAAAATTTTAAGTTAAATAGCTTTAAACAACAAGCGTTACAAAATAAATGAAAAATAAAAAACAAACTGCCCCTCTCGTTTTCATTTCAACGTCCCGATAACAGAGGTTATCACTAATCTCACTCCTATCCGCTCCGTCGACGTGACGTTGGCTCCGCTCGGATTTTGGTTACGTTGGGTTTGCTGCTCCCGGCATCGAGAAAAAGCTTTCCTGTTGTGCTTCTTTGATTCTGTGGCGCTACTTTAGCACTATGCGTTCTGCGATAAAACACTGATTTGCTTTATTTGGCTTCCAAAATTTTGATAGCATGCATATATGTATATGCACATATATACCCCAGCCTCTGGATGTTTGTTGGTAGATTGGCAAAATTAAATTTTAAAAATAAACTTGTGTTTTTGCAAAAAAAAATATTTCCGATTGGAATTTTCATCATATCTTGGCTAAATATGGTCATAAAGCTAAGAGAATAACTGTTTTGAGCAGCTAATTACCAATGCTAACGATCCCTATCACTTTTTGAAGAATTTAGGAAAATTTATTTTCAGGTCATTTTTTCGCATTTTTTGTAAGGGATTTTCGCATTTTTACATCATCAAAATTTGCAAAAAATGGCGAAAAAATAAATTTCCCATGTTTGAACACAGTTTGATTGCAAATTTAATTACGAGCTCAACGAGCTATGATATTCTATGGTGAGATACTTACTTTTAAAGTTGTGGCCAAAAAACTGAATATTTTATTAGTGATATTTTAAAAAAGTGTTTTTGCAAAAAAAAATATTTCCGATTGGAATTTTCATCATATCTTGGCTAAATATGGTCATAAAGCTAAGAGAATAACTGTTTTGAGCAGCTAATTACCAATGCTAACGATCCCTATCACTTTTTGAAGAATTTAGGAAAATTTATTTTCAGGTAATTTTTTCGCATTTTTTGTAAGGGGTTACATCATCAAAATTTGCAAAAAATGGCGAAAAAATAAATTTCCCATGCTTGAACACAGTTTGATTGCAAATTTAATTACGAGCTCAACGAGCTATGATATTCTATGGTGAGATACTTACTTTTAAAGTTGTGGCCAAAAAACTGAATATTTTATTAGTGAAATTTTAAAAAAGTGTTGTTGCAAAAAAAAATATTTCCGATTGGAATTTTCATCATATCTTGGCTAAATATGGTCATAAAGCTAAGAGAATAACTGTTTTGAGCAGCTAATTACCAATGCTAACGATCCCTATCACTTTTTGAAGAATTTAGGAAAATTTATTTTCAGGTCATTTTTTCGCATTTTTTGTAAGGGGTTACATCATCAAAATTTGCAAAAAATGGCGAAAAAATAAATTTCCCATGTTTGAACACAGTTTGATTGCAAATTTAATTACGAGCTCAACGAGCTATGATATTCTATGGTGAGATACTTACTTTTAAAGTTGTGGCCAAAAAACTGAATATTTTATTAGTGAAATTTTAAAAAAGTGTTTTTGCAAAAAAAAATATTTCCGATTGGAATTTTCATCATATCTTGGCTAAATATGGTCATAAAGCTAAGAGAATAACTGTTTTGAGCAGCTAATTACCAATGCTAACGATCCCTATCACTTTTTGAAGAATTTAGGAAAATTTATTTTCAGGTCATTTTTTCGCATTTTTTGTAAGGGGTTACATCATCAAAATTTGCAAAAAATGGCGAAAAAATAAATTTCCATGCTTGAACACAGTTTGATTGCAAATTTAATTACGAGCTCAACGAGCTATGATATTCTATGGTGAGATACTTACTTTTAAAGTTGTGGCCAAAAAACTGAATATTTTATTAGTGAAATTTTAAAAAAGTGTTTTTGCAAAAAAAAAATATTTCCGATTGGAATTTTCATCATATCTTGGCTAAATATGGTCATAAAGCTAAGAGAATAACTGTTTTGAGCAGCTAATTACCAATGCTAACGATCCCTATCACTTTTTGAAGAATTTAGGAAAATTTATTTTCAGGTCATTTTTTCGCATTTTTTGTAAGGGGTTACATCATCAAAATTTGCAAAAAATGGCGAAAAAATAAATTTCCCATGCTTGAACACAGTTTGATTGCAAATTTAATTACGAGCTCAACGAGCTATGATATTCTATGGTGAGACACTTACTTTTAAAGTTGTGGCCAAAAAACTGAATATTTTATTAGTGAAATTTTAAAAAAGTGTTTTTGCAAAAAAAAATATTTCCGATTGGAATTTTCATCATATCTTGGCTAAATATGGTCATAAAGCTAAGAGAATAACTGTTTTGAGCAGCTAATTACCAATGCTAACGATCCCTATCACTTTTTGAAGAATTTAGGAAAATTTATTTTCAGGTCATTTTTTCGCATTTTTTGTAAGGGGTTACATCATCAAAATTTGCAAAAAATGGCTAAAAAATAAATTTCCCATGTTTGAACACAGTTTGATTGCAAATTTAATTACGAGCTCAACGAGCTATGATATTCTATGGTGAGACACTTACTTTTAAAGTTGTGGCCAAAAAACTGAATATTTTATTAGTGAAATTTTAAAAAAGTGTTTTTGCAAAAAAAAATATTTCCGATTGGAATTTTCATCATATCTTGGCTAAATATGGTCATAAAGCTAAGAGAATAACTGTTTTGAGCAGCTAATTACCAATGCTAACGATCCCTATCACTTTTTGAAGAATTTAGGAAAATTTATTTTCAGGTCATTTTTTCGCATTTTTTGTAAGGGGTTACATCATCAAAATTTGCAAAAAATGACTAAAAAATAAATTTCCCATGTTTGAACACAGTTTGATTGCAAATTTAATTACGAGCTCAACGAGCTATGATATTCTATGGTGAGACACTTACTTTTAAAGTTGTGGCCAAAAAACTGAATATTTTATTAGTGAAATTTTAAAAAAGTGTTTTTGCAAAAAAAATATTTCCGATTGGAATTTTCATCATATCTTGGCTAAATATGGTCATAAAGCTAAGAGAATAACTGTTTTGAGCAGCTAATTACCAATGCTAACGATCCCTATCACTTTTTGAAGTATTTAGGAAAATTTATTTTCAGGTCATTTTTTCGCATTTTTTGTAAGGGGTTACATCATCAAAATTTGCAAAAAATGGCTAAAAAATAAATTTCCCATGTTTGAACACAGTTTGATTGCAAATTTAATTACGAGCTCAACGAGCTATGATATTCTATGGTGAGACACTTACTTTTAAAGTTGTGGCCAAAAAACTGAATATTTTATTAGTGAAATTTTAAAAAAGTGTTTTTGCAAAAAAAAATATTTCCGATTGGAATTTTCATCATATCTTGGCTAAATATGGTCATAAAGCTAAGAGAATAACTGTTTTGAGCAGCTAATTACCAATGCTAACGATCCCTATCACTTTTTGAAGAATTTAGGAAAATTTATTTTCAGGTCATTTTTTCGCATTTTTTGTAAGGGGTTACATCATCAAAATTTGCAAAAAATGGCGAAAAAATAAATTTCCCATGTTTGAACACAGTTTGATTGCAAATTTAATTACGAGCTCAACGAGCTATGATATTCTATGGTGAGATACTTACTTTTAAAGTTGTGGCCAAAAAACTGAATATTTTATTAGTGAAATTTTAAAAAAGTGTTTTTGCAAAAAAAAAGATTTCCGATTGGAATTTTCATCATATCTTGGCTAAATATGGTCATAAAGCTAAAAGAATAACTGTTTTGAGCAGCTAATTACCAATGCTAACGATCCCTATCACTTTTTGAAGAATTTAGGAAAATTTATTTTCAGGTCATTTTTTCGCATTTTTTGTAAGGGTTACATCATCAAAATTTGCAAAAAATGGCTAAAAAATAAATTTCCCATGTTTGAACACAGTTTGATTGCAAATTTAATTACGAGCTCAACGAGCTATGATATACTATGGTGAGACACTTACTTTTAAAGTTGTGGCCAAAAAACTGAATATTTTATTAGTGAAATTTTAAAAAAGTGTTTTTGCAAAAAAAATATTTTCGATTGGAATTTTCATCATATCTTGGCTAAATATGGTCATAAAGCTAAGAGAATAACTGTTTTGAGCAGCTAATTACCAATGCTAACGATCCCTATCACTTTTTGAAGTATTTAGGAAAATTTATTTTCAGGTCATTTTTTCGCATTTTTTGTAAGGGGTTACATCATCAAAATTTGCAAAAAATGGCGAAAAAATAAATTTCCCATGTTTGAACACAGTTTGATTGCAAATTTAATTACGAGCTCAACGAGCTATGATATTCTATGGTGAGACACTTACTTTTAAAGTTGTGGCCAAAAAACTGAATATTTTATTAGTGAAATTTTAAAAAAGTGTTTTTGCAAAAAAAAATATTTCCGATTGGAATTTTCATCATATCTTGGCTAAATATGGTCATAAAACTAAGAGAATAACTGTTTTGAGCAGCTAATTACCAATGCTAACGATCCCTATCACTTTTTGAAGAATTTAGGAAAATTTATTTTCAGGTCATTTTTTCGCATTTTTTGTAAGGGGTTACATCATCAAAATTTGCAAAAAATGGCTAAAAAATAAATTTCCCATGTTTGAACACAGTTTGATTGCAAATTTAATTACGAGCTCAACGAGCTATGATATTCTATGGTGAGACACTTACTTTTAAAGTTGTGGCCAAAAAACTGAATATTTTATTAGTGAAATTTTAAAAAAGTGTTTTTGCAAAAAAAAATATTTCCGATTGGAATTTTCATCATATCTTGGCTAAATATGGTCATAAAGCTAAGAGAATAACTGTTTTGAGCAGCTAATTACCAATGCTAACGATCCCTATCACTTTTTGAAGAATTTAGGAAAATTTATTTTCAGGTCATTTTTTCGCATTTTTTGTAAGGGGTTACATCATCAAAATTTGCAAAAAATGGCTAAAAAATAAATTTCCCATGTTTGAACACAGTTTGATTGCAAATTTAATTACGAGCTCAACGAGCTATGATATTCTATGGTGAGACACTTACTTTTAAAGTTGTGGCCAAAAAACTGAATATTTTATTAGTGAAATTTTAAAAAAGTGTTTTTGCAAAAAAAAATATTTCCGATTGGAATTTTCATCATATCTTGGCTAAATATGGTCATAAAGCTAAGAGAATAACTGTTTTGAGCAGCTAATTACCAATGCTAACGATCCCTATCACTTTTTGAAGAATTTAGGAAAATTTATTTTCAGGTATTTTTTCGCATTTTTTGTAAGGGGTTACATCATCAAAATTTGCAAAAAATGGCGAAAAAATAAATTTCCCATGTTTGAACACAGTTTGATTGCAAATTTAATTACGAGCTCAACGAGCTATGATATTCTATGGTGAGATACTTACTTTTAAAGTTGTGGCCAAAAAACTGAATATTTTATTAGTGAAATTTTAAAAAAGTGTTTTTGCAAAAAAAAAATTTCCGATTGGAATTTTCATCATATCTTGGCTAAATATGGTCATAAAGCTAAAGAATAACTGTTTTGAGCAGCTAATTACCAATGCTAACGATCCCTATCACTTTTTGAAGAATTTAGGAAAATTTATTTTCAGGTCATTTTTTCGCATTTTTTGTAAGGGTTACATCATCAAAATTTGCAAAAAATGGCTAAAAAATAAATTTCCCATGTTTGAACACAGTTTGATTGCAAATTTAATTACGAGCTCAACGAGCTATGATATTCTATGGTGAGACACTTACTTTTAAAGTTGTGGCCAAAAAACTGAATATTTTATTAGTGAAATTTTAAAAAAGTGTTTTTGCAAAAAAAAATATTTCCGATTGGAATTTTCATCATATCTTGGCTAAATATGGTCATAAAGCTAAGAGAATAACTGTTTTGAGCAGCTAATTACCAATGCTAACGATCCCTATCACTTTTTGAAGAATTTAGGAAAATTTATTTTCAGGTCATTTTTTCGCATTTTTTGTAAGGGGTTACATCATCAAAATTTGCAAAAAATGGCTAAAAAATAAATTTCCCATGTTTGAACACAGTTTGATTGCAAATTTAATTACGAGCTCAACGAGCTATGATATTCTATGGTGAGACACTTACTTTTAAAGTTGTGGCCAAAAAACTGAATATTTTATTAGTGAAATTTTAAAAAAGTGTTTTTGCAAAAAAAAATATTTCCGATTGGAATTTTCATCATATCTTGGCTAAATATGGTCATAAAGCTAAGAGAATAACTGTTTTGAGCAGCTAATTACCAATGCTAACGATCCCTATCACTTTTTGAAGAATTTAGGAAAATTTATTTTCAGGTCATTTTTTCGCATTTTTTGTAAGGGGTTACATCATCAAAATTTGCAAAAAATGGCTAAAAAATAAATTTCCCATGTTTGAACACAGTTTGATTGCAAATTTAATTACGAGCTCAACGAGCTATGATATTTATGGTGAGACACTTACTTTTAAAGTTGTGGCCAAAAAACTGAATATTTTATTAGTGAAATTTTAAAAAAGTGTTTTTGCAAAAAAAAATATTTCCGATTGGAATTTTCATCATATCTTGGCTAAATATGGTCATAAAGCTAAGAGAATAACTGTTTTGAGCAGCTAATTACCAATGCTAACGATCCCTATCACTTTTTGAAGAATTTAGGAAAATTTATTTTCAGGTCATTTTTTGCATTTTTTGTAAGGGGTTACATCATCAAAATTTGCAAAAAATGGCTAAAAAATAAATTTCCCATGTTTGAACACAGTTTGATTGCAAATTTAATTACGAGCTCAACGAGCTATGATATTCTATGGTGAGACACTTACTTTTAAAGTTGTGGCCAAAAAACTGAATATTTTATTAGTGAAATTTTAAAAAAGTGTTTTTGCAAAAAAAAATATTTCCGATTGGAATTTTCATCATATCTTGGCTAAATATGGTCATAAAGCTAAGAGAATAACTGTTTTGAGCAGCTAATTACCAATGCTAACGATCCCTATCACTTTTTGAAGAATTTAGGAAAATTTATTTTCAGGTCATTTTTTCGCATTTTTTGTAAGGGGTTACATCATCAAAATTTGCAAAAAATGGCAAAAAATAAATTTCCCATGTTTGAACACAGTTTGATTGCAAATTTAATTACGAGCTCAACGAGCTATGATATTCTATGGTGAGACACTTACTTTTAAAGTTGTGGCCAAAAAACTGAATATTTTATTAGTGAAATTTTAAAAAAGTGTTTTTGCAAAAAAAAATATTTCCGATTGGAATTTTCATCATATCTTGGCTAAATATGGTCATAAAGCTAAGAGAATAACTGTTTTGAGCAGCTAATTACCAATGCTAACGATCCCTATCACTTTTTGAAGAATTTAGGAAAATTTATTTTCAGGTCATTTTTTCGCATTTTTTGTAAGGGGTTACATCATCAAAATTTGCAAAAAATGGCTAAAAAATAAATTTCCCATGTTTGAACACAGTTTGATTGCAAATTTAATTACGAGCTCAACGAGCTATGATATTCTATGGTGAGACACTTACTTTTAAAGTTGTGGCCAAAAAACTGAATATTTTATTAGTGAAATTTTAAAAAAGTGTTTTTGCAAAAAAAAATATTTCCGATTGGAATTTTCATCATATCTTGGCTAAATATGGTCATAAAGCTAAGAGAATAACTGTTTTGAGCAGCTAATTACCAATGCTAACGATCCCTATCACTTTTTGAAGAATTTAGGAAAATTTATTTTCAGGTCATTTTTTCGCATTTTTTGTAAGGGGTTACATCATCAAAATTTGCAAAAAATGGCTAAAAAATAAATTTCCCATGTTTGAACACAGTTTGATTGCAAATTTAATTACGAGCTCAACGAGCTATGATATTCTATGGTGAGACACTTACTTTTAAAGTTGTGGCCAAAAAACTGAATATTTTATTAGTGAAATTTTAAAAAAGTGTTTTTGCAAAAAAAATATTTCCGATTGGAATTTTCATCATATCTTGGCTAAATATGGTCATAAAGCTAAGAGAATAACTGTTTTGAGCAGCTAATTACCAATGCTAACGATCCCTATCACTTTTTGAAGATTTAGGAAAATTTATTTTCAGGTCATTTTTTCGCATTTTTTGTAAGGGGTTACATCATCAAAATTTGCAAAAAATGGCTAAAAAATAAATTTCCCATGTTTGAACACAGTTTGATTGCAAATTTAATTACGAGCTCAACGAGCTATGATATTCTATGGTGAGACACTTACTTTTAAAGTTGTGGCCAAAAAACTGAATATTTTATTAGTGAAATTTTAAAAAAGTGTTTTTGCAAAAAAAAATATTTCCGATTGGAATTTTCATCATATCTTGGCTAAATATGGTCATAAAGCTAAGAGAATAACTGTTTTGAGCAGCTAATTACCAATGCTAACGATCCCTATCACTTTTTGAAGAATTTAGGAAAATTTATTTTCAGGTCATTTTTTCGCATTTTTTGTAAGGGGTTACATCATCAAAATTTGCAAAAAATGGCGAAAAAATAAATTTCCCATGTTTGAACACAGTTTGATTGCAAATTTAATTACGAGCTCAACGAGCTATGATATTCTATGGTGAGATACTTACTTTTAAAGTTGTGGCCATAAAACTGAATATTTTATTAGTGAAATTTTAAAAAAGTGTTTTTGCAAAAAAAAAATTTCCGATTGGAATTTTCATCATATCTTGGCTAAATATGGTCATAAAGCTAAGAGAATAACTGTTTTGAGCAGCTAATTACCAATGCTAACGATCCCTATCACTTTTTGAAGAATTTAGGAAAATTTATTTTCAGGTCATTTTTTCGCATTTTTTGTAAGGGGTTACATCATCAAAATTTGCAAAAAATGGCGAAAAAATAAATTTCCCATGTTTGAACACAGTTTGATTGCAAATTTAATTACGAGCTCAACGAGCTATGATATTCTATGGTGAGACACTTACTTTTAAAGTTGTGGCCAAAAAACTGAATATTTTATTAGTGAAATTTTAAAAAAGTGTTTTTGCAAAAAAAAATATTTCCGATTGGAATTTTCATCATATCTTGGCTAAATATGGTCATAAAGCTAAGAGAATAACTGTTTTGAGCAGCTAATTACCAATGCTAACGATCCCTATCACTTTTTGAAGAATTTAGGAAAATTTATTTTCAGGTCATTTTTTCGCATTTTTTGTAAGGGGTTACATCATCAAAATTTGCAAAAAATGGCTAAAAAATAAATTTCCCATGTTTGAACACAGTTTGATTGCAAATTTAATTACGAGCTCAACGAGCTATGATATTCTATGGTGAGACACTTACTTTTAAAGTTGTGGCCAAAAAACTGAATATTTTATTAGTGAAATTTTAAAAAAGTGTTTTTGCAAAAAAAAATATTTCCGATTGGAATTTTCATCATATCTTGGCTAAATATGGTCATAAAGCTAAGAGAATAACTGTTTTGAGCAGCTAATTACCAATGCTAACGATCCCTATCACTTTTTGAAGAATTTAGGAAAATTTATTTTCAGGTCATTTTTTCGCATTTTTTGTAAGGGGTTACATCATCAAAATTTGCAAAAAATGACTAAAAAATAAATTTCCCATGTTTGAACACAGTTTGATTGCAAATTTAATTACGAGCTCAACGAGCTATGATATTCTATGGTGAGACACTTACTTTTAAAGTTGTGGCCAAAAAACTGAATATTTTATTAGTGAAATTTTAAAAAAGTGTTTTTGCAAAAAAAATATTTCCGATTGGAATTTTCATCATATCTTGGCTAAATATGGTCATAAAGCTAAGAGAATAACTGTTTTGAGCAGCTAATTACCAATGCTAACGATCCCTATCACTTTTTGAAGTATTTAGGAAAATTTATTTTCAGGTCATTTTTTCGCATTTTTTGTAAGGGGTTACATCATCAAAATTTGCAAAAAATGGCTAAAAAATAAATTTCCCATGTTTGAACACAGTTTGATTGCAAATTTAATTACGAGCTCAACGAGCTATGATATTCTATGGTGAGACACTTACTTTTAAAGTTGTGGCCAAAAAACTGAATATTTTATTAGTGAAATTTTAAAAAAGTGTTTTTGCAAAAAAAAATATTTCCGATTGGAATTTTCATCATATCTTGGCTAAATATGGTCATAAAGCTAAGAGAATAACTGTTTTGAGCAGCTAATTACCAATGCTAACGATCCCTATCACTTTTTGAAGAATTTAGGAAAATTTATTTTCAGGTCATTTTTTTGCATTTTTTGTAAGGGGTTACATCATCAAAATTTGCAAAAAATGGCGAAAAAATAAATTTCCCATGTTTGAACACAGTTTGATTGCAAATTTAATTACGAGCTCAACGAGCTATGATATTCTATGGTGAGACACTTACTTTTAAAGTTGTGGCCAAAAAACTGAATATTTTATTAGTGAAATTTTAAAAAAGTGTTTTTGCAAAAAAAAATATTTCCGATTGGAATTTTCATCATATCTTGGCTAAATATGGTCATAAAGCTAAGAGAATAACTGTTTTGAGCAGCTAATTACCAATGCTAACGATCCCTATCACTTTTTGAAGAATTTAGGAAAATTTATTTTCAGGTCATTTTTTCGCATTTTTTGTAAGGGGTTACATCATCAAAATTTGCAAAAAATGGCTAAAAAATAAATTTCCCATGTTTGAACACAGTTTGATTGCAAATTTAATTACGAGCTCAACGAGCTATGATATTCTATGGTGAGACACTTACTTTTAAAGTTGTGGCCAAAAAACTGAATATTTTATTAGTGAAATTTTAAAAAAGTGTTTTTGCAAAAAAAAATATTTCCGATTGGAATTTTCATCATATCTTGGCTAAATATGGTCATAAAGCTAAGAGAATAACTGTTTTGAGCAGCTAATTACCAATGCTAACGATCCCTATCACTTTTTGAAGAATTTAGGAAAATTTATTTTCAGGTCATTTTTTCGCATTTTTTGTAAGGGGTTACATCATCAAAATTTGCAAAAAATGGCTAAAAAATAAATTTCCCATGTTTGAACACAGTTTGATTGCAAATTTAATTACGAGCTCAACGAGCTATGATATTCTATGGTGAGACACTTACTTTTAAAGTTGTGGCCAAAAAACTGAATATTTTATTAGTGAAATTTTAAAAAAGTGTTTTTGCAAAAAAAAATATTTCCGATTGGAATTTTCATCATATCTTGGCTAAATATGGTCATAAAGCTAAGAGAATAACTGTTTTGAGCAGCTAATTACCAATGCTAACGATCCCTATCACTTTTTGAAGAATTTAGGAAAATTTATTTTCAGGTCATTTTTTCGCATTTTTTGTAAGGGGTTACATCATCAAAATTTGCAAAAAATGGCTAAAAAATAAATTTCCCATGTTTGAACACAGTTTGATTGCAAATTTAATTACGAGCTCAACGAGCTATGATATTCTATGGTGAGACACTTACTTTTAAAGTTGTGGCCAAAAAACTGAATATTTTATTAGTGAAATTTTAAAAAAGTGTTTTTGCAAAAAAAAATATTTCCGATTGGAATTTTCATCATATCTTGGCTAAATATGGTCATAAAGCTAAGAGAATAACTGTTTTGAGCAGCTAATTACCAATGCTAACGATCCCTATCACTTTTTGAAGAATTTAGGAAAATTTATTTTCAGGTCATTTTTTTGCATTTTTTGTAAGGGGTTACATCATCAAAATTTGCAAAAAATGGCTAAAAAATAAATTTCCCATGTTTGAACACAGTTTGATTGCAAATTTAATTACGAGCTCAACGAGCTATGATATTTTATGGTGAGACACTTACTTTTAAAGTTGTGGCCAAAAAACGGAATATTTTATTAGTGAAATTTTAAAAAAGTGTTTTTGCAAAAAAAAATATTTCCGATTGGAATTTTCATCATATCTTGGCTAAATATGGTCATAAAGCTAAGAGAATAACTGTTTTGAGCAGCTAATTACCAATGCTAACGATCCCTATCACTTTTTGAAGAATTTAGGAAAATTTATTTTCAGGTCATTTTTTCGCATTTTTTGTAAGGGGTTACATCATCAAAATTTGCAAAAAATGGCGAAAAAATAAATTTCCCATGTTTGAACACAGTTTGATTGCAAATTTAATTACGAGCTCAACGAGCTATGATATTCTATGGTGAGACACTTACTTTTAAAGTTGTGGCCAAAAAACTGAATATTTTATTAGTGAAATTTTAAAAAAGTGTTTTTGCAAAAAAAAATATTTCCGATTGGAATTTTCATCATATCTTGGCTAAATATGGTCATAAAGCTAAGAGAATAACTGTTTTGAGCAGCTAATTACCAATGCTAACGATCCCTATCACTTTTTGAAGAATTTAGGAAAATTTATTTTCAGGTCATTTTTTCGCATTTTTTGTAAGGGGTTACATCATCAAAATTTGCAAAAAATGGCGAAAAAATAAATTTCCCATGTTTGAACACAGTTTGATTGCAAATTTAATTACGAGCTCAACGAGCTATGATATTCTATGGTGAGACACTTACTTTTAAAGTTGTGGCCAAAAAACTGAATATTTTATTAGTGAAATTTTAAAAAAGTGTTTTTGCAAAAAAAAATATTTCCGATTGGAATTTTCATCATATCTTGGCTAAATATGGTCATAAAGCTAAGAGAATAACTGTTTTGAGCAGCTAATTACCAATGCTAACGATCCCTATCACTTTTTGAAGAATTTAGGAAAATTTATTTTCAGGTCATTTTTTCGCATTTTTTGTAAGGGGTTACATCATCAAAATTTGCAAAAAATGGCTAAAAAATAAATTTCCCATGTTTGAACACAGTTTGATTGCAAATTTAATTACGAGCTCAACGAGCTATGATATTCTATGGTGAGACACTTACTTTTAAAGTTGTGGCCAAAAAACTGAATATTTTATTAGTGAAATTTTAAAAAAGTGTTTTTGCAAAAAAAAATATTTCCGATTGGAATTTTCATCATATCTTGGCTAAATATGGTCATAAAGCTAAGAGAATAACTGTTTTGAGCAGCTAATTACCAATGCTAACGATCCCTATCACTTTTTGAAGAATTTAGGAAAATTTATTTTCAGGTCATTTTTTCGCATTTTTTGTAAGGGGTTACATCATCAAAATTTGCAAAAAATGGCGAAAAAATAAATTTCCCATGTTTGAACACAGTTTGATTGCAAATTTAATTACGAGCTCAACGAGCTATGATATTCTATGGTGAGATACTTACTTTTAAAGTTGTGGCCATAAAACTGAATATTTTATTAGTGAAATTTTAAAAAAGTGTTTTTGCAAAAAAAAAAATTTCCGATTGGAATTTTCATCATATCTTGGCTAAATATGGTCATAAAGCTAAGAGAATAACTGTTTTGAGCAGCTAATTACCAATGCTAACGATCCCTATCACTTTTTGAAGAATTTAGGAAAATTTATTTTCAGGTCATTTTTTCGCATTTTTTGTAAGGGGTTACATCATCAAAATTTGCAAAAAATGGCTAAAAAATAAATTTCCCATGTTTGAACACAGTTTGATTGCAAATTTAATTACGAGCTCAACGAGCTATGATATTCTATGGTGAGACACTTACTTTTAAAGTTGTGGCCAAAAAACTGAATATTTTATTAGTGAAATTTTAAAAAAGTGTTTTTGCAAAAAAAAATATTTCCGATTGGAATTTTCATCATATCTTGGCTAAATATGGTCATAAAGCTAAGAGAATAACTGTTTTGAGCAGCTAATTACCAATGCTAACGATCCCTATCACTTTTTGAAGAATTTAGGAAAATTTATTTTCAGGTCATTTTTTCGCATTTTTTGTAAGGGGTTACATCATCAAAATTTGCAAAAAATGGCGAAAAAATAAATTTCCCATGTTTGAACACAGTTTGATTGCAAATTTAATTACGAGCTCAACGAGCTATGATATTCTATGGTGAGACACTTACTTTTAAAGTTGTGGCCAAAAAACTGAATATTTTATTAGTGAAATTTTAAAAAAGTGTTTTTGCAAAAAAAAATATTTCCGATTGGAATTTTCATCATATCTTGGCTAAATATGGTCATAAAGCTAAGAGAATAACTGTTTTGAGCAGCTAATTACCAATGCTAACGATCCCTATCACTTTTTGAAGAATTTAGGAAAATTTATTTTCAGGTCATTTTTTCGCATTTTTTGTAAGGGGTTACATCATCAAAATTTGCAAAAAATGGCTAAAAAATAAATTTCCCATGTTTGAACACAGTTTGATTGCAAATTTAATTACGAGCTCAACGAGCTATGATATTCTATGGTGAGACACTTACTTTTAAAGTTGTGGCCAAAAAACTGAATATTTTATTAGTGAAATTTTAAAAAAGTGTTTTTGCAAAAAAAAATATTTCCGATTGGAATTTCAGATTATGTTCGTGTGGTAACAAAATGCCATTAATTTGCCATAAAATTAACTTATTTTATTTATTGTAAGCAAAATTGTGAGAATTTTAAGTTGAAATAACCAGGCGAACTTGAATTCCAGTGAACAGTTCGCAAAGATTGCAACAATTTGGCACAGGAAATCCAGATTATCCGATAGCAATAAACCCCCAAACATACCCATTAATCCGCAGATAAAAACAAGAACATTTTGTTATACATTTCTTTTGTTTTATTTTTTTGTATTTGTTTTTATTTTGTTTTGTTTGCTTTTTAATATGTTGTATTTAATTTTATATTATTATTTTTAAGCTTACAACTTAAGGCATAAAGTTACAACTAAAACTTAAGTGCTAAACATCATTATCATGTATCGATCATAATCAGCTCTAGCTCTGCGACTCGGCGCACATTATATGCATATACTCCACATAATATTGTTGTTTACTTTTCTCTTCGCTCCTCCCTCGTGTGTTATCTGCATTCATAATTTGTGTTTATTGTTATCAATATGCACTCAAAAACCGCCTTTACTCGTAATTTTTGTATGTTTGTTTTTTTTTTGTTGTTTTTGCGTTTTCCCATACAACTATATCGATTTTTAATTGATACAACAGAAAAAAAAACGGGAAAAACAAAACAATAAAGGTCCTTCAATATAGCGAATTTGAATTTGTTTTTTTTTTATGTGATTTGCTTAAATCATTTTCAGGGCACGCCTTGTGCATACACATTGTTTTGTTTTACATCCATTCAGCCGACGTTTTTGTAGTTCGCCCAGCTATAAAATTCGGTTATTCATACATTATTCATTTATATATATATATTCATTTATATGTGTAGAAAGTGCTCACAATCGAGGATCGGCCAGCGGCGATCGGAGTGAGGGCGACGCCAGCTGTTTCGTTGTGTGGGCGGCTGCTCCTCGAGTCCTTGTTCGTCCGCGAGTCTGTCCGCGTGTCCGTTCGTCCAGTTCCGGCCGCTATCGCCCCACCCCCGTCCATCCGCTCGAACCTCTGGCGCTGTTTATGATTTATTCCATTAGTTGTTATGCTGCCGCTTTACATACATTTATTATCATATATATATATATATTTTGTAAAATTTTCTGTATATATAGAATTTGTTTTTATTTAATTTATATATATATATTTATAAAAAAAAATACGCTTCCTGCTCTTAACTAAAACGTTGCTGCGCGCCGCTCGGCCAGAGTTGCGTTTCGGGTTTTCCGTATCCGTTTCCGCTCGATTTCGGATTTGGGTTGCGAATATCTGTGTCGTTAGCTTTTACATACACACACATATATATGTATATATATGAATGTATATATATATATCGTTTATCTTTTAATATTTTACAATTTTTGTTTTGTTGAATAAGTCTTAGCGTTTGTTGTTTACTTCATATATATTTACTATAAAGATTTTGTTTCGTTTTTAGTTTCATTATGTATTAAAAATATTAATTTTTTTTGTTTTCACGTTTTTCAATTGGTTGCCCCACGTTTGTTTCGCGTTTGCGTGTAAAAAAAAAATAAGTTTAAAAAAACGAATTAAACAGTAAAGTAGTTAAACACTAAAACTGTTTCGTATGACATAAGTGTTATATAAAAAAATATGCGTATGTATATCCCATATATATTTCTATGTATTGGGCTTACTTTTAATTTACTTACATTAAAACTTTCATTAGCTTAGCAATTAAACGTACATAATTCAATAGCGCTTGCCTAAGATGGGAATTAAACACAATCATGCTCCACAAATTAGGCCTTGCATATAAAAATAGCAAAAAAAAACGAATAGTAGTAGTAAATGTATTGATAAGATTGATTAAATGATGCTCATTAAAATTATGCGCAGTTTTTATGAAATTTACAATAAGTCGTTTAAATAATGATTAAAGTGTTTTATAGGTAATATATATATATATTTACTTGATTCTCGTTTACTTGATTTCTTTTGCTTAGGTTTTTTGTTTTCTTTTGTTTTTTTTTTCTAAGAACAGCCCAACAGTGTGTTTTATTATTTTGTTTACTCCTTATGCTCATAGTGTATTGTATATATATATGTGTGTGTGGTGTGATCTTTAGTTTTATATATATATATATATGCATCTAAATTGTTCTCACTACCATTCTCATAACGTTCTGACTCGGGGTGCTGAGGCTGGAGCTGTGTGAGGAGCAGAGGGAACCTGTCTTTCGACCGAAAGACAAAGGTCAAAGGTCAAAGGACAAAGGACATATGACAAGAACAAGAACATGACAAAAAAGAACATGGACATGGACACACGCGTCTACACAAATAGGGACAAATAGTACAATTAGGCGACATAAAGAATACGGATTTCGTTTTGCTCAAAATTAAGCATTTTTATATACAATTACAAATGATTTGCGTTAAATTACTAAGAAAATGTTTTAAATCACGCTTTAAAAAGTCTTTTTTCGGACGTGCCAAATTTACAATCCATTTAATTAAAGTTTTAGTTTTAAGCTAGTCTGCATTCTCCTGCATCCACAATTGTTTATTTGCACTTTTTTAAATTGTCTAAATAATTTTCATTGGACAAAAAACTATACCTAGATGTTGTCAAGCCTGCCTGCCGTCTGCTCTCCACTTGACTCCTCTCCGCATCTCTTCTGATCTCTCAATTGCCTGCCTATTATTTGCCAGCTCTTAGTTTAATTCTTCTCTTTTTTAAAGCCTTTTTCTTATCTGTTATTTTTTTTTTTACACATGTCGTTTGCCTAGCTCGCGCATCTTGTTCAACAACTCATGGTGTTTCATTTTGCATACGCTTATTGGTAATCTGCATATGCTGTTGCTGCTGCTGCTATTGTTGTTGCTAATGTTGCAGATGCTGCTGTCAGTAGTAGCCCGGATTGCCGCCGGCAGAGCTGCCTCCGTTGCCTCCCGGATAATGCTCGCTGGCATAGTAGAGACTCCTCTGCTGCTGGTGGAGTTGCTGCTGCTGTTGCTGCTGCTGCTGGTGGAGTTGCTGCTGCTGGGACTGCAATGGAGGTGGCAGCACCGTGGTCTGGTAGAGCTGCTGCTGGCGATGTGGCGACTGCTGCTGCTGGACAAGATGCGGATGCGGTGGCTGCTGTTGTTGTTGTTGTTGTTGCTGATGCTGGGAGTGTCGCCGGTAGCCAGGATAGCCGTATACCACGCTCGTGCTGCTGCCGGGCGGTAGTGCTGCTGCTACTGCTATTGTCGCTGGCCGCAGGTGCGACGCCGACGCCGATGACGACGCCGGCAGTCACAACTAATCTTCGTCGCTGAGGGCGTCGTACTTGGACAACAGCAGCGGCTTGGACTCACTGGCCGCCGCTGCAACTGCAGCGGCCACCGCAGCAGACGCTTGCGATGAGCTGGAATTGTGACCGCCACCGCCGCCGCCACCGCTTCCTGGTCCGCCGCCGCCCGGGCCACCGCCTCCAACTGAGACACCACCTGGTCCGCCTGCAATTCCCCCAGAGCCGCCGCCCACCACCAAGGACACCCCGCCACCGACTGCACCCAGTTCACTCAAGGCATGTGCAGCCTTGGCCTTGGCAAAGGCACCAGGTGGTGCCACCGCCTGGTGGGCTAGCTGCAACGGTTGGTGGGGCGGCAATCCTCCGGCGGCACCGGGCACGTTCAGGGCGCTGTAGGGGAAGGCGTAGGTGCTGGGGGCGTAGGCCGCCGCCGGTGGGTGATACGGCAAATGGTGGCTATTGGCGCCCGAAACGGAGACCGAAACTGAACCACTGCCAGCTGAGCGCCGCCCACTGGCATCTACCACCTCGTATTGGTTGGGCGTCTTACGTGACACACTGATCTCTGGTGGCGGTGGTTCCTTACTCCTGTGCTGCAACTCCATAGCAGCGGCATGGGCGACATGGGCCGCGTGCGCCACATGTGCAGCATGGACGGCGGCGTGCGAATGGGCCACCATATCGGCGGTTACTTCATCCTCTGTTCGCACCTCCACAGTCCGGTTCTTTCCATAACCAATGTCGTCGCGCATCACCTCAGCGATGCGGGTCTTCACATAGTTGTCAATGGTGGTGGCACCGCCTCCGGATCCAGGACCTCCGCCGCCAGGTGCTCCACCACCACCGCTAGGCGTTCCTCTCTGCTCGGGCAGCACGACACGGCTGGGTAGGAAGAACTGACCTGCTTCTCCACCCGCTCCCGTCGTTCCCATCACATGATGTAGCATTATATCATGATTGAATTTTCGCGGACTGACCGCCTGGGGCATTCGAATTATGTTGCGTCCATCCTCGCCAGGTGTGCTGGCTCTGCCGGCGCCACCACCACCGCTACCCGGGCCGCCCGATCCTCCGCCCTGACCAGCTCCACCTGGAGCCGAGCCCGAGCCAGTGCCCGGCATCTGCGGATGATGTTGCTGGGCATGGTGTTGCTGCTGCTGCTGGGCGTGATGTTGCTGCTGGTGTTGCTGCTGCTGCTGGGAATGGTGCTTCGCTTCCTCGGCCTTCTGTTGCATGCGACGGTTCTGCTTCCAGCGATCCGGCGGCAGGATGGACTGCGTCTCCTGCAGATAGGCCATAAAAGGTGGCGTGGGCCGCAGATGTGGATTGGTGCCGTAGTCATTGGTAATTATCGAATCGGTTAGTTCCCCGAAGGTAATGCTCTTTGTATGAATCTGCTGGGGACTGGGCGCTGATCCGCCAGCCTGCGAGGTCGGTGTCCTTAGCTGACCGTGCACGGATCTGGACTGCGACGATTGCGACGGAGGCGGAGCTTGCTGCTGCTGCTGCTGGGCAACTGCTGCGGCTGCCGCTGAGATGCGCTCCTGATCTAAATCAATGTTAATCACACTGGGCGATCCCGACGAGCTGGGCTTGCCATTGTTCTCCGCCGTAAGCATTGATCCCGCTCCGCCCTCGAGCGGCTGGCGTAGATCGCGCAGGTACATCGGATGGAGCACATTGGCTGGCGAGGATCGAGTGCCGGTGCCGCCTCCCGATCCGGATCCACGTGGTGGCAACGGGGCATGGACGAACGATGGGCGCGGAAACTCGCGACTGGGGCCTGCGGTGGCATCATTGGAACGATTGATCTCATGCTTGATGATGGCGTCGATCAGACTCTGGGCGCTCAGTTGCCCGGGCGTATCCTCTGGAGCTGGACCGCCATGTGCCTGACGATAGTACCTGTAGGGTGATTAGTTTTATTAGCGATTTCGCTTATCTGGCTACCGATTATCGGGCTACTTGTATATGTGATTAATACTTACGATTCCCGTTCGCGATCTGGGATTGAGCGTGGTGGTCCAGTTTCCGGAACCGAAGTCCGCAGAAACTGGCCAGGTGATGGTCCTCCGCCGCCGGCGCCACCTGATGCAGTGACCACATTGCCGGCGAACATGCGCTCCATGCGCCGACTATCGCGCTCCCGTTCTTCGGCCACCACACGCCGCTCCCGATCCTGTTCACGTCGCTCGCGCTCACGTTCACGCTCGCGTTCTCGTTCGCGCTCTCGTTCCCGCTGCTCACGCTCCCTTTCCCGCTCACGATCCCGTTCACGCATCCGTTCCTGCATCTCCCTGTCCCGCTCCAGGGCATGGTTGTGCTGCTGCTGGGCCTGGTGCTGCTGGTGGCGCAGCACACGTTTCGCCTGATCCATCTGCCGCTGCATATCGACCTGGGCCGCCACATTGAGGCTACGGTAATGCTGTTGCTGCGCAATCTGCTGCTGCACCAGGGTATGGTGGTGCAGGGTCAGATCGCGATACCGCTGATCGTGGTGTGCGGTCGGCGGCGGTGGCTGGGCCACGCCGACCACAGCGTGGGGCGGCAGAGGCGATGGTCCAAGTGGTGGACCAGATCCGGGCACTTGTCCCGGCGCTGGTGCGGCACCCGGCGACTTGTCATCCTTTTGCGACGGCACCGGTAACTGCGGCTGCTGCACGGCCACGTCCACAAACGAGGCCAATGCATCGTGACCACCTATGAAATTGGCTGTATTAGTTTATGTTCACGATGGCCGACTGGAAGATTTGAAAAAACTTACTTGGAGCATATTGATACGGCGGCATGTGCATCCTGCTCGGTGGCGGAGCAGCGGGTGATGGTGGCTTGGAGCCCGTGTTGTGCCTCTGGATGACGCCTTGGCGCTGTGGCGGCGGCGTGCGATGCGGACTCGGAGTGCTGGATTATAGAAGATAGGAAATGTGTCAATAAAAACATACAGTGGATGCAAATTTCATTCCCATTCCCACTTACCTATTGGCATGATCGGCTGGCGATGCACGACTGGAGTACTCCGGTCGGCCTCGTGGTGCCGATTCCTTGTCGCCGCCGTAGGCGAAGCCACTAGCGCTGCCCACACTGTTTCGTGGCGAGGGCGACTCCTTGTCGGAACCACCGCCGCCTCCACCGCCACTGGCACTGCTGCCGCGCGACATGTTGCGCTGTTGCTGCTGCTGTTGCTGCTGCTGGCCCTGCATCTGCTGTGAGGTTATGTAGTCGTGCATCACGATTTGGCGCGTGCTCAGCACCTGCGGCTGCTCCACCACGCCGCCGAACGGCGACCGGGCATAGGGGGAGCTCACACCCACACCATAGCCCTGGGGCGGTGGCGCCTGTGGAGACGATTGCTGCGGCGGCGGCGGCAATTGCTGATTGCCACCCGGTTGTTGGGCGGGACTGTGGCGCTGGGAGCTCTTGTAGTAGCTCTCGTATGGCCGCTTGCTCTCCAAATGATGCGGCGGCATGTGCAGCGGTGTGCCCTGCGTTATCGAGCCATGCTTGCCGCTGCCACTTGCTCCTCCGGGTCCACCCGAGCCCACTCCCTCTGGTGTCGTTTGCCTGACCAGGCCATCGAACTTGGGACTCAGCAGGGAGGAGGGTGCTGCTGCTGCCGTCGCTGGTGCATGCACGATGATCTGTTGCTGGGCACTGTTGGCCGGTGTTCCATGGGTGATCGAGCCGCTCTTCACCAGCAATTGCTGTTGTGCTGCAGCCGCCTGTTGTTGCTGTTGCTGCTGCTGCGATGGCGAGTGTCCGTGACTGGGATGCAAGTGGTGGGCCTGCTGGGGACTCAGCTTGGGTGGCGCCTTGGCCACACCCCTGCCGGATGGAGGCTGTGCCGGGGGCGGTTGTCCAGCTCTCGGCGGCAGCTGACCTTGCCCGGAAATCGAAATGGGTACGGGCACTGGGACTGGTTGAAGATACAGTGCGCTGCCAGGCACACCGGGCAGCACACCGGGCACCACGCCACCGCCGCCGATGGCCTTGACCACTCCGTGCGGCGGTGTGGGATACAGATACGAACTGGGTGCAGCCAGCGAAGGAACGGTTACGGTGTCACCGCGATACATGCCACCAGAGCGTACAATGTGCTTCATCGACATGGTCGGCGGTGGTGGGCCATGATGTCGGTCCGAGGAGGACGGTCCACCCGATCCAGAGCTAGACGAGCTAGATCCTCCGGCTCCCGTGTGCGGCGAGTGACCATCGCGCGGCGGCTTCTTGATGCTCAAGTCCAACGTTTGCGGCTCCGGTTCCGGCACTTGCAGCTGCGGATGCTGACCATGCGACGAATGCTGCGGATGGGCCGGATGCTGTGTATGCGACGGATGGGCAGGATGTACCGAGTGCTGCGACGGTAGTGGAATACCCCGTTGCGGATGCGCTACTGGCACATTGTAGATAATGGTCTCCGGCGGCGTGGCCGTCGAGTGACTGGACGTACCGCCGCTCTTCGATGATCCGCTAGAGCTCTTGACAACCGGCGTTATGGTGGCCTTGTCCACACCGATTCCTCCGGCGGAACTTGCATGGGCCATAAGGCCCGGATGACCAAGTTGCCCCACCACGCCCATGTGCGAATTGACCACTGACAAGGTGGCTAGGCTATCGCTGGTTCCGTTGTTGCTGCCTGCACATCCTGTGCTGGTGGGTGTCAGCGGATGAGCCGGTGGCGGTGGTGCCACTGCAGCTGGTCGGGATGTTAGCTTCTGTACGGAGGTGCCATGCGGCAAACTACCGGCAGCCGAGGTGGGCGGTGCTCCGCCAGCCTGCTGCTGCTGCTGCTTCAGAATACCCGAATCCTGGCGGTATTCCCTTACAATGGTCAGCTCCTTGCGTTCCAGATTGTTGGCAGATTGCTGCTGCTGCTGTTGTTGCTGCTGCTGTTGCTGCTGCTGCTGCTGCTGCTGTTGCTGCTGCTGCTGCTGGGATGGGGACTGGCTTTGTCCCTGAGTCTGACCCTGACCCTGGCCCTGTCCTTGCCCCTGACCCTGCTGCTGGCCCTGTCCGCCCTTAGGTTGCGGGCCCTTGTGCTTCAGCGAACGCTCAATCACCGAGAATACGCAATCCTGCACATTGTTGACCGCCTCGCGTCGCATACTAATCGGTCCGTTGACCTGTTGGCCTGGAGCTCCACCGGGTTGGACACCACCACCCGGCACCATATTGGCCACCGGCGGCTGCAGACCCGCCACATTATTGGCATGACCTCCATGTCCATGTCCATGGCCGTGGAATAGGACCTTGGGACTCTGACGATTGGCCGGCGAGTTCTCGTTCTCCTCATCCGCCGTTTCCGTGGCCGAGGAATCGTACTCCTCGCTGGTCTTCTGCTTCTTCGGTGCCTGGCCAGCGGCGGGTGGCAGTAGGCGATCATTGTCGCCCGCTGGCTGGCCCCCGCCCGATCCCGCCTTGCTGCTCATTCGGGTCGGTGTGATGATCAGTGGTGTTCCCTGATCTCCACCTCGTGCAGATGATCCCTTCTGCTGTGGAGCTGGCGGGGGCTGTGGCTGCGATAGCTGCTGTTGCTGCTGCTGCTGCTGTTGCTGCTTGACCATCGTAAGGGACTTGTGCCGCTGCAGATTCTCCGGACTCTCAACGGAAGCGGTATCGGATCCGCCCGGCTCCCGTTCATCACACGACGAGGTACTGACATCCGTCTCATCGCCGCCACTGCCGCTGCCCGCACCGCCACTGGAGCCATCGGTGAGATTCAGCTGCGGATCCAGCTTGCGGCGGATGCGCATTAGGCAGGCCGAGCAGCAGCGCGTGGCGTGCGGCGGTATCTGGAACTCGGCCATCACCGGATCACGCACCTCGGGCGCCAGTTCGAAGAGACGGGAGGGAATGTTCCGCAGGCGCTGGGCCCGATCCTTGGGATTCGGGCACGTGGGCAGCGGACAGTTGGGATAGCGGCTGCGCACCGACTTGCCTTGGCAGCTATTGCAGACACGCGCTCCCGCCGGGATCGTCTCGTCCGGAATGCCGTACTGCTGGCCACGCCCCTTCTTCAGTGGGCGGGTGCGCGGACACGCCTCCGCCTTGCACACAAAGCAGCTGGCCAGTTTGTCTGTAAGAAGAATTGAAATACTAAGTTTAGTGGATAGACCTTCAGTTATCTCTATAAGAAAGTTATATATTTAAGTGCTAAAAATTTTCAATAAATTCTTTTGATTCCAAAACCTTATTGATTCAAAAAATTATCTTTTTCATCCCCTAATGATTTTAAAATTCCATGAGATTATTCCTAATACCATTATTATTCGCTCACAAAGCGTTGCGAAATATTTGTAGAGTGTAGGCAAAAGTTATGCAAACACATTAAAAAATGCGATTTAATTAAAGCTACTGGTCAGGCAAAGAAGGGGAAATCCGGGAGGAGAGGAGAAGGGGGAGGGGGAAGCGCTTTCATTAAGCCACTTAACAAATAATGAGCAGCAGCCAATTGAATATTTTAAAACGCCTTCCATCCACCCCACAGTTTTTCTCGATGGGAGAAACGGCAGGAGGGATACAAGGATGCGGCTCAGGACGATTGCTGATGGATGGATGGATGGATGGATGGTTGGTTGGTTGGTTGGATGGCAATAACTGCAAGTGACTAGAGTGAAATGGATCTATCTGGATCTAGAAAATATGGGTAAGATATATGCAACTAAATGCTGAAAATATTTTTGAAATCATTGCTAAATTATTATTTGTATTTGCCTTAAAAATGATTATCAATCCCTTTCAATCATCATTCAATATAATGGGTTTGATTGAAACTTTCGCATAAATTGGATTATCGCAGAAAACATCCCCCTAACCGATGGGAAAAGCCAGAGGAGCACCCACCCACCACCACCCACTGAAAATCCTGATGCGGTGGCAAAATTTTGTGTTTGTCTTAGTTTTTTGTCTTGCCACTTAAATAATTTTCAAATTTTAATGATGTGCAAATAGAGCGCGCGGTGGCAAACACAATTGCGGCATTTAACCAAAATCAATGTAATTAAAATAAAGCGAGTGAGATGAGATGATGAAACGCGGGCTGTGGGTGGCGATAGAAAGAATAATTGCAAGTAAAATCAATCAGCGTTTTAAATGTCAGATAGACTGGCTGCTGACCAAACAGAGAGAGGGAGAAAGAGCGAGAGAGAGAGGGGAGAGAGTAGAGTCCTTTTCGTCCTTGTGGCAGCAGCAGTCTACTTTCCACCCAACCAAACCCCCTGCACTTTCTCCAGCCTGCGTATTTCGCGAGTCTCGGCGGAATATGAAAATACATCAAAGTAGCCTTCGCTCGCTTTACCCCACATTTTGCACCACCTGCCAGCCACCCAACCACCCACTCCACCCACGCCACCCACGCCACCCACTTCACCCAACTTTTTACGCTGTCCGAGCAAAGGAAGGAAAAAACTGATGAGTAAAATGCTTTTTGAGCGTTAAAATTTTAATAAGCCACTCATTTTAATTTTGATTGTTAAGCGGGGAGCGGGGAGCGGGCTGCGGGGTGGGAGTGCAGAACAGGTGGATCAGTTAACTGGGGTGCCAGCCATTTTAACCTCTCACCCACACACGCACAGTCACTCGAAATAAAATTGAAGCGGCCAAATGTAGGCAACACTTTTTCAACTTCGCTGAAAAAGCTCAATCACATTGCAATTATAGATTGCAAATTAAATAAAAATCACTAAATAAATATTTAATATTAATAACAGTAACAACAAGCCAGAAAGAGATCAACAAATAGCGGCCAGCCAAAAAAAACAAAAACAAAAACAGTGTTGTAAATCAAAATGAAAACAAATTCCGGTTTCAATTGGGTGAAAAAATAAATGGCTGACCCAAAAGATACTCTAAAGCATTTCTAACACTTTTTAAACTACAATATTTTTTTTGTTTTATGCAGCACTGATAGATATGTTAAAGAAAGTCATATATTTTGTAAGTACAATATATGCCATCGAAATAAAAATAATATTCGAAATGAAAACGAACTGAAGTTGTGCACATGCCACAACAGCAATAAAACAACGGCAATACCAAATAAATTAATTAATAAAAAGGCAATTGGTCGACATTGGGGGTTCAGAGCCCCCTGGTACAGAAAAAAAACCAAAAAACAAAAAAAAATGGAGTGGGTTGGTGGGCGTGGCAGGAAAGTCGAGTGCAGTAGCAAACCTGGCTTTTCATTATTTAATTGTGAATTAAAAATACTCTGTAAATATTTAATACACTTCGGCAAATGGCAGCTAACACAAAAAAATGAGTGTCCAATAAAAAGTTTGATATTTATCATTGTTAAAGGATAATTTCGTTAATCATTGTAAGTAATAAAAAGAAAAAAATTATTAATTTCAACATAACTATCATAAGCCGCTCGGCTTTTCATTAGGCATATTTTTCAAGTGCCCTCGTTTGGATTACAATTAATACTATTCAATTATGATCGGACCACAAATAATGGAATAATTAACCGCGTCTCAATTTGATGGAAGCCCAATGTCAGGCACAATTGATGTCCTGTTCGCCATAACATATGCCAGTTCAACAAAATGAAGTCGGCCGTAATTAATGCACATTAATGGAAATTTGTGTTAATTAAATGTGACCCACAGCACAGTTGCACGTGTATTCACACTAACACATATATACACAACACACATATGCACACATATACAACGTGGTATATTTATTGTAGCATACTTATGTGGGCGACAAGCCGACTGAGCGAAATTCCCCACTGCACTTGCCTTTAAAGTAATTCAATCAAATAATAACAACAAACAAGAAAGGCAAAGATGAAAAATCGAAAACTGTGATATGAATTTCCGCTCAGCTATGTTTTATATATATATATATATATTCTTATATCTTTTCTTTTTTGTATTATTTTTTGTTTGCTGACCAGCAGCGTTCGTTGTCGTCGGCGGCGCGGCTCTCTTTGCATTTCGATCAATTTTATTAATAATTCAATCAGTCAAAAAATTATTTGAACCGCCCCAAAGGAAAACAAAAAAGTTTCAACGCCAGGAAGTGGAAGGGGGGTGGGGGGGAAAGAATAGTGGGGGGAGAGAGCGGAGAAAGGCGGAAGTTGGCATTGGGCTTGAGGTTTGCGCTTTCCCTGGTTTCTTTCGTACACAGAGAAAATTTCAATTCTCCTCAAAAGGGTTTTTAATTTTAAAGCTTATGAGAAAGATACATATATTTTTTAATTTTTCTCTGAATTTTTCAAACCTAAACACATTTTCTCTGTGTGTATCGCAGCGCTTCTTTCGGTGACTTTTCTACTTTGATTTGTGCAGTCGCGACTTTGGAGACAGAGAAGGCAGAAGAATGAGCAGAGAGGGATGGAGATAGCGAAGCAGATGAAACGTGGAACATTGCGAGTTATTTGCACAGCAAAGAAATATAAAAAAATATCAGGACCATTGCGAAGTGAGGAGTGAGTGGGAGGGGTGGGGGGTTGTGGTAAAATACGAAAACCAAAAGTAAATCACAACGACAAACAAAACAAAACGAGAGACGCAACGCACACCCCTCCGTCTCGCTCTTTCCGCACTCGCCCTGTCCCGCTCGCACTGCTCTCCAAAATGAAATAATTCCATTAGTACAATTTCTTTTGCAAGTACAAAGAGTAAATATTGAGGAGGTCTATGAAAAAGTGGGCGGAGGATGGGCGCTGGGCGGGGCGCTTAAATGCGTGTGTGTAGGCCTAATGTGTGTGTGTGTGTGTGATGCTGACCTAGTGAGGTCCTTCCCAATTAGCATTATGTATCTTCTTTACTGAGCTTGTTACCTCGCTGCTTTAGACACTTGAAAACCTCCAATATTACCAACTTTCTGTATTTTCTCGCTTTTATTCATCATCGCAGCCAACTTTTTCCCACCAACTCATTTACACTTATCAACTGCATTAATTGTGCAATTAAATTTCGACCATTTTGGCAAATAGTTTTGGCCAGCCAACAAATATGAGCAAACAGAAATTAACCCGAAACTCAATCATTATATTATAGTGCCCTCTCATTTCCTCGCCATCGCACTGTCTCTTTTGCACCCGTTGCAAGTCCCAACGGACTGAGGACTCTGCTGCAACAGCACAAAATTTCTGCACAAGTTACCAAAAATGTATTTAACTTTCAATTAGACAATTGAAAACAACAATTGATGAGAACGAAGAGTTGGTGGGGCGAAAGGTGAACGAAAGGTGAATTTCCAACTGTCAAATCAAATTCAAGTCATACTTCAGGATATTCAAGAAATATTATTTTGAAAAATATTTTTGAAAATTCGGTTTATGTTTAGTTATTAAAAAATCTTTATTCAAATATCCTAAAGTGGCTTTTAACAAATACATTTTGAAAACTTGCAATTGTATTTAAATACACATCCGTTTTTTTGTTAAAAACCGGAAACGCAAATCCAATCAAATCTGGCATAACAACAACAACAATCAATCAATTTGGAGATAACGACAGCAGTAACCACAGTGGAGACCAACAACAATGGAAATGCCAAAAGTGGCCAATTAAAAAATATATACGCGATTCGGAGCACAAGAGCAAGCAAAACGTTGGCAGGACGAGCGAAGGACGAAGGACACCGCCGCTAATTAGCACCATGGGGAATTTGTTGTTGGCAGAGCGCAAGAAGCACGAGGCACGAGGCACGAAGAAGATGAAGCAGTGGCAGCCGCACAACTTGCGTAAGCAGAAGAAGTCGAGTCGAGTCGAGTTGCCAACTTGTGCAAACATCAAAGAGCAGCGCGTTCAGTGGGTGAAAGTGGGCGGAAAGGGGGCGTTTTGGTATGCACATATGCAAAGAGAATGGCAATTTAGGGGAAGTGAAACAGAGCAGGGAAAACGCACAGTACAGCGCGATGTAACCTCATAGATGCGACTTCTTTGGTATATTGACATTTTTTTTTAAATATTTTCATAAGCCTCGGTTAGAAGGAAAAGCGACAAAGAAATATTCAAAAGCTACATTTACTAGTTCCCGTTGATAGCTGGCGCTAGTTAATAAATTTGGCTGTCACTTTAAGAGGATATCCGGTATATTTGGTATATTTGGTATTTTTGGTAGTTTTTTCCAGACTTGTTCTAATGCAACCAGCAAGCTGCATCTATTTGTATTCTTTTCAATGTACAACATCTTATATATATTGCATTGCAGCTGATAGTGAGCTCCGTATAATTGTAAATACAGTTAATATGAACGTCGCTCGGCGGCAGGAGCTGCAAACGCTTTGCTTGGCACTTTTAATTTACGAAATGGTGTTGATTTAACGGCAAAGGCGGCGCTGGCTCAAGAGAAGCGAAGCATAGCGGGAAACAAGGAGCGATGCGAGGGCGGAAAAGCGGAAAGGGAAGGGCGGGCAAGGTGGGGAAAAGCGGCAACAGCAACAGCATCAGTGGCAGCCCAACACAAAAGAAAATTGAAATAAAAACAAAAAAAAAAAAAAAAGGAAAGCATATTTTATTCCGGGCAATTGTGGCCGTCATTTCACTGGAGTCCTAAAAGCGCACATGTGTGTGTGCGTGTGAATACACTGGAAAATATTCGATGGATGAAGTCATCCGAAACTATGAATAAAAGAACTCAAACTTAAAAAACAAAATCATTTCTAAGATTTGGCTGATTTAAATCTAAATAATTATTTTACATATTACATGATCCTTAATCCCAAAATTCGATGCCATACATTTTCTTTGCGTGTAAACCCTTGCTTTTTGGACAACGATTTTCTCTGATTAATAACAGACACAGAGAAAGATAAAGAGAGAGCGAGAGAACACACAGAAAGAGAGAGGGACAGAGATGGAGTGCGCCAGCGATAATCAAAAGGGTGTGCAATTTTAATTGAGCAATTTAATTACATATGTAAGCAAAAGTCTCAGCCGGAAAGAGAGCGCGCTACATCGTGTGAAGGAGAGCGCAGTAGACGAAGAAGCCACACACACACACACATACACATCATTAGCAGATGCTGTTCCGTTACTTACTTTCTCCTCTCTCTGTGTGTGTGTGTGTGTGTGTGTGTGTTGACTCTATGGCTTTCGGTTGGATTATTTTTTGGGGCCTTTTTCGGTTTTTGCCAGTTTACGTTTAAGTTTAAGTTGGTAATTAGTTTGTCAGCGCCAAAAAACCAAGCAACAGTTTTTTTTATGCCCTTTGATTGCATTTTGACTATTATTTAGTTTCAATTGCGTGTAATATTTAACAATTAAATAACGTTGGTAGGAAAATGACACGAAAATGTTAAGCCCCGGTTAAAAAAATGGAAATACACGGCAAATGGCTTAGGCTCTTCAGTTTTTGACAACGGTAATCCAACAAGCAACGCTGAGAAATGGCTCGTTAATATTTCCCCCAGCTCTTTTAATCTCTTATGGGGATAACAACAATCAAAGCAGTACAGTTAGACCCCCATTATCCCATCCATTTGCCTATTGCACCTGTGTTCTGTGCCCTTTATGCATTTCATGCGGGGCAATTAGAAAGACGCGTTTACCGCGACATTGAGAGAAAATTACGTGCCGAATGCTCTGCATTCAAATATCTTTTTCAAATCAAAGCAATTACAAAGTCATCGATATAATCGATAGTTATCGGTATGCATATCACACAGCGATAACTTGTTTATCCGGTATATGCTTTTTTTTTAGGAAAAAGTAGCATAATGGATATTATTTCACACTGAATTATCCAATTGGTACCGACTTTTCTCTAAGTGTCCTGCGGCGAGGTTGACACATTTGGAGCGGACCGAAAAACTCTCGACCTGGCCAACGAATGGCGAATAATGGCGGCTGAATGGATGGATTTCAGCGGCGTGGGGCGTTGGAGGATTGTATATTGGACAGATGGATTGGGTTCGAAAATGCGGAGCCTATAAAGTGGGTGGACGAATCGTACTGGCGTAGAGCTTACGAATTGTGAAATGCGAGTGAGTAATTATGATTTACTAATTAGCAAACACACTCGCAGCGAGAGCCGCAAAACTGACAAACTGCCAGGCAAACAAATTGGTTGCGGATGTGGGGGGTCGGGGGTTGGGGGTTGGCGGCAGATGCGGATGTGGATGCGGATGTGGATACGAAAGCGAATTGGCGGCTAATGCGCTGGACAAACAAAAATGAAGCACACAGAGCAGAGGAGCCACAAGCCTGAGACACACACACACACACACGCACACAAAAGTCTATTAATTAGCTGCACCAACAGGGGGGGCTCCACAAAACCCTACACCCCCCTTGTCACCCCCCATTGCAACGTCGCTGTAACGCGTGTAACGAGGATTTGCTCATCAAATTCGCTAATTGTTTTTGCTTTCGCCAGGCGCAACCAAGCCCCCCTCCAGTTCCCCAACCCTTGCGACCCGAAAAACGCACGCCCCCCTTTGGCGAATTGCAGGGGCGTAGTAAGTGGGCAGCGGCAGCGTGTACGCGAGAGTCCAAACAATTAGCGTAATTTCAATTTTGTTCAAAATTTCATAAACGGCGGCCAGTCTTTTGCCAAGTGACTTTTGCTGCAGCACCCACCACCACCCACCGGCCAGACAAAATAGCCAACCCCTTTGGTGTGGCGCCCCTCCCCCTGCCCCCTGGGACATTTGGGACATTTAAGCCGCGCTGCAGCGTGTTGCATACTTTTGGCCGCTTTTTGACAGCCCAGCCGGCGGGAAAAATGACGCAAAACATCGAATCGCAGCCCAACCACTTCTTACTTCGTTTACTTTCCATCAGCATAATGCACAGTGAGCGATCACTCAAAATGCAATGAACAAATTAATAAACAACAACAATAACAGCGTGTCACCAGTTTAATTGCCCAAAGAGGATAGCACACAAGCATATCGCACAGTTGCGGTCACAAGAATAGTGATGCATAGCGTAAAATAGTTTAAGCTAAATGAGAATTCTATATCATATGGTTTATAATATTTTTGATAAATTTCGCTCAGTATTTGTGAAACCATAGTTAATCTATTAATTCGTACTTAACTTGAGTACTTCAAATGGTAATTATTTAACGCAAGCACTATTGTAACGTTGCCAACTGTAGGCTGGCCCCACTTCACCCTTTCCCGCCCCCCTTTTAACAATGCTTTCAAATTTAGTTTTTGGCGCGCTTTTTTCTGTGTTTTGGAGGCTTGGCTTTGGCTTCTTTTGGCCACCTTCCTATTTTTTCGTGTTTTCGGCTTGTTGTTTAACACACAAAAAGAATTTTTAACTAACACAAAATGGCCGTGTGTTGATTTCTATGTGAATGGGGAGGGGGGGCGTGGCCGGCGGAAGGCGGCATGGATGTTCATGCTCTTGGGGGTCCTGGCTGGGGATTAGTGGGTTATTCGGTTTCATCGCACCCTTTTGCCGAAAGTTCAATTGCAATCTTGTTGCCGATGTTGTTGTATTCGTTGTTGTATTCGTCGTTGTTGTTGTTATTGTTGTTGGAGTAACTCTGACTCTTTCCCCTCAAGCCTGCACAGCGAAAAAATATGCATTCCGCTTAAAATGAAAAGAGGAAATCTTTCAACACAGAATGTTCTCAAAATTCTGGGAAAATATTACATTTTTTGTTTACTACAATGGAAATATTTGGCCAAATATGGAATGTCATATCTCGTTGAACTCGTTTCAAAATTTTGCATCGACTGGCATTCACAGTTAAAAATATTTTTTTTTTCAGGTTTTTTGCAAAAAATGATGATGTAACCCCTTACAAAAAATGAAAAAATCACAAAAAAAAAATTTTTCGAAAGCTGAAAAAATTTAGGTAGGAATCTTATATTTCTATCATAAGCTGTAGAAAACAGTTATTTCCTTGAGTCTGCGCACATTTTTGGCCAAGTTATACTAAAAAATCCATTAAAACGTTTACTGAAAGTCCTTTTTCTTCAATTATCCTTAAAACAAAATAGATGTAGTGATCGCAACAATGTAAAAGGAGAAACTGCAAGTGCTGCAAGTTAAATAGCAGCATTAAAATCAATTAATAGTGAAATATGCACAGAATTTCTTCGAGTGCACGCATGTCCTGCATTTCCTGTCTGCTGCCTTCTGCTCTTTGCTTCGCCTGCTGCTGCTGTATCTTTTTTCCTGCCGTCGCTTTTCGGTGTGCGTTTGGTTTATTAATGTTGACCGTCAATTATGTTTTAATTGTCATAAAAGGTTTGTCCCTTTTGACCACTCCCCCTCCTCACAAGCGGGGGATAACGGTATGTGTGTGTGTGTCCAGGATATCTCCTGCATCCTGTGTGTGTGTGTGTGAGCGAGTAGAGTGTATGCAAACAATAAAATCCAACTGGGATAAGCTGCAGCGGAGGGAAAGGGAAGATGGCGAGCGGAACAGAAGTTGCTTGTCAACATGGACAAAGCTGGATATATGCGCGCGCGTGTGTGTGTGTGCCTGTGTGAGTGTGTGTGTGTGAGTGTAAGCCAGTTGACAGGTGTGCATGTTGGTGTGTGTGTGAGTGCGAGGATGCTGCTGCTTCGATTTGGTTTTCCGGTTGTCAGGCAATTTGCCAACTTACTGCAAAGATCAGCACAAAGTGTAGCCTACACACACACACACACACCAAACACACACGCACACAGCAAAAAAGAGAGAGCGGGTAAAAGTGACACATACATGATGGTGAAGGGGGGAGCGGGACTACAGATAACGCTTCTTTAACAACGATTCATTAATTGAATTGAATTGCACGGCGATTGTATGTTATGTAAAAATAACTTATATTAACTCATAGCTTGGTATAAATGTTAATAATCAAATCTTTTATACCAAAAAGTATGCTATACCAACTAACTCACTGATTAGCTTAGGATTATCTAGTTCTATTCAGATACCTATTAACTTATTGATTCAATGCAAATATTGTATTGTTATAGAAATAATTTAATCAAATGCAATACAACATAATGGAATTGAGATTGATGGCAAGAATGAAGAAAGAGAATATGAATATATAAAAGAAAATGGATGCAGGACAGCGGATTAACGCAACGTTTAAAACCCTGGCAGAGATTGACGAAGTCAGAAAAGAGCGATTCGCTACTGAATTTACAATTTTCCACTTTTTTAACATTTAACAATTTGCCGCCGTTTTTCTGCTCGACTTTTTTTTTCTTTTTTGTATTTTTTTTTTTTATGTCGTACATTTGCTGCCGCCGATGCGCTGATGCCAATGCCAATTTATGAAATTCATTTTTTGCCTACGTTGTGATTATTTATTCAAAAAGTTGGCCTCGGCCAGCGTCTGGTGGCCGCATCCTCTGACTCCTGCAGATATCCTGCAGCCTCGCAGGACTCGCGCGCTGCTGTCCCACACTTTTGGTGTAATTGCAATTGTTGCAGTTGTTGTTGGCGGGGTGGGTGGGTAAATAAATTAATAACACAATTTATGCATGACGCACATTTATAATTACATTTGGAAATAATTTAATTAAAATTGTTAACGCTTGATTGAAGTTAAATCGAATCGAACAAGACAGACAGCGAGTGCGAGAGGTCCTTACAAAAGCGACTTAATTAAATTAGCCCATCAATATGAGGACAGCACGGCATAATATAATAAAATGCCAACAAACTGACCAATTGCCATATCGGGCAACCGAAATCAGTTCGATGTTAGTATCAGCAGCTCATGTGTTTCGGCAGTGTCTCCTCTTCCTTTTCCTTTTCCGTTTCGTTTCCGGCACCAAAAAGGACATTCGGAATGGCTTGTGTGTGCGGTTGCTCAAATAAACCGATCAGCAGTAACGGTAATTAAAAGCCAACCAAATGACCAAATAAGCCACACCAACCAAAAAAAAAAAAAAGGAATTCGGAACGGGAAAAATGAAAAGGACCATATGTGTATGCTGATGGAAATCTTAGAAAAATAATACAACCTACACAGGCTACGAAAAATGGCACAAATCCAGAGATACTCTATAAGAAATAAAACATGAATTGGGTTGGGCTAATAAACTTGCTCAATTGCTAATTAATTCAATGCTAAACTGAATTATAAAGTAGCGCAGTTTGATTTAAACAAAAATCAATTGAACTGAAAATAAAAAATCAAAAACCAAAATTCGGTAATAATAAACAGAATTTGTGGCACGAAGTAACTTCGTTGAAGTACAGGGTATTTCTAGGGTAAGCGCTAATAGCTGTTTGAGAATTCGAACTGCAAGACCACAATACACACACACACACACACACACACATAGCTAAAAGCAGATAAGGCAAAAGCACACACTCGCATATGTAAGCAGTAAATCAACATGAGAACGCACACACACACACACAGCTACGAACTGAGTGTAAATATGTGTTGGTTATGCCCACAAATCAATTAAGTCGATTGGGGCAACATTTTCGGGTGGTAACACACACACACACACAAGAAAACGGTAAAGAGTTGTTAAGCGCCCAAATGACACATGCAAAAGAGGGAAAGGAAAAGCACTCAAAAGAACCGCGAAGTCGAATCCTGCACCCAAAAAATGTAGGCAATGCAACAGCCAAGAAACAGCGCGATACTTCTTTTAAACATTTGTTCATTTACGAAAGACAACAAATGGAACCAAGTAGTAAGGCCACTACCAAAAACTTCTCAACTTCCGGCCAGTGTTGGTAAGTTACTTAACAAGCAGCAGCTAAAGAATTATGTCATAAAAGTTCTTAAATTATAAATACAAATGCTTTGTTGGTAAAACATATGATTTTTATATTTGTTAATGTTGTATGAAAAGATAAATTGAATTACGATCATATCTTTGGTGTTAATTAATTTGGAGATTTTAAATTAAATTGCAAACTGTAAAAAAAACTCAAATCAAAACCAAATAAAATTAAATATAGCATGCTAATTTATATCAATTATGGTTTATTATTTCCACAAAGCCATATGAAACGAATTTTTCGAGTTCAGTTCCCAAAAACAGGCAGTGTGTCGATGCGGCCACCGAGTGGAAACGAATGGCAGCGAATCCTTGGCCGAAGGACGAAGGACGAAGGACGATGAGCGCGGCAGGTTGCTGCTGTTCTGACTGCCGGGGAGTATAAATACCGGAGACGCACGGCCGTCGGCCATCAGTTCTGCAAACGATTTCACTTTGGACGCGCGACGCGGTGTTGCTCCTGCTCCTTTCGTTCGTCGTCCCTCGTCCTTGCCACGAAAATCTCGCCACAAAATTCAACTTGTTTGTTTGTTTGGATTTTTTTTTTTTTTTTTTTTGATTGTGCACGTGCAGCAAAGCAATGTTCACCAATTGGCTGACTGGCAGCAGCAGCAGCACGCCGGTAATTCGCTCCACCGCAGCCGGTATCGGTGGAGCAGGCAGTGGGACACCGAGTGGAGTCAGTGCCTCCGCTTTGGTGATGAGCTCGCCGCCGGATGTTATTCTGGAGGTGGGTCCGGCACCCAGCAATGTGCGATTCGTGGCGCACTCCCTGGTGCTGGGCATGCACAGTGGTTACCTGCGATCCGCCATCCGTTTGGATGAGGCTTCCGCCTCCGCCTCCGCATCGGTATCGGTATCCGCTGCGGCGGGAGCAACAGCTCCCTCCACATCATCGGCCACGACGGCATCGGGCGAACTATTGCTATATCTCAGTAATGTGACGGCCGATCAGTTTGCACCGCTACTAACCTATATGTACACCGGCTATCTCGACCTGACCGTCGACAATATCTTTGCCGTTCTGCTGGCCACCCATGTGCTGCACATGCCACGGGCTCTGGAAATCTGCCGGTGGGTGTGGGTTCGGCGGCGAAACATGTATTTTTCAAAAGCTAAAGGTCTCGCCAGAAATTTCACGAAATTTCATATCAATCCAATGAATATTATGCGAAATAACTTGCATTATCCATGGGCATATCGAATTTAGTATATGATTTTGATTCCATTGTTCCATTGAGTAAGAGTCAACTGTTTAAATATATACGCGTATATATTTTCTAGCTCATTTTTGGCGCGAGCTCAAACGGAGGGCTATTTGAACGGCAATCCCGCCCAGCTTTGTCCAGTGCCCAGCATTCCCGCCAAGGTCATCCGGCCGATACCCAGCAAGGCCACCATGCCGAATTTCGGCTTTCTACCCATGCCACAAGCGCCGCCAAGTGCTGCACCTCCGGCCCATCCAACGGCTCATCCACCAACTGGCGTCGCTCCAGCTCCGGCTCCAACTCTAAGCTCCTTTGGCGCCAACTCGCACATGGAGCACGAGCAGCCCACAGCCATGCAGGACAACGACGAAGAGGATGAGGATGTGGAGGTTTTTATCGATAGCAATACTGTGACGGATAACGAAGCCGATCTCGAACCGGATGTGGACATGGACTGCAATGTTTCGGTGGTAAGTTCTCTGGCCGGCAGCAGTGCCGGCAGCCTGAACATCGAGCGCTTGGATGTGAAGCCACCAACACCCGTACCAGTGGCTGCTGCCACCATAATCCCCACTACGCCCAAGCCCCAATCTCTGCAAAGTCTGCAGGCCAAAGGTCAAAACTCAAGAAGGGAGTCGAATTCAAAGGGCAGCAGGACGAAATCCTCCGCGTCCAGATCGCGAAAATCCAGTGGCCTGCAGGTGGCCAAGGCTCCTGTGCCGGCTGCCCAATTGGATTTGGCAGCTGCCGCCACACCGATAACGCCCTCGAAATTCATCATCGATGTGGCCAGTTGCGATGGACCGGTTCGCTTTCGAAGGATCCTCAACACAGCCTACGGCCACAAGCCAGAGGCCATGGCATCGGGTGCGTTGGGTGGTCCTGGCTCTGCTCCAGCTGGCGGCGGTTCGACCGCATCCATGGCGGTGGAGCAACATCGCAGCCAGCAGAGTGTGAGCTATTCGTTTCATCAGCAAATGGCCAGGGCCATCAGTAGCCAGCAGCGGCAATTGAGTCACCAGCAGCAGGAGGAGAGCGAGAATAGTGGCGATGCCATACCAGCGGCGGTCGGTAAGCAGCATGCAACAGGAGCCACCACTGCATCCTCATCGATGTCAACAGCAGCAACCGCATCCACGGTTGCTGGCAATAGAAAGTCACAGGCAACCGGAACGGGATCTGCATCCGGATCATCCGCTGGAAATCAGGAGCTCTACGTGTGCGTCTATTGCAAGCACACCTTTAAGTCGCAGTATTGCTATCAAAAGCACGCCAAGCGGCACCTGAACCCATTGAGTTTGACCACCACGGACAAGAAACTGCTGGTGGAACCCGCCGCTGCAATGGCCAGCACCACCGACATGGACCAACCATCGGTGGGTCAGAGTGGTGCAAACAGCTCGGGCGGATCGGCTGCATCTGGAAATGGTGCGACAGCTGCAACATCAGCCTTGCTGCGTCGGGAGGTTCGACCGCTGGACATGAATGTGCAATATTATCCCTGCAAAACGTGCGGCAGCAAGTTTCCCAGCTACTATTTCGTGCACAAGCATCGCAAAATGTGCCATGCGGATGAGATCGAGGCGACGGCCACCAGCAACACGAGCAACACGAGCAACACGAGCAACAACAGCAGCAGCAACACAAGCAGCAGCAGCAGCAGCAACGGCAGCAACAACAGCAGCAACAACAACGCGAAACGCGACGATCAGCAGACAACACAGCCGCAACATCAACAACAACAATCCTAAAGTAAATGGAGCACATGCAACAATGGCACTGGCAAAATCAAAGCAACGAAATTTACGAATTTATCTACACCTATCACACACAGAATGTTTTTTTTTTTTTTGTCGCTCTAGAAATGCAATTGAATTAATAAAAAGTACTTAAAAACAATCAGCACTGAGAGCATAATGGTGAAACAACTAGGAAAATACTTAATGCAAGTGCACAAGTGAAAGTGGAAAAGCGTAAAGTTTCGAATTCGATTCAAAAGAAGGCTCTTCGTGAATAAGGAAAATCAACTTGGAAATAAATCTGTGCATAAATCAAGCTTAGATGCGTAAAAAGAAAAAAAAGGAAAAAAATAAGAAAAATAAGAATTAACGCATTAGAATGCGTTTCGGATTTCCATATCGTGAGCTATAGCATCCACATTCCAGCTCATCATCGACATTATGCTTCTTGCACCCTTTGAAACGAAGACGGAAATGCGAGTGGCCAGGGAATTCAAAGGTAAACAATCCTTGCCGCAATTTAATAATTAAATTAAATCACTTGCATAATAAAAAAGACGTTTACAAAAAAGACTTTAATTTAATTGAGTTTAATTAACTCGCCAGGGAGATGACAGCCAACAAGGCCGAGCGAAGCGAGCGAAGCAAAGACGATGATGGAACGCGGGTGGTGCTGGTTGTATGTGGGTGGTGGTGCTGGTGGTGGTGGGTGCTGGTGGGTGGCCGCCTTCGTTGGGCGGTGGTGCAAACAAAAACCGCAAGCGGCCGAAAAAGCGTTGATCTGAGCGCCGCAGAAAATGAGGAAACCAGCGTACCCACCAATTGAGCTACTCCTTCATCCACCCACTTTGCCACTTCCCCGGATCGCTGCCCCATCCCGTGTCAACTCTTTTTGGCCCTGGACTCCGACAACTTGACTTGCGGCCATATAGCGCGAGCTCAGTGTCTTTTTGTTCGTATATATACATATATATCTTCTTTTTTGATGAAATATTAATCGAAAACGCTGGCGGAGAAGCAGGCAGGGCAAACAGAATTGCAGAATCCCAGGAAACGGACATAGACATAGCCACCAGTTCTGATTGGATTGAGGGGGTGAGTGGTGATGAGGTCGGTTGGATAGTTTGATTAAACGGCACAAAAGAGACTGCTGCTCCTGCTGCACCACACTGCAGTTGTCAATGGCGGGAAATGCATTTTTGATGTGCTCCGCGGGGTGGGGAGGGGAGTGGAGTGCGCCCAGGACATTAACATACCAATGTAAAATCGAAAGAAAAATAAACAAGAAAGTAATGAAAAGCTTCAGCAGGTTAACAGTGAGCTTTTCCACATCGCAGGACACTCTGTGAAAGCTTCTCTTTGAACTTTGAAACGCGAAAAGCGCATAAATTCCCTAGCAAAACATTGAACCATTTCCAAAAAAGCTCGCGCACAGGATCAAAGTTCTACGAAGCTTTTGTCTGTGCTTTCAAGCTAAAGAGTTCAAAGAATTCAACCTGTTCTTTGGTTCATAATCATGTTTTTGAGAATCTCTTCAAATAAATTATATATCCCTTGATACTTGAAAGATTGCGAAAATGTACTGGATAAATCAGTGACATCTGAATAGTCCGGAATAAAGTAGATAGCTTTTGGCACTTACCTTTGCCATCGAGGGCGAGAATCTCGTTTGCATTGACCATCGAGTTGCCACTTCCATCCGCCAATGGAGGCAACGAGATCGCCGGAGCTGTGGCCGTTGTGGTCGCCGTGGACGAGGACGTTGCTCCCGCTGCCGTGGACATAATGGATGCGGCACTTATTAGCAGCATGGAGGAGGCGGATGACGATGGCGTGGATGTGACGACAACCGAAGCCGACGACGTGGATGCCATCGATGTCTTGGCCATCGATCCATCCTTGGCATTGGCCTTCAGGCCGTGACTATTGCTGATGTTCATGCTGCCACTGGTGCTGCTATTGGTCATAGCCGCCGTTGCGTTTCCAGCTGCCTCACCGGAATTCAGTTCGAAGCGCTTCCTCTTGGATTCACTGCACCAGAATCGAAAGAGATAGCAATAGTTAGTTACAGTAGTCTTATTCGCATTATGTACACTTCACAAGACAATCGCTCACCTAACATCGGAGTGCAATTCATTGCCAGCTCCCAGTCCCTCGACTTGGGCAGCCTTCAGTTTCTGGCCAAGATAGTTGCCCGCCGTGGTGGCTGTGTGGCCATAGGTGTTCACCCCGGCACTACTCTCACTCGCCGCCGTCGATGATGTGGAATTTGGCGCCCTGGATGACGGCGTTGTCTTCACGATTTTATCGCCACTCGTCGCAGCCGCCGCATTCGTTGCTGCTCCCGATCCAGGTGCTGCTCCAGCGCTGGCAGAATCATCGCCACCCGTGGACGTCTTCACATTGGCCATGACCACTGTTTGATAGCCTGGCTTAAAGCCATTCAAGGTTACGCCCTGAGCCGGAGCGGAGGCGCCTGTCGCATTGCTGCTGCTATTGCCACCGATAGCTAAAATACAGAAGATTGGAAAATTGTTTAGTTAGAATCCATTCCAATGCCATAACAAAGGGGAATGGGATGCGGGTATTCCGTGGTCAATGTGCCATAGATTGTCTACGAATTGCACATGTGAGGATTACCCATATCCCTACAGCATTACACCACTAGACCCACCATTATAGCCCTCGGCATTGACAGCCTTCGAACCAGTTTTGGCCAGCGGATCGTTGGCTTCTGCCCGAGAGTCCGCTCCCTTTGCAGCCGTTCCCGCTGGCTCAGTCGCAGTTTCCGGTTTGCCAACACCCTTGGCGGCAGCTGTCGCTGTGGCGCCCGTTGCCGTCGTCGCCTCGCCAGCGCTGGCCGCACTCGCTCCGGTTGCCGGTGTGCCGGCAGTGGCCACGGTTGCTGCTCCGGCTGTGGCTGCTGCCTCCTCCTCGGCGGTTTTGCTCTTGGCCTCGCCGCCCGCTGAGATCTCTGGTGGTGCTGTTGCTGTTGCAGGTGTGGTTGCTGCTGCCGGAGTTCCTGCTGCCGCTGGTCCTCCAGCTGTTGCTGCATTCTTATCGCTGGCGCTAGCCGTCTTGCCGGCATCCGTTTTATCTGCGGCTGCTCCTGCCGATGTCGCTGGACTTGCCGTCGATGATGATGATGATGTGGTTGTTGTTGCGGTTGTGGTTGCTGCCGCCGCCGCCGCTGCTGCAGCCGCTTTGGCCACCTTTTCACCGGCAGCCGTTGCTTCGACGGCCTTGGTGGCGGCGCTTGCCTTCTCGGCGGCACTTTCTGCCGCCTTGGCTGCATCCGCTGCCGCTTTCTCCGCCACACGCTCCCGCTCGGCGGCCCGTTCCGCACGCTCACGCTCGGCAACGGCGGATGAACGACCGCCGGACTTTTGCTGCTGCTCGCGCTGCAGGCGGGTCATTACGCCCGTGGTCATCGAATCGATGATGCACTGCGGCTGAGCGGCCTGAGCCTTTGCTGGATTACGCGAGCTGCGCGTCCGCTGGCGGGACTTTCGAAGCAGCTGCTTGTAGTTCTCGGTCTTCTTGCTGAGGTAGTAGTAGCGAACGCAATCCTGAGGCGATTTGCGATCCAAACTGGCGGCTATGGCCCCAAAGTTCTTCGGATGCTGCAAATACTTCTCCTTGAAGGTCTCCTTCTCGCCGGCGGTCCACATGTTGAGGGCCTTACGCTGCTGATGAACTGCCACCATATCCTCGATAAGTCCGTTTTCGTTGTGATAGGCGCATCGCCTCTGGCGGGCATCGTGCATCAGAGGCGGTATGACCGCATAGGAGCGCATCTTCTTATCCTCCAGCGCCTGCTCCTGCAGGCCATCCATGATCTCCTCGAGATCCGCCTCGGATTTAATCCGAGAGCCGACGCGATTGAAGCGCTCCTTATCCTCGCGCTGTTTCCTCAGCTCCGTGAAGACCTTCTCGAAGAACTCGCGGTTCTTGGCCTCGCGTGCTTTCCTCTTGGCACTGGCCTCCATCCGCTCGCATCGTCGCTGCCAGTCCGCCTGATCCTTAGTGTACTTCTCCACCAGTCCCTGATTGTGCCCCCAGCGCTCGGCCTTCAGTTTTCGGATGTGCAGAAGCAGGGGCGCACGAATCTGACTCTGATGCTGGCGTATCAGCATGGCAAGGGCCTCGACATCGAGTGGCTGGTTATACAATGGCAACCAGGGTCTGCCGGCTACGGAACCCGGAGAGGATTCCTCGGCCGCTGCATTCTGCAGCATGGAATGTTGCGCCTGGGCCGTCTTCCGATTGGCCGCGTAGATCTTCTCCGCCAGCATTTGGCTGCGCCACGATAGCTCCACCACCGGCTCCTGATCATTGTTGTTGTCGTTCACCTCCTTGGCGGCCCTCTGCTCCTTGGCCAGGGCGGCCTCCTCCATCAGTGACTTCTCCTTTTTGCGCAGCGTTTCCATTGTCGTCTCCGCGGACTTGATCTCATTGTCCACCTTCTGGATCTGCATGAGTAGGTCCTCCTTGGCGCTGGTCCTTCCGCGCTCCTCAATCGAACTATCGCTGGGCAATGTCGGCGAAATGGCCTCCACCTGATGGGCAGTAAACATGTTAGTAACTGACTAATGTTCCTATGGCCAGACGTCTAAAGAAGTAGCTCTGCTTGAATCAAGTGGTCGCAATATTCTCACGTTTCATACGTTTCATGAGCTTGGACTTTGACAAAAAAAAAAAAGCACAGAAACAAAAAAAAAAAAGAAAACTAGTCTCAACCCCGAAACCCTTAGCTATGCAACCACCATTTTTCATGGTCACTTCGTTACTCCGATTCAAAGAGATTCCTTTTGGAATACCCTTAAAAACTAGTTTTTGTACTAACGCATTTTGTTGGAATGTTTGCGATTCATAATTCAAGCATGGCTCTTCTCGCGTCTCTCACTCACAGGTGACACTACTCACCTGAGGATGGTAGGCCTCGGTGCTGGCGGATCCCGTGTTTCCCGAGCCCGGTCCGGCGGCAACGTTGCCACTGCTGCCGCTGTGGCTCGCCGATAATCCCGCCGTGGAGACGGTGACCGTGCCCACTGGTTGGCTCACCACGGTGGACATGCTGCTCACCACTGGCTGAGATCGGCCCTGGGATTGTGAGCCATGTTGCTGCTGCTGCTGCTGCTGCTGCTGATGATGTTGCTGCTGCTGCTTCTGCTGCTGCTGCTGTTGCTGCTGTGGCAGCGTCTCCACCTTGAGCTGCATGCCCATTGGCGTGGTGACCACTTGCCGGCACATGTCATTGTGACTCTGCCGACTGCTGTTCATCTGTTGCTGCTGCTGCTGCTGTTGCTGCTGCACTTGCGCTGGTGAGGATCGCTGGTGTTGCTGGTGCGCCTGATGTTGCTGCTGCTGCTGCTGGTGTTGCTGCTGCGGGTGTGGTGGCAGGTGATTCATATTGTTGGCATTGGCCTCGCTAAGCCGTTGCTTCTTGTACGGCTGCTGGCCGCCAAATGGCTCGGGCGGATGTTGCTGCTGCTGCTGTTGCAGCTGCAAATGCTGTCGCTGGTTGACCATCGCCGCAGCAACGGCCGCTGTGGCATTGGTCAGGTACTCGCTGGTGTATTGCAGTGCCTGTGGGTGGGGCATGAGGATGCGCCCCAGACTCCCGACCATTACGCTGCCACCGCTGCCGCCTCCACCGCTGCCAGCACCAGATGTTGCACCCGCGCCACTGGGATTGCCGCCTTGCTGCTGCTGCTGCTGCTGCTGCTGGGAGGAATTACTATTTGGTTGACTGGCATAGTGGGGCATGGCCTCCATGACCAGCACTCCGCCGGACTGCGATACCTGGACGACACCGCCGCCGGGTGGAGCTGATCCGCCGGCACTACCTCCTCCACCTCCGCTGCTACTGCTGCTGTTCGAACTTTGGCCAGAAACGTTGCCTTTACCCGCCGATACCGCCGCCACAGCCGCTCGAGCTGCTGCCCTCTGATATTCGGGCATCGACGCTGCAGCCTGCTGCTGTTGCTGCTGCTGCTGCTGTTGCTGCTGCTGCTGCTGTTGTTGCTGTTGCTGCTGCTGAATTTGGGTGTGGCGCGAGTAGGGATTATCTCGGTAGGTAGGCGCCGGGGCAATGCTATAGCCCGTGTTCTGGATAAAACGATGCTGCGGGGGCCGTGGCGGGTAACCGGAGTTGACTGCCGCCGCTGCTGCGGATGATGGCGGGTAACCGGGGTTGACGGCCGCCGCAGCCGCTGCCGCTGCTGCTGCTGCCGCTGCGGCACTACTGCTGTTGCTGCTGCCGGGTGGGTGAGGTGGTGACAAAGGTTGTTGCTGCTGCTGCTGCTGCATATGATGTTGCTGCTGTTTCTGTTGCTGCTGCTGTTGCTGCTGTTGTTGCTGCTGCTGCTGCTGCTGCTGCTGCTGTTGGTGGTGGTGATGGATTTGCGGATGCAGGTTGGTGCGTTGGTCCTGTTGCTGCTGTTGCTGCTGGTGCGACTGGTGCTGCTGCTGCTGCTGCTGCTGCTGCATATGAGCCACCTGCTTCGCATACTGCGGCAGCTGCTCGAGGGCCCTGTAAGACCAGTGGGGGCGAAAGGAGAGGAAGACAGCAGATTATTAAATTATTGTCCAAATGGGCAATGGAAACGCGGGCAGTGAGGCATTTCTACGAAGGAAGGAGGCGAATCTCTCAATGGTTACAATGGCTATAAGTTGTTCATTAACTTCTAATAAAACCCCTAATTCATGGAGACATCTTATTTGCAGCAGTTAATTAAGATTCTTATGCAAATACACTCTTATTACGCTTAATTAACTACAAGATGTTACTATAGTTAATCGATGCTTATAAATGATGCATATGCCCCAACTTGCAGACTTACTAACTTAACTGACTGATCGCGTGAGCTTTTGACACCTGCCAATCAAACATAGAATTGCAGAGCTCTTTAACCAGAGGTCAGAACATCTGTTAGCCACAAAAACAAGTTCTATTCGGTTCTAGTAACTAACTAATCCAGCGACTTGCTTTCAATTATGAACTGCGATCTGCAATTCCATTTACGGGCAAGCGAGAAATGCTGCAATAAATGAAATCTGACTGAGGCTTGACCCCGTTTTTGCGGCAATCCAAGATAATCGCATGATCAACGCATCATATAATTTAGCATATCTGCATAATGCATAGACCCATGTGTATATTTATATATACATATTTTTAAGTGGAATTTAAAAGCGGGCACCGATCTAACGGTGCATTTGAGCTTATTGTTATTATTTTTGTTTATTGGGGACACGAACCCCGGCCGGCATCGAACCACTGCGAACCAGCTAGAGAGAGCGAGAGAGATCGATCTGGTGTGCGTGCGAACCGAATGAGGCCATCTCTTTCGTTTTGGTGTTTCTACGCCATGTGTTGTCCGTTAGTTCGCGCGTTCGCATCGAACATGTTCGATGTTGGCGGTCAGCCATGTCGCCAGCGAACGGCAGCCGCGTCGGCAGCGGCAGAGCGACGCCGGCAGAGGCAGCGATCGAACCGATTTGTTGTGCTGCCCCTTCGCCACACGCAACACACAGTGGTGGCCCAAAAATTGGCCATACCCAAAGATTTGACTAGTTTTCGTCTGCTTAACTTTTATATTAATGAACCATAATATTTGAATTCGAATGGCAATAGAAAGTTATTAAGAACATTAAACTTACTTACATTAAACGTTCTTATTCATCTTTTATCCTTTCCCTTTATAAAGTTATTTCCGCATCATATTCACCTTTAGCAACAAATTTAAATTGCTTGCAACACTTTGCCAATCGTATCTATACATTTGTGTATATACACATCATATTCACCTTTAGCAACAAATTTAAATTGCTTGCAACACTTTGGCAATCGTATCTATACATTTTTGTATATACACATCATATTCACCTTTAGCAACAAATTTAAATTGCTTGCAACACTTTGGCAATCGTATCTATACATTTTTGTATATACACGACTATTGAAACATTTGAAAGGAGCTTTAATATTTTACTTACAATCGCTTTTTGAAAGCGTCTCTGTGTTGTTTGCCCTTCCATTCTCAATTTTCTATTTCCCACATTTACCGAATTAGGCACACCACTTCATACATACATATGTACGAAAAAGCTGCCTAAAATGCATTTCGCATGTTTTTCCCTTGTTGTGTGCATTTTTAATCAAATTTACTATTATCAACAGTAAACGCATTTGATGGGAATTTGTGATTTTGTGATTAACGTGCGACGCGATTGACCAGACGCCCCTCTCGCTGCCTCTGCCGACGTCGACGCCGACGCAGCGTCGCGACCTCATGCATCAACGTCGCTCGCAAACACTCACTCACAAACAAACAAACACACACACACTCACACACACAGGCTGGCAAACAAAGTTGCACAGCAACAACCACAGGCTCGTTTATTAATTCATTAAATATTAAAAACGATGCGAGATGGGAGTGCGAATGAGATGGCCTGCGTCCGTCGAGCAACGTTGCCGAACTTCACCGTGAACCATTCTTTTATTTTTGTCTTTAGAAAAACATCAAATTCAAGGCTTTTGTCCAGTCCAGCTCGCTTTTGAGTTAAAAAGAAATATGAAAAGCTCAGACAATGATGTAGCGCAATCATCAATCATGAATGACGACGAACCATGCGAAATCGCCAGAGTAGAAAATCACTTCAAATGCACAAAACTAATTTATACTGATTTACAAATACACATATGTATGCACACATACATATGTTATTTGTTATACGCCAAAAAATGTATATTTGTTTCTTCTTTATTTATGTATGTTTTTTGCATTGAATAAGATATTCTTTACATTTCTTATTGATTTTTTTATTTATTTTTCTTTGAAATTTTGCCAATATCAATACTTAGTTTTTTTTTATCAAATTTTGAACAAGTGAATATTTATATTTTTTATTTATTTAGTTTTCATTTCTTTAATGCAATTTTGTAATTTGTTTAATAAAGCTGGTTCATAAAGTTTTAACAATTTCATATCAAGTATTTATAAATGAATGTATGTATTAGCTTGTGCCTCATATTTTGTATTCTTAAATAATATTTTATATCGGCCAAAAGCTTTATAAACCGTGTGTAAACTTTGACCTTTTTACCGTTTTACGTTAAAGCTTTTCGCGTATTTCTTTCCTATAAATCCCTTACTTTTAAATTCCTTTCGACCTTGCCTATTAGATGTTCTAATTAAAATTCCATCATGTTTTCACACTCTTTCAAATTTTCATATCTTTCACATAAGAATTCCTTGACCAACTGCTACATTTCATTTTATTTTAACAATTTTGATTATTCATTCAAATGAGATTCGGTTTTTGTTTTAATCATATTACTCTTGTTTTTTCGATTTTATGCCTTGTTATTTTCGTTTCCTTCCTTCACAAAAACGCAAAATCGTTCTGAATTCACGCTCGTTGGGATGTTTTACCTGAAAATAAAAGAGAAAACGAAAAATTAGCAATTGTTATACATATATGGATATATGTAAATATACAAGATACAGAAGAATAGCATACAATTTGAATTTGCCTTTGTGTGTTGGCGAGATAAAGTAGCAAATTTCCATTTGCGTTGCATAAGTTTAACGTTTTGCAGCCCTAAAAATGCGTATTTAAACTAATATATTCAGAATGTTATTAGCTAGAAATCAAGTCAAATATCTGATGTCTGAATGTATTACATTCTTCCTATGAACATTTACTCCATTATCTTTTACTTTTATTGAGTGCCACACCCACGACAAGAATTAAAAAAGCAAAGAAATAGAGGAAAGAGAACAAAAGGTAAATGCGAAATCTAAACTCGAGTCAAAGGAAAAGCTCCGGCTAATAAGCTCTCTTTTCAAGTTTCCTTCCATCGGCTTCTTCTCGCTCAGCATTTTCTCAGCATTTTCGCTTATTCCCCAAACATTTCCCCCGTGCTGCTCCGCATTTTCCGCCTTAAAGTTTGATCAAACAAAAAGGAAAATAATTAAAAGCCGCACACAGCTTTGTTTTCGTTTGAAAAAGTTTGAAAACACGCGGCAGCCAGAAAGAGATGGCCAGCGTTTAAGGGCAGAATTGGGGATATGTGGGCGAAAGAGAAGGCATGCATGCACACATGCACCGTTACCCGTTATCCGTTATGTGCGCAGTAAGTCATATGTATATAGCCATGTCTGTATGTGTGTGTACACAACACATTCTCTCCATATGTTTTGTGCACACATGTGTGTGCAGCATCCGTAAGCATTCTCCCCAACGCCCACCACCGCCCCCTTCGCCGTCTTCTTCTTCTTCTTCTTTCAGCCACGCCTTGTGGCTGTGTCCACACAAATATGTACATGTATGTATGTGCATGTACATGTAATCCATACATACATGCATGCCACACATCTATATGTATGTACATACATAGCTATATACACACAGCGAAATAAAAAGAATCCAGGCAAATATTGGAGTAAAACTAACAGAACAACCGAAAAGAAGGAGCCTAAAACATGGAACATAGACCACGCAAAGAAGAGCGGAATAGAAAACCACAGAAAAAAAAGAAGAAAACACGAATATAAAACGGAAAGCGCAAATTCTTCTATGCAAAAGAAAAAAATAAAAGGGGAACGAAACAAGAAGAAGCTGTGGCTGTAGAAAAACGAAGTACACTGTCAAAAATTATACTCAATCGATGTGACTTTATGTATTGCAATATTATTAATTAATAGTTATGTTTCATTTTATTAGCCAGCAGTGGAATGTATGTACTTATGTAACCTTCTTGTAGAACTACATCCCATCCAAATATGCAGTGTTTTCTTTTCACCTGCATTTTGTCCAAGTGTACGCACAACAAATAGCTGTCTGCTATCGCCTCCCCATTTTTCTCAACTTTCCCGCCCAATTTTCCGATCCCTTTTGCCCCAACTGCAGCGCACAGTGTGCAAAACAGAAAAACAACAAACTTTTTGTTTTGCACCTTATTGATTTTTGTCGGGCGGCAGAAAATGCAGAAAATTGGTGAGCAGGAGGTTCTGTTAGTGTGTGTGTGTGTGGGGGGGGGGGGGATAGTGGGTGGTAGAGGGTGGCGATGACAGCCTTGTTATGAATTCCCCAAAGAGTGGGTGGAAAAGTTGCTGGTTGGAAAAGCCAGCCGTACTTTGTATGTTGATTATTATTCTTGGCTCCGGTTTTCCTCGCTTCTCTCGCTTCCTTTAATTCTTCTCGCCCGCTTTTCGTACTTCAAATCTAGAAATGTATATATTTCGCCCATTTTTCGCCAACATACATATATTTCCCACGCCTTCTTTTGCGCCAACCACATGCTTTTCACTTCTGTTGCCTGCTTTTAGGCGCTAAACTTTGCCCAGCTGCTGGAGCGAGATAGCTGCAACTTTAAAACGTCCTTTGCTATCTGTGTCTCCGTTCTTCGCTCTACCACCCCCCGCACTGCTTCCTCCTCTCCTCTCGTGTCCTTCCTCCTTTTCCGTCTGTCGTCTGCGTGCCATTAAATTCGTTGGAAATTTAATTTGTGCTCGAGACAAGAAAAGCCACGCAAACAGAGACAAAAGCGAACAGAGTGAGATAGGACGACTGCCGGAGAGAGACGGAGAGCGAGAGCTGGGAACGAGAGAGATGGAGCTAAATGAGTGGCAGGCAGATGGAGAGACCACGAATTGGATCAGCTGTTCTTTGAGCCAGAATGCCAACATCTCCCCCCCTCCACTCATGATGAATGTTGCACGACTTTAATGGGCAAAACTCGTCTAAAATAGTTGTTAAAACACGCAAGAAGCATTACTAATAACTGTGGGAATTCATATCGTTCTACTTTAATCGCGTTTTGCGGCAGTATCTGGTGATTACAGGGTGTCGAATGACATGTCAAGCATTCGATAGTAATTATTTGTAATTAATCTTTATGGCTGGTAAACATTGTAACAGTATTCTCAAAAAAAAAACCCAGTAACAGGAAACGTAGTAACACATTTGTCTCTTTCTTATTTTGCGAATAAATCAAACAAATTCAGTCCAGCTAACAAACAATTAGCTATTATTAACGCCGAACGAACATCGTGACAGCTCTCAAAATTAAAAACTTGTGAGCGAATGCGTTAAAGTTTCATTAAATTGTTCATTGGTTCCGACACATGCGTTGTGATTTAACAAATAGTTAATTCAATATAAATTGGATTTCATTTGCAACGCTGCCCCGCCCCTTCAGTTTGCAATTACAAAATCAAAGTTGATTGCCTTTTGGCACATTAATGAATATGGCGAGCAGTCTCGTGGAAATTCCCGGTTGCATCAGTAGCTAGCTGATTCATTTGCCAACCGACAAACTATCCATATGACAGTTAGGTTCATCGATTAAATGCAGCTAATCGAAACAATAACCGACTAAATACGGTCGACAGCAGTTAAGTCGGGATGTTATCGTCACTGACATCTTGTCGTGTCGCTTCTTTATCACCATAACTGTATCTATGTACGTCTATCACCAACACAAATACAAGGCACACACACACACGCACACAGAGAGACACTTGAATATTAATGAGCTGAAATTGCACATTTGCATTTGCCCATTTAGTAGTTCAATGTACAACACACACCTTGTCGTCCATCGATGAGTTATCATCCCGCCGTCGCTCGGTTTTCCCCTCGCACCTGTCACACACCTCATGAATATAGAGAGAGAGAGCGTCGTATACTAAGTTATAGCAACGTACAACGAAAACGGCGACAGCAAATAGAAAAAAAAGAAAAAAAAGAAAAAAAAAAATGGAAAAAAAAAAGAAAAAAAGGAAAAAAAAATGGTAAAATGGAAATGGGTAGTGGAAAAAATAAACCGCAAATGACTCATGACCATTCAGATTAGTGTTATTATTATGACAGTGGGCGTCGTGCATTCCCCTCAAGTCAACAACAACCTCACAAACTGTCACAAAACCGGGCACTGATATCACCCGACAGGTGGCGCTATCCAACCTATAAAGCAATCTAAAGTCAAACCAGGTATTTCCAGAGTATGAGCCATATCCGGGGCTATAAATATCGGGGCTTATTCCATAGTGTTTTGCTTTGAGAAACTAGCATTTGCTGCATATTTTAGAATTCAATCAGCACACATTATGATACTTGCCTATATTTAAACCTTAAACTTAAACTGATTTGAAGTCGTTTCTTTTTCTCTGTCTGTAATCGATAATATGATCGATATGCAAACCCAAGCAACTCTAAGGTACACATTTTCTTTCCATCTGCCTTTTTGTTATTTCGTTTATTTTCTTTACCACCGATATTTAAGCCAGCTGTTTTTACAGCTGTTCTCGACCTTTTAGTGATAGTCAGCTAAATTTTCGTTGGGGTTCTTCGTTCGCTTCTCAGGTTCTTTTCGCTACTTAAGCCCCTCTGGGGATATTTTATTTCAAACGCACAGTCAGCGCTGCGAATTGTTGTTTAAGTTTACTCAAATTACGAGATATCAGCAAAAATGCTGAAATTGTGATGAGAAATAAATGGGAAAAAGAAATCTGATCATTTTCATGCCTTATGATCTTGAACATGTTTATAGATACATAAGCATTTTTAAACAATTTCTTGTGTAAATATATAGTTAGCACTCTTTTACTCTAGCTTTTTTTTAGTTATTTAATAACTACAGACATCTCGGCATTTCCTTGCAAACTGTGAAAGGTTCTGAGATCTCAAATAACTCTTGAAGTTCTGGGAATAAATATACATACGCACATATGTTTATGTATGTTTATCTGTATTTATTGTGTGTAAGCAACGCATCCCACTAACTTGCGAATTTTCACACGAGGTTGCGAAAGCAATTTCCTGTCTATCCATATACAGTGGATACAAAAAGATCTACGATCGAAAGGGACTACAACAGCATAATGGGCAACACATTCCGTCTATTTTCATAGCTGTACATTGAACTTTTGCCGGCACATGGTAAAAACAAAATTACTTGTAAATATGTGCATGTATATGTACAAAAATATGCTTGTATAATTTTATGGAAAGGGGCTGTGTGATTAGGTGTGCCAATTATTGCGAGCGTTCGCATGAATTTCAACTCTGGTATGCAAAGGTTCCAAAGCAATGCGAACAATAATTTAAAAAATATTTAAAACAAAACGTTTAGTTTACAATAACCAAAACAAAAAGCTTATTATTCTGGGTATTATTATAGTTAAATACCGAATTTATAACCACAGTTTAAACTTATTTTTGAAGAGTATCTAATGCTTGTTTTATACTTTTTTTAGAGATTTTGCAAAGGTTACAATAATCACGATGATCACACATATAGTTTACTTAACAATTTATCTTTTGGCTGAATATAGTTTGCTCTCCCTTAAAACCAACTAATATTCGCCATCGAGTTAAGTATAAAAATAGTTTCATCGCTTTTTCTGCGCAGTATCCAAAATAAAACGCAAGTGAAGGGTTTGCTTTCTGTTTCTGGAACGCGGGAGAGGGGGTGTACAAAGGTGTTTTTATCTAATCGAGGTTGTAAAACAAAGGTAAATAGAAACACACACCATCTCACACCCCAATCTTTTCCACTCTGACGAGCTACTTTTATAAGCAAAGCTAAAAAAAAAAATAAAAAAACAAAAAGCCAATAAAAATGCGCGCCAAAACGGGGCCATGAATTAATCTGTTTCTTGTTGTTCCTATTTTATAGGCACACATGCGTGTTTTTTTCCCAATTTTTTTTTTAATCTAATCTGAAAGCAGTGAGAACAGCAATTACGAATGCCGCGTAAAGCAAATAATACACAATAAGTCATAAAACTTATCGCGATTTAATCTAGTGGGAATGCAGCTGTGTGTGTGTGTGTGTGTGTGTGTAAAGAGGAACGTGACATTGATAGAACACGATGCGTGGCGTTATCATTAAATACACTCTTATCACAATCGATTCACGATTGAACAACAACAACAAACTTGTCGACAACTAAACACGGAAGAGGGACAAAAACAAAATGAAATAAAAGACAGCGAGATAGAGGAAAATTTACTATATAATATATATATATATATATTTATAGATAACAGCCGCTTATCAAACGAGTCATCATTGTAGGACGAACTCAGGAAGCGCAGTCAGAAAATTAGGGTCATAAAAAAGCATGCGGATTAATCAATAATCAACATCAATTTATAACTCTAAAATCAATTCCAATTCCAAAAGCATTTCAATCCATCCTTATTACGATACACGTAATACGCGTTAATTACCCATGATTCCCTAACTCAGTTCATATTGTTCGATCATCGATCGATGGAGGGCAATAAAAATAGAATGGATTATGCAAAGACGTATCAAAAATTCAACGAGCAATCATCATCAAAAATTGAATGGACGGCCCAATGGTGAAAAGGGGGACGCAGGAGGTGGGGGAAAGGCGGAGTGGGCGGGGCGGGCGGACGGGTTCATTAAAGTTTCAATCGCTGAGAATGCGAACAAATGTCGTCGTTTGCATGCGTCTCTGTCTCTGTCTCTGTCTCCGTCGCCGATTAACTGTAAAACTACTGCTCAATGGAGATACACATATGCATATATACATATAGACGGGTTGGAAAATAATGGCTTGCGAAGGGGGGGGGAGGGAGGGGGGAGGGGCGGGGTTGGGCCGGCATGACTCAGAGAACTTTAACCGTTTTACGTGGCCTCGAGTGTGCGCTCGTTTCGACAATGTGTATGTGCGGTATTGTGTTGCAGATACAGATACAGTTGCAGATACAGATACAGTGGCAGAGATACAGATACATTAACGACTTACAGCTGGGGTCAAAATGTTAAAGACCTCGGGGAATTTACAAAACGAATATGAGTCAGCTCAATAGAAAAATATTATATAGCCACAGATGTTCAGTACCTTATGCCAATAGAGGGCACTTCTTTGGGGAGAAAGTATCTCAGCAACTGTTTATGATCCCTGATATTGCATAACTGTCTTTAACTTACTATCGATATTTGCATGCCTTCGATAGGTTAGGCATCGAATATTTCGATATTTTCGATTTATTATTCTTAGCCCCATGATTTCTAAACGTTTGATGTCTTTTCTAAGTTTTGACCATACAATGCTTTCGATTGCAATACTTTATTTCGATTGTTTAAAGAGATCGTTTTTTAATATGAAACTAAGGTTTCGATTATTGCATTATTATGCCTATTATTACTCACTGGGTAGTGCTATTTAATTGACTGCAACTGTTTGCTCTGAGCATCTCATTGCCTCATTCCGTCTCTTTTTTTTAATCTATCGCTCTCCGTTTTGCCCTCATCTTCCCATTGCTATTGCGTCTCTTTTCCGCTCGTCCACTATATTTCCCACTCTGTCTAGCTTGGGGTCGTTGCAGTGCAAAACTATAGTTGAAGGTGATTTCATAATGAGTCCTCCCCTTTCTTTTCCTGCCACCTCCTCCTTCCCCGCAACTTTGTTTTTTTTTTTTTTTTAGCTTTTTGCATTTTTCCTCTGGGGCCGCTGCACTTTTTGTATTGTTGCGCTTTTAGCAAAAATAGACATTGTCTGGACGTCGACGTCGAAAACTGCGACGTTGGCATCGACCGCGTCAATTGTTAATTATACTTGGCTTTTCTCTTTTTCCCCTCCTCGCTTTCTTTAATTATATTTCATTACGTATGTGCATTTTATTGGCATTTTTTGTGTTTTGCCTTTTCCTCTCGATTTTGTACTTTGTTGTGTTTTTTATTTCTGCTAGTGCACCCCCACCACCCCCCTCCCCACCAGCAATCCACCAAGTGCAAATGCTTGCCCAATGCTATAATATTATTGGGATAGGTCGGGGGTATAACGATACACCAATGTACATGCATACATTGTATGCCCGAATTGTTCCAGTTAACAAGATAGGTACTTTTTAAATAAAAAAGATACTCATATACATAAGCAATGTGAATTAATAGATAATGCAAAAGCATTTAAAAACTTTTTAGTATAAGAATAATAATAATAACAATAATTTATCGATTTTATACGTTTTCAATAAAGAGAAAATAGCTTAAATTTACTTACTATAAATCCTGCAGTTCCATTCACCGCTTTTTAATCAGTGAATCATCGCTCAGTAAAAATCTCAAGCGCTTAATCAACGCTCAATTTGTATGAAATAGAGCCATAATTTTAACATTGGAAATCATAGCTAAGAAAAACATCTCATAAACAGCACTAAAATAGCGAAAAATCATCGCTATAAATCACTGCTGTTTAAGCGCATTTTAACGGGCAAAAAATCACTCGATTCATCGCTCGTTCACCGCTATTTAATCACTAAATCCTCACTCATATTTCCCTTGCTTTTTCATCGCTCTTTTTGGCAGTTTTTCATGCCCTACTTTCATCAACGCTTCATCAATGAAACATCGACAAATGTTTTAATTGGATCCATAGCATTTAGATTCAAAAATACAAATAAATACATATAACATTCCAGCATTCTTATTGAAAATAAACGAAGCCAAGTTTCTCATTATTTTCGATTATCGACTTGAAGAGCAAATCAAACATAAATATTTAATACTTTCTTGTTCATTTCCCTTTCGAAAACTTAAAAACAATCAAATATTCACATGTCAGTTGTTCTGGACAAATGAAAGTCGTCTCAGTAGTTATGGGCACAAAACGCAAATAGAAAATTCCAAATTCAGGAAAATTCCAATTCCAATTCCAACGAAAATCGTAATTCTAATCGACCGAAAAGTTTCCAGCAAGGAAGTTCAAATTGATTTACAATTCCCCAAACACAATCTCCAATTGAAGTTTCATTTTTGGCTCCTTCAATTTCCTCCAGTTCCAAAAAGTTTACCTAAATAAAACAAAAAGGAAGAAAAAATTAAAAATAAGCATATAAAACGGAGAAACTACTTCCCTTCAAATATTCAAAATGGAAGTTCAAAACTTCTGCCAAAGTTACACACAAACTACAAAATAGTTTTGGCCCAACAAAGAGCAAAAAAAATGAGGTTGAAAAGAAACTAAAACTAAAATGGGCGAAACTTTTTCCTCGATGAATTTTAAAGACTGTGGGAATGGGGGCGGGGCAGTGGCAGTGGGCGTCATTGTGGCCTGTTCTTTGTTTATTTTTATAGCTGCATTTTCAATAACAAAGGCATCGCAGCGCTGATACCAGACACACAAAGGCGCAAAAAGATACAGATACATTTGTATCTGCCGACGTCTCCATTATTCGCTACCCACAAAGACCAGCCAGCCACACTATATACAATATCGAATGTTCATTCACAGGCAAATAAACTTTGCCCAAGAATCGAGTGGTTAAACTTCCTTTCGAATTGTAATTCTTGCCAATTAGCAATATCAATTTCGTTCGGCTTGTGTTCCGGTTGGGAATTTCCGATGTTTGTTTAGGGAAATCTGTTCAATTGTTTGGCTTACATTCCCTGTATTTTTCTTGCCCTGCCATTTGTGCAATATGCCATTTTTTTTAAATTATATATTAGCGTTGGTTGCTTAAAAATATAAGTCATTTCAGTAAATTTAGTTGTATGCGCCAGAGCGTTAAGCATTTAACCAATGGAGGCCCATTAAAAATGGGTTAAAAATGGCACAAAAATGGGAGGAGGAAAGGGGAGGGGAATGGAAAAAAAACAACAAGAGGCAGGGGGCAAGGAGAGAGGGGCAAGGGGCAAGGCAGAGGGCAAAAGCGACGGAGTGACAAGCAAACAGCAACAAAAACAACGCGCACATGACTGACATATGTACACTATGCATATGCATGTGTTTAAAGTGCCGGGTCGATAAACAAAAAGTTAAAAAAAAAAAAAATCACACACATATGTACATAAAAATAAGAGAAGAAACGACAGCAGCGCTGCCCACGTCGACGTCGACTGCGCTGCCAGCTGATAGCGGGCGTCGCGACGTCGCATTTGACTCATTAAATATTTTGCAACCTTGACCGTTCGAAAGCGATTAAAATTGTGATGAGTGTGTGTGTGTGTGTGTGTTTGTGAAGCGGCATGCAATTGCAGCTTGAATTTATGTGCACTTGCGTGTGTGTGTGTGTGGGGGTTGCCCCTTGTGAATGAAACAAAAACTGTTGACATTTGCCAAGGGGGCAAAGCAAGAAATGCGAAATCCACACTGCCCCAAATGCAAACAACATCCGCATATCGATATCGATAACACAGTTGCTTGTGGTGGGACCGGAAAAGCGAAAAGGGCAGGCGGGGTGGGAAAAACCCTGGGAAAAGCGCATCACAAATTGGACCAAAGTTGTGTAAGTGTATGGGAAAAATCAGGCTAATCGAAATGAACCTAAAAATAGAGCATATAACAAGCGTTTCTGCAACAAGAATGATTATTCCTTAGTTATCGATGACAAATCATCAATTTAGGCCACTTTCTTTTAAACTCATTAACACAATCCTACACATACATTATTTAAATAAAATAAAAAATGCCTGATAAAACTTATATTTGGCTGCATTATTTTTTGTTTTGTTTTCTTTCTGCGGTAAATTTGTTAGACATACAAAAAATTTCACATATTTGAGTGTGTTTATTTTGAGTTTTACGTTTCGTGCGTACATTATTTTTCAACATTGTTGTAGATTTTTTTTATCTGCACTCCAGACACCAATCACATCAATCACCAAACTTTTTCCGCAAGAAAAAAAGAGGTGGATACGGATACCACTGCTTTTCTCTTTTAAATTGCGTTCTAATTTAGCAAACAAGCGAAAAAAAAGCATTAACAAAAGAAAACCCAAACATAAACAAGCAAGAAGAGTGAAAATAATTTCGGTCCATCGTCATCAGCAATATTATCTCGCCTTTTAACATTAATTTGCTTTTGTTATACACACAGTGAGCACTGAGAAATGAAAGCCTTTAACAAAATTACATTTTTTATTAATTACGTTTTAAGGCAGTTTATATCTTATCATTCTAAGAATAAAAAAATATAAATAAGCTAGAAGATTTCCCTTAACAGCAATCTACATTTGTTCTCAACTAATGGTTGGTCCTTTGGGCCGGATACGAATTGAATGGCCAAGGGAAAGGATGTCCTCCATTCTCTATTGTGGTTGCCTTTTACTGCCTCCACTGTAATCATTGTGGCAGGTCAATGGTGTTAAATTACATATAATTATTTTTAGCTTTTCCTTATGCCCGTTTTTTTATCACCTTGTCTTGTGTCTCTCTTCTCAAATGCTTTTCACTTCCCACTTTGTTTTTCGTTCGTCTCTAAGCCACAAAAACATGAAACCGTACCTCATCATCATCACCACCATCATCATCATCATCATCGTCATCGTTACCAGTGTCATTATCATTAGCTTGCGTTTTTATTTGTTACGTTTTTCCGCATCTTTTTTAACTCTTCTTTGTATACTACACACATAATTCCCATATTATCTTACACTCTTTGCAATGACTCATTTTCACCAACTGGCGTCGAAAATGCAAATTATGAAATCAATGCAAATGCGAAATACAAGTGTTGCTAAACGATATTTGCGCTTTTTAAAGTTTAAGTTAAAGTTAACTCAAAATTGTTTCATTAAAGAAATGCAGGTTTTTAGGAAGAAAATATGATTTTCAAAGGTTTTTTATGTTCTGTGACTATTTAAACTATTTAATTTTTATAAAATTAAAAAAATCTATACGTATTTGACAGGTAATTTATGTCTAGTCTTTTGCGAAATATTCACAATAGTTGTCAGTTTTTCTTGAAACGCATTGGTAATCCAATTTATGAAACTTTTTATGGACATATTTAAAATGCCACCTGTTTCCACGACAACAACGGAAATGGAGCATTAGCATAACTTTGGGTTAAACCGGTTTATTATAGTACCAAATGCCATTGAAACGAGTCAAGGTCAAACAAGTGCGCCCGAAAGCAAAAATGAAACACAGCAAAAGTTTAAACACGTTTCTCTCCGAAATAAATTGAATCCTTTTCCATTGAAACCGCAACCACTTGAAAGTTGCAATCTAAAAACATAAATAAACTTGATGCAAGTTTATTTTCACGGCACTAATCTTATCGGAATTGCGGCCAATATTCTGCGAATTTTAATTGAAAGTAGACTGATAAATGAAATAAATCAAGTCGAACACTCAACAATTTGGCATTATATTTATAGTATTTTATAGTATTTTTATATAGTATATTTATAGTATTTCCTTCATAACTTGCCTAGAAACATAAAGGAAACCCTATCAATAAAAACTTCAACAACTTCAATGAAAATACACACAACACCACATATAAATTAAAAACAAAATAGGATATTGGTTAAATAATAATCATTAGTGAACAAAGGCGAAGTAAACAAGTAGAAGTTTACATTTGGTGTGGAAAATTTGTTTAAAATTCAATATTTTCCTATTGGAAAGAGGCCGGATATTTTCCATTTTCCACTCATGTATAAATAATAAACAACGAAGCTAAATTATTGGAAGCTTACTTTTATAATTGCCCAATGTAAAATAATACTGCATGGCTGGGAAATTTAATACAAGGAAAAACATGAAGTCTATGCACTTGTCAATTAGTTTAAATTTCGAATTCACAGCGGAAATGGAATTTTAAACAGAAACGGAAACTTGATAAATCAAACGAAATCAACTCCTAATGCGATAAAAAAAGAACTAAATATATACACCATCTCAAATTCTTTCACGAAATCAGAGCCATAGGTGCGCTTCGTCACTACGTGACACTAGCAGATTTCACTAGGACTCTTACATTGTTTCATGCCTTTCGTACATGTACATATATTACGGAAAACTATGACTCAGTCCACCCAGTTTTCACCACCCAGTTCTCTAGCAACTGAAGGTGAGTGGAAAACTAGTTGCGAACAGGCTGGAAAAGACAGCAGACAGGAAATGAGCTTTGCTGCGGAAATTTACCGCGTGGAAATGGTTGCGTTTGATTGCTGCCTTGCATTAGGATGCTCCTTCCTCCTTTCCTCCTCCTTTCCTCCTCCTCCTCCTCCTCCTCCTCCTACCCCCTCCTCCCCTTTGCCAACATTTCTTGTTGCCAACTTTGGCACTCACCTGTGAATGGATGCTGCATTTGATGGCAGGCGTTGCTGATACGCGGACATGCTGGAAGCCTGTTGTTGTTGCTGCTTTTGGTGTTGCTGCTGCTGCTGCTGTTGCGTCGCTTTATTCTGCTGATTAGAGATGCTGATAGATGATTGATGCAAATGATGGGACGTTGGTCCATTATCATGCTGCTGCTGCTGCTGCTGTTGTTGCTGCTGCTGCTGTTGCTGCAGCTGCTGTTGCTGCTGTTGCTGGTTGCTGCTGGCAACAACACGTTGCTGCTGATGATGCTGCTGCTGCTGCTGCTGATGGTGTTGTTGTTGCTGCTGCTGCTGCGCACCGTTTGGTGTGTTGTTGCTGCTGCTGTTGCTGCTGCTGTTGCTGCCGCTGTTGCTGCTATTGTTGTTATTGTTGCTAGTGTTGTTGTTGCTGTTGCTGCTGCTGCTGCTGTTGTTGTTTGTGGGCGGCGGAGCACCGACCTGCACTGAAGTGGAGCGTATAGCTGCTTCCATTTCATGCCGAACTCTTTTGGCTTAAACACTTGTTGTTGGCCGCAGAATTGATTGATTTGCTTTGTTTTGTTGTTGTTGCTGTTGTTAACGTGTTGCTGCTGTTGCTTTTGTTGCTTTTGTTGCTGCTGCCGACAGTTGCAACATTATTGCACTGCGACATTCTCTCGGAAGTGCCCCACAAAAAAATTTCGCTTTAAAGTTAGCACTAATTTCTGTAATTTTTTTGTAACTTTTCTCTTAAAGTTTAACTAACTTAATTGTTGCTTCTTTTTTTTTTTTGGTTTGCTGTTGTTGCTGCAACGGGGCAACAGCATTTGCCTTAATGCGATTGCATTTTTTTATTTTTATTTTGATTGCACTTTTTCTTTGCACTGTAAATCAATTGATTATATATTTGTATAGAGATTTTCTTTTTCTCTTTGATTTTTGATCTTATCTATTTACACACACACTGCGCTCTGTAAGGAAAAGATGTTTGCACTGAATATTATTTTCCATTTCATTTGTTGAAACATATTGATATCATTTTTTTTCTTTCATTTTTTTCTTTTTTTTTTTTCTTCGTTATTTGCATCACTTCACTTTGGGCAAATCATACAACAAAAATGCGAAAAAAATGGTTGTGTTTGGGATTTTGGCAATTTAACACTTCCAAAAAGTAAATTTCGGCAATTCGATGTAGATGTGTATGTGTATGTGTGTGTGTGTGTGCGGCTTATATAAAAATATCTTGCTTTTTTTAACGAATTTCGAAAACGAAACGAATTTTTCCATTAATTAACAGCTTTGCACACTTCTTTTTTTCCAGCCCTCTTGCCATCTTGACAGCTCTCTCTCTTTCGCTCTATCACATGACGACACGCACCGAAAAAAAAGAGGCAAAAACAAAAGAAGTTTACTTTTTTTTATTATCCATCCATCCAAACCGCCGGTCCGTCCATTTCGAACTGCAAAAAACGAAAGATAGAGAAACACTCTGATTAGTTGCAAAAAATCAACACACAAAAAAGCTAAAAAAAAAAAAAAAATATGGGAGGGGGTGGTGTGGGAAGTGGGGGGAGCTTACGATAGCAGGCATAGCAGGTTAAATGATTAGAAAATCGATAATGGCCATAAATATTCCAGCAGATAATGCTCACCCGCCATGCCACAGCTCCCAAAACCCTCGTCGAAATCCAAAAAAAAAAAAAAATATGAAAAAAAAAATACAAAAAATTGTCGCTGACCGGTTTGAAGTGCAGAAGCGCATTATCGCGTCTGCGATTATTTCTGTCATTGAATTGCCCCAGCCATCGCAATCCGACTTATGTTATCGACCGGGAGCTTAAGGTATTGGTATTTACGGCCAAAAGTCCTCTAGATCGAGCATTCGAACGGCAATGGAAACACAACCAACTTATGGCAGAAACAATGGGAAGTGACTACACAGGATTGATTGACTTAGTTATCGATCGATTATTTCGATTATCAAATTACTAAGATCGCTTTTGAGTTACACAATTTTGAATTCAAAAGTGACGAGCAAAACGAGTTTGGAGATTATGATAATTTTATAAGTCTTGCAAATTAGAAGTCTATCGTGTTTGGTTATCGATAAAATCGTTAATTATAAAAGTTATACCATTATAATTGGCGAAGGATATACATATATTTGGTTTGATATCATATATCATCTTTCGCTTTAATTAAAGACAGAAAAACTAAAGGTCATCTCTCGGCTTTTGATAATCTTCTCCATTGTCAGTCAAGCATTTTTGATGATTACTAAACCACTGTTCATTAAATTCGCATTATTATTTTGATATAAAAAGCAATTAATGATTCAATTCATATTCACTGGCATTGCTTGAAAGCCAAGCGAAATGATTCAACACATTCTATTCGCATGGGTTTTTCGTTAAATGGAAACAGAAATATAATTATTCCGGAATTTGCTCATTAATTTTTTACGATTGGTTTGCCAAATTGGTTTGTAAATAAAACTGAACATGAAAGAGCAACATGCATATACTAAATGCAATACATTTTATACATATTTGTGCATATTATAAAGCTCAATACATTATATCTGCAAATCAAATCGTATTCCTTTGATCAGAATGTCCTTTAATAATAATTTTAAAGGGAAATATTTGAAATAAAAGTGCCTTCATTGCTTTGGAAAATGTAAGAATTAAGTTGTCTGGTCTTTAGAACTGTACAATATAAATATGTTTATGCATATTTTTCAATCAACTACAAATGTATGTAAATACCATTTGGCAAGCATGAAGTTCTCATGTATGAACATACATACATATGTACATATTTCAACTGATCCGCATTTTCCATTAGTTTCATTGAAATTTCATGAATTGCGACTGTATTTTAAGCCGCACTTGAATTATACAACTTTTTCTCTCTTTTCCCATACGAGCTGAATTTATTTCAACGGCCCATGGAACTGAAGCGCTTTAAAAGCAGAATTCATCAATAATTTTTCGCCCACTCATCTATCATTCGATAGCACACATACACACGGGCATATAGACAAACACACACATAGACGGCTATGTACATATACAATTGGAGATATATGTATGTACATACATACATATATGTATGAAAAACAGAGGAAGACAGCTGCCCGCCCTGGTAGAAAATCATGGGTGCTGAAGTTTGGCAACGTTGCCATGAAAAACTCTCCAATATTTCTGGCCACATGTTTTTCTGTACTGCCTCAGCCAGCGTCGCAGTCGGCGTTTTTATATCCCATCCCTTCCCCTCCCCCAACCGAACAACCTTATTTCTGCTTTATTTAGTTAGTTTTGCAATTTTGCAACTGTGTTTGCTTTTAATGAAAGCAATTAAACTGCACGGCAGCAAATAAATAAAACAAAGCGGAGAATGCGAGAAATACAAATATACAAATATGGTAAATTAAATTCACACCACGAAAATTGAATTCGAATTTAAGATGTGAAAATTAAGCACGAAATTTCAGTAAAGTATAAAGTGAAATAGAAGTAGAAAACGAGAAACAACAAAGAGCGCAGAAAAAAAAAAACTCAGCGAAGCAGACGAAAGCACAGTTGCCAAACTTCACGGGGCGAGAAAAAAAAGAATAAAGAGGCAGGACCGTGGAATGGGCAAGGGGAGGGAAAAAAACTTAAGCACGCGTAAGATTAATGCAGCGCTGTTGCCGAATTTCACAAGCAGCATGGCAAAAGGCAAAAAGCAGAGAAGCACAAAAGCAAAAAAGCAAAAAACAGCCCCAGCGCAAACAAATTAATAAAAATAACAACACACATACAACAGCAGACGACGGAAATATATATGTACAAATGTATGTATGTGCGAGGAAAAAAAAAGAAGCTTAAAAACTATACGAACAAAAATAAATGAAAATAGGAAAAACAGAAACGTAAAAGCATGAAAAAAACCCAAAAAAAAGAAACAAGAAAAAGCCAGCAGAGCAGAATTATAATAATAATAATAATAGCACACAAAAGAAACCACAGTAAGCACTCCAAAAGCAAGAGCATGAAACGCTATGTTGAAAATTTAATTAAGATATATAGTAATAGTGTATGTAGGTACAGATATACGAATTTACTTTATTGATACTAGCAACTGTATCTTAAAATAGTTGACAATAAATTATAACTAACATAAATTCATGATAATATATTAGGACAGAATATTAAAGTTTCAAAATATTGCTTCTGGAGCGCTCATTGTATCGAGTGCGCACAGTACACTGAAGAAACCAACTTAAAGAAGAAGACGAAAACGATGCCGAGGCACATGTTTAAGAGCGAGAGGGAGAAGCAGATAAGGCACTGGAGCGGCGGAGTGCCAATGCGCGCAAGCAAGACGGCAAAACGGGGGGGATCTGCGCACAAGTCAAGCGGAAGACAGAGCGAGAGAGCGATAGCAAATAAAGCAAGCAGTAATGGAGCACAGAAGACAGGCCAAGAGGGGGTGCAGGGACGAAAGGATGAAAGGGAAACGATGGATCGGGCAAGGAGTGGTGGTAGAAGTGGGGAGGCCACTGCTGTGCTGAGGTTGAGCAAAAACAGAGAACACACATACATTCACACGTACGTACATACTAAATACAAACGCGGAACGCACAGTGGCGCCCGAATTGTTAGATGAAAAATGTGCAAGTCATTCGTGGGGAATTTGCAATTAAGTTTCGTGCTATTCTTTAATTCTTGCCTCTTTCACCCTCTCAATTCCAAATTCAAAATAAAAGTTATTTAGTATTTGTAGCATATCAAGTTTACATTTTTAGGAATGTATCTTATATAAATAATATTTGCGTCAACAATACTTCTTTTCGTATTTTCAGTGCAATTGCGAATATTTAAATAACTAGGGTTGCGCAAGTAAATCAAATATGTAAATTATTTGATTGGGGCAATTTGATCAAAATGAAATAACGGCAATTACACAGGTGCTATTATTGCGCACACCGCTGTGCATGCATACATGTGTATGCGTCTATAAGTATGCGTGTGCCAATACAAACAGTAGGCGGCATGGCGAATGGAATGGAAAGAGGAAGTGTGGATGTGAAACGAGGATGATAGCAGCGGGGTAGGTGGGTAGGTGGAGAGGGACTAAAGAGACATCGTGCGCAGGAACGTTCGTGTGTGTGTGGGTAAAGAGTGCGGGTGACGCAACAGCAACAACAAGTGCAAGGCGGCAGCAGAGTCGTTGGCAACTGAGTGCCGCACACAACACAAATACACACACACACACACTCACGCGCAGACATAAAACTCGCAACGTCATAAAACGAATCGGACAACAAAGCGACTAAACGACGAATGGCGCGACAAAGCGACGACGACAAAACGACACGACTACCAATACAAACACAACAATTCCCCAGAGAACCAAAAGTGCCTGCACTCTCTAGTGCGAGAGCAAAAGAGATAGCTAGAGAGGAATAGAAGTGCGAACGAGATGGGGCGATGCTCTCATGCCAAGTTGTTATTGTTGGCTGCTTTTATTCTTGTACTTTTAAGCCCCCCCACCACTCCACCACCCCCTGGCCAACAACAACAATTTGTCTTTATTGGCTTTACTTTTTGGGCTATTTTCTGCATTCGCTTTTTCGACAATTTAAAAGTTCAGGCAAATGCAATACACAATAATTTGCAGCAGAAAGGAAAAAGTTAAATATTTGCCATAAACACACGATGAAATTGAATGGGTAATATGTACATACTATGTATGTTTATACATCTGTGCATATGTATGTACAAATACAAAGTACTGGGGTCACGCGTTTATAGGTTCATTTTAACAATTGGGTAATTCAGCAATGGGGATCAAGTTGGCAAATCAATTAAATAGTTTTACGGCAACTTTTTAATTAGTCGAAATTCAGTTAACAGCTTTTGCATTAATGTAACTGCATTTCTAACTTTGCGATTCTAAACCATCAATTATTTATGCATGTACATACATAAACATGTACATAATATGTATGTACATATAACCATGCCAAATATGTAAATAGTTACATTTTGCTTTTGGGAATACTTTTCTTTCATTCGAAGCTTTAGTTACTACATTGTTCCTATAAATAGCGCATAAAAATCAGCTAACAGCAAAATATGCATATGAACGAATTTGTTTTAATTTTCTCGGAGATCCGAATGCAATAAATTAAAGATTTATTCGTGTGCTGGCTCCCGAAATTGGTTGGCTAGTCTTTCTTTTATTTTGGCTTCCTCTGAAAATAGCTTAATTCATCCAACTGAAGTGCGGCAACAGCGCATTTTGGCTCCCACAAAGTGCAGCAACAAAAGCGACTCAGTGTGCGCGCGCGTGTGTGTGTGTGTGCATGCATGAAAAATGATAGAAGACCTACGGAGAGAGAGGCGAGGCGAGGAGAGCACGATAAAGAGGTTGAACGAGTGTTGGAGGGGTGTGGTGGGGAAGGTAGAAACGGGTCTAACGAGTAAAACGCAGCAGCAACAAAAACAGCAGCAATAAACACGGCGCGCAAGGTGAAACATGTACAAAAGAAAGAAAAAAGAAGAGAAATAAAATAAAAAACCCATATAAAGAGAGTGTTGGATGAAGGGGGGAGGAGTGGCGAGAGGGAGAGCGGCATAATAATAATAATAATTGTGGAGCACACACACACACATGCACTTACGCACGCATGCTTTTGACTGTTTTATTCATGCACATGTGTGGGTGGTAAAAGCCAGAAATCCACACAAACACTCGCATTCAGTTGAATACATACAGACAGAAAATAAGACAACAAAAAAAATCACGAGTAGGCCGAAAGCAATTTATTTCAGATAAGCGCCGCTGCCGGCGTCGCAGTCGCAGTCGCAGTAGGCGTCATTGACTCTAGGCCTGCCCTCTTCTTCTTCATCATCATCATCTCCTGCCCCGCCATATCCTCGTGCGCCAAACCCCCTTCCCACCACGACCAACCAATCTTCCTTTTCCCTTTCCACTTTTCGGTGTTTTGGCCAAAGTAAAGTATTGATTTTTCGTTTCGTTTTGAGCTTTAATTTAGTGCGCCTGGCTTTTTATTTTCGGGCATTTTATATGGGGGCGTATTAAAACACAGTTCACGCCGCAAAAATATGCACCGTTTAATAAAAATAGAAGAGTATTCCAATTTGATTTAACCACATATGCAGGTATGATTTTAGGTTTTTAGATAATCAAAAGGTGTTAAAAAACTTTATTTTTACATTTTCAAATAAAGTAAGGAGTAAGAGTAAGTAATATAAGATGTTTTTTTTAAAGATATTTCGAAGAGTATTATAAAAGTATTGATAGTTAAACAATTAATTTTATTATATAGGATAAGGGGCATTTCCAATGTCTAAAATCTCCAATTGTATATGCAAATAATTCAAAATTTCAATTGTTTTTAATAAATGAATACTAACAACCATTATTTCATCCTCAGCTGTACATATTTCTATTTTCCCGCCAGTGTGCATGTTGTTTTTGTGGCCTGCGTGTGCTTTATCAGTTACTACTGTGCTTGTTGTTTTTGCCCGGGAAAACGTGTTTTTCACCTCAAAGTTTCCACCGTAGGTTGCATTAATTTTGTTTTTTTTTTTTTGTATTTATATACATATGTATGTACATACGAGTGTTCCTTTTTTCGCGAAAACACGCAAATATCTGCCCAACCAAAAAACAAAAAAAAAAAAGGGAAAGACACGCACGTTGCAATTTGAAATAGTGCAACGCAAAAATAATAATAAATATATTGCAATATTAACCGCATATGCCGCACATGTGGTTTCTTCAGTTTTGTCGTTTTGCGAAAACAAATCTGCGCAGAATTCCGAATTCTTCTGCTGAAATTTCAGTTCAAATAATGAAAGGGCTTTAAATATCCCTGACTAGACACTTTGAATGCAATTTGATAGTCAACATGTTTTTGTTTAGTCTTCATGGAAAAGCCATTGATTTTTATAAACAATTAACAGTACAGAATATATACAAACTATTATGGAGAATTTTCAAGCTTTTATATAAGATCTGAATCCGAGAAGTCAAGAAATCAGCAGGCAAATCTTTGAACATTCTTCAGACTTTAATATGCATGCAATTTAAAAAATCCTTTTAAATCTGATATATCTAAAATATATACATATGTACGTATGTGTGTAAATACTTGGCGATCCAAAAGACTTTGGAACACAACGATAGATGAGATGAATCAGCAGGCAAATCTGCAGTGATTCTTCTGAAGCTTTCCAGTTCCATATAGTCTGTTTCTTCTGGTCTTTCTCTTTCAGGTTCAAGAACATTCGAGGGGTGGAGATAGTGCGAAAGAGCGGCAGAAGCAAAGAGCAAAACGACGGAACGAATGGGGGGGAGCAGAGCGAAGAAGGGCAGATAAGAAACTTGCGAGATAAGAACAAGAGCAAAGAATTTGCTTTTAAATTACTTTCACATGTTCAAAGTTTGCAGCATGGAATTATGGGCGGGGGAAAAAGAACAAATAGAACAACAAATAATAAGTAAATGTGTGTAAGTATTTGTGGAGGAATGATCTACATTTTTGCTGGCGGGAAAAAAATACAAATTATTGATATAAACTTCGACTTTTGCGCTGTGCCTTGTTTCGTTTGTGCCTTTTGTATTGCTTTTGTTTCTTTTTCATTTTTTGTACATTTGTGCTTTATGGTTTTTGCCGCTGGCAAACACAAAAATTCCATTAAAATGTCAAGTGACAGTTTTCAGTAGCCTTTTTCTTCTTTCCCTCGTTATTTCGCATTTACAGTTGCAGTATTTTTGATTTGAGCATTGAATTGAATGCGCATTTTACAGCGCTATTGATTTTTAACCAATGGCAAATGGTAAAAATCCAAACTTTTGAAATACTTATAGTTCAGTATTTCAATATTTACAGCCACATGTTTTTCAGCTCTAACCTTAGAAAATATTGGCCATCAAAGGGTTAAGGTGAGTGTCTAAACACAAGAACGGTAATTTCTTGTTCTCTGCGATTCTATTTTCTCCTTTGATCTCCTCTTGTCATCCGTAAAATAAAAGCAAGGTTGCCAAACTTCATTTGTACGTGAATATTTTTTTTATATTTTTCGTGTTGCGCATTTCTTTTTTTCCCAACTCTGTTTTTTCCCGTTTTTGTTGTCTTTCTGAAGGAGGAAAAATCAATATGCGGATTGCGATTGCATTTAAATGAACACGAAAGCGGCAAAAACAAAAACAAGAAAATCCATGAGACGTACAAACATACAGTTGTGCTTCAAATTATAGTTTTAACCGTCATAAAAAATTGTAACTAAAAACAATCATTCTGTGTACAAAAATTAAAAAAAAAACAAAATTTTTGGGGAATTTTTAAAATTAAACATTTATTTCATTGAACTCCGTTTTTATTGTTTAAACCCTTTAAATATATTATACTGTAATATGTGTATATGTAGTTACTTTTTGTGTGTGTCAACAAATAAAATATGGTGAACAAAGCTTAAAAAAAAAACCGGTTTAACAAGAAATTCTACGTATATCAAAAATATATATGTAAAATAACAGAAAGCCAAGAAGACAACAAATTTAGAAGAGACTGGCCACGTAAACCTCATCTATATACGATATGTATATAGACGTATAAACATATATACACATACATACAAACATGTGATGTAGCTATTCACATTTGAACGGGAGAAAAGAAATTAGTGAAACAGACATAAAGAACGCAAGTCATATTTGCATAATTCAAATGCTAATGAAAGATTCGAATAAATGTATAGAGGCAAAGCCAAGAAAGGTATAAATAGCTTAAACTACAAATGTATGGAGATATATGCCACATATATGGCGAAGGAACCAGAGAAACATCAAAAAATAGACACAAAATATGGAAAATACTTGATTTTTTGGCGCCACACGTTTGTATAAACGAAGAAGAAGTAGAAGACAAAGAAATCAAAGAGATCACATGGAATTTCAAAAACGAATTCAACCCGAGTTGAAGAACCAGATCGAGGACTTTAAGAACCCCATTTCGATTTCGGTTTCTACTGGGGATGATGTTCGCAAACCAGTTGGAACGATAAATTTCGGGGTTACTACATGTTTTCGAAAGAAGTTCTAATTCAGCTTCAAAATACATGCATCACTAACTGCCTCATTTAGAAAACAATATTATGTACGATGCGATATAGAAACATACTAACCACAGTATTATTAGAAAATTAATGGCAAGTCTTTGGTTCTATTCATTTTCCACCTACTCTTTGTTTTTGTTTAAATAAAGTGGAACACATGGCAAAAATGAAGAAAAGCTTGTATATTTCATTATTTATAACATACTTTTGTATTATTTGTATTTCTTTATAAATTCAAACTTGAACTATAAACCATATTCTTCTATTTTCTACAAAAACAAGAATATTATCTCTTTTACTAATTAATACTTTTGTAGTATATTTAAGTTTAATTGATGGATAACGAAGCTTCATTAAATTTTGCAAATAAAGTTTATTCCTTTGCTAATTTCACCAATACAAACTAACGGTACTAAGTATTCACGCATTAAATTATGAAATACTTAGGCTTACCCGATGGACGGCGAATGATGATTAAATCCGCGATATGAAAATCCGTGAGAATCCATGAAAATCAGTTTTTCTCCCTTAACTTATTTTGAATTTCAATTGCAATTGCAATTTTTCATTTTATTTGCATTTCCTTGGAAATCGGCACAAAAACCGCGATAGCTTATTTCTATCCATTTTCTTTCGCATTTTCGGTAACGTAACTATAAAAAAAAGTTAACTTTGTATGCCATACAATACAATTTCATATTTTATTTATTTATAAACATATGTATTTCTCCTTCTATCAAGCAAATAACGATTATTTTATATTTGATAATATTTTTTTTAGCACAGGGCGTTGTCGGGCCCAAAAAAAATGTTTTTTCTTTGCATTTCTTTCATTTTTTTTTTTTCTTTTTGTTGCGTGTATGTGTGTTTGTGCGTACGTGTGTGTGTGTATGCGACTTTGCTTTATTGACTTTTTTTTGTTAAATGTATTAAACAACAAAAAATTAGAACACACGCACACAAACACGTTTAGAAATTTTTCCACTTTAATGCGAGAGAGCGAGCGAGAGAGCAAGCAAGACGGTGGTGAGAAGCGAGAAAAAAAATCGCGACGCAATTTTTGATATATTTCTTTTTAATTTTTCTTCTTTAATTTTTTCGATTGCATTTTATTGCAGCTTTACTGCTTCCTTTTTTCGCATTTTCTTTGCTGGCACAGCGACACACGCACACACCGACACCCACGCACACAGAGCCACACACACACACGTACGCATAGAGAAAACCGCACGAATGTATTCCATATATATATATATATATATTATCGCATATATATATGAATATGGCATTTGGTTCGTTATTTTTTCGAACGCATTGCGTTGCACATTTACCTCGGTTAATTTTCGTGAATTTGTTATAAATAAATTCGCGACGTATATGTTATCTGGCGCAAACGTTGTCAATTTCACATGCTCAGCGCGCATCGCACACCCGAGTTTTTAGTCATTTAAAAACGGCATCAGCAACGGCCAACGACTAGCGGGCAGCGCCGCTGGCAGCGACGTCGGCAGAGCGAACCGCAACCGCGGCAGATGCTGTCGTGTTCGTGCTCGCACCCATCGCGTTTCGGTTCTGTTCATGCACGTTCACATATGCATGTGCATGGTGCGCGTTGCAAAGTTGAATGAAAATAATGGGCATTGGAAAATGCAAAATATTAAAATAGCCAAAAAGTCCAGTATTAAATGATCTTCGGCGAGTGAAAAAGTACGAGAACGAGAGGGACAGCGTGTCCGTGTTGCGTCGCGTTCGACGTCGAGCAGCGAACCACTCACAACCGTTCACAACCGTTCACAACCGTTTGCAACCGCTGGCAACCGCTTGCAACCGCTTCGTCGAGCCGACACAATGGCATCCCGTATTATGTGGCACAGGTCAATTGAGAATGCTAATCAATGTTTTTAATAAATAAAATGTATTTAAAAGCACTCAAAACCAGATAGAACCTGGAGTAACTGCAGTATTAATGCAATTTAGCCAACAAACTACAATCAACTGCTAGTATTGAGTAAAAATTTGATTCATTTAAGCTACTTGAACTGCAATAATCCTTTAGTGAGTTTAACTAAGTTTTTGTTTGGATTTCAACTTATTCAAGCATATTATGTAATGTGCCTTAAAGTGCATATTTAAACAAATAAAAGATACTGCACGTGCTTACAATGTTATTTTTACGCACTTAAGTTACAAGATCTTAACTTTGACAAGTTGAATGTTTAAACTAATGCATAATTGAAGTTAATTTGCCAGTTACTGATTATTTTTAAACAGTTTACTTTGCCTATAAATGCATTAAATTCGTTTTAATTGTGGAAAACATTGCGCGAAAATCGTAGCCCGTGAAAAACGTTTGATAAGCGGAAAAGTGCGCATTTTCAATGGTTTGATTTTCGTTCGTTGCGTATGTGCCCCCACCCCTCCCCCTCTCCACAACCCTTTGATAATTTTCATTCGTCTACGTTCATGTGTTTTGTTTTTCCTCTGCTGTCTTGTTTCTGTTGCTTTTGCTTTTGTTTTTCTGTTTTTGCGTTTTTTTTTTGTCACTTGCCAATTTGCAGTGAAAGTGAAATGCGCTGAGCGCAGGCGGTTGGAAAAGCGGGCGGGGTTATGCGGGGTCACGGGGGGCGGTTGGTGGGCGGCAGGTGGGAAGAGGGCAACGGCCAGCCTAAACGGGGCAAAAAAATTGAGTCGAACACACACGTGCGATTTACCTGTAATCGCTCAATTCGGTTGCAAGTTCGCTGCCACTGATCAAACCGATTTGGCCAAAATTAATGGAAAGATATTCTCAACTGTAATTTGGTTAATTTCAAGCAATTAATTATGATTGCACTGCAGCTATGATGCCTTTAAATATAAGTAGCCTAATTTATAAGCTTAAAGATTGCGACATATGTAAATACATATGTATATAATCTATAAATCGATCAAAAATGTACATAGATTTTCATACATTTCTTTTAAGCGTTTTTTGTTTTGAATTTGCTTTGTTTTTGTTACGGTTTTTGGCCCTCTCCCTTCCTCTTTTTCCCCTTCACCAGCTCCCCTATTCGTTGCTGTTGTTGTTGTTTGCAACCGGCCGGCGGAAGAAGACTTGCAACATTTTTTCTAAGCTTTTCGCTTTTTCCAATTCATTTCGCTCGACGGTCGCGCGACGTTGCCGCTTTTCAGTGCGAAATAAATCGAGCAGCAGAGCACACAAAAGCCGCAACGTCGCAACATGTTCGAAGCGAACTGAAAAGTGACAACGTCGCGCGCGCTCTACGGCATAGGAGAGCAACAAAAGCAAAAAAAGAAGCAAACCAGCAAGCAAATGCTGGAACAGTGACATTTTCTTAACAAACATACGTAAATAACAAAAGAGCCACAAGCCGAAGCAGAGCGTGGACATCAAAAGGGCCGCTCGCACACGTTGCACTTGCATGACACGCCGCATCATACAGCAAACGAGCGAAATGAGCAAATGAAATAACAACATCATACCGAAAATTGTATAATACCAATTGCGACTTTGTCATTCGCTATCATTCAACGTCAGTCCGTCGAATCGAGCGTGAAAACGTGCGTTCAAACTAAAGTTAACAACAAAAGGAAGAAAAATACAAAAAACAGACTACTAAATGTCCCACATGGGCGCCATAAGCTTGTACGATGAGCCCGAAATCATGGAGGAGTTCATCAGCTGTTATCAGTACTTCACCGCCCTGTGGGACAGCAGCAGTCCCGATTACCTATCGAAGCAGAAGAAGGAGCCCGGCTATCAGGAGCTATTGAAGATACTGCGCCGCGTCAACGGCAACTGTTCCATTCAGGATGTTAAGCGCAAGATAAACTCGCTGCGCTGCTGCTATCGTCGTGAATTCAAAAAGGTACAGGAATCCGTCAATGGCTACCAGACGCGCCTCTGGTGGTTTCATCTGATGGACTTCCTCAAGCCGGTACTCAACATTCAATCGCCGGCCAGGGTGAAATCCGAGAACGTGGACGATAGTCTCGACGAGACCAGCATTCAGGTGAGTTACGACTGCAATGCAGTCCAAGGCAAATGCTAAGATATCATACATCTTTATAGAATAATTGTAAAAATTAAGTACAATTTTTAAATAGCTAGATTAATATACATATATATATAATATATAAATATAGATATAAATATAGATAGCATAATAATTAAGAGTGTGTGTATGCATAGAATCTGGTTGAATCGCGTTTGACGTGGTTTGATGCCGTTTGACGGCGTTTGACGGGGTTTGACGCCGTTCGCAGGACAAACGAAACGCCGGTCGTACGACCAATTTACGGCACAAGCTTCAGTCGCGCGACGGACGTTAAACATGTCGCACACGCACACGGCGATCGATTTTTGGAAGGAGTTCCTCGCGATGTACCGCTCGATGCCCGAATTGTGGCTGGTGCGCAGTAAGCTGTATCGCGATCGCCAGCTAAAGCTGGAATCCTACACCCGATTACTAGAGCTGCTGCGCACGACCGATGGCCATGCCAATATCCATACGCTCAAGCGCAAGATCAACAATTTCCGCACCTCGTACCGCCGGGAATTGCGAAAGGTGCTGGCTAGTGGGAACACCTATAAGCCATCGCTCTGGTATTTCGTAGAACTAGATTTTCTCTATGAACTGGAAACCGGTGAACTGCAATTGGAGGATATAACGGCTGTCGATCGGGATCGGGTTCGAAATCCGATAGTCCTGAGGAATGAGTCAAAGAAATCGGTGGCATTGGGGGCACGACTAGCTGAACAGGAGGTACCAATAAGCTTTGTTCTGAAGCAAGAAATCGAGGTGGACGAGGATATATCCGAGGATATGCATCAGTTCGAGACCGAAGTAAGTGATCTACGGAAGAACTTTATGGCAATGTCATGTATCTATGTTGTGGGATAATACTAATATAGTTAATATCGATTTAATCTAATGTTTCTCGCATTTCCTCATGATATATCATGTAACATCAACTATTTTAATATATCCACTTTCAGGATGCAGATATAATGTCTGATACCTTTAATCACGAAGAGGATATGCTACGTATTGATGCCGTCGGTGATGGCGATGTGGAGCCGGAAGCCGAGCCTGATAACGATCCCGAACTGGATAACATGGAGGATCATGTTGAAGATTATCGGAACAATTCTTCCGCGGAGAGCATCACCGTATCTTCGCACCTGCAGCATAACGGAGAATCGCAGACTTCGGATAAATCCGGCCGTCGTATCCGCAGCCGTAGCCGGCGCAGTCGCAGTAGTAATGACACCGATTACGTCGACACGGCCAGAAAGCGTAGAAACGTGGAGACTTCGAATCGAGATAGGGACTGGCATAGAGAGCGAGAGGGAAAGCATGAAAGTGACAGCGAGTACGAGTGCGAGCTGATGGGAAAACGGGTGGCCAGCCACTTCCGGCGAATGCGTCCGGATCAGCGACTTTTCGCCGAACGGATCATCAGCGAGGTGCTGGTCTACGGCCGATTGAATCGTCTCTCGTTCGAGGCCCAATTTAGTTTGGGTCAAAAATAAGTAAGACCAAACTGAACTTAACTAAACTAAAACTCAATTCGCATATGCGAATTCGATTGAAAACGTATGAACTTAATAACTATTTTAAAATAAACCTTTAACGATCAATATATGCATTTTAGTTCTTTTATTTGGAAAAATGCATAATAATAAAGGACAAAATGTATTTTTTTTGCTTGATAAAATTGTTATGGCATTAATTAATAATGCGTGAGTAACATAAAAATGTAATTAAGTTAAGCTGAAAAATCGACAATATTTTTAAGTTTTCATAGTCTAAGTGAAAATATAGCAAGAATGCAAACAATACAAAAATGCAGAAATGGCAAATGTAAAGCAAAAACGGCTAAAAGCGAAAATGAGGTAAAAGGGAAGTAGAAGAAAAGGGCAAAACAAAAAGGATGAAAGCAAATAAAGGAACCAGTTGTTATTCATTTTAAATTTGAGTGAGTGGTTATGCATGCGGATCCCTAACCCCCCTACCCCCTTTAAAAAGAGACAGCACATTGTGTTTTTCAGCCTGTCTTCTTTCCTCCACTTCTTCATCTCCTTCTGCGCCTTCTTGCCTTTTCGCTGATTTTCTGCTGCTGCGTTGCGATTCTTTTATTTCAGCTTTCTTTCCCTTCCAGCTGTGTTCTCTCCTCCTTCTTCGCTCCTTCTCTTCTCTTTCCCATTACTCCAACACTCATTTCATCTTTTTTGCCGCTTCCTTTGCTTTAGTAACTTTAATTTGTTGGCATTGCCATTGCCGTTATACTGGCCATCCTCTCTTTCTCGCAATCTATCGCGCCCTTTCGCACTGTCTTGCCCTTTCACTCATTGCTCTATTATCGTTATGGGTCTTGTCCTGTGAGTTTTCTATGCAACACAATCACTAAGTTATCAGTTATTTGTTTATATGTTTTTTATCAATATGTAAAAAAATTATAACAAAACTATTAACAATGAACGATAAAAATCAACTTTTTTGGCACACGATTTTTTCGGGGTGGCTCTAGAGGTGGCTCCAGGCTCTCTCCAATTTTTGTTCAAGAGCGAGAGAGCGGAGAGCTCTACAGAGAACAGCTCTTTTCTACGCATACAATGACAGCAGACAACTGTATGTGTGCTCGTGTATTGTAAATTTGACAGAATATACCCTTCACCATAGAAGTTCTTAGACTTTAAGTCTATGTTATTTTTGATCAATTGGCACCATTTAAAAAATGATTGTTTTGCGTTGCCTTAACGTTATTATTATTTAAATATAGCTTACAAATAGTAATGTTATGTACATAACATCACAAAATAAAAATTTCAAAAATTACTTAATATTAGAATATCTGTCATTAGAGAGAGTATTCAGCTTGCGACGTGTGAAAAAAAATAAGGCAATGTTTGCTGAGTGCTTGTGTCCGGACTTCGTGCCTCACGATCGAAAGTGGTTGCACAGTGCCAAGCCAATGTACGGCCGTTCCGCATCACACTGTCAAGAAATTCTTTGCACAGTTTTCTTACGTTTTCTATTTTGCTCCTATTCCGAGAAATTTCGATAAACGAATAGTACATAACCGTCATTTACGCTTTATGCGTTGTGTGAGACGTCGATTTTTGTGTGAAATTTAGTTTTGTGAAATTTAGAAATGCCTGGCAAAAGATTGAGTTACGAAGTAGCTCAACTGATTTATAATAATCACCATTTGGGAAAATCTGTCACGGAATTGTCAAAAATGTTTTCTGCATCGCGGAGAACAATTTATAATGTAATCAATCGCGCAGAAAACAAGGGCAGATTGAAATCAAACTGTAGAACTGGACGCAAAAGTAAAATTTCCCACAGTTCAGACCGACTGATCATGCGAAAAATTGATGAAAATCCGCATATATCGTTAAGAACTGTTGCTAGGGAGCTTAAGAAGGAGTGCGATCTGGATGTGTCACACGAAACAGTGCGCCAAGCCATACTCCGGCACAAGGACCACTCAGGAGTAGCAAGCAAGGAACCGATGCTGTCGGCAATTAACATCGGGGAATCGCTGACTTCGGATAAATCCGATGTGGAGCCGGAAGCCGAGCCTGATAACGATCCCGAATCGGATAACATGGAGGATCATGTTGAAGATTATCCGAACAATTCTTCCGCGGGGAGCATCACCGTATCTTCGCACCTGCAGCATAACGGGGAATCGCAGACTTCGGATAAATCCGACAGCGAGTACGAGTGCGAGCTGATCGGAAAACGAGTGGCCAGCCACTTCCGGCGAATGCGTCCGGATCAGCGACTTTTCGCCGAACGGATCATCAGCGAGGTGCTGGTCTACGGCCGATTGAATCGTCTTTCGTTCGAGAACCAATTTAGTATGGCTCAAAAATAAGTTAAAGCAAACTAAACTAAACCAAACTAATATGCGAATTCGATTGAAAACGTATGAACGTAATAACTATTTCAAAATAATCTTTAACGATCAATATATGCATTTTAGTTATTTTATTTGGAAAAATGCATAATAATAAAGGGCAAAATGCATATTGTTTTGTTTGATAAAATTGTTGTTATAGCATTAATTAATAATGCGTCAGTAACATAAAAATGTAACATAATAATTTTTAAGTTTTCGTAGTTTACGTGCAAAAAAAGCAAGAACCGAAAAATTATATTTTTAGCCGCCTGCAGCGCTATGCAAAAAGACAAAAAATTCAAAAATGCAGAAATGGCAAATGTAAAGCAAAGCGAAAATGCGGTGCAAAGGGGAAGGAGAAGAAAAGGGCAAAACAAAAAGGATGAAAGCAAATAAAGGAACCGGTTGTTATTCATTTTAAATTTGCACATCTTGTTTTTCAGCCTGCCTTCTTTCTTCTACTGCTTCATCTGCTTCTGCGCCTTCTTCCCTTTTCGCTGATTTTTTGTGTTCTCTCTTCCTTCTTCGCTCCTTCTCCTCTCTTTCCCCTCACTCAAACACTCATTTCATCTTTTTTGCCGCTTCCTTTGCTTTAGTAACTTTAATTTGTTGGCATTGCCATTGCCGTTATACTGGCCACCCTCTCTTTCTCGCAATCTATCGCGCCCTCTCGCACTGTCTTGCCCTTTCACTCATTGCTCTATTATCGTTACACAGCCAAAAAAAATGGGTAGCTCTTAGAGTAAAAATAATATCAATATGTTATAAATCAATAAAGCTCATTTAGCAAAAGAAGATTTCTCTTCACATTAGTTGCAAAATGTTTTATTTATAGAAAACTAATTAAAATACATATACTGAGAAATATCTTTCGGTGTATTTTTTGGTTAAGTCGGTTCTATTTTCTTTTGATTTTCTTTATGATTCGCTTTATGATTCTCTGTTTTCGCCAGTAAGATGGTAAATGTCAAAAGGGCGGAAAAATAGGGAAAGGGTATATTCACTAAGTTTTCACTGGTGAATCACTAAAAGAATTTTTCGCACTGTGTAGCCACTTTGCCGTTGGGGTTTCTTTTCTGGATTTTTTTCCTTTCCTCCACTTTATTTTTGGGATTTTCGCTTCTGATGTCGTTACAGTTGTTGTTGTAGCCGGCATTTAGCCGTTTCGGGGAAAAAAATAACAAAATTTAGCCAAATTACTGTCCCCAGTTATTTAGCCTCCTTATTCCCACCCATTCGCATGCACTTGAAAAAAAAGCGTGTACGTTTGTCAAGGTATACAAGTTTTGCAATGCTCTTCAAACAATCTTATATACTTAGGATTGATAATCGCTTAAATCTGCAATAATTAATTTAATGTTCATTCATGCTTATATGAAAATATGCTAAAGTACATCGAGTTTTTGCGAAGTGCATGAAAAAATGAAACTTGTAGTTTCTGGGAAATTCGCATGTTTGAAAGTTTTGATGTCCTTTGTGTGTGAGTGTATGCGTGTGTGCATGTGTGTGTTTGTGTGTCGCCATTTGCCTTTCTCAGCGTCTTTGGTTTTGACATTTTGCCTCCTTTACTAAAGCCCCCCCCACCCACTCCTTTACCTATCCCACCACACCCCTTAGTCACCAACTTCCTACGGCAAACAGTTTTTGGTCGTAGTCAACCGCATTAATCCATCCCCATCTCTCTCTGTGTGTGTGTGTGCGTGTGTGTGTGTTTGTGGCACAAAATGAAAATGGCAAAACAAGGTCAAGTGTAGGGAGCAAAGTTTGTTTGAGTGCACACACACGCACACATAAACTACATACAAATAAGCAAATAACACATAAATAAGAAACATTAAGTTCACATCACTTTTTCATCAAGAGATGCTTTTTAGTTTCATAACTTAATACATTTTAAATGAATAAATATCATTACGTTTGTGATGCCAAAAATATATTTCTTAAGAAAAACCACATGAAATTGTTTTTGTTTTTTCTTGTAATATATTTAAGCTAAATAAGTCCAACAATGCGTCATTATTTTTTTTTTTCTTGCTTTAATAAATAAACAAGTTGTTTCGATTTTAATCAGCTGGTGCATCTAGACTAAGTGAAACATACATAAACATGCATGAATGTACCATACATATCTATGTATGTATGTATATTAAGTTATATAAGTTAGAACAAGTGAAATCGTTCGATAAGGCTAAGAAAAATGTTTCCTCATTAACAAATGAATTGATTAACAATTAAATGAGATTTTGTTGGGCATCATTATTGTACTGTTTTTTTTCAGTTTTCATTGTTGCGGTTATATACAGAGGTGGTCAAAAGTATTTACACAACGAGCTTTTTTTTCAATTAGTTGACAATTGAAAAAAAAGCTCGTTGTGTAAATACTTTTGACCACCTCTGTATGTATGTATATACATATTTATGTACATGCGTATCAAGTTTTTTCAACTGTAATATACGCATAATAACTTTGGTAAATATTTATAAAATATACAAACATATATTTTTTTGTTGGGTTTTCTGCCCAAAGTAATGAAAAAGGGCCATAGAAGTTTTGGGCCAGTGAGTCACGTTCAACAGGCGCAGTCTGAATTTTGAGGTTAACTTTTTGACGACAAAATAATTTGCACAAAGGTGCAAAGTATTTTTTTTGCGTACAAATTTTGCTGCTGTTTATTTAACTATTTTTTTCTCTTTTTTTGAGCGCTGAACCTGACGGATTGACAGTCACTCGCTCTGCTCTGCCTGCGTCGACGTCGACTGCGCAACGACACCTGTGGCTATGCGAAAAAGTCGACAAAAAATGTGGAAAAATAAATGAAATAAAATAAAACAACCCTCGTCTGAGATTTTGCTGCCAATTTTTCGCAGGCCTATGCAGTAATTTACCCGCTCTCTCTCTCACTCTCATTCTCCCTCCTGCTCTTTCTTTTCGTTTGCTCGAAAAAAGGTGTGACGTAGAAACCGAAAAAACACACAACCAAAACAAAGTAAAAATAAAAGAAGTAGCAAGAAAAAAGCTTGGAAACAGCAGCTGAAAGTGTAACTAACATACACACACACATGAAATTATATACCAATAAACACACAGAGGCACAGACACACAGGTACGGGTACGCAAAAAAGGAAACCTAAATAAAAAAATTAAATGGAAATTTCTGATATAAAACACACACATACTCGCACTAACACAGCGGAGCCGAGTGAAGTTTGGCAACGCGGCACCGCAAACGCGCAGTCGCCAGAGAGCGACGCCGGCAGACACAAAAACAAACAGTAAGCAATGTCGCACGCGTGAGTGAGACGGTCAGATGGCGAGTGAGGTGGTTAAGTGAGAGAGCCAGTGCGTCAGAGAGTGTCCAGTGTTGTTTTTGCGCAGCCCCGCACGGCAACAGTGCACAGTGGGACAACTTGCGCATGTCAATCATTATTACTGTGACCCATCATCTATTTCCTATTCATTTAAGTCTATAGTATTTTAAGACATTCTATAGTAAGCTTTTTTATTAATATACGAATGTATTTGCATATGCTTAATCTCATCATTAAAAATAAATATTAAAATTAATTACTGAAGATGCCGCTTCAGCGAAAATAATCTAAATAAAATGTGTTCACAATTGATTAATTATATAATAAATATATTGGTAAGCTACACCTCGATATAGGTAAACACTGTTCCACTGTGCAACAGTAACTGGTTCACTAGAAGAGGGAGCAAAGAGCAAGAGCGGTTTGCAAAAAAAACAGGTACCCCTGTGACCAATTTGATGAGTTCTGTAAATCAAATTTTGAATTATGTTAATCCATTAGATGTTCCTGTAAACATTTTATGCCTAGCACTTTTTCTCGCTTGTATAACAATATTGTAATTTTATTAACATTTTATGGAAAATCTGACTAAAATGCTTGAATTTGCTATGTGTGAAATTATTCACACCAAAATGCATTAAATATTCAGCAAATTTCATATACCAATAATCAGATGTCTTGCCAAATTCGCCACTGGGTTTCAGTTTACCGCTTGGTTGCTTCTTCTTCTTGCACGCTCTTCTCTTCTTCTTCACCACGTCCCACGCCATCACTCGATCTCTTCCTCTTCGCGTTGGTACACAAAAAAACACAATTTTTTTCGCTACAATTTGACACACAAAGCAGCTGTCTGCATAAGACCGCACACTCACACACATTGCACATATATTCATTGCATACATACATACATTTGTTCATATTATATATCTCACGCTGTGTTGCCATAGATACAAACAGACTCACGTAATTAATATATGTATGTGCATATATATACATTCGTATGACTGAGCGGGAGGGAGAGATGGCTATGGTGAGCGGGAGAGGGCTATTTGTTATCTACTGCGCATTGTCTTGACCAAAGACACTAGAATAACAAGATGCGTAACGGCCATACAAATTTTTGGCACGCGATTTTTTGGCCGTGGCTCTAGAGGTGGCTCCAGGCTCTCTTGAGTTTTTGTTCGAGAGAGAAAGAGCGGAGAGCGCTACAGCAAACAGCTCTTTTCTACGCATACAGTGATAGCATACAACTGTATGTGTGCACACGTATGCTCATGTATTGTAAATTTGACAAAATATGCCCTTTACCTTAGAAGTTCGTTGACTTTAAATCTATATTATTTTTTATCAATTGGCACCATGCGAAAAATTCTTGTTTTGTATTGCCTCAACGTTATTATTATTTAAATAAAGCTTAGAAATAGTAATAGACGAATCTATGTACATCACAAAATAAATTTCGAAAATGACTTTATATTAGAATACTTGTCATTAGGGTATTCAGCTTGCGGCGTGAGAAAAATTAATAAGGCAATGATTGTTGAGTGCTTGTGTCCGCACTTCGTGCCTGACGATATGACTTTTGCAACGAACTGTTTTCATATTTTTATTTATTTTATTAATTTTTATTTTCTACTACGTATTATTATTTTTTATGAAATATTATTATGAAATATTATTATTTTTATTATTTATTAATAAAATTATTATTTTTATTATTTATTAATTAAATTATTATTTTTTTATGAAATTAAAAAATAATTATTATTTTTATGAAATATTTATTTCTCAATGTTATGTCTTCTTTTTGGAAAATTTATGTTTAAAATTACAGTAGTTATAATAATTTCCTTTGTATTTGCTTTAATTATTATTATAATAATTATTATAATAGTCAGGGAATTTTTATTTTATTTCATCATATTGCTACGAAATTGGCCACAACTCCAAATATGTAAATTCGTTTCTTCGATCAGAATTGATTTCGGCCCGAAAATCGTCTTCTAGCACAGCACGCACACATATACGCGTTCTCGTCTCTTGTTTTTACTCACGCAAGCAAGCAAATTCTATTTTTATATTTCTTACGCTCTCAAAGTGAGCGAGCGGAAAGAGAGCAAATTTGGCCTTCACCAAAAAAGTGGCTGCATAGTGCCAAACGAATGTATGGCCGTTACGCATCTTGTTATTCTAGTGTCTTTGTCTTGACGTTGTTTGCGTAGTTGTCTGTATGTTTGCATGTATGTATGTGTGTATGTTTGTGAATGCGAAGATGAAGCAGAAGTGGAAGAGCAAGAAGAAGCACAACAGCATACCAAATAACTAGCGCAGACGTAAAAGGGGCAAGAGAGAGCGAGAGAGGGAGAGCTCACCAGTTAACATGACACGACCAACGTCAACAACAACAACGACAGCAACAACAAGTCAACAGAACAAACCGGCACATTCAACTTAAGCACACACACACACACACGCGAAGAGGAATAAGATGATGATGATGAAGAGGGACAAGCGACTGAGACGCGAGTCTGATGCGTGCAAGAGAGAGGGCAACATGCGAAACGAAAAACCAAACGAAAGCGTACAAATAAATAAAGCAGCAGGTACACCGAAAGAAAAATGTCTTGTAATTAAAACGAACTTAAGTGGCCCATGAAACAATTGCTAACAATCACATTTTAAACATTTTCGATATTTAAAGAAAATAAAAAAAATAGTGCATACCTCTGAGCTGTGCACAATAATAATTTCGCATAGCAATAGCAAACTTTTTGTCACAGTGCAGCTGGGTTGCCAGCAAGGGTCTGAAATAAGAATAACAAGAATAATAATATGAAAGGCGAAATAAAATGAAAGCATACGCAGCATAAACTGCGAAATTCTTAGGGGTTTGGGTTTCCTTTTGGGTTTGGTTTCTGCGCTTGGAATGGGATTGCGAATGGGCGGGGTGGGGGCGGTGCTTATGGCGTAGAATTCTGGCGTAACCCGAAGCTGGACATGCAAAAAAAATTGGGAGACTTGTGGCAAAGAACTTCGTGGTCTTTGGGGGGGATCTAAATTCTTGTAGTGTTTATAAGGTAGCTGGGTCAATCAACGTGGCGGGTTGTGGGAAGGGGTAGGAGCTGGAGGGGGTTAACGTCTCATAATCCGCTTAAGATTCAGCGAACATCAGCAGGGTGCACCACGTGCTAAAAGTTTTTTTTAATTTTTTTTTTTATTTCCTTTACCTGCCAGTTATTCCCTTCCACTTATTACCCTGCACGCTGTGAATCTGGATAACATCCCATGGGAATCCAATATATCCCCCCTCTTGACCCCTTTCATCATCTATTTTGGGTTCGTAACCACATGGGAGTGTCAAAATAACGTGAGTGATTTAGGTAGGGCATGTTTCTTGTTTCAGTTATTAACTTAAAGTAAGCTGAATGCACATATAATTCAATTAAGAAGTAACAAAATATTTACATAGTTCTTTATTTCTGTAATAATAACAATTTAAACCCAACAGCATTACTAGCATTCCTACCATATTCATCCATTGTTTGATATCTGTGTTTGTCTCGAATTGATAAGTTCAAGGTCTCAAGTTGGAAAAAGGGGGTGGTTCCTTGCCGAACGGAGTGTTTGACGTCACTCTGCAAAACTGACATGTCTCTTATCCTCATCTCCCCCCACCGAAAACCCTTCGATTTTTTGGTTCTCATGACAGGAGGCGAAATAACGTAAGCTATTTGTTGAAGGTTCAGATTCAACTCAAAAGAAAAGTTTTAAAAATGTACATATTATTTAATTATTAGATGGATTCATTTACATTTGTTGCTTACCCATTGTATTTGCCTATTGTAAGTGTTGTCATTAGAAACCAAACGGCTTGTTGTTTTAAAGTCCTAAGCTGTTGAAACTATCTGAGATATTTTTTTATATTTATTAAGTGAAGAAACTGAGATATTGAATTAAAATCATGGTAGTTAGCGAAATTAAAGGACCCAATTTAAGTGGGCTACAATAAATAAATAAATTGTTTGCATTCGGTGACAGCTTCCATAGAAGTACACACATACATACATGTGTATGTAGATAAGATGGAAACGTGATTCCCCCAACCGCAGTGGATGCGATCATTCGCCCCCAAAGTTGTCATGACACCCCCCTCCCCCCTCTCGCTACATCAAGCTGCCCCGTTCTGCCCCCATTTCCTATTTATAGCCCCTCGTATTTCCCCCAGATCCCCCACACTTAAATACACATGTCAGTTCGTTTCGAGTGTTGTTGTTAATTTTTGTTGATGTGTTTTTATTTAGATTTTTTATTATCGCGCGCGTTTTCTTTTTTTATTTCGGCTTATCACTTGTCCTACCTCCCGTTTTAACCTCTCCCTCTCTCACTCACTCTCTCTCTTCCTCTCTCGCTCGCTCCCCCCACCAACCATTTTCACCAACAGTTTAAGTTGATGTGATCTTTGTTCGCCGCGCGCCCAATTCACAGTTAAGCCATATCAACCAAGATTGTTGGAATGGGGAGGGGGGGTGGAAGAATTCCGCGGGAGAAAGAGGAGGCAGAGCAATAAACCTAACCTGAATCTACAACAACTGGCTGTTCTGGTGGGTGACATTGCCAGAGAGAAGCGAAAAGCATGAGATGGGAAGGGAAGGGCAGAGAAGAAATGAAACAAATAAATAAAGAAAAAAGAGAAGGAGAAAGAAAGGAGAAGAAGAAGAGGAGAAGAAGAGGAGAAGCCGAATAAGCGCAAAGTAGCGCAACTTGCGGTGACAACAAAAGCAACAACAATAATAAAAAAAAACGACAACTAGAACAACAATCGACGGTTACAACCACAATGCAGTACAGTGAACACCAGCCAAGTGACTCTTTCAAAAGTTAGTACAAATTTTCAAAACCAAATATGATCTATAGAATATTTGTGCATATGTTTGTGCATTGTTTTAAACTTACCATAAAACTAAATTAAAAAAAGAGAAGAAATCTTAACCACTTCCATGTATTGATGTGACCTTTAGTGCGGTGTCCACAGTTTCATCGGCTTGCCGGTTTTGCGCGCGTAATCGATGCTGCCCCATCCTCAGCCCCCTGCGCACGTTCCCCCTGCCCTTTTCGCACATACTATGTACATATGTATGTATGTATGTAGAAACCGCTTTACGATCTTGTATTACGTGTTGGTGTTTTGCATGTGGTTGGTTAACAATGTTGTTTTTGCCATTTTACTGTGGCTTTGTGTGTGCACCGATCGGTTTGCTTCTTGTGCCGACTGAATAATCAAGTCACAGTTCCAGTTCGACTTCGCTCCAACCCCCCCGCATCAAACCATTCGGTCAGTGGCTCGGCACCCAGCAACAACCAGTTATATAGCCATATCCACACATACATACATACAGTACGTACATGTGCGTGTGAGCGGGACGGGGGGAAACCGGTTTCCTTTTACTGTCTTGCATATTTTTAGCAACAAGTTGAAAGAGTTGCCTCGCCAAATGGGTACAGCAGGGCCTCGCAAAAACGAACTTATATTGTAGGATTTTTACATAAGTTATTATGTTAATGTTGAAGAATGTTTATTTTTGGAAACTGGATGGTAGTACACCTTTAGGTACCTGTTCGGTAAAATATCGTTTTGAGTATAGAATATGCATATTTAAGAACAAATTTCTAATTAAATGAATGTGGCCTGTAGCCGGCAGAGTGAGAGGATGATGGCAGCGGGTGGGAGCGAGAGGTGAGACAGTAAAATTATAATGAAAACGTGTAGAGCGATCGACTGCGATCGCGGCATTCGCGCTTGTAACAAAACAGTTTTTATTCGCAAAAACAAAAAAAAGAAAGAAAGAAGAAAACCGAATCGGCAAACAGAAAACAAGGAATACAACAAAGAAACCAATTGCGGCTGGCGTGGGTCGGTTTTGAGAGGGGGTGGGGGCAGACGGATGCCACAATAGCAATAGCCACCGCAAACATAGCGCTGCGTCATTGACGTCGGCAAAGCAGCGACAGAGGCAGCGGCAGAGGCAGCAGCAGCGGCAGAGGCAGCGGCAGAGGCGACGCCGCAAAACAATTGCCGGCCATTGTTGTCGTTGTATTTGCAGTTGTAGTTGTTTTTGCATTTGCTTTTGTTGTAGCTGGGACCCCAACGTCGCAGTTACTCATTTTAGCCGCAAAAGAAAAGGGCATGCTCGAATATGGACACGGGTTCAATTTGCATAGTTAATAGAACTGAACCTCTTAGTACTGGCACTCAAATTGAGGTTAGGTTCCCGCCTAAGTAATTTTTTGCTAGCTTTATATTTTATAAAAAAAATTGTTCTATTTTGATAATTTTTCGTCTTGTTAAACAAGCGTTTTTAGGCAACATTTTGACCCTAAAAACCTTTTTTTTTTATAAATATGTGCTGTATATACTAATTGCTTGCATTCGCTTAAAAACTTTAAATACATATACATATTAAGATATATAGTTTTTAATCTGAATGTTAATCTCATTTGGCTATAATATCACAAAAGCTTCATTGAATTGCAGGGTATTTTCTTATGAACCAAGCTCTTGTCTTTTTTGTGTTCTCCTTAGTTTTCTCAACATTTTGTTACATTTGCTTTGCCATTCATATTTCTTATTGCTTATTGTTGTTTCCAACAACAGCAGACACTTGTGTGTGTTTGTGAGGGAGGGGGAGGTGTGGCGTTTCGGTTGGTGCGCCAGAGGGAGAGGCAAACACACAATGGCCACACTTTGACCCTGACTTTTAATGTGTACATTCGCCGTCTCACTCGCACCCTTCGCCCGTCCCGCCACTCTTATGCTAAATTATTGTTATTATTATGAATTGTGCTTCGTTGTTTGCGTTTGTGTTTGTGCTTGTGTTTGTATTTTTGTGGTGTTGTCTGCTAAACACTAAAGTATGATTAATTGACCTGCGGTGGCCGGCGCACTTTAGCACATATTTTCCCGGTCTCGGTACTCCCCGCCTCTCAATCCCCTACACCACAAGGTAGCCATATGATTTTCGAAAGCAGCATATATGTATGTATGTATATATATACATACATGTATTGTAGGTTCAACACCATTAGTAGTTTACTATCATTAGCATTTTTATTTGAATAACCAAATTGGTTTGTATTTTGATACACTTACTTTATTTTTTCATTATTTTTTTAAATTACTTTTATTTAATGTACATAAAATATTTACCTAGTTTTATTATTGTACATTTTTCAAGACATTGAAGCTTAACTAAAATAATTAAAATAAAGCTCTTGGTTTGCATTTGATAAATAAGTGTTTTATTTACAATTTTTGGAAATTAGTCCTACTATTTTTCTGTTCCACTAACGTGCTGTGTCACACATTTTTTACGCATCATAGATGCTATTTTAATATATAAACCATACACATGGCTAATTGTGGTAAGCTTTTGCCGGTTTTTTCAATTGGTTAATATAGACAATAATCACGTTTAAAAAGTGCAACAGCTTAGTCATTCAAATCGTCATCGTCTCAGCCCAAGAGTATGCTATCAATTAGTTTGAACTAAAAATTTGCAAACTAAACAAAAACTTAGTTCTAAATTCCAACTAAATCTATTTGAAAAAAAAACCAACAAGTATTCAAAATTACGTTTGAATATTTAATGAAAGGATGTCAGTTGGGAAATTGGCTAGGTAACGAATGCAGATTTCGTCTTAACTTGGCTAAAAATGGTCACAAAGTTAAAAGAATGACTGTTTTAAGCAGCTATTTACCAATGCTAACGATCCCTATCACTTTTTGAAGAATTTAGAAAAATTTATTTTTGGCTAAATTTTCGCATTTTTTGTAAGGGGTAACATCATCAAAATTTGCAAAAAATGGCGAAAAAATAAATTTCCCATTTTTGAACACAGTTTGATTGGAAATTTAATTGCGAGCTCAACGAGGTATGACATTCCATATTCAGGTAATTATTTTTAAAGTTGTGGCAAAAAAACGGATTATTTATTGACCAAAATTCGAAAAAACGGGTTTTGCCAAAAACGTGATTTTATAGACGGAATTTTAGTCATAACTTAGCTAAAAACGGTCATATAGTTGAAAAAATGACTGTTTTGAGCAGCTTATTACCAGTACTAACTATCCCTATCAGTTTTTAAAGAATTTAGAAAAATTAATTTTTGGGTTAATTTTTTGCATTTTTTGTAAGGGGTAACATCATCAAAATTTGCAAAAAATGGCAAAAAAATAAATTTCCCATTTTTGAACACAGTTTGATTGGAAATTTAATTGCGAGCTCAACGAGGTATGACATTCCATATTCAGGTAATTTTTTTTAAAGTTGTGGCAAAAAAACGGATTATTTATTGACCGAAATGCGAAAAAACGGAATTTGCCAAAAACGTGATTTTATAAACGGAATTTTAGTCATAACTTAGCTAAAAACGGTTATATAGTTGAAAAAATTACTGTTTTGAGCAGCTTATTACCAGTGCTAACTATCCCTATCAGTTTTTGAAGAATTTAGAAAAATAAATTTTTGGGTCAATTTTTGCATTTTTTGTCAGGGGTAACATCATTAAAATTTGCAAAAAATGGCAAAAAAATAGAATTATAATTTTCGGACACAGTTTGATTGGAAATTTAATCACGAGCTCGACGAGATATGCCATCCCATATTCAGACAATTATTTTTAAAGCTGTGGCAAAAAAACGGATTATTTTTAGTAGGAAAATTGAGAAATGTATTGACAATTACGTAATCCAAGCTATATTTCTTTTACGTTTAGCGCACCATTACAATTACAAATAATTAAGCTCAAAATGCGTAACATTTAAAATGTAATTTTTATTTTTTGTTATTTCGAGTTCGTAACCTGTCAAGAACGTTGAAGTCATGCTTTCCTAATACTAATAAAAAATAAAAAAATGTTTGGTATACAAAAAAAATAAGGAGAAAAGAAGAATTAACAAAGAATGGGATCTGATGATGACCTTTATGGGATCCCTGGATGATCGCCGAACGGCAATGATCAGGTGAGGATTCTCTATATGGCCTCCTGGTTGATATCCAATGCTGACATCTCTAGGTGATCACCCAGCAGTTGGCACAACTAAGCATTTCGCACGCCGCGCAACTCCTTGTCGGCCTTCTTGAGAGTGATAAAGTTGTTGAGCGCCTTGACACGCAATTTCGACCAGACCATGAAGTTGCCCAGCCCCAGAATGGTGGCCGCATGCAGAGCAGCTGCCTCTGGATATAGGACTGTGGCACAGCCCAGGCCCGATGGCAGATTCAAGCTGGACCACACGTCCACCTGCATGTTGTCCGATTTGACGGGCGGACAATTGATCACCGGATAGTTGGTGCTGCCGGAAACGACTGGACCCAGTCCATTGGATCGCCCGGCTACGGCCACAAAGATCAGGTTGCTCATCACCGATTCGTATTCGCGGACAATGCGCAGGGTTTCCTCCGGTCCCTTGTGGGCGGAACTCACGCGGAGTTCCACATTGAGGCCAAGGGATCGACAGCTGGTGGCTATCTTCTCGCTGTGCGATATATCGGAGGCACTGCCCATCAGAACGACAACCAGATGATCCTTCTTGGGCACAATATCAACCAGTTGTTCGGCCACCCAAATGAAGTTCCTCTTCACCGTATCCAAATCGCTGGCAGTCACCGCTGCCAGATTGCGATACACCTGCTTGTCGACCATCAAACGCTTGTCACCCGCTGGCCACAAACGCCACGAATCGGAATCAATGATGTCGGCCAGCACAATGTTGCCATCGGCGCAGATACCGAACTCCACTTTCATGTCGATCAGGGCGCAGTTCTTGGTCTGCCACGCCCTCTCGAGAATCTCGAAGACCAGCAGTGTGGTTCTACGCATAATGTCCACCTCATCTTGGCCTAGTTTTTGGGAGAAAAAAAAAACAGTTGCCAGGTTTAGATTTGTATATGTAAACGTGTAGGTGCAAGTACCCACCGATCACCAGGCCATTCAGCTCGAATTTGGCCGAGATAATCTGCTCCTCGCTCCACTGGGGATCGTGGTTGGCATCGTCCTTGAAGAACGTCTCCTGCTTGGGCGGCGAGAACCTGAGCAATGCAAATGTAATTTTTTTAATAATTTGTAATGAATAAATTAAATCTCTAGTGACATTTTGTGCTACTACTAGTAACTAGCTTACAATAACTCAAAGAGGCGGACTAGTTGGCAATCAAAGCCATAAAAAAGAGCTATTGCCTTGGAATGACATCAAATGAAACGAAAATCTTGACTTGAATTACAGATTTCGATGGCTTTGAGGGCACCAACGAGTGTACAGCGCTTATCAGCGATTGTTGACCCTGCTGCAGTGCATCGATTGCATTTGAATTTGTTTACCGCAAGCGGACACAGATAACACAGAGATCGCAACGAATCGAATGGGGTGATAACCCCAGCCAGCAAGTGGCTGTTTACCATTACCAACCTGTAGCCCTCGGGCACTCCGACATTGCGCTTGAGAAACGAACCGGTGGCCAGGCGGCGGGTCACCCACTCAATGGGTAGCATCTGGCATTTGCGGGCGATGAAGGCCTTGGCGCCGCACTGTTTCACATAGGCGGTGCGAATGCCTGCGGATTGAAAAGCATTCATTAATTAATTGATCAATCTAGTTATGCATCTTATGCAACAAAAAGAGTGAGTTACGTATAATTGGTAATGTACATTCCATCGTCTGCATTTTGTATATTAGTTTTCAATAAAGTTGAAAGCCATTCCACTCACCTGCCTCGTTGAGCAGCCTGAAGACCTGGCCGTTGGTGGTATTGGAGATCTCCGCTTTGCCGGCCAGATCGTGAGCTTTGACACCATCGCCGGCGGTGATGCGATCCTTGCTGAGGAGCAGGCACAATCCCGGCTGCTCCGGCAGATCGTACACCTGCTTGGTCTTGCCCTCGATGATGACCTTGCCGAGCTTGTAGCCCTCAACTGTGGAAATTCAAGTTGCAGTTGCATTTACCATCAATATATATATGATTCTGATTTAAGGAATGGAAAGACACCAATATAAGACATCAATATATATATGATTCTGATTTAAGGGATGGAAAGACACCTTGTTTACGAATTCCACTATTATCTTGATTTCAACAATGGAAAGCCAGACTTCTTGTTTACAGCAGACAGCTCGAAAAACATCATTGAAAGATGATAGTACATTATACTTTCTTGATTAACAGAACCAGGAAAATTTTCCGTTGCTCAAGTTGTTTTTTTAGGAAACCCGAATAACTGTGTAAATAAATCCAAGGCTGGCCGAAAAACATAAACAACTGATTTGCCTTTCATCACATTAAACTTGTCTTATTTATGAAAAATCGGATAGATGCGATTTTTGGTAATATTTACGTCATGAAGTTTATAGTTTATGGTTTCGGGCAAACCTTGGCGATGGCTTAACTTACTGGATGTGGTTGTGGTGGACATCTCGAATCGCACGTTCTTGTCGCTCGACTTTCAGAATCGAAATTGAAACCAATTGGCTGGCTGTTTCACGTGTTGCGGGCTTTGCTTTATGCTCGAAATTCGCTGTGCCTTCCCACTCGCTCTCGCTCTATCGCTCTCTCTGTCTTTTTCGCTCTCTCTGTGCTTGCTCTTTTATTACAATCCGCAAACTCCGACGTTCGTCTGCATCAAAGAATCGCTCCAAAGCAACTGAGCGTCTATAGAATCGCCGGCGCGACTTTATGGCTCGATTTTCTTATCGCCGAACCCCAACACCAATGCAAAGAGATCAACGTGCGTGTGCGTGTGCGTGTGTGTGTGTGTGTGGGCTTAGAGTCGAGTATAATGCTGATTTGGTAATACCCTACAGTTTTCCAAATAGCTGATAACTGCGCTTAAGTACCATTTAGTATAGTAGAATTCATTTTTGGCAATCTATAAAGCTATGCTTATTGCGTGACTTATTTTTACTGGGCCTATGGACCGTTTATTTTGCTATTTACAAAAAAAAATATTTTCTATTAATTTGGTGACTCTAAATTTAGAACTTTTCTTGATTTTTGGCCATTCTCCACCTCCTGGCATCCAGTTCCCGCTTATCCTGCTCATGCTGCTTATCCTGCTCATGCTGCTTATCCCGCTCATCCTGTGATCCTGATCTGTGTCTCTCTTTCTCTCTCTCTGGTAGGTAGCCTCTTTATCGTCTTGTTGGCCGCACTGCTCTTTTTGGTGACTTGTGTGTGTGTGTGTGTATGAACGTTTTCTTGCTTTTGGGGAGAAAACGTATAATTCTGGTGAACCCACCTTCGTGTCACTTGCTCCTCCTGGTGTTCCAAACGTGTGTGCATTGCGTTGCCGTCGTCTTCAGTTCTTCCGTGTGAAAATATAGTTTTCCGAAGCAGCCACTTCACAGGTGGTTTACTTGAGTGTATGCCTTCTTTTCGGCGGTGCTCTGGTTTTAAAACTATATTGGTTTATAGTTTGATTCTCTTCCTCCGTGTCACATTCCTTCTCGTCATCCACATCCATCACCATTATGCCATTCAGTGTGGGAAACTTTATGACGGGCAAAGTTATGCCCTGCTGATTGCCTTCATTCATCAGCTTCTGGATGAGATTGGCGATATCCTCGCGCTTCTTGGTTACTGTGAGCAGGTCAAACCAATCGATCAGCTCCGTAATGGGCAGCTTATAGTTAACGATGGGTTTCGTGAAGAATTGCTCCGCATACTGCAGCAGATAGAGGCCGCAATCGGTGAGATTCTCCTGCTGCGGCACCTCCACAATAAGACCGGGCATATTATCCCTGTTGAAGATGCGCGCCCGCTGTCTCGGATGCTTTGCCTTGTACTCGAAGTTGAGGTAATCCCGCAATATGGCCATATCTCGATTGCGTTTGCTGTCCGCCAACGAATCGAAGATGAGAATCAATGGCTGTTTGATTGGAGTGTCTTCGCCGGGTGTCTGTACATCATGGTTAACCACGGAAGACGTCAGGTATGGAAAACATATGATGGCCAGTATCCAATGGGCCTGATCGTTGAATGGTATTATGATGAAATCCTTCTCGAATATATTCACGTTTCGTGTCCACTTCTTTACCCTTTCGTGACGCCTCTGGGCCACCGGCGTCTTCTTGTTGTTGGCACTCGTATCTGTGGTCAATCTCTTGTAGAAAAATGAGCTAAAGATGTGCGTCCTATCGCGCTGAGCCTCTGGTATGATGTTATTCTTTAGCCAGCGCAGATAAAAATCAATGATTATGTCGTTCAGATATGAGCCTTCCTTGAGACACATAAAGTCCTTAATGGTGATGCTCAGGCCACCGGTTCCGGTGGGCGGATATGTGAAAAGCGTTGGATTCTCGTCGACGGAGAGTCTTCCCTCTGTTTGGCCATTGTCGGCGGCGGTGGTCTCCTCATCCTCGCTGCTCAACAGCACAATGACATCTTCGTCAAAGTCCCTGCTTAGTATCCAGTTGCGGTTCCGGCGCAGGCGACTCCTCTCTGCGCGTTCTGCAGGTGTGGGTATAGTGTCACTAGTTGCTTTCTCGGCTGGCGCCGGTATGGATGCAACATTCGGTTGCACCCGCGATGGAGATCCACCAGCTGTCTCTTCCGATTTCTTGCTAACAGTGGCATGTGCGACTTGGTCCTTCGACTGGATTGACTGGGAGCTTGCGAGAGCATCTCCAGCTGGTTGCACGCCCTGGAGACCATTGCTCTTCTTTGGAGAAGTTGAGGTGTTACCCGTAGGGGTTTGATTTCCCTGTTTATTGCCAGATGAACCTGGCTTGTCTTGAGCTCCAGCAGCTTGATAACCATTGCTGTCCTCTGCAGAGTGGCGCTTCTTCTGTTTCTTGGTCTTGGGAGCATTGTCGTCTTGAACCGCCGACGATATCACTTGGGATGTATTACTCTTTGGAGAAGTTGAGGTGTTACCCGTAGGGGTTTGATTTCCCTGTTTATTGCCAGATGAACCTGGCTTGTCTTGAGCACCAGCAAGTTGATAACCATTCCTGTCCTTTGCAGAATGGCCCTTCTTATGTTTCTTGGTCTTGGGAGTATTGGCGTCTTGATTCGACGACGATATCACTTTGTCAGCATTGGTGTCTCCCGGAGCGCAATGTTTTTTCTTGTGCTTCTTGCCTTTGGTTGCAGCTGGCTGGCAACCATTGTTGGCCACCGAAGTCTCCGATGGCTTGACAACGGCACGAGATGGTGGCTCTTCAACAGCGGACGCCCTGGACTGATGCACCTTCTTGTAGTACTCCTCCGCCTTGGCAATCGTATCGGCAATGGTATCACCGATGGCGAATCCCACAGAGACCACCAAATGGATAATACCACCGGCATTCTCCATGCAATCAATCGCGATGTTATCCTCGATATGAAGGTTCATCTTGAGAAACAGCTCTTGCACTGTACACGCATGGATGGGCAGCTTGAAGGTGACGATGTGCTGCGTTCCAGTGTTGTAGATAATGAGCATCTTGGCACTCCGTTTGTCCTTATCCGTGTCGGCTCGATTGATCAGCAATTGACGGGAGACTATAATGAAGTCGTTATGGGCGATTCGACTAACCGCTTGCTCCTTCGAAATAGCTTCTTTGCAATCCATCTTCGGAGCCGATTCAACACAACATATGTACTTTAACGTTATGAAAGTTATGAACGTTATGGGCTCATCTGAAACTGAAGTTTCGGGATACGATTGCAAAGTCTCGGGCTTGATGTGCAACTTGCACACTGCACTGGATGGGTAAAGTCACCTTACACGGTGACTTCGATCACTATATTCCTTTCATTTTGCAACCAGTGTGATTTATGCGATATTTGATACCACAAAAGTTAGGTTTCTCCCAATTTTATGGTTTGTTTAAACGGCGTACCAAGTGCTGTATCCAAAAATCATCTGTGCGAGTTGCTATCGCCATCGCAGTTCTGTTCATATCGATACATGTGTGTTTCGGATTGGTCTGGATTTTACAGGGCGTTCTTGAAATATGTATCGATAGTCCGCTTGAAATTTGAAAGTTGAGAATTTTGAGAATCAATAATATTGTAACTGACTAGATATAAGCATTTAAGCTTTTCATTTACAAAATTAGTATTCTTACATCTGGTATTAACAACAAAAACATATAACAATATCTTAAAGGGTATAACATTATCTTGTACGGCAATTTCAAAATTGAATTTCTCTATTCTCGTATTTATTTCCACATTTTGCAAGTTCAAGTACACACATTATCAAATTATAGTTTTGCGTCCGTCATCGGGTCCACCTGTCCGACTTTTAGTCGTCAGCATTGAGCTCCTCACCACACGGATCGCTTGGCGGCGATAAGAAAATCAAATGTAAACAAAAATATTTTTGTTTGTTTGTTTTTTGCGAAGAGCGTCTCTATAAAAATAAAAACCATTTCCCGCCGAATCGCTGACAGACACACACCTTTTCCTTTCCGCGGGCCAAAGGGCTCCATTTCGCAATTGCATCGGTTGCCAAGTGCGGAAACTCGCATTTAAATCACAACGTTGTGAGCTGTCAGAAAGTTTGCCAAGTTGAATTCTATAAATGTGGAGGAACTGGAAATAAACTGAGGCCAGCATGGCTTTTGTTTTACACTTACAAATTTACTACTACTATATACAGAGGTGGTCAAAAGTATTTACACAACGAGCTTTTTTTTCAATTGTCAACTAATTGAAAAAAAAGCTCGTTGTGTAAATACTTTTGACCACCTCTGTATACTACACTAAATAGGGTCTTATCTGTACTGGCTGCAGTAGTAACTTGCATTCCTTAATCATTTCAGTTGCTCTTTTTAGATTTTGTTCAATATTTTTTATTCGGGTTGTTTCCTCTTAAAATATGTATTAATTATATATATCATTTAAGAATGTTGAAATAGGATCTGTAAATTATATAATTAGTCTGCTCTGTTTTTAGATATGTAAAGAGAGAAAAAGTAAGAAAACTTATGCTATGTTTTCCTTTAGTTCGTTTTTAAATTACATTTTTCGTCGTAGTCATATCAACTTTTTTTTGCTTTTACCAAACCGTTTACATAGAAGATGTCATATTTAACTAACCGCTTCATTCATTTTTTATAAGTACGCTCGAATTTAATATTTAATTCAAAATTCATTCTCGAAACTACGTTTTTAGTTAAGGCTTTTTAGTTCCCAAGCTAAGACTCAAACCCAAGGCCGGCTCCATGCAGCGCGGTCGCACACCCCGCCTACAATTAGCCGCCTATCGATATTTGCAGACAGACTTAACATCGATGTTTTCTAAAAAAAGTAATCTTTTTTTTACACTTGAAAAAAAACCAAAAAACATTTATTTATTATAAATTTCAATTCATTTGAAATTTAATATAAAACAAAAAATAACATTAAAAAAAATATCTTTTTATATTCATAATCTTAATTATATATAAGTTGTAATAATAGGAAATTAAAAATCTGTGAGATCTGTTTTAGCAGTTGAATCATAAATATATCTTTGTGTATATGTACATTTATCGTCTTCATTTTATCGCACCTCTTTTTGTCGGAATATCCAAATTTTTGTTGATAAACATAAGTTTGTCCACAACAGTAGCTTTTAATCGAGTTCTCGGCGATAGGAAATTATTTGGCCTCCATCGTATATGCATAAAAGAGGCATATATATGACTGCAAGCTAATAATTGCAATTAAATTATTTAAAATAGTTAGCTCTAGCTCTTCTTCTTGTTCTTCGAATAATGATAAATATAAATTGTCCGTAGTCTATAATAAACATCGATATTTCGGGAAATTGATAAATTGATAAAAACATCGATGCATCGATGTTAACATCGATGTTTCGGCACGTCTAGTTGCTACGAAAGTCGCGCGAACGCCGGTAACGGAAATTCTCAGCAAACGCAGCGCAACGTCGTTTTCGCGTCGCCGTCGACGTCGGCGTTGTGTCGTCGCCGCAGCAGCAGAAAATAAAAATAAAGTAGAAGAAAAGGAATAGAAATAACTGCATACGAAATACATCGAAATAAAAACGTAGTCGCTTTTATTGAAACCCACAACAAACAAAAGCCGAAACGAAGAAAGTGAGCACACATTTGTTGTTGGTGTGCCAAGCGAATTCCACACGCAGCCGCAAATTGTATTAAATTCGAATTGTTTAATTTAATTGTAAAGGTTTGTCCACAACAAAACGGAGCTGACGAAAATTGCATTTATTTATGTTTAATTCGAGTGTTTCCGTGTGTGTGTGTGTGTGTGCTATGTGTTTGCGTGTGTCTTTAACTTGATTTCTTTTGCTATTATCCTTGGCGTGTCTGCCGCTCTCTATGCCACCCTCTCTTTTTGCCCGCTCTCTTGGCGCAACCCTCTTTTACCGTTTTTTGCTTATTTTGTTGTGTGCCAGATGTGTTCGTAAGGGAACAAGAATATTAACCCTTGATGGACCTATTTTGCAAAATAGTACAAAAAACAAAAACAAAAACTATAGTTGTCCTATGAATTTGAAATACAACTGTCATATTGTAAAATTGTCTCTTTATGAAAATTGCACTTTGAGTTATCTTTTGCATCTTAGTTTTGGGAGTTAATTTTGTGTTCTTATTTAATATTATTTTATTTAAATTGAAATCAAGCTTTTTTTTAAATATCAATGGGTGTTCTCGAACTAAAATGACGCGCAAGTGTTAAAACTGAAAATGGAAATAGTGGCAGCGAACCGAATAAAGGAAATGGCAAACAAATAAAGAATTTATTTAGCTGATTATATGCAGCATTCAGATCGAGATTCAATAGCATATCAATTGATAGTATCTCATTGATAGTATCTTTTAAAACCCGTAGAAATACACAATATGGAATGCTAAATTCCCATTCCTTCGTTTCTCCCCCGTTTTGTTTTGTTCCGTTTTTCGCCGCTGGGCGCAAATTTAAATTGATTTTTTCTCTTTCTTCTGGGCGGCTGCACATACAGCTGCGGTCAAGATATTAGCATTAGTTCGATTCTTTATCAATATCATGTGCACTCTTTCACAAAACATTATATTAGCAAATATTTACTTATAACTTTTATTTTGAGCAAAAAATTTAAAAAGGGATCTTACTTATTCTATACAAGTTTTGCTTTAAACTTCAACTGCTTGCTATTATTTTACCCTGAAGTGTAGTATTCATAACTGTGTGCTTGTGACGTTGTGGTTTGTTGCACTCGCATAATTGTCATATTATTACTTGCATAAAAGAGTGAGCAATAAAAGTAGTGGAAGGAACAGGAGAAATGGCGTGCAACACACAGCAATTGCCCATTTCCCCTTTCTCCCACTTTATCAGCACTTAACACTTCACTAGCCCAAAAACATAACAAAAGAACGGTGCTTGTAAAACTGTAAGAATTAGCCCTTTAACACCCAGTTCCACTGTTCTTTGTTTTGATTGCCAATAATTTGGTTTATAGTCTTGAAACTTTTTTTTACGAATACTTACAAAGATATTCAAGATATTCTTGTATATTTGAAATACAATTATCGTATCTAACTTATAAATTTTCTCTTTTCAGGACATCGATATCGGAACAACAAGGATACCCACACACAAATCACACCTAAAAGACTGCAATCTGCCTTAACCATTGGAAAGAAAGACCCATACAGGGCAGATAATCCGGCGAAGCAAGCAAGAAAGTGCGCAGATTGATCCCGGCATCTGGGTCCAGGATCTGAATCGGTTGAATCACTAAGCTTAATCGGTATCATAATCAAATGATCACCATGACTTCGTTCATCGAGCTGCTGGGACTTTTCTTGCTGCTTATGCTGCCATTCCTCTACGAGACCAATCACATATTCCGATACTACTTCAAATTCCTGATGTACTACGGCATCGTATCGTTCAACTCGATCATCCTCATCCCGGCATTCCTCACCCGACCCTGCGATGTCCGCAATCTTCTGTAAGTAGTGCAAAATATATGAATATTTCAAATATTAATAACTATAGCACGTTAGAAGAGAACTCCCATATCTATTGAGTTGAGTTCAGCATGTTTTGATTTAGCGTTAATGGGTTGCCCATCTATATCAATAAAGCACTCGAGGGACTGATTGCCCATCAACACAAACACAGCAAATTTTAGACTCATCGATTGGTAATAAACAAAAGCATTTGCTAAAGTGCTTCCCATCACGCCTAACTATGAAACTATATAAAAACTATATCTTATTTTATAATGCTTAAAGCCAAAGACTTTTTTTCTTTTCTTTATCAAATCAAACATATTTCCAATGGTGATGATATCACCATTACTTTATTCCAACACCCCTTAAATTGCTTGCAAACCCAAATAATACCAAACTTCATGACAAATTCATGACAATTTTGGCATCACGCCACCGCAAGCACTGTTAAAGTGCTTAAGACAATCAAATTGGTGGTAAATAATGCATTGTATTGGCTTGGACGGGCTAATAGAGTAATTGCGGTATCACCAACTTAATTTCAACCCAAAAGAAATGGCTTATCATTGATGACCGCAGGTGGGCGTCCTTTTCGAAACGGTCTCCTTGAGTTCCCAAGGCGAATGCGTCAATGACACATACAATTTTAATTGGCCATCAATATTAACAAGGGCCCAACTGCGGAGGAGTGACTGCAGGTGTCCGCAATGCACTTCGGGCCAACTGGACAACTGGCCAACTGTCACTCAAGGCCCCAGAATGTCCAAAAGCCACAAAATTATTGTACACTTGAAGAAAAGGAGACTTAGTTATTGTGTATGCTTTATACACACCTCAGAACTAGTCACTTTAAATTTATTTATTATGATCATTTTCAAACTTGCAACATCAGACATTTAATCATCTAAACTTTTGAATCTCCAAATAGTTTAGTAGTCCTTTACGACTCCATGAAAACATACGCTTCTACCATAAACTGTGCCATCCGTCAATAAGTTGAAAGATATAGATTTATTGTTTGATAAACTTATGTTTATGATGTTTGCGTTACCAATTCCGGTATCGGAAATTGAATTTGTGACGAATTTCTTGCCAATTGGCCGTTGCGATAAGGTTTTTTTTATGGCACCCTCGCGGGTTTTGTGGCCCATGGTTGTTACCCCTATTGTTGCTAGCTCAGTAAACTGATTTTCCAGAGTAATTTAATCACTTGGAAACTATAAATGTAAAAAATACATACAAAAAAACAAAATGCAATGGGTATCGTACAGTTCTGACGTCGTTAAATTCGTAATTATATTTTCTAGTGATTTTAAGTGCGGCCAGTGCCTAGGTGTCGCCAGTCCAAGGACGAAATTTTCGAGGGGAATTGAAACGGACTGTTGTGAATCTGGAAAAAGGGTACTGTACTGCGAAAGCAGTTGCACGCAAGTGGAAAAGCTGGGGAAACCGAATTGTGTTCCCAATGCGGTGGATTTTTTTTTTTTTTTTTTACATTTTTTTTTTTTTTTTTTTTTTTTTTTTTTTTTTTTAACATTTTGGTATGTGGTTAGTGCACCTGGTAGCTTTTCTCGCCACCTCGGCGACTCAAATAACCATTTGCATTAGACAACAATGAATATTTGATATCAGGGGTGGATTACTACAAGTCCAGGTAGTCGCACATACAAATACCGCTCACCTAAATCAATTATGCCTCTGTCCAACTATTTTATGCAGTTTATCGATCCATTTTCGGAGGCGAGAAATAAACGAGAATTCCTAGTAAACAGTGTGCACCCTCCCAGGGGTATAATTTATACAGTTCCCGAGCTGTAATTACATGCTGCATGACTAGCCGGCTTAGTTGAGCTCAGGTGGAATGGGTATCATCCCGGCGACAAGGTAGAAATCAGAACTACGCCTCGATGGCTGTCAACTTGATTAAATAATGGTGCACTCACAATTGGCCGGTGGATCATCACCGGTGTGGGAAATTGTTATGGGATATGGATTTCAGAAAATAATATAATCTCTATCGAAGAAATCAATGATTACAATGTTTCTAATATATTTTCGAACTTTTTTTGTTTGCAGATGGGCGAGCACCTGGTGCCACCGCGTTTCGACGTTGATTGGCCTGCGATGGGAGCTGCGCGGCAAGGAGCATTTGGCCAAGGACCAGGCCTGCATCATTGTGGCCAATCACCAAAGCTCGCTGGATGTGCTGGGTAAGCCTATAGGTTCCTCCATGACCATGACCATCAATCCATCAATCAAGCAGTGAATTTAAAGTGGTATCTCAATGATGCCAACTAAATGAGGCTTTCTCGTTATCATTCGCAGGCATGTTCAACATCTGGCATGTGATGAACAAGTGCACAGTGGTGGCCAAACGAGAGCTCTTCTACGCCTGGCCTTTTGGCTTGGCGGCATGGTTGGCTGGCCTAATCTTCATCGATCGTGTGCGCGGCGAGAAGGCGCGCGAAACGCTGAACGATGTGAACCGGCGCATCAAGAAGCAGCGTATCAAACTGTGGGTTTTCCCGGAGGGAACGCGCCGCAACACGGGCGCACTGCATCCGTTCAAGAAGGGCGCCTTTCACATGGCCATCGATCAGCAGATACCCATCCTGCCGGTGGTCTTCTCCTCCTACTGCACATTCCTCAATGACAAGAAAAAGATATTGAATTCGGGTCGCATTGTGATTACCACGTTGCCGCCGGTTAGCACCGAAGGACTAACCAAGGACGACATCGATGTGCTAATGGATCGTGTTCGCTCCCAGATGATTGAAACCTTCAGGGTCACGTCCGCGGAGGCGTTGCAGCGTTACAAGCCCATAAAAAGGGGAGGAATTCCAGCCGCCTCATCAGCATCAACATCCTCCTCCTCCACCACAACAACAGTGGCTTCTCCGGGAACTGCTGCCACCCCCGTTGCGGATGCGGCGGTGGCTGCCGCAGCTGCCGTGGCCAGTAACAGTTCGGCATACGGTCAACCGCCGGGCTACGGAGCCGGAGCCGCAAAGGCCAGCTTGCTCAAGACACTTTAGGCGATGTAGCAACTCAATCCATACACACACGCAGCCACACACTCATATCCAAAAATACGAAACACCTCATGGCGTAGCTGGAGTGCCACGTTGGGGGCTTTTAGTTGGACACGTCAACCGGCAATCAGCTTTATTTGGGCCTATTTGGGAATTCTGTAGTCTACAGTTGTGCAATTATCGTACATGTGCAGTATTTGTTTTGATATTATTGTTTGAAGTCCACACTATGTTTTCTCATCAGTTTATTGCATATTATTCGTAATTTATTTCTCAATTCGTGTAGAACTAAATTATTTTTTAAGTTATTTTTTATGTCCTGCTTTATGTAACCAATTGATTGAAAGCAAAGGAGAAAACAGCAATCGATTCCAATTTTATTTAGTTAACTGAAAAAAATAAGTTAAAATTGCTGATTACTTGTAAATACCAAATCCGTACCACTTTAAAACAACGAATTAAGAAAAGTATTACCACTTTAAATAATTTAGCAATATGGATTTTGATAGTGCGCTAGTCTTATCTGAAAAGGTCAAATCCCAAATAGGTCTAAGTTAACACACTTTTTCGAACATAAATCAGCTTTGTTTGCATCATTTTGTAGATTTACGCACTTGCATAATATTTTAGTCACATCCAAATGCTTACGAAAAAGTGTACTTCAAAAGCCAATTCCATGTTACGATTTCGGCTACAGTCCACGCAGCAACACATCCACTCACATCCAAATAGTTTGACTAATTCAGGCACCAAAATGAGTATTAGGAGTAGCAACCACAAAACTGCGACCCTCGACTGTCCGACTTTAACTCTTTCTTAGGCAACACATACCAAAAAGCAACTAACAGCGAACCAAAAACATTAACTCTATCCCTTACACGATGCAACAGGAAGCGAAGAACATGTCCAACTCGAAATGGCTGGGATTGTTAGGGGATTGTTAAAATCCAAGCCATTTCGATTAGGTTTTTATGCCCCCACATTATATGATAGTTCCATGATATCTTTTGCTCCTGTTGCCGCCTGTTCTGGTTAGATGATTACACCAAATAATATGTAATTATAATTAAATAAATATCTAAACACACATTGTGAATGATTAATCTTGCAAACGACATTACATATGCTATGTAGGCCGAATTCTGGTCGATTTTTACAATCGACCACTTGGCGAGCAGTTAACGAACTTCTTTTTTTTTATAAGCCATACGTATTTTATTTTTACAAGACATTCCCTAACTAGGTTAGGGTTCCCATTAAAGCCCTTACTCGCTTGTAATTGAATCCAGAAACGGATTCAATGTACTTTTTATCTAATATCACCTCATGGCATCTAAGGAATTTAAGGGATCTTTGAACTAACACCTATTTGTGTATTGTATTCAACTATATTGTGAATTGTGTACCATCTGTGTGGTAAAGTGTTAACATAACTTTGTAAATACTATGCGGTTTACTTTAAAGACAAATCAAAAGCGATAGTGCGAAAGCAAAGGAAACAATTAAATACGAGTATAATAAATATTTTTTTCAAATATTTATGCTTGTTTCTTCTGGTCTGGTCGGGTTTGCTTTGATTGGCTATTCGGAAGGTCGAGATTTCCCCGTGGACTATGTATATTTGTATCTTCAAGTGGGCTTATCGAATAGTTTAGAATTATGACGATGGTTCGAAATCAAATATTGAAAAGCAATAAAATGAATATGTCTTTCAAGTTTAAAGTTTAACAGTTGACTCTGCAATCTGAGATTGGCCCTTTTTTTTGAGACCACGTGTATATGAATGTATGTATGTTGATCTTGGAGAATTCTTCTTATCGCAGCTGATTAATAGCTTCCTGTCCAAGTTTATCAGGTGTCGCAGAGCAAACGATCACTAAATCTTAAATATAAAGACGCCGACAACTCGAAGAACATAATGCACATTCGGTTCGTTTGAAATCTAATCGTTGGTTTCTCTATGCAACCTTTGGTTGGACCATTTAGATAATGTATTTTTGTATAACGATCCGATAACAGAATTTTACCAACGAGGGGGGCCTTGTTCATTGACCATCATCAATTGGGCAAACGTTTATATTAATCAACTGATAAGTTTCATCAAATGGCTTAATGGTCAATATTAAACATGTTGCCTAGCGAGTTCCGCAAATGCTTGATTAATATAAATCATTAATATTTATTATAGTTTTATTATACGAGTATGCCCCAAAAAACAACACAAGTACTGTTATTTTAAGCTATTGTGAAAATATTTGTATATTTTTGTTAAAATTTTCCTGGTATTAGAATTAATATTATTATTATATTACGGTATGCGTACATGATTTTGGATTTGCCTCTTTTGCGAAATTATCGGTTAACATTTTATGACATTTGTTGCTTTGTTTTTATTTTAATTAATAAGTTTTTGTATTTGCTTGAAGTTTTCGCATTAGACATTCTTGTTATAACTTTGTTTTCGATTACATTAAAAATTGTCAAGTTTAATAGTTTTGTTTGCGTTTTTGGATTTGGTTTGGTAAGGTTTAAGAATTGTAAAATATTTCCTGCTCTACAATAATTAATATCAGTAATAAAGATTAATAATTTCCAGTCTGGAAGGCAGGATATATAGCCCAAAGCATAAATTAGTTATGCTATCTCTATCTTTTTCGCTCTGTGTCTCTCCCTTTCAATTTGCCAGTGTTGAAACGGTTTAGTTATTTTTTGTTTTAGGAATTCATGCATAGATCGTATTAAACTGAAGGAATATTTTAAAAACTGTCATTTCGATTTGTATTCCAGATATCGGAATCCGGTGAGCTTTATATCCTGCCTGTAGCCCACTTCATCGGTTATAAAAAACATTTTCTCGAGGATCTTTGGGTTCCTGCAAATGGCAAAGCGCTTAAGCTTAGGAAAAAGTTTTTCGGTTGTTTCACAACACTGCTATCTAGAACTAAAATCGATCGAAAACAACACAAATACTTTTTTCAATATCAACTCTGGGTTATAATCATTATTCGTGTGATTTTTGTTTGTTATTAGTTGTTAATTAAAGCCAATTTGCATTTGTTAGTTGAGTCTATGTTAAAAATTTGTTAAGCGCGCTTCGAATCTGCCATTCTCAATCTCATTCTCATTTTCATTGTCATCATCTGTTGCTTTTCCGATCTGGCTTAATTAAAATTTGTCATTATTCTTATCAGATACTTGGATTGATGTATGTATACATATCTGTTTGTATATATATATATTATCTGTTATGGATCATAATTGGTCAGATGTTGTGGCATATTGAATTGTACATTCAGTTAATTAGTTATTCTTTCTTCCATCGAATTTCCTGTCTCGCTGAGCTTCATTTCACTTTTCTCGAATTTCCATCTCTATTTGATCTGAATAGTTTTTACCATATTATGGCCTATATACTTTAGTGATCATTTAATATTTACAGTTGCGTTTATGCATTTTAAAGCAAACATAATTTCACAGCCGTACTCCACGTTTTTCTCGGATATCCCGCATTTTATATATTTATTGTTAAATTTAATTTGCTTTGATGTGCTGTCAAGTGGAAAAAATTTGACCAACTTCTTCTCTCTGGATTGCGAAACCCAGTCACATATATTGATTTTCATCGACTCCATTACAATTTCATGTTTTTCCTGCTGGTCCTGCTATATCTCTAGATTTATTTGCTACATTCATAGATTTTTTATATATTTACTATATAGAAAGAGACGGAGATGGCTTCAGAGTCATTAGCCTAAAGTTGAAACGAGATCTATTCTTCTTGAAGGGATTTTCCTACATGTCTACTAAGCTTTGCCGAATCTTTATTTTGTTTTCCGCTGATTTTGCGCTTGATTTATCCAAATGGGAAAATTAGAACCTGGTTTGGTTGGTTTTCTTTAGTTACTGTTATTATTATTTATTATTATATCGTTAACGGATTTACCTTAGGCAAATGTCTTACACGAAACATTGGGTCAATTACTTTTAATTGGTTAACTACTCTTTGTTTTGCTTTCGATTACATTACCTAAATTGATATATAGAATTTGATTCAATATGATTGGAGGAGGTGTGGGATGTGCGATGTGAGGAGTGTGTGTGATTTTAATTTTATTTTAGCCTACGATAAAATTAGCACCAATGCAAGAGTTAATGATTCATTCGTGACCGTGTCTGTTATAATACTTTGGGAAAAAATGTTGCCAAGATATGTATGTGTAATTTACTACCCTTTACTAAGATCGAGATTCTTCGTCGGTCTGTCCTTACCGCCATTTATATAAGTATTTAACGTGTTTGGTGATTAGAAAGAAAGTAGAGCTGCCAAGCTTACGCATTTCAATAATGCCAATGTTACTATCGTTTCTAACGATTCCGTTCTAGCTTTTATATAATTTTGCATTTCTTCTTGCGTAGAAACTAGCATAAAAAATATTGCATTGACAGCTCCAAAAAATATTTATACTAGGAGCCGTAACTAATGTGGTGAACTGTGGTGTATAGTGTCCTACGGCGACTTATGGTGAACATTTTTATTGGATTTAAAAAAAACCTATCTTCCTAGAAGAAGTTGCCCTCATTCAGTTAGCTAAACACTAATCAACAATTTTTGATCCGGTACATAGAGCTATATACTCTTATATACAATACGCTTACATAGATGTCCATATATCTTTGTATATATATTATATATATATATATATTTCTTTTACTATAGAGTCTTAGGAGCTAGAGACTGTCTTATACGTTCGCTTGATGAGTTTGTTCTGGTTTCTTGGTGTTGCTTACTCATCTATACTTAGGTAGATGTAAATGTATATATGCTATATCTGCTGGCTCTACCGATTCGATTTGGATTCGGTTTCGGATTCGGATCACATTGAAAGTACTCGAAAATGTTCTGCAATTGGGGCGACTTTCCATGCCCTAGCTGTTCCTGTTCCACGTCCGTTGAAATTATTATTGTACCTATTATAAGTCTGGGGATATAAGTGAAAACCTACGCATCGATGCATCTATGCATCTTTACATCTTTGCATCTTTGCATCTTTGCATCTTTGCATCCATTCAATTGTGGCTCAGACATATTGCCACAGATACGTGGCCCGGTTGTTTCTTTAGCTTTGCTTATTACACTGTAATAATTTTTGGGTATAGAGTGTCCTACGCTTTAGGAGCAACAAAAAATGAGGATGTTGTGATTTAGCTTCGCCTTGCATTGATCTCCATCTCTTGCTATTTGACTTCAAGTTATAAGTTCAGGAAGCTGTTGCCCAGGAATCCCAGCATTATGGTGGACATGGCAATCGGGGCGAGTTGCACATTCGAGGCTGTACTGTTCCCGGCCAGTATCTCGGCCCTCTTTCGCATGCGTTCCTGTCGTCAAAAGGGAATATCACGTATGAATTTGGGCGCATCTTTTCATATTTCAGGCATCCACCTACCTGGTACAGTTTGTCCTCGCCGGGCGGATCCAAGCACTCGAACTCACAGCAACGCTCGCCAACTCGAAAGTTTTTGCAAAACTAATGGGGAGAATAAGATGGAAGTTAGCTTTAATCTATAAATGCTATTAACATCTATTTGACTTAAGTTGCAAGTTCACTATGAGTTATTTAAGTTATATACTAATGCTGGGTGGGCGTAACTCACGTAGGGCGGATCACAGTAGATGGCCTTGCACCAGAGTGGTTCGGAGTGATAGCAGACGCAGAGGCTACAGACTCCTGGTCCAGGCACATAGAGCATTCCGTGGTTCACCTTGTTGCCCTGAAAGTCAACACAGTCCTCCTCGAGTGCAGCTGTTGAATCAAAAACAATCAGTTGGTTATTTAAATAGTTTCGACTATCTGAGAAACTATCTGAGTATCTGTGTGCGTGCCAGCTAAGCTGAGAATGCTCCACTTTAATCCGGCTCGTCCGCGGATCAGCGGCTATCAATTCATTTGAACCGGGGTTACGTAAATGCCAATTCGGAATCAAATCGAAAGCCAGATAATACGTGTTTTGTGCGCCGTTTGCCATTGAACTGATTTCGATTGTCAGTTAGTTAAACGAAGACGATTGAATAACTAATTGACATGCCTGTTACTTTCATGAATGAATCGCTGAGTCGAATTGTAGCTAAGTATTTTGAAGATATGAAAAACTTATAGATGCAGCTAAAATTTTATCTTATAAATGTAGCTATATTTTTAGTTAAGTTCAAATATCGAAACCCCGTAGCTTTAATTTTCAATTTGAATGCCTGCGCACTTTATAGATTCGCAAAAGTGTTTACCCTCTTCATTAGGAAAATAAATACCCGATGTTAGAATGTAATTTCAGGGTGCAACAATGGGACAGTGCCACTGACAGTTGGACATTTGTGGGGACAGACAGCTGGCAGCTACACATATCTGTGGGGTGTATGATGGGGTCACCAGGCTGCCAAGGAGGGGGTCACTGTGTTAGCTTTTGACCGCGGACTCAAAAGCTCTGCAACATTGCTGCAGCCAACATTTCTGCACATGAAGGTGGAATTGTTGCAAGTGACGTAGGCGTTGCTGGGCATTTGTTGCCGATTCGAAGGTGGCAGGTTCGACCGCAACACCACAAATTGCGGATGCGGTCTTTAATGGGTCGCATACTACACTTGCAACAATCGGGTGGCATGCTACAATTGAAACTTGGAAAACGCCGTTGAGATACAGGATTAATAATAAGTTGGGTCTGTTGTTAACTCTTTCTAGATTTTGGTTTTAAATATATATTATAAAATTGAGCATTTGAAGACCGTGTTCTTTGAAGAATATTCCAAATCGACAATGATTACTTGCATTGCGTTAGTCAACACTTTTTTTCTTTTACTGTGTCTCGGGCGATTTTTCGGCTTGCTAGTTTTTTTTTACACTTTTTGGTGGAAGTTGCGGCATTGTTAAATTCGGGGAAGGAAAATGGGTGGCGGCATTTGGGCGGAAGCTGCAGTCGTTTGTTCACTTTGTTTGTTTGCCCTGCATCGTCCTTTCGTTCTTTCATCCTTTTCGCATTTTCCTCCTACTTTCCACTCTCCCAATTGCCACGATTTTCCGCCATTGCAGCGAAAGTTCGCTGGTGCACGTGCTTTTGCTCATGCCGGGTTTTTCTCCGCTTTCCTTGGCAGCTTTCTCTTTACTTCCATTTTCCTTCCCGCATTTCTTCGCACCTTCGTCGCAGTTCTTTTTTTAAGATCGCTGAATAATTAAAAGCAAGCGTTCAACTTTCGTGCGCCAGCTGTCGCCCAAACAATTTAGCTGTGTCCTGGGTCAAAGTTTAGCAGGCCACCACCCCGCATTCCACTCCCACTCCCTTCACCCACTCTGTGTTTAACCTTCGCCCTTCTCAGCGGATGCCACATACTGGGAGAAAATCGCACGAAACAGTGTTCGGAAATTCGCAAAGCCAGAGGAAAACTGTGGGAGGTCCTTTAAACGTTTCTAAAAGCTGCTAATTAACAACTTAGGGGTGAAAAAGAAAAAACTTAATTAAAAACATGCCGGCAGTCTAATTTTGTTTCTAAAATGTGTAAGAAACAGATTTAGTTCATATTTGGGCTGTATATTTTTTTTAAGTGTTCTGTTTGTCTTCGGCACTGGGAAATGCATTTTGTAACAGTGCCAGCATTATTTTACAATTATGTTTATTACATTTTAATGCCTGGCGTTTTCTCATTTCCACCTGACCCAGGCGTTGAGAGTCCGGTGGACGGTTATGGTGGCATCTCTTTGGGGTTTGGGGTCATTTGGGGTTTTTTTGGGATGCGTCCAGGGCCGCGGCTCACTTATAAATAGCTTTTGTTGTGACATTTCACAAGGTGCCCCTCAGCTCTTCACAGGCATCCTGTGGAAGTGGGTGTGTGTGTATATTTTCCTCTTTTCGGGGGGGAAATTCAAACGAAATGCGCTTAAATTGGTCTAGTCCTTTGTGCTATTTTCAGTGAAAATCAATTTCAAGCGCAGTCACACACACACCTCGTTTTCCGCACTAAGTAGGCAACTGGAAACTTCGTGACAAGTTGCAATTAGATGAATTAGCAGTGCATTTAACGGCTATTCCAAATAATTAAAGTCCTTGGGACACGAGTTAATTGAGGGAGATGCAAGTGAGTGCACTCAGTGCTCAATTCGGTTTCAATTGCCCCACAATTTGGCTTAATTTATGTATATGTTTATTTTCTATGCAAAATGCTTTAGTTTAGTTTGCATTTGAACCATATATATACTTTTTGTCTATCTGTTGTATTATTTAATTTAAAGCAGCTTAGCTCAGCGGATATGTGGGAAGTTAACTTTCAATGTCAAACGCCACACGCCACTTTCCCGAACTTGACAAGAAGAATGCTTAAAAGGATTTTCCGCTTTTCCCACTCGTGGCCAATTCAAAATGCTGCCTGGCCAACAACAATGAGCCTCTTTTCCAGCAAAAAAAAAAGAAAAAAATTAAACGCAATGCACTGCCACAGTTGCAGTAGCCTTGTGTCGAAGCAGTTCATAAATGCCTAAGCACAGCAAGGGAATGGAAAGGAATGAAAAGCGGAGGAAAATCGGTGGAAAGCCGGATTGGCAAGGGGCTGGCAAAGTGGCAGGGTCACGGTGGCATCGTTGAGTGAGTGCAACCATCAAGTTTTCCACTTTTGCTGCCTGCTTTGCTGCGACTCTCATTCGCCACTCTATGCACAGAAAACAAAACATGCAACAAAACTAATTAATCTTCAATACAAACAATCATTTTATGTGGTAAAAACTAAACTATTTTGAATGATATGTATAGGTAGGATTTTGAATACGTTAAGGTATATGTACATATGCACATTAATTGTTTTATTTTATATGAACAATGTTTGTTTTATGTTTGCCGACATTTGTTTTGGCCAATTCGCGACTGGCGATTTGCTAACGGAAGCGCAGATTATAAAACCATTTTGAATGCCATGGTGCTGTGTAATTAGCCGGGTCACGTCGACACCACCCGCTTGCAACGCCCTCTTTACATTTTTGTTTTGCCTTCTCTAATGTCACTTTCTGTCCGCCTGTCAACGTGTCGTATGCGTAATGTGCCCAGTGGACAGCTTGAACGTAGAGTTTAAGACTAAGGCACGTGGGCTTATGAATTCAAATTAAAAATCTATGTTAAACTAGGCATAAATAAATGACGAAGTAGAAAAATCTATCATATATAATACTTGTGAAAATAATAGTAAATTTGTATTGCAAAGTTCAATAAAGTATTACTTATATAAATTGTGGAGTATGATTTTCACATTCCTATCGATTTACAGTTTATTACAGCTATTTTTTCTGTAACATTTATAACTTCACATGCTCAATAAAGCACTGGCAGTTAAGCACTGTCGCATTTATATTTTTATTTGATTTTAAACGTTCAAACTGCCATAAATGCTCGTGCTCTTGTCAGATGACTGCACTTGCAGTTAAAATTTCATGGAGCATCCCTTATGTTGATTTGGAGTGCCAAGGATGGGGGTCCATCGGATGACCCTGTGACTACGCGATTTAGTTCCAGATTAGCCATTGAGTGGATCGATTGGCCAGCCGATTGCATCGTTGACCATAATCACCCGTTTGGCGAAGGCGATGCCATCTCGCGATGGAGCAACCAAGCCAAACCAACCAAGCAACTCTTGTCACCACTCAACGGTCGATTGATTGCACCACCATCGCCATCACGAAGGAAAAAGTAAACGAGCACCACTCTTTGTAGGCGCTGTAATTAGCTCAAACGCAATGCACTTTATGTAAGATGGCACATAAGTGTACTTAAATATATACCTTTCACGACATATATATATATATATATTTATTAAGTAGAACAATTGCGATACTTGGTATCAAAAGAGAAGAATTGAAAGTGTTTAAATTAAGTCTACTATGAAGGATTACATGCATTTTTTCAGCAATTTCTCAATATATTTTTAACCACTGCTTCTCACAGCTGTGCTCATCTTAACCCATTGACGTCCACAATGGCCATCATGTAATTAATTAGACACTGTTATCGAAAAAATGCCATAGAAAGCCTCATGATTGATGGGCTATATCGTTCGATATCAATCTCACTTGAGTTAACCATCAGCACTTGAGAGCCACCAGCCACATGTTCCAGTTTCTTCCATTCTTCTAAGCCTTCTCTGTTCTAACATTCAAATTGTGTGTAACCAAAGTGGTTTCTGCGGTTCGAAAGAGAGGGTTAAAACCGTCGTGTTCGTTGCATGTGCAAAGTCAAGGTTGTAGCCAACTTACTAACAACTCAAACGGCTCAATAGAAAGAAACACATACACGGCTAGAAAAAATTCAGTGGCTCAAAAGAAATATTATGGAATAATATGGAAAATGCCTAAGATTGTAGTATTCCGAACTTTCCCTTTTTCCCACTGCATTTGTACCCTTTCTGGCAATCTCAAGACTTTTCTCATTCCGCTGGCAATTGTTTATGGCTCGGCTCCGACTGGCACATAAAAGAAAAACAGAATCATCAAATTTGATTGAGCACTAGCTAGGTGGGGTACAGTGGGCATTCGCTTCGATGACCATGGTGTACTTCTAGATATATAGTAACTGACCCTGAATATATATTCTAATATTTAATATTTCTTATTTATTTTGCCTTTTTTGGGCATTTCGCCTGCTCATAGAAATGAATTATTAACTTGCTTATTTTTGGCAAGCTAAATTATTGATCAGCTGGCCTTTACAGCTATTATATGTGTTTTGCTTTTTGTGGCTAGCAAAATTATTGATTGAAGAACACAAGAGAGTTATGTTGCTTGTAGTTAACAAATGCGCTTACATTAAGACAGCTGAATAATTGATTTTGGAACTTAAGAGATTTCAAGAGTTTTTTTCTCATTTAAATACATAACAAATTGACTTTTAGTGCTGACATTAAGGCAACTGCATTATTGATTTTGAATAACTGGGAATCTCTTTGGCCGAATATACACTGTAATAGGCAGATTTATTGCCGACTCACCGGCGCCTTAGAAATTGGAGTGTTGGTTGTGTTTGCAACCTTCGATATATGCAAATTTCGCAGGAAAAAAGGGAAAATATTCAAGCGAAGGCAGGCTGACATTGTTATGGGAGCATTTCTGACAGTTTCATTTCCTCTTTTTTTTCTTTTTTTTCTTTTTTTGCTGTAGCTTCCTACAACAAAATTCATTTTCTGCGAAACGCAAATGTTATTCCTGGATAATCGCGTCATTAGAGGGCATTAAAACTGATTCGATTTTGCTGTGCGAGCAGAGGAAGACGAAGAAGCGCTGCTAACGAGGAAATGTAAATGTGTTCATTAGGGTGGACCATAGTTGCTTCTGCCTTGGGCATACGTGTCGGATACGTGATACAGTCAAATATATCACTCATACGCACTGGTGACAGAGCATTGTTGATAAGCAGTGCATACAACCCCTTAAATATTCAAATATATAGACAAACATCTGGCAAGTGTTATGCGGATCCACCCCGATTATGTTCCTGATTTAGAGTGCTACAAATTAAATGCTAATTACCTGTAAAGGGGCTGAGGCAGCCCAGCAGGCATAGGGCCAAAATCAGCTGGGCGAGATAGTCAGTTGGCAGCCACAGCGACGTCATTGGTGGCGGCCACGCCCCCAGTCGACTGGCCGCCTTTAGGCGTTGCAAGTACGATTGTTGCTGTTGCATTTGCTTTTGCTGCTGCATGTTTCGTGTTTCAGCTGTTGTTGCTGTTGTGCAGCCTTGTTGACGTCGCCATGTCGTTTGGGGCCCATTGATTGTTATTGCTTTGGTTGCTGCTGCTGCCGCTTCAGCTTCTGCTGCTGCTGTTTTGATTGGTGTTGCTGCTGTTGTTGCTGTTGCTGCTGCTGCTGCTGCTGCTGCTGCCTTTGTCATTGTCAGGCGTTGATTTTGAACTTGGCGGCGGCGACGGCTGTGGGAGCTGCACTTGCAGCAAATGTTGCTGTTGCAGTTGCCTGGCTTACTTCTTATGCTTGCTGTTGCAATTATCCTTTTCTGTACTGCTGCTTCTTCTTGGCCTGTCCTTGCACTTTGTGTGCGCGCGTGTGTGTGTGTGTGAGTGTTTCGGTGTGTGGGAAAAGGTGATATATTATTGGAAACTTAATCAATTTCATGTGGCTATACAGTGGCTTAAATGTAAGTTTTATATTATTTGAAAATGGTAAAAAAATATTCAAAATCAAAGTGTTTGAATGAAGGCAATTCCTTTTAGACTCATTTATTGATAGATCGAATATTTGGCTGCATTTATTATATTTATAATTGTGTGCCTCAGAGATTTTTGATTGAATTTAGTGGATTTTGTTCGTTAAATATATAAAATACCGTGCTCTAGTGTTTACATTATATCAGCAGACGGGTCTTCAAGTTTTGCCCACTGTTCTGTTGGCCAAAAAGTTTCTCTGCATTGTGTCGACAGACAGTTTTTGGCAGCAATTTCACCTCTGCCTCTTTGCGCGCGTGTGTGTGTGTGTTTTTGCGTTTTTTGGGGGTGGTTGGGCGGCGCATCAGCTGTTCGGCAGTTCCGTGTTTGGCAGCCGAATTGCTTGTTTACAAAGCTTCTTGGGGCTTCATTCTGGCATTTTCATTTTTTTACCACATATTTTGGCTCTTTGCGGCTGCCAAAAACAGAAAAGCGCACACAAACACACCCACATACACACAGCGTTTAATTCGAATCGTGTAATTTATTATTTGCATGTCCTGTGCGCCAAAAGAGAGCGACAAGTTCGAGTTTCACTTCACGCCGTTTTATGGATTTTCTTACAAACACACACTCATACACACACACACATACACACACACGCGTACCCGCATTGATTTTCCCTTTTCTATTTCCTTTTTTTAGGCTATTTTTGCTCTTTTCAAGGCTCTGCTACTTACATCTCACGTAAATTGTTTAACTTTGACACCAACAAAATTTCGCACGCAAGCACTAAAAATACTTGAAAAAAAAAAAATGAAGGGAAATGTGAAAACAAAACACAGCACGAATTTCCCAGCCAGCGAGCAGCAGTGGCAAGCAGCTAGCCTACACACCAAATCCCCCCCCTCGCCCCTTGCCACGATTTTCCTATTTTGCGAGTCCTTTTTACAACCGACTGTTTGCTGATTGCTTTTTGCCCACCGTCTTTTGTGTTGCCTTTTGTTGATTTTTGCTGCTGCCACTACTGCTGCTGCTGCTGCTGCAACTGCAAGTGTGACGAACCACTCTCTCACTCCCAGTCCGCTGTGCAATCCGGGCAAGATTCCGATTCCGATTCCGATTCGGATTGCGATTCCGATACCGATTCCGATTCCGGTTCTGATTCCGGCCAGAGCCACCGACTGCAGCGTGCGAGAGTCAAGAGCCAACTGACGGCGTCGTCGAGGCTGCGCCCCAACAAATGTTGCTGGCGTTGGGCAGCAGCAACATCGGCTCCGCTTTATAGCAACATCGACGTCTCCCAACAGCAACATTTCTTTGCAACACAACATGCTGCAAGCTTTTGTTCGATTCGAAGGGGTTCTTAGCTTTTGCAAAACGTTCTTAGTGTTCTTTCGAACCAGCCAACAGCTTTTTCGTTCTGAATTAAACATATAATTTGATTCCGGTTTCAAGGCGGGCTTGAGCTTTTGCAAAAGCTAAACAGCTTAGCTCAGAAACAGCACCAGTCATAACATTAGCTTTCAAAGAGAAATAATCCCGCCACGGATTACATTTAAATTATATAAAAATGTGAATCTAATGGCTTACTTATAAGTAATCATTCAAATACAATTTATACACTTGAAATAGATGAATTTGTTGTATAAATGAAATTATTTCAAGCGTTTAATTATAAATTATAACACTAAAAAGATTAATATTTTGAAAATATGTAGCCTCACTCAGCTCTTTGTCCCAATAAAAGCGTACAGAACATTTTTTAATAAGTAGTTTGGAAATGATTTTATTTCAATATATTTCATATTCATTCATTAGTTCATATTTTCTGTTTTATACTTTTACACAAAAATACTTGTGTGTGTGAGTGTGTCCGTGTGTTCGTGTTTGTCTCGTAGGTTCTTCTATTGGTATTGGTGTGTCCTTGAGTAGTCCTTTGGTATCGCGGTCTGTCTGTCTCTGTGTGTTTACTTTTTTCTGTATGTAGTTGTCTTGTATGCCATTAATCTGAGTTGGACATAACTAAGTGTTAAATACAAGTTGAGTTATCTCATTTAAATATTTGTTTACCATTTAAATGCATTTTCGGAAAAGTTTCATTGAATTTCTCGTTTCTTAGCTGATTTATTAGTTGTATACCCATGTTGACTTTTCTGTGTGGGTGACTCAGCGATATTTGATTCATTTATTTAGGGGGGTGCCAAGAGCTTTTTACATCTAAATGTTTTTAGGCTTGTATATAGGTGTGTATGTATATATATAATAACTATTACTTCACATCGAATTTAGCTCAGCACTTTGTTTTCCTCATGCTCTTTGGTTTGTTTCCATATATGTATGTTTGTCTGTCTATCTCTTGCATGAACTGTATAACTTTTGCCTTTGAATGGTGAGGGATATTTGTTTTAGTTCTTGAATTTGTTTAATTTACACTCAATTCTTGCTCTTCTGCTGAGATAATATTGCCCGATCCCTATTACTCGATCATCGTAAAGAATTCAACTACTTTTGGGATGTGTGTCTGCCGTATTTCGTATTTGTGTGAAGAAATATCCTTAAGGTATGGGGCTTGCTGGCGATCTGATCTCTGTTGTTACTTACAAATTATAACTATTTGTATGTATATATTTATGATTCTATTTGGTATGCGTGTATATATATGTGTATGTATATATCCATTTCTATTCATTGACATAAAATTTGAAAATATACTATATAACTTGTTGATGCCCCTGCAAATGATAGTTTTTGAGGATCTTTATGGGTTTTCGCTATCTAGCAAGGGTATCTCCAGTACTTCCGTTTTTTTTCTGGTTCTATTCACTTTTAAAAAGTCTTGCAACATGGGAGGTGAAAAAAAAACCGTTCCAGTACACTGAAGAGCAAGCGGCCAGGCTTATATGTATATATAATAGATCTTTCCTTAGTTCATATGTGTGTGGGCATTGAAAGAGCATCTAAACTTCGGCCTGCCGAAGAATGCTGTTCAAGGATCTCTCTTACTTTCTTCTTAAAATTTCGCTTAAAGATCTCGATTCGCTTGTTCTTGTATAGTAAAATTGTAGTCTTCGTATTTTTTGTGTGTGTTTTCTTGGAGTAAAGGCTTTGTCAGTTTTTCAGGAGGGTCACTAGTAATTACACATTTATATGTTGCATTTTTGTTTTGTAGCAGTAACGCTTTTTACCAAGTTTAGATGGCGGTCAAGGCTTTCAAGGGTTAAGCAGTTGGGTTCGGGTTATTACGGGTTATCTATCTGGTGCAGGGTGTGGTCCATTATCGGTGGTTGGATGCCTTGCCTGGACATTTGATTAGTCGACAGACAGTGTCAATGAGTTCTAAGGTCAAAATATTGCGAAATAATCAAGAAATTGTTTACAATCAAGCCAGAAAGTTGTTCGCATTTGAATCAGATGTACACTTGGTCACATCGTCGGAGTGAAAGGTCACACTGAGCTGATTGTAGGACCAACTTTGAAACGGTTTGATTTCTTCTTATTCTTTTGGAAGAAATTTTCTCATTGACAAAGCTGCGTTTGTGTGCGTGGATTTTAGGGCGTGTGATAGGCTTGTGTTCTTGTGGAAACCGTTTAGGAAGTTTATTTTTAGTTTTCTAGTTGTTTGTCGTCTCCGGCTCGAGTTGTAAGTCACGTAGAAAAGTATAAAGTAAGATGCATGCGGTTCCTTTTCCGTTTCCTCGCGTTTCTCTTGTTCCATTCCCACTGTTCCTAAATAGGTGCTCTTCTAATCCGCTCTTCGTTTTTAAGCTGATATTGTTGATCTCAATCTAGATCGGTAAGTCGACAGGTAGTTATGGTTTAGACCTACGAGATTGTTACATACGTTGAACTGCATACTAAGACTTCTGTATTTGTATTTGTATCTGTGTCCGTGTCGGTGTGTCTGCGTGTGTGTTATGTTTGTACATATACTGAATCGTTATCGTAGTCGATATCGCTACCGTAATCTTTTTGCACATACATTTATACATAAATATGTAGCTGCAGGGGTTTCGTTCGGAAATCAAGGGTTAAGTGTAAGGGTTTAGTCAAGTTGGTCCAAATTGCTCATATCCTTGTCTAAATATTTGATTAGGTCCGAACAAGCATTTGTTTTTTGGAACTTGTTCTATCTATCGCTATCGGATCTTATCCGATATATCTCTCCCATATATCATTTAACCAACTGGGAAGGGGGAAGCATTTAATTGACTGCCAAAAAGTACGCTAAATAGTTACGTGATTGCCGAAATACGATAGGAATGCCCCTGCAATGCTCTTTAGCGATTCGATCAGAGTTGTTTATATAAGTAGTGTAGCTGTCAATCGTTCAATTTTTGGCAAACGTATCGATAACAGAATTTTGATATCCTAATGTCATACACTCACAGGCAAATCAATTCTTTTGTTTTGTCGCATTATTTGTTGTGTACTTTTTGTATTATTTTGACAACATAGAAAACAATTTAATAAAATCTAATTCTTAATTTATTAATTGAGATGATTTCAAAATTGTAGTCGGACTTAAAAAAAAGACTTATAGGGAAAACATGATCCAAAGTAGTAAACATCTATTATATATTTGTTTTATATTAATGCGTATTCACCTATTGTCTTTACTTATTGAAATATTTTTTTGATGCAATTTAGCAAGTAAGTCAATCATTAAAAACTGTCAGCCATTTTTTTGTGGTTCTCATTTTTTAAATACTTTGAATTGACTTAAAAGATTTAGTTATTGATATCTGACGATCCATTGCAAGGACATTAATATTTTCGGCCTGTCAAATTTGTTCATCCATATTAGGTTTTGGCCAACATCTGGCTTGCTTTGCGATCTTTTTTGCCTGGGCTCTAAACTAGTTTAGTTATGCTTGAAATGGCTTACATTTGGTTTTTTTTGGTTTAGTTGCCATTTATTTTTTTGTTTTATGCATTTGTAAAACACCTAGAGTTCTTTTTTACGATTTTTGTAGTTGTAGTATCTTTAAGATAAATATTTATGTATGTATATATATATATTTGTATCTATATGTATAGTTGGTTTTGTTGGAAAGTTCTTTTGTTTTTTTTTTTTTCATATTTTTTTTTGTTGTTGATTTTGTTTAAATTCAAGTTTTAGTCTTTATGTTTTGTCATTCAAACAAGGGAAGTTGGTGGCATGAACAATATAAAACGCTGTGACCAATTAAGTGGAGTTTTCCGGCGCGGAGCACCCACTCACTCACACAGCTGTAATGCAGTACAGTAGTAGTTGTAGTATCATAAGGCAACAAATCAATTTGAAGTGTTAGCTAATTTCGAGTGGTTTGTTTAGGTAGAGTCTTACATCTAGGAGTCGAGTTAGCCGCCAAGGGATTTTACTTGTTTTCGATTTCCATTTAGCTAGTTGATGCTGGGTGCATGCCATGCAGTCCCTGCTCGGGCGCCATGTGTAGTATATATAGTGTCCTGCTCAGTCTTCGCAGGGCCACCAACAGAAAACTGTTTGAAGTGCGGGGACTGGAAGGTACATACACGAATACATTCGATAAACTTATAACTAGGCTGCTAGTCTCGAGTCTAACTACAGAAAACACACAACGAGCGGAGATCCACACGCAGAGAATTACTTAGCCGGGCATACACTGATGCGTTCTGGTTTACATATATATATATATATATATATGTATATATATATGCATGTTATATACATATATGTTTAGTACCTCATTACTTACGCACTACAACAAACGTACACAAAACTTAGAGAGAAAATGACACGTACACATCTAGGTACATACATATATGCTGCAGCTTGCAATTACAATGCACAATTAGTAAAGAGTATTAGCTGCGATTCACTAGACATCCAAATGTACACCGAATAAATATGCCTCTTAACACTTTCATCGAATTGAACGCTCAATAAGTGCTCACTTAATTACACACATTCAAAAAAAAAAAAAATACAACTCTTTTTAATTGTTTCAGTAAATATAGCTTTATCTGTATCCAAGGACCAGCTTGGTCTCGCCTCAGCATAGTGCATATTTTATTAAATCTGCTCTTTTTCTTTTTTTTTCTATATATCTCTGCGTTGCCATATCGTAATTGAATTCAAGTTTCGTCTTCGCCAATCAGAGCTCGCCCTGCAAAGTATGCAATCATTTTTGCATTGCTCTGCATTCGCCTGTGTGTGTGTGTGTGTGAGAGTGTGTTGAACTATATGTAACATAATTACATACAGCAATGTACATTGATTATAATTAACTTGGGTTTTTCATATTCTCTGCATTTTTCTGGGATATGTGAATGCATGCAGTTGGCCTCAATCGTGTTTCCATTATCGAATGCAAATTGATATTTGTTTTTTTTTGTCTGCTGGCCACCACCACCTCCCAAAGGATTCTCATTTTTAGAAACGTATTTAGCAGCTGAGAGTTGCTGCCGGAAAATCGTGCATAATCGAAAGAACGGCATCTCCCACAGTGCCTTCTAATTGAGTGCTGCCATCAGCGTCATCAGCAACACCAATGCCCCCGCAGCAGCAGCAGCAACAGCAGCAGCAGCAGCAGCAACAGCAACATCAACAGCTGCGGCTGCACAATCCAATCGTTTGGCCATGGACATTGCTCCTGCGGGCATCCCGCTGCAGCGACTTTCATCCCACGTGCAAAAATCGAACCAAACGAACAAAAAAAAAAATTGGGCAAAAAGCGGGCGAACAGCAACGAGCTAGAAGCAAATGGAATAAGTCGACTGGGACTGAATCTACATACATCGGATAAATCCAGCGACCATGCCTGTTGCATACATCGATGCAGCTGTATTCCCGTTCCATGCACTTCAATGGGCCAAATTTGTTTTGCGTAATTAGACGTGAATTTCGCATGGGAGCGAAACTGAAGGCCCCAACTTCCTTTTTTTTTTGGTGTCTGGAATCCTGGACGTTTTTCTGAGAGTTCACTGGCACGGAAAATTGATGCTGCCATGTAGCTATTAACAAGGAATTCCCAGCAAAAAACAGTATTCATCAGAATCAAAGAAGTTAACCAAGTTAGTTCTCTTTCATTGCCATGCTAACTTAGTAGTAAACTATTATCGGTGGCAATGTCGTTAATGCATTTAGCTCGCTTGATATGATCTTTCACGAACTACCAACGTTATGCAATGCTTTCAAATTTGTTTATGCAGCTCGTAGTTTTTCTACCCACACAACAGCAAATTAGTTCAATAATAATAGATGTATATATATTTGTGTGTGTGTGTATGCGCATGTACATAAATAAAAATACTTAAAAGGTAACAAGATAAAAATATAAAATAATATTTAATTAAAAAAAAAAAAAACAAAACAAGAGAGTAAAATCTGTGGAAACCTAATGTAATTTGCTAGGAGTTAAACGTAAACCTAAGCTACCAGGCAAAGTCGTCAATGGCTGTGAAAGCCAAGGAACCCCCAGCTGCTAAAATTGAGGGCAGGGGATGGGGCATTTGATTGCATCTTGAATGGGTGGTGATGGGTTGTGGCTTAAGCCTGGCCCACCTTTCCACCCACTTAGACATTTTCTGGTTCCGGTAATTTGCGTTCGCAGCAATGGCAGACGAGGGCGTTCAAACGCTGACCAATCGCCGACCACACGGTCATCGACATGGAGGACACCTCGCAGCTGGACGAGGCGTCCGGCTGCTGCTGATGCCGCTGCAGCTGGCGGTGCTCCTCGCGGCCCTCATCATCGTCCTCCTGCTCTTCCTCCTCCTCCTCCACCTCCTGTTGCTCAACGGCCCCGTCGTAGCGCTTGCTAATGGCTACCGCATCCTGCCTGGTGCTCCCCTGTTGTCAAATCTTTGGGCCCGCCTCTGATGATGAGCCGCTGGCCAGGCCCATTTCCACGCTCAGGCTGGGCGGCACTCGTTGGGCAGTGACCTCTAATCCGGTGGTCAAGCCAGCACCGCCACCCGCACTCTGAAGCGTATTGTTGCTGGGATGGCGACTGCTGTCGTTGGAGGAGTATCTCATCATGCCGGGCACATCCAGGCTGTAGGCGCGATGGCGCTGATGGGCATCATTTCCGGTGGTCATGGTGGTCAGAGCTCCGCCGCCTGCGCCTGCGGTTCCTCCTCTCGTCTCGCCTTTTACCGTGGATCCTGAGCTATTGGTGATGGTGGTGCAGCACATGCCCGGCTTTATGCCTCCTCCTGCTCCCAATCCGTCCTGATTTTCACCCAATCCATTGGCATTGTTGTTGGTCCGTCCCGAACTGGAATTGGAACCGGGACACGGACTACTACGTGTGCTGCCGAAGCGCTTGTTGCTCTTATCGAAGCTGAAGCTAAAGTAATCGGAGAACTGGCGCAGTCTCGATTTCCAGGAACTTCCAGAACCGGCCGATGGTCCTGGCATCCCAGGGCCACCCGATCCTCCAGGTACTCCGGAGCCGCCACGGCCACTGCTGGCGCTGCTCCGTGTGCTGCCGTTGCTGGGCAGGATTTGCTCGGTGACCACCAGGGTCGGCGATATGTTACCGTTCGATGATGTGGCCAGCTGCGGCATCGACGGTATGACCAATGGAATCTTCTTGTCCTCTCTGTCATTGCCATCGCCCTCACCCTCCGATTCCGCCTCGGTGCGGGCCAATAGCTCCTTCAGCTGACATCCGACCGGATGATTGGTATTCGCATTGGTGTCCTGCGGATTGCCAACAGCCACACCGCCGGCGCCAGTGGTCTCCGTGCTGCTCCGATTGTGCCGGCCGTAGAAAACATTGCTGTCCGAGATCACCTGCGGCAGTCCGTCCGAGAGGCGGCGATTGTTACCGGCACTACTATACTGATCCAGGCTGACCGCCCGATTGTTGCCAAAGTGACAGCGATTGCTGTGATAGCCGTGGATGTTGCCGTACGAGTTCCGGATCCGCTGGCCACCGCCACTGCTGCACAGTTCGCCGATCATCGAGGGACGCTTCTCGCGGGAGGACTTCCGTGAGGTCGAGTGCGAGGACTTGCTCCGGTTGCTGCTGCCCTCGGTGTCCACCTTGAACTTGGACGTCTTCTCGGCCACCTGCAAAAACCGAATGTAAACGGAAAAGTCTGATTAGTTTATATGCCGTGCACAAAACAAACTTTGACCCGTATTCTTTACTTCGTGTCAGTTTAAAGTAGCTTTTAATGGAATTTCGCAGCTTAAAACGATGAGAAAGTTGAGTCTTGTAATGAATGAACTTAAAAACAAAATGTAATACACTTTACATTAATTTCTCTTTACTTTTTAATGATTTTAATAGAAGCGTTTTTACACACATTAAAGCCTACAAATATTTAGCAAAATAAAAAAGTCTACTTTCTTTAAAAGGATATATTTATTTTTTTTTTTTTTTGCATTGGCATGAACACTAAGAACACAAACTGAATTCATTAAATATATTTCGGCAAAAATGAAATTTAATACCATTTGGATTTCGTTAAAATATTCACTTCAGGTTTACAGACATTTTTTGTGTTCCTACGCAGGAATTGAAGTTGGCCAGTCGAAAAGATATTAAAATATTTTAAATGATTTCGTTAGGTGGGTAATATATTAAATAAAGATTATTTGAAATTATTCGTAAGTATGTTAATAGAATTGTAGTTCAATTTTGTTCACAATAGTGCACATGTGAGAGAGTTCTGGCCCACTTACATCAACTTCGGTGGCCGTTTCCGAGTCACCGCTCTCGCTGCCCTCCGGCAAATCGTGGAGCTCCGCCGCCATTCCTCCGGGCTCATCCACGGACGTCCTCGAGGCGGACTTTTGCGATGGAATGCTGCGTCGCGACTTAACACTGATCCCCGATCCGGAGCGCGGCATTTGTGGCGATACGCTACCAGCGGCATTGCTGCCGCCTCCGCCGCATCCAGATCCCGTCCCACCGCCAGCACCACCGGCTCCTCCTCCTCCTCCGCCGCCGGAGCCCTGCGAATTGCCCTGTCCCTTGTCCAGGCTGAGCTTATCGCTGGCGCCGCCCGGAGTGCTGACCATCGCCGCATTGGAATCGATGGTGCCGCTGTTGCTATCGGAGGTTGCAGACGTATTGCTGTCCGCCACCGATTTGCGTGTTTTTGTCTGGGCATCGTTGAGGCGCCTGATTAGATAATGGATTATACGAAAATTAAACAATATGTTGTGCCACAAGTTCGCATTAGAAATGAGTAGTTACCTGTAGTACTCTAGGGCGATGCGCACGGGTATGATGATGAGCTCGGTTAGCTCCGGCACCAGTTCGCCTAGGGCCTCGAATAGTGGCAGGAGAACGAGTCCGATGAAGCGGACCTGCGAGCCCGGCTTGCTGACCTTGTCCGGATCCATGAACGGCGTCACCGGCAATCCCTCGGACTTCTCGGCGGCACTCTGGGCAAAGAACTCCTGGAGCAGGCGGTCCAGCCAGGGCTCGGCCACGTCCATGGGTCGCGCCTCGTTCGAAATGTCCGCCACCTTGATCAGGATCATGCAGAGCTGCGGAAGGATATATCCAAAGCTAAGGTAATACCTTCTCATCGTGAATATGGTGGCTGCGACTTACCAAATTGATGTGGGCACGGTTGCTATAGTCGAAGATGGGCGTTATCTCCATAAACTGCGTGAGGATTTCATTGTGACGGGCCATGTCCGTGGCCAAAATGCACCGGATGATGCCCTCGCGAATGTTACTGAAGAATTAAAGAAAATAGTAATAGTAGTTAGCATTTTATGTTCTTTTATTAAACCGATTATTGCTTACAAATTATTGTTAAAGTTCTGGGCAAAAAACAGATTATTTTATGCCAAATATTCTGAAAAATGGTTTTTGCATAAATTAAACAATTCCGATTGGAATTTTCATCATATCTTTGCTAAAATTTGCCATATAGATGAAAGAATAATTGTTTTGAGCAGATATTTATCAGTACTATCACTTTTTGAAGGATTTAGGAAAACTTATTTTTGGGTAAATTTTTGCATTTTTTGTAAGGGGTAACATCATCAAAATTTGCAAAAAATTTCAAAAATTTAAATTTCCCATGTTTGAACACAGTTTGATTGCAAATTTAATAACGAGCTCAACGAGCTATGATATTCTATGGTGAGACACTTACTTTTAAAGTTGTGGCCAAAAAACTGAATATTTTATTAGTGAAATTTTGAAATGTGTTTTTGCAAAAAATGAATATTTCCGATTGGAATTTTTATCATACAGTGGCTAAATATGGTCATAAAGCTAAAAGAATAACTGTTTTGAGCAGCTAATTACCAATGCTAACGATCCCTATCACTTTTTGAAGAATTTAGGACAATTTATTTTCAGTTCATTTTTTTGCATTTTTTGTAAGGGGTTACATCATCAAAATTTGCAAAAAATGGCTAAAAAATAAATTTCCCATGTTTGAACACAGTTTGATTGCAAATTTAATTACGAGCTCAACGAGCTATGATATTCTATGGTGAGACACTTACTTTTAAAGTTGTGGCCAAAAAACTGAATATTTTATTAGTAAAATTTTAAAAAAGTGTTTTTGCAAAAAAAAATATTTCCGATTGGAATTTTCATCATATCTTGGCTAAATATGGTCATAAAGCTAAGAGAATAACTGTTTTCAGCAGCTAATTACCAATGCTAACTATCCCTATCACTTTTTGCAGAATTTAGGAAAATTTATTTTCAGGTAATTTTTTCGCATTTTTTGTAAGGGGTTACATCATCAAAATTTGTAAAAAATGGCGAAAAAATAAATTTCCCATGTTTGAACACAGTTTGATTGCAAATTTAATTACGAGCTCAACGAGCTATGATATTCTATGGTGAGATACTTACTTTTAAAGTTGTGGCCAAAAAACTGAATATTTTATTAGTGAAATTTTAAAAAAGTGATTTTGCAAAAAAAAATATTTCCGATTGGAATTTTCATCATATCTTGGCTAAATATGGTCATAAAGCTAAGAGAATAACTGTTTTGAGCAGCTAATTACCAATGCTAACGATCCCTATCACTTTTTGAAGAATTTAGGAAAATTTATTTTCAGGTCATTTTTTCGCATTTTTTGTAAGGGGTTACATCATCAAAATTTGCAAAAAATGGCGAAAAAATAAATTTCCCATGTTTGAACACAGTTTGATTGCAAATTTAATTACGAGCTCAACGAGCTATGATATTCTATGGTGAGACACTTACTTTTAAAGTTGTGGCCAAAAAACTGAATATTTTATTAGTGAAATTTTAAAAAAGTGTTTTTGCAAAAAAAAATATTTCCGATTGGAATTTTCATCATATCTTGGCTAAATATGGTCATAAAGCTAAGAGAATAACTGTTTTGAGCAGCTAATTACCAATGCTAACGATCCCTATCACTTTTTGAAGAATTTAGGAAAATTTATTTTCAGGTCATTTTTTCGCATTTTTTGTAAGGGGTTACATCATCAAAATTTGCAAAAAATGGCGAAAAAATAAATTTCCCATGTTTGAACACAGTTTGATTGCAAATTTAATTACGAGCTCAACGAGCTATGATATTCTATGGTGAGACACTTACTTTTAAAGTTGTGGCCAAAAAACTGAATATTTTATTAGTAAAATTTTAAAAAAGTGTTTTTGCAAAAAAAAATATTTCCGATTGGAATTTTCATCATATCTTGGCTAAATATGGTCATAAAGCTAAGAGAATAACTGTTTTGAGCAGCTAATTACCAATGCTAACGATCCCTATCACTTTTTGAAGAATTTAGGAAAATTTATTTTCAGGTCATTTTTTCGCATTTTTTGTAAGGGGTTACATCATCAAAATTTGCAAAAAATGGCGAAAAAATAAATTTCCCATGTTTGAACACAGTTTGATTGCAAATTTAATAACGAGCTCAACGAGCTATGATATTCTATGGTGAGACACTTACTTTTAAAGTTGTGGCCAAAAAACTGAATATTTTATTAGTGAAATTTTGAAATGTGTTTTTGCAAAAAATGAATATTTCCGATTGGAATTTTTATCATATCTTGGCTAAATATGGTCATAAAGCTAAAAGAATAACTGTTTTGAGCAGATAATTACCAATGCTAACGATCCCTATCACTTTTTGAAGAATTTAGGAAAATTCATTTTTCCGTCATTTTTCGCATTTTTTGTAAGGGGTAACATCATCAAAATTTGCAAAAAATGGCGAAAAAATAGAAGTCCAATTTTTGGACACAGTTTGATTTGAAATTTAATTACGAACTCAACGAGGTATGGCATTCCACATTTGGATCAATATTTCGAATGTTCTGTTCAGGAAACTGAAAATTTTTTGATAGAAAACCTAAGAAAATTGATTTTTATGTTATTTATTATATCTCGGCTATATTTGTTCGTATTTATTGTTTTCACTTTTTCACGTCAGTTCATTTTCATTTTAGTTCAGAATTAAAATGAAAAGTGGTATTTAGTGAATGATACAAACTCACTTGGCATAAGTGCAATCTTAATGGAGCATTGCTCTCCGGAATCAAGTTGTAACAATTGCAAAAGTTTTTGCCTTTTGTTTTGGCTGAAAATTGGTTAAATTGGAAACTTAAACTTAAGGTGAAGCCGAGATTGCGCTTTCCATTGGCTTTTCCTAAACGTGGCTCTAGTGTGGTGGTCACCGGAAAATGTTTACGAGAAAACAAGGCCAATGAAGTGCTTTCGCCACGGAAAAACAGGAAAAACATAAAAACTGGAGTACAGAAATACGGAAAACAGGCCGAGGAGAGACTGACAAATGCAGCGCGCGTTAAATATCAAATTGCATTTCGTTTCATTTGAAATCGAGGCAGCCAAGACAAGAGTGTCGGGTGCAGCAGCTAAAGAAAAGGAAAAGCGAGTGAAAATTGAATTTTTCGTGTCAAGCTGCATTGGCTGCGCGTCAACTCCCAAACTCGTGGTGGAAAATTCAGCGCTTGCAACTGCCGCATTTAAACGGCAAATAGAGCAACGCATTTCATCCGCCGTCTGTCACGACTTTATTTATACAATAAACATACGTACATATATATTTTTATATATATTTTTTATTATTTTCCCATCGATGGCAACATCAGTCGGATTAACGCAACATTTTGCCGTGGGAATTACGCTGAAAGTTGAACGGAAAATTGCATCTCCATCAATAACTAAACAATTTCTGACAGTTTGATGGCTTCAGGTGGCCCCGCAACCCCCTCTAACCATTTCTGAAAGAATGGACTTTAAAAATGTTTAACCTTCACTATTACCAAGCTTGTTTTGTCACCTATTCAGTTTAACCACGAACTATCCACAGTTGCACAAGCAATTTTCCAGCTTAACAGACATTATTCACTCTGCTGCCTAATTGGTTTATATTAAAACCCAAAAAGAAGCTACTTATCCTTGATTCTAGGTACTACTGCAAAATTATTCCTTTCCTCGGTTTCGTTTTTGAGTTAACACAATGGGATAAAGAATCATCTTGAGGTCGCCCTTGTGGAAACAGTATACTTGGATTTTTCCTCTCATTTTACGATTGCAAATCCCGAATCGTCATCATTATTGCCAACAGAACATGGAGCATGCCCGGAATGCAATGCACCTTGTAATGTCTGTCACTTAATTAATAAACTTACGCATGAGTTTGTGCCACTCAAATCAGGATTTAATTAATGGCAATGCCAAATAGTCGGAGTATCGAAACGAAACGAATTGGAGTTGGAAACAGATATGCTTCAATTAAAGTGGCAAGTGCAGTGATTATTATCCATTGCCGGCATTATCCTGCCAAAGGAGCAGCGGGCAACTCCTTTCGCTTTCCGCTACGATGATGATGATGATGATGAATTGTGCCGCACAGAAAATGGAAAATGGGGAATGGAATTTGGCGAGAGGACTGCCAGATGAGCAAAGTTTTTGCGCCGACGAAAACCGGCAACTATTATGCGCTAATTATGACTAAATAATTGCATGAAATGCGCCTAGCGCCAACCAAAACTCAACTCGAAACTAATTTGCAAAGCGTCGAGTGCCGAATCTGCCGCCAGCAGATCCTTTTTCTCGTCTAACATACACTGGCAGAAAATGTAGGCATTGTTTAGAACAAAATTATGTATTTAGAAAAGAAGCGAACGCTTCTCTTTGCAATTAATAAATTATTAATTATTATTATCTAAAATCTCTCATTAGTAAACTAATGCACATTGATTTGAATTTAATTGGATTTTTTTCAGTGTTGCTCCTACTTTTCGCCTCCGCCTCCGCTTGCGTTTTCTTTGATGATTTATTTTTGGTTCAAGTGAAGCAGCTGGTTTCAAGTATACCGCCCGGCCCCGCCCTCTCATATCTTACGCCCACATTTAAGCTTGGCACATCCTTCATCAGTTTGTTTGTTGAATTTTAATTGAATTTTTATTTCTCGATTTTGTGCCACAAAACCGGCGTTGTGCGGTCAGAAGTTGATCCCCAAGCAAACGCAGCTTGGTGCAGATAGTTTACTTACTAAGCAGCAAATCGGGAAATCCCAATTAGGCGAAAAGGGGCGAAGGAGCAGATGAAATGCAAGAACCCATTTTCCAAGCCACCTGTCCCTCTGCAATTTCCAAATGCATTTTCTAGCCAAATTGCATTGGGCTTTTGGGACTAACTAAATGTTGCCTTAAACGAAAAGATAAGCCCGCCATCTCGATGAGTTTTGCAAGTAAGATGAAGTAAGTACTTTACAGGCACTCGTTTAGACTACATTTAAATCTTCTAAAAGGGTTAACGAATTGAATTTAAACTGTTGATAAAATATAAAAAAAGAAGCTTATTCTTTCTAAATCTCGTCATATATATTGCCTATCTAATACGAGCATTTTTCACTTTAAGTTAAGCGAAAACTTATGTTTTAGTTTGATTTAAATGGATTGACTGTTAATGAAGTACCTTTCGATTTTTAGCTCTACCTGTGACATTAATCGATTTTATTTAAGCTCCTGAATGTCACTCACTTACAATCGAACAGTAATCGATCGAAAAGCTAATCTGTCCATCTCCTTTTCTCTGTGCGCGCTTTTCCCTTTCATTCATTTCCGTGCAGTTTTATCTGCTTCTCAGGCAGCGTAAACTTGACTCTCAATATTATTAAAATCCCAATCGCAGCGGCCTTTGTTCCACAATCGAAACTCACAGAAAAAGTTTGAGTCTTAAGAATCCAAACTGTTAGTTTTTAAATCTAATGAATAATATAAAAAAATTTAAATTATTTATACTAATATGCCTATTAATAATCCATTAATCCCTCTTTTCATACCATATATATCCCATTTTGTAAATTTTTCTGTACATATTTCTCTCAGTGTACGCGTGCTTGTTTGTTGGGTAAGGGCAAATCATTGAAGGTGGCCGGCTAATTTGGTTTTGCATGGCAAAGTGCCTGAAATCGAGCGACATCGCGGGAGGAAGGGAGGGTGGTGGGTAGGGGGGTCGATGGAAGATGATTAATTGATTACGCGTGTGCTCCGGATTCAACGGTAAATGCTAGGCCCAGTGACTTTGGAGAATCGGGAGCGAATTCGGGCAGCATTATCTCCGGTTTCATCTTGATGATGATTTGGCCTTGTGACCAGCTGATTTACTACACACGATTTACGCTTTCATTGAGTGGAAATTCAAGTTGGCATTGGTTTTGGAACTCGTTTAATGGGTAACAGCCAAGCCATATAATTATTAATATTCATTGGAATTTTGTAGCATTAAATACGTATGTTTTCCAGCGAATTCTGTTTGGGGGAAAACCTTTCGATCGACCCTCGTTCCCGCTGACATCGGCGGACTCACGTTGAATGTCAGGCGGCGCGGTTATCGGTGGCTTATCAGCACCCCGGACTTGGGTACGGATTAGAACTTGGACTCGCGAGGGAGAGGAAGTCAGTAAACAAACGTCGCTGTAAGTGGAAGTTAGCTGCTGCAATGAAGCCATCACCACCACCATCATCGATCACCTGGCTGGGAGTGATCCTTGGCGTAATGCTGCTGAAGCTGGCGACAGCCCAGGATTGCCAGCAGCAATTGGAGAACGACATGGATGCGGAGGTGGAGCCGTGTCAGAATTTTCATCAGCATGCCTGCGGCAATTGGTATTCGAGCACTTCGCAGCGAATTCTCGGTGCCCACGATATGCGATCCAAGTGGGTGGCAAATATGAAGCTCCAGCTCATTCGGGCTCTAGAGGAATCCTCATCCACCGACAGCGCCAGTTCCAACACCTCTTCAACCGCCCAGTTGCGCACTTTATACAGGTGCTGCTTGTTGAGTGGCCAGTCGATTAGAACCTACACCGATGCCCTGTCACGAAGTGGTGCCAACTTCCCAGTGCTGGCCAACCATACCGGAGGATCCTTCGATTGGGTACTGGCCAATGCCGCCCTGCGTACGTACGGAGCTCAGGGTCTGTGGCGACTCTTGGTCAAGGACAACTGGCAGTCGGCGGAACAGAGGATCTTCTACATACTGCCACCCAAGTTCGATCTACTGGGCCGCGATGATGAACTGAACGAGTTCCTGTACCAGCGCTACTTGAAGATTTTGCTCTTGGAATTGGGCTTGCGGGTGCGTAGAGCTGCTCTGCTGGCCGAGAAATTGGTTGCATTCGAGAAGAGTCTGCAGAAGCTATTGCCCAACGATATGGAACAGACGTTGGTGCTGCGAAAGCCCCAGAGCCTGAAGGACTTAGAGTCGCAGCTGCCGGGACTGGAGCTGAAAAGATACTTCGAGACGATCCTAGAGGGTATCGATTGGGATTCAACGACGCTGTTACTGGTGGCGGACTTGGACTATCTACAGGGTCTGCAGCGATTGCTGGCGGAGCACACTTCGGATCCCATGGTCCTGTCCACTTGGCTGCTCCTTCAGTTACCCGCTTATTTCGAATTGCGACTACATGATGACGAAAAACTGGGCAGCCAGCGGGATCATTGCCTGGAACAGTTGAGGAAACTAATGCCCGGACAACTGGGTCGTCTGCAAATGCAATTGGTATTGGGCGAATCATATCAGGATGTCTATGACACCGCCATACAGCAGATAGCCGTGCTCTTTCGCGATCTGAAGCAGCAATTTGAGTTGGTACTGAATGAAACGGAGGTCTTCCACGAGGATTTGGTCACACGAAACTTGGCTCGTGATAAACTGAGGGCCATGCGATTGCTAACGCCACGTCTACAGGATCCCATCAGTGGTGGTGGTCCTGGCACGCCCCAACTGGGCGGCAATTGTGATGAGAACCTATTGCAGCTGTCACTTAGCCAAGCCAAATTGGAATACCGACAGGTATTCGGTGAGCCGGTGACCTCGGTGCCAGCGGATCCGCTGTCCGTGAATGCCTACTATCGCCTCAAGTTGAATCGGATTGAGTTGCCGCTCGGCCTGATGGCCACGCCCCTTATCCAGCAGCAGTGCTCCAAGGAGACGGACACGATGGCCAAACTAACCGCCGGATTGGGCTACATTCTGGCCCACGAAATGGTGCACGCCTTCGACTTGGATGGCCTTAATTACGATGCCTCCGGCCAGTTGGCCAATGGCCAGTGGTCGGCCAGGGCGATTATCCGTTTCGGGCTGAGAGCCGCTTGCTATTTGGGCGTACGGTACAGTAATGCCACGCTAACCGTCAACGAGAACATCGCGGATACCGAGGGCCTTCGCCTGGCCCTCGACACATATCGCCATCGGAGTGGAGCTACAAATTTGCGTACCTTCTTCGTGGCCTTTGCCCAGAATTGGTGTGGCACAGTGGCCAGTACGGCGGGCTTGAGCCAACATGCCGCCCACGCCGAGCGGGTCAATAATGTCCTGGGCAATATGCCGGAATTCGGGGACACGTTCCAGTGCAAGGCAACCAGCCACATGAATCCCGTCGACAAGTGCCACATTTGGTAATGGCATTTATGTTAAAACTAATGTTCTAAACTAATCACAGCAACTAATCGCAGAAATAAATTAGACTGTAGCCAGAAAGTAACTAGAAACAATAAAACATTTTCACTTTTTATAGGAATATAGAATTTTTACTATCTATGGTATGGTTTAGAAGATATTGGTAAAATTTTATGTTTAATGTTTAAACATTTTTCTAATATCAAAAGAAGAGGCTGGCTAACTTTAACTTTCTTACCAACTTCTATAGCCGCTGGTAAATTTAATAAATTTAATTATTTCTATCGTTATTTGTCTTATTTTTGGCATCATCGACTTTTCGGCCAACGTTTTACATTTACAAACAAGTGTTGCTATTTTTTTGTTGTGAAATTGCAGTTTGGCCACAATCAAAATCAAATAAAATGCAGCATGCGTAGCAGAGTTGGTTATTTTTTGTAAAATGCCACGCCTACAACACCTGCACCGCCCACTTGGAAGGTCATATAAATAAAGAATCAGCCCAACCATATGCAACAAAATGTAAGGTAAAAAAATATACCATAATTCAAAATACGGCGAATTTGGCCGGTGGTCAAATATTTGCCATTATTGCTTTGAAATAAATGAATGTTTATGAATGTAAATACAATTTACTTTTGCTGCTTAATTAACTTATTGCAGTGATGCAATTAAGTAGTGATCAATGCAGTTGTTTAATCAAATTAACTTAATTTTAATACCATGCCTGTCGGTATGCAAGTTTGGTAAATGATTTATTCGGAACTTGTTACTTTTCAGTTTCAAGCAAATATGATACTCGAATTGTAAGTAGCTTTCCACGGATTAAATTAAACTATTCCTTAGTCGTAGCATAAGCGTTGTGAAAACCTTTTTTAATTGGCCAAGTAACAATGGCTGTTCTATCGAAATTGTTGTGCTTTAAGCGTTTTTAAGTAATCCTTATTACCTCTAACTAACTATAATATTGTATTTCCCCAATAGGCGACTGTAGACCATGCCATTGTTGAATGGCATTTTCCAAACTCAAGTTACTTGTTACTCGAATTGCACAATTTCCAAGTTAATTCCCATCGGTCTGGCTTGTTATTACTGAGTCAAATGGAATAACAATATTTGCTTATTTAGTTGGATATTTCCAGGAACAATACCTAAATTTATGCACATGCCAACCAATTCTCTGGTAATAATCATGCCTACTAATCGCAACGACAACTGTCTACGTACGGTTGGCAAAGGCCACATCGATTCCCCAACCGCTTTTCACCCGCTTTCCCGCCCACTTTGCACCCGCTTTTCCGCCCACGCATTTTCCGCCCGCTTTAACCAACCACTCGCCTGATGATGGCTGGCATATTGTGTGCATTTGCCGACAAGTTTTGCCATCAAAAACTCCCAAAAGTATCCAATAGTTTATGCACACAAACTTGCCAAGGAAAATGGGGGAAAGTGGGCGGATAATGTGGGTGTGTGTGTGGGTGTGTGTGGCAGGGGGGCGGTTATGTTGTCAAGGGCGCGACTTTCCCTTGATTGCGTTTCTTGTTCATAATGATTCCTGTCATTGGTGATGATGATGATCAAGTTGATGTCCCAGCCTCGCGTTTTTCATTTTCATTTCGCAATACCCACTATCCTTATTGCTCGCGATTTTTCCCACACTTTCCATGCACATCGCCCACGCAAGTCAAAGTCGAGGAAAAGCATTTCGCCGGCTAATCCACTTAATTAGTGTTTGTGGAATATTTTCCAATATAAAATGCATGCAATGAATGCGGCGAAAAAAAAAGAATTACGCAGAATAAATGAAATTGCAAGAAAAACCATGGAGTGGGGTGCGAGCAGGAAAATGCGGCAAAAGCAGCGATGGGTAGTGAGTTTAAAATGCGAAAAGCCAGTTGTTGCGGGGGTCAGTTAAGCGCGGAAAATGCTTCGCTAAGCCATCAAATAGCTTTATTATATAAACGTATAATCTGCGGAAAGCAAACTTTGCGCTCTTCCTCGCCATTTTCATTAGTTAATCGAAACTGTTTAAGTTGTATTTTATAAAAGAAGCGATTGGAAAATACGTTAGCGTAGCTTAATTCAAATATTAATGTGGTACGAGGAAAGTCTTTAAAGTATAGAAACAATATCTTTTGTTAATTTCTTAAAATCTAAAAAGGCTTTAAAGTTGTTTCAAGATGTTCTTAACTGTGCTATTCACGTACACATAAATAAATTTCAACTGACAATTTAAGCAAACGAAACCGTCGGAGATTTATTTTAATTACTCGATAAATCGATTGCTCAATGGCAATTGTTCGTTCGATGGATTTTCAATTGCACTCGATTGGCGCGTTTTCTCGAATTAAGTTAAGTTATAAGCGAGCTGAACACTGGGATTATGTCGTGTACGGGCCAATTACAGCTTAATCTTCATTCCATTCCAGTCCGGCTGCATATTGTAAGCGGAAAACCGTGGAAAACTGTGGGAAACCCAGGGAAACCCAGGAAAAACCAATGAAAAACAACAATAGCAGCATGGACATTTGGTAGAAAACTTCGCTCTTCTTCTGTTGCAACTTTCTTTGCGTTTCGCGATTCTTATTTTTATACCCAGAGAATCAACTGCAATAGGGTATATAGATTTTTCAAAGTTAAAAAAGCAGTTTCCGAAAAATAATATAACTAATAAAATGCAAAATTGGCTGTGTATTTAGCCAAACCAAATCTCACCTATAACTAAAAACTACCTTTTTTTTTGTTGCCCTAGTTAAGAAATAATAAGCAAGGGGTATTATTCGTTCAGCATTTTTGCTTGCGCCACAGAATTGCTCAGTTTTTCGCTCCTTAAATATTAAATCAATGGATTTCGCAGTCGTGCCTTGGCATGGATTTCAGGTTGGGTCAGGACAATGGGTGGGCGATGGAGGTCAAGTGGGGTGGCGCTGGGCGTTGGGCGATTGAAGATGGGAGGTGGATGGGCGGTGGGCGGTGGGCGGTAGGTGATTGGATGCAGTGCAGCTGGTAGCTGTTAATTACCACGGCAATGGGGCGAGCGTTTAATGCAATGCCATTCGGTACGTGCCGCGCATAAAGTGGATGCTCGGCAATTAATTGACCCAAAGCCACCGAGCCGAATCCCCGGCAAATAGGACCTTAAATCGAGCTGAAACTCACTTGAAGGTGTCGCGGCTAAAGTTCTTGAATATATTGCATTCGGGATGCTCCAGCAGGCGGAACGCTATCGAACAATGGTGGTTCTCCAGCGGTGAGATGTCATTGTATCTGCAAATGATATCGCAATGTCAATGAGATATATATGTATATGCATACAGTGTGTATATATTTGCAAATCCGACGCGGATTTACGCACCTGAGAGCCAGCTCGGTGCGGGCATTGATCTGGTAGATATTATTGTAGCCAGGATGGTCGAGGTCGTGGCAAATGCAGGACACCAACAGGATCAGACACTCCAGGTCGCCCAGGCGACTCAGCAAATTCGCCTGGCGCGTTATGGCATACATCTGAAAAACATAATTGAATTAAATGGTAATAGTATAAATATGATTTAATGCATCTCTTATCTTTGCATTCACTTTGATTCGTGAAGTTAGAAGTAAACGTAAAGCTATTTAATTGTTTTACAACCCCAACTTTTTGTGGCCACTAAAAAGTTGCATTCTTACTTAATAGCCTCATTATTTCCCTCCGTCAGGCTAATTATACAGCTTTCGGTTTTCCCCCTTGGATTTGTGAGCAGTATCCCGTTTTCTATCCCTCGGAAGGATGCACCGCATCATCTGGCCCTCGAGCATCATCGATCTAACCATTTATCTTGATGCGGGCAATTAGTCTTGGCAATTTAACATTTAAACTTATCCGTTCGAGGTTAGACAGGTAAGGCGGCTTAAAGCTGCCCTGCATTTCCCCCCTTTTTCCACCTATTTAATCCGATCCACCGTCTATAACCTTTATCGCTTGGTCCTGTCGCACCTCGAACTCTTTCGCCCACCGCCTTGTGCCAACTTAATTTGTCTGCTGCGAAGCCCTTGCAATTACTAGTGGCAGGATCTACCCCAACTGGAGGACCCATTCTCTTGCCACACTCAACTCCCTTTGAATACCCTGTATGCTTGTAAAGCGGAAAGGCGTATTGTATATGCGAAAGACTTTAAAAAGCTGTATTCGCAAGGGAGTTACAAACACCTACTACTGAAATGGGATGTGCAAGTGTGCAACAATATCATTTGCTTATCGAAGACAGATGCATTGCGATTTTCTTTACTTATATAGATAATATACTTATCGATAGATATTATACTTATAGATACTATACTTATAGATATTATACTTATAGATACTATACTTATAGATATTATACTTATAGAAACTATACTATAGATACTATACTTATAGATACTTTTTGAACAGATAATAGTTCGTTTATCATTGTATAACATCTAATACTTTTCTTCTGATTGATAGGGTAACTCGCAGTCGCAACCCTGCATTCTGGAGCTGCCTGTCCTTTTGGAGCTGCAAACTCGTTGCCTGCAAATGAAGATGACTGGGCGACGGGCGACGCAGACCCTCAAGGAATTTCAACAGCGTTCAATTGAAGCTCTTCGAAATGCGAAAGCAGCGCAAACTTTAATCAGCTCTTTGCACTAAAGTTGCCAAAGGGGGTGCTGCCCCATCCGATGATGGGGTTGGGTGGCCAAAGAGGTGAGACTTTGGGGTCTCTGGTCGTAAAAGTTGTTGCACAACTTTCGCCGCCATTGCGTTTACTTTGGCATTAAGTGCGAGTGAAAGGGGCCGGGGAACCAAATTGAGAAAGAGCGAGGGCTATGCGATATACATATATATATATATATATATGCATATATATATATAGAGTCTATATGTATGGACGGATATGGTGTGAAAAGAAAATCTCTCTGGGAGACAAAACGTGGGCGCAGGGGGTGCTATAAATTTATGCAAATGCAAATGCTGTTTGCGTTTCGAATTTCGCAAGTTTATCTAAATTCATTGTCAACAAACAGACGCACACAACTAACAACCCACTCAAACCGCCCTGCCTGCAACACAACCCGCCCCACCCCCCCGATAGCCGCCCACTCTCAAGGGTGATGCATTTTCTGCTTGTTGGCAAACTTTTCAGCGGACAAAAATACACCAAGGAAATCAACTGCAGCGTCAGATGAAAAGTGCAGCCAATGGAAATTAGTCAAAGTGTTCGGTCACGCCCCCAACCTGCCCCCCGCCCCCGCGGGAAAATGGGGGCAGCGAAAAAGAAAACAAGGAAAAATAAAGGAGGACAAGCCGCCAGTCGCTTTTCGGCGGCTTCGGTTCAATAATTTAAATTTACGCTCTTGCCGCTGCCTTAATGCTCAGTTTTTGTTCGCCTGTTTGCAGTTGGGGCGAAAGCCGCTTAACGGCTTGACTGTCATGTCCTGCAAACGGCTTTTAGGTCCTCGCACGCACACACACACACGCCAAATCACACACACACACCAGCACATGCCCCTAACAAGCACTTATGTACAGCAGCGGCAAGTACTAAAACTCAACAATTACCCTAAAAACCAATCGAACCAAAGCCTAGTGAAAACTTCAAATGAAAATCCAGATTTTGGCTTTTGATATTTACAATAAATTTAGATAGTTTTTATGAAGACATATCAACATATTAACTGAAGTTCGCAATTATATGGCAAGTGTATAGATAAGCATATTGATATTGATATTATTCGTTATTGTTGGTCAGGGCAGTGCTATTTTTGCGACCGCAGCTGTGCTGCTGGCCAAAACCCGCCTATGCAAATGGGCGTCCCCATTGAATTGTAAAATACGCAACAGCGCAATATGGATCGTTGGAAAGCTATAAAAATGGATAGGGTGTTGGGCAACGGAAAGGGTATAAACGCTGACCCGTAGTTCGAAATTCAAACATTCTGCAATCGATTCATATATTTAAAAAGGATTTTTGCCAAAGCTGAAAATGCCAAAGGCTTTTGCATTCCCACACACACACTTACAATTATTAGTCGCAGCTTTTCGATTTAAATCCCAAATGGGGAAAAAAACTCAAATTTTTTGTAAAAACCAATAAAGGTTTATGATTTTAATAGGATTCGATGACCACAAAAGAAATTATTCACTCTGCTGGTTTTATTACGAAAAATTACGATTTCGTCACAAAAGCTTTTATGAACATGCTAAAAATATGCAAATATTTAGAAATCAAAAATAAAATGTAACAACAAACTTAATTACGCCCAAAAGGATAATTCGTCCTCATCAATTGGCTAGCTTTTCGTGGACTGCGGCTATTTCCTTGCAAGTGTCCTTCGGCCGGTGCAATACCGTTACGCGGCCAGGACAATCATAAAAATCATAGAAATAGTGCACACAGGTGGGGCGCAGGTGAGTTGGCCACCGATGACGAGGACGATGACAATGGGCGCCCCCATGTTTGTTGTTTGTGTTTGTTTGCGTGGCCATGGTTTTGTTTTTTTGTTTTTTCATATTTCTGTGTTGCTTTTTTGTTTTTGTCTGGCACATAATGCGGTTTATGGCAAACATATTTAACATCAACAACGGCAGAAAAATAAAAATGCGATTGTCATAGTTGCGCTTGTGGCAGCAATTTTGCAATGGGGCAACCGTGCGTATACTTGATGCCTCGACTATCTGACTTTCTGTCGTCCTTTTGTCCTCGTTTTCTCCCCATATTGTTGACTTCAACTTGCAGTCTACCGTTGCTGCCACGCCCACTCCCCCCCCTTTACCTGCCCGCCCTTTACCTGTTAGTCTTTGTTGCCTGGAAAAATAATTTATTAAAGTTTTCGTTTCGCTTTTCAGGTTGTTGTGTTTTTTTGTGTGCGCTATATATGTATGTATGTGTCTTTGTCTTAGTTCCTTCAAAAGTTACTGCTACAGTGGAGATCGACTAAGTGCGACGCTTAATGGCAAAGTTTGCCATTGAAATAAGCTTGCAGTGACAATGCATCTTAATTCATTTCAGCTTCTATTTTTGTAACACAAGAAGTGAAATGAGACACTTAAAAAAAGGCAAATAGAGCTGCATTATAATGATGATAGAGTAGCGAATATGCTATATCCTATACTAGAATCGAAAAAAGATGGATTTGAAATACTAAACTACCATGCTGATATATTATTCGGCTTATGTAATGCATATCCTTGTGGGTTATGCTTATACTGGTAATAGGGTATGTATTTCTGGGAAAGTAAAATGAAAGGAGCTCGCTGCAAGAGATGCAACAACACCCGGCAACTTTCATTTGCCAAAAATGTAGGTTACAAAAAATATGTTCCGCTGGCACTTGAGCAGCCAAGTGGGTCGCTGTTCTAAGTGCTCAGTTGGGTTTTCTTTTGTTTTTTGTTGGGGTGGAAATGGGTGGTTTACACCCAATACTGGGTGAGTGACCAGTCACTCGGTCTTGCCTTTTCCACTCGCCTCCTCTCGCCTTGCCACACGGGCTTTTCCTTTTAAAAGAGAAACAAATTCTTCGTATCTTTCGTATCTTGGGCGTATCTTGGCAGCTAAAAATAGGTCCTGCTCTAAGCCACATTTCGCACTCGGATACATTTACACGTACATTGTCTGTGTGTGTGTCGTGTGTGTTTGTTTCAGTGTGTGTACGTGTGTGTGCGAGCGTTTTGGGTGGATTGCCCTTTGGCGCTTTGGTTTATTTTTGCATTGCATACAACGGGCGCCGCTCATTGTTGGCACCCACACAACGACAGAGCCACACGCACACAGACACCGGATACAGTCAGAGATACAGATATAGAAATACTTATGTGCGCCTTATAAAAATTCCCACATTATATCGATTGCAAGCTTTGTCTGTCCAACCAGACAACTATATGGAAATGTACATGCATTTATTATTATTATTCGGTGTGGAAAATATCTGCATCTATTATTTCACTACCAGCTACGCTCAAGTATTTTATTAATAATTTGCGACACGAATCGGCTCGGGGTGTTGAGAAATATTATATATTAGAACACAACTTGTATTGAGCGTGGAAAGGCCTAATGGCCTATCCGATTTCACTTCAAAGAATGTATACTATATATACAGATATATACAAGCACATATGGTTGCTTATAATCAGTAAAAACTAAAATTAGAACATAACAAGTAAGATCTTATGCTTTGTAAATTATTAAATGTGAAAGATATCTAGACCGGATATTAATTCATATTTAATATTATGCAATTTAAATTATTTTCGCATTCACACTGGCTGAGTAAGGGGTATCCGATAGTCGGCGAACTCGACTATAGCATGCTCTTTTGTTTTAGATTAAATTGTTAGCTCACCATCTGGGCAACGCAGAAGCAGTGCCGAAAGTTGTGGAAGGGCACCTCGTTGTAGTGCTTGTAGACCTCATAGAGCCACTCGCGCAGCGTGTCCACCGGAATGCTGAACTTCTCGATGAATCCCAGCTCGACGAACATGGTCTGCATGAGATGGATGACATCGGCATCGCTCCACTCGTAGGAATCGAAGGCCGGCAGGCGCAGGGCGGCCCTCACCTCCTCCGAGAAGGTCGTATCACAAATTTCCAGGAAGCGGCGCTTCACCTCCTGATGCTTTGGTAGACTGCTTTTACGATGCGGCGGGCCCAGCGGTCGTTTGGAGAGACCTGCGATTGAACGATTACTGATATCAGCGGGAATTTTCATTTTCTAAATGATCTTATAACGAAAAGTGACTCAGCTTAGTGAGATTAGCACGAAAATGCTAGCTGAAATGTCAAAAAGTTTGTGATGTGTGGAAATTTATACGATAGGTGAGCCCCGTTCACACCATGTGTTATTTAACGATAGTGCTTCTATGGATTTTATGTGTCATCTTTATGTTCCTGCCACCCGCACCATGATTTTTTTCCCTCAGACAGACTTGGATACCTGTCGACCTGCTCGATGCTTCAATAAATAAATCAGGCAGTCGAAACAGGAAATACAGTCTAACGAATCGAGCCATGGCAATTTGGATTATTGCAAATAAAGCGGTGGAGCAGGAGCAGGAGCAGGAGCAGCCAGAATCCAAGTCCAGATCCAAATCCAAATCAAAATCCACTTGCCGGACTCGAATATGAACGGAAATACATTGGCCTGGTCTAAACCGGTGGCACAGCTTCCTTTTCTCCCTTTTTTTTCTCCTCTTTCTGAGGCTGGGCAGTCTTCTTTTTTTCCCCCTCGTATTTTTTTTTTTCGTTTTTTGTTTTTATTTCAACGCCATAGGCGGGAAATTAAATTTTCAATCGGTGGCACGCTTCAATGGCTGAAAATGAAGCACCGACCGAGCTGTGGACCTGTGCCAGATAGTTCGCCTCCATCAGGCGGAAGCTGCCACGCCCCCACCATCCTTTGCAGCCAACGGCCTCCGGCCAGGTGCGATCCCGGAAAAGTTGAAATGCTTTGCCTCAATTTAGCTTGCAAATGAATCAAAACATTTTATGATTGCGGCCCACCCTCGAGAGGGAAATGAACTAGCCTTCATGTTTTCGGCGCCTAATGAAGTTCGGCCAGCAATCCTTTTTTGTGCTTTTCTTTTTCTCCCAATGGAGGCCACAACTAGGCTAGTGGTTGTATCGAAATTGTGGCAAAGTACCTGTATACATATTAATGAGTCCATTCACAATTACCCTAATATTTATATTTAAAGCCAAAGGCATCTACATGCACATGAAATCCGCTTTAAGCTTTTTTGGGCTTGTCTAACGTACAATTTGAATTTATTGGGAATTTGGCATGGCGTTCCAGAGTGATTTCGGAATTGCTTCCCTTCCATCGGACGACAAAGGAGAGTCCCCATCAAAGGACATTCCTGGCCGGCCCCTTTCATTTGTCGCATTTCCAATTGCGAGGGCCAGTCCAGGTCCATCATGGACCAGGGTTTATACACATAGATCGCTTTTTTGGGACAAGGGACCTCAACTTCCTGCCTACTTTCGAGCGACTTTTCCAGTGAAGGGCGAGCGAAATGCGGGGGCATGAGGGCCAGAATTTGCAAAGATCTCATTGTAATGAGAGCTGACTTTTCCGACAGTTTTCCTACCGTTTCGGGAGCCGGAGGTTTTTCCTCTATTCGTTTTCACCCACATCACAAGCGGTGCCACTTTTCGAAATTTGATTAAAACGGTTCCCTTTGAAGTGCAACCCCCTCCACTCACACACAGATACTACGTCTCTCGCACACACACACACAGAATCACATAGAGACGGCAGGGCACAAAGTAGTGGCTGTGCCACGCCCCCGCCGCTGAAGACCGCCCACATGTGCTGCAAGCCAAACACTTTGCGGGCAACGGTTATAATTAATTTACTGCCACTTACAATTTTTAATTAAGCCGCCGTCGCGTTTCTGATATGCTGTGTGTATGGACCAAGGACACTGCGAGAAAAGAGGGTATAACAAATCCCTCCAAAATTCTATAAATATTATTAATATAGGTGAAAATACTTTATAGTTGCAGATAGTATTTTTGGATTTAGCATTGAGAGTAGTTAAAAAAGTAATCAGACCATTTATTTTTGCAGTACCCTTTTTGTTTGTCCGCCTTTCTATTTGCACACGCTTATTGCCCGCCCCCATAAAAAGAGAAAGTGGAAGAAAGTGGCTAGTGGAAAGAAAGGGGGGGTGGTGGTGTTGAATCTGCGAAGGGGTAATGAAAGGTTGCTTCGTTATTAACTGACAGATTGATTTACAATGAGGCTGGGGGTCAGGGTAATAGATGGATAGTGAAACTCCGTCTGCAGACGATAATTACACACGATGAGCGGTGATTCGGGCGGAAAATTCAGCTGGGGAAAATGCTGCTGACGGGGATGAGCAATGGGCGATAAAAACAAAAGCCAAAAACCTAAAAACATGACTGATTGTGAGCGAGTGTAATGGGAGATTTGACTGGTAATTTAATCGGCTAATTGGCGCTTCTGCTCGGCAGCTAATTGCGAACTTTCAAGGACTCATAAACAGCTGATACGTAAAAGGACGATGGGAGAAAAGAGATAACGAAACGCATATGTGATAAGATTAAAGTATATTTATAGTCAGCATAGATGCTGCGATAACAAAGAATAAATTTATCGATTAAATTTAATATTTGTTGTCTGATTGCATGGGAAAATGACAAATATGGCTGGCAATTTTTGTATTCAAACGTTTATTTATGAAAATCTCCTGCTGGCTCAGAAGCAAAAACGAAATAAAGCACTCCCCGTTCTGTTTGTGCAGGATGTGAAATTAAATTAAAAAAATTTTTCTTTCCATATCCGGCACACTTTGCGCACAACCATTCGGCATTCGGCATTCGCAAGGGCAGGTGACAGGTTGATCGATGAGTTCTGCCAGAGACTTATACCCAAATCCTTGGTGCCGGAAAAGGAGCGTCTTTCAATGCAACTTTGATGCATCGGAGGAATATGCAAGTGTGCATGAATTTGGAAATGTCACTGGGCTTTCCCTCTTATTTCCTCGCATATTTCCTTTCGCATTTTCCGGCAGTGCGACAGAGTGTCGCAGATGCAAATATATAAGCTGTCAATTATATTTCCCACGCTCGCAATGGCACTCGTAAAATCAATGATTGATGGCCATGTGACAATCAGACAAAGAGTAATGCATATTGATAGTTCTGGCCAATTTGCAATTGATTAGCAATCAAAGTAATTGTGGCAAGTGCAAGGCAAATTGCAGCAAATTCTGTGTGGCAAGAAACTCTCCTGTGTTTGCTTGTTTTTTCTTCTGCTCTTGCAACAGTTTCGTTTGCCAATTTGCTGGCAGGACACACACCGCACAGCACGGAGGACGACTATTTGATAAATGAACTCGATATTTTGTGCCGGGCCGAGTCGGGCAATAAAATTTGCTGCCAAATATTGCAATTGTTGCAGTGGCTGGGTGGCGCTGCTCGTCCTTTGGTCCTTGCCTGTTCTCACATTGCGCATACGCCATGTGGCAGCTGCACTCAATTTCGTTGGGGACCGGACCTACCTACCTCTTGATGGCCATTTATCAGACTGACGCTCCACTTGCCACCCACTTTTGCCCACAAAAAAAAACACAGCAGTTTGGTCAAGTGACGCACATTCTACTGGCCTGGGCCCATAATTCAATTGTTTTTACTTGGCTGCGGCCTTCGATCGGCTCAGTTTCTCATCGGCGGCGGAGTTCAGCATTCAGTATTCAGCATTTCTCACCCCTTCATCGCCAGCCAGCCAATTGGCAATTGATTTTCATGGCGAACGTTAAGCGAAGCGACAGTTTGAATTATGCTTTGCTGCATAATCGATGCCACATCTGACAGTCGAGCGATGCTGAGTGGCCCAAAAATAACAAAACTGTCATCGGGAAAATGCCGGGAAAACGGGTTGCAAGCTAAGGAAATGTCCAGGTGAAAATGCATCGCATGAATTCATAATGAACAATGGACGTTACGTATTTCCGTGAACCTAATAAATATTCAATTTGAAGCGAATGGAATTAGATGGCAGGCGGCAAGCAATGTGCATATGATTGAATATGATTCTTGTGTGGCCAAATTTAAGCTAGTTCGTTTCGCTTTGAAGTCACTCATTCATGCACGAAATGTGCTTCATATTTAATGTGCTGGCTTGGCTATTGCAATTTATCATAGATTGGCCACATTTTTACGTAACAATGCTTTAGTGTTCTTTTTTTCATAAACTACGTAATATGTTAAACAATTTCCACTTCAATGCATTTCAGAATGCTCAACAAGCACACACTTCTAAATGATTCACACCTAAGATAGTTGTGATGCCAGTTAACTTGCTAGCAAATTCCAAAATGTCAAGGGCTAAATTCAATTGGCAAAACAAACCGAGCATATTGTAAATCAATGCCCCCGACTTTCACTTTCACCGTCTGCCATTAATTATGTAACTATGTGAGGGGGTTAATTTCACGCCTGGCAGTAGGCAATAAAATATGAGTACTGCTCACCATTCTTGATAGAATATTAAAAGTGAAAAAAAGGGCAGAAAAAAAGGCACAAATGCGGCTGTTGATTATGGCCGCATTATGTGTACAAGCTGTCGTATCAAATGTTCCTTTTTTTCCCTCAGTTCATGTTTTTTTTCTGTTTTTTTTTTGTCCTTAGGTTCTCCTAGTGTCCTTTGTCCGATGTCCCTGGTCCTTTGGCCCCTTTTTGTCGCCGCGCTGCTTAGCCTAATGACCCCCGCTGCGTTGTCTAATTAATTAATGGATTGTAATTAATTATTTAACACAATGCTCCCGGAGTCGTGCCGTACGTGTTCTGCAAGTCCCATTTTTATGGGAAGTCCTTCTATCAGGACGCCCATTCAATATGCATGTTAAACGCACAACAAATGACAAATTTTGCCCACAATGCGACACGTCAACGATCCATGGAGCACAAAATGTGTGGGCGGTGTTTTCGAGAAAGGAGGAGGCGGGGCAATGTCAAGAAACAGATTAGGAGGATGTAAATAAAGAGTGGGAGATTAATGAGTAGAGTGTCGCCCTTTTCCCCTGGTAGCTTCTATACACATTTATTCGCAGATATATACACAGATATATATACTCCCTGGAATTACTAAGCGCGAAATAATTAACTGAAAAGGAGCAACCAGCAGTGAATTACACTTTTCCACTTCGCTATCTGTAATCGCCGAGCATTAATGATTGCTCCTTTTTCAATTACTTATTTTGTCGCCCATTTCTTGTATGTAACTCAACATTGAAAAAATAAATAAAATAAATAAGTTGAGAATCTACGAGCATAGTTAATTATTTTCAAGCGCCTTTGAACTTTGCTCCCCTTTGTAAAACACATTAATTACTTAGTATGCATTGTTTTGATTCAATCGATTTAATATAAACATTTGTTTATATTATTGCTATTTTTAACTATCGAATGGAGAGAATGTCCATCTGATTGGCGCCTATGCACGTATTGATTTTCCACTAATGGTGATCAATATGTTTGCTTTTCCTGCCGGCAAACACTTGAATACGTATGGGAAATAAATCAGAGCGCACGCATGATACATGAGTGGGATATACACTCGCATAACTGTGGCTTAAAGGCCATGTTGCTCGCTTATGGCCGAAGACAAGTTTCAATTAGGGGCTCTCACTGAAACACACACACACACATGAGAAAATGGGAGACTGTGGGAAATTGGGAGGGAAAACCATGAAATTGGCAATCGTAGTTGGCTGCTGATTCGTTTCCTTTTTACCCTCGTTTCAGACGTGCATATTTCCCACTCCTCCTCCTCCTTCTCCTTCATCATCACCAGCTGCTGTTTGTCCATCAATTTGGATCACCTGTCTTACGGGTGTGCATGTATGCACATTTGAGAGTGCCGTATGTGTGTGTGTGTGTGCGTTGCCCGAAATTCAATGCAATTGAGATGTTTTTTCTGCTCTGCTCAACCTGATTTTGTCAAAGTTTTGGTATTTATTTCCACCATTTGCACTAATTATTTGTATATAATTTATTAATTTTAGTGCACAAAATTGAGTTTCATTTGTAAGTACTTTAAACATATTGCTTTCTTTTGCATTCCACAAATTTGCTTAACTACTTGTATCGTTTAATTTTGTTGGTCTTCATTAGAGTAGGGTATTTAATGATTCGACTACTTGCCAACACTCCCATCCGCCGGCTATTCGAACCACAAACGGTTTTAATGGTCCAACCGCAGCCGAAATGGGTTTGCAGGCAGCAGCGAATTGGCAATGGATTGTCGCATGCAACGTGTCGTATGCGTAATGCGCCTCGCAATTCCACGCAACACGCAACGAAAATGCAACTGCAAATAGAGCGGACTACTCATGGCGCAATCATAACTGCTAATGCAGGGCGATAGCAACCAGGGGGAGTGTGATTAGAGCAGGGTGGTGGGGGGTCTATAAATAAATACCACAAATATACTACACAGCCACCAAAATGGTTGGGCCAAATGTGGCCTATAAATAGCCAAACGGCTAAGGGTTTTATGCAGACCAATGCCATTTCGAAACCAAACTCTCCACTTTGTTCATAATTACCATGACAATGATGATGATGAATGATGACGATAACGATGACGATGACGATGACGATGACGATGATAATGATGATGATGATGACAATTACAACCGTGATGATGGCGAATCATCGGATTGAACGACATTAGCTTGGCCAACAAACAAATAAACAACAAATTGACCAAGCCGGCAGCACCAACATCAGATATTAATTACACGTCAACGGAGGTCAATTAAAAATTTGTGGCCGATTAAATGGGTGACACGGGGCGAGTTCACGACATGGCATGGCTATACATACGTATGGGTATTTGTATAAGTATATGGGTATATGTATATGCAAGGACGAAGCAGGGGAGGACAGGACGAGATGCCTGGTTGAAAGGTCGACGGGCCATGGGGAGCATTGTAGGCGATTTATCGGGTAATTGGGGACAGGTCAAGCTCGAATGTGTTCTAAATGGAAAATGGGCGGGACACTAAACAAGGCGCTCGCTCATAACATGCAATTGGCCCGATAAATGATAACCAGAGCGCATCAAAATTGTATTAACGAGGCAAAAATGAAAAGAAATTATATGGACAGGCTAAAGGTACAAATTAAAACCGGAATTTCGGATTGCATACATTTTTAGGATGGGTAAGTGTGATGTTTGTATATCTAATAGATAGATATGTATCCTTGAAGTCTGAATAAGAAGTTAATTCGAAAAGGGATACCCTCATTTAACTGAAATCCTAGCTTCTGTTTTTTCTTACTCCTAACCAGCACACATTTTATGCTCGAAATATTTGTGTTTCACATTCAATCGATCGAGTTTGAACTGCGCAGTGTCAATCGCATCCTTCGGATTCCTGTCGACTTTTTCCAGGATGTTTTGCATGCCTCGGTCGTTGGTTTTCTTTGTAAATATTCAATTGACTTGTGTAAATTGCTCTTGCCCGGCTAATACATTTTATATGTGTGTATCGTTATTTACTTTTCGGCTCGGGCACACACACACACACACACACACACACGAGCCTAAGGAATCGAGGAATCCGAATCGAAATTGGGGCGCTATTGAGGTGCTTTCGAGTACTTTGCTCCTCTTCGACCCCAAAGAGAGTCCATCAAGTTCATGATGAAGTGCATTATAACTGATTAAATTTGCACGGTGGTTGCCGAGGTACTCACATGTACACATACTGTCTAATATACACACAAACATATATATATATATATACACATACACACACACAAACACTGATTGATTTGTGTGTGCTCCCTTTGCCCTTGTGTGTGTTTTAAACATTTAGTGAGATTAAACGCTTTGTGCTGATTAAATGAGTTTATATGGATCGTTCAGTCGGCCAGCTTCTGCAGTTTTCCTCTCGTTTTTCCAACCAACACAAACACGCACGCACACACACACACACACACTGAAACGTTTGACATTTTCCGGTTAGCCTCAGATTTTTCCCCATCTCCCCGCTATCTTTGTTGTAAATTAATAGCTTGGCGAAAATGAAGTGGCGCTTGGCTTTCAATTTAAATCACTCGCAGCTCAAAAAACCATGTCAAGCTTTTCCCTTAAAAGTTTATTCAGTATTATTACACAATGAAATAGTAAATTAACATATTTAAACTTGCCCCTAAAAATTCTCTTCTTTATTTATCAGGTAGAATTTAGTTATGAAACATATTTACTTTAGGCCTCTTTAATCTTTTTTCCATATAGGTAAAATTTGAAATTCTACGTTTTTGTAAATTGCTTTTGATACCGTTGAGCGCCTTCGCGGAATTTGAAAATGTTAACTTCTAAGAATTTTCTCAAATCGAATTAATGCAAATAAACGTGTTAGAAGTCCCCAAACGGGAACGGGGACTTTAAGATGGGGGATGTGGAATGTGGGGACCCAATTTAATTGCTTTAACTGTCAGTAAATGAATTATTGACGCTCTGCTGGGAAGTCGGTTGTGCAGTCAAGTTTTGACAGCTGTCAAAATTGCGTGTTGCGCCATCCTCGGGGGAAAAACAATTGTTTTATTAAATACTTTTCATTTTTTTTGCCTGTTCTGCGTTTGCCAAATCCCAAAATTGTTGGGAATTCACAAAGCACAACGTCGCCAGAGGAAAGACAAAAAAATTAGCGCAAATTTGTCACCATTTCAACGGTTGAGGCAAAGGAATATATATGTTGGCATCTGCCATATATACTGGCATATATGTACATATATCCTTTTGTGTCTGGTTGTGTCGTCTCGTTTCGTTTCTCGGTCCGATCATCAAAGTCAATTTCCTTGTTGATTTTTGCTTATTTGCGCATCTAAATGGATTTTTATCGCAATGTTTTGCAATGTCCTTCCGGCAGCAATCAATACACATGAGGGGCGTGGCCCGGCCCTAATTTCGCCTGATTTTCGTTTGCGCATTATTATTATTACTTTTCCTGTTCGGCCTATCCGTAATTTGTATGTGCAAAAGGGCAGATGATTGGTAAATCCTTCGTCAGCAGTTAATAAAAACAAACTGGAGGTGTCGTTGGTTTGGGCTGCCAAAGCATCTCGGCCAGGATGAAGAGTCAAGGATAAAGTGGCTGGCATATTCTTCTTTTTTCGTCACCCGAAGTGCTGGCACTATTTTGCTCATCTCACGTCAACAGGGCTTATACTTATCATTTCCTTTTTGGCCCAATAAGGAAATGTTCTCCATGTGGGAAGAGGGATTAACCCTGAGTACTATTTGGGAAGTGAAGGGTTTAATGGATCCAATTGTTTAAATTTTGTTTCAAAAATCAAGATTCTTTACTATTTATATCATATATCGAAGGGTTTCTGTAAGTATTTTGTCCATGTTAAATTACTTAAGGTCCTATACTTGGAAATTCATCTCTAACTTAGCGATGGCCCTCTGGCAGCATATGTTATCGATAAATTCGATGTACTAACAATCATCTGCGTATTGTTGCCGCCTTTCACCTTTGGCACTTTCTCCCACCTGCCCGTCTGTGTGTGTGTGTGTGCTTCTGTTTGCGTATGCACGGTAATTGGCAACGTATTGACTTGCCCTCTGGCCGTGGAAAAGGGGGCGTTAGGGGGTCATAGGGCGTGGCAGAGCAGCATTAAATTAAAAAAAAAAAATACATAAGCCACACAACGAACTCTTGAATTTCGTTGGGTTTACATTTCTTTCCCTGCCTTTTCCGATTTTCCGCGCTTCTGGTGCAGAAATTGGAAAAAAAAAGATTGAAAATACAATGCCCAGGAAAACACATGCACACACACACACACACACGTGGAAAATGCCAGTGGCTTAAAAAACTGAAAAAAAAATTAAATTTGACTTCTCATCGTTTGGCGTTATTGCAAATGATTTCTTTCGCCCGTTTTGCCTTGCAAATGAATAAAAACGGACTAAAAACCAAGCTGGTTAATTAATGAAAGTTTAAACTCAAATTATAATTTAGATCAAGTTAATTAAGAACAAATAATAATGGAAAGTATAATATTTTTATTATAAGCTACAGTTCTATAAAACAGTTTCTAGCATTATTTAGCTATTGATTAAAATCTAAGTACCATAAATATAACTTGCCTTCCTACGACATTTCTTTGAATCGGTTCATTTATGCATCCAAATTAATCCCGTTGAGCCCTTTGGTTGCTCAACATTCCTCAAGTTTCCCCCTTGGTTTCCTCCTTGGCTTTTTTGCTCAAAGTCTGAATAATTGGCAAGGACTTTGTTGAGCGAGACATCCAATCCAGCAGCAGCTGTGAACTTTGGAAATGGGTTGGGGGGCGGACAGAGGGGTGCTTTGTATTTACCCAGAGCTTTTAATTAATATACTAAAACGATTTTATTGGCTGTGTTTTTGGCGGAAGAGCAAAGAGACGAGGAAGCCCGCGAAATTTGAATTCTAAACCGAGCACCTGAAGTCGAGACCACAAACAATTTTTACCGTTGACATCTTCAAAGTGTCTAACTGGATATTTTTATATATTTATATTTATATATATATATATATATTTTTTTTTTTGATTTTCCATCCAGCTGGCTGAGCGAAAAACGAAAAGGAAATGGGGAAAAAAAGGAAAAGCAAACTGGCAATTGGCAGCTGCTGCGAAAAGTTTTGAAGGCTGGGTGGAAATATGTTAATTTCCACCCCGGCCAATCCATTTTATGCTCTCTTTTTACCGATTCATAATCCTTTTTGATTGATATCAATGGGAGATATTGTGTCAGAGTCTTTTTTCTTTTTTTCTTCCAATTTTTCCATTTTTTTTTTTTTTTTGAATTTTGGTGAGGAGTCAAGAGGTTGTGGATTCTGCAGATAAATAAATATAAGTGGCTGGGTGTTTTTAATTATTTACATTTACCTAGGCAACGGAAGCGAATTTCAACTTTTATTGCGGCTTTGCCTTATTGCCTTCGCTTGTTTTTGATTCCCTCCATTCCCTCCTTTCGTACCTATTTTTTATTCTATTTTCCCTGTCTCTGTTCTTTTTTACTTGTTGTGTTTTGAATTCCATTTCATTTGGAAGTGTGGGGCAGCCTCTGGTTGCCAGGACATCGCCGGAATGGTAATTAAAATGTGTGGCTGAAATGCTGAGAAAAAAAACGAAAAAAAAAAGGAAAAAGTGTCCCCTGCTGAATGCTAGAAAATTCCACGCTGATAAATGGAATGCTTTGAGCCACTTCCAAGTGGACTGATCTCATGACAGAGAACTGGAGTGCAGGCAAAGTTTGCATTTATCTACTGGATTCTGTGGAATGGCATTCACTTGAATTTATTGCCGTGCGGCGCAGGGCAAAGCTGGTATTTTCTTAAATTCCCGATTTATTGCTAGATATTAGCTCGTATAGCTGGAGTTTAAAACAAAAATGAAATGCAACCAAATACTATTTTATAAAATTAAATTTAATTACTCATAAATAGGCATAATGGTATACCATACTATGATTTGATTTCAGTATTGTCTACCATATATTTATGTTTATTATGTAGGTAACTGAATATATAATAACTAAATTAAATGTGAATTCAAAATAGGTATCTATGTGATTACTATGTATTTTCTAAATATGTTTTTAGTTCCAGCTGCATCGCAGCTCCTTTAAAGATCCTTATTGTTTACTTTAAGCCAAAAGCGAGAAAACTTTCTCTGCTGCTTCATCTGACCAACGAATATGTATCTGAGTTTGTATCTCCCATCTGAACGTGACTACATGTCAAATGTTTTAGTCCAAACATTCACACTCGCACACACACCGACGTGCATATATAGTTGCATTAAATTGGTATAAAATAAACAACACGTATAAATTACAACAGCAACAACAATACGTCATGTGTGTTTATGAATAAAACAAAAACCCAAGAAAAGAACGAACGAACGAGCGAACGAAAAAAAAGCGAAATGATAATAAATAAAATTTATTGTATGAGCCATGAGAAATGTGGCAGGTAAGAGAAAGGGACGGAACGAGCCACACTCCACATGACACGGCAATAAAAGAAAAAGAGAGAAAGAGAGGGGACGAGGTGCGTGCATAACATAAATACTCACTTTACGCATATTACACGGCAGAAATATTAAAAATAACTCACATTTCGGGTATGAATACACCCGTGAGTAAAGTTAGGCGTTCAAATCGAACGATTGCAAGGGATTCTCAATGGAATTAGCGACAAAAGTTCGTAATAATCGAAATACTCTATTTCTAAGACTTATTCATTACATTTCCAAAGATTTCTACATGGAATACTATCTGTGCCGTTTTCATAAAATACTACACTCTTGAATCGAATAATGGTGAACAGAGAGCATTGTTTAACATACAAGGTGATATTTTCTGACAGAATGGCAGCTGACATTATTCAGATTAAAATATAATGCATACATTTGGTAGAAATCTGCAGGTGCCCGAATTAATTCCCTTTGTAAAATGCCAGCTGGAAAACTGACATAATTATTTATCTAGACAGTTTCGTTCGACGCACATCCTGCAAGTGCAATTGTTGGCTCAAGAATAATGTCCTTGTGCGTATTTGGCTACGTATCTGTTCGTGACTCCTCCCCTTCCTTCGACTCCTTTTGTTCGTCGCTCTCCTGACGGCGTTGGCGTTATCTTTTTGGCCTTTGGGCCCTTGAATAAACCCCTTTCCCGAGGAAAAAGTTGGAAAAAGTTTGCTCATTTTTCAGGAATAATTCAAGTTAAATGCCTGTTTATCAACAGTCAAACAATGAACAATTTTTTTGGTGGGGGCGGCTCGCATTTTTCCACCCCAAAGAACTTGATTTTTGTTCGGCAAGTTTAAAGCTTTTTAAGCATTTCGCGTTAACACCTGCACACACTGACTCACACACACACCACACACACACTCGTACACATGGCATAAACAAATGTGATATGCGTGTGTGTGCTCTAGTTTTCCGTTCTTTTCTCGCCTTCTTGCGGTCGCCGTTTTTGCTTTTTGTCGCAGCCGCCGAAATTCCCACGTTTGCCCTCTTAAGTATGCAACACTTTATTGCTCATTAAAATGATTGCTTAAACATGAGTACGCACACAAAGCGGAAGGATATGCCTGCGCTTGTGTGGGTGTACATTAAAATTTGTCACGCCCACACAGAAGTAGGTCGAAAAATAAAAAAAAATCTATATTCGAATAAACTTGCCACGGTGATTTCAAATTTTGACATATTCCATAAAACATTGATTTGCATTTTGAAAAGCAATTTCATTATAGGGTAACAATATAAGTTTCATATTTAGTTGGAATTATATGGAAACAAGACTTCGAGCAATTTTCGAATCAAAAACGCACTGATTGAGTTTGCAATAAATATACCCGATAAGCATTCAATTGTTTCAATTGCCTTTCAATCCCAAACGGATTAGTCTTATTGGATCTAATCAGGGGAAAGCTCCAATCGAATTGTGCCATGATTGATGGCATTTAAAGTCAATCGACTTGGCTGTAGCATGTATATCGATTGCTCTATTATGATATTGTCTGTCATCAGTTGCCTGATTTAGCATGTACCCAACATGCCCAGTAATCTCCGCCGTCAGTTCAGTCAAGCTGTCAATATTGCCAATATTCGTCCTCGTACTTTTCCAGGATGCGTTTGGCGTTTGTAGGGACGCAATGGAGATGGGAAAAAACTAGGCGGCTAATGCGCTTAATAGACAAGTCAAACGGAACTCAAGCACAATTGGATACTAACTGATTCAATTGTGATCATTTCGTATATGCACATTGAAGATTTTAAATCCTTAAGTCTTCAGCAGTCTGCAGTTTATAAAGCTTATCATGAAATTGTTAATAGTTTATTTAGTTGTACTATAAGAGCAGCCATCAGCAACAGAATGTAACTCGAAGATAATGGAAAACTAGAACATGTATTGCATCCACAACAGCGTTCACACATATTTTGAAAAACTTTCGCAACTTTGCCAGTTTCATGCACAAAAGTTGTCTCCTTGCGTGCACTTTAATTTGCAATAACTACACCTTTCCTGTTCCGCCCCTGGATTTCCAGAGCCCCTCTCCCCTGCACTATGACAACTTTGTGTACCGCCTTTGCCACTTGACGACAAGCGAGTTATTATAATTAATGAGACAAGAAAAACTTTCGGGTACCGCAAAATTTTGCTCTAGTCTGGCGCACAAATTTCAATTAGGCGACGACCTCGCCTCATTAGCATGGCGGATATACATATATCCACGTGTATATAAAGAAAATACAGTGACACGTGCTGCGGATTGAAATAGAAATGGATTTGATTCAACCGTTTTGTTGGGCAAATATTATCCACTTGTCGAAACTCGAGAACAGCACGAATTTCACTGTCATCGCTGAAATGGAAAACCTTCGGCATTCAAAAACTGCCATTTCGAAATGTCAAGTGCAGCCAGATGACGATGGGAATGCAAACGATGATGATCCCAATGATAATGATGCAGTCCATCGTCCATCAACTGACAGGACATCATTCGCCCATTTGGTCGAATTTTGATTTGATTTCCAACTACCGAGTCCCGCTCATCTGCAGGACATCATCTTCGGGCTAGTCGTGTCCTTGGCTAGTCAATCGTTTTGATTTGACAAACACTTTATCACTTAATGTTCGTTTGTGGCAATTTATTCTTTATATACCAGTTTATCTACACACCGATATGGGTGCACTGAACAAAATCAAGGGCAGTTGTTGGTGCCAGAAAAAGGTATAATAAAATTATAAATCTATAAAAGAATTAGGTTTATATTAATTTGTATTTTCTTATGTTGCTTAAAGATATATTCGATTTTTATAGATTCCAATCTGTACACCCTGAAAGTTTTTCACCCAGTGCACTCGTATCTTGCTTTTCCTTCTTCTGCACGCAGAATCTGTCGCTTTTCCTTGGCTTTGTGGCTTCGACTGTGGCCCAGCTCTTGTTAAGTGAAACAATTGAATTGTTAACTGAACAATAAAGTATTTTATTATTATTAGATTTTTGCTGCCAGCCCGCCAACAAGCAATCCCATTGCCATTTGCCTTTTGTCACATCTCTCTCTAGCTTTGTCCCTGGCATTTTCTGATTTCACCGACTTTTTTCCAGACTCCCAGACTTTCCCGTTCCATTGGACTGCCCCTTATCCAAGGTCTTAAGTGCCTTTTGAGTCTGATAGGGCTGATACGGCTCATGGCCATTTGGGGGGTTTTTTTTTCGGCGAATGTCTCGAGTAGATTTCCGACATATTTCCCGACTCCTGTTATATGTCATTTGTATTATGTTCGGCGCTTTTCATTCCACCGCCCCCGTTTTCCTGCCCTTTCGACTCTCACTTTCTGGCCGGCCTTTCTTCCTGGTTCCCCTTTGTTGCCTTTTGATTCAGTATTGCCAAAGCCATTTAGGTTTTTGAATTTATGACCATTTTGCGTTTTGTGGCTCCTTCTCAAATGCTCGGGCAATTTATGATTCCTGGCCTTTTGGCACACCCTCTACTCAGTGCCTCGATGCTTTTGATTTACGATCCGCAAATATAGGAGGCCGAGTGCCCGAAACAGGCAAGGTGGCCAAAATGCCAGCCAATCCAGGCATCCAAAAATCAAAGTCAAGCCATTTATCTCATCGTGACAGTGTTGGGCACGCATTGAGGGTAATAAATAGTGTTGCAAAGGACAAACAACTTAAATGGACAAATAATGTTGTCCAATAGATCGAGCTAATAATCTCCGCGTTGAAATGGGCAAAGGCATATGAAACTCCTAATCAGTGTTGTAAAGTCAAATATATAACCACTTGACATAAAACGTCAAGTCCAAAGAAAGAGATCAAAGATATTTCTTAGGAAAAACACACGCTTCTTGTTACCGGCTCAAAAGATTAAAGAAGCATTTGCTGTTAAATATTTTGTAAGGAGTGGGTGGAAAAATCCTAGCAACCAATTGAACGGAAGGCAATCCACAGGCGACCACGATGTGGGGCAAACATTGCGGCGTCCCGGCTCCAATTAAATTGAAATGTTTAAGATGCGACAGTGTGGAAAATGTCAGAAGGCTCCAACACTCGCAGACACACACACACACACACACACACATTCGATGGGGAAAGCCTGCTTATAAGTATGCTAAGTGAACTGCAAGGACGAATGGCAAACAGAAGAAACTCGACGAAAATATCAAGGAAGCAGCAGCACAAAAAGCCAAGGAGAACGTGGTGTCGATACAAAGACAACTTGTAATGCCATTCAAGAAAGTTGTGATAGTTTTTGTGCCCGGGAAAATTTGTTGTATGATATAAGTGAGCTCCTAGCTTTTCATGTTTCTCTAAAGATAACATTTACCTTGCTCCTCATACTCTTTTATCTGTGGAAAGTACGGAAACTCAGTCGAAAGTGCCACGATCTGTGTCCTTGCAAAAAGATTTCTCGTTTCACTCTCTTACTTTAGCGAACAGTCGTACGCTTTATTAATGCCCATCCATATTTTATGTTTAGTGCCGAAAAACCAATCAAATACTAATCCACCTGCAGTCATAAGATATTCATTTACGTTTTACACTGCATTTGTCTGCTCTGATTCCCTGCATCTGAATCTATGCTGGAAAATGTGCAAAATGTGGAAATGGCGAATGCATAAGCTGCCATTGAATTAAATATTTCACATCGCCAGCCAGCCGGCCGCTTTTTACCCGCACACTTTTCCGGATGGAAAAGCCAATGCCCCACCCCTAAAACGCACCCGTGGCATTTGTGCAGTGTTTTGAAATCATTTTTCCATTCCATTGTAGTTGGATTTAAATTTGTCCATTTGATTCCAACCCATTGTTGCATTTGCTCATGCCTCATTTGAGGCGATTACACACAACACAAAAAAGGGTGGGGATGAAGAGAGTGGAGAAAGCGCAAAGCGGACCGGAAGCGGAGGTGGGTGAAAGTGCTGGGCTGGCACAGGCCAAAGCACTTGACCATTTGCGCCACTTGTCAGCGAGGAATCAGACCATCAATTACATTGGCCAAATGGGTGGTCGCCCAACTCTCGGAATATTGTAGTACAATTTTAAAGGTAACTAAGCTACGTTTTAATATTTATGTTGGAGTTATTCATAAGTTATCCATTATATTTATATTATCACTAGATGTTTCAGCTGGGAAATATTATACACATATCAAATCGATCTACTCACATAGCCAGTTCATGCGCTCCGTGTACTCGACCTTGCGCTTGAGGTCCTTGACCAGGGCGCGAAAGTCATCGTCGTTGAAGTGGCACTGGATGATCGTGTTGTTCAGCTGCAGGATGCTGTACTCGTTGTTCCCGTTATTGCCGTTATTGCCGTTATTACCGTTATTCGATGCAACGATAGCATCTCGGGCACCGTTCAATGCATTCGTCTCGATATCTGTGGCACTGGCACGCATTTTTATACTGCCACCAATGCCACCGCCAACCGTTGAACTTAGTGCGGTTGCCGCTGTGGCAGCGGCATCACCATCCACATTGCTGCAGGATTTGCTCAGGATAATGGTGGCACGATTAGCTATCGAATTGGCGGCCAACAGGTGCTCACCGGCGGCGCCGCAACTGCCGCGATGGAAGGGCAGCGCCTTGCCGCAATTGTTGTTTTTCAGCGTGATGCAGTGCAGCTGATTCTGGAGGGCGGCCTGGACCGCTGAGCAATCGCTGGCCCGGCGGCGGCGCGGATTATCGCTGCCATCGGGCAGGGAGGTGGGTTGCAAGTGGATGTTGGTGGTGCCCGAGGTCGCCGGTTGTTCCACTGATGGCGTTGCTGTTGCTGCCGCTGTGGCCGCAGGATTCGACATGTTGTTGTTGTTCTGTATGCTGTTGCAATTGTTATTGTTGTTATTATTGTTGGTGATCCTTTGCTGCTGCTGCTGGTGCTGCTGATGATGATGATGTCGGATCACCGTTAGGTTGCTGCGATGATCCTGCTCCTCGTAGAACTGAATGAGCAGCTCCTCGAGCAGATTGATGTTGTTGGAGCAAAAGGACTGCGAGGCGGAGGCCGAAACCGAAACGGAACCGGAAACGGTGGCCGTGCCGCTGATGGTGGAACTGCTCGAGGACTTCCGGCGCACGGTGGCCGTTGTGGTGGTGGTCACTGCAATCGCCGGCGGTGGCTCCTCCTCAATGTCTGTTCTCTCTGGCTTTTCACTCGGATGCTCTTGCTCCTCTTCGTTATCCTCGGTATCCCCCTGATTCTGCTCCTGCTCCTCCGGCACCTGATCCTGCTCGTGATGATCGTCCTCCAGCTCACTGCTGCGACTTCTGCTGCTGACTGCCTCTAAACTGATGCTACTGCTGCCGCAGACGCAATCGATGGCCGCCAGGGGACCGGCAATTGCCGCTGTTGCCGCGGCCAAGACAATCGCCCGCTGGTGCTCCTTGCCAGGATCGAAGATCGAGTGCCGCAGCAGGATCTCCTGCAATTGGCGCCTCTGTCGGCGGGCACTGTACGGATTCACCAGCCGGAAGTCGCCGTAGTACTTGGACAGGCAGCGCACACGCGATGCAATATAGCCGATTTTGCGCAACAATCGCTCGTCCGCCTGCTGCAGCTGCAGTTGCAAATGTTGCTGCTGCTGTTGTTGCTGCTGCTGGAGGTTATTGCTGCTGCGTTGCAGCAAGACCGCATTGCCGCTGCTGCTGCTGCCGCCACTTGGCGAAGTGCCTTCCTGGGCGGTCGTCTGGCAATCGATCTCGATATACTCGCACTCCTCGCTATCCTCGCTCTCCACCGGACTGCTGTCCTCGATGTCGCTGTTGCTGGCGAGCGTTGCAAGTGTGGCAAGTGTTGCTGTTGTCGCTGCCGCTGCCGCTGTTGTCGCCGTACCGCTGGCTATAACCGTCGTGGTTGTTGTGGTCGCATGGATATCGCTATCGGTGATGGTGGTCGTTATAATCGTCAGAGTCTCGAGTGTTTCCTCGTCGCTGCTGCTGGTTGTTGCAGCTGCTGCTGCTGCTGCTGCAGTTTCTGCTGCAGTTGCTGCTGTAGATGTTGCTGCTGCTGCACTGCTGCTGCCGCGTCGACTGCTACTGCTGCTGCAGCCGCTGTCTTGGTACATTTATAAGCAACCCTCGCTAACCGGTTTCTTCGACTCTGTGTTTCCTTTTTCGGCTGCTGCTGCTCTTGATTTTTCCAGCGTTTTCCCGGCTTTTCCCGACTTTTCTTCTCTGCCCTCGGCTGTCTTAATTGTTACGGCCAGCGATTACTTTTATATTTCTTCCCTATCCGTATTTGATTTGCTGCATAAATTAATTTTCACTTAAAGAACGGGGGTTTTGCGTGAACTTTTTTTTTGTAACGTATTTTTTACGAGGCTGGCGCCGTTTTTATGACCATTGCTTCCCTTTGTTACTTGCAATTTGTTTTTTGATGTTTATGCCACGCCAGCAAAGTTATGCAAATTTCCGCCGCTCCCCCGGCGCCCTAAATATCGCGTATACGTATCGCGCATACGCTCCGTATTCCGGCTGTACTCCTGACTGAAAATCAAATCAATTCAGTGGAAAAGTTGCCGCCACTCGCATTTTTTTTGGCATGTCAACCGATTCGCCTTTTGCTATTTTTTTTTAGCTCCTTTAGCCTTTTGCAGCTCGTGTTCTCCGTTGTCATTTGTGTTTTACATTTTATTGTGTTTTAATTTGCATTATTCAGCCGTTTGTCCTGCGCTTCCACTTCCTCTTTCCCTTTTCCTTTCGGGCGTCACTTCCGTTTCCGTTTGTGAGCGCTGGCAAATCTGCAAGGAAAACAATAAGGGTAGGTCTATGAGTCTCCAGCAGGAATTAAGTCAGGGAATATATCTAATGGCCCGGATGGAATGTGTTTCCCATGACATTGCAAAAACTTATCGACATATAACGGCGCTCATTTAAAAAGATTTTCGGAACAGAACTGCTCACATTAATTATCTCTTGAGAAAGATGTGTTGTATTTAGGCAAAATATATAAAAAGTCATTTAAAAATAATAAAACATTTAAGTGCTAAGTGCTAATAAAGCATTTAAGTGCTAGGTATCCTAAATAATCAATTAATTGGCCATATCATTGCAAATTATGGCCCCAATATGGAATGTCATTTTTTGCAAATTTTGATGATGTTACCCCTTACAAAAAATGCGAAAAAATGACCTGAAAATAAATTTTCCTAAATTCTTCAAAAAGTGATAGGGATCGTTAGCATTGGTAATTAGCTGCTCAAAACAGTTATTCTTTTTGCTTTATGACCATATTCAGCCAAGATATGATGAAAATTCCAATCGGAAATATTTTTTTTTGCAAAAACACTTTTTTAAAATTTCACTAATAAAATATTCAGTTTTTTGGCCACAACTTTAAAAGTAAGTGTCTCACCATAGAATATCATAGCCCGTTGAGCTCGTAATTAAATTTGCAATCAAACTGTGTTCGAACATGGGAAATTTATTTTTTCGCCATTTTTTGCAAATTTTGATGATGTTACCCCTTACAAAAAATGCGAAAATTTACACAAAAATAAGTTTTCCTAAATCCTTCAAAAAGTGATAGGGATCGTTAGTACTGGTAAAAAGCTGCTTAAAACAGTCATTCTTTTAACTTTGTGACCATTTTTAGCTATCTTATGAACTAATGGGCGAAATATGGAATTCCAAGCTTCGTGGAGCGCGGTTTGAAATCCCCAATCGTTTGATATTAAAATGAACAATATTATTTATTAGATGTACAAAAAAGGCGTTTTTATAAAATATAATTTATTGAATACTTTAATCACCATAAATAAATAAATTGGATTCAAATTCGTCCGAATGAATGAAATAAAAAGGCAATAAATACTCTATAAATTATTTGGAACCACAAAAATCCTTCAAAGCTGATTGCTTCAATAAATTTGATTTGTTTCAACGACAAAATAGAATCACTGTTGTGCACTGATTGAATCAAAAGAAAAATGCCAACGTTTTCTCTCTATAATCTGTGGGAATCTGGGATCAAGGATCCGGTACTTTAGACTGGTTTTAATTAATACAAAATCAATCAGGTGAGTTGCCAAGGAAAAACCAAGAGAGAAAATACAAGGACCCACAAATAAACAAATGGATAAATAGGAAAACAGCAGCAGTATTGGCCGCATTGGCAGCCGCACAACAATGTAAATATTTTATGAAATATTTTTACTACTTGCTGCTCGGCACTCTTCGTTCTATTTTGTTGTGACAATCGATTGCAGTTTGCAGCCAGTGTGTGTGTATGTGTGTGGTGAAAGTGGGTGGTTGGCTGGGTGCTGGCTGTGTGCTGCAAGGTGATTTGGGTGGTCAGTCGACAATCCCAATATGCAGACGTGCTCGACCGCAGAGACAAAGGCGTTGCCCACTGGCGGTCAACCTTGCGACCGATTCGCTGGTCGACGGATGGTTGAATGGGTGTTTGCAGTGGGTGGTGCTGGATAAACAGCGGGCAATTGCACAAAGCAGCGGCAGGCGGTCAGTAGCAGCAGCAGCAGCAGCAGCAGCAGCAACATCAGCAACTGTCGCTAACGTTGACAATGACAGCAAATGTCAAACAGTCTTTTCCACTTGCCGCCCCCTCGAAAATCACCCACTATCTGCCAAACAACCCATACAACCACCCACCGCCCCGTTAAGTGCAGTGCCGCCAACTCGCTCCTTCTGTTCAGTTCATCTGTCAATCAGTTTATCTGTCTCTTTTGTTTGTCCGGCAGCAACTCGTGTGCAACTGCCACAATGCGCCGCCGAGACAAAGGGCTGCAACATGGCAGTGCCGTTGCCGGGACAGAGATGTCCTGGCAAGAATTCCAGCAAGTACCCCTCGACCACTCGACAAGGCTTAAAAGGATTGTAAAATGGCCAAGAGTGCGCACCCCCAACCACGGAGCTATGTATATTCAAAATCATTTTGCAAACTTCTTAGAAATGTTTATGTTGTAGATAGCACAGAGATTAATCGCAAATAAAGTTAAGCAGCGTTCAATAAATTATGAGCTAATGGCATTCTGTTTGATTATTTTATCAAAGTTATTTTAGAAACGAAAATAAAGCTATTTATTTTGAATTAGCTTGGCCAATAAAATGAATTAAGCAAAATTACCAAACATATTTATGTGTATTTAGAGACAAAGAGATTTATATAACAAAATCTAAACGTTATTCTTTAAAACTTCAATTAAACTTTATTTTATTGCCCGTGCTGAACATTATAAATTAGTATTTTCTATTTCTTATTGCCACAAGCTTTGGCGTGCTGAATGCTTAATTTCCACTTGTACTTTTACTAGTTTCACACCGCAGCCTTGTTTCCTTTCAAAAAAAAAAAAAAACAGGATCTGCGACACACACACACACATACACCTGTACACCCAAATGGATTTTTCCAAATTCCAAACGCATTGCGAACAGCTAACGTGGCGTATCCGTTCGTGCGTTTCTGGTATGCTGACGATTCCGGCACGACAGGAAGTGGAAATGGGGAAATTGGGGTGGTGTTTGGTGTTGGCTTCTTCCAGTTGGTGGGTGGTTGGGTTGGTTGTGTAAAGAAGTGGCTGCCCGTTTTCCAGGAGCCCAAGAAAACGTCGTGAACGCTTCAAAAGATTCAACTTTGTTGCATCTAATTATGGGCAATTTGATTAGGGCTCATAAATAAACAAGGTCTCACACCCATATCCATACACTTGGGTGAGAGCCAACTCCCCTACCGCCTCACACACACATACAAAGCACACATACACAGCACACACACACACAGGCACACTCACAAGTGTCAATATGGAGCCGCAGGTGGCGCAATTGCCGCCGCTGTCATGGCTGACAAAACGCAAACGCAAACAGAAACCGCCGCGGCCTTGTCCCAAAACCCTCGCCAAAAAACCAGCAAAAAAAGAAAACACCAAGCAATGGAGCCGCCAAACCCACCCACTCTTCGCCCCCCAAAAATGTACCCAAAAACCAGACCGAATCGAAGCGAAGCGAACCAAGACAGACAGCCACCAACTGTTGAATGGTGGCAACAGTTTCTGGCCACCATATTTGCTGAATTTCATTTATTCACAGCGACGGCGAGCGAAATAAAATAATTTTAATGGCCTTGCAGGAGTTCGTAAACAGAATAATGATTAATTAAATGGATTGCATACATTAGGTGTTTATAGAAAATATAAAATATGTTTAGGTGCTACCGATTAAATTCTAAATATTGAAAATACACATTTATGTTCATCAGTGGCAGGAACACACAAATAATATAAACCCATTTCCTTTTCGTTATGAAATAAAAGAGTAATTAAAAACGAATTTCTGTTTAATTATTAAATATACAACATAATTATTGCGTAGCAAATTTAAGCAGGATTTAAATTCGTCACACTTTTAATAAAAGAACAAGCTATTTAAAAACATATTGGATGGATTTTTATTTTTATTTTACTCGTTTCTAGTTATCCAGTTTTTCCACTCAATTGTTTTGGCTTAAACAAAGGCAAGCAATCAACCAAAACGCTTATTTTCACTATTATTTCTATGCAAATGGGCCAAATGGAGTCATAAATAAATAAACTAATTTTAATAATTCAAAAGCTGCTTAACAACTTGCATAGAGTGCGTGTGCGTGTGTGTGTGTGTGTGTTTGTGCATTGCGTTTATGGCCGAAAATGAATTTGTTATGGGGATTTGTTGGCCATTGTTGGCGTTGACTTATCACAATGGATCCAGGCGGCGATTGGTTTGGAAAATAAATAAAGTCAAAATGCGCTGACAAATTGCGAGCACCAGTTTTTTTGTTGTTATTGCCCCTGTCCCTGGCCATCATCATGTCCTGCCGCTTGTCGCATCCTTTAAATGCATCAAAATGTGCTGCCTACTTTTAGGCCTTCACCCGCTTTTCCGCAAAACAATACGTAGAAGGAAATATAGAAAGAGAGAAATGAAAAAAAAAAAAGCTGAAAACCGGGCTGCAACAACGACAGCGACACACATTTTGCGGTTGATATGAATATCGATTCGACCCGTTAACTGTGCCAGCTTGCCGCCCACTTTTAACGCCCACCCACCCCAGGACCGCCCCCTTTTTAGCCCTGGTATGTAAACTAGAACTTTGTATAAATTTATGTGCACAACAATGTTTATGTTGTTGAATAAACGAGCAGTTTTGCATGCGGCGAGCGCCAGGACCCTCTCTCCTGTGTGTGTGTGTGTGCGTGTGTTTCATTGCTAGTGTGTGTGTGTGTGTGTCTGGGTAATGGCAGGATGCAACATGAAAATGGCGTGTGGCTAGCAACGTTTTATTTGCTCGTTCTCTGGTCCTTTTCCCTTCTTTCACTCCGACTCCATTTTGCCTTACTCCTTTCCTTTGAATGTATGCGAGTGTATGTGTGTGTGTGTTGGTGTGTTGCACTTAAAATAGAAATATGCCACACATACCAACACACGGGCACACTCACACACACACACTCGTGGGCAGTGAAAACATTCAATTTCAGTGCGGAAATCGCCTAACAGCCCTAAATAATGGTCAATATCTGGGCCTCTGGCTAACAAAGCGATACTTTTCCACACTGATATTCTTTCCGTTTAGTTTACCTCTTGGCCAGCAAAGCTAATAAGGCACATTGAGTTTTTCGAACATATATTTTGGCATCGCAGCAACAGAGTGAATCTCCATTCAGCAATCTGCTGGCTAGCCAATGACCAACATCCAGACGCAATGTCTGATCCTTTGATTTAATGGAGCCCTCACACACACACAGTCAGTGAATACACTGAAAAAGAGGGGGGAAAGCGATATGGAGCCAAATACTTTCGAGCGTTCAATCAAACTAAGCGCAAACAAGCCTAGAGATATGAGACAGGACGAAAGGGCGACAGGACGACAGGACGAAAGAGCGGAAAACCAAGCCAACGAAGCGTACGAAAATAAACAAAAGCGTGGGAAGTCTGAGGATTTTTGAGGGGGTGCAAGAGCGAGAGAGAGCGAAACACCATGAGTGAGAGAGATGGCACGTGGTGTTGGGTTATGGCCGCTAGGACACCTCACACACTCACCTACATACACACACACACACACACGCGCACGCAGAGAGAACTTACTTAAGCGAGTGATTTTCAGATTTTACGCTTCGGCTTGTGCGCCGCATGTGTGTGTGTGTGTGTGTGGCAAAGTGCTTTGGTGTGCGTGAAGAGCCATTGTGATTTTAATTTTCATGGCCCGTCAATAAAACATTGATCGCGCCATCAAAAATTACAAGCAAATTGCTGTAAAAGCATTAAATGCACATAATTGATTATATTCGGTTTCAAATAATCACAAGTAGTTCAAATAACCAATAAGTCAATTTAACTTAAGTATTTTCATTAAAAAAGTATATTTAATTAAAAAAAATATTTAATTTGTTGAATTTTTGCATTACAGGTCAACGGATCTTCAAGTACTTTTACTGCCCTTAAACATTTGTATTGCAAATGAGCTCTGGGCATTTGTCCTTTATTTGTATTTGTATTCGTATTCTGTGTGTGTCTGCGTGTGTGTTTGTGTGTGTGTGCGAGGGTCCTTTGTGTGTGTTGGTTACCTTGGTGCTAGTTTGGAATCATTCATCATTCCCGGACAACATAGTTGTAAATAATGTTACCCACAAGGATTCCTCTCGGCGATTATTATGGCGATAAATCAAAGGCAACCTCCTCCGCATTTTCCTGCTCACCTTCCTTCGGATTTTCTCCTTTATCTTCCACCCATTCCCCTTACTCCTCCTTCTTTTTTATTAGTTCTTTTCCCCATCAGTTTCTGTGACAATATTCCTCACCTATGGGCAACGCGTTTTGTTTGTTTTTGGGCGAAGGACTGATGTCAGTCCATGGACGGTAATATGCAAATTACTCTGGTCCAGCTTTTGCGGGCTGAATAACTGAATGACCGACTGACTGACTGACTGACTGACTGACTGACTGACTGACTGACTGACTGACTGAGGCACTAATGCCAGGACGATTGCCATTGCTATTAAGCTGGCCAAGTTGATGGCATGTGTAAAGCCCTCTGTGGGCCAATCTATAAATAAAGTTAGCAAACAAGAGCGCGTTGGAAAATTTCAATCTACAGCCGCCACGAATATGGAAATGCGGTGTTTTTTATGTGGGAGTGGCATATGTACACAGCAAGAAATATAGACAACATTTTAAAATAATATTAATATGCATGTCATATATGTAATATCTATAGTGTATAATATTATAATATTATTATTATTATATTATATCATTATAACCGTGTATTTCTTTTGCCTGTTTACAATTTTAGGATAACTTGCAACTATTTTTTCGCAGTGCTAATGCCTTCCAGAATTTCATCAAGTGGGATTCACAATTATGAGAATTGGACACTACTTACATTTTTTTCCATTTCCAAGTCAGAAACTAAACAATCCTAATTAACAACTACAGCACCGCAGACAAAAGTTTTAACTTTTTGTGGATTTTAAATAGAACGTGCTTTTGTTAAGGATTTCTGTGGTAAAATGTATCAAAATGTATGCACTGATGAGAATTTCCGTGGGAAAAATGTTCAAAAAATGAATTGTATCTAAAGTTCAATATTTGTATAAACGATTATTTCACAAAAGTTGTTTCTAAAGCTAAAATCCCCCTTAACTTCGATGGAAGTTAAATGTCATTAAGCGGAAACTCCCTACACATTTGCTCATTCAATATTGAATGCATATGTAACTAATTCAAGTAAATCTTCTCGCATACTTTCAATTAAATAAAAGCAGTATTAATCAAATGGCTCCCGAGGGGTGTGAAGAAAAAAAAAAAAAAAAAAAAAAAAAAAAAAAAAAAAAAAAAAAAGGATATTGAGGGGGTGTTTCGCTGGGACAGGCAAGACAGATGGCCGGAGATGACAGGTAAGCAGTTTGCGTTTGTATGCCGGCACACACGTGTGCAAATAACAATAATCAGGACACGCACACACACACTCGCACTCGCACACTGTCAACGGACAAAACAAATGATGATAACTGTGAGTCAAATGAAATGTCCACGAGCCGAGAAAAACTGCAAAACACAAAAAGAAAAAACAAAAAAGAACGAAAATGAGGCAAAAAACATAAAAATAACAGCATGGCATCGAGCAGCCAGAAAATAAAGACAATATTTGTCAAGCCCACTTGCACACACACACGCACACACACACACATAGCTGAATAAGAGTGCGACAAGCTGATAAAAAAAAAACAAAATATAGCGCAAACCGGATACGGAAATAGACCCCAATCCGGAGTCGAAAACCCCATCGATTGTCGTGAAACAGTTAAGATGCAGGCGATTGTGCACTGAGCGAAATACAAATTCAAATGTTGATTTTAAGTTACATGTAAACGATTCTTAAACTTTTACGCAGCTTTTATAAAACCATATAAATATATGGTTACATATATGGTTAACATATGGTTACATATATGGTTAAATATATGGGTTACAAATATATTTCAAATATATTTGTTTATTTGCTCATCTGAGTTATCTTATTTCAAATGGCATGACATTTTTATTTATTTTTTTTTTTGCGCAAACTGCAATATATTGAATCGAACAAAAGCCAGAAATTGGGAAAAAGGCAAGTGGAAATGGAGTGGGAAAACCGAGGCTGCGGATGGGGTTAAAATCATATTTGCAAAGGACGTTGGTCGGACGTTGTAAGCGCCGAGCAAACAGTGGGCCTAATCAAAAGTCACAAACACAGTAAAATACACACACACACACACACACATGCAGAAGGGAAAGCAGACACAGACGCAGACACACAACGTCTTGGCCAGAAAGCAAGTCAAGTCAACAAAACGCAAACTATTTGTTTGCCAGCCTGCGAGTGCCTGGTTGTGTGTGTGCTTTTCAGGCATCCAGTGCCAAGCCAAGCAGAGTCACCACCACCCACCCACCTTGCCACCCATTTTCCGCCCAATTTTCCCTGTCAGCCAATTTGACAGTTAGCAGTTACAACATAGTTACAGCCATCCACGCGCACACATGCACCGCATATACACAGACGTGCGTGTGTGTAAGTGAAATTTGCTTGTAATTTAAATTATTGTTTTGACCATAATGCAAGGCATTGTTATGGGATCGGATCAGATCGCATATATGTACTTGGTCCACCATCGAGCGCATTGTCCGCCAAGACAATGGTATTGTTAATATCGGGCTTGCATTGGTAATCACTCAAAACCAATTATGAGTCTCTACAGGTGCGTAAGTAATCTCTCGCCTCTTGTTTAAACGGGATTTCGGCAGACTGAGGCCAAGCTAGAAATCACTGGGGTTATCAAAACACATTTACTGGTGTCTGCAAGTTTGCAACAGTACCTATTTTTGGTATTAAATCAGATAGATGTATTTCAAAAGATTTTATTTCAAAAGATTTAGTTTAGGCACACTTGTACAAGATTTTGTTTGCCAGTGTCCTTTTTTCATTTTATGTGTATATATCTGTATATAACAACATACAAATTGCTGATATTTGAAATCAGTAAAATAACAAGATTTTTGTTTCGCCTTAATAAAGTTAATTGCAGAATATTTCTTGGAATCAAACATGAATGGAAAAAATCAGGTTCTCTGATAAATTTGAAATTTGAAGAGCACTTCTTGATTATGCAGCACGGACTCACACGCAAAAAAAAAGCAAACCAAAAATGAATTTCCATTGAAATCGTTCAGGTGTAAAAAAGAACAAATTTGTTATTTTTTGTGTGGCAGACGCGCGCAAACAAAAGACGAGAAAAAAAGCGAGCAGAAGCAATGATTCATTCAAAAGAGATTGAAACGGGCCATGAACTGGATGGACAGACAAAATGTGTGGGCTGGGAATATGGCAATAAATAATCATATTTTTTGTATCAATTTGTCAGGCGGAGGAAGTTTCGTCGCCCACAGAGAACACAGAGACCCACTGCCCACACACATACGCATGCACGCACACAAACTCACACACACGCACGCAGGACATACAGGACACATGCAGTTGACAGTTAATGGTCTAATGAAATGTCTTTGGGTTATCGCAGCTGTTTACCTGGCTGACCGAATCAGGGCTTTCAGCCACGTTAAGCTGCCAGCTAAGTCCCAAACAATGTCCTTGCTATATGTCCTTTCCACAGGACCTTTTCACCCACCCCCCTGCAGTTTGTGCAACGAAATTAATTGCCGCGTAGGTGTGTGTGTGCGTCCACTGGCACTCCGAAAAAATGTCACCAAAAACGTTAGCCTTTGGAAAAAAAAGGATGAACAAGGATAACTAGAAACGAAATGCGCTTGAAGGTATACAGAAACATATTTATCAGGTTTCGCATTCATAACAAAATACAATATATATTTGGTAATTGATTTAATGCATATATATTATTTAAAATATATTACTCGTTAGTTTGATTCATTTAAAGTGTTTAGACATCTTCTGAATGAGAGCTTGAAAATCAGTCTAGAATTTCGTCCTTTTAACCATTTTCGCTCTGTGCTCTTTTGTGTGAGTGTGCAAGTGACTGAGTGCAGGACTCCAGGACGCACACACGTACACATATCCATGTCAGAGCGCATTTCGCAGGACTATTTACAACTACAGCTGCAAGATGTGACAGCTGCAGCTGCGGCAGGACATCGGAACTCAAGTTGTGGCACTTGCAGATGATAACCGGCAATTGCGGTGGATAACTGGGATAATCGTACCGCTGGCACATAATGCACCGGACGAGCACGACATCCTGCACTAGATCAATAAGTCCTTGCATTTAATTTAAGCCCGCTCAACGACATTTCCAATTAAAATGCTTTATGGCCGAATGCAGTTGCATTTCGTTGGCGCTATTTGTTTAATCTACCCATAAATATGTATAAAATATTATATTTGATAAGAGCGAGCGAACGGAAAGTGGGGGGAAAAAAATGAAATGGCAATGAAAAATCAATATCAATATGCCAGCCACTTGCAGGCGAAAAATGCAAAAATGTTGAATTGGCGAACGACGTACCGCACCACCTTGTGTATATATTTGCACAATTCACAAAATGGGGAAAGCCAATTAAATTGGCCAAGAGCTGTGACGAAGACAAGAACAAATTTGCATAACTGATTAAAAACTTTCCCCCATTTTCACCGAGCAAAAGGTGAAAGCGGTGTGGAAAAGTCAAAGTGTGAACACAAATCCATGGCCCAACTTTAAGCACTTTGCCAAGGGACTAACTCAAACTGAAATTCAATTATTAATTTAACTTTTCATTGAATTTTCCCAGCACCACCCCACCGCCCTCACCTTCTCACCATCCTTTCTGGCCATTGTTCAATCTATCAATCTAAGCCTTTAGCAAACTAAAAGGGGGCTAACTGGCTCATTATTAATTTGCAGTTGAACTTCCCTGTGACTCGATTATAATCTAAGGTCATCATGCTACGGATAAAAGTTTCTTCCGAGAAAATTGCAGTCAAGCATATTTTTGTTTTCCCATGACTTTAGATAAATTTCATATTTCATTATGTTACTTAAATAAAATCTCATCTCACAAATTCAATAACTTGGATTACAAATACATTTAGGAGATTTTAAATATTCGTTTGATTTTCAATACCATGACATCAATTTTTCCAGGATTTGTTTATGTGATTCTCTAACTTTTCCATAATTTCAATCGGCATTGTCATTGATGAACTTTAACGCCTTTTCAAAGGCCAAAGGCAGAGCTGTATTGCGCTTCAGCTTATTAAAAATCAAATTCCCTGGCAGTGATTGAATTGACCGTCGAATTGTGAGCGCTCTGAGGGAAGTCCGGGCGAAATCCTCTTAGTTGGCAATCCAGCTAGGCAAAATGCAGTAAAATCGATTAATGCCATAGAGCATAGCAGCTCGGAAATCACAATATACCGCACCATCGACCATCGATCCGCCACCACCTCCACCAGGAACAGGAACAGCGTCGTCATCGTCGGAGGGCGACTTCCTGCCTGTCTTCTCCTTGTGTAATCCAAAACCAAATCCCCGCTAAAAAATGCATTGTTCGCTATTAGCGGAAATAATCGCAGGCGAACTAACTGGCTGTATGTCTAAGCGTATAAAGCATTATGCTATATGGCTGGCGCCCAAGGCTGTAAACCGCTAAGCTTCGCCCTTTTGGCCCGCTTCCTTGGCGGCGGGGTCAGCTGAAAATGGCGGATTCATTTAAAGTATGGCCAAGAAAGGTCGGGTTGCAAGTGTGGCAGCATTTAAGCCAAATTCAGTATTAAGTCGCCGGAACGTTTATCTTGCAACACAACAAGTACATACAATTGGCGCAAAGAAGTTGGCAATGAAACCAGTGCCAATTTGAGTGTTTGAAAAGTTCAAGATTGGAATTAAAAGTTGCTTCGCCCAAAACTGGTTGTCATAAAAGTCTAAAATTTAATATTATAATAATTAATATTTCACAAGGTATAACAAATCATAAAATATTTCAGTTGCATGAATGACTCAGTGGGATTATCATCGCACATCCTGCGAACTGCAATGTCTCACTTGGCGAAAACAAAATGTTGCTCGCTATCTGAGATCTGTGGTAAATCGATAGAGAGATTAAATGTCTGTATGCCGCCCAAGCACTTGACGGATTCATTGCCCGCTCGTGTCAGCCACTTGTACTTGTCCTTGTACTCGTAGTCGTAGTTGTAGTGGTAGTCGTACTTGTCCTGTCGCCTCCAAGGACTGGGAATGGGAGAGTGGCAGAGAATCAGAGACAGAAAGTGAAGGAGTCCATGACTCAATCCCGCTGTCGACGGCTGCGGCGATGTTTAAACAGAAAGCACTTAAAAACACTAAGCAATGTGGCCAAAATGCACGGGAAAAATCAAAATCAAAGAGTTTTCCAAAACTTATTTGGCAATCTCAGAAAGTTTATTTAAGATTTCTCCGCATGTCCAATGAATGGACTCTAAGATTAACCTATATTTTCTCTCCGTGTAAAGGGTGCAGAAATAGGGATAAGAGGGGGATAGACGCGGCAAATGAAGGCGGATGAGGAGGCGCATAACGAGGCAGGAGATGAACAGCAGTTGCAGCCATAAAAAGGCAACCCGCCGCCATGTTGTAACAGTTGTAAGCTGACAATGACAACGACAGAGATGGCAATAGCCGGCCAGTGAGCGAGACGGCTGCAAAGAAAGCGACGTAGACGAGGCACGCACAACAACAACAACAGCAACAACAATAACAATAACAACAGCAGTGAGTGCAAAATGTAATTGAATTTCTGTTGACAGATTTTAACGCACAATATCCTGCAGCGACATTGTCGCAAAGGGCGATGAAATAAAACACCCAGACCAAAAAAGAAACTGAAATAAAAAGTACGGAAAAAAAGGGCAGATGATAAGCGAGGAACGAAGAGGTTACGAAAACCGAAAAACTGAAAAGCGCAAGAGCGTGAAAATTGCACGGAGAAGGCGAAACAGAAATCGTAACAGCATTGTGCAACACTTGAAATTCAAAATAGATCCTATACAATCGATTCGGGTCAACATACACGCTGCATTCTACCTTGTTTGCCGCCAATAAATATTGCATATATCTATGTATATATGCAGCCAGATTCCATTCCTTTCGCTGATAGCTAGATGCCGCTGCTCATTCAATTATGGCTGACAAAAGATCGACAAAGGAGTAAAAATAGCTATGGCCCCGTGGGGCTTAACCATATTAAGTGGTTTTTAGTGGTGGCGTATAAATTTATTAGATTGTGTTAAAACAAAACAAAACAAAAAAAAGGAAAGGAAAGGCGGATAAATTAATTAAACATAAAACGTGGTTTTTAAAATACCCACGAAGGATTGAGCGCTCCAAATTAGTTTATTCGATTAAGGGGTTTTTCCTACGCATTTTTAAATGATTTATGAAGCTAGCATGGTATAACAAATAATTAAGTTATTGAATACTAACGAATATCCTTTGTTTAAGACCAACAATGAAAAACCAGAAAACTCAATTCATTGGAATGTTTGCAGCCAAGTAAGTTAAGAATAAAAGTAGATGGATATTTTGCGACCTACTTATTTGTTCAAAATAAACATAAATAAATACGAACGAAAATCCGTAACATTTCCAGCAATTAAAACTTTAAAACTGCAGTATTTTTAAATGTTTTCCCTGGCACTTGTCGTGTAGTTTCGAGACAAACTTTGACAACAGTCGCGGATATGTTTGGGGATATGGAAATGACAAAAGTTTTCAGCGGTAGGCAGGGATGTTTTTCACTTCCGTTTCTCGTTTCTCTCCCCGATTTGCCCACCGAAAAAGGCATACAGTCGCTAAAAGTTATGCAATTCAATTATGTCCTTTTGATTGTTTTACAGTTTTTCAGTTCGACAAGAAACCGAAAGTAAAATGAAATGAATACTTTGCGTCTTTTACCATCCTCCATTTAACTTGATGGGACTCACACACACACACACACATACACTTGTGCGGTGGAAAAACGATTTTCCATGTACCCATGCAACCCAGCAACACAAGTTTTTATGTTGTCCTGTAATAACAGACATGGGAACTGGTTGACTGACTGACTGGCTGGCTGGCTTGATTGACTGATTGATGAACTGACTAACTGAGCCACAGGCAAATTGCGAAAACACTCTTAATGTGCTTACATGAAAAATCAATTCGCTGCGCGACGTCAAGAGCCCCTCCCCCCAAAAAAAAGAAGAGAAGCGATAAAAGCGAGCCACTAAAAGTTATAGTAAATTTGGACCACAAAGCATTTCTAGTTGCTGTTGAACAAATGCTGGCCACTTTCAGCCGACGCAAAAATAACCTTAAGAAACAATAAGAAATAAAGAAATATTTTTCTAATATTTTCTAATATATTTCTATTTAATTCTACTACTTGAATACATTATTTTCCCAAGTGCACGCCCACGTTTAGGTCCTTGAAAAAAATGTCTGGTTGACTTTAAGGTCTGCTGGCAATAGATGGCGAAAACTCAACGCAGCTGGAGACTTCAACCGATTCGCCTTCAATTTCCTTTCGGTGGGAAAACCGCAACTTTAAAGGCAAAAGGGAACGGAAAATTGTCGGGGGGAAAACGGGGAAAGCACAGCTGGATGCAAACGACAAGCCACTTTGACCCAAAGGAGCCGCAAATGTGCGTGATGTGTGCCATAAATGTGTCACCATCAACAGCGGGTTGTCAGTTGAAATTAACGCAATAGCGAAACTAGAGTGAAAATCCACTCATTTCAACAACTGATTTTATTTTTATACATTATGATTTGCAAATAACGCAAAAAATGCACTAAACGCAATATTTTTTTTACAAAATTTCCCTTATTTGCATGGCATTACCAATTCTCAGCTCATTGCATTGCACATTTTAATAATTGCATTGCAATGTGATTTTAAATTTGATTTTTCAATTATGCTAATAGGAGAATATAAATAAATATAAAATATATATGACACTTTTTAACAGGTGGACTAATGATTAACAGATAACATTGAAATATTAAAAAAAATGTGCGTGGTAGCGCAGCATAATTTATGTTAATGGGAAATGAGAGTTGATTAAGGTGGTCATGAAACAATAACATTGAATAGACTAATAAAAAGTGCAATTATATTAAATATAATTAATAGTAAGCGCAACTTCAATTTGACTGCCACCGTGAAATGCTTTTTTTTATTGCTAGACACGCACACTTTAATCATATGTTAATCGGGGGATACCAAGGATATGTAAATAATATTATGGCTCCCAGTCCATCTTGCTTGAAAACTTTATAGATGGAAAAACTGGGAAAGCACAAGGAAAACCTTGACGAAAGGGTGGCAAACATAAGTTGTTGGCAGTGGAGTCCAAGGACTTTTTCCACCCTCACGATGTGTGTGTGTGTGTGAGTTTGGCACTTGAGTAAGGTCAGTTTAAGCGTCTGGGGAAATGGTTATTCTTATTGCATACTTTGGCAACAATGTCCTCCTTGCGAGCATGTGTATATTATGCAAGGATACGAGCAGACTCCTGAATACCCAACTCCCATATCAGTTGCCCCGAAGGCAACTCGTCTAGTGCTCAGAGATAATCCGAAATCATACTGAAAATTTTTGTTCATTTTAAACGCAACGCAACAAAGCATTTTTTAGCTCTTTTTAATGTGGACAATAAATTGCTAAATGTATGCTATCTACCAATTGCTGATGATTAAATTTCCTGTTTAACCTGCAATTAGTCTAACGATAATCGCTGAAATGGAAACTATTCTTGGTTGGCAGCATAAAATATATAATGGGGCAATATTGTTTAGAGTTGAAAAGCTTCAGCTATTGTGCTCGAAAGTTTTGCAGGATTCTTGGCAGCTTAAAAAACCAAGAGAGGCGAATAACAATTGAGCCAGTTTCCATGCTTTTTTTCGAATGCCACAAAACATTCTTGCCCGCCATTTGCCCTTTTTTTTATAGAGGCAATTAAAATTCGCTTACTTGCTGAACATTCGCGAGCTGAATACATATAAATGAAATCAAGTGGAGAATATATATATATTTATATGATGTACGAGTACAACACGAGCGTTTAAATACACATTTAGCTTGGCTAATAATAAAGGAATTTTCTGTGTTCTCTCTTATTAAATTCTGTCCTCGGTTTTCTCGGGAATAAACGAGGCATTTAAAATCTCTGTTTGCTCATGGCGAATGTGAAACCTTTTGTCAAGGAAACCAAACGGAGCATTTCATTTGACAGCAAGTGAATTTTTTTTGTAAATTTACAGGGATTTTTGGATTCATTTTCAAATGCACAGAGTTCTCCCCATTGATAATCTTTGGTCGGCGTATTACTTTGTGAAATTTCTGGCAGATTTTTACCTCTATACAATTCCAATTTCATGAGCGTGTGCGTGTATGTTTGTGTGGGAGTAGCATTTATAAGCCACAAAAGAAATAAAAAGGACGAAAGCCTTAAGACCGTTTCAAGTTGCTGAATGTGTGCTTCCCTTTTCTTTTTTTTATTTTGGCCTGACTTTTGTGTATGTCCGTTTGAATTAATATTACAATGTCCTTAAGGTTTATTTGGCTTGATATTCCTTTTTATCTTTATATTTGCTGCTTCGCCTTTGACGGTTTCTGATTCTGATGCTGATGCTGATTCCGATTCCGATTTCTTTTCGCTTTTGGCTGTTTGATATTTATGCTTTCCTGGCTTCTTGGCCCGCATTGTTGTTTTATTCCTTGGCATATTAAAAATTCATACAAATGTAAAACGAAAATCCTCAAGACAATCATAAAAAACAGCAGAGGCAAAGGGTTTCCTTCATTTCTTTTTTCCTATGCCTTTGCCTCAGTGGGAGTCGCAAATAAAAATGAAATATAATTTCAGGTCACAAATCCACGTGTCTTCTAACTCTGTGTGCATATGTGTATGTGCGCGTCTGAGTGAACTAAATCAAAGCTGCTGCCGCCGCATAAAGCAGCTTAGACCAGCGAAGGCCAAGACGTGCATTCGACTGGCCCCAAAAAGTAGGCAACGATTTTCACTCGACGCAACACACACTGCGTATGCGTGATACTTCGCTGTGAAAGCTTGGGCTAAAAACCTTCAGCTGGAAAGGGATTCTAGGACATACAGTCCGCATCGAAGTGCATATTCAAATGATTAATATATTAATCTTTCTTAAAATAGTCTGATTAGCTTGTTTGAAAAACAAAGAAAATCATTAAAAACTTTTATATAAATAGCAGACGAAAAATGTTAGAGAATACCTAAAATGGAATGAACAACAAGCAAGTGAATATCGTACAATATCATCACATTAAGTGGTGTAAACACTTTAGATAATTGTCGGATTTGATTGTCGAACAAGTCGCTCTCGATGTTATCCACAAATCATAATTACCCAGTCTCGTTTCGCTCGCAATTAAATTGACACACTTTCCAACAATACACATGGAACGCACTGTACTGCCAACCAGTCGTATGCGTGATTTGGTGAAACGCTTTTCGTGCCCACTTGGCGACGACGAACGTGCCAAGCGTTTTGGCTATTGATCTCTGGCTTTTCCACAGACCGCCCTACGTCGTACGATTTTTCCGTCCTTATTTCTGTGCTTTTTTTTGTTTGCCCGCTCGAGTGGAGCTCATAAAAATTCTAAAAACAATAAACGTCAATTTTTGCTTGGCAGCTAATTCGGAGGAAGCTGCCTGCGGGCAGCACAAAGTGGCCTTCCACGGGAAATCTGTTGCGTGGTTTGGGGTTTTGGGCGGAGGTTGTGCTTTTCCTCTGAAGGATAAGCGTCGGATGTTTAACTAGGTTGACACTTCATCCAGCCCCGGAGCCCTAACGATTCATACTTGTGCTGTTATTTGTCTTCTCCTCTCGAATCGTTGTGCTTACCTGTGAAAAATATAGAGAACAAAATGAGGGGAAAAACTCGATTAGACTTATGAAATTTAATGGAAATTACATACAAATTGTAAATTACTTTGAATGCGGAGGAAAATAATTATTAAAAACAAGTTTAAAAAGATTATTTTAAAATAGCTACAGCACTATGTACATAAAATATGTTGAATACTATTTTGCATTACGAACGCTTATTAAGTTTCTATCGTTCAAATCGCAATAACAATACGCAAATGTAAAATATAATTACGGCAATTATTCTGCCTGAAAGAAGGCATTCAAATAAATAAATCAAAAACATATTGGCAACATATTCCACGTACGTGTGTAACAATTAAATAGGGGAAAATAAAATCAATTTATTTATTTATTTAGTGGCCAATCGCATGTAAAATGCATATGAGGCTATGCGTCTGGATTTGTGTGTTTCATTTATTATTTATTCGCTTCCCTGCATTTCATTCCTCGGCACTTTAGTCCTACTATTTGCACTCCACCCACACCTAATTAATGCGAGTCGTCCTTTTGCAGGTTTTCCACAGACGATAAAGTGTATAAAAAAAAGGGGGGGGTGTAAAAAAAAGGACATGGTACAGGCAGGCGATTATTGTTGGCGGAGGTAACTATTGAATGGTTTGGAAAAGCTAGGAAGAACCAAAAGGGTTAGAAATGATTAAGCTGCAGAATGGGAAGTAAATTGGATGAAAAATTAATACAAAAGGACCACCAATTTAGAATCGCTTTTTCAATAGTACTTTTGCGCTAATTTGTGCACGATTGTAACTAATTTTGGTCTTTTCAATGCTAGTTTTGTAACTATTAGTATGCCTACTTGTAGAAAAGATAGTTTTTAATAATTGCAGATAGCTATTATTTTTAGTTATAAAACATTTTTGAGCGTCTGTACGACTAACGAAATCATCTAGTGCTTTCAGCTAAATCCGCGTCCACGCAATCAAATCAGTTTGTATGTTTTTCCATTCATTTTCCTTGCTGTGCTCAATTAGTTTCGTTAAAGCTTTCAATTTACACACCATTTTTGACGGGCAAAAAGTGGGAGGCGTGGAAATTCGTGGGGCGTGGCAAGCTCCGGGTGGTGGCAAGCTGCTGTCGTGGCAAGTCGCCACGACATCTTGCAAAGCCTGTGTGTTCGTCTGTACAACATAATTAAGTTTAATTGACAACCGCTGACTGTTTGATTGGCTTCTCTTGTTTTTTTCTCTCATTCTCATTCTCGTTTTTTGTTTTATTTTTTGTTGTGTTATTGCTCCTCATTGTTTGTTGTTTTATTTTCATTATTGCCGTACTTCTCCTTGACTGAGTGACTGCTTCCATTTGTGCCACTTGGCCAGGCTCAACAATGACTACGACTTTATGCCCCGCCACTCAACTCAACTCGACCGCCCTCATTATGTACACCATTTTCGCCCAACATCCACATGCATACATATATTCATCATATTAAGTACAATATGCAATTGTTGCTGTGCTGCGGTCGCACGGGGCGTATACTCAATGTGCGCCACTGAATGGAAATGATCATTGGGGGGTTGAAAAACGGCGGGCGAGGAGACAGCACTCAATAAATCATTTGGAATGAGCTCTGCTGTACGTTAATCACACAGACAGCACAATACAGTCCGTATCAGATTAGTAAGGCCAGTTCCAGTGGCTCATTTTATTTGTGAGTAAATGAAATAAATCTATTTTACACGCTTACTTTTGCACATTTTTAAATCAAATGAAACATTAAGTATAAATAATGCACAACATTGCCTACACGCATTTGCGATTAGTAAAAAGATTAGCAAAGAATTTAGTCTTCAATCTACGCAATGAAATGAAAATTGTCGAGGGATTTGGACTCGTTGCGGTCACAGTTTAAAATTTTTTAATTGTGTTTAATCAATTAAAATGGATAATCCGCCGATTCCTAATGGGAATCCACTAGATTTGGTGTTTGATATGCGGCAACGACCCCCTCCACCCCATTTTCCACCCCACTACTTCCACAGCCGTTCTCCCAGAGGAGCCAACACGATTTCCGAGGCGAGGCCATGTCTTCTGATGAATCAAGCGAACTCGCTGCGCTGACAGACGGAACATTGTTGAATGTGGCGAGCGCGGAACCGAGCAGAAAACTTTGAAATGGATTAAATGACAGAGTGGGTGGATGGGTTGTTGGATGGTGGTGACTTGGGCCAAGCCCACAGTTCAATGGACGATTTTCATTTTGCTTGCGGTAGACAAAAGTTTCTCCTTTATCAAAGTTGCGGCTTAAGGGCATTTGGTGGCGGGAATAAGCCGGGGGTTATCGGGGGTAGTTATAGCACCGACTTGCTATACATTACCGCTAACTGTTAAATTGCAGAAAATGGCACAAAGCGATGAAGTAATACAAGGACTAGGAAAAGTGCAGGAGTAAGCGAAATTGAAATCGAAATCATTAGTATGAACGCTTTAATAAAAGGCATCTATAGCTTTGCAATCAAATGATTTATAACGCTTTTTCACTTTCTGAAGTGCGTTTTTTTTACAATTTTTATTTAAATCAAATGACCCCAAGTTGATGTAAAAGTCTTGAAGTTTTTCACAGTAAGGCATATGCCTCACATTTTACGAGCGTAATGAGTATATAAAAACTTGTCTACAAGTTTCGTGTGGATTTTCATTAGCAACGGCAATGGCCAAAAACGAAGCAAATGATATAGAAATGAAAACGAACGGACTGTTGGCGGTTCGAATCAACCTGTTGCCACGAAAAGTAATCGAAGTTCATTCTTTACTTTTGCTGCGGGTCACGAATAAATTCAGGCATTTAAGGTGCTCACGCGATTTGGCAACAATAACAAAAGGAGACGACGCCACTAAAAAAACAAAAAACAACATTTCAGACCACGGGGCGTATGCGTGTTACAGAAATAAAAATGGCCGCTCACACACACACAGATACATACATATGTGTGCGTGTGTGTGTGTACAGGCGTGTGTTTGCCATAGCTTCATTATGATGGCGTCGTTAGGTCTATTAAATTTCCCTGTGTCGCATTGCCCGACGTATTTTATATTGTTCTCCATAATTTTAGTTACGTATTAAAACAGTCGGATCGGGTCCTGGAACTTCACACAAGTCGGATTTTACTGGGGCTTCATCAGCGAACGTTTATCTATATAAAGAAGTTATTTTTGGTAAGGGAATTTTCCATTACCAATTAGCAGTGAAAAAAACTAGGCACACATTGCTTATATGTAAACTACTCACATATATGTACACAATTATTATACATCAAAGATGGTCACTATTTATATTTAGTTTTTGAAGAAAAGATCTTGGGCATAATGTTTTGCTTCCTTGATTATGAAATATATTGCTTTTTTTTCCTTGACTCTAGAAATATGCCAAAAGATTCATAACAGTACACAACAGACATGTAAAATCGCTCAAAAAGCCGAATAAAACTATACTTCAATTGCATTCCGAATTTGAAAACAAAACTGGAAGTTATCCAACCAAAAGGGTAAAGTTTGCCATTATAAATTAACCCGCAAGGTAAAAATGCAATTTCAAAGAAAACTGCAGATAAGTTGGCATAAACAGCAGAAGGCCATACGCGTACTCAGTACGATTGGCAGTGAGAGAAAACTTGGTTTTCCCCGCCCACTTTTCCGAAAAACGTTAGACGCGCAAGGATCTCCTTCGAGGTGCCAGGCACATTGGCCAGTGTCCTGTTTTGTGGTTTTTTTTTTTTGTATGTCCTCATGGCATCTTCTGCTTAACGGCTTATGTGCAAAGTCGCTAAAAACTTGAAAACTCGCGGCAATGCCATCTAAAATTAATGCGGCATGACCTTTTCAGCAAGCCAAACAAGTTGTACCATAAACTTTTTGGCCACAAGGAGAGGTAGCCACCGGAAAAACTGTAGAAATTGTGGTGAAATTTGGGTGAGGAGAACGTGTTGTTGGTAGAAACAAATGCGGCGCTACCTGAACTTCGACCCATTGATGTGAGGGAAAACGGTGGAAAAGCGCTGGTCGTGGCCATTTAATGTGCGCATAATTGGCTTGTTGCATATTTTATCGCTTAATTGCCGCACATCGCCTGTAGAGATAGTCCACATCATTCACCACCCACTCGATTCGGCGCCCAACCATTTCTTGGCGAGCTAATTATGCCACAGGTGCACTGAGAACAAATCGCAAATTGAAGCAATATTTTGTGTGTATTTATGATAGTTTCTCCTAAGACTTAATACATTAGAGCTGAAGTTTTTCTAACTTGATTTACAAAAAAAAATTAAGCATAGAAAAAAAATGATAACTGACTCCTACAGATATTTTCTGCTGCTATTTTAAAATATTACAAAAATATATATTGCATGTTTTTATGCAAATCAACATCTAAATGCTAGCAATAAGCTAAGTGCATAATTTTCAGTGCAATATTTAATCAGAATGTTTTCGTTATTTCGGCTTTGATCGAGCAAAAAGTTCGTGAGTTTGCCGCCTGCCAGCGGATTAATCGACTCTGACGTGTGTCTTCTAAGCATTTTGCAACCCAAGGCCTCGCAGTTATTTCGCAATTAAATAAATCATCAAAATGATGGTAGAAAATAAATGGGACGAGCATGGGTGAATAAGCTAAAACCATAAGCACCAACCATTAAAACCACACACAAAATTAAGAAATGATAAAATAAAAACAATAAAAGTACAAAAGTATATTGCGTATACAATCCAAAAGTTATGAGTTCATGTTCTTGATTGGAAACCGTCCTAATGGTTGCGACTGCAAGGCTTTTTTGCATAAAGTCCATCACCCATTCCACCTCCAATAGCTGGCCGTCCGTTCGGTCGGTGCTTCCTGAAGATCCTGGCTATGCGGCTATTGGGTTCGAATTGCTGCTCCTCAATTTCGGAGCCATCTGCTTGATTATTTCGGTGACATCCCAGCGACAGTGACTCCCTGATCAACGGACAGTGGTTATCACCCGCCAATCGTGTCTTGATCCTCAGCATCAGGCAGCTTTCCGAGCGAGTCCTTTGAGCCATTAGCTCGCAGAAATGATGAATGGCGTTCATTGTCAGCGACTCGATGCCCAAGTAATGAGACGCCAGGATAATCTCCACCAGCTGGTACAGTTCGTTGCCCAACAATCGCTCCTCCCAGGAGCAGAGAAGATATGAGGAACGCTTCATTTCATTCAAGTCAGCAACGCATTGATCATCGTTGGCATTGTCACCTGCGCACCTTATAATCCCACATCGTTTACAAAAATTTTGCATCACATTGGCATGAATTACGATATTATCCGCACTTCTTGAGCAACAGATTTCACGTTCGATAATGAGTTCATCTTCGCCAGTTTTTATCTCTGTGATATTGTCTTTGTCAATGTCGGTAATTCTTTTTGCAATTACAAAACCAACTTGACGGTTACCATTTACTTTTGTGAATTCATTAATTGTATCTTTCGCGCAATCTGTACTACTTTTGTTTGTGCTTTCGTTATTTGAAATGAATTGAATGTTTGGATTATATACGACTAGCTGTCCATTAGTTTCATTTATAATTGTGCAGCTATCGTTTTTTTGATTTTCGTTTTGTTTGTTAACATTACGTTTCATATCTTCCATAACATTTTCTTGATTTTGCATGTTTTTTTCAAAACATTCCTCGGAGTCGCCTTCATCTTCACTATTGTTTTCACAACTATTCTCGGTATCTTCACTTCTAATCGGTGTATTATCATTATATAATTCTATATTCTTGCATATTTCTGAGCAATCATTTTCGATTTTTTCGCCGAGAATCTGACTTGTTAAATTTACCGTACGTTGAGCATTACCTTGAGTAATCTCACTGATTTGACAGCTGGTCTCGCTACTCGCGTTTCCGTTTCCTTTGCGGATGTTGCCAATGCACATCTCAACTGTAGGTGACGCCTCGGCGACATTCTCAGTTCCGTTTGCGCATAGAGTCTTCTTGTGCATCCACATGATCACGCGTAGCAGCGTCACCGAGCGAATGGACCGCAACGGAATGGGCTGCACCTCCATTTCCAAATAGCTCATTATCCGCGAATGGCGATACATCAGGGGACTGGGCACATTGATCAGCCGATGATCGCTGCAAAGGAAACGCATTTGTTCCATACCCGGTTGCCTTCGTCCGGTCACCAGATCCAGCAGGCTCTTTGCTGTCCTGCTAGCGGCAGGATCCTTCTCTGGGTCAGCCGGAATTGCCTCCTTTATTGGTTTTTGCAGCCGGAAATCGGCGCTGCAAAAGCTATCGGTGGCTTTCAATAGCACGGAGGAATCGCCAATCGGAGCAGCGTGAGCCAACTGAATGCGACGAAAGGATGTACGATTGCCACGTACTGCCAGCGGTTTTGAGCGTCGCACCAGTGAGCGGATCACCGCTTCCTCTTCCGTTAGCGTTTTCTTGAATACAGCTTTCGGCGACACTGGCTTCACCAGAGCGCTCAGCGTGTTGCTGATCGGCAGCGGCATATGGGAGCGGCTCAGCGAACTGCGATTTGGTAGCGCGGCATCACGGATGCGGGAAATCCGCGAGTTTGGACCATCCAGTACCGTTAGCGAGTTTCTAACGCGTTCCGGAATTCTCGACTTGAATCTAGATGACATGTTTTTTGTTTTTTTTTTTTTGGTACTTCCGAATAGAAAATATGTCTGCTTAATTTCGGTCTTAGATATTGGCTAGCCAGTGTGTGTGTGTGACTGGCATGATTGCTATCCCTATGTCGACTGGATCAAAAACGATGCCAAGAGCACTGACATAAATGAACCCTAACCCTATGGTAACTCGATCGAAAGCAATGCCAAGAGCACTGGCCTAAATACATATATCGAATGTATTTGTCATTATCATAATGCAGGGGCTTAACTACCAAAATGACTTAAACTAATTGTGCGCATTCATTAAAGAAAAATATAATTATCCCCAGCTTGGTTAGTTATTTAATCAAAACGGTATGCCAAATGTATCTCTCAAAGTTAAACCACTATTGGCTATTGGTCTTCTGCTGATTTTAGATGACTTTCGGGCATAAACTATTATTTTTAGCCAAGGTAATCACTATTGATTGAACCAGTATGGGGAAATCGAACAGATATACTTATCGTTAGGCAACAAGCAGGAGTCAAACGAAATCTCTGAATAAACAATTCTGCCCTTCGGCCATTCAACATTCAGGTATTCCTTTGCAGCAGTTTCAAAAAAAGGACGACCTCAATTAAATGCATTTTCAAACCATTTTTCAGCCTTCCTACAGGATTTGCTAGCACGTCTGTGTGCGTAGGTTTTGTTTGTCTCTATGTGTGTGTGTGTATGTGTGAGCAGGACATTAAAAAGTAATTTAAATGGAATTCCTTGGCGTTCGCCACGGGGCTCAGGAGTGTGGGCTTCGAAATTGAGAATGGAATAAGAATGGCGACATTGCGACGCACAGTGGTAGGCACTGCCTTATTGTAATTAGAGCGATGAGACAATAAATCTCAATATAGGCCAATCCGTCCGTCCATTCAGTTCCGTTTCAATTCCATTCCATTCGTGGCCGGGTGCGTGGATTTAAATTGCATTGAGAGGAAACAAAAGGAGCAGTATCTGGGAAGCCAACGAAGCACCATGGCAATGCATAAATCTAGCACTCTTCCCTGTATTCTCTGCAAAAATCAAACAGAGGTGTACTGGAGTGCACTGAAAACTAAAATAGTCCTCTTATACATAAGCTGCATATATGGTTTTGGTTGTAAAACGGAATGCTAGGTAAGATCACAATAATATGAACCATAAGAACTTGTATATAAAATATATTCGAGAAATATGCAATCTGTTCTATATCAATACATATAGTATAGTATATATATATCGGATACTTTATAAAATTTCTCTCAGTGCTTAAAGAAGCACCAACTAAACGATAAAAACTGAAGCAGAAATCGAGGGCAAGGGTGGAGAAATGTGGGAAAAGCGGCTTCGTAGTCGCAGGCATTAGCTCAAAATTGCAAAACTTAAGCCAAATGCTGGCGCGGAAAAAGAGGAGAAACAGTTAAAACGGAATCGGTCTAAAAGGAAAAGCACGAAGAGTGCGTAGAAAGGGTGGATAGAGGGAAGGGAAACAAGAGGAGAGGTACGTAGTGTGCGGGTGAAAAAGGGAAAATAAAAAAACCACGAAACCAGACGAAGGAGATGGCTCATTCTTTGTTTTATGCCATCTACATAATAGATGGCGCAAGGAAGTAATAGACAGAGACGGCAAATGGCAAGAAAGAGACGCCACGAGAGGCGGAGAAAAGGACGGAAACAAGTCAATTTGCATTCCGGCTTAAACGAACATCGCCGGGTTAGTTAATGTTGCAAAAAAGGTTAAAAAAAAAAAAGAAGAGTAAAGAAGAGAATTTCGGCTGCATCAGCAATCGCAAACTGGACGCGGGAGTAGTGAAACATAATAAAAATAAATAGAACAGACAGCTGGCCAATAATTATCACTTGTGCTTGCCGTCCAACTTTTTTTATTGTTTCAAAATTAGTTTAGCTTTCGACCGACGACCACTAATCAATCAACTTAGGAGGAAACTTCGATTAACTTTGCTCGACAGCAATTAACTTTAACTTTGCTAATGAATCGAACAACAAAGCAACTTCTCTGGGTCAAAATGTGAAAGCAAAGCAGTTGTGGGTCAATTGCAGGATGGACAACTAAGGGAAAATGTAAAGATATTTAATAGTTATACAGTAATTTGAAACGGACCAATTTAAAAATAATTTCAAGTGTTCTATGCAAACTGAAGCACTACTTAATAATCTTTACTTAATATTTTATTTTAATCGGAAATAAATTGGCAAATATTTGCATTTATCAATTTCTGCTTATTTGTATTTTACAAAATGTTTTCCGCTAAACCCAAACTAGATTTGATTTCACCGTGAATAGAGCTCAATGCCAATCGGTAATCGGCAAACAAGAGTCAAATATCGGCGCTAAATTGTTTAATTTATTGGAATGGCAATGCAACTCCCTGGAATAAACTGGAAAACTCATTAAAACGCAGCTAAACAAAATTCGCAATGGAATAAATAAATATTATTGACTTTGGTTTATTGCTTTCGGTTGTGTAACTGGCATGGCTATTATAAAATTAATTAAATTACACACTCGCACGCACCGGCACAAAAAGGCTGAAAGAGACGGCCAGCTGTTTGGCGATAGAGACAGCGATATGCCAATTACAAAACCATAATTTCCACACGCTAGCACATGCACATACATATATATATATACGTGTGTAAGTGTGTGTATCGGGATTTTTTGGCCATGGACTGCATTCAAAATGCAATTTGTTTGCAGCTCTCTCTCTATCTCTCTTTCTCTCTCTATCTCTCTCTTTCTGTCGCATTTTGTCGTTTAATTGTAGTACTCACTAATTGAGCGGCATGCCAATGCATCTCAAATAACACAAAAACCAATCGGAATGTATCGACATCAAATAAAAGTTTAATTAACAATTAAAACTGCCTAAAACGTGTGCACGCAGAGAACTTTTCGATTTAATTATGGCTTATGTTGACAAGCGTGCATATTTTTCATGGCACATTTGCAGACTGCTCGTAAATATTTAAAAACACACAATGCAAATGCAGCCTATTAGTTTGAAAAACTATTGATAAACCCATTACTATACAATGCTGTAGCAAACTTAATTTTTTAAATTTAATAAGCCATTTAGTTGAAACCTTTTTATGATACTGGCATGAATAACAACTTTCTTTCGATTGGTTAAAATGTGGAAACAATTGACCTGAAACTTCTCTCTACGTAACCACTTGTTTTCTCTTGCCATTTCAAATATAATATTTGCAGATCTTTTGCTTATAGCATTTGGTTACCTTAGGAGCTCCCTTCAATTATGTAAGACCCAGTACTTGAAGGAACTTATCCCGTTGGAGGAGCACAACTGTTGCTAAGCCCCCAAAAGGGTTCGAGCCAATCCTTTCGAGTAAATTCCATTGCCCCAAGGCAAACAAAGGCCACAGCTAATAGTGTGAAAACAAAACAAGGAAACATAAGGAAAGGCAAGAAAGGGAAATAAAAATAAATATAAAAATAAAGGAAATGGGCAAGAGAGGCGAGCAAGGGGAAAATATCGTAAAATGCTAAGGTAAACAAACATTTATAAATAATGAACATTGATTGCTTATTTGAACAAAGTGAAGGCGGACATGGATACGTATACGATTGCGATTTCACGTTCAAGGATAAACAAGAAAAAAGCGAACGGAAGTCGTTGAACTGCACTCCATAAATGTAATTGTGCCTGTGAATGGGGCTGTCTAATCATTATGGTCCTCAGAGGGCAAACTCATCAAGGAACTTAATTGATTTGGGTGTGCGGAAAAACAGGGAGAAGTAGCCATTGGCAAAGCGAAGTGGGATTGAAAGGAAGCCGAATATTTGAACCTCAAATGTCTATCAAAATTGCTTAAAAAATGCACTTTTAAAAGTATCGAAATGTTCCTAAAAAGACCACTTTCTCCGCCTGCGAGAAAATCTGGCTGAGAAGTTGTTTGCTCCATTACTCCGTGTCTCCGCTCATTTGGCCTTCATTGAGTTGGGCTTATGGCTTTCAATTTGAGTGTTTCTGGGGCCATCTCTGTCATGCATACGTCCAAGGTGCTTAATAATTTAGCAACAACCACCCACACAGCTGCAGCTCACCTCTATACAGAGAAGAGAGAAAGTCCTCCTCCACCTATACAATCAATGTCATTATGCGTGTGTGTGTGTGTGTGCCATGCGGTATGCAATGCGAATTTAATGCACTTCTTGATGCAGCTGTGCATAAGAAATCAGTTGCAACCTGCGAGACGCCAAATAGTCTTACATTTTCCGCATCTCAAATGGAGGTGGAGACATCTCTAGCATTTGGTTTTCCACATTTTCTCGGAAAACTTTTCTACTCATCACATAAACAATGCCACGCCCACAGGTCCGAGTGCTCACACTCAAAGAAAATGCGCAACACTCAATTATTTTGTATGCTTATAATGAGTTAAATATAAAATTTCGAAAGTGACACATAGAAAGTTAGACGCTAACTTATGCCTAAGTTCTACCCAAAAACACATTAATTTACACACATTTGCGGGTTTTCCATTTAGTTTCTCGGTGTAGTTGGGTGCATTTATGAGAAGTTTTCCCTTTTTTCGGTGTGGCCTGAACGTTGACAGCCGGCAAATGCAAATGCGGTTTTAGCATTTGCATGACGTTCCGTACGTTATTTACAAAATGGCTAAAATGCCAACATGGCTGCCATTCACAGCTAATGACATTTTAAACAAAGACTTCCGATCGCCCTTGCTCTTTCGCACCCATCTCGCTACTTATTGTGCTTGCTACTATTTTTTCTATTTTTTTTTTTTTTTGTAAAATGCTTTCAGCGTAAAATATGAAAATATTATTAGCATTAAGATATGCTAGGGAACGGAATGGGATTGCATGGAACAGCAGGGATCGCCTCTAAGTACCTAAGTACCGAATGCCATTTGCCATCACCCATTTTCCACACTTTTCCACTTGCCATTTTCCATTTCCCATTTCCCCATTTGCACAGGGCCACTTTCCACCATCAACACATTTTCAATGAAATAATTGCCTTCAACAGAAACACTTCGGTAGCATACTTTTCAGGGCACGTACGGTGAAGATTATGAATGATTTAAGCAGTCAGAAGAATGGGTTTAAAAGGATTTTAATTGCTTACATTACTACCGATTAGTACAAATGCCAAACCCCTTTTTTTTAACTTCTAATATTTTGTTTGAATTTTCAATACAAGCATTTTGGCCAGCTCGCGAATGAAAGAAAAGCATCGGCTATAAGGATAAAATGCCAGTGCCTAATCCACAATCGACATTAATTCATGCGAGTGCATAATTCACATACCCTTAACCCACCGCTGGCCCCCCGGAAGCGGCATGACCCACCTCTTAACCCACATGCAGTTTGCTCCACATGGAGAGCCAGCGAAGCGAACAACTTGCGCTGTTTTCTCATTATTTATGCGCGACCTTGTTTTGTGCCATTTTTATTATTTTGCTAATTTCGTGCATTATAAAAAACAACAACAAAAATAAAGCCCTATACTAACAACAGTGCAAAATAAAAAAAAAGAGAGAGAGAGAGAGAGATAAGCGTAACCCAAACGTCGGTCTTGTTGGCTATGAAAGATTTTAGCCCGGTTAAAACCAAGTAAATGTTCGCACTCAAATCTAGGACTCGTAAAAACTGATTAAAAAGAATATTAAAAAATGAATTGCTGCTTGCAAAAATATGATAGGCCATATTTTAGCACAGCATTTGTATTCAAAATGTTTACATTGAATGGGTTACATTTTTTATTTCTTTGTGTACGCATTTAAAAAGAGTATATTTTTATGCGACTTTGCCCGGATTTCGTTCTCAATCTTCCGCTTTATTATTTTTCTCGTCGGTTCTTTTTTGTGGCTTAATTTTTAGAAGGGAAACTTATGGTTTGGTTGTCGTCAGTTGAGAGCTTTTAACCTATTTTCCCATTTTTGCGCAATTTATCAACAAATTAATGTAAGCATGACGCCTCACATACACACACACACACACACTTACCACTCGTGGGCGTGAGTATGTGTGAACTGGTGCGAGTGTGTGTGCGGCGTTGTCAAGAAAATTTGCATGTTTCTCCCACAGAGTCGAGGCCCCATTTTCGTTTTGTTTTTGATGCATGTAATTAACTTGAAGCGGGCCTTTGCCTTCTACTTATGTAGATCTATGCTGATGTGAAAAGGTGAGGGCAGCTGTTCATGTATACGTTTATATATACTCACATATATATATATATACAATATATAATGTATATATTATATGGAGTGTGGGCGCAGGTGTATCATGTCCTTGGTTTTCAAAGAAAACGTTGCGGTTCTGGCTAAAGATCACAAATGCCTATTTGGCCTGGTTCGCTAAATGGTGAGTCAAGCGTGCTTTTGCTCTCAGTAATTTTAGGTAAATATTAGAAATATTTTATTGTAAAATTAATAGCTTGAAACATTTGTTTCTTTATTTAATATTTCAACATAACTTATTCCCGGTAATAACCACGTTTGCATAAACGCACTTTGTAATTTAGTGCTTCGTCGGGCAACAATTAAATAATTCACTAAATAAATTAGTTATGGAAAAGTTTCGAATGCGAGCGCAGCTGAAAATTAATTTGTGCGGTTGGGTGGAAAACGCAAAAATGTGTGGCAATGAAAGCTAAATATGCCAGGTTGCAATTGAAGAATTCGGGAGGAGCAGTGTGTGCACCACACATCCTCGCATTCTGGCACCCACTCATTGCAAACTTTCTCCTTTCCATTAGCACTTTTCACAAATAACTATTCCAGTTGCTGCAACTTTGTACGCACTCAACGTACGGCTGCTCAGCACGAAAGTTAACTGCTCTCGCCCACTCGTCCATCACCTGTCGCCATAATGCCACGGATGTTTCTGGTATTCCTGTATTTTCGCTTATTGGTTTTGTCATTTATTATCTTTAGCACGGAAATTCACGCTTGACAGGTCCTGCAGTCGCAGCAGTGCCACAGCACTGGCAGCACTAGCAGTCGCGATGAAAGTTTATGACAATGCGACCCAACAACCCTTCCGCGACCACGCCCTCCGCCCCCGCCCATCTGATGACGCCCACCTGTCAGGGGGCGTGTCTACACCTGGCAGCACTCAAACGAAGGGCACTGCGGAAAGTGTCCAGTGTTGGCAAGCATTCGATGGAAAAGTGCAAAAATCAAAATAAGGCCATTTACAACACCCATAAATGTATCTAAGTCCACTGCAATTGTTGTAGTCACTTTAATTTACCAATACTAGTTTCTCAGGTATTCATTAACATTACATCAAAATGGTATCATAATCGTTTCAAATATTTTCTCTCAGTGCCAAAACATATATAGTTGAGGTGGCCTAATCGAAGTGAGCCGCAAAATAGAAACAAATGCCAAAGTTTTGATTGGCAGTTGCCTTTGTTTGTTGGCCGGGAAATGTAGAAAGTTTGGCAAGCCGCAACTTTATACAGGTGCAAAAAAATGAAAAAAAAAACCCATAGAAAAGTGGGGGGCGCTAAAAGGGGGTGAGCCGCCCGAGTGGGGGACATATGACCAAAACACCCTTCCATTTCGGTTTACAGCCTGGGAAAAGTGACACCACGATGCCATAACATTAAATGCCTAACAAGTTACTCAATTTCAATGGTCAGTCGTCGATGATGCTGTCCCTGTCTGGGGCACTGCGTTGCCATCTCGCTCTAATGGCCGGAAAAGGGCAAGAAAATTTCCATAATTTTATGGGCTTGACAAGCTCTCGCAGCGAAACACGGACACTGCGCCCGTAAAGTGGAATTTTCAAGAACATCGAAAACCACACGGACCTTCTCGCCAGCGTTTTAATATTTATGCATAAAAATTTATAGGTGCTAAGGTACGCATCAGTACATATGTATGTATGTATGTATGTATGTATGTTGATATGGCCGTAACACCCACCGAAAATCCAGGTGAAAACGTATTTCGAGTCACCTTTTCGCACAGCTAGTTCAACCGCCTCTCTCGGCTTTTCCGCCAGCTTTTCCCTCGACTTTTCTCTGGGTTTTTCTGCTTTTTGCAAAAATAAAACTATCATTGCAGCAGATCGAAAGCTTTTATGTGTCAAGTTAATGAAACCGGAGGAGCAAGTGTTCAGATGGGGGGATAGATGGGCAAACGGACAGATGGGCAAAATGGGGGGATGGATTCCAACAGCTGATTGCATCGGATTCCATCTTAAGGTGACACTTTATACTGGGCTGCCTTTAATCGGGGATTTAACTTTATGGCCCCGCCTTGGTCTCATTAAATTTTTATGTTCTCTCTGCGCTCTATTCCGGTTTTTTTTTCGATTTTTTACGGATTTTAAGGAGACGGCAACGTTTGAACTTTAAGTCTCCAATCGTTTAGAGCTCAAATCAGCTGTTTTATTTGAATAGTTTTCTATTGGCAAATTTAGAGAGATTTGATTTAGTTTAGTTTATTTATCTTGTGATAAGCATTCGTTTTTCTTGCAGCTGTCGTATGTTGGATCATTCAGTTATATCTTTTTAAGGCTCATCTGGCGGAAAATCGAAAATATCAGTTGGATTGAGCTTGGACATTTTTCGGTCCCTCCAAATTGAATTTTTCCTTTCAATAAAATGTGAAAAAAATAAGGAAAGGCAGGAAAATTTAAAGCAAGATATCTAAGCCACCGTCCAAAAAGAGAAAAGCTAGTGCTGGGTCATATCCTTAGACATAGATACATCCACACACATACACACATGTGCATTCACTTTCATTTTCATTACACAAATGAAATGAAATTTATGCCGGTAAGTGTGTGTGTATGTGTGTGAGAGAGAGTGTTTTAGCGACGTGGCACTGGTGGAAAATCATAACTTGAAATGCGTTAAAATGCATATAAAAAATTTATAGCCTACACTTAGGCTCACATTAAATGACATGCCCGTCAAAGGCTTGTCCAAAAGCAAAGGGTATAAAATTGGCCTCGAAAGGGTGTTACAAGGATCTACACGGAAAAAAAGTCATAGCACATATTAGAAACTTTTCAGAAACGAGTTACACTACCTTACAAGTGTACTAAATTACTAAGATATTTCAGTTTGCTGATTGTGTAATATATAAGTGCAACTTATGGCCTTGTAACTTTGGGCAGAACAAAGAGATGTAGCTCTAGTTTTTTGCTTTAATAGGCGAAATTCGCATGGCACTCATCTAAACTTTCTCGCAGTGTGCTCTGATTATTTAGTGGCCAAGCCCAGCCTGTCTCTGATTGCTCTTGACAGCGCTGACCCAAAAAAAAGGAGGAAAAATATAAGAGCTGCAAGGAAAAAAAAAAGAATTATGAACCAAAACGTGTGTAATGATGATGTGTATTTTAATGTACAATTTGCGGCCTTTAATAGCACTCACACACACACACAGCAACCCACCAACTGGAACACGCAAAATGTCCCCCTTTTTTCCCATGGATTTAAGAAACGTAATCACAGCCTTTCATGCCGTGCATTGCATACTTTCCACATGCTCAGCCCAATGACGAACAATATACACCGAATGGAAAGCAGCAGACATAATAGATTCAGTTTTTCTGATTAAATCAATTTTGTAAAAGTTTTTTTTATTCATTTGACCTGTCAGCAACAGCGAGAGCAGCAGCAGCAGCGAAGTGTGGAAAACCATTAAAAATATTATGAAAAAGTTTGAAGAACTCATCAGCCATAAAGAGAGTTCGCGAGTGTAGAAAGGAGGAGCAACCTGTTTCCGTCGTCAAAATGCAAATTATTTGTAATTATTTGCGCTTCGAATGGCTAAAGCGAATAAAATTCTGTGCAACACATCGCCTTTGTCTACGGATTTCGATCTTTGACAACGAAAATATGGTTGTATATTTGAATATATGAGAATGTGATGGGAGTTTTTGAACATTTTACAACAGCAGATGTGGTGGACCCATAGAACTTTCAGTACACATGCCAACAGAATTAAACAGATATTTCTGAACATAACAATCTGTAACGACAGTGTTTTAACTTTTAAATATTAAATCATGCAGTCAGTAAAAACCAATTTTATGAACCACATAACAAAAAAACCCACAAAATTTGCTTCTTTATCCAAGATTGCATTTTCAAAAGTACATGTCTATCGATTTTAAAGTTTCCATCCTTTTTTTTGCAAATAAACCTAGTTCTAGTCCTAAATCCCGCTCACAAACACACACACACACATACATATATAGAGTATATGCTAAGTACAATCTAGAACTGCCGCAGCACTTGACTTGAATTTCTTGTTCTCGTTCTTGTTTGCGTTTGTGTTTGCACCCCTCGCCTTTGTTAATTTCTGTTGTTTGCCTTTAACCCCAACAAACAAAGGGCCAACAGAGCGGCGAGCAAAACAAAAAACAAAACAAAAATTGGAGGGGGAATTCGAAAAAATAAAGCGAAAGGGACAAAGTAAGTGAGGGGTGGCACATATTACTCATACGCAGCGTGGTCACTTGCCTGGTTTTTTGTTTTTTTTTTGTCAACTAGACGACTGATTCTGATCGATGATTCTCGTGCAGATTTCGATTCCGATTTCGATAATGATCTGTCTTTTGCCCGCCTTCCGGCCGATGATAATGGCGTCTGGTCTCGCACACTTTTTGTTTAGCACTCTTCGCTCAGATATTACACATACGCACTGTGGTAGCACCAGAAAATAATTCGCAAAAAAATTGAACAATTGAAATATCCGATATGACTGCGATTTGAACCACGATTGCCAGACAATATTATTTTTTATTTTCTACAATATATTTTTTCTATTTTTTTTATTTGCTAGCCGACGCTTTGTTTTGTTTCCTTTCGTTTAAGGACCTTCAGTCCGCTCCTTTGTTAATGTGTCGGTAGGTGTGTGTATGTTTGATGGCTCGTATTTGTGTGAGAGACTGATATATGTGAGATGCGCGCGTGTGTGCGTGTGAATAGTTTTTGTAATCCGCACAAATCCGCTGGTAAATTTGAACTGACTGAGTTCAAAAGCTAAAATGAGTTTGCATACCCCAAAAACGTACTAACCAATAACCGAGACCGATTTAACCAGCCGAAGGTAAAGCCGAACTCGATTCCGAATCAAAATCCGAGAACCATAACGTGGGAAAGTTCGCTCACAGCTGCGGCAAGTGAAAGTGTCCTAAATGCGGACCACAAACTGTGCGAAAAGCTTTCACTTGGCTGGCTGTTGAGCTTGAAGGATTTTTGAAAAATCTTCGGCGTTTTAAAAATTCTTGTGAAAGTTATTCAATAATAAATATTTGAATATATCCAAAATATTCGAAACTTTCAAAATTCAAAAATAGGTATTATAGAACCGGCTTTTGAAAACTCCTTTCATGTTATACCAGGTATGTAAGTAGCACAGTTTTTCAGCCCTAAGGCAGTTTTTTGAGCGCAACGTATGAATGTTTTTTGAAATTTAAACATTCGAAACTTGAAAATTCACTTTTTAATCGCCTCTTTGTCGGAACTTTCTGAAACGCCAAAACTTTATTGTTAATCAACTAGGCAACTAGTTTAAGTCATGACAACTTGAACAAAATGGCAGCAACGTTGTTCAAGAAAATTAAAAAAAAAAAACAAATGTTTCTAATTACACACAAATAATTTGTTAAAACCAAACAACACCACACACCCAACACAATGGCTGTTCAATTTTTAGAAAAACACTTCCTGGGAAATCTGTTCGAGACCAACCGCTTCAAAACTCAATCGAACTGAACAGAACTGAAGTGAAGCAACAACTGAACGAACCGAGCGATTTCAAAATCGCGAACAGCCAGCGTATAACGGATATCCAGTCAGCTGAGAGCCGCTTCTGAAGAGAGGGAGAGAGAGAAAAGCTGTGGCATCCTGAGCTTTCAAGGCTGAGAATGGCAAAAAGGAAGTTGAACGCATACGAAAATAAAATGCTTGACAACAAAAAAAAAAACGGAAGAAACTAGCCAAAGGGAAAACAAGAAGAGGAAAAAATATTTTCGGAAAATCTAAAGCTTTTCCCGCTCTCCGGGCGCCTGCGCGAAAGAGAGAGCATAAGCGGGAGAGAGCTAGAGTGAAAGAGAGAAGTAGTTGCCTACTTATGTTTCACACGTTGTGCTCCTTATGCTCATGTTGTTGTTTTTGTCTGTCGATATCCTTCCAAGAAGTCCATATATTTTTATATCATTTGCTATTGTTTTTATCGTTTATCATACTTTTATAAATTTCTAAAGAAATACTTTTTTAGATTTCTTAATAAGCTTCCTTATTTAGTGATAATATTCAAAGAAATTAATAATTCAAACGATATTTTATTCGGGAATTCAATTAAAAGTAACTGATTTATTCCAATTGAAAGAAAGGGTATCCTTGAGTTACCCTCCGAAAATATCCTTTTTGGGCGTTGTTGGTGTTGTTGCTGGCGCTTCTGTGGCCATTGTTGCACACCTGAGATTTAGCGAGGACACCGCCGAGGACGAGGACGCTTTCGTGGCTTCTCGCTCCTGGCTGTTCTCGTGTGCCAGCTGATTTGTATTTTAGATTTGTATTTATTTATTAGGCAAGAGACTACTCTTTATATTGGGCTTACAGACAAAAATATATGAAATAATATATAAAAATGGCAAAGATAAGTTTTGCCGAAATCTCACTTTAGGAGCTTCGTTGTGTATGGATCATTAAACTTTATGGACCAGTATTCCCAGCCAGATGGCCGGAAAAAGTGCATTGCTGCATGGACTTTCCCAAACAACATCATATCAGATGTCATGATGTCATTTGGAGTATTTCTATAGAATGTCCTTTCAGATATTCTAGACTGGTTTACTAGCTCTACCGAAAAACGAGTATTATTATATTTTGTAATTTAATCGAAATCAAGAAATTTTATTATAACTATGCAAAGGACGAAAACTTCGTGTTGCCTGTTTTGTGTGGACTTTTTTGTACATTCAGTGGATTTTATATTCAGCATCGCTACTTATCGTAAGCCTGATATTTACCTTATTCGCCACAGCCCAGCAACGACAGCTAAAACAAGCGCAACAACCACGGCAAGAAAATGGAAAATTGCGAAAGGGAAAAGCTGGTGAAACACTAGGCATGTCAAAAAAAAAAAAAAAAAAGCAAGGAACGCACTTGGAAATGATAGCCCAGCTTTATGCTAATGTTTGCCATTGCTTTAAGTACTTATTCAGCTGGCGAGCTAGTCAGTTAGTTACTCAGTCAGTTAGTCAGCCAGCCAGCAAGTCAGTCAGTCAATCAGTCAGTTGGGTCAGTCATTTGGGTCATTTTTTTGGCATGCAGATCCGGTGTTTTTTTCTTACTTTTCTTTCTTTTTTTTTGGGTCGGCTTTACTTTCGAATAATAATAAAAACAGCTTTCGTCGGAAATTGGTGTGCCCACACATGTCCAAGTTTTCCGAGTATTTCTTTATGTTTTGTGTCCATTTGCATCAATTCCACTTGCAGGTTAATAAAGCAATAATATTGACCATCGAATCGCTTGGCAACATTTAGTATCGAGTTTCTCGTGGGTTCCTCTTCGAATAAATCAATCAAAGCGCAGGTAAATTAATTGAGATTTCGTTTAAATCGAAATCGAGGATTTTCCATAGCTTTCGCATTTGTTAAGTTGTCTTGTTGTTGTTATCAAAGGAATATTTTTTGTTCTTTATTTATACATTGATGCCCAATATCCACCCTGTGATATCTGTTCATTGCTTATAAAGCCAATGAACTCAACACTCGAGCAGTCTATTAAAGGCGATAATGGTCGAACCCCATGAAAATGAGTGTTATTCGGCAATAAGGCAGCATAAGAAAATTGTGATACCGCCGTAAACTCGGTCGTCGTGTTAATTACATGAACTCAAGCATGCCACCATTTTCATCCCCATCTCCGTTCCCCAAAACGGCACAATTTCCCATTTTCTTGGAGGCCTCGTGACAGAAATCGACAACCATTGCGCGACCCAACATGCAAATCAAATTATTTTGGCATATAAAACGCTTATTAACAGATTATATGCTCACTCAATATTATTAACTGACTGACTGAGTCGCTTGAATGGCAGTCTTTTGCCCCAAACCCCGCCCCCCGCCAAATACATTTATATATATTGCGAAAGTGGGCGGCATTGTTCCTTTGTTTTTCGTCTTGGATTTTTAATACCCTTTGATGGTATCGTAGGCGCAATGAGTGCTAAGCACTTCGGCTCGCTTATTTATATTTATGGCCGATAACAGACGACAGTCGACACTTGGCCATCAGCAAACAGACAAACGGATTTCAATATTTGTTGGCGTCTTTATCTATATCTGAACGATAGCGTGTCGCAGGTCTTGGGCTTCGATCGAATGCCCTCGCTTCACCCCGATTGAGTAATAATATTCAAGCTATTGGAAATATTTAAAAAGTATATAAACATTTATTTGCTGTGGGCTTGCAACGAGTATTTCAATTGGATTATGCCGATTATTTGGCGATGTCTTAAGTTTAAGACCCAAAAAAATATACTATCAATTCCAAAAGTATTATATTTGCTTAGCTGATTAAACGTTTGTATGCATTTGCATGCCTTGTTTTTTCTTTTATACAATAAGTAAATTATATTTTGCAGTGATTTTTTCTTAATTTATTTTATTCGTTTTTTGATTTCAAGCTAGATATTTAATTTCTAGATCATTTTTCGCGGCGTCTTCGGTATTTTCTATGAATATCTTCCATCTTCAACTTAGTTTGCTGTTTCCTTCTTTTTATTCTGTTTATTTTCTGTTTTTTTTTTTTAGAAAGCGTGTTTAGCGTCTGGCAAACTTGTTCATCACATTTACTCAAGGCCCCCCATTCAGGTGTATTATTCAATAGTTTTCTTTGAAATCATCCTGACAACGGCTTGCAGTTGCTGTTTAGTTAAGCAAAGTATGACACCATTAAAGATTAAATTCATTATTTTTTTCGCACGCACGAACGAGTTTTATAGCACAATATTAAAGCTATGAAACCTTAATAAATTGGATTCTTATTTGCAATTGCTGTTTGCTACTTGAATTTATTATTTAAGATAATTGGCCAATGCCAGTCAAATTTAAATTTGATGAACGACCGCCTGGTTATAATACTAATAATAATATAAATAATTATAATAATAATAATAATCATTGAATATCCTGGCCCGGCTTGTCCATCAGGCATTTCATTTGCAGACAGCCACGCAAAACAAACCTAATTACACTTTACTTTCACTTTCTCTGCCAGCAACAGGAGAAAGTCCAGGGGGAAAGGGGCAGGTGGTTTGGGGTGGTAGCGGGAGAAATGGCGATGCTAGGGACTTTGGTGAGAAAAACTTCAAAAGCTTCTGGTCAAAGCAAAGTTTGTCCGCCTTGGCATATTTTTCGTAATATACATTTTGCTGCCGCTCGATGTATAATATTCCTGGCCTTTGGCCAATTTGAAGAGCCAATAAAAGCGTTTAAAGCGTTGTCACAGAATCATCTTCCATTTTTTTGGCAAACAAACAATGGGAAAAATAAAGAAATGCAGATGGCATTGACATTTATTGCAGAGAACTGCAAGGGTGGCACTTTTTTACCACTCGACTCACACCCTACAATTTTGTGTGCGGGTGCTACCCGCCACGCACATCGCGGGTACTTACAAACACACAGTATAAATCTGAACATGCAGACAAGACACCCCGTTGTGCGCGCACCCGAATCAATACGGTGCTCTGCGTCGCGGGTGCCGATCACACACTGCCTATAAAGGGATGAGTGAGAAAAACACTTATGGGTTTACCGTTAAACACATGGGTGTTTCCAAAAATACTCGGGTGTTTCCAAAAATACTCGAGTGGTCTCGTAGGTAGTCGAGTCACAGACAAGATGCGTAACTCCATACGTTTTACACTCCATACGTTTACACACTATACTTTCGGCGTGGCTCTAGACTTTGTCGAATACTTTGTAAAATATGCCCTTCATCTTATTATTATATATTATTATAATTATATATATTATATTATATTTTATTATATTATATATTATTAATATATATATATATATACGTAATTTAATTATTATATATATATATATTATTATATCTTATATATATTTTATTAAATATTATTATATATTATTAACGTTATTATTATTTAAATATAAATTATAGTAAAAATAATAGTAATAGTAATAATGCTAATAGCCGAATCTATGTACATAATGTCACAAAATTCATTTCAAAAAAGACTTTATGTAAGAATATTTATCATTAGAGTATTCAGCTAGCGACGTTTGAAAAATTAATAAGCCCGTTCGAAACGGGTGGCACCCATTGAGTCCATCAAAGAGCAAAGACATGAGCACAAAAATTTTCTTGGGTATTCCCTTTTACCCTTCATTTCTTATACCCGTCACGCTTCCTCCCATACAAATTTTAGGCGTACAAAAAATGACCAGAGAACTGCAGCCCGCATACAAAAAATGACGTGCGGCCGATCGTTGACTGTGCGTCCACTCACCCAAATGGTTATTGCGCAGCAGGCCTCGGGTGGTTTTTTTACTCGTAACAATAACACCACGTTGGTAAAACACTCGAGTATTTTGTGTTGCCGCAAGTAGGGTGTCAAAAAACACGGGGTGCCTAGAGTACCGAGTGTTTATCGGGTGGACGTAGAGTGCGAGTGGCGGGCTGCAGTTCTCTGATTTATTGTTCATTTGACAACATAATGAACATTCTGATATGCAAATAAGTGTGTGCGAGAAAGTGTTATAACGCGTTTCTTCGAGCGCTTATTTGTATGTTTTATATTTAAATAATAAATGGGCAAAACCCGCCCCCTCCCACACCACCTTCCCCTTGCTCCGTTCGAGGCGCTCATAAGTAGGCAATGATTTTTGCCCAACCAACGCACCAGTCGGCCAGTCACCCACAAGAAGCCACCCCAAAAACGAAGGGCCGTAATGAGCGTGTCATTTAGCGTAATTTCACTTGATTGTTATGGCATTACAACAATGCCCCAAGTACAATACACACGCACAACAAAAGGCGGCGAGGAGTGTGCAGCAAGTTTATCTTATCATCGCAGGCTCCGCTCTTGGAAAATTCGAAACATTTTTCGATGGCGGAAAATGCGGGGTGCATATGCATAAATTATGAATGGCTAGGGCAAGGCATTTTGTTGATTTTGTAGCTTTTGGAAAACGCTTTGCTAATAATTTCATGTGCCCAAAACTCACCTGCAGTACTGTCAACCTCAAAGGTCCACCTGAAACAAGAAAAAAAACGTAATGTTAATTATATCTATTTATACAACAGTGATCGATATTTATGTGTAATGCGTGCTAAAATACCAGGTATTTAAATATCAACTGAAAATACAAATTAATTACTTTCATTTTATTTATAAATACTCATACTATTATTAATATTGTTCCAAAAACAATAAGCAAATATTTATATATTTGTTGCTTAATTTAATATAAGGAAAGGTAATGTTTTTGCCATAAAATGCACAGTCGAATATTTTATGCAGATATGCCATTTTAACCAAACAATCGATAATAATGAGATATACTTAAGGATACTTCATATTTTTTTTTATTCAGTACTTATTTGATACTTTTTTTTCTCCTGGTGCAGAGTAGACAGAATTTTGTGCTTAATTCGCATTGAAATAAATGTATGTGGCTCCATTATGATTGACTAATTTAGTTGAGTGTCTACTGGTGCATCTGTGTGTCCATTCAGTTTGATGTTATATCGTATGTTAGCCAGTTGTTTTGTTTATTTTTCCAATTCGTTAATTTGCTGCTGCTGTTTCGTATTGTCACCAAATTAATTGGCTGCTCCTGGTGTCCTGCTCGTGTCCTTCTTGCTGTTCGTCTAAGTGAGTATTCAACTGGCAGAGCTCACACAGCACGCACACCATCGCACACTGGGGCACTGAGGCACTCACACACGCTCATGTACACCGATAGGCGTACATGTGACCCGTATTAAGCCATCAATGGGATACAAGCAATTTCGTTTAATTAAAACATGCCAATACACTCACACACACACACACACACACACTGCCGTGCGATGATTATGACGACGGGTACTTCGGAATGACTTTGGCAATGGCCATCCAAAAACGGCATCTCGATCGAGAAGGAACATATAGAAGAGTTGAGTCCAGAAGGCCAAATGAGTGTGCATTTGCACACTCAAATTTTATGCACGATTTGCAGCAAATTGAGCATCCCTTAGCTGCCGAGGAAACGAAAACAGGACCTCAAGCATCACATGAAATCGAAACTGAAGGAATAAATCGTCAGTGACAGCTTTTTCCCGTTCTCATTAGAGTCAATATGGGATTTGCCTGAAACGAATCGAACTTCTCATAATTTGTTCATGGCTTATTTTATTTATCTTATAGATTCTTTTAGAGAAAAGTCGGCGGTTACGGGTGTAAAACCAGCTCAAAAGTGTGTAAAAGCAAAAGCTCCACCAACTAAACAGAAAAAAAGAGCATACCCAGCCTGCCATTATGACAATTTAATCGAGCGGAAATAAGTTCTTAAGCATCATAAACAAGATTTAATGTGACAAAAAGGCAAATCACAGTTGGCAGACGTAAAACGAAACGCGAAACGCATTTCGAGGGGGTGGCAAAAAATGTCAAATGGCATTTGCCTCTAAGGGCGCCAAAAAAAAAAAACAACCCCTGCCCAAAAAACAACAACAAAAACCTTCCCTTTTTCGAGCCCCAACCTTTCACGAAATGCCGCGGTCTAGTTACAACTTCAAGCGTTTCCCTTTTTGGATTATGAAACCATAAAAAAGTCGCCGTAATCTTCATTGACTGGATTCCCTTACACAGGTATACTCGTATATATGTATGTGTGGTTGGGGCGGGAATATGTATATTTGGCAAATACTTAACACATTCTACGCCAGCGAGGGGCGTTCTTTGTCAAATATATGTATTATATAAGTACATCAAATAAAAGGGGGTATATCACTTCAAATTAGCCCGCAAAGACGCGGCAACTGCGAGGGTGAAATGCGATTCAGGATATTGTTTGTTATATTTCCAAATTGATCACGCGAATGAGACCCTTTTTCACTTTGGAAATATTTGTTTTACTACCCTGCTATTTACGCCCTTTTGCTGTCTCTTTTTATATTAAGAATGCCTTAATTTTAAATTGAGTAAACAATGCTTTCAGTACAACTTAACTCGCAAAGAAAAACAAAATATATTTAACCCCTAATAATTTAGGCATATAAGACAAATACCTCGTATTGACATTGCTTCGAATGGGTTTTTAATTGTTTTAAGTAAAAATCCATGCCGTAAAATCCGATTAAGAGGTACTACATATGCCTATTCGAGTTAGCCAAGTGTTTTGTGGTCGACACCTTTCCGGTTCATCCCAAATATTTGCGCTGCCAATGTCAATAAGGCGGTGAAGAAAACAAGTGGGCGGCGAAGAGAGCAAACGAGGAAAACTGCGGAAAATGTGGAAATTGTGGCAAGATGAATGCCTTGGATGGCCGACACGCTGTGGCGTTTGGCAATTAGAACGACTCCGTTTTCCAGCTGGAATTTAGACCCAAAATTTTTGCCCAATATCAACCGGCAATTAATCAAAGGCAATCAAATGACGACGACGGCGAACATTACGCAATGTCGCGACAACGGCGACAAGTAGCCATCTAAATAGTGTCATCAATAAATGTCCCACCCAAGTCGGGCACTCCATCAAACGTGATATCAACTATCAACGGTAGCAAAAAATCTATGTATGTAAGTATATAAAATAAGAAACATATTAAGGTGCCGATATTGAGGGCGAAAATACTGGGCAAAAAGAAGCAAATAAGACTTTAGAGTAAAGGAAGAGTGTGGGCAGTGTCAATCACGCAATTGTCAATCGGCTTATCGCAAATGCAATCAAATCGGAATCGAGCAAAATACAAAACTTAAGGCGGAGAGGTCTTATCGCCGATAAATCAATCAAATCAAATCAAATCAAAGTCAATAATGGCAAATAACAATTAAGCTCAAGTTGACTTAATGAGCTGGGAAAAAAACGAAAACAAAAGCGGCAAGCAGATGCCAAATCGAAAATATATAATATAATAATATAATATTAAGATTCCACAATCAATTTTAGCATATTACATTTTTTATAAACAATTTTAAGCAACAGTTTAAAGAATTGATCAAATTATATATGATTTTACCCAACATAAAAATGCAGAAATATTAAATTAAATCAATTCTGCTATCCACTAATTAACTTTTTACCCACTTCATGTTCAATTTGAAATGCTAGCTTAGATTATATTTACTTGGAATTTTGCAAAGTCGAATGAAAACGTTTAAGAGGTAAACATGTTACACTTCTGAAATATATGCAATATTTATCAAAGAGCATTTCAATTAAATGCTCGGCCTGAGCGAAGGCAAATACAAATTGATGTAGCATAATTAGAGATTGTAAATTAAATTGATGGCAACGTCGGACAATTAACAAGTCAGTTGAGTGATGTTGATTCAGCGCAAATCGTTTGGGGTGTAAAAATACACGACCCACTCCCCTTCTATTTTTACCGCCTCACTCTCTCTCGCTCGATCTCTCCCTCTCTCTCTCTAATCGATGGCAATTAGACGGGGCTGGCTTAAATCGCTTATTTGCATATGATTGATAGGCATCGATATGCGGGCTAGGAAGGGGGGGATGAGGTGCTGGAAAGGGGATGGTGCGGAAAATAAACCCATGGAGCTGAAAAAATGAAGACATTTACATGACAACATTGTTGCTCGTCACTGTCCCATTTGTCAGTGTGCCATTGTGTGTGTGAGTGAGTGTGTGTGTGCGCTAGTGTCTGTGTATTTGCATTTGTACCGCTGACAGTGCCTAAGCGGCCATTTTATCATGTCTTCCTTTCAACACACACTCACACACACTCACACACATATGTGGCAGTTTTATATGACAAATGATTGGTGACACATCGTGTTATTCCCCCCCGCTCTCAACTTTCTCCCATTTCCACATTTTCCATTTCTCCGCACTGTTTCTCACACGCCTAAAAGCACACAACAGCAAACCAGCCGAGTTGCAGATTTAAACAGATATCGGATTAGTGGCCAAATGGCAAGGATAAAAAGTTGAAATGTGTAGCTAATGGGGAAAAGTTGTTAGATTATGCAACATTTATTATTGCCTAGAGGGTAGAAACAATAATTATTTAAGTAGTACAAACATACAAACAAAATGATCACTGTTTGAGTAAGTTTTGTATTTAATATTATTCATTTATAGCCATTGCAAATACTAAAAACTTATTGTTTAACAATAACACCTCTGGCCATTAAATAAATCGCAGCAATTTATTTATCTGCCTATAGGCAAACAAAAAAAATTACCTTGGATGATTCTGACACATTAATTAATCGTATTTTATCAGTCTCAAAGAAACTGCATTGCCACACATGAATCTGCATATATGTACATATATGCATTCGATGTCATCTGAGGTAGGAAAAAAGTCGCTCAAAAGCATTCGCATTTCGCATATAACTTGCAATTTCTTTAGTTTCTCACATCACTTGCAGCTTGCACCGGAAACGGAAAAACAGGGAAGATGCATGCGAAGGAAGCTTTTATTTTTCCATATCCTGTGCGCGCACCTTTGACTTTTTTACCCCTCACCGTGCTGTTAGTGTCACTTGCCAGGACACCAAATGAATGCTGCACTTCACCTATGGGTCACTTGCAATTTTATTTCTCTCTTTCATTGCCATTTTTTTTTGTCTGCTTTTTCCCTGAAATGATATTGCTGCACAGCAGATACGGCTACTATTGCAACTTTAAAGGCGGCTTAATTAAGTTAGCCGGCGGAAATTATTGAATTTTACATGAGTGCATTTTCGATTTCATTAAATGGAGGAGGAAAGGCCAGATACGCATTGCGACAAAAATAAAATCGATGTGGGCCGCGAAAGATGCCATAATTGAATGCCGTTGAACTTTTAGTGCAGTTCCGAAAGGATTCGCCAGGATGTGGCCATCAGTATAGTTGTACCTTCTTAAGCATATCTATATAAATATAACAAATACCACAACAAATATTTACAAGAGTATTGATTTTATTCTAAAATTGGGTCTCAATATTTAGCGATATTAGGGTTTTTAACTGGCTGAACCTTTCAGTATTCACTGTTGAAAAACGGTTGAAAACATTCCTAAGCGTAGAACCACGAATAATCTGCTAATGGACGCGCTCGTGGCAACGGAAAAATCGCATTTACCGATTTTAGCCCCCGATCCAAATGCACTGAATCACCCTATCGGCATCTTAACCAAATGGAACCGGAATTCATCAGCGAACGACTGCCGATGCCCGGGATTCAAATCTCTGCCTGCGATCTTTCAAATTCCAGCTGCGGAATGCGGAATGCTAATCCGTGGGGCAAACTTTGCCAGGTTGCCGTCCATGATTCTGGAATCCATAACGGGGAGATACAGGGCAAATTTGCAAAGGGGATTTACGGGCGGCGGGAAATGCGAAGAGCTGCGAAGAAACATAACTGGGCAACTCGTAAAATATTCCTGCTGCATCCGAAACATAGTGAAAAAGTATGGAAGGTGCTTAAAAGTATGCAACGATAAGCCACTGAGTTCACCATTAAATAAATGACTTTTGTACACTTTTATGGGTGATTTGAAGACCCCCTTCTCTATTTTACAACACTGCAAATAGAATAGATTGCAACCGTGCAATGCGATACCAAGCGGAGTCAACAAGTCAAGCTGCAAGGACCTCCAATTAGAAATAGTTAGCTATTTCGCCTGCGTATGCGTGTGTGTTTGTGTGCGCGTATGTGTAAGGGATTGTGTGAAATTTAGCACGCCACACAAACACATACGGAGATACCGATTTATGCCTGGCCGTTAGCAAGGAGCCAAAGGAGCGAAAAGGAGAAAGGTGCAACAGTTTCACCTTTGCGCCATATTTATGTTTGCCACCACACACACACAACACACACAAACAAACAAGTGGTGTGCGCGAAAGAGATAGGTGGAGCAGGTGCGAAAGAGAGAGGGCCAACCCTGGCACGCGGTGACGTTGCTTTTGACCTAGTAAAATGCAACAGCGTTCAAGTCAAAGTGCAATGTTGTTGGTGGACGTAACAAATGCAATCCTCACTGCCATCTGCACCACCCAAACCACCATATTTACACACACACACTCGTACACTCGCACGCACACGCACACACACACACAGTGGTTGCAAATGACAGCAAATGCATAAAGCAGACAAAGGGAATTCCCTCTTTCTCCGTTTGACATGCATAATGTGACTAAGGACTTGCCAAAATCAGGTTAAGTGAAAACGGGAAAAACTTCAACTTAAAGGTGATGAAAAGTGGTCAGGAAAGTAAGCGACAAACACAAAATTACATAAATATTTCAGGGAAAACTCTAGCCACTATTTTAAGAAACTATTTTCTCTTTGAATTGATGAAATATTTCCCCCGAACTGAATAGTTAACTTCATTGCATATTATAAAATGTTTTAGCGAGATTAGGTTCAAAGTATCTCATTTAATATTAACCACAGGTGCTCACATTGTGTTTTCTTTTAAATTCAAAATAAGTGTGTCAAGAAGAAAGGCTAAGACGCATTAATTATTTACTTTCGCCAAAGGCAGAGGGTAGAGAAAAGAAAGTAATTACCTACGATAATTTTTCATGAGCCACAAATTATCTCCTCAACAAAAACACATAAATTATTTACTCACTTTTATTGTTTAATTACTTTGATATTAGGAAAAGTGTGACTTTCAAGTGGCCAATCAATTTTATGAACCATTCCAGTGTGGCCTGCTACTTTCGTAAGGATTTTCGCCACTGTTTTCTTCGGTTCTCATTTTGTGAGTCGCGTGCGGCGTGGCAACCATCTTCAATGTGGCACTAACTAACTAGTTAGACACTAACAGCTGCCATTGTTGCCGGGCCTGGTGAAGCACATGCAAATTTAAAAATGCATTACATGTGAGTGTTTCCAGTGGGGCTGGGGGTGTGGGTGTTGTGAGGTCAGAGGTCAGATAGTTGCAATATATACACAAGACTCGCAGCGAAAGTGCGCAAGGAGCCCGGAAAAAAAGAAGCACACATGAGGGTAAGAGAGGAGAAAAAACAACAAGGCCACTTTCTGTGTGTCTTCATGGGTCAGGCAAATAAAAAGGGTTTTCACGTGTGTGCAAGTCTGTGTGTGTGTGTGTATGTGTGCGAAAAAGTGCCGGAAAAGCGGGAAAAGTGGGAAGAGACGGCCGAAAACAACCCTGACACAATGCAATGAACTTTAAACCCCACACAAATGTTTGACTTGGCCAAATGTTTACCCATGTCAAAGCCAAACGAAACCAAAACAACAAAATATTATTCATTATGAAAATGTCCGAAAACGAAAAAGAAAAAAACCTACTGCTTGTGAGCCAAACAATTTCACCAGTGGCATACAAGGGGAAATCCCTCGGAAAACTTTCTAAATAAACGAGAACCCTGCCAAGAGTTGAAAATTAATTGACGAAATTTCTAGCTGACAAATGAAATGCAAAAAGCGCAATTAAGCTATAAAAATTCCAACACTAAACAATTTTCTATTACAATTACTTAAAAATATAGAAAAAGGTGCATTTTAGTACATATTATTTGCATAATAATAAACCTTTTAAAATTTGGAGCCACCTTTGTTTTTTATACAAACCAAGATTAAAGGTGGCATTCTCTGTAAAAATGTTGTCACTTCAATTTAGTAAAATTTGTTAAATTTGCCATGGAAAAACAAGGAAGCAATTATGTTTATGCAAAACCGGTTTTTTTTGTTCACACAAGAGCACTTTTATTCGACGATTTTGGATGAATTTTTATTTTGGAGTCAGGAAGTTGGGAAAGTATCGCAAAATTCGCTGTCAAAACCACAACAAAGCACATCTTTGATAACATAAACTCAATTAACACAAACATAGGCACCAGACGCACACAAACACACACAAACACACGTAAGCACATACACACACACATTCGCTTATGATGGAGCTGCCATCGAGCATTTGTGAGTAGATGAACACCACAGGAGACACCGGAAAGAGAGCCCGGTGAAAATGCTCGCACACTGCGGGAAGCACAGCCGATAAGGAGCAGCAACACCCAAGAGTGTGGAAAAGTGGACAACAGGCTCAGCCGGCGGCAGTGATCTTCAGGAGAATCCCGGAAAGCGTCCGTGGCAGTTGCTCATCCCTGTTCGCGATCTGAAGACAGAGGTGACTCTTCTCAGCGAGCCGTACAAGGTTGAGTCCAGTGATGGATGGGAATGCGGGGAGGTCACAACCCAGATAGTCGAGCTCATGGCAGCCAACGGATTTGTCCGTGGAAAGGTAGGCAGGCTCTGGATCTGCAGCTGTTACCTGGCCCCGAGCCTCTCCCCCCTGATGCATTCAACAGCGTCATGGATGACCTCCAGCTGCGATATTCGAGGACGCAGCAAATGTCGTGGTCGGAGGGGCGACTACCCACACACAACTCCCAGAGGCAGATCAATCCTCGTTTTCACCACGAGCGGCTAGCGCTGGAGGCGATTGCGGCAGCCAGGTTGACAGCCGAATCTTTGGTGCCCCTAGTGATGGACATCCCGAGGATATGGGAGGGATGAAGACCCCGCGGGTCCTAGAAACTGGGGCTTGGAGGCAGGCGGCAGTACCCATATTCGGTTTCCACATATCCACTAATAAATTATTACGTAGCTAAGCTATATACATATATGTTAATAAAGGAGTATGAAAACAAAACACATTCGCAGAGAAAAGCACCCCAAACATTGACATGTATTAAAATACCTTTTTGCATGTCCTGTGACAGGCAGCAAAAATTAACCGAAACAACGTCACGGCTCGGTTCCTTAAATGTGAATGTGATTGTGAGTGAAAAGGTGTGTGTGTGTGTGTGCTTGTATGTGTGATCTTTGCCTGTGTGAGTGTCGGCAATTAATGCTGTCATTGTTGGCACAATAATTTACCAGCTTTGCGTGCAAATGTCAATTTAACCAAGAGGGAGATTCTCAAAGTATAAGAAGAAATCCAAAGAAGTAAACAAAACAATACTGAAAATATATGTCTGAGAATGCAACGAAAAAGGCTATACTAAAAGGTATATATGTTTAATAAAACCTAACGAAACATTAAAATAATATCAGCAATATAAACATTTAAGGCTAAACTTCTGCATTAAAGTATAACGCCTTAAGCTATTAAATGGATTATATTTATCTTCGGATATTCTATAGATTTATACTCCACAATATGAATTGCAGGACAAATCAAAAACCAAGCCAACGAAAAATATCCTTGGAAAAAATAATCGAAATGAACTGGCTATTAATTCCCATGTTCCGGTATTTGCAATCCAATCGAAACGAGACGAATCGAATCGAATTGCTTTAGGAAAATGCCAAATTAAACGCTCTTTGACTTTGGTTTATTACAAATTTTGTAGCACCCACTCACCCACACGCACTCATACATTGCACACACACACACACACACTCCATGTTTCATTTAAGTAAACAAAAGTCAAAACATTTTTGGATCACAACATTTTTGAGGATGGCATTCTGGGTTCTGTTCTCGAGTTCTGTGTGCATTTCTTTCCTCCACTTTCCTTCTATATTTCCCCTCCCACTTTTGAACTAGTATATTTTCTGAGTTCCATGCACACTCACACACTCAAGCACTGCCATCCTGCAATATCCTTTTTGCAGCAGTCACAATCAAATGGCCGGATAGAGAGATTGCATCTCTTGTGGCACAGAAATTGCGCATACGCAATGTTGTCACTGGCATTTTTCCGCAAAGATAGCTATCAGCAAACCGTAGTACACATTTATGCCTTTCAATTGTTCATGATGAGCACACACCCACACACACACACAAGCACATACAATAAAAGATTTCCGAAATGAACGCCAACGTAAAAATTTATTCGCGTTGGCGCTCAGAACATCTCAAAAAAGTAAACAAGCAACAGAAACTCAACGAATATGATCGCCACACAAATTACCCTTTGTTTCGATTATTACGGATTTTCAATGCATATTTCTTTTTAGTATATATTTTATTATTATATTCATAAAAATACTTTGTAGCTGTATCCAAAAATAAGAATAAATATTTCTTAGTACAAGATTTTATTTCTTAGCAATAAAATCTCTATATTTTATCGGATTTTTCTTAAAATTTAAATCTAAAATCCATAAAGGGAACAAACAAATATGATTTTGCTGCACAGTAAAATCCGTGAAATTCATCAAAGAATTTAAAATATATTTTAATAAAGTGCTCTCGATTCGTATGAAGTGCTTTATTGGCCCAACCATATTCCCCGGGGTATTATCATTTGTCACTTGCAGCGAATCACGGCAATCAGGGGGGGAGGGGGTCACATCACACGGGGGAGGGAGGTGGCTCAAAAACCGAAACCGAAATGCAAAACGTGACTTTTCCCGGACCCGTCGACTGAGGCGCTAACTGCCAGACTTGCTGACTACGGCGGACAGACTTCAGACTTTCCGGCTTCCCGGCTTCCCGGCTTTCCGACTTCCAGACGAACGGACGGACGGACAAACGGACGGACGTACGGACAGGCAGCCAGTTTTGTAAATTTGTTTGCCTTTCCTCGCGCGTTCTTGGCAATTATTAGCGGGGCAAGTCAACAAGCCGCAAAAAAGAAAATACAAAGTTGGCAGGGGCTTGCCCATTTCCATAACGAAAACCCCTTTTAATATCAATAAGCGAGAGAATAAAGGAAATTCCCAATTTACTGGTTTTGCTTTGATAGATGAAAAACGGGAAAACCAAATATATTCGGGCTTTTATGATATTCCTCAAAAATTGTTAAGCGTGTTATACATATAAAATATGCATTTTTTAACAGACAAATTGTAATTAAATATGAGCTTATTGTTATAAAAAAATGAGTAAGATGCGTAAAGTAAATAATTTATGAAGGGCAATAATAATTATTAAATATAATTTAACTGAATTGAGGCCAATATGAAATGCGAATTGTTAGAATAATAAGTTTTATACATATATTTTACATTTTAATTTTCATTCCAATTTGTTTCACGGAATCGAGAACATGACAGATCGTTTATTAATTTATGGACTGCTGTCCAAGGATTCGATTGCAAATTCTCTGGCTTCATCCGCAGCTTCTGTGTTTCATGCATATTTATTTATTTATTTATTTATTTATTGGTCTGTTTGCCTTTGCTCACTGCTGGCATACATATGTATGTATTTGGTTAATTGCAATTGATCTCTCGCTTTCTGTTTGACCAACACCTGGACTCACCTGGGGACTCTCATCAAAATCAATTTCGGGTTACAGGTAACAAGCAGCAAAAAATATGCGAATAAAATTGCATAATCGCGGCGTGTTTTGTGTTTTGTGTTCTGTGCGATGGGGTTTAAGGTTTTGTGTGTGTTTGGAAAACTTGAACATAACCACAAGCCCGCCGAGCTGAAGTATGGGTGGTGCAGATGGGTGGTTCGGTACTGTTTTGGCGGCGGTGGTGCTTTCGAAGTGAGTTAAACCGCAAGAACCGCTGACCTGCTTACTTGAGTGCTGGACACAAAGTGGGGGCCACACTGCCTGTGTGTTCGTGCAACATGCAACACCACCGCCAACCCCCCGTGACGTCAATGAGCACGCAACTCCACGCTGACAACAATGCAACAGACACAAGCGGCAGCACCAACATAAATTGCAACACGGCAATACAAAATACAAAGACAGCTATTGCAATGGTTAAAAGTTGGGGTAAACTTGGTAATGCCATGACAAATTATTAAATATCAGTACATATTTATATATATATATATTCATATGTATATATTTACCAACTAATGTCATGTTGTTTAAATGCGTAATATTTTTGCTTATAACTTAAAGCTTAATAACCTTTGAAATTTCAAAACAAGATAGCATTAAAAAATATTTATTTAAAACTTATATTGTAATTTGGCGTCCTAATTGATTAACTTCTTTAATAGATTGTCTAATACATATGATTGGTTGCCGCCTTTGTCCAACTTTTATTATCACCACGGTGTGGTGCCATCATCTCTCAATGTCACGCGTAAAGACTTAATCAGACGTATTCAAAGCGAATTTCAAAACGCCCTTGATGAATGTGTGTGTACTAAGGTGCATTACTCGTACCACCCAGCGGCAACTCGATGTATTTGCTGTTATTGTGGGCGCAACTTTGTCAATCGGCGGGTTTTACTCGCTTAACGTATGCATTAGCCGAACTTAATTAATTACTTTGTCCGCGCGTAATTACAAAGTCAGTTAAGTGGGGTGTCTAACCACAAAACTCAATTGAACTGTCGAACGATGGTGGTGAACCAAAGCTGAAGACAACTTAAGTGGAAAGTTTATATTGAGAGCGCGATTGGTTTGGGCGAAATCAAATAAGGTATTTTAATCAATTTATTCAATGCACAATCTATTCGAAAAATATACATACTTATACATATTTACCCTAACCGTTGGGCCCTACTAATAAATAAAGTTCAAGTATTGAAAGAAAAGTTCAACGCGTGGGCACTCTAAAAGGCTTAAATCACATTTATACGGTTGACTCACCTCTAAACGGTTTTCCAAGATAACATCTTTATGTGCTGGCGAAATTGATAAACCCCTTCAAGGTGATAACTGAAAAAAAAAGAAGGCAAATAAGCACGTTGTATGTATGTGTGTGTGATTACAATGCCCAACAAGTGTGCAAATAGGTATTGATTCTATTTGATTAATTGTTACAGACAATCGAAAATGTAAACAATATGTTAACAGCTTGATTATCGCACACATTCCGATATGGGGGCTATATTCGGTGTTGGTAATTCCGGTTAGACGTCTATAATTCCCGCGTTAATTAGGCCAACATTTCAGTAGTGCAGATAAAACCAAACAAAACGGCAGCAACAAAAAGACCAAGTTTGAAATGAAACATAAATTGTGGTAGAATAAATTTGAGACAAAAAAAACCCCATTTGGCATTTGGCAAATTCGACGATGCCGGCGCAATTAAAAATTTCTTATCAATTTCAATTGTTAATTGTTGTGGCTTATTCAACACACAGTAAGTACCGTATTCAGGTATCTATATCTATTGTACATAAATTTATATGGGCGCTCATACATTTACCGTGTTTTATTGGCCTGAATGCGAAATATGAGACGGGATAGATCGATAAAGCCAAAAAAAAATATAAAAAATCCCCCTAATGCCGAAACGACCTGGCATATAAATATATTATTATGGCACTTGCTGAATATAATTTCGGCTTTGCAATGTAGTTGCAACAATTGAATACAGTACATCCTATCTGGAAACTTAAAGTGACCACATTTCCTTGGATAGATTAGTTATCGACAAGCCGGATTAGGGGCTTTCACTAAATTACATTTCGTAACCCGTATCGCTTAAAATATTTGTGCAGTTTACAAGAAAAACAGACAGTTGAGCCAACCCAAATTAGGATTTGGAATGCCTGCACCCAAAATGCAAATCAAAATCATAATCTTCGTCTCACTTTTCCCAGGTAAAGTAGCCTGCACACGCAAAGCATTTGGCTAAAAGCTACACTTGCAAAAAAATATCAGAGTTCCTTCGATCGAAAATCTAATACAAGTTATTATTAAAGCTAATATTGATTGGAATTATTTAGTTTGCCTGGCTTACATCTTAATCTAGTTTCCTATTCCGTTGATATTTTCAAAGGTACTCGATTTTCCTCTTTTAGTCTTCCTCTTACTCTTTTTTTCCAGTGTTCCATAAAGAGGGTAATATTACGAGTAGTAGCCTTGTCTTTGGCCTGACCTCAGAACTCAGTCGCATCCCTGAGGCTAGCAAATTGAGCTAGATGTTTTCACTTGCCATTTCCGGGCTGCAACAACAAACCGCAAGCCCACACACACGCACGCACACACATAAAAGCACACACCCACATAGATCCGTGCTTACCAACACTATCGCACGGGGGAAAAATGAAAATTTAGGAAGGACATGGCATTGTTTCGATGAATCCTGTTGTGGCCAACAGGGAAACCAAGCCGGGCCCAGTTGAATGGCATGCGTATTCGTATTCGTATTCGTATTCGTATTCGTTACCATAATTACCATCATCATCTGGTTGTTATTGGAGGACTTATCGCATAAAAGGGTGAAATGGTAGACCAAATTGTGGCAATTGACATTCGCATTTGGGGGAATGCGAGATTATGTGTGTAGTTTGCTAAACGGAATTTTAATTTTGAACTTTTAGATGCACCGCTTTATATAGAGTATTCGAAAGTATTAGAATAAATGTATTTCTTTTTAAGTTTCAGCAGTTAAAATAAGAACTTCCTTAAGTTTACATTTGTTTTCTTTGGCAGCCATTCCATTTTATTGGCATTGACAACTAAGCTTATAATTTAGTTTGCGATTTTCCTTTTTTTTTATTTTTTTTAATTCGAATTAATGCCAAGGCACTTGTCGCCACATGATGTGCATGCAAAAGATATGGATATCGGGCTATATACAACCACGATTCCAGAGCGGCACGCGACTTTGCGCCTGCGCATTTGATTAAAACGAACAAAAAAAAAAAAAGTGGCAACAAATGTCGAGCGAATTATTTGGCCAAAATCATGCCAGTCATGTAGCGACGTCAGTGTTATATTTGTTTATTTTATTCGTGCCGTATTTTCTGTAGCCGCTGACAAATTGAGCCAAAATGATAAAGCAAGCGTAGAGGTGTTAGCTTCTTTTTTTCGCCTCTCAGACGAATTCCAATTTGTTAATGATCACAATAAATTCAACGTCCGCATGTGTGATCCAGACTTCTGGGTTTTATTTTTTTATGATTATTTGGATTATTTTGTTTCTTTTTTTTCTAGTTTTTTTTTTAATATTTTTTTGGCGACAAAATCGTTTTGTGGCGCTAATTGGTTGGGTAAAAGATTCGATACATTGGGTAACTAATAGACCACGGATCTCCTCTGAGCCGAATCCATTATCTTTCGCCCCTGTTTGTGTGGGGCAAACAATGGAGAAATATTAAAGAAAAAAAAGAAAAAAAAACGATACAAGATCTCCAGCATTTGGCCCAAATTAAGTTCTGTTCAAACACCGTTCACGAACCAGTTATTTAAAAGCTGTTGACAACTTGTTGCCAGCGGACAAACAGCGCTAACATTTCCCAAGAATGCGAGATCACCTGTTGCCACCTCCCACACACACACACACACACACACACACTTCGTTATCCATTATTATCCATAACTTTATCTGGGCATATCATTTTATTGGAGATATTCTTTGGGGCACAGTCGGCCGCTTTGAAGGGGAGAAGTAAACAAAGGCGACGATCAAACAATCAAACAAGCCCATCTATCTCAACTTTGACAATTCGTGACATTCCACAAATATTTACACCTTCAGTCGGAAATGTTTGTTTTATAATCCATATACACATTGAGAGCATAAAATGCAATCCAATTGTTTAATATAGATCATATTATTGCCAAGGAATCTAGTCATTTTATTCCATCTAATAAAATGTGAAGAAATAGAGCCGACTATCGAATTTATATTATTTGGTAATTAAAGTTAATTAGCCCATAAGATAGACTTTATGGGCACGTTTTTATACCTTTTTCGTTTTAAGTCAAGTTTGCAAGTTTAATTTTATAGCGATTTAATTTACATTTAATGGGGAATAGCAAGCATGCGATTAAAAAAAAAAACAAACTTGACTAGCTATTGAGCGCGTTTTAGTGTGGATATCAGACATAACTCGAACTACTGTTATTAAAGTTAAGCTATTGGTAATTTGTTCTGATTGAATTGACACCTTTAATACCTGTGCAGTATACATTTCCCTATTTATCTCCGGATTTACCCGATCACTGACGCTTTTCAGCCAGATTGTACGACGCAGATATATACCCGGTGTGTACCCAACATATATATCTAGTTCAAATTCAATTCGCAAACAGGTCGGCGACAAAACATTTGTTTGATAAAACGTTATCGGCCATGGGGGTCTCTGACACCCGAATAAAGTTACTACGATGGAGAAGTCTGGGGAATGGAAAGGGAGTTGGTCTAAATTTAGAGCCGACTTTTTTCGACACTCTGATAATACAATTGTCTACGCTCCTTTATTTTTTTTTTGTATTTTGTATTGTTTGTATTTTTAGTTTTATTTGTTTTTGGGTGGCAGGTTTTTGCTGGGTAGTGGTTACTTATTGGGCACTTTTCTCTTCGATTCGAAGGCACAGCACGTGCAGCTTGCACTTGGCACTCTCTTACCCCGATCCTCTCTGCGGCTCTTTCTCTTGGCCACTCTCTTTTATGGGCATAACCAGCAGACTTGTTTGTTATTCTCGCTCGCGGGCAAAGTCCACCAAGTGATGGCAAAGTTCATCGGCGATTTTCACTAGTTATACCCCTATACCATCTAATATAACTCTTTCAATATTATATTTAACTTTAAATCATGAAAGGAACGCGGTACATTTAAGTTTCTTTTGTATACATTTTTTTTAAGTACATTTATACATTGCAATTTGGAGTATCTTTATTAAAGTATTTATTTTGTCGAAAAACGAATCATTATATTTCTTATTAAACCCTTTTTTCATGTATAGTAGCATCATGGTACTTTCCCATGTTGTGCGAATACTGTTTACATTTTTTTGAAGTGACCTCCGGTTTGTAATCTTCCAAGGGTGAGTGTTTCAATATTTTAAGAACAAATACTCTCCACATTTTCATCGCTCTCATTTGAGGCATTATTTTTTTTGTTTTTGAACTCTCCGCCCAAGCGGTCTTATCAATTTATTACGTTTTTCTGGTTGACTTTTTATACATCTTTTTTTTTTGTATTATTTGTTTGCATTACGTAGCACACTGATATGCGACGACAGGGCGTAATCAAGAGTCAAAGCCATTCCCCCACTAACGACCCGCCCACCGCCCACCTCTCACCGCCCATTTTCGAACGACCTTAAAAAGCGACAAGTGAACTTTTGTCGGAATTATAGCGAAATTAGTCCCGCGATTAATTGTAAACAATCAGAGGCGAAATGTTGAAAATCTTAGAAACGTGTAAATCTGAATTCGCTTTATGTAAGTGGCGTTTCCAGTGGAGACTGCACCGATCCAGAGTCACGAAAATAGCAACAGACCAAACCGAACCGGTTAAGAAAAAAGGCGAAAAAAAAACGAAAAACTATGCGGCAACAGGTCCGATCGAAAAGCATAAAGTACACAGTGAGAAATGCAACTAAATAAAACAAACCGAGAACAATAGCATGTTAAATCTTATAGAAGCTATGCTAAATATGATTAATATGATTGTTTTTAGTTCTTGGAAATTAGCAAGCCTTTGTTGAAAACTTTAGATAGTAGAGTGATTCATATGTTATTACAAAAAAAAGCATGATTGTCTTGCATGAATATAACTCTTAAGAAATGCTCTTTGTTGCAAAACAATCATCATATACTTTTCTGCTACATATTTACATCTTCTTTAATTATATATCTCTGCTGGTTGAAAATCGAATGTGATCGAATGTTTCGCCAGGTGTACGGAATACGAAATGTGGTTTGCTCCAGTCTCCCGACTGGCCTCCCAAGACCCCCTCTTAAGGTCGTCTGTAGAACGGAACCCGGGAGACAAGAGTTCCCGGACAAAGAAAATAAAAGAAGACGCATGCATATATATGTATGTACATACATATGTACATAGTATATCTGTATGTATATAGGAGCTGGAAGGCAACAACCGGCACAACAACTTTGGCATTGCGTTGTGCCAAGGCAAATCGCGATCATCATCGAGCCGGGCTTATGCCAATGGAACCCCTTTAATATGATCATCATTATTATCATTGTCATTATCATTATCATTATCATTATCAGCATCATCGATGACGCCGGCCGAAGAATGCAACGAAAAACGAGTTTTCCCATCATCCTCAACGAGCAGCAAGAAATATATGAGCACATCGCAATGCGCTCAAGTTCACCAAGATTGCAAGATCGGAGGATCGGAGGATGGTATAGTATGGAATGGTATGGTATGGTTTGGTTTGGTATGGGGCTATGTGGATTGCATGTGATGTGCCATCTGTTGCCTGCACGCAGGCTAATGCAGTCAATTATGTGGTACATAGGCGGGCAATCAGGTTTAGGTTCGGGGAATCGCCAATGCAACAGTGATTTCGAACTCAGATTTTAAATATGAGCCGGAAAGAGAAAAAGATACATTTTTAAGCATGATCAGCTGAGTGCAAAAGATACAGGCCTGCCTTGAATTGGTTAATTACAATAGATATAATACATATGCAAATATTACGTACTAAAGAGTTTCCCTGGTGACTAAATACACACAACTAGTCGAACGAAACTCAATTAAACCGATGATTTAGCCTACGTGACTGTGGCGAATTCTTAAATATTTGCCCAATATTTGGCAGTGCAAAAAAAAATCGGCATTTTGCAAGAGACTTGAGTGCCTCATTGTTTAAACATTTTTTTGCAGTTAACAAAATATACTAGAAACAACAAAAAAGAACAAGCCGAAATATGAAAATCTAAAACGTATGAGCAGCAACAAAAACAAAACAAAATAAATAAAAAAACAACAATTTATTGTTATTAGTATTACTAAGTAATATTTCAAGAATAATTTCGCATTTTGTTTTGTTTCAGCTCCATTCGCTTGTTTGTTTTTCTTGGTGCGCTTAAATGCAAACAAAACATGAAATTTTATTTACCATTTAACCAGCACGGATCAGCACATATATTTGTATACATAATAGCATACACACACTGCCATTTATGCGATTTAATTATTGCATTTTTGACAGCTATGGTAAGTGCCAACGGATGCTGGAGATATTGCCAGGATTGATGGGTTCATCAAAGGAATTTCGTTTTCATAGATAATCATAAATTCTAAAAAAAAAATCAGAAAGTTCGCCATCTACAAAAAGTACGTCTAATTAAAAAATTAAAAGAATATAAATAAATACCTACAAAAATAATTACTTTACATTATGTTACTTAAATTCCAATTATGCATTTAATGTAATTTTCCAGCACTGAAGAGGTATCTAAATGTCGCTGTGGCAAAGTCGACATTTTCATAGATTTATTTTGCGTATCTTTGGCGCCAGCTATCTGACCACATAGTCCACAACAACAACAACAACAATAAAATAATAATAACAAAAACAACAACAACGACAGCGGCAAGGCACCATTAAAAACATAATTTATCAACAATTTACATGCCAAGTCCAAGGCGTTTGTTAAGTGTTATTAAAAAATTACAAGCCTCGTCGTCGTCAACGCAGACTTTGTATGTAAGATACATAGATACCGTGTTGTGATGGTATCATTATGCAGTCTTATGAATATGCAAGCAGCATAGTACGAGTAGAGGAAACCAATCACTAACTAATACCAGTCCTGAGTATCCAGAGCAGCAATTACATATGTATATATATGGGTGCCATTGCACAAGCCGAAGAATTTCACAATTACAGATCTTCCATCTGAGAAGACCCAGCAATTATCGATGGGCAATTTGTGTCCGAATGCGAACAACAATCAAATCGTACATCTCAATACGATCGGTAGTTTTTTTTGGACCTCTTCTTTTGTTCCAGAGATCCGGATTAAATAAACAAAGAACCGATTGCATGGAAAATTTGGTGGATGGCGATAAAAGTTTAAGAGAAGTTTTACTTATCACTTCAAAGGAACGGAAAAATTGTCGAAACTAAGCAATTTTTGTTAGAAGATTAATAATACACAATTTGCTTACACTTGCAGGATTTCTTATTTTAACTTTAATAGATATATCAATTATCAGCTTGTGCGAAATGAAATAATGAAAAAATCGTTAAAAAATAAATATAATAAATTAGAAGCACTATTAAGTGCACTATAATGCATTAAATTCTTCTTTTAATCAAAATAATTGGAATATTTGTCTTCATAGTTTAATTTGAAATATTCACTATATTTGATGAACAAAAACGATGCTTAATTAGTTAAGATTTGCTAAGAAACAGGTGCTGCGATTGCCGACTACTTCCACAACGAATCTGCCCAAATTTGGAGTATCTTATCTGCCATCGCATTCCTCACAGCCACTTGGCGAACGATCGCTTTTTTTGGGGAGGAAAAGACTTAAGACTTAAGAACTGGGAACTGAGATTTCAGATATGTGAAGCATTCGGCACGTGGGTGACCGGCAAATGCGGAAGCGGCACTTGACGAAGGCCATATATATGCGTTCGTAAAAGTATCTGAAACTGAATCTGAATCTCAATTTGAATCTGAATCTGAATCTCAATCCCAATCTGGATCTGAATGTGGATCAGTATCTGTCTCTGTAGCGGTGCGCATCTGCAGTGCCTCATAATCATTCAAGTGGGTGTCTTCAACATGAATGAAATGGAATTGGAATTGGAATTGGAAGAGCAGCACAGTGGGGCCACAAAAAATCTCGTTTAGTCACTTTGCGAAAAGCACAAAACAGAACCGCACAGAACAGCACCGACACAAATGCAGATACAAATGTGGATGTATCTTCGCAGCAGCAGCAGTATCTGTATCTGTATCTGTAACTGTGTGCCTGCAGAGCAATCGAATCAAGAGACAAACTGGGTAATTGGTTCATTATGTAGTAGAAGCCAACGACATCCGCTCGTTAATGTAAATTACACAATAGTTTCGAATCATTCCTCTTTTTTTTCGTCTGCATTCCTCTTTTCTCCAGCGAGAAAACTTGTTGGCAAGAAAACCCATGAAAAGGTGTGTTTTTTGAAATCGATAAATATTTTCAATATCGAAACTATCGAAGATTATCGCTTCTCTCTCTATTGTGCATAAACACTATAAATATGATATGAAATTGTGGAAAGCTTATGAGACTAGACCGAAAAACGGTAGACATAAACAATTAGACCAATAGGATGTCAAATTACCCAATAATATTTCAATTTCAGTAGATATAAGCAATAACGATAACATCAAATTTCCCCAGAAACCGAAACCCGGGGATTTTGCTTACTAAGAAGATAAATATTCATACATATGTATGAAAACCAACGAGTGAGCGAAATGCGAAGGGGTTCCAAGTTTATTTGTCTAGTGTTCTTAAATTTTCCCGGAGGTCTAAACCCATAATTTCCCCTCCATAATCCCGCCCGATGTAAACACAGTCTGGAAACTTTCCATTAGTCCGGGGGATCGGAGATAACAGCGAAATAATGCGCAGAGATCGCAGAAAATTGGAAATATAATAGGGATTTCGATTTTGATTTATTTATATATCTTTGTTATTTTTATTTTTTTATTGTTTGGTTTGTATATGGAAACTTGGGATGAGGTTCTACTGTGGTCTAAATTTATTAAACAATTATTGGACATTTTTTGTGCTGTCTGTTCTGTATTTTATTTATTATTGTGCCCCCCAAAGAAAAGAGAGTCCAGTGATCGCGAAAGAGAGGCGACGAAAGAGACGCTGATAAAGAGAGGGAGGGAGAGCGGGCTGATAAAGCAGCAGGAGCAACAACAACAGCAAACAAATACAATGCGAATTATCAGTGGACTGCGTGATATGATTATCAAAAGGTTCCCCATTGCTGTTGTTGCTGCAGCGGCTGCTGGCAACGGCATTTCTCAGCATATATATGTACATATATGTACCAAGAAATATATATATTTATATAGGTATGTACATACATATACAGCCAACACACGCACATTCCAATACATGCGAACTTGGAACAGTTTATTCATCCAATCCATATATAACTAAGACGTTTCCAACGTGCTTTGATAGCGCCAAAAAAATAAAAAAAAACAGACAACAAACAACACATTTTTCAAGAAATATGTAAACACCTGGTGATGAAAGAACGCTAACTGAAATTTATGCTAAATAAATGTCAATGGGAAAAAGTAGAAGTAACTAGAACTAGCTAATTATTGATTATACCAAGCCAATCCCACGATCAACTATTTATTGTTTAGTTTTGTTGAAAGTAGTTTACTAGATTTTAGAAACTGTCATATTAAATCAACAGAGCTGGGCAAATTCTTATCAAATTTTTGCTTCTTAGGATGGCAGTTGGATGTAATTTCATAGTGTGTCGTGTTCAATTAGCAAGCACTATCAGCTCCTAAGAAATTTGTTATCTAAACACTTTTCCCATATTTTCCATTACTTCTTCGTTTTTCCACGATAAATCTGCTGCATTTACCCTGTAGTTACCATAATGGAATATTATAACCGAGGCACAAAGGCTAATAGTATAACAAATCACATTTAAAATAATGCCTATTTTTGATATTCCTCATTCTTAGTGCATTTATAAATCCTTCCTGTTACGATAAAAATGATCTTGATGTTAGATTCTCCTAATTCTCACAAAGATTGAAGATGATTACCAAAGCAAACTTCAATATTCGATCATTTAATATGTAAACTTTCGATAAATCACATTTAGCGAGTGATATTTTCGATAGATGTATGATATACCTCGGTTCGATAACAGTGCCCGGTATGCTGGGGGTTATTAACCCCAGAAATCCCCGCTTGGCTGCGCCACTGTGCACACACACACACGCCCACTGAAAGCGAGCAACTCCCACAGTTCACTTTCATTGATAAACTCGGCTCTTCGCTCTTCTTCTTCCCCCATGCAAATCCAATTGTCTGCTACTTACTTTATTTATTTTGTATTTTTTTTTCCTTCGTGGTGTGTGTGACATCAATCAGCATCACTTTGTTGTTGTTGCTGCTGCTGCGGCTGTTTTATTTATTTATTTCTTTTTTTCTCTGTTGCTCGACAATTGAAGCTAACCAACATTAAACTATAACTTCCTCACAAGCACACACACGCACGCACACACACGCACAAAATGCACGATCTTGCACTCTCAACAAAAACCAAAAAAAATAACGAATTTCATAGACTTTTTATCACGCCGATTGTAAAATATGAATTAAAAACAGGAGGCGCGCACAAGTATAAAATAAACGCGGGCTTAAAAAAATTTAAATAAATGCAATTTATAGAACGATTTCTTAGTTTATAAAACAAAAAAAAGCGAAAAACAACCGTTTTTTTTCTTAACCGTTGCAGTTCGATCACTTGCACTTTGTCACTCAATTTAGCTAGCAATTGAGCACCGGCAGCACATTTCCTGTGTCATTCCCGTTATTTGGGCAACTAATTCGGTTTGTTGATTAAAAGCGATCGCGATAAGCGTACGCCGTTTGTAAAGTTTGTAAACCAACTGAAAATTAACCGTAAACCGCGCGCGCAGCCTTCGCGAAATGAAACGCGTCGGTTTGCAGTGTGACCGGCTGGCCGATCGGCGGGAAATGCCCTTTCGCTATCGGTGTGACCGTGCAGCTCGCTGCTAACTGGCTGTTAAGCAGCAATGTTAGCTAACAGTGCGCTTGAATAAAAATAACTGTTGCTTATTTTGAATTGCGTTTAATTTTTTTGTTTAATAATTTTTTAAATTAGCTAAACAATTGGCAAACACTAATAGATTTTGGGCGGATTGTGCAGCATGTGCAGCATTTTGCCGTACCAGGTCTTGGCCTCGGGCGGCACAACCACCGGCAGCTCGAGCAGTTCGCCGCGGGAGAACTTGACGGTCCGGTAGGAACGACGCTGCCAGGCCTTGGCCTTCACCCAGACGGGTCTGCCGGGATGCTCCTCGGCGCGATTGCTATCGGCGTGCCCGGCGCCAGAAGCACCGAGGCTGGCGATCTTCCTCGACATAACCGATGGCCTGGAGAAGCCCAGCGGTGCCAGGCCGAGCTCCAGATCCCGGACGCGGCCCAGCAGACTTCGCGTGGTGCCCAGGCACATCTCGTGGGCCACTGTCATCTCGACGAGTGCCTGCCGCTTGACCTCCGCGTACTCCAAGCGGGACTGCGTGCGCTCCAGTATCTTCTTGTAGGCCTCCTTCAGGTGGCGACCCATCTTGAAGAGCTCGCGCCAGCTGGCGTACAGGTCGCGGGCGTAGCGATAGCGCTGCAGGCACTTGCCCGCCTCCAGTTGCTTGGTCAGGTGGAAGGAGAGGACGCGCTCGTGATCCTGCCGACACGCGATCAGCTCCTTCGTTTGCCGTTGGAACACACGATCCAGTGCCGTGATGCGTGCTCTGCCCAGCTCCGAGCAGCGAACCAGATCCGCCAGCTGCCTGCGAATGCGCAGGTTATTCCATTGCAGATCCCGCAGGGCCGCCTCCCGGCTACCGTGCATGATCATCCAGCGCGAGTCCTCCGGTTCCAGGCCCTTGGCCGCCGCCTCATGCTCCTCCTCCCAATCCGGCCTGCCGCCGTCGCGCTCGTGGAAGTCGTTGGCCAACTGGGCCTGTATCTCGTCCAGCGTTCGATTCATGGCGCCAATCTCACGCTTCATTTGCGGCCAGGCAATCTCCTCGATTCGCTCCGGCGACTGCTCCTCCAACTCCTCGCTCCCATCGGATACGGATCCGTCGATGTCCGAGACGCAATCATGGCGTAACACTTCGATCTTCCTCTTCATGGTTTGGGTCTTCAGAAATGTCTTCATGTTTTTTGCATTAGAGACAAAATATATATTTTTTTGTAGTGTGTTATGGTTGGGGTTTTTAACTGAAATGTGTGTTAGGTGGTGGGGATTGCTCAAAACCTACTTGTTTCCAATTCCATTGATAGCTAACCCTGACCCCCAGTCAGTTAAGGATAACCACGTTGGTTGGGAAATTAACATATGTAATCTTGCAGCGAATCGCATTTACAATTAAAGCGCACTTATGGTTTACAACTGGGATTGGATGGGACAACAAAAAAGTGGGTGGAGGAGGGGAGAGCTGTGCTCGCTAGTCCTTGAACTTCCCCAGCACGATGTCCTTGTAGAAGGGCACGCAATTCATGCGCACGTTCAGACGCGCGCACAGCAGGAAAATGCCCGATAGCTTGCGATGAATGGAGTAAATCTCCTCGGGCGGCGGACACAATCGATGCGCCACCATTGTGGGCACCAGGGCGGCCAATCTTTCCGTGGTATTCTGTCTGCCGAAATCGAAATCACCGTCGTAGCGAAAGATCTCGCCCAATATCATCACCGCATCCACGTGCGCCTGCTCCATTTGCTTCGTCTCGTAGCCGGTAAGGAAGCCCATTTGGCGCGACATCTCCAGTACGCCCTGACGATTGTTCTGGGCGGCGCTCATGATCACCTGGCGATAGTTGCGGATGAAGTCGTGCCGATAGAAGCGCGTCGAACCGAAGTCGATCAGCATTAGCCGGCGACTGGGCGCATCGTACAGGAAGTTGCTCCAATTCGGATCCGTCTGCATGCACTCAATCTCGAAGAGCTCGCGCAGGCAGAGCTTCAGCACGGATGCGGCTATGTGGCGGCGATGCTCGTAGCTGGAAGCGAGTTATCAATGAAGCCCATTGGTAATTATATGCGTGCGAATATGATTTGCTCACCTCAGATCGAAACATTTGTCGAGCGGCACGCCGGGCACCAGTTCGGTGGTCAGAACGCTGGACGTGGTCAGGTCGCGGATCACACGCGGCACATAGTACTCGGGATAGGGTGAGATCATCTCGCGAAACTTCTCCGTGTATTCCGCCTCGCGATCGTAGTCCACCTCCCATTGCAACTCGCGCTTGGCCACGCGCACCACGTTGTCGATGAAGAAGCCCTGGGGAAAGACATCCCACACCTTCAGCATGCCCACCAGATTGTCAATGTCGCTCTCGATGCTCTGGGCGACACCGGGATATTGGATCTTAATGGCCACATCCATGCCATCGCTCAGCGTGGCCCGATGCACCTGGCCAATGGAGGCAGCCGCAAAGGGTTTGTCCTCGAAACTCTTGAGACGCTGTCGCCAATCGGCGCCCAATTGGGTGTTCATCACCCGTTCGACCTGCCAATCGGGCATATAGTCCGCCGCCTGACGCACCCGCTCGAACGCCTTGGCCAGTTGCGGCGACACGACGCTGGAATCTTGTATGCTCAGGATTTGTCCGATCTTCAGGGCAGCTCCTCTCACCTTGCACAGCGTGTCCACGATGCGTTCGGCATTGGCGGGACTGAGCAGCGCCTCGCGCATGCTGGTCGAACCGCCCAGGCCGAGTGCACCCTTGGTCAGCTCGTTGAGGGTTCCCAGGCCCAGGCCGGCGAACAGGCCGCCAAAGGAGGCCATTCTGCCTATGCGGGAGGAGGGAACCTTGCGCTGCTTGGCCACCTTGCTCAGTTCGGGCACTTCTATGGCCGGCTGGTCGGACTTCTGCTTCGGCTGCGCATCTGCTTGCTGCTCCTCCACCTTGGCGCCCGCCACAAAGCGCAGCACATTGTTCACATACTCCGTGTCCTGGGTAATGAAACCCGGAGTGGTTGGCGTGGCTTGTTTGGGCATGGTCTGGCTGCTCTTGGTTGCCGGGGTGCGCAGGCTAACACTACTATCTTTGTTCCTGCGCGAGAGTATCTCCTCGAACTCCTGCAGCGTTATGGACGATATATCCAAGTTGGCGGCGTCCCAACTCGCTGGATTTTGTGCCGTGGGTGTGGATTTACGGATTGAGGAGGCTTGTTCAGGCTCAGAAATGCCCGATTCCTCGCGGGACATCTTGATTTTCGTCTCCAGCAGCGAGCAAATACCTTTGGCCACCACGTAGCCCCTTTCGCCGGTTTCTTGTAGGGATTGCTGCAGCTTTTTCAGCTCCTCGGTGGGATTTTGACTGGAATTCCTTACCAGCTGCTGTGTGTGCGCCACATTCTCGGCGATTAGCTCACGAATGCTCGAATTGCTCCAAAGATGACGACCGTGGGCGAGATGCTCGCGCCCACACGCCTCCAACAAAATCCGCAGTCCCCGCAGCAGCGCCGCAGCTTCTTGTGCGGATCGCGACATCGCGGAGCGAGGGAATACTGGTTTACTGTGCACTGCTCTCGCGTGGGTGATTCGCTGCTGATGATCGGCGCGTTGGATTACGTAAATCTCGTAAAAATATCACAGCAACAAAAGTTCAAAGAATCGCGTAATGTTGTGAAAATGCGGCGAAAATCAGCTGGCAAAACAGCTGACTGGCCATCTAGTGCTGCCATGCTGGCGTTTTAACAGTGGCACTGCTGTTATGGCGTACCATTTTAAGCTTTTTCTAGCTTTTAAAAGCCAGCTTGCAGCAGCACTGGATTTTGCACTGCAGCCAGTGCTGTTTCTTTAGCTATTTAGCTTGCTTCAGCTTTTATGCAAAATTAGAAAGAAAATTCACTGAATTCAATTAAATATTGGCAAATACAAAAAAATGCATATACTCCTTCATAAAAACTAGGAATACTGCTTAAGTGGCCTGCTAACAGAGCCACATTTATTCAGCGGCATACCTTAGGTCGTAAAAAATGTTACTAAATTAAGTTTGTTTACCGAAATCCAGATCACAAGTTAATATATATATATAGACAGTTATATACAGTTCTGTGACTAACTAGAGTTTAAGCTATTCAATTACACTAAAGCCACGTGACAGGCACTGCGATCGATTTGTGTTGGAATCCTACTTCCTGGGCAGGCGACCAGCGCGCTCCATGGTGGCATCCTGGAGCTCCCAGGCGGGCCGATAGCCACCCGAAACGCAGGAGCAGACGGCATCGGAGTTAGCACCACATACGCACTCGGCATCGGTGCGTCGGAGCTGCGGATTGGGCACTGTGTTCGAACGATTGCCGATCGAGGTGTAGCCCCGATCGTACAGGCTGCAGTAGGGCACCGAGTTCAGGTGGATGTAGTGCCAGACGTCGTGGTAGGTCCACTCCAGCAGCGGATTCAGACGCATCATCGGCGGCCAGTCGTTGTCCGTGGGCTAAAAAAATCGAAACTAGCATTATTATTGAAATCCTAGGCATATGCTAATAGAAAAAAACAGTTTCGAACTTCCCATAAGTATTTCAATCTCTTAATCTTGTGAGGTTTTCAAAAACATAACGTTTGAAAGGCGTGCTACATGTGGTTTTGTTTTAGGTGGTGAACCACAGAACTCGCTTATAAGTACTCCCTTATCTGCGGTATGGAACCGTGACATTCGAAAATATCACTGTCACTGTGACATTTACAAAGGGCACATACTTTTCTAGATTAACTATGGCATAACTCTGATACTAAGGCTATGATTTTGATAACTTGGCTTTATAGTCTACTCCCCTTGAGGAAGAAACATTTCTTTGCACTTGAACCTACGAACTCCTCAGCATTTCATCACAAAACATTGAAATGTGACTGATCCTCCTGGTAATTATATTCCTAACCAGCTTCACCTGCATGGGCGCCAGATGCTGGCAGTAGGGATCCGTGTTGCGGCTGCCCACGAAGACGGCCCTGATCCGCGGCATGTCCGCCGACATGTGGGTGAGCGCCTCCTTGAGCGTACCCTCGTACTGGACCAGCTGGACGCGGTAGTTGCGCACGCAGCGCTCGACGAACTCGTCGATTTCCGGAAAGGAATCGCCGGATTTGATGTACAGCATGGGAATGTCGCCGCTGGAGATGTTCTCCTGGCGCAGGTAACGCATGAGGAGATCGAGCAGCACGGTGCAATCCTTGCCGCCGTTGAAACAGAAGATTAACTCCTCCACGCCGTAGATTTGCAGGGTTTCGGTGAAGAAGGCGAACGCCTTATTCTGGCGCTTCTCAATGGCCAGTCGATCCTCGGCGGTTGGTTCCATTGGATTTGTTATGGCCTGACCCGTTGCCACATCCTTGGAGTCCTCCGAACGATCCGACATGCTCCGCTTGTCCAGAAACAAATGCTTTTTGCTAATGCTCGTTGCGCATAGAATGCTGTTGTTCGCTGTGATGTTTGTGATGTTCTTCCGGCATTCGTTCATGGTGCTCAGTGGGCGTAGTGTTCGTGGGAGGCGTCGCCGTGCCCTGGCTAGCAAAAACGATGACGTCACACGCTGTTAAGGTCACGCAAAAGAGCAACTATTAGCACTCAATAAATAAAAAAAAAAAAAAAGAAATCTACTTTCGCCGAAAAATATCTCTTTTTGTGTGTGTGTGCGTATTTATTTTATGTAATTTTCTAGGCCAATAAACTAACTTAAACTGTGCGATGAACGTGTTAAATGCTGCGGCGGTTGAAGTGCAAGTGAGTTGGCTTCTTAGCCAGCCAAAAATTACATCACATTCGGATCGGAAAAGTCAGCAAAAAAAAAAAAGTTAAATAAAGCCAAAACCTCAGGCGCTTACACGCGCACGCACACACACACATGCAGAGAAAACACATGGCCCACACACACACACACGCATAGCTCACCCAATAGCTCATGTGTTTTGTTGCTGCATCGGTTATTTACAGGCACATTTAACTGATTTTCCACGGCGCCAGCAATGCAATTATTCCATTTTGTTAATTGTTATTCCGCGCCAGTGATTTTCCTTCTTTTTTTCGCCTTTTTAGTGCAACAACAGACGAACGGCGACAACAACAACAAGGCCACGAAGCTTCGCGTACTATCGGCGCATCAGCTGTGCGCTTCTATCGATATCTATCGATTGCACTCGATTAAGGCGGTTGGTAGCTAGAAATTCAAAAAAATAGCTAGCAATTTATACATTAAATAATTTTGAAGGAAATGTTATTAATCAAAAGTTTCGTTTTGATTTTATTTCGCAATTTCGCATATCTCCAGCAAATGCGCCATATATAGGCAAATTCTGTTTCTGTTCTGAAGTAAAATAAAATGTTCGTAGTTTAAATGTTTTATTTGACAATAACAAATTCGTGTTTGTGTGTGCTTAACAACAACAATAAGAAGCGTAATTAAAGTACGCTCTACACATCTAATAAATGGGCACTGTTGGCGTTTTCTATCAGCTGGGTGTGTTTTCTTCGATTCTTGTGGTCTCTTGTCTACACGGAGAGAAAATATCACATAACTGGTGATTTCATCCTGTTCCATTGGGGGCTTTACAAATGTCGGTGCAGTTCCTGTTTGCAGTTCATGTACGTTCACTTAACTTAGACATAAATATTTAAAAACTAAGTTCAATGTCTAAAAGTTAGCAATATGATGGCCAGAATAAAATCTGAAGTGGTGAATATGTTGGTTTTGAAATAATGTTGCATTTGGTATGTAGAATATATGCGGAAATATCATTCTTTTGTTTACAAATCGTAATCTTCATCGCTGAAACGATGAATCTTCGTTTTTTTGTTCCGTGTACAAATTAGACATCCTTGTTATCCAGAATATCGTCGATGAGCCCGACGACCTTCTGTCGAAACTTTCGATTTTGCTTGCCGTTCATCTCCTTGATGTACGGATGCAGGCTGATCAGAAAGGAGTAGTCGGCATCCGGTGGCGAGCCACCTCCTCCTGGTCCGCCGGTGTAAGCACACGTAGTCGGCTGCGGCGGCGGTGGTGGTGGTGTTGGTGTTGGTGTTGTTAACTTGTGGTGACCGCTGACATGGCCATTAACCCACTGCGTCAGATCCGACCAGCTCAGGTGGTTGCCCAGCGAGGCGGCGGGCACCGAGACCAGCGACTGCTGGCTTCCCATCCCCTCCAGCTGCTGGTTCCCCATCCCCACTAGCTGCTGGTTCGCATTCGACGAGTCCTGCTCCACTTTGATGGTCTGCAGGCGGAGCGGCAAGCAGGCGGTGGGTGGCTCCCGATCCTGCTCCTGATTACGAAGTTGCTCCTCCTCGGACATCTGCACGTCCAGCGGCATCTCATTGGGCTCCGGCTGCTCCGGCTCCTCCTCCTCCTCCGCCACCACCTCATCCTCCTGCTGAATGGTGGCAGCTTGGCCGGGTTTGCGGAGCACCATGCCCGGCAGTTGCTTGTGGCAGGATCGCGACTTGGTGAAGGGAACGAGGAACTGCATATACTTCGATAGGTAGTACTTGCGCTTGCCGCGTCCAGTTTGGGTGCGTGCCAGCTTCAGAGAGCGCAGGAAGCTGCTCCTTATGGTGCGCCATCTCTCGCGACAGTTGCGAACTGCAGAAGAAACAAGACGAATTTTTCCAGGACACAATTTTACAGTACAAATTGAAACTTGTTCTCCAAATGTCACCACAATACCAAAGACACTAGAATAACAAGATGCGTAACGGCCATACATTCGTTTGGCACTATGCAGCCACTTTTTTGGTGAAGGCCAAATTTGCTCTCTTTCCGCTCGCTCACGTTGAGAGCGTAAGAAATATAAAAATAGAATTTGCTTGCTTGCGTGAGTAAAAACAAGAGACGAAAACGCGTATATGTGTGCGTGCTGTGCTAGAAGACGATTTTCGGGCCGAAATCAATTCTGATCGAAGAAACGAATTTACATATTTGGAGTTGTGGCCAATTTCGTAGCAATATGATGAAATAAAATAAAAATTCCCTGACTATTATAATAATTATTATAATAATAATTAAAGCAAATACAAAGGAAATTATTATAACTACTGTAATTTGAAACATAAATTTTCCAAAAAGAAGACATAACATTGAGAAATAAATATTTCATAAAAATAATAATTATTTTTTAATTTCATAAAAAAATAATAATTTAATTAATAAATAATAAAAATAATAATTTTATTAATAAATAATAAAAATAATAATATTTCATAATAATATTTCATAAAAAATAATAATACGTAGTAGAAAATAAAAATTAATAAAATAAATAAAAATATGAAAACAGTTCGTTGCAAAAGTCATATCGTCAGGCACGAAGTGCGGACACAAGCACTCAACAATCATTGCCTTATTAATTTTTCTCACGCCGCAAGCTGAATACCCTAATGACAAGTATTCTAATATAAAGTCATTTTCGAAATTTATTTTGTGATGTACATAGATTCGTCTATTACTATTTCTAAGCTTTATTTAAATAATAATAACGTTAAGGCAATGCAAAACAAGAATTTTTCGCATGGTGCCAATTGATAAAAAATAATATAGATTTAAAGTCAACGAACTTCTAAGGTAAAGGGCATATTTTGTCAAATTTACAATACATGAGCATACGTGTGCACACATACAGTTGTATCCTATCACTGTATGCGTAGAAAAGAGCTGTTTGCTGTAGCGCTCTCCGCTCTTTCTCTCTCGAACAAAAACTCAAGAGAGCCTGGAGCCACCTCTAGAGCCACGGCCAAAAAATCGCGTGCCAAAAATTTGTATGGCCGTTACGCATCTTGTTATTCTAGTGTCTTTGACAATACTGAGTTGATTTGCAAATCAAACGGAATGCTTTGATTGAACTTATGTTTGTGACATGAAATATATTTTTGAGTGTTCTAGTATTTATTTAGTATTTATTTTGAATTTAGCAGGGGATTCAATAGTACAAATAGTACTTGGTTCTTTCCAGTGCACCTTGGCTGAGTGCAGCAACAGTAAACGAAAAGCGAAACGCAAAAGCAGCAACAAATTGCAGGCAAAAACTGCGCGACACAGTGACACACCTATACCAATGCAAAGCCAGGCAAATGGAAAACAACAACAACAAGTGCATTCGTTTCGCACACCAATTCGCAAAAGCTTGCATCATAGACACACACACGCATACACACACACACACACGCGCGCACACGGACAGTGAAATGAGCACGCAATTGGCGGCGAAGAAGAAGAAGAAGAAGCAGCAGCTTGAGGCGGAAAATCGCCGTTGCTTTTTGCCGATTTTTGTTAACCGCCTTTTTACCCGTGTCCTTGATATCGTTGGCCACCTGCTGCCACGCCCTCTGCACCTCCTCCTTCTTGCTGTAGCCCGGATGCGTGTAGTTCCACAGACACGGCTGATTCTCCACGAACTGCACGAACCGCACATTGAAAACGGGATCGTCCTTGCGCGCCATTGCGACCCAACACATGCCTCTGTATGTCTGTCTCGCTCGCTCGCACGCACGCACGCCGCCAACTAGAACGGTGAATCGCACATGCAGTTATTCCAGGAGCGCTGCTCTGCAGTGGGGGTCGTTGGCGGAGGGGGGGCGACCGAAAAGAGGCAAAACAAAACAAAGGTGGCGACAGCGAAAAAGGGGGTGGGGCGCGGCAATAGAACTGCAAGTGCAAGTGCAACTGCTCGCAGCAAACGCGCAACCAAAACTGCGCGCAATTTGCAAATTGCAAACTGCAAATAGCAACAAAAGCTGCAGCGCAAACACTTTATGCTGGCACAAAACAGCAGCAACAACAAGTGGCAATCGCCGAGTCTCACGAATAGCGAATACCCTACGCGGCTGAAAGGCAGCAAGATCTACACTGAAACAGAATTAGCAGGATACAGAGCAGCATCTATATACACTAAACAGAAATATCATATTTATATTAATATTTATTCGCCGGATAATTAACTTTCCTAAGATAATCGAAAGATCACCGCATTTTTTGTACTATTTCCTAATTCTATAAACTTAAGGTGATCGTAATCGAAGTGCTTATTCCTCTTTAATTGTATTTTTTGCGCATTTCAACGGTTACTAAATTAATATCGACAACTTTGCGACTATTTCGATATACCCCGATGACTCCACGATTACCGCATATCGAAAAACTCAACGGCGAACAACAGCTGCAATAAAATTGTATAAGCTAAGCAATTCAAATGCCGCACTTGCAACGCTTGTGTGTGTGTGCAAGCGCTTCTGTGTGTGTGTGTCATTAAAGCTTTGGCGGTGACGTCACACGCTGCATTTGTTGCATGCGATGCAAAAGTGATGAAGACAAAAGCAATCAAAGACAAAACGCAAATTGGGCTAAAATGTTTGAGCTTGTAGAAATTAAGCTGAATGGTGTACGTGCAGCTAAATTCCAAGATCGTTTTATGCATGATCATATAATATAGAGTTTATTTAATTTAATTTACTAAAAGCTGGGCGGGAATTATAACGTTTCTTTAGTTTTAGAAAGAGTAAATAAACTAGATAAGCAATGGGTCATAAAGTCAAGTTTCGAAATAAAATCAATCTTAGCATGATGTTAATTAATCAACTAATTAAATATTTCATTGCTCTTAATTATTTAACTAATTTAATATTTAAATAGCCTTAAAATCGGTGCTTTGTACAAAACGAAATCGATAGCTTCTAGCCAAGTTAAGTAATCGAAACAATTATCGTTGCCATTTGCGCATCACTAACTAGACAGTGCATATGTAACAACTATTTTTTGTATTTCTCGGGAAATCTGTTAATTTTTAGCCAAAAAAAATGGCAACAAGCGCCAAACTGATGCTGGGCAGCAGTCTCTGCAAAAGGCTAAGCCAGGTAAGCAGTTAAACCAAAAGATTCCAGTGAAAAATCAACTAAAATCGGTTTTTATATCACACAGCTTACCAGGCAAATACACATGCAACCAGCACTTTTGTCCAGTTTTCGTTCATCCCGCGAAGTTCAGGAGCTCGACAAGTATCCTGAAGTAGAGGTGGTGGCCAATCCGCCCGAGTGGCGTTTTGTGGAGCGTTTGCTGCCAGCGGAAACAGTACCACAGCCGGTGGAGAAGCCAAAATATCCATCCGGTTGGCGGCCACAAAAGGAGGATGGCTCGGAACTGGGTTACCATGTGGCCAGGACGAAGAATCACATGATGCCCGTGTATCTGCACACCAGGTTCCGTGGCCAGCGCAGGATCACGGTGGTGCGACGCGTCCAAGGAGACATCTGGTCGCTGGAGAAGGATCTGCGAGCGGTGGTGGAGCAGTCGCGAAACGGCAAGCTCTGCGCCACGAGAATCAACGAGCTGAGCGGTCAGATACACTTCCATGGCGACCACGTGGACGTCCTGCGCGACTATCTCAAGGAGAAGGGCTTCTGAAGGTCCACAAATGTCGCGTCTGTGCAGCAATAAACGCTTTTCTGTTGATTTAAATCATGTGCGATTTGTAGTTCCGTTTCGCCTCACCTAAGGCGGCTTACCCGCGGTGTGACCTTCCTCCAGTATCCAAGTCTGGATAACAAAATTGCTGGCCTTCTGCCGATTGAATCACTCGCAGGCAATCGAATTAAATTTATGTTGAACGCATGCCCGCTTGGCTGCAGTTCGCTTTTATTTGAACTTATCTTTTAGCATAAATTACACACATCGTCTGGATGGGTGGAGGGGGTAGGGACACACACACACACACAATATTCTGAGAGTGGGACTCGTACTAACTACGTACGACTAAAGTCTACGGGAAGAGGAGTTGAGGATGGGTGGCGGAGGTGAGCTTAGCCACGGCTACTGCTACATATACGTCTACGGCTGCTGCTTCCTCGGGCGCGGCCGTCAGGTACGCGTCATGTGGGCGTAGGCGGCAGCTGCCACGCCCCACCGCTATCCGCTGGCCCCCGCCATAGCTGGCAAACCGGACAGGCTAACGCTCACGCCGGAAGTGGGCGTAGCTGTGCCAGCGGCGGTGGCCGACGAGGAGGATCGCTTGAGCGCCTTGCGTATGATCGTCCAGTCCTCCATGATGTCCTCCTCGCGCAGCATGTACACGACGTAGGGACCCGTGACGGTGACGGCCTTCTTGCGTCCCGGTCCGCGCACCTTGCTCTGCCGCTTGTCGGTGCCCCAGTCGGCCCACGAGATGTCCACGTTGTGGCGATCCTCTTCCAGGCGACGGATGCGCTCCATGAACTCCTCGCGCAGATTGTCCACCGCCATGTGTTTCTCGCTCTGCAACGAAAAAGTTGGGAGTTGTAAGAAGATACCTCAACCATTACTTCTACGCTTAAGTTCTGCCATCATACGAATATGATCCTTAACTAAAACCCATTGTTTAACAATATATGGTCTATAAGTGATTGACATTTTGTGTTAATTAGCCCTGGCAGTGTCGCCCAGTGCCTTATCAACACGAAAGCCCATCTAATTGCGACGATATGGTGGCCAATTAGCTCCTGTGATTTTTGGCGCCAAAATTGGGGTTGGGTATGTACCTCAAAGTGCTGGACGGCCGCTTGTTCCTCGGACTGGTATTTGTGCTCGATATTCTGCAGGCGGTACCTGCGCAGGACGTCCGCCACCTCGATCCTGGTGCGGTACTTCTTGTCCAGTTCCTTTTGCGGCTGGACAAACTCCTCGGAACGCCCGGAACGCACCTCGGCCAATTGTCGTTCGATGAGATTGATGCGCTCGAAATAGTACTGTTCCCGCAACGCGTTAAACTGGCGCTCCAAGCTCACTGTGGCAATGGGAGAAGAAACTCGATGAGTATGGCTGGTGTTAAATGTGTACGTGACTGATTCCTACTTAAATCCTCGATGTGCTCCGCCCGCCGCCGGTCTATTTCACTGGCATCCAGCTCGGAGGAGTCATCCGAATCGCATTCGTTGGCTTCCTCCTCGTCGGAGGTGTCGTGTGGCTGGCTGGAATTCGAGTGCTCCGATTCTCCGCCAGAAACGTCGCCTTCGCCATCGGAATCGCCATTCTTCACGGGCATTTCCGACTGGATTTCGCGGTTCTCTTTGTTCTCGGCGTATTCCGATTCGCCAATGGACTGCAGGTGGCCGCCGGGATAAGCGCGATATGGTTTTTGTTTGCTTTCGGCAATCGGGGAGTGTGGAAACTGTGGAAAACTCTGTGGAAAAACACTAAACTGTGAGCTGTAGCAAAAAAGTGTGACCGCACGTAAGTGTGTTGGGAAATTTAGTGTTGGTCAACGCGAGCGGAGCATCTAGCTGAGTAGCTAAGAAATAGCTAAATCTTCGAGTGCTCTTCAAAAATATTGTTCAACACATTAAAATATTCATTTGATAAAAAATCCTTGATTTCGAACTAACTGTACCAATAAAACAATGGAAAATATTTGTAGGCTTTTTAGCCATCAGTTCTAGCCAGTTATTAAATTTGGGATTTACCCAAATGAAATCCGGTTATTACATGATATATCATTATTTAATATAATAATGTTAGAAATATTTTCTATGATGAAAAATAATATTAAATTTAACTCTGTCGTATATTAAATGAAAAATAAAAGGTCATGAAAGTAATTTTCGATATATAAATTGAAGTAATAAATCTTTAAAATATGGTTCATTCCCATTCAATTTTGTGGACTTAATAAAAAAGCCAATCTTAGCCATTTTCGGCTGCTTAGCCCCACCGCCGTCTGCCATCTCTAGCTGACGATCGCAGTCGCCAGCTGATGTGCGTACGCCTATCGATAACCGATAAGCCATCGCTGCCAGCAGATATTTTTTTGGGCCAAGTGCAAAATACGTGTAATATTTACAATTAGCAAATCGAAACCAAACTAGTCGAGCCGAATTCCAAATGGAGACACCCACGGCCGATGACCTGTTGCAGTTCCGCGACTACAGCGGCGGTGCCCCGGCCCAAATCAATGTCAATTCCCCTACGCACAGCGGATCGGGTGTTTCTGGTGGTGGCTCTGCTGGCTCCGGCGGCTCCGTTGGCGGTGGAGGTGCCAACGCACAGCGTCAACGCGGCGATCCGCTGGCGGATCTCATCTACGACATGACCTCCTCGGCTCAGGGATTCTCCGGAGCTGCATCCTCGGGCGGTTCCCAACCGCAAAACTCCTCGCTGGACGGATCCGCCGGCGGTGGAGGCGGTGGTGCGAAGCTGTCACTGTTTACGATCGAGTACTACCAGCAGTTCTTCAACGTGGACACCTATATGGTGCTCGAGCGAATCGCCAACTCCATGATACCGAAACGGGCCGCTGGCAACTATCTGCGCATGAACATCGGCGAGAATCCGGATCTGTATGGACCCTTCTGGATAACCGTCACCCTGGTCGGTAGCATTGAAGTTTTAAAAACTCCCAAAGTAGCATTAACTCTTTCCATTTGCATTTCAGATCTTCTCCATAGCAATAAGTGGTAACATTGCCAGCTATTTGCAGCAAGCCAACGATGCCTACAAATGGCACTACAACTTCCACCTGGTCTCCTATGCAGCTACGTCCATCTTCTTGTATGCCAACATCTTGCCGGCCGTTCTGTGGGCCCTCTTCAAGTACAGCCTGAAGCCCGTGGACTCGGCTGATGCCGTGGAAACGGACAGCGTAAGTTGCATTGGCATTCCCATTCAGCCATCCATCCATCCATCTCGCTCATATTCGGGTTTTTATTGCAGGCCAGCTACACGCCCAGCCTCTTGTCGCTGATGTGCATCTATGGATACAGCCTGGCCATCTATATACCAGTCTCCATTCTCTGGGTGATCAATGTGAGTTTTTTCTCTATAAGTTTTGTAGTTAGACAGGAAATTGTGCTTGCATTCTAGCTATTTGCTAATTTGTATTCCGTGACTTGTCTATATCTGTACTGCTCATTTTGCTGCAACTTTTGAGCATAAGATACTCTTTAATTTTAAATTCAAAGATAGTGATTAGGTTTAATATATTCATTAGTTTCCCATCTAAACGTACATTATGTTTAGTCCATTTGTATATTCACATAGAAACTCTTTTAATTTATACCTTCTAATTGCCAATTGTTTATCCAAATCTCCTGCAGATCTCTCTGCTGCAGTGGCTCCTAGTGATCACAGCCGCCTTGCTTTCGGGCACGGTTTTGATTGCCGTGCTAACGCCAGCGCTGCGCAACTCGCAGTTCTCGCTGTTCCTCATCGTGGGAATCCTGAGTGCCCATGTGGTGCTGGCCGCTGGATTTCTGCTCTACTTCTTTCACAATCCCACAGTCGCGTCGCTGGATCCAGTTGCTCCGACACCAGCTGCACCTGCTGCTCCGGCTGCCCTGAAAGCCGTGACGCAGGCGGTGGTCAACGCAGTGCCCGGCAATCAGACCCACTAGGATGCATTCCGCGAGAAACCAGTTCGTCGTAAATTAAGTTGTCCCTATTTTTATATTCGCTAGAGAGCTGATCGCGTTGGCTGCATCTTCGTGCTTTGTATTCACTTTCAATAACTTTTTCGCGACTGTATATTTATATTATCCTAAAGGTAGATGTACGTGTAATTCCAAAAAAGAAAACAAAAAACCTAAATATAAATATAACAAAAATATCAACACGGAAACAAAAGAAACGCTAGAACTTTTCGCTGGAGTAGTAGAAAATTAAATAAATTTGTCGAAAGATTTAGGAAAGACAGATGAATATGTTAATCATGCCATCATTAAAAAGATTGTAAATATAATCGAAAGTATAACCAAAATGAGTTTTCACTTGGGCATTTGCTGGCTATTTGATTATAATTTGTAAATTCAAAGATTTGCATAATTCGCTGGTTTTCTCTGTGGGTAAAACAAAACCATTATATTATGAGTATATTATTTATATTATATAAACCATTACTTTTCCCATCAGCGGCCATATGGAGAAAGTCCTTTGAGAAAGAGAGAAATGGCATAGAGAAAATGGGCAGGAATGGGGATGCTGGGTTTCCTTTCGCTTCGCTTGTTTTTCGACTTGCCTTTTTGGCCAGCTTCCTTGGTGGTAGTGTTGCCCACACACACACACACACACGCACACATAGTTACCAACTCACACGAACACATGCACACAGGACTATATGGAGGATATATCGAGGACCTCGGGGGGCTATTCATCGTTTTTGCCGCTGTTGTTCATGTTTCGGGCATGCTTTTGCTGAATTTCATGGGCTTGGCGTATTTATTCGAGCAATGTGGGAATTATTCGCAAAGGACGAGGCCAAAACAGGGTGTTTTTTTTTGCTCAGCAGCTAAAAAACTTTCTCTGTGAGGTTTTAGGGAATTATAACAGATTCAAGTAAAACATTTACTACATATTTGACTATAACTATACGTTGTTTATTAAGAAGATTTAAGAAGAATTAAGATTCAAGTAAAATATTTACTACTAAATATTTACTGTTAATTAAAAATTAATAAATCTTGGTAAAGTTATACATCCACAAAGCTTAACTTGATAAAATATAATTTAAAACTTAAAAAATAAATATTATTTACGAACCAGGACGACACCCATTATAACATTTGGTATGTAACTCACGTACATAGGACTCTTTTACGCCTTTCTATGTGTGCGTGTGTGCATGTATGTATGTATACCTATTTGTTTGTGTGTGTATTCAGCTGACTTGCACCCACGCACGTTTATGGAGTATATTCGCATAACGCATCGTTAGATTTGTCCTTTCATATATTCTTTTTCATGCATGTGGATTGAACGTATGTACATCCAACCCATCGCAACTCACACCTTTCGCTGCATTTTTTTTCTAGTCAGAAACAAAAATCCATTTACTTTACATGGCCGAATATACATGGAATAGACATGTGTGGTGCATAGTTGGGTGTACGTGGCGTATACTTGATGTCAGCATCAGAGACACATTGGTCCGATTTTTTGAGTTAAATTCGGAATTTAAATTGAGTAAATCGCAATTTAATTGCACACATAACTGTGAAGCAACTGTATTCAGATTTACACATTCGATAGATATTCGATTGGAACTATTTATTTGCGCTTCACTAGTTTGTTTCATCTGATACTCGTTCATTAATTTCGCGCAGTGTCTGCGCGCTGAAACGCATAAATTTCTGGATGCCGCATTATATATGGCCACTGATTCGATCGATTTGTGGTGGCATATAGATTAACTGATTTGCCATTCAGCTGATTAGCATTCGAGTGGGTGGCTGTGGGCGCCGGAAACGGAAGTCACTCGATGGCTGTTAAAAGTTTTTGCCTCGCTCTCGTCCTCAGTACTTTATTCCGTTATTTGTGCTTTGGGTTTTTGCTTTTTTTTGTCATTTGCTCTATTTTCGGAGAGGGAGTGAAATTAGCTGATGTTCAGCGACTTGTGTGATTCCTTTTTTGTTGGCTCTTAAAGCAATTACGCCATCCCTTTAGCTTTGCATCCCCGCTGCTTTACTCGTTCTTTTCCCATGTGTGCACTGCGAAAAATGGGATAGAGAAGCATTTTAATTTGAATAGTATTCATATGATATACAGTTTAATGAAAAAATGACATAATATATGAATAGATAGATTTATAAAGTAAGTGCACTTTGCATGGGAATGAACATATTTAAATTTGCAAAAATGTTTAATGTCACATTGTTTCGCTCAGTGTACGCCTTTGCCAGCTGGAGTGTGTGTGAGTGACTTAACCCCTTTGAGCCGCCCTCGTAATGCATTTGAAGCGTTAAAACGCCACTTGAGTGAGGATGTTTGGCCCCGGCAAGGAACTTGCACCCTGGTTGCACCCCTTCAAAGGGGGAGGAGGGGGGTGGAGTGTTGCAGAAGGGGCGGGGCTCAAGGGGCTGCTGGCAGAAGTGCATATGCTAATTGGTAAGTGCACGGCTCAACGAGCACCTGTTGAAGTCAGCATCTCTGCACTTGCGAATTTCTGGATCAGATACCGACTGCGAAAGTTCTTCATGCATGTAAATACATACATAGTTACACTATACATACATACATACGTGATTGCATACATATGTATGTACATATATATGTACATACATTCGCCAGCTTAGATAACTTATTTTACAAGTAAATATCTTTAAATGAAAGTTGACTAGTGCCATTTTGAAGTGAAAAGCTTGTTTTTGTCAGCGTCTTAAAATAAAATAAAAAAAAATCTAAATTAGAAATTTATGAAACAAGTTTATTCAAGTAAAATGTAAAACGTAAGATGTATGGGTTAAGTAATATATAGAAAACTTATTGTAAACTTAGCGTCAAATATATAATTTTTATAATCAAGCCGAAAAATGCATGTATACAATATTCTTTAATATTTGATTGATATGCATGATTTTATAAGATTTTTTATTTATTTTTTAAAAGATTTCCGCACGCAGTCTAAATACAAAAGAGTCCTTCTACTTCCGTATGATTATTGATTTATTTTGTTTGCGTTCGGCTTAAGGCAGCTTAGATTATCAAAAAGGACCTTTAAGAGGTGATGGAGAGGGGGAGGGAATATGGTTAAATAGTTTACCGGCTGTTATTGGGTTAATTCTGCAATCCTTTTGCCCCTTCTCAGTGTGTTTGCGTGACTGCTCGTTCTTATTTCCATCCATTTCGTGAATATCCTGCGGCCACACCACCACACACGTAGCCCAGCAGGATGTGACCCCCTCCCCCTTCCCCCCCGCACATGCACTCAATTAAGTGACGGTGTGTGGGTGCGGAGAGTCCTGTGTGTTGACTTGAGAACTTGGCACAACTTTTGCGTACGAGTTGGCCGACTACGTGACAGAGGTTGCAAGTGCCACGCCTCCTACCGCCACCCCCTACCCTCTTTGCAACTCCTTGTTTACCCTTAAAGGCTCTGTGTTTACACAGCTAGACACACCCAGAAAAAAAAGTGTGCAATAATGCTGAAAAAAAACACCAGAGCATTATTTTCTGCATGCTCAAAAAAAAAAAAAAAACACTCAGTTGTATGGGAAAACAAGTTCATTTTCCTAGCAGACTTCAAAATATTAAGGGGTTTTTAATATAGCAATATATTACTATATATATATTATTATATATGCTATTTTTGTCATTGAAATAAAAAAAAATAAAAGCAAGTGCTCACAACACATAATTTTCTTCACCAAAAATCCCATTTAGTTTCGCTTTAAGACACTCCGCTTAAAGTCCAACTATCCAAGTATCCAACTATCCAGCTGCAACTCCAGCTCCACCTCCATCCCCATCTGTCCATTTATGGCCATATATGTGTGTGTCCGAATCTCCGGGTGAGTGCTGACCATCTGCCGGCCGGCCGGTCTCCGTGCTTTTGGGGCGTGTTCCTTGTCGCCCGGTTTGACACAATTTCGAATGCCGCCGCCCAAATGCAGAAATTGCTCCATTTTCGCCATGGCGGCCGAGTCTACAACGGCCCCGGGAAAATTCTCCAGCGGGACAGCGCCCCTACGAGAGCTTTTCCAGCGCGGAAAAGCGTAGAGCTTTCCCCATCGCCGTCGGCAATTGCACATCCATCGTCCTGTTTACACACATACATATGTATATATATATACCAAATCTCATGTATCCAGTTCGGGATTTGGCTTAGATAATCACCAGGATTTGCAGAGTGGCTGCTGGAAGGAAGGGGGGAGGGGGTATAATTTCATTATTCATTTTAATTAATTGAAATTGTTGCAAAGCCAACGGCTGCACGATGACCCCAATGCCAAGTAAGCTCACTAATTGCAATTGACTTCAAAGGAGTAATGCAATTTATTAATATATATTATTTTATATATATAAATATAATTTTTAAGAATTATAACAAGCAGGAAGTTCTGTATTTTTGTAAATTATTTGAAAAAGAAAGCACTATTATTATAAGAGTATTATGCATATATTGGATAACATTTAAATCAATTAAATAATTAAAATGCAATAAAGGCTTCTTTTTTCAATAAAACTTGTATATTGTTTAATTTTTTTATATTTAATTTTAACTAAAGTATCTGAATATCATTATATTGTATCTTAACATCACAGGGTTGAAAAATATTCTTAAGAATAACCAAACACTTTATCAAAATAAGTGAAGTAATAGTACTTCATATTGCACAATTTATTTCATTTTGAGCTTCATTTTGAGCAAATAGCAATATATAATTATGTGCATTTAGTGTGTGGCACATCTCATTCATTTTGGATGGCAATTTTGCAATTTCGAGACTGTTAAAATGCAGCACATTAAAATTCATCGGTGAATATTAATATTTGATCAGCTTCTATTTCGGCAAATTGAGTCCTTCAGTTGACGTGAATCGCACTGCAAACATACGCTCCGTCTCTTTCCAACTCCATACATCCCTCTCTCTCTCGCTCTAGCTCTTTCCATCTCTCTCCCTATCTCTGTCTCGCTCTGTGCAATGCCCGCATCCTGAGACAAAGTCTTTCAATTAATTTCAAATGGGAATGCACCGAAGCTCAATGCAAACATTTGCACAACTTCAAATCGCTTTTGCCGCTTCTATTGCCGTTGCTCTGCTTTATTTCCCGCCCACTGTTTTCCCAACGCCCCTCCCCCCTCCCTCTCTGTTCTTAACTTTTTTACACATGAAAAAAATATTACCTAGTTAAAAATGTAAGTAAAGAATTTGATAAACATTAAGTTATAGGTGTTTATGTCTGGTATGTTTGCTTCAAGTTATTCGATTTCTTTACATATTTTTAAATTGCATATCATGTTTTGTTAATTTTTTTTTCAATTTAACACCAGCATACTTACACTTATTTTTCCCAGTGTTCCGCTTCCTGTTGTTTTTTGAGTGTTGCGAGCAGCTGAAATTACACAGATTACATGGGATATAGAGACGAGCTGTTGGCACACATTCTGCCGCACCGCCCACTTGCCACGCCCCCGGACGTTGAGGCAAATGCATTTTGGAAATTATTTCGGAGCCGCGCTTGTGGAGAGAATTTCCCGCTAGCGTGGAGAGTTGGAGCCGCACGGCTTGGAGGGGGAAATCGGTGCGGAAAAGCTGTGCCGAAAAGCTCTGCTCCTGTTCAAATTGTAGGTGCTGCTGCGTTTTCCGTGAAAAGTCTCCTCGTCACAGGATGCGTTGGCGTCTCTGCCGGCGTCGCTGTGGCTGCGGAAAAGCGCCTCTCTCTCATTTTCCAGGAAAATTCAGTACGAGTCAAGCAGTCTTCGGCGCATCCAGCAAACGCGGTTCTTTTTTAAGCGCGTTTTCGTATTATTCTACTCATATGATTTATCATTTGCGTCGCTATATGATTTCTCCTTGTTTCCGTAGTATGACAAGCCACTACTACTAAACAAAAAAAACAACACAACCAAATAAAAAACAACAACCAACATTAGGCAAACGTTTCAAGATCAAGCGGCAGACGTGGGAGAAGGCGCAGGACCTCTAAACACATCCTTGCTGGCCAAACGAGAAAAAAAAAAGAAAATAACAGCCGTGAGACAGCGAAAAATTCGTGGGAAATACCGGCAAACACAACCTTCACTCAGTCAGTACGTCCCCAAAAAACTTTTTTATATCTTTTTGTATATGTGTGTGAGTGTATGAGTGATCGCAAGTGCAGGATAACCAGAAGAATCCTTCTCAGACCTTTGATAAGCTCAAGCCCGAGGTGTAGAGAGTCGAAACTCAAGATAGACCCCTAAATTGTGCTCAGTGTCGATCCACAAAAAGTGAGTTGAATCATTTTCACAATCGTAGAGAGCAAGAAAAGTAATCGCCATAAATAAATGGATTTCTTGATAAGTTTTATATATATATTTCTTGCAGAATCTTGTGAAAAATATATTTGGATTTACAAAAATGATCTGCTCAGTTAAATATACTTTGAAACCTTTTGTGTTTTTTTAGGGTGACTGTGAACTATTAAAAATTGTAAACCATTTTAAAATAAGATTATATTTTAGTATTTGGAATATTTTACTTGCCTATTATCTATATTCCTGTAACATAAATGTATCTCTTGCTGTTATTTATGTTATAAGAAGAAGTATCTGATCATTTTGTTTCCTTTTTAATTCCCAAATTGTAAGGATATGATAGGATATTTCGGAAAATTTCAAAAAATTATTCCTTTTTAGTATACCCATTTAGTATGTACGTGTGGAATGGGTGTGGCATCGACCTAATTACCTGTAGCCAACTTTCAGATACTTAAAATATTAGGTACCTAGATGCGTTGCAAGCCCATTTTAATCCATTTTGCACTTCCATTTTCGTTGCAGCCAATTCAGAGCGTTTTAACACAAAAGTCTGCTGGCAGCAATCAACTTTAGGCCGAAATTATCATAAAATCTCGATCGAAATCGTTAATGAAAAGATCAGAAATTGCATTCAACTATCATCTGGATTTTCCACTGTTTCATTTTGTGTTGTTGACTGATACGAAGATCAAAGATAAAAGACCAAATTCGATAAGGAAAAGCAATTCTCCCACACAACAGAGTATATAATAAAAGTAATAATAATAATAACAATATTAATAAAGTATAAAGAAAATAATTTTGATTAAAACATACCTTTGATTTCAATAAGTGTGCGCTAGATAGAATCATATATATATATCTGAATATATATACGTATAACATTTGATTACCTTCGTCGGTGAGTGTCTAGCCAATCAATCTATAGCCTATAGGAACCATACATCTATATATATATATATATATACCACAAGGTTTTATACTGAATTTATAAAATTTTGGGTAAGGGCGCAGTGCGCATCGAAAGGCCCCATCAAAGCATCAACACCAAACTCAATATAAACTAACAAAAATAAAAACCAAATACCATAAGCAAGTGTTTTTTTTGTCGCATATAAATAAATTTACATATTTACACATACGAGACGGAAGTTAAGCAAAAGTAATATTAAAATAAAGACTTGAATTTCTCAAAGAAATAAATATTTATACAAGAACAGGCGATGGAATAAGAAGAACAAGTAAAAAAAACGGACTTCCAACGATTTCAAAATACGACGAAAAATACGAATTACGAAATATTTTTTAGAGCAAGGACCCTGCAAACAAAGTATGATATGACTAAATCTACGCAAATCGGTTAACAAAATATTTGCCAAATCTATGTATTGAATCAAAAAAAAAAAAAAAAAAACAAATAAATAAAACAAATAAAACGGAAAGAAAACCGCATACTTAATGACAAATTGAACGTCGAGCTACAAGAATTTATACGGAAAACAAAGGCATCGCAGAAAAAAAAAAACAAAAGAAAAAGCAGCGAAGCAGGAAAAGTGCAAAGCGGATTTATTGGAAAAGCTGAGGGGGAAAATCGAGATCAACGGCGATCAGCGTTAAAGTGATATTTTATAAAAACCGAAAATATCAGTTAAGGACAACGACTTATAAGGTAAGTTTTCTATCAAATTATATAAAATTGCATGAATTTTAATCCTTTAAATCATTTTAAATTACGCCTGAAAGTATGCAGTGAATAATTGATGTTGTGTTGCATACTTTTCGACAGCTCTGTTGGGCAATTCAAATTCCTAGTCATGCCCACGTAAGCCTTTGTAAAAGCTAATTGACAATGTAATCGGGGATATTATTTAATTTTCGCTCGCTACAATAGAGCCAAAACAATTGAAATTGCGAAAATGGCGAAATTGGCGAAATTTGCGAAAATCGCAATTGCAATAGCAATTTCCCCGTTTCGCTGTTTACACTTGAGCTCTTCGACAAGCAATTTGTGCATTAATTGTGTTCGTTGTTTCATTGATGATGATTGCCCCAACCTTCCTGCACTCAATCAATCATTGCAGCCCCCCTCCCAGCCCCCTCTTCCATCACTCAATGCAATGATTGCATTCACACGGACACAAGTACACAAATACACTGGCATTCTCGATATCCTGACAGGGACACAGTCACATAATGGCCGGGCCGCCATTTTTCCCGCTCCTCGCTCTCGCGAATTTCATGGCAAATTTATCGATTTTTAAATTGGCACAAATTAATCGGGAAAATCGCATTTGTGCACTCGCGATTGGCAGTTAAGTTGGAAAATTGCATATAGAATGTAGCATTTCAATGCTCAATTGCAGGAAATTTTGAACTGAGTTTATATATTCTGAGTAAAAAACACCGCAAGATTAATTTATTTTTTAATATTAATATTATTACGTTTGCTATTTGCGATGACATTAAATTAAAATAAATTGGGTATTCTGTTGGGTTGGCGGTGCGGGATTATATCACAAACGGCAACTGACAATGCATATAATGCAGCATCCATATTTTATACATATATATAATTGAAAATGCAGCCCCCATCCCTTCCTCTCTCTCCTTCTACTTCTCCATCTCACTCTCTCTCGCGCTGTCTGTCTATCTATGTTTATCATCCTGCGAAAGGCATATAGCATTTATTATATGTTTGGCATATAGAACATGTAAATGCTGGCAGAACTTTGGACGAGTGCCTGCACTTTTCTTGCCCATCCACCCCAAAAACCAGATGGAACTGGCCACGAGCCACCACCACCACCACCAGCACCACCATCACCAACATCACTACCGCCGCCGCCGCCAGTGGTTTGGAACCATCAAGCATCCCAGCATCCCAGCTTCCCCACCAGCATTATCCATATATACCAGCAGCTGCATCCCCATCTGCCCACCCATCGGATATCTCTCAGCTGACTGAGTCCTGCAGACGAAATGAGCTTTAAGATAAGTTCGCCAGATTAGTGAAGAGCCAGTCTCACAAAATACCTATAAGATTGTTCTCAAAAAGTAACAATCAGATGCAAAATTGGATAAGGCAAAGATACAGTTCAAATAAAGATAAAGATACACACTTTTAATGTACGATTGTATAGATTTCAAAGATGGGTTTCTAGAATTTTCACTGGATTTCTATGGCATTACTTTGTATTATCAGAGTCACTTTTTCGCTTACTGAAACTGCGTGTGGAGTTCTATGTACACATCTGCTGCCGAACAGATTTTCTTTCTTGTCAGAAATTGAATTTCCTCTTTTCACTCTGTTGCTTTCATGGTGAAATAGAGAGAAATGCCATTCAAGCAAACGCTCGCTTTTCTTGGGGAAAATCTTGAGATGAGTTTTCGTTTTTCCTCTTTTTTTCCCCCATCTGGCCATTTTCCTTTTTGCGGATTCTGTAAATTAAAACGCGTTGCCACGCCCACACAACCAACGCCCACTGGCACTGCACTGAAGTGAAATTCTATTAGAACTTTTGCGTCGACGTCCAAGAAAATTAAGGCTTTCAGCGATAGAAATTCAATTTCCAAAGAGTTATTTTCCTGTCTTCTCTGCCATCCTTGTATTTTTCCTTAATATTCCTTTGTTTTCCTTTTTTCAGCATTTTTCATTTTCCTGCTTGCGATTTTTCTTCAGCTCTGTTGCGTTTCTTTTGTCAATTAAATTTGTATGCAATTCCCAGGCCAACAAATTGCATTCCCATCATAGACTGCCAAATGGCCATTTGCAGTTTTCATTAATCTCTCGCTCTCCTTTTGTCCAAAAGTTGAATGGAAAATTTCACTGAATGATTTGCCTAATTTTCAATGCAAGTCGTAATTAAGTTGGGCTGGTTGTTTGATGGGCACAACGGGTCGTATGAGCAATGTCCATGTACCGTATTCAATTTCACAGGCCATTTGGGCGGGTCAAAAGTTATGGGAAATTAAAGGAGAACTCCTCGATGTGTGTGCGCAAAATGGCTCGCCATTTCGGATATTGCATTTTGGCAAATTGGAGGCTTCCCTTTGAAGTTTCGAGCCGGAAACGGCAATCGGCAATCGCCAGTGGAGGCAAAATCAATATGACGCATGCGCTGCGTTTTTCCCGCTTTTCCGCAACCACTTTTCCTATAAAATCCCCATACCTCCCCCAAACCCCTGCGGTGAAAAAGCAGCCTGAAATTGCCAGGAAAAGTCGGAGAAAAGCGAAATGCAGGCACGGCAAAATGGCACAGATTACACACAGCTGGCAAGGAAATGCAGGCGGGCAAAGAACTTTCCGGAAAATGATTAATTTTCGCGTACATATTGCATTGAAATGAATTTCCGCAGCGTGGTCATGTGGTAAAGTAATTACTAGTGTGTATAGTTTAAGCTGAAAAATATCTTTAAGGTATCTAAATAACATGGATCACTTTGATATAAATATGCTTTGGCAAGCAACAAAATTAAAGCCACAAATTGCAAAGTTAAAGAAGTTTACAATTTGGAAAGGACAAACTTTTTGAGACTCAAAGCTGCTGAAAAACTCAAGTACTCGAGTGTTGTTTCACCTATCCAATGGCTTTATCCGCAAAACAGAAAATACATAACTAATCCTCGGTTGACATCAAACAGGAGGGATTTCCGCATCGCAAATGAAATTGAGAACTGGTTGGCAGTTTCCCCCGCCCCAAAAAGTATGCAAGGGAATAAAAGTTTATTTGCCAGCCGCTTTTGCTTTTCTTTAATTAATGCAATTGAAGTGCACTTCGGAAAAGCGTGGTTTCCACCCTCGAACCATCGTCACCATTATCACAGCAACCACCGCAAAAAAAAACACCGCTGTCCAGTTAATACACAGCAAAAAAATATTTATATTTCCAATGATAAATGGAGAGTTGATTATTCAGTTACTTGATAACTTAAATAGCTAAGCAAATCGAAAGTTTTTAATTTAATTTAATAAAATTTAAAATTTAATAATTTAATAAAATTCAAATATATTTGCCAGAGTGTGTGCGTCATTTCTCGCAGTGCAGCTGCCGGATAGCTAAAAAACCGAGTGCAGTGAACCACCACCGGGATGCCGAAAAAGTTGCTAAAATCCAACCGACCACATGGAAATCCATAAACAAATACTTCAATTGCCGCTAAGCTTCGGCCACAGGCATTCGCCAATTCGCTACACACGGAAAAATATTAAGTTAATTAAATAAATTAATTCATTCTATGCTGAATAAATCAATAGTAAGCCAAATTATAATGGTAATATCAGTACGAAATATATTTAAATTTAATTTGATTGATAAAGCACAATAGATCGCTTTTCGAGTGAAAACTGTCTGGTTTATCAATTTTCAGGTAGGGTACTTTCTTGGCCCTTGAAGCCGGTGTTTCTTTTTTTTTCGGTGATGCCTTACGGGAGCATCAAATATTCACAAACTGACAAACAACGAAAACAGCCAGCGGAATACACAATGGATGTAAAAATTCAAAATTCAAGCACCACTCCAGAGGGCTCCGCGTACGATAATTGAAATGGACAGCATCCGGTTGCAGCGAAAAAAAGGGGTAGTATTCCGGGGGGCGGGGTATTTTTGGGGGTTTCGACATCAGACGATGTGTACATATACACTTTTTTGTGTGTTGTTACCTAGGAAAATGGCCAAAAAACACCAAGAACCGAAACCAATACGTGGCGAAAATATATGTGTACAATATATACTAGGTACATATGGTTGGCAGGGGGGTGGGGGCTCTTTTTTCCCTAACAGATGAAGTGCTAAACAATTAATTAGAAAAGTTTTTTTTCTTGCTTTCTTTCGGCGCCGTCCTGTGTAAAAAGCAATTTTAAAGTTGGCAAGCATCAACAAAAACAAAAGCCACCACCCGAAATCATTTATTTGGTTTGGGTGGCTCGGTTGAAGGAACTTCCGTGTCTATTTATTTCCTTTTCACCCGACTAGGGGGTGGTTGGGAAAACTCAAATTTAACGTTTACTTTAAGTAATCTCCAGCGAAATATTGCTGCAACAGCAGTTTTATTCCCGTGACAAAAAAAAATAGAAAAAAAAATGCTTTCAGGGAGATCAAGTTTCATGGCGGAAACGCAAGTTTTATTTGTTTTTTGGGCACAGCTGCGGAGGAAAAATTCAAATTAGTTAATGCACAACTGTGTTTCAACTTAAGCAAAAAATCTGAAAAGATTTTAAGAATTTTAAGAATTATTATTTAAGTATTAAAGTAATTTTACTTCATATGACGTTTTTAAGCTGATTTTCAGTGCTTTAAACTTATGTTTTTCGATCTCCAACAAAATCTGCATTTATTTTTAAGTAATTTATAAAAAACTTAAGCAAATTTGTATTGCTCCTTGAAATGTAAAGCCATTCGCAATTCTTGCAGGGTGACTCGTTATCAGTCTCAATTATGCAAATTAAGCTTTAATTTCTCTAGCTTTTGTTACATTAATGTCAGGCATCCTCTCTTTATCATTCCCATTCCGCCCGTCTCTTTCTATTTCGGATTTCACCTCTCGTTCTAATCTCCCTTTGCTGTTAATGTCTGCCTGGACAATTAAATTCATTTCTTTTCAGCTGATTTTGCTGTTTCCCATTTGTATGTTTGTGTGGTTATTTTTTCTTGTCTCGCGAGTTACATAGATACGCCATTTGTTATGGTATGTGAGCACCTACACAAACAGGAAAACAACAACACACGTACATACCAAAAAAAAAAAAACATATCTGTTGCAATTTATGGCAAAAAAAGAGGAAAAAGGAACGAGGGAAAAACATCAAAAACCATTTTATGTGCTAACGGAATAACAAAGCCAAAGCAAAAGCCGGTCGTTATGCTACACACACACACACATGCAAATAAAGGGAGATATACACACACACGCGCACACATCAAATGCAATGGAGCAGCTTTTTTCACTTTTTGCTTCATTTTCTGGTCCTTTCTGCCGCAAATTCAATTTCCGCGCTTTGTGCGCAGGACTATGCCACCCACGAAACCACCCACTTGCCCACCCACTTTGCCGCTATACACACACACACATGCACACTCGCGGTCACACATACATGCGCAGTAGAGAGCGCACTATCTCTCTCTTTTGGGAGAGTCGCATTTCCTGATAGATTGCGCAATCTAGGAAAATCAAAACAACGCCCCACAAATACACACAAGCAGCCAGTCACACATACACTCCAAGAGAGAATAACGGTTGCAAAAGACGAGCGAATAATATGGGTAGTAAATGTGAGAGAAAAGCACAGGGAGCTGGATGCAGTGAAAAATATTCGAATCCTTTAAAACAAATATATTCAATGGATCAATGCAAAGCAGAAACTTATAACTTTGATTAAATAATGCCATACTAAGTTATGCTCTGTCCTAATTAAACTCAAACGAAGTGTGCCCTTTTTCGCTAAGTGTGCGATTGGGTGGTGCAGGATGCAGGACCTCTTGGCCACCGGCCGGCAATTGTTCTTCTTGTATATACATATAGCATTGTGTCAGAGTTCAATATCCTTCGCCGACACACGCGGGCTAGAGAGGGATAGGCAGAGAGGATGTGAGATGAAGGAGGCAGGACTTTGCTGTCTTGCTGCAGTGCGAGAGAGACGGGCGAGTGTGTGTGGGCGCGAGAGAGAGAGAGAGAGAGCTAGCATGCAGGTGGTGCCCGTACGTGTGCTATTGTATTGGTGGTGGTGGGCTGCTGCGCTTTTCCTGCTTTTCCTTCTATCGCTTTATGGTCAGGTGACGAAACGGACCACATAGATGGTCGCAGTAAATATGGCTGCATATACGATTTGAGATCGGCTATGTGTATGATATACGAAACAACCAGTACTGCCATAATATTTAAATATCAGGTTTATAGCAGCAAACAGCATTTAGCGAATTTTTAAATATTTTTATTAACTACTGAAAACGTTGTTGTCACATTTTTTAAAACAGATGCAAACACAACACTGCCAAGATAATTATTCATAAATGAAATTATATTCCGTCATCTACATATCCAATTTCCATCGACTGCACTCGGTTTCTGGTCGGAGAATTTCCTCATTTAAACTCGTTAGCTGCATTAATTAACCCCAGGACTGGCCGTTTGCCCAATTATGAGAAAGGCGGCGTTCGTGACGTCTCATTTGCCGGCCACCCTTATATGGATATGAATAAAGGATATAAAGGACATAAAGGATATGCGATATGTAGAATACGGACTGCAACATAGGCTGATAACTAATTACAGGGCCTGGTCAAATTAAAAAATGTAATAATACAAATGCATCAGTGCAAGTTGCTTGCATTTGCTTCCGGACAGAAAATTGCATCAAATGAAAGAAAGCGGATACAATTTATCGAAGCTGTGCGTATATCGTATTTACAATTGTGTAACTACTTTACCTGGCTGCAATCAGAATCGAAATTGGAAGGCAATTAAAATCCCAATTCCGATTGAATGCCGGGTGCAATGAACCCAGCGCACAATGCCGTTCATTTGTTGCGAATTCGGGGTGCAAATTAATTTGATGGCATTCGAAAATGCAACGCCCACCGGCAACCCTCACGCCCATATCCTATTTTCCACATCAACGGGAAAAGCCACACAAAAGCGGCTAACGAGTGTAGCAACTCAAAGAATCCAAACATCGAAATGGTAATGGTGCTTGTCAAAGGGATAGTCTAGTGTTGTTAAAGTTATTTGTTAAACATTTCAAATACTTTACTGCACTTACCAATTCTTTCTAAAATTCTATTTGAATGAACAAAACTGTTTGTTTCCTAAGAACAAATTAATATTTCAATCATTTGTCTATACAAATAAGGTAACCTGAAAGTATTTAATTATATGCCGCTTATTTTTTTAAATTCCCTTTCCTTGCTAATTATAAATTTCTGCATCTTCCCTTAAGCTCCGATTCCTGAATCTCCACGTCCCCCGGGGCGCGGAAAACGTTTTTCCCCGGCTTGGAGAATCAAACCCACCCTTTGATTCGTTTCTGACACACCAGGATTACACAACGATTTTCCCAATATATCGTTGCGTGTGTGTGTGCGAAAACAAAACTGATTTTCCAAATGCACGAATGTGCGAAATTCTAGACGCGAATACCCCTGCAAAAATTACATTGATGTCAATAAGTCGCAAGCGTCATAAATTGCAGCGGACTGATGCTAAAAGTTCAAGATCCTTGCGAACAGCAGCTGCAAGGATAATGGTGCTCGATCATTGCATTGGTGGTGGTGCAAAGCTGCGGTGGTTGTATTGCACCTCCCCCTTTTCCCGTTTTCCCTAACGAAAGTGTTGCATAACTTGGGAACTTGGGAAACTGGGAAATGCAAATCGATTGGTTCTGGTTCTGGTCCTGTTTCGGTTTTTGTTACTTTCCTATTGTTCCAATAAAGGGGTTAGCTTTTCTCTTCAAACGGGTTCTTCAGGTTTGGCTAGCTGTCGAAAAGTTTTCCAACATTTTGACACATCTTTGTCCACTTTCGGTTTGGAAAATGTTTTACGAAAATTAAGACATATGGCCACATTTTCATAACAAAGGGTTGACCTGCGTTTCAGTTCATGCAGGAAAAACACTGAAAATACAGATAAGGTACATTTTCAATTTTAAAATATCACCCTGTCTTAGCAAATTAATCATTATTTTTTATTTTTAATATTTTTATTACTCGTCGTTATAATTTGGTCTTAAGAATATACAGTTAAAGAAACCGGATCCTTAACTCATGCAATCGAAATTGCTTTTGCATTTTGTTCAGACATTTATTTTTGAAGTTTTAATAAAATTAAAAAAAGAATTAAAAATTTCCGATTGGAATTTTTGTCATATCTTGGCTAAATATGGTCATAAAGCTAAAAGAATAACTGTTTTGAGCAGCTAATTACCAATGCTAACGATCCCTATCACATTGTAAAGAATTTAGGAAAATTTATTTTCAGGTCATTTTTTCGCATTTTTTGTAAGGGGTTACATCATCAAAATTTGCATAAAATGGTGAAAAAATAAATTTCCCATGTTTGAACACAGTTTGATTGCAAATTTAATTACGAGCTCAACGAGCTATGATATTCTATGGTGAGACACTTACTTTTAAAGTTGTGGCCAAAAAACTGAATATTTTATTAGTAAAATTTTAAAAAAGTGTTTTTGCAAAAAAAAATATTTCCGATTGGAATTTTCATCATATCTTGGCTAAATATGGTCATAAGGCTAAAAGAATAACGGTTTTGAGCAGCTAATTACCAATGCTAACGATCCCTATCACTTTTTGAAGAATTTAGGAAAATTTATTTTCAGGTCATTTTTTTGCATTTTTTGTAAGGGGTTACATCATCAAAATTTGCAAAAAATGGCGAAAAAATAAATTTCCCATTTTGGAACACAGTTTGATTGGAAATTTAATTACGAGCTCAACGAGGTATAACATTCCAAATTCAGGCAATTATTTTAAAGGTTGTGACAAAAAAACGGATTATTTTATTATCGAACTTTGGAAACACGGCTTTTGCCAAAAGCGAGATTTTGCAAACGGATTATTTTATTATCGAAATTTGGAAACACGGCTTTTGCCAAAAGCGAGATTTTGCAAACGGAATTTTAGTCATAACTTCGATAAAAATTGTCATATAGATGAAAGAATGACTGTTTTGAGAAGCTATTTACCAGTACTAACGGCGCCTATCACTTTTTGAAGGATTTAGAAAAACTTATTTTCGGGTCAATTTTTGCATTTTTTGTAAGGGGTTACATCATCAAAATTTGCAAAAAATGGCGAAAAAATAAATTTCCCATGTTTGAACACAGTATGATTGCAAATTTAATTACGAGCTCAACGAGCTATGATATTCTATGGTGAGACACTTACTTTTAAAGTTGTGGCCAAAAAACTAAATATTTTATTAGTGAAATTTTAAAAAAGTGTTTTTGCAAAAAAAAATATTTCCGATTGGAATTTTCATCATATCTTGGCTAAATATGGTCATAAAGCTAAGAGAATAACTGTTTTGAGCAGCTAATTACCAATGCTAACGATCCCTATATATTTTTGAAGGATTTAGGAAAATAATTTTTTGTGTCAATTTTCGCATTTTTTGTAAGGGGTATCAAATCAAAATTTGCAAAAAATGGCGAAAAAATAAATTTCCCATTTTGGAACACAGTTTGATTGCAAATTTAATTACGAGCTCAACGAGGTATGACATTCTATATTCAGGTTATTATTTTTAAAGTTGTGGCAAAAAAACTGATTATTTGATGACCGAAATTCGGAAAAATTACTTTAGCCAAAAACTTGATTTTACGAACGGAATTTTTGCTTATATAGATGGTAGAGTAACTGTTTTGAGCACCTATTTACTAAACTAATATTTAGGTCAAGTAATTAATCAAAATCGCAATTAGCTTAGATTGACACAAAACTATAATTTCCAAATTCGAATCCCAAAAGATTAGGGATTTGATTGTGTGCCTAATGTGAGCTTAGGTTCAATGTTTGGACTCTTTTCCCCACTGTTGTGTCTGAAATAATGACATTTAAGACTAAAACTAGGGAAAATTCAATTTTAAAATGTTTGAAATAATAAAAGCTGAGTCACGCCCCAACGCCCAGTCATAATTTACCCGACTCAACGTGGTAACCGTTTATCTGCCTGCGAAAAAAAAAAATAAAATAACGAACGAAAAAGTAAAGCAACATCATCATCAACTCCCATCAAATTAAACGAATTGGGTCAAAGGATAAACAGAATTATCTTCAAGAGCCTATGCAAAAAAAAAAAATGAAAAAAAACGCCATGCAAGGAAATTCAAAGAAAATAAGGAATCAGGCGAAAAAGTACACAGTGTCCTTAAAAAAGAACGATGCAAACGGTTGCCACTCGAGCGAAAGGACAACCCCACAGCAGCCCAAGCACCCAACCACCCACTCACCACCCAAAACGCACCCACCCTTCGCGAGAAAACCCCCCGAGAATACCCCTTACTGTTGTCAAGCGAAATGTTGAAATTTCATTATTTATAACACGGAAACTGTCTGTGTGAGAGGAATTTTCATGTGTGCTGGTGCGAGAGAGCGATGCTGTGTGTATGTGTGTGTGCAAAGTACTCTCTGCCGTTGTAAGTGTGTGTGTGTGTGTGGCAAGTGTATGTCTGATTAATATTCCTCGCCTGCAAGGTGCTCCCTTAACTTTTTTCCGCTCCACCTCAACCCCCGAAAAAGTTTTCTCTCACCTTCCTCTTCGCCTTCATCACTCGTCCTTTGGACCTCGTTCTCTCGCTGCATCTCTCTGAATTAAAACGAAAAGAAAGAAAAAACTTTTTCGCCCGTCTGAGTCGGATTTTTCCAGAATTTAGCTGTCAAACTATTTGAAATATGAATTACATTTTTTTTTTTAACAAGCCATTGTGATTATAAGAGCAATAATTTAAAATAAAACAAAGTTCCAAAATTATTAAAACCATTTTTATAAGTTATTATATGTAAATTGTAGGTTAAGAAATAATAATACCAAAAAATGTGTTGTTGAAGGATTTTTATGATCTGGATTTTTGAAAACAACTAAGATAACTCGCATTGGATTTATCGTTTATCTATAGCTAATCTGTAAATTATAACAAGCCTTTCGCATTTACATATGTACATATGTACCATTAAATCCCTTGATTTTCTCATGTTTTCCCCGATGCTCAGACAAAAACATTGGTCGACTTTTTGTGTTGTTGGGGGAGAGTCCTGTCCCATTATCTCAGCCTGATATAATTTGCATTATTCACATTGAGTCAAGTTTTCGTACCCCTGCTCACACCGACAGCAAAAAGTACACTTAAATATCTTTCTAGGTAATTTAAATAAAACAATACATTGTAAGTTCTGTTTCTATAAATAAGTTACTGCATACATCATCTTAATGAAATTGGAAAATATAGAAATGTTTAAGCTTGATATACATAATTGTTGAGAAATGTACCATTCTATTTATTATAATTCTGAAAATTGCGTACCTAAAAATCTATTTTTAAACCTAATTTCCACTTTGAAAGAGTTTTGTTTGCCGCAAATGTACATTCCAAATTTGCAAAACATTTTTTTTTTGTGCACGGACTCTGCTTCCCCACCTCACTTGCCTGACATCCCCCCTTTTTTTGGCTGCCTGTGTGCGTGTCCTGCGCTCTCTAGCCGCTCTCCCAAAAAGGGTGTGTAGCGGCAGGAGACAGGGATAGCTAGAGAGATAAAGCCAGAGAGAGAGACAGAGAGAGAGAGTAAGAGAGAGGAACTGGTGCAAGGATATTTGCTGGTGGTGGTAGTGCCTTTCGCTCTCTTTCATTCCGCCGGATCGCTGCGTCTCTGTTGCACCCATCGCTGCTTTGGGGGCAGCGACAAGGATGCAAGAATACGGCCAGCTAGGCAATGTATATGTATTATGTTCATATACACATGTATGGGTATGGGATGTTTCGTGCTGAATGGCAAGTCCTGACGCCGTATTCCTCTTTTCGATTCAGTCGTACGTGTTCGTTGCTTTCGTTCGGTTTGATTCCATTCGGTTGTGTTTCTCGTTCGAGAACATTCATTTATAATTTTTTACTCCTCTGCACCGGTTTTTGAGTTGTATATATACTTCTATATATGTATATTCAGTTACGAATTTGTTGTGTTCTCGGTTTTTTACCTAAAACAAAACAAACTAGAAAACTAGAAGCCAGAAACCAAACCAAGCAATAAAACCGTGCGATTCCCGGGACTCGACTTCGATCAACGTGCAATATATAATTCCATATTATAGAACACTTGGCAAAAGAGTCGCTGGGCACAAGAGGAGTTTGCAATTGTCACAGACCCTAGTCAAATTCCGATTTCGATTTTCTTTCGCATTTTTTTCGAGTGAGTGCTTCGAGTGTCTGTCTATAAACTACTACGCCGGATGCCCAAGCCGCTATATATATAAACATATATACTATATAGCCAGGAAATCGTTGGACAAAGGAGCGTGCAGGCCGAAAAGAGAGCGAGCGAGTGAGCGAGCGAGTCGACGCGAAAGAAAGTTCTTTTTGTGCAATCAATATAAATCTATTATATAGTCAGTCGGTCTCAATTACCCGCTCCCCCAATAGAACACACTGTATGACAGTGTAACTTCTCAAACGCACCTCGCTCCCACAACTTTTTCGATTTCGTCTCGCCAGCGAAGCACGTAAGTGGTAATGCCATGATCTAATCAACTTTATCCAGCCATCATTGTATATTATTCTTAGCCCAAGGAGCCCACCAAAATAAATCGATAAGTGGGGGCGCCATTGAAAATTTCCATGACATCTCGTATTTGTTTTTCTTTCGGCCGCGTTGCAAAGTTGTGCTATACTAACAATCGGAATGAAAATAGCACTTAAATTACTTATTAGGTTGCCTTCTATAATAATACTCAAAAATAATCTTATAACTAATTTTATATTTTATTTTAGTATTGAACAAGTTTAGATGATGTGGTATATATATCTTAAAAATGCCTCTCAATTCTTCGCATCTTGAAAAATACAAATGCATTGAAGTAATTGCAACAGAGCCTAGCAACTCTTTAAGTAATCCCGCTTCCCGCTTGCCATGTCTTCTGAATATCCCCTTTAAGGACTCTGCCATTCTTTTCAGGGACTTGAGGAGTCATATGTGTATCCTGACCCTCCTCAAGGCCCTCGACAAATGCCAGGCGACACACATTCGCAAATGAGGTCACAGATATCGGCGCAAAAGTGTCAATTACACATTTTTCGCTTCGCCTTCGCCGGCTTCTTTTCACTGGGCTATGCGTTGGATGGTGGGTGGTGGGGGCTGTTATGGGGGTCCTGTGTCACGCCATGCTGCGCAATTAAAGGATGTTCCCGGCTTGAATCCAGCATCGTTGTGGACGAGTTGCAGCCCCCACTGGCATTTCCACTGCACTTCCTTTTGTTTGTCCTGCCTTTTGTGCAATTTTCTTTTTATCTCGGTACTCACCTTCAGTGCACTGCGCGAAAAAGAAACTTAGAGTTTTAATATTATTATTATCAGCAAAAAAGACATTCTACAGGATGTGGTAATGTTGTTGCTCTGCTCGATCGTCATTTCTTTTAGAGGTTTCAACTGCTTTTCTCTCAGTGCGTTCGCCTTTTAACCCAGTGCTGCACCTTTTGTCGGGTTCAACGAACGCAGTAACAGCTGTTAGCTGTTGGGAGCCAAACCTCATTTGACATGCCACGATCCCTGCACAGAGCGAAGAAAGGCACAGGAATGGGAGTGGGCAATGTGGCTGAGACGCAGGCGGAAAAGTGAAAAACCGAAGCCTAAGCCCAAACACGGCCACCCGGCGGTTCAATGACCCCGGCCCAAACAGGACATTATGGCAGGACATGCGGCCCGTTTGTTTGTTTTTCGCGTCAGGTTTTTACCCTATTTTCAATGCAGTCCTTTCACGAACACACACACACGCTAGCTCACATTCACACTCACACCGATGCCGGCGGCCAGGATCTAGGAAGTCCTTCTTTTCGCTCTTTCAACCCCTAACGAAATTCCAATTGGAAACAAAAGTATACAAATCAGAAGGATATTTGACTATTCTAATACGAACTAGGAAATGCACTTGGTATTGCTTTTCTTTTCTTTAAGTAAATACTTCATTTTGTAAGATTTTTTGAACAATTGTAATAATAATTCAACTTATAAAATCGTGAAATGTTTTAATACCATTGCAATTAAATTGAATTTAATACAATTAAATTTTAAAAATAAGAATATAACTTCTTAGCTAATGGTGCCTTTTTATATGAATGTAATTTCCGCAAAGTTCATGGTTGCAATGTTATTAAATTTCGTTATTTTCTAATAAACTAAAGTTACTATTTGACACGTATTTTTTTTATGCTACTTGGTAACCATTTGCCATTGTTCTCAGCCGAATGTCGTGAATGTGCAATGAAGGGAGCACTAAATGTTCATTATGCAGGGTAAGCGTCCTTCGATTCATATCATATATCAGGGACATTACACATGGGACTCCATATCACATACAACCTACAGCGATTTAATTAAATTCCAAGCCATTAGGCGAGCATTTTGTGCTGACAAAAAAAAAAAACAAAAAAGGGTGAGAGAAAAAATCCATTGGAGTCGCATTGTTGTTTGATAAACAGATTTCGGCTTTGACTTACCCTTGTCTGTGAAAAAAATCGGGGTGGGAGTGGAATGGTGTTCAGTGCAGTGGGAAAGGTGGTGGTGGGGATGGTGATGGTAATGATGGTGGTGGTGTTGGTGACAGTAGTCACTCGATGTCCTTGGCAAGCCGTGTGTGAAACACGCTTATCGGGCACTTTTCATCGGGATAGCAACCATATTGCCAAATTGCATGGTCCGTGAAATGAAGCACAATTTCAAAAGAAATTTTCTAAACTTAAAAGTGCTAAAGAACCGATGTTATTACCCCTGAACGATGCTATCACAGTGAGCAGCTAAATTAGAGCATTGTGTGTGTGCAGTCTAGTGAAATTAATTCTGTATAAAGATGGGCTATGCAATATGTTGTAATTATATCTTCAAGTTAACGTTTCTTATACTTTGAGAATTCTTTAAACTTTAACTACGATTTTGCATCTATTTTGCAGATTGAGTGAAAACGAGCGAGCAATCGAACAGCCATCATTTATCAGAGGAAAGAAACGGATCACCGAAAAAGTGGGAGATTTTTTAACCGCAGAGGGAAAAGCAAACAGACGAGAGGCGAAAGGAAATAAGAAGGAAGAGTCAACAAAAACCAAACACCACCAAATAAAACCAACTACTATTAATTTAACGCAAACATTAACGAATAATCATATTCAAGCGGTATATATATATATACAAGAGGATAACGGATAACACAACTAACTAAATATATATACGGTATATGAATGTATATTTGAAAACCAAAGCTAAGTTCCAGTCAAAGAAAAAACCAAAAACCAGCGCAAATTTAGCAAAAGTATAATAGAACGGGGAAAAAACCAAATTATTGCTATCTTTTTGCATTTTTGCAATTTTATAAAAAATAACAAAGAAAACGAAAAACAAACAAAACCAAAAACCCACAACTAAAGATCATAATAATCTTTGAAATTCGGAGAAGCAAAAAGAATATAAGAAGTAAACACATTTAGCAAAATTTACTCTTTTATCTAAACGAAAAAAACAAAAGAAAGGCATAAGAACAAAAAAAAAAAACACACAAATCAAAGTAAGACCTAATTCAAGCATAAATTAAATTTTAAACGTTTTAGACAGAGAGAGAGAGAGCGCTCTAAACTTAACTTAAAAAAGCAAATACATTTTTTTCGCGATCGTAGTTGATCTAAAACCCCCCAAAAAATCTGCGGAAAAAAACCTAACTTTACGCGGGACTTGTGCAAAGCGCTGAAAATCCCCACCCCAAAAAAAGGCGCAGCTCTAACTTGAAAGCGACTACCAACCGAGCAGTGAGATTAACTACTAACCAAAAAGGACTAAATCAGGACCGGAGCGGGAACAGGATCAGAACCACAATCACAATGACCAACGCCATGGACATTGTGAAGAACGGCAGTGCCAACGGATCCGTGGATGGCAGCAATGATGAGTCGCGCACCAATTTGATTGTCAACTATCTGCCGCAAACCATGACGCAGGAGGAGATGCGATCGCTCTTCTCCAGCATCGGTGAGCTGGAGAGTTGCAAACTGGTGCGTGATAAAGTCTCAGGTAATTTGGGTAAATATTAACCAATGCTTCTACATTTCATCCCCAATTCTCTAACCACCTGGCTGTAAATTGTTTGCAAATTGTAACTAGTTTTTTGTATATAGTAATCTGTGAGTTTGTATTTTTCATTTTGTTAGTTGCAACGTTTACAGCCAGCTCTTCCTTTGTTCATTGAACTTTCAACCATACGTATCTAAACTAATTTGTTTATGCATTTATTTTTTTTTTAGTCTTGCCAGCATCGTTGACCGCTCTCAACCCGGCACTGCAGCAAGGTAAGTATTCCATAGCGAATTATGAAATACCATTATCATAACTATCTACTATTATTATACTATTATATTAGGTCAGAGTCTGGGCTATGGATTTGTTAATTACGTCAGGGCCGAGGATGCTGAGAAGGCTGTGAACACCCTGAACGGTCTGCGTTTGCAGAATAAGGTTATTAAAGTATCATACGCCCGTCCAAGCTCAGAATCTATTAAGGGTGCTAATTTATATGTATCGGGTCTTCCGAAAAATCTATCACAACCAGACTTGGAGGGGATGTTTGCTTCGTTCGGCAAAATAATTACATCTCGTATACTCTGTGATAATATTTCTGGTGAGTACCGAGCTCAACTTAAACTTACATTACTTTATTACAATAATAACATATTATTATTTTACAGGTCTATCGAAGGGTGTCGGTTTTATTCGCTTCGATCAGCGCAACGAAGCCGAGCGGGCCATCCAGGAGTTGAATGGCAAGACCCCGAAAGGATATGCCGAACCGATCACCGTCAAGTTCGCCAACAATCCGAGCAATAGCGCCAAGGCCCAGATTGCCCCGCCCCTTACCGCCTACTTGACCCCGCAGGCGGCAGCGGCCACTCGCCGTTTGGCCGGAGCTCTGCCCTCCGCCGGTCGCATTAGGTTCGTATTAAGACCCCAGAAAAGTAGGGACTTCATTTAACTATATAGGGGATAAACGTATCCCTAGGTTCAGTATTCATTCATCTGCAGAAGAAAACAATCCAAAAGTTAAACCCATTCTGAAACATAGAAGTTATACATTCGCTCCTCTTTGTTTATATATATATATATATGAACTTTAAGATAAGCTTGATTTTTCAGATTTTTGAAAAACAAGCTCTAAAGATTTTGAAATTTGCACTACTTAAAATATCTAAAATCTTTTGAAATCAACTGAATACTGAATACTAAAGATACAATTGTGATATTGTTGCATATGCATAGGCATACCTATTTCAATCAGCAATCGATATCAACCAATTAGCAACTAAGCTGTAAGGATTTGAACTTTAAGTATTTGTTATTATCCTTAAGTATAAACTTCTTAGTTAATTGAAAACGAGTTCTTTATTTCCGTTCGTACATACATATCTTTTAGCATTTCGTTGACTAACTAATTTGTATTTATTATCCAAAACATTTCGTTATTTCTTTTTCTTTCTTTGTCTTTTCATAATAATAAATTTTATCATCATTTTTAGCATTGGAAAGAGTCCCATGTTAGCGATTAACAAGGGCCTACGAAGGTGAATTTATTGATCTTGTTCATTTTATCTGTGCGAGCTGTTACATTTGTTTCATTATTTATTTTGCTGAAAATATATAAACATATTTACAAAATATATATAAATGTCTAGCAATAATTTTTATACCTTTAAACGGTGGTTGTATATACCTTTTTGTTCTGTACTATTCACTTATAATTTATGTTCATTTGCTTACACTAATATAATTTTTTAGTTTGCATGTGAGCGTTACCCTTGATTCCAGTATGTTGTTTGTTGTTATGATTTCACTACTTTTTTAATATTCGAAAAACAATAGCAAAACCTTAACAACTTGAGTTTAAAAAGTTTGAAGAAACTATAAACGATAAATATTTAAAATAGAAAGGCCTCGGAGAAATGTAATTGTAATACTTTGAATTAAAATATAATAATTATTTGTATATTTACTGTGTATCTCAGAAATAACGAAATCAATTCGGAGATCTTTTAGCCTAAAGAGATAGTAAGAAACTATAATTAAATTTTGAGTGCATGTTGAAAGTTCTGAGAGCAAAATTAATGAACTGCAAACCTATTTGATATATTTTTTTTAATATTAAAAACTGTGGAAGTTGCTGGAATTAAATGTGGGTACTTTCATAATGAGTACCTATTTATAATATATATTTTTACTAAATTAGCATGTACCAGGCGATCGATTAGTTAGGTGTAAAGAGGGCCTAGGGGAGTACCAAAAAATTCACATTGATGTCGAACACCGCACGATTGGCACATAACTAATTTAATTTTCCTTATCTCACCACCGGCTTGAATCGCAACTGCACTTTAGGTACTCACCGCTGGCTGGCGATCTATTGGCCAATTCGATCTTGCCGGGAAACGCCATGACCGGATCGGGATGGTGCATATTCGTCTATAACCTGGCCCCGGAGACCGAGGAGAACGTGCTGTGGCAGCTATTCGGACCATTCGGTGCCGTTCAGTCGGTGAAGGTGATCCGTGATCTGCAGACCAGCAAGTGCAAGGGATTCGGATTCGTGACCATGACCAACTACGATGAGGCAGTGGTGGCCATCCAGTCGCTGAATGGATATACCCTGGGCAATCGGGTGCTGCAGGTCAGCTTTAAGACTAACAAGACCAAAACCACTTAGGCGAACCAGCCAATCTGGACTAGACCTTTCCAATACTCCACGATCTGTTTGATTTAACAACACCTAGACTATAGATTGATCTGATCTGATAAGATATGATGATATGATATGATGATGATGATGATATGATGTGACAAAGACAGTGTAGTCGAAATTGCGAAATTTAGCGCGAGTTTATGATATGTCTATCATTTAATTTGTACGCTAAACGAAATTATTATGATTGTAATTCTTATGAAATCTTAGTGAAAATTGATTTATTTCCATCTCTATAATTTAATTTTATTAACTAATCCAAGAAACAAAAAAATACCAAAAAAAAAAACAACAAACAAACAAACAAAGCTTGAATGAGGCAACCAAAAAACACAACACAGAAACTAAGGAAAACTTTAGACAAAAAGGAGATGAGACGACAACTGTCTATAAATTGACAAATGAGAAAATATGAGAAGGTAATAGGGTCAAAGGAAAAACAAAACAAAACAAAGCAAAAAACAAAAAGCGAAAAACGATAAATAAAAAACCGCAAAAATATGAATGAAAATGATCTAAGTCGCAATATATAGTAACTATTTTTTTTTTTAAACTTATGTATATGTAATTCAATTCGATTATATTCAATTAAACAAAGTATTTAAACAAGCTAACCAAATGATTTAATGTCTACTGATTTAGGAACTACCAGCATAACTCTCTCAGCTTACCTAAGTACTTATTATAATGGATATGCATAAAAATATTGTATTGTATTGTATTGTATTTTGCGTTCGTTTTGCAACCCTAACTTACATTACATTACATTAATTCTAGTGCTATTCAGCTCTTATATTTAATTCGATTCGCCTTGATTTACACTCGAAGACGAAACGGAAATCGAAGATATAGCCGCGATATATCCTCCAAACGTAACAAACAAAAACCCCAAGCACCCAAACACACACTCACTTGTAACCATTATTATATATATATGTAACCAGATTTAAATATCTTTTTTTCGTCGTCTAAGATTCGTATTCGTATTCGTCAAGTGCAAACCAAAGTAAATGAAACCAAGAAAACTTATTATATTATATTACATTATATATTATTACGCCTACTTATTATTCCATTTTTATAATTATTATAACTTATTGAATGCAACCAAGCGAAACCAAACAAAAGCAAACAAAAAAACATAACTACAACTAAAAATATATATTTATTATTAAATAAATGTGTGACTTATTCCAAAAACTATGCAAAAAAAAAAAAAATGAAAAAACACAAAAAACTAAAACACAAAATTTGTTTTCTTTTTCCCCCAAATATCTACACCACACACACACGCACACCTAAACTAGAGCTGGCAAGACTTCGATCGATCTTTAGATAGAAGCGATTGGGTTATTTTATTCGATTCCATCTTCTTACAATAGAAATTCCTACAGAAAATATTCGCGATTCATTTCAATACTATCAATACTAACGATGGCTTGCCAGCTCTAATCTGTACCCACCTGAAAATTGGCAATATTGCAGGCAAAACGCTTTCGCAGTTGAAGTGATCACTAAGTAATTGGATCGGATTGAAGATGAATCGAAATATGGCCAGCTAAAATAGGAACTTCAGCCGTGAAAATCGCTCCACACAACAAATACACAACAACAGCACTCGCATTTATACAGATATATTTAAAATACAGATTAAGTTTCAACGCTCTCTAACGTATAACTAAGTTTTAACTAAGTTTTACGCCTATATAAATAGATATATAATCAAACACGAACTATATGTACGCGCATCTATATTAATTCAATTAAAGATTGTTTATTCGATTTTCCACTTCAATAGTCTAGTTTCCAAGTCCGAGATCATTTAGTAGAGTCTACCAACAATCAATGTGTGTGTCTGTAGTTTAACTTGTGACATTTTTAGGAAGCAAACCATTTTTTTGTGTACTTAGGGCTGAAAGGTCAGGCCACATCTACATGGCAATTGGCCATAAAAATAATAAACCCAAGAAAAAAAAAAAAACAAACCTTAAACTAGGAAAACCAAGAAAACCCAAACAAAAGAACTCAAGCAAAGAGGAAGTTGCGAAAGCAAATTGAAAACACCAAATTTTTAAGTATATAACATAAATGATGTAAAATTTTTTAAACAAAGATTTATAGTAAAATTTATTAAGGTATTAAGTATGTATGTATAACGATATATACAAATTACACAAGGATAAGAGAATCAAGAGAAACCACTGCGGAATCGCGAAATTCAATGGAATGTGAGCAAAGTGAAATGTGAAATACATTAAAAAAATACCTAAAATTACCTAGAAACGCGAAATCAGCAAAGGACCGGAAGTTCTCGAACAGCGACTGCTTGCAAGCAGTGTCTGACCATATCCGGCCAATGCAAGCAGTTTGCCATCGAGACTGAACACAAAGAGAAAAGAAATGAACAGGTCTCCATTTGCTGATTCGTTTTCCACTTCCCGGCGACTAGTTAACCTACTCAATACTCAATACGACATATGGAATAATCAAGTAATCAAGTAATATCCGCAAAATAACCGCCGCAACGCTGCTGCGCAGGCGCGTGTGTCATTCACAAAAGCAATATGGAGATGTGGCGCGAGTTGGCTGTTTTGGCCCACGCTGATTTACTATATATATACTATATACATATATATGTATATGTATGGGAAAGGCGACTATATGACGCAGTTGTACAAATCGCAACTCAGCGACTCGGTCACATTCATTCACGGCACATACGCCGCCACTTACAATTTACCCGAAAAAAACAAAAATGAAAAAAAATCACCCATATTAACCGAAGCGTATAAGTTTAAAATTCAGCTAAATAAAAGCCGAAAATGAGAAATACACGCAAATCCACACACCGATCAGTTGGCGAAAGTTCTTCGATATTCATTTTAGCAAAGTAAAACGAACAAATAAATATGAACAGCAGAATGCAAAAACTATAACTGAACCCAACAATGAAAATCATCAACTAAGCATGAAATGCATTTAAAAATTAAACACAACAAATACATATTTATTTATATATATATATAGATGTACATGTCTACTTGTATGGCCAGGATAGCGAAAATATGAAATATAGCCCCCGATAACAGAATCCAGAATCGAAAACAGAGCAACACCAAAACGGAAATGAATTTGAGCCTAGGAAATCGTCTAGAACGGAAACCCCGAAAAAACCAAAAAAAAAAGAAAACTCAAAAATACCCGAAAGTGAAAGTGAAGCGATTTTGCGACGCCTCCCGAAGCTACACCCGAAAATCAACTTCCAACATTTTTATTGATATACACTAAAATCTAGACACTTAAGGCGATTTCATCGATACCAAAATCTAATCTAAGACGAGATTGCATGCAAGTTAGCGAATATGAAACTTCAATTTAGCGTGTAAGCATCGATAAAACGTGCGACAGATTATGCAAAACTACAGAATTAAGCGAAAAAAGCCAAAGAGCGTTAGAATGCCAGAAATTTCAATAAATTTAAATGGTCGCCTGAGGCAGAAGACACGGTAATCAGTGTTGAATGTTAAATTACTTGCTAAATTCAAGCAGATAGTTTAAACAAATAACAAAAAAAAAAAAAAAAATAATAAGGAGAAGACAAGAAAATATACGTAGCCGCTTTGTCAGACGGAACGCGCCCAAACCAAACTAAGTAACTAAGTAAACAGAAATAAATTAAAATAAATTAAATGGAAAAACCAAAATATTTAAATCAATTTTGTGCATAAGAAAACTCGATAACCGTTATATACATATGTATATGTAAGCCAACTACATATGTGTGTGTGAGCAAGAACAAGATCACAAATCAAAATAAATATAAAAATGCAAAAATAAAAATCATAACTCAACTTCAAACTTAATTAATTATTATCCATTTGATTGTGTATGCTAATTATTATTGTCTATAGCGTATCGTACAAATATTAATATACTTTTCGTGCAAAATCCAAGGGCAGCACCTATTTATGCATTACCCTACGATCGTACTTATCCAATTAGTTAACCATATACCGCATACCCATGTACTTACCTTACTTTTAAATATGCTTACTTACTCACATTTCGATATTGTATTCGTAGCCCCTGAGTAGAACTATTTCAATTGATTTGTACACCCTCCAAGTCACACAATCCAAACCCGAAAAACCGCACAGCAGCCAATGAAATGCTCTAACTTAATGTAATACATACAACTACGTAAAATATATTGGAGGCCTGTATGAATATGAAGTGTGTTTGATCACAGATATTGCAGTTCAAAGATGCACAAAGGAAACGCGAATTCTTCAGCCCGAAAAATATTCGAAATTGTTTCACAATTTTACAAAAATCTCGGTGATTTCTGCAGGCCTCTAATACATCTAAATGAATAGACGCATATTTGTATGTATTTACCAGAAATATATCTAACTAACACAGACACATACAGTTCACACATACAACCACACACACTCACACAGTAAAGGACATGATACCGAGGTGACACAAATTTAGATGCATATTATTATATAACTTATATTGAAAAACAAAAGCGATAAGATGAAAACGTAAATTTTACTATACTCGTACATATAAATTATATGAATGTATGTAAATTATTATTATATTTGTATTTTATTGTATGTATTAGTTTTGTTCTACGCTCTTTTGCTCTTTCATAAACAAAAAAAACAAAAATTTTAAAACGAAATCCAAACGAAACTTGATAACAAAAACTAAAACCAAACAACAAAAAGCCGGCAAGCAATGGTATACAAAATAAAATAAAAATATGACAAGAGAAAATCCACAAAAAAATGAAATAAAATTGAATGAAAAATTTACCAAAAACAAAGTTGTTTTTATTCGAAGTGTAGTTGGCAATGAAACGATTCATCTGCAGTTAACATGATTTATTCGCTACGTAAGTGTGCTTGGCTAAGTTGAATAAATATCATTAATATCTGTCAGCTACATTAAACGTTCAAACATTACATATATATATATATATATCCTTATCTTACATTATTAAATGTTTAAGGGCTTAAAAAAATGTTCTTAGGTACATGGGTACGTATGTTTTATTCTGCGTCTCTTTCTATATCCTCTCAGGATTTGAACATATTTTGTATTATAAAATATTACTCATAAAATCATCGGGGGGAACCTGTAAGTTCTTGGAATTTGTTTCCCGCAATTTCTCTGGATATGACATTGATAGTTTTCTGGGGTTAGCTGTGTGAAATCTAAATATTTTAAAGTTAAATTTAAACAACGATTTATATAGCTTACACATTTTCAATTTTTCTGGCTTCAAGCTTAGATTTTGGGTTATATGTTTTTTTTTCTTAATGCTTAACACTATGCTTTATATATTTTTTTAAAATATATTTGAAAACTTGTTCAGTAAAAATTGTAAATTGATAATTCTTAATAGTGTTTTTAGAAACTTTTTTCCTTGAAAGATCAAGCACTCTTCAAAGCAAACAATTTTTTGTTTTAATCAATAATTCATAGGACTAGAACCTTTCCAACTCTAAATGCATTTCGGGCATAGTATCCCAGGATAAAAAATATGACAGGAACATTTAAAATAATTGAAATCAGTATGCATTTTAACAAAATTAAGTTAAAAAAATATTTTGTTATCATGAATACGTAGCTCAGAAATAAGTCTGCCGGACTGGTCTTCAAAATCTTTGCTCGGCGATGCGGTCAACGTTTCGATCGACCCTCGCGCGATACGCCTTAAACGCCCAACTCTCGGCTGGGCGTGGTCGTGGCCATCTGTCCAGTATTACTCCCGGCCGGCGGCGGGGTCACCAAACTGGGCAGCAACTTGTTTAGCAGCGTGCGAATGGCGAAGGTGACATCGTGGTTGGCGAAGCAGAACAGGAAGGAGACCACAAAGCCCTGCAGGCTGACGAGCACCACGGATAGCATCTGATAGAAGTGGTCCAGCTGGGTGCCGGCATCCGGACGGTAGGGTAGCAGGAAGTGCTGCAGGCCGAACAGCGGTACAAGGATAATGGTGGCCCGAACCGCCTTCCGGATGGCCAACGGTGCCGGCTGGGCGGACTGGGGATGTAACTTCCGTACGATCACTCGCAGTACGTTGATCAGAAAAACTGGTTGGTGAAATGCAAATAGTTTAACAATATGGTAATTTAAAGGAAATTGTGCATATTACTGAAGCTGGCCAGCAGCGAAAGAGTTATGGGCACCGAGAAGATCCACAAGTAGAGACTGTCAGTTATCCAGCAGCTGCAATAATGCGAAATGAGTGTAATCTCTTAATAAATGCAATGCAAAATCAAAACCAATGCAAAGTTGTGTAAAAATGTGAAAGTAACTTACTGCTTATTGTCCGGACTGCTGAAATGCCTGGCCAGTCCGTAGACGATGGCTATGGGTATCGGCGAGAACCAGCTGATGACGATGAACCAGCGCATCACAATCGTGTCCTTGACAAAGACCTGGCGAATGGAAAGAAGGTGGGGGCGTCAGGGGATAAGTCAGGGTCTGGACGGACATTCCTGACATCTCAACTTGACGCAGACGTAAAGCAGTTGGCCAACGTTGCGATTTGCTCTCAGACAAATTGCTGGGGGTGGACCATTGCCACGTCAGCGGCTGCAGGAAATCACATCTGCCATGCACAGAAGTCGCCCATAAAGAATGCAGACTTGCAGGCAATTGCCAGATTGCCAGACGAGAGAGCGGATAACTTACCACAACGAGCACCAGGTGCAGGTGCAGGCCCTCGCAAAACATCCAGAAATAGTTGACCAACATGAAGTAGTGCACCACCAGATGCAGTCCAATGCACCAGAGCTGAAAGTTAGTTATGTTTACGGTTGTAGGGCTATGTTACATTCATAATTTTTTGCCAGTGCATCTTACCGGATTTTCGGCTATGGTTTCGGAACGCTCCACCACCAGACGGTACCATAATATCCAGGCCACACAGGTGCAGGCCAGCGAGGCGAACAGGTGCACATGGATGCGGATGCGAGTGCAGCGCAGGGATCTGCGAACGGAATGGAACGAAACGGAACGGAAAGAAACGGAAAGGGATATCCGCCCATCAGTTTCCGTAGGGAAAGGAACCGTGTGGGGCGTAGACAAACACTTACTTGAAGCCCAAGAAAATAATAATCGATATGAGCAGGGCCAGCAGGGAGAGGGCGTACCCCTTCACGTACAGCTCGTTGATGAACTGGCGAAACTGCAGTGGCAACTTTCTTGATTAATGCCCATGTACACCCGCTTGATGCCGCCGAAGCACTTACCTCCAGGTCCTCGTAGTCCACGCAGTTGGTGTAATTGGACCAGGTCTGATTGCTAACCGGATGACGGTACCAGGAGCCGTTCTCCAGGCAGCTATGAATGCGAAATGCTTACGATAATTGTGACTGGCTAAGTGCGGGCAGCTGGGGGAGGGGGGTTTCTAACAAAGCGCCTGACAATGCACAAGTTACCCAACTTTACCAGGAGCCAGCTGAGCTCAGCTGGCGTGTAAAGTGGTATGAACGCTATCCATTAAATTGGAGATACATGCATGTAGTGCAAGTTTTAGAGTGCTGCTATAGTACACTTAGGGAGATTATCTCTGCAAGCGCTGAAGAAGGTTTTATTTTTCTTTAATTTTCCATCATCTTTTTCTGAGATATGATAAAATATGCTGCGAGTTTATGTAATAAACTCGAATGTAAACTCTATAGGATTTTCCCTGTTTGTAGCACTCATGCATAAACATTGTTTTTTATGACACATAGAACACATTAAAGCAAATGCCAAATATGGCAGGATATGTTCGAATTCATGCTCAAACGAATATTACGAATTGCTGAGTTTATTTGACCATGCGAAATCCTGAACGGAATGAAAATCTATTCTATCCTTGGGCGCGTAATATTCAGGCATATTGGGCATTTAACTCACGTCTTGTGGGCCAGAAATTTTCTGTTGAATCCTTCGACGAAATCGGGACAATATTGACTCAGCACAGTGCCGGCCGGAGTCCTTGGCCAGCAGAGATATCCGTCAAAGTTCAGGGGGCAAAAGAGTCGGCTCTCTTTCTGATTTGTGGCCATCGTGGCACTGACGACGGTGGCCATCAGCTCCTCCTTCTCCGCCAGCTCCTCGTCCACGTTTCGCATGTCAATAACGCCCTCGTTCATCGCGGCATTCTCCAGATATCGCGGCACCGGGCTAAAGTTCTCGGGCAAATCGGAATCGTAGTCTGTGCACGGCGACAAGTGCCATTAAAATGGGTTTACTTTTTAATGTATGAAAATATTGCATTTTAAATAATACAATCTATAGACTGCATAACTAATGGAATTTAATATTAAAGTTAAATTCAATTGCATGCTTGCTTAAAATGTGTAGAGTAAAGTGGTATTTAAATTCCACATAACATGCTGAAGGTAGCTAATAGATCATCGTTCTTTATAGCAGGGTATACTTTATAAATTCTGAATAAAAATATATGTACAATTGTTCAAGGTGTTAAGTACTATTTAAATTAATAAATTTGTTTTGAGAAGCCAATGATTTTCATTGTAACGAAAACCCATGTTTAAATTCGCATGCCCAAGAAGTAAGCCAATGATTTTGTTTATATTTAAATACATTACTTTGAAATGCATTAAATGAAATCAGATGGGCTGTAATTTAATTTAATTCTCTTCTCTTTTTCTTATCTTTTTTATGCCTCTGCTATTCTTTCGCTTTTGCTGTGTGCACGAGGGCATGCGGCAAATCACGTATACGCCTGTTGGCCGCCACTCACCTGTTGCTGGGCCAAGTGAGAATGATGGGTCGTCCGTATCGTATGTGACATTCTGGTATCGAAACACGCACTCCGCATACAAATGCTTTAAAAATATGCGCAGATTATCCTGCGTTTGGGCCTGCGATGCCACATCCACATTTTCCACATCCGAATCTGAAGAGGTTGTCGCCATAGTGGGTTGTTTCAACGTGGGTAACTCTTGTCATGGGCTAATGCACTGAAAAAATAGAATGGCCTAACATCAGAGGCAATTTGAATGGTTTTAAAAAAGTGTTGCTTACACATGGAAACCTGTATAAGCTAGTTTTCAAAATTTATTCTGATTTAAATGTATTTTATTATATTTAACATTAGTTCTCTCTGTATTTCGCCATAGCGAAGTGAAGTTGTGTCGCTTGTGGCTGTCCATTCGTGTGTGCATTTCTAATTTGGTTAGGCTTCAAAGAGTTGCCCGAGTTGGGTTGATATTTGTGGAGGGGTTCTGTCTGCGGGGAAATGGTGCCAAAGGAAATGGAATATCCACACGGGGCAGCCACCCACAAAATATCGAGGCACTCGCAACCCACCTGAGCGTCGTGTGAGCCGAGTCACCTACTCGTCTCTCATATGTTGTAAATCAGTTTATTGTCTAATTAATGGCGGTGCTTAACTGTGTCGCTATTTCTGCTACCGTGGTTGGGCGAACTTAATTGCATTTCGTCGCACAGAGAGACAAAGCAAATGCCACGGGGTAAAAACTCAAATGAAATGCACTTTGATCGGGGTGTGTGTTTGATACACACACAAACACACTCACACACGCGCACACAACACGTGGCCCAAAAGGCGGGATGAGCTGCAAAGTTCTTGCCTAACTTGGTTATATTTTTAATCAAAACTCATTTCACTTGATTGAGTTTCCACAGAAGCCTGCACAGGCACTGGCAAAGCTGGCATGCACGACGATACATACAAAGTAAGAAGATGATTTTCCCGCTAGCAAGCTAAACTTTAATTTGCGGCATTAATTTATTACACCAAACTGGGACAGTTTCCCATGATGGATATGGCGCCTGGCTAAACATTCTTGCATGTTATTTATTTTTGCAAGTGTCTCGGCCAGGCAATTAGCCGCAGGTAAGCGGAGCAGGACGATGGAAGGACCAAGGACTAGAGCGCCCTTTGTTGGCCATCAATTCAAATGGCCGTCTTGAAGCACTAATGAGCATTAATTGCATTCACATTCCCCCTCCTTTGAATTAAATCCATTGCAGAATTCCCGCTTTATCATTGCTGTGTGGCAAATTACACTTTAAGTGGCACAGAACTCTACGTTTATTCAACAGATTTCATTTCTCACGCTAGTTAAATGCATATAAAGAAATAGCGACTACGAATATGTTTTTACCAAAATAATTATGGCTCTGTTTTTCTACTAGCACAAAAAATTATATATTTTGTATATATTTTTTTTTAGAATATTTCCCAATTATTTTTAGCTGTTAGTTAAAGTAGCATTTTGGAAGCAAGCTGCTCTCAGCAATAATGAGAAAATGTAGCACTGAAAACTAGACAACATTTTTACTTTTACTACTCGGTTTTACTACAGCCAGTTCTAAACAATTTTAAATTAGATAAACTACTTTGCCCAACTATAAAATTCCCTCTGCCCTTTTGTTTTAACGACTACTGACTTGGCGAAAAAAGAGTATGCAGGGAAATTACAAGAAAATCTTAAGCGCCCTGTGTGGCCAAGATTTTGCTTCACAAAACTAAAGAAGACCTTCAAGAAATACGCAAGCATCTGCAACATTTTTGGCAAATTGTTTTGTTTTGCATAGTTCTTGATGCTGGGGATGGGGAATGGGAATGGGGGCACTCATTTTGGAGCATTCATAAAACACAAATAATTGGAAAACGTTTGCTTGCATAAATTATGCACGATATTGAAATTTATTGTCAACAATGGGTGGCGAAAGAGAAAGGACTTATTTTCCTTTTGTTTTTTGGCGACAGGACCGCCCGCTGCAGAAGATACAAATGGCCAATCAATAGGGGTGGGCGCAAAAAGCTGCCAGAGGAATAATTATATGTACACATGCTGAATATTGATGATGAATTGTTTTGTCTAGCAGCCTAGCAAAAAAAAAGAGAAATAAAATTAATAGAGGCGGAGGGAAAAGCCGTCAATGCGGTTAATGATGCTAGCGCCATTTGCAGGCCGGAAACGGAAATGCCACGCAAACCGACCAACACACACACACACACAAACATAAACCAGCACACGCACACGAAATGAAAGCGGACATGCGAAATAATGCCACATTATTCGGCCATTCTTGGCGGATCAATTATAATAACAAATTACTTCATCCACATCGCCTGGGTCACCAAATGCAATTACGCACGCCGGAGTGGCCACGAATCATCCGGAATTCCAATCCCCCGAAGGATCTTCTGGGCATAAAAGTTGCCAACCTTGCGAATTATAACACTCATTTCCTTATTTCCTGCCAATCACTGCCTTGTTTTCCCTGTGCAGCGCAAAAACTTTTCGCATAAAACAACCGCAAATAGGATGGGGCTTGAAATCGAATTATTTATTTGTACTGTGTACGCAAATATTTAATTCGATTGTTTACTTAATTAAACGGTCGAAAATGAAGTCTCATGCCGCGCACTAATTATGCTAACTATTTACTGAAATATTTTTGCTCAAATATGTTTCAAAAATATTTTCACCTAATATTCGCATAATAAGTGTCGGGAATTTGCGCAAAAACAGGTGCCAACAGATCACTTACATGGAGCCCCACACAGGCAATTGAATTCATTCAATTGTTTGCCACTGCCATTCATTGAAAACTTAAACAATTGATTCGGTTTCAGTTCACCGCTCGTCACGTACAGAACACAGAAACACAACAAAATATTAGAAACACGGACAAAAAATGCTCTTTCTGTTATCGGTATTCAAAATTGGCCGCTCCACTCCGATTTTCGCACCGCTCTGCTCCGCGTGCCGCTGGCAAATGGTACGGCATCCGGGAAAAACCGCCTGCCGATGTGGCTGGCAGTTTCCTCATATTTTCCCCATTTTCTCATGTTCATGCCCATCCACCCACTGGCACACTGAAGGAAATGTACGGAAAAAGACGTGAGTAAGTGGGTATTTGCTTCAAGAATAATATTTAAACTAAAAATGTCAAAAGTATCTTCATCTTAATTTAAGTTCCAGCACACATTTTAAAAACACTTTCAGCACACTTGTGTTTCCAATCATTTGTGGCATTAAAGAGAATACATTATTGATTTTATTTAAATGGTGAAAAACTTATACTTTCTTTCAGTGCACGAGTACTGCTTTCTCGAACACTGCTTGCCAGCAACAAGTTGTCGGCGCACTGCTTCTATGCTTTTCTAAATTGCTTGTCGTGGGCGTGTATAACAGTTTTCTAGGTGGGCGTGGCGCACACAGCTGGGACCCACAAATTCCTAAGGTTTTCGAGTTTTGTTAAAGGAATTTGCTTATCCCAACTGGGTCTTTCCATTTAAGAAAAAATATATTTGACTACTAGAAATATTATAATTATAATAATTATATATTATCTAAAAAAAATAATTTAAAAACCTATAAAAATGTATTTCATTTCGAAACTAACCAATTTAATTTTCAACTCGTTTATCAACAATAAAATCTGTATATAATAAAACGTCCTGGAAACCATTTTTAACAACAACACTTGGGCAAACAATGGGTTAAGACTTCTCAAGTACAAGGAAAGTGTTGGTGTTTGTTTCACTTTGAAACTGTGGTTAAAAGCATTTGATGCGATTGCAATGCAACTTTATTATTATCACGCAGTAACCTTTAAGATTCAACTTTAGTGAATACTTCGTTTCAGTTCACTTCAATTCTCGATTCATGTAAAATACCTCAGCAAACTTTCATAAAATTTATTCCTGAATAGCTGATGTCCTGCATAGCAAGCGTGTATAAATATTTTATGCGGTTATCTGCCGTTTCTTCAGACAAAATTGGCATCGACTTGGGATTGATAAAGAATTCTTTGCAAAATCTAAGAGAATTTCATATAAAATGTATTTCACAATTAGCAGCACACAGTGTGGTGTGAAAATTTCTGGCTTCTCAGCTCGTAAAAAGCCATGTCGCCCATAAAAGTGAATTTAAGGCAAACCGCCTTTGCAATATAATTTTCTGCACATGTCCGCAAATATATGTAAGTGCACTTTACTTTTATGAATGGTCAGGAGCAAGTACGAGATTGGGTACAAGTCTACACCAGGGCTTACACGTTTTAATTGTTTGCTTATAACATAGTATTACTTGGTTACCTGGCTCGTACTTAAAGTTGAATAACTGTAATTGTATAAGCCAATATTGATTAAACTTTGGCTTAAGGAAAAAAGGAGGTAACATTTGGATCTTTGTGATTAATAAGCACTGTATTAATAGAAGCATGACTACACTTTTATATGCCACTGTCTTCAAAAGAAGAGTGAAAAATGGCTCTCAGATTAGTTAGGTCAGGTTCTATCGACATTAATCCAGTTAGCCACGTTAAGAACAATCTGGCGCCAGTTGAGCGAGCTTAAAGTGCTAGTTGGAGAGTTTAAACAGCGGCAAAGACAACGATTTTTTGTTAGGTAATACCATATTACTATGGCATAATGTCACCGCTCTTCGGTCGCACGTTCCGGAGTGATAAAAGCCGGGGAGACGGGGTTTTAAACATAAAAAAAATGCTCGAGAGTGATGTAAAGACCGTAATCACATGCACGTTCCAGACCCCATTTCTCAGTCGAGTCGCTGACCCATAAAAGCGGGGATCTCCATGGTCAGCGACATCAGTTCCATCGGCAACATGTTCCACCCAAGGTCTCAGTCCAGCTCCTTAGCTCTACTCCTGACTTTCGTCCTGGCTTCCGTCGGCGTTCAGGGGGACTACGATTGGTATGGCGATTATTCGGGCTCTGAACTGGACTACGTCTTTGCGGATGTCAACTACGACGCAGTGTGCCCACCAGGTGGTTATGCTGTCTGCGCCACCGATGGCTATACCTACCATCCGTTCTCGAGCAAGTGCCGCCTGGACTCACAGAACTTGAAACTGTTGTTTGCCGGAAAGAAGGGTAAGTTCTCAATTTATATCCTTGTTTATGCAACTATGCAAGGTTATTTTGTTAACTTTCCTTTCTTGATTTCTTTCTACAGAACTCGCCCAAACTGACCTGAGCTACTGTCCCTCGTATCCCCAGCAACCGTATGGTCCGCCTGCTCCTGCTCACGGCTATCATCCGAAGCCAGTTCAGAATTATGCCCCGGTTCGGTATTCCTCATCGTCTGGCCAGAATTCGTATGCCTATGCCGCTGCCAGTGGGCCCTATGGCGCCAAGGCGGTGGCTGAGGCTCCGGGTCCGTATCCTGTGACTTCTCCCTCCTATTCCGTCTCGTATCCCGCCGCTCCGGCTGCCTATGCCCCGCCCCCTGCCAAATACCCCTCCCCGCCCTCGTCCTATCCCGTTTATGCCAAACCAGTGCCGGCCTATGCTGCTGTTTATAGTTACGCTGGCACCACCAAGGCGCCATCTACCGGAACGACTACGACGTCCGCCACTACAGGCACCACAAAAGCCAACAGATACCCTGGATACCCCACCAAATACGCAACCATCACAGCGGCAACAACCACAGCAGCAACAACTATTGTAGCAACAACTACGGCAGCAACAACAACTGCAGCAACCACTAAGGCAGCAACCACTACTGCAGCAACTACTACGGCAGCAACAACAACTGCAGCAACCACCAAGGCAGCAACAACAACTGCAGCAACCACCAAGGCAGCAGCAACTACCGCAGCGACAACTACTGCTGCAACAACTGCAGCAGTAACAACTGCAGCAGCAACAACTGCAGCAGCAACAACTGCAGCAACAACTACTGCAGCAACAACTGCTGCAGCAACAACAGCAGCAACAACTACTGCAGCAACAACTGCAGCAGCAACAACTGCAGCAACAACTGCCGCTCCTTCTGTAAGTAGACTTCCAAGCAATATTGGAATCTGAAAACCATTTTATACATTTATATATATCCCCCATTTTAGAACCCCTAATTAAAAGGAAAATTCTATCGATCGCCAACACCAATGAGCAACGCACTCGAAAGTCCAGGAAAACCACAGAACAACCGCACGAAGACAAGACCAAACGAAATAATAATTTTGACCACAGCAATATGTAGAGTGTTCCATTTTAGCCACAATAAAGCAATCAGTACAGCACATAAACAAATTGAGTCGATCGCATCTGGGTCTTGATTTTCGGTAGGCACTGAGAAAAACTAGTATCACTTTCATGTTAAATATAAGGGGTATTAAAGTTTTTTTTTGTTTATTTTATATATAAACTAAATTCAAAATGGAGGGAATCTCATGAGCTATCTTTACTTGAAAAGCGCTTTAGTTCTTATGAAAAATTCAAAGCTTTTGTGTTAAGTTTTGTGTTGATCTTTTTTGTGTCGCTTTGAAGTGTTATCATTAGATTTTTGCTATGTGGTGTTCGGTGGGTTGGGTGTTTTTTGGTGCTGCGATGTGGGCGGCAGTTATCAGCGCCTCTTGCCCCACACACGCGAACAGGTGTTTGCCATTGTTTGCTGGGCGTATAATTTTTGCTGCGGCTTAATAGATTTTTTTAAGCAGTTTTCCGCTTTTGTGCCCGCCCTTATCTTTTGACAATAAAGCGGCATTAAAAGCGGGTCGGAAATCGGTGGCGGAAGGGTCGAAACAATGGGCCACAATGGGTGTGGGTGAGGGTCTGGGTCTGGCTGTTCGTGGGTGGATCCCCTACTTTTAGCGGGAAAACGGAAACGGAAATTAACAAATGCCCCAGGCAGCACTTGGCATGCCAAACAACAAGGACAACCGCCCGGCTAAAACAGCCATTTATATTCAAATTGTCTTAACTTGGCTCTGATTTTTGTGCCCACCAGCTAGCATTTTTTTGTTTTGTTTTGACATTATTTTATTTTATTTTTTCTGCCTTCGAGGGCGGCCAAAAGTTTAATGGGCAAATCTGTTTAATTAAATGATAAACATTTAATTTGCGCCGCCTAGCCTGCCAACACTTTGTTTATTTTGTTAGATAGGCGTTTATCAACAATCATGGCACTTTAATGTTTTCATTATTACTATTTTAAGATTTTAGAATTGGTCATTACATTTATGAATTTATGCGCTAAAATCTTAAAAAATGACAGACTGGCGCAAAGAATGTTTATTATTATTATTATCGTATATCAAATAAAGTTTGCTCAGCTTTGGTTAGCTTATAAGTGTGAAAGAAACTTACAGGTGTTTCTTCAACGATAAATTGCTGGATTTATCAGTTCAACATAAATATTCTTTTTTTGCTTTTCAGCTTTTGTATATGTGAATGCTGTCGTTCTGCAAAATGATAATTTCGCACCCCACCCACCTCAAGTCACGGAAAAACATTTCACAACTTGCGCATATTTTGTGTAAAATAATTTGTAAAATTTCATTTATTTGATTTGATTTACCCAGCCAGCGCGATGTTGTTTTTTAGCCGCCAGCTCGTGTTTTCGCTTTGCTCATTAAAACTTTGCACCGCCGGTGGAAAGTGCGAAAAGTGCTGAGCAGGCGAAAATATCCGGCACAATTGAATGAACTCTTTCTTTTCAGCTCTTATTATTTTTTTTTCTTTTTGGTTCGTTCAATTCTGGCGCCGCTGAAGTGAAACTTGAAAGACAGCTGCCTGTGAAATCGAAAGGCCCTCGAAGTTTTGATGGCCGATAGCAGATGGCAGTCACAGCATCCTAAGCCAATTATTGACATTCCCTGGCAGCTCGCATAAATCAAAATTTGCACAGAGCCCACGAAGGAACTAAGGGTGAAATAAGGAAAAATATAAAGAAAACTCAGGAAGGAGATTAAGTCGAAGAAGCTGGCCGTACTTAAGCGGATTTGCATGCTAGCGGTACTAAGATGTCGCGAGTCCATCGAAAATATTACTCATACGCATTGTTTTAAGAATTGTTATTTCTATAAATATAAGATCTTTTGACCATCTCCATCGTCCTTAATATGTGATTGTTTTAATGGATTATACACTAATATCTCTGATTACAAATTCTGGAAGGCCACTTTGATACGCCTAATATTCCATTGTAACCTTTGTTTTTTTTTTTTTTTGGAAATTTGTTTTGCAAAGTATTTGATGGTCGCCCGAATCCAATAAATCACAGCTTCGTTTTTTTAATAAATTTGAAGCGGAACAAGATTTGTGGTGGTTTAGTCGCGTTCAAATATTTTACTTAGATGCCGTGCTGCCACGCCCATTGCCGCATAAATCAAATACCGCTCCTCTTGAATTTCATCTTTTTTTTTCTTTTCACATTTTTACAAATATTTTTTCTGGCCGCCGCGCTGCTCGAATTGATATTTATGGCCGTGAAATCGGCTTATAACATTACCCATGCCCACCAACCCGGCCCATTCCACAATCAAACATATATTGGCCATATATACAACGCTTAGCCAGCGGGTTGTTTATAATTCAAACCGAAAATCGCGGCAAAATCAGATCACACTTAACGGACGAGAACAATGTGTTGGTTATTTTTATTGGATTTAATTGCGAGTACCTGAACTTGGCCAAGAAAATTTGGGTATAAGGTCTCTTGCCGGAAGCCAAACAACTGGGCAAATCCGATCAAATATTGATTGAAATAGACGATACGGGATAAATTTGGATTCTATCAAATGGGTGTAAACAGGCTCCCTATTTGCGTTCAATTTATTGCCGGAATCTCGACCAGCTTTTCCACTTTACTGACAGCTCGCATCCAATATTCATAGATTTCAATTAATTAGCCACCTGACGATTAATGAGAATTAAGCTTCGTTAATCACGCGTTTTTATTAATGGCCCACTGGAGAGGTATTTATACAGGTATCAATTCCTTTAATAACGTTGTGTTTTTACCTTCTAGCTTTTGAAAAACAAAATTATTCCACCACTCATAGGTAACTTTTCTCCCTTTATTTAAAATACTTAAATATTGTTTTACCTTAAGTTAGGGTATTCAGAAGTTATTTCGGTCTACTAGAGCTTCTTCACGCAAACACGATTAATTTTAAATTTTCTTTTGAGTATTTTAAGATAACAAAGGAAGGGAAATGCGGGAAAGACAAATGAAGCATTAATAATACCAACGAGCTGTTTGCTTTTTCAATAACTTGTATATGCTAAGGGAATAGCCAATGTTTAAAGGGCCAATTAGGCCATAAGTATATTAATGCAAAAGTGTGTATTTATTTTAGCATGAAAAATGTTTAGATATCTGAGATAAAATTCTTATACGAATCTTATGCGAATAGTTCTTGATAAATGTTCATCAAAAAAACGTATTTTTTCATATTCAAAAGCATAGCTTAAGTTAAGCACTTAAAAATACTTCGAATTAATTAATTTTATTTTATTTTTTTGAATGACATTAGTTTAAGTATATTAAATATTTCTTTTGCGTGATATATCACATATTTTACTTCTAATTAACCTTAATGTTGTCAGTACATCTATCACCTCAACTTTTTCTATATTTATATTGCCACACAAATTTGATGCTAATATAAATAGATCGCTGATTACATTTCGTCAGATATTAGTTTAAATTTTCGACTGCCCGTGGTAACATTAGTCGCAAACGAATTGTTTGTTCATCCAGCTCAACGAATATTGGTTATTAATAGCCGGTGTCATTGCCCATGCCACACAGTATTCAATTATTTAAATGTCCACGGCTAATGGACATCGAAAAAAGGGCAGAGAATGAGAGGCTGAACAGAGTGGGTCTGCATTGAATATGTTTGTTTGCAAAATTAATCAAAAGCGCAACTGACAGCTCAGGGAGCGTCACAAGGAAAATAAATTAAAAATACATAAGGCGCTCAATTACGAAATTTGGTACATTTAATTTGTAAGCAAGCCAAAAAAGACAAGAAAGTCGGGAAAAAAGAAGGCAATAGAAACAAACACAGTGGCCAAACGCAGTTTCACTGCCCATGAAAATGGAATCCAATTTCCATGTCTTTTTTTTTTTTTTGCCACTGCCACTGCCATTTCCGTGTTTTTTCTCGCCGCTCATTCTTATATCTTTTTTTTCTGTTGGTTTCAGTTGTCTACTGTACCGGGGGCAATATAAAAATTTAATATTCGCCCAGAAGTCGGCTGCAATAAAATGCTTAACAGTGTATAGTGGCGTAAGTAACTTCAATGTGGAATCATAAACCATGATCCGGGCCGCGCTGACCCCCCAAATTATGTTGTAAAAGTGGCGAAAAACAAGCAAATGGCGACACTTGAGATCCCATTCCCCCCAGCATTTTCCCCAAAAAAACAGACAGGGAAACAGTAGACCAGACAGAGCAGACAGACGCCTCATTAGTCGAGCGGTCAGTGGGCCACTTTAAGAGCTACTGGTACTGAGTGGAGCGGGAAAAAATGGCTGGGAAATTGGTCTATAGAGTGGGTGAGTTATAGAGGTCCTATTCGAAACGGACCGGAACGGAACAAAGCATATGCAAACTCGTTTTGGGGCTTGTTCTTGGCCGAAATCAGTCATAACTTATTTGCAGGCTTATCGAATGACAGCGCCGAGTGGCATTCAAAGGCAAAATCTTTGTGTGGGATAACAAAAGTAACCATATTTTTAGTCCAGACCTTGGTCTATATAAAAGGCTTTTATTTTAATTATACAACAAGCTATTGATTCGATTTCTCTTTAGAATGAATATCCAAGTAGATGATCTTTTTTGACTACTCATTCCTGCAAATGAATATATTTCATTATGTTTTTCCATTGCATCCCTAATTTACTTAGTTAAGTTTAAGACTGTGAGCATTTAGCAAAAGTCAACCTTCTGACATTTCTTAATTAACTATGGACATTTTCCAACATTTTCAGGCGTACCCCGTATTTTAATTGGCCTGTCCATTGTGGTGTAAAACACTGGTTAAGCTAAGCATCAGCTAACATTTTGGCGGTCCATGTCGACACTTGTAGGGCCTTTAATGAAGCACCTGTCATCAATGTATTTGCGGTTGGACGCGACTCCTTTTGCTCTGTGTTGTCAGCTGTCATGTACACAAGTGCCCCCCTTTCGCACACCATCTAATGCCCTTTGACCCCTTCGCAAAGACCCCGCACACGTCTGCGTGTGTCTGTGTGAGCCGTGTAAACATGGCCACCAACTAATGAGCCCTCGTTTAGCAGCATTTGGTATTGCAATCGTCGGCGAGCCTTCAAGAGGGAAATTTAAATAACAAAAATATGTAGGTGGCAAAAAACTCAATTTTCAAGTTGTCTTTTTTGGCTATAACTTGACTAATAGTGGTCACAGAGCAAAAAGAAGTACCATTTTATACTCCTTGTAACCAATACTAACAACTCCTTTCACTTTTAAACTAGTTTTGCAAAATTAATTTTTGTCCAAATTTTCGCATTTTTTGTAAGGGGTACCATCATCAAAATTTGCGAAAAATTGAAAAAACCTAGAATACCCAAACTTGAATGCAAATCGATTGCGATTTAAAAAACAAACTCAACGAGGTATGACATTCCATATTTGGGTCATTATTTCCAATGTTTTGATCAAAATACCGAATATTTTTTTCACAAAAAATCTGCGAAACTATTTTTGGCAAAAAACTAAATTTTCAAGTTGACTTTTTTGGCTATAACTTGACTAATAGTGGTCACAGAGCAAAAAGAAGACCCATTTTATACTCCTTATAACCAATACTAACAACACCTTTAACTTTTAAACTAATTTTGTAAAATTAATTTTTGGCCAAATTTTCGCATTTTTTGTAAGGGGTACCATCATCAAAATTTGCGAAAAATTCAAAAATTCTAGAATTCCAAAACTTGAATGCAAATCGATTGGGACTTAAATAACAAACTCAACGAGGTATGACATTCCGTATTTGGGTCATTATTTTCAATGTTTTGATTAAAATACTGATTATTTTATTGACAAAAAATCTGGAAAACTATTTTTGACAAAAAACTCAATTTTCAAGTTGCCCTTTTTGGCTATAACTTGACTAAAAATGGTCAGACAGCAAAAAGAATTACCATTTTATGCTCCTAATAACCAATACTAACCACACATTTCGCTTTTAAACGGATTTGGTAAAGTTAATTTTTGGCCAAATTTTCGCATTTTTTGTAAGGGGTACCATCATCAAAATTTGCGAAAAATTGAAAAAACCTAGAATACCCAAACTTGAATGCAAATCGATTGGGATTTAAAAAACAAACTCAACGAGGTATGACATTCCTTATTTGGGTCATTATTTCCAAGGTTTTGATCAAAATACTGATTATTTTTTTTAACAAAAAATCTGGGAAACCATTTTTCCAAAAAATTAAATATTTAATAACGGTTTTTTGGGTATAACTCGACTAAAAATGGCCACACAGCAAAAAGAATTACCATTTTATACTCCCTGTTACCAATACTAACAATTCCTATCACCTTTGAATGGATTTTGTAAAATAAATTTTTGTCCAAATTTTCGCATTTTTTGTAAGGGGTACCATCATCAAAATTTGCGAAAAATTGAAAAATCCTAGAATTCCCAAACTTGAATGCAAATCGATTGGGACTTAAATAACAAACTCAACGAGGTATGACATTCCGTATTTGGGTAATTATTTCCAATGTTTTGATCAAAATACCAAATATTTTATTCACAAGAAACCTGGAAAACTATTTAGTAGTAGTGAAGGAAGCCACGAGCATTATAGAATCCTACCGAGCCGGAAAGTTAAATTCCTCAAATAATATTTAAATAAAAATGTTACAAAACATAGCAACTTAAAGTAACAACATTTTTTAAAATTTCACTGATGCAAATGAATCTTTAAAGTTAATGGAACTCCAAATATTCAAATATTGCTGTTGCATTTTGCGATGCAATATACATGATGAACATGTAAAATTCGACACAAGTTACCCAGACATGCGGACATTTGCCGGAAAGCCGGCTTTGAATGTGTCTTAAAACTTGGTTGGTGGGGTGGAAATTGAAATGGAAACGGAACTGAACTGAGTTGAAACCCGTCGAAGTTCTCGCAATGGCAGCACATAAATCAGCTGGCTTCGCTTCGTGCATAACTTATTGCACACTTTGGGGCAGCTATATTGCAATTGTTAGCTGCCACACAATCGCCAGTCATGGGCGAATTTGCCTTGGGTCTTAGCCTTAAGCCAGGCAGTAACAAATACTCCTGCACAAACACACATACACACACACACGTGTTTGTGTGTGACATAAGGATGCTATCCTGCGCACTGCTAATTGAATCAGAAACCGCACCATGAAATCAGCAGGCAAACGAAACGGCCAACGCGGCGGATGCGCAATGCGAAATGGAAAAGGGGACTATTTTAGAGCATGGCAAAGGATTGCCCACCAGATTGATAAATCCCCAGGCGGAATGCCTTTGACATAAAAAAAAGGACACGAGTGGGGCATACATTTATGCGATTCCTGAATAAATCATTTACTTGCAGTGACGGTCTTCTTTTTATATTCTGTTTTCATTCCAACCCAAAATAAATACGCTCCTAATGTGTGTGTGTGCGCGCGCGGTTGTATTTGCGTGAGATTTTCGGACATGACAGGATGACTGTTTTCCCCCGGAACCCATGGCGTATGAGCAATATGTGTAGCGCGTAAAATAAACAATACTCACACAGCGAAAAACCGCACGAATTAAAGAAATTTGCTAAATGAAGCGTGCAATTAAATGTAATTTAATGTTCTCTGTTTACCTCGACGGCGGGGTGCCTCTCGTACTATATATTTCGATCGAAGTTTACGACTCGATGTTGGCGTCCTGGCTGCCGAATCCTATAAACGATCAAATTGCCGAGTAACGCGCCAATATTCGTAACACTTGAAACCAAAAAAAAAATTGAGGGCGGACTTCGAAAACCGCGACCGTTGTGTTCGCCACAGCAACCGGTTGGCAAGTGAATAAAAAAATCCACAACGATGCTAGGAAAACCGACGCGAAGAATTCAAATGGACAAGCAGTTCTCGGCCTACTGCTTGCCGAAAACTGTTATACATAAGTAAAGTAAAGTTGTTTTGGTGTTTTAAAAAAAAAATAAGTGCAAATAAACTATTATTATATTCTAAGTTAAAAGCCTTTTGTTTACAAAATTTAAATCATTCCATTCTCTTTCTCTTTAAAAAGATAATATTCATAGTTCTGAAATAAAACTTTCATAGAATAAAGGCTTGTTTAAGTAACAACAGCACGTTGTGCTGGCAAAAAATATAGAATCTCAAACCACAGCATTTTTCCAAAAACCACGGTGAAAGGTTTTATCAAGTTTTTCAACCAAGAACGTTTGTTGGACTGCTTCCAGAGCTTTTTGCATAAGCAGTACAAGTGGCTATAGCATCGTGCCAAGCAGTGCTTTTTACTTTAGATTGCGGGGTTTCCGATTTACAATTGTTTCATTGTACTCCGATTCAAAAAATATGGGGGACTCTATATCTGAACCACGGGCAGGCAACTGAGACGAGACCAAAGAAAGAAAATTCGAGAAGGTGTTATTTATATATACCTTTTTTTTTGGATTTCTAGTGGTACTTACAATGGAAATGTTGGTCTGGCACGTTTAGTTCCGATAGACAGACGCCGTCTGCGGCTGTTGTTTGTAGTCATTGTTGTTTCTCCAGAGATTTACCTTTGAGAAGAACAAGTCGGTCGTATAAATAGTTGTCGAAGGGTAAGGTGAAGTCATCAGTTACACACCAACCTTTACAATGTTGAGAGCGTTTGCCTTTTCTGTCCTGTTTACAGCTTTGACCTTGTCCCAAGGACATAGGGACGATTACCTGAGGTTTCCAGATCCCGGAAACATTCCGAGATACAACCAACGACCCTGTGGTCCCCGAGTCTGTGGCAAAAATGGACGTTGTTATCGCAGCTTTGAGAGCATTTGTGACTTTAACGACTACAACTTGAAGATGATATTCAGTGGACAAGAATGTAAGTATCATAGCAGTTTAAGCACCACGATTTAGAATTATATAATCAGACAATGAAACAATTGTTATATAATGTGTTATTTATTTTGTTCACATAGTATTCGAATTGACAGAACCGATTTATTGCCAACCGTCGCCTCCACGGACGAAGCTTGTTGATGTCGGCTACTATTTCAATCACCGGAGTTTGTTAGTGGCTCAATCGCAGCCTTCGCCCTATTCATCGCCTATTCCAAGGCCCAGTTTTTCCCAAATTCCGAAAAATATTGAACGTTACGACGCATATCCGTCATCAGATTCTTATGGGCCAGCTCAAGACTATGCACTTCCTTATCCGGTATGGCCATTTAAGCGGCCCCAAGCGCCAACGAGAAATCCCCCAGTCAGTTATAGACCTCCTTATTGGTACTATCCAACAAGGCGGCCCGAGATAAGCAAGCCATGTTACGGAAGAACTACAACCGCCACAAAAGCTCCTGAATCCACTACCACAACAACGGAGGCATCTACAACGACGACTACAACTGAACCATCAACAAAAACAAACACTGAAGCCTCCACAACAACATCTACGGAAAGAACAACAACATCCACAGAGCAAACAACAACTACTAAATCTACATCACCATCAATATCTACAGAAAAATTAACAACAACGACCGAACTCGCAACATCAACAGAACCAGCAACAACAACTGAATCTGCAACAAACACAGAAACTACAACAACCACAACTGCAGATTCAGCTAAAAGCACAACCACTGAACAATCTAATACTACAGAAACAACAACAACCACAGAGTCCACAACAACCACAGAACCAACAACAACCACAGAACCAACAACAACCACAGAACCAACAACAACCATAGAGCCCACAACAACCACAGGGCCCACAACAACCATAGAGCCCACAACAACCACAGAGTCAATTACAACTACAGAACTTGCTACAGATACAGATCTAACGACAACAACGACTCTCTCAACAACAACAAAATCACAAACATCCACGGACCCATCAACAACAAATCCTACAACCGAATCTTCAACGACAACCAACAGAAGTTCCTCATCTACAACAATTACGACCGTAACAACAGAACCTTCAACGACCACAACGGTTTCTTCCACAACGACTACAGAAGATCCAACAACAACGACCGTAACAACAGAACCTTCAACGACCACAACGGTTTCTTCCAAATCGACTACAAAAGATCCAACAACAACAACAGAATCTTCTACGACAACTACGACCGTTCCCACCACTCTTGCCGAATCGTCTACAGTAACAACAACCCTGATTTCAAAAACAACGACTTCGGAACCTTCCACAACATCTTCAACAGATTCTTCAACTACCACATTAACTACAGATACATCAACGACAACAACATCCACTGAATCTTCTCCAACAATTAACCCGGCGGCTGTAAGTACCATACTTAAAGTTATAACAGAAACAAATAATATTTAAACACTTTTCTGACAGGTCAAACCTGTAACTGTTGAGGTCACCAATGAGGACGGACAATTAGTAGATTTCGAATTGGCAGCCATGGCCGTTAATCCGGAAACAGGGGAACCAAACTGTGCGGAGGTTACCAATGTCCTGATAACCACAGGATCAAGGATTGTATTCCAGTTCTCTGGTTGTATTGTGGCCAGGGTTGCCAGCAGAATTATCACTGAACCGACAACAACGTCCAGCACCACCGTAGCAACTACAACCCAGAACACTCCCTACTATCAGTGGTATGGCGGTTCAGCGGCTTACGCACAGTCCCAATTTCTATATACATATTAGTTCGACATATGGTAATTACATTTATAGGACAAAATGAAGAGATGATACTTTTAAAAACCCGATCCCATTTTTATATAAATATGATTTTATTAAGAACTCAATAAATGCCATTAAATGAATTACTAAGCTCTGAATCAGAATATATTTTTAATGAAAGAAAGCTACACCTTTCTCAGTCTAGAATTGCAAAATGCAAGTAATTTGTACTTCGCTGATTGGAACGCCACTTATACCAATGCATCACGTTTTCTATTTTGTTTGAAATGGGAATACAAGTAAACGGCGTTAGACTTCAAAATTATATCATAGGAAACGTGATCTTCGACGGTTGGGCAGTGCCACACGTGAACTGCCAGCCGCCCTTCAACCCATCGCCGAAATCGAGTTCAAGTTCCCGGCTATAAAATGCTATAAACATTCTGCTGACTCATGTCTTAGCTCATTTTCTTTACGAAGAACTGCAGTTCGCAGACAAATTCACATGACTCAAGGTTGAAGCTAAGCCATACCGCGATAATGGTCAATAAATTTCATAATAAAGTGCAAGACAGAATGAAAGTGGGAGAAGAGGCGTCTGCGGTGTCTGCCGATTGATACGAAATAATGGAAACAATATTATAATACACTATAATAAGCAGAAACAGAGTCCCCGACACGTACACCTACATTGCCAGTGTATGAGAACATCGAGTGTTAGGACGTATATAAACTGGATGCGACGGAGGTCACGGCATAGTCGCTTTCGAACCGTTCTGAAAATGACAGCTTTCCTAGTTTCAATTGCATTCGCCCTCCTCGCCGGAGCTCGGGCATGGGATTACGGAGTCCCCTACTATCCGGCACCGCACTATTTCGAACAACAGCAGCCATATGATCTTCCGTGTCCGCCGTCGGGTCCCGAAAGTCTGGTTTGTGCCGGAGCTCCGGGTGCCCAGCCATCCACCTTTCCCAGTCCTTGCGAAGTCCAACGTTTCAGAGCCCTAACTGGCATTAGTAAGTACTTCACTGGAATCCAAAACCTATATGGTTACTCATTATGGCCCACTCTTCGTCTGCAGACTGGGAGATCATTCACGAGAATAGATGCGAAACCTTGGAGGTCTGCCCGGACAACTGCCAGGATCAGTACAATCCCGTGTGCGGAAAGTACAAGGATACCAGGCGCAACTTCAGGAGCGAGTGCGAACTGCAGCTGGTGAAGTGCCGCACAGGACATCGTGAGTACTCCGGAAATATAAAAGAGAGGGTCTTCAAGTACTGAAGCTTATGAAAAACCTATAGATTCAGCTAAACTTTACTTATATTTAATGGTTGCTTTTTAAAATACGCCGCCTGTAATGAAAAAACAATGTTATAACTTTTATATAATTTAAATTACCTCGAACATTCAGTGACTAATTTACGTCAACAATGTTGTGAAGTCTGAGAAAGTAAAAGGTTTAGTGGCACGTCTAGCCAACCTTTTGTAAATGCGTGATTTTATATATTTTTAAAATATGGTATCATAATAAGACTGCGAATTATAATATATTTTTCATTGCAGCTTGGCGAAAGCACCACGATGGCCCCTGTGAAAGCAGGTATCCTGTTCCTCAGTCGCCTCGCGTTCAAAACTACAATCCCTATGCGATTAATCCTTACCAACCGAACGTTGGATCTCGAGGAGCCTATGGATCCCAAGGACCTTATGGATCACAAGGACCTTATGGATCTCAAGGACCTTATGGGCCGCAATCTCCGCCTCAGCCTTATCCACGAAGCTCTATTGTGTCCCCAAAACCCAATTATGAAGCGCCCATCTATCAGCCCTATCAGATATCCTGGGAAAATCTGCCCACCGAGTATGCTGGAACTACCAAGCCTTATCCGAATCCAACCTATGAGACTACACCAACCACTACCTCGACAACTGCTGCTACAACTACTTCCACAACTACAACTACTCCCACAACTACGACCGATAAAATCACAACTACACCTCAACCAGGTGACTCAGAGACCACCGAGGCCACAACTGTAACTCAAAATCCCAGGCGAAATATAAAGGTAAATGCTGTGATCGAAGACACGCAAAAGCCCTCCCCGGCTACTGGTAAGCCTGAAGAATCTACTGAGTCCAGTTCAACGGAGTCCAGTGTCACCTATACGCCTTTAAAAAAATACACAACAACTGCTTCTCCTCAACATGCTACAACCACTGCACGGCCTTCAAAGCCTTCTCTATCGATAAATGCTGTTCAAGTTCCTGAACAGGAGGCTCAGAAGACCACTAGCACCGAACCAACTACGACTTATAAGTCTTACAATGCTTATAATTCGTATGCATCCTATAGCACCACTGAAGCTCCTGTGGACGAAGACACTACAAAGGTGCCCGTGGATGAAATCATTAAAATAAATAAAGTCCAGATAAGTACTGAGAATACAACTGAAAAGGCTGCTGAGACAACGCAGTCGACCACTCGTAAAGCGGACCCTACATACCCATCATATCCAGCTTATCCAACCTCGAGCTTATACAAAACTTATCCAGTCTATAACTCCACTGCGGCTCCTACGAACGAAAACACAACTCAGTTACCTTTCGACAAGGTACTTAAAATAAATGCAGCTGAAGAAAGCACTGAGAAGATCGATGAAGAGACCACCAAGGCAAATGTGTACGAAACTTATCCAGTCTATGGTTCCACAGAAGCTTCAAAGGATGAGGAAACTACTAAGAAATCTCTCGACAAGGTAGTCATAAATGCAGTTAAAGAAAGCCCTGAACAAGAGGATGAAACAACAACGAAAGCGCAGCCTACTTACTCATCGTATTCAGCGTATTCATCCTCCAGTGTCTATAAGACTTACCCAGACTATAAGTCCACTGTAACTCCCAAGAATGACGTTACTACTCAGGCGCCTTTAGACAAAATTGTCAAAATAAATGCCATTGAAGAGATTATTGAAAAGCAAGATGAACAGACGACCACTAAGGCAACTACCGTTTCCGAATCTACCACTCCCAAATCGCAGCCTACTTATCCATCTTATGCAACATATCCATCCCCAAATGTGTACCAAGCTTATCCAGTCTATGGTTCCACAGAAGCTTCAAAGGATGACGAAACTACTAAGAAATCTCTCGACAAGGTAGTTAAAATCAATGCAGTTGAAGAAAGCCCTGAACAAGAGGATGAAACAACAACGAAAGCGAAGCCTACTTACTCATCTTATTCAACGTATTTATCCTCCAGTGGCTATAAGACTTATCCAACCTATACATCCACTGAAGCCCCTGAGAATGAAGAAACTACTAAGGTGGCTCTCGACAAGTTAGTCAAAATAAATAAAGCGCAGATAAGTACTGAGAAGGCTGTTAATGAAACTACTACGACAACGGAGCCTATCACAACTAAAGCGCCAACCACTTATCCATCGTATCTGACTTATCCATCCTCGAGTGTATATAAAAGTTATAGCTCTTCCGAGACTCCGGATGATGAAGAGGACAAGGAGAGCACTGGAAGTCCATTGGACAAGTCAATAAAGATCAACGCAGTCTCATTTCCAGAAACCATTCAAAATACAACGTTTGCAACGACACCTTTCCCGGAAACCCCCACCGATGCTTTATCCGAAGTGGAAAAAGGACCTGAGATTGATGCAGACAGTGTGGCCAACAGTGCGAAGACTGAATCAGCAGAAATCCCAGAAATTGTTAAGACAGAAAGCGTTAGTAAGAACGGAACACAGGTAAATTTGGAGGTGACCTGCAAACGAGAAAACAAAAAACTAAAGCTGGACACATCGAGCTCAGATCGGAGTAACATTTATTTTATATTTTTGGGCTGTTAAACATGTTATATACTGTGTTCTAGTGTAATTGTACATATGTTGTGTGATTATAGACCATTGTTGTTTTTGATTTAAAAGTTGTAAATTTAAGAAAGTTCTATGACAATAAATTGTTGCGTTCGAAATTAAACTGGGTTTTCATGGATTTAACGCATGGGATGAAAAGTTTTCTTAGGCAGTAAACGGAAGTCAAAATGGCTGAATATCAGGGATCTTCTTCATTTTCATTCATGTTTCCAGTGGCAAATTTGCCAACGCTTCGTTCTTAATCATCTTGACAAAATCACCGTCCAAGTTCGTAGCTGTTGTTATAATGTTCAGTATATTATCTACCTCTTGCATACCATAGAGCTATTGGGCATTCCAACCATTATTATCCAACCAATCATCGCCATTTTCTTCCGTTATGCCGCTCGTAGAAAATCGGATCTCTCTTCAATCGATTTTTCCGCAAAACACTTTTCACAAGCCAGTCCGTTCCGTCCGGAAATATCCGTCAATAGACAGTATAGCCTACCATATATTCTTTTATATATAGGGAAAGTAATCCATACATTACATATAGAATGAACAGCTACAGTAATATGCAGTTAGAAATGTAATCTTTGCTTCGTTTCCACAAACTTTCTTATCATATAACGCATGTTTTTCCACCGTTTATTGTATTTTGTTCTGTCTTTTTGTTGATCAGTAAGGCAACTGAAATTGTCTGAGTTATTTTGTCAGTCAAAGCAGAAAGAGCAAACTATGACTTGAAAGGAATTTAACAGGCATACTGATTTAAAAAAGTTATCATGTGAAACAAAGTAGTATGCTATAGTCGAGTTCTTCGAATATCAGATACTCGTTACTCAGCTAGTGGAAGTAAGAACTCGAAATTTCACAATTTTTATGGCATATCCATAGATATTGGAAATTATAATGAGAACAAATGGGCTGTTTGTGGGCGTGACAAAAAGTTGTTATATCCGTTAATCGTAGAGTAAAAAAGTACTCTACGAGTAACTTGTATAATTAATATGTTATAAATTAAGCGGTATTGTCTAAGAATTGTCAACCTTTCTAATATTTCTTTATAATTTAGGGTATATCTCAACAGCTGTATAAATAATTTTAATAAATATTAGGTTAATTTTTACATAGTTATTAAAATACTTTGGTTTGTGGAGTTTCAGTGGATTTTTGAGTGGTGTTGTATGCTTGCGTACTCGCTTCCGGATTCTCTGTTGTGGATTCTTCGACAATCTCAGTAGTGCTGGGCATCCGAACAGACAGGAAGGATGGCATAGTGCTGGTGCTCGAAGGAGTGATGATTTCGGATGTGGCTAAAACTGGTTTTGGCGTTGTGGTGGATGTGGTGGTGGTGCTGGTGGTTGTGGTCGTGGTCGTGGCTCTAATGGGCACAGAATAGGGCTCTGTGACACGACCAACTTCTGGCAAAAACATCGACAGGGAGGAGTCGGTTATCTCGCCGTAATCGTGACCCACATCGGGTATATTGTATACATTGTAGGCATCTACAGCCTGGGAAACGGAGACCATGGGATTGGCCAAGTTCATCAGCTGCTGGAATTGCATGGGCGAGGGACTTGTGCTGGTCTGTTTGGTGGGCCTCATCCTGGCCGTTGTCGTGATTCTGGTAGTGGTTGTGCTAAAGAAGGTCCTGGGCGTGGTGGTGCTGCTCCGAGGAGCAGGAGTGGCCAGCATTACGTATACTTTCTTCGGAATGGGAGCGAACTTTGAAATGGAGGCGTTGGATGTTGGTCGCTTTTTCTTGTTGCGACGCAGCTTCTTTTTGCGCCCACTTTTGGCTGGAGTCTGACATGGACCCGTGTGCAGGATTCTCAGGACTAAATAGTCATGGTATGGTTACAAGATTTAATGGACTTGTATACAAAATGTTTTAACAGACCTTGTTTCGTGTGGCACTCGTGTCTTCGCATTTCGCACTCGTTGGCGAATGTTTGTGGAATAGCTCCTCCAATCTCGGCCAGCGCGCAAACTGGACGCTCTACCTGGGTGCACTTCATCGTCTGGCAGGTGGGCAGGCATCGCTCCATCTCCGTGGGCTCCAGTTCTGCATGGGAAACACTCAGGGTAAAGGCAAATGTTTTGGGTATTCATATAAAATAGACATTAAAAAAATTAAAACAAAATATATATATAATTATATAAGCAATCTGCAATCCGTGCACTCACCTGTGCCGTGCTGGAAGAGCATCTTCATGTTGACCGCCTCCAAACGGCAGTGGTTCTCGAAGTAGAAGCTATCGATTCCATTGGTGGCACAGACTGGCACTCCGCCTGGCTGGCAGTTTGGCTGGTAGTCCACGTACTGGATCTGCATGGGACCCAGACCCTTGTGGTCCTTGTCATCGGCATCCTGGCCCAGACCCGCTTCGCCCAGGATCTTGGCGTACTGGTCACTTGTGTAGTGCGGATCACCCATGTGCCAGTTGGCAAAGGGGGAGCTTTTCTGGGCCACCACTCCATGGCCAAGGATACCAAGAACTTGCAGCAGGATTAGAATCATGGTAAAAGCTCGACTGTTGCTAACTTTCCGTTTCTGCTGCGTCTGCATCTCGAGTGGTTTGTGACCTCCGTGGATCGAATCCAGAGCTTTATAGTGGCTCTCGCGCGGCTTATCATGCGAGTTTGCCGCATTTTTCCACTGACACTGCACTTATCGCATATTTTCTTTTGCTATAACAATAACTTTATTTCGATAAGCAGCCACTGGAGCAGGTGGCTCTTGGCAGTGTCATTCATAATTATTTATCGCACTTTCAACTGTGGGTCATTCACGTGATTAACTCTTTGGAAGGTCATGTACTGGCAAAGTAATTATTATTATTATTAATTAACAATTTATATTTGCTGTAAATATTTTGGATATTACTAATGTAGCTGCTACTTTACTTTTTCAACTCTTGTTAAGTATTTCAGGTATAGCTTTAAAAGTAAAACTTTCTAAGTTATCTTTTGAGTATTCTAACAAAGAAACGCTTTTAAGCTCAAACAAATGATGTTTAAGCTTACTTTCGTTTGAACAGGACTATTTAGTTTAAAACTTTTACAATGAGTAAAGATGCCAGTTAGCTTAAAGCTCATTTTAAAGATAGCTCTTTATAAGTTTCTTCAAATATTTACATTATTAAATGAACATACAGAGGTGGTCAAAAGTATTTACACAACGAGCTTTTTTTTCAATTGTCAACTAATTGAAAAAAAAGCTCGTTGTGTAAATACTTTTGACCACCTCTGTATGCTTCGAGATTGAAATGCATGTGCGTAAAATAAAGTTTTCCCAATTAAACTCGATTAAAGAAAATTATTAGATTTTGATTAGATAATCATTAATATATTATCTTAAGATAGTTTTTTTAAGCTCAAATATAATCTCCAAAATTTCTTCGCTGAATTTAAAAAGGCAAATGTTTTATGTTCTGTAATTCATCTCATTAAGAACTGAAAAATAGAATGTGCATTTTTGCGTAAGTAAATCTGGGTACCTTAAATGTGCGATTTGAATTATATGTATATATGTATATATTTAAGTACATATACCAAATATCCTTGTGCAAACAAATGTTTTAGAATGTCCTTGGGATCGGGTCCTTTGCTCCCTTCCAACCCAAATATGCGCACAGTTTCAGATGTGGTGCAAAGTTTTGAAGAGCCAACTTATTTTTGGGCAAGTTTATTGCTTTGCCGTTATTGAAAATGAAAGAGCAAGGGCGTCTGCCCCCCCTTTGAATGTCCTGCAACATCCTTTTCCACACTTTTGGCCCCCACGCGCAGACACAGGCACACAAGCGAAGAGTAATCTGCATATGCTTATGTGGGGAGACCAGAAGATACAATTTATTAAACTCTCCTCATACACACCCTGCTAAAAATGGCCAAAGTAAACAACAAAAGTTTCCCATTTCCTTACAGGACGAAGGGTCCTGAGACATTCAAATCCATTATGTGCTCGAACAATGAATCGCTGTGGCACGGAAATAAACCAAAACACGGAAGTCATAGAAGCAGGAAGCAAAGAGGAATGCAGTGGAAGCCCAGATCGAAGGATAAAAGCCACGCTAAAATCGAAGAATAAAAAATACAAATCTTTAACTTTATAATTAAAGCATTAAAAAACCAACATTTCCAGTAAAGTCATTTTAAAATGGAACTTCCATCAGAAAGATTAAGATACTTAAAAGTAAAATTTCATACAACTCAGATAAGGCTAATGTAAAAATAATTCCAATAATTTATTAATATACATACATGTATAAAAAATTTAAGTTATATGGTATGTAACCCATTCAGAATTGGCATTTATGTAGAGAGTTTCCCATTCGTTGCGGATTCCCGTTGACTGTTGATTTTGCCATTCAGTTTGCCTTCTGTTTTGGTCGCGCACAAAGCACCGTGTTGGTGAGGGGGGCGCGAAGGGGTGGGAAGAGGGGAGCTGGAAGGGGGATGGCTGTGGGCCAAACAATAAACAAACAAACAAGCTGCAAAAGTGTCACACATTCATCATACATTGTAATATGCCTGTGGACCGGGCCAAAACTTCCTGTATCCCACACCGCCCGGCAGACTTGGCCACTTGGTCACTGGTTACTGTCACCGTCACGGGCTGCTGTTCACTGGTCACTGGTCACTGGGTTGCTGGTCACTGGTTAGTGGCCATTGTAGTTATTCTTTGCCGGATTCTGGAGTTTGGAACTCGAAAGAGATGGCGCGTTGTTGGAGGCAAGCGGACAAAGGCAGGCAATCGCGAGCTAAAAACCAGAGCCACACCTAGAAAAAAATATTTACATATTAAAATTGAAGAATAAGTCGTACAATTTAGTAGGAATTTATAAATAAAATAAAAACAATATGTTAATTATTGAATAATTCATAATATATTTAATATTTGTATATTAGTTATCGGAAATATGTTATTTACTTCATAAACATAGAGTATCTGCAGTGTGTCCTTTCTCTCAGTGCATTCTGATGGGCGTAGCAAGGAGAGTGGGCGTGGCCGCGGAGAGGTGGTGCGGTTGCAAAACTATGGAAAAAGTGCAAAAAGGTCAGTAAATTAATGTGCAAAACGGGCGCTGGATAAACTTTGAATGTGTCGTGTGTGTGTGTGTGTGAGTGAGTGTGTGTTTGTGAAGGAGCATGTGTTTGTTCGTGTGCTGAAAAAGCTGACGGTAGGCGTGGCTGAGCCGCCCACCGGCTGACCGTGAGAGATAGGGGGAAATGGAAAAGCGGGGGGGAGTTTGCTTTGAGTTACGGCCTCCCCTTTTCGCAAAAGGCACTCACACAAGTAAACAAACAAGCTCACACGGATACTCACTCACACGCAAAGCACTTTCATTTACACAAATACAAATATAAACAGTATTCAGATTTTACCAAAGGGTTATCGAAGGGCAAAAAAAGAAAACATAATAAACAGAAACGACAGGCGCATTTATTTTTCAATTTATTCACCCGACGATAATGATAAATTCGTTAGCTTAGCCGCATAAATTCAATTTAAGTTGAAGCCGCTCGTCTTAAATTAGACGTTAAATTTTCAACTAATAAATCAATATTTTAATAATTTATACAAATTGGGTATGTTCCTGAGTTTTCTCCCCCCCATTATGATCGATTACTTCATTTTCGGGGGGTTTTGGGGGTTGTTCTCCGAATTTCAGCGATGATTGCTTGGTTGGGTTTTTTTTTTGTTGGATTTTATGTGATTATGATTATGATGTGCGGTGGGCTGACAAGAGAATATGCAATCTATGCGAAAACAAATTACTTTCAAATTAGTTTCCTCAGGTGCGACGAAACGAGTTGGAGTGATGAACAACTCAAAAGAGAATCCCCCATTCGTGAGTAAAAACTGTTGACATTTCGCCAGTTTATGCAAACAAGTTTCTGGAAACTTTATTAAAAATGTTTTTAGCCACTCACTACTATTCAACAATCAGAATGAAGAAGTGAAAATAATATTTTTCTAGCAAATGCAACTGACATTTCTGATAACTTATTTTAACTGACAATTACTTGTTTATTAACGAAGCCTTACAATGTTTTTCGCAGCCTCTGTTATTTTATAAGCCTGCCTGCTTTTTTATGAAATTATTGGATATTCCAGTTTAAATATAAATTAAAGTAACTTATTTCATTATTGCTTATTGACCACTTACATATATCGACTATGATTCTTTTTAAATAGCTTACTGTATTTCTTGGACCTGCTTTAAGTCGAGCCATTTTTCAAGTGCAAACCAAAGGCCTTTGCTAGAAACTTTGAAGCAGAAACGATGTGTCCAGCTTATGTATGTCAAACTGAAGGGGACAAAGGAGGCAGCCTGACATCTTGCCATAACTTAAACGGAGTTTCTAATGGCACCCTAATGAAAACTTCATCGTTTTGTCAGATTCTCGAAAACAATTTGCATAGGAAAGGGGCATGCAAACAGCCATAAATCATTTAGCACTAAGACCCCTGGACTGTCCTCGTCTCTTTTTTCCGCTTCCCCCCCTTCACCAGGCTGCTGCTACCCATCTCTTTCTACTGCCCGGTTGTGCTGTCTCTTTCTGTCTGGATGCTGTTGGCTTCATTGTGCTTTTAATTCCAATTTTAATTTCACACCAAAACTTTGGTCCTGAGTTGGCAGTGAGCTCCTTCGCTTCGACTATGCCGCTTTGCTGTCCTTCGCCCTTTTTCCATGGGAAAGCCCATCCCTGTTGTTACAATTTTCTTTTGAAAGTTTTCTCTTGTCCATGTCGTGTCGTGTTGTGTCCTTCCGATTGCGGTGAATGATAATGAACGCAACTGGTCCATTGTTTGCCAGGGAATTTTCATTCCGATTCACCCACCACTATAAATATATCCCTTAAATACATACGCATCCAATTGAATTGGCCACGAAAACCCCCGGGATCCAATTAAAGACCCCAAAAACTGCGGCCAGGTGGGTAAACAAAACTCAGTTTTATAATTAAGCACAAAAAACATGTAATGAATCCTTTTGCGATTACTCAGAGGGTCAAGTCCAAAATCAAATCAATTTAGCTAACAATGCCTAACTGCTTGAAAAGGATAAGTATTTGCAAGTGTTTAGTTTAATGCACGAATTCGTGATAACTTAATGATTCGGTAAAAGTTCAATGCCAAATTGTTGATTTTACTGCAAGCTCAGCATCGATAAATATTTTATCGCTTTTATTTGCTAGAACTTCAATTACTTCGAGAGTTGTTAAACGGATTCATTTAAAAAGGATTTTAGTATAGTATAGTTCTAAGAGAGCTTAAATACTCTCGATTCGAGTGCCATGTTCTCTTCAGTTGCATATTTATAACTTGATTGGCAAATGAGTTTGTTCGATAGAAGGCAGATTTATTCAATTAGCTGAGAACGAAAATAGCCAGCCCAGTCCCAGTGGAATTGGCGCCAAAGACTCGACGACTTGAAATTCAATTTTAAAGTGTTTTGCGGGTGTCGGGGGAAAATCCGAGATTTTGGGCTCAAAGGGGGGACTTAAACCGATGCTGGAATCGGAAACGGAATCGGATTTGGCGGTCTTAAGTGCGATTAGGCAATTAAATGTGAAACGGTACGTAAACGTATTTGTTTCCGGCACCCTTCTTTCTTTTACGCCCAGTCAGTCGCTCTGTCAACACTTTGTTTGCCATCCCGGCATTATAATAATATATAAATATAATGGCAGTAAATTCTCCACTCACACAGACACAACAGCAGCCATCTTGCCTGCTGTCTTATAACGGTAACCACGTCGACTGTGTGTGTGTGCGGTGTGTGTTTGTGTTTGTGGGAAACGGAAGTGCGGCATATTTTCCGCTTAAAACGCCACAATGTGCTCGACTTTGTCTGTGTGTGTGCGTGTGTGTGTGTGTGTGTATTGTGTGCGGGGGGAAAAGCTGGAAAAAGATGGGCCACAGCGACAATGAGGAGTCACAATTTATTCGCATATTTTTTATTATTTTTCTCTTTATTGTCCGGAGCATAAAGCTCATGTGAGCCAACGCACACCTCGGTAATCCGACAGTCGGAGCAATTAAATTCCTTAAATTAATGTTGAATTAAAGTAACGACTGCCAATAACCGTATTCGTATATTGCCTGTGGCGCATTCGAGGCCAGATTGTGGCATTCTTAAAGTGCTTTTATGGAGTTTTTTTTTTTTTTTTTTTTAAATTAGTTTATTTATTAAGGCATACGGGGAAGTCATGAAGCCCCTTTGTGTCCTTCTTATCTATAAATTCAGCCCATTTTGGGCTCGCCGGCTAACTATAGTTAGCTTTTTCAAATTTACAGTAATTTAACTAGAATTACATAACAATCACATATAACAAATAGGATTTAAGATAAGCGTCAGCTTCTGCGGACCCTTGTCAAAGGGGATCGGGTAATGAGATCCCTCGGTTGCCTTCTATTGAGCCTCCTTGGTGGGCGAGATCTATTTAGAGCGCTGGCCAGCCGATTTCTGTGGCGCTCCAGCCTGTCATGGTATCTGCTCGAGTGCTGGTTTATTTCGTCGAAAACCGTTGCTAGTTTTAGGTCTCTGTGCAGAGTGGTGTTTCGAACAAACCACTCGCAGCACCGGCTTACCTTATTTTGAATAGCCTGGATTCTTTTGATTTGGCTGTCACATGCCAAGCCCCAGATTTGGCACCCATACTTCCAGTTTGGTGCTAAGATCTGTTTGTAAATTGTCAGCTTGTTGGATAGCGACAATTTACTGCGCGAACAAAGTAGCCAGTAGTGCTTCGCCACCTTAGCACGTAGGCGCGTTCTGATGTCGGTCACATGCTTGGAAAATGTGAGTCTGCGATCCAGAAGCACTCCAAGGTACTTTGCTGCGTTCGGCTGTGGTACGGGGGCTTCCTCGATGTAGACGGGCGGTGGCGTTCTCCGCTTTAAAGTAAAGCAGACGTTGTTGGACTTACTGCTATTGATGCCAATGTTCCAACGTCTTGCCCATTCCGAGAACCGGTATGCAAAGTCCTGGATACCATCGGCTGCGTCGTGCTCGCATCGGGACCTGTAGGTGACGCACACGTCATCGGCAAATGTGGCCAACATAGATTTCCCGTAAAGGCTTACATCCGGCTGCGGCATGTCGTGGCTATACAGGCAGTAGAGCAGGGGGCCGAGGACACTACCTTGTGGAACACCAGCTGCCACGTTGTGCTCGGTGGAAATTGCTGAATGAAAGCGCACAGCGAACCTCCTTCCTTCCAGGTACGATTTTAGCAGCCCAAAATATGGAGCAGGCAGCGTCTGCTTGATTTTTAGTTGGAGTCCAATGTGCCACACTCGATCAAACGCTTCTCGAATGTCCAAGAAGAGGCTGTTACAATATTCCTTACTGTCGTAGGCCGTCAGGATTTGCTCGACGACTCGATGGAGCTGCTCGACAGTACAGTGGCCAGCACGGAAACCGAACTGGTGCTCAGGGGTAATCCCCTGGGCTTCCATAATCCTTACAATCCGGACAGCAATCAGTCTCTCAAACACCTTCGAAATTGAAGGGAGGAGACTGATCGGCCGGTAGGAGGCGGGCTCCCTTTCCGGCTTGCCAGGTTTGTGGATCATGGTGATTATCCCGAGCTTCCACTGATAAGGGAAGTATTGCAACCTCACAATAGCGTTGAAAACCAACGTTATGTAGAGGATCGCTTGTCTGGGCAGGGCCTTCAATGTGGCGTTGCAGATGACGTCATGTCCAGGTGCTTTGTTGTTACTCTGGCGCACAATGACTTCGGCTACCTCGCAGGGTTCAAACGGCGTGATTGGCATATCCATTTGAAGCGCTTGGTTCAGCTGGTCCTGAGTTTCTTCAACCTGTTGCAGGCTGGCAAGCTTGAATGGTTGAAATCGCTCGGCGAGGTGCGCAGCGAATACCTCCGCTTGTCCCAAGTCGGTCCGACACCATGTCCCGTTGCTATCGACTAGAGGCGCCTTCCTCGTGCAACGCCTTTTGATTGCGCGCGTGGCCTTCCACAGCGAATGCGTAGCTTCGCTTTCGACTCCAGTATTGGCAAGCCTTTCGTCGAACCATGCGGCTTTGTGCAGCACCAACGCGCATCGGAGCCTACTCAGCGCTCGATTCCATTCCGTTTTGTCCAACGGGTGCCGAGACCTCATCCACCTAGTGCGTTAGCGCCTCTTCTCAGCTATAAGCAGCAGGATCTCCCTGGGTATTGGGATTCGATCTGCCGCGGGCTGCCGAGATATTCTGCGAGTTGCCAATCTAGCTGCTGACTTGATATTGTTGGTGAGCAGTTCGATAGCATCATCAACGTCCTGTCCAGAGTTTAAGGCAGTGTTGAGGGGCAGTGTGGACTCCAGTTGCGATTGGAATACCTCCAGGTTACTACGCCTAGTGATAAGCCGCTCCATCTTAGGGTAGGATATTGCCCCCGAATCCAGCGTAATTACCAGAGGCAGGTGGTCGGAGCTAAGCTCAACAACCGCACTTATGCTAGCGTGGATGCCCAGCACACCCTTTGTCAGTGCAAAATCGATGTATCCTGGTGAGCCTCTACTGCCGTACGGGTATCTTGTTGGTCCTCCTGTTGCTAGCGAGTCCACCTCCGAATTTAGGACGAGATTCGCTAATGCAATGCCTCTTTGGTTGCTCCTTCCCGCACCCCAGAGCCAGTGGGACGCGTTCCAATCGCCTGCAACAATGAACTTCGTCTGGAACTCTTCCAGAATGTCCTTAAACTCGTCCGTAGTCCATGCAAATCTCGGTGGGCAGTAGACCGCTCCAAAGCTTATAGGACCAAGTGCCGTTTCAATAACCGCCGGCGCAAGTTGCACCTTGGCAGTGGCTATTGGTGTTAGCGGAAAGTGGGCAAGGCTAGATTTGATTAAGATAGCTGCTCCGCCTTTGGCGTTGCCACCACTCGGATCATTGGCAGTGTAGGCTACAAATCCGAATAGCTTAGGCGTCTCTGCCCCCTTGCAGTGTGTCTCGCTGAGCAGCAATACATCGATTTCGTGACGTCGCACGAAGCACTCTACTTCAGGCAACTTCGTGGATACGCCGTCGGCGTTCCACACTAGGATGCGCAGCGGCATCATTATGGCGCTTGACGCGCTTGGAGAGCAGTGAGCAGATTGATAATCTGCCCCTGCTGCTGTGACTGTTGTTGCTGTTGCTTCATCATCATCATCATTAATTCCATCTGCTTCTCTTGAATCGAGCGCAAAGAATTAATGTTTTCATTAAGCGTCTGCAGGATGGCTTCAATGCTGCTGCTAGCATCCGTCGAGCGCTGAAGTGTACCCCTAGACGTCCTTGTCCGGCTGCGGCTCCTTTGACGACTGGGACTTCCATCATTGGGCTGTTGCTGTTGCTTCTGTTGTTGGTGCATCAGGCTCAGTGGTTGCTTGTGGTGAATGGACCCTCTAGCCACATCTGCATAAGATATTCCGCCTCGAGAAGAGGGGATCTCCTTACCTCCAGCTAAGCCCCGTGAAGTTGGTCGCTCGTTTACTTCTGTTCTTCCAGCCACTCCACTTCTGGGTCTGGATCGCTGCAGGAACGCTTGTAGCTTGCTGCAACCTTTATAGTTTGCAGGATGCTAACCGCCACAGTTGTAGCAAGTGCACAGCTCGATGCGTGGCCTGGTACAGTCCTTGGCTGGGTGTTCGCCGGCACATTTCACACAAATGTGGGCCTTACGGCAGTATTTGGCTGTGTGGCCAAACTGCTGACAACGATGGCACTGGACAATAGCGTTACGCTTGCGGAGAGGCTCAATAACTACTCTCATATGGCATAGTGCCTTAACCGCCAGGATCTCCTTATTGTTTGCCGCAGCAGCAATATTTAGGAAGAACATATTGACTGGCGACGCTTTTGAGGTACCCGGTTCGTTTCGCCTAAGCGGTGTATGAATATCGAGAACCTTGTGCCCGATCTTTTCCAGCTCATCCTTGATTTGGTGATGTAGCGTACTGTGGTGCAGGCCTTTCACGCATACCCTGTAAGGCCTGTCCTCTTTAAGCTGGTAGCAGTGGAACTCATATTCTTCGTTCTCGAGCCAGTTCACTATGGCGCGAAATGTATTAGCGTCAGCCGCGTAAAGCCTTAGGACACCGCTCATTGACGCCCTAGCCTCAACCTTTTCTAGGTCCACTATGCTTTCAATGCTCTGCATCATCAGGCATACGTCGTCCACTCCCTCCATTACTATAGGAGGTGGTTTGGACTGCGCCTTTTTGACTGAACTAGTGGTACCAGCGGAGGCTGCATCCCGCTTAGCGGCAGCAATAGCAGCTTGATGACTGGTACTGGGCTGGTCATACAGATCGTCAATTTCATTGCCTACTTGTTTGTCGGCTGTGAGATGCGCAAGTAAACCAAATCGGTTTGAATTGCCGCCATATCTAGGTTCTGTAGTCGAAGGGTTTTCCCCTTGTTTGCCGATGCTTTGTTTTGGTTTTTTCCTTTCAGTCTCCGGAGAAGCACGAGACTTTCGCTTTATTTTTTGAAAGCGCTGCGGGGCAGCACATTGGCGGCTCGGGAGAAACGCAGTATCCAACGATTCATCAGCCGCAGCGGTTTCATTTAAAGGGTTCATATTGTAGTGTGCACCAAATCACCAGGGTTCTAGCCAAAACTTGAACCCTGGGAAAGCTTTAAGCTCGCAAACAGCTGTTTGTGCGATCGCGTGGCAGCTGGGCAGCGGAGCCCCAGTTCGAGTAACTTAACTTTGTATTTTTGAATGAAAATGTTATCGTTTCACTATTATTTCACTGTTAGTGACTTGGGGGGTCACTATTTGCTATATGTGCCAGTATTCTGGACTTGTCCATAAGTTTATTACCGCGAAAACTAATTTCACTTTATCCACTTTGTCAGGTGCGTATTGTTAGACACGAACCTTTTCACCGAATAATGCGCATTTTTGTGCAAAATTTTTGGATCTTTCAATTTTAGGTACCAGGCAATGATAATCAGTAGCGGGTGTCTACAGAAAACCAACTTATTGTTGGTCACCTTCTGGAATTCTTGTTCGCCTGGTAATTTAAACCGAAAAATCTCTCAATTTGGCCTACAAAATGCACATTTTTGTGCAAAATTTTTGGATCTTTCGATTTTAGATACCAGGCGATGATAATCAGTAGCGGGTGTCTACAGAAAACCAACTTATCGGGTCACCTTCTGGAATTCTTGTTCGCCTGGTAATTTAAACCGAAAAATCTCTCAATTTGGCCTACAAAATGCGCATTTTTGTGCAAAATTTTTGGATCTTTCGATTTTAGATACCAGGCGATGATAATCAGTAGCGGGTGTCTACTGAAAACCAACTTATCGTTGGTCACCTTCTGGAATCCTTGTTCGCCTGGTAGTTTAAACCGAAAAATCTCTCAATTTGGCCTACAAAATGCGCATTTTTGTGCAAAATTTTTGGATCTTTTGATTTTAGATACCAGGCGATGATAATAAGTAGCGGGTGTCTACTGAAAACCAACTTATCGTTGGTCACCTTCTGGAATTCTTGTTCGCCTGGTAATTTAAACCGAAAAATCTGTCAATTTGGCATACAAAATGCGCATTTTTGTGCAAAATTTTTGGATCTTTCGATTTTAGATACCAGGCGATGATAATAAGTAGCGGGTGTCTACTGAAAACCAACTTATCGTTGGTCACCTTCTGGAATCCTTGTTCGCCTGGTAATTTAAACCGAAAAATCTCGCAATTTTGCTTACAAAATGCGCACTTTTGTGCAAAATTTTTGGATATTTCGATTTTAGATACCAGGCGATGATAGATGATAATCAGTAGCTGGTGTCTACTGAAAACCAACTAATCGTTGGTCACCTCCTGGAATTCCAGTTCGCCTGGTAGTTTAAGCCGAAAAATCTCTCAATTTGGCATACAAAATGCGCATTTTTGTGCAAAATCTTTGGATCTTTCGATTTTAGATACCAGGCGATGATAATCAGTAGCGGGTGTCTACTGAAAACCAACTTATCGTTGGTCACCTTCTGGAATTCTTGTTCGCCTGGTAGTTTAAACCGAAAAATCTCTCAATTTGGCCTACAAAATGCGCATTTTTGTGCAAAATTTTTGGATCTTTCGATTTTAGATACCAGGCGATGATAATCAGTAGCGGGTGTCTACTGAAAACCAACTTATCGTTGGTCACCTTCTGGAATTCTTGTTCGCCTGGTAGTTTAAACCGAAAAATCTCTCAATTTGGCCTACAAAATGCGCATTTTTGTGCAAAATTTTTGGATCTTTCGATTTTAGATACCAGGCGATGATAATCAGTAGCGGGTGACTACTGAAAACCAACTAATCGTTGGTCACCTCCTGGAATTCCAGTGCGCCAGGTAGTTTAAACCGAAAAATCTCTCAATTTGGCCTACAAAATGCGCATTTTTGTGCAAAATTTTTGGATCTTTCGATTTTAGATACCAGGCGATGATAATCAGTAGCGGGTGTCTACTGAAAACCAACTTATCGTTGGTCACCTTCTGGAATCCTTGTTCGCCTGGTAGTTTAAACCGAAAAATCTCTCAATTTGGCCTACAAAATGCGCATTTTTGTGCAAAATCTTTGGATCTTTCGATTTTAGATACCAGGCGATGATAATCAGTAGCGGGTGTCTACTGAAAACCAACTTATCGTTGGTCACCTTCTGGAATTCTTGTTCGCCTGGTAGTTTAAACCGAAAAATCTCTCAATTTGGCCTACAAAATGCGCATTTTTGTGCAAAATTTTTGGATCTTTCGATTTTAGATACCAGGCGATGATAATCAGTAGCGGGTGACTACTGAAAACCAACTAATCGTTGGTCACCTCCTGGAATTCCAGTGCGCCAGGTAGTTTAAACCGAAAAATCTCTCAATTTGGCCTACAAAATGCGCATTTTTGTGCAAAATTTTTGGATCTTTCGATTTTAGATACCAGGCGATGATAATCAGTAGCGGGTGTCTACTGAAAACCAACTTATCGTTGGTCACCTTCTGGAATCCTTGTTCGCCTGGTAGTTTAAACCGAAAAATCTCTCAATTTGGCCTACAAAATGCGCATTTTTGTGCAAAATTTTTGGATCTTTCGATTTTAGATACCAGGCGATGATAATCAGTAGCGGGTGACTACTGAAAACCAACTAATCGTTGGTCACCTCCTGGAATTCCAGTGCGCCAGGTAGTTTAAACCGAAAAATCTCTCAATTTGGCTTACAAAATGCGCATTTTTGTGCAAAATTTTTGGATCTTTCGATTTTAGATACCAGGCGATGATAATAAGTAGCGGGTGATAGGAATGGTTAGTATTGGTAACAGGGAGTATAAAATGGTAATTCTTTTTGCTCTGTGGCCATTTTTAGTCGAGTTATACCCAAAAAACCGTTCTTAAATATTTCATTTTTTGGAAAAATGGTTTCCCAGATTTTTTGTTTAAAAAAATAATCGGTATTTTGATCAAAACATTAAAAATAATTATCCAAATATGAAATGTTATACCTCGTTGAGTTTGTTTTTTAAATCCAAATCGATTTGCATTCAAGTTTGGGTATTCTAGGTTTTTTCAATTTTTCGCAAATTTTGATGATGGTACCCCTTACAAAAAATGCGAAAATTTGGACAAAAATTTATTTTACAAAATCCGTTCAAAGGTGATAGGAATGGTTAGTATTGGTAACAGGGAGTATAAAATGGTAATTCTTTTTGCTGTGTGGCCATTTTTATGGAGTGAAACTAATGTACTCCATGCTCTAGCAAAATTATACAGCGAATGTTATTATTATATATAACTGTTTTATTTATTTCATCTCTTAAAAGTATTTAAAATATTTAAATGTACTATCTAGAAACCATTGCGAGCTGAATCGTGGAAGAGCTAGACATTGAATTGAGTTAAATTGAATTGAGAGCTGCTCAATTTTCAATTTTCACAGCTGTTACTTGAGCTTATCCTTTGGCAGGCTGTCAGTTCTTGACTGCATCCTGGCACAAAGGACTCCATTGGACCGCTGGTTCATAATAAAGGCAACTTATTAATCATCAGTGGACCAAGCTGCTATTTTTCAAGAAGCATTTATAAACCAATATATCTCTGTCTGCCACTTTGCTACAGTTCTAAGCCTGCAGATGGAAGGCAATGTCCTGCAATTATCCTAACGTCAAGTTACTGCAACGCCTTTGGGCCGAGTTCACTCCAATATCGGAATTCCAGCCTGGCGGGCGAGGAATCCATCCATCCGTAATGCAACACAAGCGTAGGAAACTCATACCGAGATACTTTGCATTTGGCTCAATTAGCAACCGAATGCGAATTCAAGCCAAGTACATTGCAAAAACTCAGAGGATGTATGGCGAGGCACACTTTAAAGTTGTCTAAGTTGGGTCCTATTTTTCAACGAAATGCAGCTAATAAGTGCAAAATGCAAAGTCCCGTACTCTGTGGCTATCTGCTCTTGTGTCCGGTGTTCCAGCGAAAACTTTTCAGCTTTCCAACTGGCTAACTTAGTTTAGCCCGAAAATGAAACTGCACAAATTGTTTACAAAATCCAATTAATTATGACCCTCACCGTGGCTTTTCATGTAGTTGTTTTGGTGGCGACTTTGTGTTTTTGTCCCCGACAGAGTGTCCAATTAGTGCTTTGTGATGAAACGTTGATCTTGGTTTTTCCCGAACGCCATTTGAAGGACCTGTGTACATTAGTACTTACCTCCAAATTGAGTCAAATTAAATGGTGCAAATTCCCTGGGAAAATTCAATTATGTCGTTTTGAAACCAAAACAAGTGGGATGAGCTGCGGGTTTTTGAAAATGCATTTTGAGCGATAACGAAAGTAAAGTGCATTATAAGCCACAAATAAAATTATAAATAGTAAATTAGCAAATACAAGATATAAATTTAAAGTAGTATTTCCGTAGTTTTGCGAAGAATTTGTGTAGATAATTACAGTTGATATATGAGCATGCGGCTCGAATTACGGTCTTTTGGCAGGAAGGCCAAAACTAAAAGGCCAAGTTACTCTGATTTCTTGCAGGATGTCTTCCTTTGTGTTTGATTCTTACTTCTGCTGCAGATTGAATGCCATGTAATTTGTGCATGCCGGTTAATTCCTACATTATTAGACGGAAATTATCCGAGGAATTCCAAATGCCAGGAGCTCTCCTCCTCTTAACGGATTCCCACTCGTTTTTCACTACCAGCCACTGGAATTTGATCAACAATTAATTATTTGTCTTGTGTCGGCGGACATGACCGCATCACATGCTGCATTTCCCCATTGTCCTCATGCGAGTCAAAAGAGCATTCAATTTCCATTGTGCATTTTCCATTCAGGTGCATCACAATGCGGCCTTTAATTTGATTAGTGCTGCCAGGAGATTCCACGAGTGCCACATACTCTCAAATTAGTCCAAAAAGCCAACGTAATTAAACGTAGTTTTTTTTTCTGTAATTTGTGTAGCTCTTAGAAGCCACATATGCTTTACATTTTTGCTGCAAACATTAGGATTCAGTAAGTATAAAAAAGCAAGCAGCAAAAATTTAATAAATTGCAAAATGCTACAGGACAATTTTTCTAAAAAAAATTGCCTTTTTATATGAATTTGCAAAGTTTTTAATTGAACTGAAGTGCTTTTATTAAGTAAGTGTACAAGGTAAGCTAAAAGGCCATAAATTAGCTACATAAGGGCAGTTAAAGCAATTCTTTAATCGATTAAATATTAACTTTAAATCTATTATTTTGTATATGTGAAAAAAGTATCAAAATAATAGTCTTACAAGAAATTTTTTACACAGTTTGAATATTTAACAGCGTTAATCAAATATTTACCTGCCTGCATATATTAAATACTTCAACTTTTCTTTCACCCCTCGCTGCGTGGGCAAAAATATTTAATATTCGCCAGAATTTCAAATAAACAAATACGAGCTATCGAAATACAATGAATTCAAATTATGACTGCGCCTCATGTCAGCAACAATCAATTTGGATATTATTTAATCAAATGCAATGGAAAAAGAATATCATATCTCGTTAATTAACGTCACAAATAATTTATGTAACAACATTTTTGTAATAAGCTACAAATATGCAAGCGTGAAAAGACCCAAAAATGGAAGCAAAAAAAATGGGGAAAAAAGCGCAGCAAATTGTGGCTATAAATTATTTGGAGCTTTAATTAAAATCGCAAATGCTGACCGTGGCAAAAAAAAAAAAAAAGTAATTGCCAAGTGAAATTGCAATCAAAATTTGTCAGTTCATTAATTTTTAGCTAAAACTGGAGAACAGATAGCAGACACTTCAATAAAAATATCGATAATTGGCGGCGCCTTTTTTAATCAAGTGTATCATATTGTTTAATAAAAGCTCAAGTACCTAAATACTTTATTTCAATAGTTGCCCTTGTAAAGTGTGTTTTGTGAATTTGACGTTCTATTTGTTTGTTTAGATTTCAAAGGTTATTGCTTTAGTGTTTCCAAATTACTTTCAAAAATCATGTCCAGCCAGCCAAAACACATCAACGTTTATGTGCCGCCGATCAGCAGTTTTCCGGAAGCCAGTTTTCTGGGCGGCTATGGACTGCAGAATCGCGTTGAGCTGCCCAAGACCACGGAAGTCCTTGAGGATGTCATCGATGAGCGGGACGCGCACTTCCTCTACGTAATCGATAGCCAGGGACGCCTGCTGGAGCACATACGTTACTACGGGGACGATTACCGGATGGCTCTGCGTGAGGCCTTCACCACGAAAGTCCTTGACCAACAGAATACTGGCGCAGATCTCCCATTGAATCGGGAATGGCGAAACGAGGAACCGTACCAGTGCACACAACAAATGAATTAAGTAAAATCAAGTACAAATTCGCTGTAATTCCCGCCTGGTTGGTTACATGAGAATTTATGAAATATAGACAATTTGAATTCAACAAATTAAGTTTTGGTCAATTTTTAACTTTAACTTTGTGAAGTCCATGCGTTTAGAAATCTTTTTTTATATTTTTCATATCGAATAGGCTGTTTTTAAGTCGACTACTTGGGATGATTGCAACTTTTGGAATTTTTGCAAAAGTAATTTTTTCCCTTTGCGATCTGGCGAGCTATTTGTAATGTACCGCATTTCGAAGCGTACATATTTGCACAACAGATGAGCCACTTCAGCGAATTTTCCCCCTTTCTGACTCACAGGAATGGTAGATAAAAATATTTGTATTTACTTTCTGGTCACAATTTGTGAAAAACGAATTCTTTATTATTTTTTTGTTGGTTGAAAAATGAAATGTGGAAAGCGAATTACATTTGCATCGGCATGTGTTGGGCATGCAGATGGGATCCGTATCGGTGTTTGCATCTGCATCTGCATCTGCGCCTGAAAATGAATCCGTATCTGCAGGTATTTGCGTGAGTTACTTCGTTGCATAATGGGGTTTTTATGGCCGCTGGATTTAATATGTTACGGATTCACACTAGAAATATGTAAAGTCCTGTGTAAACAACTGAATAAATTAAATGGTTTTGCAAAGGAGTCGATATCTGCAAATCATCAGTAATCAAATTATAGATTTAATAACTATGTACCCCCAGTTGATACGCACATCGCACAGTTTATTTGAAATGTATGTTTCCTAAACCATTTATTGACCATAGACCATAATGAAAGAGGTGTTTTCAACAATAACTACTCTGGTAAAATATAGAAAATAATTACAAAATATTTACCAGCACGTACGTGGGCAGTTGAAAGCGTGTGTCTCTGTTGGTGCCGCATTAGGTGCCCTGTAAATTCGGATAATTGAGCTTGCACAAGTATTGCGTATTCGCCCCGTTGCCCCTGCCTGCAATTTATGTATTTCTGCATTGCTACCCGATTCCCCGTTTTTGGGATCTGAATGGATGCGTATTATGTTATATTTTATGAGCGTTCTCGCTATGACAACTGGTCAAAAGGGCAGGATATCTGGATAACTGGACTGGAATGCCGTTGCCTGCACCGCACTTCTAGCCTTGAGAATTGTTAAAAAAGAAAGGAATTCAGTTCCATTGCCATGGAAGCCAATTTGTCCATACGTAAACACCTGAACCCCCATAGAGCTAACTCAGCTGAATACCATTTAGCTCCCTAATTGGATAGGTTACATATCATTTTGGGCGTGTGTGTATCAGGGTAGATTACCATGTTGTCTCGTCTTGAATGAGTGCCCAAACTAAAAGGTGAATGCAAAATCTCGTGTTGATTGAGTCCTTTTGGTAGAGGACTTCATTACCACGAACCACATTTTGATATACAAAATTCCAAAGAAACTTTACAAAGACTCGCTTGCTAATGATTCGCATAGGGCTTGAAATTTTAAGAAGGCTTATGCAAAATAATTAACTTAATGCTAGAGTTAAGGATCTTTTTAATTGAAGTCCGCTAGGCATGGAATTAAATTTCAAATAGTATTGACTACTTTAATACTTTATCTTATAGTTTATAAGCTATTATCGTACTATAGAACAAATCTTATAAAGTAAAGCATGCTTTGAAATAAATCTATTTTAATTTACTCAATACTTAATAATTCGCTTATGAAATGTTATCCAACTAATAAACAGTTTGTGAGCATTTTGTAATTGATAATCTGTTTTAATGTACACATTTAAATACCTATAAATATAAAACTGTTTAAAAATAAATGTATTCTGTACTTTTGGTTGCCTAAGAATACCTTTGAAAGCTGCTTAATTGCGAAGATTGGTAATTTTGGTAACGGAAAAATTTCAAATATTTGTATGGAAATTTTCAATGAATCGTGCAGTTGTTTTGTTAGCCTAAAAGGACTCATTTGTTGAAGAATCGTTTTGCCCAAAAGACTGGATTCGCCGACACTCTACTATTCCCCTTCAATAAAATGAAAGCCAAAAAACAAAAAATCAACCACTGAATGTGCTGAATCGGCTGGACCAATCCTAGTGAATCCGAGGATTCTCCGCCAGACTTTAGACGCCTTCGCGTCTGGGGCATGCGCTGAATGTGCTCCGGGTGCGAGCGAGATGGCAGCCGCGGTGCGAGCGGGACGGGGCGAGGCCGACGAGCGGAGTAATCGGTGTCCTTGGCTGAGGCACAGGACTCAAGGCTAACCTGTTGACAAAGTGCATATTGCGCATACGCCCCATACGGCGCACAAGTCCAACAGGTAAGCCGCTGGCGTAGGCGTTGCACATCCATCCACACAGTCGCCAACCAGCCCACCCGCCGAAAACCGCCCACCGAACCACACGCAACCTTGCCGTTGGCAATCGGACCTACCAAGGCTAACAAGGCGCCAATAGCATTGATCTGCGTAAATCGAGTTACCAGAATTACTGCCAGCCGCCTTTGCACTGGATACAATTGCATTGCCTCATTCAGCAACTGCACGCAATGGTCATTACCATTATGGCCAGTGAATCAGGAAACAGCCTTCACTTATGCTATAGTCTTTGATTATTAAATGTTAAAATCATTTTGATATTTCGTAGCTTGAAGTGAACAATAAACTTAAAATATGTACATCCTGAACCTGATGTATATAATTATTTTAATATTTACTCAACATTAAAAATTATCTTTAAAGAGATATTTTATTTGATTTTCTTGGAAATGTTTTAAACCAAAAACATTAATAAATAAATAGCTTATGTTTTCATGTTTCCGTGGGATATTATTTTAATTGACTTAACATAATTTGTAGATGGCTACTTAATAATTTAAGAAACTTTGATCTGATAAAGAAAACACAAATAATACTTCTCGGAAAATACCGAGACAGCCACAAAATAAGCTTATGCATCTAAAGTCAAAGGCTTAGAGATCTATATATAATCGCTCGCACAAACTGACTTTTCCTTGACATTTGCGAAGGTGTTTTGAAAGGATTAGTCGTGTTTGAAAAGAGACTCCCCTCAGAAGTGCCACCAATGGCGGTTGCAACATCACAAGAAGCCGCTGTGGGCCGCTTTTCCCCTTTATCAGCGATTCAGCGAGCTGAGCTGAGCATTTCCCCTCAAGTGGCAGCAACCCCAAAAAAGACAAAAAAGAACAAAAACAAAAAATACGAGTATTGGTAGTGCCACTCCATCGTATCACCTGGTCGCCACATAAGCCTGTTGCTGTCGCAGCTGCTGATGTTGCTGCTGTGCTGTTGCTGCTGCTGCTGCTGTTTCGACTGTTGCTGCTGCTGCTGCCGCCGTCGTCGTCGTCATGGTCGTCGTTACAGTTACACACTTTCCACTTGTTGTTCCCGGGGGGCGGACTGGGCGGTCTGAGCGGTCTGGGCGGACTGGGTGGTCTGGGTGCGCTGGGTGGTGTGGGTGGATATCTTCGAGGGGGTGGGTTTTTAGCCGAAGTGCCGAAGTAAGGACCCGCCACACGAGGTGGCCTCGTCAGTTGGCCAACGGCGGAGCAACAGATGCTGTTCAACATCCAAGCCAAAAGGTTGTGTGCCTCGCAACAGCAACAGCGACAGCAACAGGAGCAACTGAAGCAACAGCACGGCAGCAACATCAAACATCAACCGTTTACAGTTGAACATTCAAAAGAAGAAATAGCAACTGGGAAACGTGCAACAAGTCACAGGACAATATTTTTTTTTCAAAGTGCCAAATATATATGAAGTGTGTTTCTGTGTGTCGAGTTTACAATACATGTACCAGAGTATTTATTTTTTTTGTGAATTAAAAGCAATGCAATAGTTATCCGAGCACCCCCATCGAATCACTCAAATTACCTGAAAGCAGCCACGGAAGTACAACAAATCAGGGTACCACATACCTGATCTACTCATCATACCTATAATGTATAGCACATTGAACCATTAAGCCATTCACTGAGGACCTGACTAGCAACAGACGCTTTAACTAACGTTGATCAAAAAAAAAAAAAAGAAACTACTAAAACTAAAAAGAATACAAAGAGAAAAAACGTTGATGCCAGCGATATTTTAAATGCGAAAGCCAAGGGAAAAGAGATCATAAGCCAACAAGGTAACCAAAACAGAGGAATCCTAACTCAAACTCAATCGAGGCTGAAGACACCAAAGAAGACAAATTAAGCATGTAAGTAGAGAGTAGTAAAATAGACACAAAATATATACCTATATGAATAGGTCTAATTTTGTAAATTATTCTACATTTATTTGTTTTATTTACTTACATTATCATTTGGCCCGATGCACTAGCAATTAATGCTAATTGCTAAAAACGCCAAGCTATTTGGCAAATTGTTTTGCCACCGATAAATCCAAATGCCGCAATTGTTCTTGGCAATTAACATTTGAAGTTTTAGCCGCAGGCGAAGCATTCATTATATGGCAATTGTTATGCAAATGCATTAAATAAATTAGGTTTCCCCGTGCAAGGACATATTTGTTTATGTTCAGCCGAACAAAAAAAAAAAAAACACAATTGAATTATTTAATTACATATGTTTATGTCAGTTTAATTAACTGAGTGAAATTGGCAAGCTCTATAGAAAAGAATATAGTTCTATAGTTTTTAGAATTTAGATAGCGCCAATACTTTTATTTAAAAAAAAACTCAAAACAGCAAAACAAATGTAAGTCTCTATTCCTTTCAAATCGAGTAATTTGTCCTAATTGACTTACACAAAACTAAGACAGCACAGAACATGTTCTCTGCAATTTAGATGAGTTATCTTAATAAAGACCTTCAACTCAAATTCAACTCCCCAAGTGATTTTTACTTCAAAGCCAAAGCTGCTGTAAACTTTCTACTCTCCAGGGTATTTTTGCGAAACATTTCCTGGAAATTTTGGGGGAAAAGCTGTTGCTGTTTGCCTAATCGCAAAGCATTTTTCTGAATTAAAAAAAAAAATAGCCAAAGTACAGTAAGGTCTGTTTAAAGTTGAGCCAATTTTCCGGTTAATGTTTATTTGCCAGTTCAGGTAACTTTGTTTCGAATTGGAAACAATTTACCAACTCATCGGAAACGGAAACACGTCTCCGACATTTCGCTTAGATAGTTTTGAGTTGTCTGCGAAGTTAAGTTTCAAATTGCCTCAATTCTATTTGCCAACTATTGGTTTCTTCAAATTGCGTTCAAATTGCCGTCACCTTTTGCCAGGTAAGTACATTTAATATTGTATTTCGCGCCTCAAAAAAACGACCATTAAACCGGCTAAGCCTAATTGCTTTTCATTGTGCATAGGAATTTAAGCCTATTTAATAAATGATTTTTTTCTTAATTTGACAACATAGTTCTAGTTGATTTTATCGGGGCAAGCTGGTTAATCTTTATTTAGTTAGAGTTAAACGGCGGGATATAACTCAAATATCCTTAATAAAGGTTTTCCAAATCAATCAACTGATTGATTTCAAAATATACAAGTATAAGCCAACTGATTAGATGTTGTATATATGTCTAGTTCTTTTGACGACCTCTGTTACTTCTCCGTACATCACGGATTTGGTGTGGGCTTACGACCATTGTGTTAACTTTCAGCTGCCTGCTTTTGGGGCTGGACCAATTGTTAAAAACTTTGGGGGGTCTTACTGGCACAGCTCCACCATTACCCCCAATGAAACTACCTCAACGGGGGCATTGTTCCTGCCCCCAAAGAAATGAGCATTTATTTATAGAACCTGTTTACACAGCCACACGCCCCGCAATGATTGAATCGACTTTCTCGACGTCTGTGTGTGTGTGTGTGTGTTTTTGTGTGTCGGCGCCGAGTGCCGAGGTGGGCACACATGGGTTAAAGGGTGGGGGCATTTGTTCGACAAGCATTTGTAAAATCAGGGACATTAGGCTCCATGATGCCTGACTGCCGACGCTGCGCCACTGCTAAAAATACCCTGTAATTAAATTCCTTTAAATGAAATAATACTAGTCTTACTGATTAAATACAAAGAAAGTATAAGCTGCCATTGAAACAGGGCTATTTTATTTTATATACATTTTATTCAATAGAGATTTATTGCAACGTTGGTTCGGAATCAAGGCTTTGTCCAGCTGCTCTTAAAATCCCATAAGCTTCGGAGTATTTCTCACAGTGTAGCCACTCCTTGCTGTAGCTTCTCTCCTATGCTCATTAGTAGCACATTTACCGAGTACGTGATTTAGCTGCAAATGTGCAAAGGACCGTCGGTCCGAATGACTGGCGAACTGACTCGCCGTAGCATAATGATAACTGTTGCTCATGCTTGTTATAGCCCCCCCGATCCCTGGATCACCACCATATGCCCTATACGGGCATCCCATGGCCCATCCGGATTCTTAGCATCCGACATGTGTACGACGGGGAATTCGTACACATTTGCATTTCGGATGCGATGCAGTCGAAGGGAAATGTGGAAATGGGAAAACGGAAAAGGAAAATGGCAACTGTGGAAGTGGCTGTGATCTTATTCTCCTGCGGGTCACAATTTTACTTCCGAAGGTAGTAATCATATTTCATAAGTGAACAAAGCTTAACGAAGTTTAGTAACCTCCATCTTTTTTTTCTAAAATGTACCATAAATCAAAACTGCCTTAAGTTTGGTTTATTTTGTGTCATATTTTTAGTTGGAATAAAAACCAATTTAAAAACCAAACATTTAAAGAGCAACACTTACTATTCCTCAACTCAAACTGTCTCGATGTACGGTGTACCTGTGAAAGGACAAAGGGAAGGAATCCTTGCCCATAACCGGCCAAAAAGGAGCTTCGCATTGTATTTCGAGTGACAGTATCTTTTTGGGTCTCCATTCAGGCGAGGGCATTCCTTTGCCGCCAGTTAACTGCCATCGATAAGTGGCAAGGCACTTCTGCAAGAATGGCTTAAACACACACTCACTCTCACTCACGCACAAGCACGCACACACACACAGACGCGCTGGCAAACTGATCAATGGCTGTCACATTTCCGGTACATGGCAGAGTTTCCGGTGCAGAAAGAGCGAGGCGAAAAGTAGGTTTACACAGTCCCTTCCTTCCGCTGGTCACACAAAAAAGGGCAAATAAAAAACGACTCACCTACCGAGCTACACTTATGGTTCAATGAAATTTTCACTCAATTACGCTTTAAGACTTAATTCTCTAAATTGAAGTAAATGTCGTTAACGGAAGTGGGCCAGTCACTCAGCTAGCTCACACAAGCCCTTACACACAGACACGTAATATCCACACACACCCATGTTAAGAGACTACCAGGCGGCACACACACGCACAAACTAAACAAACATATTCTTTATCGTGGCTTCCTGATGCACTGCCTTTCTCTCCCGCTTTCACCCACTTTCCCCGCTGTCTGTGTGTGTGCGCCACTATGTTGTGTCTGTGTGGGCTCCGCAGTATTTGCGCCATGCAATGTTGTGGTTTTCATTTGCCCACAGGAGCATCAACAACCGCTTTCCGGTTAACAGTGCATAAGGCAAAGAACTCGACAAAAAATGTCAAAAACTAATTATGGTTAATTGTGGAACATTGGCAGTCGAATGGTTTCGAAAGCCGCAGCGTTGCGGTTCTCCAAATAGGTATAAGCTCGCCAGTGAGTATGTATATATATTGTATATACATATATCTCTGTCAGGTGTGGCACAGCCATCGATTCTAATCGAATTTCGGCGTCTCATAAATCACTTCTTGATTGCTTTTCCTGGTTTGTCAACATATTGGATTAAACACAACCGCAAGAGGGCATTTCGTTTCCATGTTAACTTAAATTGAGCAGAAATTTAATGGATCTGCGGCGCACCGCATTTATAATTATTGCGATACATCCGAAAAGTTTATTATAAAGCTACACCGAATTATTTATGTTAGGCAAATTCACTAGCCACAAAGAATTATAGTTGCTTTTAAAGTATTTGAAATGTCTCATGACAGAATGTGGAAGGAACGTCGCTTGAATGCTTTGCTTTTTGTGGAAATGTTGTCAGGAACAAGTACATTGATCTCGATCCGTTTGGGGATTTTCGTTTGCTTTTAATCTCTTAGAGTTCGGAGCACTTTTGGCTTATTCAACAGCTGGACAAGAACTACATTTATCCTCAACTGACAGACCTGGGCTCAACAATTCCCATTAAAGCAGCACACACACACACACAAATGTATATATGCACGACCACATGGACAGACAGTCGTGCATAATAGATTTCCCCACACATACGAACACATGCAGCAGGCAGCACTTACAAGTTATTATTGCCATAGGGGAGCAGCACGCACACACATACACATATGTATGCGATAGTAGCAGTCGCAGGACAAGGCCAAAGTCCAGATCCCACACAATGGTTTCCTTTTCGATTTGCAAATGGGTGGAGGCGGAGGCGGGGACGGGGACGGGGACGGAGGTAGCCCACTGAGAGGTTTGTAAGTAAGTTATGATCGGGACTTATATTGGAGAAAGTGGAAGCCCAGGACCAGGGCAAAGTAATCCCTGACAACAGAAGGATTAGCCGCAATGTAAGCCCCGCAACACATTAGCTGAAACACAACAGACCGGCGGGTCTGGAAGAACCTTCAAGTTAAAATCCGAGACTTAAAATTTAAAATGCGTTCCTATCAAGGATAGAGCGACCTTAAATTTGTTCTTGATTTTTATTTTATAGTCTCAGTGGGTCAACCCAGTCTACTAGAGTCTATAAATCGCTTATTGGATTGTTGAATGAATGAAGAGCAACGAATCTATTTTTGAAAACAAACCATTTAAAGCAAGCCCTATTGCCCATTCAGAAACACTCGAAGATGTTCTTGCCAATTCTGTGCAGATTTTATGGCATTTGAATCCATTGACTACCTGACTTTGATTTGAAATCAGATTGACATCTGGCGTTTGCTGTCTTGGTAATTTCATTTGTATTCCCCATAGAAATCGTCGAATCCTTTTCGCGCGCTTGCCAAAGACTCAAAAAACCCAAAGTCCCCTGTAATGTTCGCGGTCCTTTGCTGGTATAAATAAATAAATGAGGCAGCAGCCCATCAATCCACCCTGTTCATCCTCAGCATCCACGACATCCTAGAAACATGCTACAAAATGCACTCAAGCGTTACAATCCTATCGATTGGATGCTGAAAATAAACGACCAGGGAGACACGTATGCATATAGGGTTAAACTCCAAATGGGAGCAGCCGATGTGAATACATAAATTCCCAAGAAGATCGGTTAATGACTTTTAATGGAGGCAAACGTTTAGGGCTCAGCATCTGTAGTCCATATAAAGTGTAGGTCCTTATAAGCTGGGTTCCTTCAAAGATTTCTAAGCCAATAGGCTTCCCGATTAATTCATAAATGAACTATCATAGCAATGGGTTTATCAGGATATTTGCACGCAGTTCATGATTCGGAATGCCAAACAAATCAAGTGTCGTGGCCACGGTTGTATCCTTGCTCCTTTAATGAACATTAATTTCCACCGAGTAAGGACACGCTTTTGGCGCTGAATCATTCATCCATAAATTGTTGCCCACTTGCAAACCGCAGTGGCTCGGTGGCACAAAGGCCGTGCCCGAAGGCATTTCGCAGGTGGTGCTGGTGGTGGTGGTGGTGTCGCAGCACCAAGAGAATCGCAGAGAAATCACCCGAAAAGCTACCTGGAAAACGGAGGTATCACAGCCCACCCTTTCCACCCACCATCTAGCCATTCACAAAAGGTGTATTCAAGTGTGTGGCATAGAATTGCCAGGCTGAATGCATGTCAAGAATTGTAAAGGCTTTTGCAAACGTCACACCTGCCACGCCCCCACTGCGTTACGTTGCCACCCCTGAAACCTCCAAGCCACGCAACCACCCACCGCCCAGTAGCCGACCACACCCACCGCCCCCGGGCAACACAACAGGCCCAAGGTCATCGTCATCAATGGCAGCTTGATAATAGCAATGCCAGCGATGACAGGACGAACGCCAAGGCTAATTACATATGAAATCCCAGCTCGACAGCCATAAAGTAAAATCGCGCAATATGTGCAGTTGAATTTTATAAAGCCGAAGGACCTTTTCCATTGCCTCCAACCGATAGGTGTCCATTTTTTTTTTGACATATGTTGTTGGCATCTTAATCAAAATTTCCATTCGCTGATGTAACAACTTAATTAGCTGCGCTACGAAAATGTTATTCGCAAAAATGCTGCTGCAAATGTATTTCGAATCATCAGTCACATTCCTAAATGGTAAAATGCTGAAAACCGTGAGGCCAAAATGAAATGTATTTAAATGCCAAATGAAGTAAATTCCAACCATTGGGTTTCCCTGCTTAGTTTAGCTTCATTCCACATCGCATTGCGAATCGAATAATGTTTATGCATAGAACTACTGAAAAATATGTGCAGAGCAGCAGGAATTTGCGGAGGAGCAAGGAGTGAGAAGCGTTTAGGTACTGAGCGTGAAGCTCTCCTCGCGTTCAGAATGCACTTCTGTGGCCAGAAGCAAATTATAATATTTCCCTGTCGCAAATTCCCCGATAATCCTCAGGTGGAACAACAACCAACCGGAGGGCGGGTCTTTGTGCACCCGATCGGTGTTGCAATGCGGCAGCATTGGCTATTATGCCACGGGGCTTACTCAACTCACACAGGACATTGGGTAAACAAAAATACTAATAGCCAGCTCGTGTGTGTGTGTGTGTGTGTGTGTGTGTGAGCATGGGTGTTTGAACGAGTATTCGGGCTCCGATGTTAATTTAGATGCTGTGTATGGCACTTGAGATAATTACAAAATGGAGACAAAACATCCAGAGGAGCTGGGTCACATGTCAAACGTTAAAACATCTCATTTTATGTGTGTCCCGGGAACTGCCCACCTGCAGCTGTCCGCATTTGGATGGGATGACTCGGTGGCTTTTGCCGCATGTGGAAAAGCGGTTTACAATAAGCCTGCCCCTTATTTGCATTAAGTGCACTCGAGCAACACTTCACACATGGCCGTAACAAGGAATTTGGCTCATTAACTCGTTTTAAGTATCGAAATCAATTGAGCAACGAATTCTTGCATTCAATCATTTGGCCTGCAAAGTATTATTTAATTGAATATAAATATAACTTACTGATCGCCTAAAAACTTCAGGCAAAGTGCTTAAAAGTGTGCGATGAAAAGTAAATTTAAGGTGTCTTAAAAATTGATTTATCTTTATTTCAGTTTCTAATGCTCATGTGTGTGCTTAACTCTCTGTTTGTCTATCCTTTAAAAAGCATTCAATATTTACCATGTTGCCTTTTCTAAGACCTTATCTTTGCATTTTTAATTAAATTAAAGCTGCAAAGTTAAGGAGTGGGAATGTGCAAAGGGTGTTCAAAGTTTGCAATGCGTTACCTTGGTGAACGAAACTAAGGGGTGTTGGCCGCAAATTTAATTTGCCACGAGGTGGGTCAGAAATGAGGTGGTCAATTCGAAAGGGAAATGCAAGGGATGCCGTGATTTCAATCAGCAGAACAAAGCGGCGTCAATCAACAGTGAAAGGCAGCCTGATGGGAGGTCAAATGAAGGGCGAAAATCAGGACTTCGTGCGTGATTTTCTGCTCCCCATTATGGATTTTTACTGCCCCAAGGTGGACTCGACATTCCCCATTTAAATTTTAAAATATTTGGGTAATTTCGCTTCTCTGTTGCGAATACATGGCATTTTAAATATTCAACTAACGAGGCCTGAGTAATCGTTGGCTCACATATTTCTTTATTATAAATCCCCGGCATGTCAGATGGGTCAGAACCCAGTGGTCTTCGCTCTCTTGGCCAAAATGTCGCAAAATGCAAAATGCCAATCCATCGTGGAAATATTTCCATGGCAGCGGCTTCCCCGACTTTGTGACAAAATATTTTGATTTAAATATTTTTGCCAGCGTGTTTTTTTTTTCTGTCTTTGTTTGGCATTCGCTTGACATCGCTGTTATTTTTCTCACTTTTTTCCCTTACAGTCATTTACCATACCAGTAAAGCAACATATTTTATAGTGATACTCTTATTTGAGTATGGTTTTTAATAGGAACTGCGAATCATTTAAGTCTGAAATTCGTTTTCGCTCGATCGCATTCATTTCACATTTGTGTGAAATTAAATTCATATTTGAATATTTTTCGGTTGATCGAATTCCTGACATATTTGCTGGTACAAAAAAAAAAGCAAATGTACCACCAGACATCTAATTGATATATGAAAAGGGACTTCTGATTTTAATTTGAGAAATATTTTCCATTTTTGTTCAAAACTGCGTTCATTTCACTCTGGCAAGAACCACAAATCGTGCTGCTCAAATTGTCGTTTAGTAAATTCCGGGTACCTACCCACACCCACCTATTGGTGAAAACAAATAACGATGCGTATGGGGAATGCAGCCCACTTTGAGCCAAATTGTTTGCCTTTCGTTGAAAGTGGGCAGTGGTACGTACATATATGCTATATTCCAATATCATTCATGTCATATCCCGGCGCCAGAGGCAAACATGCATACATGCATGTGAAATTGATGGATCAGTTTCAGTTTCAGTTCGCTGGTATATATGTTTCTGTTTCTGCTTTTGTTGTCGCCGGCTATATGGATGTAGGGCTATATAGCTGTATGGCTATATGGCTATATAGCTGTATAGTTGCTCTTTTCTGGCCTCCGCCAAGTGGCTTCTGTTCTGATATTTGCATAACGTTGCCATGCCATGGCAGAAATTGTGACAGCAATATGAAACGATGCCGAGCCGAGAGTGCAGAGGTCGGGGTCGGTGTCAGAGTTCCGTGTCCTATGCCGCACCGAATCCCGGCCCAGGATCGAATGCCAACGATAACAAGAAGCAAAGTGGCTGCTCGGATCTGTTTACTGACATCAAAAACAGGGCCAACAGTTAGTACCTCATCAACGGGAAGCTGCAATCGGATATGCAATAAAGCCCAAATGTAAAGGGAAATGGGCAAATTTTGATCAGAACCACCGAAATTGGATTTCCGAAGGACATCAGAAATTATATGGAAAGTAAGTAACTTTATCAGCAGTACAAAACAGTCTTTATTTTAGCTGTGGCACCTTAGTGGAGAAAACCCCTTATTGAAAGTATCAGATTTTTGCGAAAATTTTTTATATTTATTTTTTTTGGAAAAATAGTCCGTTTTTTTGTCGATAGCGATAAAAATAATTGTCCAAACGTGGAATGTCATACCTCGCTGAATTCGTAACAAAATTCCCTATCGACCAGTATTCATAAATGGAAATTCAAATTTTTTGCCATTTTTCGCTAATTTTAATGATGTAACCCCTTATCGAAAATGCGAAAATTTGTTAAAAAATTTGTTTTCGAAAAGAATATAAATAGTGATAGGGATAGTTAGGTGTGTTTATTAGCAGTGCAAAACAGTATTTATTTTAGCTGTGGCACCTTTTTTGGCCAAGTTATGGAGAAAACCCCATCTTGAAAATACCAGATTTATGCCAAAATTTTTTATTTTGATTTTTTTGGGAAAAAACAATCCGTTTTTTGTTGATAGCGATAAAAATAATTGTCCAAACGTGGAATGTCATACCTCGCTGAATTCGTAACAAAATTCCCTATCGACCAGTATTCATAAATGGAAATTCAAATTTTTTGCCATTTTTCGCTAATTTTAATGATGTAACCCCTTATCGAAAATGCGAAAATTTGTTAAAAAATTTGTTTTCGAAAAGAATATAAATAGTGATAGGGATAGTTAGGTGTGTTTATTAGCAGTACAAAACAGTATTTATTTTAGCTGTGGCACATTTATTGGCCAAGTTATGGAGAAAAAACCCATTTGAAAAAATCATATTTTTGCCAACATTTTTTATTTTGATTTTTTATGGGAAAAATAATCCGTTTTTTTTCGATACTGAAAAAAATAATTGTCCAAACGTGGAATGCCATACCTCGTTGAATTCGTTACAAAATTCCCTATCGACCAGTATTCAGAAATGGAAATTCAAATTTTTTGCCATTTTTCGCAAATTTTAATGATGTAACCCCTTATCGAAAATGCGAAAATTTGTTAAAAAATTTGTTTTCGAAAAGAATATAAATAGTGATAGGGATAGTTAGGTGTGTTTATTAGCAGTACAAAACAGTATTTATTTTAGCTGTGGCACATTTATTGGCCAAGTTATGGAGAAAAAACCCATTTGAAAAAATCATATTTTTGCCAACATTTTTTATTTTGATTTTTTATGGGAAAAATAATCAGTTTTTGTTCGATAGCGATAAAAATAATTGTCCAAACGTGGAATGCCATACCTCGTTGAATTCGTTACAAAATTCCCTATCGACCAGTATTCAGAAATGGAAATTCAAATTTTTTGCCATTTTTCGCTAATTTTAATGATGTAACCCCTTATCGAAAATGCGAAAATTTGTTAAAAAATTAGTTTTCGAAAAGGATATAAATAGTGATAGGGATAGTTAGGTGTATTTATTAGCAGTACAAAACAGTATTTATTTTAGCTGTGGCACCTTTTTTCGCCGAGTTATGGAGAAAAACCCCTTTTGATCGTGATTTGTGTTGGAAAAAAATATAATTTTTTAAAGCAGAACAACAAATAATTCGTTTTTTTTCAATAGCCATACAAATAATAGGGAAATTTCAAACTTCGTTTAATTCGTAACAAGATGTGTTAAAACCAAACCCAAAACTACCTTAAAATTAATGATCGCATTTAAAAATCAAGGTCAAATAAATGACAATAAATAAATTGAAATGCTTGAATTATTTGCGCCGCCATTAACTTCCATACATTTTAAATGCCATCGATAACAAGTAGCTGTTTGCAACTGTTTGTTCACGTAGATTGGCAATGTGTCAAGTGATTCGCAGATTACTTAATGTTCCACTCGAAGTACCTTTTTTCGTGAGTGTGTGTGTCACAGGAAATGTGTGCGGGCATTTCTGTGTGTGCGTGACGCCTAAAGCGATTATTTGATTTGACGAAAGTGTTTCATACTTTGCAGCGGAATGCGATTTTTTAGCCACATTTTTCATATTTTGCTCAACTTAATTATGAAAGTTTCAGTTTGTTTTAAATTGTTGCCACCGCTTTGTTCGACTTTGAACAATGTTTTTCCTTGCGGCCAGCCGGCTGGAAATAAAAAAAAAGAAAAACTCTGTTTTGTTCGCTAATTAAAAAGGTCAACACACACAAATGACGGTCTGAAAAATAGGAGGAAAGTGCGAGGTGAGCGGCAAATTAAGCTCACACAAATTGCGTCACTTTAACGGGTCCACAGTGGTTACCTGGATGGGTTTCGGGTGATTCAGGTGGCTCTTCAGTGATTGATCGTGAGCAACCCACCACCCAGTGGCCCACCCGCCTACCCCGCTGATTCAATTCGCCTCAACTCATGTTGAAAATCGCGTCAACGCAAAAACAGTACAAACACCACTCCCCGGGACTCCTTCAGAGAAAAAATAAAAGACACCGAGCGAAAAACAGGAAGTGGAACGCAAAGCGTGGTCCAAAATGCGAGGTTGTCAGTGAAGTACTCCCCTCGAAATCCGTCCCACTCACCTGACCCCGGTTGTTAACATGTTTCTCTCCGGGCCACTGAAGGTGGTTCACCACACGGAAAGAAACAATGTCAGTGTCAACGTTTGTGAAACCCGCAGGACTTCGTTAAACCATATATATCCGAAAACAAAATGTATACCCATGAGATACATCAATGGTAAACTCTTGAATATGATAGGTTATCACTACGTTTTAATGTAGTTGTATAGGGAGAAAAAAGTGATTTTATCGAAGGATATAGAACAGTTTTATAGGATTTTTTAGATGTCTAGGCAACAGAAAACAATATAAGATGAATATGCAGATAAATGAATGATTATGTTAGATACGTTTTCATTTTTCCTCTCTGCATCCACCCATTGCCCTCGGATGTTCCGCCTGTGGGTTGTCATACGAAAGGCAAATTTTAATGCCAACATTGACAGGTAAGCGGCATATGTGTGTGTGAGTGTATTGGTGCGGCAGGCAACCGAGCGTATAAGCCAGGCGAGGAGCAGGCGATAAAAAAGGACTAAGAGCGAGGAGTGCAGGAGGGGCAAAGGACCTCCCACGCATGACACTGTATCCAGGCACTCAGACGTCGCACAGCTTTAGAGCCAATTGTGCCAGCTGCCAGTGTGTTTGAGTGTGTGTGTGCGTGTGTGGGAGAGTGTGTTGGCGACGTCCTGTTCGTCCTGTTCATTCTGACAGCGTCTGTATGTGTATTTGTCATTATTGGCAGCTTAGGCAGCACACGCACACCAAATAACACACAGCCAGAGCGAAAAACAAATCGAAAAAATATTAACAACTTATTCCTTTTGATTTTTTATTGGGCCATGGGCTGTTGCCACGCTTATTCAGCCAGAATGCGTATGTGTGCGTGTCTGGGTGTCTTTGTGTGTGTGTGTGTATCAGCTTATCTGTGTGGCATTTAAAGGCTCTCAATTTCACTGTCATTTTCTCCTTTTTTGCGGACTGGCTGGAAACGGCCACTGGACCAACACACGTTATCCGGTCAGCTCCATTAGAAGCTGACTGGAATCTTCTTTATTTTTTTTTTTGGGGAATTAGGGAGCAAAGTATATTTGTCACTCAAGGGCACAACTGAAAATGGGACAGAGTGCCATAGAAACCGTTAGTACACACCCACGACAAGTTAAATTGCTATTTTAAGTCAGTTGGATAAGTTGGATAAGTTATTCGATGATTTATTATCAGAATCACAGAGCCAATTATGAAGATTACTTAAAGCATGCAATCAAATATTTGATGCTGATTCAATTGCAGTCAGTAGTGGCACTCTTGTGATGCATGCTTGTTAGCTATAGCTTCGTTTTTGTCATCCTATATCCTAAGATATCCTTGGGTTGGCTGTCGTTACTATATCTTGATCGTCATGCCTTCGTCCTGCCCCATCATGCATACATATGCGCTCATTTCACGCCTCGTGTTAATGGCTTTATACAGGCACTTATGATGCGGGGTGCCAAATAACAAGGGGGTTTCGGATGAAAAACCCGAGAGGGAAAATGGAGCCACAGCAAACACGGGCAGGCATGAAAATTAATGATATTTTAATGTAAAAACAATACCAGCCACTTAAGCCGCATTCGTATCAATGGCACTGCAAGTGTGAGTGTGTGAGTGCGTGCGTGAGTGTGTGTACATGGGTTGGTGTGGGTGAATTGAGAATTTCAATTTCCAGGGAAAACTCGTGAGCTGAAGCCCTAAGCCTAAAAAGCTGATGAGCAACCCCGAAAAATTGGCAGAACCACCAGAGCACACAACACACACGCACACGCCCATTTCCCCCTTTTTTGACTGCCTGGATTTGCGTTTTTATTTTCCCGCTGATACCACGGCGTATACGCAATTCTACTTTCGTACGCTCGAGCATATTAAATTCAACGTAGTTTCGATCCACAAAATACAATGGTGAACTACCGACGGAACGTTCAACAATCAAATTATTACTGTGCAGTTCGTTTTTTGCTTCATTTTTGTACATACCACTTTTGCATTCCCTTGTATCAAGTAAATATGGAATATGGCCGTGGCAGAGGGAAAAAAGGTGGCTGAAATATACATTTCAAGGCTGTAATTGTTTGCTCTGGGACTTCCCCCCTTTCCTTTTTTCCCCCGTCATTTTTTGACGCAGCTTTGTTTGCCAGCCCGAGTCCTTTGTTGGATGAAATTGAAGTTGAAGCTTTGTGCAGTTTTATCTGAGTATGGCCTACGGGAAAACCTTTCTACACAGGCACGGGCAAAATATAAAAAAAATAAGTAAAAAAAACTACAAAATTAATAAATATAAATACGAGGCAAAAGGCGGAACAGGGATAGTGCTGCAAAAGGTCTGCCAATTACGAATGGAAATGCAAATAACAAGGTGGCCCTTTCAAAGAATGCAGCTGGTTGCGAATCGATAATATATGCATATATATATATATATATTCCAGCAACATTATTATCATTATTTTTCCCTTCGCCTGTCGTACCTTTTGAATCGGAGAAAATCACTGCTATTTGACGAAGGCTCTGCTCGTCTGCCAGTTGGCAACCCAATCATCGGAATTCCTTTTTAATAAAGTCCCAACTCCGGTGGCGCCTGTCGCCCGGAGGCCGCTTTGAGGTGGAAACTTTGCCAAATCAGGACATGAGTTGGCTGCCAAGCAAACTTCGCCCAAGAGCATAAGTGTAATTAAATTTACGCATCCCCTGCCATCTCCCTGTACTTATCTTGAGCACCTGCCCTCGAGTATCATACACCGGAAGAATAGACTAAAAAGTTTATATATATTCAAAAGAACATTTTAAAATAAAATATATATGTGCAGGATTTTCTTTTATATATTTCATATCACTCCCTAGCCATTATTTTTCGGCCAGTCAAATGTCAAAAGATTCTGTTTGTACCTAGTTTGTTTCTAGGTGTGCCTTTTTCGCAGAAATTCCCCCGTCTGGCACCTCATTTTCATTTTATGTATTTTGTTTTTTCTTTTTTTTTGAAGAGGCCTCAAAGAGCGCTTTGATTTTCTCACGCCGATAAAATCAAAGGCTCGACAGACAGACAGCAAGATTTACGGATTAAGGGTGCGATTTCGGATCGATTCCGGGACGTGGGTCTGGCAGTTGTCCTGCACCAGAGATCCAGGATTCAGAGATTTTCCGCTAATTCACTCTAGCGCGACTAACCAAATTAATTGCCGTCAGTTTTCGACGAGCCTTGCCGCCCAATGCCAATACGTGATTTCGATTTGCCTCATATTTATTTCGCCACAGGCGGCAGCGGAAAAGGCAGTGGCAAGAATATATGCGCATAAATTACGGACTCGGAGTTTCCGGCTGCTTGACTGCCCAACGATTCAATTAAATGGCCCCGAAAGCTAATCGCCCATTGCGATTGACTTCGTTTAGGTTGATGTGCTGAGATGTGAGATGAGATGTCCCGCGACCCAACGAACCCCGGAGTCACTTTTGCTGTCTGCACGGGACAGGTAAAACTAGTCCGACATTGAGCCATTTGGCATCCGGTATCGGGAGTCGGGATGCCCAGATCAAATCCCCTTTGAAGTGGGCAACTAGTCTGTTTCAATTTGCTACGAATTTATGGCAAACTTTTACCCACACTGCCATTGACAGGCCTTCCACAACAACATTCCATCCAATGCACACACAGAAAGTTTTTGGGCCAAAAGCCGGAAAAATGGAAAATGGAGTACGCAAACCGAATGCCGGAAAGCCATACGCATTGAAAATGCTTTGCGGCCGTGTCAAAAACATTCGCCGAATGCAATCGAATGGATCCAAAGGTAATTGTAATTAATTTGCTAGAGCAAATGAAACTGAAAACGGAACTAAAATGGCAACAAAGCTGTAATCCGAACGCCACATTGATGTGTGCACGAAATTCCGATTGTTGAATTGCCGATTCATTTCGACAAAGCCTATTTGGCTTTTATTCGGTTAAAACTAAATTGAAACTAATTCGGTATATAAGCTGGATACTGGCAAAACTTCAAACAGAAAAACATTCCAGATTCAAGGACTTTCAAACCTAATTATTTGTTCATTAATCGAATAAACACATGTAGAGGAATTGGAATGGGCTTTATTGATCCATCCATTATTCAAGCTCACTGTCTAAATATACCAAGTCGATTCGTTTGATAGCTAAGATATTCCAAATTTATAAAACGAAAATTATCTGACGATATTTTCGCTTCGAATTTGTCACAGCAACAGGGGGAGGTAAAAAAAGAAAAACACCTCCAAATCGAAATCCTAATAGGCATCCCGCTGGCGAAGTCGCCGATTTCGCTCCTTTTTGTCCAAGTACGTGATCAGTGAGGATTTGTTGGGCACCGTGACCAGGACGGGCAGCAGCTGCTGACATCGTTGCATCATGGTACGAAGCCTTTTCACCGTATCGTAATCGATGATCACAATGCCGATATTGGATCTCCTGTAAACCGTGAGAAAGAACTGCTCCACATCCTCCTGAGGCGTTTCTGTGGAATGAACATTGTATCAGTCATTCCAATTCACGTCCACCTCAAAACACACCGCTCTCCACCATCATATAGTTGCGAAACCTGTCCTTCTGATAGCCAACGCCACACAGCAAAAAGCCCAAGGTCACCTCCTAATTGGTATGGATAAGAATGAGTGATGCACTTTAGGCCATCTAGTGGCTAACCTACTGGACAAGCTATGATCGCAACTCGCAGAACATTCGGATCGTCCACAAATTGAACCAATTGCCATTCGGTATCGCTAGCATCGCTATCACTGGCCGATTTTCCACCTGCTTCGGCCAACATTTTCGCTTCCTGCTTTTCCGTTATATTCTTCTTTCCATCCTTGCGATTGGGTGCCATTTTGATGTACACTTTTTGAGTCTCTGCTCCCCCTGTCTCTGTTAAAAAAAAAAATTTTTAAATAGGACAGAATATGAAGGGGTTATAAGATTACACAATTGTTCCCAACAAATGTGGTTGAAATCATTCGATCATTCACTTTACAGCATACTAGGGTTGCCTAATTTATTGAAACCTTCCTAATTTGGCTCGAAGGAGCGAGCTCGCCCCTCATTTCGATTTCCTAATCGAATCCAAGGAGTTGAAAGCCAAGCTGATGAGCTTTTGAGTGGCTGCCTTTCCGCGCGGGGAAGCGGTTTTATTTTTACAACTTTTTAATGAGTTTTCAATAAAGTAAATTCGGGCAGCTTAAGTCGTAAGCCAGCGGACTCAATCTCAATCTCAATCGCAGCGACTTTGCACACATTGTTCGACCTCATTTCGGGTGACAAAATTAGTTTTTTATTTGAGTTTTATTTTAATTATTCAGTTTGGGCGCCTGCCTGGCTTTGGTTTTCTCTGGGGGCGAACGAAGCCCGAAATGAAAATTCAATTATGACATGAGTTTACATATTTTTGGCCTGTCCCTGTGTGTGTGTGCGTTCCATGGCCTTTGAGGACATTTTGTGAAAATGCTAAATGTGTCTTTAAAAGACTTGGTGCCCTGGGAAATATCTTCAGACTTAATTTCGGCTTATAATTACTCAATAGCTTGCCAAACTGTAAGCCCCTGTAATGCACTTAGCTCACTTAATTAGTCAGTTTTGATGTGATTGGCATACAAAACTGTTAACAATGCTGGCCTATAGTGTATGGAGTTTTGCCTGAAAATGCCATAAGCCATCCTCAATGGGAGCAAGCACACACTTGCCACCATCGACTTAAACGTAAATGCGATGTACCGTACATGCCATATATGTATGTATGCAAATCCCTGGCACATCAGACAATAGGCGAATTATAGCGTTTGGAGTGAATAATGCGTTAACAACCAGGCAAGGCCAGACCAGGCCACGCCACATCCAACTGAATACTGACTATGTGTATACATATCCATCTGTGTTCGATCCGGCATTGGAATGCCAAAGATATGTGCAGTTGGTTTGGCCCGGCAAAACGCAAAAATGCCACATTCCCCGCATGTTTTCCGTTTTCCGGCTGCCAGTCTGTTCGCATGGCAAGCAATCCCAGCCAGAAATCAAAACTTCATTGAATTCAGTTGAATCGTCAGTGCAAACAGGGAGCAAAATGAATTTTGCCATATGAGTTCGGCACTTTTTTTCATCCCAAATAACTCATTACTTTGCTTATCATGTTATTGGATATTTTTGCAAAAAGCGTATTAATCCTGCAGTTGCTTTGTGAATAAAAATAGGAAATGCCAGTGGTTTCATTCACTCAAAGCTTGTAGAGATTGTGGTGATATTAAGTGATTTTCTTGTGCTAACAATTTCCATAGAAGTTGCCACAAATGCCAGTGCAATTTTCAGTGCAGGCCGTGTACTTAATTATTTACTGAACATTTCCATCGCACTGTTTCTTTGCCGAGAATTGCATTGTTTTCGAATCCACGCCTGATTGGAACGAGGAATTCTCATTAAGGACATGTCTGTGGTGACCGCTTTCTCCGCGCTCTCCCTCTCTCTTTCCCTTTTTTTGCTCTCTGTCTGTGCATCTGTAGCTGTATCTGCATCTGTATGTGTGTGGCAAGTCCTTGGCCGTGCGGTCTGTTTGCCATTGGAAAAGTTAAGCCTGCTTGGCAGACACAAGCGCACCCACACAAACAGCGATGCACAGATGCTGCACATTCGCATTCACGTCCACATTATGTTGCGAGTGTCGAGTGTCCTTGCCGCACGGCTCATCCCCCCCCCCCCCACCACCCCCACAAAGGCAGTGCAACTTTAATAACAGCACAAATTGCGTAAGCCGCCAAAAACCATTAATAACTTTTCGTGTTCGTGCACCTGCAAATGGCTGACAAAGGTGAATGCCAGCTGAAAGTTTCCATTTTCCCATGGTCCACAGTGCGTATGTGTGATATGGCAGCAGCTGTTGCCTTTTGCTTTAGCTTGTCCTCGTGCTCTGCCTTTTAATTATTGATTCCCATTGCCATTGAAGTGATTAATATTTTGCGAGCAGCCAAAACGTGGCCGCAGGACATTCGGACCGGACATTCTGTTTGAACTCGGAACGAATGTCTCTGGACTTCGGGCTCCACCACTCGATTCCACTCAAATTCGCACCGGACCACTGGACAAGTGGACAAGTGGACGGATGGACCAGTGGAGCAGTGGCCAGAGGCTTCCCAAAGCGATTGCCACTGATTGTTTTATTTCGCTCCATAATTGCATTTTCTTGTCACGGCTGTACATGTACATCTGCGGCTGTGTGTGTGCTTGGATGTGCCTCAGTGTGTGTGTGTGTGTGTGTGTGTGTGTGAGGCAATACTAGCGCACATCGGCGCAAATTTGCTCAGAGAGTTGGACCCACATTTACAGTTCCTCCAATTGAGTTGTTAAGCGTCTGTCAGTGGGGAAAACAGGTTAAATAATTAAAAAACATGTTCGGTGCGTCCGAGGGCAGTAAAAAAGATTGCTCTGAAACGTACTAAACGATACAAACGTCAGCTGTGGCAATTTAAAAACTGTAATATGCCATGTTTATGCATTAAATAAGTAATTGTTTGATTGAAAAAGTTATATATAAGCTTATATATTTATAATTGTGAGCCACAATATATGTTCCTATTGATCGCATTTTCCTTACTTCAAATTGATGTAAAGCAATAAGCAATTGTGCTTTAATTAGAAGTGATTTGATTGAGTAGCTATCTGAACTCTTTGCTAGATACTTTATTCCATATTCATGTGACGAAAGAAGAGCCATCGCAATTCATGGTTAATTATTTCCAACTTAAACAGTGCCTAACTGTTTCCAATTCCCGCTGATCCGATCCATCCATCATGTGGTGGAGCTAGAAAAAATAGAAGATGTTGCTGAATTGCGTAGTATGCAACAATTTGCTCAACTCAAATGACACTGGGAAATTGGCGAAACTTTGGCAAATTTAATGCATACACAGGGAGAAAGGGGTGAGCAAATTAATCATAATTATAACCAGGACAACAAATTGGTTGTTTTTAAAGCCAAGGGGGATGCTACTTTTTGGGCACTCAGTTTTAGTGAAATAATTGTGCAAATAAGGAGACAAACTTTGGCCATTTGTGAGCTTGATATTATTTTTTCTATGTATTATTCGGGCTTTAGCCTTAGGCATATGTGCGAATGTGTATATTGGATATCGGTGTGCTCATTTTGGGGCGAGGAAAAGGCATCAATCTTCCTCCATCATTGTCAGTGGCCGATGACGATGACGAAACAAGAGCGCCAACAAATACAGCATCCCCGAATCCGAATTGCCAGAACCCATTCCACAGATTTTCCAGCCACCCACCACCGCCCGCTGTTTCCCTTTCACATTTCTCATTTCCGCAGCGAGCGGCACAAAGTAAATGAAATATCATCGTCCCGCCTGTCATTTCATAATTTTGAAAGCCCACGCCGAATATTGCCAGTTTGTATATTATATTCGCACATATTCAGCGAACAGTCGACTATGTGTCATTATATTTGCAATTCGCTCTTCCTGTTTTGTTTGTCAGTAGAGCCGCCGCGCGTAATAAATTAATTATTCATTTGCCATCAACAGCAACATCAATATTATTTAATATCTCCTTTTTATTTTTCGCCACGCAAAGGTGGAAAAACATTCATCAAAATTGATGGGCAAACGTAAAGGGAAAAGGGTCGAATTAGCGTAATATAAAGTACAAAGTAATGATGAGGAAATTAAGCCAATACTCAGGATTAAAGGTGGGGAAAAAAATAAAATGCAACAGATTAAATACAAACAGGATATGCCGGAAATCCCTGAAGTTGCACATACTTTCCATATAAGTCAAACTGAAAGCACAATGCCAAGCCCAATTTAAATCCCGGCTTAGAAGAAAAACTTCAGCATGAATATTTCAACTGCTGTTTGACCAACTAAAACGGTTTTGTTTTGATGGATCGGACCTGGACTCATCATTCTAATGCAATAATTCACTCATCTGTGTGCTGGATGCATAAACAAATTGAAAAACTTCGGCCCAACTTTCACTTTGCACTTCCCGTGTTTTCCCTCCCGCATTTCCCCGCTCCGCTTTCTTGGTGGAAAAGCGCCCAAAGCCACCGCAGGCAGAGCTGTCCCTGTCGCTGTCTCTTTTCCGTTTTCCTTTTTTTTTACCACCCCCCAGCCCGCATTTTCCACAGTTAAACACACACACACATGGGGTAAAGGGGGGTGGGAAAAGGGCCACCAGGCCCTTCCGAAAACAACTTATATTTGAACAGTTTTACGGAAAAAGTTTTTCGCAGCCAGCTCGAAAGTGTGTTTGGACAGGAGAAACCGCAAAAAAGGAGATGACGGAAAAATCCAAAGTCCACAAAATATGAGACGAAGGTCTAATCCAAGTAGTTGAGCGTTTCATTGGGCTTCCACGTTGTTTTCAATTTTGTTTTTATGACGAATTGGATGCGAGTCGCCTAAATCTGCTGCTCAACTTAAACCATACAACATTTTCAAATGCAGATGAACCAAATAAATGTAAAAAATAAAAAAAATCGAAAAGGCGACGCAGCAAACCAATTCCAAATGAAAGTTTTCAGGGAAGTCTTTGTTTACCTGAACAATGGAAAGTAAATTCTGGTGCAAGCATACAGGCATCTCAAATTTTAGACAGTTTATTAAGTTTGCCGGAAGTTTCTCCATCCCGCTTCCTCATTATTCCCTCGCTCGCTTCCTCTCTCTCTCGCTCTCTGTCTTTCTTAATTTAGGCTAGCATTTGTGGCCCAAACTTTTTGGGATTCCTCAACTTCGTTCGCTTAGAACTTTGCGAATCACTTTCGCTTCGTTTGCTCAAGTTTGAGAGATGATTATTCAGAGCTCACAATAAGTCAGGTTAAATAGCAAATTTAAATATTTGTTTGCGAGCGCTCCTTCAGTTGTTTCATTTTGCAAAGGCTAAAAAGGAATTCCAAATCAAACAGAAATTGGCAATTGCTTGCAATCACTACACAAATATCGTAGGAGATATTCTGGTTTTTCTGTAAAATGAAAAGATATAAATGCAATATCAATATACAAGCAACCTATCATTAAGACTTTGTTAACCAATGTTTAGTTTCGTTTACTGCTAAATAACATGAAGCCCAAAGGAATTGCACTCAAATATTTACTAGTAATAAACAAAAGACCCACAATTTCTTTCGTTCAAAAAGTGGCTTACTATTCACCTAAACCTGTTGGAATATATTCCAAATATGAAATAGAAAATCCGCAGTTGAAGCATATTGTCAAACGCGTAACCGTTTTGTGGGCTCCTGAAAATGAAAACAAATTAGCCCGGGCATTAAAATGCAACTCACACAGAGCCGGTTGGCTAATTGAATTGTTTGCTCCACGCCACTCCACCTTTCACATTTTCCACCTTTTTTTTTTTTTTTTGTGTACGCCCCGTGGCCAGACTTTTGGCACTCACTGTGCGCCCGGCACTCACCTGACAGGGCAACATTTTAACGTTTTCGTGTGTAATTTGAAATTTTGTTTACGCCCGAGCTTAGGCCACACGCTGTACAAACAGCCAGGGGAAAGTGGATGCTTTTTGCTACTGCCGCTTTGAAAGGCAGAACCCAGAAATATAGCCCCAATCCAAATCTGCGCTGCGCACGCAACGCAGTCCAACTCCCAACACCCAACTCCCAATTCCCCATACATACATACATATACATACATATATATACACATAAATATTTCTATCAAATTTCAATTTGTTCACAATTTTCCAACCCCGCCTGGCCCATTGGATTTATTTAGCATTTTTTCCGGCTGCCATGGGAAGACATAATTAAGCCGCGTTTCAAAAGAACTTCTCCCGAAAGCCCACAAAATCCCCGGCCAAGGGGCTGTCGTAATTAGAAATCTACAAAACAAAGCCCGGACTCTTGCCGCCACCCCACATTAAAATCCACAAAAAAAAAAAAGAAAATCCAAAAATTGTTTAAGTAAAAACAAATACCAAATACAAAGCTGAAGATTTGCGGCGTTTTTAATTGCTGTGTGCCGCTCGAAATGCAAAATGAAATGAAAAAACAGCGAAAACGAAGGGAATATTTTTATACATAATTAATTACCCCAGCCGGATGATGGTTACGGTTACGGGTGGTTGCCAAAGTAATGGCCTAGTTCATGGGCTGCCCACTCTGGCAAACTTCATCGACTGTCGGTCTATATACATTTATACCTTTATATATGTATATATACATACACTAATTAGGCGGCTGGCCGCTGGGTGTATGTAAAATTATGCGGCGCATTTAAGCCGCATTAAGTGCGGATTTTGTTTACATTCCCACTCGACTAAGAGGAAGATCCAAGTGCCTAATTCGTTTGCCCAGTTGTCCACGTCGTGGTTCACTTTCACTTTCACTTCCACTCCGGATGACATTCGTACATGTATTTGCCGGAAACCGAATCGTAACCCCCATGGACATGGCAACAATTGAAAGCGGAAAACGGAAGTGGCTCGGGCCCACAATTTAATCCCTGACAACGCAGCGATATGCTTCTGCAAAGTCAGTCTAATGATGGCCACGGCCGGGGAGACCTATTGCCATGGCCGACACTGTAACGGACAGCACATGTCCAGTGGCCACACTGCGAAAAAAATAGTTGCTGCCAAAAGATAAAACTGTGTTTTAAAAACGGAAACCCAAAAAAACCTTTTTTTAGAACTATCTTCATTATATTTAAATAAATGAAGTGGCACTTAATCTACAAATGCTTCTAAACAATAAAAACTCATTTAAAAGTTGGCTTTTTTGTAAACATTACACATAATTCATGACTGCGACACCTTCAATGAATTGAATATGACTTCAAGTAACTAAATGTCATCGTGGAGAGCATAAAAGTCCAACCCAAGCTTTAAATAAGTTCAACTATATTTCCCAACTTCAATTAAATGCTTGATGAGCATAACACATTTTTTTTTATAGATAGCTCACAGCAGTGTTCATCTGGAGCAGATGCTAATTGCTTCGTTAGCGGATTTCAGCTCACACCTGCCCGACCATCCCCACATCATTCAAAGTATCCTTGGTATCCTTAGCGTGGTTGACGTTCTACCATTTTTAGCATCCTGGGGATCTGCGGAATCTCTGGCCGAGCTCGGGTTGCGGATTCATTCAGGCATTCACTTATTTATGAGCTGGGCTACTTCTTTATTGATTGCCCGCCGCCAGGATGTTCGTGTGCGTATGTGTGTGTGCCTTGTATTTTTGAGTTGTGTTTTTGAGTTAGCGAGTCCTTGACAATGACATGTTCATGGCTTTTAAGGCGGAAAATGTGGGAAAATGGGAGTGGAATCGCCGCTTCTTTCCGTTCCGTCTAACCACATTTCTTTTGTGGCACACCGCCTGACAGGCTCTAACTTTATTACATCGTCCTTGTCTGCGTCGAGTGGTTTTGCCATCTGTTCGGGACCAGACCCATTTTCCCACCCACTTTTCCACCCATTTTCAGGCCATGTTTCTGCTTCTGTTCGGTTCGCTTTCTGCCAAGCAACAGGCAAAATGTGTGCGCCACTGCGGCAAAATGTTCAATTTATGTATAGTAACGAAATGAAAGACCGCAAAAAATTCTGGCAGGGCGGGGAAGGGGGGTGCTTAGGGAAATAGGGGGTGGAAAATGGTATTGAAGTGGGGCAGGGATGGGGAATGTTGGCAAACATCGTTGGCAACTTGACGCCTGTTGGACATAGTTTCATGGCAGCGAATTCCCCGACCCCGACGCAAATTAACATTAAAGAGCACGCGAATGTGGAAATAAAATTTGATAGCAGGCTCAAAATTTGTGCGCGAAAAATCTCAAATAAAGTTGGATTTAGAAAGGAAGCCTGGGTAAACAAGCAACAGGAGGGTGGGTCCTGGAAAGCAAAGAAGTACAAAAAATCGGAGGCAAAAATGCCGAGCGAATGGCCGAGTTAATAAGCTGGAAAATGTGCCCCAAAGACCGACATTACCATTAATGGCGTCAAGTTGAAAGAAAGGTCAAACGCGAGGAAATGGGATTGGATTGAATTGAATTGAATGGAATTGGATGGCTGGGCCGGAAAAGCCCCTCCGGAAAAGCGGCGGAAAATCAAGTGTGGCTCCAGACTAGGCTTTAATTGGGACTAATTGACGATGGTGATGACGATGGTGTGGGCATAAATTGTAAACATCCTCCAAATTAATTAAACTGACAGTTGCAGGCACTCGAATTAATATGAAAATTCCATTCCCATCCATTCGCCTTTTCGTTTTGAGCCGGTTGCACTTGAAGGCGATACAAATCTATTATATTTGGCTGTCCAGCTGGGAACACTTCAACCAAAAAAGGGTACCAAAGATATCAAGCAAATCCACCAACAATAAATGAGGAAACTTTGGAAAAGTGCTATAGTCTTGCGGAGCTTCAAAGTATCATAGATTTGCCAAGATCTTTTATATTAATATTGATAATATCAGTTATATTCTGCATCGCTCCTTTGGGACATTTTCTTTTCAGTGTGTAAAATTTCACAACCATCCGTTTTATGGGGCAACTATAAAACGGCGGGATTGTTCCGCCAGAGTACGGACACATAAACGCGGTCCGGTATTCATTAATTGCTGTCCGGGCACGTGAGTGTTTGAGTGCGATCATAAAATTTGATGATGCGCCGCTGGAGTTAGGGCAAAAGCTTTTGGATGCCATATATACGCGTAGTGTGTTCGTACGATCCTTCGTTATTAAACGCTGCACAGCGAAACACAAACACAAGCAGCGGCACAAACACAAACACAAACAACAAGCGGCAGCACACACATACAGAGACAAAGACAAAGCGGAAACGGAAACAATGCGGCGGAACAGAAAAATATAAATGGAGGAATACAAGTGCTAAGCGCGTCGGACACAGCCGGTGGCGAAATTGGCAATGGCATTAACCCATCGTTGCCGCCAACGCCACCAGCTGCAATAATAAAAACGACTCCAGCACATTTTTACGAGCAACGAACTGGAAACGCCCTCACCGTCGTCCTAGAAACTCCTAGAAAACTCCTGGTGGCCATTCAATCAAGTCGAAAAACCCACTTTTCAAAATGCATTTCATTTTCTCTATGTAGTGGCGGCAAAGTTCTAATAATAATCATTCTAAATAGCATGCTCATAAAGTTGATGGGCTCTCAATCATTATCAATACATTTAATTATTTCTGTTGGAAATGGAATGCCTAATAATCTGAATGTCTTATGACTTATTTCATATGAAACATTCGTAAGCTGCCTTTCCATTATTTACCTTAGGTTCATATAAATTCCTATCTGCATCAAGTAATACAATTAGTTTCAAGCGATTTACCTAAATAGTTTTCACTACTCACCAGCCGCAATAATCTTAAATAATTGTCAGGCAGTTACTTCGAGAAATTCGTGAAATTTCCTTGATTTTGTAAGAAAATGCTTTCAGTTCAGTTAGGAAAATGACTATGGAATGTGGTGCTGCTGTTTCTGGGTGTTTATGTGTGTATGTGTGCATGTGAAAATAAGGGAAGCCACAGCGACAGCAGTAATAATAATATTTAATATTTGCCAACATAGGGATTTTCATATCGTTTAAGCATTTCCTTCCTGTTTTGCTTGATTCCTTTATTTTGCAGCTTCCTGTTGTTTTTCCACATCTTTCGACCAGCTTTTCCTAGGCACTGGCAGCTGTTGTTCTTGTTGTTTCCGCCTCTTGCCGGAAACTCATCCTCTGCCATGGCAACCATTTAAAAGCGTCCTTCGCCGGACGAGAATATTGTGGGTCAGGAGCGGATTGCCGAGGACAGGAAACCCACTTTTATTGGCCGGCGGAATCGACGCACATCGAAGCTAATTGGCTCCGTCTGCGAAACATTCACCAGCAGTACCGGATTTAAGCGACTTATTACCCGGACTGGCCACTTAACACCTGTTCATTAAGGTTATGCAACATTAAGGCAAATCGATTACGCAATTAAAGTTCACGCCTGATCTGCCACAAAACCCATAATCCCACGATTTACCGAGGCCAACCAAAATAAATATGTTTCCGCGTTTTTTCGACAATTAAATATTGTGTGAACTTTCAGAAAATGATTAAAACTGTTGCATTCAATTAAGGAAGAAAACAAACGCTATTCACAAACGCTATACAAAATGCTTTTAATCTTTAAACAAAAATATGCATTTTTGCACAATGTTATTTAAAGTTCCACACTTTTTAAACGTGGGATATTGAAAGCTTTAAGTACCTTCTCTCTATTTTATTTCTGTTTGAGTAATTATCTTAAAAAAATTGGGTTTCCGGAGTATTTACAAAATGATAGGCTATAGGGCTCGTTAGTACTCAGTATTGAAATCAATATGGAAGTCAAATGTAGTTTTGTTGCACGTAAAATTCGTTTTCATGCCTTTAAAATTCACCTTCAGCCTAGTGTTTTATGAACTGAAATACGGCTTGAGTTTCTAGCGCTTTCGTGCAGTTTTTCATTGGCACAAAGAATCGACGGAAAATATCGTGAAAGGCCCTTGACTTTTTTGTTTCAGGATTTTCCGCTAGTAGTGTGAACCCTTTGCTGGAGTGAAGGCCCGCACAGAAAGTCGCCTGACTGAATAGTGATGGCGATTTTCTCCTGAAGTGGCATCCAAGGGTCCCGTTCGGCCCATCGACGTAACGCCGTTATCCATTTTCCGGCCAGGCGAAAGTGAAAAAGGAAAAGCGGGAGAAATAGAATATGGGCAGATGGGGAGATTTGCCAGTTGACAGCTGTCAAACAATGCTCCTCGCAGTGCGAAACGCATGTGAATGCATTTTAATGGCCCGGCACAATGGGAGACTTTTAGTTTACCCCTTCTCAGATGGCGCACAGATGCAGATAAGCCCGGAAAAGCGTAGGAAATGTGGAAAAGGGTTGCGGAAAGGGCATGACTTGGCGGTCGTAAAGACGGGAAAATGGCTGCCCCAGCGTGGCGACATTAAAAGCCGTTGTCGTAGATGTTTATTTGTCGTAAAGCAGAACCAAGCTCAAATTGCATGCATTTACACAGACACCCAGCGCACGCACACCATGATACGTGAAAATCCCCCAACATATATACACACGCACACACATGCAAAAAACGACATAGAGTTGGCAATGGAGCGAATTCAGCGAAAGTGCCAACAAAGTTGTATGGGAATGCGAATTTGGAAATGCCATTGTCTGTGGCATAAAATACAAGTTTTGCCAGAAGGCGTTGCACATTTTATTATCAATGAGTGGCCTTTGGTAACTTTGTTGCAAAATGCTAAACAATTATATTTATGCCATGAAAGACACACAATTGATTTTAGATACATTGCAAAAGAAAGGATTTACAATTCAAAATTAAGCTTTGTTTTTGTTTGAAAGGAAAACACTCTTTTATGCTCAAGAAAGCAGAAGCTGAATGGTAAACAACCCTAAATTTCCAAGTTGAAAGTGAGAAAAGCCTTTAATTTATTGAAATACTCGAATTCATTGCTACTCATGCTTAAATTGTATGATTTCCTTACTAAGCTGTAGCTATAATAATTTCAAACAGAATTTGGTACAATTATTTGGTAAATGAATTTATCTTGAAGCTCGAAAGTATCTTAAGGTCAAAGTAAATTGTTTGGCTTAGGAATTTATCTCGAAAGTATCTTAACGCTGAAGTGAATTCTCGTCGAAGGCTGTGACCACTTTCCATGAATATTTATCATGAAATTATAAGGGATACTTTGTGCCTGTGGTTTTGGAATAATTCCGGCATAGTTGGCTTCATAGTCCCGGCATCCCCCAAATGCCCGTTCATCGCAGAACGCCATTAGCAATCCCTCATCCTCATCCCCATACCCATACCGATAGCCATCCTCAATCTCATTCTCATCTCCAACCGAATAATGATGAAGGTTACGAAGGAGCAGATTTATTTGCATTTAGCCTGATGGACAAGCCTGCTCGTCCCATTACAATTAGCCATAGATTTTAATTATCATAATGATAATTGCCTTATGGCGAGTGTTGTCGCAGTTGGTTTAGTTTTTGCGCCTATTTAATATTTGATCGTCCTGCGCGAGTACCGGCTTTGATGTTGCCCGCTCCTAATTGGATTGCATCCTTATTAATTAGGCGGTGTCGAGATAGCAGGATGTCTGGATAACAGGATGCCAGGATGCCGATCTGACAGCTCTTCCTTACAGTCTTGAGCTTGGAGCTCTCTTGCTCTCTATGCAAATCGAGTCGGAATAACAAAATAACGAAATAACGAAATAACTTGGGGCCACAGCGACGAGGATGTAATTAAAATATGTTGCCAAAGACAAACAACAACAGACCAAAAGCTCACAACAAAAACGCGGCCAACACACAGAAACAAACAACAGTAACAGCATGGGCTAAAAAGCTGAGAACTTGAAACTGAAACACGCACAACAAATTGATAAATATGCAAATTTAATAGACTTGCAATCAATTTGCATAAATCTTGGCGGCTAAAAATAAATAAATAAAATTGCAAATGCAAAGTAAATTAAAGGGGGTAAAAAGACACCTTGTATCACAAAGCAATTTTATCGGGGAAAAAGATATGTGAAAATCTTAAAACAATGCCGTCTAATGGTAGAGTGAAAAGCAGTTAAAAGCTTGAACAAGTGTGTGGTTAATACATTATTTATAACATCGGCATAACATTACAACATCAACAACATATAAAAACAAAGCTTTAAACTCACATTTCAAAATAGATATAAAATAATAGTTCTCTTTGCCCTTTTGGATACGCTTAAATATATACACGCGTTCTCGACCTCTCCGGCGAAAATATGCTAAATGGAGTTTCGACAAAATGCAAATAAAACAAAGCATAAAGAAAACAAAAACTACAGCGGAGAGGAGAATAAAATAAATAAAATAAAGGGCAGCAGCGAAAACAGCTTGAACATCACGCCGTAACTGGCAATTGACTGCTAACAGTTCTGCATATAAATTGAGCAGATTGAGATGCAAGGATACAGCTACAGATACAGCAACAGCTACAGATACAGATACACCGAATCATACGCAGATACAAATGGGGAGTGGGAGTGGGGCAAAAGTGACAGCCCCGAAAACGAGATCAAGATTTGTTTCGTTTCCATTTCCGTGACCATTTGCAACCATTCTCCCCGGTGTTTATCCACCTGCCACTTTCCCCGCTTTTCATTCGCCGCCCTTCTTCGCTTTCACCGATTTCCCCGCATTTCCCTGCCATTTCCCCCAATTTTCCTTCCGTTTCTGTGCGTGCTTATTTGCCTGTACATTATTTGTACACACGATTGCCTTTCGCATATTAAAGACGAATTCATAATAAATACAAAGGCATATCTCTCACAATAATCGGAGTGCCTGTTGAGACTTCCTTCTCATAGATACGAAATTCGCTTTGTTAACCACACAAAACAAACTCTTTTTGCAGTAAATCTTTATCTTACCTGTATTTTTGGCAACACCGAATGTAGCTTATTAATTTCTGAGTTGTTTGTATGTCTATTGAAAAAAAGCAAAGGTTCAGCTTACTGATGTTGCCTTAAATGTCAATCAAAAATGAGACGAAAATATTTAATAAAGAGTAAAATTATCAAATAATTATATATTTTTATTAATTTTATAACCAATATAAGAAAGTATGTTCTTATTTAATTCAAGTATCCTTTTCTTTTGGGCTAAGTTAAGTTTTTCTACACACAACTGTAACACACCGGGGAATATATATGATATATATAAATCTTAAAGGTCGATTCTCGGCGGACTCGTTGCCAGCTAATTTCGAGACGCCCATCCGTTCAATTACGAAAGTTTTGCCAGCCAAGTTAATAACATTTATCGTCTTCCATAAAACATATCCTGTTCGCTGGGCGTGTGTAAGTATTTCGGATCCGAAGCTGTGGAAAAGTTGCCGCAACAAGTTTAACCTTTTTTTCCGGTTCGACAAGGTGACTTCCTTAACCTTGCTTGTCGCTTCCGGTTTCCCGACCTGACACCACCATTGAAAATCATAAAAATGGGAATGGGGATAGTTGGCTATGTTTATTAGCAGTACAAAACAGTATTTATTTTATGATCCATAAATGGAAATTCAAATTTTTTGCCATTTTTCGCTAATTTTAATGATGTTACCCCTTATCGAAAATGCGAAAATTTGTTAAAAAATTTGTTTTCGGAAAGGATATAAATAGTGATAGGGATAGTTAGGTGTGTTTATTAGCAGTACAAAACAGTATTTATTTTAGCTGTGGCACATTTATTGGTCAAATTATGGAGAAAAAACCCATTTGAAAAAATCATATTTTTGCCAACATTTTTTATTTTGATTTTTTATGGGAAAAATAATCCGTTTTTTTTCGATACTGAAAAAAATAATTGTCCAAACGTGGAATGCCATACCTCGTTGAATTCGTTACAAAATTCCCTATCGACCAGTATTCAGAAATGGAAATTCAAATTTTTTGCCATTTTTCGCTAATTTTAATGATGTAACCCCTTATCGAAAATGCGAAAATTTGTTAAAAAATTTGTTTTCGAAAAGGATATAAATAGTGAAAGGGATAGTTAGGTGTGTTTATTAGCAGTACAAACCAGTATTTATTTTAGCTGTGGCACCTTTTTTCGCCGAGTTATGGAGAAAAAACCCATTTGAAAAAATCATATTTTTGCCAACATTTTTTATTTTGATTTTTTATGGGAAAAATAATCAGTTTTTTTTCGATAGCGATAAAAATAATTGTCCAAACGTGGAATGCCATACCTCGTTGAATTCGTTACAAAATTCCCTATCGACCAGTATTCAGAAATGGAAATTCAAATTTTTTGCCATTTTTCGCTAATTTTAATGATGTAACCCCTTATCGAAAATGCGAAAATTTGTTAAAAAATTATTTTTCGAAATGGATATAAATAGTGATAGGGATAGTTAGGTGTGTTTATTAGCAGTACAAAACAGTATTTATTTTAGCTGTGGCACATTTATTGGCCAAGTTATGGAGAAAAAACCCATTTGAAAAAATCATATTTTTGCCAACATTTTTTATTTTGATTTTTTATGGGAAAAATAATCAGTTTTTTTTCGATAGCGATAAAAATAATTGTCCAAACGTGGAATGCCATACCTCGTTGAATTCGTTACAAAATTCCCTATCGACCAGTATTCAGAAATGGAAATTCAAATTTTTTGCCATTTTTCGCTAATTTTAATGATGTAACCCCTTATCGAAAATGCGAAAATTTGTTAAAAAATTTGTTTTCGAAAAGGATATAAATAGTGATAGGGATAGTTAGGTGTGTTTATTAGCAGTACAAAACAGTATTTATTTTAGCTGTGGCACATTTATTGGCCAAGTTATGGAGAAAAAACCCATTTGAAAATATTTGCGTATAAAATGTATATTTAAGTTAATTTTTTCTCTGTAACTTGAAGCCAAGGTTAGCCTTACTTTGTCTAATAGTTCAGCAATTCCTTTAAGTACTTCGGCGTTCTGTGTCACTGAGCACTTGAGTGGATCAGCGAGGAGGGCCAGGTGTCAGGACCTTTGCAGGAGCTGTTGACACAGTCGTCCTGGGACCAAATTCTTGGAATACGGCTATCCCCGATAACCGCGGCAATTTCTCGCAACGCATTGCTCAAATTGCATTACATTTTAAAGATGGCTTTTCCCTGATTTCCCTTAGCCGCCCTGCCCTTTTGACATTCGATAATTCATAAATGTATTAGTTTAATTTTTTTCCGAACGTAATTTCCGCTCGCATTTCCCCGAGCGGTTAAACTGTGGCGATTGGATTGCATAAGATGTAAGTAATAAAGATTGAGACCAAACTAACACATTTTTGGTTTGAGCAAATGCATGAGTTTCGATAAGAAGGCTAGTTAATCGGTTAAAGGGTTTTTCTCTAACAATGTTTAATTTATGGGTTCTGCGGGATATAACCTTAATCAATGTGGCACCAAAGCATCCAATTACAGGCCATAAATTTGCAAGACATTCGCTAGTCGGTCCTTAAAGAGCCACGACCCATAAATAAGGAGCACAATCCGCGCCCATCGCGGAAATTTATTTCCCATTTGGAAAACCTTTGGCCCACCGTTGAGTTAACAACTCAACTTGAGTTGAAAAATGTTTGAAATATTTCGGCATCTAACGGCGTCTTAAAGAGCCCAAACGAATATGCAAATGGTTGTGAGTGTGGGTGGCTGGAAAAAGAGCACCTCAGGCAGGTGAAAAAAATATAAAAAAAAAGAGGAGAAAAATCGCATGCCTATGCATCGTTCCATTCTGTTTTATGGTTCATAAACTTTCGCTCCTCGGTGAGTGCTCTTTGCCCTTTTTTTATGGGGGCACATTGAATAAAAAACTGATTTGTTTTGCCGCCCTTACTTCAACGTTTGATGTTGCCGGCTGTTTTGCTTGATTTCAGCCATTTGTTGCCACCAAACTGTGGCTCAGTTTTTCGGGGGCTAACATATGGCACTCACTTCGGCATAATCAACATCATCATCATCATCATCCTGCTGACGAGTTGTTAATGATGAACATAATGACGACACGGAGCGCTTTGGGCCAACAAAGTTGTTAACATAAAATGGCTCGCTGCACACATGTACACCCACAATTTGCTCAGATTTCCCCAGTACTTACAGTCCTCTGTGTGTGTGTATGTGTGCTCAACAACTTTCACTTTTATAGTCCTCATATGTCATTGCAGTCGTTTTTTACCTGCGAATTTTTGAAGGTCAGAAAAATAGTAAAGAATCCAAGTTTTAATCTAGGTTTAATTATATGTAATTTTTTGGTATTTTGCCTTTTGGTGCAATAGTTTTTCTACATTTTATGCATTTGAATTATATAGCAATTTCTTTCCATGCACCAATTTACCGCCGAAAACTTGCATTCAAAAGCAGCAAAATAAAATGTGAAAATTTTATTAGATTTTGCATTTGAAGAAGGTAAACGGAGGAAAAAAAACACCCAGCGATTGAGGGGTTGTTTTTGCTAGGGGTGTGAGTCTCAGTCCCAAAAAACTTTGCACTGAGGCTGAGTAAAGTTTTCATGTTTTTCCCTGGGTTTCTCCAGTTTTCGGAACCTTGATGCCCGCTGCGGGCGATGGATGATTCTGATTTTGATTTAGCCCATGTTGCTGTGGGTTACTTTTTGGCATACGCCACCCAGTCGTATGGGCAATGTAAACAAGTTTCTCCCGCCACTCAACCGTATTCCGGATTTCCTGCGATGAAAAGCAAGCTTTGCGCCAGCCGTTTTCGTTCGACTGTCAGCCCAACTCTGGATATCTATAGACACATTCATCATCTATATACCCAGCATTCAAATCAGACATTGTATTTCGATCAAAAAAAAAAAAAAAAACAAAAAAAATGCCAGTTTTGAGACTCAATGCTTATTACACCAAATTCTTCCCATCCTCGAGGATTCGTTGCATGGTTTTGGAGCGAAGACGGTACTTGATGAAGGTCGCGCAGGTGCGAAATAGGTACATCATGAGGCTCAAACACGATTCACAACCCAGATGCGATGCCACATACACGGATATTCCCGAATCCTTGAAGTCTATTATTGAGAAGAAACTGCTCTCGAAGCGTGTTATCGGTAGCTTTCGACTGAGATTCCACTGCAATTCGTTCAGGAAGAGGCTCGAGATCACAGCCACAATAACCAACCCCACAGTTCCGTCGGACAATGATCTCGCTCCGGAGGATGATCAGCTTTACGAGCTGTACATTTGCTGTAGCCAGGGTAAATTGCTGGGCAAGATTCCCTTCCTGGAGAGCGACTACCGGCGTGCAGCCCGCGAGGCCATCGATTTCCTGGGCATCTAGGCATTCCCGAAAAACAAAAAAAAACCCTCCTGTTGTGTATTTTCATTGACATGCAGAGGAGGAATATATTTTATCCTGGCAACGACGACATGACACACCTAACTTGCGATACGCCACTATGCTGAACGGACCTTGATTATCGATTACCTCTTACGACTCCATTTTTTATATCTGCAGCCGCCTTGTGGGGAATTTTAAAAACTTGTACAATTATATTTGGACCTCAATAAATTTACAGTTAATTTACATAAGCTTTAAAAAATGTATACAATATAATCACTTTTATAAATAACTTAAATATTCATCAAGAGAATGAATTACTCTCATTCATTTCTTTACCAATTTATTGATTGAATGCTTTTCAGATATATTTTTAACACAAATAAGCTCTTCTTTTTTTCTATATTCTCTCTATAGTGTGATTTCATTACGAGAAAATCTACTTCTGCTGAAAAGAAATTGACGTTTGCTATGCTCTTCAGTAAAATAAATACAGAAAATACAAAATCAAGTTTATTGACAATAAATTAGCAATCAGGGCAATTAAAACTTTCCCCTCTTCAATCAATGTTGTTTTGAAAGTTGCTTGATTGAAAGCTTTTTAATTTAATTAAGATATATATTTTTAATTGATACTTACACCGCATTGAATACTTAGTTTAAAGATGGAGCTTTGAACTGAATACCAAAGCACGCAGCATTATTTAAATATTTAAATATGGCCATCATTATTTCAGAATAATAATGGCGCATTTTTCGCTTACCCCCCGAATAAAACAAGAAGCTGTTGAAAATCAACAGATTCAGAATGTAAAGTCATAAGATGAACCACTTTAACAATCCCTCGTAAGCGATAATTGCAATCGGACGGGGTCTGCGGTTGCTGGGCTGGGTATTAAAAAGAAAGGGGCACCGAAGGATGCCAATAATTCCGACCATATAACCACTTACCACGCACAACCACACGCAGACACACGCACACTTCAAACACAAACACATATGCAAATGTGCGTGTGCCTGTGTACCCTGCGACAAGACCCCAAAGAACATGCTATCAATTTTATTTTTATTTATTTTACCTCCCTCCAAAGCGCCCATTTTCCCTCGCATTTGTTTGCTCTTGGCTCAGGCTGAGCATATTTTGTAGCTCGTAAAAGTTTTTGATATAAAATGTAAACAAAGGCGAAATGGGACACGGAAAACACACAGCCTCCAAGCACTGGGGCAAAAGTGTAGTATATATTAGGTGATAGCTAATTATAAAAATAATTTAAAAAATATTCTCATTGAAATTGCTAAATTCTAAATTCTAATAGAAAAGAGCATGAATATCAACGCTTAATTCGTAATATTAAATTAATGTATTGATTTAAATTGTCGCGTTTCGCTCAGTGTAGGCAACTCAAAATTATGGCGCGTTTTGTAACCAGCAAAAGGCCAAAACGAGTTTCGTCTTTCGCCTGCTTGTTTTTGTTGCGGCTTCTGCTTTTTTCGCCGCCCCTTTTCCGTTCCCCTTTTTCCGCCATTTTGGACGGCCCTTGTGGATGGGTACCTGAGTGCGCCAGTGTGAGTGTGAACTGTTGCCAGTGTATGTGTATGTGTGTGTGTGTGTGAGAGAGTGTGCCCAACGAGCCCTTTCAATGCTCGATGCTCACGCACTTGCACATATTAATTAAAAAGTTCAGGGTCAGGCCAAGAGACAGACATCAGCTGGCCGAACAAGGGCTAAAAAGCAACAAGAAAGAAAAAAAAGAAAAAAACAAGCGCTGGTCAAAAAGGGGGGGGGGGGGAGGATTGGGGGCACAGGGAGCGTAACCCCTGACTTGGTTATTTTTAGTCAGTCCCGGCAATGTTGGTCGAAAATTTCAGTGTTGCTTCAGCATAATTTGTTTACTCTGCTGTTTTGGTTCTTGGCCCCCGCATTTTGACACCCTGTAATTTTCAGCCGCAATGAGTTGCTCTTGTTGCTATATTTTGAAGGAAATGAACTTTTACTTACTCATCTCATGTAAACTTTACCCACTAACTTTTTAAGATATCTTTATAAATAGTTACCCTTTGTTCAAAGAAGTTGACATAAAATTGTTCATAATAATTCCTGCTTAAAAGACAACATAACTGTCGAAACAAGCAAGGAACTTTCAAAATGGCCTAGTACAGGAACAGGCCCCTGCAGGACTTTTCCCAAAACGTACAAAACAACCAACGAAAGTTGAAAACAAAAGCTGGGGACACACACCTACACACACACACGTATAACAGGCTGTTGGTAGTGGGAGGAGTGGGGAAGAGGTCCTTGTGGGTCACGGAAGCTGTGCGTAACTATAATTAATTTCATTTTAGACTGGTTAGCAAATAAACGAGCAAACGATGCGGTTCGTTCGTTCGCTGGCTGCTTGTTTAGCTCCTCTCACCTTCTCACTCTCGATGGAATGTACAACCATCCACCAAACCGGGCAGACCACCCATTCGGCAGCCATCGGCTCGTTTTTGGCCGGTTGAGACACTATTTTTGGCATCGTCCTTGTTGCCATGTTGTTGGCTTTGCACTTTGCCAGCACTTGACTGCCCAACTTTTCGCTCGTGGACCACCTGGAAAGCCACCCAGAAAGCCACCCAAAACACAGTCAAAAAAAAAACACAAAAAAACAAACGCCCAAGCCACCCAAAAGAACCACCCACTTATAGTATAACTGTTGCTGATGTTGCAGGATTTCATTTCGAGTCCGTTGTTGAGCGTTGAAGTCCTTTGAAGGACCTGAAAGGCTCAACCCTTATCAAAAATTCAACGGCATGATTTCATACCCCCGAAATTATTGATTCATCTTGAATGCCGAATCATGCCCCTGCTTTTTCGTAGGCCGCACAAAAAAAGTTTATCCCACGGCCTAATCGCCTGGAACTCATTAACTTTCCTTCGTTGCAAATATTTTGTTTAATTTCGCTAGTCAGTGTTTACAAATGATTTTCTCTCCTGCATAATTAGGAAGCATAAGCAAATAAACTGAAAAGATTTGATTTTAAAGAAAATCTTCAAAAAATTTACTTTACATTTGCTTATGAACAAAAATGTACTTTGCAAATATGCATGTAAGCGGAAAAAGGAATAGAAAAAAAAGTTGTTTAGTACCCTCTAACCCTTTGGTTAAACATAATTGATGATTTTTGGTGAAAATAACGAACAATGTTATCGAAAACTATAGTTCGATATATTGTTGTTGAAATATTGAGAGGAAAAGAGCTGGCAGCCAGGATGACCTGGCTGGAATAAATAAAAATGCCAACGCCACAGTTGGTTGGCCCGTAAGTCATCCCGAGATGATTCCATCAAATATGCATGGCCCATCATCATCATCATCATTGGAACCCAAGCAGGGCCGAGCTGTCTATTTGAATTATGCATGCATAGACAGCAGTAGCGGGCGGGAAAAACTGACCGGGCGGAGGGGGCAGGGAAAATCCATGGTGGGCAAGCTAGGGGGTGTGTCGGGATAAAAGGGGTTGTCAGCGCCAGGAAAGCGCAGCATGGCGTCTGCCAAGGAAATTAGATTTCCCACCAGCAATGCGCCCTTGTGTTGTGCCTGTGTGTGCGCCAGTATCTGTGTTAGCCAGTTGGACAAAACGGCTTAAGTGTTTTTGCCAGCGCCTTTTCACCCGATTTGCATAATGGTCGCCGCGGACGCCTGAAAAGTATGCTACAACTTTTTATCAACTTTTTCAGCGGAAATTATGCTCAGCACGAGTCAGTGCGTGTGTGTGCGACACTAGCTCACCCCCACACACACACACACACGGACGCACGCATCCTTGCACAGGTCAGTTACGGTTCAATATCGCAAATGATATATGTGCGAGTGGCCCCTATAAAACTCACTTTAATTATTTATTTATTCAAATGGCTGGCCTGGCTTCTAAGCCGAAAAGCCTTTTACAAAGGCAGCCAGTGTGGAGGAAAACCGGGTGGAAAAGGGGCAAAAACAGTGAGAGGAAGCGCTGCGAGGGGATCAAAAGGGGGGAGAAAGCGGAAAAAGGCAATGGCAAAGGCAAAGGCGGTGGAAAAGCATTTTTCCAACTTTCTCCCAGCGCTTCCTGCAAGAAATTGAAAGTGGCACGCGCAAATTACTTAATCCTACTTTTCAAGTACTTACTGCATACATATATACACTTGCACAGTGAACTCTTGATAGGGTGAAACCATCGAAGCCATTACTGCCTTCAAGATCACTTGCAATATTATAGCATTTATTACAAACAACCACATCCTAAGTTTTAAATGGAAGACCATGAGCTAAATAAATAAAATTCCGGAAATGAATTTAAATTATTTTTAATATCAACATTTCTTATGTAGGACAACAAACAAATTGTTACCTTGCAGAGTGTTCACTGCACACAAGCTTATGTACACAGGCTAGGGCCGTAAATGCCTACACGTACTTTCGGGTCCTTTGATCTAATTTACCAAGCATTTTCAGGTATTCCAACTTTGAATGCCAAAAACGAAACCCAAGATGACAACAACAACAACAGCGACAACGGCAAAAAAAAAAAAAAAAATGCCAAGTTTAAAAAGCTAAATCTTAAACGAAGGCGAAAACGAAAATGAAAATGTTAAATGAAAACGCCCCCAAGAGCCGTCAAGCTAGAGCTTCCCCACTTTTCACTTTTCACGTGTCTCCAGTGAGTCCTGGCAGTTAATCAATGAATAGCCGCACCGTACTGTCCTCATCCTTGGAGCAGCCACCTCCCCCTTCCCGCCATCAGTTTTAGGATGCCGGACAGGACCACCAGGAATCCCTCGCAATTACATCAAAAGGAAAACTGCTGGCAAAGAGCCCAAGTAATATTTCAAGGGGGAAGGACGACAGACGCTCTAAAATTAACTAAATAGCAGACGCCAGCAGTCCAAGGAACCACCCGAAAATCCATCCCATGCCATCCTAGCCCATTCCAGGACACAAAAAGTCACTTAGAAGACTGAGAATCAAAAGAAAAACGGCCAATGTCCGCCAGGTGTCCAAAGTACTCGCCCTTTTTTTATATTTTTATTTTTATTTTCATTCCTACGAATTGCATTTTATTGCCAGGACAACAGTTCACAAAAAAATACATAGAAATAAGAGTAAGAATGAAAGGAAAACTGAATAGAACCGCAGACCATGGCAAACGTAAAATGTTCACCATTTAACTAAATTGTTTCATTTAGCGTTGGAACAAAGTGGAAATGGGGGAAAAAGTGGGCGAAATTCTTGCGGGTGGTGGGGAGATAAATGAGTTCCCAAATATAATACAGATTAATGGAGTCAGGGGATTTGGCTCATCAAATCCCGCAGTAGTTTTTTCCCTGTTTTTTTTTCTCAAAGAAGAAACAAATAGCAGCCACATAAACTGTGCAAACTTATTTCACATTAACTATTGATATTAAATTGAACAAAAGCTTTATTTACGTTTAAAATCTCTTTTATATTCAAACAAACACCAACAATTTCTAAAATGTGTGCACAAATATATTTCTTGCCGCCAAAAGATGAGCATAAACTCTCAACATTTTTCTTTGTGGATTAAATGTGGAACCTTGGCATAACTTTTAATTAGCCCGCAGTGTTGAGTAACTTTTTAAGGAGTTTTTCACCTGCGAAAGTTTATTAAGTTTGCAGAAAATTGCATTCGGTTTAGAGTACTGTGGGTGGGTGTGTGTTTGCCTGCAGCAAAAGTACAAAAGTGGCTGGCTGTTGAGTTGTTGAGACGTGTTCTGTTTTTTTTCTTTTTTTTTCGCCCCAGTGTTGAGCAACTGGGCTGATTGGAAACGTAACTGAGGTGAAACAAATGCAGCCTCAGCCTCCCGATTTCCCACTCTTCCGCTTTACCATCGCCCCCCGAGAGATCCGCAATTCGCACGCCGGAATCCCCATTTCCAGCTCCAGCTCCAGCTTCATCTCCATCTGCGTCCGTGTCCAGGTACAACTGCTCCGGCTTAGCCGCAAGCCGGACCGAAGGACACACACAGGGAAAAGTGGGAAAATTGAGTTGAAAATTGTTCGTGGCACACACTTCACAGGCAACGCAAATTGACAGCTGTCAATCAACCGTTCGCCCACTTGAGCCCCACTCCTTCGTCCTGCCAGGTGCCATTGCTCCATCCTGCGCCCACCGTCCGCCTGCAGATCCCACGGATGATGAGGCTTCATCCATTGGACTCCCGGAGGACTGCGATTGCCAGCTGCTGTTGTGCACCTGAAATTGATTAAGCCCCGGACCAAACTTTCGCCAAGTTTCAAAAATGCAAAAGCCAAAAATTCAGACAGCAAGGTGCACTACTAAAACAGCAAGGAAACGTTCTACTATTATTAAGCATAAAATTGATGAAAATATACAATATTCAGAAAAAGCCAGCAAGCAGCTACAAAAATCGAATATAATTTTAAAATGAATAAGAAAACCGTGCCGCCAAGCAACATTATATATTCAGAGAGATCAAAACACCAACTTAAGTACGGCAAAAGAATTTAAGTTTAGGGCCGCTCAAATAAAGCGCTTAATTACAAGTAGTCGGTGCTTGGAAATACCGGGAAAAGGAAACATCATCGTGTCACTCAAATTGCAGAGCTTCAATCGAAATGTGTGTCCTTATTGGCCTCAAAATTGCGTTCCCCTCAGCATTTCACAATTTCTACCCACACACAGAGGGATCTGGGCGAAAAATGCTGGGGGAAACTTAGGTACTTCGAACTACTTTGGCCAAGTGTTTCCAATGACTTGCGGGAAAACTTGAGCTCCAACTCGAACTCGGACTTTTATGAACCTGCCACACATTCGACAACTCCCGGTGCGTTGTCTATGTCCTTGCACACATACATAGAAACAGCAAAAAGGATGCGAGGTCCTGCCGGCTGGCAGTTATTAAGTTTATGACCATAAACTTGCGGCCAAATAAGTTGATACTCCATTTTGATTGCCTGTGCGAAACCAGCTTCGAGCATTAGTTCATCTGGAATTCTGGTCGGACTGTTTCCATTTGGCATCTGGCTGAAGTGCAGCAATCTGCTGCCCAGAAACCACATCATTTCGTGAGCAAACATAAACGAAAGTCAAGTACAGCAAGCACAAAAATGAGCAAAACACCTGCATTTTTGATGGCCAAACTAAGCTTGCCTTTAAAGTTAAGTGTTATTACAAATTTATTTAAAAAGTCCATATGTTCTGCGCTCAGTGTATTTATTTCTTCTCTCAACGCCAATCTTCTCAAGCCGTGCCAAAATTAAATTTAATAATTGGTGCATTACTAACATATAAATAGGACTTTCCATCTATATTCTATGCAATAAGAACCAAATTGAATTGTGGCAACCTTCTGGGAAATTGAGCATTGTGTCTTGAGCTTACTTGTATTTCTGCGAAATAAATATAAATACACAGTATTTGGTCCGTTGCCTCTCGATTTCTTTGGGCAACGGTGCGTATGAGGGATTTAACCAATTATACGCAATACTGCAGCGCAAATTGTACAATAAGTAAATACGAATGAATAAAAAGGGAAATATTTAAGTACTCTATTGATAACAAACAATAATTAAAGCGTCTGGCATGGCCTCACTTTATATTTTCGTTTATTATGTTTAATTAATATAAATAATAATGATTTATATTATAATTATTTCTATTGATTTCCATAATACCACCTTTTTTTCATAAGTATAAACAATAAATATCAATATACATTTTACAAACCGTTACTATAGTAAATGACCCCATACTGTTACCTGTAGTTTGACCCAATTAGTAAATCCCAAGCCCCTTTGTAAATTGAGATTTGCCAGCCATGCGAAAATTGTGCCCCATCCAATGCGTTTTAAACCACCAAATACTATTTTCTTCGATTTTTTCCAGTGTATCTCTGTGTCTCTGTGTGTGTAGCAAACCCATCAGTACCACCCCCCTCCAAAAATAAAAAAAAAAAACCCCAAAAAGACCCACTGAAAAAAAACCCACGAATACAAAAATACAGACCCAAAAATCACCGCCATTTCGGCTAGCCGAAAACCACGAAAGAAAGTCGCAATCATTCGTAAGAACTCGAACATTAAATAGACCGCAAGGAGGAGAATAAGGCCGGAAATAGCCGAGTAAAGGAGGGCCGCAGGAGCGGCAGGAGCCGAAGGATACCGCTCACGTTCGAGGATCGGCGGGCGCTGCCACAGAAACCAGAACATGCGCCATGTCAAAACTGCGGCATTACCGGTCCATGGATCAGCCGTGCAGCAGCACCTGCGTGGTCATACGCAAAAAGTTAGCAATCCAGAGGAAATTCTTAAACTCTAAAACACCACCAACTCTAAAACGCCACCTGACCTCAAAAATCAGCGGAAGCGCTTTCACTTTTCCACCATCTAAATAACGAAAAACCAAAAAATAAAAGCTTTCCTCTTCTCTACGCTTTTCTCTATGCACGCCAAACTAAAACTGAAACTGAAACCAAAGCCAGGACTCTCACCTTGGAGCTTTCACATCCTTAACCACTTTCACCGCATGCCAGCACTCACATACTAACAGCTTTTAAAACTTTTCCAAGCTTTCCAGCAAACTTCGAGCCTTTGGCTTTCGCATGTCCTAAGGACGAAGCTCTTTTTCTCGAGAAAAGCTTTGCAGCCAGCCAGCCAAGCATCCGATCCAAAAATAAAACACCTGCCATTCAGCCATTCTTCACCGCATGACACTGTCCCATCTTCAACTTTCCCTCTTTTCCTCGCTTCTTTTTTACTGCATGCACTTTTATTGTTATTAAGTTACTTATAGTAAGTTTTTAAAATTCACTAATCGCCGTCTTGTGTAATTTCAGGACTATGACAGCCATTTGCTTTGTGTGCAACCTGCCCATCATGTCGCACCAAGTGGGTTTGGTGTGGCAGGGCGGCAACGGCTGGGACGATCTTGTGCGGGAGCAGGTGGGTCCCACTAATTCGCGACAATATTAACTATTATTTAACTTCATTTGTAACAATATATATATCTTAAGTATTTTCCAAAGTGAACGAACAATTCATGCGAAAGAGCAATTTTCAAAGTATTTTCCAAAGTGAACGAACAATTCATGCGAAAGAACAATTTTGAATGGTTCTGAGGAAGTGGTTGTGGCCTCAAAAAGAACTCGAGCTAACTAAATCAAAGCCAAATTTGTGCAAGGAATCATAGATCTGCTTTCAATTGAAAAATCTTTTAGTTTATTGCAAAAAAAGGGAATATAAAATAAAATTAAATCAAATCTTACAGAACATTATGAAACTCAAATCAACACATTTTTTAATCGACAAATTAAAATGAAAAAATATCTCAGCATTTAGTTTTAATTTGAAAAATTTATATTTTGAAATTTAAAATAAAATAAAAAATTGAATTTAATGTTTTAAATCTACATTTGCATTAAACAAAAGGGATTTATTTAACAAGTTTTGAACTTAAATGTGTAACCGAACCCTATAGCTATAGATCATTGAATAATACTTGAAGAACGTTCTGAGAATAATACGATGTTCCGCTTTCAGCTGGAGGAGTCCACCATACGGCAGCGGTTGGGCGGACGACGGGACTCGGCGGCCCAGATCACCACCCCGCCGAGCACCTCGCCGCCGCCAGGACTGCAGCGCCGGCGGCGCAGCTCGCTGGCCCAGCTGACGGACATCCTGCGGGAGTGGAGCGGCGGCACCAAGCAGCAGCAGCAGCACCACTCGCAACAGCAGCAGCAACAGCTGCAGCAAGCGTCCCGCTCCAAGGCGCAGCTGAATCGCCGCGAAACGCTGGCGGATCTGGCGCGCAGTCTGCCCTGGCGCACCTCCACCACCACCGATGCGAGCACGGGTGCCGGGGGATCGGGTGGTGGCGGCTGCACCACCTACATGGCGCCACGCAAGCGACGCGAATCATCCGCGGACTCGGGCATCCGGAGCATGAGGTCGCGACGAGACTCGAATACCGCCGAGTTCGTCAGGCACTGGAATCGGCGCGAGAGCGGGGCAGTTGAGGAGCAGCCCAGCGTCTCCGTGCCCGTCGTCGTCGAGTGCTCTAAAAGCGTAAGTATCCAGGGGATATATACAATATATGTATACAGAGGTGGTCAAAAGTATTTACACAACGAGCTTTTTTTTCAATTAGTTGACAATTGAAAAAAAAGCTCGTTGTGTAAATACTTTTGACCACCTCTGTATATTGCTGGCAAATTCACTTAAATATTTTTTAATTATAAATTAATAACCGTATCAGTTAGTCGAAGCAACAACTGAAATTGGTTTTATGATAGTTCCAAGCAAGTGCATTTGCCAGTTGAGTTCTAAGCAATTACCAGCACCTTTTGGCTCCACCTTGACCACAACCTTGACCCCTAACCCGTGGCGCTGTTCTCTCTCTCTCTCTTTCCCACCATTCCACACCAAACCACCGCACACATCCTGGCAACCACCAACCACCGAACCACCAAACCACCAGGCATCCCGGCGCGGATCCGGTGAGAGCTACCTGTCCAGCAGTCGGCGCGATAGCAATGTGGCCGGTCGGGTGACCACGCCACCGCCACCCGGCAAATACCAGATGGCCAAGAAGCGCGACTCACTGGCCGCGCCGGAATTCCCAAACTTTCGGCAGGAGCAGCGCCCGTCCACCAGTTCCGCCGGCTCCTGTTCGGACCACTCCATGCCCCTGATATCGACGCACTCGAGCACTCACCACCTGGCCCATCAGCAGGTGGACTCCGCGTGCCAAGCCCTGCCGCCGCCAACGATCATCACCAGCTCCGTGACGCCACCGGCAACGAGTCCGACGGCGCCGAAGGGTCGCCGCGATTCGCAGACGCAGTGCGGCCGGGTCAATCGGCGGGATTCCAAGGCAGGCGTCAGTCCGGAGCGGGCACCACGCCTCCAGCGGCTGCAACGCCAGGCGACCGCCTTCGACGAGGGCTGCCTGCCGGGCGGCAGTAGGCGTGGCTCCCAACCCGCACTCAGCCCCGATCCGCCGGACGATTGCGAGAGGCGCACCTCTCGGCGGGATTCCCTGTCACCGGATAGCGCCTCGCGTGGCGGTCGTCGAGATTCGCGGACGCATCTATCGCCGGATCGATCCCACGAGCGGGATGGCAGTCCAAGGCGGCACACACTCCGCAGGCAGAGCAGTTCGGCAGCCAGATCGCCGAGATCGCCGGACTCGAACAGCTGCTGCTCCTCCCGGGATCCAAGTCCCTGCTCTAGGCCACAAACGCAGACCACCGTCGAGCAGAACCAGCGGCCGGCCATTCGGAGGCAGTCCACCACCGAGGAGATCCTGATCGCCAGGGGGTTCCGCCGGCAGTCGACCACCGAGGAGATGATCCGCTGCAGGAACTTCCGCCGACAGAGCTCCCAGAGCGACGACGTCTGTCGGTGAGTGCTGATATCGATTACTTCATTATTTAACACTTTTTAATTATACGATTAATATTATATTATATTATATTATATTATACACCTCTACTTCCAGTTATCGTGGCAGACGCGACTCGTCGGCGCAGATAATTGACGGCACCATTGGCACCATGACCGTGGAAACAACCAGTACTTTTTTCGACTCCAGCACCCAGACAGGTGAGCACTTTGGTTTTTGAAATTTTCCCACCCAATTGGTGCTGCCAACCGGACTGCGAGCTTTTTGGGCATCTTAAGATATCCTTTAAAAGCTTGAAAAGTGGCAAGCTTTAGGCATTTTCCCATGTTTACTGAGAGAAAAGCTGGTGTCAGCTGTTTGGCGCCAGGACAGCTGTTCGTTGGCAAGGACCTGTCCACTCGGCATGGCATTCGCGTCCTTTTCACACGACACATGCCATTCAGTTGGTGTTGAAGTAACAGACGTGCCACAAGCACCGCAGCAGCCAGTCGAAAGAAAATCGCAGCCGGCAAATTAAGCCAGAAATACATAAACAAAAAAAAACGAAACAATTAATATTAAAAATAGAAAAAATACGTACAGATCAAAGACGAATTGTACAGAAACAAGAATTCAGCAGCGCGGCAGAAAGTATGCTACGATTTTTAGCGAACTATCGTTCAACTCGCCATTGCGCATAAGTGGCTGAGTGTGTGTGTGTGCGTGTAGGCTGACTGCGTGTGTGTGTGTGTGTGCGTGCGTACGTGTGTTGCTTTGTGTATATTTTTCATATCCTGCCTTGTAAATTTTTTTTTTGCTGTGCGTAATTGTGTGTGCGGTGCGTGAACACTTTTCATTGCCGTCGTCGTCGTCTTCGTCGTCGACTGTTGCAGCTGCAACATCGCAGGATCCTCCAAATAAACAACAACACAACAGCAGCGACGTGGCAGAGTACGTCGATGTCGTCGGTGGCGGCAGCGGCGGAGGCAGCGGCGCCGGCAGCGGCTGCAGCGGTACCGCCACCGCACCACCGCTGCGCAGTGGCCGTCGGCAGCCGTCGAGCAGCAGCGCCAGCAGCAGCAGCAATCGCAGCCGCAGCGGTCTGTATAATGAATACGTTAAGAAATGCACATCCCAGCCAAATGGCGGGTTGCCAAAGAAGTGGCAATGCCACAACTATGGGCATATACATACATACATCTGTGGCATTTGGGGGAAGTTCATTTCTGGCCAACTCTTACTTGTTGCACGTGAATTGGGGGTTAGCAGGCTTCCAGTGTCAAGTTCACGCAGCCAAATAAACAAAAATATCAAATGTATATATGTGTAAACTCACTAGGAAAACATTATAAATAACAATTTTCAGATCAAACTGTATAATAGAATTGAGATTTCACATTCTGTTCAGTGTTCAGTGACTGTAAAATATAGTTTTTGTCATAAGCTGAAATGAAAGATAGAGCTGCTAGATTTTCCAAACATTTTCCGAGAGTCATCGGATTGAATGGCAAGAAGCTTGCCTTTTTGGCAGCCATACAAGGCGGCACGACCACGCCTCCACTCGTCCTTGCCGCCTCTAAATGCCTTTTAATGAATGAAAGTGCACTGTCTGTGTGCGTGCGTATGTGTGTGTGTGTGTGAGTATCTGTGTGACAGTCAGGAAATGAATGAGCGCTGACTTCACCCCTTCTCTCTCGCAATCTCTCTTTCTCACTGTTATGAATGAAATGCGAATCGAGTTTGATACTGATGCAGCAACAACACTGGCCATTTCCTATCATACCGCCCCCTCGCCGCGCGACCACGCCCCTCGGCGCATTTTCCAGCTGCCAGTGCAACAAGTTCTTCTTCGCGACGGCCAGGGCCAAACTTTGGTCGCATTGAAATGCAAAATTTATTGATTAAACTTGTTGCCAGCAGACGGGTGACATTCAAAGCCCATCGCATGGTAGCCATCGAGGTCGGAGGTCAAAGGATAGGGTAGCACATACTCGAATATTAACTCGTACTTTGTATGAAAATGTGAGCAGCTTACGATTTTATAACAATCTTCAAGATATTTTGAGATTTTAAAAGAAATGTTCTTATTGCTGCAAACGTAAAGTAGGTCAAGATATAATCATTCCACTGGTCTAAAGTAAAAAAAAAAGGGAATGCCCATTATTTCATATTTATAACAACACAATTATTTTCCTTTTAACTCGATTATGAGACGGGAGATCGACGGCCCGTATGTTCGTCAATCAGGCGCACTTGGAGTCCTGGAAAGGATTTACGGCAAGTGGATGCTGCTGCTTGTCCTGCCCTCCTTTGTTGGCTCACTAATTAATATTGAGTGTGAGCTCGGCAGGAGAAAAATGCTCAAGCACTTGATTTAATTTAAGCAATTAGTGCTCGGTTTGCTATTGCCAATCAGGCAGTAATTTCATTTGTTTCTGCCCTTTAAATACTTAGACAGCACTAATCGGAATGCTCTTAAAATTACAAACTAATATTGCATTGTCTGCTCCATTGAATTTAATTTGAAACTAGTCACTCGATTGAGCTGTTGCCCCAAAGGATTATCAGCAATTGCCAAACTATACTCCAATTAGTATCTCAACTGCCCATTGATTACGTTAATTTTTATAATTGCCTTTTTCGATATACACGACAACAAAAGCAAACGGGGTTCAGGGGTCAGTTTTTTGTGCCACGAAATTAATGTTAATTTAAGGGCTAAAAAGGGGACAATTATATTACCAAATGCGGATCGATGAGCCGAGAAGAGCTGATCCAGTATCACAACTGTATTCCCCAGAAAAGTAACAAATAAACAAACAAACAGACAGGGGGCGGCTATTTGCGATCTCTTGATTGATGGGCGGCTGATTGATGGGCTGACCTAATGGCCAAACTGCTGCTCTCTCATAAAACAGTTCGTAATCGAAGGAATTAGCAGCTGACGCCACTTGGCCAAATCGATTCCGAAAATGAAAACTCGAAAGTTTTGAAATCGGCCATCCCATCGGCCATAAAATGCAAATTGTTATTGAGAACAGGGCCAAATAAAAATATATAAAATACTTGGGGACCAGGACGTGGCGTCGATGATGGACTCGCCACCTGAATGTAGTCCCCAAAAAGTGGGCGTAGCCACCAATAGCAACTTCGGTGCCACAAATGTATAATGCCATTAACAGCTGTCACTTTCGGGCTGTTGAAATATTTGACAGCCAAACACGAGTGTCTCATAAAAAGTGGCAAAAAAAGAAGAAAACAAAAAAACAGAAGTAAGACAAAAAATAAGGAAAATAACAAGGAACCTATAAACCGACAAAGACAGCGGGGCGGAGGCCATTGAAATGATAATAATAATAATAATAATAATATTGAGACAGCATTTTAGTTTCGTGGTAATGGCTCGCGTTTATTTGCCAAACAAGATGGTTGTCAATTGTTGTTGCTTCGTCGTCTGCTCCTTGTTATTTCTTTCTCGCTTTCTTCGTCACTTTCTCCTTGTCCCTGTGTGTGCCAGTGTCTATGTCTCTGTGCCTGTGTCTGTGTCTGTGAGGAGTATCCAAATTGCGTAGCCGACTGCTTGCTGGAGCCTTTCGTCAATCATACGCACCGTTGTACGCATTACAACCCCTGGACACCACAAGCCATAAGTCAGCCTAATGCCGCAGGAAATCAATATAGCCATCGCCTTATAAAAGCTCCATGGTCCGCGCTCGGGCTCTGGGAAAACTCAGGGAAAGCTCTGGCAGCTATTAAGGGCTAGGGTTACGGTTTGGGGGGTAAAAACTGTCAGGAACTGTCCACGAACTCGCTCAATCAGCAGCCGGCTGTCAGGATAAGTTATTAATCCATCGAAGTGGGTCACAAAACTGGCAATAAATACTATATTTTCATATTTGCCCCAGCTATATTGACAAATACCTACAATTATTGCCTTGTTGTTAATATAATGAAGACAATTTTTTGTGCACTTGGGTAGCTCGCCTCAATAAATTATACATTTACTGTAATTTGTTTAATCAGGAATTAAATCCGTTCTTTAAAGCATTTCAACAACTTTAAATTGTAACATGTAGTCGCAGTTTAGCCACCTTAAGTTAATATATTCTAAAGTAAAGCAACCATTACTATTAATGGATCCTGCTGATAATTAAAAATACACCTGCTACTAACCCTTGCACCTACGAAATCGGCCATTTCCTTGTCCTTTTCTTGCGGCTATTTTCATAAAATCAAATTAACACACAAAACCCGCAGCACGCATAGGGGAAAAAAAGTGTGGAGAAGGCCTCAATGCTGCGTCGCACTAATTGAACTGAGGTGATGTGGGTGAAAGGTGGGTCAAAGGTGGGTGAATGTTGGGCGTAAGGTGGGTGGTGTTCGTGGCGATGGTTTAGCTGTTGGCCAGACAGAATGTTTGACTTTGGCTCAATTAACACCGCACACAGAATGGTCGACTCATAGATTCATTAAAATACAGCAAACAAGGCTGGTCAAGATGGGGGTGTTACTCCGCCACCACCACAACTAAAGCCACACCCACTCACACACACACACAATCACGCACGCATCCACACACACGAATATGGACAGGACACACAAAGGACGATGTGTCCCGTGTCTGTGTGTATTTTAGTAATTTGGATTAAACATGCAGTCCGGCGGGAAAGAGGACAACGGCGAGGACAATAGAAAATCACCTGACCCATTAACCAGCAATGCTTACAATGTCCTTCCCTCCCTATCGCCCTCTCTTTCCAAAACAGCCCCGTCCCTCTCTCTCACTCTCTGGTCAGAGCTGAAGTTTGAAGTTATTGCTTTCATTTCCCTGCAGTCGCTCCCAGACGCTAAGAATTTAATTAATTCCCGGCTTGGCATGATAAGCCAGCCAGGCAGCTAGTACACATCGTTTAAATACGGCGGGTATTTAAGGTCGATTACTAATTCCATTTGATTATACTTACTTACTAACCCTGATTCGATGCGATCAATTATCCAATTATTTTGGGAATGCCGAATCGTAGGACGATCTAAAGATCTTTAAATACTTTATGAGTTCATATAAAGTTATAAGTATCGTTTTAACAATTTCCTAATATTTCATGAATCAATTAAAATGCTATCCTTTTGTTTTTTTGATTAAAAATCGAACATGCAATTTTATTGAGAGAAAGATAAACAAAAACCTAACTAGCTGCAATGGTAAAAAAACTTTTCAGTTTGTTTTGACTGAAAGAATCCCAATGATTACCTTTCCACTCAAACGAAATGAACAACTTTTCTTTGTAACTTTCACTGTCATTTGGACCAGTCCAATTTCCCAAACTAAGTCGTCGCTCCTGGAAAAAAAAAATCAAGCCAACCGCACAAAGTCAAATCGATGAGGTCTCCCGTCCAGCAGACTGTCAGCAAATCTGGTCTGGATACGTATCTGCCGCAGCTTGTTGTCGCTCTTTTGCTAATTGGGACGGGGGATGAGTTGGCATCGGATGAAAATAATTGCAAAACAGTTTACTCAATAAAATTCCAAGTGATTTAACCAGAGCCAGGATGTCGGATGCGGATCAGGATCTTTTGGGCTGACATTGATTGAGCGAGGAGGATTCAGGCAGGCAGGGATTGCTGGGCAGCTAATGGCCAGGAGGACCTCAGGACGAGGTGAGTCCTGCTGCTGACAGCCGCACGCAGGTCTCATGAATATTACTTGCAAAAAGGAATACAAAAAAACGAAAAATTCCAAAAAGATGATACAAAGCGAAGCCGGGGAGCAGACAAATTCCTTGGAAAGAATAACTTTCGATAAAGTTTTCCCTCGCTGCCACGCAAAAAAATAAGATTTTCACACGCACACACATCCATCCCACATCACACATCCCCATCGCTTTACTTTACTTTACTTTTGTGGCCGGCTTTATATCGAACTAGCTAGCTCACAACCATTTCAAAACTGAATTAACTTTTGTTGCACTTTGGCTTACTTAAACCCTCCACCGAAAATCTACATACTATATGTATGTACGTACGTATGCCCCGCACTTTCGACTTTTTAATATGTATTCTCGTTTGGCGAGCAAAGTTTTTATGTAAATTGCCCAGAAGCCATCGGAGTTTCAGTGGGTTTTCCGGGCCAAGGGTCTGCGGATTGATTCGCACATCTCGTGCTCCACACTTTGGGCCAAAGGGCGTCTCTGGGGAATCCAGGAGCTGCGGCTAATTCGTGACCGGGAATCGATGTGAAATGGAACTTGCAAGTTAATTTTCAGCCAAAAATGCCACAAGGATATGGAAATTTTCGAAAGAAAACGGAACGTTGCCTAATCTTTCTCTATTAATAAAAGTAATTTCCATATATGAATATGTGGAATTTTACCTTTTCCATTTTTGACCCACATATTATGAATTGTTGGACTCTCATTATCCTGGGCAAAAAGGAAAGTTACACAACAATTTTTCACATGACCTGTGCTCGAAATTCATTCATTTTAATGTTCTGCAATTTTGTACACATTTTGATGTTGTCAATGGCAAAAAGTTTCAACAGTTTCAACTCTGTATTCATAGCTTATAAGTTGGCCCATTGCAGTGCAAAGTTGTTGCAGCTGCAAAAATGTAACGCTTAATTGTTCTGCAATCTGCATTCAAGTTAAAAGTAGTTCGAGTTTTATTACTCTTACCCTTAAAATTGTTTTTAAACTCTTCACTAAGCTAATGGGCAGCTTGTAAACGCTGTTAACATACTCCATTTAATGCCACAAGCCATTATTTACTAGCAACCATAAATCCGTCGAAAAGTTCGATTAACCAATGCCGCTTTCGAGCCAGTTGACATGTGTGACTTGTTCCATTAACGATTATCATCGCCTGGCACGCAACTTGCCAGTTTTCCTCGACATTTCCCGGTTTTTCTGGGCAATTTTCGTATTTTTTTTGGTCGCATCGCCAACGTTACGCCATGCAACAAGTGCGAAAAGTGCGGCTCATGTTTATAAATCAAATGTGCGGTGCTCGAAACCAGCCGCCGCCCCAATCCCAATCCCAATCCCAATCGCAATCTCAATGCCAAGCCCGAATCCCAAATCCTGTCGGGCCCAAAAATTAATCACAACTCATTCGTACATGGTGCGCACTGAGCCCCAAATCCATTTGGTGTCGTCTACTTTCTACTTTCTACTTTCCACTTGCCTTTCGCCCCATGGCACATGTGCTTGCCGGGCGGCAAGAAGTGGGTGGCAAGTGGCAAGTGGCAATGGGGGCGGGGCAAATGGCTGAAAAGTGGGCGGAGCTGGTGGGCGAGAGCATTTAGTCGGCGGCAGCGAAACATTTTTGCGCACGTTAATTCCATTAAAAGCCGCATTATGCGCGCCTGGCGATGCCGCAAAAAAGCATTTTACGTGCCGACTTTGGAATTTATGTTGCATACTTCGTCTCCTATTTTCATTCCTATTTTTGTGGCTTTTTGGCATCGGGGAGAATGAATAACCACGGCGAGATTTTAAATAACACGCTTATGAGAGCCAGGATAAAGCACTGAATCATACAAAGTTTGCTTAAAAATAACAAAGATGATTAAGAACTGATTTAATGATAACATTTCATTTACCATTATATGTATTTAAATATTTTTTTCGACACGCTTTAAATGCATAAATATTTATGCAGCTCAAGGAATAGTGCATGATTCTCGGCTGTGCAACTCAAAACTCAAACATAAATGCTTGCACACGATTTTATGAATATGAGTATGAATATGAATATGAATATGAATATGCATGCATTTGAGCTCAGTGCGCATATTTAATATTATTGATTTCATAAGCTGCTGGGGCATTTGCGGACGATTTATTGTGTGATCTGTTTGATTTCGCCGCAGCATGCGTCGTAAAAAAGTCACGCTAATGCTGCACTTTTTATATACTTTTTTTATCATTCCCCCCTTTGTTGCTTCGATATTCCCTATAAGAAGGGAGGGGGGGTCTAGGTCCTTGCACATCGCGTGTGTGTCCTGGTCCTTTTGGTCCCAGTTGACCCATAAATACGCACGTACGACCGTCGTGACCCGCCGTTGACCCCGCGTGACCCCGAAATTATGACCCCCCCATATCCCTCGAACGACCGTGTGACAATGCAATACAACTGCACATGGGGGAAATTGGTATGGTCGCAAATGATATGCTTCAATTTAATTGCACTGCACTAATCAGCTAAATGCGACAAACAGCCGGCTGACATGCAAACCATGCTCTGCGGTTCTCACACGGCCAATGACAATCCCCACGCCACCGATAATTGGCCAAAACGGTGGCCACAGTTGGCCAAGACCCATGGCCGAATGGCTGCCTTGCTTGAGGGACTAATCGTCACCTCGAAGGTGGTTCACCCAATTTATTGCTGTTGTTAATTGCAAAATTAGTAGAATGAAGACCAGCTAAATTTATTCCTTAAACTCAAGACATTTTAATTTCAAGTTATGAGTAAAAGCTATTCTTTCGTTTCCAATTTTCAAGTATCGCATTCCCAAAACAAACTGTCCTCGAATTTTCGTGGATAACTGATTAGTACCATTTGCATCAAATGGTTTTCTTTGGCTTTAAGATGCAACCAGGGGCATTGCACTGCAACAGGCAAATTTCCACTCAGTTTTCCCCGCAATTTTTCTGCTATTTTCCCCGCAGTGTCTGTGTAATTTTAATGAAAGTGCACTGAAGTTGACGGGCTTCTGTGCTGCATCCGTGGCTGCTCATGTGCCACTATCCCTAGTCCAATATTATTTACGCTCAATTAAGCTGCTGCACATCCCCACATAGCCACTTTACATCTGGATTTTTCCTCGTTTTCCTCGTTTTTCCACCCTTTGCCGCAGCGACAGCTACTTATATGCAACTAAACAAATTGCATTTGCAGTCAATTTTTGCTCCCTAGTCTGTTGGACAACTGCCACGCCCACTTGTTTCGTTTTTTAAGAAGGATATTTTAGAACAGAATATTATTATATATTATATTATTTTTTTAAATTTAAGAATGCTACTCCTTAAACAAAAACGAAGCAAACAAATATATTAAATTAATTGCATTTTATTCAAAAAACCATAAATAATTTAAATATTTATTTATATGTTTTGTATTTATTCAAAATACGAGTAAGTTGAAAACACAAATATGCATGCAAGCAGGTAGAATTTAATTTTGGAGGCCCCAACCTATTATTTTGTACTCAGTTGTAGAATTTGGCCAAGTTCGCCTGTCACGAGCCATTAAGCAGCTATTGTTTTGGACTTTCTACGAAAGACTGGGCATACAATAAAAACCAAATTCCAGCCCCTATTTTTGGCGACCCTTCGAAGAAGTTAACGCTTGATTTCTGCACTAAAAACCAGAAGTTTGCCATTCTTTTGGGTCATTAGTTGGTAATTTATCAAAGTCATGAATTTATATTATATACCCGCTTCCTGCCACGCCCCCGTCCGCAGCACCGCCCCCGGGCAGCTGCAAAGTGCAGATGCAAAGTTTTCAATGCGGCAGCTGTCATAAAAGCAAATGGGGAAATGCGGAAATGGGAAAATGGGGAGCAAGCCCGCTCCACAAGTCAAGTAAAAGTCGACTCAAGTCAAGTCAAGTCAACTTACGGCGCAGCAATAAAATATGAAGAGTGCTCCCCTTCCGTTCGCTGGAATCAGAATGCCATAGCTGGACCCCGAGTAATGGGGCTCCATTTTGTCGTCTTTCAATTAGTCAAATTTGTAGCGCGCTTCTGATTAAAATTCGCCAGCAGCGTAAATAGTTTTCCCCAGTTTAATGCTCCATTTATCTCAAACAATAGGGGAGCGAAGTGGTGAAGTCAAGTGCTCAGCCATACACTGAGAGAATTGGGTTAATAGTAATAATAATAAATTTAAAACCAGCCCTGCTAGCATTATTTACTGTTCGTTTTGCTTAGTGTAACCCAGGTGAGTCATGTCCATGACTCGAGTAACCAGCCGAATGACAGCCCTTTTGAGTGTCCTGGTCAACCAGACCATCCTGGCCATCCCGGCCATCCTGACCATTTGTGCTGCTCATTTCGGTCGCTTGTCCTGCACTTGACAATGCAATTTGCGGCAGATTCCCGTCTGCAGATTGCTGCAATGAATGGCCAGCTTTTTGCCAGAGGTCCTTGGCCCTCTGGTTATATCTCGACATTCATTGCATTAGTTTGTGCTCTTAGTTTTGGGCCAGCAGACCAATTAGGTCCCATTCCAGTCCAGTGCTCCGCGCCATCGAATGCAAACTCAAATGCAAATGCTACTGAGGGACTCGCTTCATTAATGCAAAAATATGCGCAAAGTTTCGGCCCGCATTTGTAGTGGCCAGAAATTCCTGACCAACTCCCTCGATACGGACGCGAATGTGCAAATGAAAGTGCGGGCTGGCCCTTTCATCCAGCCGAGCTCAATTGTATCGACAGCTGGGGGGGAAAAGTCAAGGGAAAAGAGCGAAAAGTAATTCAAGTTCGGGCAAACAATCGCGAGGAATTATGAACTCGATTGCCCGGCGGACAGTGGCCTTCACTTCTGAACGACTCGGCCAGGGAATTTATATTCCCATGAATGGCAATAAAACGCTGTTTGATTAAGCTATACTCTTGCGAGCGAATTTCATTTAATTTCATACAATATTCGGGTGTAATACCATAATTGGAAACGGTTACATTAGCTACTTCAATTAAAACAATTGCTGTCACACATCATTGCTCGGCCATCAGATGTAATTCAGCAATATCACGTATACGCCCAGTGCAACAATTAAATGCTACCCAAGGTTTCGGAATGCACTCAAATTCAAATTCATTGAAACGTAGCCAATAGCCACAAACAACGCTTAGCCCTTTTGGACAGCTAATGAAATGCGACCCACATTTGCGCCGGTTGCCCCACAAGCAAGTGATTTGGGCCACACCGAATATGAGTTGATGACAACGACAATGACAATGATGTTGATGTTGATGTTGATGGCCATGATCAGGTTGTTTCCCCTCTCTCATAATGTGTTTCCGCTTGCCTGATTCATTTAATTATGATTTCCGGTGTCGAGGCGAACAACTGAGCGCCGAACACCGAGTAGTCCTGCCAACTGGGTTGGGTGAGCCACGCACACGTGCTCATTATTACAGCTACTTGATTGCTAGGTCCTGCCTGGCAGGTCTCTTCACAAGGACAACAACGAAAAAAATGTCCAGGAGGAGGAGAAACTCTGACAACAAACTTCTCTTGGCCAACAAATAGAGCTGGAGTTTAAGGGATTTCTGTGAAAATTATGTAGACTTTCATTACTGATTTTTTCTTCAAATTTTTCAAGTCATAAATCACGAGATATAAGCTATTCTATCTATTACACAGCAAGCCGTAACCTTTTAATTTTGAGTCCACAAAAACAAAACATAGTACTTTTTGAAACAAAGCTGACTTTAAATTAAATTCAAAAGAAAAGCAGAACAGCCTAAGTCATTTCTCACCATCTTCGAGTCGCCTCACGATAACTTTACTTCAGCTGGGTCCAGACGGATTATGATTGCTGTGGATTGGCCTCCAAAGTTGGCTGAAACTTTGGCGGCTTGGTTAGAGGGTATGTTGAGGGCGAGGCGAACCCATCAACGGCCATTCATCAACTCGACAAGCAACAATTTTGCTGCTCTGCAAGGATATCTATCCTTTTGCAATTTGCCTGTATTAGAAACTCATTTCCGTTTGTAATTGAGTCGCTGCTGGCAGCTGGTGCATGTGGTATGTAGGGAAGTAGTAGGTGGTTCTGGTTCTGGTTCTGTTTCAGATCCTGGTCCTGGTCCCTTTCCCTTTGAAAACTGAAATTCTGAAATCCCGCCCCACATTATGCCGATGGTTATGCAAATTAATGGGCTTGCCAGCTGGCTCGGCCCTTTTCGGTTTCTGGTTTTCTGGCCTCCGATGAATTGATTTGCCCAACTGAACCGTGTCCTTTTTCCGCTCTACATTGCAGAACCATCGCCGCTTTATGACAACAATCACTATCATGAGGAGTGCCTGCGCTGCAATTCGTGTGGTCTGAACTTGACTGGGCCCAACCAAAAACGGGCCAGGAGATTCAAGGTAAGTTCACCAAACAGGCGGGAAAACTAGGTTAATAGCTCTAAGTCGTATCATCAACGAGTATTTTGCTTCGTTTAATATATTATTTCCTAAATATGTAATTAGGAAAAATTGTGCTTAAGTACATTAGCAATTCGTTGGCTAACCAATAGTACCATTTCATTTTAAATCACTTCTCCCATTTAATTTATGTAATCGTACAAAGAGCTTTTTTGTTAATCTGTAAATTCTGACAGTCTGCAGCAAACTCTTAATGTTTCATTTTCTCATGTCAAGTGAAAGGGTCTCATCCAAAATTAATTGAAATACGAAAGAAGCTTTCCGACTTTTTTGTGGCATTGTGATGCACTGAAGTAAATAAGTAATGAGTTTGCTGTACATTCCACTTCTTTTTTGTGACTTGATTTATCAAGAATGCGAAACAAGAGACTCTCTGAAAATGAATATGATGTAAGAGCTTTTCTTACGCGATTTAAAAATCAGATAATAAAGATTTTTGAGGGCGGCCAGGGAGCAAAAATAATTGCCAATTTGGGGAAAAAGTTACCCACACTCGTATTTATATTTGCCTCAACTCATCTGAAATGCATTCGCCCATTTTGGCGCCATAAAGACGAGCTCATTATGGATGACGGATGCATGTGTGGCAAGTGGCTTAATCAAAATTACATATGAGCGAAAAGGGCACACAAAAACTCGAAAAGAAAACAGAATAAATCAACCGGGCGGGAAGAATCCAAACCACTCAAATGCCCAACCACTGATGCCCGTTTTCTTTCTCTGTCGCCTCTCCTACATCCTGCAGAACCAGATCCTGTGCGACCTGCATTTCGCGGACGTGGCCCTAATGGAGTGCTCCGATTTCATGCAGCAGCTGCGGAGCTTCAAGCCGCAATCCTTGGGCTGTGCGGTGGCCAGGCGCAAAAGTTCCACGACGCTGATATTCCCGCTGCCACCGCAGGCTTGCTCAGGTATGTACCATCTACTACATCTACATCTACACATCCGTGCACAAACATACACACACACACAAAAATATATATATATATATATTTGCCATATGCACGATAGGCGTCGGGCACATTTTACGGGTATTATGGCCAAATCGGGACTCAGTCCAGCTGATACCCAGGCAAATTTGCTGCATATTCGGCAATGGGATCATAAAAAATTACTATTTCATTAACTTTAAACGTTTCTCTAATTAATCTAGCATTAGTCATTATAAATGATAGAAAAGTATATATATCTTCTAGATCGTGTAATAATCAGCATTACTTTGCAAGGATATATACCATTCGAGCCAAAAAAAAACAACCCTTCTATGGCATAAACTCCATTTTTTCGCTTTTTTTGCGATATGTCTGTTTGTGTGTGTGTGTGCGTGGCGTCATCATTATAATTCAAATGAGATTTGCGCGCACAGCAATCTACTCATCCTCACACACTCGCACAACCAAACACACACACACACTAGCACAGATAGGGAGAAGCCGAAGAAGAAAGCGGTGAAAGCGGAGAAAGGGGAGATAGAGAGGCGAGAGCGCCACGTCTACAAGTTGGAGAATGTTTGGCATTTTGCATAATAAAGTTGTTCAAACATATTTGACGTCGGGTTGCGCACCCACACTCATGCACTCGTACACTCTCACTAACGCACACACACACACCCATAACGATACGCACACACAGACAGATATAACCGCCATTTTTCGCTGACATAAACTTTCAATTCGGTTCTCATTTTACTTTATTTCCTTTCGTTTTTTTTTTTTTTTTTATTTTTTCGCCGGCGCGAGGCAAACGATTTAATTAAAATCCCCCAAAAACACAGCGAGCGAATAACGGAACATTTCTTAACATTATTTACAAGACCTCTTATATGAATTTCTGTATTTTGAATGCTCGAGCAGAAACGCGCAAGTTTATTAACTGGATTTTTATTACGAAACTTGTGCCCGAAACTCGGGCGTCCATTTTAATTACAATATGCCGAAATAAATGAAATAAACGAAGCGAAGTTCGGCAAACGGCTTTCTTGATTTTATTCAATGATTTCACGAGCAATTATGCAATTAGAACTATGGATACTTTGAGAATACAGTTGATAGCTTCTAATCGATTTCATTAAATTACCGCTGTCTTTGTGTTAAATTCATCAAAAGTGGCAACATATTTTTTAGCATTTATGATATATTCTTAAATATTTAGCACATGTTAAGTTACTGCCATTAAACTTCATTTGTTCCGACTGCATTTAACTTGGGTTATTTCTGCACAATCCACCCACGTCCGCATCCACATCCGCATTCTCACACACATCCGCATCCGCATTCGGCAACCCTTAGCATATGTATTAGTGCTCAGCTTCGCTCATTTGAAGCGACATTAAGGGTGCACTCGAGTAAAGTGATTTGATGCGTGTCACATTCGAGTGCAGCACTTGCTGTTTAGAAACGACATCCCATATTTTCCTAGGAAAGTGGGAAAAGCCAGTGCAACTGCTTAACTGTTAAGATGAGAAAAAAAAAGAAAGAGTTGAAGAAAAGTGCAGCAGCAAACACAACAATGTTTAAATAGTTTATAAAAAATTAATGGACCGCAATTGCAAAAGTTTCTCCTTACTCAAATCTTGGCATAAGGCGTATAAAATCAATGTCATCTTTTCTTTATAAAATCAGAAATGATTTACAATTTATTATTTTAATTTTAATCTGCAGCAATACAGATTAAGGTATTATTTGTCAAAAAACCAAAAAAAGAACAACATTTTGTTGAAATAAGAAATATATGCAAATTTGTTTATGAGAATAAATCTTTATTTGCCATTAATGGCAATTATTGTTTGTCAATAAAGTTCAATGCAAAGAACATAAATAATGCACACACATAAATGGTGAGAAAATATTGGTTAAGCTTGAAAGCAAATGAAGAGTGAATTTCCACAAATAACATTGAGCAAATAAATAATTTATCGCAAGCACCTTAAAGTTTTGGCCGAGATCAGGGGTCCAGGGTCATCAAATAGATTAAATAAATACAGTAAATAAATCATTTAGCGCGTCACAAGTAACGTATACGCCACGTAGGTCACGGAGCACACGTTTATGGCCTAAATCGCGCAACACAGTTATAAACACGTATTATATGCCATCCCAAATAGCGGCAAGAGCCCACGCTTAGATCCATGTGAGTACGTGACAATTAAATTTATGAAATATACCGTATACATAGCCTGGCCGGAAATTCGGGCCAAAAAGGAAGTCGGGCCAAATCCAAGTTGAAAAGTCAGTTCAAGGGCCGTCCGACGCGTCTCGAATTATATCGCTGCGAAATGGGCGCGTGACTGTTGCCACGATGATGCCAAGTTGGCCCATTAGCGGAAGTTGGGCCATACAATGATATGGCCAGGAGGCCAGGAGGAGGAAGCCAGGCCAAGAGCTTACACTAAATGTGTTTCCAAATATGACGCCCGATCATTTGGCTCAGGGAGTCGATTTATTTTTCATTGCCAAGTTAAAAGTAGCCCCTATACAAATGGAATATTTCTAAAATAAAAAAAAAAGTTAGTTATTATTCAAAATCAAAAAGTAGTAAGCTCGTTGGTAAGATTTAATAACAAAGTACAGAACATTTTCATACTTATCTTCGGATGTTGTAACGATTAACTCAAAAGTGATCATGAGAGTTAACCTGTTTTCTCAGCAGCACATTTTTATTTTAGCCATCAATTTGGCCCAAGTTACGGCTGGCATTAATTAGAGCCTTCGGTTTTACAGGCCGCTTGTATGTACGTTCTATTATTCACTGCTTTGTCAACGGCTGTTGGCCATAAATTTGGAGCCATGAATTCGGCCACGCCCCCTATCGCCCACCTGGCCGGGCATTTACATTTTAATATGCATTATTAGCGGGATAATTGTTTGAGAATATTGCCCAAGAATAGACAGCGATAAAAACACGTCGTCGCCAGGAGGACCAGGCGACTACCATCAAATTGCCATTCCATTTTTCCTGGATATTGGCATTGGGCTGGCCACGCCCCCCTTGACGCCTCCGTTGTTATTTGTGTTATAATAAATTCAAAAGGCTCCGGCATGAAAAGGAAATAAAAAATTGTCGCGCACTTTTAACGTTCATTTGTCAGCTCGGTTTCGTTCGCCATTTCCCTGCCGTTTTCCTCGTCCATTTTTAATATTTTAATATATCCTGACACGCACTTTCGTCTCACTTGTTTGGCTGCAAAAAAGAAAAAAACAAGAAAAAAAAATGCTTTTGTGTTCGCCTTGTTAATAAATTTGAATTTTAATAAATAGAGTTGTATTGGCCGCTCCCGCGAGCCAGAGAAAAAAAGGAATATTAATAAAAACAAGTCGATTGTTTACGACCAACTTGGAGCTTGGCCATCGAAAGGAGAACTGGCCAAAAAAACCGAACAATTTTTCATAGCGCATTGATTGCAATCTGGTCAGATTTTTGCCCGCCAGCGAATCAACAGAAAGTTTTCATTTTTATTCCGTTGGCTCTTTGGGCAATAATTTTAATTGAAGTAAAACAACAATGCAACCACAAGTCCTAAACAATGTTTTCAATTTATGGCAGCCAACTGCCCGGGACTCTCGGAATTTTGGAATTTAGTCATTTAAAATGCGGAAAAATGTATTTTACTTGCACGTGATTTTAAAAGAAACCCATCAAAATAAATCTCAATAATTCACAGAGCGAAAATGTGATGGGCGATATTTTTAAGCCGACACTAATTGAAAAGCACTGTTGGCATTTCGCAAGCAATTTATAAGCGTATATGCAATTTAATCTTGCCATTGACAGTCTTTGATATTGGTTACGTTTTTCTCAGACCTGCAGATAAATCGAAATCAATTCTGAAATGTGAGAATCTGATAGTTGTCTAATTGGAAACTCATGTTTGAAAGGCAAGAAATTGCGTTGCACAATGCTGGCTTAAATTCGGTTCTTTTTCCCATTTACCCGAGGCTCGCTCGATTCACACTAATTGAAAAAATAAATTGTGGACTTCGCTCAAAGCGGCACAAATTGTGAAATTCCTATGTGAATTAACTAGCATCGTTTTCTACAAAGGAATCAAATTAAAACCCAAATTGTTTTCTGTCCCAGTTCCAAAGATTAAAATCCAACACAAAATCTTCGAGACGACCTCAAAACTCAGATAATTGCCTAATGGAAAAGTAACAATAGTGGCTCTATTTTTGGGTTTTCCAAGGCTCGTTCGTTACTAATCACAAAAAAAAGAAGTATTGTCCAAGGTTCACTGGGCGTATACGCAATGTGCAGCAAGTCTGTTGTCTGCAGCAAAGTCTTTGCAATTCGAAGCTCTTTCTTTGCTGAATGGAATGCGCCGGATGACCGAATCAAATACCAAAGTTGCCTCTACATCCAAAGTAGATTGCCATAAATTTCTCGGGTCCACTTCAAAGTTGCAATGTAAAGCAAATTAATTTTTGCTCCCTTGCAAGCTGGAAAATGAAAGTGGTTGCTTTGCTGCGGCTTCTTTGTCATTGAATTCTACTCTATTTGGATTTCAGCTTAATCTGTTTATTATCCATAAGGAAGTTGCCTATTTCACTCTTAGAACTAGAGGTAAAAGGTTATCTTAGTTTTAATATTTATGCAAGCTTTTAATTCAAGACAAAAAACTAAAGTTCAAAAAAGAATAACAATTCACTCTTAATCTATTAGGAACCTGTTTAAAACAAACTAACAAAACCAGCAATGGGCTCCTGTACTTATTTTATGCTAAAAAAAAAAAAAAATAACAGGCGGTTAGAGCACCATATCTATGGCTTATCAATTGTATATCCCCCGTGGACTGTGAGCAGTATCTATATATCACCGGCGGTGAAAGTACAGCCCTTGATGTGGCTAAGCTAAATGGAAAAAGCAAACTTTTGCGGCACACACTGGCGGCACACCTGGGCGCCCTGACCACTCCGGACTCCGTCATGTCAATAAGCAATTATTATCCTGCCGACGTGGCCCGGGGTCAAAAGGTGGGACACGTACTGTACAAAGCCCTTGGCCGGCGCAGCCGCCAATTTAAGCCTCTTAAATATAACGAAAAAGCAATTAAAATATAATCAATATGCTGCTCGACTCTGGGCCAGCTGCCGATGGACTTCCAATGAGTTGTGGATGAGTTGGTGCTGGAATCGTCGGATATTATCATCCCTTACGGGCGGCGGATCCACCAAGGACTTGAGATTTTCCGTATAGCGATAGTGCTGCATCTGGCCAAGATCGATGCCCACATGGTAAGGGTCACTCGCGTTCATCCACTGAAAGGGAAAATGATTGTGCAGCAACGTGACATAGCTGATATCATGGAGGCACTTGATCGCAGAGTAGGGATCCAAGTGTTCCGCCACCCGCATCACATGCCGCAGCATAAAGAATTGTTCCGGAATGCTCTCGTCCGCGGGCAGCTGCTTGGAAAAATACACATTCCGGAAGCAATAGCTAGAGCGAGTGGTGGCGTTCACATCCTGGGTCTGCAGATGCGTCAGCAAATCTTGCCAGGTGCGATGCTCACCCAGTGGCATTATCACCTCATCCACATCCACCACCGCCACGAAATCGAAATCGTACAGACTCCGGTACAAACAGTCGTTGTAGAGCAGCACCTCGATAATCATCGCACGGAATGTCTCGTGATCTGCGGTCTCATTGGGAAAACGGAATTTCCGCAGATCGAAGAATCCGTCGCCAGCTTCCGTGTAGTGGGCAAGGGTTCTCATTGTGTTGGGCATCAGTTGCCCGATATCGAAAGCGGTCACCTTGGTGGCGCCCAGTAGCCTCATCAGTTCCAGCCACTCCACGAATCTATCGGTCATGTCCACGTCGGGAAATGTGAGATATTTCACACAAACTCCTATTCGCTTTGGACGTTGTGCATTTGGTGGCTCCTCGGGTGGCGGTGGCACCACCTTAAAGGCATTCTTTGGCACCGCACAGGGATCGAAGACCAGACTCACCAGCTGTGGAACCCTTTGGGAATTCATTTGAAACGAAAAGAGCGTAGGAAACGCAACAGCCTCTGGATGACCCCACTCCGGGTACCAGCCCAGTTTGCTTTGGTGAACGGGCAACTTTTCTGGCTGGGTATCGCCATCGTACCAAACCTGCAAGTAGGAGGCCGGATAGGAACCACCACACCGGGTCACCATTCCGAGGACCACCATCTCCGGTATCGTGGGCCTCCGGTCGTAGTATGCCCCATAGAGGTAGTACGTCAGGTTTTCATGCCGCGTTAGCTGGAAGTAGGGGTTCGTGAACTCGATGTCTTCGTAGCGAGGATACGGGGCACACTGGTCAGCCCGCAGCCGCACCCAGTCCTCGTTCTCTTTGCTCCGCAGCAGGTCCTCCAGATTCGGTTCCTGCTGCGATCCCGCGCTCTCCTTGCTTTCGGTGTCAATTCCTGGATGGGCTCCATGGTGAACAACAGCAACTGCAAGACAAGCCCAGCTGAGTTTTAATTTAAATAAATTATGTCTGTTGTGTTGTTTACCGACTCGAAGTCTGGTTTCTCACTTGCAACTGCAGTCAACAAAAAAAATGTTTGCTTACAGTACAAATATATCGGTGGATGGAAACATCAACCGTGTTTTAGCCAGCAAAAACAGGTGTTATATATTGAAAAGGTCGCTAGCACCCACTCTGAATAATGTATACGCAAATTGTTTTTTGTTGGCATTAAATGGACTTAGTTTTCATATTGCAAGAAGTACACGAATTGGTAGCCTCAACTGTCTTATATTTCTTTTTCACTTGTATACAAACCACTTACCCTTTTTGAGCCGGGATGCTGGCTGTGGCTTAGTTCCTTGTGGGTTATTCAAGATTTGGAGTGATCCAAGTAACTGGTAGAGCAGATAGAGAACGAAAAGAGCCAAACTGCAGAGGAGAGGCGTCCTGGAGGAACGCAGTTGATAGTAGACCATCGCGAATCGCTCAGAATGAGCCACTGAAACGAGTTCGCTTTTGCAGTATCTACTTAAGCGATTCGACAGATACTTATGCTACAAGTGCATTTTGGAGAAAACAAACAGGTGTCAACTAAATATAGCAACCAGCTTATTTACGAACTGACATCTCAATACCCTTGATGCCAGTACAAATATTAATTTTTTAAACATGAATATTTATAAATTATACATACATACATATACATAAATACAACCATTAAATATTTTTGTTAAAATTATATTTTCATTTATTTTAAAATTAAATATTTCAATGTGGCACATATGAAAATATAAATAAGCAATGCACTGCGACAAAGTACTGGTATTAAAGGAAAGGCAGTTAAGTTAATGAAAGGTTTTTCCAAACGATTTTCAATAAAACCTTATTATGATTGCTGATATAGATGAAAAATCGGAGCTTATTGCTTTGAGTTTATAACTATAGAAGACATTGATTTTAATTTAAGTTTTATAAATTTTCAATTTCTCTTTGTATGTGTGCAATTATGTCTAAATACTTATTTGATTTTATTAATCAGGCCTTGCGCAATATTTTCATTCAGATTAAGCCGCTCATGTGTCGGGAAAAGCGGCCAATCTCGATGGGCGGGGGGAAATTTTGTGGCGGGTGTGGAAATTTCTCGAGGGGAATGGCCCTTAACTAGCGGCAAACAAGCCAAGTCCGATGGCTGGATACATTATTATTATTATTGTTATTGTGTATGTCAACCTCAACATGGCAGTGGCCAACATGACAAAAGCAGTGGCCGTCGGTTGAAATGTGATCGGAAATCGGGGGGAATATATTTATATCTATATACATACATAAATATATATGTATGTGGGGTATATATCTGCGGAAAATGGCAGTAAAAGAAAACCTGGCGTAGGTAGCACCTGCATTAAATTATTGATTCGATTTCGCGCGCGGTTCGTTTTTATTGTGGCGAACTTTTTGTCTGAATGAATTGTAGCCGACCGGCATTGTCAAAGTTGGGGTCCACCCCAGTATACACCCACGCACTCACCCCACTCAGCCCACCCACACCCACACACACACACACCTATCTGTCAGTCTGTCAGGTTACCTTTCCAATTCCTGCGTGAGTGTGTGTGAGTGCGACGTAGTTAGGGGGATGCCGCCACGTCCAGAAGCGGCATAACAATAACAAAAATAACACCAGAATTTATGTGTGTGACGCTGAGCGTTTGTTTGAATGCACACTGTAAAGAAAACGTATACAAATGTTTAATTTTTCACCTAAAAATAGCATTATTTTCGCAAAACAATATGAAAAAGTAGTCCAAATTCGGAATTTCATATCTCGATAAGCTCGTAATTAAATTTCCAATCAAACTGTGTTCCAACATGGGAAATTTATTTTTTCGCCGTTTTCTGCAAATTTTGATGATGTTACCCCTTACAAAAAATGCGAAAATTGACACAAAAAATTATTTTCCTAAATCCTTCAAAAATATATAGGGATCGTTAGCATTGGTAATTAGCTGCTCAAAACAGTTATTCTTTTAGCTTTATGACCATATTTAGCCAAAATATGATGAAAATACCAATCGGAAATATTTTTTTTTGCAAAAACATTTTTTTTAATTTCACTAATAAAATATTCAGTTTTTTGGACACAACTTTAAAAGTAAGTGTCTCACCATAAAATAGCATAGCTCGTTGAGCTCGTAATTAAATTTCCAATCAAACTGTGTTCGAACATGGAAAATTTATTTTTTCGCCATTTTTTGCAAATTTTGATGATGTTACCCCTTACAAAAAATTCGAAAATCGACCCAAAAATAAGTTTTTCTAAATCCTTCAAAAAGTGATAGGCGTCGTTACTACTGGTAAATAGCTTCTCAAAAGAGTCATTCTTTCATCTATATGACAATTTTTATCGAAGTTATGACTAAAATTCCGTTTGCAAAATCTCGCTTTTGGCAAAAGTCGTGTTTCCAACTTTCGGTAATAAAATAATCCGTTTTTTTGTCACAACCTTTAAAATAATTGACTGAATTTGGAATGTTATACCTCGTTGAGCTCGTAATTAAATTTCCAATCAAACTGTGTGATTTATTTTTTCGCCATTTTTTGCAAATTTTGATGATGTTACCCCTTACAAAAAATGCAAAAATTGACCCGAAAATTAATTTTCCTAAATTCCTCAAAAAATTAAAGAGGTCGTTAGCACTGGTAAATAGCTTCTCAAAACAGTCATTCTTTCATCTATATGATCATTTTTAGCCGAGCTATGGTAAAAACATAGAATTTTAATCAAAAGTCATATTTACAAAATTCCGAATTACTTTAAAAATTATTATCCGATTATGGAATGTCATACCGCGCTAAGTCAATTAAAGATGAAAAACGCGAGCACATTTACGTCATTTAAGGCATTTCGCTAAGTGTATTTATGCGCACGTACATGTGTACGTGAACGTGAAATGAACGTTTGGTGTGCGTTTTTGGTTTAAGTGATTGATAATGTCTTGTTTGCCGTGTACATGTGTATGTATGTATATGTGTACACGGCAAACAGGACATAATCAATCACTTAACCCAAAAACGCACACCAAACGTTCATTTCAATTAAAGTTTCGCTTTCATTCACTTAGCCTGGGAAATGAAGATGGGGGAAATGTTCAGAATATGGCAAGGGAGCGTTGAAAAAATAGCAAAATCATTTCATACACTAGACGAAATTTGCCGGGCAATTATTAAGATTGCAGGCAATGACTAATGGAAGGAAAGTTGCGAGCATAATGATGAATCATTCTTGTTGAATCGAATTACTCAAGCTCAATCAATTACATCGATAGTTCGTCGACTTTTGCCTGTTTTCCTATATTTACTAGTTATTTTTTCCCTATTAGAGTTTTATTTATTGACAATTTTTATGGGTTGGAAAAATAATTCGCTTTTAGCTTCAAATACAGCTTCTCATTTTGTATTTATGCTTATGTACTAGTTTGATTCCTTTATATATCCATTATCAGATTATATTGTATTATATCCTTCACCATTCATGGGTAATTTCATTCATGTAATTTACTCATTTAATTTTCTCGTTCGTATTTCTTTTATTTACCTCTGATAATTGTAACTCAAATGCAGACTTATTTCGAAAGTTTCTGGCCGACATGCCAACGAATAAAATGGAATAATTTTTGCCGCAACTTTGATTTCACTTTCGTCAAACACACACACACACACACACATTATATGCGGGTTGTGGGTTAGTTTTGGGTTGAATGTGGGTGATTTTCCTTTGGGAGAAAAGGGGTGATGGGTGGCTTCTTTATCGCCGCCCGTTCGCGACGGAAGCTTTCAATTTCCGCTGGCAGCACCCGCTTTGCTTTATGGATTGGTCTGCTCGCTTCTGGTTTGGGCCAGTTCCCGTTTTTGGCTCACATTATTCGCATATCATCGCAGCGCCGAGAATCGTTGGGAAATCGGAGAAAAATCAAGAAAATATGAATAAGCAGGGAAAGGGAATGGGCATGGAAATGGGCAGGGAAATGGAAATGGAAAAGGGGATGGGGTGAAGAAATCAAGGAATCTGTTGCTTACTTTCGACACTGTTGCTGTAATTGAAGCCATGACGCAAGCGAAACTTGCTCGCAGCGCCATTTCAATGCCTTTTCCTCGATTTGCCTGCGATTTCCATGCGATTTTCCCCGCGATTTTCCCCGCGCTTTTCCCCAACAAATGGCAAGAACCCCGCAAGATTATTCGCTTGAAAGTAATTTGTTTTCATGCGACATGAAAAAGTCTGCTCGCGACACGGATAAGGAAAACTGTTATGCAAAATGGCAACAAGGAGATGTCCTTTAAATGATGACGGCCATAGATGCCAACCCGCCCAGATTATCGACTGTCAAGCCTTTGAGAGCATAACATATATATACTTTCACTCTCTTACATAACGTATTATATGTAAATAGAACGGCAAGAGGCCAAGGGCCACCTGATCTGCACTCAAATCACATTTTGTCACACATTTAGCATAATTTAGCACTTCATTTGTGAGCGCAAAAGCCGCGACAGCTGCCTGGGAAAAACTTTTCAACGCGAACACGCCTCTTTTTGGGGCGCAAGATGTATGGATATGGTTGCAAAGTGTTTATGATGCCCCGGGCGACACGTCAGCAGACAGCAAATTCCATCCGTAGATGTATAAAAAGCACTGCAAGAACCAATCGAAATTGGTAAATGAAAATTCAAATAAATAATTGAGAGATTTAAAAAAGTATATAGCGCCTTTGGAAATTTCCACAATTTGATGAAAAACAGGCATTTGCAAACATTTTGGCAGTTTCTAAATATCTACCTAAATATATATCTAATAAAATTGGATGTTTTTTTCAATGTACGTCCCCCGTTTTTGTCAAAAATCGTCAGGGGCAACAAATTCCACCTGTGATGACACGAATCTCAACATCAAAAGTAGACATTTCGTGCGGTTGGTTTGCCTCACTTTCATCCCCTCCTTTCGAGTTCCTCGAACAAAAAAGTCTGGCGAAAGTTTTTGTTCCGTCGAAAGAACCTGAAATTACAACCCATATATGATACAATAAATGATTACATGTGTGATTTATGTTTCAATTTCTCGTTTTTTTTCGCTTTCGTTGCAGGTAAATTGAATGAAAAATTGGTTGAAAACTGAGCAGCGATGCGAGGATAAGTATTGTTAAAATTTATTACAAATACTATGCCATTTTGCATGGGCAACTGGTAAAATGAGACGAAGAAGGAACATAAACTCTATATAATTAAAATTAATATAAGCTGTTAAATGAAATTCTAATTAGTAGTTGATTAAACTTTTTATGTGGGCTTATTTATTGATAATTACACACACAAGCCGATACAATTGTTATTGGTTCTAATTAAATTATTTCCTTTACCATTCATTTTTATCACATAACAAAGTAGAGGAGCAATGTTGAGCTGAGGAAATTATGAAGGAATCTTTCGTATTGCCTGCAGTGCTCTCAGAAATTGGATATTAGTGCTTGAAAGCCGGCATATAATTACGATAATGCCGCCTCAATTGGGGATCGTTATGCCACTCGACCAGTACCACAACTACCAATGTCCTTCTGAATGCTGGGTGTGCTGGGTATTTCGGGTTAACGTGAATGTGTGGGTGTGTGTGCCTGTGTGTGTGTATCCATGTCCGAGTAAGCTAGGGCAGCATTTGCATTTTGGACTCGGGCCAACCACAAAATTGCTCGCCAATGGCTCTTTAGGACGTGTCCTGTCGACTCTCTGCGGCTTATTGGCCAATTTGCAACTTGATTAACAAAAGTGCATGAGGTCAGCGGGTCGCTGATGATCATTACGATCATTATGCAACTCCAGTGGCACTTCGGTGGGAAATGGCAATGCCGACAGCGCGAAATACCAGCACTTTAAAGGCCATAAACCTTAATTGCTGATTACGCAGACACACGCACACACTAACACATAAAAAGAAGGAATGGCGAAAATATTTCAATAATCTTGCGAGCATTGTTCAAAGTAATGCCCTGTATTCTATGCGTATCTGCGACTCAATCGACAGCATGGAAATATAAATACATTTTTGGAAATATTTATTTAAATAGAAATTATGCCATATGTGTGGTTAAAATTATATTAATAAATCAAGAGTAGAATAGAAGCCTAGAGATTTTTTAGCGATATCCAAAAATGGATTCCACGGTATCCACAATTCGATGAGCAATTTTACCCTGCGAGGCAGGGCGCATAATTTGAAAATTGAAATTTTCCTCACGTACAGAGCGTCGGCAGCGACGCCAACGCAGCATCCACTTGTCAACATGAATTTCCAATTTTCTCTTTTCCCACTTCCAGTACAACAAAAGCAGGCATTGTTCAAATTTTATTTATCTGTGCGTGTGTGTGTGAAGAGCACCCACTTCATCTCATAAACTGGCCACAATTGGTTAAATCAAGTTGGCATCAGAAGTGCATCATTTACATTGTTTCACAAAACATTTTTCCCTCAATTAAGAATTACGTACGTACGCGTACTTTTTTTGTTTATTTAATAGCATGCGTAAATATTTAAAAATTCATAACATTTCCTAATATAAACAACATTTAAGAGCATTTTTGGTTCGGCCTTCGGTTATTCGAATTTCACTTTAAATTATGGGCTTGATTTGCTTCACTGCGCAGTCAACGACTTCAGATTCCGGGAAATGTGAAGCAAATAGTATTATTTTAACTCATATTCGCTGGTAATGAAATGCTAATTCAAGCATTAATTAATTAATAATCAAAACCAATAATGCAACAATATGTTGCAAAACTACTAAGCGATTTGTGGTTTTCCACTTATTTACATAATTATACATAATAGCATTTGTAGTTGAATAAAAATCAAAACAAAAATGCATAGCAATGGGGGAAGTGAACTAATTCATGATTTGGAAATAATATTCGATCTATGAATCCAATATAAATAGAAACCCATTTCGTAATGTATTTCAAAGATATACAGCATATTTTCCAGCTCGTTTTAAGCTGCTCTCGAAATTTCCAACTACAAATGTAAACGTATTCCGTAGAGGAAGTCGTTAGCCCCAAAATTGTTGGCCAAAAATCCTTTGGCCAGCCGCTGGCTAAGCGTTCTGTGACCAATTATAATTTACAACGACCCCCGCCGCCCACTTTCAAAAGAAGGGGGTGGCCAATATTCCCCAGTTGCTGACACGTCAAAAACGGGCTACGTAGTTTACGGTGGTCTTCATTTTGATTAAACGCAAACAGGGTAGCACGAAAAAATTAGTTGGCTTTTATGCAAATGCATGACGGTACCCCCGCCCCCCCCTGAAAAATGTCCCGGGGCTGAGTTTTTGGCCATTTGACTGCTCGTATCTATCTGCGGGATGGCAAAAGGCCGAGAGCCTGCTGCCCTATCGCTTCCATGTGCAGGTAACCCCTTGTCAGGGAAAGCCGGAAAATCGGCGGAGGAAAATGGGCCGAGAAATCGGGGGAAAATTGGGGGAAGGCGGCAGCTTTTTTCGCCTGCCCGTCTTCTTTATTATCTTATCCGCTTTCTGTTATTTCATATTTGCGCTTTAATGAATTTTAAAGCTTTCATTTCTTTTAACGGACTCCGCTTATTTTTGCTTTTCCCATTATTTTCATTATTTTTTTCGGTAAATTATTAATAAGAAAATTTTGCGCTTACTCTTCAGATTTTCAGTTACTTTTTTTTTTTTTTGTGTGTTTTGGGCAACAGATTTTAATCGTTTTAAAATTTGTTTTCCTTGGCTTGAAGTTAAGGCCGCAGCAGCCACCCACCAGCACCGACCCACCCACCCACACACACACAGACAGACGGCTATACACGCACACCATCGCTCACAGGCACCGCGGAGAAAATATCACGCATACGCCGCGTTGTTTCGCTGCATGTGAGAGAATTCCGTGGCTGGCATCGCTCGCTGTAAATTGTAATCATCAAAGCGTTTTCTCAGAGCCGCTTGGTGTTACTTCTTACAGTGAGTGTGCCAGTCCGTACACAGAAAGAAAACCCCCTTTGAAAAAACCATTTAAACAATTGTCAACTGAGAATAATGAAGATCCGAAAAAGAAAGCCATCGCCTCTATACTCTTGCAGTAGGAAACCTGAATGATTTATGCACCTGGTTTGATTGGGCCAATACAGGCTGTATACCAGATTTATGACATATTCTTCGGAATGGGATACCACTTTAGGTATCCTCATAAGACTGGTATAAGCACGAAATTCAATAAAGATAAAACTAAGGATTATACAATGTTAAACTTCACACAGCAAACACGAATAAACTCAATCGCATTTTCATATTTCGATTTTTCAACATTTTCAGGGGTTACAATCTTGTTAGACTTATAGCTACTGCAAGGGTATAGGAAACATGGCCGGGAGTGAATTTCCATTTGGTTTTCGGTATGAATTTTGAGATAGGAATTTGATTTGAAGAGCGGAAACTGAAGTGGAAGCGTCAACGGAAACGGAAACATCGACGGAAGCGGAAGTGCAAGTAAAAGTGAAAGTGAAGTGCAATGCAATGGCGCCGTGAAGCGATCATCTACACACGCACACTTACACTAAATCACACACGCACACACTGGCAAAAAAAAAAAACTCTATACAAACAAAAGGGAACATGAAAAGTCACTGGAAAATCGGAAAATCGGAGGCGTGGCAACGCCTGTCACGTTGCAGTCATTCGACGTGACTTGCGAATTTTCCACATTTCCAAAAGGGTTTCCATGTGACTTAAAGCCAACCGAAAAAGTGGGAAAAATTCATGATTTAATTTTTGGATTTACAGACAAATAAAACAATACTATTTGCTATTTTTGGGGAGGCCACGAAACGGTGGCTTAAATAAACTCTTAACACCTTGAAATCGAAAAAGAGAGCATCAGAAGTGCAGTGTCCTGATGAAAGTAAAGAAAAAAACGTAGAATTTCCCCTCAACTTTTGTTTGCTTGATTTGTTTTTTTGTTTGCCGCTTGTCGTTTGATTCCTTTGCATCTTAGCGAAATTGGTTTCCTTTTACTTTCCCCGGGACTTTTGTTCTTTCTCGACGATTGTGTGCCGTGTTTATTTTAGCATTCGCAACCCCCCAGCACATATATCTATTGTTATTCGGTCTTTTTGTACCTAAGGCCAACTTTGATAACACACTTTTCTTCTGCAAATGGCAGCTGCGGAAAAGCCAATGGTCGGAAGGGGGGAGTTGGTAGGTGAAGGTGGAGGTGGAGAAAATGGTGAAAATTCGGCCGCAACTGAAATCGAGATGAAAACATAGCAGTGAAAAGTGGAAAGCAATTTCCAGTCACGGGGCCACGTCGAAACCAATTTTCCCAACTTTTCGTCTGGCAACAATTAACAAGCAATCGAATGCAAATAAACCAATAGGAGAACAACAACAAATCGCCAAACGGGCCGTGTAGAGTTACATTCCACCGACCTGACCCGACATGACCCATAATGCCCCCCCATTGACATCATTAATGACACCCAAAGTGTCCTCCATTTGTGCCGAACAAGCCGAGAAAAGACAGACGGAATACGAATTTTCTGGGGGTTGTCTTGGTCTTGGCTTAATACAAAGCAAATAGCCGTGGCTAAAAGGAAAATGCCTGGAAAGTCCACTGGCAAGCTGGCCGAAAAAGCCAAGAGGCGAAAAAAAATGAAGTCGAATACAACGAAAAACGATGCGCAACAAATTCAAATGGCAAGATAAAAAAAATGTCAAGTGTTCTTCTTGACACGGGAAAATGGAGGAAAATGACACTTGGGTTGGGGGGAATATAGAGTGACAAGCCGTGGAATGGGATATAATAATACATAGATATATGTATATATATATATATATATACAAAAGGCCATGAATTAGTCACAGGCGAAATGGTGTGTGACAAATAATACAGAGATGTCAAGCCAAATATCGCATACTTGACATGTTCTTTATGATTTTAAAGGATGCACAGCCACTTCAGCTACAACTGTATCCCTACTTAGATATTGGACAATAATTCTAGTCGTAAATCTTTCCACAAAAAGTATGCCATATCTTAGGTAACAAGCATGTTTGCTTAAAAAGTTGCGTTGGGATTTTAACATATTTTAAAGTTTCAAATCACCTTTATAATCCTGTTTTTTGCCTTTTATTTCCCCCTTTTCTGATCCGACTGTCCATTATGCTGCGAGTCATTTGCCAAATGTCAGGCCACTTTATGCTAATGCAATGTTGCGTGATCCTGGAAGGAATTCTCATCGCCACTGGGAACTGGGACTGGGTTTTGGGTGGCTCTGGCTTGTGTTAGAAGCACTAATGGCTAATGGATTTCCGCGACGCATCAAAACATAAAAAGCGCGCCAGATGAGTTGTTTGAAAAGTGGGCGACCGTGTCATTTAAATGGGCCAACCAATCCCGCCCAGTCATGTGGCCCAAACTGCATTGTTGGCCAAAACTACAGGGTCACAGCCATGGTCACAAGCACTTTTTTTTCGTTGTTGTGTAAGCGGAAATCCTTGTGGCCAGAAATTGAAAGGATGGATGGATGGGTGGCTGATGAGTGGATGACACAGCAGGACTTGAAAGCAGGATAAGCAGCTCTCATAATTAACGCTGAATGGATAAAAAACAAGCCCGGGCTGGGGCTATCAATAAAAGAAAGCCACCATTATGAATTAATTGTATTTAGCTTGGTTTAATTTCATTTTTAATAACTTTATTTCGAGCGACCACAAACGAAACGATAAACTGTTAGCAAACCAATTATTTGCTGACAAAAAAAATAAAAATAAAACAAATTAACACCGATGCATCAAATTATCCATTATTTGCCAATCAAATTGTGCTCCGAGCGAATTCATTTTTATTTGATCGCATGCGGCGAAATACGGGTATATTTATTCATTTGCTGCCTGTACAAATTTGAGTTGGACCTGAGATTTGTTAATTTATTGCTTACACCTGCAATTGCAACCGCTCCATTTGCGGTTCCTGTGCCGAATGTGGCATTTAAATTGCTGCACGAGTGCGGCCACACAAATCAACACAATCGCATCTCAATTTGGGGCATTGCAAATGTTTGCACCAACCACACATATCATCACCAGCTGCATTTTGCCCCAAACACTCAAATGGACTATGAAATAGCAGGCTTACTCACTCCGCAGTACAGCAATTGGGATTGCAGCCTGCAAACTTTGAGATACATTCATTTCTTTTTTTTTGGTATAAAATTACCCATCATGCGCTTTAAAGTTTCCATTGATTGATATATATAAATTAAACACATTTAGCAAAGAGAAAGCTCTTCAGTTTCTCAAGTAGCCATGCCATTAAATATCTTCAGTTGTGAAGCAGCACTTCGCGCTTTCTATTTCCACTCTGTTGGCGATTTGCCTGCCGTAGAGCTGCTTCTCAGATTATAGACCATCATCCACGATATTCCATTTTGCCCGGCCATACTATCTATGTGTACATATTACATGGCCGGGTGTCAGTTGGTCTGATTTGTTTGCCTTCGCCGGCTTGGCAAGTGGCCATTACAAGTGGCAAGATGAAATAGTTGCCCGGCCAGCTTCCGGTTGCCTTCATTCCTCCTGGGAGGCCAACACAAACGATGCCCATCAATTTGGCTGTTTGTGTTTATTTTCGTGCTTTGTGCTCCATGCTGCATGTTGCTGCCGTGCAGTTGCAACACGAGCTGTGGTTGTTGCTGCTGCCAGGGTGGATGAAAAATGAACCGGACGGGATGTTATTTGTATGGGACACAAGCGAACGGGATCAGAAACAGCAGCTAAGGGAGGGGGCAGGAGCAGGAGCAGCGGGAGCACGGAAGAGCGCCAAAGTGACCCAAAATGGCACGCGGTGTTGGGGGCGGTTTAACTGGCCTTAAAGAATATATATTAAATATATATTGCATATCCGCGGGCGCTGTGCACGCAATATTCACGCACACACACGCACAGCCGCCTAAAAATCTGGCAGAGCCGAAATCCAGTCGTGGGTTTCAGGACCCTGATCCTACAGAAGAATACTCTCTCGTGCAATTATGTAACAATTTCTAATTTCTAACTAACGCGATTACCATAAATCATTGAACAGTAATTGGTACGCGTACAAAAAGGCTTTCAAGTTATACAAGATTTCTTATAATCCTTTTGCTAATTTATAGCAAATTTCGCGTTAGTCAAGTAACCCCTACAGTGTAGGGTATCAAAGCCTAGGCAAGACCGCAGAAAAACAGTGCGAGCAAGCGATTTCATAGCCTACTTAGCGGCGCGCGCTGCGAGTTATTCAAATTTGAATTAGGCAGGGCCACCATTTTATGGCTTTCGCTGTCTGTCTGTCTGTGTATGTGTGTGCGTGGGTTGTTGTGCGGTCGTACGATGTAGTATATGTGTGTGCGTGCTCCTTGGGCGGCAGGAAAGGACCCGAAAAATATGCAGCATCTGCGTGGTAGACGGGCAAAACTTGCGGCATAAAATGTGTGGCACATGTGTGACGGGAACGGTGAGCGCTCCTTAATTAGATCATAGTTGCCATCTTGGCGCAGGGCAGCATTTTACTGCCATCCCGCTGAAACACGAACACGAACCAGAAACAAGAGCACAAAGAGCCCAAGGAGCAGTGGAGAAGGACCAGGACCAAAGCACCATCAACGTCATGCCCGCCATCATCGTCCTCATCATTGTACAGTGGGGCCAAAGGAGCAGAAAGTTCGGTTCAATCCTGGGATCTGTACAAGGATATGTTCGCCTAGAACATATTCAAATGAAATGAAAGCTTTCGCTATAAAGTCGATATAAATAAATTGTTGCCTTCTATCTTTATCCAACTTTACCCAACTCATGGCAATCCCTTGCCGTCTTTAATTTTCTATTGTTTTCGACCCACTGTCCCTGGGGCAGAGAGATGTGGCACATTATTGACTCACGCGCCGCATCGAATTTCCAACTCAATCATGGACAGAAAAGTTGATGGCAGAAAAAGGGAAAGTGAGTGGGTGGATAGATGGTTGGTTGGTTGGTTGGTTGGATGGGAAGGGGAAATGGTGAATGCGAAATGGGAAGTTTCGCCTGCTTTATGACTGGCAACTCACGCGACGCCACTCGCCATCGTTTACGGTATTTGCATTTTAATTGAATTGAACTAAATTATTTTGTTGAGAGTTGAAGGAATTGCCAGCCATTGAAAGCCCCAAAGTAGGCAACAGTTTTGCGAGAATGTAAAAGCCACAAGCCGCTAAAAAGTTGAGTGAAACTTTGACATAAGACTCTGGCCGCAGGAAGAAACCGAGATTGTCAGCGGAAACTTTTCCATTTGATGGGCGCAGGGGGTCCATACACCGCGGCTGATTGGTGGGGAGAATCTTATCCAAACTAAAATCCCAAGTGCCACCTAGAAATTAAGAGTTAAGTCGCCTCAAAACTGAGAAGAAGCACAAAGTTCGAAATAAAAGAATGTTCTTCTGCGTAAGCAGCTGTTGCTGGGAAAATCTTTAAATGAGGTGGATTGCCGGTGGGTAACTTAGTTGCCTCACAAACCTAATCAACTTGCCTTATATGAAATTAATTGGAAGTTCTCGAGACCTCCTTAAATGGATGCTATATATATATAATATACATTGCAATAACCCATTGCAGATGAGTTCTGCGAGGAGTATCCGCACAATCTGATGCCCACTCCCGGCTACTGGATCGAGTGCTCCCGCCAGAAGATCACCATGCCCACGCCGCACACCATTTGGGATGAGAGCGACTCGGAGCACGAGGACATCCGGGCAGGAAGTGCCAGCGATGCCTATCTGGAGCGCGAGTGCAGCGATCTGTACGAGGACGACGAGGACTCAGAGGCCACGCCCAGGTGAGCTCCTGAAGCTTCTTTCAATATTGGATTGCTAATCCTCCCATTCCGAAATCCCTGCAGTCCGCGCAAAAAGACCACCATCGAGGAGCAGTGGGACCAGCAGGGCGCCTTCGAACTGATCTCCGTGGAGCAGGAGACGTACGAGAAGTACTTCTACGGCACCGAGCACTGGAACTACTTCACCAGCGACGAGGACCTGGGTCCGGTCATCCTGTCCATCAAGCAGGAGACGCTCAACGGACGGGATCAGTTCCGCATCCTGGTACGGGCTGGTTCCTACACGGTGCACGGACTGATACCGGCGTCCTGTGTGTTCGCAGATAGGTAATATGTTCCATATCTAACCATATGATATATATTTAATCAATCAATCGCTTTAAATTTGTAGATATAATCGCGAGGAGGTAGTTAGATCTTTAGGTAAAGAAGTTAATTTAAATCCACCTTTAACGTTAGGACAATTACCCGATACGCCAGAGGAATTATTAAAATTAGATCAGGTGCGCACCAATCTCATATAATATAATATAATTTATAACATAATATATATATAATTTTTAACTTTTGATAGGTTTTTATAAAATCAGAGTTAAAAGTTGGCGTCATATTTGTCAAAGAGGATCAGTATACCGAAGAGCAAATTCTGGACAATAATGAAAATTCACCGCTCTTCGACGAATTCCTTACTCTTCTGGGCGATCGAGTTCGGCTGCGTGGATTTGATAAATACAAAGGTGGCCTTGATACGGTGCACGACCTGACAGGTGGGCCAATCCCCGAAGGGATGATAACATTTTGTGCATATTACTGAAACCCTCAATCCTTGAAGGTCTCTTCTCCGTCTACACGAACTGGCGCAACATCGAGATCATGTTCCATGTGTCCACGTTGCTGCCGTACGAGAAGCACGATCCGCAGAAGCTTCAGAGGAAGCGCCACATCGGCAACGATATCGTCTGTGTGGTCTTCTTGGAGGCGGATAACACACGTTTCAGTCCCGCCTGCATCAAGAGCCACTTCCTGCACACCTTCATCTTGGTGAGTACCAAAAGGATACAGCTTCATACCTGAGAACACCTTAAGCCATGCTTTTCCTCTTTTAAAGGTCCGCGTTTCGGCCAGGATTAAACACAAGCCCACGCGATACGAGGTGTCCGTGGTGACCCGCGACGAGGTGGGTGCCTACAAGCCCTACTTGTGGGAGCAGTCCGTCTTCGAGAAGGGGCCGATGTTCCGGTAAGTTTCGACCTGGAAATGCTCCCACCCCAGAAAATAAAACACAAATCCCCCCTATAAACTTGAATTTCCATAGGGAATGGCTGCTGACCAAGATCGTGAATGGAGAGAGAGCCTCCTATTCGGCACCGAAATTCGCACGAATGCAGGAGCGGACGCGGTCGCAGATGCTCGAGGATCTGGTGATGAATCTATCGAATCATGCGGAAACTGGACAGATACCGAAGCCATATAGACGCGGCAGTTGGCGACCGATCGGTGAGGATGAATATATCAAAATGTTGCATGCCCGAGTCCTAGACAACAATACACACCACGAGCAGCAGCAGCAGTTGCTGCTGCAGCAGCAACACATGCAGCACATGCAGCACACGCAGCACTTGCAACACTTGCCGTCGCACAACATTTGCTGCTATTGCAACAACAATGCCACTGAGCTGCACACAGCGGGGGCAACACACAACAACAATGACAACAACAACACCACCACATCCACACACAGACACAACAACAACAATTATTACTCTGAGCAGCAGCAACAACAACTGCCACAACAGCAGCAACATGACAGCCAACAGCAACAACAATTGCTGCAGCCACAACAACACCAACTGCTACACCAACTGCAATTGTCGACGTCGTCACTCACACACACATCGTGCTGTGCCATGTTGCACCTGTGTGCGAGGCATAGTATGTGTGACACGCCCCCACGCCCCCGAACACGCCCCTTTTACTGCCGCCGCCCCGATTTTCTGTCGACCAGCATGTTTTTGCCTGACTTTGATAAATTACTATACTTCAATATTTACAATTTCCTTGGCTTCAAAAGAAAAAATCAAATGAGATATGCAGATTATTTAAAACCAACTTGAGAAAGTTTTTGGGAATTTCCTTTTTATGCAGGCTATGAAACTGATTAAATGCTGTTTAAATAATTAAAAAATTGCATTTAGTGGTAGACTTAACAATATTTGCAGCTTGAGTAGTAGATTTTCCTATGAAATCAATCAGGTTGGAAACTTAAACAAATTATAATTTTAATTCGTTGTAAATTTCGAGAGAGATTTGTAATTTACAACGAATTAAATCAGTAGTAAAAAATATATCTTCCGCTTTTGAACATTTTTTGTCGAATGTCTTAAAGCGAATCGCCTAGATTTCTAGCCGGCTTTAAGAAGATTTATAAACAAATCGCGAGAACAAATTGCAGGCATTACTGGCAGCCCAAGGAGAAAAATTGAAAATAGAAAAAAAGGACATTTGCATTTGGTCCTTTGTGACACGGTTTCTGTGCGAGTATGTTTGATTAATCGTTTTGTCTTGGTTTCGGTTGAACTTTCGCCCGCGAAAAGGGGGCAGTTGGTGGGAAAACGGGGAAGGAAGGGAGGGAGAGAGATGAAGGAGGAGCGAGAGAAACACACACTGACACTTCCGTTTCCGCCATTAACACATCCGGCTGTGTTTGTGCCCACCGGAAGCGTGCAGTCGTTGCTCGAAGCAATCTCAGTGCTATCTCCTTCTCTCTCTGCCCCCCAGCCTTCTCTTCTCGTCGGCCCCTCTCTATCTCTCCCCCTCCCGCTCTGACTGTTCTGAACTTTAACCCCTCGACTTGGACAATCTGCTCGTCCCTTATCTACGCTCACCGACACTTGTCCGGCAAAGAAATATTGTTCATGTTTGTGTTATTTTATCAGTGGGGATATCTATTGTTCCAGCCACCCATCACCACCCATTACCACCCACCGGCAGACACCACCCACCCAAGGATGTTGTTCGTGTTGTTGATGTTGTTGATGTTGTTCTCGTTGTTGTTGTTGTTGTTGTTGTGGTGGTGGTGTGTCGTTGCTGTTTGTTGTGATTTTGTTTGGATTTCTTGTTATTTATTTGTTGCTATTTGTTGCACTAGACAACACAAATCTAATTTGATTTATTCATGCACACCCACACACACTCACACGCACACAGAACCCCACCAACACTCACAGCCGGACAACTAAGCACACACACTGAGAAAATGCGGAAGTGATCCCCCATGGAAACTATCCGTATTGAAATTATGCAAATTACTGCTCCAATAGTTTGGCATTTCCATCTCAATGCGATTGGGGAACTGCATAAATTTCGGCGCACACAGACTCACACACACGTGTACATACACAACTGGGTTCAGAATAATAGAAATGGGAAAGCAGACACCAATTCACAGCTTTAAAAAGATATATAAAACAAATAAATAGGTGATTTGTAACTATTTAAGTGTGCATGCCTATGCCAAGCAACTTCATAAATTCAACTCGAAATGTAATAAAACAGCCCCCATAACAATATGTGTGTTTCGGAGGCTGCAAAGTAAATGAATATGTGTGTCAAAAACTGACAAGGCTCCTTCTTTTTCTTGCATAACGTTGTAATATAATAAAATCCATATATCAAGGTTTAAAACTGAAATCTAAAGCAGAAGAAGCATGTTGGTTGCATGGTTTTTTAACTTTTATATACACTTTTTTTCAGCGAATATGTATATCCCTGTGTTTCAATCAACAGGAAAATAGTTGAATATTTACTTATTCAAACGTGAAATTCGTCTTAACTTTTCGCAGGTCACATGCGACCCTCGTCACCGCTGCTGGATTCCGTTCGCGATCAATTCGAGGACTACGATCAGTTGGCCAAGGATTTTACCCGCGTATTTCTAAACGAAGAACCATCGTGCCTGACCAACGCCCATCTCTTCGATGTCGTATTCCTGGTGGGTCAGTCCAAGCAAAAGGCTCGATTTATTGGAGTTCGAGCTATTCTCGGAGTACGGAGTCGAGTCTTTCAGGTGAGTTTCAAAGAATTCAGGTCAATTTGTTCGCCTGGAGGTAAATTAGACAAATGCGTGCACATTATGGACAACACTGCGTATGAGTGATGAGCATAGACAACAGTGCGTATGAGTAATGAGCATACACAAGGGGCGTATGAGTGATAAATGTAGACATCAGTGCGTATGGGTAATAAAATGCATATTACACATACGCACTGTGGTTCCTATTTTGCAGCTCATTTAACACCCGAAACGTTTACGTTTGACTACTATTATTTATTGTTATCATTCCGGATTCTTGCAATAATATTTATTTTTTTCAGGAAATGCTCTATGGCATTCAGACCGGCTTTGGATCGCCGCAGATTCCGGTGGCGGAGATCTTTGCGCGACCAGCTCCATCGCTGGTCTCCCCGCAGAATCAGAAACCGAAGAGCAACAACTATCTGACCGTTCCCGATTCCGATTCGATACGACCGAAGAGCGTGCCCTCGTCGCCGATGGTGAAGAGGGCCTTCTCCCGACTGGGAACCATTACGGCCGGATGGGGTCGGTCCATACGGAACAAGAACACCAACCAGCTGAATCCGGATGACAAGAAGAAGTGGATATCGTCGACAGATTGTTCGAGTAAGGGTTTTCATTCGGTGCAATGCAACCATATCGATGCGTGTTCTTTTCTCTCCGCTCTCTTTTGTTCTTTTCTCTCCTCTCTCTCCTGTGCGACTTGTGTTGATTTTCCGCATTTCCACATTACGTATACGTCCACCGTCTGCGTCCTTGCGTCCTTCAAAATAAAAACTTTAACTTTTGCATCCTTAAAATGTCGATCAAAAATAAAACAAACATCCAAATACCTGCAACTCAAAAAACGCACGCCGCACATGTTTGCCTCAACCTAAAACCAAAAAACTGCGTACTCTTACTCTATATAACCATCACACGATCTCAACTGACTTATATATATATAAATATCTATATGTTCCGAACCTTATAAATACACCCGATCGAATGTCTTGTATCGACCGACCACCAAACCTCATTGATGTGTTTCTTTTGTTACCCTTTGGTTTATCGCATAAAATATTCTGGACATGGTTCTTTCGTTAAAAAAAACCCTTCGACCATGCATCCCCTGTACAATTGGCCAATTAACTACTTTTAAAACGCATTCCCAAATTCTGAATTATTTTTTATGCACTTGATGTGATTTTGAATACACATTATCAAATATCATAAATCAAAATTCATAAACTCATGACGTCTGTATATGGCAAATGATAATTCATGTTACCTGCACAAATGCCTTTATAATTATTTCATGTTTTTTTTTTTAACTATTTATTTATGTTTTTGTACTGAAAATAATTGAACAAAACATTAATTTGCGTATACCTAACATGAATTCACCATAAACATCCATCCATTGCATTTCACCTCTACTCACCACCACTGCTTGCATTTTTACTGTTATGTAAAATTTTATTGCAATTGGATTCAACACCAAACTGTTTGAAACTAATTTTGAACTTCCTCTACTAACACTTTCACCACTTGACTTGATCCTTGATTTTACTATCCCCTTCCGTCGCTATACCTCCTCTCTACAATCTCTACTATATATCTCTCTTTCTTCTGTTAATCTCAACTGGAAACAACAAACAAAATAATTTAAATTAAACAACAAACAAAATTTTGTCATTCTCTCATCTCACCTGACTCGCCAAACGCCCTACCATTTCCACAAAAAAAAATATATAAAAAAATCCGTCGCTTACGCCACTCAACATAAACTTCTTAACTTAATGCTTTCGGTTTCACCATTAATTTCTTTGCCGACCGACCAATGGTTTGATTTTCCTTATTCTTTGCAATCGATTATGTTGCGATTATCCTAATTTCGACGATAACCGATCACCCACGACGAACTACCGCTAAACGTTGACCAATTGACCAAATGACCTGCCCACTCGCAAATCGATAACACTACCACCGACTGGCGCCTGCAGACAGGGACAGCAAGGACAAGGACAAGGACAAGCCGGGCAACAACCAGCTGGCCGTGCCACGCCTCTCCGTCTGCGCCGACGCCCAGAAGGTCGATCGCGCCAAATTGGCCCAAACGGAGTTCAACATCATCGAATTCGATCCGGACACATTCCGGGTTCTGCTCGACTACCTGCACACGGGCACCTGTCCGCTGACCTGCGTCTCCATACCAGGTAACTATATCAAAGCCATACAAGAATAAAGTAAAGAATCGAACTTGTTATCTAGAAAATTCTTAAGCATTGAAAATGTATAGCTTGAACTACTACATTTTATTTATTTTACCAACTTTTAAGGCCTACTGTGTGCCGCGGAGCACTACGACCTCCCGGAGCTGCTGCAGGCGTGCTTCCACCACTGCAAGCAGTTCCTGCGCATCGAGGTGGTCTGCCCGATGCTCATCTCGCTGGAGAACTACTACTGGCGCTACACATCCGCCTCCGAGCTGGTCAACATGATCCTGTCGTTCGTGGAGAGCAAGGCGCACTCGCTGTTCAAGTGCCCGGAGTTCCTGCACCTATCCGAATCGATGGTGCAGATGATCATGTGCCGGGAGCTGCAGACGCCCGAGATACGAAAGTTTGAGGCGATGCTGGCGTGGGCCCAACACAAGGTGGGCAAACTGAAAAATCATCCGAACAAGGACACCCAGTTCGAGTTCGAATGCATTATGGAGCGGCTGACGCGTGATCTGAATCTGTGCCGGATCTCGCCCAGCGAACTGCTCACCGTCGTCCTGCCCTCCAAATCGATGAAGAACGAACGCATCATGGAGACGCTCATGGTGCAGGTGAATCTGGGGACATACCGGATGCCCGAGTTGGATGCGTACCGTCAGCAGTTGCGCCAGCAGGAGTCCGCCGAGGCCACCGTCCAGGTCCACCGGGGTGGATGAGACAGTAAGAATGTGAGTTTCGATTTGGATCACCAACAGCAGCAGCAGCAGCAGGATCAGCAATCGGATTCGGATGCCACAGTGTCCAATAATAATCTCGTAGCCCATCAGAACCACCACAATCCGCCACCCATCGATGCCCGTGCCTATGCCATGGCCTCCCTGGCCGCCGCCCTTGAGATGCAGAGTTCGTCGAATCCCCACCAGCCGAATGCCGCCCGCGATGCCGCCGACGAGGAGGTGGAGCTATATGCCAGTTTCGATAATGCACCCAGCACCAGTCGGGTGGCCGCCCAAATGCAGGCCGCCAAGGAGGCGCGCCGGAAGCGATGGGCGGCCGATGGGGCCAGCGGGAGCAGCGGGGACGGCGGATGCGCCAGCGGGAGCAGCGGCAGCGGGCGGCGCTACTAATTGGATGGATGTGTTCCCGTGTGACTGGGCTAAGACTTATGGCTAAAACATATAGAAATTCGCCATTAACTCTATGAAGAACTAAAAATTGTGACTTTTTCTCAGCCACAACCTTTTGGAAATTGTAATGACAATTCGGAAGAAAATTTTTAAAATATTTTGAAAATTATATAGAATTGCATTGGCGAATTTCTTAAATTTGAGCGTACTTTCATGTTGATTGAGGCGAATAATTCTGAGCAGTGATTGAAAAAATACCGATTTTATTTGCAAATACACAAATAAACTCAGTTAAGTTCAAGGGAGTTCCCTAGGCCCAAGTTCAGTTTAGCTATTGCAAAAAAAGCTTAATGCTTCAATTCAATTTGATATGGATTATTCATACATTATGAAATGTCGCTTAAAGGTGGCTTGATCAATCATTTTTACAAATGCCCCAAATTTCAAGAATTTTAAAATGAATGGGGTAGATTTCGATGAAAAAGTTCCTTAGATTTGATAAACATATTTTCTAGTTAGTAATTCATAGAGAATATTTCTAAACTCAATGTTCATATCTATATACTTAGATAGGCTACTGATTTTGGGATATGATTGAAGCTTTTAAGTAAACTTTTCAACACTGTGCGAATATGACTGGCTTGTGTGTGTGCATATGTGTGGGTTTGTGTGTGTGTGAGTGGTTTTGAGTGCGTGTGTGTGTGTGTGTGTGCGTGTGTCTAACCAACCCATCGCTCGAAAGACGCCCCAACTATCCAAATCGAAACTGACATTGTTAACTCTTACATTCACCCCGGAATGACAAGAGCCCCCAATTTTTTGGGGGATGCATAGAGAGAGAGAGCGGAGGGAGACGGCGGCCCAAACCCACCCCCTCCCGCCCCCCTCTACAAGAGATAATGGCAAAAGCATAAGCATTTTCTACAAGTATTACCCAACATACATACATGCATATATGTGTACGTCGTGCAAGATTTTCCTAGGAAGGTATGTAGAACTAGTCTGTTAAGGAACCACTGTGGCATTCGATTTTTGATACCCACACAATCGAGGATAAATAGAAAAACAAAAAGGATAAAAAAAAGTGCTGCAAGGAAAAACATACGCAAAAAAAGGGAAAAAACAAGAAAAGGAAATAAAAACAAACGCTTACTGATGTAAAACAAAGACTTAAAACTAAAAAAAAAACATGAAACCAAATGAATAAAATATAAAACAAATTTTTTTAATCAATGTTATTGGACAAATGTAAGCTGAACAAAGAGATCCTCTAGCCCCGACCCCCATTCCCATGTCCATTCCCATTGTGAGCCATTTTCCAGTTCCCTCGATAAGAACGAGTTACCAGAAGAACTCAATTTACGACCTAAGAAAATACTATATGATGTACTTAAAATGTTCAAAAGAATTGCAAGCATAATCTAACTGTTTGAACGCTTTTTTTTGGTTTTTTGTATTGTCTGTTAATTTGTTACTACCAAAAGCCAAGGAAGCATATTATAGATAAGTATCTACATTTGCAGCCAAGTTGGCTGCACTCCTGTACATTTAATACTGGTTAATATAGTTATGCCAAACCTTAAAATCAACAACACTTGCCGCGCTGCAAGTGAAGAGAGAGTCCAGAGAACCAGAAAACCGATTCATAAGTGCAATATCTAAGTGTATGTTTGTATAACCAATAAATTAACTTGACCTAAGTGAACCAGCAGGTGTAAATCCCCAAAAACAGTCACTGCTTTTATGAACAAACCAGCCAAATGGGAACTAAAACTAAAGGCCATAACCACAAGGCCGAAACCAGCAATAAATAAAACTTGATTAAATGAAAAAACCTAAAATTACTTGTCAGCATAGTCCTCCTTGAAGGAAAACTGAATGAACCCTGCAGATCATAGAGCCATCAAGAGTAGCCCATAGATAGCCCATCGTTTTCCACATTCCCTTTGGAAATCAGTTGACCCAATTTGTGCCCAGTACCATTCCTCGGATGGATTTACTTTTCTACCACCAGCATTCCACTTATGTAATATTATTCTACTGGAATTCTTCAGTTGCTAAAAAGACCGATTTTCGGTCAATAAACTAAAGATGGCAAAAATTCTGAAGCAACATGAAAACTAAATGTAAACGGCAGCATTTCCAAAAGGGTTTCACTTAAATGTTCAAAGACGCATATATCAAAATTCAATGTCTAACTGTACAACCAAGTTTATCAAGTGTCTGGCAGGTCATACATATGTAAGCATAAGATTAAGCAATTACAATATATAACAAAAGAGAAAAAAACAAGGCCAGAAGAAAAAGAACCCTAACAAGAAAGGCGAATGGAAATCAATAATTAAACGCTTTCAGTGTGCAATAACCGAATAACTAACATTAACGTTTAATAACCGGACTAAACTAACACATAAACTGTAAGCCAAAAGCTAAAACTGGAAAATAATGAATTTGGAAAATAGTGGCAGGCAAACGTTTTTGGGGCCTGTTTTTTTTTTTTTTTTTGAAAACTTGGATTGCAACAGAAACGAGCAGATATAATGCAAAAAAAAATAGGTAAAAACATAAATAAACTCTTTGAAGCATTTTCAGACAGAAAAGGCCGAGTGCCATTCAATTCAAAAGTTAGTTATACAAATGTTGTACGTTTTTTTGTTGACTAATCTACGAACATTGAAAAAGAAAAATAGCAACAGATTTAAATGAACATAAAGCATAGCTGTATTTTTACCGTCGCTCTATCGACTCAAATATACTGTTTGAACTGAATGTACTCATCCGATTAATATGAATGTATTTACCGCAGATATCCGATATACCGAAAATAAACAATAAGCGCTGTTTCTATATGTTCGCCCCGATCGCCACCGCCCACCGCCCACCGCCTATCGCCCCTCTGCCGTAATTAACCCACCCAACCACCGGACGGCAGAGTGGGTGGTGCGCAGGGTGGTGCGAAACGGGCTCACTTTTTTGATAGCAGAAGTTTGAATCCAGGCAGGCAATCGATAAACAAAATTTGAAAACATAAAAAAACACCCGTGACTCCTTTTGAGCTGACGATCTACATCTACAATATACGCAAATGAAAACCACACAAGACATTTGTTTAATCGAAAAAGAAAAAAGCGCATTTAAATGCCGAATAAAGCTAAATAAATGTTGTAATTGCCACAGCCAAGCATAACAGGAGAAAATTCAATAAAAATTATAAAAGTATCACAACGGCGTTTTTATATACCTTAATTGAATAAAACATTTCTTTTGCGTTTTATAAGTTTATTGTTTCGTTTTCTTTTATTTTCTTTATTTTAGTAGGAGGGTGGAAACTAGAAACTAAGAGAATGGAAAGCTATTTGGCTTGTACTTCTGAAGCTATTTAAAATACTTTTGATTTAATCATTGAATCAATTCCAAATACGTTGTCTTTCTGAACTGTTTATATCTCCATATACTTCCCATACTTTCTCCATATACAAGTTCTGAAAAAAAAGGAATCCGTTCCACCCATTTGAAATAAAAAACAAAACGAGACTTGAATTTGAATTTGAATTGTCGCTTGTTGCCGCTTACATAATAAATTAAACAATTATAATAATCAGTACAATAATTCCATTGTTAATGTGGTTGTTTTTGTTTGTCGGTTTCCCTTCCACTCAGCATACAATTTGATGTTTAATGAAACATATAAACTAAAACAAATTTGCAAACAGCAAATGCAACGACATTTTGCACTTCGCCTCCTCTCTATATACAAAGCTACAAATCGTTTGAATTTCTCATTCTTTCTCTTGGATTTCCCCCTTTCGATTTAGCTATTTTGTTTCATTTTCTTTTAGGAGCTACGATTAAATAAGTTACGTTGTGTAAAGTGCAAACTTTTGATTACAAAGTTACCATTGAAGGAGATACAGATACAGAGATATATAGAATAGTATAGACTTGGTTACGGGGGGGCGGTTGTTGGGCGAACAGAATTGCTTTCAACTATTTCACTATTATCGGATGTGTCTATATAGGTCCCTTAAGATATATGTCTATGTACAATTGGAGCTGCGCAACGAAACGAAGTGTCTAGCGGATGCGGATACAGATGAATCGCTGAGGCTCAAGCACTTAAACGTATAAGACTTTTGAACACTTTCGTTTGTCATCAATCACATGTCCACGGATATCCAGCTCTGGTCGTCGATGTACCCGATGCCCCATCGGACGATCCTCCTGGCCATATGTCCCTATCCGTATACAAGCTGGCATACGATCCGCTGGCCGAACACGTCCGACGACCGCCGATTCGCCGATCGGTTCCGGACAACCTGGTGCCCAGGCCACTTGCATACGCCGGCATCGACAGCGAGTCGCCGACTGCTGACGAGACGGGCAGGGAAATGGGCTCCAGTAGCCCCACTTCCTCGTCATGATTGTCGTCGTGAACAGCAGCGTCGGCGGCATCGTCGTCGAAGCCATACCAACATCACATGACCATGATTTGCAGCGCTACTCATTGATCTATCGTACGGTAGATGCGTCTCTGGGGCTCGGGTGTATAGTGGATGCGAGTGCGGAAATGCTGCGGTGATCCCGGCACGCTTTCAGAACCTCGACGCGGTGGCGGCAGCGGCGGCGAGGCCGAAACGTATCTGAAAGTGAGCGGAAGAGGCGGGGGTTAGCATGATTTAGAGCAGGATGGCTTGGTTACGCAGCACTAACCTGCGGTGCAGCAACGGAGAGCCGGGCTGCTGGCCACTCAGCTCCAGCAGATTCTTGCGCAGCAACAGCGGCGACTGTCCGCGATTGTAGCGTGGCGGCGGATCTGGACTTCGATGCCTGCGATCCAATCCCGCCAAGATATGCGGACTGGGCGGCGTGCTGATGCTACCTCCCGGTCCGCTGCTGGCATAGCGACGCAGGAAGCTACTGGTGCCACCGCCGGGCAGTGGTTCCGTCGTGGGCGAGGTGCTCTGGCTGGTATTACTGCTGCTGCTGGCCGCCGACAAGGTGCGATAGTAGTAGGACTTACCGCCGCTGCCGTTATTCACGACGCTCCTGTACGCCGGCGGCTGCGGATGCACTGGCTCCTGGTCCCGATCCATGCTGGACGCCACCGGCGACGTGGCTGTGGAATTCAATTGGGTTTTAACATAGGTGGCAAACTGTCGCTTCATGGCACCAGCAAGAGTGTTGAACCAGCCTGTTTGGTTGGTTCGTTGTTTGTTTGTTGGATGAATTGAGTGATGATGGATTATGAGTACGTGGTTTCATGGTGATGCAGTGCAGTGGTGCAGAGTTCGTTTTGTTGTGCGGTGTGCGGAAAACGAAGAGAAAACGAAACGGAAATGGAAAATGTATAAATACAAGAGCAACATAGCAGCGTTCAAAGCGAAATCAAAAGAGCGATTATAGACTCAGAAACAAAATCTGTAATCCTTTTAAAGAAGGTTTTCGAAAGGGTGTAGATGCACAACATCAAGCATTTGTTTAAGAATATAGAACAATGATTTGTGCCAGCTATTATCATTCAGAATGTTATGATTTTATTTCTGAGCTTGTGGACTGAACAGCAATTCAAGTGATGGCTCACCTGCATCGTGTTGCTCCCGACTGCAACCGTCCAGGCTGCTATTGCTCGCTCCGCTGCTGGAGCTCTGGCCCAAAAGTTGTCGGCGTGCGTACAGCTTGCTCAGCTTGCTGGCCACCATGTTGCCGCTTCCTCCATAATCCGACTGCTGTTCCGGTGATCTGGGCTGGAGCGTGGGACTCGTTCCCGTTGCCTCGGCCGCGATGGGCAGCGGCTGATACTGCAGCTGCTCGCCAGAGCCGCCCGCTCCAAAGTGACCAGCTGCCCCCAATCCCGATGCCGGAGCCGATCCGATTCCCAATCCCGCCACGTTTCCCGTTCCGGAACCAGACGATGGAGATATACTGGCAGGATTGATGGCGATTTGTGAACACGTCGACTGCGTGGAGGACTGACTAGAGGTGGAGTGCGTTGATGGCGGCGGCGGCACATAGTTGCTGTGAAACGGATTCGTGCTGGTCACTCCCATGGGCGGCTGCTGGCGCTGCTGCTGATACCGCTCGGCCGCCTCCTTCTCGCGCAGCTGATTCTGCTGGTGGTAGAAGCGCTGCAGCACTGCATATTGAAATTTATATGTTAGTTTCACACATAGACCAGCAAATGACGAGGGCATTACCTATGGGACTTTGATTGCCCGGCTGCAATCGCTGTGGTTGTTGCTGCTGCTGCTGCTGACTCGTGAGTTGCAGGGTCGGCGATTCTGTGGGGAATTGCTTGCGCGGCAACGAGGGGGAGGGTGAGGAGAGGCCCAAATTCAAGGTCGTCGTGGTCGCATTACTACTACTATCACAGCTGTCGTAGGCTTGGGAATTGTCCGCTGGCAGGCGCCAAGTGGGCGTGGTCGTTGGCGTTGTCGTGAGCGCTGTAGCTGCAATATTTGGCGATGTTGTTGCTGTTGCCGCTGCTGCTGCTGCTGCTGCTGCTGCATCCGTAATCAATGTTTGGTTGTTGTGCGGCAGTGGTATTGTTGTTGCAGTCGCTGCTGCTGAATTGTGTTTCTTTTGGCTGAAGGGCGATGTTGTCAGATTGCGTAGAATCGATTGACCTGCAAGTGAGGAGTTGGAAGAGTATTCTTTTTTCTAAATCTATGGAGGCAAACCCACCGATGCTACTGAACATGGACTCCTTCTTGGGGCTCTCGTCGTTGTATTTGTAGTGCGGATGATGGGATCCGTTGCTCAGTTTTCGCTGCATGAACGGCGATTTGCGATAAAGCCGGTTAAGATCGCCGATTCCGGCGCTTGGTGGCGATAGAGGACTGGCACTGCTGCTGCTTCCGCTACCATTTCCGCTTCCGCCGCTGCCGTTTCCTCTTCCATTTCCGTTTCCGCTGCCGCCGAAACAGTTCGTCGTTGCCGTCGGTGTTGTGGTAGTTGTTTGAGGTAGTTGTGTGGCTGATTGCATGAAAAACTGCGACTGTTGCTGCTGGTAACTCGGTATCTGAGTGGGTTTTATTGTCTTCTGCGGATTTGTGGGACTCTGCCCGGCATACGGCGTCGCCCTACCATATTTTACAGCTCCACCTGCGGATCCTGATCCTGCGAGAGATCCGGCCCCAGAACCGACCGCACTTCCAGTCGCCGTTGCCCTGCAAATTGACGATTGATTCGTTTGAGATTAGTGCATTCTCGATGGCTAGATGACCAGTAATGAGAGCACACTCAAATGTACGCCAGTGGCAGAAAGAAGGTTTGTGTTTGGAGGAGATACATCGGGTTACTTAGGGGACACATATGGGGGATTTTGAGGGAGCGTCAGGATATCCGGGATGTGGTGGGTTTGTAGGGTACATTTAAATAGATTGACGGCGCAATGGCAACATATCTAAGACATTTATATGAGCTGTAATCGCATTTGGAATGTGTGTTGGTGATCGATCGGTGTTTGTGTGTTTTGTATATTTACAAGTTGATGAGTGAGTTTGGGGTGTAAGTTGTGTGTTCATTGGTGTAAGCGACAGGTGGGAAACACAGGTAAATTCCAAAGGGAGCGAAAGCGAAAGATGGCCGCGCAGAATTAAAGAATCTTTGCTTATGATGGCTTTCCAAAATAACACTTTCCTAAAAAACAAATGTGAATTGTAGGAAAAGATCGCAGAATGTTTAAGAAAACACCTTTCAAAATTGCAAACCAAATTGAAAATTCCAAAAAAACAAAAGTCTTAAGCTTTTATTAATGGTTGCATGATCAAGCTAACTAAATATACTTTACTTTGATTCAGTCAATAATGTTCTTCAAATGTCAAAACAAGTCTGTTTTCCTAAGCATAAATTTACAAGCAATTCTATTCGTTTAATTAACTACATCAAAGAAAAAAGCATTTAATTGTTATTTTAATAACTAGCCCACATTTTCGTGAAGGAAACGCATGATAAATGAAACGCATAGACAAATGTAATGAACTTAAAACCGACAAGTAATACAATTAGGCATAGTAAACAATCAGTGTCAAATTACCTTTTCTGGTGTATGAGCATTTCTAGATGGGTAAATAAACAAAGTATAAATTAAATAAATAAAGAAACCAATGCCAAAAGCCAAGCCCAGATTCAGAAAAGAACATGCGAAAGTAAATCGAAACCATAGTATTAACAAAAGTCCATTAATGGAGCATTAAATAATAAACATAATAAATGTTAGCAGAGCATGTGGCGTGTTTACAACGATCAACGATTACACTTAACTAATGAAAACATAATTAGAAGGCTAATAATAAGAATAATAAACTCGTCGTACTTACTGAATTTTACTTTTAATTGGGAGGAGTTTTTATAGTTTTTTTTTTTTTGAGTAGTTATGTTTGGTTGGCATTATCATTATATATAGGTAAATATATATTTAGGTTTATATATCTGTATATAGAGTTGATGGTTGCAAGGTTTACTTGAATGCTTTTGTTTTGTTTTTCAGTTTATGTCGATAGGTTTTAAGGTTTGGTTTTTGTTTATAGTTTGTCTTCTTCTTTTTCGTTTGCTTTTATTTTTTGTTAGATTATGTTTATTGGATTTCTTCATTGTTTGTCATTATTGTTTAAGAAATGGTATTAGGAATTAGGTAACCTACAAAAAATGGTAATAAAAAAGATGAAAAAGGAAAATAAAAACGTCGCACACACACACTCAAATTAAAATGTCAATTAAACGCAAAACAGGAGAAAGTACATCAAAATGTTTAAAATTATTTCATTATACACTTTTGGTTCGTCCTCAAATAAATACAGGATCTAAGTGGGTAAAGATAGACAGATAGTTGCGTGGATAGCCGACTACAAAAGGACTAGGGGCCACATGCTCTTTCCAAAGATTCCCAATCCATTTAACTATAACCTAGTTAGGTAATAAATAATTCAAATACAAATGGAAATCTTATTGTAATATAGATTGATCTTGAGTATATTTTTGTGGGTTCAAAGATTACGATTTAGTTATTTTAGGATTTTTTAGTTATTCATTTAAATTCGTCTTCGGTGCAAATTATCTTTAAACTCGTTTATAATTTACCTACTTAATAGCTTTGGAAAGAGCATTTGTTCTAGCACAACAAACTCGTATCTAATTGCTAGCTAATTTTCTAAAAATGTAGTTAATAAGTGGACTTGCTTTCTTAATGTGTATTAAATGAAACAAAAAAGCTAAACATGCCAAAACTGGATAGGATAGAAACGGAGGAGCTAAGCGTAAGTTTATAATGTTAATTAGCCTCACCAGAGAAAATTATAAATGTTGAAAAACTAGAGTAAAATAAATTAGGAAAATAAAACAAGTTGAGGAACAAGCAGTTTAAATTAGTTGGCTAGCGAAAACATGAATTTAGGAAATCCATCCTAGGTTAGGTATTCAAAAGTTACAGCTTCCCAGCTATCATCTTGAATCCTCTCCTACCTGTTGAACTGGAGAAGCACGTTAAGCGAAGAACAAAGAACGGAAAATGGAAAACGGAAACGGAAAGGTGGGGAAAATACAAAGGGCTCCGCACTATCTCAGGCACACCCACTATTCACACACATCCACAACAGGCACAACACATCATCAGCCGGGTAAAGCGGACGGGTCGTGGGAATAATGCTGGAGGATCTGGCACAGATCACCGGATGGGCTCACCTCTGGAGCGTTGGATCGCCATTGGCGCGCAGTCGGTTATCCTTGATGCTCTGAAACCAATTGGGCACATCTACTTTGGCTATTTCATAAGTCCGGATGAAGGGCTGGGCCAGAAGCTCCGGATACTTGGGTCGATCCTGATGGTTCTTTGTGAGGCTGCAAGCAGAAAAAAGATCCATTGTAATTGGGCTCTGTACAAGGGACAATAATACCATGAAATATCACTCACCACTTGATGACGAAATCGCGGAACTGCTGACTAAAGTTGTAGCCCTCGCCGTATGGCAAACACGGCGGCTCCGAGTCAAGCACCTTGGTGAGCACCTCGAAGTCCGTGTTGCATCCCTCGTACGGGGATCGCGCGGTGGCCAGCTCCACCAGCGTTATGCCCAGTGACCACACATCTGCGCGAATGTCGTACTTTGGTTTCTTGGGGTCGATGCGCTCCGGCTATAAAAATTGAAATGATTGCATTCATTTTTATTGAAGGGCATTCTAAATAGTTGTTTCAGAAACTAGATGAATCAAATAGGTCATATGTATTCCAAGTGCTTATTGATTAAAAGTTTACGCTTAGTTTACGCTTCAATTATCTCACATTTATAACTTGCTTTGCCAAGCTTGGAATTTCCCTACGAACACGTTCACTATTTAAATAAACTAAGTCATGACACCAATCAATTAATCAGCAAACCTATATATTTTCCAAGAAATGTAATGAGTCGTAGGCTTGTGTAGCAAATAAATTCAGTACTTCACAATATACACAGTTTTCTCAATCATTTTAGGATCTGTCTGGTCTATTATTCCCTATCATAGCCCTCCTGCTCTTTATACCCACCGCCATATAAGCTGCACAGCCCGCGGATCGAGTGTTGGCCTTGGAGTCCACCAGGCGACCGCTGATCCCGAAATCACAGAGCTTGATGTTCCCGCGCTCGTCGATCAGAATGTTCGAGGGCTTAACATCTCGATGGATGACCCCGTGCTTGTCCTTCAGATAGGACAATGCGTTGACCGTCTGCAAATGGGATAAGTATTAAGAAAAGTTAGAAACTGAACTGAAGCTATTCCTCCAGAACTTACCGCCACTGTGACCTTGCCCAGGATCTGTTCCGGCACCGGCTTCTTGGACAGCTTGAGCAGCTTGTCGAAGCACATGGACATCAGCTCCATGCAGATCCACACATCCGGATCGCGAACAAAGCAGCCGAGGCACTTGACAATGTACTTGCAGTCGTGCGACTTGAGCACAACATCCAGATCCATCAGGATGCGCTTGTTCTCCTCCGCGTTGCCAGTGCGTCGCATCTGCTTCACGGCGATGATCGTGTTGCTGGACAGGTGCATCATCTTCACCACATTGCCGCTAGTCCCATTGCCCAGGTCGCCCAGGTGCTTGAGGTCATTGATGTCCGTCGGATACTGCCGCCCATTGATGTTCAGCTTGCCGGTCTGCTCCATGATGATCTTCAGCTTCTTGTCCGTTTCCGAAACCGGTGGATGTGGCGGCGTGGGCAGCGGAAGTATCACCGGCCGCGTCCGATTCAGTCCGCCACCGGGGCCACTAGAAACTATAGGATATACAATGGAAAACAGCAATATGTTAGTATGATGATAAAAATGTACGTATTAAATTCAATTTAAACAATGTATTGCCTATCTATCAGAACCCCCTGCCAACAGGAATTTTTCCACCACTCATCTCTGAATTTCTATACAAAAAAAACCCTTTAAATCCTTTGAAATATTTGCAATAACTTCCAATTGGGTTACCATGGGCCACTAATCAATTAACGAATGCAGCCCACTGTGCCATCGTACGTGTGTGGATATGGCAGTCCCTGCGTGTGTGTGTGTGTGTGTGCATGAAGAGGAAGAGCGAATGAGAGCGATTTTGTTTTTGTTTGCGAAGTTTTTTTTCCCTGGCAGCAATTCAATTCAACAATTAGCCACTACAACAACAGCACGTCATAAAATATAACGCTATTTGTAAACATGCGAAAGAGGAGACACGGCACAATGTCCGATGAACGAATGTGGGCAGGGGGAATATGAGGCCCAAAAAATGACAACAACAGTAACGGGCATATCAAGACATTACTCCGGAAATGCCAAAAAGTAACCAATGGCAGAGAGCGAGAGAGAGAAAGAGAGCGCCAAACGCGAGTAGAGAGACGCACACATGCAAAAAGTAAATAAAAAGTATGTAAGTAAATAAATAACAACACTTGATGGCAGATGAAAATCCAATAAGAAAAATATACAAGACAAATATGCAAAAACATAAATGTATGACAAAAGGAAGGGGAATAGGAACGAAAAAGGGCGGTGGGTGGTCGCACAACTGTGGGCAAAATAACAGCATCTCTTACATGAAAAATTCAACATTTCCATCAATTTAGGCCTCATAAATAATCGAATAACGACAATTTTTGTCTTGAATAAATCGATTTGGTTCTAATAAATTAACATATAGACCGTTATATTTGGTTAGCTATTTATTCATTTAATTTTCACTCACTCATGTACCACGAACTTGAAAATCTATTCAATAGCTGATTACACGGGTAAAGTTTGGGTGTGATTTTTAGTACTCCTGAAATTCACGGAAACTATTAACCACTAATCTAATCGACTCGAAATGTATTTGATTATTCAAAAACCCATTAGGCATTTTCTGGAGTTCATGGAAAACAGTTATGGTACCAGGAATTGTTAATCTAATCGAGGCGAAAATAAATTGACGCGGTGCACAGCTGTTAATACCACTGTAGATTTGACTTCTTTTTTTTTTATTTTTTTTTGGCCCAACAAAAGGCCGAAAACAAGTTGGGTACGCTTTTGGCGTTCGCACTTGGCCTGTCTTATCTATGCAATCGGAAAAACAGAACGGGAAATCGGGGGGAAAAGCGACGGAGCTACGGGGTTGACGGGGTGCTGCTGAGGGGCTGGAATGGGGGATTATGAGCAGCTGTTATGCAGTCGGGGAATCGATAGCGTTTGCCCTTTGTTGGCGGCATCCAAATGCTCCAAAGTAAACCCAATGGCAATAGCAATGGCAAAAGCCAAGAAAAGAGCACTTCTCTTATCACAATTTAAGCACACGTACATGTACATACATGTATGTACACACACAGCTTATTGGGCAATGACAATTTATTAACAAAATATTTACACAAATGCGGACAAAAGATGGTTTTGTGGCTTGCGGTTGGCGGTACGGTATATATAGATTTTCGGTGACCATTTTTGGGGATCACGATTTTTCTCAGCCCACTTTTATTACCACTTAACAAACTGTCTACAGTTGCGGTCAGAGAAATGTTGGCTGAAATCCGCACCTGTCACAGAGGATCAATAAAGATTTCACCTGTCTAAAGTTCGATCGATAATACATTGATCTTTCTGCGAATTAATATCAAAAATGTTTTTTGTGCGCTTGGAAGTTTACTTGGAAAGTTTTACCACTATTGCGACTCGTTTTTGGCGGCCAAAACAGTTTTTCGACAACGATTTACTCTCGAAAGTAGAGAATTATCGAATATTCGAATCGGGAAAGTCTAGTTGGAAGAGTTTGAGTTACAGTACGCAGTTTGATAAGCTATTATTTTTAGATAGCGGTTTAGAGTATTCTCTGGTAAATGGAGTTGAGTTGTGACATTAAACCATATAGGACATTTTTTCATATTTTCCTTTAACGATTTTCAAGGATTCACGTTTTGATATGATTGCTGATCCCAATTAATATTGGGATATTAAGTTAAAGATGACAGTTAAAGATAAGAGGACTTACGCATGGGCAGTGTGGGCGTGGCTCGCGACACTCTAGTTGTGGGCGGGGTGTATGTTCCACCGAAGGCGCCCGTCGCCGGTGCTGCGGATGCAAATGCGGATGCGGATGAGGATGATGACGAGGCGCTGGCGCTGCCGAAGGGCGTCGCATGAGGAACTGGAGGTGCTGGCCGCTGGGCTATGCTGATACCCGATCCGGAAACGGAACCTGCGCCGAGGGGCGGTGCGTGGGCGGCGGATGTGGCTGCGGATGCGGATGTCGCCAGGGGCGGAACGCGGGCAGACGGAACGGAACCGGAAACGCCAGGGCCGCGCGCACCGGAAAGGACGATCTGGTCGTGGGACTCATTCTGCGCCTGGAGCTTCGCCTCCAAAGATTGCAGCCGACTGCCGATCGTCTCGAACTCAATGGTGGACATTATATCGACTCGATTTGGTCCGATTTTCAATAGTTAGTTGCTAGTATCGTTGGATTTTGGTATTTATTTAATTTTTTCGTCGTCTTTTGGCCAGCACTTCTTCGATTTTTCTCTCACTCACTCCCTCTCTCTCACACACACACAAGCGCGCGCAGGCGGGGGAGGGTGCGTGTGTGTGTGAATTGTTTTGCTGTGCGCCCTGCTTGTTGTTTTGTCGCTGATGTTGTTGTTGTTCGGCGGCACACATACACTGTAAACTTTACACTTGCAAAAATAAAGGATCGCTTGGACTTTTGTTGTTTGCCAAGGGGGGGCACAAAAACAAAATCGAAAAAAGGAAAACACAGTCACTGTGCATTAGAGAGAGACATCCTCACCCCCACACACGAACACACACACGGGCATACACGCAGCGCCCTCTCTCTCTCTTTCTTTTTCAGCAGTAACGGCAACAACAACTTGCGATTTTTTCCTCCTTTTTTGGGAGAATATTTCATCGGTTTTCCTTTCGCGGCGCTGTTTGTCGCACTTCTGCAATCGATTCGTTTCGCGACCGCGGGCAGCGGTATCACTGGCACAATTTGATCACTCGCTTTTGTACGTTTTTGCTGCCTAAATCGCGTGTACAATAGTGATGTAAAAAAACATCGATGCATCAGCCATCGATGGTTCTTCGACGATAATTCTCAATATCTGTTTTGGTGCCTATCGATGGTTAGCAAAACATCGGCACCTCAGAAATAGTTTTGGAACAAGTAAAGGCGCCTAAAAATACGTCGAATTTTTTCATTAAGCTCAATAATTGTCAGAGGATATTTCATACAAATATAATATATTTATAATAAAGTTTTCAAATACAAAATTGTCGATTCGAGAGACTTGCTTGTTCTTATACACAAAATAATAATATTGGGTCTACCTATTCATTAATTAAATTCTAAATGAATTAGCAAAATTCTAAAACATCGAATTCTATGTGCTCAGTCAAACTTACAACACTAGATATCGCAGAGTGACCAAAGTGCTAAAAAAAATCATAAATATACCGAAATGCAACTTACGAGGGGCATCACTTGGATGGAACTTATTAAGTTGTTCCATTATAATAAATGTCATTAAAAAAAATTAAAGGGAATAAATAAATAGTAAAAAGTAGTTATGAAGAATATTATGAAAAACTTTCTAGAAGGCTTACAAAGAGATATTGATATAATCGATACTTAACTCAATTATCTAAATTTGCTGCAGGTGGAAGCCAATTTACTATCGAGGCACTTCGATTTCTTTGAATGACGATACTACAGCTGCACTCGATGGGATATATCGATAGGACCGTCTACGGCTGGCCAGCGCTAGTGGAAAAGCGAGAAAAACGAGAAGAGAAGCGAAAAGCGATCGGCGAACAGTGCAAAAAGTGCGGAAAGGAAAGCAAAGGCAATAACGAAAGGTTGGGCGGCAAAACCCGGGCCACACGATCCACACCGATCCGATCCCATATCACCGACCCGCATCCAAATCCTGACCTGACCAAATGCGGTAAAAATAGCCGCATCGCATCGCATCCGATTCGCACCGAACCGCCAAGTCTTGCAGAATCCGACAGAAAACATCGAGGAAAGTCGAGGAGAGGATACAAAGCATATAGCATAAGCATATAGGATATAGGATATAGAAGGGCTTACCAAAATGTCCAAACGCCACCGCCTCACGCCCTTTACCATTGCCAAGGAGCCAGAGGCCGCCATGTAAGTCAAAATGGTCAAATCCTGGCCAGAAACGCATAGTGAATTGAACTACATTCGGCAATCCATTTAGAGTCCCGCCACGCAATCTGGACTCGCGGGCCACCATCCAAATTGGCGACCGTACCTTTGACATCGATGCAGATAGTCTTGAGAAGATCTGCGATCTGGGCCGTGGCGCCTATGGAATCGTGGATAAGATGCGCCATAAGCAAACCGATACGGTCCTGGCCGTCAAACGCATACCCATGACCGTAAATATTCGAGAACAGCACCGCCTTGTGATGGATTTGGACATATCGATGAGATCCAGTGACTGCCCCTATACCGTCCACTTCTATGGAGCGATGTACCGCGAGGGCGATGTCTGGATCTGCATGGAGGTGATGAGCACCAGCCTGGACAAGTTCTATCCGAAGGTCTTCCTCCACGATCTGCGAATGGAGGAGAGTGTGCTGGGCAAGGTCAGCTGGGGAGGATTGGGGGCGGGGCTAATCTTATCGGGCAATCGCCACTATACTACTGCCGTACTACTACTGCCTTTGCTTTACAGATTGCCATGAGCGTGGTCAGTGCGCTGCACTATCTGCACGCTCAACTGAAAGTCATCCATCGGGACGTCAAGCCCTCGAACATACTGATCAATCGGGCCGGCCAGGTCAAGATCTGTGACTTTGGCATCTCAGGTGGGCGGGCATTGGCTCACTTCTTGCCACTGTAATCATGCTAATATTGGATTGACTTTTAGGCTACCTCGTGGACTCCATTGCCAAAACCATCGATGCTGGTTGCAAGCCGTACATGGCGCCGGAACGGATCGATCCCCAGGGAAATCCGGCGCAATACGACATCAGGTCGGATGTTTGGTCGCTGGGCATCGGCATGATCGAAATGGCCACTGGCCGCTACCCGTACGACAATTGGCGAACGCCATTTGAGCAACTGCGTCAGGTGAGTGCCTACATCTGGCTGATAACTGTCACATGAGGGATGTTTAAGATTTTTTCGGACAAAATAAATGTTATTAGTCATTTTGGGATTGTAGATCCTAATTGTACAAATGCTACCGATCCGATAATGTATTCCATGTTATCATATATGTAATGCATATTTGGATTTTTTCAATTGTGGTAGCCAAAAGCTTTCAAGATGGTTGGAATTTCTGAAAGAAGCCCGTTAAAACTTTGAAAATTAATAATCAATTGACCGGTTTGATTGTAGCTTAGGTTTCTTCACAGATATTAGTATGAAAAAATTAGTTATAGCCACTTAAAACCAATCATATACGAAACAAATGCTAAGTATTATTATTTCCTACTAATGATTTTGTTAATATTAATGTCAGGAACCAACTTTCATTACATAACTTATTGGGGGCTCACAAATAACTATTAAATAATCTTAATTAAAAATATAACCACTTGTTCTCAAGCACTTTACACCACAATAAACTCTGAAAAAACCATTAGTAATGTGCCGAGCAGCTGTGGTTATCGGAATACTAAATAGAACTAGTAATAAACTTCAAGTTAATACATACAGAATTAGGCATTATCAAAAGGGATTTTGTAACCGATCCAAACCACAAGACTTCGCATCGTGCGTAATTAAGAACCCATTGTTTTTGTTATCTTTTAGGTGGTTGAGGACAGTCCGCCGCGCCTGCCGGAGGGAACCTTTTCGCCGGAGTTCGAGGACTTCATCGCCGTCTGCCTGCAGAAGGAGTACATGGCGCGGCCCAACTACGAGCAGCTGCTCAAGCACAGCTTCATCGTGGAGCACCTGCAGCGCAACACGGACATCTCGGAGTTCGTGGCCAGGATACTGGACCTGCCCGACGCCCAGCCGGCGCAGTAGGTTAATGGCCGGGTAGCTGGTTAATGGTTAACCCATGGCGCCGCCCCCTTAACCCCTCAAGCCGTGCCCGTGCCCGTGTAAATTGCCGCCGTCTTCTTCTAGCATGCATTTCGTGCATGTTGTGTGTGTGTCCCCCGTCTGTGTGACAGCAAAAGGAATAAAACTTTATATGAATGGAGTCCAAGGAAAGCAAAAAACAAACCCAACATCAATCAGCAATAAGCGTCAGCTAATCTAAAGATACAAAATGGAAACTGCATAATTATTAATTTAAGTGAGAGAAGCAACAGCAACATAACCGTTACTAGCAAACCTGCAAAATGCATAATGCAAAAATCGCCTTGCAACGCTCAAAAATGGATAACCGAACCGTGCCTCCCAGCTGGCGATGCTGCTGATGTCTTGAAGCATAATACCATTTTAATATATATTTTTAAAGGATAATAGCTTAGTCAACGAAAACAAGAACAGAAGCAAGCAAACATTGAATGTAAAAACGTACTAAACTTAAATGATAATTTGTAACTTTTTGAACACCAAAATAGTCGAAAAGAAAGTGTTTATAATTATAATTGTTTAACAAATATATATTACGTAAAATAGCTAAATCCTGTTGTATTCGTATTAGAAACTTTCGTTGCAATTGGTGAAAATCATTGTGATTGGTAGCACAATCTTAGGAATTTCTTTATAATGAAACCAAATTGCCCAGTTAAAATTCAAAAATCGCGCTCGATTCCAGTGCATCGTAAGTGCAAGGATGCACCAAATGGAAATCGTATATATGTATATATGGTATCGATACCTTTTCATCTGGTATCAGGGTTCCATTGACGTGGAGAGTTTCCTATCGATATCGAAGAACTCGCAGATACGCAGAATATATACTTTACACGGCTATGGAGTGGTTAAATTTCTGGAAAATAAACCCCTTTTCAGGGAATTTCACCCACACCCATGGCTTTCCGGCGCCCTGTGATAAGCTCGCTGGGCGGAGGTACTTGCTCCGATATTTCTGGAGCCCATCCCTAGCGGCTGGCCATAAAACCCTGATAATCTGGTCGACTGGCTGAACCATCCAGCCCATGCATTGGCCCACGATTAGATTGCTATAGAAATGGTCAGTGCACGGAACCTATTGTTGCTATCCTCGTCGCGTTTGCACGGCCATGGCTACTTGGAGCATGCGCGCGCCCAGCTGGAGGATCTCTTCAAGAGGTAGGTGTCCATGTCATTGCTATTTCAATCACGATCTTAAGGCATTGTAAATCAAACTATGAGAGGTCACATGAAGTAGCACAATGATTATATCTTTAAGATACATTATTATACTTTTGGAACATTCATTGCTAATTGAACAAACCATCCAATTACCTGCAGTGCCAATGTGAAGACCGTGCTCTTTGTGCCCTACGCTCTGCGGGATCACGACAAGTACACTGCCACTGTGCGGGATGCACTGCAGCCGTGGGGATTCAATGTGGAGGGACTGCACACGAAGCCGGATCGCGAGCAGGCATTGAGGGAGGCACAGGCCATCTTCGTGGGCGGCGGCAACACCTTCGTGCTGCTGCGCTCGCTCTACGAGATGAAGTTGCTCGATCCGATCAGGGAACTGGTGCTCCAGCGTGGACTGCCGTACGTGGGCAGCAGTGCGGGCACGAATGTGGCAACCCGATCCATCCACACGACCAACGACATGCCGGTGGTCTATCCGCCGAGCTTTGAGGCGCTCGCCCTCGTCCCCTTCAACATCAATCCGCACTATCTGGATCCGGAGGCGGGCAGTCGGCACAAGGGCGAGACGCGGGACGAGCGGCTGGAGGAGTTCGTGGCATACCATGGACTGCCCGTGCTGGGTCTTCGCGAGGGCACCAGTGTCCGTGTTCAGGGCGAGAAGGCCATCCTCCTGGGCGATCGCAATGCCAAGCTGTTCAAGGCGTAAGTACACACTTTCAATCGGTCAAGACGATTTAAATGGGTTCCATAAGTTTAGCTTGTTGGTTTTTTACATTCGAATAACTGTTATGTTGTTCATTAATTAATTATTTTTCAGTGACGGTGGCACCGAGGAGCTAGCACCCCAAGCGGATCTCACCTTCCTGCTGCAGAAATAACCAAGCAACACGATCGAATTAAAAAAACATTGATGTTTATTGTACATATGCACATTCATAATTTGTTTTATTCCGCAATAACAACAATTCCTACACGTAAACTAAAGAGTAGTATGACTAAATGTATAAAAAGTTTGGGTAGAGGGATAAACCCTGACGAGCGTACATGCGAGTACATATATAGCTAATAAATTTTGTAATAAATTAATCGGATTTCCCCTCGTTATCGTAATGATAAGAATTTGACTGGCAGACTTCTTATTCGATGCTAAAACTGATGTGCTGGCAAATGGTCAAATGGATAACATGGATACACTAACAATGGACATCGGCTAAGTGAAACTGGCAAGCACTTAACAATATAATATTTTTTATTTACAATGGGCTTCTTCGTTGCCACAAAAGCCCCGACAATTGGCAATACTTTTGGATTGTTATTTCGTGGGCAAAGTTTCGATAGAATTATGGTTTATATTTTCACCCAGCCGATACTAAGATTTAAGCTTTAACTTTTAAAGAGGAACATAGTCAAAGTAAGCACTCCCCGATTTAGACCAGTTTTTCAACAGCAATTCCTATTTTTTTTTTTTTGGCACACCGTCTTTGAGAGGGATTGTAACACTTTGAGGCAAGGCGGCATCTGGTTATTTGTCGTACAGCCACATCGTTCGTTTCACTTAGATTAGTGTAGTAGTATAACACTTAGCTTAACTAGTCGTTTAAAGAGGAGTCAATGGTGCAATGGTGCCTGCGTAACTTACTAGGAATCGTTAATAGAGATATCGTGGCGTATGCTAAGTATTTACATGCGAAAATCGAATGTCTGTTGAATGGCTCGAACAAGTGTCCCACATTTGTCCTACGAGTTTTGGCAGCTAAAACTACGCTACGTTAATTACTAACTAACCAACTAACTAATTGCTGTCTACCATTTTTGAGCATTGAAAGTTTCACTTTAAAGCAAGCAACAACGGGAATCGCCCAGGCCTAAACACTAAGTTCGGATTGAGATAGGTCCGCTGCTGGTCTTATACTTGGGTCCCAGTCCCACCATCACTTCACTCTGAATAGGATTTAATTTAAGCCTTGGGTGCGAGTATAAGAGTTATCATGCACACACACACACACAGAGATCACATTCATTCATTCTGCTCAATCAATCACACGGTCATGTACACAATGGGAATATCTTAAAAAGGAACTGATGATATTACAGGCAGGAGCTGGAGCTGGAGCTGGAAAGGAGCCATCGGATCCCAACTATTTGTGTAGAATACTTTTGTCCTCGTAGCGTATTATGGCGTCGCCGATCTGCTTGCGCGACGCCAGGTGGATGCACTGCTCCCGACCGCAGCGTTCCGGCACGCTATGCGGCAGCGTTCCTCCGCGAGCCAGGTGGTTTCGCACATCCTGGCCGAAGCGCAAATTCGGCTCCACTCCGCGCAGTATATGCACCGAGTGCTGTGCCGCCACGAACATATCGAGGATGCTTTCCACGCCCGGTGGTCGCGTCTCCTCTGCAGGCTGCAGCAGCAGCTGGTCGATGTCCAGGTCGTTGCGTATGATCGGCAGTCCCTGCGGATGTAACAGTTTGCGAGCTGAAGCGGAAGGAGTAGGGAGTAAATAAAATACCAGTTAACTGGAAAAGTTTCCCCCTCACTCACCCTGGACATAGTCCCGGCTGTAGAAAGCGATCACGTCGTGGTTGTGGCGATCGAAGTAGCCACTGCTCTGGCTCACGTCGCAGGTGTCGCACTCACGGCAGAACTGCGCCCAGCGGCATGGGTACATCTGGAAGCCAATTGGTGCGTACACCTGGAAGCCCTGTATCGTGTTCATGCGCACGCGATTCAGAAAGTCCGCCTTGAAGACCATGCCTGGTGTGGCCAGCAGCACGAGGGATTCGAGGCCCAGCTTGGGCAGTGCCAGATCGGCAACCACCAGACTGAGCAGCTGGCGTGGTCCGTACATGGAGGCGTGCAGCAGCCAGCTCTGCGGATCCACCGGCTCGCTCAGCTGCTCCGGCAGCCGGATGGACACCCAGGCGATCCGGGAGCCATCGGTCTTGTACTTAGATGACAAGTCAAGGGCCAGTGTCTTCAGTGCTTTGAAGGGATCCTCGTCGCCCTTGCTGGGCGAGTTCAGTCGGTACATGAAGATCTACGAGGCGAAAGAGATTACATTATTCTGGCTTCAAATTGTATATGGTTTTGATCTCACCAGCAGCAGGAAGGTGTTGTCCTGGTTTTGCATGCAAATCCTTTCGTACTGTTCCACAAACAGGAGAGCATCCGGCACCTGGTGCTCAAAGGCGGGCACCAACATGGCAATTCTCGTGCTCTCGGTGACGTAGGGCGAGGGAACCACCTCCACGCGACCCAGTGGCTTCACCACCTCAAAGCTCTTGACCACGAGCCGGCGACTGCGACCCGATCCCTCCTGCAGATTTAGATGCAGCTGGTAGTCCATGCCGCGTGTGGCATCGAACTTCCGATAGGCACTGTGCAGGCTGTGGTAACTCAGGCGCGGATGCTTGAGTGCGGCATACTGTAGTGCTATCTCCAGGACCTTGGCAAAGTCCAGCGCCTCGATTCGCGACAGCGTCGCCACCGCATGCTCCGCATTGCCGTTGGGCAGGAAGCTGTGCGTCCCGTTGAGCAGCTGCCACGTGAGGATGTCGTGGCGCGTCTCCGGCGCACTCGGTGGCGGCACGCCCAGTGGCCACCGGATCTCGAGAATCTTGTTCGATATACTCCCATTGGCAATCCGGTACGACTTCTGCTCCAAAGCATAGCCCCGCTCCTGCACCTTCTCCAGGTGGTGCTGCAAACCAATGGGTTTTCAATATTAATAATCATCCGATTTCATTTCAAGTTGATCAATGTTTATTGGCTTACCTTGGAGTAGTAGGCATGCAGTCGGTAGAAGTCCTCCGGCGTCTGGACGGGATACACGGTGCTGGCATTGCGAAAGGCCTCCTCCTTGGCCAATTCGCTGAATTCGCGATGACGACGGTCCGGCGCATCCAAGGCGTAGCTAAATTGCCGCATGCCCTGCAAGTCAATAAAGATACAGATACATATAGTTGGAGTTGAACATGGGCATGGGCATGGTCAAGGTCAGGTTCAGGGCCAACGCTCGATGCCGTGGAAGGAAAGTTGGGCCATGGATCCCACGGCTGGAGCAGTGCCACATGCTCGCAACAAGCGATCCCTTTTACGATCCATAAAATAAAAGGAACGAGCTTAATTAAATTAACAATGTCGCGCTAATGGAACAAAGATCGCCCATTCGATCGCGGATTTGCCCACATCTTTGGCACTTATCCATACACACTCTGTGCATTTGTATCCATTTGGAGCATTTTTAATTGGCCCGCGCACATTAATCAATGCCCCAGCGAATTGCAGCTTTTGAAGACGCCGTTCGGCAAACTCTTTGGGCCAGTTAATTAAGCGAAACACACTTGCATATCTCCGTTTTTATTTAGACAGCTGCAGTGGAAATAATAACATTCAGCAAAGCTCCCATAATTAAAGGAAAATGTTTAATCAATAGAACAAAATATGGATTCTATCGTAATAATTTCATGCAACAATTAATATTGAGCATAGGTTTAACTTAAGTTTCAATACTAAAACTACCAAACTATTTAATCTATGCTTAATTCAAAATAATAATCAAATGAGCGTTATGCTTGAAGATTGAAAATAGTTGACAATGTTTACCCAATGGTCTGTTTTTTCCTCAGAAAGATGACTGAATAAACACTAAATTTCAGCTGAAGCATACAACTCATGGCTGGAATTCACTGTGGCATTATAATCACCACAACTAAACATTTTTTCTGCAGATACCGCCACACATAGGACATAAATCATTCCATGCTGCCGCAGCGCATAAATAAAATCCAATCCAAACAAACCCAGCAATCGAAATCAAACGAAAGCAAAACTAACATCTCAACGGAAAAAGTTCCATTTACTCACGGTTCGACTGTTTATGCAAAAATAAGCTGCGTGTTCATATAAACAGAGCTATAATCAGAAATGATAATGAGCAAGACACACCCACCTGTACTTTCGATTAGCGGAAGTACGGTGTTTAGTACTTGTATTAGGGCAAAAAATAGATACAGACACATAAATTAGTGACTTTATTAAATTGTTGGTTTCCCACATTAATAAAATAGATTGCATAAACTGAGAATGCGATTCCACGGCACCAAAAAGGTTCACTCGCATCTATAAGTTTGAATAAGATACTAATAAGTATCTTAAGCTGTTCGTCAAGTGGCTCTCAAACTGTCACGACTCGAAAGTTAACATTCACAGCTTACCCGCCCAGTGCCACGCCCCCTCTCTACTGGCCGGCAAAGAAATTCTTGTGTTGCTACTTGGAAATTAAATAAACTGTGTTGTCCATCAACTGAGTGATTCTGGTCTTGCTCTGAATTTGGTTACTCATCCAGATCTTTGCGAGCAGAGGCGTGCGAATTTTAGAGGCTGGGGATTAAGTCTTAAGATTATACATAGCCTATGGTATTTACCTAATGCAGAAAATAATAATAATATATATAATAGAAGAACCCCCTTTTCAAACATACAATACGCCACTGGGCTGAAAAGTACTTTGTTTGCTGGTGCTTTGCTCTTATTTTTCTCCGCTTTTCAGGGTCAATGTGCAGCAGTGTTGGTTAAGTTTTTTTTTTTTAACTGCATATTTATTGCATTTATTGGTGTAATTCAATGGAGAACTATTGTTCGGTGTAATTGTTTTACATTTGAACAAATGTCAAACTGCTTTTTTATTTTATTGCTCAAGCGTACTGATTTGAGAAAACAACCGAACCGGTATCTCTGGCACTTTGTATCAATGAACTGACTTTTTTTTTCGGCCAAAGATCAAGATACATTTGTTTGAATGTCTGCTTCGTCTGTGTGTTTTTTTTACTCAACAGCAAATTGTTTAAATAAATAAAACGACAAGTGGAGGGCGCCCATTGATTTCAACACAAAAATTTGAGAATTTTTGAGAAAGCGTAAATAGAATATAGAGATCTAATCGAGATATTCACCAATAAATTGCACATGCTTCAATCATTTCTATCGGAGATCGACGACTCACTCACCTGAAAGCTCTCCTGGCAACCGGCCACCCGACTGGCGTACTTGACGCACCGCCCGATGTTGACACTGTGGTCATTGGTGCTCCCGATGCGGACGCAGCGCTCCAGGTTGTTGCGCATCTTGCGGATGACGCTGCTGCTGAGCAGGATGCCCGCCTCCAAGGAGCAGTAGTTGCGGTCACTGGCCCCGGGTGCCTCCTCCTCGTTCGACTGGCCATCGGCGGAGGCACCGCCACCGGCAGGATCCAGGCCGATGCGGGCGCCACCCATGTACAGGTCAAAGGTGATGCTCATGTGGTAGAGCAGCTTCACCAGCTTGCGCGCATCCACGTAGACGGTGTCGGGCACCAGCAGAAAGTAGTCGTACTCATCCAGATAGTTGTCCGCAATATACTTGACCACGTGGAACGGCCGGCGGCTCTCCCGCGTGTCCGTGAATCCCACGATGTTCTTCAGCTTGTAGTTGGTCTTCACACTGTCCGCGTAAATGAAGAACTTGATCTTGTTCACCAGATGGGCGGTGGTGCGGTTGAAGGCAGTCGCATAGCTGTTGATGTGCTCCTGCGAGGTCATCACCCCGATGAAGAGCTTCTCCCGGATGCCCAGCTCTGAGGAGTAGTAACGCGGTCGAATCACATTTTTCACCTGCAAGAAGGAAAATAAATAAATTAGAATTATTAGGAAACAAGAGCATGAGAAAATCTGAAGGCCCTCCATTTCCGGAGTGCCCTGATCTTGAAAACCTCTCCAATGATTGGGGATGCATAAATTCCTGATATCTAAGTGGATCGATCTGCGGGCAGGGGATCAGTTCTAGAATTACGCCGCATTCTACGTGACTTCGTTTGAAAAGCGAGTTTATTTTTAAAACGAACTGGATGCCTCGTGATATAAGAGTGGCTTCAATTGCCAACCACGATACGAGAGGATTGAAGATCATCCACCGATTCCAATTAGAAATATGAGTAATACTATCTCCTGATATTCACCTGCCTATTTTTAGCCGCTGACATGCACTCCAAAGCGTATAAAGTGCGTTAAGGGCCTTTTATCTGCCCAATTACATCTATATTCCTCCACGCTTGAGCACTCAAAACGACGGACTCGTAAAGCGACTCTTCTCGAGTGGCTCCAATTTTTCGTTGGCCACTTGAGGGCACATTTTAATTCTTTTCCTTTACGATTAGATGACTGTCCAAAGTTTGGCAGGCAGCACGATGACGAGGTATTCCCCCTCGAGTAGCTATTTTATCCACTATCTCGTCGAGGTAGAAAAAAAGAAAAAAACAAAAATACCCATTGCGTTTCCCAGAATGCCTAGATACAGTGATAATAACGTCAGGTCTTGGATTTAATACCATGTGATTCCAAGAGGTTGACAACTAGATTCTCCGGGAACGTCGAAAGAATATTTATTATTATTTGTTAATTCTTAAGAAGCCACATGTGACTTGTGCCTATTAAGCTGCCTTTCTGTCATTTAATATTTAAATTAAACTAAATTAAATTCAACTTTCGATAAGCAGCTTTGCATGAAAAGCATAGTTTACAAATTTTATATTTTACTTTTGAATATTTCAACATTTTGTATGGCTTTTTAAAGCATTCACCTTCATAAAAACTGCTATAAACAAATACTCACTTAATTTATAGCACCAAATTTTTTAATGGTTTCTGCGCTTTTGTTTTCGTATTTAATGGAATATAGGTATGGCCAGAATTTCGTGGAACTTCAGACTTTTGTGACTCACTGTGCCAGGTAATTTTTTACATTTTTTTTTATTATTATTTTTTTTTTTTGAATTGAAACAGGCACAAATTCGTAAACACACTTTTGCTGCCGTTTAAGTGGGCGGTTGGCCGCCCTTCGCCATTTGCATGTATGCCAAACCTGACCGGGTAATTTGCGTACTGGCCATCTTAACCCAAAGAGATGCGTGCAAGGTGGCCGGCCACTCCTCCCGATGCTCCCATCCGCCAGGCCAGTGACTCCACCTTGGCTGCCAACGGAGCTCGTCGAATAAACAATTGCCAAGTTGTGCAAGCACTTTGAACCAACTCGCCGTGTTATTTTGTGCTTTTATTTATTTTTTTTTATTATTATTTTTTTTTGTCCAGTTTAGTGCGGTTTACAGAAATTATGGCTAATTAAAAAGCATTCTTAATAGATTTTTAATAACGGCAAACAAGCTGTTTGCTGCCGTGTTTATATGGCATCGTAAAGTGGCCAGGGTCAGTTTCGATACGAATTACTTCATGTTTTGAGTTTGTTTCAAAAACTTACAAAATTCTGAAAATGCAACCTGCAGAGGTGGAGTGCTGGCTCAATAAGCTAGCAATTATCAGTGATTAGATTATCTTAATTCATATATTAGCACAGAAAGAAATCCAATGCCATATGCAATTTGTATTTCTATACACTAAACACTTATATAATCATTTATGGTAAGTAATATAATTACTTCAACATGTTCCTTTTAAGTTTTGTGTAATTATGCATGAAAATTCACGTAAATTTCCCACTTTTCTTTTTTTTTTTTTTTTTTTTTTTTTAAACTTATTGCGTTATTTATTGGATCTTCTCTTTTTGTGAGACTAACAATAATTATTCAAATCTTATTATATAACTTATATTAATTACAGTATGAAGTAATTGTATTAGTTAGAGACGGCCCTAGGATTTCTTTGCTGGGCTGGAGAATCTTTGCGCTTCAGTCGGCTCTGACTGTAGACTCGCGTAAGCGACTTCGCGAGAGGATTTTCGTGTGCGGCGAGCTTTGCTTGATGTTTACTTTTTTTCAACTGAATTTCCTCATTGACAAGGTTTATATGGAGGTCTCTATGGATGCTTTCGCTGCGTAGGTACCATGGTGCCCCAGTGATAGTTCGCAGAATCGTGGACTGAGCTCGCTGTATGATTTCAATGTTGGTTTTTGAAGCGTTTCCCCATAGTTCACAGCCGTATGTCCAGATGGGTTTCAGCACGGTATTGTAGAGGAGTACTTTGTATTCCAGACTAAGGGGAGAGTTGTAGTTAATAAGCCAGTGAAGATTGGCTGCTTTAAGCTTCATATGAGTCCTCTTAGATTCTATATGTCGCCGCCAGGTGAGGCGTCTATCTAGGTGAACGCCGAGATATGTTACAACGTCTGCTTGTGGGATAAGTGTATTGTTCAGGGTACAGGGTGGGCAGGTTTGTCTGTTCAGTGTGAAGGTTACATGTCTGCTTTTGGTCTCGTTTATCTTAATGCGCCAGTCCGCAAACCATCTTTCCACTATTTTAAGATGGCAGGCAAGTTGCTCTGTTGCCTTTGCTGGGCATCTAGATCGGCTAAGTATTGCGGTATCGTCAGCAAACGTAGAGGTTGTGAGCTGATAGTTTGTAGGCATGTCTGCTGTGAATAGGGTGTAAAGAACGGGGCCCAGTACACTACCTTGGGGGACTCCAGCATTGATAACGCGGTCGTGTGAAGTTGAACTGTTACACCTGGTTGAGAACACTCTTTTGAAGAGATACGATTCGAACACTTTGTGCGTGTTCTGGGGAAGCAGTTTTGTTATCTTGTACATTAGTCCTTCCAGCCAGACTCGGTCAAATGCTTGTGCAACATCTAAGAATATAGCTGAACAGTATTCCCGGTGCTCAAAAGCGGTACGAATTTCGTTTGTGATGCGATTGACCTGTTCGATCGTTCCGTGATTTTTGCGAAAGCCAAACTGATGCGATGGTATTGTATTTCGCCTTCTTAAGTAGGGAGTTAGTTGATTTAAAAATGCCTTTTCAAACAGTTTCGAGAGACACGTTAGGAGACTGATTGGTCTGTAGGATGAGGGTTGCGTTTTGTCTTTGCCTGGCTTGGGAATCATTACTATAACCGCCTTTTTCCACCTTTGGGGATAGTATCCAAGTTTCGTAATAGCGTTGAAGAGATGGCATAAGGTCAGAACCGCACACGGTGGGAGTTCTATGATCATTTTTGGTGCCACCAAGTCATGTCCAGGTGATTTTTTGGGATTAAGACCTTTTATGATAGATGCTATCTCACTTTGGCTGAATGTAACTGGATTTATAGGGGGCAAGCTTTTAGTTACTACAGGGAGTACAAATGAGTTGCTAGCAGGATTTGGTTGGAATACTTTCTGAAGGTGATCGGCGAACGCATTAGCTCTATCTTCGTCGCTGCGTATCCAGCTTCCAGAGGGACCTCGCAGTGGAACGACTGTTTCTGCCGGTGGCTGTATGCTTTTGTGTGCTTTCCACAAAGGGTTCCTTTTACTGGTGGGCGATAGTTGTTTGATATATAGATGCTGAGCGTTGGCTTCCTCAAGCTTAAGTGCCCTGGTTAGTTTACGTGTTGCTATTTTTAGATGTTCCTTAGCCGTTGGGGATCTATGATTCTGCCATTCTCTTCTTAGTCTTCGTTTTTCAAGTACTAGCTGTTCGATTTCACGATTTGTCTTGCTATGGTTTGTCATTTTGTGTGTGTCTGGAGGTGTAGAGGCCTTGGCTGCAGCAACAAGTGTTTCCTCTATCGATTTGACCAGGCGATCAACATCCTCGTCGGTGAATACTGTTTGAGTCGGTTCCATGTGAGTACAAACATATTTCGCGTACCTTGCCCAGTTGGTCCTGTTGCCTGTCAGCCTGTAGGGCCGCTCAGTTATATGTGGTCGGTGCCAGAGAGTAAGTAGAACTGGAGAGTGATCAGATGATAGTTCTGCAAGTGACTCGGCCGTAATATTATTTCTTGGAATCTTTCTTGTTATTGCGAAGTCAATGAGATCCGGTAGCTTATTTGGATCTGCTGGCCAGTATGTAGGCCTACCTGGAGTCACATGATCGAGCTTGTTTCGCGGCTTAATGAGCGCGTTATAAAGTTGTTTGCCCTTTGGGGTCAGAAGACGTGATCCCCAGTGCGTATGCTTGGCATTGTAGTCACCGGCCGCTATGAATCGCTCACCGAGTGAGTTGAAAAATTCCGTGAATTGGTCCTCAGAAACTACAAAACGAGGTGGGCAGTAGACTGCGGCCAGAGTGACGGGGCCGCTGCTGGATTGCATGCTTATGGAAGTGGATTGCAGGTAGTCCATTTCAGTTCTGTTATAAAGGTGGTGTTTGATGCGACCTCTGATAAGTATACCAGTGCCCCCATGGGCTTTGCCGTCCGGATGGTTTGTGGCGTAGAATAAGTATCCTGGGATATGGAAGTTGTGCTTGTCTGTTAGATGTGTCTCGGAGAGGAGCATGACGTCAATATTTTTATCGGATAAGAACTGGGCAAGTTCGTTTTTATGCCGTGAAACGCCATTCGCGTTCCACATAGATATTTGAAGTGGAGACATTATATTGATTTGAATGACAGAAGATGCTGTATCAGCATATTTTGGTTTCGCATAAGCTCTTGCATTGTGGTTTGCATGAATGTCATAAACTCTTTTAGGGTTTGCTGGAGTGAGATCATCATCGTTTCAATGCCAGTTGATATATGCTGCGTTTGTTCGTTCGAGGTAGTTATTTTCTGTTCTTCCCACTTTTCTTTGCCAATCTTTTTTCTCCGTGCTAAGCCAATCAAATCGATCGAGAAAAGCCATTTGACTTGCGATTTAATTGAATTGCAGGCAGTGCAGTGGCGAGTAGCTCGCATAGTGCAGTTTCCTATGCAATCGCTGGCCACTTAATGGCTCCATGTGGTGCTTTAATTACCGCGCTGGGGTTGCAGCTTGATCCCCCGATCCGCAGTGGATCGGTTCAAGATCTGACCTTGCGCCAATACCACAGATACGCCCGCTGACTAAATGGGCGGCGGATTGGGGCAGATCTGGGGAGGATTGGACGCACACGCACATTTGCCAATCATCAGATGTGTAAATATCGCCGAAAGATAAACCACGGGTAAAAATAACACCGCGAAAAAAAAACACAACATCCATTTGGGCTAAGATCGCTCTCGAGATCTGTGTTTGTTCGCTTGGATATTTTGTAGCGTTTTTGGGTAAATAAAAATGCTTTCCTAAATATGAATGATGCATGGGAAATTCAGTGAATACAGTGCTTTCATCATTTCAACATCGAAACAGTGGTCGCTTTTTGCCATTTTATCAAGAAAGCGATTCGAAAAAGTTTGAATTTGAACATAAATATAAATAGTTGAACTAAATAGTTGCAACTTTAATGCAAACCCCTTCTTACTTGCTATGTTCGTTGTTTCCAGAATAACTTTTAATTCCTACATCTATACTGAATTCCTTATAGATATGATTAAATTGAACCACTGTATCTGGCTATTTGTACAATATTGCCGGCTTTTGGCAACAAGGCCATGCCTGGCATAAATGTGATTCACTAAAAGGTTTGTTCACCTGAACAATGAGTTCGCATCTTGGATCCAAATTCCCCACATCCACATCCACATTCACCTGAACATGAACCACACATTTTCGCTTGAAATCGCTTATAAATTTTCCCGCCAGTGGATAAATTTCCACCAAAGATCGAGGAAATCTTTTGGGGCACGTGGTCCAACACATTTGGGTATATGGCACAAAAGTTGAGTTATCAAAAAAAAAAAAAAAAGTAGTAAAAAACGCTCCCAACAGCCTTGTGACGTAATATGACAACAACGGAAGTGGGAAAAGGTGCTAAGAGGAGTATATTTATTGACGACCGCAACCAACCAACTGGCTAAACTTCTTATCGATTGTGCTGCCTTATCAGAAGATAGATATGGCTAAGACGACGTCACCGTGCTCCAACCGGAATGGGAGCAAAAGCCATTTCCAATTTCAATTTCCATTCCACAAAATTTAATTAAATACCAAGCACACACACAGATAGGGCATTTTTCTTTGTTTACTCGGTGGCCCAACTCTTTCGTCAGATAAATAAGAAATAGCGCCATTGACAATCTATGTTAGCCTGGATATATCGACGTGATAAATACGACCAAAATGTGATTTAATTAACTAGAAAATTTAGTATAATAGTAAGCCTCTTTGTTAAGAATCGAGTTGTTTATAATATCATAACTAACGATACAATAAAATCTTTGCATACAGTAAATCATATTATTTACAACTATGAATGAAAAATATACGACTACCTCTTAGAATATTTATTATATTACAATCCAACAAGGATTGAATATCCATCGAAGCAAGTTAAAATATTCTAGCATTGCGGAAATCGAACCTAGTATCTCACGGATGTTTAGATGGTTTGGTAAACTCTGTGGAATTGACAAGAAGTGGCTTCACTTTCGGCCCGATGAATCACTTGGCAGGTTCAACTTGAACTTAGGACGCGATAAATGTTTACAGTGATTATATGGCCCTCGTCGTCGTCGGCTTTGGGTGTAATAAATCTCCAGATAGCCCAGCGTGTGTATTATTTTATATGGCCGACTACTTAAGGTGTGTTTGCTTTTTTAAGCGCAGTGTAATGAGTCGCATGGTTTACATCTGCAGCGAGTGAGCCACTTTAATACATGGGTTAATTCAAAAATGGACTAAGTAAATATTGATTTTAGTTTTAAGCAAACTTGATTCATTAACTCAGCCATTCGATTTAAGTGATCTATTAGTTGTTGTGCTGCCGGCAGCATTATAAATGATTCAATTACTACACCATTTAATTGCATTTGAATTATTTAATCAGTTTATTCTATTAGATGCTCTCAAAACGAGTTTAATACGCAATTTTGTGTTGCTACCAGATACATTCCCATTATTTTGGCAATGTATCTTTTTGCAACAATTACTTACGGTTTCCTATTTACAATTGACCTCTAGTCATTTGGTTGAAGACGTCACGAAACCGCATTCGAAATCAATTATTTAAATTAACAACGGATCGGCTATTGGCTACCCCTCGGTAATTGTTTCAATTATCAATCGAATCGCAAGCGGATTTTAATTATAGGTTCGTGGTTTTATAGCTCAAATGAACGGCTCTCAGGGTATCGATAACTCGAGTAATGTCTAACAGCATTACCTCCACTCAAATTGATGTGATTTAGTTACTAAAAAGACGATATAATAATACATAAGTGTACAAGGGTGTAACTGAAGACTCAATTCAAAATTAAACGATTTATAATGCGGGTGTTTAAGATCTTTAAGATCTAAACTAGGGCTTATATTGACAGATCTAGAGGCGACACCTTTGCATCGTCACAAGTGATATACAGAGACATATGCATGGCATACGGATCAGGTACATATATAGCACATATAGCACATATATGCAGCATATGGGCAGCTGGCAATCTCGCAACTCTAGGCTTTTCACATTTCCAGCTGCAAATTGTATTGGATTGGACAGAAATCTTAATTGGGACAAGTACGCCGTCGACCAGACACCGAGTTTTTCTAACGCCCGCCCGCCGGGGGAGGATTACTACTACTACAGATCGTCTGGTCTGGTCTGGTCTAGTCCGCAGCTTATGGCAATTTATTGGGGCCGCATCTGTAGCGCACTGTATGTACGTACAGTCTGCCTTCGTATAAATGCCTCCGAACCTCAGACTTTAGACCGGAAATGCGACGCGCTTTTCAATTAAGCCCCGCCAAGATCTTACCATTCAGTTCAGCATTCAGTTCTGAATGACGATCCCTGCGATCTGGGTGAGTTCGCTGGCCAATGTGGGAATGCCCCACAAACTCCCAGAGGGGATCATGATTTCGGAGATTAGATCGGAAAAATTTAATTCGATTTAGTACCATGTTTCGAAACACTGCACTTATTTTCTATGTTCTATGTAACCAAATGAATGAGTTACTATCTTTGGCGTGTCTTGCCGACTGCCACGATCTCAATCTATATAGATAACCTATTAATACGTCACAAATGCTTATCGTATAGACCAACTGCTTCATCGTCAAGTTCCAAGTGTTTTATTATATAATGGGTAGAACAAATGTAGTTTAATGTCAGGCTTCTTTTAACTTTTATCTTTATAGATTCCAGATCACCATCATCTAACAGCAATATTGAGTCATTTGATTACAAACCGTTTGACAACACTGATCAAAGCAGATGTACTATCCAATACTATCCACTATGGTCCAACTAAAGGGTTATCAGATGGGTTTAGCTGTTGATTTCGTGGAGCTTTGTTTTTGGATTCAGTTTCGGTGTCGATTTCAATTAGAATCTTGCGAAACTTTTGGAGCCGATAAGCGAGTTTATTTATAGAGTTAGTTTTACGCCAGCCACCTGATAATGTGGCAGCAAAAAAAAGGAAAAAAAGGCAAACCCATTGATCGGCCAAAAAACGAATCTTTACTGAACACACACATGGGTCCGCCAATTATAATACGCATTCTTCATCGGATGGTGGTCCATTTTGGGGTATTCATTTCGCAGGATGCATGCCGCTGCCCATATACTTGTCGAACAGGAACTCGCCCACCTGGTTTTGCGCCTTCTCCAATTGGCTGATATAGTCGGCGAGGATCTTCTGGCCATCCACTTGCTCCTGCAGGAAGTTGGCCTCGATGAAATCGCAGAGATTCGGATCCGCTTCCTTGCCAGCCAGGGCGTGCAAGTCGAGCAGATGCTTATTGACCTCCAGTTCCATTTTCATTGCGTGCTTCAGTGCATCCAAGCTGTCGGCGAAACAGGGCAGCGGCTGTGGTACACTGCTCAAAATGATAAGACCACCCCGCTTGTTCATGTACGTCATGATCTTCTCCGCGTGCTCCCGCTCCTCGGCGCTCGCCTTCAGGAAGAATCGGTGCATTCCGGGCGAACTGATATCGGAGCGATCGAAATGGTAGGCCTACGGGGGATTGGACGCATAGTACGTACATATATATTCCCTATTGGGAAACCTTACCATGGCCAGATACTGGTGGGATGCCTTCAACTCCATGTTGATCTGCTCGTTTAGCTTCTTCTCGCAACTTTTGGCGAAGTTCTGACGCATCAGCATGCACATGTGGCGCCGAATGTCGCGGAAGCACCACGCCATGTCTTCGCTTCTTTTTGAATTTTATTCTGTTTTTTTTTTGGATTTTTTTTTTTTTTTTTTTGAAAATTTGGAAACCTATACAATTTGGAATTGAAAGTCAAAACACAAACAGTATGTCTAAAAGGCAACTGGGTCGGTTCGGACAGGTGTCGATGGATCGGATACGATCCATCTAAGTTCGTCCATTGATCTCATCTCCAAATAACCAAATATCCAGATCTCGCGATCTGAAGGAGGTGGTGATCCGCCGTTCGGACGGCCAAAAAACGACGGGTTGGAGTTCAAAGTGCTGCCGGCTCTGATTTCACTTAACTTCCACTTAGCAATAGTGTGTACACAATCTCTCACTCGGTTCGTTCGCATCTATATGCGTACGTACGTATAGCTTATAGATACAGATACATATCATATGTATATAGTTAAATATCTGTGTCCAGAAATGTTTGCTTTAACTTCAACAAGTACACACGAACACGGACAAACTAAGTAAACGCAGTTATTGTCTTTTATTAAGTGAATGGAAGACGACTTTTGTCCGAGTTTTGTATAAACTAGTTATACCCTTTCCCACAGGGTATGGAAGCATTTTCCCCCCAAAATATTGCTGATACAGAAAATTACTACAGCCCATGCAGGTTAAAATAAAAAATGTAATTTATTAAAGGATAGAAAACATACCATCATATTTTGTATTTCCAATGAAATGCTTTCGTATAGGGTATGGAAAATGTTAGGATCCCCTAAGCCGGAGTTTCCAAAACATTTTCCATGAACATCCAGGTGGCCAAGACTACCCGCACTTTACTACAAACATCCACTCATTACGCACATTAAAAGACCAACAAAGAAATGGTGACTCTTAGGCCATGTGCGCCCCATAAAAAGGCAATAATAAAGATATAAGTGGTCATTTTCACCGACACACAGGAAAACGAACCAAAAACACATAGGAGTTATGCAAATCATCGTTGAACTGGACAAAAAACAACCGAAAAAAATAGCAAACATTTTTAGATGAGTCTTCACGTTTTTTTCTAGCATTATGAAACAATTTGCCCTATGATTGTGATTAAATAATATACACTTATTAAGTGAACGATGGCATATGATCTTGTATGTTTATAGAGGCAATTAACATGTTTAGTCGCAATAAAAATGAAAATTATTATCTTATTCAATATTTAAGTGGCGAATGGAAAATGTTTAGGGTTTTGAACACAGAAAATTTCTAGAATTTGCAACTGCTCGATAAGAAGATTAAAGTTGTACAAGTACTTAAGCATATTGAATTTCAAGAAAATCCACATCGGAACTCAGTTAAATTTTGAATTCCACTCCCGTAATGCCGACAAGATTTTAATTTGGACAAGTGTGACAACTTCAGCGACACTTTTACATCACCTCCAAAATAATGGCAACAATCCAGTTTGCAGTGTCATAAAAACGTGCAACAAATTATTAACATTAAATTAAGCTGCGGCGTCACAAAAAGATTATATACATTCGACGTGTTAAACAAAACTCAAACGTCAGCATATGAGGTAAAAGGAAAAAAATCCAACATAATTTGCTGAACATGAGGTCGAAAATAGCGTACGGCATACGAAAATATTTAATCGATTTGAGCTATTGTCGGCATGATGCTCTTTCAAAGGGCATACAACTTGTTCTAAAAATTAACTAAATTAAAATAGGTATACTAAGAAAAAAAATATTAAATTGTATGCATATAAATAAATTTTGGAAATTTGTACCATCGACATTTTTGTATAAATATAAGCTGCTGAAATATTTATTATATCTTAAAGCGTATTCCCGGCTCGACTATTTCAGAATATCACGTGTTTCTTTGCGCACATTTTTCAATTCAATAAATTGTGCCTTCGATCGCCGTCGCAACATACGAATAATTTACAATACATACGAACGGTGTATCAGTTAACATTCATTTACTTTTTGCTGCCGGTCATAATTTCCAATGCGTTTATTTATTTAAATTTTAATTTACAAGCACCCGATCGTCTGGAATTTACAGTCGCAGTGCATGCAAAACTGTGAAATACGATCGTCAAACGGGGAAATGAGGGCGGGAAAATTTGAGAACTTTCCACAAGACACGCCAGAGTAAATAAAAATTCAAAGGTTTTGCCGGAATAATTCCAATCGAAGTAATATATACATGTAAACTGATCAAAAATCAATGCAAAATCGAATCGGTCACAGGCTTTATAGGCATTGTGGAATGGGTCATTGCACCCGGGAAACACTTTAAGCAACATGTGAAACAAATGTTCGGTGCTAATTACAGTGACCGCTCGGAAAGTATAACTTGTTGATTGGGCGGTTTCTAGGGAAACTAGATGTCCCATTATGGGACACACGTGTGTTGCCCAGCAAGTGAAGAGGTTTTCAGTATGATTCTTATCCTGCGAATATCCATAGGTTGAAGTTTTTAGTATTTCACAGAGCTTGAATGTTGCATCTGGAACAAAATGTATGTTTTAAGAGATTTGCAACAGTCTAATGACATCTTTTAGGTTACTTCTTAAAAACTAGCAATTTTCTATGCTTTCAGAAGGTGTTAAGATGTCTTTAGCTTTGATCAATCCTGGTTAAAGAAATTCAGGGTAGTCGAGTGTGGCGTTCCGGCGATAAGCAGGAAGGTCAATAAAGCCTTATCAGCACTGTCCGTTGTTCGATGATATATGTATAAATATATGTACATATATTCGTGCATATACATATGAGACATGTGTGGCCAATGCCGTCGACGACTAAACATTTGCATTTTCGTCTACCATTTCACAGAAAGCCAAGGAGGCGCCGCAAATCGAAGCGGATTGCGATTTGAGAAATACGATTTCGTGGATTTGTATTCCGATTATTCTATTGATTAGATCGGTACAAATCGGTACAACAATGAATCCATTAATAACTTCCGTCTAATAAGCATGCATGGCATTGGAAGCCCCCTGATGAGTTTTGCAAATAATCACATACCCATCATCCTCAGAAACTCGCTTATTGAAACTTATGTTTTTCGGAACCCCGACAACATTCCAATTGGCTAAAGATTACGATTTAGGGTTAAAGATATATAAAATGATCCCAATAATAATTTTAATATTAAATATATTCTCATGCGGAAATGTTAGTGGCTATTATGCAGAGTGTTTTACCGAAAATAAAGCACGATGTTGGATAAATTTCTTCATCTGCAAATCAACAAAGTTGTGAAAATTGTTTAATAAATAAACGGCTATATCGTGATGTATTATTTGATACATAATTATATATAATATTCAATATGCAGCGACTATATCAAAAGATACTAAAATAATTTAAAGAACTCCTCCCTAAACGATCGTACTTGTACCGTTATGCATTTCATGGGGCTCTAAACTGGGAACAGTGACTTACCGGCTTCTTGGCCGCCAGCGGCTTGTTGATCAGATTCAAGTGGGGCTCGAACTCCTGGCCGAATCGCTCGATCAGCAGATTCTCGGCGGCCTCCTCGGGACACTCCTCCTCCCAGATGTCCTGCGGAATGTGCCAGCTGAGCAGGAGGCCCAGGAGCAGGCCGATGACGAAGTAGTGATTGCGATTCAAAGCTGTAAAGGGTCTCCGCATGTTTTCCGTGCGCCTTCCGTTTCCGTTCCCACTTGAACTTGACCGTCGGCTGTTCCCAATTCCTGTTCCTGTTCCCGTTCTCGTTTTCAACGCGTGCGAGCGAGATGGCCAATGACGGGGATGTGCGTGCGAGTGTGCGTGAGCGCGAGGGAGTGCGTGAGAGAGAGCGAGAGAGCGAGGGAAACAGGAGTCGGAGTTTTGACCAATTTGTCATTTGCACATCTTCGCCCACTTGTTGCTGTTGCTTTCGCCTCTCTCACTCTTCGTTCGTTCTTCTCCTTTCGATCGCCTTTCTCCGGAGCCTGTTTTAATTTATTTTTCTTTCGGTTTCTATTTTGTCGTTTTATTTTTGGCACTTTTCGCCGCTCTCTTTTTTCGGCACGCACTTCTTTAGCAGCTCTCTTTGCGCCTTCTTCACTTCTTTCATTTTCGATACATTTTCACACACTGAAAAAACCGCGCGCTTTCATTACAATCGCTTCCTCTCTTCTATTTACACCAATTTGCGGCAAAATACGGCGGCAAGGGTGGCAAAAAAAAATAATAAAAAAAATTCGAGCAGTTCAATTCGGCCCGGTTTTCCGCTGCACGCAAAGTAAAAAAGTAAACAACTGAAGTGACCGCCAGTGGTGGTTGTACATCGATTGGTAGGCCCCGCAAACATCGATTGCATCCATCGCTATTTCGTATCGATCTTCGATAGTTGTGGTGTTCACACTGCGAAGTTTTCACACTGCCATCAACCATTTTAAAAATTAAAAATGCAAAGCCGTTAAGAAAAGAAAGATCTAACAATCTATGTGCGACTTAAGTTTATAGGACTTAAAAAAGTATATTAGATATGCAATTGAAAGTTTGGCTTCCGACTTTTTGGGAAATATCTCCACTCGCAGAGCATGTTCAAAATGCACGCTAGAGCACAAAAAAAATTTCCTAATGGATATTTCAGAAAAATTTAAAAAAAAAGCAGTAACAGAAAAATTAATCAAAATATTATCCACAGTTTTCCAGAAACCTCACATAACATTGTAAGATTTTTATAGTATTTAAAAATGCCGCCTTCTCCAGTACAAGCAACACAGCCTATCCACATCAAAAGCCGCTTTATTAACAATAAGATTTAAATATTTATTACTGTGTTTACAGAGTACCATGTTGAACGATATCTCAAAAGTTTTATAATTTTATTAATTGTTAATGCAATGAATTTCATTACAATTTGATTCACGGTTTTCAAAGAGAATGCGTTTTTCTATTTCTACACGTAGCGCAGACAATTTCCATTTTTAAAATAACATTATATCGATATTTCGATAAGAGTGCGATCGGCGGGACATATGAACTTGGATATTGATTTTTTGCCAAAAATAGTTTCCCTAATGTTTTGTAAAATAAATATTCGGTATTTTGATCAAAACATTGGAAATAATGACCCAAATAAGGAATGTCATACCTCGTTGAGTTTGTTTTTTAAATCCCAATCGATTTCCATTAAAGTTTGGGAATTCTAGGATTTTTCAATTTTTCGCAAATTTTGATGATGGTACCCCTTACAAAAAATGCGAAAAACCAACTTATCGTTGGTCACCTTCTGGAATTCTTGTTCGCCTGGTAGTTTAAACCGAAAAATCTCTCAATTTTGCTTACAAAATGCGCATTTTTGTGCAAAATTTTTGGATCTTTCGATTTTAGATACCAGGCGATGATAGATGATAATCAGTAGCGGGTGTCTACTGAAAACCAACTTATCGTTGGTCACCTTCTGGAATTCTTGTTCGCCTGGTAGTTTAAACCGAAAAATCTCTCAATTTGGCCTACAAAATGCGCATTTTTGTGCAAAATTTTTGGATCTTTCGATTTTAGATACCAGGCGATGATAATCAGTAGCGGGTGTCTACTGAAAACCAACTTATCGTTGGTCACCTTCTGGAATTCTTGTTCGCCTGGTAGTTTAAACCGAAAAATCTCTCAATTTGGCCTACAAAATGCGCATTTTTGTGCAAAATTTTTGGATCTTTCGATTTTAGATACCAGGCGATGATAATCAGTAGCTGGTGACTACTGAAAACCAACTTATCGTTGGTCATCTTCTGGAATTCTTCTTCGCCTGGTAATTTAAACCGAAAAATCTCTCAATTTGGCCTACAAAATGCGCATTTTTGTGCAAAATTTTTGGATCTTTCGATTTTAAATACCAGGCGATGATAATCAGTAGCGGGTGTCTACTGAAAACCAACTTATCGTTGGTCACCTTCTGGAATTCTTGTTCGCCTGGTAGTTTAAACCGAAAAATCTCTCAATTTGGCCTACAAAATGCGCATTTTTGTGCAAAATTTTTGGATCTTTCGATTTTAGATACCAGGCGATGATAATCAGTAGCGGGTGTCTACTGAAAACCAACTTATCGTTGGTCACCTTCTGGAATTCTTGTTCGCCTGGTAGTTTAAACCGAAAAATCTCTCAATTTGGCCTACAAAATGCGCATTTTTGTGCAAAATTTTTGGATCTTTCGATTTTAGATACCAGGCGATGATAATCAGTAGCTGGTGACTACTGAAAACCAACTTATCGTTGGTCATCTTCTGGAATTCTTCTTCGCCTGGTAATTTAAACCGAAAAATCTCTCAATTTGGCCTACAAAATGCGCATTTTTGTGCAAAATTTTTGGATCTTTCGATTTTAAATACCAGGCGATGATAATCAGTAGCGGGTGTCTACTGAAAACCAACTTATCGTTGGTCACCTTCTGGAATTCTTGTTCGCCTGGTAGTTTAAACCGAAAAATCTCTCAATTTGGCCTACAAAATGCGCATTTTTGTGCAAAATTTTTGGATCTTTCGATTTTAGATACCAGGCGATGATAATCAGTAGCGGGTGTCTACTGAAAACCAACTTATCGTTGGTCACCTTCTGGAATTCTTGTTCGCCTGGTAATTTAAACCGAAAAATCTCTCAATTTTGCTTACAAAATGCGCACTTTTGTGCAAAATTTTTGGATCTTTCGATTTTAGATACCAGGCGATGATAATCAGTAGCTGGTGTCTACTGAAAACCAACTTATCGTTGGTCACCTTCTGGAATCCTTGTTCGCCTGGTAATTTAAACCGAAAAATCTCTCAATTTGGCCTACAAAATGCGCATTTTTGTGCAAAATTTTTGGATCTTTCGATTTTAGATACCAGGCGATGATAATCAGTAGCGGGTGTCTACTGAAAATCAACTAATCGTTGGTCACCTCCTGGAATTCCAGTGCGCCAGGTAGTTTAAACCGAAAAATCTCTCAATTTGGCCTACAAAATGCGCATTTTTGTGCAACATTTTTGGATCTTTCGATTTTAGATACCAGGCGATGATAATCAGTAGCGGGTGTCTACTGAAAACCAACTTATCGTTGGTCACCTTCTGGAATCCTTGTTCGCCTGGTAATTTAAACCGAAAAATCTCTCAATTTGGCCTACAAAATGCGCATTTTTGTGCAAAATTTTTGGATCTTTCGATTTTAAATACCAGGCGATGATAATCAGTAGCGGGTGTCTACTGAAAACCAACTTATCGTTGGTCACCTTCTGGAATTCTTGTTCGCCTGGTAGTTTAAACCGAAAAATCTCTCAATTTTGCTTACAAAATGCGCATTTTTGTGCAAAATTTTTGGATCTTTCGATTTTAGATACCAGGCGATGATAGATGATAATCAGTAGCGGGTGTCTACTGAAAACCAACTTATCGTTGGTCACCTTCTGGAATTCTTGTTCGCCTGGTAGTTTAAACCGAAAAATCTCTCAATTTGGCCTACAAAATGCGCATTTTTGTGCAAAATTTTTGGATCTTTCGATTTTAGATACCAGGCGATGATAATCAGTAGCGGGTGTCTACTGAAAACCAACTTATCGTTGGTCACCTTCTGGAATTCTTGTTCGCCTGGTAGTTTAAACCGAAAAATCTCTCAATTTGGCCTACAAAATGCGCATTTTTGTGCAAAATTTTTGGATCTTTCGATTTTAGATACCAGGCGATGATAATCAGTAGCTGGTGACTACTGAAAACCAACTTATCGTTGGTCATCTTCTGGAATTCTTCTTCGCCTGGTAATTTAAACCGAAAAATCTCTCAATTTGGCCTACAAAATGCGCATTTTTGTGCAAAATTTTTGGATCTTTCGATTTTAAATACCAGGCGATGATAATCAGTAGCGGGTGTCTACTGAAAACCAACTTATCGTTGGTCACCTTCTGGAATTCTTGTTCGCCTGGTAGTTTAAACCGAAAAATCTCTCAATTTGGCCTACAAAATGCGCATTTTTGTGCAAAATTTTTGGATCTTTCGATTTTAGATACCAGGCGATGATAATCAGTAGCTGGTGACTACTGAAAACCAACTTATCGTTGGTCATCTTCTGGAATTCTTCTTCGCCTGGTAATTTAAACCGAAAAATCTCTCAATTTGGCCTACAAAATGCGCATTTTTGTGCAAAATTTTTGGATCTTTCGATTTTAAATACCAGGCGATGATAATCAGTAGCTGGTGTCTACTGAAAACCAACTTATCGTTGGTCACCTTCTGGAATCCTTGTTCGCCTGGTAATTTAAACCGAAAAATCTCTCAATTTGGCCTACAAAATGCGCATTTTTGTGCAAAATTTTTGGATCTTTCGATTTTAGATACCAGGCGATGATAATCAGTAGCGGGTGTCTACTGAAAATCAACTAATCGTTGGTCACCTCCTGGAATTCCAGTGCGCCAGGTAGTTTAAACCGAAAAATCTCTCAATTTGGCCTACAAAATGCGCATTTTTGTGCAACATTTTTGGATCTTTCGATTTTAGATACCAGGCGATGATAATCAGTAGCTGGTGTCTACTGAAAACCAACTTATCGTTGGTCACCTTCTGGAATCCTTGTTCGCCTGGTAATTTAAACCGAAAAATCTCTCAATTTGGCCTACAAAATGCGCATTTTTGTGCAAAATTTTTGGATCTTTTGATTTTAGATACCAGGCGATGATAATCAGTAGCTGGTGTCTACTGAAAACCAACTTATCGTTGGTCACCTTCTGGAATCCTTGTTCGCCTGGTAATTTAAACCGAAAAATCTCTCAATTTGGCCTACAAAATGCGCATTTTTGTGCAAAATTTTTGGATCTTTCGATTTTAGATACCAGGCGATGATAATAAGTAGCGGGTGATAGGAATGGTTAGTATTGGTAACAGGGAGTATAAAATGGTAATTCTTTTTGCTGTGTGGCCATTTTTAGTCGAGTTATACCCAAAAAACCGTTATTAAATATTTAATTTTTTGGAAAAATGGTTTCCCAGATTTTTTGTTAAAAAAAATAATCAGTATTTTGATCAAAACATTAAAAATAATTATCCAAATATGGAATGTCATACCTCGTTGAGTTTGTTTTTTAAGTCCCAATCGATTTGCATTCAAATTTGAGAATTCTAGGTTTTTTCAATTTTTCGCAAATTTTGATGATGGTACGTACCCCTTACAAAAAATGCGAAAATTTGGACAAAAATTTATTTTACAAAATCCGTTCAAAGGTGATAGGAATTGTTAGTATTGGTAACAGGGAGTATAAAATGGTAATTCTTTTTGCTGTTTGTCCATTTTTGGTCGAGTTATACCCAAAAAGCCGTTCTTAAATATTTAATTTTTTGGAAAAATGGTTTCCCTGATTTTTTGTAAAAAAAATAGTCGATATTTTGATTTAAAATTGATTTTTGTATAGACTGAAGAAAACTTGTGCATCTTAGCGCGTGCTTACTGTACTGCGTCTGCACATCAGCACCTTGAACACGGACAGTGTTTACCTTTTTGTGTGTCGCTTTCGGCGCGTAAAACCATTTTTAATTGCTTGCTCCACTGTCACTTTTCTTCGACTCCGCAGCCGCTGACATTGTAAAAGTTGTTTGCCATTGTTTTCACTTTGCCAGCGACCACAATTGATGGTCCGATCGGGCCCGGTGGCCCAAACAGCTCCAAACAAGGCCGCCGCGATGGGAAAACTCTGCGCAGGCGCGCTGATCGGCATTTGGCAAGGAGCTGCATCTGCCGCGCAGTCGGTTTAAAATGGGTCAACAGCAGCAGCATCGCAACAGCAGCAGCATCGCAACAGCAACAACATTGCAGCAACAGCAACATCGCAGCAGCAGCAACATCGCAACAGCAACAACTTCAAGCCGCCCACTCCACTCATCTCATCAAAAATGCCAAAAGTTGCATTTAATCAGTGGTTGCTGCTTATCTGCTACCTATTGAAAATTAATAACAATAATAGACTCTGGGAAAAAGTGCCCAAGACTCAGAAATATATGTTCATTGTAACTAATAAGATTGATCGCAAAACATTTGAGAAAAAACTAAGTGTCTTAAATAATAAATAAGCAAGCTTAAATATAAGCATAAGCTGTATAGTGTTTATTTATTTATTTTATTATTTATTTATTTATTTAATCAACAGTGACTATTTTAGTTCATATTTTCAACACAAAAGCTTTGGATATTTCCATTCATGTTAAGAATACCAAGTAATTGTTGTAATTTTACCAAATATGCAAGTTATAGCCTGTTTAAATTAATAAATAAATAAAATATATGCATTTTTCCACTATGAACTTAACTTGTATTTTTCTAGGGTATCAACAGGTGCTCAATTTCCACCTGTGCGCACAGCGCTGTTGTGATTTTGTTGCCGCGACGGCGCAGCTTTTGCTTTTGACACATTTTCGCGGCTGTCTCGCCGCCGCCGACGCTCGCTGGTTTTTTTTTTATTTTCATTTTTGTTTGCTGGCTGCGGCGTTTTTCGTTGTGTGTAGTTTTCTCGGCTCTCTTGGCCGCTTGGCTGCTTGGCGGTTGGCTCTGGGCCCGGCCCGATCGATCAGTTAGTTGCTAACTTTGCGCGGCAGCGAGCGGTTTGCACTGCGATTGCCTAGCCGGTTGTTCTACCTTTTTACCTTTTAGCCACTGCGGTTGCGCATGCGCCTCATCCAAAATCGGTGGCAAGAAATAGGCCTTCAATTGATTTTTGTTTTTAACTGTGAGTGTGCAAAAGTGAAACTGACCAAATGAAAACTGTTCTGAGTGCAAACGTTTAAAAGTGCTGTCTGTGTCTGGAGTGGCAACAACCACCCACAAAAATAATAATAATTATAGTAAAGCAAGTCTCTTATATCCATTTTTTTGATAAAATATTTTGCTATTGCAAGTTCAATACGCCAAAAACAGAAGTACATACCTATCGTTATTGTGAAAGGTTTATTTACATATATATTGATTCTTAAAATGATTCTCAACACTGTTTAGAAATACCGAACTAGAATTCTTTCCAAAAATATTCAATTTTATGCCACTTTTGTTGTTAATGTTGCATTTGTGCTTAAAGCTGCCCACAAAAATGGCGCGCAAGTTCAAAAGTGCACACTCATTGAAGATCCGCGGATCTGCGGATGTGCGGATCTGCGGCAATGCAGAGAGAGAGGGTTGTAGTTGCTGCCTTTTATGGTTGCAGTTGATTGATAAATTTTAAAGGGGTATCTCAAAATGGGCTAAATCATACACTGCATGAATTTCAATCGATTTCACTACGTTATGTGATCAGAATATTGAAGAAAAAACTGTAGAAAAAGCTCTAACTAGCTTAAAAAGCCTCTTTTTGAAATGTATACCTAAAATTCGCTTTCAGAGGTCACAGCTTCGGCAAAGATTTAAAACTTTTATGGTAGCAGATATATAAAATTAGCTAAGGTTTCTATCACAAAATGTGCGCAAAATGCAGATGATTGTGGCTTTGACCATGATACGGATCATAAACTTCGTTACGTATACGCCAGGTGTGCTGTCGCAAACAATATGACTATTTTCTGGCCGTGCACACAATGGATTGGGTCTGGGGATCTGTGCTCTGGTGCTTACGGAATGGGAGTGGGAATGGAAATGGCTGGATGAGAATGCCCATTACGACCATCCGCCGTTGGGATTAGCGGGCAGCTGTGAAGTGCGACTACTTACGTCGCAAGCCCAACCCCCCCACCCCTTCCCAATTGCATAACCCAGGCATTTTTGGGTGGGTAAACGTGGCCATGCCATGAGCACACTTCTCAATCGCAGCTGGCTTTCTGTGCGCCGCAAGCGCGGATCAAAACTGGAGCAAATTAACCGAGATTAAGGCGCACAATTAGGTGCCCAATGTGAAAGTTAAGGCAGATCCGCGGATCCGCCGATCCGAACGCCAGCTGGAAACCTGTTGCTTCTTTTTATTTTCTGTATTTAGCCGCTGGTGCTGTGCTCGTGTTTTATGTGTTTTTTTTTCCACTGTTTTTTTTTTCTGTTTTTGTGGCTCATCTGCAGCCATGGCCACTTTTACTGCACTCCCTCGGCCGCGGGTAAAATACGAGAAAAATAACGATAAAATAACGATAAATAGATTGGCAAGCCGAAGCTAGAAATACTCTATGAATTAGGGAATAAACTATACATATATATAAACCAGCCGAAAAATGAGCTACTAATCTTATGCATACAATGTTTAGAACTTTTGTTAAATAGTTTGAACTTCAATTTCTTGTAACACATAAATCAAAAAATTATTTAAAAAGTAGAATACTTTAAATATATTTAAATTGCCTAAAATGGTAGACCCTCTGTCAGGGTGTTTGAAAAATAAGAGAAAAGCTGGCAGGGGGTTTGGTTTTGGTTTTGGTTTGGTTTGGGCCACAATACGCTTCACTGACCTATGCCAAGGCCCCGGAGCAGCTGATGCCGCATTTTATGCCTTTGCTCTTTTTGCCACTTTTGAACTCGACCACAACTCTCGCCGACCAAGTTCAAGTTGGCCAAGTTTCGTTTGGGCTCTTGCAAACCCATTTTGGCCGGAAGTCTGCGTCGTGAGGCACTTAAAAAGTGCCAGAGATTAGAGATGATCTACAGACTGGGTGCACAGCTCCATCACGAATCGGGTTAAAAAAAAAAAAATAAGAAATAGAAAAATAAAAATAAAAACAAGAAGAAATTCAACTGAAGCCCAGCGCTTTCATTATGATGATGATCATCATTGCCATTATCGTTGTCAGCATCTCGGGTGCCATTAGCCGCTATCAGCGATGAAAACTGTTAGAAATTTCATCATTATTTCACTTCGATTCGATTTGATTTGATTTCTTTTCATTTCCGCCGAGGAACTAGGTTTTCATTTCTTGGGAATGAGCGTCCAATGAGTTGACACTTTTAATTGGGTTGGCTACCCTTTGATTGCCAAAAAAAAGCTATTGTAAAGAGATGTGCTTAAAGAACTGCCAAGTCAAGTCAAACCCAAAGCAATATTGCCTTAAAACATATACTAACTTGTTTTTAAGTAGTGTGATTCATGGACTCTTTTTGTGTGACTTTATCGAAATAGAACTGGGGCTCAAGAGCATTTTAAAATGGTATAATTAGCACTTTTGGAAATATTTTTAGTCAGCACATGAAATGGTTTCCTAATTCGAAGTTCGCCCCGCACAAAATGTCTCTAATCTAATTTGAAAATTACTTGCACTTTTGTTTTTGTGCGATTTTTATGGCTCTAAAAAGTGTTCTTGGTTTTAATTGCCAAAAGCCATTTGAAATCTGACCTCAGCAGACCTCTAAGTCTGCTCTCAATTCTGGCTAGAAGCAATTAAAGCCAAGCTAGAAGATGTATGCAAATTCATAGAAACTCACGTGTACATTAATTCTAAATAAAAAATAAAAGGAAAAGCGAAAATCGCCGTGAATATAAAACCCATTGACATTCGCGTAATTCCGGAACTTCAAAGTTTCACAATTACCTTTTGACCACTTTGGACCTACGATTTTTCCGCTGCAGAATCGTTTCGACCACATTTTTGTCTTGGCTATTTGCAGTTTCGTTTAGCATTGAACTAACCGGCGATCAGTCGCCAACTGCTCCACTTGACACACATATGCATACAAAAATATATATGTATATATACTGGTATTATTCGACTGACACGTACATATTTTCCAGAGGCTTTGAGTAATTGTGAGCTTATAATTTCCTTTCTAGTTTGTATCTTAAACATCACTCTTGTGCGCAAAAAGAGTTGCAAGTTTCATCTCCATTTTGCCATCAATAAGATGGTTGTGTAATTTTTTTCGGTGACTTTAAGCCGCGTTTCTTTGGGCGGTGGTTTTGTGGAGTGGGTGGAGTCGTAGTTTCACGCAAGGTCCATTGCCACACACGCCACTTATTTGGCCGGCATCGTCATCTTATTTATTGGCTGTATGCATATAGTGGCCATTGAAATCGCACGAAATCGGCGGCCAAGTCGTTCCCCAATGGAATCACTTTCACTTTGCTCACCTACAGGGCCGCTCTTGGCCAAAAACTTGCGTAAACTTTCGTGGTTTCCAAACAAAAAGTATGTTTACGCGATGACAGAAGGAAAATACTACAATAAAAAGCAAAAAAGAAAAGAAAACAATAATAGTAATAACAATAAATGATGAATGGGGAGGGAGGGGTAAGGGAAAAAGGTGTTATAGGGGACATTTGGCAGCTTTATTAGCAGGTTTGCGATGCGTGTGTTCAGGCCATTTGCGAGTCATGGGAGCCTAAAAGTGGGGAGAAGCCTTCGCTGGTTCAACGTCTCGTTTTTAAGTGGCCAAGACGCCGGGCCACGCTAAGGTCAAGGGACAACTAGCCGCTGACCTTCGGGCACAAGCCATGATGTCAGATTGCAAAAGGTTTTCAATAGATTCGCGATTAGCAATTGCAGGCTATAAACTCCATTTTCAAGACCAAGCCAATGGCCTAATATTTTAATTTTAAAATATCGATGAATTTAAATGTCAAATTTTAATTCACTGCCCCCTTTATCAACTAATCAACAATGCCAATGCAGCAGTGCGCAGTTTTTTTTGGGTTCCCTATCTATAAAAAGCCCACTTTAATTCAGTTCAATACACGGCTAAATGCAAGTGAATTGTGAATGGGCAGCCGATTAGTTGCAATCTGCATTCCCATGTGAGTAATTGGCAAAAAGTTTGTCAATCTGTCCAGTCACAGTGATATACCATTGTCTGGGCCGTCAACGCTGCGTATACGTAATGTGTGTTGCACGTATACGCCCTGTTGGCTGCCAGTTAATGGCTGGGCGTGGCCAGTTCTTGGCTAGGTCTTGGCCTGATGCAATACATGGCTTAAATTTAACTGGGCGAAGTATAGAGTGCAGAGGCGCGTGTCGTCACTCGCCATTGTTATGGGTTGGATTGCCCGATCCTCTCGCTTTTAAATTTTCCCGGCGGCTGGGAACGAGGTCAGCTGAGTCGCAGGTTTTGGCACCTGCCACAGCAGTTCCGCCCGCTATGCTGGGAACTTGGCCAACAGGCCTCTTGAGTTTTACACAAGAAAAATGCATATAACAGGCAAAATAACATATAACAGGCATCCACTACAATGACATATGCGATGAAAATGAAATCTATAATAATTACATCAAAAATACTAACACTAATAAGAGTTAGGCTTAGAAAAATGTGAAATTTATATGAGTACCTCACGGTTTAGCTTGTAAGTATGAGAAGCGCATAGAAGGGCGTGCACAAAAATTGTAATTCAACAACAAGCTTACTTTCCCCCACTGTTTGTTTTCATCTTTTTTCTCAAAAACAACTGCCGAAATAGGGCTGTTTTTGTCAAATTTATTTCGAAATGCTTTTAGACCCGTAACATAAATATTAGACTGTTCAAATTAATAAGTCATAACACGAATTGCTAATTGTGTATGTACAATAATCGAATGGAAGATATTACACATGTGCTATGTACTTTTTCTAGGCGGTGAAAGAGGGCTTAAATTATTCAAAAACGTTTGGCGACGCCTTCAACCTTTGACACGCAGCCCCAGACAGCACACTCTTGACCCTTAAACCCTATCCTTGGCCAAATGGTATTGGTAGTGCGGACTAATAGACCAGCGCGAACTTCTCCGGCTTATAAATTAAAGACTAACAACAGTGAATTCCCTCTCTTTCGCCCTGGGAAACAGTTGGTTGGATACGGCGCCGGTGTTTTTGGGTAGCGGCTCAGTCCAGCCGGCGATGCCTTAGTGGCAGCTCCTCCAGATCGAAGAAACCACGCCACACCAAGATGCCCTATAACCTCTGGCTGCGACGGCGCCTCCAGCTGCTGGCCTCGCTGCTCTTCTGCGGCCTCCTGGGCTATTTGACCTCGGCGGCGGTGGCCAAGCCCACGTTGTCCTTCAGTCTGCCGCAAGGACTGCAGGGATTTCCTTCGTTCCAGTCCTTCACGCAGCAAATCATCGAGCAGCGCAGCGCGCGTCAGATGAAGACGTATAGGTGAGTGGTAGTCCAAGCAAGCCGAAAATATATAGCCAAACTATTGTCATCAATAACATACACGTGTATGGAAATATAGCGAATTTTCAAAGCTAACCCTCTGTTTATCAAATACGAGAAGCGCAGATAAATATTGCCATTAATAACATACATTTACATGGAAATTTAGGGAATTTGTACGTCTGTTTAGCTTACAACTATGAGAAGCGCAGAGAAAGGCTCTCTAACTCAAGATAGACCATCTAGCATTGCAGCGTTTGCCAGACGAAGATCTGAATGAGAGTGGCTATCCATTCCATCCGTCTTTGATTAGCAGTCAGGCAACGAATCACTTAAAGCTTTCCGTCGTCCACGGAGTCCATTGCCATGGACGTCACGTATCCGCACGGTCGGCCGCCTGGCCATGTGCCCATACCCGCCGCACGGAGCGAGCTATCACTCAAATCATCTACCCACACACATCACACAGATGTGTAGATGGAACACTTCGTCGTGCCAATCGAAGGGATATTAACAATTTCACCGTTTAAATATTTTTACATCAGATAAATGTAGAAATTACTCAAAACAATGGAAATATTTTTGCACAAATCATAATTCTCTTTCTGTGCACTCTCTTTTTTGTCAGCGGAAAGCGGGTGAGCAACGACTCCCTCATCATGATATACTATCACGATCTGACCATAGCCGTAACGGAGCTGGGACCCCAGAAATTGTTACTCGGCTGCGAACTGATCGAAATCTAGTAAGTACACTCATTACTGCATATAAAGTAAGACAAATAAGTAATTATATTTAGCGAAAAATTAATATTGCGGAAGAAAATATTGAGTGATTGTTTATATGGATGAAGTCAAGGTTTTGCGGAAGTAGTTTTTGTCTGGTTTACGTGAACAGCTGATCAGAAAATCCATTGCATATGCCCTGAATATTTAAACAGGCACACAACTAATCACGTTTATAGAAAATCAATATGCACGGCTGTTAAATAACAAATATTTAAACGTGCAACTATTTTATGACAGTGGCTGACTCTTAGCTTGGGGGTATGAGAATCGCATAGAAGGGCTCACTAACTGGTCTGATCAATTTAACCCAAAACTCAGCAACGATAAGGAGGGCAAGATGCTGCTGGAGGGCCTGTCGCACTACAATCGCCCACTGGAAATCAAATTCGACGAGATGCTGAAGCTAATGGATCAGTGCGAGCACGTGGATAAGCTGAGCTATGCCTCGCGACACAAATCCAAGCTGGAGGGCGGTGAACGCAGCAGTGGGGGCAGCGATTCAGCCGCAACAGGCGGAGCCAATGATGGTGTGGCCCTCAAGCTGGCCACCAATATCTTTCCGCGCAGCCCCTTCTCCCTGCTGAGTGGCATTATACCAGGTGAGGTGGTCACGTTTGCTCGAGATGATCCAATTGTTTGCATTACAACTCCTTACAAACAGGCACAAAGTGGTGTGGCACCGGCGACATCGCCGAGACGTACAGCGATCTGGGCAGCGAAATGGCCATGGATCGATGCTGTCGCCAACACGATCTCTGCCCCATCAAGATCCGAGCCTATCAGAACAAATACGAACTGATGAACGATTCGCTGTACACAAAGTGAGTGGACAAATGGTTGCAGCACATAGCACACTAATTCCTTTCCGCTCTGCGTAGATCCCACTGCATCTGCGACGACATGCTGTTCTCCTGCCTGAAGATGACCAACACCTCGGCCTCGCAGCTGATGGGCTCCATCTACTTCAACCTGGTGCAGGTGCCGTGTCTGGACGGGCGGAGCAATCACTACAAGTTCCGGGCGGCCAAGGAGGGATTCTGAAGCAGGGGAGCCGCAAATCGGGGGTTTTTTTGGGGGGGCTCAGTTCATTGTACAGGAGGTGGGGACGCGAGAGATGGGAGTCGCTCTATTTATTGTTTTACAAACGATGACGCCCGCTTTTTATTTTTCGAATATTCTGTTGGGTTTACAGTTAGCGTTAACGTTATCTAGGATAAGTATATAAAGTAGAATTGCAATCTTTGTTATACAAATACGAATATAAATATATATAAATATGTGTATCTTTAATGTTTTGATTAGCCGACTTTATTCGTTAACAACGTAAAAAAAAGGTCTGTGTATATGGGACAAGGAAAACACGCACACCCACGTTTCCTTATGTAATTCCGATGCCGTATTTAACTACAATGCTTAACCTTAATCGTTGTCTCTCTCACAATATTGCACTAACAAAACAACGCTCAAAAAAAAAAAAAAAACAACACACTTTATGTATATTTATGTATACAATTTCGATTCGCATTCACGGAAATTTTCTGATTACTTTCGGCAGCGACACTGACTAGTCAAGTCTTTCTACATATGGGTTGTCTTTGCTGTTCCATCGCGGAATCCCCTGCGGAATCCGCTGTCTATTATCGTAGTGGTGTGTCTAGGTACTTGGAAGGGTTGTCTTGGAGAGCCTAGAAGATGCTGGCCACATTCGGACCGGGCTGCGAGTTGGTCGGTGTGGGCTGTGTGGGCCGATCGATGTCCTGGTAGCTGCGCTGCTGGCTGGTTGGGAAGACCGATCCCGTCGGCAGTGTGCCGCCCCTCGTGTTGAACTCCTTGTAGAGCAGGGCCACGCTCACCGGTCGCAGGATCAGGTTGATGATGCTGAACGCAACGGCCCAGCCATCTGAAATGAATAAGTTATTAGTATCCCATCGTTAAGCATCGAGCATGGTGTTCAGTGTATCGATAGGGCCGGCTGGATGACTTACTCATAATGCCGAAATGAAGAGAAATGCTGACTATATCAAAAAAAATGCTAGAAGCGTTGATGACGAGCGCCTGCAAAGAGATACGAAATGATAAATCATGAGTGTGGGGGTAGTGATAGGGTGGGATAACTACGATTGAATCGCTAACCTGTTTAGTATGCTCAGTTTGGTATGGTTTATCTTAAGAAAAAGAAAGCAGCCTTTTAGGCATTTCAAGAAAATGGTTCAAAGCTGGCACTATTGGGTTTAAATATTTTACATATGCTTCGGATGCACGTGTCCAACGACACACGTGTCCCAATTCCGCTAATAATACGTTGGCCAACTAAAATGGTCAACATATGCTACAATTCAAGCAACCAGACCCGGGAAAATCCTTCACCCACTATGACCATGCACTGCGCAGCACGATTCTTCAGGGAACTCAGCTCCAAGTTGTTGCGAACTACAATTTACATATTCGAAATTAAATAAATTATGTTCATTGATTTTTCTTTTACAGTTTGGCCAGAGTGCGGGAGAAAACGCATGGCATACCCACTGACTGGCCAAGGATTTGACATCGAGTTGAGTTCAACTGGGTTGACTCAGAGGCGTTGCTAATGGCTTTCGAGGAAGCAAACAAAACAAGCGCCGCCGGTTGGGAATCCTCGTTAAATGGGCATCGTAATGCCCGATTTATATGGTACGGCTGAGGTGCCTGTGGCCCAAAATGGGAATCGCGTGTAGCAGGTCCCTCAAGGAGTAAAGGTGGTAACTTCCTTCGGCCAGCAGAAGTGGATGGGTTGTATATGGGAGTAGACGGCATTTCTCGCTGGACGTGGCCACTTTTTGGTCGGTCTAAGGTCAAAGTTGAGCCATTCGCCCTCTTTACTTACGGCTAACTCATCTATTAATACACGCATAGCCCCAACTTCACACGCAATTGGCCAACCAAAGAGGACTTCAATGTGGAAATTTTTGTATACAATGCATTATAGATCTTTAGCTATATGATATATGAAACTTGATTTCACATATATAGCCTAAAATATTTTGTAACCATACAAAGTCTATACTTTAATTGCAAACGCCACATGAAACATCTATTTATTATACAAATTTTTCGCTGTGTACATTCGACTTTAGTCCACTTTCATTAGCATACCTCCACGCGTTCAGACTCGGATTTGGTTCCGTTTTGCTTTTATTATTTTGGCCATGCCACTTGACGGGTTGGATTCCCTCGGGGGTGGAGCAGAACATTAGAGATTAAAGATCGGGGCCGCGGGGAACCAGTTATGGCTCAGTTAGTCCATAAGCGAACAAATTGATTGGCCATAATAGCGCCACGACTTTTGGCATTCGTCGAAAGCAGAACCAGAGTTTTCCCTTCGAGAGATATAGCTTTTCTGCCATGCATATATGACGAAGTTCCAATTGTAAATCATTTTGGAAGAGAACAAAGCCATTGCTACTTGGATAAGCCAAATGTGCTATCTTATCGTCAGCAGAAGCGCTTTTTCAAGATTTAAATATATATGCTTGTATCTCATTCTTAACTTTGTGAGTTGCTAGAATTGTGCTATTCTTTCTAAAATAAAAGTAGTTCTCATGATTCAGTGAGTGCAGCATCATCATCCCAATCAATCATTGTTTTCATTGTTTTAATCTTGATTTCCTCGCTGGCACCTGATGTTCGTCGAACTATTTTAGTGAGAACATTTGTTATTTATATTTCGCATGTGTATGCTAATTGCCTATGGCGCTTTTTTTCGAACAACCGGTTTTGAACGATTTAACAAATTCCGTGGTGATATCGCTGTGAGTCGTCTAGCAGTTGATTAAAACCTCAGTCAGCACTGGACTCCAAAGGGAAATGCTATTAATTGGATGAACGCAGTACACACTGCACTATAAACACACTTATCTGTATAACAAGCCTATCAACAATACTTTAATGACTCACAGAAAGCGATGAATGTAAAGCTATTTCATTATACGTAACTAAAGTCGTGACTACAAATGCAATAGCACTGTATGTGAGCAACTACATCACTTTTTGTAGGCATTCTTAAAGAAGACTTTGTAAGCCAATTTTAATTGAAACCATTTAAAGATTGCTTGCCCAAGTTGTGATACCCTCATCTGCAGGGTATGGCGAGCCAATTAAACGAATTAAACGAAGATTCTCCTCAATTGGGAAAATCAAATCTGGCACTTATCAATCGATCGCACTCACCGTTTGGATCGCTTCGATGGAGTCCTTGCTGTGCATCGACCAGAACATGGCGATCAGGAATAGAAAGTTGTAGAACTCATACGCCCCGTGGCCCCAACTTCCTAGCATGGCATTCGAGATGAAGAAGAAGTGCACAAAGGCCACAAGCTGTAAGATATATGTAGATGCAGAAGGGAAAATGAGAAAATGCAATGGGAGAACTACAAACTACAAGCTACATATGGTTATATGGTCATATATGGTTATCTGGTTAACACATAAGCATAATCATAAGCGGTTTAGTGCCAAGTGAAGCCCCACGAATCTGGCGGCGAAGTTGCCAATTGCAGTCACTAGCATCGTATCGGTTGTCATTTGCGGTTAACTACTTGGGGTGCTAATCACCCAGCGACTGGCCATTAACCCATGGAGGCCCAACAAGTGAGAGTCGTACAGTCGCGGTAACCGCAATAGGTATCATACCACTTTTCAAGATAACTTGGCTAAAAATGGTTCAATTTATACAAAATAAACTGTTTTTAGCAGCTAATTACCAACGCTAACTATTCCCATCATTTTTTAACGGACTTTGTTAAATTAATTTTTGGGCCAATTTTCGCATTTTTTGTAAGGGGTAACATCATCAAAATTAGCAAAAAATGGCAAAAAAATAGAATTCTTATTTTTGGACACAGTTTGATTGGAAATTTAATTACGAGCTCAACGAGGTATGACATTCCATATTCAGACAAATATTTTTAAAGTTGTGGCAAAAAAACGGATTATTTTATCACCGAAATTCGGAAAAACGGTTTTTGCCAAAAACTTGATATTTACAAACGGAATTTTCGTCATAACTTCGCTAAAACTTGCTATAAAGATGAAAGAATAACTGTTTTGAGCAGCTAATTACCAAGGCTAACGATCCATATCATTTTTTGAAGGATTTAGGAAAATTAATTTTTGGGCCAATTTTCGCATTTTTTGTAAGGGGTAACATCATCAAAATTTGCAAAAAATGGCGAAAAAATAAAATTTCCTTGTTTGAACACAGTTTAATTGGAAGTTTAATTACGAGCTCAACGAGGTATGACATTCCAGATTCAGACAATTATTTGTAAAGTTGTGGCAAAAAAACGGAGTATTTTAATACGGAAATTTGAAAAAACTACTTTTTGTCAAAAGTTTGATGTTTACAAATGGGATTTAAAAAACAAACTCAACGAGGCATCTCATTACATATTTGGACCATTATTTACAATGTTTTTGTAAAAAATCGGATTTTTTTTTTACAGAAATTACAATATTTATTCTTCGACAGAAAACTGCACAATTGGAAAATGTTTTTAGTGAAACCACGTAATTAGTTTATAAGGTTTTCCCGTAAGCTGTAAATTTTGCTCAAGCTGTTTTCTCACGCCCACCCCAGTTGCTTTAGTCCAGCTGTACATACAATGTCATTTATTTGTAGTTTTTACTTATACATATAACGATGGCATTAATTTACTTATTGTAATTTATATATGCCGAGATATATGTAGCTATATATACTTTGAATGTAAAATAAGCATTTATTTTAACCGGCTCTAAAAAAGTTTTAATCTTCTTTTCATGGCTTCTTTCCCCAAAAAACAAATTCAAATATTCCATACGCCCAGTTAATTTTTTTCTTTTTTCTGTTTCTTGTGTTCATTTGTGCCACCCAGCGAGTTGCACCGCCTATTGTTAATATTTTGACCGCAGCTGTACCATATGTTATCTATTTACCCTGCTTATACTTGCCCCAAAATTAAATAAGACTCTTTCATTCGCATGCGACTGCTTTTACTGCTCCCGAACCATATTTATTCCGAATTTTTATCTGTTTCTTTTTTCATGTCATGAGTTTTCCTAGTCGCCCACTGCTTTTTTATGGCTGAAATTGTTTGTTGGATAAGAGGATGGGTGGAGAGGGGGTGAGTGCAGTGCACTGCTTGCTGGCCACTGCACTGTAACAGCGGCATCTCGTCTCCCGCATCGCCTGCACTGCTTGCTTACCTTCACACGCACAAAAGGGGATCCCATTAGCTCGTTGAGGTCGGTCATGATGATGTCGCTCTCCTGCTCCTTTTCACTCGCACTAAAATGCAGTTATTGCAGCGGCTAACGCTCTCTCACTTCCACTCCTGCTGCTGCCACACGCGGCGCAGACAACAACAACAATAAAACACAGCAACAAAAAATTAAGGCGCACAGCTGTTTTGTTATTTTCGTGTGCAACAATTTGCTGAAATCGTTCCACTTTGCGTCTATTTTCACTTGCAATTCACTTTCAATTGGTGCTAAAAGCGCAATAGCTTCACTGTGTGAGTGTATCTGTGTGCGCCTGTCGTGTGTGTGTGTGTGTGCGCGCACTTGTTGGTCTTCTTTCGTTCTCCAATTGTTGTTGTTGCTGCTGCTGCAATATTTGGCAATCGCTGTTGTTGTTGCTGACTTTGCACGGGGGCGTCAACAATGAACGGCAAATAACGAGTGATGTCAACAACTATAAGCTAGCCGGGGGCAAAAATTTGATTTTCTTTTATACGCTGGAAGGCGTCAGCGCAGCAACACGACCAATTGCAATTTAAATTAAAATTGTGATGTGTGTGCCAGTGTGACCGGTCGCTGTTCCGCTAATACATGCCAGTCATTATTTCGGTGTGACCGTAGCTACAAAATTCAATAAATACCGAATAATACTAATTACTGGTATTTCAGTTTATCTGCGATCTTCCCTCTCTGCATGTGCATGTATATGTGTGTGTGTGTTTGTCTGTTTCTTTGCGTGCGTGTATGTGTGCGTGAGCCGCTGATAACGCAGCTGATCGGGCGATTCCATTGAATTCCAGTTTTCGTTTCGATCTGAGAAGTCCCCCGGGCGCAGAGCATGGCAAGCAACTCCACCCAGTCCCAGCCGTCCAGGATCACCAGCGACATGGTCAACCAGCTGCAGCAGACGGCGCAGGAAGCGAAGGTCAGTCAGACAGCCAGTCCGTCCACGAATATCGGACATAACCTTGATCTCCTGGACACACGGATTGTGGCTCAGTGAGATTATCGGAGCACCGATCCCCTATGTATGTGAATTCAAAAATGTATCTACTTGCAGCTTGCGCCGATTCCCAGTGCACCCCAGTGGCGCTCCCCCCAGCTGATGGTCGTCTTCGAGGACGGTGATCTGCACTCAGCGCGCCACCAGTTGCTCCAGTCCCTGCAGAATCCCTTTGACGAGGGATCGGTGGCCACGTTGCTGCTCCAGGAGAGCATTGCCGATCAGTTTGTGGGCCTGGTGGCGCAGGATCTGCGTCCGTTGTCGCCGGCGGTGTCCAAGCACCCGAGCTACAGCAGCACGCTGGCCAAGATCGAACAGCTGAAGGCCAAGACAGTACAAGGCGTAAGCCTCAAGGCCGGGGAATCTCCCGTCTTGGTGTACGACTGCGTGCACAGCTATCTGGGCAATGGAGCGACGGGAGTGGTGACGGTACACACCTTCCGCACAGCCAAGGAGGCCGGCGAGTTGGCCAAAAGGGATCCCCTACCTTACGGCCAAGTTAGTCTGTGGAATGAGAAGCTGGGCTGCGCCTACGAACTGATAGCACGACTACCGAGCGACATTGTGGCCATTAATAGCTTCAATCCGGACTTGGATCCCATCCGGGAATCCTTTGCTGCCGACCGCAACGATGTCCTGCTGGCCAAGAACTATCACTATGAATCGCTGGTGGTGAGCGGCAAACGGAGGATCATCGTGTTTCCCGTGGGCACCATCTTCGGCAACTGAAGAGTGACAGTGCTGGACTTCGACGTCGACGAATCACATCCGAAAGGAATCACATCCAGGTGCTCTTTAAGCCATACTTTAAAATACCTCTCTAAGCATTTTATATGTAGCTTGGGGCATCCTTTTCAACAGTTCAATTGGAATTATATCCAATTATAAAGTGGAGTTATGCCAAACAACTAGCATTTAAAGTGGATAAACTTTCTTAGAAATTATCTGGTTCTGTGTCCAATTAATAATATTCCAATTGTATTGTGAAAAGGTCCTTGAGTCTGAATTGTTTTTTTATACTCTGTCAATAATTGTCCACTGGAAAATCCTCAGCCAACTTCTATGCATCTGTGGGAATTTGGGGTAGGTCTACGAAATCTCTGGATGCAACAGGCATTTTTTCAGGACATGCGCAAGTGCTGCTCCAGAAATAGAAATCCTGCAAAGCAGTTGAAATGGAAGCAGTTGAAGGGCACACTCATACACTTGGGGCCAAAATGATAGCGGTCATTTAGTAAACTTAACATTCTATGAGAAACTGATGATGATAAACTATGATAACTGATCAACAATAGTGCACCCATTAAAAATAGACATTGACAACGTTTTTTTTTTATACAATAGGCGAACTGGTAATGATTTCAATGAAAAATTTTAAAAGAACATTTTGTTTTGTGCAAGGTACGCAGCAATCGATCAACTTGACCCTTTATCTTATCTGTTTTATTGTAAACCCACAACAAATATGGAAAATTTTCCAGATGTAGATACATACTATATGTGGAATTTAGGTTTTTGCTCATTTCTTTTGTTCTCTAATTAGAGCTTGCTTGAATTGACTTACATAAAAAGAGCTTTGCTACTTAAACGTAGCTATTGTGTTGCCCTCAGTTGTTTGAGTGCGCGTGTATGTGTGTTGGCAACTAACGTATACTTTGCCTTTCTCTCCTCGTTGTTTTTGTTCTCAAGATTTAAGTACATATTCCCTTTTTGATTTCGACTATCTGGAATTTAGTTTTGTGTTATTGTTTTTATTTTCTTACAAATATTAATTTGTCAGTGCTGGCAAATACGCCATATCGCCGTTCATAGTTTGTGTGTGTGTAAACTAACTGTAACTAAACAAAGATAGTATACTTAAGTTAGTTCACAACAATACAATTCACACTGAACTCTCCTCTCTTCTTGCACATCGGCCCCTTTCTCTTTGGCCCTCTCTAATGCTCTCACTCACCCACTCTCTTTCGTTCTTGCATCCCCTTCTGTGACGTAGTGCCACACCATTCATGCTCCACTTTCACACGGGAGAGAGCGAGAACGCCACAGAGCCAGCCATTAGAGAGGGAGCGAGCTGTGGTGACTCCAAACACAGGGGCGCAGCAAAAGGGGTCACTAAGCAATGACTGGAGGACTCAAATAACTATGATTCGCTAAATATTTAAAATTAAAAAAAAAAAAAAACAAAGGTCTGTGCCATCGGAGTTACAATTCCATCAGCAAGTTTCTATCGCCAGAAAGTAACTACTCTTCTCACTCGAGGAACCCCCTCTGTGATTTTGGCACGGCCCCCCAACTACGCCACTGATACCCCTCTTGTGGTTAGAAGCTACGTTTGCTGGCGCTGCCTTTTGCTTAGGTTTGTTGTTGGGCTGTCCGTTGCCCGTTGCCATTTGCCAGTCCGTCAGTCTGCGCTGGTTCCCGCTGGCGTGGTGAGGTGTCCGCTCGCGCTGCCGCTCCCGTTCCCGCTCCCGCTCACTCGGCTCTTGGTTTTGGTGGCCAAGCAAACCGCTTCCGACACCGCTGGCGATACAAATACAATAACTACACTACAGCTGCCGCTCCGGCAGAGAAAATGCGTTGGCATTTGCAGTTCCAAACGCTCAAAAGACGCTCGAAAAGCACACACCGCCAAGCTCCAACATCTTCAATCGGAATCCACGAAACCAATTAGAGCGCCACGATGCCACCGCACAAATGGACGGACGAGTCGCGGGACGCCTCCTGTTACTACGAGGATGCGGCCGCATCCCGCCTCCGCCGGCCGTCCTCATCCTCCAACTCCTCCGCCGCGGCGGACCGCTCCGACGACGAGGCGGACGACGAACGGGAGGCGTTTTGCTCCGGCGAACGACCGCTAATCCGTTCCAGTGGCGCTGCGGAGGGTGAGTAGCTACAAGATACACAGATGGGGAAAGATATTTACGTAGATGTAGCATACGTAGGTGGAGCAACGTACATATTCGTATTACAAGCTTAAGATACCTTTATTTATTTAAATCTTTAGTGCTACTTCTGCTTCACATTGATATGCATTTATTTACATAAATATGTCCATCATTAAACATAAACACTCGGATTATCTATGTAAAAAGAAACAGTACTCAACCCAAAGATACTTTTAAACAAATTTCATTTTAGGTATCTCCAAGATACTTTAAAATTGTATCTTTCAATTTATAATAAAGTAAAGTATTCAAATGTTTTTATACATTTTCATATAACTTCATTGCTGTATTTTATTATATTAGGAAACGTTAAAATTATTTAATAATTACATATTCGCATAAATTGACTAATAACCAAGCTCCGCATTTCATTTTCACGTAATACTATTCAGTAAGAGCATTTCACACGTTTCTCTAATACAGTCTCCTATGCCTATGTATAATTTATTCGCCAAAGGCCGATATTACGACTTGCTTACATTTGCTGATATGAAACGAAGTTTGCCAGAACTTTATAGAACAGTACAAATCTGCATTCCAAATGGAACGGAGGGCCGACAACTTTTTCGATGGTATCAAATCGTTATATTTGTATTTTAGGTGTTATACTTGAGCGATTCGTATGTACAAGTATCTGAATAGAAATGAAATTCATTGGCAAAGCATCTCATGTAAAAATTTGTGAAGGAATAAAAAAGTGGAGAAATTGAGGCATTTTAAACTATGCAATGATAACACATTGTGCATGGTATTTAGGGATTTTCAGTGTAACATTGAGCCTTATCGAGAACGGCGAGAACTTTTAAGTAAAACCGGAACTGATATCGTTATTACGCCTCCTAAACCAACTTTTACTAACCTCCCTTTCTCTCCTCTCTCCGCGCAGAAAATCATGGCTGTGGCCCAAAGACGCGTCACATATTCGGATTCATGGGCTTCCTGGGATTCGCCGTGGTCTACGCGATGCGGGTCAATCTGTCGGTGGCCATTGTGGCCATGGTGAACCAAACGGCAATTCCGCACAGCAATTCATCGGTGATTGATACGGACACGTGTCCACTGCCGGCACCACATCACAATGGCAGCGATCCGAATCCGCAGAAGGAGGGCGAGTTTGTGTGGGACGAGGCCACACAGGGATTGGTGCTCGGCAGCTTCTTCTACGGCTATGTGCTAACCCAAGTGCCCGGCGGGCGGATGGCCGAGCTGTATGGTGGAAAGAAGATCTACGGCTATGGAGTGTTGATCACGGCGATCTTTACGCTCATAACTCCGCTGGCCGCCCACTGGGATCTGCCGTTGCTGGTCCTGGTGCGCATCCTGGAGGGAATGGGCGAGGGCGTCACCTATCCAGCTATGCACGCCATGCTGGCCCACTGGATTCCGCCGCTGGAGAGAAACAAGTTCGCCGCAATCGTCTATGCGGGCTCCAATATCGGTACAGTCATTTCCATGCCGCTGGCCGGTTGGCTGTGCTCGCTGGACTTCCTGGGTGGCTGGCCGTCGGCTTTCTACATCTTTGGACTGCTGGGCATCCTGTGGTTCATCGCATGGATGTACTTGGTGTACGACAAGCCCAGCGATCATCCCAGGATCTCAGAATCGGAGCGAGAGTATATCGAAAGGAGTCTACAGGTTCAGAGGCTAATAAATCAGGATCTAGCGGAGCCCGAGGAAGAGGAGGGACAGGATGAAGTGAGTCTGCGGGCGCCGCCGGAGGCACCGATACCCTGGTCATCGCTGCTCACATCCGTGCCTCTGTGGGCCATCTTGTTGACGCAATGCGGCCAGGGATGGGCCTTCTACACGCAGCTAACCGAGCTGCCCACCTACATGAGCAACATCCTGCACTTTGACATCCAGTCGAATGCTCTGCTCAATGCGGTGCCGTATCTAACCTCCTGGTTCGTGGGCATTGCCTGCTCCGCCCTGGCGGATTGGATGCTAGCCAGACGCTACATATCGCTGCTGAGCTCGTATAAGCTGTGGAACACGGTGGCCTCGGTGGTGCCATCACTGGGCCTTATTGGCATCATCTATGTGGGCTGCGATTGGGTGTGGGTCACCTTTATGCTGGCCGGCGTGGGCTCGTTCGGCGGCGCCGTCTATGCTGGCAACCAGATGAATCACATAGCGCTCAGTCCCCGATATGCGGGCACCATGTATGGTATCACCAATTCGGCGGCAAATATCTGTGGCTTCCTGGCTCCGTATGTCATCGGGCTAATCATCAATCATCGCGAGACTCTGACCCAGTGGCATTTGGTCTTCTGGCTGGCGGCGGGCTTGAATATAGCCGGTAACTTCATCTACCTGATCTTCGCCAGCGCCGAGGAGCAAAGCTGGTCGAAGACACCACCCACACGCAACTCACGATCCCAGCGCGCTTGAAGCAAGCCTAACTATACGCTATTTTAGCTAGATCATAAGCATTTGTGATAATTCCGATATATACACATATATCCTACATATGTATTTGCGCTTGAAGTTTTCCGGATGCAGGACAAGAATGTGGCTTCCAAAAAAAAAAAAAGAAACGAACGAAACTAGTGCTACCAAATCGGAATGGAAAATCGAAAGGATGTTAACTGTTTTAGTGTATTATATACGTGTATCGTCCTTTTATATGGACTTTTGTTTTGCTAGGCGTCTTTTTTGTAAACAAGTATACCAATACCAACTATATATATATATTTATATATCTATGATATACACGCTCGAAGGCACGTAGATCTGTCGAAATAAACAGCACAAACATATCGAACTGTGGCACCTGATTTAAGCATTTTATTCTTTAACTGGCAGGTGGTTCTTGTGGATCCGACTAATTGATACCTCTTCATTAGAGAATTGTGATTGCATGATGGGTTATCTATTTTATACAGATTTTTAGAACACTTTTAGGCTTTTCACGTTTTTGAAGGCTGTACAAGTGTTGCATAATTTCGGGGGCGACGTGTTCATGTAAAATTATGCCTAAAACATAAATGGGGTGTATAAGAAGTATCTCAAAATCGTGGGCAATACTTTTGTAGTGAAATGTTTGTGTGTATAAACAATAATATATAATTAAGACAGATTGAAGCAATACAACACCTTCTTTGGACTATTAGACTTTATTTTACAGCTTTAGATCTTACGATTTTGAATTTTAAAAGTCCTTATATGTATTTTGATCTCAAAAAACGATTGAAAAACCTGCGATAAAGCTCTGTCTTTTGTTCTTTTAGTAATTTTGCTAAGTTTCAAATGTTACAATGTTAAATTTTAATTTTCTAGTGCTAAATAAGTTCATTTAAACAATATGCATCAGAGATTTTGTCGCAGCCTCAGTTTTCGTTTATGATTTCAGTTTTCGGTTTCGTCGTGATTATCGTGGCACAGTTTTGGCCCCTGTCCGTCCGTAAATCTGTCCGTCCGTTGACGTGAGGCGTCTCTGGCTGGGCTGCCACGCCCCCATACACACTTGCCCCCAAAAATTACTTGCCTCCCCTTAAAAATATGGGGGCATTAATAATGGTTAAGTGACATTGCAGTTTCTGTGTCGCAGTCTCTCACGCTGTTTTGTTTGTATTTTGCGCTTTGTCTTATTGTCAATTTTCTCCTCATTACATAACAATCCATAGCCCCCCCCATTCCTTTTTTTTCCTCCCCCCGCTCAGCGATCTGAGTTCCCCCGTGAACTTCGCAGGGCCATAAAAACATAGCCGCCAAATTCAAGTGAAAATATTTTGGCGCCGCTGTTACAGCAGCGAACCTCTCTCTTCAATACACTGCGACAAAAAGTCAGCGTTTTGAGAATATAGTATATATATAGTATGATCGCATTATTTTATGCAATTTTCATTCATGTTATTAGTATTATGTATCTTTCATTTACGTTCATTTCTCTGAGTGTACACTCACCTGCGCTCATTTGGCCGTGCGTTTGCGTTTTTAATTAACGGTAGTTTCTTCTATTGCCACACGAAAGATTGCAAATGAAGTAATTATAAAAAAGAGATATAAAATTTTGAGATGGGGAAAGACGGCGTGGAAAATAAAAGTTTAAATGTTACGACCAACATTCGGTTCAATTTCATCCGTGCGATCTTCCGTGCGTTTCGGTTTTTCCTTGCCAAGAAATGCGTTCATGGTCAAAATGTCAGGCGTGACGCAAGCGCAAACGGCAAACAGCAACAAACAATTAACATCAGTAACAACAGTAACCGCAGTGAGCATCAACAATGGCATTAAACAGTAACACAAAAGCCCCAGCAACAACCCTCGACAAGTGATCCAAAAAATGTGAAAATTTGTGCAACCAAATATTTGGTCGAATGATTTTTAAAGTGTCAAAACCGATTGTCGAGCGTGCATCCGAACAAACAATCACTCGCGTTGGTTCTATTAAATAGGCAAAACTGCAACCACTATATGAAATGTATCTTACAGATACGAAAACCAGAAACTTACAAATTAGTTCAGACGAACATATAGACATTGTGTGGATCTTTAAAGTAAATATATTTTACATCCCGTCCGTGTATTTGCCATTTTCAAGGTTTTATTGACAAAGGAATTGGATCATAAATAATTTATTAATTAAGATGTTTCCGATGGAAATCGCTAAACACTGAACATGACCCAATTCCAATGTTTCGCAGGGGAAACTCAACAAAAAAAAAATAACAAAATACAATGATTTATGTACTGCACTACATTTTACAAGAGATCATCTCCAATTTTCATGACTTGAGTCTTCATTTGCGATCATTTAAAATGGAAATCCAATGAGCTTAACGACAATTCCCAGACCCGAAATATTCGGTTCATTTCGGTTATCGGCTAGCTAATTGATAACCCGGCCGGATTTGTCTTGATTTCTGACTGAATTTCATACACACATATCTCTCGACCTGGCTTAGTGGTCTCTTATTTGTTCACATTTAAGCTGAGCCCCTCATTCGGCCATCGCTTCGCTTATTTCTTGACACTTTCACTTTTCTCATTAAGATATGAGCTCGACCCCGTTGGCCGGGGAGTCGGGCAGGTGGGGCGACAGGTTTTCATTCGCTGACAGACCTTACGTGTCCCAGGCGACCGCGTGAATGACAGACGGTCAGACCCTTACACTGGTCAAAAATATTTATTTTTATTTATTTTCTTTTTAAATGCTTTTGGGAAATAATTTTATAGGTTATGTTGGGGCGAAAGCAACAGTCCATTTTTTTTCATGGGATTTGCGCAAGTTTTTGTTGAGTGCAGCTGAGATATTAAGGCTAACCTTAAATATTTTGGTGTTTCATTTGCATCTTCATTCATGCCAATCGGTGTGTCCCGCTCTCGCGCTCCCTCTCTCTCTCTCTCTCTTTCTCTCCCTGGCTGCCTCCCCCCATATTGCCCACTCACTCCCTCCTTTTGCTCGCATCTTCTGGATGCAGTTTTTTTTTTGTATTGTACTTCAGTCGACTTTTTGCCCTGCAAACCAGTTTACCGTTGCAAGATCTTCTGCAGGCTTCTGCTGTTTTTGGCTCGTTACTTTGAAAATGCACGAAATGCAATTTTGTTTCACTTTACCACTTAACATTTAGTTTTTGGCAGCATTTCTGCTTCTTCTTTTTGGCGGTTTTTACTTCTCAGAACTGGTTTCCATTTGCTAACTGTAAATGCTTAGCATCTTGCCGTCTCTCTCTGTTCCCAACTTTTTATTTGGCTTTTGTGGAAAATTGAAAATTGAAAAGCATTGCACGAGCGACGTCGACGTTTGGGTTATTGCACAATATATGGCAATATATAGATGGGGAACCAAACAACAGACGTACGTAATTTACAACTTCTTTTTTCGAGAAATGCTTGGGAAAGGAGCGATGGTGGAGAGGAGTGAGGAGGGGGAATCTGCACCAGGTGCAACTATCTCGTACTCCCTCTCTCTTTCTGTAAACAAAAGTGTGTAAGTGCTTAAAAACAGGTCACCACTGAAACAACAACAATTATCCCAATGCTTGCAACATTTTCGTTCGAATTCCTCCATTCCCATTCCTGCTATTTCAACTGGAAAGCAGGAATTGGAATGGGACTGGAAGCAAGTGGCGGTATGAAGAGTGCTTTCCAGCCTGAACCAAATAATCTACAATCTACTTATAGATTACTCCAGATATCAAAATTTGTGGTTATTAATTGTAATTATCTTGTTATATCATCACATATGCATGTACAAATGAATTAGAGCTTAATTCAAAATTTTTGCATCTGACAGCATCATTTTAAGTGATATTTAGTAACAATATAATTTAGTAAATCGCATTGCGAATAACCCCTTAAATTATTCACCTCTTGTTTGGGTGAATCATTTACAACTCATTTATGCGCTGAAAGTTTCCAATTTCAAATATTGACATTAATATCTGGTATTTTCCAATTTTGGAACCGATTGGCGTATACGCTAACCTTAAAACAATCCATGGAGCTGCTCACTTTTAAATACGTGAACATTCTTCACTTCTTTATACCATCCTTTGATTTAATAAGAAGGTTATAGCGTATAATATCATTCCATTATGCATCGCGTTAATTTTATTCCAAGCTGGGCTTTTAAACGGCCCTTAAGAGACGGTCGTGAATGTGATTTTGACCAGCTTGCCTGAGTGCGAATCCATTTAGCTTATTTAACCGACTTGGCTTAACTGATTTGACCGACTTGGCTGGAATTTGGGACCGCTGGCTATATGGCTATAGTGGTTTATAGTGATTGCGATTGCGATCCTCAAGACCTCGTCGCGTATTCAAATATCAATGGCTAATTTCATTTTTGCGGCCACTTTTGCAACACTCACACTCTCGCGAAATTCCATAACATAATGCTCACGCACACACACACACTATGAAAGATATTACCACATAGTCGATGACGCAGGGCTTTTGCTTTTTCCCAAGAGAGAGAAAGAGCGGGAGAGAGCGCTCGAGCTGCCAACGAAAGTGCTGCTAACGGTACAACTTGCGCTTTCGAGAGACCGAGAGCGCCCGCGCTGCCAGAGAGCGAGAGTGAGCAAGTGTCTGCGATTGAGATCAAGCTTGAGCTTGAGCTGAGCTCAGATTTTTTTTCATTTTTTTTTTTGGGCCTGCGTTTTTGGAATTGTTAACATATTTTTACAGCTGCTCAAGACGCGCAGTCGCGATTCGTAGACGTGCGTTCATGCCAAGCGGTCGTCGCAGCTCCCCAAAAAATATAAATAAAGCTGAAAAGTTATAATAAGCCGCGCGTGTGTTTTCAACTCCCATCCAAAACAAAAAATAAAAATTGAAGTGCTAACAAAATAAATAGAAAAGAATAATACCGAATTCTAACGGTTCTGCCGAGTGTGTTGATCATCTATTATTTTTTTTGGTTGTGAAAATGCTGGTGCAAAATATATAAATAATTCCCTGTTAACCCGAATTGGATTTTATTATAGTTTTTTTTTTTTTTTTTGTTATCGTGTGAAGTGAAAGTGAAGCAGGCCGGAAAAAAAGAGAAGCAAAGCAAAAGACATCGCAGGAACGTCGTGCCCAGCCAATTTGCATATATAAATCGACTATAGGGCGCAAACGCAACTTAGCGATATGATGCGCAGGACTTTGGTGCTGGCAATGCTGCTCTCGCTGCTGGCAACGCCGCAGGCGGCCATCGACAAGGACGATGGCAAGTTTCCGCCGGGCAGACATAACCTAAGTTCCGCTCCGGACCAGCACAATGTGATTAATCTCAGTCTGCACGGAGATCTTACGGCTGCCACTCTGCCGCCCCATGTTGACCCCAAGCTCAGCTACGACCTGTCCCAAACCCGACGCCTCAGGGACGCCCTCAACGTCTTCGATCTCGCCGTCCTGGCCGCCCAGTGGGGTCAGGTGGAGAGCTCCGGCGGAGTGTCCGCCAACTGCAGTCGGGACATGAGGAGCTATCTAGGCGGGCTCAGCGATGCCAAGATGTGGGCCGTCAAGAGTAAGTTCTACTCCTATCTCAATGCTCAGCATTATTTTTTACTAGATTATACTTTGCCCAACATTATATTTAAAATAAATGTCAAATTAAAGAGAAGGTTCTATAACCACACAATTCTCCCTTTAAACAAACGAAAATCGAATCTAATCTAACTAAATATTAATGTATAAAAACATAGAGTTTATAATAGGAATAACTTGGAATTTACATACTCGTACTAAATTTATTCAAAATTATTCCTTATATTATCTTTTTTGATAAGATACTTCTAGAATGACACATTTGATATATCTGATATGATATTTCTACTTGTAATTTGATAATTTTAAAAAGAACTAATTGCATTCCATTATAATTATAATATTATATATATCTAAAATTGCTGTCCGCAGAAATCAATTAACCAATTAAAATGAATTTTAGCTTGCGGTTAAACTTAAGCCAGTAACAAGTTCTTATTTTCCATTCAAAATGAAAAATATACAAAAATCTTTATTGCGATTAAAAAAGATATGCCAACGGAGGTTTATCTTTTTTTCTGGACGCCAGACGAAAAATTGGATACGTGATGGGATGGCCATTCACTTGGCACCATGTTATCGCAATTTCCACAGACGTTTTCCACATAAAGCTGATCTTGTTGTTCGCGACCCATTCGATTGAAAAATAAAACCACCGATCTGCACTGCCGTGTGTGTGTGAACGTGCCATTCGCCGATTTTGGCGATCGGCGCAGATACTATATGCGCGGGTTTTATAGATATAGACACATTAAAGTCGGCGCATAGACGAATTTGCCCGCGAGCACACAATCTACATAAGTGCACGATACGATGCGAGTGATCGCCAAGGTCGCAATTAGTTCTTGCCACTGCAGCAGCAGCAACTCGCAGCAGCCTGATGGGCGTTTGAATTTTTCGCTTGTTGTTTCGCCGAATTTTTTCCGATTCGGGCAAATTGGGTTTTCCAAAATGTTTTTTTTTTTTTGTTTTCGTCTTCTGATTTTTTGGGTATTTTTTTTTTATTTTTTGTTGGTCATTATGTCAGTGGGGGCCTGGTATTGAATAACTGAATGGAACGGTTCAATTGCACGACCAGATCAAATTGGATCGACTGGGTAGTATTTGCAGTCGAAAGTGAGACTGGGCGAGATCAAAAGCCTGAATTATGAATACATGTTGTGGGACTTGTTTTATTTTCGGTTTTTCGGCTCTTGGTTTTCCTTTTTTTGTTTTTTTTTTTTTTTGATTTTGATTTTTATTGTTGGTTTTTAGTTGCGACAAGTTGCCGCACCACCCAAAAAGCAATCCTATCGATTCCAGCAACCTGAGACCGACAAAGCACCACTGACCAACTGACTTGGCCAAGCTAAAACCACTCTCCAGATGCTGGTTATGTAATCAATTAACGCAAAGCACAAGAAAAAGAGAAAGAGAGCCACAAAAAAGCAACAAAAAAAAGACACACGAAATAAAAGTATTTGAGTTTCTTTTTTATTATTATTTCACTGGTTGCACCATGGGCCAAAGTGACCGGAAAGTGAGCACATCCATTGAAAAGCGCCTTTTAGCCACGGTTCAAGTTCACGGAGTCTGGGAAAACCCATTTCGAGAGCGAGTCAGATGCATGGTCGTTAAAGAAAATGCATTTTCCCGCCATGCGGAAGTGTTTTCCACCTCGGTTTTCGCTTTTTACTCTTTCGGGGAGAAAGGCCAAAGCGTTTCGGAAGTTCGTCTTAATTTCCATTTAATTAACGAGCAGTTAAAAATCGCAGTTAACTAACCATCTGCAATACGTGGGGGTTTGTCTTTTGCTAGGCAGGTTATATCTCCTCTATTTATCTGAGAAATATAAATATGTTTTTCCCAGCGAAAGCAATTTTCTTAATTTTTTTTATTTATATTTACCTTTAATGAGGTTTTAACTATTTTTTTATTTTATCTGTATTTTTCTCTTTTTTAACTTTTTTTGCCATTTTAGGTAGATGTAAAGTAAAATTAACTTTGTTTCAAAAATCCTTTCAAATCTTTGATTTTTCCCAGTCAACCTTCAACTTTTTGCTCCACCGCCTCCAACTCAACATAAAACATCACGAAATTGGGGTTTGGGTTTGGGTTTATTTTATCTTTTTTTTTGGGAGGCAAAAAGCCGGGACTCAGTAACTGGCATGGCATCTATGTCAATGTCTCCACATGAATTGTGTGTTTTATTGCCACACATGAGCGGAGTCAGGGCCAAAGTTTTTCCTGCTGGCCAGTCAACATAGTAAACCGGACTCGAACTCGAAACTCGGACACTTGGACACTGGCTGGAAATTGTTATTTAAACGCTTCGCACATAATTTCCAGCACAGGTTTCGTATCTGGAGCTCCCAATCCTCGGCCAAGATCAATGGCTAATAAATTGTGGTCGGCGTTAACTTTGTTTTTGCTGTGCTTGCTGTTACTTCTTTTTAATTCACATTTTTCGCTGTTTCGGTGCTTTTCTGTCTATATTTTTCTGTGGCCAATGCAATTGCAAGTGCAATAGTTTGGTGGCAGGTACGCTTGGCTGAACTCGATTGGCAGGTTGAAGGTTGAAATGCACTCGCCGTGACAAAAAAAAAAATAAAAAAAATTGCATTTTGGAAGTCAAGTCGAAGGTCCGTTCAGTCTTCGTCGAATCGAAGAGCGAAAACGAATTTGTACTTTTTTTGGGCACTTTGTTGACTTAAGTCGCGGACAAATAGTCGGCAAAAGTCTTAGAGGAAGTGCAAATATTGTCTCATCATCATCGTGGAAGGCAATCTTTAAACTTCCTCAAAGATCAAAAAAAAAGCTTTCACAATCTTTGTAATACTCATTTTGTTTTTCGCAAATATTCCGGGTAAAAAAGAAACAAATCTCTTTTGTTGTTGCCTGGACAGGAAAATGAGCAAATCGCTGCTGTTTTGACCTCGTATTGCATTTCACCTGTGTGTTCGAGAAACCTGAACCGAAAATGGCCAAAATTGAAACGAAGCCAAGTTAACGAAATAAGCCAACAAGTGATCGAGGTTCGATGGCTTGGTTATGGACTTTGCAGCCTGTTTGGTCATTAGTTGGTCACAATGCACAACGGTTTTTTTAGGCCAATATACTTAGCCGACTTTTGAGTGAAGGAAGGGGTGGGGGTAACAGGCCCAATTACAGCCTTTGTGCGAAATGAAACGTCACGCAACATAATTTCTACGGCTTTCCCGTGTATAAATCCAACGGCTACAGCTGTGTTCAGAAATATAGGTGTCTTGTGAAAATCAAATATAAAACAAATTCATATTATTGTAATTAAGGTAACAAATAATATTGTAAAACATTTGTTTTATTTTAATTTAACTTCTTGTATAATAATATTATTTTTTCGCTTGCTCGCTCACCGCTAATAGCTTGCGCATTGCTGTATTTATTTTTGCCTGCAACCCGAAGAAGAAGCAGAAGCTGAAATTGCACAACAAATAAACACGGCAGCAACATCAGCACAGCGGCAACATGCGACAAGTCTCTCCCTCGGTTTCTCCCCGAATAAATCTCAGTGTATCTCTTTTTCTCAGTCTCTCCGTCTCTCTCTCTATATATGTATATCTCTCACTGTCTACCTATCTCTATCTCTCTCTCTACTGGACACAAGCTTAGCTTATGTAATGTAACTTTAATTTGATTGTTGCAATGCCTTGCAGTTTTTTTTTCGGTTTTCTTCACTTTTTGTTTGGGGTTTTGTTTTTGTTTTCAGCGAAAATGAAATTATGGCCAAGACGACGTTGTTGGCTATTATTGTTCGCAATAACGGTTCATTGGAGTGGAGACATGTATGTAAAATACTTTCAACTTTGACCGCGATTTTGGCCAAGTTTTTCTCTCCCCCCACAAACGAATGACTTAGGCAACAAACTCGTTTTCGGATAATTGTGCGTAATTAAAATCCACGCCACGCATTGCAATTGGCCGCGTCGAAAAAAAGTGGTTGTCGGTCGCGTATCGGGGTCCAAAAGGTCTAGGCCAAATACCGATCGGTTGGCATAAGATAACAACATAGCTGCATCAGAATAATCGACTTCTTCGAAGGTGGAGTGTTAGGATCAGAGATCACTGCAAATTGTGGCCTACTTTTCAGCGCCACGTTCTAGAAATCAATACAAATCGATTAATGGTATTTACCATAAGTGCTTATTTGGAAATTTATTGCTATAATATATTAAATACATATAAAATTAATATAATATAATAATATATAATATAATATAATATATTTCTTTACTCAGCATTTATTGTACTACTATCATTTTTAAATACTGTATTTTGAAGTTTATCGAAAGATAATTCCATGAATTGCGAGCTAAGTATAGTACATAAAGAGCATTCTTAAACAAAGCCATTACAAGTTCATGTTCATGTTCAAAAAGCGGCATCATAAAGAAGGGCGAACTTAATGCCCAGACCGGGTTAATATTTCACTTAGATGACCGCCGAGCAAACGCAATTAACACGCAGACTGTTCGAGGGCAAAGCGAACGCCTAAATGCCACAATTAGGCAACTAACTCCGTGTGGAATTATTACGGCCAGCTTCCAGACACACGTTAATTAGACAGAAATTGCATTCCATCGTGAGACGGCGCTAATTTCGATCATTGCGAATTGTGTCCGTCATGGCGGGACGCTTGCCAAATCCATTTGTAGTTTCAAGTTTAATGCGACACTCGGTCTTGGGCAAATGCAAAAAAAAATATATATATATAATGAAAAGAAAACAAAGAGGCAAAAAATAGCGAAAAGCTAATCAGTCGATTTCTAGTCGAGTTGCATTCCAACCGAAGGTTGCCAACCACCCCCCTCAATTGACAACCACCGCCTGGCGGATGAACCACTTTGACTTTGATCCGTATGCCATAACCATGCAACCCATTTGCATTTGACACTGGCTAAAAGCAAGAAATCATTTCCGTTAGGTAAAAGCCAGCCACAATGCAAACACATAAAATAAAAAATTATATACATATATACGAAGAAATTTAAAAAAAAAATAATAATAAGGAAAGACAATAGCGACAGGTGATCGCTGGATCGCTCGATCGATCGACGTGCCCGGCATTAATTTTAATTTCCAGCGATTCGGTTATGAAACGGCCGACTGCCATTTGAACGAGCTCTCAATTTGGGGTTATTGACCATAATTGCAATTTTGGGTGGTCGTATCAATTTGATTACAGCGCATTAGGGTTATGCAATTGCAAATGGATGCGGAATAGTGACGAAAGCACAAACAAGCACTACTCTAGAATTACTTTATGTATATTGCTTAAACCGCAATTAAATTTGTAGTACCTTCGTCATTTTTCACAACGTTGTGTGTGTTCCCTTGAACAACCAAATCATCATCTTCGACTATCTGCTAAGATAATAGATAGGTGTGTGGATAGACGAGCTAATTTAAGATGCGATGAGCTGACAATGCACCGTGACTCGGCACTCTGTGGGCTAATTATTCCACAAATATTCCAAATTACTGGCCCATCAAATAATCGTTTCGGCAATGACGCTCGTCAACGATTGCCATAAGTGACTCACATTTTGTTGGGCCTTAAAAAATAGCTAGAAAGAAAAAAAAAATAAAAAAAATAGAGAGAAATAACCAATGTGCAGCCCTGAATTTTTGGCCCAAAAACTGGTAACCCGAAACCAGTTTCTCCGGCCATCCGTGGCAAAGAAATGCGCAGAAATAATTGAATTGGTTCGGGGCGATCATCAGCGGTCCATTGCGCAAAATGGTGGCATTGCCACGTGTCAGTGACCAAGTCCAAAAATTGAATATCGAAATTCAGAAATCCGAAAATCGGAATACCAGTTAGTCAGGCGAAATAACCAAAGCTGAAGATGCAGCTGACCTTGTGCCGAATCTGTGCCGAGTCCAAAAAAAAAAAAAAAACCAAGCAACCAAAAAACCCAAAACCCCAAAAGACAGGCCAACTCTTTGACTCGTCGTCGACTCTTATTTTCATTAATTTTATTTATTTTTTTTTCTTTCAACTCTCACTTTCGTCTGGCTACTTCTTCGCTTCTTCAGCGATGTGGGCGTCGAAAGAGCCCAAAGGGGAGGTCTTTGATAAGATTTATGTGTGTGTGTGTGTGTGTGGAGCCAGGGCCCCCGGCTGCACAACATTGACATTGAAATTGAAGTGGGTAAAAAGAAAGAAAGACTTTGAGTGTGGGCCAACGAGACGTGAATACGATTACGAATACTCATACTCATGCCCATACTCATACGCATACTCAGACTCCTACGGTACGTAATGCGTATCCATAGCCTCAGGTGGCAAGTAGGAAGTAATCGCTCCATCTTATTCGTCATTTGGCCAACTTTCTGAGCCACTCGAGGGATCTCAAGCTCCGCTGGCCAGACTTTGCGCATCTTCGAGCATAAAATTGCCAAGCGAGTCGCGTTTTATTATGTGACTCAATTAGGCAACGGCAGGGTGTAATTATTACATAGCAGAAAAGTGGGGAAAAAATGCTACAAGTAATTATGAAACATAAACTGACTAACGACAAGGAATGCTATTCGACGCAAGAAATGCAATCGTTGAGTGTTATTAACTGTAGGTATACTTCAGTTTAAATATATAGATTAGCTATTAAAAGTTTACTCATAAAATCAGAAAAGATCTTGTCTTTCATATAATATTATTATGATATTTGGCAAAGTTTAGTTAAAGATCTAACAATTTCGAGAACAATTAGCTAACAACATCATTATGGGCAGCATTATTTTAGCCCGAAATGTGGCAACTAATGTATCCTCGAGATGCGATCTAGTAGACACACCTCAGCTATAAGCACACAGAACGCTTCACCCAAGTTCAAAGACTTTGAGTTGCGTGTTAAATGACAGGAAATTTATTTGGCCAAGACAAACGAGCGGATCTTAAATCCACAACACACGCCTCTAATGTCCCCACATTAACAGGAATTTCGACTTGGCTCGGCCGTTCTAATGACAAAGCCAAACATTAGTACGCAATTGCCAAATTTAGTTGGCCGAAACGATTGTTTGAACTCACAGATACGAACCTTAGACACAATCAATTAGAAGCAAGTACAATTTGGACATTTAAAAAAGATGCGCCAAAAGGCTAATTTATAGGCAATTAGAAAATGAAGAAAAAACATTTAAAATTAAGATGGATTTATACTTTTTGGGCGTTTCGAGAGCCAGTCCATTCATAAATCTAAAAGTAAATTGCTAAGCGATAAAAATAGTAAACAAATATGTTTTATGGCTTGCAATGGTCACTGCTTTTGGTTCTTGTGACGCGGATCGTTTAATAAATTAATAATTTTGGCGCCTTAATTGAACTGTTAGCATTTGAGGCGCGTTGCACTTTTTTGTATTTTGGTTTTTATTAATTTCGCCAGCTTTGACTTTGCGCCGTTTCGCAACTGTTCGAAAAGTGGATAGGCAAAAAAAAAAATAAAAATATATTATAAAAATAGCAAAAGGCGAAACGACAAAGGTATCTGTATAATGGCAACTATTTGACGGGCAGAGCACATTATTTATTGCCATTATATTTATACAATCGTTTCATCAATCAAATGGATTTCAACAGCTTTGTCACCGGGTTTTGGCCTGGCTTTTCGTGCCACGCCCTCATTGTTTTTTTTTTTTTTTCGCCACTCATTATGGTCGACTGCAATCGGCGATTTGGTGTGTTAACACATTTGCCTACCCCGCCTTTGTCCTTACCTTCGCTTGAGCACACATGTATCTTAATCTTCTTGCAAATATTTTCGTGCGATTCAAGTGCACAGTTTTGATCTTGGCCAGAAATTGTAAACAGCCTCCGTAATTGGATAATTTAATGAGCTTTGGGCATTATATTTTCGGCTCTAACATATATATTTTTTTAGTAATTCCTGTGTGGGGGCTTCAACGAAACTCATTTGAGAAACTTAGTAGAAATTTGACATAATCATATAGTCCAGCTTGATATGTTTGGCAATAAAACATTGATGCACCTGTAGGTAATCAAGTGTGAGTAAATGCAGCTCAAGCAAAAGTATCTTGTACTTGTGTCGAGTATCTTTTGCTGCCGCCGTGTAATGTACTGAAAATTGGACGCACTTTAAGGTGCGGCTGGTGTCGTGAGTATCGATTTCCCTACCTGCTGGACCGCTTTCCCCCGACCTATATATACCATATATCATACATATACGCACGATCACGATCACGATCACGATCACATGCTGAACGACCTTCCGAATCGCCGGACAAGAATACACGATCCGATATCTGTTTTGGATCTGCTTCGGCATCGACTTTCGGTAGCCGCTACCAAGTTCATCTGACTTGGGGATTGGGTGAGCATTGGTGGTCGGTCGGACATGTCACCTTGATAGCCCCATTGTCAGTCCCATCTGTTGATCTTGTTTGGGTTCGACATCAGCTTTAGCTTCAGCTTCAGCTTCCATTTACCATTTACCGAGAGCGTTAAACGCGTGAATGACACGTTCAATTGAAGAAGTACATATGTATATAGCACATCGCTGTGTTTATATGCCGACCCATTTGCCATGTACTGGCGTATCGATGGAGGTATTGTGATGAAATGCTTACTACCAGCCAATCAAATGACCTCAATCGCTAAATTAAATTGAAAACATGTTTAAACATTACGCAGAGATCGGATGGAGGGTGTGTTTTTTGGATGCGAGTAGGTTTCGTATCAACGGAGTGATAAAAACAAAGTGCAATTTCATGGAACAGAGAGTTGATTTTTCTTAAACATATTGTCTTACTAAATTCAACAAGCAGATAGACTAAGCAAATGAAAATCGCTTTCCTTCCGCGTTTGTTCACCGCCAATGAAATGGATAAACACTTCTGATTTCGGCACATGCAAATGCTGGCAAACATTTCCGTTTCATTGGCTCCTCATGGTCATGGCCGGGTCTTGTGTAACCCAGAGATCACCAGAGATCAGTTCCTGCTTTTGGCCAAGCCATCGGGGAAGTGGAAGTGGATGGTGGATGGTGGATGGCGGCTAATGGATAATGGATGCTCACGTAAGAGTTGCCATTTTCCCCGTGTCACCACGCCAGCCGAACAAAAGACCATTGCATGACTTAAGTTGCCATTTTCAAAGTAGCGATAAAAAAATAAAAAAACACAAAACAAAAAAAAAAAACTGGTTAGACCCACAGTCCCAGTTCCAGTCGCCGTCTCAAGTCCCCGATCTGTTTGGCAACTGGTTGCAAGAAAACGAAAACAAAATAGCATAGCAGCCTCAACTTCGTGCAAATAAATCAGCAGTTGGGCAAGGATTTTCTTGTATCTGAATCTGAGTCTGAATCCACTACAGCCTTTAAGTTGAACTGATTTATTACCAATTAATTGGCATTTAATTGATATGGAATGGTAGTCAACAATTGGATGTATGACTTAAATGCAGTGAAAGATTGATCGTTCTTTGCACATTAAACAAAACAACTCGTGTTAGTTTTTCTTCATAATAATATATATATAATATTAAACAAGTTAAAGCTTTATAGGGAATCTCTTTGGTCGCCCAGTCGACAAGTCATCATCTTGATGATGGCGGCATTTTAAAGTTGGCAGCTTGACGGCTGCGCTGCAATTGCATAATGGCCAGTTTTATGTTTTTTTTTTTTTTTATATTTATTATATTACACATACTCACACTGTGTATGTTGCATTTCGAACGCTTCTGATGCCCTTTCCTTCCATTCCGTTCCATTGGCTGCCCTTCTCTTTGCATCCTTTTTCGTCGCTTGGCGCAGTGGACGATGCTTCCGGTCACTATACATCCGGTTTCTTCTACGGCAACAACTACTGGATGGGTTCGTTGGCCCTGTGCGATGCCATTGACGACGGCCAGATCGTTGCTCCCGGCAAGGACAACAGCTCCTCGGTCGCATCCTCTCCAGAAAGCGAGACGAAGAACAGCGGTCTGCCCTTCGCCGCCGCTCACACCCAAGGATACAGCAGTGTCTACAACGCCCCGCCGCCCTTCGTTCCCGGATTCTATGTGATCAAGATGCAGCTCAACGAGACGCTACCCACCCAAGTGGTAAGAAAGTCACGAGAAAACCATATAGGCCCACACACTTGCAACTTTCAACTTTTGTGAATAATATTTTAAGAATTTAAAGAAATAACCTAATGTTGTTGTCTTTGTGTTTACCCAGCTGCGCACCATTTACGTGGGCATGTGCCTGCCCTCCAGCTGCTCCATTGCGGACATCGGCCAGATGAGCTCCAGGGCCCATGTGGAGCTACCATCGCGGGATCTGCGTGTCCTGGACATCCGTGTGCCCACCGACAAGGAGTTCAACATCTGGGCGGACAAGACCTTCTGCCTGCTGATGTAAGTGGCTGGGATCGCAACCAAAGTAGCAGCAATCAAAAGATCACTTTCAAAAATGCCCGAGTCCAAACACTAAACAATTGAACAAACACAATGCGCAGCTTTTGGGCAGTTGGCTTTGGGCATTAGCGTCAAGTCAGTGGTTGAGTCAGTCGATTTGTGTGAAATTTCGTTTCCCCCCAAATCGAATTATAATAAAAAGCGAAACTCCATTTGTTAACATAAAATATTAGCGGGTAATATGATTATATGCTTGCCCATGCCGGTGGAAACTGCACAGAGAATAATTTCCTAAAGTTAAATAATTATTTGCATACACCGTTTTCTATATAAACATGAAATTTCAACTGCTATTATATTAAATATATTAAACAAATTATAAAACATTGTTATAACAATATATACCTGATTATCTGATTTTTAGTGTGGTATCTAGCATTGTGTTGGGCTTGATTTGCTGCGGCACCCTCTTCGAGATTTACCTGAGGCGCAAACTGAAGGAGGCACTGCGTCGCCAGGACAAGGAGATGATGAACAACAGCGAGACGAGTTCGGGAATTGGGTGCGCCTCGTCCGATTACAGTGACACGATGACCGCCCACGATGATCCGCTCAAGCAATCGGATCACTCGCAGTCCTCGAATTCGCTGAAGCAATTGGATGCTTTGGTGCTGAATTTGCCACCGAACGATAATGACAGCGGCAATGGACACCACCACGATCACGATGCGGAACATGATCACCACGATCATCATCGCAGCGGGAGCAACAATAGCAACTCGGATGAGCACTTGGAGGGGCATCTGCACGAGCCGGAAAAGTTGAGCATCTACTCGGAGCTGCTGCTCTCCTTCTCGGCGATAACGAACTTCAATGCGATCTGCGATCGGAATGTGGGTGCGGATACCATTCCGTGCATCCATGGACTGCGAGCCTTCAGCATGGCCTGGGTCATCCTCGGCCACACGTGCATCGTGGTCTTCAAGTACTCCGATAACATGGAAATGCGCAAGGAGGTGGAGCAGAACTTCTTCTTCCAGGCCATCACCAATGGGCCTTTTAGCGTGGACACCTTCTTCTTCATCAGTGGCTTCCTCATCTCGTACATCTACTTCCGCACGAATGCCAAGGGCAAGCTGAACAAGTTGAGCAAGGGAGCCAATGAGTTCACCGCTGGAACCGCGCACTTTTTCGGCCTGGTCGCCTATCGGTTCATGCGTCTCACCGCCCCCTATCTGTTCGTCCTGGGCGTTGTCCAGGTGACCATGAAGTACCTGGCCACTTACTCGATCTTTGACCCCCCCACCATGGATCACATCACCTGCCCGGATTACTGGTGGCGCAACATTCTCTACATCAACACCCTGTTCCCTGTGGATGAGATGGTGAGTGTTATTCAAGATTTCAAACTTAGCTATTAGGAGTAAGAATTGTAGTAAATAATATTACATACTAGTTAAAACCTATTTATTCAAAATTGGTGCTCGACTTCTTGCATTTAAATTCGATGAGGAGATGCATCACTCATGCGCCGCGTGGGCTTCTGTTTTTGAATAACAATGACTAACGCCACAAGTATAATATAAAATTCCTCCTCATTCCTCTAAATCCGCAGTGCATGCTCTGGAGTTGGTATTTGGCGAATGACACTCAGTTCTATATGATCGGTGCCATCATCCTGATCGTGGGCGTGCGTCACTTCAAGCTGTCGGCGATCACGACGCTGGTGTTCCTGGTGCTGTCGTGGATCACCACGGCGGTGATTGCGTTCACCAACAATCATCGACCAAACACGGACGATCCACTGGCCCTGTTCGACAAGATCTACGACAAGCCATGGACTCGCCTGGGTCCCTATCTGATCGGCATGGCCGTGGGCTGGATTCTGTTCAGGACCAACTGCAAGATCCGACTGCCCAAGCTGACAGTGGCTACCGCCTGGACCCTGGCCATGCTCAATCTGTTCGTCCTGGTCTTCGGGCTGTACAAGGCCGACCTGTCACAGTTCACCGCCGCCGCCTACAGCTCGCTCAGCCACTCGGCCTGGGCGCTGTCACTGGCCTGGATCACCATTGCCTGCTCCACGGGCTATGGCGGCTACATCAACTCGCTGCTCTCGGCGCCCTGCCTCTATCCCTTCTCCCGCGTCACCTACTGCGCCTACCTGGTCCACCCGATCGTTATCCGCTCCATGGCGCTCAACTCGGACGCGCCGCTTCACCTGGGCGGTGATCTGATGGTGAGTTGGAAGATGCAGCTGCTGTAGAATCGCTATCTCAGAAAACAATAATATCAATCAATCAATCATAACTTTATTTATTTATTGCTTATTCCAGGTTGTCATGTTCTTCGGTCTGACGGTGGCCTCCTACTTCCTGTCCTTCGTGGTGTCGATGTCCTTCGAGGCGCCCGTCGTCACAATGCTGAAGATCCTGTCACCTAGTCGAAAGAAACGCCTCGCCTAAGTCCTGAACCCGATCCGCCCATTTCCGATTATTTATACCCTCCATTTTGTCATGTTATCTATTTCTTGTCTATCAAACAATGCCCACATATTTATAGCATCGACTCATCTGCACCTTCGACTCTTTCGGATCATTATCCATACATGTACTTATCACTCTGCACCACATTTTTACTCACAATGTGTTCCAGTTAAAAAGAGTAAAACAAAAGTTAAAAAAAAAAACAAACAAATCAAAATCGAGGAAAACATGACTTGAAGCGTGCAACCTATTCAACCTATTTTTGTCATATTTTTGTTTCATGATGTGTACATTTTAGTCCTTTAATTTATTCCAAAGGTTTGGAAATTTTGCGCGTGACGAAGAGAGAGTTATACATAGTACTTTATAGTTATAATTATATAAAACTCTAGTACCTAATTTTATAAAATCATGTTGTATATACTATATGCTGTATATTGTTATACATAAACCTTTAAATAAAAACTGCTACCAAATACAATGTCCCAGGGTTTAATATTTATTCCAACGGTTATAAAATGAGTATAATCGTTGTAAGGTACTTTGGAGGTGTTCGCTTTCCGGAGATCCCCTTACTTTGGTAACACGTTGCATTCGTCTTTTGCATCCTGGTCGTTCTTCTTGGATTTGCTTTATTTGGCGTGCTTGGTCTCATGGTCCTTAAGAGAAGAGCTTCCTTTGAAGAAGGAGCTTCCTTCTTCAGGTCTCGAAGTATGTACGAGCCTATGGCGCCTAAGACTGCGGATTTGTGCGAAGGACTTGGAGCATTGCAAGCATTTGTGAGGTTTTTCACTCGCATGGACCCACATGTGACACTTAAGGTGGGCAGGTAACATGAAAGACTTGGGGCAGTTGTCACATTTATATGGTCCACTCTTCAGCGGCTTAGGAACCTTAACCTTTTTTTCTTCGCTAGTCTTGCTCACATTGCCACCATCCCCGTTGGAGTTTGAGTTGGGGCACAGATTTTCTAAGTCGTCCGCCAGTGGATCGTTCGTCAAGTCAATTGTCCCCAACATTAACTGACCGACATCGATTGTCTCCTCCATCTGTGGAATATTGGACTGATTCGATCCTTCTTCCTCAAAATTCAACTCACTCACCACTATCTCTTCTACCTGCACGTTGTCCATTTCGTAAGCCCTCTGCGCATCCCGAGCACAAGACTGGCAAATGGTCTTGGGATAGGTATCCTTTGGTAGAACCGGAGTGCCGCGCCACAGGGAAATCATGGTGGCTAGGGAAACGCCGGGTAGCGGCATCGTTTCGAAGACGCTTAGCATGTTCTCCATCTCCCTCATACAGACACGGCACATTCCGGAATCCATTGCTTTTAGTTAGTTAATTTAATTTTTTGACGTTTCAAATTGAGATGGGTAATAAGATAGTTCCGGCCGTTAGGTCAAAAAACATATAGCTATTGAAGCTTGCGATCATCGATGCGACCGACACTATCGATAGCTGCTTTCGATGTTTTGCCGGGTCTAGTGCAGAAAATCGGAAAATCTCTATTTTGTTTCCACAACTTTGGCTTGTAAACAGCGACCACCCCCCTCCGACAATACACCTATACAACGCCAACCAACGCACCAACGAGAAAACCGTGTGAGAAGGGGAGGACCAGGCCCTGCCCTCGATCTCCACGCTGCTGGGCTTAGCATTTCTGGAGTACATCGGCCACTCCATCTACCAGATTTCGCAGCTCGTGCTACACATCGTTCCTGGCGGACCGGCCACGCCTCTCTGGCATTTTTTTCGTCCCTCAGCAGGAGTCCCATTGCCACCTAGGTGCGGGATCTGTACAAGGCCAAGCCGAGCACGACTTCGAAGTGGATGTGCCGCTGAGGACGCGCCGGAATCTTCATGTGGAATCTTTCACTGGAATGGCGCAGCCTGCGCAGAGGTGGACCCACCGTTGTCCATACGATGAGTCTCACGGATTACATGGTGCCGCGGGCGGAGGCCTTCAAACTGCTTGGAGATTCCGAGAAAGGTGCAGAAGGCGATGTCCAGGAGAAAGAAGAGAAGAAAGCCTCCACCATTGGACGTCCCAGCACCCACATCCGATCGAATATTTACGTCACCCGCTCACTGATCTCTTTTTCCGTTTCGCAAGCGGATGTCCCACCTTAAATGGCCCCGTTGATACGTGTCAATCGCAATCAACAAATCTTGCCCATCCTGCAGACTGATACATTTAATACGCGGCTAAAGGATCTAGTGTCCTAGTGTCACCCGCAATACCACCGAATTCACATTCAGCTTCCACTACAAGCCCGTGGGCGTGGGCAAGCTCCGGCTTATGCTGCTCATGGAACACGCCACCCAGGCGCTGCTCACCATTGGACTTGCCATGTGAGTAAAGATTGAAAAACCCTTGTGAAAATAAAGATTTCGACAGGTCATAATCTCAGAAACGTATGACTCGCCAAAAAATTGCAATATACGTTCATATGCTCCAGTCCTATAACTAATTTATGTTTCCCTTTTCCCGCAGATGCTCTTTGACTTTTTAAGCTTTAGGAACGACGTGGCTATCATAACTTAACTTATTTATTGCTTATTCCAGGTTGTCATGTTCTTCGGTCTGCATAGTGCTGAATCGTCATAGTGCTGAAGATCCTGTCGCCTAGTCGAAAGAAACGCCTCGCCTAAGTCCTGAGCCCAGATCCGCCCATTTCCGATTATTTATACCCTCCATTTTGTAATGTTATGTATATATTTTTCGTCTAATTTTATGAAATCATGTTGTATATACTATATGCTGTATATTGTTATACATAAACCTTTAAAAAAAACTGCTACCAAATACAATGTCCCAGGGTTTAATATTTATTCCAACGGTCATATATTGGATCGACAAAAAATGAGTATAATCGTTATACTATATAGTATAATACTTTGAAGGTGTTCGCTTTCCGGAGATCCCCTCACTGTGGTAACACGTTGCATTCGTCTTTTGCATCCTGGTCGTTCTTCTTGAATTTGCTTTATTTGGCGTGCTTGGTCTCATGGTCCTTAAGGGAAGAGTTTCTTTTGAAGAGCTTGGGGCATTGGGAACACTTGTAGGATCCTTCTTCACGTCTTGAAGTATGTACGAGCTCATGGCGCCTAAGACTGCGGATTTGTGCGAAGGACTTGGAGCATTGCAAGCATTTGTGAGGTTTTTCACTCGCATGGACCCACATGTGACACTTAAGGTGGGCAGGTAACATGAAAGACTTGGGGCAGTTGTCACATTTATATGGTCCACTCTTCAGCGGCTTAGGAACCTTAACCTTTTTTTCTTCGCTAGTCTTGCTCACATTGCCACCATCCCCGTTGGAGTTTGAGTTGGGGCATAGATTTTCCAAGTTGTCAAGTGGCTCGTTCGTCAAGTCAATTATCTCCAACTCCTCCTCAATCAGTTGAATATCGGACTGATTCGAATCTTCATCCTCACACTTCACCATCATCTCCTTCTCCTTTTTCACCTGCACGTTGGACATCTCGTAAGAACTCTGCGCATCCAGCGCACAAGACTGGCAAATGGTCTTGGGATAGGTATCCTTTGGTAGAACCGGGGTGCCGCACCACTTGGAAATAATGGTGGCTAGGGAAACGCCGGGTAGCGGCATCGTTTCGAAGACGCATAGCATGTTCTCCATCTCCCTCATACAGACACGGCACATTCCGGAATCCATTGCTTTACGTTAGTTAATTTAATTTTTTGACATCGAATTAAGATAGGAAAGAATATAGTTTGAAAACACGTGCTGGGAAATATATTGGATCGTCCGTTAGGGCAAAAAACCGATAGCTATTGAAGCTTGAGATCATCGATGCGACCGACACTATCGATAGCTGCTTTCGCTGTTTTGCCGGCTCTAGTGCAGAAAATCGGAAAATCTCTATTTTGTTTCCACAACTTTGGCTTGTAACCACCGGCCACCGCCCTCCATTAATACACCAATACAACGCCGACCAACGCACCAACGAGAAAACCGTGAGAGGAGGACATGGCACTGCCCCCGATCTCCACGTTGCTAGGTGTGGCATTTCTGGCGTACATCGGCCACTCCATCTACCAGATGTCGCAGCTCTTCACTACTCTGCAATGCAGCGGTGTGCCGTGCTACACATCATTCCTGGCGGACCGGCCACGCCTCCAACTGGCATTGTTTTCCTCCCTCAGCAGGAGTCCCATTGCCACCGAGGTGCGGGATCTGTACAAGGCCAAGCGGTTCGACTATGATCAGAACTTCGAGCATGACTTCGAAGTGGATGTGCCGCTGAGGACGCGCCGGAATGGCTCCCTGCATCTTCATGTGGTCTTGGCCTTGGAGGGTGAGCCACTGGAATGGCGCAGCCTGCGCAGAGATGGACCCACCGTTGTCCATACGATGAGTCTCACGGATTACTTGGTGCCGCGGGCGGAGGCCTTCAAACTGCTTGGAGATTCCGAGAAAGGTGCAGAAGGCGATGCCCAGGAGAAAGAAAAGAAGAAAGCCTCCACCACTGGACGTCCCAGCACCCACATCCGATCGAATATTTACGTCACCCTGCTCACTGATCTCTTTTCCGTTTCGCAAGCGGATGTCCCACCTGAAATGGCCCCGTTGATACGTGTCAATCGCAATCAACAAATCTTGCCCATCCTGCAGACTGATACATTTAATACGCGGCTAAAGGATCTAGTGCCCGTCACCCGCAATACCACCGAATTCACATTCAGCTTCCACTACAAGCCCGTGGGCGTGGGCAAGCTCCGGCTAATGCTGCTCATGGAACACGCCACCCAGGCGCTACTCACCATTGGATTTGCGACCAAGGACATTGACGAGGTGAAGGGCATCTTCTCGGACACCAATGTGTACCTTCTGTGTGGCACCATCTTTGTGTCCAGTATCCATGTAAGTAAAGATTGAAAAACCCTTGTGAAAATAAAGATTTCGACAGGTCATAATCTCAGAAACGTATGACTCGCTAAAAAATTGCAATATACGTTCATATGCTCCAGTCCTATAACTAATTTATGTTTCCCTTTTCCCGCAGATGCTCTTCGACTTTTTATGCTTTAAGAACGAGGTGACTTTTTGGCGCAAAAAGCAATCGTACGAGGGGCTATCAAGCCGCACCACAATGTGGCGAGCGTTTTCGCAGATCGTAATCTTTTTTTATTTGCTAGATGAGAATACCTCGTATCTGGTTCTTGTGTCAGTAGGCCTGGGCACGCTCATTGAGCTGTGGAAGTGCAAGAAAATCCTGCGTCTGGAGCTTAGCTTCAGTGGCCTGGTTCGTCGCAAGCTGGAGCAAGTTGACCTGCGGAATGGTAACCAAGCTGGCGTGCAGTCAGGTCAGCTGGCGGAGGAGCAGAAGACTGATCAGTTCGACAGACAGGGCATGCGATATCTGAGCTATCTGCTGTATCCGCTTTGCATATGCGGAGCGGTCTATTCGCTCCTCTACCAGCCACATCGCTCCTGGTACTCTTGGACACTAAACTCGTTGGTGAACGGAGTTTACGCCTTCGGTTTCCTGTTCATGTTGCCGCAACTGTTTGTAAACTATAAGCTGAAGTCTGTGGCCGCATTGCCGTGGCGCGCATTTATGTATAAAGCATTTAATACCTTCATCGACGACTTTTTCGCCTTTATCATCACCATGCCCACGGCCCATCGGGTGGCCTGTCTGCGCGATGATATTGTGTTTATTATCTACCTGTATCAGCGCTGGCTATATCCGGTTGACAAAAGTCGGCTGGACACGGGTCTGTCCATCAGCGAGACCCCGGATACGACCAACAGCTCATCCGCTTCCATTGCTGTCAATCGCAAAAAGCGAAATTGATCCTATATCAGCAAAAGGAGTAAAGGCTGCACATTCCGCCTATAGCTTGAGGTCTAGCCCGAGTCGTAGTAATCCGAGTCCGTCTTTAGTTTAGTAGTGATATTAATCCTGTGTTGTAGTCTAAACTGTTTTAAGCTTGTGCGTTAATCGTTAAGTTAAAAGGCAGAAGCATCAACTGCGTATAATACAATTTTAAATCAACAGCACCATAAGATTGCAGAACTATGGAATTTACTATAACACATAATTTTAAAGTATAAATTATGAAATATTGTGAAATGACTCAAACGTTGGCCTTTCACATTGTTAGATTGGTCAGCTAAAAGGCCAAGTGGTACACTTTACAATAATATATCCAAATATAGATCAAAACGTATTTTAGAAACAATCAGTTAACATGAAATCGTAAAGGATCGTAAAGCTACAAGTGATTCTAAAATCTCAATTAACCAACACAAAATGCATTTTCTAAAATTTAAAGGGAACCCAAAAGCATCAGAAGGCTGCCAAATATATATAAAGTCAACTGAAATCACTCGTAATAAAAATAAAACTTTAGTGTTTCTAAAAGTGAACCGAATCAAATTTAATAGATAGTTTTATATTTGTATGCCATTTTATTAGCTTACAGTTAAGTCCAATATTTGTGCTGGATGTGGGTATTTGGGAACGGGATGGAGTTCGGCTTGTCGGAAAAAAAGGAAATATTTTAAGCTTAAACTAAACTGGCGAAGGAAAAAAGAGTTTGCCGTGCGCACGGTTTATGGAGGTCGCTTGACGGTGAGTCCACGAATTGGCTGGCGGAGATGATCAGCTTAGCATTCAACTAGCCGTTGCGTATGCCCAGCGCCTGCTCCAATTCGGCCCGCTTCTGGTTGACCTTTGTGAAAAAGTAGCGCGAAACGGCCTCGTGCGTCCATGGCTGGTAGTAGAACTCCGCCCGGCGCTCCTCCTCCGGATTGCCAGCTACATCGGTCATCAGCTAAAAGGGGGAAAGGCTTAGACAACGGTATGGCCAAAAAAAAAGAAATTACTAACCTTCAAATCCCTCGTCTCACTGATGATCCAGCGATGGATAAACATTTGCGGATCCTTGGCGAAGCTCAGGAAGAACTCCCTGTTCGTCTTCATCTGGTTGATAGTGTCCACCGTCTCGTGGATCTTGGTGTCCAGCCCCTGGATCTCCTGTTGGCTTGCAGTGCTCATCAGGAAGCTGTTCATCTGGTTTTTGAGCGTATCATCCACCTCCACATCGATGTCGTAGCAGGCAGTCTGCTTGTTCTCTGCACCGCTCTCAATGAAATGATTGATCACAATCGGATCGGGCGGATGCAGCAGCGGATTGAGGCGTTGCGGTATCTCGGCGAACTTCATCCGCTGGCAGCTGAATATCTGCTCCAGATACTTGTCGCAATTGATGTACTCCCGCTCGTGGGCATCCTGCAGCTTGTGCGTCTTAATGTACTGCCACAGGGCCGATATGATCACCGGCCTGGTCTGTGTGTGTACGCCCAGCAACCTGGCGAGTCGCGGGTCCAGCTTGAACTGCAGCGGCTGGTAGTCAAGCAGCAGGAGGATGGTGCATCGCACATTGCGATCGCCCGGCCGCTTCACCTGGAACCCGTCCGTCTCCTGGGTGGTGTGAGTACGATGCCACTCGACCAGATGGTTGTCCGGACCGTACAGCTCCTTGTCCAGCTCGATAACCAGCGACTTGAAGAACGACGAAAACTTGCGTTTGATCTTGGTATTGGGATCGCCCTTGCCATCCTCTAACAGGCGACCCTCCACCCGCAATTCCCAAGAGGCAACGGCGCCCTCCTCGCCGTCGTTTGTGGGCTCTTTGCTGGGATAGAATGTGTTCGAGATGAAGATGCGCAGCTTGCGCTTCTGCTTCATGGGGCGCTTGAGGGCCTCCTGGATGTCCAGACGTTTGCGCATGATGGTGGCATCCAGTTTCCGCTCAAACGTCAGCAGATCCATGTACGCCTGCGATTCGGGCACCAGATCCCGCACCTTCTGCGGCAGTATCTTTTCGGCCAGCTTCTTTTTCTTTTTGGCCGTCGCAAAATCACTTTTGCTACCGCCGCCACCCAAACTGCGGGATTCATTTGACCTCTTGCTGCCTCCGCCGGATCCTACACCGCCACCGCCGGCTCCAGTGCCGCGAAGGCTGCTCTGAAAGCCCGGCTGTTGGGCGGCGCGCTGTAGTAGCGATGGTCCCGGTACGCCGGGTACTCCAGGAACTCCCGGTACTCCGGCCACGTTCGCGGTGCCGGGAACGGGTTGCGTGGTGTTCGGATGCAAGGGAAACCCGCGCGGCTGTTGCGGATAAGATTATACATTCTTAATTGGAACGGTAGGTGCTGGAAAATGCGTGGAAAACTCACCGGAAAAGAGGCGCCTGGCGGCGGATAGGGACGCATGCCGGGCGCTGGTGGTGGTGGCTGATAACGCGACTGCACCGGCGCTTGGCCAGGTGCAAAGCGTTGCGACATCTTTGCTACGAGCTCCTCCCTTTTTTCCGGCCGTAAACAGTTGACCTTTGCAGCCGAAGGAAAATTTCTGGCTTTTTGTTTCAATACAACAACGCGTCAAACACACACACAATTTCGCCTGTAAAATGGCGTCAAAACAGGGCTGCACTATTACTGGTGGTGGTCGACTGGGCGATAGATATCGCAACGTTTGGCAGGGCTGCGGCTATCACATTGCACGTTCATCGTGCAATGGCTTTGAAAATATACTTAAAAACTTTCGAGAAATTTGGAATATATAGTCTGGTTAAACATTAAGAAAATATAATAACACTTGCTTCTATCGATCGAACACATTGGTTTGCCCAAACGCTCGATAGTTGCAGTGTCACACCACAAACATAAGCAATATCGATGGTCGCCGATAAGTTCGGACAAGTAACGTCTTCTGAAATCGAAGAACGATAGGTTTGAAATCGACTGGCATTTTAACACAGAAAAAACAAATGGAAATGGATGACAATTGGTGGGTAACCAATTTAAAGGCCCTGGAGTCGAGGCCACAACGTATGGAGGCGCTGACCGCTATGAACACAACCATCGCAAGGGAGGCGGCTCTTCCGCGTCAAACAATTGAACGCCTGCTGACCACGGCGGAATTGTATGACTGCGCCAATCCCGCCGCGGATTCCCATGCTCCCAAGGATCAGGCTGTGGACGTGACCCTGGAGTTGCTGTGCCACTGCCTTGATCAGCTGACGATGGACACCGCCGACGAACAGCTGCCCAGTCTGCTGAGACGGGGCTTGACCCACTCGAATCCAGCCTTGCGTGCCCAGGTGTTGGCCAGTTTGCTCAAGGAACTGCGTCGCCAGTTGACCGCCGGACAGGTTCGCACCCTGCCCAACAATGAGCTTATTTTCCTCATCTTGGACGAGCTGAAACAACCGGATACGGAGGGTACCTCTGTGGCCATCAATATTCTGTCCATTGTGCTGGCTCAGCGAATCAGCGATCCCGATGTGCAGGCAAAGCTAGTACAGCTCCTAAAGCAAAATGAGATCGTGCGCTGTTGCGCCTACGAATTGGCAGTGGTCCTGGCCAAGAAAAGTGCCACCTTACTCAATGCCGTCACGTTTATTCTGGATGCGGCGCTCAGCGAACTGGACAATGACGATGTTTTATTGCAGGCTAGCGTAATGGAGCTCCTAGTGCCACTGGCCGAACAAAACCATGGCCTCTCTTACATGGAACGTCGTCGCGTTTTGGATATACTCAGCTTTCGGGTCCAACGCATCGAAGAGCACCCGCTAGACGCCCTGCTCATTCCCAGCATTATGAAGTTTTTCGGCAAAATTGCAGTATACCAGCCTCTGAAGATCATTGGCGGCTACCCGCACATGCTGGGCTGCTTGTTTGTGCAGCTGCTATCGGAGGATGAGAGTATTCTGCCCACCGCCATGGATACGCTTGCCAATTTGGCCACTTCTCCGCAGGGTAAGATACTGCTGAACATGCACTTTAGCGCGGACATGGAGAAGTCCTTTGAGAGGTATGGCTCGCACATTAAGAAGCTATCGGCGCACATCAAGGAGAGGCTGCTCAACTCCCTGGATGTGATTTATGACTTCAAGACGCCGCCTGCCAAAGAAATCAAGTAATGTTGCTCACAATAATTGAAGTTTTTCTTCTGATGATTCTCTTCTTTTTCAGTACCATTCTTAAAAACTGGTACGAGTGCTTCGCTGGGGGAGCGCATGCTAATACCATCATGGACCTGATCAACACTCCGTTTCCCGATCTCCAAATGGCCGCCTTGGCGCTTTTGAAGACCATTTGTAAGTACAACTGGGGCATTGTAGCTCTAAAGAATACGGGCGGTGCTGTGGAATTCCTGCTTTCGCGTCAAAAGGATCTGCACAGGGACATTAAGTATATGAAGTGGCAAATTATGGAGATTCTGTCCGCTAGCGCTGAGTTTTCGCCCACCGAAACCATCCGTTTCACGGCCTATGTGAACGAGGGACCTTATCACGTCCAGGCGGATCTCGATGTAGCCACTGAACCTCAGGGCAACGCCTAGAGAGCGGTATGCCAAGCATTTGCGGCCTTCGATTCAAAATCGTATGTTCAACAGCTTCAATTAACATCTGAATATGTATTTATAGAATTACAATAAGATTTAACTATTAGATCACATGTAACAATATCCCATTGGGCAGGTCGAATAAATGGGGATGCAACAAATAGTTAGAATATTCTTTGGACAGTTGTAAGAGGTTTGCCTTATAACGATTGGTAAAATAAATCATATACGAAAAAGAAACTTAAATAGCTGGAATCTCTTGTCTAAGGTTTGCAGAAATTCAGAAACATAATTGTCTTGTTATAAGTAATTTAAAATTGATATCAGAATAATAATAAGTACGTATATTACCAACAGTTTAAGGGACCAATTACATGGAAGTGTCCTGTGGTAATGCCACCCACCCACTAGCCCCACTTGTATGTAAGTCTGTTGATCTCGTGCTGCATTTTAAGACAGTTGCGCCGCCTACAGATAGCTCATCTGCCGGTGGGACATCCGCTTTCGCCCCGACCCGCCGCCCACACCGCCGCCCAAGTGCGCCAGACTGACACTCAGTCCGGACTCGTAGGCAGTCTGCGTTTGGGATCGGGTCTCGTTGTTCACCAGCGAGCAGCTGGGCAGGGTGTGACAATAGCGACGCAGCTGTTGCTTAAAGGCCGCAGTGGTCAATGTGTAGAGCACTGGATTGAGGGCCGAGTTCACTGGCAGCACAAGAACCGCCAGCCAGGCGTAAAGATCGGGCGAGATTTCGCAGCCTAAATGGGGTGTATATACGAGTAGTTGATAATCGTTTATAGGTGTTGCCGTTGAACTTACCTGAAAGAGCAGCCACTTTGACCACGATGATTGGCAGCCAGCAGGCGCAATCGGTGGTCACAATGATGGCAAAGCTGTACAAAGATAATATTTCAATAATTAAAAGATTTTAAATAAATGAATCATCCAAACTTACCGAGTTGCTACCACATTCTCGCGACCGCTGTGAGTGCTGCGCATTCCGCCACCCGAATCCCTTATCGCTTGCAACATACGAATGTAGGAAAAGAGGATGAAGACCAGTGACAACGTATTGACCAGGATGAACAGCAGCGCCGAGTACTCCCAACCCTGCAGTATACATTTTGAAATATTAAAACGTTCCCAGCTTTCCAAGGAAATGGTGATTACCTTCGCATAGGGATCGTGGATATGCAGCGATAAGCAGACACCATTGTTGCCATAGAAATGGTTTCCAAAGTAGGGATTGGGAAGGAGTGGAGCTGCAGCTAATCCGAAACTTATGCCCCACAACAGCAAGAGACGCAGGACAATGCTGTGGAAGTTATCATTTCAATAATTTATCATTGTTTACACATACAAGACCAAAGCTTTTGCAAACTATAATTAAGCAGTAGAAAATATATACATAGTAAGACGGCGGTCAAAACCAACATGATTGCATTACAAACAAAGTTTGTAGGGTAAACAAATTGTGATATTTGAGCAGTCAACAAATCAGCAAATGTCCGCAACAAAATTAATTAATGTAATAGAATAAACAATAACTTTGCCCAGCACTTTATTACAATTCTAGTTCACACTTACCGAACTTTTTCCGTATCCCGTGGCTTGAGGGGCCTCGTCACCGACATCAGACGATCCCAGGTGACCAATGTGAGCAGCAGCGTCGACGACTGGCAGCTGAAGGTGCTGAGGAAGCCTACACGGCGGATAAGCAATTCACATTAGCATCCCATTAAGATTGAATTGGCTAGGATGTCGAAGGATACGCACCTGCGAAGGCACAAATGCCGCTGTGCCGCCAGGTCTCCTCGTATTTGATATACTCGCCGCGAAAACTGATGTCCGCACAGGCAATCAGCGTGAGGTAAACGCCCATGAGGAAATCGCTGGCCGCCAAATGGCGAAGGTAGAGCGAGTGCTCCACGTTGCTCCGTGACTTGTAGAAGTAGCGGCCGAGCAGGACCAATAGGTTGCCCACCACGGCAATCGAGGCCATCACCCAGACACTGTTCGAGCAGATAAAGGTGGTCAGATAGAAAGTTGACCTCATTGCTACTACTACTACTGCTAATTATGAAGTTAAGCTATGTTAAATGCCAACAATTCAACCATCCTTAAAATAAGTTTCACCTAGTTGCTGCTTTTATATGTATGGTCGCTTTTTTCTTTGTGTGTATCGAAATGATAATACAGGAGCATCATTTGTGACCTTGACTTGGTCAATTGTCGTTATGCCACTACCCATAAATTCGAGCAATTAAAGAAAATTTAAGTCCTCCCTGTGGGGCCGACACCAGTTTCCCCATCCGGTTGTGTTTGACCTCGCACAATTGCCAATTGCCCGGTTGGTGTGCCTCATTATTGCAGTTCTGCTAACCAAGGATGCCACTCCGAGTGGAGTGGAATCACGAGACTTGGGCACAAAGCAAAAAGCATCAAGCAGAAAGCACAAAGCACCAAGCACAAAGCAACATCAGCGTTCGCAGGAGCAGAGGCCAGGCAAAAGTGAGTGCCAAGTGTGGTTCCATGACAATTATATAGTGTCTGCATGATGATTGGGCTTCGGACGGAGAGACCTGTAATTTATGCCAGACTTCCGCTTCCCATTCATTGGCAACACTTCTGTTATCATTATGAGTAGTCATCAATTATGCTTGACCTGGGAAACGGCTGCCAATCTCATTGAATTACTTAATTAAACGAAGTTGCAGCTCCTCGGCCAGGTTTAATAAAACCAAGAAGAACGAAGAAGACGCCAAGGGAAATAAACCTTAGCATAATCCCGCTTGGTGAGTGATTAAAAGTTGGGGTCACCAAAAGTTAGGATTATAATCTTGCCAATTATTTAAGACTAGAAACTCCAAGTTAAAGTTACACCTTAAGCGTGGAAATTTGAATTTTAGCTTTGCTTAGCAGTAAATAAATCGGGGTCACCCGATCAAACGAACTGGAGGTTATTACATCCCCGTAACGTTGTAAATTTGAGAAAAACATTCTCGGTGCGCAGCAGACACTTTCTCCATCGGATGGAAGTGCAGTTGTAAATAGAGAGGCTGGGCATCCTGGTGGCTAATAAAGGTAGAGGAAAGCCTGAGAGCAAGGATATGAAGCGAGCTGGAAAAACGGGAGCCACGCCAACGACTTGAAAACCTTAAGTATTTAATTTTTATGAAAACGTCAACTTAGAATAATGAAATAATGTTCTAAGCACAAAAGTAAGTAAATTCTCGCTGGCACCGGCATCCTGGTAGTCCTTGGGTTTCCTTGGTCCCCAGCATCCTCATGTTTGTCTGGCTGTGTATGTGCGCACGCTGGTGTTTACTTTCGCTGCGAACACATCGAGATGGAGATGGAGATGTGGATGTGGATGTGGATGTGGATGGAGTTTGAAGATGAAGATGTAGACGTCGGCATGCAGAGTGTGTGCAAAATGTGTAAAAGGCAAACAAACAAGCCGACAAGGAAGGAGCGTAATTTTCATTTTCAACAGGAATACATCCTAGACGACGACGATGAGGCGATGGCAGGCAGCCAGATAATCACTCAGCAGACTTGATGACAAGTGACTGCCGGTTGCTGGTTGCCAGTTGCCAGTTAGCAGTTACCAGTTTCCAGTTCCGAGTTCCCTATTTTCAGTTGAGAGTTTCCTCAGTTGCTGATGGGACTACTTATTTGTCTTGCCAAGTAGCTACTTGGCCAGGATACCCAATGCACAGGCAGCTCAATGTTTAGACAGCGGGTCTAGCCACTTCAAAAGACATGAATTCGGGTGTTGAGCGATTAGCACAAGGCACAAGAGCAGCGGGTATTTGGCGCCCAACGTGGGGCCTTGAGCTTTCCGTTTGATCCAAACTCGTGATTTCATTTCGATTGGGTTTTAAGTTAACACTTCCAATGCAATAAAACTACTTGAACCTAATACACACATTTAGCTTTATCAAACCATTCAAAGCAGTTGAATTAGCCCTTACATCTATTAATTAAGTTACTTTAATCATTTTGTGCATATATTTGAGTGCGCTCCTGTGCCTGGCAATCTCCTTCGTAGGCAGACGTTCTCAATGCAGTTCTCGCACTCTAATTGCAAGCGAGCTCGGTTCGGTTTAACTTCGAGGGCCATAATGACAATGATTTAATTGCATTCTAATGAATGCGATTTACACACAGACCGCAGAGCGAACGGAAGCCAAAAGCCATCAAGTTTAGCTTGGGCATTTTGCAAGGGCTCTTAGCTTGATTAAATCGAAATCATCTTACGTACTGGGGCTTAGCACTTCGTACTCACCTGCCTCGCAGTATCTGATTGTCCAGCAGGTGCAACTTGCTGCTGATGCCATCGCCGTGTGGATCACAGACCCGGACGTTCATGGCGGCGCTACACAAATGGAACCACGAGAAGTAACTGCCGGGGACAGATAGGTAAAGGTATTTCAGGTACAGGTATTGTGAATTGCTCATAACCATTACGATTTGGCTTGCTTGTTGGTTACTCACATATAATCCAGGCTGCTCAGGTTTTTTAGGACCCGCGAATCAAGGGTCTGGAAGCGATTGCCCGTTAGGAGCAGGGAGCTCAGGTTCTTCAAACAGGCGAAGGCCTCCAGGTCGAATCCTTCGATCCGGTTCTCGTTCAAGTGTCTATTGGAGTGGTGGAATGGAAATCGGAGGAAAAGGCAGAACATTTAGATGAAAGTGGTTAACACATCTGGGCTGCGCGGCTTTAAGGGCCAACGCATAAAAGCCAAGCATTGGGTTTTTTTTTTCGCTTATTTGCATTCGAGATTGGTTGCGGCAGTGGGGGGCAGGAAATCAGGAGGAGCTCAGAGCTTGGGTTCAGGCATCGGACTCAAAGTTTCATCATTAAAGTTGGGCCACCGATGCCGTGGCACGTATCCGGCATTTGTCCGCCCATCTTTCCATCTTCTGATGTTTTTCTAGAATATCTATCTTTTGATTTTTGCCCTGCATGCAAATCATTCCACAGGCTGTATTTTCATTTTCATTTTCATTTTCGTTTTCGATTTTTTTTTTTTTTGTTAACCCTCCTCAATATGCATTGCATGAATGCCATAGGACGGGATGGGGTAGCACCCATAAACTAGCAGCGAAGTTTTCGCAAATGAAAAACTGTCAGCTTTTTGGCTTTGCATTCCTTCGGCCCCGACCACCACATAGCATTATTGATAAATTAAATTCCTTGGCCAAAGCGAAACTTAAACGGCAATAAATCCAAATGACACTTGCTGCCACAGCCACAGCCCTTCCCTTCCGTCAGTCAACTTCGTGGGCTCGGGATCAGAAACCGGAGGTACCGAAGTCCTCTGGTCACGGGCCTTATGGAAGATGGAAGCCGAGCAGAAGGAAAATTCCATCGGAGGTCAGAGAAGTGACACTTGTTTTTTTAATGCCCATCAATGATGATTTGCCAAGGGGATGTACGAATTCGTGTATCGCAAATACACATGTTTAGTGGGTTTTAGTATAAGATGCTATTTCTCAAATATATATTCTAGGCAAACAACCCTATTATTCGATTCAAGAACACCTATACTTCTAAACTTCTTATTTTACAGGGTATGTGGCATGTTCTTTGCTTCAACTGCGGAATACTTACAATCCTTGCAGATTGCTGAGATTGCAAAATGTTTCATCGCGTATGTGGGATAATCGATTGCCAGCCAGAAATCTGCAATAGGCAACAGATTGATATATGTATTTATAGGTCGTATAAGTCGTATAAGCGGGGAGTATCCATCCTTTCGCATCCTTTCCACATTCACCCGGGATAACTACTCACAAGTGTCGAAGGCGTGGAAAGGGGAATGTATTCGCGGCGATGTCCTCGATCTGATTGTAAGCCAAGGACAAAGTGTGCAGATTGAGCAGGGTTCTGGGAAATCTATCTGGATCCAGACGCTTTAAGTGGTTTTCGTTCAGATAGCTACAGGATAACAAAAACTATCTATGTATAGGCACGTGTATTCACAGGGATTTGGGCTGAGAGCGGTACTTACAGCACTTCCAAACTCGTTAGTTGGGCAAAGACCTCGGCTTCGAAGTTTCCTATGCGATTGCCGCGAAGGTCCCTTAATCAAATATTTACATTTACAACAGACATATTTATCGAGACTTCGGTATTGTTTTAAATTTTTCAAGCACTTACAGTTCCTGTAACTTCTGTAGATTCACAAAATCGCTTCGTTTCAAATGATGCAGGTGGTTGCGTGCCAAAATGCTGACCAAGCCCCCCCACAAAAAATAATATGAAATAGATAAAAAATCTCATTTTAATGCTGCAAAGTTGGCAACAAAAGCCGATGCAATTGCATTCGGCCAGTGAAAAGTCGGCACATATATCTTGATTTTAATTAGCCATTAAGCGCAAGTAACAAACGCCACACGAGAAAATGCACTTTTAGCCCCTCAGAAAACGTTCCTAGCTAAATTCCATTACTACACAGAAAACAAAAGCCCAGTGACAAATCAAAAATAAATAAACTATAAGTGCTATAGCAATTATAAATCTGATATACTATCAAAAGTATTTATTATACATATATTTTCGATATTACTATATTCTATGGCTTGCCACATTCTTTTTTCTCTCAGTGTTTTATTGTCAACCGGACAGAGACAGAGCCAACTTTCGGGCCAATGCCAAGTGCAGCTGGTCCTCCGGATTCGGTGGCGCCGTGGACGGAGTGCAACGGATATATCTCCGTCCACCCATCCGAAATTCGAAATCCGCCTTCCGCCGCAAAAGTGTAACTGAGTTGTTTATGTGTTTTTGTGTGCCGGCAGTTTTGTCTATTTTGCAGGGCATTCAAAAAGGGTATTATGAATGGAAAATGAATTGTAAGGGGTAAATAAACATTTAAAATATTATGTACGTCTTTCCGTTTCGAAGACTCTTTAAACTGGATATATTTTCAAAGTAGAATTTAAAAGAATGCGCTCGTTATGTCATTTCGTAGTTAAGTTATAGTTTATCTAGGTATTAGATTTACGATTTTTACGCTCTTAAAAGAAAAGAGTATTTGTAATATAATACCTGCAAAAAAAGAGCGTTAGGATTCGTTTATAACCGGTAAGTGAATCGGTAAGTTTTGGCCTTTACCGCTTGCCCTTTTGCCAGCTGGCGTTGTTATTGTTTTTGGACCTTTCAGGGCGGCGGCGTTGGGAAAAGGGGGGCGTGGGCCTTCGAGTCACTGCACAAAACAAGTTGAAAACTTTTTACCGTCTGTGCTAATATTTTTATGCTCCGAGGCCGCGAGCCGAAAAAAAATGCGAAGAGGAGGCAAGTTGGGTGGGGGGAAAATGGGGGAAAATTGCCGCAACAATGAGGCGAAAATGCGATGCCACATTGTCAGTCGATTGGGCAAGAGGTCGGCTTTAATCCAGCAACAATGGCCCAACTTTATGGGCCAACAAAGGTTGACAGCAATTGTGATTGTGATTAGCATCGACTGGAGCACACACCCCATCCATACGTACTCGTATACATTTGTGTGTTGTTGTGGGTTTTTACTGTGCCGCCCAATTCTCATATGAGTCGTGATATAATCGACCCTCTACGTTTATTGGCAATTACTGGATTTTTGTCATTTAGCACCTCCGGCTGGCCAAAAAATAATGGCTTTTTATCGCAGCATATCTCTCTCGACCCTTTCGAAAATGGCCCAGTGCATTTGTATTGTGGGCGCAAAGTTGGCCAGCCGCAATGTGCGAAAATTTAAGCCAAGTCTCCGTTGTTATTTTGTCTAATTTGATTTATGTTTAATTAGCATAAGCACATAAATCGGCAATCGTTTTGCAATTGTATTTTTTATTGAACTTTTTTTTTTATTAATACAAATGGCCGGTAAAGCCAGCGGATGAAATAAATAAGCGAGACACTAATGCAGGTCTAAAATACGGACTACACATCCGGGAAGTTCATTGCCAATCAATGTTTTATGCAAATGGAGGGAAAATTGTGTGGTATATGTAACAATTTGAATGTTGTTAGGAAATCTGTAAATGCTAGTGCTGTTTAAGAGCTATATTGTATAAAATAACATTCAAATGTCCACAAACTCCCAGTTTGGTGACCCCGATCTCCAACTTCTACCTTACTAACTGATCACTTGCAAATGGTATACATATATATGTTAAATTAAAGTTAGTTAACTTTTCCATTTATACCAGCGAATAAGTTTGGTGACCCCGATCTGTTTGAGATTTCATGAAGTAGTCATGGCTTCTTTCAATAAGCTTAACCTGGCTATTTGGTTAGCTTATAATTGGCTAATTTACAAGTGACCTATATCCGTGAGGCAACCGGAAGTTGGCCATAAAGTAGGTGGCTTCCCACAATGAAGTGGGAAAACAGCATAGCCGGCATTAACGGACATCGACTGAACCGATACTTACAGAATACTCAATTGATTGCCCTCGGGAAAGAAGTGCTCCGGCAGATGCGGTAATTTATTATCGTCCATATAACTGGAAGGACACAATCATGAGCATAAGTTGGAGTGGGCAAATTATTAAAGATGCGAGACGGGGTGAAAGAAAAAACAACGAAAAAAAGCAGAAAACTGTTAAGTGCACATAAATAATGAGACTTAATTATGAGTTATTGTTGGGAGTGGGTCACGTTGCTGGGACAGGATACTCACAGGGTCCTCAGTGGGCTGTCCGCCAGGCGATCGAATGCATGCGAGGCAATCTCACGGATTGAGCAGAACTTCAGCACTCTGCGGAAAATGCGAAGTGAAAAAAAAAACAAAAAAAACTTAAATAAAGTAAACAAAAACGTGGGCGAGGACTCGAGCGAGTAAAACGTAATAAATATGAGATTCAATTGTAAACTTGGCACAATGGGCGTCGGCTGAAAAGTTGCCCCTATAGCTACCATAGCTACCACAACTTTTTGACCCCTCCCCCCAAGACAAGATATGGATAATAATGCGCTTTGTTTTCGTCGTGTCATTGTTTTGGCCCCAAAACTTCGGTGCTCATTTGTATGTGTAAAAGGGGGGCGGGATGGCCCATGATGAGCTCCAAGTCGGACTTGCATTCCGACTTCATTAGGAGCTGGGAGCGGAGCCACAACTTTGGTCGCGGAATTAATGTGGAATTTCATTTTTCAATTGATTCAAAATTTACATTTTCAAGGCATTTAAATCCTAACAAACCACTACGTTACATAATATTTCGTTCTGAAAAAAACTTTTCGTTTTTTCAGCATACTTTTGAACACCATTTTAAGTGATTTTATAACCGCTGCTAGAGAAAAGTTATTATTTTTCAGTAATAAATCCTTGGCAAACTGCTTTGCTAAAACCATTAGCGGCAATCGCAAGTCTTTGCGGCTAAAGAGTGTATTTCAACTTGAATTTGCTTTCCATTTGGCGAGCTTAATGGCCCAATAAATGTGTGAGTTTCACCTGTTTTTATGGCTAAATGCACGATAAGCCTATCTATTTATAGAAGTAATTGTCACCTGAATTCTTTGCCATGGAAATTCTTTCGGTAGCATTAAAAAACACAAAACAATATGTGCCTTGGGCTAAAATATTCATCATGTCAAATCTTTACACGAAATCAAGACAAGATGAATGTGTAAAATTCAGTGACTTGTTGAAAATATCCCAGGGATATAAATGAAATAGGGGCGATTAGAGCCACTGGAATATCCTTGATAATCTCCACACGTTTTCCTCATCACACGGAAGTGCGCAAATTGGCGGTCTGCAAATCGTATTTGGAGCAATGACAAGAAACTAGATTCCGCTCTTGCAAAACTTTTCGTCTTAAATTCGAGCTGAGATTGGGTAAAACTTTAATGTCATCTGAGAACTAGTAAAGTCACAGCAACACTGAAAGAAAAAAGCTTAAGCTTTTATATATATATATAAGTTACTTTTTGTTTGGACAAATAAAAAGCGCATAAGTATTTTTCAGAATTAAAAAGATTTTACTATCCTGAACATGAACTCCTTTCTTTTTTTTCGAGCCGTGTGTACTCTGCACCCACCAGTGTTGTAGATTTATACCTAGATCGTGCGAGAGCTAACAAAAACAAGGATTCGGTGGATGTCCATCTTCAGTGAATGGCGATACGACATGTACCACGAATGTCTGTTTTAAGTCGGCACACTGTGTCCTTTGGCATAGTGACACATAAACTGCAACACGATGCCGTCTGGCTCTGCATATGTACATAGTTTCTGAGTATGCTTAGCCAGCTTCGGAAGGCGGAGAGTCCTGGCTTATCCTTCCGGCTGTCTGGTTTGTACGTAATTTGTATGTGCGCCAGCGTGTGATGGCCACCAGTGATACTGATGCAACGACAACGTCGACTACGACTACTTAAAGGCACCATTAAGGACACAGCATGTCGCTAATGTTCAATGCGGTCTGGTCTGGTCTGCTGTGTTATATCCTCGTTCCGGTCCTCGTCCTCGGAAGCCTCTTAAAAATTTGAACATCCCCCCATCGCTTACAGCCGCTGCAGTTAGAGTCATCTGCTTGCATTTCCGTTTTAATTAAGAACCCGAACGGGTGTTATGACATCCCTTAGCTTACTTTGCGGAGCGGAGCAAACTCCATCAAACACCCAAGAAACTATTACTTACCGAAAACAATGTTAATGGACTTCGCTTAAATTCGTTAGCCCTAAAAGTGTTTACTTACAAGCTATCGACGTCTGGCAGTTCACTGAAGAAGGTCTCGTGGATGGTTTCGAAACTGTTTCCCGTTAGATCGCTGTAAGTCATAAAAGCGCTTATAAATTACAATTTACAATGTAGTAATAATGCATTTTGAGAAACTAAAAAACTGCATGATATTGAAGTTAGCAATCAACTATAATAAATAAACGAAACTGTACTTACAGCGTTGTCAGATCGTGCTGCGGCAGTCGCTCTGGAATATCGGTTAGCTGCTGAAATCGGCACAGAATCTCGTCACCTCGACAGGGACAGGAAAAGTTTTCGTTGGGCCAAACTAAATGAGTATTGGAGTCAATTATGTTTCAATTTTGATTCCAATGGAATGGAATGGCTTATACTATTGTTAAATCATCACTTACGGCACTCGCCAATCCTGAGATTGTCGTGCCTCCCGAAGGGCTGTTTCCTGTACAGGTGGTCCCAGTACTTGGCGTCCACCTCGTTCACGCAGTTCACCTCATCCGATGCGTCATCGCAGTCGACACTGCCGTCGCAGTTGGCCCGCTGCGGAACGCACTGCGCCGTGGTATTGCAGTGGAAATAGCCGCCAGGACACTTGTCGGCGGCGTCGGGAACCAGGATAACGGACTCAGCACCATCGATTACGCCCAGCAGCGATATCACCTCCCGCACGGGGGCTTCCGCCTCTGTGGCGTCCGCTACTTCCGTTTCCGGTTTTGTGCCGATTCCCGTTCGTATAGCTTCGTTTGCCGTCCTTGTCGCACTCTCAACTCCTTGCGCTTCATTAGAAGAAAGTGCGAGGAGGATGGAGAGTGTAAAAGTGATAGGCAGGTGAGCTGTAAGTGATCAGCAAAGCGATAACGATTAGTGCGCGTTGTAATCGAAGGACCAAGTCTGGTACAGAAAAGGATCTTCAACAATCAGAACCATTGAAATGTAAGAGAATTGAATATGTGAATACAATTTAGAAAGGCTATTACCAAGGTAAAAATAGCACTCAGGAAGTAATTGGAATGCTACCATTCAAAATGGAAATGTGGAAAGCCCCGAACCATTCGGCTAACTTATGGCCAAAGGGAATTCACAAACGTAAGCAGCAAAAATAAGAAAAAAAAACCAAAAAAGTAGAGCACAGAACAGATTTCCAACGCGCTGAAACAAACAGATGCTCTTGCCTATTTGGCTCCATAAATTTCTTAAGCAAATGGGGCCGAAATATTTGTTTAACCAATTAAATGGGTTAATTAGCATTCGATTAGCCGAAAAGCGAAATAGAAGTGAACACTCTTTGGCCCATTCATTGATGTTTCGCCCGATGCAAATACATATGTATGTGGGTAGGTAGTTTTGTATATATTCATATTTTGTATATATCTACATAAAAATATCTATATACTGAGCACTCCGAAGGAAGTTCCCTTGAGGCCGTTGTCAGTGCATTTATCATTTTTAACGATTGCACTTAAATGCGTCGCCATTTCCACCGCCCACATCGAATCGCAATTGATTGTGATCGAAATGGTATAGGTGGGGGGTTATTTGAAGTTGAAAACTGTAAATGGCAAATATGTAAAATGTGTAATAAAATTGTTTGTAATAAAAATTACGCACAGTACATTTGTGGCCCAATGGCGATGAAATGGGCCGTGAAATCCCAATCCCCACCCTTCTGCCATCCCCAGGACATTTTTGTATGTAGTATTCATATTGCCCCCCATCCAGCCGAAATCCTTTCGATTTTACTGGGCCTTCGATAAGGCATCATCCACATCCACATCCACATCCACATCCACATCATCAGCATGACTGGCTTTTTGACTTTCTGATGGACACGATGTCATGACGGGAAATGAAAGGAGCATAATAAAGAAATGAAACAACCTGTACAAAAAAGTATAATTATAATGCGAAAACGGAAAAGGTAAACAAATGCAAATCAAATTAAATCGAGGCAGGAATATATCGAGCTCAAGGGGTAATGATACCATCGAAGTTTGTGTACCCTATGTCGCAAATGCAAATATAATTGTGGGGCAAAAATATCCTTCCGGGCGAGTAAAGTTATAAAAGTAGGTGTGTAGAACTTCCCCTTTTGTTTCGTATCTAATATTAACCGATTTTTTGTATGCCTAAGTTCACTATCTATATATTTAAATTAGCGTGTCGAAAATACAAAGTCCATCTGTGTTGTTAAATAAACATGCGACCCGCAAAAGAAAATATGCACTTGGTCAAATTGAAAAGTCAACATAAATAGAAAAATATGTGCAATCTGCTGTTGATTTTAGATATTAATGTAACCTTTATATATTTTTAGACACAAAAGGGGAATAATCATGGGTCTTAAAAAACATATTTGCCGAACGGCAAATGGATAATTTCAGGCAGTCGAAAACATATGGCCCATGTCCCCCATGTTTATCCGCATAAACAAGGACCCCGGGATGTCCTGGAATGGCAATTGCATTGCATTGGAGGTCATAACTCAGGCGGCGGAGAGGAGAACGGATTGCAATTACGGCCCGAGATGCAGACCGGTGACTGGAGACAGTGAAGAACCAGGAGGTCAGAGGACAGGATGACCAGGATGAGAGGGACTGCCACAATGGGAACTGAATTGAAATGGAAATGATGCGCAGGGGCGGCGACTCTATAAAAGTGTAATTAAGCGCGCCATCCAAAGGCGGGAATGGGGATCCGAAAGCCAGGACAAGGACAAGGACATAGCGCATTTGACACGTGTTGCTAATGTGCATGGGTATGGGTATGGGTATGGGTTTCCGGCTGAAGGGATAGGGACAGGAACAGGAACGGGGAAAGGGAACGGCACTGAAACTGGAACTGTGAACTGGGATAACTTGGAGCAGCAGCCTCCGCAGCAATCCAATCCAATCCCATTCCATGCCAGCCAACTGCCCCCGTAAACCCGACGAATGCCGATGGCGTATCAACGTTTTGTCAACACATTTGCGGCAAATTGAAATGTTTGATGTGTGCGGCTTGGACTCGTCTGGCTGGCTACTGCCATGATTGATGAGCTAGATCTCGGCAGGGGGCATCCGCATCCGCAGCCGCTCTTTCCCAGCTTTTCTTTCAGCTTTTCTCGGTCGCAAGTGCATGCTGCAGGAACGCCTTCGCTCAGTAAATATACTTTTACAACTTTGTAGCTCATAAATTCTCATTGAGCCACTCAATGAGGTGGTGTTGCACCTTCGCTGTCAGTGCCCTTATTCCACAGTCATCATCTGGGGAACCTTCACTAAAGGAAATCCTAATTGCAGAGCAAGTGCTTCGGGCTAAAAAAAGTTATGGAACAAAAGTATTTTTGACTAAATGCTGGAATTCTGCATTCCTCAAGCTGAAATTCCGACAAGCAGTCGAGCTAGCCATATACATACAGTGAAAGAAAAATTTGTACCATTTCTAAAACAAATTTAGCCCAAATTGGTTGACCACAGAGACGTTAGATGCATTAAATTCGTTCTGGCTATAATATTTAAGATTTTGCTTTCGGTGTACCAGCACTCCCAAACACTTTATCAGACCACCCTACAAATGGACTCCGATTTGTTTATCCAGTCTGACCCTCGGCCTGCCCCCCAATTAATCCCCACCCACGTGAGCTCCAAGAATCGGTCGAAAGTGGCCCCCGGTGGTAAAAGTTGCAGGTTTTCGCTGGGCGGCTGGGCGTGGCGCAATTAAAAGAAACGAAAACCTAATAGGAACTCACGAAAATAGAAGTCAATTGTGCTGGACGAGTTGGTAAACAAATTATCTGCAGTTCGATATGTCCGATGCCCATTTCAATGTCCGCCGATCAATATCTATTAGATCATCTGATGAATCACAGTTCTCAGTTCGATCGGTGGAACTAGTGGAACTACAACGGGTGCTAAACTAAATACAACTAACTATCTGAAACTTAAAAGTTGATGAGTACTAAGCATTTGTGCGAATGCCTTGTTTCAGGATTTTCACCATGAGTTGGCATCTAATTTATGTTGTGTGGCAAACAAAAGAGTGCTGGGCCAGCATATTAAATGGATTTGGAATGGGAATAAGCTATAGCTATATGTCTATAGGACGGACCATTACGACATCTACTAAAAACTGCTGAGAAATTCCAAAAGCTTTATTCACTCGACTGTTTAGATTCAAACGGCTACCGAGTTCAATTTTCGGTATTGGAAAGGAATTTTTATACCCGCCCAAAATGGAAAAACAAAAGCAGCACAATTTTCGCCTAACAACAAAGTTGTAAACATCAAATTCAAAAAATTCAAGAGCTAACAAAAAATCAAAAATAATATAAAAAACAAAAATTATAAAAACAGCGGGCAATGATAAACAAAAAAGGCTTGTCAAGTGCCCATTCGCAATGGGTTAAGTTCATATGTATATATGTATATATATATATATATGCACATATATCAATCGACTATATCTTCGACGGGGCTTTATTTTTAAAGCAGAGCTGCGAATGCTTAGCCATTCCATTTGGGAGATTCATTTGGGTTTACCACACTTAATTACCCGATGGAAATTAATCATTTCATCGCTTTTTCGGATGCGGACTCCAATGGGAAACCATCGCAATGATTTGGGTATAGGAATTGGGAAAGGAATTGGGATTGGGATTGGGATTGGCATGGTATGATGATGATAATGGTAATGGTGGGTGGTGTTTGTCAATAGTTCGGCTATTTGAACTGCCGCTGACAGCAGGCCGAATACAAATGAAAACAAATGCGATGCGAAATGCTTAATGCTTAATGCCCATGCGTTTGCCTCTCAGGGGTCAGGGGTCAGGGGTCAGGGGTCAGGGGTCATGTGACACAAGAAGACCGGGAAAGTCCTGGCGAAATTAAGCGGTTTCTAGCCTGCTTTCGGTGCACAGTGAGAAACTATCAACGAAACTAGGAATGGAATTCCGCAAATATCGAATGCCTGCGAATATCATGCAGTCGTCGAATTCAATTGAAATTATATCATGATATAATTATGATTATTAAATGATATAAAGATATCAATAGGAAGTAAAATATAACATCGTTTTTTTCTCACTGCAATTTGACGATTTGCCTTATTGCTGTTATTTGCCTTTCCTTTTTTTTATCTGTCCTTCTCAGTTAGGCTTCAATCAGGGAATTACGCTAGCCATTTTTCATTTTTCCACTTGGCAGGGTCAGAGGTCACATCACTCACACACACACACAGGCACGCGCCAGCACATATGTAAATACCGTAATACCCTTGTTTTATCCGCTATTCCTATTCGATTTACCATACAAAATATAAAAGACCCCTGTCTGATTGCTGTCCCTGATTTTTTGGCCTAAATTAAAGATATTCGAAAATGTGATGGCCAATGGGAGTTAGCTTTGATCTTATTTAATTTTATTAGATTAAATTGTTTGAGATTTCTCAAAGTATTTGCCTCAAATATCGATTTATCTTACAGGGGAATACCCCATACACTTCGAAGCGATATTTCGATCATCGATGTTCGTACTGTAAATCGATAAATATCACAGCCACAAACTCAACAGCTTGTGGCACTGCGTGTGTGAAAACAAAAGGTAGAAACGTAATTATACAATTTCACCACAACTGTAATCGATCGAACCTCCAGAATGGAGGAGGATCACTATATGATCCTGGGCGTGGATCCCAACGCTACCGAGTCGGAAATCAGGCAGGCCTACAAACGAATGGTACTCATTTACCATCCGGATAAGAACAAACATCCACGAACGACGGCTCAATTCCGGAAGATCAAGGAAGCATTCGATGTGCTGTCAGATCCGACGTCCAGGAGGGCATACGATGGAGCCGTTGAGCGATCGAGGCATGCGGATACAAGGAATAATTCTCATAATTCGGCGGGTTACCAGCCAAACGGATTCAGACAAACTGAAACGGAATCCACGAGCATTATACCCACTGTGTGCGCCGTGGGCGGCGCACTGCTGGTGGCTCTTTTTGTTGGATTCGGAGCCTCCAGGATAATGAGCAGATCGAATAATAATCATTAGGTAACACACCAAGTCTACATAGCGAATATCGGCAATACAAGTTGACGAAGTCTGTATCATATATATATTTTATTATATATTATATATCAAAATTATCAATATTATATTATGTTATCCAAATATTTTAATGGTTAAATTTTGTATAAGTTGCGAATATAAGAAAGCACATGAAATGTGTGGTATATGGGCAATAATTTGAATAAATCGTGATCGTATTGTGCTTACTAAAACCCAGTGACTGCTAAAAGTTGAGAATCAATTATATCGCATTGAACAGCTATTTCCGTTTTCTTAACGAGATTTCCCAAGTGCATAATGTTTAATCTGAGATAAATCGACAAGCTTGGAATATATGATTCAAGTTGGTCCATATATTATTTGCCGTAAAAAGTTTTCGAATGGCAAGGAAAACTTCGTTGAAACTTCATTCTTTCTTCTAGGTGCTTCGTTGATATTTGTTTATGTTGCGAATTCAATTATTTGCCAACTTGAAATTGAACGAATAAACAGTTAGATAAGTACTAGTACTTAGTAGTAAAAATCACGTTTAAATCCACAGACATTTTTGAAACATCCCTATTGTTCGAGAAGAAAACCAAACAAAAAAAAAATGAAAACGCAACTCTTGCTTCACCATTTTCTTTGATGGCAAAATGTGTTTTCACTTCTTTAGCGAGCTGCGTATTTCTGCAGGACCTCTGATCCCTCGGGATTTCCGTTTGCCACCCAAATAGCGGAATGGATCCATTCGCACTTCAATCATATAAGAGCTATATGACCCCGCCCCAATCTCAAACCCAATCACTTTCCATTCGGGGTTTGCCCGGCGCATCCTGTTTTATCCTCGCTTTTTTCTCGCCAATCATTCAGAACGCCTAACATGTCCGCTTCGGATTCAGAATGAGATGCCTTGAGGGCTCAACGGCTGAACGCTGAACGCTGAACACCGAAACACTTCCGAGTGAACCCCTAATGAGGCATAACCTTTATGGCGGGCACTGTACTGTCATTGCCGCCGCCATTGGCAATTCAATTATGCGACGCCTCAAAAGAGAACACCACAAAATTATATGGATTACTTGATCAACTTAAAAGCCCGAGTGGATCTGGACTGGACCCACGCTCCGAAACTTGATAGTGGGCCTTCAATTCATTGGCCCTCTGGAAATTGGACATCGGACGTCGGGGCATCGATTAGCGTCCGCCGGATAATGATACGGACACGGATACGGATACGGACATGGACGGGGAACCGAATGGCGATGTCTAAGCGGATGCTTAGGAATGTGGGGGCACTCGAAAAAAAATGTAATAGAGTAGTAATGGAAATTTAAAAACAATATTTAATTTAATATAAGTTAATTCGCTTGAACTGGGATTTATCAGATACATTTATGTATCTATCTATTTACTTATATATTTATTTACATATTACATAAATATGTGTGCATTTAAGCCCTAAACTCCCTGTTAAACTGATCACATATTTATTCGAGTGTGCGACTAGATGCTAATGGATCCGCTGCAGTGCACCCACATGCGGACCAACTGAAACTGTAGAACCGCCGGCCCATAAATAACGATTGCTGGCCGTATTCAAGTTACCTAAAAGCGGAATACCGGAGTTGGGTGCAAAATGGGTATATGGTTATATGGGGATTATTACTCCAGAGTCATATCCGCATATTTTCGGTTGGCATTTGCCCGCCGGCGACAAGTTCTTAAGTGGAAAATCGCCGGGCTTCCACTTACACACTCGCATATGAATTTGTTCGAGTGTGTGTGTGTGTGTGAGTCACGGAAAATCGGGAAAAAATCGAGGGGGCGAATTCGAAAAGAAAAAGAAGTTGTTGGCCACGCGCACTTTAACCCTTCCGATTTCAGGAGTTTCGCTGCCTGAGTTACAATTTGTTTTTTCCGCTACTCCGGTAAATTTGGGCCGGGTTACTTTGCCCAGCTTAAGCTTTGTAACTAGGATTATGTCTTACGAAGGGAACAACGTTTTGAAGAAAAATCAGCAATTAACACTGGGCCAATTGGTAACTAGCATTTCACATCCTTTTCATTCATCCTTGGCAATCGTTATGCAATGCCTTTTGTGCAAAAAAAAAAATGATTTCGTTAATTAGAGTGGTTGCTTTCAATGTAATATCAAAGTAAAAATGTTTGTACCTTTGGATTTTTATTTTCTAAATTTTGCCAGTGGGTACAGGGCAACATCTGAACTAAATGCCATCATTAGGCAATCCCACGACTAAGCTTATAATAAATACAGAAAAAAAACTAATAATTACCCCAAGCAGCTTACGCAAATAGTTTTGGTGAATTTAATAGAATTTGTGGGGAGGGGGGAGGGGGTGTGGGGAAGGGAGACTACCCCCACTTAATTGACACATTCCACTTGTTTTTCGTGGCTCATTAAAAGATGTGGCTTGTGGGGGGGGACTAGACAAATAATCCCCGTAGCCAGGGCGCTATATATATACATATATATTTGTGCTTCATGGTGGGGATGAACGGATTTGTCTAAGCTGCCAACGCAGTTACAACTAATAACACAACTTTGGGGCATCAAGCGTTGTCAGGTCAGCGCCCAGTTTTCTGGCCACAGGAACCGCAAGGACCCTGGTCCACCCTAGTCCAGCCTGGTCCACCCTTCCACCTTTTCAAACCGAGCGCATCCTTCTCGCCCAGGCATTTACAATTCATTCGGGCACATAAATCTAAACGGCACCACGCACTTACACTTAATGACATTTTATTACAAAATTTTAACACAGACCCATCCATCGACAGAGATAGCAATAGACATGGCCGGCACTGGGAGCGACAGAGAGGGCGCGAAAATCCAGCCATTGAGGCGTCAGCTCCATTTTAATAACATAAATTAATATGCAAATTGGAACAGAATTTTAATTGAAAATCGGTTTCGATACAAATACATTTGGGCCACAGTGTTTTCGGTGCATTTTCGAACCGCCCAACGCGAATTCCTGTCAATCATCAACATTTTGATTGGATTCTGTAAAATGTTTTGGCATAATGATTTTACATTTTTACACCTAAGGAAACCTGAATCATTCTCAGTTATATTCTCAGTTTCTTAGCATTTTTTTTGATGCTATAAACAGTTGCATTTATCTATTTGCAAACTCTTTCAGTACTCCAATTATATAACTTTAAACATTAAAAAAAAAAAAATTCTGTATCTAATGCACATTTTATTCGCAGACATTTCTGTTTCCCCGAGCTCAAACTTTATTCGAAAAACTTCTTGGTGCCCTTTGAACTTTGTCAAACATCCAGCACTTTCGTCACTTTTGCACCTTTTCGTGCATATAACTTTCGGAATTTCTTTGTAACATTTTTTCATTTTCGAAACTTTTGCAAAAAAAAAAAGTTTTGTTTTTGCCATCACTATCCATTTGAAAAAGTTCAAGCCTGTATTCAATTTCATGCCATTTTTCCCAATGATTTTTTGTAGTAATTTAATTTCGAATCCAAACTTGAAATACATTCTATGGTTTGAAAACTTAAACAATCTACCTTATACATATATATTTCTTATGAACTTCGTAGTAAACCCCCAATTATCCCATGGATAACATCCACCCAACCATCCAAAATCTCAGCCACTTTCACATCCCCAGATGGTCAATATCTTGGCCGGGTTTATTATTTCGATTCGCGTTAAAATGCCACACAAACATTGCGGATAAAGTAGATAAAAACCTATACACATTGGAATCGTGGAATATCTGGCTTCTCTCTATAACTGCACCGATAAATATACACACAAACAAAAAAGGGGTATTGTTTATTTTTCCGGGACGTACGCATGATCGCTATTGACATCCAGGGAGTTCTTCGCTTTTTTTCCACCGTCTCAACGGGCAATAAACAATATTTAATTATAGACTCTGATGGGCACAGCACAAAAAAAAAACATACAAAACAAAAGGAATCAAAATCAAAATAAAACTTCGCCGCACTTCAATGTAAGATCGCGGATCGGTGGATCCAAAAATATATGCACGGATCAGATCACGGGCGGTATATAGTCGAAATAAAGTCGATTTTTGGTCCGCAGCGACGCGCGTTCGCCGCCAACGATAACAAACAACTGAGCTGAAAAAAGGCGAGCGAATGCCTGCAACATGTGGCATGCGGCTTTTCCAGGTGCCCCGCCCACTGGCGCCGGCCAACCGACCGACCAACCGCCCACCCGCCCACTTTCCGCCCAACCAAGCACCCAACGCACTCATTCAGCGCGCCGACTGGCAATTTATGAATGAAAAGCTGAACGGGAAAAGCTCCAAAGAGCCCGCCAAGTTCAAGGTGAAAAGCCCTTGGGGGAAAAGCGCGCGCCGGAAAAGCTCAGGAAATGAAAATGCGCCGAGCCAAAAGGAGTTTCCTTATGAATTCAAATAGATAATATAATATAATATATCTCGCATATATGCAGTAGAATTAGTTATTAAATGATTAATTATTTTGATTACCAACGCAGTAAATTAACGATATGTTCGATTTTTCGATAAATAACTTATTTAATAGCAACATAATTTACAATACAAGTAGAGCAGAAATGAAAAGAAGGCTTAAAAAAAAACAAAAAAAATGTAGAAAAGATCCCTAGGTGAGTGGTGGACTCAGTAGTGGTGGTAGTTGTGACCCTGCTGCTGCTGCTGCTGGTGCTGCTGCTGCGCCAAGTTGGCCTGGGCGAAGATGTGCTCCAGCTCGGCATCGGTCAGCTGGTCGAAGATGCCGCCCTGGCCGCCGATTCCGGCACTACTGGCACTCAGGGCCGACGGTTGGGATCCCACGGGTGGCAGGTAACCTGGGAAACATTCGTTTAAAATATAGCATAATAGTATATCCAGAACGTCATCTGAGCTCACCTTCAGCTGGCGCACTTCCGTAGGGCGGGAGCAGGGTGATGGAGGGTCGATTGGGCGAGGCTGGCGCGGATTCGGTGGGTGGACTATAGAATACCGGCTTCCAGGGCTGCTGCGGTGGCTGCTGGACGGATGGCCGCTGTGGTGGCACCTCCGACGGCGTCTCCGGCTCGGGCGACTGTGGGGGAATCTGCGGTGAGGCTATACCCGTGCCGGATTCGGGGCGAACGGGAGTGGAGCCCGGCAGCGGTACAATTCCGCCTGGGAATTGTGACTCTGGCTGGCCAAAAGTGGGTGGCTGCTGCGGCAATGGTGGCTGTGGAGCAGCCGGAAAGAATTGGCTAGTGGGTGGACTGGGGAAAGCCGGGACAGTGGGTACAGCTGGAACTCCTGGAACGGAGGGAGGTGATGGAATGGCTGGCGCCTGGGGGAACTGGGGAATCTGGGGAAAGCCGGGGAATTGAGGGAATCCGGGAAATTGTGGTATTTGGGGTATCTGTGGTATGGCCGGAATCTGTGGGATGGCGGGGACCTGTGGCACTTCTGGGGCTTCTGGTGCAGCTGGAACTGCCGGCTGGGCGGGCACAGCGGGTTGGGCTGGCACCGCTGGCTGAGCAGGCTGGAAGCTGAAGGTCGGCACTCCGGGGAACTGAGGCGGTTGTGGGAACTGAGGAATCACGGGCAAATCCACAGCTGGGGGAGCCGGAACACCGAAGGTCACTGTAGGTTGGATGGGTTGGACGGGTTGTATGGGTTGCAGGGGTTGAACTGGTTGGGGAGGCTGAACCGGTTGAATTGGGCTAACTGGCTGCAGAGGCTGCACGGGCTGGAAGTGATGGGTGGTCACCGGTTGCACCGGCTGAAGGGGCTGAATGGGCTGGATGGGCTGGAGATGATGAACTGGCTGCACAGGCTGAACGGGCTGAAGAGGCACTGCCGGAGCAGTTGGAGCATAGGTCTGCACATAAGTGGGCTGCAACAAAAAAGAATGAAATGGTCAACAGGATATTCCACCAGTTTCCTATGTAGCTAACTCACCTGCACGGCGTGCACATGGCCATGAGCCGGAGCATGGAAGTGGACCGGCTTCACGGCGGACTGGAAGACCACGGGCTTCTGCAGGTGCTGGTGCGGATAGTTGACGCTGTACGATGAGACGACCGCATTTCCGGGACGCAGGACGTACGAGGGCGGGGCCACGGCGGTGGACAAAGCGGTGGCCACGCCGGCGGGAATGGCGCTGGCCACGCCACCGGGCAGACCTGTGGGCAATCCGACGGGCAGGGTTGATGCGACGGCGGGCAGCAGGGCAGCGGGCGCGGGAGCAAGGGCGGGCAGCAAACCGGAACCGGAAACGAGCGGCTTGACCAGACCATGGCCGTATTTGACGAAGTGGCGGCGCGGAGGAGCGGCGGCCAGGAAGGCACTGCCTCCGGGCAGCTGCAGGCTATAGCCGTAGTGGGCGGCATAGGTGCGGGCGGGCCATTGGCCGTGCAGGTGGGCGTGGCCGTGTAGAATGCCGCGCTTGTGCTTTCCGGTCGTGACCTCCACTTCCGTTTCCGGTTCGGTAACAACGCCGGCCGTTGGGGCACTTTCCGCCACCGATTCCTGTGGCGGGGCCTCCTCGGAGGTCACTGTCAAAGTGGGCGTAGTGCTGGCGGGGGGCGTGACCGATCGACTGGTGTGCCGCAAACGTAAGCCCGCCTCGGCTCGATGAGAAACCAAGATCACAGCCAAGGCCATCAGAAGATGGAGGCTCCTCGAACTGGCCAAGAGATGCATTTCGATTCAGTGGACTTGATTTCTATATGCGTATATCTGGACACTATGTAATATATCGTCTCGCCTCGCGCTTAATCCGTTTGCTGCGATCGTCGCCAAGAAAATGAAATGAACTTCCTTGGTCGCTGTTGTATTTATAAAGCGGACATCGCGGCACAGTGGATTGGCCATCGTGGTCGGCACATACCCACTGTGCATACCAATCGGCGACACTGGTGGTGCTCGCAATGCACCACCGTCAGCGGCTCATCGGCATGGCATACGGCATGGATTGGGCACTTTATGACTTTTACGCTGCCATTTCACCTGCCGCAATCGAAGACCCCTCACCCACTGACCACTGACTGAGCAGCGCCTCATTATGCTGCGCCACCTGACCACGCACTGTGGTTCCGTACATACATATATAGTGTGTATATTCCTCAAGTGCGGGATATTGCTATCTTACTTCTTGTTCAGATATCAGGATTATTCCAACAAATGCTAGTATTTAGATGATGGACTAAAACACTATTTAGTGTGCCAACAAGTTGTCCACTAGTCCACTGCTTGCCTGGCCCCGTTCCACTGTCCCATTGGCCGGAATCCACCTACGCATGCGCAGCACGTTGCCGCACGCACCAAACTTTTGCTTTCAATGGCCTGCATGTTCCGCATGCTTTTTGTGCTGGGTCTTTTGTTTTTATCGCCGGACTCTTTTCACTTTCGGCTGCCGGAGATGGTCCGAAGGTTTATGATTTGGCTGCAATTTAGATACAAATCAAATGTGTCGCCGCTTACATAATCCGGCCAAGAGTCCAGTCCGTGCTAATCAGGCGCCGGGTGAAAGCATAATAAAACCATTGTAATAAAAGCAAAAGCGCACAATTCAAAAGCAGCAATTAGCAATTAGCTATTAGCCATGGCACGGTCAATTATTTTGATGGCATTTCAATGCTATTATTTGAATTTCGTTAAAATTCAGCATTCACACGCATAAATTTCACCTGCACTACATCTGATGGCGAACTGAGGCCATAGATAGTGGATAGTGCCTGCATTATATCACACCCCATCGCCGTAAATGGACTTTCGATTAGCCTACATTGATTTTCACTTTTTTTTGGAAACGTCGCATAGGGTGTGTGGAATTTAAATCGATCGAACGCATCACAGTGCCTGACATCTGGCATCTGGTACAGTTCGCTTTCTGGGCTAGCATATCGCCCTTTGCATCTAAGTGGGTCTGGCACATGATCCTCAAGGTCTTTCCCAGGCCTTGCCGCCGGAGATGTCATCAGTTTGCCGTTTGGGTTTGCCTTTTGGCACATGAAGTACCTATATGTATTTGACAAAGAGCTACATAAACCTCAAAATGTAAACACGCAGAAATAAAAGCCGCCAGAGGAGCTTGTTTAATTCGATGCTTTATGACCTGCCCGACGTGAGCAGCATGGAAAAACGCGAAAAACCAACAATATAGAAGATAGTTGAGCCCCACCAAATGGTCTCAGGATTTCCTAATCGCTTACAACAGATATCACCCCGGGCTGTCACAGTTTGAAGCCGGAGTGAATGCTGACCACGCCGAAGGTGAGGTTCTCGTAGGACACCTGGTCGAATCCGGCCTGCTCGATCATTTGCTTGAATTGCTCCTGCTTGGGAAACCGCCGGATGCTCTCCACGAGATACTGGTACGCCTGCCACTGACCAGCCAGCAATTGGCCCATCGGCGGAATCACCTGGAAGGAGTACTGGTCATATAGCCATTGCATCGTTTCGTTCGTCAGATGACTAAACTCCAGGCACATGAATCGTCCGCCCGGCTGCAGCACTCGATACGCCTCAGAAAGAACCTTAGATGGATGGGAGAAATAAGTACAAAGAGTACATTTCATTAACTCTACATGTACATGATCCGCCTACCTTATCCACATGTGTGCAGTTCCTGATGCCAAAGGCAATAGTGTAGGCCGTAAAGCTAGCGTCCGGGAAGGGCAACTTCTCGGCATCGGCGCACTGCCAAGCGACGGTGCAGTTGGACAGCTGGTCGGTGGTCAGTCCCAGTCTCTTGGCCCGCTCCTCGCCCACGTTTAGCATGTGCTGGTTGATGTCCGACACAGTGACGTGGCTGGGACGCTGTTGGGGATTCGGCTGGTTGTTCAGGTAGCGCAGGTAGCGGAAGGTGATGTCCCCGGTGCCGCCAGCCATGTCCAGCAAGCGCATGCCGTGCGTGGGACCCAGTCGTTCGACGAACACATCCTTCCACAAGCGATGGATGCCCAGGGACATGGCATCGTTCATCACGTCATAGGAGTTGGCCACCTGTTCGAAGACCTCGTGAACTGGAGGAAGAAGGGATATTTTCGGTGCTCCGTTTATGGGCTAGCTACAACCACTCACCCTTTTGTTCCTTTTCACTTTCCCGAACTGTTTGGAAGCCGAAATGTGTGGTTTGCTCCTTTCCGGAGGTGAATTCCGCGCCACTTCCCATTCCTTTGGAGTTCCGGGTTGATTGAGCTGCCGTTCGGGTGTGGACGAATCTCCTGGCCAAGGACAGCAGCCGCGTGCTCCTCGTACTCTGCATTTCGTTGATTCTTGGGTGCTTTCCGTCAAGAATTTATTATGAAATAACAAAAACACGAAACAGCCGGTTAGATATGGTATTTTAAACGAAATCTATCGATTTTTAGTACAGCTTCGATATATTAGTGGGCTCTCGATTACTATTTCCAAGCTGGCGCCAAGTTCAACCTCTTATGTATTCTAGATTTTTTTCAATTTTTCGCAAATTTTACATAAAATGCAAAAATTTGGACAAAAATTTATTTTACAAAATCCGTTCAAAGGTGATAGGAATGGTTAGTATTGGTAACAGGGAGTATAAAATGGTAATTCTTTTTGCTGTGTGGCCATTTTTAGTCGAGTTATACCGAAAAAACCGTTATTAAATATTTCATTTTTTGGAAAAATGGTTTCCCAGATTTTTTGTTAAAAAAAATAATCGGTATTTTGATCAAAACATTAAAAATAATTATCCAAATATGAAATGTCATACCTCGTTGAGTTTGTTTTTTAAATCCAAATCGATTTGCATTCAAGTTTGGGTATTCTAGGTTTTTTCAATTTTTCGCACATTTTGATGATGGTACCCCTTACAAAAAATGCGAAAAACCAACTTATCGTTGGTCACCTTCTGGAATCCTTGTTCGCCTGGTAATTTAAACCGAAAAATCTCTCAATTTAGCCTACAAAATGCGCATTTTGTGCAAAATTTTTGGATCTTTCGATTTTAGATACCAGGCGATGATAATCAGTAGCTGGTGTCTACTGAAAACCAACTTATCGTTGGTCACCTTCTGGAATCCTTGTTCGCCTGGTAATTTAAACCGAAAAATCTCTCAATTTGGCCTACAAAATGCGCATTTTTGTGCAAAATTTTTGGATCTTTCGATTTTAGATACCAGGCGATGATAATCAGTAGAGGATGTCTACAGAAAACCAACTTATCGGGTCACCTTCTGGAATTCTTGTTCGCCTGGTAATTATTTAAACCGAAAAATCTCTAATTTGGCCTACAAAATGCGCATTTTTGTGCAAAATTTTTGGATCTTTCGATTTTAGATACCAGGCGATGATAATCAGTAGCGGGTGTCTACTGAAAACCAACTTATCGTTGGTCACCTTCTGGAATCCTTGTTCGCCTGGTAATTTAAACCGAAAAATCTCTCAATTTGGCCTACAAAATGCGCATTTTTGTGCAAAATTTTTGGATCTTTCGATTTTAGATACCAGGCGATGATAATAAGTAGCGGGTGTCTACTGAAACCCAACTTATCGTTGGTCACCTTCTGGAATTCTTGTTTGCCTGGTAGTTTAAACCGAAAAATCTCTCAATTTGGCCTACAAAATGCGCATTTTTGTGCAAAATTTTTGGATCTTTCGATTTTAGATACCAGGCGATGATAATAAGTAGCGGGTGTCTACTGAAAACCAACTTATCGTTGGTCACCTTCTGGAATCCTTGTTCGCCTGGTAATTTAAACCGAAAAATCTCTCAATTTGGCCTACAAAATGCGCATTTTTGTGCAAAATTTTTGGATCTTTCGATTTTAGATACCAGGCGATGATAATAAGTAGCGGGTGTCTACTGAAACCCAACTTATCGTTGGTCACCTTCTGGAATCCTTGTTCGCCTGGTAATTTAAACCGAAAAATCTCTCAATTTGGCCTACAAAATGCGCATTTTTGTGCAAAATTTTTGGATCTTTCGATTTTAGATACCAGGCAATGATAATCAGTAGCGGGTGTCTACAGAAAATCAACTTATCGTTGGTCACCTTCTGGAATTCTTGTTCGCCTGGTAATTTAAACCGAAAAATCTGTCAATTTGGCCTACAAAATGCGCATTTTTGTGCAAAATTTTTGGATCTTTCGATTTTAGATACCAGGCGATGATAGATGATAATCAGTAGCGGGTGTCTACTGAAAACCAACTTATCGTTGGTCACCTTCTGGAATTCTTGTTCGCCTGGTAGTTTAAACCGAAAAATCTCTCAATTTGGCCTACAAAATGCGCATTTTTGTGCAAAATTTTTGGATCTTTCGATTTTAGATACCAGGCGATGATAATCAGTAGCGGGTGACTACTGAAAACCAACTTATCGTTGGTCATCTTCTGGAATTCTTTTTCGCCTGGTAATTTAAACCGAAAAATCTCTCAATTTGGCCTACAAAATGCGCATTTTTGTGCAAAATTTTTGGATCTTTCGATTTTAGATACCAGGCGATGATAATCAGTAGCGGGTGTCTACTGAAAACCAACTTATCGTTGGTCACCTTCTGGAATTCTTGTTCGCCTGGTAGTTTAAACCGAAAAATCTCTCAATTTGGCCTACAAAATGCGCATTTTTGTGCAAAATTTTTGGATCTTTCGATTTTAGATACCAGGCGATGATAATAAGTAGCGGGTGATAGGAATGGTTAGTATTGGTAACAGGGAGTATAAAATGGTAATTCTTTTTGCTGTGTGGCCATTTTTAGTCGAGTTATACCCAAAAAACCGTTATTAAATATTTCATTTTTTGGAAAAATAGTTTCCCAGATTTTTTGTTAAAAAAAATAATCAGTATTTTGATCAAAACATTAAAAATAATTATCCAAATATGGAATGTCATACCTCGTCGAGTTTGTTTTTTAAATCCCAATCGATTTGCATTCAAGTTTGGGTATTCTAGGTTTTTTCAATTTTTCGCAAATTTTGATGATGGTACCCCTTACAAAAAATGCGAAAATTTGGACAAAAATTTATTTTACAAAATCCGTTCAAAGGTGATAGGAATGGTTAGTATTGGTAACAGGGAGTTTAAAATGGTAATTCTTTTTGCTGTGTGGCCATTTTTAGTCGAGTTATACCCAAAAAACCGTTATTAAATATTTCATTTTTTGGAAAAATGGTTTCCCAGATTTTTTGTTAAAAAAAATAATCAGTATTTTGATCAAAACATTAAAAATAATTATCCAAATATGGAATGTCATACCTCGTCGAGTTTGTTTTTTAAATCCCAATCGATTTGCATTCAAGTTTGGGTATTCTAGGTTTTTTCAATTTTTCGCAAATTTTGATGATGGTACCCCTTACAAAAAATGCGAAAATTTGGACCAAAATTTATTTTACAAAATCCGTTCAAAGGTGATAGGAATGGTTAGTATTGGTAACAGGGAGTTTAAAATGGTAATTCTTTTTGCTGTGTGGCCATTTTTAGTCGAGTTATACCCAAAAAACCGTTCTTAAATATTTCATTTTTTGGAAAAATGGTTTACCAGATTTTTTGTTAAAAAAAATAATCAGTATTTTGATCAAAACATTAAATATAATTATCCAAATATGGAATGTCATACCTCGTTGAGTTTGTTTTTTAAATCTCAATTGATTTGCATTCAATTTTTCGCAAATTCCCTTTTTAAAAAAGTTATTTAATTCTGTATCTTACCTTTGCATTCGCATCACATTCAATAAAGAGGAACTAGCACGCCATAAATAGTTTAATTAATAAGACCACAACTTTCATTTAATCCGCACATTCATATTTATTAACTATACGTACGCGTGCGCAATTCAGCGAACATTTTACTCTTAACTAATATTCAGATGCCTCTCAATGTCTGTTCGTTTAACTTACATTACATGTAAATACCTAATTACAAAGTTTGTTTGATTAAAAAAAAATGCCTTATCTTGGGGGTTTGCTGCGCCGCGCTGCAGCCTTAAAATTGTTACATTAAAAACAATTAAAAACGTATTTATATATATAGTAATAATAATAATAATAATAATAATAAAAATAAATTAATCATTAAGTCATTGAGAAAAGTCCATTTATAAGCGTTTACATTTCGTTTTCTATATGTCATCATATCATCTGTACGTTGCGCGTGTGTCAGTATGTGAGTGTGGTGTTTCTATGAACTATAACGAGCCGAAGTCTGATGGATGGGTTGGTGGTTGTACACGATTAAGTCTATTTAAAAATAAGAAAAAAAGGTTCGGTTCTTAAGCCATAATTCTGTCCAGGAGCCATAATTCATATACTTGTACACATACGGTATGTAATTATAGTAGTGTGTATATATATTTATAGTGTGTCTATATGTATTTATAGTGTGTATATATATTTATAGTATGTATATATTTATATAATAGGTAGAAGCCTGCTGCACATGCTACCTAGCTGTGGATTCAAATTTTGCTTGGCCTCGGTTTGGAAGATACGTGGGAAAAAGCGGTCTCAAAATTAAAGAAATAACGAAATCACACAACTGGTAATCTTCACAAACTTAGTAGTTAAACTCCTCCTGCTTCTCCGAATCACTGCGCAAATCAGCCACCAAGGGCTCGAAGCAGGACTTGGGTATTAAGGTGCCCACAATCTTCTCCCCCTCGGTGGTCTTCATGCGTATCACTTGCATCTTGCTATTGGAACGTGTATTCAGTATGTGCTCCACGCGTCCCCAAACGGAGAGCACGGATCCAGCCAGAACGTGGTACAAGCGTTGACGCAAGCCCACCTAAAGATGCAAAATGTCAACATATCAATAAATATAGTTCAATGAAGAAATCTCGACGCAGTGTAGATAAATCTTACACACACTTACCTCACAGTCGTTCCCCAGGCTAACATTTCTACAGTTGCCGTTCCAGTATGCGTGCGAACAGGTGTTAACCGAGGCATCGTACTGTTCGGTCCAGTGTGGCTCTGCCTCCTCGCTGGCCACCTTGCGATACTTCTTCTCAAGCTCAAAAAGGGATTCGTGGCGAACTTGGAGACCAGTGTTTGGTCGGTATATCTGACACATGATCTCCTTTTTGCTGCGAGTTTTCTTTTTCTTGCTACCGCTGTCCGAATCGGTGGTACTGCTCGTCGAGCTGCTGTTGCGTGACTCTAGGATCACCACCATAATGGCGGTTCGCTTCTGGTTGCGTAGCTGGTGGGACAGATAGAAGCCCTCGTTTTCGTTGAACAGATCGGCATATCTGCAAATTATTTCAAATTCTTAGAATCAACTTCTCATTTGTATTCCTTAACTTACTTGTCAATGGCTTCTTGCCAGATCATGCCTCTTTCCACACGAACCGTGTGCATCTCTGTGGGTGCCACTCCGGTAGCATGTTTGCGCACGAACCGAATAAGTCGGACGCGGGTGACATTCTCACCGGCAGCTCCAAGATCTAGTGGAGTTAAATAGATACATGCCATTACAATTTGTTCGCCATAGGCGACTCTCACTCAATGACACTTACCCAAAATGCCCAAATCGAAGCGACCGCCGCGCTTTGCCTGCTGAATGATTGCTGTCATGGTGTCCGTAAAATACTTAAACAAACGATTCTGCAGATCCACTGGACAGCCGAGAATACGGTTGAGAAACTTTGATATGTTGTTGTAGTCCTTGTCGAGACTTAGCACACCCGGATGACTTTCGCTATTCACGATAATGCCCACACCAACCAAGGCTCCAGCTATGTCCTTAAAGAACTCGCCGCTGTAGTCTGTAGGCGGCGGCACCAGCGGTGACTCGTAGCCCATTATGGTACGCATCACAGTTTCCAGGGCTTGTCGACCATATTTGTTGTCTATGTTAAACTGGGAGAGATCACGAGTCTCCGTGGCCCTGCGATCGCCGTGGGTGAGCGCTCCTAGCGATTCCAGACGCTTGGCAACGGTAGAAGCGAAACGTCTTTCACCAGCCAAATCTGAGATGAGAAAGATGTACTCGGGCGCATTAACCTGATTAAAGACATTACATTATAATACAAACAATAACTACATAATGTATATATATAACAGACCTGATTGGATCGGTGGGTACGACCAAACTGCTGGATGGCTCTATCGGCGGACCAGGGCAACTCCAATGTTATGTGGACACGTCGGCGCTGATTGAAGACCCGCCGATCACTCTGGAGAGAAATACCACTGGAAGCAGCTTCCGAAATGATTGCCACATCCTTCTCGCCGTCCATGAAGCGCTGCTTCTCCGTAATGTTTAGCGTTTCCAACGGGACATCCGATTCGGTTCTGGACTCGTATTGGATGCTACCATCATCAGTTTGTACAACGCGACCTCTTCGACCAGTCATTTCGGCCACGTTATCGGGACCACCCAGTTCGTCGATCAATTGATCCAGCGTATTTGGGGGCAGTCGGGACCCCAGTCGCTCGATCTTGCGCAGCAGCTCCTCTTTCATCGTGCAGGCGCGTTCAATTGCATCTTTGGGCGGAGGACCATAGTTAAGTTTGACACCATTCACACCCACCGGCGTGACTGTGCCTTTCAGCTCTTGTTTCTTTTGCAGAAGATCCTGAATCTTGTCCTGTGTGGAGAGCTGAGATTTCCGATTCTTGGCCGCATTCAGAGCAGCAACGACAGTGGCGGACATTGCCGTACTGCCACTGGGATCGGTTGCTGATGAGGGGATTTCCTTTTTGGTCTTCTCCTTCTTCACCTTTTTCTTGCTTTTCTTCTGGGTCTTCTTTGTCTTCTTGCTGCGCGCAACCCAGGGGTCAATATCGCTATCGCTGCCGCTAAAGAAGGGATTAAAATCGGAACTAGCATCGCTAGCCACGCCTCTCTGGTCACTGTCCACATCATGATCCTCATCTTCATCATCGATATCACTCTTGAGGTCGTCATCACTATTTGCCTCATCGCTATCGCTGTTGCGTTTCCTACCCGTATTGTCATCCTCGCTGTCGCTACATTGCCAAGATCCACTGCGCTTCTTCTTTTTGATCTTTGTGGATCCGTTATCATTGTTATTATTTCCCTTTCTTTTGCCAGCCGCCGTGGTGATATTACTATTGTTACCCAGGCTAGACGTGGAATCGGCAACTGATGACTGGGAAGGTGTCTCATCGTAGAGACCCAGGATGCGGTTAATGCGATTACGGTCGGGTGCCGGAAAGTGGCGCTCCACAAACGACTGAAAGACACCTCTGTGGAAAGGAGAGTTATTTGCATGGTAAGTGTTCATGAAAAATAGTAATAGTAATAGTAATACTTACTTAGCCGTAGATACAAAATCGGTGAGTTCCCCATCGTCGCGTTCCAACTGATCCAGAGTTCGAGCCTCGCCAGTGGACTGCAGGCCGATGACGACACACTTTCCGTATTTTATAGACTCGCGGGCGACCAGCACCGCATGGTTCACCTTGGCAGCAATGCAAAGGTACTTGAAAAAGCGCTGATGCGAGGACCAGAACTGACCCCACATCGTCTTCTTCATTCGGCTCTCGGCATCGATCAGTTCGGCCGCCTCGGTGAACTTCTGCATGGCCTCCACCCAGAGCTCCACGGACTGATCGTAGATCTTGCGAAACTCCTTGGAGAGTGGCACCTCCTCGATCTTGAAGCTCACGCCCTTGAAACTCAGCTGGCGGGCGATGTACATGCCACGCAGCTTCATGTCCATGGCTACGATCTCCATGGCGCCCACACCGCTGAAATAAGCAAATATGTAGTTAACAAAGTTATGCTTATATATGTAAATAAAGTCAGCTTACCGTCTCTCCACGGCGGTGATAAAGTCGTTAAAGTTGCCAAAGGCCGTGCCCTGACCCCAGAGACCCAGACGAACCATATAAGCCATATTCTTGGGCTCAGAGGCACCCGTTGCGGATGCATAGACCACTCGCGCCTTGGGCAGTTTCTGCTGCAGCTCCAGAACGGTCTGGCCCGTCTTGGTTGGTTTGCCGGAACCCACGGGACACAGATTTTTCGCCTTGTGACACTCGTCAAAGATGATGAGGCCCTCGAAATCCTCACCACACCATTGCAGAAGCTGGCGGAAGCGGGATCGGTACTTGCCTGTCTTGTTATTTGACTCGCCTATCAAAGCGGAATATGTGCTGAAGATGACGCCTCGCTTGCAATTGTTATTCACATCGGAGCTGATTTTGGCGTATTTAAACTAAGGCAATATAATGAGTTAATAGCCCCATTCAGGGTTTACTTGTATTGAAACCCACCTTGTTGAGGGCATGGACCTCGATCCGCGTGGCCCCAATATCGCTGAGATCCCGCTCGGCATCGTACTTGAGATCGTTGGACACGGATATCCATAGCGCCTTCTTGCGCCCCTTTAAATAGTTCTCGTAAATTATGCCGGCGATTGTGCGACCCTTGCCCACACCAGCGCCGTCTCCGATAAGGAATCCAGCCCGACTGCCGTCCGGAAGCAGATGATCGTGCGCCTGGGAGGCGTACGTAATGGACTCCAGTTGCAGGGCGCTCAGATGTCCGCTGTTGATTGTTTCGAGGGGCAGAGACAGCTTGTAGTAGACATCACACGGCTCCACGGAGCTTAGCGATGCTGTCTCCACAACGGCATCCGGATGTTTCTTTCCAAGTTTCACTGCGGGATCGGGACAAATGAACGTGTTAATCACTGAATCTTAGCCTATTATCCAAGGCATGTTAAACTTACATTTCGCAGGCCAGTAGTCGGCATAAGTTTCGGCTACACCAATCTCCTCGTAGTCGACCTCATCCTCCTCCTGCTGGACATAGGCAACAGCTGAGGCGTGGGCAGCCGCTGCAGCTGCACTGGTCACCATCGCGCCGGGATTCATTGGCTGATTCGGCGCCGGAGTTGTCTGTGGACGTTGCATTGATTGCATGAACATCTGGAATACGGTATTCGGTATGCCACTGGTTAGGTATTCCGGATTCATTGCTATCAGTTTTTGCACGGCCTCCATCATCGAGGTGTTCCCTTTCGCTCCGCTACCAGATGTTCCGCCAGCCGGTCCTCCGCTTCCGGGAGCTGTGGCCATTGGTAGCTTCTGATTGTTCCCGACTCCGCCAATATTTCCGGCTGCCTTTAAGGCGCGAATTTGCGAAGCTCCGCCCCCATAACTCACTGGAAGGTAAAGGGATTCGGGTTGGTTGTGGTTTTTGCAGCAAGTTGTTTTGGATAATGATGTGGTTCGGTAATTAGGTATACACGTCACCAGAGTGAGTGAGAGGTGTGTATACGGGGAGACATCGAATGGAAAGAGACAGAGGAAGGCAGTCGGATTCAAACAGAGGAAGACGGTAAGAAAATAGAAAGAGCTTTGTTAGTCATTAACTAGGATGGCATTAATTACGTGCCAGCTTAACTGAAGACTCTAGAATCAAGCGAGTGTCCAATATATCTATTCAATCCATAGAAACAAGCTATCCATATATCAAACGACATTCACACACATCAATTAAATCCCAGCGATTCATTCATTAAATTTAGCCCAAGCTATTATAAAGATTAGCAATTGTTCTCCGAACAAGCCAAAGCCAAACCATTTATTGTTCATCTACTCCAGTGAGCCAGCTCAAAACGACTGGAAAGGATCGCTCAACTTGATAGTGAATGCCCCATATACACATCCAGTTGATCAGCCGTGAAGAGGAGCCGCAGCCAGGAAGTCCTTTTCGCTGATGGTGTGGACATTGAAGGTTAGATTCGTGAAGATAACAATGGCAGGCCCAGATTCCCCCAAATCCCGACTATCAGGTGGTTGCGTACCTCCACCTGAACTGCCCACCGACGTCTGCGGCAAGGTGCCTTCAGCCAGATCGATTTTGAAGACGGGCTCCATGTTCTCCACACGGTTCACTAGCCTGCGCATTAGTTCCGCAATCTCCTTGATCTCCGTATTCGAATTGTTGCTCGTTTCGGGTCGCAGTTTCTCGATTATGAGCTGCTCAATCTTATGCAGCGCCTTTGAGTGCTCTATGTAGAAGCCCTTCATGGCCTCCGCCACCTTCAGGTTGATCTCTTGCTGGATTGTGTCCCCATTTGACACGTCCGGAGGCAGTGTATTCGTACTACTGGTTTCCAGTGGTATTTTGATTTTCTCATATTTAACGACGTCGGTGACAATTGTGTTTTCAGTAGTATCCATTATACGAACTTAAAATTTTAAAAATGTAGCGTACACAAAGAAAGAATTACAAAATTTAAAATGCTAGACAAATTATAAATTTTTTTTTTAAACATCTGTTTTTCCCGAAATTTGAAAATCTAGTGGCGTTCGTCTGGGCTGAACACCGTTAGGTTTCGAATGAAAACACAAGCGCCTACTGGTTTCAGAATCTCTACACTTTCAAAATGTTTTCCAAGCACACAATGATGCAATATACTTCAGTTCGAAAAATATTAACATTTGGTGCAAGAAAAAATCAAGTCTAACGAAACGAAAAGATATTAAAGAGCATTCCATAATTTTTAAGCGCTGATTATTGAAATAATCAAAATATATTTTAAATGCCTTTCTCGATTATTTTCTACTTTAAAGTGGTGCTAAGTCCAAAATAATGATCCATATACATAATATCTCATACAGTTCTTGGTATTTCACTTAGATATCTTACCTTTGGAACTATCTATACAAAGAACAACAAACCCACAACTCTCACACACACACACACACACACCCGCACATATAATTATTGTTTTTAGACATTTTGGAAAAGAAGAGCATTTTTCTTGGTTGTTACCAACATTAATCGACTTACTCTGCGCCAATAAAGACGCGGCCATATTGAAATTAGCAGCAGAGGCTGAAGTGGACGCCGCCGCCGATCCGCCAAAGAAATTGCCACCGGTATTGGGAATGCCGCCTGTTGGTGAGTGCCTCACCGAATTGGCGGCTGTGGACGGCGGCGGAGGCGGTGGGGCGTTGCTGCCCTTGGCGGCCACGTAGGCGGCCAGGTTCATCAGTTCGTTGGTGGTCAGGCTGTTCAAGTAGCTGCTGGTGGAGCCAATGGCACCACCCTGGGACGAACCAGTCGTCCCAGCATTGCCGCTGCTCCTGGCCGCTGGACTGCCCATGGCTGATGGAGCACGCGGTGTCCGCGAGGAAAGCGTAAACAACAGAACAAATAACCACAAAAACAATAACCGAAATAGGAATAATAATCAACAACAAATAAACCATACAAAATGGGATTGGGAAAATTATATATATTGGCGGTATTTATAAATCGGGTTTAAATCAAGACAAGCAATATATATACATAGTGTTGAGTGGAGAAATAGAGAGAAATAAAGAAAGAGAACAACACAAGCATCATTAATTATTGTGATCACAGCTAGTTATTTGAAGCCAGTGCTGCCAACTTTTAGTTATATGCAGAATTTTAACTATATACTCGTATTTAATCGCAGTGTACGGCTTATGGGACCATCACATTATTATTGTCTACTAAGATTCAATTTATAAAGGCAGCTATTTAATATTATATTATGTTGCTCATATCGAATTTGGCAATCTTATGATAATCTATTGTTTTTAGATTTTAGATATAATTTTGAAATTAACTTAACATTCCTAAATATATGGAATTTTCAAAGTAAGAATATAGTTAACATACTGTTTGTTTAGTCATTTAGGCTAGATATTACTAGCACATTTTTGCGTAAATTCGATTAATGTATTGGCAACACTGCTGTGTAATATTATTAACTCTTTCGCTTCGTCTGTGTGTGCTGCGCTTAATTGATATTAAAGTATTTAAGTGCACTTACCCGTTACCGCGTTATTCAGTTTCTTTGGCATATTGCTTAAATTATTATCTAGGGCTACGTTTCTCCCTGCTATTGGTATCACTGTTAGCTTTCCGCCCAGTGCCACGCCTCCAACTGTAGGCGTAGCACCCACAGTGGTTGGTGTTGTTTTTGTTGCGGCTGTTGTTGTTTTTATTATCTGGCTGTTGTTGCTGATGATATTGTTGTTGTTGTTGTTGTTGCTACTGCCGTTGGTGCTGATATTGTTGTTATTTCTATTGTTAACGCTGGTGACTATATTGTTGTTATTGTTGTTGATGCGCAACAACGATATTGGCTTGATTTTATTATTGCCTACAACAATTTTGGCTCCACTTATGGGTATGGGTGTACCGCCCTTGGTCGCCACGCCCACTCCGCTACGGATATTTTGGGCGTACGTAACCGCTGTGTTCAGATCGCGACCTCCACCTAAAAAAAATGCGTGGGAAAAAAAAGGATGGAAAGTTTTTGTAAGTATTTTGTTATCTTTAAAATAAGTTGTACAAATTATTGAACAAAATTCTAGTTTGAATCGATGATTATTATACATTTTGATGAGCTTTCACTTTTGGAAATAAGCAGGCTTGAATCACTAGCATTATGGGCAACCAAACGAGAATTTAAACGTCTCCATTGATTGCCGCCCTTTTTGAATCTTGAATCACTAATGCAGCTACCTGCTTCTGCTCGAAAACACGTGATTAGAAAATGGGGGTTTCTCGCTTTTTGTGTGCGAATACTTAATGCAATTTGTACACATTAAGCAGCCCCCTCCCCCCACCCCAACCCGTTCAATACGCATCGAAGACCTGCGAGATTCCCCCGATGAGCCAGCTGCACAAATTGCAGACATAACACCCCAAACCCGAGAGCACAGCACCACCCCTCATTTAAGGTAAATATCTAATTAATGAGCAAGCATGCGAGCACATAAGGTGGAGGTGGTTCTAAGTATGTGCAAGGCTATGTGCCACACGAGGGGGGGGAAAGGTCAGTTGGCTGGATACATAATCATAATTATATGTGAAGTCCAGCACACATGGACAGATGCAAGTGGAGATGGACATTCGTCTATATACTGATTATGAATGTGAATGTGAATGGGAATCCTAATGCGTTAATGCCCGTAGTTCCCGCATCCACCGCCAGATGGACGCCGCGGTCAAGATGATGGCAACAAATCAAATTCAGTGCGCCTTGGTGCACCACAAATCTTCAAAGGCTCTTAGGTCCATCCTCCAGGCATTTCCACGAAATGCACATCATGCATGTGTAGTGCATGCGAATCAACAAATGACCACACCAAAGACACCATCAGGAGGAATTTTCGAGTCATGTACCAGGTAATTATATGATGCGGATTAGCGAAATTGCAGCACAGCTCAGTCGAAGTGTATATATGTAAGTCAATTGGATTTTTTGTATACAAAATTAGATCTAAAATCTAAATCTAAAATAAATAAAGATATATAGCTGTCGGCTGTATATGTTCTTCCAACTGCCATTTCCTATTCAATTATTTAAGAAGTGAGTACTTAATATTCCTCACTGGCGGCACACCTGTCAGGAAACTTGTCCCCTTTTCACACGCGCGAAATGTTCGAAAAAGAAACTTAAAGTTGCACAAGAGTCCGCCAGAATATTGCTTGCTTAATTAGTTTGTTAGTTGAGTTTTTGTTCACTTTGCCGACTGAAGGACTTCGTAACTTGCCCTTCGATTCTCGAGCTTAATAATTTAACGCGGACTGGATGTCCGGTCGACGGTTAATGACGCACGGAACCCACTGGCTCCTCCCGAATATGGCCAGCTATATATGGTCATATAATCGGACTTGGATGCCAGAGTGTGGGCCCCAATGGCGGATATATGTATGTATATACGTGTATATATGTGCGCATATATAACTTCCATATAGGCCGTGGTATATACAAACACATTCTATATATGTATAAACATATATATGCCGATATCTAACAGATCTGAGGCAAACAGAGCTCGAGGCTTGGCAGGACATCGAACATCCTGCGACTCCTGGACAGGTGTGCATCGGGGTTTCGGTCTCAGGTGGAAGGGGCATTAATGGGTAATTTCATTAATGTTTCAGCGACTAATCCAAGTGGCCTTTTAATTAATGTTGGCTAGATATCAAAGCAATTGCATGGGTGGGCCTACAGGCATGTACGCGGGGATTTTTCAGCGGAATTGGTATAGCTTATTAGTGGAGTGCAATCCATGCTGAAGTTTTTCGATTTAGAAAAATATTTTCAAATTAAATCCGAAAGTTATTGGCATACTTTCAGTAGTTCCTTCATTAATTTCTTGGTTTAATTTCAAGATTGGGTTATTACAAACAATATTTGAACGGCTTCGGAAGTATCAAATAGATCATACCCGTTGAAACTATATGGTATAAGCTTTTAGATAGTTTTGAAAAACGCCCAACATTTCTGCAGCTTTTCAGTAAGATTAGTAAGAATGTGATAACAATTTCATAAACTAAAAGGATTAAATTCTCGTACAGTTGATTGAAATGCCAACTGAATAAGTTACAGCCTGGCAATGGAACGCCGCCTCAAAAAAGCGCCCACTTGCCCGCTTTTATCTCAATACCTCAACCCCTTTCAGTGATTCACCCGCTTTTCCTACCCCCTTTTTTGGACACAATCCCACCGCCCCGGGAGGCCAAAAAACTATGCAAGGTTCGCACTCGGCTCTAAAACTGCATGAAAGTTGGAAAGTAAGGCCCGCATCCGCACTCCCCCCACCACCAACAATGATGGGGCTACCTATGAAATTGTTGTCCAAACAATAGAAAACCGAGAACCGTGCTGTGCCGATGCCAAGACCCTACCATCCCCTTTTCAGGCCGCATTCAAATCCCATTCAAAATGAACCCAATTTGCACTATTTATTGCTGGTGAATTTTCCAATCCCAGGAGCACTAACATCGATTTTAAAGTTTCTCAAATTCGAAATGCGATTACTTACCGGGCACTTCTATTTGATCTGGATCCTCGTCATCATCGAAATCGGAGCCCGAATCGTCTTCATCGAAATTGTCATTGTCATCATCGGCATCCAACAGTGTTTTTCGTTTCTTCGATGTCTGTAATGGAAAAATGACATGCATGTTTTATTATCTGATATCATTAAAACTAAAATAAAGTATCTCAAGACATTGTTTTTAATAACAAATCTGTAAGTGCATAAAGTTTAATCTTATGACACGATATTAAAGGCAAATACTAATATAATGTATTGTTCATCCATAGATACTTATAGATTTCATTGGTACTTTTATGCGCTGACTTTCAAAAACATATTTAATAGTTGGTTTATTTAGAGCAAATTTCTTTCAGTGCACTAGTAAAACCAACGACATCGCGAATTTAAATCGATATTTTCATAGTTGCCCAGCTCTTCTTGTGCTGAACACAAACATGACGCGAACACTCAAAAAATATCATAAATATTGAAACCAACACAAACAAACAAACACATAAATGACTACGAAAACAAACATGAAAAATGACACTAAAGAAGCACGAAAAACCGCATCTATTTTCGTAGCACACTTTCGAGGGCGAACCAAAGTGCGTGGACTTCCCCGGATGTTTAGAAAAAACGGCACAAAAAGCACGAGAAAAAAATGCGCACGCCGCGTGTAGAAAAAAAAAACGAGGGAATCCCCCAATCGCAAACGGGCGGAAAAAAATATAGATATAAAATGCCAGGGAAAGGGATATATATATATATATATATATATATATATAAAATAAATATATAAAGGGAGAGCACACTCACAGTGTTTTGGGTGGAAAAATGCAGGACCAACGGTCAGATGCTTTGCGTCGCCGGTTGGATGAGGTTCTGCGGAAGATCCTGGGATCTGTTACTGAGAACCACTGGGCAACTAGGCAAACCAAGCACAACCAAGTAACCTGGAACCACCTCTTTGTTCACAAATTACGGGCACTATTTTTCAGAGTTCGGGAGAAACTGTGCGACTGGCTCGATGCTCGTGTGGGAGCCAACTACCCAAAAACCTCGGCCGGAGTTCGAAGACCGGAGTTGTCGAGCAGCCATGGGCCACTTTGCCATTTTGCCAGCCAGTTTGGAATACCACCGAAAACAAACCCAAAATGGAAATTTCACAGCGAGCACGAGCACAACGCACATAGTACAAGCAAAGTTTGGGCTGCAGTTTTTCGACGGCCAGCGACAGGAGGGGTTAAACGGGGTTACCAACGGGTTAAGCAGGGTGTTATGGGTGCTACGGGCCCGCCCAATGGGGTGGGTTTTTGGCCAACATCTCTCCACGGTCAGGACGACGAAAGGCAAGAACGGAGAACGGAGAACGGAGAACGTAGAACTGGGAACAGGCCGATAAACAAACGCGAGAGGCCAACCCCTTGGCGAAGGATACAGTGGGTTAAGTTCGAAGCAGCATGTCCCAATTAATGAGTTTATTGCCAAACAGAGATCATAATTTTAGAAATATTTCATATTTTATTATTCTTCATTCTTTTCATTAATTTTTCATTTAAAAATATATGCTTTATTAATTGAATTTCAATAATAGCCGCGGACCACAGTGCTCCACTTTAGAACGAAAAGGGGGTTGGCATTTTCCCACCCCCTCCGCTTGAGGAAATTAAACGAAGTAGCAACAACAAAATGTTTGGCATGCAGAGATACGAAGTTTCCTCCTTTATGCGGAATATGCATGTGCTTCCTCTGCTCCCAGAAACCCCACATCCCACGCCCCACACCAAGCACTCACACCATCCCCTCAACCCTTCTAGCCACCCCTCTCCAACCCCTTTAAACCAAAGGGCTTTGGCTCAGTTGGCAGTTGGAAGCGGCCGAGGGGTTGGTCAGGGGGACTGGAGCAGGTCGAAAGTTGGGGGGCAGGAGGAGCAGCCATCTGCAGCGCATGTACAGCAATTAGAGCAAGACAGACTGCTGTGGCTGTGGATGTGGGCACGTCCTTGGGGAAGGGGCAGGGTGCTGGTGGGCGCCGGGGGGTGGCGATGGGTCTGGTTGGCTCGTTCGCTGGCTATATGCGTTCGAACATATATACCGTGTACCTCTGTGTGCTCCGGGATAAAACAACTGGCAAGGGACTTGGGCCAAAAGCAAAGCAAACAGAAGCAGTGAGCACAGTGAACGTCCGCTGGAATGACCGATCCTCACAAGAACTGATCTACGGCAGTACGATATACTCTTAAACTTGTTCCAATCAGATTTCAAAAACCAGCTTAACTCAAGTAATCACTTTTTTTAAAGGGAATATAATTATATTGTATTTGGCTAGGAGTTCAGATACTAGATAGATACTTAATTAACTAATCATTTACATCAAAGTCATTTATTTAAGCTCAAAAGATAAAAATGATTAGCATCTGAAATGCATTCATCAACGATCCCAGCTCTGCAATATTTCATCCACACCTCCGCCTGGTAATGGATTGCAACCTTTTTGTTGACACACAAAATAAAATCAAAACGAATGACCTTGCAACAAGAGAAATGTTGAAAATGTGTGGCCAAAAACATGTGTTTCCATCAACTACCCTCTCACACAAATAGAAACATCAACATGTTGTTGCCAAAAAAAAAAAGAAAGTATGAATTACGAAAAATAAACAGCCACAACATTAACCCTTATCAACAGGGTTGGCGAATGAAAAAATAAAAACAAAAGGTGCGGATAAAAACGGACAAAATGGACAAAAAAAGGACACAAACAAAGGCCAAGGAAAATAGACCTGAAAAATGTTACAAAAATGGGGAGAGATTCAGCTAATGAACGCTCCCAGGAGTTGGCGAAGAGAAGTTGACCGGGCCGAGGAAGATGTGAAAGGCGCAGGCGCCAAAAAACTCGGAATGCAGTGGCCAAAGCGGACACGGCGATACATAACACGGCTCGTAGGACCACTTACCCAACCTCCCCAATCAGAAATGCACTGGCTGCAGCAGAGGAAAAGCAGCGCAGCTTGTGTGGGAGGGGCAACACGCATTTCTCAGGATGCATTTCTGAGCTGCAGTTGCACCAACAGCAGTTCTACAGTGAAAACCCCTTAGCGGGGATCCCATCGAAAATGGCTTTAGTGGTTTGAGTCTCCGCCAGGGGTTAATCGCTCCTGCTGAGCAACAAGTGTGCGGAAAAAATCATGAAATAATAACGAATAAATAGGGGTAAATAAACAAAAATCAAATCTATCTATCTATATAATCCTTATCAAGGAAACAAATTGTGAATCGTATTGTTATATCCGTATAGGGATAGGGATTATTCAAATAACAAAGATGTGTATTAAAGTTAAAGTGGAATTAAAGTTACTTTCTTTGCACATAAAATCACTTCACAAATGAATCACTTTAAAGCTGCGGTATTCGTAAAAAACTTGAGTAGTTAAAAACTGGCATAAGTGTTTCCAATTTCCAGTTATTGATAAATGCCCAATGACAAAAATAAATATTAACATATTTTATAAAAAATTATTCTTTGAATAGATTAGTAACTCTATAACGGACTATAGGATACTATATAATTTAAATTACAATTGTAGGAATTGTATGCCAATAGTTTTGATTCAATATTCAAAACGATGCCGCCCCCCAGAAAAATAGTTGTCATCCTCAAACTCAATGATGCACCATAGCCCCATCCCCCGCCCGTGGTCTTAACCCACATGTTGCCCCTGAGTCGCATGGCCTTAACCCTAACCTAGCGCAACTTTTGTCGACTGAATTCGTTTAACTCGTGTGCGGGGGAAAAAACGCCAAAACTAAACTCAGCGTGTGTGCACGAAAGAGAGGGCCGAGCGCGAAGAGGGCGTATGAGAGGGAGAGAAAAACACATGGTTCCAGGCCACGCGAATCTGCAAAATGAAATGCTTCCATAGAAATTACAGAAGAAAACAATTGCAGATTACAAAAAAAAAAAACAACAACAAGGTGGGTGGACGAGGGATGAGCGAAAGGCGCAAGAAAAGGGGAAACAGCAATTATTGAATGAGTTGTCTACTGCTGCTCCTTCTTCTCATTAGAGAAGTCCGCTTCTGCAGCCGCTTTGTTTTTGTTTAATGCATGTGAGGGGGTGTCAGTGTGTGGGTGAATGTTTGTGTGCCTGTGTCAAAATTTAGCAACAAAGAAATTTATATTAAGTCATGCTATGGAAACAACAAAAAGGCAGCTAACTTAAACATACCATTTTGATCCTCCAATTGCTAACGGTGGTTGTTCTTGATGTTCGTCCCTTCGATGCTTCTTGTTGTTGTTGTTAACCACAAAAAAAAAAAAAAATCAACAGACCGCGCACCCACGCGTTTTTCGTTCTTTTCTTGGCTTTTTTTATGTGTGTTTCTTTGAAGTTTATGGATTATTTTTTTTTAAATGCGTTTTTGATGCTGTCAACGGAACAGAACAATTGTGCGGCAAGTTAGATAGGAAATGCAGCTAAAATAAAAGGCTGGACTCCGCAGTTTTCAGCGCGTTAGAAATGTTTTTGTTGTTGTTGTTCTTCCCGTTGCTATTGCTGTTGCGATAATGACTGCATGCGTGTGTGCATGCGTGTGTGTTGTTGTTGTTGAGTGTGTTTTTCTGTTGTTGCTGCACGCGGTATTTCGCTTCGGATAAATTTGTTCGTATGTGTTGTACCGCGCAATACACGCAAAACGAGAAATCGGAATTAAGGAGGAAGGAAACAAGAACGAGACGAGAACGAAGCGACGAAGCCGAAAACACACGTAACAAGCCAACTATCGCAACTAACGAGATGCCAACTAGATAGAGCTGGAAAACCATCGATGGGAATCGATAGCGGTGAAGCGAGAAAATAACAGCTTGGCGATTATTGATAAGAGTGCCGATGTTTATTATAACTTATATTTGGGCACACTTATTTATAGCGTGTTTGTTCTAAACATATTAATAGCTTAATATTTCTTATAGTATGAATGTATGGAAGATGTATTAAAAAAATATATACATAAATTAAAACATTTTAAATTGTACAAAGCGAGGTTTAATTACCTTATTTGGTGTTTGAAAAAATCTATCGGGCTTGCACGCGGTGCACACAAGACTATCGATAAGAAACGGCTCGCGGCTTATTTTTTTATATTTCATAATATATATCCGTAAATTCCTATTACGTTAAAAAAATGTATATGCAAACTTAACATGGTAAATGAGAAGAGAGTTTCTGCTGTTGCATTTAAATAAATGATGTCAACTACAATGTACATTAATGCATTTAAATATGTTATGCCAACTATAATGTTCAGCTAATTAGTTTATTATTTATTAGAGGAAATCATAAAAAAATATTGAAAAAATATATATACACATTCAAGATATGTACATTTAAGATCCTCGTGCGGTATATATTTGCAAAATTTCTGCAAACTTCGACGCTATCGATAGGTATCGATTAGTATTTTTTCTCCACCTCTAGCACCACATGTGTGTTGTTGCTTGGGCATCAAAATTTGTCGGTAAGTCTGGTTTTCCCGCTTTCAATTTCGCAATCCGCCGACACAAGTCCTTAAAGACCGCAGATTTCAGACTTTCCGCGTAACTGTTTGCTGTGGAGAAGATAAGGAACAAGAAGAACCGGTACCACGCCAGGAGACAGGACTCAGGATAAAATCAAAGGTTTCCACGGACACGAAAAGGAATCCACATAGCTAACAAAATGCCCAACGACACTGTGGTAAAGGTGCAGGAGTACAAGGACTCGTTGATCCTCAAGGCAGAGATGCTGATCACCAAGGGGTTCCCGGAGAATATTGTCCGGCTGAACGAGCTGCTGGCCACGCCAATCTTCAACGAGCGCAACTTCGAAGAGGTGCACCAGGACCTCAACATCCCGGTCTTGCCGCCTCTTCTGGTTAAGAACGAGTTGGAGGATCCCGAGTGTCCGCCCAACAAGCGTCAGCGCGTGGATGTCATCGTCTCCGGGCAGCCTGTCATGGGACTGCCCGCCGGTACAGTGCCGTGCAACAAGCCGCTCTGTGAGATGATCAAGGTCGTCAAGCCTATCATCAGGAAGCTTGTGGAGGATTGTAAGTACACCGTATTTAAGCGTCTCAACCTTATAAATGTTTTTATGCTATTCAAGAGCCCCTTCAATTTTCCTGAAACAATTAATTCCAAGAATTTGTAACATTCGAACGGTACAAATCCAATTAGCTCTACTTTTGCCTGGCAGTTTTTTTAATGAATACCTAGTAATTCCTGAATTGATTTCTTCTGCAGCCAATCTACTTAAGATGTGGATCTCTTTTATGATACCCAAGATCGAGGATGGCAACAACTTTGGCGTGTCCATTCAAGAGGACACGCTGGCCGAAATTCAAACTGTGGAATCCGAGGCGGCCGCCTTTTTTGACCAGATATCGCGCTACTTCCTGTCGCGTGCCAAGGTGGTGTCCAAGGTGGCCAAGTATCCGCACATTGATGATTATCGGCGCGCAGTCGTCGAGCTTGACGAGAAGGAGTACCTCAGCTTGTGGCTGGTCGTTTGCGAGGTCCGCAATCGCTACTCCTCGCTACACGACATAGTTATTAAGAACCTCGAGAAGCTAAAGAAGCCGCGCTCCTCCAATACAGAAAGCCTGTATTAGGCTAGGTATTTCCGAAGCCCGAGCCTCTACTTTTTTTTTCCCTTTCCATCATCTTACTTCTTGATCAATAATCAGCCCGTAGAGCGGACGTTCGACAGTGTCGCTACTCAAAAAGCTAAGATTTTCCACTTCGGTTTACAAACATCAAAATTCATTAAATTGAAGAGCAGTCATTAAGCAATAGCTGTAGCCTAACTACTATCAACTATTAATCCATTTGTACTACGTCTAGAATGTAATGTCGAGATTAGCGTACAATACAAGAAACCGATGCTGTATAGATTCCACTAATAGCTATAGCTATGCATAAAAAGAATAGGCGGACTCCATTGACACATTTTTTCAACATTTCCTAATGTATATTATTAGAACGGGCGCCCCTCATACGGAAAATGTCCTTAAAAATGTGTGAAAAATAAATCTTTATGAGTGATTCGCCCCGTATAGGTAGCGCTGTGCTTGTTTTTTTCTTGTTGCCTATGGGTTATACTTTTGGGATTGATATCTATCGCAAAATCGAAACAGGCGCCCCCCAAACGATGAATAAGGTGGAAATTATTGCATTCGACTTAACAGTTCAGAAAATTAACGTGACTATGAATCAAAAATGCCCGCCAAAAATTCATATAGTACATTCTTCTGCGTTCGATATTTGTTTAAAGCCGACAAGAAATCTACCAATTCTGTATATATACAAAATTTTCGATATATGTACATAAAGATTATGAAAGAGACAATTTCTTTAAGTGTGTTTGCCAGACAGCTTCAATACTATAGCTGCCTGCTACGGCACTTCGGTTCGAACATGTTCGCTTCAAACGCCCGCCAAACTGGAAATTCAAAACACCAAACGGTTTAAAAAAAAGGAAGTGTATATTAAATAGATAAAGAACATAATTACTATTTACAGCTAGTACTATCGGATTTATATTTACAACTAATTCACACATACATACATAGAAAAATTAAAAACTCTAGTTTTTTTTCACAATTTTAAAAACTATCACTTAAATTAGCTGACGGAAAACAAACAAAATAAGAATATTTTTGCGGGTGTATGCTAAATTCAGTTACGGGGATTATTTATAGTAATGCATTAAGTTAGTGCTAATACTTTCGATTGCTATTATTTTTTTTATGTATTTTCTTTTGTTCTTAACTCGTGTCCAGTATTTTGGAATTTCGGTTCGATTTCGAGGCACTTTTAATTTGTTATTGGCAGTGGTTAAGTATATATTCTATATTCGGAATTTTCTCGTCGTTCTCTACAACTTAGCCTATAAGGCTTAAATCTATATATGACAATAACACTTTTCACAAAGATTATCAACGTTTTGGGCTTAGCTAAATCTTTAGACCTAAGCTCTGCACTGACATCAGCTAAATACAAAGCAAGCTCTTTAATTTTTTTAGATTTCAAGACATTGTAATCAATATGTAATCCCTAGAATTTGTTTTTTTTTTGTTGGGTCTAACTCTTAATTGTTTAGCATTCTTTAATTAGTTGCAGATGTTTTAAAAGCACCATTTGGAAAAGGGGTTGCATAAATATACTTTTTACTTTTAGGGAATTAGGTTTGAACTGGAATTTATATTTAGCTGATTCCAGTGACGGAATCCGGGCTATTAATTCCATCTGATCGCATCCACAGAACTGAACTTAACCCATTTGTATTAAGTAAACGAAATGGCACATTGAACCACAACCCACATGACCCACATGACCTACATGACCCACTTGATCCACAGTGACCCATTTGATCACATGTGGTGACCCCACCAGGCGGCGCTGGCTTGGTAATAGCCATCGTTTCCCCAGCTGAGGATGCTAAGAGGTGGCGGCGGTGGTGTCAGCGAAAGAACGTCCACGTCGCTGTCGTTGCTACTGTTGCTGCTGTTGTTGTTATTATTGTTGTTAATGGACTTATCCGTAGTCTTTTGCCAGCCATGTCGTGGCTGAGCGGAAACAGGAAGTCGCAGCTTTAGACGACGTCGACGCCTCCGACGGCGCACCAAATCCCAGCCAACGGTGCCCTCTTGTTAGAAAACGTGATGCGTATTCTTTGATGGCGCCAGGAAGGGCTTCTCCTCGTTCATCTTCTCCAGATTGCCGCTTAACGTCGGATCGGTGGGTCGGATGCGCTTGAAGAAGCCAACCTTCCACAGCACATAGGTGACCAGCGCAAGGAGGAGCAGACCGCCCACGATGCCCAGGATGATAATCAGCCAGGGTATCGATGTGTCGCGCTGTTGGTTCCTTAACTCCGGATAGGCCCGTGTCTCCACCTGGTAAAGAATAGTATGTAAACGAATCCTCGATCTCGTTACCATAGAAAACTCACCTCTATGTTATTGTGATCCATCACCTCGACGCCATAGCTCTCGGGAATTTGGGCCGTGGCTGTCGAGAAAATCCTGACCCTTTCCACCCGAGGATACTCACTGACCAGCGTCGAGTTCCACAGGCGTGCCTTGACCACCACCTGGGCCTCGGACAAAGCGGGCATGTTTAGGATTTCGCACTCGATGCGGACGCAGTTTGTCGTGCCCTTAGTGCAGTCCAGCTCCACGATGTCCTGCTTCTTGCCATTCGATCCCGCCGCATTGCTACTCTCGGAATCGTACATTAACCTCTCCAGGCGCGTCACCCGTTCTAGGAAACTGCGACGGACTCGATTGCGGTTCGATTGAGAGTCATCCGAATGATCATCCCGGTGGCTGCTGGAGAAGTAGCTTCTCTGCGAGTGGATCAAGCTCTTGTTGAACGAATGACGCGACTGCGAGGGGAACATTCTCATCTGGGCCGGAGCACTTAAGTAGGCTAGATTTTCCCTAGAACCGCTGGCCAAATTCAGCGGATTGACATATTCCTTGGCCACATGGCATTCGCCCTGGCTGACTTCCACAGTGGGTACTTGCTCCAGATAGAGCAGATACTGAACCGGTCGACCGCTCTGGGGATCACTGTACAGTGAGTATGGCCATTGGATGACCATTTGTACTTTCGGCGCGGTGGATGGTCCCTCATTGAAGATGGTGAACATGTGATGAACTTGGGAGCCCACATCGTCCATACCCATCGGACCATGTCCTTCTGTCTCGGTGGCGGCAGTACTTGCAACCGAATTAGCCACACTCGATCCACTGTAGAAACTCTGCTCGGGTATGGCCCAACCTCGGAAGTTGAGCTTTGCCCGACGCACCACATTCACGCGAAGATCCCGCTCGGGACGTTCGGGTCCCACCAGCTTGGAGGTGGTATTTGCGAATATGTGGAATAGCATGATCTTCTCACTTGGCTCCAATCCTTTGGGCTGGAATCGGATGGTCACAAACGTGGTGGTGTCGCGCAGCATGGGATTACCAAGGCTGCAGGCAACCAGGGTGGTATTGTAGCTATTGCACGTGGCATTCGTCTGTGGGTTGGGTGAAATGGGAAATACGGGTTAGAACCTTTGAAGAATTCAGGGAACTTCTGGTAACCACTTACAGGCTTCTTGGTTGCCACATATGAAACCCCCGCCTGATGGGCGATGAATAGTTGAGCTTCGTAAGCAGAATCCGCCAGATTGCTCACATTGATGCGGACCTCCAGTTCCGTTTCATCCAGAATCAGGGTGTATTCGTGGCCTAAATTTTGATTAGAAGAGTAACAGATTACAATCTGTAGCATCTCACAACCATAGGATAGACTCACCTGAGGACTCAGTGATGTTTGGCTCCACCCGGATGACCAGGTTGCTCTCACAGAGATCGTCATCGCCACAGTCTTTTTGGAAGGTGCCGTCGAAATCGACATGCGCCTGGGTCTGATCCAATATCGGATTGAGGCGTACCAAAGCAGAATCGGCCAATGGTGGTTCCACCAGCGAGTACTTCAAACGGAAGCGCACGGGAGTCTGGATATCCCGGGTATTGGCTTTGATATAGCCCGTGACTGCCTGGCATTCCATCCTTCCATTCGTGTGCACTCTCACCACGCGACTGAGCACATTGGTCCGCTTATTGTCCCGATCGAAGAAGAAGACCCGAGAGAATTTCTTTAGGTGATCGAAGGTTTCTGCCTCGACGCTATATGCCAGCCGGAGTTCCTTGTTCTTCTCATCGTACGGTTCAATGCTGCAACATGCTCTGAACGTGAAACAGGTGAGATTACTGGACGGATCGGCCAAGCAGCCGGGCGTATTGGGGTCCATGTTGCGCAGCTCGTCGCGCTGTACACTCGTCTGGATGCTGATGATAGGTCTGGCCAGGAGTATCACGGCTGCTGAGGAGTTGAATGCTCCGATTACCACATCCGGATAGGAGTTATCATCCAAGTCCGTGTTGCCGGATATAGAGATGCCAAAGGTGCGAATCGGTTGACCATTGGGTACGGTTCCGCCCAGTTCCGAGGCCAGGATCTTCTGGGCGGGCTTGGAATTCAGGCCCTGACTCGAGCCCAAGTAGATGTAGACCACGCCATTGCCCTCGTATGGTGCTCCTACGGCCAGATCCTCGCAGTTATCCTTGTTCAGATCTCCGATGTTGGCCAACGCCAGGCCGAAACGACTCTCCACAGGTCCCGTCAACTTGAGTGTGTACTTCACGGGTAACGTATCCTGGATGTTCTGGTACACGTACACAGCTCCACCTTCCGTTTTCGTGAAGTACAAAGGAGCTGCCACTATTAAATCCGGCCTGTGATCTCCATTTACATCGGCGGTGGCCAGTTCATAGCCAAAACTCGAACCGAATTGCTCACCATCCAGGATCGAGTGCACCGGTATCGGATTATCGGTGGACTTGTCGAAGATCACCACCTGTCCATGACCCTCCGATCGTGGAGCCCCAGCCGCATACGACATGTGGCCAAAGAATCTGCCACCGGTCACCGACATACCGAGATAGCTGTACTTGTCCACCGGCGAATTCAAGTCCGAGTGATCACTGTAGTAGGTCGTCTTGTCGCGCTGCAGATACTCCCCGCCCACCTGAGTCACCCAAATGGATCCGCGCCACGTGTACGGTCCAGGGGAACCCAACACCATGGTGTCATCGTCCAGTAGGGCAGCCGATGTGCCCGCCTGGCACAGTCCATAATCCTCGTGTTGCCTGATGGATACAGAAGGGTTGAGATTATTGGGGACATAACTACATCTGTACTTTAATCTAGGATAGTTAGTGATACCAACCAAATTGGATATCAAAATAAAAGTGACGTCCAAACATTCTCCAGTTCATGTGAGGCCCACAGTGGCTTAATCTATTCCCGCATCGGGACATTAATAGATGACCATGGTCAACAAAAGGACTCTTTGGACGCCCGTATTTTTTTTCCTGTCATTTGTCTATTCCCGAATGGAGTTGTGCGTTGGACATTAATGGATGACCAGGGTCAACATTTGCCTGTTGACCACACAACTTCACCTCTTTCCAACTATATGTTCCTTATATATTCATTTGTTTTTTTATATAACCCCCTGCTTATTCCCGAATCGAGTTTGGACACGCGAGTTTCACCTCGATGAAAAATTGCATATTCAGAATGATGACAGGCCTTCCATCCCGACTGCCCCTTCCCCATCCCCTTATGCCCACCTTTGACCTCCCGTTCCCAACCGCTCCTTGATTTCGGTCATCATGTGGGTGCGGAATCCCCATATATTTTTACTTCCAAACGCTCCCTCCATTTAAATAAATTAAATTTCACCTTTATGAGTGTGCGTTTTTTACCCTGCAACGATGTTATTGAGGTGACCCTGCTGCTCCCAACCCCTGAACCTCGTCCAACTCCCCCACTTTACCCCAATGCCACACACACTGCATGCTAATTGGGCGAAACAGCCCCGCATTATTCATAGCTGGAGATAATTCACCTTGACACTTTTCCTTCGCACCCTCCCCCGGCCAGGAAAGCAAACAACTGACCCTTGTCAACTGAGAAATGGAAGAGTATGGGTATGTAAAACATTTATGTTGATTACATCAACCTGATCAATGGCGATGACCTAGGACAAACCGCAATGGAATTGATTATGAATTCTGATCGAGCTAATCCCACATAGCTCAATAAATATCTTGAAGGTCGGGATAAGAGTACTGACCTTTGCACTGGTCGTCCTTTGCAGGGCTCGTGGACCTCTTCGAACTGCAGATCGTTCGTTAGGAGATAGCAGAGTCCCTGTCCATAACGATTCTCTCGCACGATGTACATATAGCGATGGGCGCAGACGATCACCTGCAATATTATGCATAGATTTATAAAAATTTCAATTCGAATTAAGGTTTATTCCGTTTTTAAGTGCGATAGAATAGTTAGTATTTTGGATTGGATTCACTTACCTTTCCGCCGGATCCGTTGGCCTGTAGGGGATTCGATCGCACCGTAACGCCCATCCATTGGTTCTCCTTGATTTCGTCATTTCCGGGCGGTGAAAGGATTTCGCTGTCGAAGGCTGAGCGAATAACGGTGAATTCGAGGACAGAGAGAAAGAGAGTGCAGAGAGAAATTGCAATGTTAGCAATTGCCAAAAAAGATATGTATCAAATGTGTGATCGTGTTTGTGATTGTGTACATTTGTGTGTGTGTGTGCATGTCAGCAATAACAACAATAATAATATAACAGTAACAACAACAACTGTAACGGTAATTATAACTAATAATTAATAACTTTATAAAACAACAAGTAGTATGCATTATCAACAGTTTATATATTTAGAAATGGTAAGAACAACACTAATCATTCACATATTTACATACGTACGTATTTACATCTGTACAGTAGGGTGGAACTTAGTTGGAAAAGTGTTACAAATGTGACCAAATGTTCTAAACTGGGCTTATCGTAAAAAATCGATTTAATACTCATACGCCACGTATAAAATTTAATCCCGATTAAATACTATTTTGACCGCTCGCAAATACAAGTAACGCATTTTTTGAAATCGGAGTCCGTCTAATTTTGATTTCTTTTTAGATAACACCATATATAATTTAATCTTAGGTCCCTTAGATATTTAGGATCAATCCTTTAAATAATGAAGTCATATTACAAAAAACAGATCTGAGATATTAATGATATATTCATATAATTATTCAAGTAATGGAATTTGTGTAATATACAGTTCGTAAAATCGTTTAAATGATTAATGGTAATGCTGATTAATCTTTGATTGGTGGGCTACAAATATGTATGTATGTAGGTTTAATTAGAAAATCTCTATTATTTTGAAGTAAGCCTGAAGTCTCCTTAAGTAATAGTACTATTGGAATTACATTATACACAGTAAACCTAATATTGTGTTGTATTTGCTGTTCCACCCCGAATTTCATATGGAACCGGAAATCGAAATTGAAACAAAAGCGATAAAATGCAAATTCCAAGCGACTTCAAACTCCGAACAATTCAATTATTTACAGCTGATTTTCGGGCAACATGTTTTTTGATTATTTCTCATTTTTTTTGTTAAATGCTGGCGGCATGTTGCACAAAAAGAAAAAAGTGGAAGGAGAGGTAAACAAAAAGTTGTTGATTAAACGAAGCATGAAACGAAGCAAAAGAGCGGCAAAACAAAAATGGAAAGCGCAGCCGCAAAAGCGAGAGAGAGCCGAACGAAATTGATTTAGAATGCATTTTAAAGCATCAAAGTGTTGAAATATGATAAATGATTATTACTCGTGCGAGGGGAAGAGAGATAGACAGTGGAGTTGCAGTGCACTGAAACAAAATCCGCTAACTGTTTTCCTAGTTGTCTAACACTGGTTGTGGTATGGTAAAAAGAGTCGCTAAACATTTTCCAACTTCACCTTTGTGTGTAAGTGTGCAACAGAAAGTTGAATCGAAATATACTTTAATCAACCCAATTTCTTTTCGAACTTCTTTCGGTTGCCTTGGAGCGTGGGCCGTTCTTGACGGGTTTGACGCGTTTTAAAACGCGCCCGTCCGTCGCGTTTGCGCAGTGAAAGTCGCGCAGCTGGAAGAGCCGCCCAGTGCCACTCCCCCTTTCCACTCTTCAATTTGCCCCTTTTCTGCGTTTCTGACATTGGGCCGACTCAAAAAGAATTCAGTTTTCTGAAGGTAATGGGGAAAAAAAGGGGGTTATTGTTAATGTGCAGCAATGCAAATAAAACCTCACCCAAAGTCTCGCGTTTTAGTGACCGCCCCCCTATTTCGCCAACCAAAAATTCCGCACTATTTTCGCTCAAGAATTCGCTTTACTTTTACAATTTGCAGTTATTTTTATGCCCCAGCCAACATTTGTTTTGCCCCTCATGCGTGCACAGCGAAAAAATATTATAATACAACGTATAGTAACCCAATTCTGAAATTATCTGACGATTCTGATTGTTGTTATGTTGGGGATAGTAGGGCATCTAATGTGACTTTTAGTATACTGAACTTCTGCTAGAATTATTCTCTGTGTAGCCTAATGTTCTGCACTTCGTTTTGGTATTTTTTGCTGTGCTCATAGTTTGAGAAATTTGTCACGTTTTGGGGCGGCGCCGTTGGCAAAGCCCACTTCTTTGGCTTTAGTATGTTTTTTTTAGAATATTTCAGACGTTTTATTCTTCTTCTTTTGAAACTGCCACGCTCTGATTGCCAAAAGAGCGAAGAAGAAGAGCGGAGCCGAAGGAGAAAGAAGAAGAGGCAGTGGAAACCCGGTCACAGTGACGTTCAAAAAAATGCAGACGACCCAGTTGCATGTTAACACTCGACTGGCAGAGGGGGTCATAAACACCCAGCAGTGCAAAAGCGCAAATGGATCTACATACGAGTAGGAACTATGCAAATGCTTAATACTCTTTTAAGCATTTTACACTAATTCAGCACATCAATGCTTGATACCGATGTATAGGCGATGTATATTTTTGGCACCGGTAATTGTATAAGAAAGGTATCATTAGTCGGAAAATCTTCAAGCACAAAGATATAAAGTACGAATATATATCATATATTATGTCACTGCAATGTGAATTTCTGGAAAAACATATGACACCCTTTACGAGGGTGTAAAGTTGAGGCACCAGCTGCCATGGATATATAATTAGCGCTAAATGAGTCGCCAATTGAAGCCGCCGAAATTGTGAAGCCGCGTTTATGGGGCTTTGGGGTTTTTCAAGAGGCCCTAGTTCACAATTTCTCCCCAATGGTATTGGGTAAAAATTCCGAGAATCGGTTGGGCATGCTGGAGGAAATGGTTAACATGTGAAGCCGATAATGAAGTTGTCGCTGGAATCGAAGCGTGCAAATGGCCCCGAACAAAAATATTCAGAAATGCCTTCGTATATTTGTTGGAAAATATTTATAGCTAAACTGGATAACAGGGGCAATTATGGTGATTATATTTTAATTTGTTAAGAAATTTGCTAGGGCTTAGGAAAACAGATGTGACTATTGTCACCAAACGACACCATTGCAAATTTATCAATGTTTTCCATTAAATATCATCAGTCTTACTACTGATTTGGTTATCAAGCAAAATTGATAAAAACTTATTGATAATAATATAACAGACTCATTGATTTTTGTGCGGAGAGCTGATTTCTAATATATGTGAGATAGTTATAGACATTTAATTAAAAAGGTGAGCAAAAATGCGCATTTGTACAGCTCGATGTGTAGTTTTAGATACGTTTCAATGTTATATGTATATGTACATACATAATATCTGATTGCAATTAGTGCGCGCATGCGTGATAGGTCAGTAAAAGTAACAGTAAAAGTAAGAGTGAGGTGCAAGCAATATGGCGGCCATGGGCATGCGTGCGTGACTGTACATTCGGTGATCGCAGATATTCCAGATTTGCAAAATGTATAATTATGTGTATACTAGCAATTTATTTACTTTTGGGGCTGGGATGGGTGCACTGAATCGAAAGTATGATAAATGCCGGGGTTAATTCAACTCAATTTCAAATTCAAATCAGTAGGTGAACGTATCAAAGCGCAAACCAAAGGAATGAAAACTGATTACGGCATACTGGTTATACGTATATGTGTATATTTATATAGGTCGTTCGAATACTGAATGGGTGTTAGCGGTTGCGATGAGATGCGCGATCCTTGATTGGGAATCGGGTGGTATTAGGGATAGGTTTTTGGTGGGCAAGACAACAATTAAAGCACCCAAAACCACTTACGCTTATTAATCTCATATGCTCCGTTCGCTAAGGGATTCGTTCGTTCGATTTATCGAATGGCAAATATCGAAAAGATTTGTCAGTATTTTTGGATAATTGGAGTTGGGCGGGTTAGGATTTCAGGTTGAGGTAGAGACACAAATGAATTTCCCAGTTATGCGCACCGAATACGAATTTGGATTTTGGCGAAACCAAATAGGTAAAAGGGAGAGCACAAAAAATAAAAACATAAGAAAGAAAAAAGAGAAAAAAAGATCAAATCAATTAAAATTAAATTAAATGTATTCATCGATATCAGTATTTGTGTTTTATATATTTTGAATAAGATGCTAGGACAAAAATCGATATCTATACAGTAGGTACTAGTGGATAATATGAGTATATACGAGTAATAATAGAAGTGCTCATCATGTGATCGAACGATTCAAGGTCTAATCGCTTGCAAAGTTAATCGTACGGATCAACATGTGATCGATAAAATATTATTTAATGCGTGGAGTCACACGCTATATTTTTGGTAGACCAATAGACTTAGGGACAACCCCAATTTCATTTCCAATGACTCTTCGAATCAATCGCTAGCAATGACCCCCTTTTCTTATCGATCACAACGTTTTCTCCTACTTAACACTATAAACAAAAGAGTTTTAAATGTTAGATACGTTTAGTCACAGGTCTCTATACAGCTTTTGGCAATCGTTTATGTACAACTCGCAGACTAAGTAGGAATCCAAAAAATAAAAGATTGGGGACAACTGAAAATGCGAATCGGTTAGCTAAAAGGCCCGAATAATCGTTGACCCATTGGCACTCCGGTTAGTCACTAGGCAATTGGGAGGGGGTTTCGGTATCTACGACTATGACTAGATCTATATTATAGGTACATATTTGTATTTTTAAGACTGGATCGAGCCAATCAACCTGCACCAATGAATGGATGTTCATACGGGTTTAAAGTAGAAAATAAAAGGGGTATAGGTACCAAAATTGGGTTAGGAGTTATCGACTTAATTTGACTTACACTAATCATAAGAACCTATAGACTTAATATGTGAAAATATATGTATTTATATTAAGCATTTAATTACTAAAGATCCTAGTTAGTTGTTATCCATCACGGATATGATTCACTTACATCGCCTGCCATCGGTGATCACTTGTTCGCAGTCATCGAAACGCTGTGTCATTGGACACCGCCAGAGGGCGCCAGAGTGTGTGGTGTTCGGCTGTCGATTTTGATCCAGTGGAGCTCCCACTAAAACACTGAAAAATAAATGAACAAACATACGTTTAAGTATGAGAATAAATTTGTTATGCATATGCATAACCTATGGGGTAAATCAAATATAGTTTAATATGTTCTAATATTCCCATAATCATTCACAGCCAACATGTAATGTATTCCATCTGCTCTATCAATGCCAGACTTTGTTGTCTTTTACACATGAATGGTATTTTTGATCATACATCTCGGGTATTTTGCTTTAGCAACCATTTGTAGACTTTAACACTAGCGTGATATTTTTGATTTCCGCTCAAGTGAGAAATAACAGAATTTGAATACGAAACCACCTGCTATTTTCCATGTGCATATATTTGAACTTAACGACTTGGTAAGCTGATCCAACCACAATAACCGCCCAAGACAAGCGATCTGTGGTCAGTCGCACCTCGGATCTCCTGGGTTATAGTTACACATACATAGCATAGCCTTGGCTATCGACTAATTGCGGGTCGGCATTTTGGCTCCGACTGGTAATCGATTTGTAGGTGGGTTCAACTCAGACTCAAACTCAGAGGCAGCGACAATTGCGACTTGGTTCAATGCACTTCAGCCTGGCTCTTCGGATTTTATTCTTTTTTCGGGGCTTGGCCATGCCAAAATGTAATTACTTCGGGCGATAAACGTGTGCAATGGGTGGGTGTAGATTTCTAAGGCGGGGGTCTTGAGAGGAGGGTCTTCGGGGACTTGGGCGCGTCTGCACGAAAGATTTCGCTAATGAGCAGGCAAATTGCCAAGGAGTTGCGAAAATGCCAGCAGGATATTGTTCAAGATTGGTGGTGAAAAAGGTGTAGTAACATGGCTACTGCGGTGAGTAGGTGAAATATATACGAGTATATGTTGATATGAAAAGGTTGTTAATTGATATTCGATTAACTGAAAAACACAACATTTTGGTCCGAGAAATGTTGAAATTTAAACAGGTAGGATATGTGAAAGAGATGCTAGAGAAATACCATACCAAGTCTAATTGCGATGCATGAAAGCCACGAGAAGAAAGACATTTCTCAAAAACCTAGCGACTACTACTAAATGGCAACAAAGTAGGGCCAAGAAAAGAGGGGCGGCTTGAATGGCAAACAAAAAAAATTAAGCAAAGGTAAGACAAAAAAAAAATAAAAATAAAAAATAAGCACCCACGTTCGCTCGCTTAACGTGTTTAACATGAATGTTCATTATCCTGCAGCCGTAAGCTTAGCCATAAACCGCAACAGCAACAACAACGGCAACAGCAACTTGCAACAACCGCTGCAACAACAACTGCAACTACTGCGACAACAACAGCTGGAATTGCATGTACGACAACTACAAAACACGAAGGCGAGGATTGGGTTTATGGCGGCCATTAAATGGCACCTACACACACCACACACACACCATCAAAAGCAAAAGGCACTGAAAATAAAATTATTTAAAACAAATTTACGTATATATTTTAAGATATATATATTTCGAATTTGTTAGATTTCAAAGGGGAATTTAAGGTTAAACACATATATTCTATACAAATATCGAAAGAGTTGGATTCGAACTATTCTATTCTTTAAGAAGGTTTTGAACTGAAAAATATTTGTATTTTTTGCTTTCAATAGCATTTGAACCCAGAGAGCCGAAAAACAAATCAATGATCTTGATAGTATTTTTCTCTGTGCATCAAGCCTCAGCAATCAACCGTCACAGCAGCAGCATCAAGAGAAAAACCCGAAAGAAAAATCGAAAATAAAAGAAATCTTTAAGTGCCCCAAAGGCAAAACTGGTGGCCAAATTGCCCATGATTGTGATGGTTAAGCGGGGTGGTGGGGTGCGAAGGGGGTGGTGCTGGGATTGGTGCTAGTGTTGTAGGTGGTGCAAAAAAAAATAGTAATAAAAAGGGGAGATGGAGCCGCTGCTTATGGGCGGGCTGCAAGTTATCGCTTTTGTCGCCTCACAATTGACACATTTGCCCGTTTGGCGGTCTTAAAAACACCAAAAATATCCTGTCAATTCTGGGTTACAAAGTTAGGAGACTATAAAAAGTTAGCTACCAAAAAAACACTGAAGCATTTGATTCCGAATATGTTACAATCAATCGATAATGCTTAGGATTAATTGATTTAACATGCAAAATAATAGTTACAATAATATAGAATACATTTTCAGAACTGAGATAGACATTAGTTGAGAGTTGATTATTGCACTATCCAACACTTGTTCTTTGTAGTGTTTATTAGTTAACTAAATGTTAATGTTAATAAAAATAACTCAGATTTATTGAATGTAATGATTGAAGCATGAACTTTACCACTCTCCTTATATATATATCAAATATATCGTACAATATTCTTAATAAGCCTTATTTATAATTAATATATATATTTATATATTATATATTATATATATATTTAACTCTAGAGTTGTATTTTGTTAATTTAAATGTCAACATATTCCGAAAACTATGCCTAAATTAAATTTTTCGGCGAATTGAATTAAGAAACCTGTTCGCCACAAATGAGGCAAGAAAACTAGATCAAGACCCAGTCCGACTTTTGAGCCGGGCTAAGACCTGCTCTCTCCTCCATTTCCCATATTTTTCACGTGTTTGTCTTGTGGTCATTAACGCTGACACTCGGATTGCAACAGACCAACAACAACAAAAAAAAAAATATATATAGAGAAGACGTTAAATCTAGACGCACCGACCTGACCTGAACCTGCCTCATTTTCGTTGGTTTTATGACCGGCTTTGCTTTGCTTTTGGCCCGGTCCAATGTCTCTTGGAAATTGTTTTTCCCGGTTTGTTTGGACTGCTGCTGTGTCTGCTCATTTAGCAGGTGCCTGCATTTTCCCAAAGGTGATGGCAACCAAGTGGTAAGGGATATTAAACACGAGTCACATAAATCCGGTCACCAAACGCCGCTGGTTGTAAATCTTTTGACATGGCCCGAGTCCATAAAACAGTCCTAATGATCTAGCTGGAATTCCGATTTCGTGGAGATGGCGTTGGGAAGTGGGCGGTTTGAGTTGGAAAACGAAGCTATTTGATTTTTTTTTCTGGATTCTGGAGCGGCTTGGTTTCTATTTTTTTATGGCACTTGCCACTTAGCTTATCAATTAGCGGGCTAGTCAAGGGAATGCCGGGGTGCCAGGGAGGCCTAAGATGGGGATTGATCCCCTCAATTATCGTGGAATCAAACCAAACTGTAAAAAACATCAAGTATCTTCGGAGAAATACAAATAAAATAAACAAACATGACATGCCAATAAATATCAAATCTAATAATTTACCAATGTAGTCATCTTCTAAATATTATTAAATATTTTAGTTAAATATCTATACAACTATAAGCTATATAAGGCATTTTATTTATAAAATAAATGCTACTACCATTTTGTTTTTATATTTCTAAGTGGCTTAGTTTTCTATCGCAGTGTAGAAACTGCTCCGCTTGCAATTAAAATCCGATGACGCTGAACTTCTAGCTCTAGCTTTTGGTGGTGGATTTCTTGGTCTGGATCTGGATCTGGATCTGGCGAGCATAGTGCAGTAAAGGGGTGGGGATAGGAATGGGATGGCTGAAGTGCACTGGCGACGACGACTTAGAATGCGTTTAATTAAATTTGAACATTAATTGCCGCTTTAAGGCGTCGCGCGTGTCGCCTCAATTGCCGGGCTCTCGAAAACCCTTTCAAGTGGCTCGGCTATACTGCAGCCAACTTCAACGTGATTCTAATGAATCCATTCATTCAACCCACTCCACCCACCACCCGCAGCTGGAGTGACTCTTGTAGGAATTTGATTGAATAAAAAAACGAAGAAAGGCGAAAGAAAGGAGATCGCTTGATGTCTTGACTCCAATAGAAAAATTCAATTATTATTTATGCAGCAGGGTGGGGTTATTAAATAACTAAGCGTAGAGAAGCTGTTCTCTATGATAAAAATATGAGTTGATGTTAGAAATATGCACATAAAATACTACTATTTTAAAACATTTTCGTACTGAAGTTAAATACCTATTTTTATGCATTTTTCGCCCCTTTTTGTTGCTTTTTCCACTTGCTCACCCTTCGACGTTGGTCTCCATCCAAATGAGCTTATCCACCGACTTATTTTCGTAACCCCCAACCACAGAAGGAACTGCCCGAATTGCATTTGCCAGAATTGTGAGTACTTTGTTGTCTGGTTTGGCTGCCCCCCTTTCTGGTCCAGCTGTGTTTGCCTTATTTTCTCGTATTTTTTTCGGTTGCTCCCAGTCGCTCCGATATTTGTGTATCTTATTAGTCATGATTATCACAAGTGTTCCCAAGTGTTTGCCATCGAGCTCGCCCAATCCCCAATATTATATCTTTAAGTGGTGCAGCATCGGCGGACTCCACTCCTCAGCATATTTATTTATTATCATTTGTCTGCCCCAAGACAGCCAAAAAAAAACAAAATTCAATTCATTTTCGTCTCGCAGTGACCCCTGTGAACCCTGCTCAATACATCTCTCACTCTTCAAATATTTATGGATCTGCTGGGGACATAGATGCTATATGGTATTGGTATACGGTTGGGTTGTCTCGTCTGGCTGCGAGAAGCACCCTCTTCTAGGATCGATCTATTTCCGGCCCTCGGATGCCGTTCGGATTTCGCATTCAGGAATGGCCCAATTCCAAAAAGTTTACTTGGAAAACTAATCTCATGGCGCCAGTGCGATAAGATGAGTGTGCTACTGATTAAACGCTGTTTATCTGCTACACAGGGGAAAAACCACAAAAATTACCATTCCAAGTTGGGAACTTAAGCGGGAAAACATCGTCCTACTTTCGCTCAGTGTTTTTTGTTTTTTTTTGGCCTATCTGATATTTGCAAATGTGGTGATTGTGCTGAGGTGTCGCCAGGTGATGTTATTCGGGTCTAATTATGCCCGCGGGACAATCGCAGCTAGTCACGTTTCGTCTCTATGCGCATATTGTATTCTCAAGGGTGAATCGCCGTAGAGTGGGATGCGTGATTCGCAGGATACTTCCTGCTGCGGCAGGATGAAGTTATCACAGAAGGATGAGCAGTTCCCGTTCCCTGCCGGCAGTTTATCTACCTGAACTCTGGTTACCTGTCCGATCGGAATCGAAGATAGGGGCGACATGCGGTGTCGTTTACCTGCAGCAGTCTTCAAAAGTCGAAGGAACTACCACATACATATGTATCTACAGACTACATACTTCGGTGGATTTTCGAGGAGAGGCTGTGCCTGTGCAGCATTTGCGTCAAATTGGAATTCGATTGCCCACATTTGGAATTGTGTTTCGGCTTTGGGTTTGATGGGGGGCCTGTTAAGCCTGACAACCAAAATCAAATTACGAATACGAAAAGCCTGTCGATAATAGCAACAGAAGCAACTGAATTACCATTGCCTAATTCAATTTGCGCTTTAAGTCGACAAGTCCGCGTTGACGATTGACACTCGCACCACGGACTCAATGCTCAATGTCAAAGATATCCATCAACGTTGTGGGTTTTTTTTTGGGGGGAAAGGCAGCGAGTTTGCGTAATAGAAGAAGAAACTACATAGAAAGAGAGATTCTTAAGATACAGTATTGGAAAGATACAAATGTCTCGCTTATGGTTATTAGGTTATATCATGTTCTTAGCTTATTTGTTGCTTTTTCCTTCAATTTCGCTTCGAAGAAAAAATGACTTTTATGCAACTCTAGCATTTATTTCGGGAATTCATTTCCCATATATCGTTTCCAAAACATTTCAAGGCATCTGATTTCGTATGATTCCAAAACAACTCAACCCTATATGCATGCCACTCCTCTTCATCGGTCCCCACTCATTATTCCGCTGCATATCTTTTCGAATCCATTCTGCAGTCTACCCGAATATGTGACCTTCCTTCCATCAGCGGATCCCTCTGCGCAACACGACGTAACCTAACCCAACCCAATAACCCGAGAGATTTGTCACTTCAGAAACTACAAAATACATCCGACAAACACAACAGCGAAAAACATAATTCAATAAATTTGTCGCTTTTCGGTTTTCGGTTTTCTTTCAATTTCTTGGGGAGTATTTCATTTTTGGAGCGGTCGGCCGATGGCTTAAAATTCAAGACGGGCAGTCACCGAACGCGCATAATTTGATGGGATTTGGTTAAGTCATTCATTCTCTGGGCGGCGAGGTGCTGGTGGGCGTGGCATGTCAAGGTGTCGCCGTGACGCGCGTGTCCAAAAAAAAAAAGAAAAAAGCCGCGAAGATTTCTTGCCTGAATGAAGTCATGCCCAAAATCGTTGGGAAACCAAAGCCCTCGAGGGTTTTCGTCCGTTTTTTGTTTTTTATTATTTTTTTTTTTGGGGCCTGTTAATCATTTGTTTTGCCTTATATTGATGTGCAGTGTGGTTATAGATATCGGATCCCATTAGCTAACATCCGTGGATGTTTCAATTTGCACAAAGCCAAATCCAAGTCCAAATCTAAATCCATAATGGGAGGCAGGCACGCGTTTCCGCCGCGGGTCAAGAACATAATGTGTCCATTAGATGGCAGAACAAGACGCCAAAAATAGCTGAAGTGGGGATCTGGCCAAGTTGATGACGCCTTCGATGGCGCCGCCAATAAGTGCGGAAACTTCCAAAAAAGGCAGGTCGAGAAAAACGCAAATGAGGAAGGTTCTCATATCATAACATATTATCGAATAAATTTTGTTTATGATAAAAAGGGAATGCTCATAATGCATATTACAATTACCATCTGAATGGAATTCAACCCCATTTGCAGTACTGCATTTGAAAAATAAAATTGACCGCATTATAATAATAATACTGTTAATCAACACTGGCCTAAAGTCTCTTTGTTTTTGCTATGGCAACGCATTGTTGTTCATCAAAATACTTAATTATTACCGACTACATTAAACCGAACCTAAATTGGGGTAAGGCCCAAAAAAGCGCTCTGGGAAAATGAGCAAGCCGAGCATTTCGTTGGACCAACCTACTTCCATTCCATTCGATTGGGTCATCATCGCTCACGGCTCGTTAATTTGGCCAACCGTATGGGAAATTGGCTACAGGAAATGCAGCCCCGATGGGCCTGGTGCTAACTGATAACTCTGACCAAAATTCGTGCGTTGTTCGCAGCTGTGTGGCTCAGATTAATTGTGGGTCAACACAAATGCAGATGTTTGCTCCCATATGTATCTCGCTGATCTACATATGGTGCCGTATCTGTGTGTGTGTGTATGGCCACTAGAGCGTTAAATTGCCGCGGTAGCCCGCTTAACCGCCTACCCAGCTACCCATCGAACCAAACCATAGACCCACCATCGATACGTTTGCCCAATTGCACTGAGAGAAATGAAAGCTATGCTGGGTTGGTTAACAATACTGGCGCCCAACGTGGGGCATTCGCAATAAGCTCAATTTCAAAGCAAAAAAGTTGGTGTGAACCATTCTATTTTCTCTCAGTGCAACTTTAAGCTCCACATCCCGTCCAAACATCAACGTAACCCAAGTAGCACAAATTGGCCCGCGGCTTTGCAGCTTATCGCGTTTTGTATTTGGATTTTGTCGTTGTTGTTGTTGCTGTTGGGAAAGCGGCCCAGCGGTTTCATTTCCATTTCCCCCGACTGGCAAGCCATTTCCATTATGAGAATTGATGGCAAGGTCAAGCGGTTGGATCAGCGTTCGGGAATTTGTCTCTGGCAAATGCGCATGCGCAGCTTCAGGCCTGCATTAATCTCTACAGTGATGGCTCGCTAAAACAAGTCAAGCATTTAAGAGAACAGATCTGCTGCAAAAGGAAGAAGTAATACATACTTTGGGAGATCATTGAGGAACTATGCTAGTTTATTAAAATCAATTTTATTATTTGTTGCTATATGTCTTATGGAAGCTTGACTGTACTTCTTTGCCTCCTCCTCTTTGACTTTTGCTTGCGTTGCTCATAGATTGTTAGTAAACAAATTGTTGTTGCTTCAGGGCAAGTAAAGATCAAGCGTTTTCCAAGAGGCAGAAAAAGTAGAGAGCCTGAGGATGGTTGATTAATTTGATAAACCGAGCGATAAATATCGCTTGCCGATTAATGAAGCCAATCCAATTAATTTCTAAATGTTGGCGGAAGATAGTCTAAGAATAAGAGTGTTTTTCTTGTAACCGAAGTCAATTAATCGATGGTAACCTATTGACCATGATCTATATAAATCATATATATATTGGTGACAAATATTTGTCATTGGTTGGCCATCCTGAAACAAGAAAACATTTTTCATGGCTACAGATACGATGGTCAGGTCAGGGTTAGCTACATATATGTCGGGTTCCGAGTTCTTATATCTTTCTCTTTTTACGAGTGTTGTGTGGCACATTTATGGGAACTGACATGGCGGCAATAAAAATGTTAACGCGTCCATGCCCCAAAAGAGAGTGAGCGAGGAAGGGGGCCATGGAGTTGCAGGGGGATGACCATATTTAAACATAATTTCGTTTTTTATTATCCTTTCCATGACAAAGGCGAAGCCGCACCATAAACAAATACACGCATATACATATACATATCCGCATAGCCAGAAGAATCTGAAGAAGAGGCGAAGAAGGCTTGGAGACAATGACGTTTAATAGCGGTCGCTGAGTGGAAGGCAACTAAAGAAGGGTACGCACACCGTGAGAAAAAATGAATGCAGAATATATAAAACTGATGTAATAAAATATATATATATAAATATATACATATCCCCGTTTCAGCGAGCTACAATTCTTTCATTTACAACCTGTTTATATTTGCTGCGCAGATTTCTTAAATTGCCTTTTAATTGAGATGTTTTCCTCAGTGTAGAATAAAGGCGAAGGGTACGAGGACGGAATGAGCGAAGGACAAGGACCAGGGGAAAAGGTGAGCGATAGCCGGTGAAGAGGGAAATGCCGTCATAGGTAAACAAAACAACTGGCTGGCAGGTAAATTACAAACAGCAACAGATGAAGAGGAACGAAAGCCACGATACACTGAGAAAAAAAGGGTGACTATGCGGTATGCAGTGATGTTTGCGAATATAAAGTAATTATTGTTTTTACAGCTATAGCAGATTAACTAAGAATATAAAAACATTGGTTAATATCTTGTTAGTAGAACGAGCTTGTCCATTCATATCTTTCTGTGTATTCTACTGAGCAGCGAGAGAGCAGGACTGCAGTCTTCTCCTTCATAATTTAGTGTTGTTATTGTCTGGCTTTGGATTTGAATTTGAAAGAATTATGCGAGACTGAGGGGGATAGGGCAGTGGAGTGAGCGAGAGCGACTGGCACGGCCACACACGGCGAAAGATGCCAGGTGATAGAGAGAGGGGGGGAGGGTGAACCCCAAAAAGAAGGAGTGCTAAAAAGAGAGGGAGCAATTGTGAGAAGATCTGGGATTTCCCATATTTTGACATCATTTTTGTTGCTGCCCATTTAAGTACAGTGGACACTAGATAAATCAACGCGCCGAAGATCTTTATTAAAAAAAAAGACTTATCTTTAATAAAATTGTTATCAAGGAACACACTTTTATAAACAAACTATTATCAAATTGAACCAGTGCTTACTTTAGTTAAGGCTGCACGTCACATTCGATTAGTGTTACAAAATATTTGATAAGATACAGAAATCTAATAACGATCGATTACATAAGTCGACCTATCGCGGTGTTATTACTGTACTTCAAAAGGGGTGCTGGTTCCCTGTAAATGCGGGCTGTAAGTCGTATAAATTTTAATTATGTCGCCATAAACTAAAATGAAAACGACACACCCCTCCGCCTTCAAAAAAAAAAATAAAAATAAAAATAAAAACAATTCTGCGTGCTTTGCGTTTAATGCTTTTATTTTGTTGTTTTTTTAATTTTTTTTGGCCGTCTTTGTCTGTTTTTCGCTGGCTGTAGTTAAATTTGTATTTTTTCCTTTTTTTTTGGTGCTTTGCTTTTTGGTGGTGTGCGCATAAAATTTGCATAAATTACACGCGTCGACACTGACAAGTAAATTTACTTTGAAGGCAGACAACCCCCTTCTGGGAACCCCCTGCCCCCCTTAGCACGAATAGCAGTCGCCGCCACTGTTATTGCTTTATTTTTGTCACATTCAGCCGACAGTTAGTCGAGTGCTGTTTTAGGCCATTATGTTAATGAGTTTTAATTGAAGAGTCCGCAATATGAGCATATTATTTATGGCGGCATTTATTATTATTTTTTTTTTTCATTTTTGCTCTCTGAAAAATTTCCATTTCATTTTCGGCCTTATGTGGGCGCCAGCAGGGGGGTTTTAGGGGGTGGGCTTTGGATGGGGTGGCTGGGTTTGCAAGACTTTTATGTGATCAGCAACTTGTTGTCTGGGTTTTAAATTACCATATTGAACGGCAAATGCACGTTATGTTGATTTTTAGTCGCACTTAATTAAATGGATTATGTGGGTGGAAATCACATTTAGTTTTCTGGCCTTGAAAGGCAATTACATTCCACCCACAGGGAACAATTTCCCCAAGGACCCCTATTGTGTAATATTGAATGTTTTAAGTTTTAAGATTTCGCAGCCAATTATCGTGGGACGAGCTAATTATAAGACTTAGCTGGTAATTAATGAATGTTTTGTATTAGCAAATATAGCAAGTTCCTTCCATTCCTAGCTTTTACATAATGAAACGACTGCAACAGTTCCTTTGAACAATAGTAATGGTAATGCTAGTGAAAGTAATTGGCGAATGCCCTTCGCAATTTGCCAAAAACGCCAAGTCCACCGCCCGAAGGCTTGGGATTAAGGGATGGATCCTCCAGACGACCCACATGCCACTGCATCTGCATGTTGCACACCACCAGACGCTTGGCCATTAGAACGCCCTGCTGCAGATGCTCCGCGGATGCGAATCTCATCTCTAGACCATTCTCCCTTTTGCGATGCGAGTTCATCGAACAGAAGCGAGAGAAAATGGCCAGCAATTCGTCTTCGGCGCCGGATGGAAATCCGTGCAGGCTCAGCCACTCGTTGCTGGTCAGATCATCCGAGGAACCCCGGGTCCTGGCCTGCTCCACATCCGGTTCCGGTCCCTCATCGCTATCACTTTCAGTTTGGCTCTGGGAACTGTACTCAGTCATGATTTTTATTCGGAATTCGGTATACTAACTCAAAGGGGCGACGGACTTCTCTGTGATAACTGGGTTGTTCCCAAACATATTCACATTTTTAGCGTAGCAAAAAAATAGGTTTCTAAGATATATTTTGTTACCTCTTATCGTAAATGCCCTGTGAGCAATGGCAGCTGTTCAAACAAAAAAAAATCAACCTCAAACAAATAAGATTCACTGGCAGATATGTATGCATTACTCAGATATTTTTCTCGATATGTGCGATACGCATAACTTATATATTTTTTACATTTCCGTAGTTACATATATTACATTAATGCAGTATTATTCATAAATACCGGAGTAAATCGAATTTGGAACAGGGCTAGGGCAACATATGCTGTATAGATACATAGATACAGTATATTTCATACCAGATACTTGTGACTATCCCCTGTTTTCTATATTGTAAGTGGGTCAAACATTTGGGGGCCATGCGGCATGAACATTTTTGTATTCCCCGATAGCCACTATCAGTGGATGAAAAACGAACGAATACATAATTCCATTGGATTTGGTGTAATCATAATTGTTATGTCCATCGCGATTGAACTCTAATCCGTATCGCCTCATTTTATGGACGGAATACTTAAGAGTTTTTGATTATTTTCGAGAGCTCTTCGTTTATTATTGCTGCGCTCATTGAAAATTCATTGCATCCGGAGGAGGCAATCACTTTGGAATTCGTTTCGATTCGGTTGGTTTTTCAGTTCGTTTACAAAAAGCACTCAAAACAAGTGAATTGATTCAGAAACTTTGGTGGCTTTTCGTGAATTATAAGTACAGTCAGCGAACTGCTATTAAGAACTGTTTGCAATTCGGACTGACAGAAAAGTTGCATTCATAGCCGGAAGAATTTTTGCATTCGGAGCTCTGAAAAAGCTATAAAAATGTCAGCGTGGGTCTTGCTTTCGAACTGCGATAAGCTTTGAATCTGAAATCAAAGCGCATTCTTACAAATTCGCCAGCTTAGGAAGTCAATGCGAAATTCCGACAGCCCCACGAGCAGTCATAAAAATTTGCAAGTTCATTAGGTCCGCTGACTTTTATGGGTGACTGTATCTGGGAATCGCCCACAGGGATATTGAAATACTGGTGGAATGCCATTCGCGCCCTCAGATATTCAAATATCTCCGTTACATTTGCACGCCCTGTGTCGTCCAACTCCTGTCATCTCGCTTGCTCTCCTCTCATTGCCATTCTCCCCCTCTCTCTCTCTCTCTCTCTCTCTCACTCACTCTCTCCCCCTCGCACATTGTCAGGTTTCCGTATAAATTTGTGTTGACTCTGCGAATTGGGGGCGCAAAAACTGCATTAAGTGCACAAAGGGATCACAAGAAACGGCTGGAAATCAGCAGTAAAATATAACATTATATTGAAAAAGAGGTTTTTTTAATTCGGTATTGAAATCAGTTATAAATTTGAACTGAAAGTGGTATTCATAGGCAGACTTTATGTTAATATTAAAAATAGTGTACATTATATAAAATAATTATAAACTTACATAAACTTACATGCTTGCATTTTCCCTTAATTTAAAAATAAAATATCTTTTTCGTAATTAAAGATAAATTCTTCAAGATTTCTATGTATATAGGAATTTTTTTAAACCCAATATTGATGCATAGAACCTTTCTTAATGGTTTTTGGTCACTGTTGCAGGCACGGAATCTGATCTCTTTGCATGCTCAATTAACTTCCAGAGAACTTGAGCACGGTGGTGCAGAATGGCTTGGATTTGGCTTGGTGGTTCAGTGGTGCAGTATTGCAGTTATGCAGTCTCATGCCGGCAAATTTATCGCTCTGCCAGAGCTGTCACCCTGATGAGCGTCGACATGGCAGGCCAACAGCCACAACCACCCGCTCAGCCACCCCCACCACCGGGGGAACCAGCCCCTCATCCCCTCATCCACCCAGCGCCAGCAGCCAACTAAAACCACTCAAACGCAACTACAACTGCTTGGCTGTCCAAGCGAATGCTTGTTAAATGTGCTCAAATTTGAATTTCAAATGCGTTTGGCTGTTGCTGCCGTTGTTAACATTTTGCAGAAGTTAGACACTGAGAACAAATATGTTATATTTTCCCTCTAAAAAAGTATTTTTTAACTTTAAACTAAACAAGACACTAAGTGTTTGCCTGCTAAATTATTTAGTTTCCGTTCTCAAGACTCTCCAAAGGATTAAAGCCTATGAACAAGTATTTCAGAAATTATTTTCTAACACAAGTATGATATATGGCAGTGAATATTTTCCGTGTGCAGTTGCAATTGCTGTTGCAGTTGCAATTTATGTTGCAGTTGGATTTGCAGTAGTTGCTGCTGTGTGGCTGCCTCATCTCATCTGCCAGTTGTCAGCGGAAGTGTTGATGAATTTATTTGTCAAAATCGCATTAAGCGGCTGACTTAATGAAACCACCACCTCGCACCACCGCCAAAAACAGCACCACCCGCACTGGAGAAAAATATATGTACGTATGTATGTCTATCTTGAAATGTCCACGTTTCTGTCAGTTTTTTCGTACCCTTTGTGCGTATTTTGTGTGGCCTGATTGACATTTAAATGCAAACTGTCAGTGGAGTCTGGTACTCATTTTCTTTTTTCTGTTTTCGTTTTTGTTTTTGTTTTTCATTCACTGCATTGTTATTGAACTCACAATGAGATATCCCAACATTTTGTGGCTTAATTAAGCACAGCTGCAGCTAATGGGTTAAGCAGTACATACCTGGAAAAGAGGAAGAAAAATGCTCAATTAATATTACTCGAATTGTGAATAGAATTGTATAGTGTTGTAAGCGATTTGGTAAGCAAACCAAAGTGAATGCAAATCTTAACCCGCTCGTAACCCCTTTTTGTGCATTTCTTTCCTTTTTTCCTGGTCTTCTCTGGCAAACGCAGCAGCGGCTAATTTAAATTCAAATTTAAATTGTTTGCCGTCGCTTTTTTATTGACAACAACAAGCTGCAGCAGCCAAGGAGGCAAGAATACCAAAGTCCTGAATGTGTTGCTTACTTGGCTGTTTTTTAGCCAGAGTGAGAAATACATTCGTAATGAACACTGAAAATAGTTGAATGTATGTTCATTACAAATATGATGATGCATATATATTATACATTGAAACCCATCCGTATCACATTCCTGTGCCTTGACTAAATATTTTTTTCTTTAAGCTCGTAAACTTGTTGAATGGAATGCGCCCATATCAAAGATATTGGCCATTGAAGAGCTCGATATCTTAGCCCGGGATAAGATAACGCTGGCCATGTGGTGATAATAAAGTGTGTCAATAATATACCATTGCAAAGAGGCACTTTTTTGCGGCAACACTGATGGCCGCATCGCAGTTGGAAGTTGCATGCCGCAGATGCACGCCCGCGATTTGCCAGTTTTGGGTTTTTTTCTTATTTTTTTGTTTACCTGAGGGCTAAAAATGTGGCGGCTGGTAAGCTGGAGCTTTGCACCCACGCTTTGTTTTGCCATTGCTTTTGGTGCTGCTGCCCACACAATCGATAAGGGCGAATAAATAATATTTATTTATACCGCATACAGCGTAACGCCCACTAGAAAATGGTGCCTGTCAATTAGGAGCGGATAAAAACCCTTTGCAGATACACAAATACACAATCTGTGTTGGAAACAACGGCAGCTCCCTGGGGACGGCTGACAGCCCTTATCATTCCTGCAAATTGTGTGCGTTAACTGGTGAAAATAAAAAAAAAAATAAACAAAATATTCATAATTGCCACAAATAATTCCCGGCTATTCCCTGGAGAAGAAGCAACTTTGATTAATGATGAATTTCGTAAGAAATTTAAAAGTAAGTAGAAAAATAGGGGCGTAATATTGAAACAACTTGACTATTTTTTTTTTTCCTTTGGTTATCGGTCTGAAGGACCAACTGTCGACGGCCATGCTCACCAAAGTGCATAGACGATCCCCGGCAGCGATTCCTAGGCACATAACACAACATACATACCTCTTCCCCATTCCCACCACGTAATCCCCTTTGCTCCTTTTGCCCACGGAGTCGTCATGCATTGCCATTTTTGGTATTTTCAGCCAATTAGCGGCGCAAAGGCTTCAAATGTTAAGTAAAAGCGAAACGGGCTAACGAAACGTGGCCAAGAGCTCCTTGGCCAACAGGCCATCGAAGCCAACTGGCCGAGCAACTTGCATTTTTAATGGTGCTGCCACAGGCGGCGGCTAAGGAGATTCCAAGGGGGTTCCGATGCGGAGATGGCCAGAAGATGCTTAGCTGAATTTCGGTCCCTTGAGATGGTACAAAGATCGTGACACGATCCTAATATATTTAATTTTCGAACGTGCCACAAACAACTGCAAGACATTTTCAGTCTAAACTTTATAAAGCATGTGCGATCTTTAGCATTGTATTAAAGGTTATATGTAATCTAATCATAAGTAGAGACTTGACAACAAACCAAAACCAAACAATAAATTGGAGTAGCACAGTGTGTAGAGAATTAATTTATTATTAACATACGATAAGGTAAAAATAAAACTAACTATTACTTAATGCGTCACAGATGCGTCATGTTTTTTTGGCCAATTTATATGATGATAAATCCATTGGAACACTTTGGAAAGTTCCTCCAATAAAAATGACTAACATTCCATTGATGGAATGTTCTATTTGTGGCTTATGAAACATGCGGAAATTAAAATACGAGCTCATGGAAATCACAGTTGCAGATTTCAGATAAGATAAAGGTAAGTGTACATAAAAACCAATATTTTAAACGAAAAATAAAAGTTTTGCAAAAACAGAATAAATCACGCGACCATCGCTGAGCTCGTTAGCTCAGTCCAATCAAATGAAATTTATGCGGCAGCCTTAGAGATCCTCCACTTATACAGATACATACATATGTGCATGTACATCGTATATATTCCTTCGATTCCTGTACCTTCGACTGCAGTCCTAACCCCCACACCCCCTGTCACTCATCGTCCCAAATAAGGTCACGCCCGTTTGCAGGACTTTTAATGAAGCCTTAAATGTCATTGATGAAATAACTGCAGCGAATTCGCTGCGATTCGATTGTCGCCGGCTGCTAATTAAAGTTGACCATCTAAGGTTTGAAAAAAAGCCAGAAAACCCGCGTCCCCCTTTTCAGCCACTCGCGTAATTGGCCAGATTTTCCTTCGGGCGACAGCGAAAGTGATGACAACTCAGCCTACAGGATACACAGAGAAAAAGTCGTTTTGTTTCTTGACATAGGTGCTGGAACTCAAGTCATTTTTCAAAATTTTCCGATAAAAATTATCGGTTATTTGACCAAATTATTGGAAATTATGGTTCAAAAATGAGATGTCGTACCTCGTTGAGTTTGTTTTTTAAAACCCAATCGATTTGCATTCAAGTTTGGGAATTCTAGGATTTTTCAATTTTTCGCAAATTTTGATGATGGTACCCCTTACAAAAAATGCGAAAAACCAACTTATCGTTGGTCACCTTCTGGAATCCTTGTTCGCCTGGTAGTTTAAACCGAAAAATCTCTCAATTTTGCTTACAAAATGCGCACTTTTGTGCAAAATTTTTGGATCTTTCGATTTTAGATACCAGGCGATGATAATCAGTAGCGGGTGTCTACTGAAAACCAACTTATCGTTGGTCACCTTCTGGAATCCTTGTTCGCCTGGTAGTTTAAACCGAAAAATCTCTCAATTTTGCTTACAAAATGCGCATTTTTGTGCAAAATTTTTGGATCTTTCGATTTAAGATACCAGGCGATGATAATCAGTAGCGGGTGTCTACAGAAAACCAACTTATCGTTGGTCACCTTCTGGAATTCTTGTTCGCCTGGTAATTTAAACCGAAAAATTTGTCAATTTGGCATACAAAATGCGCATTTTTGTGCAAAATTTTTGGATCTTTCGATTTTAGATACCAGGCGATGATAATCAGTAGCTGGTGTCTACTGAAAACCAACTTATCGTTGGTCACCTTCTGGAATCCTTGTTCGCCTGGTAATTTAAACCGAAAAATCTCTCAATTTGGCCTACAAAATGCGCATTTTTGTGCAAAATTTTTGGATCTTTCAATTTTAGATACCAGGCGATGATAATAAGTAGCGGGTGATAGGAATGGTTAGTATTGGTAACAGGGAGTATAAAATGGTAATTCTTTTTGCTGTGTGGCCATTTTTAGTCGAGTTATACCCAAAAAACCGTTATTAAATATTTCATTTTTTGGAAAAATGGTTTCCCAGATTTTTTGTTAAAAAAAATAATCGGTTTTTTGATCAAAACATTAAAAATAATTATCCAAATATGAAATGTCATACCTCGTTGAGTTTGTTTTTTAAATCCCAATCGACTTGCATTCAAGTTTGGGAATTCTAGGATTTTTCAATTTTTCGCAAATTTTGATGATGGTACCCCTTACAAAAAATGCGAAAATTTGGCCAAAAATTAATTTTACAAAATTAGTTTAAAAGTGACAGAAGTTGTTAGTATTGGTTGTAAGGAGTATAAAATGGTAATTATTTTTGCTGTGTGGCCATTTTTAGTCGAGTTATACCCAAAAAACCGTTCTGAAATATTTAATTTTTTGGGAAAATGGTTTCCCTGATTTTTTGTTGGTACCCCTTATAAACAAATTTTTTGTATCTTTATGATTTACAAATTTCTCACAGTGCACATTTTGCGGGCGTAGTTGGAGTTGCATTTCGTGCCTGAGGTCTCGAGTGGTTTTCCATCGATCTTGGGGGTGGCAGTTGAATGGCTCGCAGTTGGCTAATTGGCTCATTGGCCTGTGGCTAATGGATGTTGACGCTTCCGTCTGTGTCATAGATTTTCCCCCGCCCCCTCATGGGTTTTGCCCCTTTCAGTTGGATTTTCCCCTCGATTGGCCGCAAACAAAAGGAAAATGAAACAGTAGCCTGCAGCGATTTTGGTCAGTTGGTCAGTTGATTTGCGCACAGCTGGCTGGGCAGCCAAAATAACAATAAATATGTATGTACATGTGTATATGTACAACGAGGGGCGTTTAAAAGGCCGACAAAATGAGGGGCGGAATCCAGAACTGAAAACCAAAAACCAAACCATTTGTCGACTTATCACGCCCGCCAATAAATTGTATACCTCACTTTCCATTATTATTTGTGTGTTGACGACCTTGGGTGCGCCTTAAAATTTGTCAATAAATTATGAAAGGAATGCCAATTATTAAGAAAAACATATATAAAAACTGCAGAAGAAGTAGAAGGAGCAAAGCAAAGCTAAAGAAGGCGAAACAACCAAAAGGCGAGACTAAAACACAAGAATAACCGACAGAAACTGAAACTGGAAATGAAAAACAGGGCAGATACATAAAATCGAGGATCTGAAACTCGGGAGTGAAAGAAACTTCTGAAACTTCAAATAAGCTGTAAAGAATCGCCAAAGATTCAAGTTTCTAGATGCTTTCCAGGGATTTTCATTCAGAGTTGCAAATATTTCTTTACAGTTATCTCGTTTATATTGCGCCACAAATTATTAAGTCTTTTCCAACACTGAACTTCTGCTGAGCTCATCATTATTTATCCAAGAGCTGTTTCATAATGAGTTCACACGCAGATTAGGGTTGATTCATCACTCGGTGATACATATTTATTTCCTGTGCATTCTTAGCCAAGTGCCGGGACTTATTAGCAGGTAAATGGAGCTACAACTCTCGCAGCATCCATTCCTAAACAAAGATAAGCCTTGATGGACAGGTGGTGGGGTAGAATACTGGAAGCAATAACCACGGAGTGACAAGTCAGCCAGATAAAAAGGCGGCCAAATGATAATGCCAGTCGCCGGAGAGGGGTTCGTGGTTGGAGGGTAAAGAAAACGAGGTGAGAAAATGGCTTGATGCATTTCCGTTTACAGTCAGCTCCAAATCGAATATGTATGTCGAATGGGGAAGACACCAAGATACGGAGATACTCGTGTTTTTTTTTCTTTTCAAGGCTAAGTCACTGAAATGCAGCCAAGCAGGCAAAAATCCGTTAGCAAAGTAAAAAAAAAAAAAATAGAAAAACAAGATGCACGGTGCTCGGTTTCTATTTGTACTTTCCATTTGTGTGTTGTCAACACGAAAAAAAATCAGAAAAAAATAAAATGAAAAAAACGGCAGCAGCGAGTTTGAGGCATTTTAGTTCAAGTGCAAGCTGTCAAGGCGAACGGTGGAAAATCGGAGGGGGCTGGGGGGATCGAGGGTCCAGAGGCGTCTCGCAGGAGGGCCAGGGGGGGGGTTGGTGGATCGCGGAGCCCGTAGCGAGCCACTCAAGTGGTCGGCATCCATCCAATAAAGCAAAATGCTTGCGCAAGTCGCTCTGCAGATCGCAAGCCTCCAGCCTCAAAAGTGAAAGACCGACGGGGAAAATGCGAATGGAGATGGGGATCTTCGGTTTTGGGCGCAGGGGAGAGAGGGGGGCGTGGCAGGAAAGCCTCAAGTGGCCAAACAAATTGAAATTGCGGCACGCAAAAACATCAGCCGGACAAGTCCCCATCCATATTTCCATCTCATTTCGAACTTCATTCAACTAAGCACTTGAAAAAATCAAACTTGAATAGACATAAAAACTAAATAAAAATAATATAGTATGATAAGAAATTTAATGGTATTAATTAAATTAATCTATATCGAGTGCAATGAAATCTAGAAATAATATTCTCAACATTCACATTTTTGTATAAGCCGGTATTTCTTGCAGTGTACGCAGAGATGGCAGGCATGCACTTCGTCATCATCAGCATTCATTAGCGTGAGCGGACAGCCCATCGTGATCTGTGATCTGCGATCTGCAGGAACAGCAGCTGTGGCATCAATTGTACACAGCCCTTTGCTTTTGGCCCTATCCACTGGAATACTGGGTACTGCATGGGGGATATTGAATGCTGGATGCTAAATGCTTCGATACCAGTGCCACTGGTCATGAATGTGTTGGCATTCATGACTTGCATTCGCATTCGCATCCGCATCGGATCCCATTGGACGAGCCATCTGCAAAGTGTCCCATTCGCGTTTTCTGATTCCGGGAGCCAACTCCGGATCATTTGCCAGCACTTTGCTAATTTCTCCAGTGAAAAGATGGCGGGAAAGGGAACTGCACGAGGTGGTGACCCCGACGACTGTGACTGAAACTGTGGCCAAGTGATTAGCGTGCTGTAAATTGGAGAAGTTGTGATTGGAAAGCGGGGAGATGCACGCTGGAAAATTGAAAACTGTGAGAAAAGTGCGGCTACTTGGAATGTGGTGAATGTGAGTGGACCGATGCAAAGGAAACCGCTGATGGGCGGAAAAGTGATTGAAAATGGGGCCTCTGGTTATTGAAACAAGTACCAGGACATGAGCTATGTAGTTGATAGAAAAATTCTTCAAATATAAATATATATATAAAGAAATCAAAGCATAGTCCCAGAAATCAGACAAACAAATTAATGAGCCAGAGCAATTAATGATATCACCACAATTCTTGGCTGGCTGCGTTTCCATTGTGGACGTCGTAAAACAGGTGAGTAAAGTTATTCAGAATTGAGTTTGCGTCAAGCTGAAGATCAGCGCTGAGTAAGATATGTGCAAATATCTAGTAAAATTACTCAGCGTCGGAATAAAACATATATGTAAACCACAGAAATCCCAGTGAGTTGAGGTGCTGGAAGCAAATGGAAGAGGTTTTTCTGGTCTCCAGTTGCCCGACACTTTTAGCTCCACGATTTCCATCTCCATCTGCAATCCAACGGCTCCCTCGAGAGAACCCTGCAGACGGGTTTTGAGCTCTGTGTTCTTCGGTGTTCTTGGCCCAACCCTGGCGAACATGTAAATGCAGTTTTGGCCATCAGTTCGGTTTCCTTCACCTAAGTACACTCGCAGAAACCGGGAGTGCTGCGTATGTTTGCCAAATTAAATAATGTGTTGGTCGAGACTCATACGAATTAGGAACAAGCAACTCTTTATATCAGCATACTTTTGTTATTGAATAAAATCATTTAATTATTTATTGTAAAATCCATTTGCATTCCTTTCTTTAAGTCCTCTGGAAACTCTGTAGTTCCAACAATGACAAATTCCAGGGCAAGGTGCCACAATTGCTGCGAATTCCGGGAACTGGATGGGTGGCTGTGGCCCGGAGGCGATGGCGCGGGCATTTATGCAGATGAGAGTCGGCTGAGTCGGTGATTATCTCAGCCAGGCTGCCAGTGGACCAGTCGCGTCGTCCTTCAACCCGATTCGATGCGAGACTTTTAATAAATTGATCACAACAAATTGCTGACAGCTGATGTGCCGCGCCCGTCTGCAAAAGTTGCTGCCGCAGTTGCAGTTGCTGCAGTTGCTGCAGTTGCATTTTCGCAGCGGCAACAAGTTTTCAATCAAGGCGGCAGCGCAACAGGTGCTGGGTAAATGACAGACAATTGCTTTTAGCCAGGGCCACTTTGGCGACCGGCGGGTTCACTTCGCGGTTAAAAAAACAAAAAAAATGTAAAAAAAAACGACTGCAATTTGATTGGAATTTCTCGTGTGGCTGCCACAAATTGCTGCCACATGCAAATGGACCTGGGGGCTTGCAGCATCGGGTTTTCAGGGCTGCGACTTAGGGATCTCGATCGGGATTTCGCCTGCGGCTTTGGCAATCAACGTCAGCGTCAACGAAGCGTTGAAAATGCCAATGAAACGGAAGCCGCAGCAGCAGCAGCAAACATACATTGCAACTGCAGCAGCAGCAACATCATTCTGTCTTGGCAAAAAGGCAGCTGCCACAAAAAAATACATAAAAAAAATAACAAAAATTCACGTAGGTAGCAGCTAGCCAGCTTGCAGCAAACAAGTTCTGTGCGCCACATAACAAATAAGTTTTAATAACATTTATCCTGTACCACCGGGCGTATGCGTAATGCGAAAATTGCTTGCCACGGCACTTGAATGGGGCGAAATATTAATTGCTTTTTTTTCAGTTTTCTCTTTTCCTATCAGCAGGGTGACCGTGTGGGTGGTGGCCAGTAATTGGGTCGAGCCAAGTGCCACGCCCACCCGCTGGCAACGCCCTAATTGCCAAACAAATGAATCAGCCCGCTGCAAACGCGTAATAGTTGTTAAGACAAACGGAAAGCAAACCAATATATGTATTTTTATATATATTTACCAGATAACATACCTGAATTAAGGCATTATATTGGACTTAGCATTTCATTAGTAAGTAAAAGTAACCAAAGAATGAAGTTATTTTCTTCAGTAAATCAAGTCATTTGGCAATTAAACCCCAATTACAATTCATAATCTAAATGTAATTACGCTAATCCACTTAAAGAACTTCAATATAAATTGGTTTACAAATCCGCTGAAAATTACGGAATCAAGCACATCTAAATTGGATCACCAGTGCCGAATTGCGAATGGTGTAGATCGTGTTTACGGCCCATTAAAAAAGTGATCGCAAAATGAAGAATTCGTCTGGGAAAGGCAACCAAAAAAAAAAAAGAAAAAAATATATATACCACAACAGCTGGCCAAAAGTAGCAAATAGGCGGCCATAACTCTTGATCACTTTTCGCCATATTGCCCATTTTTCATTAGTGAAACGGGAAAACGTTTAGTGGCCCCGAATTTTCCCCCAATTAATTGACCAAATAGAAACGATCGTTAAGTATGTGACATAGTTTATCCAGTGGCTGCGATATGCTTCAGTGCGTTTTTCCAACGCTTTGCATGCGATTCGCGCACTCGGGAATTAATTATCTGTGAGATTTTCCATTTTCCATTTTCCCTGGCGGAAGTGACCGAAAATGGGCTAGATGTGTGTGTGTGTGCGAGTGATTGGCGGGGAAAAGCGGGAAAAAGGGGGATAAATCGGATACTTTCACTGCGCAAGAAACGAAAGCAGCAAATGCTACCCACGCCTGAAGAGCCGAGAAAAGCCGACGAAATCATAAAACGAAACGTGATTTGCTTTTTAATTACGGGCCACACGAAAATATATAAAAATTAAAATGAGCCAGCGAATGGAAGGGAATGAAAGAGAGCGACGCTTTTCCGCCAGAATGATTTTCCAGCATCGGGTTAAAAAAAGAAGAAAAAAATTAAATAAAAGCCAAAAAACATTCGAAAAAAGTTGACGATGTCTGGCGTCAACGGTTCGTTAATTTGATGGCTCCAGAATCCGCTCAAAAATGCCAGTCGTGGCAACTTAATTTGGTTATATCAAAATATGGTAAAGATCATGTGGATAATGAAAGTTTTATTAAAACTTATATGGCTTTTCTCAATGGGGTGCTAAAAATTCTCAAACGTTCGCCATTTTCACAAAATTTTAATAAAATGATTTTTTTTCCTCACATTGCAAGCTAATAACCCAATAAATATGTGTCATTTGTGAGGCGTTTCTAGAACTGGGAAATATCAATCGGGGCAATCAATCAGCCGAAAAGCCGATGACTTTGCCGGAAAACTGTTTGAACGCCTTTCGCTCAATCGCACCTCATTCTGGCTGTATGGTCTTCTGGATTTCTTCTGGAGCTCTGGCTTTCTGGCAGTGACGCCCCCGTGGAAAACAACATTCCCCCGCCCTCCACGGTAATTTGTGGGCTCGAAGAAACGCCCTCCGAAATGGGGAAATGGGGGGGAAAAAAAGGGAACGAGAAGTGAAAACAATAACCTTATCAATTAACCCATGTGGAGTTGGGAGACCCACTTAGAAAAGTCGGTTTGCTGGCATGACTGCAACTCCGGCAGATAAACTTACCTGGAATTTAAAGCACAAACTTGGAGTAGAAATGAGGGTAGTTTATTGAGTAATATACCCAATTTATGATCAAATAATGTGTATCATATTATAAATGTATATTTATGATCAAAAATATGTATGATTCGATTCTTAGCTCCGTAAATCATACATATTTGAATGAAAAGTGATATTATTTTATTTTATAATTTTGCAGGGTATCAAACACCTCGTTCATCCTTCTTTGTGTTCGTTTATTCTTATCAAGAGTTGTGTCGCCATCACAGCAGTTTTTGATTTTGGCGCCCACACGCAGACGAAGAACTTGATGTTGAAAACGAAGTTGGAGTTGCTGTGGCTGTGGTTGTGGTTGTGGAAGTTGAAGTTGGCGCTGGAGTTGTTGCCCCAAGGCGGCGCAAAAGTCTGGGCCTATTAGTTTGGGTGTTGCGCTCTAAAGTTGCAGCTGGGTTTTGCGGCACCGACCGAAAAAAAAACTGAAACCCAAGTCGCGCAGTCGATGTCTCGAAGTCGAAGTCAAAATTCGTCAAGCAAACATGGCACCGAAACGCCCACGTGCCATAGCTTTTCGCAGGCGGGTGGGCGTGGCAAGTCGAGTTGCGGCAGGATTTGCATTCGCGCAGAGTTGAACCAACGGTGCCAACATGCTGCAGCACAAAATGTGAAAGAAAATATGAAACTACTATACGAAAATGTTGAAAAACTGTGCGACTGCTAAGATTTATTTAACCATTTAAATATTCGAAATATTTCTCTAAAATACTATTTAAAACCTAATGTTACAACCCCTTTTCGCTCTCTGTAACTGAAAAAGGGGTTGTGGCGGGGGGAGACAAACAAAGACGTCCCAAAAGTGGGCGACAGGGGCGTGGCAAGCGTTTGTTGAACTTTTCAGTGTGAAGAAAACTCGAAAGCAAAGAGCGGGGAAATCTTCAACTGAACAAATCTAATCAATCCTCAGCGCATGTGTACGTACATATATGTGTCGGTATTTGTATGTGTGTGGGCAGCCCCGCCCCCTGCCGACCACCGCCCCTTTTTTCAGCTGATGAGCTGCCAACATCTGTGGCAGGCAGCCGCAAACTAAGTAAAACAAAATAAATAATCATAATAAATAAACGAGCCACGAAAATCTCGCAGCAGCATGTGAAAAAGAACCGGTGAAGAGATGAGATGCAGATCGGAAAAATGAGGAAAATCCAAGAGGAAATCCAAGGGCTGAGCGGGGCGGCGGAAGGCGGAAGGTGGGAGGGAATGTGGAAACTCCGTGGCAGTTGCAACCAAATTGCGCGAAGCCAAACGCCTCGTCTCGAAATGCCAAGAGCAAACAGCTCGCAATCAAGGCAGGAAAATGCCTGGTCCAAAAGAAACGAGAGAAATAATTCAGAAGAAGAAAAAGCCCATTAAAATCTAGGGAAAATGTGGAAAGACGCGAAGAACTCGAAAAGTCCATGGGAAAGACAACAAATAATTTAGAACTGTACGAATGATCGATTCTTGGTGTCAAATCTGAAGTCTGCAGGGTGCATAAATAGAACTATTTCAAAAGCAATTACTTTAAAATTGCAATCTCCTTTTGTAAGAAAATTATCATATAACGAATATCTCAATTAAGCTCCATGAACAAATTAAGATCATTTAGCCGCAAATGCCAACCACTTTGAGTGGCTCAAACGTTTAGGCTGCTCAAATAATGCCAAGGGTGACCCCGTTTGCAGCGAAAGAAGGTTACCGCTCTCGTGTAGAGTTGCCATAACACCCAAAGTGATCAATTTCATTTGGGGTTTTTTCTCCTCCTCAGCGTTCCCAGATGCTAACTCCCCAAAGGCTCGATACGATCTTCATTTGGTTCACCCCGAATGGCCCAAAATGTTTAACAAACTGCCAGCCAAAATCGTTACAACCAAATACCAAAAAAAAAAAAAAAAAACACCGTGAAAAAAACAGAAAAAAATCGGAGAAAAACAAAACCGATCGCCAGGCGATCTCTCAGCACGCAAAGACCCCCCGAAAAAAAGCAACACAAACGAAAAAAAAAGCAACTGGAGTTGAGAAAAAGAAACCGAACGGCGTCAGTTTTCATTAGAAACAAGCAACAGCAAGCAACACGATCGCAGATCCGCCAAGAGAAGAAGCGGGAAGAAGCCACTTGGACCGGATTGAGGTGGACGGGAAGGTTAACAGGGGCGTAGTGCCGCAGAGGGGCTCTATGTGGCGGAGATGGAGAGCGATTCCAACAAAGTCTCAGCTTACTGTCAATGCACTGGAGAAAAAATATAGCAATAAACGAAGTTGAGGTTTAATTGGTTTCAAACTCGGTCTATAAGTGTTGAAAAATGTAAAAAAAAAAAAACAAGTTACTTAACGTTTGAAATCAAATATTCCCACAACTAAAGCATTTTCTTCAGTGTAGCTTGGTGACTGGGGCAGGTACGGTTATTGGCAATGGTTCGATCCATCTGCGGCTTAGTCTGGCCTGTTTTGCCGTGTTATGTCTTTCCCTCTCTCTCGCTCCATCTCTCTCTCTCTTTCTCTATCTCCTTTTCTCTTTCTCTTCTCCCCCGTGGTAACGAGTTTCATTCGCACAATTCTCAGCTTAGCCGCGGGGCAAACAGAAAACATCGAGAGATCCGGGGCCAAATAAAAGGGGTAACCACGGTATTTGCTCCATAAATCTCACCCATGTGACTGCGATACCAATGGGGTTAGTGCCATGCGATGATCGGGCATTGGGATCTGATCTCGGATCTGCGGTTGCCACCTCGTCTGGGTCGAGGTCTGGCTTTCGCATACTCTAGTTAGATATGCATCACATAAATTGACAACCCAGTTATCTAATTGAACTCATCTCGAGCATTCCAACGATCCAATATCTAATTGAGAAAATATGTGATCTTATGTTCTCTTCAAATATAATACATATATGGAGTTCTTCAAACTTCTCTGCTGAAGATTTTTCCCGGGAACTGCAGTCTTCTTCTTAAAGACCAATGCATTTGCCGTTTACCCTGTTATAGTTATTACCCAACTTTTGTCGCTCCTTTTTTCTGTCGCTTGGATTTCGCCGATCCTCAGCCGAAGCCCACTGATCTTTGGCCCATCCTCCGTCATTAAGAGATTGCGGTTGCCCAGCCCAGTGGGCAATTTGTCGGAGATCCGAGCGGTGGCAGAGTGGAAGCGGTGGCCACATTTTCGGAGCTTATTGATTTATCGTTCGCTCAGGGACGCGATTCTTCGGAGGTCGCTAGCTTCTTCTGTGCCCAGTTCTTCTAGTGGGCCGATTCTTCTCTTCACTTTAAAGAGCCCGAGGCGTGGGCTCTTTGATTTCTATGCGCAAAATCATCGTGAGCGTTTTTCTTATTTTTTTTTTTCTTTTTGCAACTTCGTGTTTAATTTTTTTCCTGCAGTTAACCCACGCGGCCATCGGTTTTTTTTTCTTCTTTGATTTTGATTCGGATTTGGGATTTCGAGTGGGGCCAGAAAGCGGCGGCTCTCCGCCCCAAATCTTCGCAGCTCTTCAGCGCGATTCTTCTGCGCGACTGCCATCCAATTGGCAATAAATCAAGAGCCGCCCACGCGCTTTTTTTCGCAGCTCCATGGAGTTGAGGCTGTGGCAACACTTTCGGAGCCTCGGGTCTCATTAGTTGCTGGCAGAAATTATGTTGCAAGTCTCTCGGAGTATCTGAATATCTGCGCCGTCTTGTATCTCGCCACTCGACAGCTGGCTGCCCAGGCAAAATCGCAGTCCCATTCGCAATCCCAGTTCCCAGATCGGTTTTCCGATGCGAATCCGAATCGGCCAGCCCCTTGTTTCCCACACCAAAATAGGCAATTTTTTTTTTTGTTATTTTCTTATTTTCGTGTGCAGCATTAGGCTGTTCCTCTATTTTCTATAAATACGCATGCCAACTATGCCGCCTTCTGCTCCACGGAAAATCAATTGAATTTTCACGCATGTTTATGGCCCGCTCAACGTTCCATTGAGCAGGCGGCTTCACTTCCACAGTGGGCACTCAGTATGATGTTCAGATTTATCTAAGCCATTTTCCTTATACAAAAGGGCTCTTAAAGCTTCTCATTTCATTTCACACACATGCGGTTTATTAATTAGGATCTTAAAAAAAAGTTGTCTTACTATAAGTGTTCACTGTTGGCTAAAAATGAACAAGTGAACTCTTCTCATGGATCTTGGCTGCCAGAAGTCCCCACCCCCATTTCTTCCTTATTTTTTTATTTTTTTTACTTCGGCCGCCTTAGAAAAGTCGGCACTTAATGCCCCAAGATCCCTACAGGGCATTTATTTGTACACCAGCGGAAGGTATACATTTATAGCTTAAGTTTAAATTGTTTCAAATACATTTAAAATAACTCCTCATGTAATACATTATTTTGAGCTTACAAGTATTTAAGAATAATCAATTAAATTCCAGCAATTTTTGTGACCTACAGTGCGCATATTTATGGCATACACACATGTCTGCCAGCTTACATTGCCTTAGCAAGTGCTTTTTGGCCATTTCCTCGTTGGCTTCATTTGCTTACGAGTGGAAAAATAGGCAAGTGGTGGAAAAGGCGCGTAGATAAGAAATGGACTTTTGGGTTGGTTTCCCATATATATATATATATATATATATATATATATATATATATATATATATCTTTTTTTGTGTTGGTGGGCCTGGGCCAACTATTCAACTATTTGGCGGGAGACACACGCACCAGCAGCGAGTAAAAGAGCAACAATAATAACCATAAACTGTCGACCAGCCCCCAGTGGATAGCCCACCCTATTGAGCAGCCACCCAACCACCACCATTCCCCCAACCCCCTTTCTTCCGACTCTTTGGCGTCTGTTGACCTCATTTCGCCGAAAAGTTTTTTGAGTTGTTCCTTAGTTTTTTTTTTCTCTATATTTTGGCGCAAACAAGGAACACATGTTGGCGGCATAAACACGACCAGTGAGCTGTTGGCGAAGCAGAAGAATGTCCGCATGAGATACAACATCTACGAGATACTTCGAATCCCAAAGATTGATTTACATACAAGCGAGTAAAAATCATGCTACCATTTTCTTACCATTTTCAATTTGCCATATTGTAGTTAATTAACAAAGGCAATCATTATTTAATGCCGATTGGTTCAAGGTACTAATTAACCAAGTCGCCTATATATACGCATACAAACTTTATGGCGCTGTGAATGCTACGTCAAGGGTGTATACGAAAACAATTATATAGCTTAATCGACCAGCCCAGCGGCTTATCTCAATTTGTACCATATCATCAAAGGTAATAATTGCGCCACGTACACTCTGGTATATGGCTGGTAGAAAAAATTAAGATGGGCCAGCGATAAGCGATTCACATTATTTGCATACGTACCTTTTCGCTTACTGCAATCTCATTAATAAAACAAATATGCGACAATCGCAAAGTGCAAACAAAAATGAAAAACAAAAGGCGCGCAATAAACGAGCTGGAAATTCAAGTTTACTGCAATTCATTATTATCGGACTTTTATCGGACTAGCCTTCGATGCGAAAAAAAAGCTATTTCCGTTTTGATTACAGCTTCTTCCGATTTCAAGTGCGTCATTTAGAGGCGCAATGCAGATTTAAGGAACAGTGTGGGTCACCACTTCTTGCTAAACGGGGTCACCACCACATAACATCACCAATACACTTACATACGTTAAAGTTCGAAGTTTATCATGCATCTCATTTGCAATTTTTGAAGGGCTATTGATTTTCAGTTGCACTTTCAATACGTGCGGTTTCGTTACTTAACACTGGTGACTCAGGCTGGTTCATTTAGACTCGTCAACCAAAAGACTGATATATATATATATGAGTATATCCCTTTTCCTTATTTATACCAAGTGCGCCATACCGTCCTTCAGGTTCAGGTTGGTCGGATCCCTCATTCGGGCGACCCCACAAAGCGCGTGATCTGCACGTCCAGCTGGCGAAAGGGAGGGCACTACATGACAAGAGAGAGACGGGAACAGTGCATTACGAACATGACTTTGGCTTGTCAGCAAATCAAAAGCTCCAATGCACATGACCGGCGGCCAAGGGGCCATCCACTTTGGACAACCACGGATCGTGCGAGTGTAAATGGATTTTTGATTGCAGTCGGCGGCCTTTTCATATATGTATGTACATATATTTTTTTGGACCCTGGAACCGGGATACCCGCCACCTCTCTTCACCAACCAGATTTAGCCTTGATCATGGCCTGACAACAAAGTGTGACAAATGCACTCCCACTAATTGGTAATGCAGAACACTCACCCGGTGAAGATATAAAGCCGAAAGATATACGACTGAAAAAACACATGTTTAAGCCCGGATTTGGGGACATTGGGAACTCGGATCCGAATTCGTTGGGCTGTGGGAAAGTGAACTCAGTGGAAATAGCTACAGTTTATCAGTTTGCAATTTTATTTATTATTTGTCTGGACCTGCGGTGCACTCGATTAATTTGGAGTTGAAGTGGAAGTCATACTGATCCTGAATCAGTATGAAAGTAGAACGTTCCAGTCCAGGTGGATTACCAAAGACATGTATATATATAAATTCGTCTCCAAAACCAAGGCATCATCACAGATCATCCTCGTATATTGACATTCGATTTGCTCGCCTTAGTTGGAACGCCAAGCGCGCAGGTTCCTGATAGTTTCTTCCATTTCGGCCTTGCGCGTGCGGGAATTGTTAGGACGACTTGGGAGTGAAGTGTCCCGAGCTAGCTGCTGCTCCAACTGCTCATTGCGGGTGGAGAGCTGATTCTTAAATAGCTGGGCCAGCTTATCGGCATGTTGAGCCTCCACGGCTACCTTTCCATAGGAAACGGGCTCGTACGCCAGCTGCAGTTGATCGACTAGATAGGTGAGGTCGCCAACGGCCTGCTGCAGTTTGATCAGGGCTCTGGCATGCTTTAAGAACGTCTCATCGCAATTGCTGCCGTATTGTAATATGAAATTCACCCTGATCTCCCGGGACAACTTGAGGAAATCCTGGTGCTGCGATAACTGCGACTTTAGCGTGTCGGTAAGTTTTTCAGACAGCTCCATGGGTGGCAAATCGGCGGCTATCACCGGGCGGATGCCACTAAAATTGGTCCTACTGGGAACCACGCTGTCGGAGGCACTACGCACCAAGCGATAGGGCGAAATAATGTTGCGAATGGATGGCGCTTCCCCGCTCTGGGATCGTCTGTAGCCAGAATGCATGGTGGCTGGATTACGCTCACACGTTGAGGGTATTATAGTCTGGACCAGGATACACTGCGGGCAAGGCGGTGGGAATAACTCGATTGGCTTCTGTTTATGGTAAAATCAGTGGTTGTGTGATGGTTGTGGCTGCAAAGGTGTAACCACCACCCAGTGTAATTACTTTGACCCACTGCCAGCACGCTGGAGTTGAGTTGACCAGCTCGGAAAGTGTTGCAAATAGAAACTGGCAGCGGATTAATGGGGGGATGGGTGGGGTGGTTGCAATGGCATTAATGCACTCACAAAAAGCGTTGGGATCGAAAATAAGCAATACTTCGTGTTGTGTTTCGTGTATGCGTCTGTGTATTTAGTATAAATCCTGTTTAACATTTTTTCAAATGTGTTTGACAAATGCAATAAACTTTTAGTAGTTCAGTTTTTTCGCTGTGGATTGGCGCATCCAAGTCGCGGCTTGTATTGATTCCAGATTTGTTGTCTGCCCATTTTTATGGCCACTGCCGTCTGGCTCCGTTTTGTCTACCGAGTTTGGTTTGGCCAATGTATCTATCTATGCGAAAAGGAGTTGGCCAACTTATAAAGTCGCCAATTCGAGACATTGCAGACGCTTAGGCCATTTAATGAGCACCAAGCCCTCGCCAAAAAAATCTATGACTAATGCCAATTAATCCACATCCGCTTCAGTCGCAATAGTGGAAGGGGTTAACCAAAAGTTACAAGACAAAAAAAAAAAAAGATAACACTCTGGGCTGGGAAAACATTAAAACAGTAAGACAAACATTTCGTCTGTTCCTCGGGATATCTGTGCTCTGTGCTTATCAGTCGCACAAAAAATAAATACCAGCGATAAAGCGCGTGATAAATATTTGCAAAAAATAAAAGATGTAAAATATCAAACAGGTAAATTCTCAGTTGGTAAGGATGACAAATATCTTCTTATCGCAGGACAAGCAAATTGTTTACACGGTTGATGAGTTCGCGAAATTGCCCGAAGAGCATTTCGAAAATAAAGCAAACAAGCAAATATAATATTTCACACTAATCCGCTGCCTTTGCATTTGGCATATGCATTTAGTTTGTCATTGTTTGTTTCGATACGAAGCCCATCTAAAACCTGGCATCATCTCTGGAAATACTCAATATTCAAACACTTTATGGTAATCCAACACTAAAAACACGATTCCAAACAAGTTTCGCGCATTAGCAAACATTGAAAGCGAACAACCGCGAACAACAGCAACAAACACACCGATTGCAATGCAAATTATTATTATTATTATTAATATTATTTGTTGTTGTTGTTGTCCGTGCGCTGCTGATTAATAACAATCAATGCCAGTCAATTAAGCTCAAATCGATTTGGTTTATTTAAAAAAAACCTGTTTTCGCACCAACAAGATTCCCGGCGTGCCGGCGCGAATTTCCGATTCGGAATCGAATTTGTGTTTCGATTTGGATTTTGTTCGTTTTACCTAGAGAAGAAGACAAGCTGCTGGCGATTCTTCTCTACCTGTTCTTCAGCGTTGTTGTTTACCCAACATTTTTCAGCGGAAAAACACGGTTGAGACAGCAAGACACTTTTCGAATAAATCTTTTCAATTGATTTTTGAAAAAAAAATAATAATAAAAATATGCCTAAACGTTTAGGCGTTTAGCGCCAAAAACTGCGCTGCCTAATTGAACTTTAGCTAATGATTCTCTTCGGAAGTTCGCATCTTTTAGATACTATCTATCCACACTTACCAGTTGGTCTTGTTGGGCCCATTGGCCTCGCCAATAGTGTGGGTGGCTACCGAGTAGCCGAAATGCGAGTGCCGATGTCCGTACTTCACAATGGGCAATCGCTGTTCCAGGTTGAAGTTGTGGCAAGTGTGAACGCATTGCAGGATTAGCAGAATCCAAAGCTTCTGTCTTAGCCGGTAGATGGACCGTATGGTGGGAAGCGGTAGCTCCAACATCGTTGGTCTGTTTTTATTATATGTTTTTCATATATTTTTAAAAAAACTGCATGCACGTGCACCGAACACGGCAAAGTGATTGCTTTTTACTTTGCACCTTTGCTAACGGAACAATGAACCGAAAAAAAAACACGCGCACTCACACACACACACACTAAATCCGTTGAGATCTTTGGATCAACAGGTAGTCCGCGTATTTTCCACTTTTGCTCGTATATTTCTTACTTTCAGCTACAAACAGCAAAAAAAAATTATTATTACGTAAAAGAATTCGACATTGATAGCGTTCGAAGCGATATTTTCTTGTCGCTTCGGCTTCTTGACGGCCAAACGAGCAATGACGATGCTTCGTACTGACGAGCTACTTAGGTAGACGTCGAACGCGGTTCGAACATACATGTACGCTCTGCAAGCAGTGGTCAAACATGTAGCAAGCAATGGTCAATACTATAGAGTCGAGCTAATGACGTCGAACGCGGTTCGAACGTACGCGTGCGCTCTGCAAGCAGTGCTCAAACATATCGCAAGCAATGGTCAATCTTATAGCATTGAACTTATGACATCGAGCCGCGGTTTGTTGTGTAAAAAAGCGTGTTAGAAATGTGTTTTATACAAGTACGCTGCAATAGCCGTGTTTGTGGTCTAAAAACTTTCTCGGAATGGTACAATATGTACAGGATGTTAGCGATTGGCTTCGTCACTCACCGTCGTACTACTGATAAATTAATTTTGCTTCGTCGAACAGAACGGCGAAAAAATGTAAGAAATTATAAAATTTTGTCGTGTAAAAAAGACGAGTACCAAATTTTGATATGCTCTGAAAATAGTAAAAGTTCCTAATGATCCGAATGATGTAGCTACACTTAACTCAATGACTACTGGACGCTTAAATACGTAAACTTTCGCCTGGTCTCCATATTTTCATGCACACAAGATTTGAATTTTCGTTCAGCCGTATGTTATCGATAAGTCGATTATTGTAGACCACACTTTGTCTGGTATATTTGCGGTAACAATTTAATACTTCTCTTACCGGAAAATAACTTAAAAATTAAATGATTACATTTTTTTGTAATAAAAGCCCGGGCGGAATTTATTAATATTTATACATATATAAATTCTATATTAAAGAGCTCTTGAGCAGTCTACCAATTTACAAAATCAACTTCTTCTTTTGTAAATTTATTTAATATTATTAAAAAAATCATGCACATACGAATCTTTAGTTTTCAAACTTGGAAAAGAAACGTATATTTAAAAAAAATTCGATATGGATGTACTAAAAAGTTTGCCAGCCCTGGATTTATGCGCGCATGTGCTTAAATCGATTGCTATTTTAGATCGCATCTTCTTTGAAAGTTAGGAAAGGATACAGTTCACAATTCGTTTAAAAATTACTATATATAGTTATGCTGATTCAGTGACACTGTGAACAAATATCAAAGGTTAACTCGCACACAAAGCTGCGTTTTCTGACCATTAAAGTACTTCCATTGGATTATAATTATCGATTTTTGGCAGCTCGTAAACAACCCCCTGAAAAAATTCGCCAGAATCTGAAGAAATGGCTTATGTGAGTTGAAATCCCAATATTTAGACTTATTTAGGCCTATTTTAGACTTGTTACTAAAGATTTATAATGGTTTCCGTAGATTTTGAAGGCCACCAAATGTCCCACGGACGAGCTTTCGCTGACCAATCGGGCTATAGTGAATGTTGGTGATTTTCCGGAGGAAATCAAGTAGGTGGTCCTTCTGGGCATACAAGTCCTGGTAATCCATTGCTTGTATATATATAATACCTACTTGCATCGCTTGCAGGTATGCGGACATATCGCCGGCTCCAGGTCAGCACTTCATCTTTGCGCTGGAGAGGACTGTCGAGGTGCCCAGCGGCTATGTGGGCTTCTCCCTGGTCCAACGAAAGTGGGCCATGGTGTCCATTAACCAGGAACTGGAGGTTCGTCCCTATCGCTTCGATGCCAGCTCGGATGTCATCACCTGTGTGTCCTTCGAGACGGACTTTCTGCAGAAGAAGACGTGAGTGCATATAGTATACTGCGTCAAGGGTATTATGTAATATCGATTGTTATCTACCATCCTGTGCAGTGTCTCCCAGGATCCCTATGACTCCGATCAAATGGCCAAGGAGTTCCTCATGCAGTTCGCCGGAATGGCACTCACCGTTGGCCAATCACTGGTCTTCAATTTTAAGGACAAGAAACTTCTCGGCCTGGCCGTCAAATCGCTGGAGGCCATCGATCCCAAGAGCTTGGGCGAGGGCAAGGACACCTCGATGCGTAATGTCCGCTTCGGCCGCATTCTGGGCAACACGGTGGTGCAGTTCGAGAAGGCCGAAAACAGCTCGCTGAATCTGCAGGGCAAGAGCAAGGGCAAGGTGGTGCGCCAGTCCATTATAAACCCGGATTGGGACTTTGGCAAGATGGGCATCGGCGGCCTGGACAAAGAGTTCAATTCGATATTCCGGCGAGCCTTCGCATCCCGTGTCTTCCCACCGGAACTAGTCGAGCAGCTGGGCTGCAAGCACGTCAAGGGCATTCTTCTTTATGGTCCACCTGGTACGGGCAAAACTCTGATGGCTCGCCAAATCGGCACTATGTTGAATGCCAGGGAGCCGAAAATCGTCAACGGACCGCAGATTCTTGACAAGTACGTGGGCGAATCGGAGGCCAATGTCCGCCGGCTGTTTGCCGAGGCTGAGGAGGAGGAGAAGCGCCTAGGTCCCAACAGTGGACTACATATCATCATCTTCGACGAGATCGATGCCATTTGCAAGCAGCGTGGCTCCGTGGCCGGAAATAGTGGTGTCCACGACACCGTCGTCAATCAGTTGCTAACCAAAATCGATGGCGTCGATCAGCTGAACAACATCCTCGTTATCGGCATGACCAATCGCAGGGACATGATTGACGAGGCCTTGCTGCGACCGGGTCGCCTCGAGGTCCAAATGGAGATCAGCCTGCCCAACGAGCAGGGTCGCGTCCAGATCCTCAATATCCACACCAAGCGGATGCGCGAATTCAACAAGATTAACGACGATGTGGACAACAAGGAGATCGCCGCGCTGACCAAGAATTTCAGCGGTGCCGAGCTGGAGGGTTTGGTCCGTGCCGCCCAGTCGAGTGCCATGAACCGACTGATCAAGGCCGATGCCAAGGTGACCGTGGATCCCGAGGCCATGGAAAAGTTGAAGGTCAATCGAGATGATTTCCTGCACTCGCTGGAGAATGACATTAAGCCGGCATTCGGTACGGCCCAGGAGATTCTAGACAATATGCTGGCCCGGGGTGTTATCAACTGGGGTACCCCGGTTAGCAATCTCCTCGAGGACGGCATGCTCTATGTGCAGCAGGCCAAGGCTCCAGAGTCTAGCGGCTTGGTCTCCGTACTCGTGGCCGGAGCCCCCAACTCTGGTAAGACGGCACTGGCAGCTCAGCTGGCCAAGATGTCAGACTTCCCGTTCGTGAAGGTCTGCTCGCCAGAGGACATGGTCGGCTACACTGAGTCGGCCAAGTGCCTGCACATCCGTAAGATCTTCGACGACGCGTATCGTTCCATGCTTAGCTGCATTGTGGTGGACAATGTGGAGCGCCTGCTGGACTACGGATCGATTGGGCCGCGATATTCCAATATGACGCTACAGGCACTGCTGGTGCTGCTCAAGAAACAGCCGCCAAAGGGCCGGAAACTGCTCATACTATGCACATCGAGCAGGAGGTATGTTGAGATTCGGGATTTCCCTGTCGATTACTACTTCTACTTATTTTTTATTAGGGAGGTCCTGGAAGAGATGGAGATGCTGACGGCCTTCACCTCGGTGCTCCACGTGCCTAATCTCTCTAAGCCGGACCACGTTCTGGCCGTGCTGGAGAACACGGACATCTTTAGCAAGGGCGAGATCCAGGCGATTGGCAAGAAGATGGCGGGCAAACGGTAGGATATTTAAATAGATAATTAAATCCTATAAATAATTACTGATTACCTATCCATCTTGACCAGCGTGTTTATTGGCATCAAGAAGCTGCTGGGTCTCATTGACATGGCTAGGCAAACGGAGCAATCACAGCGGGCCATCAAGTTCCTGTCCAAGATGGAAGAGGAGGGTGGTCTCGACATGGTGGCGCGGCAGTAAGGCATCTAAAACTGTATGTGCCCAAATGCAGTCTCAATTATTAGCTTCTAAGTGCTAAGGACGGGCGATGAATAGAGATGAAACCAAATCACAAACGGAATCAGAATCTCCATGTACACGTACATATACACCGCTAAACATATATAAACATAAACAGATATATACAGTTATATATATATATATATATATAAGCGATCCAGGCTTCGCGATGTTTGTTCGGTCCCAAAACCCAGATAAAAATCACAATCCACATCCCGGAGGAGTTTCGTATGCTTCTGAGTTCCCCCACAGAGCTCAATCAAATCAGACAGATATGTGAGACCCGTGACCTGAAGATGATGGCATATAAATGACATAATATGGCTAAAATGGACAGATACTCAATTACATTTATAAATAAATAACACGCGTAGCTAATAACTCGTTAAAGGCATGATAATCTTTCTCGTTACCTTTAATTTTAGGACTTTTGCTTCAGTACATTCCCAATAAGAAACGAAAAACGGGAGAAAACACCAAAGTATTTGCCTTTGGGCATTGTGAACGTTGTTTATCGGTAACTAACTAATTAAATATTTATTAAATCAAATATTGTTAACCGCCAATGTTATAATTATATCTTAAATAAACTAAAACAAACTTAAATTCCAATTTTAACTGGCTCGCCTTTTTGCTCATTTCATTTTAAAAAAGAAATTACTTTTCAAAGTTGGGCTTCTCAGGAGTATTCTAATTTATGTTTAAAAATCTAGTAATCCCATTCAACTTGCAACCACAGATTACCATTCTGTAGAAATTACTTTGAATTCGGTATTCAATTGAAACAGCAATGAAAACAAGAACACATTTTGAAAATTCTCTTGACGATTTCTTTGTTTTATTTCGTTTAGAAAAAGCGACACACAACATTACTCTTAATTATTTCTTGTTTCTCGTTCCTTGGACTTATTTGTGCAACAATAAACAAAATATATAAATATTTGATTTCGTTTTCATTTTGCTAAAACCGTTATTTAACTATTTCTCAGCTTACGGAATTATTCATTATTTTTTCTTTTTTTGCAGTGCGCAACAATAATATTTCATCTTGTTAGTAGAATCCTCTTAATAATTCGTGTTTAGGTACAAAAAAAAAAAGGAAAGATAAATAGGTAAGGGGGGAGATCGCCAAATTGGCAAATGATAAATAGAAAATTAAAATAAAAGCACAGATTTAACACAGAAGCCCAGAGCGTATTGTAACGCTTTCGGAACCCAATAAAAATTTGCATATATTTTCCTAGGAAACCGCAATTACGTGGTTTGCATACGAAACAGCTTATGTTCGAAAATATAATTTACGAAAACTCTTCTGTATTGAAAAGGGAAAACAGGTGAAGAATAAGAAAATAAAAATTGCAATGGCATATGCTTCTCTTAGATTAATAGTTACATTTGAGATTTCATTTTTTTAAGGATAGTTTTTAGTTTCTCTTTCGATTTGTTAACAATTGTTTCATCCAGTTGGAGCCAATCGGTCCATCTCTCGTTGTGCTTATTTTTCTTGTTACTCCTCCTCCTCCCCCTCATCATCATCCTTTTCTCCTGCTATATATTTTTGATCCTTGTCTGTTGCTCCTTCTTCTTTCGTTATTGAGGTGCTCCTTTACAGTTAGGTAGCGAGTTAGAGAGAGACGGCAGACAGCTAAAGGTACACGAGTACAAATACAGTTACAGCGGTTTTACAGTTAACGGTTATTTCAGAATTTTCCCGATTCACGCCGCTCGGGTCCTGCCCAGGACGTATATGTGTGTGTGTGTGTGTTTGTGTATGTGTGAGCGTGGATCTTTTCTCTGATTTTGTATTTTATTGTTGTTTTTTTATTAAAATTGTTCTCTTTGTTTTGTGTTTTATTTACATATAATAATAGTTTTACTTCATTTCAGACATTTGTTGAACATCGTTATCGTTACACACATGGTGAATATACATGTGCATTTATATATTTATATATATAAAGGGTTATTATTGTAACAGTTATTAGGTATACATACGTATATAAGATCTCGGCAACATTTAACAACAAATTTTCTCTTATTCGTTTTAGTTTTAGTTTCTGTTTTGTGTGGCGATTTACATTTTCTCACATTTATTGCACAATATATATTTTTTTGTATATATATATGTATATATATAGAATTCTTTAAATAATAGCATGTTGTACTTGAAACTTGCACTAAACTATAAATTGTACAAAAAGATTTCTCAGTTTTTCCGCTTTTCATCCAACTAGTTAGTTGTTAAGTTTTCTCATTTCTTATATCAACTAAAGCATTCTATATAACATGTAATCCTCTCCCCACTCGATCTCTCTATGCGATGGCGGATAAGTGGGCGTGGTGGGGTCTAGACTTGGGGACTTTGAGGTTGAACCTTACCTTAAAAAACACATGCTTCTTGCACCCGACCTCTTTAAACTTTATCTCTATAGCTTACTGATGATGTTCACCAGTATGTTAGTGGTTCTATATCCTTTTGACACACTTACTTAAATAATAATAATAAGATACATTGAGTTGCGTGTGTTTGTGTGTGCGTTAAAATACCTCTGCTCTCACCTTAAAACAAAAAAAAAAAAATCTCGATGACTTCTACAACTAAATTCTGACCTTATGCTACATATATACTCATATATATATATATATTCATATAAAATCTCCCTTTTTTTGAAAGGATTCTTTTCTAATTATTATAATTATTTCTTCTTTTGGAGGCACAGCCACCATTTTGAACTTTAGGCCCTGTTCTGCTTCTTTTAGACATGTTCCCCTATATTTTCGATGTTTCTCATTTTTTTTTTTTTTGTGGTGGGGGGCGGGGGGTTGGGATGCTATAATCGATCGAGTGAGAGAGATAGATGTGGCTATAGACGATCAATGACAACGACAACAATTGCAAGCGAGCGCCACAACAACAACAGCAACAACAATCAATTCAACTACAACAAATAACTAAATGTGCATTGAGCAGCTTGCGGCCACGCCCTCCTGCCATTCCCACTACCACGTCCACAAAAACCTCGCCACGCCCACCGCCTCCTCTTCCCCGAAATACGTCTGCATCGCCTTCTATTTGGTTTCATCCTGATCCATCGGCTCCTCGGAATCATCGCGGGATAGAGTTCTGTAAAATACAAATATACAAGTTACTCATTGTTATCACCAAAGTATCCAACAAAAACTCTGAGCTAATAAACTTGACCATAAACCCACCTGTGCATCGACTGCATCGAGAGGCCAGCCATGGCGTTGATCGTCTCGGACTCGTCGTGCTCCACCTTGAGCGTCTCCAGCGCAGACAAGCCTACCGTATGCTCCAGCATCCTTACGCAGGGCCAGTGCGTTTGCTACAACAAAAAAAGAACAAAAGTTAGCTAGGTGATCAGCGGAACATTGTAAATTCTCCTATTTACCTGAATTGCTATCGTCTTCTGGAGCGTATTGATGGCATTCTGGCAGGGCGGGCGCTCCAGCTCGGCCTTGGCAATGGGAGCAGCGGGATCGCCGAGCAGCGCCCGCACACACTCCTGGGCGGAATCACAGATGGCGGCCAGATCGTAGCCGCCCTCGAGGGCCAGCACCACTTTGCCGTTGGCCAACTGAAGGAGTTCGCGGGTCATAAACCCAAAGCAAGCCGGAGAGACATGGTAGCCACCCAGCGGTGCCGGATGGCCGGTGGCCGCATCAAAGCCGGAGGATACCAGCACAATGTCCGGATTAAAGTTCCGCGCGATGGGCATCACAACGGTACGGAATGCAGCGATATACTCGGCGTCGCCCAGTGGCGGATTTAGTGCCCCAGACCATGAGATGTTCACGTTAAAGCCGAGACCAGCACCGGAGCCGCACTATAAAACAAAAAAAAATGTTTATTTACGACACGGCTGAAGCGAAATATCAGGGAAACTCACCTCTGTGGGTCCACCTGTGCCGGGAAAGAAGTTACCGTCATCGTGTCGATGTATGGAAAGATATAGAATGTCGGGACTTTGGTAGAATGCTTGCTGTGTGCCATTGCCGTGATGCACATCCTGCAAAATTATAACATTGAAAACGTAATTTATAGCTAGTCAATAAATGGAAATTGGGTTATATTGGAAAATCAAACTCACCCAATCGACGATGAGGATGCGCCGCACCTCGGGCATCCGCTGACGGAGCAGCTTGGCCGCAATGGCTATCGAATTGAAGAAACAAAAGCCCATGGCCAGATTGGCCTCCGCATGATGGCCCGGCGGACGCACAACGGCAAAACCATTCCGCAGGTCACCCTTGGCCGTCTTCAGAGCCAAATCGATAACACAACCGGCAGCCATTCGTGCAGCTGTGGCCGTGTGGTGCTCATTCCACGTGGTATCCAGATCGACACCCAAGCCGCCGCACGACAAACGAACGAAGCTGGCCGACAACGTGTTCTCCAACTTGGGCCTGCTCAACTGGCACTGATTCGAACCGAAGAGCATGGCATGCGCTTCGGTGTGCACAGTCTGCAGCTCCTCCTGCGTCGCCTTGCGAGCGCGCAGGCGATCGCAACGCTTCACCAGATCCGTTTCATTCAGCCGTGCCCACACGCTCTGCAGTCGACCACTGTGCTCCGGATGCTGGGCATTGTCTCCGCAAATACACGAGTGCTTCAGCATGAGCGGATCGTAGGCCAAACCGGTGGTGACCTTGTGCGGCGGTGAACCACTCGCCGATGGCTGGTGGTTACGCAATTGGCTGGCGTATAGTGTGCTCATTAGCTGGCGGTGCTGGCGATGCGGCAGCGAGAGGTTCACGGGCGGTATATGATCGGCCGACGAGGATGTGGCTATCGGTGCCGGCTGCTGTCCAGTGTCGGGAATCTGACTAAGACCATGCGGTCCCAGCGGCACCAGTGGACTACTAAGCGTTCGCGATAGCGGACGCATTAGGCTCTTCGCCAGTTCCTCCTCCTGCTGAAGGAGCAATAGCTGCTCCCGCTGCTGTTGCAGATACTCCTGGTCCCGCAGCTTAATACCGGACTTTGTGGCGGAGGCGGAGTTACTGGACGCGGTGTGCGGGGCACGGTAGGCGGCTGCTGAAGCCGCCGCCGCCAAAGCTTCGGGCAGATTCTGGGACGTACTAGTGGCTATCGTGCTGGTCAGGACCGTCTTCGGCGGTTTTTTCTTGTCTGTGAGGTCCATTACCTCGGCGGCCGAGTCGTCGTCCTCCTCCTTCAGCTGTGCCTCACGCACCACACTCACGCCGGCGGCAGCAGCGGCTGCTGCAGCAGCTCCGCTGCGAGTCAGGACGGTCTGGCGGACTTTCTGGTTCACCACCTGGTGCTCGTACGCCTGGCGCTCCGCCTAATATTTGCAAAACAACAAAAAAAAAAGTATAAATAAATTAGTAAGGGATCTTTGGATTTAAAGGTTAAAGTCTTCACCCACCTCACTATTCTCGTAGTGCGTTTGGACCACATTCAGCTGCACAGCTCCGGTTAGCATCGGATGTCCAAGGGGCAGTGGTGCCGATTGCGTTCGTCCCAGCGGCCGGTGGCCCTGTTTGTGCAGATGCACCTGCGCCACCTGGGCGTCCGTGATGGGCACATTGTGCTGGTGGCCGGCGTAGAGGCCATGGCCATGGCCATGACCGTGTCCATGGGCATGTGGATGCGGATGTGCGTGGGAGCCGTGTCCGTGACCATGGCTATTGGTCGGTGGCAGTGAACCGGCGGCGGCTGCTGCTGCTGCCGCTGCAGCCACGGCGGCGGCATGGAGATTAACACCCGAACCGGCCACACTGCCCAGTTGCTGCATGTAGGACGACGACGAGGGCAGAATGGTGGAGGCGGCATGGGCCTGCGGCGGCGCCACATCGCCCACCAGCGAGGCCTGCGACGACGATGTCGAGGTGGCCGATGCACTGCGCACCACCGGCGACGGTTGCTGCGGTGCTATCCCCGTGGCCGGAATCATGGCCAGCGGTGCTGGTTGGCGGCCAACGAATGCCATGCCCAGTGGATTGTAGTAGCCCGGCTGTCCGCAGCCACCCTGGGCGGCAGCCAGTGCCGCGAACATGGCATGCGCCTGAGCCTGTGCCTGGGCCTGTGCCTGAGCCTGGGCAGCCACCTGGGCATTCACCTGGGCATGCGCCTGCGCCGAGTTGGGTAAATGCGGTCGCCCGAGCGAAATATTCGGCAGCGATGGCGAGCTAAACAGTGGCAAATCGTTGATGCTGCTCCTCTGGCCCGGCTGATATTGGCTGCCCTCCTCGTTCTCCTCCTGGATGGGTGCACTTGTCGGCGATCCACGGCTACCGACCACGCCCACCGCCAACGCGGCTGCCGAGGGCGGCGAATTTGGTCCAGAATCCGGTGTACTGTTGCAGTCTAAGGAGGATGTTGAAGGTGTTTAAAATGGATTAACTAGGATTGTAACCACAACTAAGAGGCATGGGTTAAGTTAGCTTAGCGAGTTGGTCAGTTGCGGCGTCTTAAAGGGTTAATTGAACAACAGCATTAAGTACAACAGCGAGAACAACAATTCAACGATAACAATAACAATTATTAAAAGTTAAAATAGTTGTCGTTATAAACAATCAATGATCAACAGTTGGAAAGTTATAAACGTTTGAAAGCACTATCAGATGATCATATTATGATCTATTCTGTACAGATTAAATTTAATATTTAATGATATTGACAATTATTCTATATATTTGCAATACTTTTATTCGAAAGGAAATGTCTCGGAGTGATTAATCCCTTTATCCAAACGATACTGCCATCTGACTTGAGTTCTGATTTCTGATGGGCTCTGGTTGATGATGATGATACGTACTTGTGAGAACCGAGTTCTTTTGCTGCCTGCGCTGCGCCGCCTGGAGGAGTCGTTCGTGGCGCCGGGCTCCCGCCGGTCCTCCGATGCGGGCCTTGCGCTCGATGACGCTCTGCTTCAGCCGGATCTTCAGCAGGTTCGGTTCGGATGCTGTGGTGGGGGCGGTTCACACGTGTGTGTTGGGTTAGTTTGGGGTGTTAAGAGCATTGTGCTTATATACTAACACACGGTTGTGGAATTCAAGCTCTGCTTTTGAAACAAACTTGCAGTTAGTTATTTTTGGGGGTTTAACTCAAGGTGAAAGCCATGCTGCTTCTGCTTATTGCTCTTCATTTTCGCCTAAGTGTTATTTCATCTATCATATAAATTGCCTGACAATTGTGAAGGAAATTTATGATACCCAACTGCTTTTTCTAATTACACACTACATTTGCCAGCTATCGCAATTTATTTGACAGTTCAACTAATAACGTTGACGTCTAAATGACGTTTATTGAGATGTCATCTCTATTCACTTAGCCCTAATTTTAGAATGGATTTATTGACTGCAGTTAGTTAGTTTCACTTAAAAACTCCTTGTTTCATATGTTATTGCAACTAATTCTAGACTTTTTTTTTAAAGAGTTCCTCTTTCTGCGTTGAATAACCCCACGCTTGTTATGAATGAACTGTGTCCTAACTGAACTCAAACCTAAGCAAACCTCTTATCTAATGCAATCTTACCCAATCCGAACGAACCCCATTGTATGCAGCCATTATCCAACGGAATTTATCTAAACAATTCATCCTGTGGCAATTTGGTTACGTGACCCAACAAAAAGTATATATTTTTATCTGCCAATTTAACGCAAAATTCGTTGCCTCTGCCCCTTATCTTTTTGCAACTCTTTTTGCTTTTAGCGGTTAGACAATAAGTCGAAGTTACAGGCAAAAAAAAAGGAAACGAATATGAAACTCAGGCGGCAAGAGCTTTTCATTCACTGCGATTCGGTTTGCGGACTGGGATTGAGAAAGATTCATCCTCATCCTCATCCTGCTGGCAATATAACATTGCATTCAATACACAATACTTCACTCACCTGTCTTCCTCAGCGGAAAATCAGATTCATATTTGAGCAGTGAGGGCGGCGGCTGAGGTATTTTGTACGGATGCGCACTGGTCACGGTTCCAGCTGGGAGGGATTCGCCCGAGGAGCTCTTCACCACGCCGCTGCAAGGGCAGATATTTAGGGATTATTAGTGATACATACATATATGTACATATATCGCGAGTGCAAATGGGTACACTTTAAGATATATTTTCAAGGAATTACTGCTTGGTTTCTAAGTTTGCGAAATTCCATTAGAAATACAATTTTGCGGAATTTTTCTATTTAAGTTATGCACTCTGTGTTCAGTTACTAAGGAATTTCTTTCGATACAATTCACTTATTTATTGCACAAGTTTAAATATATTTCCTTGAAATATTCAATATTCAAATATTCAATATTCCTCACCGATTCCTGTAGGGCGACGTTGTCGTTGTGCCATTCGAAGCCGCCGCCTGCGACTTCCTGCTCAGGATGAAGCACTGTCAAAGGATTAGGAGGGATACAGATCAGTGGAGCTCCGTTGGAATTGGGATCTAGCTAGTTGGGATTATCGCATATCTTACGTTGAGAATCTGTTTGACCTCGGGACTGGCATTGGCACTACAGTTCTGCTTGAGTTTCATGCCATCCCTGCCGCGTGCCTGTTGCTGCTGCTGCTGTTGATGCTGCTGCTGCTGCTGCTGTTGCTGATGCTGCTGCTGCTGTTGATGCAACTGCTGGCGATGCTGCTCCTGAGCCACCGCAGCGGCCGCAGCAGCGGCGGCTGTCACCATGCTCTCGTTTCGCAATTCCTGGAAAGCGCCATGTGAATTCACCGCAAACTGAATAATTACAATAAGTTCGAGAGAGAATCGTTTGTTTGTTGGTTGTTTCTTATCGTGGTGGCGGAGAGGGGGGTGGAGCAATAGTTAAGTTAATAGAGCCAAGTTCGATTGTTGTTGCTGCTGCTAGTGAATAAATCTCAAATGCAGATAGTTTGTATTGATACTAAGGCAATTACTTATCCCAAATTCTGATTTATCTATGCGCATCTCAAAGTTATAAAGATACAATGACTAATTCGAAATATAGCTGCAATAACGATATAGTTTGATGTATATATGTACATATGTGAGTGTCTGGCGAAATAGACGTTTTCTGGAACATTAAAGACCTGTGGCGACATGGCTATATAGAAATACAGAGTGTTAACGATGATGGCCTTAGTCATCGCACAAGCCGCTTCCGACACTTCCGGCACGATAATATAATGTATGTATATGTACATACATATACTACCTACCATACATATATATATAATTTCATTTCATTTCATTTCAATTCTCTTTTACTTAGTCCGTCTGTTGTGATTTATTTATTTCTCATTTTTGTTTTTCACTTTTGTTTCTGACGCCCCCACACTGCCATAGACATAGCCATCACACTATCATCGTCGTCATCATCATCATCATTATTATTATTATTATGATTATTATTATTTATAAAGACGAGCAAAACTAAATCGAATAACTAGCAGCAATAGCAACAAAACGACTTGTCGAACAGCTAAACTCAGCTGCATATCGCATCGACTACTCACTTGATACTTGTGCTCCAGTTGGAGTTTATGCTCCAATTCCATTTGCTTCGATTGCTCCTGAAACGAGTTGATAAGCCGCTGCTTTTGCAGCTCCTGGCTCTTCTTGAGCTGCAAAGCAGAACAACAAATAGTATTAACAAATCTTACAATTAATTAGAGTGTTCGGATGAAATTTACACAACCAATTTGAAAGGAAACGTGACGCACACGAACTTCTTTTGCTTGTCGGCCGTCAACGTACAGACAAACAATCAAACTGAAAAACGATTTGTACGTGAATGCAAATCAAATCTTGAATTAAACACTATTTTCCACTAAGCTAAACATTATCTTGCTTTAAATCTATCGATTTTATTTTAAATTGCGCCGATGACCGATACCACATCTTCGATTGACGCAAGAGAAATGTATTAAATTATATGTTTCTATGATTTTATTGGTTTTCATAGCATAGATAAATATAAAAACATGTGCTTTTTGAATTTGTCATTATATTTGCCAGTTTCCTCCTAATCCCAACACAATATGTACAAATGGCGATCAAAAGTTGCCGATCATCGATAACTAACGTTCGATTAATTTGCAAATTTTCACGGAATATAATTTTGTGTTTGGTTATTTTGGTTTTCTATCTTTCTGATCACTTGTGTGTGGATGGATGTGTCATAATATTTGCATATTTCCCATGACCTTAGCAATATGCCTTCCACTCTCTACTTTTCACTCTGTGAGTGTGTGCGGGTGTGTGAGTGTGTGTCACCCCCCACGCAGTCACACATGCAAAAATAAGCGGAAAATACATAAATAAATAAAGCAAATGATGTTTATCTCTTGTTTTTATTTGGTCTGCCTTGTTTAAATGTGAATTTCAGGTGGAAAAGACGGCGTTCTCACTTTTCAGCTTACTTCACTCAATAAATAATCTTTGGTTTCTGTTGCCACTTTGGTTTCTCTTTCATAGATTTCTTTGTTTTTTGTAGTTTTCGGCTGTTTGCTTTCGATATTTGATTATAAACTTTGTTGGATTTCCGAAAATTGCGTGTTTGGTCTCTAACGTTGAATGTTGTTTTGGTTTTTCAATGTTTTTCACTTTATTTTTTGTGATTTTTACTATTTATTTATTTAATATTTTTTTTTGCAATATTTTGTATTTTTTCTTTGGTATTTGGCGCGTTCGCTTTGGCCTCGGCATTCGCTGGGAAATGAGGGAGGCGCTTTCATTTCAGTTTCACTCGGCCGACTGGCCCAACTGGCGAAAAAATCAAATATAAACACAAATTTCGAAACTGTTACGATGGCTGTGAATGTGGATGTGAATGGCTGAGAAAGAGCGCAGAAGAGCACAAAGCGGAAGAGCGATGAAGAAAGGGGTAAGCAGCACGGAGAACGATGAACGGAGAACGGAGAACGGAGAAAGGGAAAGTCGTAGAGAGCGCAAAACTTGGGTAGACAAATGGGCGTTTGGCTTCTGCGATAGAGAACCGTCAACAACATCATTACTCAAACATATCAACAATCGCATCTTACACTGCACAAAATCGAACTGCAATTGATATTGCGTAAGTTTCAGGCAAATGAATATCACAAAGATACCAAATTAGATTAATCAATTTAAAAGGTTAAAAAAAAAACCCAATTAATACAAGATTTTATACATGCAGATACGTTTTTATCTTATATTAGGAAAGTATTCTTTGGAAATTTAACCAGTTGGTTGAGATAAATTTGAAATGAAGAAATATAATATACAGATAACTATTTTTTTAGCCACAATTACCAAAATAGAAAATGGACGATGGACCAAAGGGCTATTTTCACATCAGCCAAAAGAGGACTTCATTTTGTGTTCCGTGCAGAAGCAGAATCTTTACCATATGCCACATCGATTTCTAGGAAACTGCAATCTCCCCAACCCCCCTATACCCACCCCCTTCAACGAGGCACCCACCACCCCCTGCAGCGACGCCCGCTTGCACAACATTCGCCAGTTGCTATGGCCGATGCTATAATTATAAATACCTGCGCTATAATTATAGCGGGGCAAAAGACAACACACAGGCACGCCCATATAAATAGAAGCACTGCGGTTCGCAGCGGGCATAAAAATAAGATTAAATACGAAAAAGGGCGGAGACACAAATACAAATTAAATTAAAGCGAAAAAAATGCATTGTCTATAACTAACTAACTACATGATCATCCACGTGTAAACGACGAATTTCCGGATATTTGAAAGGAAAATAGATTCATTGGAATCGCATTAGTAATCGATCACAGCTTGATGATCTATTCTTAGATTGTTTTGATTTCCAAGTGGATGGATAATTAAAGTTGCAAATGATTGAAATCAGAAACACGTTATAACCATATTATGTCATAAATTTTGCAATTATTTAGAGAAACAGATACAATGTACGTACATAGATTTAAATTTTATTGCTAGCAACTGGATTATAATTGGTAAAAGTATATGGTATAGTTTAGGAACTTCTTATCTTTGTTCTATAAATCTTGCTTCCCATCGCCATCGAATTCCAATCTTCTAGTTCTCTTACCCCAAAAATTCAAAACTATTCTTGCCTAATTTGTGTGCGAAGATCAAAGATCATTGGATCATCTTCATTAAGATCTTGTCAACCCTCCCACAAAGAAAGAGCTGCCACCACCCACCTTGCCACCCACTCCCCCCATCAATTTTTGCTAATTTGCATTTTGCTCGTGCCACCGAAAAACGGAAAACGAAAACAGAACACAAAATGCTTAAGGAAAATAGTCTGAGGAATTCAATAAAACATTTTCACTGATTGGCAATTGTGAGTGTGTGTGCGTGATCCAACCAGCCAAGTGTTTTTGTGTGTTCTTTTTAAAAATAGAGCCCGCAGAGTTTATAAAAGAACAAAAATAAATTCAAACGAAAAAACCGAAAATAACAAAACGGCGAACGCGTTGATGAAAAACCAAGGCAGCTCTCAAATCGGATGAAAATGGGCAAAATGCACAGAAAAAAAAAATTAATCATTTAAAAAAAAAAAAAGAATGCGATAATCAACCGCTAAATATGGCATTGCATTAAATATTATAATTAAAAGGTATTGAATAATATAATTTTATACATTTTTTAATTTTATTTTTTATTTTTCTTGGCTATAGAATTTTGAACTATACCGACCTACGTTTGAACTAAAAGTTTTAAGACAATTAGAAAAAAATATATATATATCTTATGATTAAACGTCTAATTTCTTTCCGTGTATAGACTGAGACTAAAAAGAAACTGTGGGCGGCGGGGTGTGGCAGGCTGAAGAAGAAGCACAACACGCCGAACATAAGCTGCATATAAAATGCTCTTAAACGCTAAAAATAAAGTTTTCAAACGAAAACAAAACAAACGAAATGCGACGAGAAAAAAAAACAAAACACACACACAAAAAAAAAGGCACAAATTACGACAAAAATAAGAAGGCAAACTGCAGCCAAAAATCGAGGCATAAATAAATCCCCGAGACTATAAATTGAATGCAGGCAGTACCAGAAATACGAGCAAGAAGAAGCAAAAGCGGCCCACAAAGCACGGGGACGTTGGGGCGAAGGGGCGTGGCAGGTGGAGCAGCGGGATCGAAGGGGCAAAGGGGGGGGGGGGGGGGGATTGAGCAGGTGGGCCCCGATGCACATGCTGGCCATCATGCCCGGCTACAGTGGGCCCAACTCGGAGAGACACAAAGCAGAAGGCAATCACTTTGGCGCGGTACAGTAAGCACCCGCTAGTACCGGATTTAAAATCCGACTTACTCAAAAATTGATCTCGTAAAATCGTCAATAAATCCCCATATCATGTATAACTCATATCATATATACTCATGTATAACTATAACTCAGCACATTTTGAAAACCACATATTGTCCATTATAGCCAGGGATACCTGCATATCCTCTGCACTGGCATATCTTCTCCGACATTTCTCTCTGCGGCTCTCTTGACTCGGTTTCAGTCTATTTTTAGAGGATTTTATTTAAAAAATGCGCAAAAACTCATACATATTTTCGTAGTGAACACAATAAATATAGAATCATTAAGTTGTACACGCATTTAAATTTAGACTCCCAACAAGAGGAGCAGCATCGCATGGGCACTCACACACACGCACACGCACACAGCACACACACACACTTATACAAGAGAGAATAGCCAGGCGAATAATGTATAAATAAAGCGGAAGGCGAAAAAGCTCAACAAAAATAAAACAAGATGAAAGAAACAGGGGAAATATGAAAAAACCAGCTGGAGAGACTGGACCAAAAAAGCTGGTCAGCGATTTGAAATATGGTTTCAGAATTACAGAATTTCTGAATTCGGTACTCATAAATCTACTTATGTATGTTTCAACCAAATTTTAGATTAACTATATATTAGTGTGAAATACAAAATACAGTAACAAATAGTAAAAATAAATTCCAAAATAACTGTAATGTTTTAGTCACCCAAACATTATAAAAAATTAGCTAATGACGATTATAATGACGATAATATAACCACAACGCGTTCTGAAATATTGATAACCCCGTTGACTTTATTTCTATATCTTCCCATGGAAACAACGATCCATATGATCTAATTTCGAAATCACTCCTTAAACTACGTAACGTCATATGCAAATATTTCAATCAAAACCAGTTTTGTTATGTTCCAATGATTTGATTAACATTCTGGTTCTTCAAATGATTTGATGTGATGTATGATGTATGTGAAACAACCTACATACGTATGTACACATAGGTGGCTATTTCATCACGAAACCCTCGATTTGGGGGCTTCCAATCGATGTGGGGGTACACTCACCTCCATGATCTGCTGATCGATATCCACGGCGGGATGGGGCTTGAAGTCCAATGTCAGAGTGGCCGGCGTTATGTGCAGCAATCGCTCATCGCTTCCGGCTTCTGATGGCAGATCTGCGAATTGACAATGTAAACACACAACTGAGCGAGCGAAATTGAATCGTTTTGGAGAGGGATATAGATTGGTATAAATACTATATATGTACATAAGTATAAGTATATACACATATGTATATATTTAGATCTGGAGGAGGTGTGACTCGCTCTCCGTACCGATTATGTAGATAAGGCCTCGCTTATCAGACGCTTTTAAAAATAAATCTAAAACGTATTTAGTCAACGCGTTGGATCCCGATAGATGGTGTCTTTAAATGTATGTGTGTGTACACATAGCAGAAATGTATCAAACATTTTTATTCACAAAATGTACACCTTTATATAAAAAAATATATGCATTTATAAGAAATGTAAAACGACAATATAAAATACACTTTTTATACAGCACTTGATTGGATTGATATACGGAACTGACATTTTTTTTCTCAGTGCATCGACTATTTTTAGTAACCTTGTACAGTATATGCTAACAGTGATTACAACGATTTCCTCTAGACATTTACATCAGCCTTTTCTTGTTATTTTGTCGCACGTGACGCCTAACATAACTTTTATTTCTTCCTCTCTTTCTCAATATGATTTACTGCTACCCCGGAAAAAATGATAAAAAAGCGTTGGGAAAATCACGAAAAATCGGTTGAAAAATATTTCATTGATAAATTTTTGCAGAGGAGAGAGGAGAAAGAGAGAAAGAGCGGGAATATTTCTTTCACTGGACTAATTGCGCGCCAATAAGAATGCAGAGATGACTAACCGTAAAGTCCTATTAGTAATGATTCTTCTCTACGATTTTCTCGCTCTCTCTCTCTCTATTTTGCTATACAGTGTTGATCTAATCAGCAAAGTCGAGTTTTTTTTTTTGGTCTAGAAATTGATTCCAATTGAATATTGGGCTATGTGACGATGCTAAAAATAGAACAACAAAGAGCAAAGCCCAAAATCAGCAACAAAACAAAAGTAGAAACGCATGTGCATAATTTGTAATGTACATACATACATACGTTTGTAAGTATTTATGTACATATGCAACATATAAATCTAAATAAATTGTATCCAATCAAATAGAATAATACATTTATATTTGCATGTATGAATGTAACCCAATAAAATATTGTGATTCCCAAAGAAATTGTTATTATTCCATGCTCATAAATTTTTAGGCCTTCAGGCTGGTCACTATCATTGTGGCCGCTGCTGTGGGCGTGTCTGCAAGTGTGTGTGTGCCGGTGCATATCTAACTGAACAGGCCGTGACCTGCTGCGCTGCTTGCTGCGCTGCTTGCCGCTCTGCTTTGCCGTTCTATTTATAGCCGCCTTTATAAATCGTGCATGGCTTTGGGGAGTATATTTAGAAGTGGCAACACACACAGATACTGCAACTACAACTACAGGCACTGAAATAACAGCAGTGCATATTGCACAAAGCTCAGAAAAGCAAGTGCAAAATGTGAAACAAGATAAAATAACAAGGAAAACAAAAACACAACCGACATTGCATATGTGTATATGTATGTACATTTGTGCACTGTGTCGTGTGAACTTAAAACGTGAAGACGAAATTGAAATTTCATGCGAAATGAAAGAAAATATCAAGAGCAATGACGACTATGTGATTCTCTTTCGCTAAGTATAAATAAAAAATAAACCAGAAAATTTTACTCAGTACAATTTCCACTTGGCATACTTGTAGGGTATTTGTAAGCCCATAATGCTTGCCCTACCAAAGAATTACAGGATGAAAGATGGAATAAGATAGCCAGCGTGCAGTGCAGGTGCATTGGGTGGGAGAGCGATAGGGAGAGAGTGGCTTGCAATGAGCTGTTTTTGCTCTTTTTTGGCAATGCCGTTTAAATAAAAGTAAATGCGTAGCGCGCTCCCACTCTTTCATTCTCTGCCCCTCTCCGATTCTGTCTGTCTTCCTCCCACTAACAAGAAACTCCCCTTCTGGACATTTTTTTGTTTTTTCAACTTCAAGGTCAATTTGTGTGTTGACATAGAAACCAGGCAACCAAATGGCACAACAAAAACAAAAGCACGTGTATGTGTGTGGCCGCAAAACAGAAAGGTGGAGGGGAACAGAAAAAGAAGAAGAAGAAAAGCGGTATAAAATTTTATGGAGGGGGCACTGCTGTCATTGAAATTGAAACTGAAATTCAATTGGAAATTGATACGACAACAACAGAGAGTGAGAACGAGAGAGCAGCTTGATATTCACCCCGCCCCCTGCAACACCCAACCACCCACTCCTCTCGCTCTCTCTCACTCTTTCTCTCTCTTCTTCCTTCCTCAATAAGTTTGTTTTGAGTGATAGCAAGGTTTCCGTGAGTGTGTGTGTGTATGTGTGTGCCTTTGCATTTGTATTGTGTGGGTAAATTTCCAGCGCGCGCATTCTAAAAATAGAAACAACAACAGCTAAACTTTTGGGCCACGCCAACAAGAAAAAAATGCGAACGCCGACAAAACGTTCTCCTTGTTTTCTGTTTTTTTTTTTTTTTTTTTTGTGTTGCTTCGTAAAGTTCTAGGCTACTACACCACTTAAAACTTATACAAAAAATCCCCCCAAAACATGAAAACACCCCAATTTTATGGGTTTACCTTGACGAATTGAAAAGTCAAAAGGCAGTGGCAATAACAATATCAAACTGTTGTTTGGTAGTTACACTTACTAATAGGTTACGTTTAGAAATCCATCGACACTAACTTACTTAACTTCATTATGAAAAATGAAGTACTACTTCACTATGAAAAATGAAGTACTACTTCACTATGAAAAATTAAGTACTTTGGTCAATTAGGTTTCAAAATTTAGGTGAAGTTTACATTTCGAATAGTATCGATTTAACTACATAGTTAGTTATTCGCTTGCAATCCTGGCACAAAAGAACTGCTAGATCTATTTCCTGAAATGACTCATCCAATTTGTGGCAAAATGCAGAACCTACAAGGTACACTATTCTCTCCATCGACTAGTACACTGTAGTATTGTAGTACTGTGGGTGAATGAAATGAATAAATAACGCAGCGACGCTGCTTTCGATATGATTACCCCACAGTGAAGACAGTGGCGTGGCGAGGTTTTGAGGTGGGGGGTTTTGGGTGTATGGCAGGTTGGTGGGTTGGACTGCGGGTTAGGGAGGGGGGGGTGGTTGGTGTTACAAGGGCGATACATAAGCCCTAACGATTTTATATAACAGCTCAAACACACTGAGACACACACAGAGCCCAAACGGCGAAGCAAGTTTTATTCTTGGAATGCCATTACAATAAATGTTCCACTGGCACCGGAGGAAACAAAATAGGTGAGGGTTTTTTTCTTTTTACCACTACTTCCAATTTTTTTTCTTTTTTTTTTTTTTTTTTTTGTGGATGAGGTGGCGAATGGTGGAGATGGGGAGGGTCGGGCATGACCTTCTTGCAGGTGCTGCGTGTTTCACATTGAATGAGAAAGAAGAGTAACAATAGCAGAAAGGTAAAAACTTTTCACTTATTGCGTCTTAGACAATCAATTTCTGACCCACATGCTGCAAAATGCAAAGCTGGGCAATTAATTTCTATATATAATTATTATTCCTCAAATGTTTAATATCAAAAGAATGCCAACACAATACGGAAAACACTATTAATCGCAGGAAATATTCGGGAAAGAATATTCGAGTAGACATATTAAAGAAAACTGCGTAGATATATATGTTAATTTATCATATTCTGTATAGAAGAGTTTACAATTTAAGAAGCTTACTAAAGAAAATAAATTTACTTGATTGTAGTTCATAATTAATAAATTGGAATTAATCTAATTAGTTGTGTGGATTTTTGAATATGTTAGGTTTTATAGACTCTTTATTATTGATGAAAAACTAAAAGAACTTTTCACAAGACCTTGGACAACAAATTGCGTTAAATTTACTCAATCAAACATAATTGAGTTATGCCAAATGCCGTGTGTAGATATGCCTGGTTTTAAACGTTGTTATTATTAGATCACTAATTTTCTAAGTTGAGCTAATTTTAAGTCGACCCTTGACCTTGCAAAATTTGCATGCTCTATATCCGGTTGAATAAGTAGATTAGTAGAGTGGCTATTAACCAGGGCAATGGCAACACTTCCTAATAATTAATGCAACGATTTTCCACCACCCACTTACCGCCCGTTCCAAGGGAAATGTAATTTTCGTGAATTTCTAATGGCATATCGATGTCAAACAGCTGGACGTGGACGACGGGGAAAGTGCCTCACTCTCACTCTCCGGCCTTGCCCCTCCCCCTCCCCCCTCCCCCACAGCAATTAAACCCATATCCTGGTGAGGCATTGGAAAATGGTTAGGGAGCAGTAGAGAATGCCCGGAATCCCCGGACTTGTTCGCAGATTGCACGTGGCAAACACAAAATGGGGTGGGGGAAAAAAATCCAAAACAAAATAGGAGAGGAGGAAAGACGTGGCCCGGGTCTCCGGGTTTCATGGGCTTTACGGGTCGCTCGGTCTCCGGGTCCGGCCGTCAGTCAACAGTCCACACACACACACACACACACACACACACACACTTACACCATCCATTTGAAAGGCAAGTAAATGTTGTTGCCGTTGCTTTTGTGTCTAAAAATAGACGAAAATCGATAAACGAATGTTTTTCTTTTTGGCTGTTGCAAACAAACAGACGGGGAGAGCAGCAACGAGCACGAGAATCGTGGAGCGAGAGAGCTGAGCACGAAGCGAAGATTACGGGGCTCCAAACCATCTCGACGACCCACCCACCAACGAGGCCGCCCAGCCCACCCACTGCCTATTCGGCCACCCGCTTTCTCTCCTTCTGCCCCACCCACTTTCGCCACCCATTTTCCAGTCCATCCACGTGCTTGGCATTGGCAGTGGTTTCGATGGATGGCCAAAAAGAAAAACGACCGAGATAAGTGCTGTGCAGTTGGCTATTATCGGCTACTTAGGAAAACTAGCTGAAAACATTTGCATGAAAACAACACAAGTACTCCCACTTATCATAGTTTTGAACTGAAGCAAGATTCGCTTTAAGTTAACAAATAATACATTTTATTTAATCATTGTTAAGATGCTAACATTATCTTTAGCTAATGTTTAGGAATAATTTTGTATTTATTCAAAAGTAAGAACACTTGGGATATTTATAATAAACCCAAGCTTTTAATGAGTTAAATATGTAATATTAGCCGCTGATAAGAATATGTTCCACAAAAGATTTATATACCATGCTATTCTTCTGTAGTAACTGCTTCACTTTAACGTGGGAAATGCGTCAGCTCTGGTGAAAATTAATCCCAAGCACCCCCCAATTTCCACCCATCTATATCTATTCAGTTCAGTTCAGTTCTGTTTGCCGTGAAAGAGACGAAAGCAACGTTGACGACCATGGACAATGTTCTTGTTGTTGGTCTGGGCCTGCCCGGGACAAAAGTTAGTAGATCCCACTGTACAGAGCCACCACCCCCCATTGAACCCCCCCACATTTCGGCCGAATGAGAGGAGCAACAAACGCACAGTGGTTCAAGCTGTGCAAATATTTAACTGATTTGATTGACAGCTGGCAAAGAAGTTGCTCTCGAGATGGAGAGAAGTGCTTTGTGTTCCTCAAAATTTGGATACACCATCTGCCACATGGAACTAATATACAATGGAAATTGAAAGTTGATTATTTAGTGAATAGTTTGAGCCATTGTTCTCGACCTAAATAGGGCGCCTAAACATTTGTCTACATTCTTGCAGGCTGAATGGCTTAAATCAATAAAATAGTGAATGGGAAAAGCCGAACTGATTCTTTGGCTTAAGACTTGTAGCAATAACATCTAATATCAGTGGTTACCTTCCAACTTCGTTTAGTGTGACCAGCTTGGGCAATTCGAAGAGCACTGCCTTATAGTTCCCAACCAGTTCGCCTCCGGCTTTATATACCGTTATTCGCCAGCTTTCGACCAATGTGCATCATCCATTGACAGCGCTGTTCTGGCCCGCTTTTGTGTATGTGCTTATTACAGTTATTTTTGGAAGGCAACACACACTAGCACACGAACACACACCCACGCGTACTGTGTAAGCTTTTGTTTGAGCATGTGTGCGTGCCTGGTCTGTGTACATTTTGAGTTATGTATTTTGAATGTTGTTAATGCTATAGCCATAGCTACAGCTATATGCAGGTTATATACGAACACAGCCCACAATGTGGAGTATAATTTCATATAATAACCACACAATAATACAGCCCTAAACTAAAACCCAATTTAACTATGAAACAGGGGCATAGGATTTTCTAGGATTTTCCAGGGTCCTTATTTCCCACTTACCGTGTATTGGTATTCTATCGTCGGGACTAGACATTTTGCATATGGAATTTGGGGAGGGCGGAACCTGCAACAAATCAGAAAAACAAATTAAACAATATGCAAAAAAAATTAATTCGAACATTTTCACAGAGATTTGCTTTATGATCTAGTAGAAGAGTCTTGTAGCCCGTGCAACATCTAGTCCCCCATCAATCATAAATACTAAAAAAAAAAAACAAAAAGAAATAGATTTACATAAAATCCTTTGAAGTCGACACTGATCTACAACCAACATGAATTTTTCTTTCTCAATAATGTTATAAAGCAAAGGCAATTTAACACAATATGAGAACCACTTGTTCGTTATAATCTTAAAACTTAAAGATCCGTTTTATCTCAACTTTATGATTCTGAGTCATTTGGTTAAGAATCTTTTCCCATGGGGAAATGCCGCACTTCCTTAAACAAACACAAATAGCAGATTGCACATAAATGCATATGTATTAATGTATGTGTGTGTGTGTGCATGTTTTCAATATGAGAATAATTCTGTCAGAGACCTCAAAACAAAAATTTCATTCAAAATAAATTCGCAGAAAGAGATAAACATGGAAAAATAAACCGAAAAACAAGTGCCTGATAAGGCAAGAATTTTTTGGAAAATTTTTGTTGTCATTTTCGGAACTCCGATAATGATATGTACATATGTAAAAATGAATTCTTGTTTGTTTCTCTCGTCTCGTCTCTTCTTGTTTTTATTTTTGGTTTGTTTACAGTCGAAAGCACTTGATAGGGGAATTTTTACTGATCGGAAATAATTTAAATGTTCTATCTAGGTGCGCCTCTTTGGGGGCGTGGTCGATCAAATAAATTTAAAAAAAAGGAAAGATAACAAGTTGCCCCATTGACCTTCACAAACACCACGCACACACACACACACACATACACATACACTTACATATGCGTACATATGTGACGCACGAAACAATTTCCGTTCACTAATTACACGAGCAAATAGAACAAAAGCTACCAGCAACCAGAAAACCAAATGGCAGAAATTGCATTGTAAATAAATTACCGTTAAATCGGTTCCAATTAAGTATGTACAAAACCATGCGACTATATTCATAAATAATTCAAGCAATTAATTTCATAAAGTCACATGGAATTAAAGAATCAAAGGAGGAAGGATACCATCAAACTCGTAAACAACGGTAACAAAAATAAAAAAATAAAACAGTTTTTATAAATTGAGTTCGGTAAATTTAATTGGCGGGAAACATTTGGTTATACGTACATATGTATACGTAAGGTAAAAAATATGATGTAATTACCACATTGTCATCTTGCGGGAGTTTCAATTAAGCCAAACAATGAATCACAAAAAAAGCCAATCAAAAACAAAGAAATTAACTGTGTGGTTTGAGCTTCTCTTGTGCATTTCCCTATTAAAACAATAGACAATAATGCCGGGACAATAGATCAAACCAGAGTAAATTAAAGACCAGACTTTAATAGAATTAAGTTAATTAAGAAATATACATAAATGCAAGAAAATACACAAGCAAGGTCACACTGGTATTGTGGTAAAATAAAATTGTAGCCACGAGCAATAACTTTAACTTGTAAATTCGCATCTCTGTTGTTGCTAAGTTCAAAAAGAAAACTTTCCTCCGCCTTAAATTTAATATACAGCATAAACAAATTAATTTGAGGGGCGGCGTGTAGCTAGAAGAGTAAGTTGGCAGCCTCTATTTATCGTGGCCAGTCATATTAAATTAATTATAGTCATCAGTGGGTTGCATTGTGAGCTAGAAATGCGTGTTTTCCACTGAGACGACAGAGGCACTTAAATCATGAAGAAAAACAAATGCTGTGGGTTAAATTTCGTTAAAATTATAAAATTAAAAACCATTACAAAATGGAATTATTTTAAGATAATTCTACTACAAATTTGATATTCAAAATAATGGATAAACAAAGACTTCGCTTAATGGGTGCTCACTGTAGTTGGGTAAATGAATAAAAAGGAGAACAAATGTCCAAGAGGGGCAGGCGAAGGGAGATCGCGAAGAAGAATGAGAAGTTCGGCTCAAAGCAAACGAAACAACAACAAAAGATCCGCAAATTCCATTCTGTGGCCGTTGCCTTTATGGTTGTTGTTGTTCTTGTTACTGTTTTATATATTTTTTTTTCTGGCATCATGTTGATAACCAAGAAGAGAGAAGAAGCAGAAGTAGAAGAGGAGACATAGAGCAAAGGAAGAAGGAGGAGAGCAGAAGAAGCGAGCACAACATAAACCAGTTCAATGCGCTTTGCGGTGGAGCTTTTATTATTTATTTTTGCTTCATTTGCTTTTTGTTGTTCTTATTCTTGTTTTTTTATATATTTTTTTTTGGGTGGCAGCCACATTTACAGCAACTTTACTAAGTGAACAAAATCAAATCATCAAATGCAAAGAGTGCGAGCGAGCGAGAGAGCAACAGAAACCGACTGAAGAGAGGGGGGAAGAAGAGAGCGCGAGCACTTCATTTAGCACGCACACACTTGTTACATAAATAACGGCGAATCGAGTGAGGAGCAAGACAGACGAAAAAGAAGTCTGGCTGATCTAATAAGAACATGCTGTGCCTCCTCCCTCTCTCTATTCAGCTGCTAATAAGAATACACGGGGCAAAGACAAACAAACAAACATAAATACCTCTTCCAAGTGGTGCAAACTGCTTACTGCTGCTATTGTTGTTGCTGTTGTTGTGTTTTGTATTGTCGCTTTTCCAACTTGTTTCACAAAATGCGAAAAATGATTAACGAAAATATAAAATAAATAACGCGCTCTCTCGCTCTCACTCTTTGTATGTGTGTCTGTGTTGATATATATAATATATATATACTGAACGATGAATTCACGACTTTTTTAAGTTAATTTTTGTGTAGTTGTTGCTGCTGCTGCTTTTTTGTAGACGTATATTTTTGCGCTTAATTTTTATTCGCCTTCTTTCTTTTTACCCTCTTTTGCTTTTCTCTTTCGTTACTTGTTGTTGTTATTTTTGTCACTTTAGCAGTTTTCGCAGTTTCTTTTTGGTACTAGTACTACGACAACTGCCTCTGCTTTTTTTGCCTCTTCTCCTCATCATCGCTCATTTTCTTTTGCTTGTTGATTCGCCCACAATTTATTCGGTTTTTTTCGCTTCTGCACGCGCACGCACTTTTCTTGTTGTTGTTGTTTTGATGTTACGAAAAAAAATGGGAATTTTTGCCGCAGGAAAACAGAAAAAAAAACAAGAAAATTATTATTTTCGAATTTTTCGGGGTTATTCTTTGGAAAACGCGCGATTTGCTGTTGGATTGGACTTTCTGGGGCGACGCGACGCAAAAAATACAAATTAATGTTCCGAATTCCACGACTATTAGAGCTGGAACCACATCGATATCTATTCGATGCTATCGATGTGGTCGTAGAATCGGAAATACGATGAATCTCTTGGAACATCGATTAATATGGCTTGTTGATTTTATTTTATCAGTGAACCTAAATAAAAGCACCAAATCGAATTTCTAATATAATTGAGTGTATCGAAAATGCACTGTATATCACATGGTAATATCATTTCGCCGACTGACATTTTATTTCGTATATAGTACCAATGATAGCTAAGTATCGATATTTTCGACTACGTTGTGATCAAGATATTGGAATCCCAAGTTTAATGTTATTACATAAGCTGAATTAAATAATTTAATACCTCTGATCTTTACAAATATTGATCTTCACACACATTCGCTGTTCTGAATGTATCGATGGAGCCTATCGATTCAGTGCCAGCTCTAGTTTGTTATTGTTTGGTTTTGTTTGGGGCTGTTTTTGGGGGAAAAAACGCGCAACGTGGACGTGGAATTGAATAGATCAGCACCGAGCATAGCTCACCTGTGCTCCCCCCTCGCCTCGAAGAGCATAAAGAAACACCTGTGCCCCCGCCCCCGCCGTCCACACCCACCGACGCGCCATCATCAAGTGTTTTTCGTTTTAGTTCTTGCGAGGGTTTTTTCAAGACAGCATCTGCTTGATCTCAATGTGGTGATCTGGCAAATACGACAGCACACTGATACACGCATAGATAGAATAGAATAGAATATAGTATATAGTCTAGTATATAGTAGATTGAATATAGAGAAATCGGGCGATCCATGAGCGAGGCCAAGATGAACGGACGCTCCATTCGCATCAACCGGCTGCCGGCCACCATTGTGGCCATCCTGCTGACCATTGTCCTGGTCTACTTCCTCAATTTCCACCAGGAGGAGCGGCCGGCGATCTACGGCATGCTGCGCAGTGACAATCCCAGCCGCGTCAATCTACGCAAGATGCTTATAGCCGCCATACAGGCCGCCCAGCGTGGCGGACTCGAGGTACTGGACGTGGCCCGAAGTCGCCAGCTGAAGGAGCGCAGCAAGGGCAAGACGGACGAGGGCGTCAATGATCCGTTCACGGATGCCGACGGCCGGTCACATTGTGTGATGAAGCAGGGCCTACAGCGAATCTTTCCCCGCGTACAAATCTTCTCCGAGGAGGACAAGGAGCACTGCAAGCAGGCGCACGGCTATGATCTGGATCCAACGGTCCTCCACGAGACCGCACAGATACCGGATGTGACCGTAAATGCCCAGGATGTCACTGTTTGGGTAGATCCGCTGGATGCCACCAAGGAGTTCACCGGTAAGGATGGCTTCCATAGTTATTTATATTATACAATCTAGTTGGTCTGTTCTGGAGCTAAATTTCGTTTTTCAATCCACAGAGGAGCTATACGAGTACGTGACCACCATGGTGTGCGTGGCGGTGGCCGGAAGACCCATCATCGGCGTGATCCACAGCCCGTTCAATGGACAAACCGCGTGGGCGTGGGTGGGCAACTCGATGTCCGAGTACCTGTCCAATCTACATCCACAGCATTCGCCAAACAATCAGGCGCCCATCATCACAGTCTCGCGATCCCACACGGCGGGTGCCAAGGATCTGGCGAGAGGCATCTTTGGCGAGAATGTCAGCCTGCTGACGGCGGCGGGAGCTGGCTATAAGGTGCTCCAGGTGGTGGCCAACAATGCCACCGCCTATCTGCACACGTCGAAGATCAAGAAGTGGGACATATGCGCCGGCGACGCCATTCTGCACGCACTGGGCGGCACAATGACCACGCTGAACGATCAGTTGATTAACTACGGACCAGAGGAATCGCCAGTCAATACGGAGGGTCTGCTGGCCACCTTGGAGCAGCACGACGAGTACATGGACAAGCTGTCCAAATATCGCGAAGCGCACAATGGCAAGCTGGCGTAGAGGCTGGCCACCTCTTGGAACCATAGCTCCCCTAGATTCTAACCCTTCCCGAGGAAATCCCCTCGCCCAGATCGTTTAGGCAGCATTCAAAAATAGCTCTAAGTTTAAAGAAGGAAACCTGTTTTTCGTAATCTCAATGTTTGTTTGTGCGTGTGCTTCTTTTTTTTGCATAATTACGTTGGTTGTGCGGCGACGCGGCGGGGTCATGAACCCGGACCAAACCAAACCGCCCAGTTGGCTCAAAATAAACTTATTTTAAACTGAACACACGCCCTTCTTACTAACATTAGATGAGTCTAGACTTTACCCCTAAAACGTATACTTTATATACCCACTAGCTATATACCCACCATACTAGCTAAAAATTTAAAGAATACCTGTTTCTTAGCAATAGGAAATTTGTTTACTTCAATTTCATTTTTTAAATAGTCGAGTTTTACTCCATAATTAGCCAGGTACCGAACCACGCTAGCTATCGATATACCAAGAGTGTACTGCACTCACAATTCACAATTTTTATAGTTTGCGTATTTTTTTTACAACCGGGCGGTATTATCTATCGATAGTTCGACGGTCACACTAAGCGTACCACTTTTTTGTATAAACTAAAAAAAAAGCGCAGTGTATTATTGTTGTTGCTTATAATGCGTTTACTTAAATCGAAAATTGTTAATTAAATGTGCGCTACCTGCGCCCGGCATGTAATCACTCGCATCGATCCAAATGGGCGGCCAAACGAAAGAGGGGCGTGGAGATCGCCCCCCTTCTCCTTCTCCACCCATCACATCAAGCCATCCACCGCTGCCCCTCCCCCTTCTCGCGATACTGCTGCTCTTGTTGTTGTTCTTCCTAAATCTGATGCCGACAGCGACGGCGACGTCGAGCGCAGCAGAGGGGGGCCAGGCGGTGCAAGTGCAGATGCCACAAGATACGGAGCTCCCCCAAAATCCCGAAACGGGCATCGCGACGGGACCAGGAACAGCGTCATCGTGCCCACGGAAATGCAGTTGCCGGAGCACAGCGGAAAACATACACAGCCTAAAGATTCGCTGCGATGAGCAGCAGATAACCAACTGGCGGGAGTTGGACTTTGGAGAGGATGTGACCAGTATTGTCAGCATGTAAGTGACTCGATAACAGCCGCCTGGTGTTCCTCTAAAATGGAAATAACTTACTTTTCCTTATAGCAATGCCAGCAAGAATTCAATTGCACTGATAACCGCCGAGGATTTTCGAAACTTTACTGAACTCAAGCGTCTGGATTTGTCGTTCAATCTGCTCACCGAACTGGACAAAGACACATTCGGGGATAGTCTGGCGCATCTGGAGAAGCTCAAGCTGGCCGGCAATGCCATTAGCCACATCTATGAGGGCACCTTTGACCAAATGCCCAAGCTTAAGTTGCTGTAAGTTCAATATCCATTCTGATGCTTGCAAAAACAGTGAGAGTTATTATATTCTAATTGATATCATCTTCTTACAGCGATCTGTCTGGAAATCCCTTGGCCTGCGATTGCGGTTTGATTTGGTTGATCGCCTGGTCGAGCAGCCGCGAAGTGCGTTTACAGCCGCCACCAAAATGCGAATCGCCGGGCAACTTTCGAGGCATGCCGCTAAAGAAACTGCGCGTGGGAAAGGATTTCCATTGTGAGACGCTGCTGCAACCGTTGCTCGAGCTAATTCCCAGCCAGAATCAGGTGGCATTTGAGGGCGATGAGCTGCAGCTCAAGTGCCACGCCCCACGCGTTGCCATTGGTGTGCCCAGGGAGAGCGAGGATCTGCCGACCAAGGCTTATGTGTTCTGGGGTTGGTCCGAAAAGATACGAGCCAAAAACTCCACCGAGGATATTATTTACCAGGATCCCACCAAAGTCTTCGGCGATGTGAACCTGGAGACTCGCCATTCCACGGACTCGGGCATACTGCAATCGATACTGCGCATTGCCAGCCTAACCCAGAATCACACAGGCATGTGGGATTGCACGCTGCGCAGCCAGCAGGCGAATCTATCGCAGGCCATCGTTCTGCATGTGGTGGCCAAGGGGACGCTGTACTGCGAAGCTCGTGTGGTGCACACGAACAAGGGCACCTACCACTGGCCCAGGACGATGCGGGGCGAGACTGTGCTGCAGGAGTGCGTGGAGGAGCCCAGCGATGCCACGCAAGCCCGCCGAGCTTCGCATGAGTGCGGACCGTCGGGTGAGTGGCTAAATTTGGATACGGAAAGTTGTGTGTACGTCAGCGAGACGACACGCATACTGGAGCAGTTCGCCAAGGTGAATCTTACGCTGACGAAGGGTCAGAATGCGCTGGAGATTGCACGCCGTTTGCACAACTTTACGCAAGCGCAGACGCAGCTGAATCGCATACGAGATCCCATGGATTTGGAGTACATTGCACGCACGTTGGTCAAGTACTTGGATCAACTGGAGCAGCCGCAGCAACAGCAAGAGATAAGTCACCTGCTGATGGACATAGTTTCGCAACTGCTAAACCTGCCCGCGCATCTCTTTCGAGCCGCACAGTCCGAGCAGGGAACTGGGCAGCGGCTGCTCCACGTGGTCGAATCCTCGGCCATGCGCCTGGCCTTGGCCAGCACCCAGGCGGAACCGCTGCCCGCGGAGATGATACCCTGGCGTGGATCGCTTGCCCAGCAGCGCAACCTATTCGTCGAGTTCTTTAACATCAGCTTGGATGCCTTCGTTAGCCTGTCATGCGTTTGGCTGGAGCAAAGTCCGCGGGGCTTCCAGTGCAACAGTGCCAACGATACGATACCCATGTATGAGCATGGCGATATCGATGCCGCAATACAGCTGCCCTATAGTGTGATTGGAAATAGCTCAACCACTTTGCCGGCTACATCGACAATCCGAAGTCTCCGCTTGATGATCTCGCTGCACAGGAATGGCAAACTGTTGCCAAATCTGCGAGGAAGCCACAATGAATCCCTGTCTTCCGCCATCATTGGAATACTGGCGTACAGCAGCGATGGAGAGGCGCTGCAGTTTAGGGCCGATAACGAGCTAGATCCGGAGGAGGATGTATACCAGCAACGGGTAACAGTGATGCTGAGAGCTCACCCGTATCACAATCCACTGAGTGCGCCTCAACCCGCCTGGTGGGATGCGGATGAGCAGCGCTGGGAGACGAGCGTTTGCCAACAGCACTACCAGCATCGCACTCTGGTCATGTTCAGTTGCAGTCGCACCGGATACTATGGCCTGCTGCAGCGGAGCCTGTATCTGAATGATTTCCGTAGCGAGGAGTCGGGCGCACGTTTCCGACATCCACCGGCTGCAGTGTACGCTGGCTGCGGTCTACTCTTCGCCTGCTGCGCCTTCAATGCGGTGACCTTTGCTGTTTTCGGCAGAGCTGTGCGAATCAATAGGGTACAGCGGCATGCTCTGGTCAACACCTGGTTGGCCCTGGGTGCACTGGCACTGGCCTTCTCGCTGGGCATCTACCAAACGGCCAGTCAGCCGCAGTGCCGTTTGTTGGGATTGCTGATGCACTACCTCGGACTGTGCGTACTGCTGTGGGTTTGTGTCAGCCTGAGTAGCATGTACAAGCGACTGACCAAGACGACAACATCCGGTCAGGGACAATGCCCGGGTCAGGATATGGAGCCGCAACGGGAGCGAGAGCGAAAACCCATTCTGGGCATCTACCTGGTGGGCTGGGGCATCGCGCTGCTCATCTGCGGCATTAGCAGTGCTGTGAATCTGGCGGAGTACGCAACCTACGACTATTGTTTCCTGCACAGTTCCACCACGCTGAATGCGCTCCTTGTGCCAGCCGTCATTCTCGTCATCTTCTGCGGCATTTTGGCCCTGTGCATCTATTACCAGCTGAGTCAGCAGGCGGTGAATGTGCTGCAACTGCAAATGCAACATCAGCAGAATCGTCAGTATTCGGACAACAATACGCAGGCAACGGAGCACATCGATCTGGATTGGCTGGATGCGAATGGCAGTGCCACGACAGCGGCGATCGGAGGCGGATCTGGCAATCATGGTGGTCGCAAAGAGCAGGATCACATGCAGGAGCAGTACAGCACGCTGAGCAATCCATTGAGCAGCATTGTAGACGACTTCGAACGCTCGAACCTTTCGCATTTGCGTGGTCACTTCATTTTCCTGGTTTTGTATGCCGGCGCCTGGTTGTCCGCAGCTGCCTACGTGAATGGTGGTCAGGAGCTCTATGTGCTATCCTTCGCCGGCTGCTGTTCGGTTCTGGGCATTTTCCTGCTGATCTTCTACAACCTGAGCAGGAACGATGCTCGCCAGGCATGGTCGCAGGGCAGAGATGGACGCAGCATACCCGCCAAACTGGTGACCTACAACAATGGCAGCCAGGCGAGGGGTGCCCACCCGTCGAGCATGATGCCTGGACCCGGAACGGCCATGATTAGCAACTCCATTGTAGCCTACAAGGCCAATCCCGGACCGGGCAGCTTGTACGAGGCCAACAATTCGGCGGGCTCGCGTTCGAATAGCCAGTGTTCGAGGAGCATGCGCAGCCAGACGAGAAGTCAAACGAGGAGTCAGCAGGAGCAGCTGCTCCAGGCCAACGGTGCCGGCGGCGTTACTATAATCAACAACACCAGCGGTCAGCAAGGAGCAGGCGGTGGTGCAGCGGCTGGCGGAGTTTCTGGCCCAACCGGTGGAGCACCGGTGCCACCGCACAGCCTGAACGCCCTGCTCCATGGCTCCAGTCACGACCTCATACCCTCGGCGGAGATCTTCTACAATCCCAACCAGATTAACGTGGCCCGAAAGTTCTTCAAGAAGCAGAAGCGCCTGGCCAAGCGGAACAACTTTGAGCTGCAGCGCCAGACAATGCCGCAGATGCAGCTCCAGATGCAAATGCAAATGCAGCTCCACAGCCAGCACAGCCTGAGCGATGCCAGTTCGGAGCAGCTGTACAGTAGGCACCACAATGCGATGACAATGCTGGCCGGCGGCAGTAAGATAAATAACACCAATCTGCACTACAAGAATCAGGGCTCGCCGATGGCTGGAGCTCCCAAGGAACACGGGAACATGGGCGCTATGAGTTCCGGCGGGGATTCCATGCAGTTTAAGCGCTTTGTGCCCGCCAGCGCCTCGTCGGCGTCCAAGATCATGCAGGCCAATATCTACACCAACATCCCGGAGACATTGACTCCCCAGCATGAGGTGATCAAACTGAGGGCCAATGGACGCACTAGAACACCTTCACTGCTGGATGAAACGCTGCACGAGCTGGACGACGACGAAGAGGAGGAGGAGGAAGAGGAGCATGGTCAGACGCCGGCGACGATGGAGGAACCGGAGCATGAACTGGAGGAGGAAGACGCCAGTTCACTTGACGAACATGCTCCATTGTATGCCAATACTCTGCCACCAGCTAGCGGGATGAGCAGCCTGTTCCGAAATCGAGGATCAGCCCATCAACCCATGAGTTCCACGCCCGTCAAACAGCCCAGCTTGGAGGCCATGAATAGTTTGGGCTTGCCGGAAGTCAGCCTTGAAGAGCCGCTCCTCCAGAAGCACGAGATATACGTGTCCAACTCGCTGCAGGTTACCACCACTAATAGCATCCAGTTGGACGACGACTTTCCCAGTGTCCTTATCCGCTTCAGTCAGCAGCAGCAGTCGAAGTCGCTGAATAATATCAGTGAGATGCTGGCTGGTGGTGGAGGCAGTGGGGCAAACGCGCCCGGATTGGATAGCCTAGGCGACCAGCAAGAGTCCAGACAGCTGTCCGTCAACGAGGGCAGCACCCTGGAGGAGCAGCAGTTGCGCCAGATTTACTCCTGCTCCAGCAGCAATCTCAGTCAGCTGAAGGGCCATCATCCGACGGCTACGGTGGACACGGAGGACGATGGTCGCCTGCTATCCGGCAGTCCGACGAACGAGAGCGATCTGAACTACCAAAACTCGGAGATTAGCATCCGAAGCCATGGACTGTATGCTCCCCAGGCGGACAACGATCTGAATCTGACCCTAACCGATGATTTCCGCTGCTATCAATCCTCGAATGCCAGCGATGCAGATGTGGATGTGCTGAACGAGTTCGACGATGAGTTCGTGGCGGCCACGGGTGGCGAAAGGGTGGCAGGTGATGCCGAGCAGGACCACCATCACCATCACGATCATGACCAGGACACCTCCATCGACGAGCTGTACGAGGCCATCAAATGCCGCAGTCCGTTGAGGAACAAGCAGGAGGCCGTCGAGCGCTTCGAAAGAGAAAGAGAGCGCGATCGCGAGAAGGAGATGGAGATGGAAGCGAAGCCACTGAGCAATTCCCACAACGAAAATCTCAACGAGACGATAGAGGATGACAGCAGCCAGAGCAGCGTGATCTCGTACATCGATCCCAGGGCGGCCAACGAGCCACGCCCCTTTCCCAGCTAGCTCGGCCCACTCAGCCCAACCCTAGTTAGTTGTATATAGATTATAGATATATACAAGATGTATAACCTTACCACCTGCCTCCCCGCATGGCAGTCAATCCAAAAGATTGGCGTGCTAGTCCCAAAGTATTTTAGTACCACTGCCACTCGCCAATATGCATATATATGTATATATATATATATATGTATATGTATGTGCAGTGGGCTTATATCCTAAGTTTCGCCCACTCAAAACCCAGCTAACTGAACTTGTAATTATAGTAAGGACTCCCTATTTATTATGACTAGTATTACTCCACAAAGATCACCAAGTCTCACACTCACCGGAGAAAACTTCATCCAACCAGATGGTCCATGATCATTCATCCACAATGTCTGAGAAATCACCGCATCCCCACCCAAAGTCCTACACACATTTGATAAGTTTTAAATTCTGATAAAGCAAAATGCATTTAAATGTAGGCTAAGTTTATATTTAGATATAAATAAATGAAATGTTCACTTAAAGTTACCGGCGTTTCCATTGACCAATCCCAAATGATGCATTTCAGTGGCATTTAAGTTTTTTAAGAAGAGATTACAAATGTTGCATTTATTTCGAGGACAGACAGTGAACACATTCAACAAACTACTTGTAAAGTAGATACAATTCATAATAGCAATTTTACCATATTAATACAATGATATCCGTTCAACACCGTCATGGAGTGTGAGTGGAGGAATGGCGATCATCTATCTGGACGTCGACGGCGATGATACTTTCCAGCTCTGATTGAATTACACAACTTATAACGTAACAATGGGCTGGGAAAGTAACAGCAGCGACGCCTCAGCGACGATCAGTTTGATTAGCGTCAAAGGTTTAATCTTAATTTGTAACAATAACAAGAGATGTGTATAAACTATAATAAGATAATACAATTTTGCTGATGCCTGGACAGAGCAGGGAATGCATCCAGTTTCCCGCTCCTTGGGGCTGTTGTGCATGTTTCTCATGGCAATGCTTCTCACTCCGGTCGGGTGATCCTCTCAGCTCCCAGAGAGATTCACAAGCTCCGTATGGACTTCCAGCGTCGCAGCAACAAACACGACGAGGTCAGACCACTGGAATATTGGCTAAATTCACTAATATTTATGTTGCGTGTTGGAATGTCGATTTTCTCTTTTAAAGTCTGCCCGAAAGAAGAAAAAGAACAATTAGCACGGCGTCTAATTAGAACGGGTTGGCGTTCGATGCTGACCTTGTAGGCTTCTGGAATTTCCGTCGGCGATCTGTGCACGATCGTTCCGTTGATGTACAGCATATTGGCCGCACTCTCCTCGGGCAGAGTCAACTTCTGGTAGGTGCAGATGGCCTCGCGCTCCATCCGCTTCACGATCTCCTGGCAGGTGGGGCTACTGCTCACACACAGCACTTCCGGCCCCGCCATGGTCACATAGTACTTCAGCCTCTTGGTGCCGTTGACCTGAATGCGTTGAATAATGGTTAAATGGTTGTAATATATGCAAATATAAAAGAAAGGGGAGCTTTAATAGACAATCCCAAAGATCTGTTCACAGATGGTTACTCAATTGTAGTAATATGCCTAAGCGGATCTCAGTGGATAATCTATAAAGCTTCTAATAGTTATAGTATAACAATACCCGAATCGGCGTCACTGGATATTCGGGATAGGCCATGGCCACCGCCCGGGCTCCCTCCTCGTTGGTGAAACTGGAGATGCCAATGAAGAATTCGCGACCTAATGCAATTAACACAATGCTTAATTATGGAACATGGTATCTCTTTAAATGAAATATATACCCGTGAAAAGCACGTCGCCACCATCGAGCAGAGCTTGCGGATCCTCGATCTCGATGACCGGAATGTCTAGCTCTTTTTTGAGGATAATGGCCATGCTCTCGGCCTCGAGTCGCCGCTTGGGATGCTCCGATCTTCCGATCAGTGCCACTCCGTTACAGATCACGGCACTGTTCTCGACGAATACGCCCTCGGGCAGCTGGTCATCCGGCGGCAGCTCGATCACATCGAGGCCAATGGTCCGCAGGAGGGTGCAGTACTGCTCGTGCTGCTGCTTGGCCAGTTGTACATCGAACTTCCCGTTCTCCAGCAGGGCATCCGAGATTCTACGGACTTAAAGCGGTTAACAATGGGTATACTAATTGAGGCGCGCATACGGGAGTGTCTGAGTGGATAAACGAGTGTACTTGTATGCTAACTATTCCTTATAGACGTATAGTCTGCTAAGAAAGTTATTAATTCCTATTATTAAGCATTTTGTTTAGGCATTGCTTAATGATTGTGGGAGAAACTGTTGTAGAAGAGGTGCGCTTGGTAAACAGGAAACTGTATTTTTAAACGTATAACTTCAAAATTCGTATCCTCAGGTTTATAAGTTCTATTATAGATATGTAGCTACAGATAAATCAGAATAATCAGATAGATAGTATGGGTATATCAAAACTAGATAGTGTTAAATACAGGATCCAGGAACTGGGCACCTTGGAAGGTGCAGCCCCACCCACTGGCATGTGTACCCACGAACCAATGGTTGGGTGACCTAATTCCGCGCCACTGGGGCACTCCCTCCTCCGGATGCGCCAATCCGTCGAATTGCGACGAATCTGGGCTTCACTCACCTGGCCACAATCGCATGTGTGTACTTGGGCGACATGGTCTGCGGATTGGCCACTGGGTGCTCGTCCTGGGCGGCGGAATGCAGATGCAGATGCGGATGCGAAGATGGGGATTCGGATTGGATTCAGTTGGGCACAGTGTGACCTCGCTGCGAATGCCAGTAAAGGCAATTCTTCCGGCGCACTGGTCACTCTGCCATTCCCTGGAAATATTTAAAAGTTTGTGAAACGATTTAGTAACGGAAAATTACACTTTTTGTTTCTTAAATGTAGTATTGCAAATCAAATAAATGAGTAATTAAAAAGGATAAGCATATATATATATAACTGAACGAAATGCGAATTTTCTATGCATTTCCATAATAATTGACCCAAAAAACGTAGAAGGAAAAGAAAATTGCTCTTACTGTGATATAATTTATTTACGCTTACGAATAAGGTTTTATAATTGGAGCAAATATTAAATTAATAATATAAAAACGGAAAATCGTGACTTGTGGTGAACAGTTACGACCGCAGCAGTGGCCTCAAGAATTACCCTCTTCAGCGTTATCGATAACACACCGATAACGAGTGCTAACGCATACACATCGCCAATTTGGGCATTTTCTCGCATGTAAATTGCAAATTGTGCTTGGATTTTTCGCGTTTTCCCGCGCACACAATCCTTTGGCAGCCGTGAAATTAATGCGCCCAATAATCAAAGAGCAGTAGGCATGGACGAAGGTGAGTAAGAACATTGCATCTAATCACCGCGAGCGTTTCATTGATGGCGGCGTCTTGTCTCGTGCAGATTATTCGGCGTCATCTTCGGCCGGCGGTGGCAAGAAGGCCGGCAAGCAGCACAACACGCTGCCCTTTTGGGGCAACGAGTCCTCGATGAACCTGAATGCCCTGATCCTGGCCAACATCCAGAGCTCCAGCTACTTCAAAGGTGCATAAAAATCCACACGCGTGCTGTTGTCAATCGTCCCACTTACCCGCCTTTTTTTGTGTACTCGAAACAGTCCATTTGTTTAAACTGAAAACCTACCATGAAGTGGTCGACGAGATCTACTACCAGGTGAAGCATATGGAGCCCTGGGAGCGCGGATCCCGCAAAACGTCCGGACAGACGGGCATGTGCGGCGGTGTGAGTGGTTTATGAAATGTAGCGCTAATCGTTGGCGATGCTTTATGGAATGCATGAATGTATGTACTCATTTTCGGTATCCTAATCCTTTCTAGGTGCGAGGCGTTGGCGCCGGCGGCATTGTGTCCACGGCATATTGCCTGCTCTACAAGCTATACACGCTGCGGCTGACCCGGAAGCAGATCAACGGACTGCTCAATCACACAGACTCGGCCTACATCCGGGCACTAGGTAGGTGTTGGTAAGTCGCATGAGTTCAGCCGTCACATATGCCGTCGCTTGCTCCTGCTCCCCCAGCTCACCAAACGAAACGAAACCAAACCAAACCAAACCACACCATACATCACCCCAAAAATGAAAAAAAAAAAACATCAAGCAGGGTGGGTCGATTTGGACGGTTTCAAACTATAATAGAGAATCTTGGCGGATGGTATTCTATGGATTGAACAACAATCACGTTTCCTTTTCGATTTCAAGTTGTGCCTTTTGCGAGAAGAGGACCTAGCATCTGCCTGCGAAGGTAATCTTTACCCTACTTGCAAATATTTTATTTTATCAAGTAATCATGTTTATGCAATTCCCGGAGCAGTTCATTAAGCATGCACAAATCTTTTCAAATTTATTCGACTTAAATCACAATCTTGACTATTCAACCCTTGCTTTTTCAGAAATTCCTAACTAAAATCAAAGGAAAAAGTCAAAGTCTACGGTAATTTGCCTATTAAAAAATATCTTTTTTAGGGATTTTTAGTTTCCTATTGCATGATTTTGCCGGTTTTTCCCTCGCAATTGTGTGCATAATTATTAAATTCGATTAAATGCTTTATACTACATTCATGATTTTTAGATTTTTCCAAAAGAAAATTCCATGTTTTGTCAGAGTGGCCTTTCCCTCTAATTGAAAACATAAATTCCATTCAAAAATGAATAGGCTTCCAACTAAGTAATACTTTCCCGTCAATCAAATCGAGCCACTCTACCATGAAACTCATTTTCCCCCTTTGGCCAACCACCACAAGTTCAACTCCTTGAAAATGTTTTAATCCCGAGTTTTATTCCGTGCCGCAGGCTTTATGTACTTGCGATACACGCAGCCGCCGAGTGACCTGTACGACTGGTATGAGGACTATTTGCAGGACGAGGAGGAGATCGACGTGAAAGCGGGCGGCGGCCAGGTGAGTCAACTGTATGAGCCACCAATCACACGAAACCCAACACTCGGTTGATAGAACTTGGCACTAACCTAAGCTATTTGCAGGTCTTAACCATCGGACAGATGGTTTATCAGTTTATGACCAAGCTGGACTGGTTCTCCACGCTCTTTCCGCGCATCCCCGTGCCGATTCAAAAGCAGATCGAGAAGAGGATCGAGCAATACTGTAGGGAGCAGGGGGTGACCGTTCATCAGTTGAGCACGGGTCGGTCGACTGCGGGTCAGGGCACTGGAGCCGCTGCCCAGGATGCGGACTACCAGGAGTATCCGGAGGGTGGCGTAGAGCGTGGAAGCGGCGGACGTGGCGGTGGACAAGCTGGCTCCCGTTCCAACGCCTACCCACAAGCGAATAACTATCGCAACGATTATGACGAGCGTGACTACTATGCTGCCGCGTCTGGCTCGTCCTACGGCCGTGGTCGCGGTGGCTACGAGGACTACCCACCGGCGCCGCTGCCACCACAGATGCCTTACGGCGAGCGCGAAAGGGAGAGGGATCGCGAGCGGGATAAGAATAAGGATTACGACCGCCACCGCAGCAAGCACAAGAAGAAGCACAACCATAGACAAAGCTCGCGTAGCCGCAGCAGAAGCCGCAGCCGGAGTCGCCACCGCTCCGAGCGCCATGAGCGCAAGCGTGACGGTGGTGGCTACGAGCGCAGCAGCAAGAGCCGGCACAACGAACACTATGAAGAGCGGGAGCGACGTCATCGGTGAAGACCGAATCCACCCACCAAAACAAGCCTCCTCCTTCTTAAGTTGTTCTGTTACTAACTAACTTTGTTTCACTATAGTACTACTACACTTTTTTTTATTTGTCAAGCCCTATCTACACTTTGGAAGCCGCGAGCGTCAGTTGCGCTTCTTACTCAGGTTAAACACTCTCCGAAACCCCGAAACGTCCCATAACTAACACTAAATCTAGACACAATCACATGCGGACACAGCAGCAAGGCTATATTTTGTAATTTGTGACTACACTTACGCTGATAAAATAGTTTCCAAGTTGTGTTTATGAAAATAAAGTCAGAAATTATTTGTTTAAAACTGTTATTGCGTCAATTTTATATAAATATAATATAAATACATATATGATATATAATGATATATGATATATGATATGATATATTGGGTAGTTAGCTAGTTTCGAGTTAGATCCAAAAATTGAACGGGTTTTTACTTTTAACCTGAGAGAACAAAATGGATGAGTTCTTGGACTATCACATATCCATCAGTGATTCTAATTAGTGATATAATGATATTTCATGGGATTGAAAACTATTACATCTGATTGCTGCATACTTTTTAGAACATCTAGGTTTTAAAAAAAGACTTCCTAATGTCTTGCAGTGTTTATTTTTGAAATGCTTGGCCCGATATTGAAGTTGTGTCTTTGAGAGCTTTTGATTGAACTATAATCATCAGTGCTGCGCAATTTAGAAGCAGGTGAAAAACCAAGACTGCCAGGGAAACTCCAATCCAACAGACTCCGGTATTCAAATTTAAGAGTGTAAGTTCCGTGTCTTGTAACAGATAAATTAAGAGGATTACTAACTCCAATAGGATAGAAAGATACTCAAATCACTTCTGATATTATTATAATGGAAATTTTAACTGTAGGGTATATGGTTTATACTTGAATTCAACATAACCTAAAACACGTTAGCCCGTGGTTCATTACATCGAAAAAGAATGACCTTCTCCTTATTTTAAGTTTTGTCGGAGGTTCCACCATTAAAACCCATATCGCGTGTTCAGTAAGATTACGGAAAGGTGGAGAGGTTCGGGCGATATCTTAAAGTTAGTATCTTATTCTTAGTATCGCATATAGATGCCATCAATCTCGATCGTAGAGGATTAAGGCAGTTCGCACGGCGGGACGTTTTTCGAGCTTTGAGTCGAGCATGGAATTATAATCGCCAGTGCTGCGCAGATTATTGGCAGCGCGGATCGGTCAGGTGCGACAGCTGAGACAGGTGAGGCGGTGCCAAGCCTCCTGGCCGAATTTCGAATTTCGAATTTCAGTTAGTGTGCAACGCCTGCGTCGAGTTGTCGCCTCTCGCGCCGACCGTTAGAGGAAAAGCGCCGTCAAAAGAAAAGCGCCGGGCAGCCAGAAAGCGGCGTATCAAATGTAATTAGCATGTGCCAGCACCATTGAGAGAGTTCACTTAAGCCACCAAATCCGAGCCGTAATCCAAGCCAAAAAGCACACAGACATGCACAGCCACTGCGATCATATCATATCAATGTCAGGCAATACAGCAACAACAAAAATTGCAGAGAAAACAAACCGGAGTGGATGGAGCGAACAACAGTAAACGGCACACAATTCACGCGTGTGCGAATGCGCGCGTCAAATGGCCCGTTTTGACCATTTTGGGAAAACGGGGTACTGTCTGGGTGTGTGTGCTTGTGCGAGTGCGTGCGTGTGCGCCTGTATTTCTGTGTGTGTGTGTGTGTGCTTATGGCCATAAAACATGATTAGTGCCCGAAAGCAAATGTGCAAAGTTTATGGCTGGGCCAGCACCTTTTCTCCGCTCTCTGTTCTTCACTATTCTCTCCCTTCTCTCCGCGTTTAAGCTTGGCCCGAAACAGAGATGCCAGATATAGCTGGAATGTAGCTGCTTTCAGCGGGAATCGATTCAAAAAAAAGCTATATTTTTCGAAAATATCTAGAGGGTAGTTGTAGTACCTCCACTAGTTGCATAGTGGATTTGGTCTAAATAAAAGGGGTTTATTCATTGAAAATCGGTTAGTCATACAATAATTTCACTTAATTGTGTCATTCTGACGAACTGAAATATAAGCTACCTGATTTTGAACGTATCTCTCGGAAATACTTTTATTGCCTAAACAAGTAGGCAATACTTTGAGATCGCTAATATCCGTAGATTGTAGTCTGTTAACTTAGTTATGTGCATTTTTACTAGCCCATTAAAGGTTTCATACCAAAAAACATGAGCTCGCATTTTAATAAACAGTTTGCTATTTTAAAATAATTACATTTGGCGTACGTGTCGTATGAGTAATATTTTTAAAATACGGCTTTATCTTGTTCAAGGCGATATTTTGTTTTGCTTCAATTAATTGTATAGCGCAATAAGACAGTAAGAGTTCGCTTTTTTATTGTAGTGAAATTGTTTCATTTGAAAACTATATTACTCATACGCAATGTGCAACGAGGCGTATGAGTAATATGTCATTTCGGTATAGCAGTTACTTTTAGACTACCAATAATGGTTTTAAAAAAGGTCTGCTAATTGTGTCATGGAAATGCGGTGCTCTTTGAAGTATTTAGCAGTTTAGTGATGCGATTTCTGATGGTATATATTAAAAAAGGTTCAGACTATTTTAATCTATTGCATACTTATTGTAAGTGCAATTGTATGCTGGAAAAAAAGGCCGACCTGGTAGCTCTGATCTTCGAGAGGTCTTGTGAGCTTTCCGAGCTTCGGAAACCACGATTTCGGTCAGTGGGGCAAGTTGATCGGGCGTTCCGGGGAGGGGCAATCGCAGGCGAGAGTGCGAGAATGCAACTGGTCATTATCCTTCACTATTTTTATTAGCGCTTACCTATTTTCTGTGCTTTTTTTTTTTTTATATTTTTTAATGTTTTTTGTTGTTGTTGTTTCTACCTGCGTCTCTCGTCAAATGCATTGACGTAATTGGCCGAGCGAAAAACTTAGCCGTATATCGATCTCGATCGCAGGTGTGTTAACCTAAAGTGGTTTTGATTTCACAACCGCAGAAGAGCTGTATTACTTTAAGCTGTTACCACGTCATTCCGCCAGTGCCTATCAGCGTCAGCAAACTAGCGTCCGTGCGTCTTGTCAGTCAACAAAAAATAATATATATATAAAAAAAAAATATTAAAAAAAAGCCCATGAAAAAGGCCGAGGCCCAACAACGCGCACAGAGCCAGAACAAAAAAAAAAAAAAAAAAACCAACGACAGAAAATCACATAAAACAATAAAAAAAAAATGCATTTTTAATTGCCCCCTTGTTATTTATACCGCAAATGGTGGGCGGAGGGCGGCGGGAATCGTGGGGGGTGCGGCGGGGCGTTGAGTAATCACCGCGCCCTTGTCTACGCGGTAATCTTGCGCCCCCTCTCCCTCTCTGTCTGCCATCTCGCCGTCTCTGTCTGGGCTGTTGCGTCTGCGTTGTTCGCCGACTACTGACGTCATAGCCGCTGGCGTTTTGGACAAAGTGCGATGCCGCACAGTGGATCACCCATCACCCATCATCATCGTTATAAACATTATACGGCCATCGTATCATCATCATCATCATCATCATCATCATCATCGTCATGGCACCGTGGAGTGGGTGGGCGCTTATTTCGAGTGAATCACGTGCTTATCATAAAGATTCCGGGCATACCAAAAATTCAATCAGATAATACGTATCTGACGACGTTTAGTCAATGAACCTGTTGATGGGAAATTGGGCTATCCTTTTTTTTTTTTTTCTGTTTTTTTTTTTTTTTTTAATAACTTGTGTTGAATTACGAAGAACAATTTGAATGCGGATGCGACTTACGGTTTGTCACCTACTTGCATAACGTACGTACATATGTATATATAGGTATAGTAATTATTGCAACTCATAAAAATTTTGCAATTTGCTACGGAATTTCTGCAACTACAATCAGTTTTGACGTAGGTCGTTGGTTTGCGGTTGAGCTATACAAATGTACTGACATATTTCGTCTTTCGTAAGTCATGTACGCAAGCGGTTTTTTTTTTTAAATAAATTTTTTGTGTGTAGCGAACTTTGTTTTAATTTCGAAGAATTTAATCGACTCCATTCCGTTTGGCTTTGTGCTTGGCAAAGAGTTGGTGTAAAGCGATAAAATGCTATTTGCGTCATTTGGTCTGATAGTTAACTATAAGAAGCAAGCTGGGAACTTATTTATAAGCTGAAACATGAACACGATACAAACATGGGCAGAGCTTTTTAATTTTGTGCATATTTCAACGGGAACTTTACAGCTTGCAATTGTTTACTAAAGACTGCTGCCAGTTTTAAACCATACAATTTATTTTTTAATTGCCTCTATTAGATCTTCAGCTTCAATTTGAGATTTTAAATGAGTGCTTGAAAAAATAGTTATTGCTTTAGTTGTTTTCCGGGAAAAAGTTCCTAGTCAGCTGGGTTTTTTTTATTTATTATTTGGTTTTTTCGGCGATAAATCACCGATTCGTCCCATTGTGCGTCAATGTCGGTGTGTGCGTGACTGTGCGTTGTAGTGGTGCTCGCAGAGTGCTTTATTGCATTGGGCTCGCATCGCCTGTCAGTCTGTCACTGTGTGTGCTGGTGTGCGTGCGCCTCTCTGTGTGCTCGCGTGTGTGTGTGTGTGCGTGTGCGGCGTATCTGTGTGCGCTCAGTGCTCTGTGCTCAAATGCAATTTACAATTACGCGCGGCAATTGGAGCAGCTACCGTTGTGTGCGTGCGTACGTGCGGGATCATTGCACATTGCGTCAACGTTTCAAGATCACAATTACAATTACCCCGACGCAGTGGCGCAGTGGCAGCAGCACCAAAAACCCATCTCAATTGCGAGAGAACAGTGGCAAAAAAAGCAACCGAAAATTGCAAGGCACACAACTTGCCGAAGAAAACTATCAACAATACGAGTAATAAGACCAAACGCCCGCCCGCCCCCACAACAGCTGCTCTCCGTTGCTGCGCCACTCCGCGGCTCAACGATTCTTCTATACAATTCTTCGAGCCTCCCCTAGCCCCGCGCTGCTCTTCTCGGATTCTTTGCCCCTCCGCCGGCCCGCTGGAAAAAACGGGCAGAGCTGCAGAGCCGCAGAAAGCGATTTCAGTTCGGCGACGGCAGCGCACAGGTGCCATTCGGAAAGTGCGGACGTAGAATGTTTGCCGGGGATTCCAGTGGCATTTTCACCTATAGTTCCACTCGAATTTGTCTCGACGCCAGCGTTAGTAGCGCGTTTCGACGGAACACAGATCGTTTTTCCCAACACCATAACCACCTTTTCAATTTTGAGTCTTTCCTTATCAACTCCTTCTAATCACTACCCAAACCACCAAACTCATTGCTAGCTAAACTCTTTACTACTTTCTCTTTCTATTATCCTTTTTCTAACTGTTCCCATCCTTCCTTTTAACTATCTACACACAGTGACTCCTAACGGAAATCTTCACTGCTTTAATCTTTCTACTATCGTTTTATCGCCAGCCTTTCACTTTTATCTCGCTTCTAACATTTACCATTCTTCCTTTTTTACCATCTCTTAAATTATTATACAGTACTACAGAAGTGGTACTTCATTCCATTTTCAACACTTTTTTCAAGTTCTCATAAAAGTTAACTTATCACCAATCACATTACACTTTTTTGCATTTTCCTGTGTCATCTTTGCTGTTCTAACGTATCTCACTCTTACTTCATTAGTCCCAACTCTTTGCTAACCTGGTATACACGTACCTTTACCCACCTCTTCCCGCGATCCAGCCAATCCATCCATGTGAGATGATGAGTGCGTGCGACGGCGGTACGGGAACGGTTTCGCGAACGTCTGACGCCCCCGCTTTCCAATTCGATGTCATGCCAAAGATAACGACGTCGCCGTCGACGTCGACGACGAAAGCGTCGGCAGCGAGGGCGAAAACGAAAACGACAGCAATAGCAACAACGACAACGCGGAGAACGGTTAAAATTGAAAATAAATGGACGGCGGCAGAGGCAACGGCGTTCAGTTATCAGCGGACAACGGAGCAGATTGGAGCTAGTGCCCGAGCCAGAGCCAGAACCAAAGCAGCAGCTACAGCCAGAGCTAGAGCAACCCCAACTGCGGCCGCATCCAACCAGCGAAGTGGCGTTGGTAATCCATGTGAAGTGGCATCCATCTCCGAGTTGGCCCTACGCAAGGCGCAGTTGAAAGCGCAGTTTTTCGGCAATCAAGTGGCTGGATTAGCCCGCGAAAGCGAAAATAGTAGCAACACTAGAATCACTCGCACCACCACCTACCGCACTGCTTATCCCAGCTGCAAGACGGAACGAGGCAAGCCGGTGCAACAGCTGATCGGTCAGTTCCAGGCCATGATTGTCCAGCAGCAACAGCAGCAGCAGCTGAGCAACGAGGGGGAGCCGAAGACGCTGCCCGGAGCCACTGCATCCAATTCGGACGAGGGCTGCAATGTCACCGGCGGCGGACTAAGTCCCTATAGCAGCGACAATGAGGATAACAGCCTATCGCCAAGGCAGCGCAAAATGAAGGTCACACGCTGTGCCAGCAGTGATTCCGCCCTGGGTCTGGACGTGGACGATGGCGGCATGGATGTGCCATTGCCGCCCCAACGCCGGATGACACTGACCGTAACGGATTTACCCCTGCGACCGGCTCTACTGCCACTGGCCGAACCCACAGCCCTGCCAGATTCGCCACTGACATCGCCCACCGGCGGTGGCAATCCGAGCGTGGGTGTGCCCACCAAGGTACTGCTCGAGGAGCGAGTGGTGGCCGCACCGGGATCGCGACGTGAATCCACCCAGAGCTCGTACAGCGAACTGGGCGGCAGTGGACTGCCGCTGGGCGTGCGCTATGTGCGCACACCATCCGTCGTGGTCAGCGACTATTCGGATGACATAACCGCCTGCGGCATCAGCATGGAGGAGATGGAATACTTTCGTCTGCAGCGGGCGCGTGGCCAGCGGCGCTGTTCCCTGGAGGCGGGACATCACAGTCATAGCGCTGGACATGGCGCACATGGACACGGTGGATCGGGAGCGGCGGGAATGTCGCCGGGATGTGGCAAGGACGATGGCCAGTCGGATGTCAGTGCGGCAAGCAGTTGCAGTAACCTCTACTATTGTGGATCCACCATTTCTGCCCTGGATGGCGGCGAGTGCATCGTGAATGGAGTACGAGTGGCGCTCGCCAGAAAGAGCAGCACCCAGAGCAGCAGTCTCAGTCTCAGCGACGAGGAGGAGGAGGAGGATGACGACGAGGATCGCGACGAGCAGGATCGCGATGAGGATGATCGCGATGCGGAGGAGCTGCTCCAGGAGGATTACGAGCGGGGGGATCGCGAACGTGAGAGGGAGCGGCAGATCAGCGAACTAATGGCCGCCACGCAGCTTGGTGATCGTCAGCGGGATCGATCCAAGAAGGTAGGCGCCCGCGATGACGTCACAAACCAGGGAAATCTCAAACTAGACTAAAGAATTCGGGGTGGCAAAACGGACAAGTAACAAAGTGGAGCAGCCTAGTAAATTTAATATTAACCACTATTTTTTTTTTTACAAATATTATTAATGATTGTTTGTGTTGTTGTTATCGAAAGCATAAAAGAGCAGTGAATGAGGGCAGGTCTGAATGGCAGCGAAAGAGATAAGCAAGTTGGTGCATATACACAGGGAGAAACGGGTGCTAGAAAAAGGTGGCATCATTTGAAAACAATCTATTTTGCTCTAGGGCAGTATTATACCGTTTAGTTTATCAACTGCAAGACCATTATAACTATAGAAAAAGACTATGATAATAAGACTTTTACAATACACATATCTATTAAATATAACAAGAAAAAAAACAAAGAAAATCCCTTGAACTACTGACTTGATAATGCGAATTACTAAAGTTTCATCTTGTTTTAAAGATGATGAGATCCTTGGGTCTTACTCTAAGATATACAGGCTCAAGAATGGTAATCCCGCGCCTTATCAGCTAACGGTATTTCCACCTCGCATATACAGATCCCTTCTTTCAGTGTATGCGTTTGCTTAAAAGGCTGTTAATTAATTAGATTTTTATCTTATCACTAGAATGAGGTTTTGTTGCTCGGAGAAGTCGTTTTGTATTCTCCGCTTTCCGTTCGCTACTATTATTATCTTTTTTTTTTTTTTTTTGAGTGTGAATGCGAACGATGGTGGTGATGTTAAAAAATAGGGGGTGCCTTGATAAAAAAAAAAAAGTATAAATCTACCAAAATACGAAAACCTCGGATTCGTTGGTTCATTTCGGTTTTGTTTTGTATCTAGAACTGGAACAACGACAAAACAACGGCGGCGATAGCGCGGAAAAGAGCTTATCTTAGATAACTGTATACTGTATTATAGATAAATATTATGTACATATATAAGCCAGCACATATTTACCTTTATATAATGGCATCTTTTTTGTGGTTTATTCCTTTTGTTGCTGTTGCTGTTGTCAGCAGACGGCGAAAAGTTTGTAAAGCAAATAAAAGTATTAGAAACCGAATTTTCGGAGTCATGATAACGATAATAAAGCAATTCACCTGGATATCTCATCGTCCATATATACATACATATGTGTATATGCAAGAGATATGGATATGTGTGTTGTCTGCTCGTATATGTATGTGTGCCTGTGTATGTGTTTGGTTAATAATGTTACGCGCTTATCAAGCGGGTTTATCTCCCTGGCATTCATATAGTAGTATATGGTATATATACCCTCGCCGCCGACAAAAGCAATAATTGGAGGCATCCCAGAAATGGCCTGTTCTTCGCCTTTTTTTTTAAGCCACGGGCATGTGGCTTATATATGCTTAATACCATATACTATACTACTATATAGTGTGGTTATATCTATGATGATCCCATCCGCCTGTCTAACACAATTGTATAACGCCCTGTCTTACGGGTTGTTGTTTTTTTTTTTTTTTTTTTTTTTTTTTTTTTTTTTTTTGTGGCAGGGGGATGAGTGATAAGCGATTTTGGGTGATATCACGCATACGTCACCGTTCCCATTAGGATTCGCATATACGGTCTATATGACACACGAGCCCTCGTGTCGGTGGGGATTATTCTATAAGTCCCGGGGATTGTGTTTACAAGCACCAGCACTGTTGATAAGAAAGTATCTCAGAGATGGCGAAATTTCTGCAAGCATAATGATAATGATGCACACTAAATGACGACTTGTTTGTATTTTTCTTGAAATTCTTTTCAAACTACCTCAATATGAAGTCAAGTTTTTAGTCTATAAACAAATCGGTGCAATTTCTGACCCAGTTAATGCTTTTATCGCCACATTTGCATACACTTTTTATTCAGCCTCCAGTGCTCCGTAAGATACACTTCAATTTGATTAGCATGTCATTACAAGTTCCTTACCCATTTGAATACGATTCTTATTCAACTTCCGTCTCTGGCTTTTCTTTTATTTTTTTTTTGTTATGGGAATTGCCTTTGATTTGCCTTAGATTCCCTCGTGAATATGCTTAATAAGAACATACGCAGTGATGTGACCTTGCTAAACGGCGAACCAACTTAATTTTGAGTGGAAAAACCCATCTAGTTCGTACTGTTACGAAATCATTTAGTTTGTTTATGAAATTGTTATTAATTTGCTGCTCAGTCCAACTGCTTGATGCCTGTGAAATTCCAATGAACATGCCATATATCAGGTATTCCTATCTAATTCCACGAAACGACCTCAAGTTTCATTCATATTTCGAGTCGTAGAAGTTGGCGCATTATCAGGAATGGATATACTTACATACGTACATATATCATCAGACACATGATGCTGGGCGTTTGTTGGCTTCGCCCGATATCTCCACTGTTTGGCTTGGCATTCCTGGGACCCCCATTTCCTGGTATCCTACTCATCCCACCCAGAAGAGCCCAACCCATGCCTGTCACCGCGCCTTATCACAGTTGTCATTATAGTTTGGATGGGGCGATCTGGTTTGGGTTATTCTTTGCATTCCATTTACGCTTCGGGATGTTGTTTTCTCTGGCTCATTTCATCGAGATGGAAACTTTGGAGCTTTGGGGACTGAGCCGAATTGCCCGAGGCTCGAGGCTGTTTCTTCGTATTGTTTTGCTATTGTGGACACTGCGGCGTGGGCTTCATAGAAATGCCTTTTGCTTACTTAAAGATAAAGCCTCTGTGTGGGTGCCAAAGTCAGCGACAATATCGCCATTTGGTCCGCTGACGTCGCTGTGACGTCACTGGGCCGCCTTTGTTTTCAAAAGCCCCATCACCCTCCCCACTCCAAATCCGATCCCCATCTTCTTTGTCCACCATTCGAGGCAAGATCATTAATAATATCGTAGCACTAAAGTGCAAAGTCAGCGAGCGAGTCTTTTAATGGATGGAGGAGTATCTTCTTTATGAAGCGCAAAATATTGATACAAATTATATCATAATAAACAGGAAATGTGACGCAGATACATTCTGCATATAGGATGTGCAAGAAGAATTCCTATATAGTATATATATGATATAATATTTATTATATTAATTAAATATTCGGTATAGAGCGCCTTACTGTGATGTCTTCTAAATGGTTTGGATAAAAAGATTTCCACACATATTTTTGATGAGCTCATTTATGGCGTTTGATAAGAGTGCAATTTAGCCACTTTAAAGATTACCTAATGTATATTTAAAGCCGCAATAAGATAGTGTCTATATGGGGAATTGTCAATAATGCACTGATAAGAAGTATAAATCAGGAAAAGGTGTCACAGTGAAAAGTATTGTACATATATTCATACTTCTTTAAATCAATTTAATTTATAATATCTTAAAGGGCTTATAAAGATAGTATTCTATAATGAATCAGTTGGTTGAATATCATCTGTAAGATAAGATATTTGGTTTTATAAAATGAAATTAGTTTTTCTAGTTTTCGCATAACCATTTCCATAAAATCGTGTATTTGAACTTAACGCTTTTGCTAACAGCAGGCATAAGCGGTTAAATTTGGTTCCTTATTGGTTTTGTTCAGTTTGAAACTGGTTAATATTCCTGTGTAAAAAGAAATGTAAAGATTTGAGGATTTTCAAGATGTTATAAACCTATTTAAATGGCCATTAACGAGTGCTTCGATATCATCTATTTGAGGAGAAGCGTAGCTGATCTTACTCTGACGTCCAAGCAACATTTACCACCATGATTGGATCGTGTGGTGCTATTTGGTTTTAATAGCTTTTATGGTCTCGGTGGGTCGTGCACATCCGTCACAGTCCGATCAGCCAGTGCCAGTCCCAGTCGCAGTCACATTTCCAGACCCCAGACCCCAAACCCCAGACCCATTCCCAGCGTCATATCTAATCAACACATCGTCGCGAGCGACGGGCACAAAGTGGCTATCTCGGGGGGAATTCGTCAGAGGAATTGAAATGGAAATGGGTATGGGTATGGGTATGGGAATGGGAATTATGACGCCCACTAATTGTGTGAGAAATCGATTTAGCGGCGTGATCTTTCCGCTGACATCTCATCCCCGTCCCGATCGCACACAACCTCATGTAAGTCGCATCTGGGAGTACTTTTTGGTACAAACCGTTGACCTTCGCTCAAGCGACAACTTCCGTTGACGTCAGCAGTTGTCGCCCATCAGCGATCGCGGCGAAGATCGTCACAAGTAAATTATATTGCACCCCCCCTACCCCTCTTCCCCTTTCGTCCACATTCCTATCCCCCTGCCATGAGGCCCTTTTACGCCCTCCGGAAGCGGCAAAGAATACCCTCAGGAATTGATGACCAAGTCCAGATACCCTAGAAACTGAAGTGAGTTTAGCCTCAAACCGAAACAAACTGAAACAAAATCAGGAGATCCATAAATCTTAAAGGTTTTCGAACTTTGTCAGTGAGTCATTTGGTTTATATACAATTTTTTAATAGCTGTCTTTGAACTTTGAGCAAGAAAAATGATTCATACTTTATAGGCTTACCTATTTATTGTAATATATTCGGGTGTTGCCTATCGAAATAATCGGCAAATGATGCATTTGCATTTTGAAGGCGTGTTTATTACCACAAAATGGTGTTATCAAAGCAATTATGTGGAATCATGTGTTGCTGTCGAATAAATGTCGTTAATCGAAATAGACGGCAATTAAAGTCTGCCGAAAATCAACAGAGAATGTCATAACTTATCGGTTTTTATCAATCGCAGCGCTGGCTATCGAAATTATCGGTAATTAAAGTCGAGAAAAACACTGATTGATCGATTGTTGTGGAAACGGCGAACAACTAGCAGTGAACAAGTAAACACAAGAATTGACATTAATTGATTTTACGAAAAGTTCATTTCATATGAAAAGTGTCATCAGACGGAAGATTTTTACACATTTTTCTCACAAAAGGTTACTTGGAAAGTAGTTTCAACTTAGCTCTTAGTCCAATCAATGGTTCAATCCTGAATCCTGAGTCGGAAACCCTTTGGAGTTAACTTCGATTGTCGGGTGTACGCAATTTGCGTCATTTGTTCTTGTCGAAGTTGTTTGTTGGTCTCAGTTTTTGTTTTGTTTTTCAGCTGGTTCTCCGATTCCAAGGCTGGTTTTGTTTGTTTCTCGTTTGCAATTTCCACTGAATTGTATCCGAGTCGTCGATCTCGCGGGACCAGCCATCTACACAGTAAGAAATTGTTGTCTAGTTTGTACTATGTGAGAGAAATGTTTGTATAGAGCCCTTTGATTGGAAAGTTCTCTTTAACTCTAAAAATGTTCAAAATGACATTTTTATTGGTTTAAAAAGTACATTTTTGTAGCATACTTTTGAGCACATAAGCTTGAACACTTAAATCGCAGAGTTATAATTTTTATATATTGTGAAAGATTTTATACATTTATTTTGGGGTATGGTATGGGTATATATTCTGTTTAAAATGATTTCTTTCGGTGCACTGCAGCTTGCGTGCCGGCATATTTGTCATTCCTGTAAGTGCACGCAGTTGCCCATCCCTTCTCAGCCCCCACCTAGACCCAAGCTAACCCCTCCTGCCCCCCCTTTGGGACCCATTAAAGGTTATGTAGCCGTGTTGCGTGTCCCCAAGCGATGACACCCGAAACACACGCGCCACCAGCAACATGCAACATGCAACATACTCGTGGGATGGGCTTTGATTTACACTCGACTGCTGCGTTTTCGTTTCCGGAATATCTTAGTTCTTAACTGAATTGGATTGGCAATAACCAGAATTTCCTGGTTTCCCAAGGGGCGTAAGTAATCGCCAAAACAAACCAAAAATATTTGCTTAATTCGATTCCAGTTAATTGCAGCTGCACTCACTCGGCAAATATAAGTGCACTTAATCAGATAGCGCAGACATCTCTTTGTATAGAAATTATATTTATTTATTTTTTACAACATAACACCTTTTTTATAAATGGTTGTTATTTTGAGATTAATAAACGTAATTGGCACATGTCAAGGATGATAAAATAGTGTCAAAAATAGATATGCTGAATTTTTCCACGGCAGTGCAATAAAAAAAATTAGCAAATATTTTAATTTGCCTCAATTCACAATTCATTGCCGCCGTAGCTGCGAGTACAGTAAGGCCCCCAAAGACGCACCCTAAACGCGAACATGTTTTGCCAATTGCTGATAAGGCGCAACAAGCGCACTTGTACAAGGCAATAGATATCGCCTTCTAATATTAGATGGCCACAGTGGAGATAACCGAAGGAGCAGATAGAGAAATTGGATAGGTTTGCCATTGATGAAGGAGTGGAGGAGGGGCGGGGGCAGGGGGTGAGGTGGAAAATTCGATTAGAGTTACACTGAGAAAATTCACATATATAATAACATACCAAACTTAGTAAAAGATAACAAAAAATGCCTATAGATACAAATGTATCTAACTATCTTTTAATCTCTATCACTTTAAAAAAAAAACTCAAATATATTTGAATATTTTTTAAAAGCCAAATTGTACCATTCACTAGATTTTCAAAGTTAATTTTCCCTTTTTTTTATATAGGCTTAAGTCCGTGGATGTTTCATATTTTATTGCCCATTTGCCGCATTTGGACCTGCGATAATAGAACACTTAATTTTTCAGCCAACTCCCAATCCCAGAGCCCGCGTCTCATTCCGTATGTATCTTTGTATCTTTTTGCGGCTTCACTTCAGTTGCCATATGACAGGCTATGAGTATGGGTCGCAGCTAGGGATTGGATTTTGAATCGGATTGGGATGGAAATTGGTTGGAATTGGGCACTCCGTCTCCATATCCACATCCACATCCACATCCATGACCATATCCACGTTCACTTCCAGCTGCCTGCTTATCGTTTCAAGCCATCAGAGCGACTCCATAAAACACTTAGTATATCCATGCCCCCATTTCGGGGGCGTGGCCGGCAGGGGGCGGGTGCCAAGTGGCCAATTAATAGCATACAAATATTGTGACAGCCGTGCGCTCGTCATAAAGCCAAGTTATACGGCAAAGGGGCTATACATCTACATATATGTACATATATAAATATATATACATATATATATATATATATATATATCGCAGGGCGGGGAAGATGGAGAGCTACCGATTAGAGACGCCGGCAATTTGCATTATGCAAATCAAATGGCAGCGGCAATTTGCCGCCGCAATTAGTCGCCTTGTCAGAGGATCGGCGACAAGGAGTCCGACTTTGCGTTTGGCCCTACACTGCAAGAAATTAGCTAAGAAGTTGTATAGATAAAACTTGGAAAATTAGCACCACACGCAACACATCTTATGGTCTAATTAAAGTTCGTAATTGTTAATAAATATATAACATAATTCACATTTTTGTTTACAAGAATTTTATCTTCAAACACAATATATTTCTATTTATATTTATTTAGATACAATTATCTTGCAGATACATTTTTAATAATATTTGTGCTATGTTCTTTTGTAAGTAACTTGCGATAAAAAACCAACTTTTTCCATTGGATGCTTGAATTAGGCTAAAAAACCTTATCTATTATCATGTTATCCATTATTAATGTTTGTTTGTTCCTGATTTAATGCGCAATTGAATGCGTTTAATGTGCACTTATTTCTGTCAGTGTATTTGGGAAACTGTCACTGGCAAGGGCATCCAACAGACCCTTTGACTTTTCTCGCCGGATTTTCGCTTGTTTCAATCAGCGTCATTATTCCATCATGTTGCCGCAGTGTCGCCGCCTGATTTATGTGGCGATTAGCTCCACTTCCAGATGGCTTAAGGACCAAGGATAGTTAACCACGGAACTCCAACCGCCCCCCTGCCAATCGCCCCACCCCCCCCTGCTTCCTGCATGTGTGTGCATACGATCGTTTCAGCGCCGATCAGTACTTCGCCGTTCAACTTCGTTGTGCGGCAGCAATCGGTTGTTAGTTGGATAGCCGGATAGCTTTGCTTGTTGCCGCTGTAACGGCGATGCCTCAGTCGCCCGAGTGCCGTTCCAAAGTCAACAAGCGGTCGATCGCAGCTCCGATCCAATTCGTTTCGATACGCACCCATATACCCTAACTAAACCAAATACCATACGATACGATAACAAGATAGAAAACAAAAAACTTGTGCTCGGTTTCTTTACGTTTATTTACTTTGCGTGGCATTATATCGTTTTTTATTTATTAATTTTTTTTTACGCGAAGATGGAGGATTCCCAGTGAGCAGTGAGTGGGTTTTCACTGTATGCTTAAGTGTGTGTGTGTGTGTAAGTGTGTGTGCAGCAGGTTTATCCATCTGCCAGAGATAGCATAGATATATATATGTGCGTACGAGTATATATTTTATAAACTGACCCTAGGGGCCAGGTGACCACTGCAGACATGCAACTACCATAAACAGCAGTTGCAGTGGCAGTTGCCTTATGGCTTTTATGGTCGCCATACAGTGGACACTGCGGACAGAGGGACGCTGTTACAGTGCGAACAGTGGGGCCTGCGAGGCGCCGACAAAGGCATTAATCAGAAGTCGATAAACTTTGACATGCAAGCGGCAGCCGAATGAAGCGATCTTCATAAATCAAAGCGGGCCAAAAGCAGCGGAAAATATGTATGGGAAAAACCCGTAGTTCATCTTTTTCTTTTTTTCTTTCTTTTTTTCTTTTTCCTTTTTTCTTTATTTTTTTCTTTTTTTCAAAAAGGGGGAGCTCTCATTTGATTTATGGCCAGTGCGGCGTACCGCCAACAAGTTAATTGAAAACGAGGCGTGACAGTGAAATTTGCCACCGCACGCCAACGGCCAAATATATACGTATATATATCTTTATATACATATAGCGAGGAAAGATGTCCCGCCGATCTCAACTGGATCAGCCAGTAAAATCTCGCATGGCGAGAGGGAGGAGCAGGCACTTTTCCAAATGTGCCACTAAACTGACAGATTTGGCCATAATAAAAAATTTAAAAGCCAAATACAAGCCGAGTCTGTGGAGTCTGGAAAATAAGTTGCCAACTTTAATTTATTGTGACATAACGGTATAATCTGACATAAATTATTGATAAGACGAGCGCCCATAAAAGTACAAGACAGTTGGCTTAAGCAATACACAACAGGCAAACAAACGGGTGGGCAGCGGTGGTCAGGGGCTGGGAAAACCGAAGTGGGGCGAAGGAAAAGCTGGAAAAACTGAAGCGAAAACCAGCGATTTGGTGGGTTGGCGGGGAAAATTGTGAAGGGGGCTGGGAAAACAACACGAACTTTATTTGCTCTATCGAACATGGGGAATCCAATGATAGTAGTATTAATTGCATTATTTAACTTAGCATTTATTATTATATATTTAATTCATTGCTTAATAAGCTCTTAAATTCTGCTTAAATGATATACAAAAAATACTTTCTTATGAACATATATGGTAGATAGGTGTAACCCCTAGCAAACCCTTTTTTTTCTGACCAAGGTGTGCCTTATATATCTGAATATATCTGAAAATTATCTATTTGTTGTATGAAACATGCTATTAAATAATTTGAAAAATGAGCAAGAAAATAGTAACTATTCCTAATACTTTCTGGGACACAACTTCACTTAAACTTTACGTTTTAAAGTGAAACTATATATATTTATTCTAAGTATGCTTTTGAGTGGTTAATGAGTTTCAAGTCGAATTAAAGCGCATTACCATATTATGGCAATTATTGCGTATTATTTTCATATTATTACTAAATGCCATTATTATTTAATAGTGGCTATCCCACCGAATATTCGCTGCTTTGTTTGCCTGCTGAATTATGTGCTTAGTATATATTTATTTATTAGCGTAGATGATCTGCCCGACCTGGCCATTAAATCGTACTATATCCATTTCGGATTTATGGTCAGGGTATAACAACGGCCAAAAAGTGCGAGCCAGCCCAGGCCGCTTATAAATCATTTGGCTAACAACAACAACTGGTCGCGGCTGCAATCGGAGTTGCAGTTGGATCTGGAGTCGGAGTTGCACACGGTCTTGGCAAAAGTATCTTTTGGATCTATTATTTAACTTTTATGTGCGCATAAATGCGGCGATATGATGCCGATGACGACTTGAAAACTAAAACTGGCTAAGGAGGCCCGAGCCAGTTTAAAACCAACCGACGGGTTGCAATTTTCCATTTTCAATTTTCCGTTGAATGGAGGGGGGGGGTTGAAATAAAAATGAGGTGGAAAAATAAAATCTCGACCGTGTCTGCTGCACTTTCATGTTAATTAACAAGAAACTTTTATCAGCAGGCCGATTAAGCGAATGCCACTTCTAACGCCCCAAGTCCCAGATCACTCCACCTCTCTCTCCATCCGCGGATATGGTATCATGTGGCCCACCAATCCACCAATCCTCCAGTCCACCACCCCATCCAGCCATTCAGATCCATTCAGATAAGCGGCCGACACACAACAAATTGTGGTCCATAAATTTGTGCGTTTTTCGCGAATGTCCAAAGAAGCCACGCGAAGGAAGATAAGATTGGCGCTTGGGTGCGGAGATCGGAGATCGGAGATCGGAGATCCCAGATCGCAGATCGTTGACGGAATTCAATATACCATATTGATATGGTTCGTGTCGGCCGCAGAAGATTGCGTTGATTACACTAATTTGGCGAATTTATAAGATATCTCAAGTCGGACTGAAATGGATTGCAGTGATTAGCGGCGATTGGGAAATGGCCAACTGGGAGATAAACATAATTTAGCAATCAGCAGCGGAAATTAGCCCGAAGAGCGAGGAAATGGATTGAAATGATTAATTTTATTAAGCGCTCCAACTCAACGTAAACTATACAACATAAATACAAGGGCCTGTCAGCCAAAATAGATGGTAGTCATTAATTTGGAATTTTGTAAACTATTGGAGGTCGTAAATTTTGTGTATGGGCGAACTATGGATTATTTTTAATGGCTGATCAATTAAAGTAATCTCTTGTGGCCCATAAATTATAGCTTGTCCAAAGAAGTCATGGCAAGATATGTGTGTTTTCAGCTATTTTGGGTGGCGGAGTTCAATATTGAAATTGAAAATGTCAACCGAAAACCGATTAAAATGATTTATTGGAAAGTTTAGTTTTGAGGCGGCGATAAACTGGAATGAATGGGTGAAATGCTTGAATTATGAATATATATTACAAAAGTGGCAAAGGCTCTTTAAAGATTTGTACTAACTATTTTTTTTTTATCAAAGAAAACATTTTACTTAGACCAATTTCTATGTTTTTCTTGCAGGTATGTGCCAACTATCGCTTAGCTAAAAATAGAGATTATCGAAATCTCGATTGGAATTAGAAACATATCGCGTCGCGAAGGGGCAAACGAAAGACTTAGGCAAAGAACTCGCCGCCTGCGGAGGTGGACGGAGGAGGACCAGGAGGAGCGGCAGAGGGAGCGGCAGGAGGAGCGGCGGCAGGAGCAGGTGCAGGTGCAGCTGTAGCTGCAACAGCCGCAGTGGGCGGCAATCGCCTGGCGGACATGGCCCTGTATCCATCCTCTTCGCGGCCGCGGACGCTCATGGAGCAGCTGCTGGCCCGCAAGATTGAGGCGGCTGCCGCAGCGGGCGGCGCTCCCTCCACCGCTACCGCAACTCCTACCGCTTCCGGCTCGGCCACGCCCACGCCCTCGCCCACATCAAGCAATCCGCCAGCGGTCGGCGGCATGGCCGCCCTGCCCATGCCACTGACCCTGGGCCTGGGCTTGGGCCTGGGCATGGGCGTGGTTAGCCGCCTGCGACGCACCGACTCCTTGGACTCCACCAGCAGCCTGGGCTCGCTGGCCTTCGGCGAGGACGTGTGCCGCTGCGACGACTGCCTCCTGGGCATCGTTGATCTCTACGTGATTAGTGCCGCCGAGGCGGCGAAGAAGAAGGTAAGCCATCGCGGTACTGCTTTCATATTGGGTTCGGGTATTTATCGACGATTTTGTAAATTACTTTCCTTTTTTTGGTTTATTTATAATAAATGTCTTTATATTTGTGTATGTACAAGCTACATTAAATAAGTAGTTTAAGTTATTCATCTTTACCTTACATATGTTTAAATGTTATAGAAAATTAGTGTTAGTTCCAATGAATATCTTCTAGATGAGCTAGTAGACTCTTTAAAAACCATAACCACACGATCGTTATTAAGCTTTTCAATTTTCGCCACGAAAGCTCCAACTGGGGAGGTTGTCTTCGCTACAATGAAGCTCTTAATCTGCTATTGGGTTTCAATCAGTGTTGGCAGAAATTACAGCTAAAAAACAGTATAATCAAAGGAAACTAAAATGTTTACTTAAAATGACCCTGCACATTTTTATTGTATTTATGAGTGTGGCAACTAGATGTTAAAAGATGAAGTTCTTTGAACTTAAGAAATAGTTTATAAACATCGTACACAATACAAATATTTGTATTAAAATAAGAGCATTATATGATATTATGGTCTGGCTATTTATTGGCTGAAAGCACAGCGCTGGCTTGGACTCTTGGACCGGTCCAGCCGGAAAGCTCCACTTCCATCCCATTGACGTCACTAGCATCTGAGATAGTGATCTCGAGAGAGAGAGAGGGCGGGAGAGAGAGCGAGTGAGAGGGAGCGAGACAGGGAGAAGCCGCTCATGCGTAAAGCGTGGATCGTGTGAAAATGAGATCGTTCAACTGATAAGCGAAATGGGAGCGGGAGCGGAGGCGGGGAATCGGGAGTGGGCGGAGGCCTTGAGATTCGTGAAGATTCGCAAGATTCAGCAGAAGAGAGCGATCTTAACTCAATCTTCTCTTCCCAGGAAACTTAGCAAGAAAGATTCATTATAGATCTTGCGACGATGGCGATGAAGATCCATATTGCTTATGCAATTTGTATTAAATTTTCGTCTTTTAATGGCCCTAAACTTTCTCCCAGAGAAAGTGATTTGTGAGTCATATTTAATAAGGATCTTGGCGGCGATCTTACGAAACTTTTCATTATTGTTTTTTCATGGCGACTCTTCTTTAGCTCTTCCCCATTTTGTTTATTTACATTTAAGCCCATGTTCGCTGATTTACAAAGCCAACTTACCCAGTTCCCACAAATAAACAATGATATGCAATTATTCGTATAACAATGAACAGACAGCATAGGGCAAACACAATATTAGGCTGTGTTTTTACGTTTTCGCAGAAGGGAAATACACAAATCGTGCAATCTGTAAACATTTCACTGAAATTTGCTGATTAATTTGGTGGAAACTTCCTTTCACATCGATATTGATGATACAGAAAAATTAACAACTGATTGGTATGTTTTCTAAACGAAAAAGGAATTCTGAGAAAGGTGTCACTTTTTTTTTAAAAAATATAGAGCAAGGAACTCGATCATATCGTAATGGCATTTTCCGCTGATCCTATCTTGTTATCATTGACGTCACGGCCCGATGGCCTTGATCATTAAACTACGTCATCTCGGGTGAGTCTAGGCCAACTAATGAGCTTTGTTCCCCAGGTTGGGACCCCTCTCTCTTCCAGGTGATAATTTTGTGCCTAGGTACACTGGAAAAAATGCATATTTCAATTGGTTCAAATTCCTAGCTACAAAATCTTGCAGTTTGTTTAGTTTAGTATCTTTAGTTTGTGCTTAGCAGGTTTAAAGCCTTTCATAAATATGATTTTTTGAGCTTAGCTCTTAAAAATTGCGTTTTTTAAAATAACTGAAGTAGGTAAAATATAATATTTTCTTATAAGCAATAATATATAACGAAAGGAGGGTGCTCTTAATAGGTTTAAATAATGGCTTACTTAATATTTTAGATACACTTGAGATATCTGTTTCAATGTCATTTCATGCTGTTTATGCATGTAATCTGAACTTATCATAATATTATCTGATATCAAATGTGAGACTCGGTTATTTTTGTCAGTGCATATGTACATATATCACCCCCAAATCCGCCTAATCTGCCTTATCAGTCTGAGCTCGCGGATTTCGGACTGGATTTCGATGGGATTTATTGGTAGGACTCCCGTAAATGAAAGCTGATGCTGCTCCCGTGTTGCTGCTGCTGCGGTTGCTGCTGTTGCTGTTGTTGCTGCGGTTGTTGCTGCTGCTGCTGCTGCTGCTGCTGCTGCTGTTGTTGCTGCTGCTCATCGCCGGCGGAGCTCTCAGCGAGTTCGGTTCGGTTTGGCTCGTTTGGGTTCCGTTTTTTTAGAGCAGAGTCGACCAGTTGAGCTTTTGCTGCGATCGCGTGCGGCTGGCTCGGGGTCTCGTCTGTGGGTTTTTGTCATTGTTATTGTTATTGTTATTGTTATATTGCTATTGGTAGTGCTGTTGCCCGTATCGCCGACTTTCCGCGTGTGCTTCCACATATCTCTCGCCGCCGCGTCTATATGTACATGCCCACATATATATATATATATATATATATATATATATATATTTGTATATCAATTTGTATATCTGTGTTTTCTGAGCGCCCCTCTCTGTGTGTCAAGCCAATGCCAGAGACCGCGTCAAACGGCCCACCAAAATAAAAAAAACAAAAAAAAACACACACAAAAAATTAATAATAAACAGCAACACAGCCCAGCAGCAATATTATTAACCAGAGCTGTATTCCGAAAATATTATAATTTTGTTGCCAGTTTGTTTTTTGTTTTTAAACAATTTATTGCCTTTGGTTGCGTGTGCTTTTCACATTATGTATTTTCATTTTGAATTCAACAGCAAGCCGCAGAAAGAAAGCTGGAAAAATTCCACTAAAATGTATAAATGTTCTTAATTAACAGTTAATTGCTAAGAGGTGTGTGTGTGTGTGTGTATTTCGAAAAATTTAATTTCCAGTCAAAAAAAAACCCTACAATCCGAATCATACATGTGGCTCTGTAATATTCTTAAATCAAATACATACACTCCAAATATTTGAATAGTAAAATAAAAGCCTAGTGAAAGATTGCACAAATGATTAAAAGATTAATAAAATCATTCTTAATTGAATGCTAACTGCTATATGGCGTGTTTATTCTCAATTTTAATAGCATTCCACTGCACACCACTTAAAAATGAAAGCGTCAAAATATACAAAATAAAAAATTAACAGAAAAGGTTTAGAACCTTTTTTTTGAGTCTTCAAAACAATGGGCAATAAAATGCAATTTCGAAAAATAAAAAATTTCCGCCACTTTCGACTTAAATGAAAATGAATTGAATTACTCGTGTGCATGTGTGTGAACTTTTTTTTTTACTGTGCCTTCTTTTCAAGTCAACCAAACATTTCAAAAGAATCAAGTGGCAAGTTGGGGAATCTGCGATGTGTTGCTGCTGTTTCGTGTTGCTGCTGTCATTGTAAAGTGTGTTAATTGAAGCACGCGCCAAAGCCACCAAAGAAGCGAGAGCGAGAGGGAGAGCGAGAGCGAGCGAGAGAGAGAGAGCACGAGTTGGAGCGAAAGAGAGGGCTGTCAGAACTCTTATACTAGATGACTGAAATAGCGAACTGACTTTTGCACCGAAAATCCGAGTATTCACATTTATGTAAACATTTACACACTATATAAACGACGACGTCAATGAGTACGCCCCACCCTCCCCAGACACCCCACCCAAACAAACCTACAGCCACCCCCGACCCCCTGAAACCCCCCTCCTATGCATAGTTAGGTGCTACGCAATTGGGGGAGCAGCACCACCCACCCAACAGGCCATATCCAAAAAATTTAACGCGAATTATATAATTGAAGAGCAGCAGCAGCAGCACCTTCAGAAATCGTGCTCATTTGCGTACGTACTGCGAATTCGGCAATTGAAGCTCATTAAGTAGCCGAAAATGGAACTAAATCACCCCAGCACCCCACCCCCCAACCCACCCAGGTGCCTTAATTGGTGCTTGATCGTTTCAATAACATCCGCCCAGCCACCCACATTCGCAGCCCCACTCACAATTGGAGGCCCAAGACCGTATCCGAATGCGAATCCGAATCCGAAGCCACAGCCAAAATCCATTCTGTGCGTCAATGGCACACCGAAAAAAAAAATAAGAAAGAAAAAAAAACGATAATCAATTGGGGTTGTTAATGGCCAGCCATAAAACGCATCGAATGTTGTACAAATAGCTATCTTTCAGAGAAAAGCAATTATTATATTGAATTGGGCATGATCAATTTTCGAAATTGGCGCATAAATTTCAAATGCTCTGTTCTTAAAAAAAAAAAAATTATTTTGGCAGCTTCTAGTCATTTATGAACTAATCAATTTGAGCTGCTATCTGCGCATTTCAATTAATTTTCTGACATTTCATTAACAAAAGCCAGCGCAATATTTTCCAGTGCACAAATAGAAGAAGAGAAACAGAGACTCACACTCAGAGAAATTGAAAGAGCGAGTAGTTGAGGTGGCAAAGAGCGAGAGGGCGGTGGACAACAAACTGTTTACTTTATTAATTTTAAGCTTTTGGTAGTTAACAAAAAAAACTGAAGAAATACTGAGAGAAATTGCGTTATGCGAATGTGAGTATCCAATTTTGTGAGAGTGGGTGGTGCTGTTAATTTGGGGGGGAGTGGGTGGTGCGCCCACAGGGGGATGGTTGCCAAGTGGGGGTGGCGAGTGCAGGCATTACGTACCCCCATACCAAAAAAAAAACACACGATCCAATGTATCTATGTGTCTATCTATATGCATAGTACACAGCGCGATATATCGAGTCGTTATCGTCGTCGTCGGTCTCGGTGTTTTTGTTGCTCTCTTCGTTGTTGGTGTTGACGGCATCGAAGATTGTACAATTGTTTTTATTAGATAACGAGCAAATTTGTACTTAAGAACGGATCGCAAGCCGAAACCAAGCCCAGCTAGATGGAAATATAATGGGAATATATATTGGAAGATAAGGGAAGGAAGAAAGGAATGAATCAATTATATATTATTAGGAAAACTCAAAGAATCCTAAGTTCTTTTAATCTTCTTTGGCTTATTGAATAGCATATCGCATGGGTTTCTATAACTAACTTTATAAATAACTATTAATAAACAAGCAGCAAATAGCATTGGCTTAAGAAATATCACACATACGCCATGTATGCCCGAGCTATTAATAAACAACAGAGTTGGCAAAAGATAGAGAGTAGGGAAAATCGCAGTCTTAAAAATTGTAGTTGCTAATAATATACATATTATTAAGGCTTAAGTATAAAGGAAACCAAGCTAAGCCAGTTCACTTTACTTGGATCTAAGATCTTTGTAGTCAAATACTTTGAGCCCTTATTATAGCCCTGTTTTGCAAACATAGTACTGAGATAAGATCTCGTTCCTTATGATATATCCCCAAATCTTACTGATAACTTAAAACCTGAAAGATATCATTAATTAACACGCTAGGGAAAACGGTGAAGTAACTTTATGAGAGCTCTGAATATTCTGGAATTGCTGATAAAGTCGAAACCCTTGTCCCACTTACTAGCACTTAGTATTCAAGCCCTTGCAATTGCAACCCTTGACTTGAATCAGAATTAGATAAGCCAAATGTATAGTAGGCGATCGCCGAGCTCCGAGTAGTATTACAAAGTACGTTAAGCGGAGAGATCTATGGTTGATATGGGGAGTACCAAAGTTCTCAAGATGACGGCGAAACCAGCTTGTTGTTGTGTTGTTGATATTGCTGGTGTTGCTTTGTTGTTGATGTTGCTGGCGTTGTTGATGTTGCCGGTGTTGTGTGGCTCATGTTGCTGTTGGTGCTTCGTTATCGCCTCACGGCGACGGCGTCAACATTTGCAAATGACGTCAAATGTTATAAAGAAATTTCAGTTCGCATATACATGCCTATGTATTTGTATTTGTACGGCAGGAGATATATATGTATATATACATATATATATAAGCGAGTATTGTTGCTGTTGTGCACTGGCGTAACTGGATAGCCGCGTCGCTGGCATTTCCATTATTATCATAATGTGCTGTTCGATTTGGGTTTCGGATTGGATTGGATTGCCTTGCCCGACTCTGGGCGGTTTCGCTTGTGGTTGCCGCTCGATGGTGTCGCTGTTTGCTAGTTGGTGCCGCTGGTTGCCGACGTAGCCGGTGACCATTGGCCAGTTTGACCATTTTGCCAGCTTCTAGCTTCGGATGCCGCAGATGGAGCTGCCAAGATGCCAACACGCTCCGACAATGCCTACTTAGTTTCGTCTATCTTTGCTTTTTGCGAACTGCGTTACATGGCACATACATATGTATGTGGTAAATTTAATCAATTTTGATTGATGTGTGCGCATTACAGCAGCAGTAGCAGCAGCAGCAACTGCAGCAAACACATCTATATAAGCCCAAAAGCAGTCAAAAGCCAAGGAGTCAGCTGCAACGAAGCGATGATTCCCTGATCAAGAAGGGATTCAGCGTACTCCAAAGTGGAACTATAGGAACTGCCAGGTGAAAGTAAATCCTCAATAGGCTATACTGGGCAAGCAGGCAGATCTAAATGCTCTATAGACTCCCATGCTCAGTGACTTGATGGAAGGGTATCTGGGTGGCTTGGGGATCCAATCGCTCGTTATGATCGTGGCGGGGAAATATGATGTGGTTTTTAGGCGCGAACGGGTTCGCAAGTGCGCAGAATGCGAAGTGCAGCGACTGCTCAGCTCTCCAGCTCTCTGACTCCGATCTGTGTATCTCAATCTTCGAATTTTCGTTACCCAATTTGCAGAAGTACATACATAGTTGCATTCGCTACCAGATACCGCCACTGATGCACTTAGCCGAGTGCCGTGGGCCAGAATCCATGTAAGATGTCCGTGTGCGCCCTCAGCCAGCCACAGCCGCCGAATACACCCAATCAGAATCAGAAGCAGAAGAACGGGCCAGCGAGATTACCGGCCTTGGCAACCGGAAACGGAAGTGCAAGTGCAAGTGGCATAACACTGAACGGCAAGGCCAAGGGCTCCGTAACGCCACCGACGCCGCCGCCCTCGCCGCAGGTACGGATCTACGAGGACTTCGACAGGATGAGCGCCAAGGAGGTGTACTACAATGAGGCGGGCAAGAAGGTGACCGTGAAGCTGCTGCACTTCCCCGACGTTCCGCCCGAGGAGATATCCAAATTGAAATTCGACGATGACGATGACGACGACGATGAAGAGGAGGAGGATGGAAATGGAGACGAAAACGAAAATGGTGACGATGACGATGGCGAAGACAAGGGCGAGGAGGCCGATGAGGATAGCGATTCCGGACGCAGACCGACATCGGCGGACAGCGAGGATGCGGGCCAGAAGTCGGAGACAAGTGGCGGTGCCAGCAATGCCACCGCTTTGCCCAGTTCCTCCAAGAAGATCTTTCGCCGCAAGCTATCCGGCAACAATATGCAGCCACGGAAATGCAGCTTGGCCTTCGCCCAGGCCCATGGGATTCGCCAGCGGGCGGAGAAGAAGCTATCGATGCCGACCATTAGCATTACGGCCAATTCGGGCGAGCATGTGGCCCACAATTGTGGCCTGCGCTTGAACTTGGGCCGCAAGCTGTCGCAACAGCATTCGCTGCCCCTGGGCTCACCCACCTCGCCCGCATCGCCAACGAGTCCTCCGGGACCACGACGATCGCATTCGCCGCTGGGCCAAAGTCTGTGTCCCGGCTACATCCAGTACTCCAAGTCGCTGCTGGAGGTGCCCATGCCACGGGACTACGGCTATGCCAGCAGCGATGATCTCAGCTCCGAGTGGGACTCGGATGTGTCCACCTCAGCGGCCGGCTCGGCAACGGGATCGGGATCGGGTGCCGCATCCCAAGCCACCACCGGCAAGAAGGTAGGATGGGTAGCCCGATATATAGATAGATCCTATCGCAGGATAGAAGGGGTTTGTATACTTGAACAACTTGAAGTACTACAACCGAATTTATAGATCAAAAACTAAGTTGGTGTATCCACGTGATTTTTCCTCTCGTGTTTTCACATGTGATCGAGTGATAACAACTCAGCTGAAAAATCAGGGCACAAAAATGGGTCATTAGCCAGCTGTCTCATGCAAACTGTTTCGTTTCCAATAAACAAACAAAACTTAATTAGTGAATGCATTATTAGCGAAATGTAGCAACAGTCTGTAACATTATTATGAGCTATTTACTAATTGATTTAACGTATTATTCTCGCAGACTTTGCACACTTATATTATAAGAAGGAAAGTGCTGATATTTCTAGCATCCTCTTGAGTAATTGATTTGCCCACGATTCTTGCAGAGCTCCGGCTGGCGGAAGATCCGCAACATCGTCCAGTGGACGCCCTTCTTCCAGACGTACAAGAAGCAGCGCTATCCATGGGTCCAACTGGCCGGGCACCAGGGCAACTTCAAGGCGGGTCCCGAGCCGGGCACCGTGCTCAAGAAGCTCTGTCCCAAGGAGGAGGAGTGCTTCCAGATTCTCATGCACGATCTGCTTCGGCCCTATGTGCCCGTTTACAAGGGTCAGGTGACCAGCGAGGATGGCGAACGTGAGTGGGCAGCTGTTATTATCCTTCTAACTATATATTCTAACTATGATAATCCTGTGGCGCAAACAGTCTACCTACAGCTGCAGGATCTGCTTAGCGACTATGTGCAGCCGTGCGTGATGGACTGCAAGGTGGGTGTGCGCACCTATCTGGAGGAGGAGCTGTCCAAGGCCAAGGAGAAGCCCAAGCTGCGCAAGGACATGTACGACAAGATGATCCAGATCGACAGCCACGCCCCCACCGCCGAGGAGCACGCGGCCAAGGCGGTGACCAAGCCACGTTACATGGTCTGGCGGGAGACCATCTCCAGCACGGCCACGCTGGGATTCCGCATCGAGGTGGGCTTGAATTTCAATTGATTCTATTTATAAACTTGAATAGCCAGCCCAAAAATCGAAACCATTCAATTTACATACGACTATGTGGATGAGAAGCGTGCAAAGTGCAGGCTATACATTCATCCTTTAAATCGAATGATAACATTAATTATTCATTCAGAAAAGGTAATGGAAAGCCATCAATTTAATCGTCTAAACATCATTCGCAGGGCATCAAGAAGAGCGATGGCACCAGTTCCAAAGATTTCAAAACGACGAAGTCACGCGAACAAATCAAGTTGGCCTTTCTCGAGTTCCTCAGCGGTCACCCACATATTTTGGTGGGTATTCAAATTAGCAAGCATGCCCAGTTGAATGGCATTAACTTGGGGATTCCCTGCGCTCGTCTCTTTTTTTCTTTTCTTTTTTGCATACAGCCCCGCTACATACAGCGTTTGCGAGCCATAAGGGCCACCCTGGCGGTATCGGAGTTCTTCCAGACCCACGAGGTCATCGGCAGCTCCCTGCTCTTCGTCCACGACCAGACCCACGCCAGCATATGGCTAATTGACTTCGCCAAGACGGTGGAGCTGCCGCCGCAGCTGCGGATCGATCACTACTCCGCCTGGAAGGTGGGCAACCACGAGGATGGCTATCTCATCGGTATCAACAATCTCATTGATATCTTTGTGGAGCTGCAGGCATCCATGGAGGCGGAGGCGCATGCGCAAGCGCAGGCGGAGGCCATTCAGTCACCCGTTTCTGGCGGAGATCCATCACAGGAGACGGGTGAAGAAAGCAAACCCTAATGGGAAATCTATACATTTCTACACGGAGGTTTGGGGCTGGGCCCCGGAGACAAAGACATTTCCAATTTCCGAATCGATTAATCCCCAATTCCTAGGCTAAGTTATACATTTTTTTTTTTGTTTTTTTTTCTAACAGTTTGCGTACATTTAACCCCTTAAGTTTAAAATCAAAGACTGAAATCACAATATGCATACACATATTTTTACTATATACGATATACGCGTACATATACATATATAGGAGATATATAGCCTGGCCTATATGTGCTGCTGCTGTAGTGTAATTTATTTATCCAAAAAAAAATTCACGTTTGGCGAATCCTAGAGATACCCGAATGGCTGGAGATAATCCCCACAAGGCAGTTGAAACTGTCGATCGTAACGATACGAAAAGTAACTAAGAAATGAACACCCAACACGCAACAAGAGCTTAGACTAAGTTTTTAATATAATGGTTATGCGACTACCTACTAAATACTACTAATTGTGCACTATTAAATTCAGTTAAACCAGAAAAACGAAAGTACTTGTTTCAATTTATTTGTGGAGTGAGCACAGAATTGGCCAAGCATAATAAATATAAAATATTACTTGCGCCAAAGTGGAATAGAAATAGTTATTATAAACAGGAATCAGTAGGTCTATGGACTCACTCTTAATGCAAATTTAAAAAAAGCGCGGTTTTCCCATTTTGGCGGCAAAATGATGACCAGTGTGACCGTTAACCTGATGTGCCCGAATTATACTAAAAGTACTGCCCAGTACATATTATTACACATTATTTATTATTAGTAGTAGTACTTGTTACCAAGACTATCAAAAGTTATTAAGTGCTTCTATGTTATAACTTGAATATTAAAACTTACCAATTAAAATGTAGAATCCACCTTTGAAAAGCGCGCCAATATTCGGTAGATGGCGCTTTAAGCACTGGCCATAGACATCGATAAGCAGCGGCAATCGGCGCTGCCTATCGCAAGCGGCATCCATGTCGCGGCAGCCCTGGTCGACCAGCATACACTTAATTTTCAATTCATTCGCGAATTTCAACTCGTGCCGAAAGGTTTGTTTGTGCGAAAGCAGCAGCTGCGAGAGAACGAGCAAGAGGAAGCCCACGCGGAAGTCAAGCAATTACCGAGAATTGTTAAGAGAAATATAAAACTGTTTAAAGTGAGTGTTCCTTGGGCGATGAACAGGTCGCTGATTCTGGGCAAAGTCGGCGAGAAATTGCGGAGCGTAAGATTAGAAATTAGCATCGCTGTTGTTGCTGTTGATGTTGTTGTTGTTCTTTTTCGATGAGCAAAAGATAATGATGTTCATGTTCGGTCGGCAGATTCGAGATTATTTCACAAGTTTTTGCACCGAGAGCATAGTTTCTTTTTTCTTCACATTTCGTTCTTTTTTTCACTTTATTGGCACGTCCGTCGCACACACACACACACACGCGGTGAGCCGGCGAAAAAAAGGGCACAGAAATGAAATCAAAACGAGAGGAAAATATTTGCCAATTCAGAAATACGTTTGTGATTTGTAATTAATTCGCATCCATTACATGAAAAACGCGAACGTGCCGAAAGTTCAATAAATTCAATCGCATAAATGGGAGCAGCCGAAAATTTTTCGGCTAATTTATTATTCCGGGTTTCTTCCATTTCGCTTCGCTCGGCGGCCATTTTGTAGAGTTCAGCTTTTCTACTCTCCTCTTTGATCTTTCCAGTTTGTGGCGAAACATCTGGAAGTCAAGGGTAATTGCCCTTAATCGTTAGTAATTGCCGCCAATAGAACTCCGATTTATAGAGACTTTTAGTATGGAATTAGCATCAAGTTAACTGAATTACAACTTAAAACCAATTGAAAGTTACATAGACAAGATTAAAGGTTTGAAAATAGTAAGCTTACTACAAAATAGGTATATTGCATATGAGAATTTTCTGGAATATTGTTAATATTTCCAATAAGGGCTGGCATAATATTGATTTCCAATCATAATACTTTAATAATATCTATTCATTCCTATTTGCATGATTTTACTAGCCTCTATAAATGCCATTTATTAAACCACTGTTATCTTGTAATAATCCGGGTAAGAGTGATGAAATTTTTTTTTGTGGGGCCCAAAGAGTCTTGATAGATAAGATAAGATGCGTATCGGTCGAAAGAGGAAGTATCAGTCACAGCGAGATTTCAAGGGGAGATATGAGGGATTTACAATTGAAGTTCTCAAGGGAAGGCGACTAAGTCCAGAGCACTTTGTTGTTAATTATTCACTAGCTTGGAGAAACGTGTCTCTAATTCCGCCATCCATCCATTCATTGAACAGATGCCCCAGCTGCAGAAGCCCGCTCCCGCATTCGCCGGCACCGCCGTCGTCAACGGTGTGTTCAAGGACATCAAGCTGAGCGACTACAAGGGCAAGTACCTGGTGCTGTTCTTCTACCCGCTGGACTTCACCTTCGTGTGCCCCACCGAGATCATTGCGTTCTCGGAGAGCGCCGCCGAGTTCCGCAAGATCAATTGCGAGGTGATCGGTTGCTCCACGGACAGCCAGTTCACCCACTTGGCTTGGATCAACACGCCGAGGAAGCAGGGCGGTCTGGGCAGCATGGACATTCCACTGCTGGCCGACAAGTCGATGAAGGTGGCCCGCGACTACGGAGTGCTCGATGAGGAGACCGGCATCCCCTTCCGCGGCCTGTTCATCATCGATGACAAGCAGAACTTGCGCCAGATCACCGTCAACGATCTGCCCGTGGGTCGCAGTGTGGAGGAGACCCTGCGTCTCGTCCAGGCCTTCCAGTACACCGACAAGTACGGCGAGGTCTGCCCCGCCAACTGGAAGCCCGGCCAGAAGACCATGGTGGCCGATCCCACCAAGTCCAAGGAGTACTTCGAGACCACCTCCTAAAGAGGCTATCTGTTCGCTGGACGGGGCCGCTCCTGGCGAGTGGGAGCGGATTCGAATCGCAAAACCCCCGTTCAGGCAAACCAATACACATACTACATTATATATCCTACATATTAACCCTAGAGCGTAGAGAGAAGTAACTGTGAGGCATCTTTCCCTGCAACAGCCACCCAAAAAAAAAAAGAGAGAAACACCTGCAGACGCTAAGCGGAAAGTGATTATTTTTAACTATTTTTGTGTGCTTTTTTTTTGTAATTCACCACAATAAACGATTGTACGGAAGAGAACTCGGAGCACGTGGGTCTTTATCAGGGGGTGGCGGGCGGACTTTCGCCTCAAACCTCTGGTCTTATCATCCGGGGAAACATTTCCACAAAAAAGTGGAAAGAAATAGCAGTGGGCGACTTATCAACGTCTGCGGCTGGCAATTGCGAAATGGCAAATAGACTGAATCAGAATGCCAGGAATGCTGCACTGAGAGAAATGACGAGTGACTTGTATGGAGACACTACATGTGATATCTAATTAAACCCAGTTAATAATCTGAAACCATGGACTTGTAAATATGTAGATACTTATAGTTGTTCCGTATGATCTGTAACATTGTTACTTTGTTGTGGCATTTTCTCGCAGTGCAGCAACAGCTGTTGGTTGGTTGGTGACACAGTAACCGAGTGCACAATTCCCGTTTTGCCAACATCCCACCCATCCATTTCAATGTTAAGTGCAAGCGAGAGTCGTCTAGTCGACGTGGATGTCTCGCATATTAAACGGGTCTTGACTCTATCGGTATATATATATGCAAACAGATATATATATACGATCTGGCTGATTTGAACCCCCCTTTGTGATCGTAGCGGTTCAACTATTACGTGTAGTTCGCGTCGCATCACACGAGTTGTCTTCGGCGGATCGGATCGAATCTCTTTCACCCAAACCAGTTCCTCCAGGTTATACATATGTATGTACATGTGCCCCAGCAGCAGCTGCGAGTCACTTTATTTACTGCCCGTGGAACCTACTGGAAACAGAACCCTTTCCCAAAGTCAAGTGGTGCGATCTGATCGCTGCTGCGCACGTTACGTCGTTAGTTTTCTTTTTTTTTTTGCCATTTTGTTTACTGCCGCTGAATCGGCGGGGCATAGCCGACTTGGATGGCTCATAGCGGCCGCATTGGGTTCGCGGCACTATCATTATCAGTCTGCTAATTGCGCCCGTTGCCCACGGATACGTTCACAATGGTGGCCTACCATACAATGGACTTTCCTATTCGCGCTACTTGGTACCACGCTCACAAAGAAAATTTCTAACAAGCCTCGAACATAAAAGAGTGCTTTAGAGAAGTTCCTCAAAGTAAAAGATGCACATGTTCTATACAACTCGTACAACATGGCGTATGCGCAATATGTTGTTATGTTATTTCTGAGTTCTGAGAATGAATCCCTCTTTTTATGGCCAGTTGCAGTAAGAGCAACCCATCTTCGTGATGCCAGAAGTGAACAATTGAAGTTCGTTTCTACCTGAGCTCGCCAAGCTGTACAGAAAAACGCTCTATTCACATATTATTCATCAGCCGCACGACAGCTGCAAAAAGAGATTGCTTCTGCTGAATCATGGCGGCCAAAGCGGCACAAAAGCTACATGGAGCTACGTTTGTACAATAAACACCCAGACGGAGACCGATTTCTATGCCAACGGGATTGCCGCTCTATTGAGGGCGTTGCAAATGTCATTGTCGATGGCTGTGATTCCAATTCACTTGGCCATTTCCCATTCCCCCGGATCGAGATCGATGATTATTGGGTGGCTGAAAAACGCACTTGCCATAATGAAAAGCCAGCCGAATGGGCTGCTGCAATGGGAAATGGATGGCAAATGCCTGTGATATTCTCGATTTGCCAATCGTTGGCCAGTCAGTGTATCCGGAAAACAAGTACATGCACATACAGCTGCGGGAGAAACAATAGCAATAACTAATTAACTGTTCTCTGCTTAACAATTAACTTACCATTATGATATATGATATATATATATACTTGTATTTAAAAATAATTCAGGTTAAAGGTCAAATATATTCAAATATTCCTTTTTTTGATTTCCCGTCAAAAATTATCCGTTTTTTGGCCAAAAAATTCGTAAAAATTGTTGAAATATGGAATGTCATATCTCGTTGAGCTCGTAATTAAATTTCTAATCGAACTGTATTCAAATAGAAAAATTCAAATTTTTCGCCATTTTTTGCAAATTTTGATGATGTTACCCCTTACAAAAGATGCGAAAATTTGGACAAAAATTAATTTTACAAAGTCCGTTAAAATGTTATATTTATAGTTAGTAGTGGTAATTAGGAGTAAAAAAAAGTAATTCTTTTAGCTGCCTGACCAATTTTAGTCAAGTTATACAGAAAAAACCAATCGTAAAAATTGAATTTTTCCCAAAAATCATTCTCTTGATTTACTGCAAAAAAAAATTTGTTTTTTGGTCAGAACTTTTGAAAGAATGATCCAAATATGGAATGTCATACCTCGTTGAGCTCGTAATTAAATTCCTAATAGAACTGTATTCAAAAAGGAAAATTCAAATTTTTCGCCATTTTTTGCAAATTTTGATGATGTTACCCCTTACAAAAAATGCGAAAATTTTGACAAAAATTATTTTTACCTTAGTCCGTCTAAAAGTAATATTTATAGTTAGTATTGGTAATTAGGAGTAAAAAAAAGTAATTCTTTTAGCTGCCTGACCAATTTTAGTCAAGTTATACAGAAAAAACCATTCGTAAAAATTGAATTTTTCCCAAAAATCATTCTCTTGATTTACTGCAAAAAAAAATTTGTTTTTTGGTCAGAACTTTTGAAAGAATGATCCAAATATGGAATGTCATATCTCGTTGAGCTCGTAATTAAATTTCTAATCGAACTGTATTCAAATAGAAAAATTCAAATTTTTCGCCATTTTTTGCAAATTTTGATGATGTTACCCCTTACAAAAAATGCGAAAATTTTGACAAAAATTATTTTTACCTTAGTCCGTCTAAAAGTAATATTTATAGTTAGTATTGGTAATTAGGAGTAAAAAAAAGTAATTCTTTTAGCTGCCTGACCAATTTTAGTCAAGTTATACAGAAAAAACCATTCGTAAAAATTGAATTTTTCCCAAAAATCATTCTCTTGATTTACTGCAAAAAAAAATTTGTTTTTTGGTCAGAACTTTTGAAAGAATGATCCAAATATGGAATGTCATACCTCGTTGAGCTCGTAATTAAATTCCTAATATAACTGTATTCAAAAAGGAAAATTATAATTTTTTGCCATTTTTTGCAAATTTTGATGATGTTACCCCTTACAAAAAATGCGAAAATTTTGACAAAAATTATTTTTACCTTAGTCCGTCTAAAAGTAATATTTATAGTTAGTATTGGTAATTAGGAGTAAAAATAGTAATTCTTATAGCTGTCAGGCAATTATTATCCAAATTATACAGAAAAAAGCAATTTTAGATATCTCATTTTTGGAAAATTGAATTATCTTCCACATTTTTTGCAAATTTTCGAAAAGGCGATAATTTACGCAAAAAGAAAGTGATAAGTATCGTTCGCTAGGATTTGGTCATTTAGTTTTAAGCTTAATATTTTTTTAGTTAGAGCAAAAAAGGCGAAAAAAATTAAAATATGTTCAGTTTGTTCAGAAAACATTGATCTCTTATTTATTTAGAAAGTGGACACTATTTTTGTGATAACAACAATGACTGCTATGCTACAAACTGCTGTCTGTGGCGTAATTTGATTATTTTATAGACTGATAAGTGGTAATCGGGAGGCTTTTTCCGTGGTATTAGTGATATCAGTGGGAATGGGTCGTGCGGAATGCCATGCTCGAAATATGGCAAACTCCGCCATATTGGGCTAAGCCCGACCTTTCAATTACCTTTGCGATAAGGAAATGGGTTGAGGGGTGTGTTGGCCACAATGGGTGGCCCAGTTGTAGTTGGGGTCTCCCACAAATATGAATTACATAGATAACGCTGGATGGGCTCATCAATTATATTTGTTCTAAGCCGCACGCAACGGCGATATCGATCTGTAGTCGATATGAAATGTAATTGTACTTAATAATGCCAATTGTCTCAGGACAGGAGCCCTATTTGGGTCAGGATACTGATCGGATAATTGAATTTCCAAATGTCATCAATTCGAATCTAACAGTCAGTGAATTGCAAATGAGCTGCAAAGTATGCAATTGATTTTTAATGAAAATGTAGTGCTGGATACGATTGGAATATTTGTTCAGCTGCGTTTCTCACGAGTTTTGCAGCACTGAACTCGAGGGCTGCAATTTGCGCGCAAAACTTCAAGTGTTGATAACAAGTAATACCTAAAGACGAATATCACGAACCAAACACCCGTTTATAAAAATCCAAGTACTCCTAACTTTCGATACAATCAAATCAGACTTATGCAGTGAATACTCTTTATCACAATTAAAACAAATTTTTACTCAAAAACTTCGGCAGTTATCTAGAGCCTAAACACGGAACTTGTGCTGGAAAATAGTACAAAATCTGGAAATGGAGGAAAATTTACGTTTTACACGTAGATTTTGTTCTATGGTTAGTTCTAAACTATTTTCGACAGTAGTTGAGGTTTTCTTGGTGAAGAAGTTCTAACTAATAATAAGAAATCTAGGTGGAATATCAAAAGTATGGTGGTCTTAACATTTTTGGCTTTAAGGTATCAAGAATGGGACCAATTGGCCCTTACATTCATTATGGAAAGCACGTAACCGAGAATTGAGCACCTCAAAAGAAACCGCATGGCGCGTTCTTAATATCCTAATTGTCTTGATTTCAGCCATATCCAGCTATAAGGAACTCCGGTCGAGGTTATATTATACACAAAGTGGGTTTTATGTTAACAGATCGATTTACTGTCGCTATTGATTTATCACTGTACCGCTTAATATAGTATATAGATCGTAAACAAAATCGTTATTAAAATTATTATGTATCAATCATTTTATTTCGCGTAACTTTGTGAACATTCATCGTCGTTCGTTTTCTGAATGAACGTAGCAGCGTTTTCGCCCTCCGTTTCCTGTGCACAAAGTGTATAGTTGGATGCATGGTCGGTGAAATAAAACGTCAATCTACATATCAAACTCCTTAGCAGCACATACAGACTCTCTACGTGTTGGTGTCTCTAGAAGAAGAAGCCGAGAATCTTGCCTCCCAAATGTTTTCTCCTGGCCTCCTCGTGGTCCATGATGCCGCCAGAGGTGGTGAGGACAACGTAGCCAAACTGACGGGAGGGCAGCAGATTGTTGGTCCACTTCTCGATGTCGTTGATGGGCACATCGAAGCGGGGCGAGATGACGCCGCACTTGTTCAGCCGACCGGTTAGGTTGACAACGATCTTGCCGGAACGGTGATCGTCGACGATCTCGAATTCGCCGATATAGCCATGCTTCATCATCACGGTCAGGAACTTGATGATCACCTTGGAGCAGGGACGCAGCAGCACCTGCCGCTTGCCACGCTTCTCGGCGTTGTTTATGCACTTGAGGGCATCGGCCAATACGTTCATACGCACCATGGCTGCAAAATGTTCGGGAACACAATTAGTCAAGAGCCAATAATCACAGAAAAAAATATGATGGCTAGGTTATTAGTCGAAAGTGCCGACTTTGCCACTCACTGCTCCATAAAATCTGTCTACAAAACCAAGCAAAACGTGCTATTGATCTGCAACAAAACTGTCTCACCAAATTGCATATAAAAACTACTATATAAATAGTACTAATAGGTTGGCAAACAAAGCATAAGAACAAGTAACTTGTAAAGTACATAAAACTATGCGAACTATAAGAACAGATCAATTCACCACTTAAACAAAACATACATGACTTCCTTGAAAAAGCTGTGATACCATTATTAGCATTATAAAGATCACGAAAACTATCCAAAGCAAGTGTCTACTATTATAATACTTTAGATTTCTGGAAGGCAGGAGGCGTGGCGCCTTTTCGTAAATTCTCGCGGACAGACGAATCGTTTTTGATTATCGATTATGATTTTAATAACAGTTAATAGTTTTACTTTTTTAAATCAGCGAGTAACGGGATATTGAAAAAAAAGAAGCAGAAACAGCAACTAAAACACGTGCAAATAGCAAAGAAAAAAAATGATACTGTCTGTGTTTCTGCGGCTGTGTGTGTGCGTACAAGTGGCTGTAAACAACAACTATTTCGGGTAAGTTTACCAACTTAACTATGTACAAATTGGTTTAATTTAGCCGGTTTTCGGTGGTGCATTCGATTTAACTGAATGCCCAACTTTTTGCCACACTTTTAAGCCGCTCACACACACACACACACAAATGCACAACAACACTGTGCTACCCACTTGGGCCAATTCTTCACTTCATATTCGTTTGCACATTAAAAAAATTATAACCAAAAAAAAAGTACATATATATAGCGCATGTAGCGAGGCATTTCATACATTGTTTACACGGTAAACTGATTAGTTTTGGCACATTGGCCCACAGTAAAAAAATTGGTAATAAAAAAAACAGAGTTGGGTCGATTTGCACATGTTTCGGCCGGCGATCGCCGCCAATCTAATCTGGCTGAATTTTCGCGCTTAAAACGTGTCCAATGGAAGCGGCATTTACCTGGGATTGGTTTGCAAAAACTGTTTTACACGACCGCTGCAAATAGAGGGAATAAATAAATTTAAGTACAATTTTGTTGAACAAAAACGCGGAGAACACGTACTCACGCAAACGTGAAAAAGGGAAAAGAAAGGGAAACGGAAGGAAAAAGACGCAGAACAGTGTGGCCGTGTGTGTCGAAAGTGTCTAAACTCAACGTGCCAATCGATAGTTAGCCGGACGCAGGCCACGGTTGCTGGCTTGGCTAAAACCGCTTGCATTATTTTGAGCCCAACGTTTAATAGTTTTAAACGGCTTCAGAAAAAATCTATGAAATTTGCACTCTAGTCCATGCAATTCTCTAATCCTCTCCTCCATCATGATCCCGTCTCCTCTGGCGTTCGATATCTGGGCTGCTGTTTGTTAATCATATATTGAAGGGAAATATTGATGGCTCTTATCTTTTGGCTTTAATTAATATAAGTATTCCAGCAAGTCTTCGCAACTTGGTCCCATTTAATGAAGCCACTGTCAGGAGTCTCTTTCTGCAAGCAATCGCTTTAGATGGGTCCTTCAGCTTAATAATGATCTTGTAAATAATTTCTTATGTACGATATAAGCGTAATTTATATTTTTACGTGGCCAGACATGGATCTATGTTTCCATTGGCATAAAAAAAGGGTAGTCCCTAGGTGATAAATGAATTTATTGTTAAAATTTATTTTTATTTGTTTCAATATTTCGACATATTTCTATGCGTATTTTACGTCTCTAGAGATGTACTAACATGATTTCAATGGGATACGAGCCTTGTTTTGGCCATACAACAGAAAATAAAGTAATGATTAATCGATTGAAACGCAATTAAATACAAGATGATTAAAATAAAAGTTTTTAAGTAGTTTAATATTGAAATAACGAATTTTGTGATTTCATCCGTGTTTCAAACTCTTATCTTAATACTATCGAATTGTCTTCCTATCGATATACAACTGTTCTTTTAGCCGGCGCAGCGTTGCTGTCAGCAGTTTTGCACCCTTGAGGATTTTCCCTGGCCGCTTCAGACGGTCTTACTAATTATTCATAAATAAACAAAAATGTCAAAACAGTAAGTAATTTGTTAAAAATAAACAATTTGTGCAGTTTTTAAGGACCCGTTTTAACACCACGCAGATATGGCCTTATTTTACCCGGCCAACAGAAGAAAGTACCTCTAAAACGAGCCGAAAGGCCCTCGATTTTCGACGAGAACAGCGAGTCCGAGAGCGATGACGACCAACATGCTCCGCAATTGCAGCCAAGAGCCGGCGGCGTATCCATGGGTCCCAGTCTAATGGAGCGCCGCGTGGCCCGCCGGCAGCAGGAGAAGGCCCTGGCCGAGGATCCAACCATATTCCAGTACGACGAGCTGTACGACGACATGGACAGCAAACGCGAGGAGGCCAAGCAAACGAAGAGCCAGGAGCCGCGGAAACCCAAGTACATTGGCCGGCTGATGGAGCATGCCGAGCGCAGGAAGCTGGAGAAGGAGCTGCGCATCGAACGGCAGGTGCAGAAGGATCGCGAAGCCGAGGGCGAGATGTACAAGGACAAGGACACCTACGTGACTGCCACCTACCGCAAGAAGCTCGAGTCCATACGCCAGATGCAGGAGCAGGAGCAGCGTGATGAGTACCTCGAGGCCATTGGCGATGTGACCAAGCAGAAGGATCTGGACGGCTTCTATCGCCATCTATACGAACAGAAGATGGGCGGTCCCGCCCAGAAGGATGTCGTCAAGCCAAAGACGGCGCCCACCACCGACGAGGTGGCGTACAAGCCCATTAAGGCAGAGGCTGTCAAGCATCGAAGCTATCGGCGACGTCGCCCCTCCGAGGACGAGGAGGAGCAGACCAAGAGCAAGTCAGACGTAGGCTCGGAGGCCACGAAGTCAACGGATCAAACGGAAGGCATACCAGCACAGGCACATTTGACCAACAACATTGATGCCGATTCCGATTTTAGCATAGACGACTCCAGCGATGAAGAAGACGAGAAGGAGAATGAGAAGGAAAAGAATAAGCTGTCCCAGGTCAGAAAGGAGGATAAGGACAAGGCTCCGGAAAGTTCAGAGCCCGCTAAACCCAAAGAACCCGTGGCATCGCAACAATCCCCCACCAAAAAGGAAGATTCCAATGCCGAAGTGGACGAGAAGGATCTACCCGTGCCGAAAGTCACCAAACCGCCTGTGGACCGCACACTCTTCTGGCGCAAGAGGACCGTGGGCGAGGTCCTAGCGGCAGCCTTGACTCGCTACGAGGAACGCAAGCGAGCGCGCCTGGAGTAAAATGCATCCAATTAAAGTTCGAGTTGTGGGAAAAACAAACCAGTGATTTCTGTATTGTCTGCTTATTATGCTAATTTCAATTTGTCCCATGCTCATAAATAATTTATGTGCACGCCAACGCTCTTAGCAGACCCTTTTCGGTGCAAATATTTTGCATAAGTTGCAACAGAGTCCCCCAGCCAGCCCGTTTGCACTTTTCATCTAAAACAGAGGACAGAGAAAAAAATGGGTAAGAAGTACAAGGCATGACGGATGAAACCGCAGGAAAAGTTGGGGCGAACAACACTGGAGGATGAGGAAGTGCCTGAAGGAGCAGAACGCGAAGATATTCCATTTATTTTGTATGACGACGACACGACGACAAGTAGGAGAGCCAAAAAAATAACTAGGGCTAGCTCAGAGGAACGAAGCTGGGAATACCCTTAAAGGTTATCGCATTTTCAGGCTAATAGACTGTTTTTAAAGTAAATGTTAAAGATTTCCCCAAGTTGGGTGCCCAATTCGACTTATGATAAAGGTAGACACTCAGCATATTAGGGCTATAATGACATATTGATCCGAACATACATACCTTGCTAAATCCAACAATGTAAATAAGACGATGCTGGGCAAAAATTCATCCCTATTGATTTTATAGTCCCGAACAAATCCGCGTTGAGGCAGACAGCTTATGCAGAAATGACTTTTTAGGTTTAGGTTCACAAATATCTCGTTCACTGAGCCGGAAACTCCTAATCCAAGTTCTAATACCCACTGCAAGGGTATAAGGTATAAAAACGGAAAGGCACCGAGAAACTTGCCAAACGCCCAAATAACAAAGAGCCAACTTGGCGTTAGTTTATTTTGTTTTTTTTTTTGTTTTTTTCGCCATCCTTTTTGTTTTTGCAACATTGTTGTTGCTTCATTTTGCCGCAAATGCTGGGAAATCCTTTTGGAAAATAGGTGTGCCCGCCGCCATAAAAGCGAAAACCAATGGACCAGGAGGCAGCGGAGCGGAGCAAGGGCCTGCGAAAGGAGAACGGAAAGCAGCGAAAGCGCGGCGAGCACGGCTGACATGGTTAGGATCAGTGATGGACAGTGTCTAGGCGTTGGTTCCCAGGTACTTTGGCCCACTGTTTACGACCTGGTTGGGCACTGAAGCAGTCCATATACCAAAGCATCCCGTAATCTGTGCTAAAATCACATGCTAAACCTTTAATTCCTACGTATGTGTCATTGAATTCTTGAGTACTTTAGTACAAAGTGTAGAATGTGCTAACTTTCATCTGTTGCAGCTGGTTGTAATGCATCTGTAAACTAAATAAAATGCAAACGAAATCATATAGCAACAATGAGTACATTATTATTAAATATTATGAGTTAATATTTGTTATGTAGTATTTGTTAAGCTCTATTCACCAGCATTTGCTGCTTAACAAAAGATTGCAAATGAAACTTTCTTATATCATATACCACCTATCCATTCTATCCATTTCCATTTGTGTACCTTGTACCTTGTACCTTGGATTAAGGAACTGCGGTACCATCACCATCGCCACCATCATCATCACTTTCGGCTTAGCCACGTGAATTTTTCTTGTTGTTTTTCGCCCCTACCTTGTACTTTTCCCATCATTGAAGTTAGATTCCGGCTCCGGGGTCCGGCGCATTGCAGTGATGGCAAACCGCAGTTTTGCTCCGGTTCTTCATTTCTACATTCCGTCATCATCCCAACCCATTCCTCGGAATGCCGAATACCCGTGGACGGACGCCCCTGGTTGCCCCGTGTATGCCCGTATCCCCGTATCCTCGGGATATCTACTGCCCCCCCTCCGAAAATGTAACACCCCCGGAAACCGCCAGCATCCTACAGCACCAGCACCAGCATCTGCATCTGCATCTGCATCTGCAGCCCGGACGGAATGTCAAGACGGATATGCCTCGCTTTTGATGTTGCCAACGTGCCTTCGCTCCACTTCGTCATCTTCCGTATCCAGGTCCCCATCCTCATCCTCATCCTTCTAGTCGTAGTCGTAGTTGTCCTCGTCGTTGCCGTCGTCGTCGTCAGCGAAATTAATACTGAAATCCATTTTCCATTTGGCAGTCAGCCCCGCCCCCCCTCACCTCCTCGCATCGCCATCCGCTTGCCTCTCTGTCGCGCCCGCTGGCGTGCCGCATGGCTGCGTCTCGCTCTTACCTGTTCGATTGTGTCATCAATCTCACATGTCCTTTGCTCCTTTGCTCGTTTTTTTCATTTTTGCTCCTTTCTGGCGTTTTTGTTTATTGATGTGCACTGCTGCAATTGAGATTTGTGCCACATTTTAGGCAAATTAATTCGATACGAACTGGAATGGAACTTTTTCTGATTGTCGTCGCAGATCGAAGAAGGGTGCGGCCTATATTGTACATATATATAGCTATCCCCCTCGGATTCACGTACCGCCGATCGAATCGAATGGAATCGAATCGAAACGGTCGTTAGCTTAACGTTTCTAATTGAGTGCTCTCGATTTGAGTGCAAAAACACACTGCCTTGCCTGCCTTAACCCTTTTGAGGTCTCGAGGGTTTTGAACAGGACGCCATTCGCTAAAAGGATGTTACTCGTTTCTTCAGTCGTGTGACGAAGGTTGCCATTGCCATCGGATCGAAATGCAAATATATAGACAGACTTTCAATTCAAAGGCGTTGAATGATGGGAATGAAAACCATAAGGAAAAGGTTGAAGGTAAAACTCATGCAAGCTGCATACATGGCGTATGAGCGATATTCGTCTTTAATGTAATTGATGATTAGTGACGAAAGCAATTTTATTGACAGGCATTTAAATAACGCTTCTCTATTGAATGTACTTCATAAAGGTGCTGTACAATCTTATTCATTTATATATATTTATTATAAACCCAGACATCTGCATAAATCATTTTCGGCACTTTGTGAAATAATCACATCTTACTTAAAACCATTTGCAAATAGGAAGCTGCTGTCTCAAGTGGCGACTTCTTGTTTCGTTACCTTTGGCCGTAAAAAATTTAAGTATTTGAGTTTGTTTGTGCCGAAGTTTCTAGTGGTCTCCATCTCCAGCTCCATCTCAATCGCAATCGCAATCTGTGTCTCTCTATTTTCGCCAAGACTCTTGAGATCAATAAAAGTTGTTATCTTTTTTATGCGGAAAGTGGCTGCAGAACTATGAGAGCGCAGTGGTTATAAAAAGTTAAGCTATCCAAAAAGTTTTTAGGTGATTTGCTGAAGGGCTGCCTGTGCTGTTTGTGGGTTAACCCGTCGGCAAAATCAGCAGCCCCAGCACCAGCATCATCATCATCATCAACAACAACAACAACAGGCAGCGGAACAACAGAGATTATGTAACACTAATTCCATTAACCCCCTTTTGTGCGGCAAACGCCCCTTTTAACCCGCTTTGTATGCCTCTCTCGTTGCCTAATCAATTTACGATCATAATTACTTGGCTTTTGGTCTCGGTTTTGGGCTTGGCTTTGGCATTTTCCTTTGGCCCTTGCCAAAAAGCCAGCGATTCAATCTGGGCCTCCTGCAGACCAGCCAGGCCAGCAGCCATTGCAGCCATTGCAGCCATGGCCGTCCGGCCAGAGAAGCCAAACCCATTAATCCACCAGGCCAACCATACATCCCGACCCGACCACCCGACCACCCGAATCCCAAAACCCCGAACCGAATTCTGCTGCACAAGTGGTCCAGCGAGCAGAGGAGCAGAGCTGGCCAATAGGCGCAAGTAAAGGCTTCAAGATTGTGATCATTCACGTGTGAATTCAATTATCAACATTTTCAATGCCTTTGGACCAGGACTTGGAATCTGATGAGGCTGCGCATGGGGATGAGGAGGAGCATGAGGCGGAGGACTCCGAAGGAGACTCCGACACGCAGAGGACCACGGACCACGGACGACCCGGAGTGCGGTGACCACAACCCTGGTGACCTGGCCGTTAGTCTTGTCCACGAAGCATTTGGCCAGGGGCGTGCCCAAGGGGGGCGTGGGATTGGAGGGTCATTGTGCCGCAAAGAGAGCCATAAGAGTGCATGCGGTCATGTGATTCGAAATTGAAATACCCAGTAGTTCTGTTTAAAAAACTAACGTACTATGGCTAATACTAAAATATAATATTTATAACACTCTATGAATAGAGTGTTGGAAAACTTCCAATGTTTCCTTTTCTATTAATGAGCCTAAAGAGTAAAGTATTTTAGCAAGTTACGTATACGTAATATGTAAAAAAGCTTTAAGATTTAAGGCGTGCCTACTTTTTTAACACAGAGACCGAGTGACACCGTGCTGAAATCACTCATACGCCACGTTCGCCGGCTGAAATCTAGCCTACGCCAAATGCTCTCAGGTAAAATGTGTGGCCAAAGACAACACTAATTAAGGATAATCAGCTTTTAAGCCATGTGTACGCATTAATTAAATGCAAACATGTTGGGTAAAAGGAAACAAGGAAACAAAACAAAAAAAAATGATGTTTCATTGGACATTATGTTCTTTTGGCTTGTACAATTCCGTGTTTAAAATCGAGCAGAGTGTCTATTTTCCTCAAATGCAGTACACTTTTTTTTTGTTTAAACCGAAAATGGTGAAAAAATGAAGGTGCAGACTTTTTGTTGAGACGATCTCGAATAAAAACTAAAGTTTATAGCTGCGGATTGAAAATAAAAACTAAATGTATTGCCTATAAAATGGGGGAAAAACGTTCATGAAATGTATGGCGTATACATATATATGTATATATATATATATGGGGATATGGATATGGCGATATCGCATTGCACATTTTATGCGGCCAGCAAAAAAAGAAAACGAAAATGTTCATTGCGGCAGATTACGTAACGGGGCGTTTTGCTGTTTTTGACCGTCTCGTCTCTCCTTTTTGTATATGTTTCAGTCACGTTTTGGTATAATTCTCCAAATATGTATATACATTTCGCCGGCTTATATTAAATCGATATTTCATCCTACTTCCTGGTCGGTCGGCGCCCCTCAAAACTCCACCACTGTCGCACGTTTGTGTGTGTGAGTGCTGGTGATTTATATTGTTTGGCCACATGTGTGTGTTTCACTATGGCCATCTGTATTGGTGTCGCATTGGTGTGTGTGGTCGAGTGTGCCGGTGTGTGTGTGTGTGTGTGTGTGTGTGTGAGTGGCTGATTGTGTGAGTGTGGCAAAGTACAAGCCGCCGTGGCAAGACGCGCGAGGCGCATCCAAAAATTTCGTTTGCTGCAAGGGACAGAGTGTGTAATGAAAAATGTGTGGGGTATGACAGGAAAACGAGCGATGCAGAGGGACAATTGCCATGGTGTGGGCATGTGGGGGATCTGGGGATGTGAGGAGGTGCAGAAGCAGCAGCAGCAGATGGAGCACGAGGTGGAGGTCCTACGGCCTGGATAAGAGGGAAGCGGATGTGGGGCCTCGTAGGCTGGATGCCAACCGCGCTCATGACAAACAAAACGCATCACACACACGCTCACACACCGCAAGAAATTTGTAGTAATCTAATGCTTAGTAATTAATAAAATAGGGGTTATTATGGAAAATGATCAACTGGTAATCAGTTTTGTTTGGATTTAAAGATTTATTCAAAATATGATTATAATGGTGTTCATTTTGATGCATATAAAATGATATTACTATAACTAGTATCAGTCTATTTTAAATATATATATATTTTTCTTTAATTTTTATTAATTTTTAATTCAGACTTGTGCCAAGTAATTTCCCGCAGTGTACTAATGCCTGCATTTATGTGCTCTGCCTGTGTGAGTCCGTGTCTGTGTGAGCTGGCCCGTAAGTGTGTGTCCGTGTGTCTCGCTTAGCGTGTCTGTGTGACTTAGCGAGTGTGTGTGTCTGTGTGTGTGTGTGTGTGAGCGAGTGTATCCTGCAGCTGAGTATCTGTGTGCATGAGGAGCCCTGTCAGCCTGTACTTGTATCTTTGCCACTGCATCTTCGCATGTCCCGTTAGTCGCCTGGGTCACCGGGTAGATTCGCTAGTGGATTTTCTCGTCCTGCTCGTTGGCTCCTTTTTGCATCCTCTTCCCCTTCCTTTTCGGCATCCCCTTCCCCATCCGTTTGGCCCACCATTTTTATCCACCATTCCCTTGCCCATCCGCCTTCCTGGTCGGCATTTAACCGTCTCTTGTTCTCGGCCATTTCTCTCGGCTATTTGTGCAAGTCATTCACAAATACACATAAATATCACTCATATGTACGTCACGTACGCCAGGTCAATGTTGTACAGCCAATTAAAAACCATGTTTTTACCCCACATTGTTTTTATTTATACAACATTTTTGCGAGCTGAAACTATTTGATTTTGGTTAAGGCCGAAATAGCTAAATATATATGTGCATTGTACACGCCACTAATGGGATACAAGCCAAATAAACTGAAGATTTCTAGTTTTCCTCCTTCCCACATTCACTTTGTGCTCAAAAAATAAGAAAAGAAAAAATAAAATACGAGTACGTAGAAGAAAACTAGTCCCCAAGCACAAAAACTTTAGAGTAAACTTCATGTGCCTGCCCTTTGGTGTAAAAATTATGTACACGAGAGAAATGCAAATTTTAGATAAGAGTCGTTTTCTATTTGCATATTTTGCAAATTGCTTTTAAAGGTTTTCCATTCGCTTTAATTGAGTTGGACACATATATTAGCCATAAAAGAAAAGTGTAGACTCACCGCCATGTGCTTCAATTTTAAAGTTGTGGTTTTTATTATTAACTTTTTCCCTCGCCCACTTGCAATATTTAAAGAAAACGGCAAAAGATATCTGCTTATGGGCAAATATCTTGTAATCTGTGCCATTTCTTGCCCGTCTACTTATCGGATTTCTTTTCTTCGTCGGTTTTGCGCCGTCTGTTCTCAACGATTCTCAAGTGCCCATCTTGTTTTTCACAGTCGCCTTTTTTTTCCTCCCTGATATTGGCCACTCCCTTTGCTGCGCCTTTAATTAGGCTTAAGCTTTATAACTTCAGTTGGTTGGCATTGCAAAAATGTCTAAAATTATTAGAAGAATTGGTAGAATTGAGTTGAATCTCTATCAAAGTTATAAAGGTGCTTAAAAGTATGCAACAATATCTTGTTTTTCTTCATTTACGATAGCTTGACTGGTCAGTTTATAAGAATTCTTATGAGAAATCTTATATGTAACATATATCAAATCTACAAAGATTTGAAAAACTTGGAAATGCTGCATTTTTCCACATGCAATATATCTTACATAGTTGAGATGTCGGTGCACCTTAAGCCCGATTTAGTATATTGTTTGAGCGACTGTCCTTAAATCTTTGAAGGTTCTTGTTCTGCCACTTATCGGCTTTCGTCTCTTCGCTATTTTCCATTCCTCTTCCGAGGTTTTCCACAGCGCTTTCTCGGCTTATATTTGCTCCATTTAAGCGCTTTCTTCAAATCTATTTTTAATCTCTTCGCAGAGTGCACTCCAAGTCGTTGTTTGTATTGTATTATTTGTGCGGGTATGGGTGAGTGGCGCACGTGTGTGTGCGTGTGAGTGAGTGAGTGCGGGCTCGTTAGCTGTGTTGGTGTGCCAGTGTGCATGTGTGTGTGTGCTTAGTGGCTTGCTAGTGTGGATGCATGCGGGCTCGAGTGTGCGTGTGAGTGTGTGTCTGTGGTTGTGAGCTTGGGTTAGTTTGCGTGGGCCGCCTTTTGTGGGTGTGGCCCAGCTAATAAGCAGGAAATTAAAATGTTATATGCATTGCCATGGCTGCCGGTGCTGGTTTTCCTCATTTCACTTCAGCGACCCCGCACGTTTCCCCCGCTTTTCACCGCTTTTCCCGCTTTCACTAACCAACCGCCCACCCCACCTCTCATCTTCTCTCGATTCTTCCCGTGTCCGTCCGTCTCCTCCGGCATTGTCAACTCGGTCCCCCACTTTTTTTTACCTCATACCCATGTGCTACATTTATATGTGTGCCATATATACGGACCAGCTTGCATAAACCGAACTTTTCTAACTCAAAAACACTGGAAAGTCGGGGTGGTTTTAAAATCAACAAAATTTTGATTTGGATAAAAAAAGTTTATAGATGTGAAATTATATGAGTAATCAAAACATATTACTCTGCATACATTTCCAGCTTGCGGATGTGAAGCTGTGCGCGCTTAGGGAGGTCCCACTGCAGCCACACTCATATAGTATATACATATATATATATATATATATATATATGTTGTAGTGTGCGGTTTCGGTGGCGCGCCTTGAAGTATGCATTATTTTTACGTGTCAGTGCGCATTTTTGGCATAATTGAAGCACAAACAGCGACAGAAGCGGAGCTCCAGCCTCAGCCCCAGCCTCAGTTTCAGTTCAGTTCAGCTTCTGCCAGTATGGCAAGGTCGTTTTGGGCCAAGCCCAGGAACCCCTTTATTCCTTAACCAACACCCAACGCACCCCGCACCCCGCCCCGCTGTCACCACGCCTTTTGGCCCAAAAGTTAACATTGCGTGCATGCAGCTCGACTGGACTTGGATTAAGTTTTTCACTTTTTCACCCGCTCCATGTCCTCGTTGTTTTTTGCGCACCGAAAGAGAAAAGGATATAAAGGATATGGGAATATAGACAGCCAAAAACTTTTGTGTCACGCCTTTTTCCACAGCCCGCATCTTTTCACCACACTGTCAAAAAAAAGAGGAAGAAGAAGAAGATGCAATAAAAGAGTGCAATTGAATGGAATATGGAATAGAATTCGAATGGTTTTTCGAAAATGTTGTCATCGAATCGAATCGATTGCGCTCACTCGCGCGTACAAATATAAAAATGATTTTTCCAGCTGCGTCCCGCCAGCGAAATCGCAATAAATAAACAATGGAAAATGTAATGCCAAAAGCAGCTGAAAGGTTCGAAATTAATTGTCAATAAAAGTGCACGGCATTCGCCGCTGTTTGTTTGCCAAAAGGTGTTAAATACTTCAAAAAATGTACACGAACGGTTCGTTGCCAGCTTGTTTGCATTTTTATTATTTTCATTTGTATTTCGTATTTTGTATTTTTACTTTTATATTTATTTTGTATTTTTCCAGCAACATGTTTGCATGTTCTTTTCAAACAATGGCGAAAAACATAAACATGCAAAATGCTGCTGCTGCTTTATTCAAATCGATTGATTGGCATTAAGCGTAATGAAAATTGAAAAGGAAACCCTCTTGGCTTCTTCAGTACACTTTCGTTAATTGAACTATTTTCATCGCGCGATTTTACTACTTTGAGATTTCCCAACACTTTTCCACTGCAACCCATTGAGTATTCACGCCTGTCACTGCAATATCTGGCTGTCATGAAATTCCAAAAGGAAACTCGAACTTTGTTGTCGCAGCTATTTCGTTGGAAGATTTGCGAGTCCATTGATAAAAAATATATATACATAATTATATAAATATAATAATAAATAGGAAAGTTGGCATTGAAACTGGGGAATTTAAAATACATAAATTTATAAGTAACAAATAATTATTAAGCTGTCAACTTTATGTATAAGGACCTTCTAAACACTGGAATTATCAAAACATGCTTATTCTTCCTAAGATTTTCTTTATCTGAGAAGAAAGTGGTATTTTATGGATTCAGAAACATTTCCTTCGTTTCTTCTTAACATTGGAATATTTTATATTTTTGATACGATTGTTTTTCTCTGTGTAGCGACCACACCCAAACCGCTTCTTCTTTAAGCAGTTTTTAAATGAGATTCTGTTTTATGTTCACAGATCCTATAGTCGAATTCCCAGCAATGAACCCCTTAACCCCCCCCTAGCCACCACCCCCCTCGGAAAACCCCTTTCGCATTTAACGACTTGTGCGGTTTTTCGGTGCGATGGGCGTTGGGTGGTGGCTCTTTCAATGGGGGCGTGGCCGCTGCGCCGGTCGAGGCTCTTATGTAAAAACCTAATTAAAAGTGCTTTATTATGCAATTAAAGCAGATAATGTCACATTGCAGTGCGGTTTAGGGTCGCACGAAAATTTGCGGGCGGTGGAAGGTCCGGTAAATTTATATTGTTTTTTTTGGCCCGCCTGCGAAGGCGTTACGCATTTGCAGTTGATTTTTCCGGAAGCCTGCGAGTCAATGGTTGTGGGGTAACGAGAACAATGCACTCGTTTTTGGACCCAAGTCCTGGAATTCGCCCACCCGCCCACTTTTCATATTTTCCAACTAATCCCCCAACCCCCCAACCCCTCTCGCTGGGAAAACTCTGTCCCTCATTGTTGACAATTGTTTTGCATAAATTCCTTTTTTTCTTCTTTTTTTTTTTGGCCAGCAAAATGTAAAATCCTCACTTGTTTGTCCATTGGCAAGGGAAACTCTACTCTATCGCCCTCTCTCTCGCTCTGTCTGCATTTTCCTCCATTTTCCTAATATTTTTGTGGGTGCTTCTAGTAAAGGGGGTTGTGGGTGGGGTGTGCTTTTCCTGCTCCCTTGTCTTTGCTTTGTCCTGATTTATGTGCCTGCTGCATTTCTGTCGCCCGGTCGGTTCTTCTTCTCTTCAGAGTATCAGTATTTTCTAGTTTTTTGGCCAGCCACATTTTCTGAGCACTAAACACTGAGTAGTGAGCCAAAAACTTTGCACAAACACACACACACACACACACACATGCACTCGCCTTGGTAAGAGCATAAAATATGCTAATTTATTGCTGTTGATTTTAATAACTTTTGCCCAGCCCACATAAGTATGCAACGCCACTCCACTCATCGATGGATTTTCGGGGCGTTGTCCCATTGGAGGGTTAAAGCCATTGAACCCCCGACACTTACATAAGTCATTCCGGCTTTAGTATAATAAATTCAGCTGCTCTTACTGTCAGTCCATTTCATTTCATTTCGTTTCATTTCATTTCATTTGGCTTCATTTTTCGTTTGGGCCCATTAAAGATGCAGTATGTACCGCCTTGCTTCAGTTTGAGTATCAAGTTGTGTCGCATTTGGCCTCCTATTTTTCCACCAAAAAACCCCCAACCCCCCGACTCCCCCCCCTCGTTTATTATGCGGTGGCAGCAAAAGTTTTTGGCCGGAATATTGGCTTACATGAGAAGATAAACAGAAGAGCTCTCGACTGTGAGAGCGTAAAAGTTGGTTAACTAATGAAGGGACTAACATATATAGTACTTATGTACGCTACATGTCACAGCAAATAGGAAAATAGGAAAATAGAAAATGTGGAATGTGCAAATGTGAAATGTTGGCAATGACAGTCAACAAATGGAACACGCCCCATTTGCAAATAAAACTGTCATCGCTGTCGTGTTTTTTTTTATTAGCAAACAACAAACGCTAATGATTAGCAGCTCTAATTGGAAAAAAAACCCTTGAATGTGTCATGATTAAATAACTTTCATAAATGGAATTTGTCAATAATGCCGCATTGTTGCATTTCATTGATGAAATAGCTGGAAATTCTGCTGATTAGCTCACTTAATTGCCAAAACGTTTGATAAACACACAAATGTAACGAGTTCATTAAAAATTAATAATTGTATTTAATTATACAAATTGTTGCAGCCACAAGTCATTATTAAATCAAATATTTATCGAAGAACGCACAAAAACGAATATATTAAATTAGTTGTGGGTCAAATGTTTTATGCCTATTATTAACATAATTAGTATATGTGTGTTCAAACATATGCAATTTTGAGCTTTCTTGGTGGCAAGTGAATTATTTATTTGCATTGTAAAATATTACGCTTAAGTAAGCACTATAAATTACAGCAAAGACTTAATGACTTCATAAATTAAACTAGCTCTGGGTGCGTTTTTTTTTATCTGGTTTTGTTTTTGAATCATGACGACATTTAATGGCAGTCACAATGGAATAAAATCCATGTCGAGTGCTCCTCCCACGGGCCCCGTAAAAGTCAGCATCAAATTAAAGTTACATTTAGTGCTAGACGACGACTTTGGAGTGTAGTTTATGTCATTTGTCTGTCAACTTGTTGTTTACATTTTAAGGCCCATTTTGCGCTGCTCCAGCTGAGCTTAATGTTGCAGTTAAACCCGGCAAAAAGCAGAAAGTGTATGGCACTTGTTATTTATGCTGACACATCCATGTTGGCTGTAGAGCAACTGGAGGACCCTCTCCACGACAATTCCCACCACAGTACTTGGCTCGGCGATGAGCTGTGTGTGTGTGTGTGTGTGTGTGTTGCCAACAATTTTATATCAGAAAGGAGATTTTTATGAAATGTGTAGCCAGTAGCTAGGTGGGCTTCAGATTCAGCTACAGCTACAGCTGCTCAGCCCACCAATTGTTTATATTCCACACTTTATGCCCTCCCATTTCATATATATATATATGTGGATGTATATATCTGGGTATATAGCTCGTACCTGACACTTGCAAGTTAACCGGAGCTTGAGACAACAGTCCTAAGTACATATAATTATTTTGCGCCACTTCCTGTCGACGCTTGGAGTTTCTGGAAGCAACGGAAATTCGACCCATTCGGCGAATCAATATTTGGCCAGGGCATTTTCGACAATAAAAATTAAATGCTAAGCACAATTTTTGGACTTGCGAAATGTGCCAAAAAATATTTTAGTCGAACAAGGCTGTTTCGAAAATAATACCCAAAACTAATGCCAAAAGCACTTAGGCGAAAACCAAAGGTTGTGCGATTAGAAACTGTTTAAGCAAGTGCTGTAGTAACTAAAATTTAAAAAAATATATTAACTATTTGTGGCCTTGAAGTGTGAAAGTGTGAGGCAGTTAGAAAACTGTTGCATACTTTTAAGCACTTTTCTAAGTGACTTCAGGTTACAAAAACCATCTAAATGCCAAAAGTTCGTGCAACTTAATGCCCAGTTAATGAAAACAACATTTATCGGAAAGTAAATAAAGACCACGGGATACTCGTGTGACAAATCAACTTTGCTCCCCGTAAATTGCCATCTGGCTGAATATGAAATCTCAGTTCCGGCAAAAACGCCACCTACTTTTTGTCATCTTTTTCTTCTGGCCATATTATTTTTTTTTCTTTCTTCTTGCCGCTCGTCGGCCAGGCCAAACATATAAAATCCCAGTTCCCAGTTCCCAGTTCCCAGTTCCCAGTTCTCAGTTCCGGCCGAATAAATCTCATGGCTAAAACCCCCTTTGAACAATCATCGCATCTCCGCTGGGGTCACACCCAAAGTCACAAAAGTCACGCCAACGTCAGCAGTGATCAGTTTGAAAGGGAGCAGGGAGCAGGGGTGCAGGGGAGGATGGGGGGCAGGGGCAGGGGGCGTCGGGCGGAAAATCAGAATGAAAATGAAAATGGTTTGGAAAGCCAGCTGGGGGTGCCACTGGTTGGTTGGTTGGCTAGCCTGGCTGGCTGGTTGGGAACAAAAAAAAAAAAAAAGGAACAGTTGGCCATAGAAACGCAGTTGGCCCTTCGTCATGAAAAGGCGACCACAATCGTGGGGCCATCTGGCTGACATCGACGTCTACATCGATGGCCATCGAGGACACATGTCCGTCGCTGGAATCTCAACCGACGACGACAAATGGTCTCCGGACCGGAGTCGCAATGCGAATCCGGCCACGGGACTCTACAATGCCCACTTCCTTGCCACCTTTCCGGCGCACTTTTTCCGATTTCTTTGCGCTCTTTCATTTTATTTTTTTCTCCCCCCTTTTTTTGCTCGTTTATTTTTGTATTTTTGTTTTTTAATGTGCAAAACCCAACCCACGCACCTTACCCCCTCACGGTTTACTTTTTTTTTTCGGCCTTTGTTGACAAATCATTCTATGCGTGTGTGGGTGTGGGTGTAGGGGGCGGAGCGGACGAGAGGGGCGTGGCTGGGACCAGCCGCAGTCAGTCAGGTGGCGGTGGACCCATTGTCCATTGTCCAACGGGCAACTGGTATATCATTCATTCAGCCGGGCAACGGATATGCCGATGCTGAGGCAACGTCATCTGGCACTTGGAAATGCACCTGGTCCACCAGGACCACCGCCCGGACCCACTGCCCCGCCCACCAGGTGCGCCGTATCGCCCCTCGTTTTGATCCGCTCAAACTAGTTTGGTTACATGTGTACCTGCACTGGGCGAAAAAATGGGTAAAGAACTATTTCTAAATGAGTAATATAATATCTGAAGTCACTTATTTATTTAGCATAGAAAAGAATTCATTCATTAAATAATTGTAAGGATATATTTTATAAGATTAACAATTGAAATAAGATCTGTAAGTAATAAATTAAAGTAAAAGTGCTCACTAATTATAAATTTATAAATGTAATAATGTTCTAAAGTAATATAACTAATACTAGAATTCTTCAACTTGTGTTTCCAATAAAGCAGTTAACTGCTTTGGCAATGGCATCACTCATACGCAATGTGGCCCATCTGAGTTATAAACTCAAAAAGTTTTCGACTATCGCCACTACTGCTGGTGTGCAAAAGAAGCAGATGGAGTGCATTGAACTGCTTAAATATTTGCGGGAATAGCAATTAAAAATATATTAAGCTGGCTCTGTGGCAAATCCGAATTAAGACCGGATTAACCCGCATTCGGTGCACATTTTTTTGCCGCCTGCATGTGTGTGCGCCTGGCAATGAAAGACACAAAGAGTCACTGCATCAATGGGCGAGTTTGAAGGCACGATGACTAGATTACGCTTATAATGAAGGCCTCGGGCGGGGGGCGGGGTCGCTGTTGGTTTGGTATGGCGCACGGTTGGGGGTGCACCCTTAACCCCTAACCCTTAACCCCCCACCAACCAGCGAAAGGTAAGCTGCGCGGTGCAAAAGGCTGCCACTGAGTGAGCGCAAAAACGAGCAGCGAGCTGCAAAAAAAAAATATATATACATATATATGCCACATATAGTGATATAGTGGGGAAGGGATGGGGCTTACAAAAAAAAAAAATAATAATAATAAAAAAAAAGGAATTATCATGAATGGAAACTAATCCCGGCTATGCCCTGAAAGCTTATCACAGAGCCGGATTTCTCGGAGTCTTTAAAAAAATATATATGTACATATATGTATGTATGTATATATATGTGTATAGAGCGCTCTGTGTGTGTGTGTGTGTGTGAGCTCGTCATTGAATTTACAGAAATTTTTGTTGTGTTATATTCATTCGCTTTTGAGCCGATGAAAACTTACATTACCAGTTTTGAGGAAAATTAAAAGGGGGAAAAGCTGGGGCTCGCCCCTCCAACACTTTGCCTTTTCAACGGGACTTTACTTCACACTCATGGGGTTAAGAACACATTTCCATCCAGAGAATGTATATATATATATTTCAGATGATGTTAAAAGATCCTATACCTATACCTATTGAATTTAAATGCAGTTTTTAAGAACTTTATGCCTTAATATAACCACTTTACAAACGCTTCATATTATTTGATTATTTCCCATTTCACAAAGATAATGACTTGAACTTTGTTTTTTAATAAAATCACTGATAAATTGCGGCGGCCACAGTTTCCTTGACAGTTTATATCACTTAGCCGAAAGTTTGTGCGAAGAAACTTAAATTACTTGCTCCGGCTCGCTTTGGAAAATTAAATTCGCAACTTTTTTTGATGGCAGCGACTCCGTAATATCGATTCAATTCGAAACTAATAAAAAGGCTGCTGCTGTTGACACTTTTTCGAAATAGCTGAGTGAAAGGGACAACTGTGAGTGACAGCCAGCAAACTGGACAAACTTAACTGATTTCGCAAGGCTGAAGTTTGTTCCAAAAATTTCTGGTGTTTTAATTAAATATGCATATTTTCAAGAATTCCAAATAGCATTTGTTTATCTCATCTGCAGCACATCTCTGGTTTTCTCCGAACTAACATATATACAAATATTTAATTACGATCGCAATTCACCGAGAAATGGTAGATAAACATAAAAATGTCAGGCGAAATTTATTGAATCTCTGCAAAGTAAAGTAAACTGCATTTTGGGTTATTTAAGCTGGGCAAATTCCTGTGCTTGTGCGCGCAGCTCCTTTTAAAAATATTTATTTATAATTATGACCGACAGAAGGGAGATGGAAGGATGAAAAAATGTCTGAAAATCTCCAGTGGAGTTCATTGAACCGCTGGCCAAATGAACTCCGCTCCACTATATATGCATGCACTATATAGTGCGCTATAACTATATAACTAAATATATACAGCTGTGTTCAAAAAAATAGCAGTGCGATGGAAACTAAGAAACACAAATGTATTTCTCCATGTCCCTTTTTGGAATCCACTTTTTATTCCACTTATTTTTGTAAAATGGAATGTATAGATATAGAAAAAAAGAAAATCCCGTCAGTTTTTAATGTTATCCTTTTTTTATTTACATTCTTGAGCAAATTCACCACTTTTAGGCTGTTCATAAGAATAGCAGTCTCTGGTTTTGTCCATCGTAAAGTCTCGAAATGATCAATATTTTCTAAAAAGTGAGTTTGGTTAAGATAATTCGTATATTTTAAAGGGCAATAAATTTAAAAAAAATTCAAAAAATTTTATTTTAGTGGGTAGAGGACACCACTGCTCCCAGGAGAAAAGAATGTTAATTTTTAAGCTTAGAAAGGAAGGAAAAACATATAAGGACATTCAAAAAACCCTTGAATGTTCTGCCAAAATGGTATCCAATGCCATTAAATATGAATGGAAGCCCGAAAACCGTGGTACCATACGTAAAACCACAGATATAGAGGATCGGCGCATAGTTTGTTACAGCAAAGTCTATCCTTTTGCATCCTTTGGGGACATAAAGTCTGAGCTGAACTTGGGAATAAGCGACGTTACTATTCAGAGATGACTACTGAATCAAAATGTTTGTGAGAGGAGTCCACAAAAGGATCCCCTACTTAGCCCTAGGCATATTAAGGCAAGGTTAAGCTTCCGTAAGACCTACCTAATCTGGCCAGTCTCCAAATGGCGTAATATCTTTTGGATTGATGGGTCAAAAATAGTTCTATTTGGTGGAACTGGTTCACTCCAGTATATCTGATGACCTCCAAACACGGAGTACCACCCAAAACACCCACTGATGACTTTCAACCATGGTGGACCGAAAATTATGGTATGGGCTTGTTTTTTTACAATGGTATGAGTCCATAACATATGATTTATGGTATTATAGACCAAAACGCATATGCAAATATACTTAGTGATGTCTTACTGTCATATTCTGAATATAATATACCCTTAAAATAGACATTCCAACAGGATAATGATACGAAACGCAGAAGCTCATCGGCTAAGAATAGGTTCACCCGAAATAGAATAGATGTAATGCAGTGGCCAGCATCATCTTCCGATTTAAACCCGATTGAAAACCTGTGGGGGGACATTAAACAATATGTGCCGAAAAACTCCCCGACGTCTAAGGCTCAGATTTGGCAAGTTGTGCAGGATGCATAGTCAAAAATTCCCCCCAAACGTTGGCAGGACCTGGTGGACTCCATGTCACGTGGGTGTAAGGCTGTGCTGGCTAACAAAGGCTATCCAACCAAGTATTAGGCCCTAATTAACACATTAAAAAGAAAAACTAAGTTCGTTCTTAGTCAAGATGATTTTTTTTTAATATTTTTTCATAGCACTGCTATTTTAGTGAACACCTGAATTTCTACCTATTATGTTGTTTTAATCTATATTTTCGAAACTATTGAAGAAATAAAAGTGAAACATTTGCTAAATTGTTTGAAATTAAATACCTAACGATATTATAAAAAAAATTTGACCATTAAAATTGTAAATCATAGGAATTTTTTAACTTAAACTCGCAGGTCCCAAGCACTGCTATTTTTTTGAACACAGCTGTACACATATATTTATATTTATATATTTAAAGAGTTGTGCCGTTTTAATTATGCTTACTGAGCTGATGATGATGAAAAATAAAAAAAGTGCTGTGCTCGTTTTTAAAGCTTTTCATTTGTAATTATAACAATTCCGCGCGGGTGGAAAATGGCAAACTGCAAACTGCAAACTGCAGGCGGAAAATGGGAAAAAAATGAGAAAATGAAATGGCGGTGCTTATGTAATTACAACACTTCTAAGGGGCCCAGTTGAGTTGGCGATAAATGGGACTCGGGACGTTGAATGGGGATTACTTCCACGGGCCCACATACTTCGGGTAATTCCCGGTTAATTGGACTGTCAATTGAACGGGAAAGGGAACTGGAAGTGGAAGTGGAAGTGGTGGGTGGTGGGTATGTTGTGGGTGGTGGTATTGGGCTTGGAAATGGAAATGGTAATGGTAATGGGATTGGAAGGGCCCAAAGGGTGGAAAACTTTGTTGGCCAACGAGTTTTCATGCAGGCTGCTTGTGCTGCTGCTGCATCTGCCGCTGTATCCCCAGGAAAATCCGCCTGTTAGTTCAGCTCGCCCCCCTTCCACCCGATTTTACCCCTTTCCTTTACTTAACTTTTCTTCTTTTTTTTTGTTTTTTTTTTTGTACCCCCTCCCACATGCCCCAGCCCTGTCTCTTAACATTTGTGCAATATTTTGCCATGAATTGACGGGCTCGTTGATAGGCATTCGATGGGTAAATGGGAAAATGGGAAATGGGGGGTACTTTGCCGTTATTTGTATGGCCTAAAACTTTTTCGTAATGCCCGATCTGTGCGGGGGGTTGCGGGGGTTGGTTTCGGAACAGCCTGTTTGCAAATTCAATTGAAATTGCATTTGAAATCATTTCGGCATTTGGCATTATTATACATACTATACAGAAGCACTCACAACATAGTTGCTGTTTGTGTTAGTCGCAATTTACCACAATTTGCACAATTTATTTGCTTTCCCTTTGACTCTTCAACTCGGGAATGCCCCTTTGTTTTTCTGTTTTCTGTTGTTTTTTTCTGTTTCTGTTTTTTTTTTTTTTTATTTTATTTGATTCGGTTGCATTTCATTTGCAATTTAGACCTTTTCATTTTTGCGACCCCAGCACTCATTTTTATTGTTTCATTTTAGCCTGAAATGCGGTTTTCCTTTTCCTATTTTATTTTTCTCATTTTATTTCATTTTATTGTGTTGCATGGTGTGTTTTTTTTTCTTTTTTTTTTTTTTGATTTTCTGCCCACCAAGATTTGCCCGACAATCGAGAATATCGAGCATCGAGGATATAACCCCCTTGTCCGGTGGAAATATCGTTCGCCAAAGTGTCGATTGAAAGCAATTTGATTTGGCGAACAATCTGCTGATTGCTGCTGTCAGAGGAATTGCGAAATAATTCTGTGAAAATTATCCAAACGGAGTGTGCTTTTAATCGTTAGTGGTTTTTTTTTTTTGTATTCAGCATTTTCATTGCGGCGTGGCTCAGCTGGGGATTGGATATGTGTTCGCTTTTTGGCATTTCGGCAGTGCCAAAAATTGCGTAATGGCCGCAAAATCAAAATGCGGCAAGTTGCAAAATGTGAAATTTATTAGGCGCTTCGGGGCTTCGAGAGAGCGAGAGATGTAAAAACATTTCGCGCCGAGCATCCTTTGGGGAGTCACGCTAGATTGACCACGAATTAAAGCCATTATCGGCCGAAAGGCCGACCCTTGTGTGTGTATCTATCTATTATTCAGGTTTTCAAGACCCCCCCCCCCACTGCACCCCACCACCCAACTACCCCCACTCCGCTTACCCCGCTAGCCATTCCCCATTCCCTACCCGCACCTATCATTCTTTTAGTTTTCATTCTCCTGCCTTCTTAATCCGCTTAAAGCGATTCGGATTCGGCAAATGTTAAAATTCCAGGATTAGGGATTGCAGTAACATTGAGTAAGGTCAAACTGTTCTACAGCTTGCGTTCCACAAAAGTTAACCCACGGCCAACAGGGAGGGGAAGTGACTAACAGTTGGGGGAAAGTAGCCGAAGTGTCGCTGTTACCGGAAATGGGCATGCTGTACAACGGCATTGCCAAATGGCAAAAGTATAACGGTTACGATATATGTTATATGCCTTCCAAGCTGATTTCAGCCCCTTCGTAGGACAGATATGCGCCACATGTGTTTTGGTGGAAGTCGTGACACGAGCGAACTGGAAAATATCGTTACAACATATTCGTATCTTTTAAACATTATGAATACCGTACATATTTATAAAACTGAAATATTCTAGAATGGAGTTGTTTTCTAATTAGAATTACGTATTCTAACAATTTATTTACGTAGTTAAAAACATTATATGCTCAAACAACATATATTTTTTAGTTAATTTTATATTTTTAAGCACGTTTTAAACAAAAGTAATTCTTTTGAAAAGTTGGTAATTAGTTATTGTAAATTACAAGTTCTTCAAGATAGATGTATTTAAATAGCAGACAATTTCGCCATAAAAAGCTTTTATCAGTTATCATCACCGTTTTATGGATAAACCTAAGTCGCTTTTATGACGTTTTTATTCAACATTATAGAATTTGGGTGAAGTTTTTGCTGTGCCTTATAATTATGGTGCATTTTGCTCTGCCATAATTTATAGCAAATGCCAATAGTTATCCTATATGACAAAGCTTGTCCGAAAGCTCGCTTTTTTGCTGGCGCAAAGTACGTAAAATAGGACGAAGCTTGGATTGTTTTCAAAACGGAAGCTTAAAGCTGCAAAAACGCATTTCAAAGAGAAAGTGGAGCAAAGTTGTTGCTGTGTTTTGCCAGCTTTCCCCCAGTTGGCCGCGAGTTTTGGCACCGAACGGTCTACGAAAATGAGCGAATTTTCCGCCCGCACTTCCGCTTCCTGCTCTTCCTCTTTCCGCAGCGCTACTACTTGTTATTATTTGTATTGTTAAATCAGTGAGTGATAAAATATTTGCCATTTAAACGTGGCCAAATGACCAGCGAGGATAAGTAAGGTAAGCAATTGCTACTTCCGTTCTGTTCTGTTTTGTTTTGTTTGGCGAAAGTGCGAGTGGAAAAGTGCAGGAAAATCCAAATGAGCTGCGTTTCGGTGTGTCTGTGTGCGTTGCTCTAGATTTTTGGCCTTTTATCTTGAGCCTCCATCTCCTGGCTCTTCCCCATTTCTGATTACTTTGACTTTCGCCCGCTTTTCACTCTCCATTTCACAGTCAAAAGTTTTTTGATTTCTGCTCGTTGTTTTCGGTGGAAATGGAAAATGGGCTAAGGGCTACAGTTGTCACTCGCCGAACGTGACTGGCGTTCACTGCTCAGCTTGTCCCATTTCTGATGGCCCAAAAGAGGTCATCTCTGGCTAATTCGGGGCGACACTTTCAGGCCCAAAACCAAATATAGTACATATAGTATATATGGTATAGTGTGTGGCCTATGCACATACATATATATCAGTTATCGAAGGAGCCTGCGTGAGTGTGCCTGTGTGTGTGTGAGTGTGAGTGTGTTTATGTGCACCTGCAGCAACAAAAGACAGAGCAAAGCCAGTGGAATGACCTCCTAGTAGGTTAATGAAAAGTGGCACTTCAGCTGGCTGCTGCCTCTTGGCCCGGCTAAAAGTTCTTCTAAGCCACAACGTTGTGCTACCAACTTGGCCCTACTAGACTAGCCAAATTTTAATGGCCAATTAAGGACTGAAATTACCCACAGTTTCACCAAATATAATGCTCTTTTTACTGCCTCTGGAGGGCATTGCTTTATGAGGATTATAAAACAGATTGCGTATTTTCTGTTATTTTGTAAAGTTATCGCACCTAAGACACCTCCAATTAAAAAGCCCCTAAAATCTCTCTTGATATCCTTTTAATTTGGTATTGAGTTTCAATCAAATAATAGTTTCTTAAGTTGTTGAAAAAGGAAATTAACATTGCTACACCTGCAACTATAATTTATTTTGATTAATTTAATAAGAAGTTCATTTTGTATTACACGGTATCGAATAGGCTATTCTATGTTGTGGTACATTAATGTAATGCTCTTTTACCCGAGGCACATGTATAATTAAACCGATTTAATTCGCAGCTCAATGAACTGGATACGATGCACCTCGGAGAAAATTAATGAGTACAGAGTTGGGGAAATAAATAGCCAGGCTTAGCAAACACTTCCATTTAATGGATCCGGCAAAATACAGTACAGCTTCCCTAAATGAAATATGCGATGATTCAGTTTCAAATCACATAGCTAATTACCAATACTAAAAACTCGCATTACATTTTGGATGATTCGGCGGAATTATGCTTAAAAATATGCAAAACAACGCAAAATAATTCAATTTTGAAAAAATGCAATATCTAAGAATGGTTTTTTGGGTATAACTTGACTAAAAATGGTCACAGAGCAAAAAGGAGTACCATTTTGTACTCTTTTTTACCAATACTAACAACTCCTTTCACTTTTAAACTGATTTTGTACAATTGATTTTTGGCCAAATTTTCGCATTTTTTGTAAGGGGTACCATCATCAAAATTTGCGAAAAATTGAAAAATCCTAGAATTTCCAAACTTGAATGCAGATCGATTGGGATATAAACAACGAACTCAGCGAGGTATTACATTCCTTATTTGGGTCATTATTTTCAATGTTTTGATCAAAATACCGATAATTTTTTTCACAAAAAATCTGGAAAACTTTTTTCGACAAAAAACCCAATTTTCAAGTTGGAGGTTTTGGCTATAACTTGTCTAAAAATGGTCACACAGCAAAAAGAAGTACCATTTTACACTCCTTATAAGCAATACTAACCACCCCTTTCACTTTTAAACGGATTCTGTAAAATTAATTTTTGGCCAAATTTTCGCATTTTTTGTAAGGGGTACCATCATCAAAATTTGCGAAAAATTGAAAAATCCTAGAATTCCCAAACTTGAATGCAAATCGATTGGGATTTAAAAAACAAACCCAACGAGGTATGACATTCCATATTTGGGTCATTATTTCCAATGTTTTGATCAAAATACCGATTATTTTTTCCGCCAAAAATCAGGAAAATTATTTTTCGCAAAAAACTCAATTTTCAAGTTGACTTTTTTGGCTATAACTTGACTAAAAATTCTCACACAGCAAAAATAAGTACCATTTTATACTCCTTACAACCAATACTAACAACTTCTGTCACTTTTAAACTAATTTTGTAAAATTTATTTTTGGCCAAATTTTCGCATTTTTTGTAAGGGGTACCATCATCAAAATTTGCAAAAAATTGAAAAAAAATAAAATAAAATTTTTTGAATACAATTAGATTGGGAATTTAATTCCAAGCTTAACAAGGTATGGCAATCCACATTTTGACCAATATTTCGAATGTTATAGGCTAATTTCTGGAATTTGAGGTATTAAGTTTTTATAAGTTTGAAACTCTCAAAATCAGAAAGGAAGTGCATATTGTATATTTTCTTAAAGCGATTCTCGATGGTACTTTAAAGTGCACTTCGTTGTGTGCCACTTAGGTGTTCACTCCGAAGAGGTTTGACTGTAATCCGTCATAAGTCTCAAGTCCCGAGTTACCTAAGCGCGTTGAGTGCCTGACGACATCAGCCCCGGTCGGGTGATAAGGTGGGTGATAAGGAGATTTGGCGGTCTGTCAACGGAATGATCCATGACAATGGTCGCGGTGGACCAGCCTCCTCCTCATCCGCAGCACTTCTATGGCGTGTCACCCCTTCTGGTGGCCGCCGCTTTGAAGTGGCAATGCCGCGTCTTCGGTTACAAATTCAATTGAGAAACTGTCAAAGTTTGTGATTGAGAACGAGAACGAGCACCTGTACCCGCCCCCAAAAGAAAACCCCACATACACGCCCCACATCGCAATGATGAGGCAAATTGCTCAGTGTAAAGCGATGCGAGATGAAAGTGTTTTTCAAATCTCTAGAATGCCATCCCTCCCACCTATCCCCCATTGTCATCAGTTTCCGATGAAAACATTTGGGTTTTATTTTCGTTTTTAGAGATTGGAAAACTGCGCAAAGATGAGTCATTGTTATCCAGTTGAGTTGTGTAGGAAAACGAGGAAATGCAACTTTATCTTTTCAGTTTTCTACTTTATCTAAAGAATGATTAAAGATATCCAATGAAACAACTTAATAGAACATCTTTTATTCCATCAGACGAACGTAGAGATGCATCACGATTGGTAGGATTGGTAAACGAATGGCACTCGTTCGGATATGATGAGCTTCACCATTTCCTTGGCGCTACTGCTCCTGGCAGTTCTGATCCTGGGCATCTTGTTCGCCTGCCACTGTCTTGGTCCGAGGGCAGCCAACTGGATGCGTATGCGATCCAGCAAGGAGGAAAAGATCGGACTATCCAACCACAAGCAAAAGCTATTCCATGCCAATGGCTATATGGCCAGTGTAAGTATCCCGCGGGTTCCTAAAATATATCTGAGGATAGTAATGTTTCACTTCTTCACTTCTCTTTACCCGCAGATACAATCCGGCTCCGAGTTCCTGCTGAGCACCAGTGGCAGTTTCAAGCGCTTCGATACCATCGACAAGGAGGACTACAATCGCTCCCAGCAGACGCATCAGACGCACCTGTTCCTGATGAACGGCGGCGGTGCGGTTTCGATAACCGGATCATCCAGTGCCCTCCAGGCCACCACGGCCATGTGGCATCTGCCGCGTTCGGGTATTAAGATTCCACCACCGCCCGATCGACCAGCTCCATCTCCGAATAGCGCTGCAGCAGCCGGCAAAACGGTTACCTTCTCTTTGACCCAGGTAAACGAGGTCACCACGCCCGGCGAGCAGGTGACCTCCAACGATCAGGAGCGTCGCTCCTGCCTGCGACAAAATGGTGGAACTGCGAATGGTGCTGGCGGCGGTGGTGTGCTGCCCCAGCCACTGGAGGCACCACCTCCGCCACGACTCACCGCATCGACGTCGGTGAACTTGTCGGGTACGGCGATTCCAAGGCCAATTGCCAAACGGCAGGTGTCCCTGCAGCCGGCCACCAATGGCGGAGGCCAGGCGGAGCAACCCGTGGTGACCCCGACGCGGGAGGGTGAGAGAAAAGCGCCTGCCTTGAAGCGTAGAAACTCCAGCACTAATCCCTTCCTGTGCGAATCCACGGAGCAGATACCCAGTAATCCCATTTCCGAACCTCTGAATGCCACGGTGGCTTCTCTGGAAAATCCGACTATTTCAGCAAGTGAAAGTACTCCTATAACTGCTCCTCTAGCGACTCCAAATGCGCCTGCTGCAACGGATACTCCACCCACCACACATCACAATGGCAATCCCTTCGTGGAGAGCCAAAGCCTGTCCAGCAGACTCCTGAAGATCCATAACACAACGAATCCTTTCACGGGACTCTCGCAACGCGTCAAGGGTCCGCATCTACTGCAAAAAACCATTTCCGAGGATTATCTCTTTCGGAAATTGGGTGTCAATAGTCCGATGGCCAATGGCAATGGTACGGGACCGGGATCTGGTCATGTCAACGGAAATGGCAATGGAACTTGGTCCTTTGGACGCTCCCTGTTGCGACAGGACTCCACATTGAGTCTGGGCATGGGCTTGGGCCGACGGAACAGCTCCCAGGTATCGCTGGATTCACATGCGGGATCGGTGCCCGGATCGATGGAGGGCATCAATCTGGAGCGAGCCATCTCCTGCGATTCGGTAACCTCGGACTCCACTCTATTCCTGGATCAATTGGATCAGCCCTACACTCAGATAACCGGATATTTATGCGTTGGCCTTAACTACGATCAGTAAGTTGTTTTTAGAAATCATCTCTATGCTACAGAGATTCATAAATCCTTTACCAAGGATGAGCATGAGCAACGAGGGCATGGAACTGACTGTTAGTGTCCTGGAGGCCAAGGGACTCATATGTCCTTTCAGCGTGGAGTCCCTGGACACCTTTGTGCGCATCTACTTGGTGCCCGATCATCCAGGAGCTATGCAAACTAAGGTGGGAAATATATAAACTCTGGCTTAATTCATATTATATAACATATTTGCCATTTGCAATCCAGGTGGTCAAGGGAACACTGACACCCAACTACAACGAAAGCTTCGATTTCTGGCTGCACAAGCGACAGGCGCGCCATTCGCTGTGGTTCCACCTGTACCACAACGGCCCCGCCCACACGCTCATTGGGGAGGCGGAGATGGAAATTGGGGAGATGCCACGCCCCATCACCACATGGATACCACTGTCCGATTCGCGCAAGTGCAACGCCCGCTGGGGCGAGCTGATGTTCTCGCTAAGCTACCTGCCCACGGCGGAGAGACTGACCATCGTGGTGGTCAAGGCACGGAATCTCAAGCTGGACGGGGAGCAACCGGCTCCGGAATCCGCGGAAACGGTGCACAGCGTCTTCGTCAAGGTGATAATCCTTAATATATAACTTCGGGGTCACCAATTGCACCCTACAGATAATTGAGATTAATCCTTACTTATTGGTTGCATCTTTCCTTCATTAGGTCTACCTGATGGACAAGGATCGCAAGGTGCTGAAGAAGCGCACCTCGCTGAAGCGCAAGGATCGCAGTCCGATCTTCAACGAGTCGATGATCTTCAGTGTGCCGCCACCCAGTCTGACCACCACCCAGCTGCGGGTGACCGTGTTCGGGGTGACAGCCAGTGGGGTGACCCCGTTGGGTCACATCGTGGCCGGCAGCTGTGCGGTGGGCAAGGGATTGCGCCACTGGCACCAGATGCTCTCGTCGCTCAGGAAGCCGGTGGCCATGTGGCATGTCCTGCGGCGGGCGGTCAATCAGCCGATTTTCACGGGCGGCGCCGAGGCGGTGGTGGCCGCCATGCAAAACACCCTGCAACGCTCCACCGCCAAGCGGAACAGCATCGTCTAGATGTCTAGGAGTCTCGCGGAGATCACAGGCGGCGTGGACGGCGGCGGCTCACATCAACGGCGAAATTTTCCGCCTCACTGACGACACGGACTGCACCGCCCTTTAGTTTGGAAAAACCCCTTTCGCAGAAGAGATATACCTTTGGAGGAATGAAGAAAAGAAGGGAACGAGAAAAACAGAAGAAAACCTTGTGGAAAATTGCATTTACCACACTCTAGCCATGAGACTTTCTTACTTTTCTACTGCTTACGAACACACAACCAGAAGTATTATTATACAGCCATGTAATCTAAAAACCCGCACCAAAGGACACACGATCCAATTAACTAGTAACCTAACTACCCATATTTGAGCGCACTAATTGTTATGAACCGATTTTTATTGAACCGAGTATATCTTGTATAATGATGCAGCCTCGATCTAAAAAAAGAGTCACACACTTGTTGAAATTTGTCGCATACAGCGAGCGAAATAATTGTATAAACTGGCATTAGTTATTATTTCTATATAGCATATTTATTTCCATTCTTGTTTATGGAAACAGAACATTTGTAGATGTGGTTCCCAAAAAGGGCCTGTTTATCTTACTTGGCTACATTTCAGTGCTCATATTATTTTCCCATTTGAGATCATCTGCCACTTGCCAGCTCAAATTTCCCACTTTAAGTTGCATTTTCGTTGGGTAAACCCCATGGAAACTGAAAGATAGAGATCCTAATGGAGTAGAATCAATGATATCATTGATAAAGCCAATGAAATACAATTATTTCGCGAACTGTATGGTTTAGCCTAGCGACCAGTGAGCCTGTTATATTAGAACTCTATAGATAGATCGTCGTTTGGCAATCAATCGTTGTTGAATTTGAAGCCCAATCGAAATCGAGATCAAAAATCGATAATCGATAATCGTGAATCGACGAGAAGCGGCGAGCCCTTTAAGCATTGTGATATGAAATAATAGCAAACGAAGTGAATTCAGAGTGCGTCTGTGTCAAGAGCGGAGAATCGTATCGAAGGAAATCAAAGTATTTACGATAGCTACAATCCATAGCCGATATATAATAATAATAATAATAATCTTATTGATGATATATAGGTACCGTATGTAATGTTTGTACTTTTGTGATTTGTGTTCGTTCAAATTTTTGTAGGGCCGCGTGTTTTGTAATTTAGATTTAGTTGGTTCAAGGATCAAAACTTTTTTAAGCGAATGATATATATATACACGCACCGTTAGTACGGACACACACACATATAGATTTCCATTTAGAGAGCGTTTTTTAAACAGTAAAGGACAATAACTTTGCAAGCATTTACGATATGATTCCATGTAAAACACAAGTAATTATAATTACCAAACATTAAAAAAAGTTTGTTGTTGGCCCCGATTTACCATGAACAGATTGTCCGCTGCAACCTTATAATAGATCATAATACTTATGATCCTAAGACCATAATAGAACGCACTCGAATACACGAATAGTACTTTCCTAGTCGCACCTGTATTTTGACCAACCAACCAATCGAATCGAAAACCTGGCACATTTCTAGCTCAAGCTTTAATCAATGTACTCCTCTAATAGAACTCAGTAACGTTTTTGAATCACACTTACTAAATGGATATAAAATACATATATGCAGAGGGACAGTGCGTTTCACAATTGTAGGGAGTGAGATGATAGCGATTAAATTCATTCGGTTCAAAGAACGCGATTTCCCATTTGACACATTTCGATTACATATCCCAATTAAAAGCTGGCTGAATTCGAAATTATTTGACAATCGCCATCAGTTGGCCATCATTTGTTCCGAAATTTAAAATATTGTTACTTGTGAAACGCGCTGCACCATATATATAAACATATATATATTTACACAAAAATATATAAAGAAGGCATTTAAAAGGCATTAAATGGAAAGTCCTTTCCCCTAAAAACTTCTAGTATATAAATCGCTGAGAATTTTTTTTCTTTTTTTTACGTACTATTAGCTAATGAAACGATATGGCTAAACTCGAGTTGAATTTGTATTTATACGGAAATATATATATATATATATGTGTACGTGCTATATAAGATAATGAATGCTACAAATTGTTATACAAGTAAACCGAAATTGAGTCAAATAAACGAATAAAGATATTAAAGGAAGACAGGCCAGAAATCAATATGCACTTTGACGAAACACGGAGTCCAAACAAAGATGTACGGATGGGAAAGGTATAGTGAAACATGCCTAAGTAGAACCATACAAGATTCATGGATACTTTGAACTCTTTAAATTCTTTAAGATGCCACAAATAATTCGTTAACCATGTGACTTATACAATCCAAAACCTATATATATTAGCAATCTTTGAAATCGCTTTTAAAGAGGTCCTCCTGTAGTCGAATGTATCTTTCGGATGCTGATGCGAGACATCTGTGCGGCCATTGGATCTTCTATATTTAGAGCCAGCGATTAGCAGCCAATGGCAGGCAAGGAACCGATCCCGATTCCGATCCCTCGTATGCTCGCTGTGGTGTACCTAGTGGTAGTACACCTCGTGGGCGTCGGATCCCCTGGGACACGACGACGACGACGACGGAAACCACTTGACGCTGCCAGACAGTCTGACGGCGACAAGTAGCTGCGGTTGCCAGTGCTTAAATGTTCGCGCCCCGGTCCGCATCCTTTTAGTCGATCAGCGAGCGAGGATGAGCAAGGACACCAGTGTTAGGATTTGCCAGCGGGAGCGACGTCTCCTGCGGACGCCGAAGTGCGCCAGGTGTCGCAATCACGGCGTCATCTCCTGTGTCAAGGGTCACAAGCGTCTGTGCCGTTGGCGCGAGTGCTGCTGCCCCAATTGCCAACTGGTCGTCGATCGCCAGCGGGTGATGGCCGCCCAGGTGGCGCTGCGGCGCCAGCAAACCATGGAGGCCCTGGAGGCCACCGCATCATCCACAAAATCTTCGGGCGTAACGTCGGCCAGCGCCAACAACTCCAGCAGCAGCGAGGGCGAGGACTCGCTAGCCTCCACTTCACCACCGCCGGCGCATCCACATCCGCATTCGCATCCCACATCTTGCGTTAGCACCTCATCTTCATCCTCAGCCACCCGACAGGCTCTGATGGCCCAAAAGAGGATCTACAAGCAGAGACTACGCAGTTTGCAGCAGTCCACGCTGCATATCACAGCCGCCATGGAAGGTTAGTACAAATAGGGATTCATGTGCATATCAAAAAGGATATCTCTACATATGTATCTATAAGTGCGCAATCAAGTAGACACTTTCCAATTTGGAAATTACTGGACGTCGTAAAATAGACGGCCCAGCTGAAATGATAAGTACATCCCAACTCTCCCGGTTTTCCATACGGTGCCAGACTGTCTGGTCCGTTCGTAATCGGAGATCCTCTCCTGTCTCCGTCTCTTTTCCTCTGTCCATGGACGTGGTCGTGGACAGGAAATGACTGATGCCCAACAATAACAACAGCAATTATTCGACTGACGAAAAACAATTGAAATCGGATGCTTCGAAATGTGTGTGTGCAGTGTACGCACACTTTCCAATCACTTGAGGGAGTCACATTCGGTAAGCTGAGACGCGACCAAAAACGGAAAAACCCATTCGACTCACAGAAGAGCCAAATGTGGCAACAGCAATTGACTTCTTTGGGTTTTCCATCTGGTTTCCGAATAAGTGGTGATCCCGAAACGGTCCCGAAGTTGAAACAATAACGGTGCCAGGCTGTCTGGCCAGGCGACGCGTGTCTCGGATTACCCAATAATAAATTGGTTCAATTTGGAATACCCATTCATAACGAATCGCGGCAATTTGTAGTGATAACGCCCCCACAAAACCCGCACTAATTTCGACCCTTCCTGTTGGTCCCTCCTCTTTCAGAATACAAACAGCGATTTCCCACGTTCAGCTCGCCATTGATGGAGCGCATGCGCAAACGGCGGGCGTTCGCCGATCCGGAACTGAACCACGTCATGGAGGCGACGCTGGGCGGGAACGCTTTGTACTTTGCCACCGTTGCCGCCGCCGCCGCCTGCGCCCCCGTTCACCAGGAGCAGCACATTTATCACCCGATGCCGCCGACGATACCGCTAACGATCCCGCCCACAAATCCAGCGATGACCACGCCCGCGGTCACCGCCTCCTCCGGCAGTGGAAAGAAGCCCAAGCTGAGTTTCTCCATCGAATCCATCATGGGCATCAGCACGTAGCCATGGGTTTCTAGGGCTTACTACCCATCCCTTTTCCAAATACACTCTGTACATAATTCTAGCGTTAGAAAACTCTTTTTTTGAATAGCAATAAGTTTCGAGTGAAATAAAACATGCGAAAAAGTATTGTATATTCGTAGAAGTGAAAAAAGCTTACTAAACTGTTGATAAAACTTCTATCGAAATTGAAAAGAATACTATAAACATACATAAGTTAAACCTAAGGAGACTATGGGTAAAATGTAGGGCATAGTTTGTTCATACATTTCCGGGCCAGGAGTCGACACAAAATTTATTCAATGGGACACTCCAACAACAATCAATTTCAGTGATATATGAAGATGCGCACAAAGCCAGCCAAATTGTTTATGTGAATTTCAAGTTTTACACAAGAAACAAGCGCAAAGATGTTTAAAAACAGAAGTAAGTTCAAAATTAATAGAAATCAACGAAAGTTAATTAAGATTGCAATTAATCTCTTTTCAAAAAGAGCTATTTTTGAAACACATTAGCTTGTTTTTTTGAATGTTCTGAGCTTTCCAGTGTTTGGTGCAATCGCTGGTCTATCGATCTATCGCCGTCTATCGAAAGTTTGGCTGCCAGGGCTGCAGACGTGATATTTTTAAAACTTAATCGCTGCCCGCTTCATCGTGACGCCTGCCCGCAAGAAAAACATATAGTCGGTAAATACTGCCAGCACTTCATTTTCCATCTCGGTGCGATTTCAGTTCTTGTTGTCAGTTCCTTAATTGCGTCGAGCGGCCAAAGAGCTTTGAATTTCTGATACGATTCTGATTGGAGCTCGCACGCCGCACAGTTTCGCACACACACGTACGCACACACACACACGAGCACACACGTTTTTATTAGGTATTTTATATACAGACATATCGCGTTTATTAATAAGTTTATGCAAGTTCTTGGGATCACAACAAACGCCGTTAGATAATCGCCACGCCCACTTGCGCCCATCAAGGTGAAACGACTTAAAAGTGCAGCGAAAAATCGATTTTTTGCTCTTGAACTGCCTACGTATATATGTATATATACATACATATATGCATGTGCATATATACATATAAACACCGTGGCCGAGAAATTCTAATTGGGAGCAGCGAGGAAGTGACAGTGAAAGTGATTTGTGCGCCCAAAAAAATCTTATACACAGTAGTACCCTGATTTTGTTTATCGTTCTGCGTGTTTCCCTAATTGAATTGCGTGCCGTGTTATTGTTTTTTTTTCTTTTTTTGTGCTCAATTTGTGCGGCGTCAACAGCTGTTTAGCAAACCAATTAGCACATCAAAACACCCCCTTTACCCGTTATTTCTGCTTTTTTTTTTTGTACGTGTCAATCGAGTTACAATATAATTTAATATAATTTACTGGTTGTGATTTTAGTGAATCCGAATGGCCGAGTTCTAATTGGATTTCTTATCGTTACTATCTTATCCAGTTGGGATGTCTGATAATCCGTCCCATGCGGGGGGTGATAGTGCGGGGGGAGCGGGGGCTATGGAGTGCAAAGTGCAGCCAGTTCACATAATTTTCTGATTCCGATTTTTTAAACAGTTCGTTGCATAAGCCAGTTTTGTTGTCAAAATCACAAACAAAAGCGGTACGCTGAATATATCGCAGATAAACAGTGAATACCAAAAGTTTTCTCCAAAAAATTTGTTAGGCTATCATGTGAAAAAAATATATTTAAAATAAATATTTTTGATAAATGATATAAAGATGCAAATGTACAAAAGTGCACAGCTGCTTTAGATGGTTATTCCATAAAAATTCTATTATCTGTAGATACAGTTTTCAATTCCATCCCATGATATTGAATTTGTCTTATTTAAGCAGAGATCACTGTGTGGATGTTTCTTCACGTCGCTAGTTCCCAAATTCTTACCCCTTTCCCCTTATGCTTTACCCTTTCGTCTATATCAATGCCATCAAAACCGCAACCGGTTTTCCAAAAAGTTATTCCCAACAAGTTTCGGTTTGTCTCTTCTAAACAATATATACCTATATATACAACATATATATTCCAAAGATATGTGCGTATATAAAACGGCATACATTTGTGTATTTTTCGGGACCGGTATTTAGTACATTTTTAATTTCTAAAAATTCGCTGTCGCTAAAAAGAAAGCAAACAATCTGCGGCTGATTGACGCTGATTTTTCAGTGCGAAAAGTATAGTATTTTGGAGGTAATGTCGATCTCTGGTCATTGTCATGTTTCTAAACGATTCTTTGTTCGTTTGCTCATTTTTTGCATTACGCAATTGGCGTTTCAAAGTGCAGAAATCAGAAACGCTATATATATATTTTCAATTGAAAGACGGGGAATCGTAAGCTGGGAATGGGACGTCACTGATAAGCTGCGCTGATTTGGCTCAAAGTCAAAAGTACGCTCAACTGATAGTGCCCCCTACCAATGGATGCCATGCCACTGGATTTAATGGAGAAATATAGCTATTAAATCATACATATATGTATGTACATAATGCCTGGGTAAATGGCCCACAAATCCGTTAACTGCCTCTAAAAAAAGTTCCACCAAGATAAGAAATATAGTCAAATATATAGCACACACAAGTAGATTCTAAACGGTCCCATTTTTAATTAAATTTTCTTCTTGCGCTAAATGGTACAGCAATAAATGCTCTTGAGATTAGGCTTTATGGCCATTCATTTTCTTCAGCTGGTAACCGTTTTTATATTTTCGAAAAATATATATTCCTCTTAAAATAAAATATATTTTCCAGCTTTGCAGTTGTTTGTGCAAAGCCCGAAACTCTGATAAGAAATGCTCGAATGCAGTTTTAAAATTCGCGCCTTGCGGCGAGTGCATTTGGGTTTGAGTCTAGGCTAAATGCACCGAGCGGCGAATTTAATTGCAAAGTTTCCAACGGTCGTAAATATTTAAACTTCAGCTTCTTGATAAACAGAAAGGCAATAAATTATCGAACCACAAGCAATCACATTGATAAGCTCTAAAAATGTAAATGATACCACGCCTTGTCTTTGATAAGATACAAAAATGCACACTGAAAAATATGTATTTAGGTACTTGAAACGCTTAATATAATATAATATATATTTCACATCGAAATATCTATAATTGCTTGAGATTTCCTAGCTGGAAAGTTATTTAAATGATTCTTTGCATCGAAACTAATTTCTTTCGGTGCAGTGATAACAGCTGAGCCTTTCAATTCGCCGCTCTTATAATTGTGAGTCGGACTCTTATACACGCACACACCCTTCATTTCGCTGATTCTTCTTCATCCCGCTGTTCTTGTGGTGCTAATTTCTTGCGATTTAAGCGCGGTCTGTCTCTTTTTATTTTTTTGTCTTTTTATTTTGAGTAATTTACTTACTTTCCTTACCTTCTCTTTGCAGAAATAATGAGTCGAATGCTAATTAAACCTGCTGCCGCCACAGTTTCGGCCGCTTTGCAGCAGCAGCAGCGCCAGCAGCAACAGTACGTTATTCGCCGCTGGAAGTCGTTCCTGCACAACAACAGCAACAATGCCAATCGACGTGCGGCGAAATCAACGGCAACAGCGACGGCGGCAGCGACGACGCAGCGCCATGGAACAAGCGGCGATTTCATTCAACCGTTAGACGTCCGCCGGTTAGTTTCGTTCGCTGATAAAGCCACACAACAAAAAAAAAATATATATATTTTAAAACACAGAAACGTTAAATATCGAACAAGAAGTGATTGTTGATTGCTAAAGTGAATATCCCACCCCTTCTTTTTTTTTTCTCAGTTCCTTTTCAACCAGCCACAAAATGCCGTCGTCGTCGAAAGCGCTCACACTGGATAACATAAATCCCAACTTTATTGCCATGGAATATGCGGTTCGCGGTCCTCTGGTGATTCGTGCCGGGGAAATCGAGAAGGAACTGGAAAAGGTGAGTGTTAGTTAATGCGTGGGAAATTGATCCACGAGTAATCGCGCAAACAAAGCGCCAAACTGCGACGCCATTAACTAGTGTTTTGCACACACACCCCCCTACCCTTCCTTCGATTCATCCAATTTAATGGCAATTCAAAGCCCGCATTTTAATGTCTAAGCACGCTATGTCTTTATGTATATCCACTTATATACACATTCACGTACATACGTATGTATGTATCAAGTGTGAGCTGCGTCTGTGTTTGTTTTTTGCCGCCCTTTTCACTTTTTTATTCGCGCTTGAATGGGCGACCACGCAGCGCTGAATCATTCACCTTTGGCTGGCAATCGTTGGCACCCTTTCTCAAGGACACCTGTTGGAAAACGAAGTAATTGGGTTTGATAAGAATGCGAGTGTGATAAGAACATAACAGGGGAGTGCCAATTGAGCTAGCAATCCAAACAGTTTTGCAAAATCTATCGAATGCATAAACTGACAACAAAAAATATAGAAAACTGGAGGTTTTGTTTGTTCATGCAATAAGGTTTTGTTTTGAAAAAACACAAATAAGCTTGTCGAATAAAAAAAACCATTATTACTATTACTATTATTATTATTATTACTTATTCCACGAGCATACAAAGCTTAAGAAATTGAAATGCCATATGTTTAATTTCAGTTTTGAGCGAAAAATGTTTACCAAAGAGCACAAAGTTGATCAAAACAATTGCTTGTTTTTTGTTACACAGCAAGAATTTAGAGTAGTGTTTGAACCACTTGAAAGTTGCTAAAAATAGAGCTCTGAAATTTTTTTACTTCAACTAAACACAAGCATTTTGGGCAACAATAAAGCCATCAGAAGTAATCCAAAAGTTCAGATAAGACTTGAAATTGTAATCAGGCCGCTATAAAAATATCGAGACTTATCTAAAACGGAATATATTTCTTTATAAGTGAACTTTGGGCTAAGGGGAAATTACACTTTTTGGGTTAGAGCAAACAACAAGTCAATAAACTAATTAATTTAAGTACTGCTCGGCATGTGAATGATTTTTCCACAGGGAGTTGGCCCAAATGCCGCTTACCCGGTTTTCTCATAAAAAAAAAAAAAAATAAAATAAAAAATAAAAACCGAGTTTCTCCGCCGTTTTTTCATAACGAGTCATGCTCTTAATTGCCATTTAATGTTTGTAATTATTCTAAATTGTGCTTCTTGGACCTTCTGGGTCTTGGATCAATTAAAGTATTTAGATGAAGAGCGGACGACGCGATGCGGGTTCACTGAACGACCTTCAACTTGGCTTACATAAGTGCGGAAATTGTGGGCGAGCGTGGGCGGTGATTCTGATTCCGTGGACCTTTTCTTATCACTGGGAAAGTGAAAAATCATAACAAAGGCCGAACATGCGCATAAGCTGTTGGGAAAACATGTTGTACACACGATTGCTTTCTCTCTGCACTTTTGCTTTCCATTTATTTTTCCCTCATTTGTTTTGCAAAATTCTCTTCGAACTTTTGTGACCCCGCAACGATACTATATTTATGTACATATTTACACAAATATGTAAAGAATATGTGCAGATATACATGTGTATAGACATTAAGTTAATTCCATTGTGAGCCCCGCTGACTTTTCACATTCAGTGTGTGCGTTTTAATGCCGCTGACAGCCAGCCAGTCAGTTGATTTCCCCCGCCAGTTTTCCCGCTGCGATTGATTTCCTTATCCGCACGACTGCATCTGTGGTGTGCTGTTCATTCTGCGTTTTATCAAATTCCTCCACTTGCCCACAGATTCACCACACGGATTTGGCAATGCTCCAAAGAGAACTCATCATCTGTCAGCAGCAGGCATTCTTATCACTGATATACTATTATTAACATTACTGATCGGCAAATAGCAGTACCTAGTCAACATATAATAATCATTTCTAATTCCTAATTATGCCCATTTCCCCCTGTTTACTTTGACTTCCTTTTGACATTAACATTGGCCAACATATTATTATTATTTTCTTCGATTCGTTTTGGCGATAAAGTCTGGGTTGCTAACGCCTTTTATACAGGGCCTATATGATTATATGACCCTACCTAACTGCACGAGTATATATACTTATATATGATATGTAGTTATCAATTATATTGCCACTTAGCACAAAAAGTTTGTTTACAGCGATTTCAAGTGCGAAGTGAAGGGTGGAAAGGAACAAACATATATATATATATATATATAAACGGGAGAATCTGAAGCAATTCTTTAGGTGCGAACAGCGCTGTTCAGTTAATTAGTAGCCATTTCCAAAACGATGCTAAAAACCTAACTAGCAATTTCTAACTGAGTTTTAATGGGCTATTAATTGATTTCCTAACACTATTTCTGCGGTTTTGTGGTTTTGAAACATTCGAAACTACTTTGGCATAGTATTTTTCAACTGCACTGTTCGATTTGCGATGCGATAGAGGCCCCATTTCTATAGATATTTCCACACGAAATACAAACACAAGCCAGTTCAGACTCGGCAACACTTTTATCAGTAATTTTTGAAATTAAAAAAAAAAAGAAATTAAATGAATTCGATAAGGTGGCACACGTTTGCAGGGTGAGAACTTGATTATAGTCGTAGTAACCAAACTCGAACTCTGGATGATTTTGCATCAGTCGTGTTGGACTGTGAATTCCTTAATTTTCCAATTATTACAAAGTCAGGCAAAACACATCGCCGAGTGACGTCAATGGTAGCGATGCAGTTCGCTTACATGGCGCAATTTGCATTGTTCCGCCTCTCAAATAAAAAAAAAAAAAAAAAAAAATACACAATATCATCGCAGCTCCTCGAACCTCCGTGACATTATGTGGTAAATTGGCCATTTGAGCGTGGTTAAATGGAACCCGAGACGACGAGATGGGGTCTTCCATGAACGAGTGCAACTAGCATGTGCCCTGCAAATTGTGTGTTGCTCAGCCGACAATGTCCACAGCCGATTGTGATGCCGATGTGACCTCCATTCGTGCGGGAAACTAACTACTGGTTGCCTGGTGGGTGCTAGAATGACTTTAATTGGGTTAGAAACTTTAATTTGGGATTACCCAAAGTGGGCTGGAGTATAAACATCTTGATGTGATACTCAATGTAAACTGGTTCACATCTGTAGGTAACTATAATGATGGTCATTTGATGGTTATTTCTAGCAGGCGTCTATTTGAAAGAAAATACCATTTGCTAAACCCACAATGGCTCGTTACTGATAAATATTTGATTGAATTTTATACTTAATCGATTACTCTGTACTCTGGCGGTCGTCAATTCAGTATGGCAAAACCACTTGAGTGTAATTTGCATGGCGAAAGCCACAAATCAAATTAAATGCCCATTTGATCCGCCAGCCTGGGCGATTACAATTCCATTTGGCCAGCGAGCAAACAATGGCTAATTTGCGATTCCGTTCCGATTGAATTTGATTGCAGGGTGTCAAGAAGCCATTCGACCAGGTGATCCGTGCCAACATCGGAGATTGCCATGCGATGGGCCAGCAGCCCTTGACCTTCCTGCGACAGGTGAGTTTTAGCCCCTTAATTTAGGATATGATTTAATTAACTGTATGATTTACTTATCAGCTGATGGCGCTGACCTTCGAGACACGTCTGCTGGATTCGCCCGAGTATCCCGAGGACGTCAAGAAGCGCGCCTGTGCCATTTTGAACGGCTGCCAGGGTCAATCGGTGGGCTCGTACACCGACTCCGCCGGTCTGGAGGTGGTGCGTCGCCAGGTTGCCCAGTACATCGAGAAAAGGGATGGCGGCATCGCCTCCGATTGGCAGGACGTCTACCTAACCGCTGGCGCCTCTCCCGGCATCAAGAGCATTCTCTCCATGATCAAGTAGGTCGTCAGGGCCAGCATTTTTATTGCACATGATGTGGCGCTACTTCTTTCGAGAGTTATCAGTTAAAACCAGAGATTTGCCAGAGATATGGCCCAAATTGTGCCATTTTTGGGCTGACAACTTATGTAGTAGCTAGAAAGATAAACATTATTATTGTTTATTGCCTAGTAGCAGTATTCAAACACTTTTTTTGTGAACACATTTAAAACTTATCCATTCGTCTCTTTTTTCAGCTCCGAGGTGGGATGCAAGCCGCCAGGTGTCATGGTGCCCATTCCGCAGTACCCACTGTACTCGGCCACCATCTCCGAATACGGCATGACCAAGGTGGACTACTACCTGGAGGAGGAGACCGGCTGGAGCCTGGGCAGGAAGGAGCTGCAACGCTCGTACGATGAGGCCAAGAAGGTCTGCAATCCGCGTGCCCTGGTCGTGATCAATCCGGGCAATCCCACCGGTCAGGTGCTGACCCGCGAGAACATCGAGGAGATCATCAAGTTCGCACACGAGAACAAGGTGCTGCTGCTGGCCGATGAGGTGTACCAGGACAATGTCTACGACAAGAACTCCAAGTTCTGGTCGTTCAAGAAGGTGGCCTACGAAATGGGCGAGCCCTATCGCAATCTGGAAATGGTCAGTTTCCTGTCCACCTCGAAGGGCTATCTGGGCGAGTGCGGCATTCGGGGCGGCTACATGGAGGTCCTCAATCTCGATCCCAAGGTCAAGGCCATGCTGACCAAGTCGATAACGGCGGCGCTCTGCAGCACCACCGCTGGCCAGGTGGCCGTGAGTGCCCTGGTCAATCCACCGCAGCCCGGAGAACCCTCCTACGATCTGTACAAGAAGGAGCGCGATGGCATCCTGGCCGCTCTGAAGGAACGGGCCGAGCTCGTCCACAAGGCACTGAACAGCTTCGAGGGCTACAAGGTGAATCCCGTGCAGGGCGCCATGTACGTCTTCCCACAGATCGAGATCCCGCCCAAGGCGATCGAGGCGGCCAAGGCCAAGGGCATGGCCCCCGATGTCTTCTACGCATTTGAGCTGCTCGAGACGAGCGGTGAGTTTTCTTTGCTGACCTCGTTCGATAGACTTTCATTTAATGGTTCATTTTCTCACAGGCATTTGCATTGTTCCTGGCAGTGGATTCGGTCAGAAGCCCGGCACGTGGCATTTCCGCAGCACCATCCTCCCGCAAACGGACAAGCTGAAACTGATGATGGAGAAGTTCCGCGTGTTCCACGCCGAGTTCATGAAGAAGTACAAGTAGATCAGCTGCCCACTTCCTCGTCCTCTCGATCCCTGTGTTAAGTGTCAATCCTCCGGCTTAGGATTAAAAATTTTAATTACCTTAATTGTTTTTTTTTTTCCTCTTTGTTACTGTGTCATAGCTGAATGCTTCTACGCTCTTCTTTAATATGCATATATTTATATATATATATGAGAAATATATAAAAAACATTTTTAAAGCCCTATGATTTGTAAACCCAACCCGCGCAGGTTTCATCGCCGCGATCACGTTTCCAGTTAGCAATTAACCCACTTAACCATGTAGTCTTTGATTCTTAATTGAACGAAAACTCCTGGCGGAGATTTGACAATAATTTTTGTTAGAACCAAAAGTAGTTTACCATCTTTTGGTCGGCGCATAATTGAAAATTCTGATATTGTTCTAAACGAGAGTTATTTGCATTGTGTATATTTATCTACACGTAAATATATATAATAAATATATATAGCCCTGCATGTGCTTATATCCCGAATCGATCACGAAAACCATATGATGTGTGTGTGCGTTCAAGTCATTACTAATTGTTATAGAAAAGAAGAAACTTTGAAAATAAATAATTATTATTGTTAAACAAGCGCTGCGTTATTTTCAGTTGGGGCAGCAATGAATAATCCTTTTGTTTTTATTGAAAGCTGAAAATCCCGACTTTCCCATTAATAAGAACCATTGTGTTTTTTCGGTTTTAAATTATGTTCAATTTATTGATTCTCATTTCACGACTTATTTAACTACTTGCACTTACGCCAAACAATCGCATATAGTACCTTTTTTCACTTTTCTCTTGACATATTTTGTGTTGCGACAGATTCGGAGAAAAACCAAGTAAATAAATAATTTTGGATTCGCGGACATAGAATAGAATTTACCTTTGACATCCATTGTTCATCGGATGTCTCACTCATTGTGTGTGTTGTTGTTGTAGTTGCGCTGGTGGCTGCATTGCATTAATTACTTTCTTTTTACTTTCTGAATTAAAATCTACCGAAGTCTTAAGGCCTAAAAACCAATGTGTACCGTAGTTGTACTGTGGCTATACTAGCGATCCATTCGGATCGGAGATGGCTGGGTTGTGTGGTGGTCTTTTGTGAAGTTGCTCGATACCTTTTTTTTTTGGTTTTTTTTCTCTGTGGGGGGGGGGGGGATTATATGGGCGGGGGTCGAACTTATTGAGTCAAACTTAAGGAATCTGTGGAGCCCTTTCTCGTCTGGCACAACAGATCCTTTTTGTCCTCAACTCTGGGACTGTACTACTTTATGTATATATCTCTGTATATGTATATATATATATATATATATATGTGTGTTGTGGAGTCCAGATTCGGGCTGCATCCCACTACTATCCTCATCTAATGGCGGTCCCTGGAGTCGGAGCGACTGCGACGATCCCTCGAAAAGCTGCGGCTGCGTGTCCTCGAGCGGCGGGGTGAGCGGGATCTGCAATGAAATGGGTAGCGTTGGGGAAAAACATATTGGGCCCGGCACACACATACAGGACACAGAAAGAGAGAGGTGAGAAAGAAAGAGAGAGAAAGAGAAAATACAAATTAAATAGATTTTGCACCAATGAGTAACTTAACTAGTCGTGTAGTTAGATAACAATTCCTTAAGATACGTAAAGTTGATAAGAGTGGTCTCGATCAAACAACACACAACTTGGGCTGACGGATCTGGTGGATCGGATACGGATCGGAGAGCTGACATTGGAGCTTTAATTTGAGCTGAGCGGAGCTGAGAGCTGGCAGTAATTTTTTCAGTCTTTTTTTTTCTTTTTTTTTTGGTGGCTGAAGGTGCTTGAAGGTGGTGGAGATATAGCTGATATATATATATATATTTTGGCCCCATTAACGAAAGCGTTGGTGTGACATTTACATAAAGTAATTGGTGGTGGTTGGTTGGATTGGTGGCTGATTGGTTTGTTGGTAGGTTGCTTAGTTGGTTGATGAGCAGAGCAGACTGAGAAGACTGTTGTTGTTGTTGAATTGTAGTAGTAGTAATAGTAGTAGTAGTAGTAGGTTCTTGTTGAACTGTTGTAGTTTGGGCTGTTGTTGTTGTTGATACGATACTGAGCTGATTGACTGTGACTAGGGTGGCTGTGTTGTGTTTTAAATTATTATTTTTTTTTTGGTGTGTGTTGTTGGTGGATATATTGGTGAATCATTCTATTCTGTTGCAGCAGCCGAAGAACGTAGGTCGTATGAAGAAGCAGTTGGTGGGGAAGCATCAGTTAGCAGCAAGAGAGGATCAGGTGGTGGTTGTGGTTTGGTGGTGGTGGCGGTGCAGCTCCTACCATCCGCGCTGTGGAGTTGCGAGCTTGAAGAAGACTCTGCCCTGCCCTGAACTGCTGATGCTGCTGGTGCTTTGGTCGATTGGTGGTGGGGTCGTTTGGTTGGTGAACTGTCTGACTGTGAGTTCGAGCTGATCGGATCAATGCATATAAACACATTCACACAATATACTTGTATATACACACAGAGAGCAGACAGTTAGCGCGAACAAGATAAACTCAGTAGATGTTAGGATGCAAGAACAAAAGGTAAAAAAAACCATCATTACAATTACGAGTATAACAAACGGATTTTGTTAGAGGCGTTACGTTTTCGTTTCGGTTCGAGGGACAGTGTTGTTGGTGGCGGCCAAAGGTTTCATACTTGCTGCGATTGAAGGAATTAGCGTGAAGCAGCCTCAATCTTGGTTTGATTGCAAGGGAAAGGTGCAACTACAGAGTGGTGGAACCAACAAAAGGTCTACAAAAGGCTTTTCAGCCTCGAGATCAATTTGCTGACTGGCTGCCAGATGTTCTTGTAGTAGTAGTAGTAGTAGTAGAAGTAGAAGCTGTTGTTGCAGTTGGTCTTTGTAGCTGTAGCTTGTTGCTGATGCTGTAGCTGCACTAAAGATGACGGATGATGAGGTGGTGGGTGGTTTGTTGGGGACGTAGGAGCAGGCTGAAGACAACCGCACAACTTGGAGACGTAGGAAGTTGACTTTTTGAAGCGTTGCTGGACTGGTGAGTGTGTATATATATATAAATATGCAATAGATGCATTTTGGAGTTGGATTCATGATGAAGTTGCTCTGTTGCCGCCGACGACCGGTTCGCTCTGGTTCTTGGTGATTAGTGTGGTTAATGGCAATTTGTGTGAGTGTGTTTTTCTGAGTGTCTGTTGTGTAGCCTGAAGATGTTGCCAACTAACAGACTATAAATGATGTGGAAATGTGGAATGCACTGTGGGGCATACGACCATCTTCGTTTGCTAAATCCTATTTTTATTCCAAAGCAATATTCTGTTATTAGACAAAGAAAAAAGGCCAACGTTTAGCAGCTAAATCCTATTCAAAATAGGCATAGATCGAAGATTATTCTTGTTACATTAAAATCGTTTTCTTTTCTTTAGTTTTTAGCTGATCGTGTGCCCCATAGTGGAATGTGTAGTTAGGTGACTGTGGGTGGTGTTCGGTCTGGTTTTGGGTGCATTATTCTTGAAGCTGCGGAGCCGAAGACGTTGCTCTGATGATTCATTTTTTTTTCTGTTTTTCTTTTTTTTTTGCCTGGGTTGAGCTGAACAGGTGGTGGAGGGGGTGTAGTAGTGTTGCAGTCGTTCGGTTTGGTTCTGGTTCTTGGTTTTGTGGTCAGCGGAATATATCGAATTTGTTGAATTTCTGGTTAGGGCCGCACAACAAATTGTTATTGCATGGTGGTGGTGTGGTGGTGGCTGTAGTTGTTGTTGTTGGTGAAATGTGTGTAATAGGAGGAGCAGGATCTGCTGTTGTACTAGTTGTTCTTGTAGTAGCTGTTGTTGTTGTTCTTTTGGTTGTTGTTGTTGAAGGAAGAGGAGTAGTAGAAGTTCTAGTAGTAGTAGCTGTTGTTTTTTCTTTTTTCTTTGTTGTTCTTTTAATTATCATTATTATTATTATTATTATTGATGTTGTTGTTGTAGTAGTTCTTGTTGTGCTTGTTGTAGTAGAAGAAGAAGACTTTATCCTGCAAAATGATTGTGAGACCACATTAAAACTGGCTCCAAGCGATCGATTTACTTTGTTTTTACTAAGTTTTCTTGTATTCTTTTCATTTTTCTTGTATTTTGTAATTTTACTAAAAACAACAAACAAAACGTTTTCTCTAGTTAAAGCTATACTCTTTGAACTTTAAACTATGGACCTCGGGGTGCATATAATGAGCAATGAAATGTGATACTAAAACAAGATTCCCCTTAAAAACAAAATACGAGCTAAAAAGAATCGATTGAAGTAGCAAAAGCAACCAGGACTGTCGGCCACGGACGCCACTGTGTGCGCGCGGTAGGACTGTTCTTTTTCACGGACGCCACTGTGTGTGTTCATGTATGTCTAACAGTGGTGTCCCACCGAATGTGTGACTGTGTGTACTTTGGTTGGCACCGCTTTTGTATGTATACGCGAATTGATTTTTCACATGCATACATACACACACAAACACACACGCTATATAAATATATACATATGTTTATTTATATATATATTTTTGCATACTTTTTTGCACATAACGGCAAAAATTATGATTTCATAATCTCGAGAGAGGGTAGGTGGTAGTAAGTGGGTGCTTTGGTTGGTTGGTTAGTTTATCTGGTTTTTCTTGGGATGCAAAATGTAATGCTTTCGTGCCGTACTCACCTATAGCGACCGCCGCCATCGCCAGCCCTTCCACCGCCTCCAGCACGGGCGCCACTGCCACCGCCGCGGCCACCGCCACCGGATCCGCCTCCTCCACCGCCGCCGCCTCCTCCGCCACCGCCGCGACCCTCACGTGAACGGCCCGATGACATTTCGACACGGATGCGGGTGCCACAGCAGCGGGTACCGTCGAGGCCACGGGTCGCATCCTCAGCGTCGCGACGATCCTCGAACTCGACGAAGGCGAAACCGGGCGGATTGCGGGCCACCCAGACGTTGCGCAAGGGTCCGTATTTGCTAAAGGCGTTCTCAATCTCGTATTTGGAGGCCGAGGATCCCAGGTTGCCCACGTAAACTTTGCAGGCCAAATCCCATTCGCGGTAGCGTGGCATTATGTATGAATATGTATGTTGCTGCTCCTCCGGTTCTGTAATGGATATTTGGTATTCGGTGTACCACTGGACTTGTCCAAAGTCAATTTTTCAGTTTGTTTTGATGCTATTCCGAGTGAATTCTCCTTGGTTTTCCAAAGAGCACACCCACAAAGCAGGAGCAGAGAAAAGTGTTTGTGAGGAAAAAAAGATGGCGTGCCGTCTAGTGTTGGAAAGTAAACGAGGTGCAGTACCGTAAAGCGCTGCCCATAAAATATGCGGCTATCGATATTTCAGAGGAATATCGATCTTAGAAAATTCATGTTATTCTATTTAATAATATAAGTTATATATAAGGGTACTTGGACTTAGTTAAAATTGTATTTTTAATATAGCTTTATTTATTTAGTGTATCGATACACTTGTTTAATTTTATATACCATACGTAAGAGTAAAACTAGATTTATATATATGGTTACTTTTTGAGTCTGCCGAACCAGATACTTCACATAACATACTTCATAGCATAATATATCGATAGGTCGAGAACATTGAATGGCATCTTAACATCTGGCAACCCTACACACCCAGCTGTCCCTATTATATAGGCACATTATTATTGGCCCCTTTTCGTTTTGACAATTTTGAATAAAATATCGTAGAACGAAATGGCTAAGACACCGGAAAACATAGCCCTGGATCAGCTGGACAAGGATCAAATTAAGACGGTAAGCAGAGTGGACACGAAGATACCATTTCACGCCAAAGACCGGCGGTGCCAAGTGATGCAATGTGGTTTTCATTTGATATGTGCGGTTCTTGCTTTCAGTTTTCCGACTTCCTAATGTCCTACAACAAACTGTCCGAGACGTGCTTCACGGATTGCATACGCGACTTTACATCGCGGGATGTCAAGGATTCCGAGGTGAGTGCCCATGGGGAAGCTCCATGTGGAAATCAGCGATTTCAATATGTCCATCCATTTCACAGGAGAAGTGCTCGCTGAACTGCATGGAAAAGTATCTGAAGATGAACCAGCGCGTCTCGCAGCGCTTCCAGGAGTTCCAGGTCATTGCCCACGAGAACGCACTTGCCATGGCTCAAAAGACTGGCAAACTTTAGGTGTTATAGCTGTTACAAACAATCTTAACTAGTTTAGACAACTGAGATAATGCATTTTCCTGCATTTGTCAAAATAGCTGAGTAAAGAAACGCGTTGACGGTATCCCGACGATTATTATCTACTATTCGATTATTGTGGTACTTTATTGCTGATTGATTACGGTCTAGAGATCTTGTTTGAAAAAGACAAGTGTGGATCATCAGTTCCGAATAAGTTCCAGCTGAGTAACAGCCCCTCTTTTTCGTTTTAGCACTTCAGCCTCATGACATTTAAATGGTAGAATTGGGCGCCGCAGCTGCTTACGTGCTAGATGTGCCTACAACTACGTTTAAGTCACGTTAAGACATGGCCGTAGTCGCATGTGCTCCGTGGCGGATGTGCAACCGATACTTCGGTCTTCGGTATCCCGAACACCGGAGCTGACTACGGCTATCTCTAACCTAGGTCTAATGCATAGAGGCCATCACGTGTGGCCTTCTACTCAATACTTAGGGCTACACAAGGTTCGCCAATGCGTGGTTCCCGTTTTCCGGCTGTATATTCAATCGGCTCAATGACTCGTGGTGGCGGCCTCCGACGGAAAGCCCTCTGCCTCTGTGATCAGGGCGTACTCCAGGATAACACGACCCTCCTTGTATCTAAGAGATAAATTGGAGCATTAGTAAGATGTCTTGTTTGGTGGCAGTCACAGAAAGTTAAAAAGTACAACACTAAGCTTGAACTTTAACCCATACAATTTATATCTTTAAACAAATTAGTACTAATGCCCTTTCCAATCTTTTGGAGATTCTTAATACCATAAGATTAGCTTCCAAAAATTCTAGTGACTAGTGACACGCTGCCTATCCGCGTTTACCTACTTTTGTGACTCCTCGGTGGCGAACTCGTACATCCAGCCTAGTTTGGCTCCACAGTTCTTGCACATGACGTCGCGCACCATGTGGCGACCCGTGAGCATGACCCGTTCCTGGATGTTGCTGAAGGTCAGGTTGACCACACGCTTGAACAGATAGGCGCGTCCTGTGGACATTCGATCGGATTATTATTGCATAATCACAGTGTCAGTAGCACTTGTTGGACTCACCTGTTGCGCCTGTGAATCGGGTACTGATCAACTGACTGCGGTTGGTCAGGTTCGTGTGGCATTGGGCGCAATTGAAGAGTTTCAGACCCCCAAGATGTTCCAAGAAAATGCGTCCCATTGTGCTCCCTCTACCTCACTCGCTCTTCTAGTCGCACCCCGTCTCGCTCGCTCTCCCGAGTACGTATGTGTGTATGCGTGTGTTTGTTGTGCTCCTCCTTTGTTCCTATAAAATGCGGGTAATAATACGGGTAGTGCCGATTACTTTCTGGCCTTGTAATACTCCTTATCTATATCTATATCTGCGATGCGCTTTGTGCGATTTTGGGCTCCACTTGCGAAACGCAGGAATAACAACCACAACGCAGTACCTTTTTCACAGCTGTTTGGAGATGACTTGACGGGGGGAATCCGGGTCAGGTGTCCGCAGGGGATTGTCCTTGAGCTTCAGGGCCTTTGTAATCCGATATGGTAAAAATATATATATTTATGCCCGATTTGGATATAGAACACGGTTAATGCGACGCTTGCACAAAAAAAAACATCAAAACACTGTGGAATGCTTTCTAGGGTTGTCGCTGCATTCTGCGCTATCGATGCAAGGCTATCGAATACAAGTGGACTTAGGGCTGGCAAATAGAGTACTGCGAAATATTTGAATTTATTAAATATTGGTTATTTGTGCTACTTTTCTGTGTACTTAGTATTTTATTTTATTGTTTATATATCATACATATATTGTCAACCAGACAAGCAAAGCAATATTGGTCTTTTTTTAAATTCTTTGTAAAAAATTACATTTATTTTTTATTTTAAATTTTAGTTTTGATATCTTTTTTGTCTCAGGGAAAACTAACCAAATCAATTGCTTATTATTTCAATTATTTTCAAGTCAATTGGCTACGGTTGTTAAACTATCGATAACTTAAGCCAACTAGCCCTCGTCGTAACAGCTGTTCTCTACACGTGATAGTTGTTGTTGTTGCTGTTGCGTGTGTCCGGATTGCCTTTCAAAAGTCAAATCAAGCAAAAAAAATTCAAAAAACAATGTGTATAACTTTCTAAACTCACTCCAGAACCCCAAAAGAACATCCTATTTCTTTATACCGCTAACATAATGGAAGGCCCGCAAACGGTGGGCATATAGATATCGCATATCCGGCTAGCGAACAGAAGAACACAACACAACCGACCTCTAAGATTAGAAATCCGTGCCGGACAGCATGCAATCCTTGCGTGGCTGCCCGGCCCGTGGCCTAATCCTGTCCAGAGCCATTCGCGGCCAGCGCAGCCTGCGAATGAGTTGGCCACGGAATAGCAGCGCGACTGGAGGAGCTGGAGGAGCAGCGCCCGGTGGAGGCAGCAGCACCACCACCAACACCATCGGCTTTGGAGCGCTTCAGAAGCTGCGGGAATGGCATGCGAATGCATTCAGTAGCCGCTTCCTCCTCTTCACCAACGTGGGCATCTCGCTGACTCTGAGCTGTGTGGGTGACGTCCTAGAACAGCACCTGGAAATCTATTGCGGCGAAATCGAGCGCTTCGAGTCCACGCGCACTGCCCACATGGCCATCAGTGGTGTGACGGTGGGCGTCATCTGTCACTACTGGTACAAGATGCTGGACAAACGGATGCCCGGACGCAGTATGCGTGTGGTGGCCAAGAAGATCGTGCTCGACCAGCTGATCTGCTCGCCCATTTACATCAGTGCCTTCTTCGTCACGCTGGGTCTGCTGGAGCAGAAGACCAAGCACGAAGTGTGGGAGGAGATCAAGGAGAAGGCTTGGAAGCTGTACGCCGCCGAGTGGACTGTGTGGCCGGTGGCGCAGTTCGTCAACTTCTACTGGATCCCTACCCATTATCGCATCTTCTACGACAACATCATCAGTCTGGGCTACGATGTGCTAACCTCGAAGGTCAAGCACAAACAGTCGCATTCGCATCTGAAGAAGATTCCCTAACCCAGCGCCAGCCTCTGGACCTCCTCATATCCTTGTAACTATTTATTACCAAATCGCAAACCTTGTAAATACAGACGAGCCCGTGTACAGAGACTAACAAATTGTGAATTATTGTAAATTACCAACCAGTTTGGTAGCACTTGTCGGCCATTTGAATCGCTGGCCACCGGTTGAGTGCCTTAGCCACAAGAGGACTAACTAAACAGAGAGATGGAATTGCTAAAAGGAAGCCCGTGCGGATGACGCACGTCCAGTTCGTCAAAGGTGATAAGATTTTCCCTCTAGCAACAGTCGGGCTACCAAACATGCGATGCGATGCGATGTGATGCGTTGAGATTGGAGGCGATGCCAAGCCTACCTTCTCAGTTGTTTCCACCTGATAAGCTCTGCTTGGCAGCGGTCTTAAAATAAGTCATAGGAAAAATAACCATGCCAGTGATAGGAAGCCAGTGGACGCGTTATTAGAAAAATTATAGCTATAAATATAGATGGACACGTGAGGGTTCTATTCTAAAACTGAACACACGAATTGCCAATTTTGTCGATTTGACTTTCAAAGACACTAACTGAAATTAATTAGCAATGCGTTGAGGCTGCAGGAGATGATTACACTGGCAAAAAGTTTGTACATTTAATAAATAAAATACGAAAATGTAACACTAAACTGTGGTGTAACTATCTTAATCGCTAGGCTTTATAAATGAAGACTCATATTAAATATTTCTAAGATTTGATTAGAGGCACATCTAAAAGCCTCTTATCATATCATGAAAATATTTTGGCAACACGTCACCCAGTCCTCCACTTTCATGGGAACGTCTATCGAAGATCGGGAGTGCGTGGTGAGCTCTTTCTGATTCCTTCTCATATCCATTAATGAAAAGAGCAGCTGACACAGGCCTTATCTGGTTTTTCTTCTCTTTTCATTTCGAGAGCGTTTAATTAGAATCGTGCTTGACATTGATAATGAAAGTTGCCAAAAAAAAGCGAACGAGAGATACGATTCAATGCCATGTGGATGGCAACAAAGTCGAGTTCTTTTTTTTTTTTGGGAAAAAAGTTGAATAAATTCCGAATTTCTTGTCTTCGCATCGCATCGATTTGAATGTATTTCGCTTAAAATGTATTTGGATTTCGCTTACTTCTGTGTTTGCATATACTTATGTATCATTTTGGATTTGGCAGCCAAGACCAGTTGGGATCTTTTCGAACCAGTTTTCAGTCGGAGAAGATTAATTCTCGATTTCTTCTCGCTACCTAGCAACCTAATCTTGTTTGTTTGGAGCCGCCTGGCGCAAAAAAAATAATAAAGAATAAAACAGAATCGATACCGTTTGGAATTTTCGGTTTGACTTTATAATGAGAGTTTGTCTGAACATGAAATTGCATTTGAATTCATTTTATAAAACAGAGAAAATAAGCTTAGAAATTTAGATATTTATTGGAGTATATATATAATTTTGTTATTTTTTTTTAACAATAAGAACATTCTGTATATATATTTGTAATGGAAATAGATCAGAAAGAAGTCCCTTTTACTCACGTTAACGTTGCGTATACGTGATATGTAGAGCCATGGTCATCAAAACGGCGACTTTGCAGCATATGTTGGTGATCCGGTTTTAATTGGTTTCATTTCTTAGTCTTCTTGGATCATATCTCCTGACGCACTGCGTCATCTGTCATCATCATGCATAAATGCGTGCGATAATCCGCTGCCAACGTTCAGAGCTCGCGGATTGGTCGATTTCCAGGGCTCGTCCACTTGTGTTTCTCACAGTAATGATAAAAAATACGAGTATACAGATGCAGAACCTACGTACAGAAAGAGAAATTTTGGAACTGTATATATTTTATCAATATTTATAAAATATATCTTTATGTACCCATATGGTAAAATCTTTACTTAGTCAGCAGAGCCTTAGTTTTGGTTTTATCCATATAAATGCTTGGAAGAGAATATATAATTTTAGATAGATGCTCCCATTTCTCGCTGTGTATGGCCATATTGCAAGCTAGTTATATAAGCAACAAATAAAATGAGCGTCACGTTGAGAGCAACACACGCGCGAAAAGTTTGTGTAGAAGAGCCAAAGAGTCGCGTCGGGCAAAGAGCGTGAATATATATATATATATCTTATATGTATATATAATTTGCGCAACTGGTGAACAGGTGCCACAGCCCACAACCCATACACTCGCCCCTGGAGATCGCGATGGTATGTACATATGTATTTCGATATCTATGTTTGTATGGCACTCGAATTGGACACTTGGGTCTGACGATCTGACGGTTTGACGGCTTCATCGACTGACTCTGCCAACTAGGCACATTTTGCATGGTGCCATGTTATTCGTTTCTGTTCGCTCGCTTTTTTACACATTTTTTCGCTGCCCCCCTTTTTTTATTTATTTTTTGGTAAATTTCGAGTGCCGGACAGCCACGCGCAAGTAAATTGCCACTATGTGTGTGTAACTCTTTAGCACACATTTTGTATGGCAAGAGATTCGCGAAAAGGTAATGATCAACTAGTTGGTACTCAGCGAAGGTTGAAAAGTGTAGCCTACTTGTGTGGAGAAACGGAAATGCACGATCTGTTGCATTTCCGGTTGCTGTCGTCGCTCTTCAAGTGTAACGAATGTTTTGACATTTTTAGTTGACAGATTGCTTGAGATATACCGCTAATCTGTAATGTTAACTAAAGCTTTAATCTTACTTTCTTTTAGCTAGTATTAAATATTAATATTTAAATTTAATACTTTTGTTGCACGTGTAATACCCTATATTCCCTAAAAATACCCTTAAAGTTTCTTAGTGCGACAACAAAAGCCGGCAAAAAAGTAAAAACATTACGAAGAGGCTCACATGCGAGCAGAATCGAATATTTGAGCATAAACCAAATATACATTTACATATAAACTTCTGGTGTATTCTTTTCTTGTGTTTTCCACTTGGAGAGCCACACGTGCCGCTGACTCGCCAATAAACACCATTCAGCATTATGAATCGAATGGATAATACTCATTTTTTTCGGGGGGTGAAGTCATTGGGACTCCAATGAAATGGGGGCTTGTCTCTTCAGCACGCGACTTAGTGACGAATTCAGTCATAAAGCGCGATCGTTAAAAGGATCGTAAAGCGTTATGGCTTTATCATTCTTATCTACCATTTAGATAAAATATTTCTTTTTTTGCTACCGACCCCAACCTTGAAAAAGCGTAAGCAATTTTTTAGCCAAAAGAAAGAAAATCAAATCAATTAGAGAGATAGTCGGTGCGGCTGGTAAACAGCAGAAATTCGGTAGGTGTGTGTTTGTATTTTTACCGCCCCAATCGCAACTCTTCATTTAATTTTATTTTATTTTCCTGGTACTGGCGCTATTTTTGAATGCCAAAGATCGGCAGTGAAAATTCTGAAGGGGCCTGGGACCTTGAGCAGTAAAAAATGTGTTCGCCGATGCGGACAAGAAAATAAAGAAAGCTCGCGTAAGCAAATAAATCACTTGCCAACGCCCACGTTTCTCTGGATCCCATAAATATGGCAGTATCCACTTGTATGGGGTTGTCTGTGTGGCTCCACCAAAATGTGCTGGCCAAAAATCAGAGCCATTATTGTGGAGGTACAAACAGCAGATCAGTGATCCCTGTTTTACTAAGGGAAACTAAATAAATACTGATTATAATTCATTTACGATTCAGTTTCAAGATCTTAAGTTAATGATTGATCAAAGAATAGCTCTGATTTATTCACATATAATATTTGCTTGCTGAAATGCATTATATAACAACGAAGAATTTTAGTTTTTTGCTAAATACCAAGCAAACATTATAACCACTCCTCAGAACTACTCGCTTCCACTTAACAAGCCCCAAGAATGGCACTTAGAATATCCCAAATTTGAATGATAAAAATAAATAAGAGTCGCATAAATGTCGACATTAATTCGCAGTGCAAATAAATCAAAGATATCGCCTGATCAATTACCACCGTTTGACATCCGTTTTCATATCCGACGATGACTTGCGGATACACGTAATAAAGGCGGGATGACTAAATGCCTTATCACTCTGTTGTTTTGCCCATGAATGATTATAACGGGGGATGATGGGTAGTATTATCTCTGTGGCGATAAAACCGCATTCATCAAACCCAACCCAACCCACACCGACCAAACGATCGCGATCATGTGCTCCTGTTTCTGCTACCGTATCTGTATCTGTATCTCTATCTATATGGGTGTATCTCATACTTCGGTGGGCGTGACAATAGGCAGCCCAAACTCCTGTGACAGCCAAAGCCCCGGAAACGTGTATCTTGTGATCGCACGAGGGAGTGGCACCAGGAGGAGCCTGCTGAGGTGCTAACTGATAACTTATAGAACCTATGGAAACTATAGAGCCAGTGCCTCGTTTTCGGGGGGCGTGTGCCGGGCCCTGACGTCAATGGGTCGATAAGCCCCCCAGGAGATACGATCATCCTCAGATAGAAGCTTACAATGAACACTGCAAGAAATCGGTGTAAGGTTGAAAACTACTTTCGTACTTAAATTGCGTTTGAATAATGTGAATGTGTGTGAATATATATGAATAAATGTATAATGAGAAAAATCTAAGAAATTTATAAAAATATAAATAAGACCTTATAATATCTTTTTGGTATCTTAACTTTAACCTGCAGTTGGTGAATATATGTATATAGATGAATTCTAGAATTCTAGCCTGAGCTTAAGGGTTAAATTTGTGATCATAGTAATTTCGAATTGCTGGAAATTGGTTTGATATAAGTCTGCAAGGTTTGGATCTGAATATCAAACAATCGATTAGCAATGCGACGTGGTCTGTGAACCCTTTAGTTCATCGAGTGTTTTTTGAATTTTTGTGTTCTGAATTTTTGTGTTTTGAATTGCGTTTTCCTGCGCTCGAATCGCGACGCGTGATCGATTCGAATCCAATACCCATTCCAATTACCTCGACACAGTTGGGTGCGATTAAAGCGAATTGAGAACTCGGATTTGACGTCACCGAATGCTTCGTCCCTGGCCCCCAAATGCTCCCTTTTCGAGTGCGTAACTTTGGCCAATTTATGGTAATTGGGGGGCTTGGTGGGGCATCCTGGTATAAATTCTCCGATGCGACAGTTCAAAGGCAAGTGTGTATCTTACGAGATGAAGCCACAAATAACAAGACGCTCGGATGACGCGGTTGCCAGCCGCGTCAAGGTAACGAAAACAAATTCTCGCAGAAAGGCATCAAAACAATAACAATAACAGAATGATTGTAACGCCAGTGGCGAAAACAAGTCAACCAAATGCCGGGGAAACTAAAGGCGACCAGCGGTTAACTAGTATATTGCGCATACGCCACATGGTACGCGATCAATTAAGATACATACAGCCAATGGCAGAATAATAGTTCTTTGCTTGCACTAGAACTATAAAACATAATTGGAAATAAAATAGGAAAATAAATAAATAAAAAACCCAAGATATATATATAAATAAATAGTTTGACATTATACTGAAACTATAGATACTTATGCTTCTCTGCACGTTTGCGAATACTATTATTTTGCGCACGGCTGTATGTATCTGTGCATCTGTGTTTGTATCTGTATCTGTGGCTGTACGAAAAGTGGGCCCGTTTCAGCGAACGGGCCTCCAAAACACACACACACACACAGTGAGCGAGATACACGACACACCCCTCCATCTCACAGATACTAAATCGCACACTTACGTTCTTAAGGCGTCCTTGATTGTTCAGAAAAAACAATGTAAGTGGGTTCGATGACCTTTGCTCTCGTTTAGCCAGTCGGTTAATTATAAAGTAGTACTCCGCATGGAAGTGACTTTATCAAGAGACCGCACCCAAAACCACTCTTTTTCTCTCAGTGAACGGCACCTTGACTTGTTTTCGCTTCGTTTTACGTGGTTCGCTGGAAATCGCACAATTTATCAAGTTGTTTGTCTTTTTACCAAAATCCGCTGTTGTTGTTGATTGCTCTTGCTTGCTGTTCTAAAAGTAAAAGTTTTGAAAAGCATGATAATGATATATTATATGGTTCCATTAAGTTCCATTTTAAAGATGTTAATATATATTCCATTCTCCAGTTTGGCATTTCACCTTGGATACAAATCCTTACAATGCCAAAAACCCATCAAGGCCCTTTTGGAAGGTCGAATATCCGGATGACCCAGTGACCAGGCGAGGAACTGGTCACCGGGTGACCGAGTGCGATGCGGCAACTATACTACCGCGTCCACTGCTGACATTGAAAGCCACTAATTTATTTGTTTATCTATCAGCCAGCTGAGACTGAGAGAGCGAGGCAGAAGCATCTAGACCAGCATTACCATTACAATTCCCTCAAGAGAGTCGTGTAACATTTGGCTCTTACAACAGATCGCAGCTCTCTTAAGTGCCAGGCGGCACATGGCGAGAAAAGTGCCCAAGAAAACTTGATTTTTCTCTTATCAGTCCAGTGGTCGTGATGTAGCTAATTTAGATATTGCATCAGCCAGGATTACATGGGTGTCATTTCACGTGTGTGTGTGTTTTTTTTTTTTTGTTTGTGCCCAGCTCAAATCTGTTTTGCACAATCGTCTAAACACACAAGCATGTAACTCAGCCAAATTCAAATCTAAATCCAAGTCCCGGCAGCCTTATCAGTTGGGAAACTACGGGCTGGAAAAAACAGGAAAATAAAAAACGTGCACGTCATGTTTTTTTCACATTTCCCATCCAATATTTTTGCGTGGTAAAAAAAGAACAAGAAGTTCGGCAGGTAGCAGGAAGTGAGGGAGGAAGTATTCAATATACTGATGCCATATGTGCGTCGTAAAAAATATAAATTTCCAGGCCGAAATCTACTAAGACGCTCTTCAAGAATCATACATGCTTCAATATCATACATATATTTATAAAAACATTATTGATGTAAATTCTTAAAAAGTAACTAACTTACAATTTGTTTAAGATGCAAAAGCAGTTTAAATGCAAATATAAGCTTTAGACTTAGTTTCTTTAAGCTTAAATTTGTCAAAATTTATTACTTAAATTCCGCATATCTCAAACTTATGTTCTTCGGACACAAATCCAAGTGTGTATATAGTATATTAACTATATAATATAGTTAACCCATTGTATCTTTTTCATTGTGTACTCACTTTTAATGGAAAAGTACACACGTTGGGGCGGCGCAAACAAAGAACTAAAACCCGAAGAGTTCGCAAACTCAACTCGTCGGAGCAAAAATGTCAAAAAAGCTGACAAATTTAGCAAAAATAATTGCCCGAAATTGTCGGGGCAAAAAAAAAAAAGCAAAATTCAGAGGAGAAGGCAGCTAAAAAACGAGAAATAAAAAAAAAAAAAACAAAAAGCACGATGTCGGCCGAAAACGCCGATCGCTGCGCCCAAATATGTACGCAGCCCATGGGGGGTATACATGGGCTCCACGCCCCCTCCCCTCCCCCACTCACCACCCAGCCACATAGCCCCCTTTTTGCGGGGGCAGAAACAAGAAGTTGAGCCCATCGAATCGATCGTATGAAACCCGAAATGCCAAAAAACCCGCAAGAGATTCGCTAAGGGAGCCAAAAAAATCATTCGATTTTCGGCATCTTATGTTTTTGCTACACTGATAAAAACTAGCTTCAGTGCACATAAATTTATTATTTGCTTTAAAGTGCTTTCATCACGGAATGCTCACTTACTTGTGTTGCCATTAAAAAGTAAGACTTATAAACAAATACGTTAACTTTATTAAATCGCTTGCAATTAAAAACAATGATGACTGCATTATTAAATTTTATTAAAATACATACATATATTTATTATTTTTACAGGTAATAGATTATTGCAAAAACTTCAGCTTTTCATTTTTTTCTCTTTTGGCCTGACATTTGCCCGCAAATAATATTTTTTAGAGAAGGTTTAGCTGACAATCATTGGCTGCAATCTCAATATATAATTATTTGCGTATATGAACGCAAGTAAATAATTCCATTCAACATATATGCACAGTTCTTATCGCAGTGTAGCCTCCTCTCTTGCGCTCTCTTAGCGGCCATTCCTGCGCAATTCTCTTAAAATGGCGCTCGAACGGTAATCGTACGATTCGTTCACACACACATGCGCACCGCGGATCGGCTATATATATTACCATGTCGGCGGCGAGAGCTCATTTCTTGCAGAGACTTCGTGCCGTGAAGATCGAACTGAGAAAGAAAAAAGCAGAAGCAGAAGGGCTGTAGAAAAAAAGAAAGTAAATCCATACACCGAAATAAAACACAACTGCGTGCCTTAACAATTTTTTTTACTGTGCAAAGTGCAGCAGTTCCTTGCTCATTAAACTAGAACCAAGAAATACAATATTTAACGCGTCAGTTCGCGTAAGTGCGGCAAAGTGCGAGTGCAAGAGACGCTAAAAGAGCGATACAAAAAAAAAACGGGAATTTCGTAGAGCAGCAAAGCGAGTCAAAATCCAAAAGTTTCTGACAGTAACGAGACAGAAGGTTCCACAGACAAATCCAACAAGATGACGACCAAAATGGCAATTAACGCAAAGGTTTGTAATCAAAAGTCCAGCAAAAAGCGACCATTATCATCTCATAATCGCAGGCGGCGCCAAGAAATCAAAAATTTTAATAGGCTAGCAACAGGCCGAAATCGGAATATTTATAGAGGCTCTTATGAATTATTCCCCTGATTTGTTTATCAACCCAAAATGGCACAAAGTTTTAAAGAATCTGAACAAAAATCTATCAAGTAACTTTTGCAAAGAATTAGTTGTTTTTAATGTTATTTTTTAGATTCGAAAACTTTTCTTTGTTTCCAAACTATGCCAGTTCGAAAGTGGTTGTCTAAAAATAGGAATCCATTTGAATTATGAGCAAATATTGGGGACTCAAAAAGTTTTGATGCTTCGAGATCCGGTAGATGGACTATCTACACACTTTTTTTATAGGTAGACTATTTTCGAACAACCTGACACGCTCCCAGCACTCCAGACCACTTATGTATAAATAGAATAGAGCCCATTAATACTTTATTTTGGACATTTATGGCCTGTTCTTATCGCTCTTCCCATACCGCTTCACACCAAAAAAAAAAACAGCGATAAGTACTATGGGCAGTCAGACTTATAGACGACATATTCGTTTCTTTTGTATTCCGATTTTCGAACGAGTTTTTGAACGCGCATGTTTGGTAGTTTTTCGAGTAGTTTAAATCAACTTTTTTGGCTGATGCAATGGCGACCATGGATGTCAACTTGGCGTTTTTCTTTTGGCTGTCAGCTTTTTGGCTTAGTCGCCAGTTTGGCCGATTTCATCAGCCAACTGAAATGTAATCAAATAAAACATACTACCGAAGATTAGGTTCCGAATCGAAGCCAAGCCGGAATCAAATCTAAACCGCTGACTTCTCGTCTGACCTGCAATTTAGACTATATGGGGTTACATCAGTCCAAGCCTCGGAAAACGAGACTCCGTCTGCCTTGCAAATTGAGAATTAATTAGTGTGCAAATCATTTTCGGCAAATCAACGATTTCGGCTGGGGTCTAGACCCAAATTAACATACACACAATCATCGATGTATGGTGTGGATTTAATTAACACTCTTACTTATTGGCAAGAACATAGTTATTTAAACAAAAGGCGTTATTCTGCAAGGAAAGTCTAATAAGTTGGTTTTTGAGATTCAATATTCATAACAATTTGCAAATTGGGTTTGTCATGGTACTTGGCTTTCAAGAAGAGCATGAATAAATCGACTTATGTGGCGAATTTTTCCACACTTGCAGGATATTTTCCGCAACCAGCACCGCCTGATCCGCTTCCTCGAGCAGTCGATCCGGTTGTGCAGCAACCAGTCTCTGAAAGCCGCCCAAGCGGCACAGCTGCAACAGAAGTCGTCGCCGGACTTCGAGATCACCGCCTCGCTGGACGCCCAATACACCAGTGCCCCGGAGCCCATTAAGCATGACAAGAATCTGGGTCACCAGTTCCGTGCCTCACAGATCTCCGTGCGACTGGCCGCACCGGAGCAGCTGCAGCCCAAGCCGGACAACGATGAGGAACTTGGCTTTGGACGCCTATTCACCGATCACATGCTCAAGATCTACTACCACAAGAGTCTGGGCGGATGGCAGCGACCAGAGATTACGCCGCTCGAGAATCTAGTGATGCACCCCGCCGCCAAGGTCCTGCACTACGCCGTTGAGGTAAGCCATCGTCCCTGCGGTTGGACAAATATCATAGCTCCAGAAATCAGTAAAACAATATAGAATTGTCTGCTTTGCAAATATTTACGTGACTTGAAAACGCTTCGTAATCCCCAAGTCCCCAGACCGCAATCTCTGTAAACAAGTCGCACGTGTGGCCTGTGAAGCAACGTCATGCAGATATATAGTATAGTAGTCAGAACCCAAATCGAAATCAGCTACTGTTGCCAATGGTGCCATGATGTCTTATCACCTCTGTTTGCCGTCCATTCCATTGCAGCTCTTCGAGGGCATGAAGGCGTACCGCGGCGTCGATGGCAAGATCCGCATCTTCCGGCCGGACATGAACATGAACCGCATGAACCTGGCCGCCCAGCGATCCGGTCTGCCCACCTTCGAGGGCAAGGAGTTCGTCCAGTGCCTGTCCCGCCTGCTGTCCATCGATTCCGAGTGGGTTCCCCACACGGACACCGCCAGCTTGTACATCCGCCCCACACTGATCGGCATTGATGTGAGTATCCGCATCTACTTTTGAATATCACGAGCTAACCTGTTTTGATTGCGACTTGCAGCCCACACTGGGAGTTGCTTCCTCCGACTCGGCCCTGCTCTACACGATCCTCAGCCCCGTGGGCAGTTACTTCAAGACGGGCTCCTCCGGTGCCGTCTCCCTGCTGGCCGATCCCAGTTATGTGCGTGCCTGGCCAGGCGGCGTGGGCAATCGCAAGATGGGCTCCAACTACGCACCCACGATCAATGTGCAGAAGGAGGCGGCCGCCAAGGGACTGCAGCAGGTGCTGTGGCTCTACGGCGAGGATCACCAGCTGACCGAAGTGGGCACCATGAACATCTTCATGTTCTACGTGAACGATCAAGGAGGTGGGTGTCTTATACAGCAGCGAAACGAATGGGATTGCTTATATATCTAAATGGAAATACCCATCTTTGCCATTTGCAGAACAAGAACTGGTTACCCCACCGCTGAGCGGCCTAATCCTGCCCGGAATCACCCGCGACTCCATCCTGCGCATGACCCGCCAATGGGGCAAGTTCAAGGTTAGCGAGGCGACCATCACCATGCCCATGGTCTGTGAGCTGCTCAACCAGGGAAGGGTAAGTGATCTAACAGAGCATTTGCCCCCGAACGAAACTCATTCGACTATGACTTCTCTTGCAACAGCTGCTGGAGCTCTTTGGAGCGGGAACAGCGTGCGTGGTTAGCCCCGTGAACAGGATCAGCTACCTCGGCCAGGATCTGTATATACCCACCATGGAGCAGGAGAAGCCCGTCCACGAGCTGATCCGCGAGACGCTCACCGACATTCAGTACGGTCGGGTGGATCATCCGTGGTCGGTGGTGATCGACTAAGTCGCTCCCAGCCAGAAAGCATCCACCCCCAGAGCTGTTACCCTGTCCCTTTCCCGTTCCCGTTTCCTTACCGCATCCCTTCCCCGTACCGTGTATTAGTAGGATTTAGTGCCAAGTGTTTTGTGGGTCGCCAATGTGCTCGAATTTGTTTCGTTTATTGTGCATTTGTCTATATGCTTGCATATACGGATATATACAATATATATATATATATATTATATAATATAGTAGGATATAAGTCGAGGGCCGATTCGTTAAGTTGCATTTAAATGTATATTTATTTATTTATGTCAGGAATTCGAATTGTACATAATTCCAACTGGTTCAATGTTATTTATAGTTTCCCTAATTATTTTCATATCTTTAGTTGTGCGTGTTTATATATACATATATTTTTTTTTACTTTATCTGAAGCTATGAATCGTCTTTTTGCGCTTTTACTTCCAAGCAGCATCGAAAGCAAGGTAAAATTACCAACTACAAATTTTAGGACTAGGCTAAAGAGATCGAGAATTCCCCCATCCAAGTGGCGGGAATTAGTTGAAAACGTACCGGAGGCGAAATGCATTTATTAGTGAGTAAGTGATCGAAGCGTTCTTGGAGGTAAAAGCGGCACGAGAGGCACGAGGGCAGCAGCCAGCCAGCTGCGCCGAGCTGAGCTGTGACTAAAGCTAATCTGAACCTGAACCCGTTAGTAGAACCTAGGCCTAGGCTGTAGATCCTAACCCGAATCAAGCTGTATACTATATCTGTAGCATCTAGTTGATAAGCGAACCAAGCGATGAATAAACGATGACAAAAATCAAGAACCTATGCGAACAACGATTTGGCTATTACTATTCGTAAACTTTTATTGACAAGTATACGATATTTTCAGCATTATACAGCTTGAATATGTTTGCATTTTTCATTTAAATCAAAGGAAAACAATTTAACATTGTGCATTAGTATCCTATATTTGCCTAAGTTACATTTTTCGTAACTTATTTGAAATTGAACGTTTGACATCTCAACAGCATTGTAAGCGCCATCTATTGGGTGGTAGGGTCGGATAGCGGATGGGCAACTCTACACATCTAACTCTAGTACAATCTCGTTTCATAGTCAGCACAAAAGTATGCTACAATATATTACAAAGTTGCAGGATATCGAAATATGTTGTAAGAGTAGTATGTATTTATAAATATATATATATATATATATATATATGAGTTTGCTAACTGATTCTAAGAAAAAATGACTTCAAATGATTCGTAAATGGTTGGTACTCTCGAAGTTTTTATCGATTCACACTCAGCCAAATAATTAAAAATAAATATTAAAAATAAATGAATGTAATGCATGACTGAAAGTTTATTATTTATAATTGTATCTTGATAATCGTTTGGCTTGAAGGAATTTCGAAATGAAATGATGTCAAAACCATTTGAATTGAAGATTATTTATTGCAGTCTACTTCTCATTGTCCGTCTTCGTGGAATCCATGAGATCCAATAGAGCAATCGGCTTCAGTTCCGTCTGGCCGTTGTCCAGAAAATCATGGGGCAACAAATCGAATCCAGTCAAGTCCTCGGCCTTCAGTTCATCATCGCCACCTGCCTGATCCGTGCGTTGCTGGTAACCGCCGATCAATGTAAGCATGCCATCACCATTGTCTTTCCTGCCATAGCCAAACTTGATGAACTTGCCGCTCCTCTTTTCGCACAGTTGCTTGGGCGTCACATCCTCCAGTATGATCTCATTGGACAGCAAGCGACCCTTGTAGGACAGCCGACTGAAGCCCATGGGCACGGACATGGCTCGCCCGATCCGTGCCTTCAGGTTGGCCACCGTTCCGAAGCGATCCACCTCGTAGACGTTCATCTTGCCATCGATCGTCTGCACTAGAACTTGCATCTTTCGCATCCTGATCCTGATATATATATATATATGGTGGCACGTCGAACTGAAACTTTTTCGTTTTATACACAAACTTTGATCTGCTTTGTTCGGATAGAAGTTTGCTTCTGGAATCCCTCTTGCCAAACTGTCGTCGTCATGCGAATGCTAGTGCAAGTTAAAATTCATGGCATCCTTAGATTACCTTTTTCGATTCTCCAATCGAATTGCATAAGGGGCAAGTGGCAACCCTGACGCTGACAACCCGTATAAAAATATTGCCAGGTATTCCAATTTAAAAAAAATCCATTTTCGCGCTTTAACTAGCCCACAACAGTGGCACATTCTGTCCCCCGCGATTCAAATGGACCTCTGACGAATTAGATGGAATTCTTCCATTCTGGAAGTGCACCGTTCCAATCTCATGGTCGCGGGTGACTGGAATGCGTCCCATTGGCTTTGGGGAGCGGGAAAGTGCAGCAATAGAGGACATGTGTTTGCGAATCTTGTACTAAACTCGACCAAACAGATTCTGTTATTTTTATTTATTTATATTTTTACTTTTATAGGATAATCATAGCGAAATTCCTGAAGATGCACGAAATGGACAGCTGATCAAAAGGCAGAAAGATAAAAGCAAAGTAAAGTGAGCCATTATCGTGGCAAGTGTCTTTGTGCCAACTGTTGTGCCACCTTGTACGGACAGCGGACACTTGTGACAGCAAATGCATCTTAGAGATACAGATACAAACGAAGACAAGGCACTTTGGCTGGCACTTCGGCCCAGTTTTATCAGCTCTGCAGTTGAACAAAAACAATTCGCTGACCGATATGGTAGGTATAGTTGTGTTTCTTGTTCTTGTTGGTATTTTCTGTTATTGGCCCCGTTTTCGGTAAACAAGATAACACAGCACATCGGAGATTCGGTTAGTGGGGTGCTGTGGGGCTTGGGATCGCGGGGATCCTCAAAATACACTTATTAATACTAAGCATTTTCTGATTGGAAATCGTCGCCAGATAACGCTCGAATATATCAAAGCTAGCCTAGTACAAAGGCAACAGAGCCGAATACCGAGTCGAAAAGAAACCAGCAAAACAAAAACAAGAAAAGCCGCAGCAGCAACAAAACACTGAAAGCAAAACAAACAGCGATAAAATCGAACAGCGAGGCACACTTGAAATACCCTATCGAAAATTGGGAAAGCCTTAACACATGGACTTAAGCCAAGTGTTCGTTAAGCCCTGAGTAAACGCATTAAGTTTAATAGCTCCAAGGGAATCTCTATGGACTCTATATGACTTAATGGTTAATATATAAGCTGCTTGTAACTAACGCATTTATGTGAGTTTAAGTATGATTTTTGGTATACGACTAGGAAAATGAGTAATAAGAGCTGATACCAATTTTCACCAGCCTCCGATTGGTAATACCCGAGTTACGATAGGTAGTTTTTGGATAATCCACTCCATTTCGCTCTGGGCCACACCCTCTTTTCAAAGGGGCATGCAGTCGCAATGTCCCCATCCCAGCGAGAGGGTAGCGCCAGTGTCAGCAGAGGCGGAGCAGAGGAGCAGCAGTGGGGGCCCCGTATACAATGTACATATGCACAAGAAGCCGGTCTTTTTTGTCTCTGTTTTTGTTTTTGTGTTCGCTTTTTTCTTTATTTCATTTTTTTTTTGTTAGCATCTTGTTGTGATCGCAACGCTGCTCCGCTGGCTTGTTTTTGCGGCGCATTTAATGAATGCGCCCCGTCAACCCCTCCCCTAATACTCCACACACACCACACACCAAACACCATACACCACACACCGCACACCACACACCACACACCACCTCACCCCACCCACCAGTGCGCTGCGCAGTCGGCGTCGACGCAGCGGCGTTGCGTTTAAAATGTCGCAGCGACGGCGCTGCGGAGCTCAGTCTAGCAGCAAAAGTCCAGCAGTCCGGTTCCAAAGCGATCTGATCTCAGTTTCGATTTGAATCCCCGATCTGGAATTTCGAATTTTGGATTGTACTGGAGTGCATTGAAGTGCCTACACCATTTTTTTTTTTCACCCACTCTAGTCAGAGAGCACACTGTACATAGTTTGAATATATATATATATATATATCAACGAGATGTCGCAGCCACTCAAGTTCTACTTCGATTTCCTGAACCAATCGAGCCGGGCGCTCTACATCCTCCTGGAGGCCTCCAAGATCCCCTTCGAGGCCATACCCATATCGATGCTCAAAGGTGAGTACTCGCTGTTAAGACGGGAGTGGTGGGCAGGGAGTACGTGAGCGTTGGCACACACAGCCGCATCTATGAGACAGCCACATCTATAAGGGCCCAAAGGTCGAACCAACCGACCAACCGACCAACCGACCGACGAACACATTCCTATGCATTTATGCTGCCCTTTGTGTTCGATATTTTTCGAGTCGGCGAGTGAGTTTCCAAATAAATTTTCCGCTCGTTAAAAATTCCACAATCCAAACGAAAAGTTTCCAAGGCGAAAGCGGGCAGACGTCGTTTTTGAAATAGTGTCACTCCATTCGAAAACAATTGAGGAAATGTGAAACATGGCGAGATTAGTCGAACATACATATGTACATGCTTATGTACATATGAGTTTGCATTGAAACGTGATTGTTCTCAAAAATATTTTCATTGCGAATGATAGACAAGATTAAAAGGAATCCCGAATCGAACGTGAGGATTCCTCCAAAGTGAGTGCAAAAGTATAATTTTGTTTTTTGCAGAAGTGTTCGGGCATATTGAGCAGGTGCACTTTGAACGTGTTTGCAGATAATCTTAGCCCTCGTTCATCCTAAAAAAACCGGCTAATTGCCTTCTATTCACGCTTTTATCGCAGGGCAAACAGAATATGGGTTTCAAAAATATACATACTATGTATATATTATTCTTGATTCAACAGCAAAGATTCAGTACTGTACCTAAAATCCCGGAGTGCACTTTGATCGTGTTTACTTCGCGCGGGAATCTAGAAATCGATCTTTGCGCTGGTTTTATCACCTGCTCGCCAAACTGGGACACTTATCAAATTTTCGATGAGATCTAGCGATTTGTTAGCCACTTTGTTATTTCTTTGCCATTCGCTTGAGTTTTGTTTTCCTTCATCATTTGGCGTTATGGTTTTTCTGTTTGCCAAGCTGCGCGTGCGCTTAGCACTTTGCGATGATTCGCATATGGCATCCATTTAAGAGTGGAGCTTGAGCGGATGGGGGGCTTCACACATCGTCTTGGCGTCTTGGTCGTTTTCCACTTGGTCAAGGTTGGCGGAAACGCCATAAAGTGCAGAATTGATGCGGGGATGCAATCAGCGGCCACATTAACGGCTGCATATATAATCGCGATATGTGGATAATGTCGGCTCGAGTTGACGTCAACGCCTTGGCATCGGGTAAGCTGATAGCCGCATAAATAGGTGCATATACCGGGATACCAACTACTATGCTAATCCCAAGGAGAGCTCCCCAACTCTCCTCCATACAATGTACGATTCCCAGACAGGCCTGCTTTTCATTTCTATATATATTGGAGTTGGTGCTGGCACTTGGACTTTGCACTCCGGTGAGCCAGTTAGTTCGCTTAGAAATCAGAGTCGTCGCTGCACGCGAGTGGAGGCAACAAGACAACCTTGTGGAGGTTAAAGACTCCGAGGCGGGGGCAAGCACTTTCAGTAGTTTCAGCACACACACACACACATCCATAGAGTGGCTGCACTAGCTCCACTAGCACTGGTGCCCAGCTCACCCGGTTTTCATGCCGCCCGAGCATGACGCAAGGAATCTAATCTGGCGGGCAGTTTACGAGCGCCACTGCAATTCGGATCAAGTGGAAATCGAATGGAGCTCTCGATTGGGCTATTGACATCATAAACATTGATACTTTCCAGCCCAATTTGGTATGCCCTTCAGATGGTTATCTACGAGTGGGCCTACCGATTTGCCAAGTAATCTGTGGTCTTCAAGCTGGGTTCCCAGAGGTCATATAAGGTTATAGGTATGCAGGTTGTATGCCTGCCATGGGCTCAGATAGATACTAGAGTTCCCAGAGATCGGAGCAGGTTAGACGGGTTAGTTGATCGATGGGAATAAGATTTACAAAGGATTTGTTGCGATGATGTTTATGGATGATTATGGGTAATAAGCTACCAGCGATAAGAGCAGCTCTTTTAATTAGCTCCAGGCCATATAGATTAATAGACTGCCATAATGCACCTGTGATAATGACCCTCACGAGCTTCCGGCTGCCCTTTCTATGGTAATCCCTGGGTCAGCCACCAACCATCACCTCAGATCTCGATCAGCCAGCCAGCCAGCCAGTCAATCACGAATCTCTCACGAATCGCCCTTTGCCTGGATGGGGCCAGCATATGGCGGCTCTAATTTTCCAAATGGCAGCAATTATAAAATTGAAAAATTGCCGCCGCCAATTCCCAATCTAATCAGCTGATGTCGGGAATCACAGTTCGCCACTAACTGCCGCTGCTGACTAATCAATTAGCTTTCCACACAAGCCACATTTGCCCAGTTAATTTCTTTGCTCATTCACACCACAAATCATGATGCGCTGGCGTGGATTGGGACTCGAAGTGGCGGGGTGTGGGTATTTGTGCCCACCCATCCAGATGCCAAATACCCAAACCAGAACGGGTATTTTTAGAGCCGGAGGCCTCGCAAGTGCCGCACGATTTGCCACTCCTCCGCGGAACGAACCCCTTTTCTATATGACACCACTGACTGCTCCACGCCCACGATGACCTTGGTGGTCAGGAAAAACAACAGAAGCAGAAGCAGTAACAGAAACTAAAACACTCCAAACAGGCGACATTGACAATGACTTTGCCTTTCGCCGGCCAGACACGCCCCCCTTTTGAGGGCATTAATTCCTACATTTCCAATTCCTATTGCGATTCCGATTCCGATTCCAGTTCCCTTATCGTTCCTTATCAGGTTTCTCGAATTCGGCCCGTGATTCGGCGGCGGCACCTGTTGCCGTGTAGCAATATCTCGTTGGGATCAGGCGATCCGGCGATCGGAAGACCAAAACACGCAACTGCAAGATTAAAAGTTAAAAATAAAACCAGCTTATTAATTAGGGGAGAAATTGGTGTTTGTTTTCAGATATGTACATTATAGATACTGCTTTAATAAATTAAAAAAATATATATAGATATTACTTATATTTAAAGCTGTCTCGTTCAATTTATAATCGTATATTAATTTGCTAATTATATGTGATTTGTTCACCATTAAGCATATATACAAGGTCATCGGGAAATTGTAGAAGCTAATAGAATCCCTCTCTTTTTCCTTACCCTTGACTATTCCAGGTGAGCACCTGACTGGCGAGTTCCGGGACAATGTGAACCGGTTCCGCAAGCTGCCGGCGATCACGGATCACGGCTACCAGCTGTCCGAGAACGTGGCCATCTTCCGGCATCTGGCACGCGAGAAGTTGGTGCCGGAGCACTGGTATCCGCGACGACATCTCGGCCGTAGTCGCATCGACGAGTACCTGGCCTGGCAGCAGACCAACATGGGTGTGGCCACCACGGAGTACTTCCAGCAAAAGTGGCTAGTGCCGTATCTGCAAAAGACGCGGCCAGCCGATAATGCGGTAGGTGGCACCTCATCCCAATGCTCCTGCTGTGCTCCAATGCTCCAACTAATCGCTGTCCATGGCAATTACAGGTGAATCTCGCCAGCAAGCAGCTGGAGCACACGCTCAACGAGTTCGAGCAGCTCTTCCTCAACTCCCGCAAGTTCATGATGGGCGACAACATATCGTATGCGGATCTCAGCGCCATCTGCGAGATCGATCAGCCAAGTGAGTAGAATACGGGAAGTCCATTAACGCACCTCGTACTAATGCCAGGATATGCCTTCCTCGCAGAATCCATTGGCTACAATGCGTTCCAGAATCGCAACAAGCTGGCGCGTTGGTATGAGACGGTGCGCGAGGAGCTGGGTCCCCACTACAAGGAGGTGCTGGGCGAGTTCGAGGCCAAGCTGAAGGGCAGTGGCAGTGGGCAGCAGCAGGGCGTCGCCCAGGCGGTGAAGCAATAGCCGGCTAAGCCCATCCTCCAATCTTGTTTAGTTCCCTAAGGCAATCGACTATTTAACCAGATTTTTTTTTTGTGCCCTACAACTATTGTATTTTTGTGATTATACTTGCTCTTCCTATCCAATAAGTCTTAGCCTTCCCCCATCACACTTGTTCTAACAATACCATTTGTGTCACGTAATGCTCATCTGTTTAAACCTACGAGAAAAACTTATATTATATATAAACTTAGTTGTTAATGATGTATTCTAATTATTCGTATATAAAGTACGCTTATGATTGTTAAAATATCGCCTCTTTTCCACGGACACAGAACAGAAAGATGCCCAACTTTGGCTATACATTTACATTTACGCTTTATTCGACTCGATTAACATTTGTGGGGGGGATTCGCTCTGGGAGCGGTGCTCGCGTGTGTGCGGAATTCTAGGGTTGTCTGCACCATACGTCTACATATGAGGTGTACAAAAAATAGGATCTGCCTGGTCATATCACAATTGAAATTTGTATACACAGATTGAGAAATGCTTGCTGCCATGCACAAGAGAACTTCCACTTCGCCGGCCTACTTCATCGTCGGATCGGGGAATGCATCGCGCGGCGGCTTGAAGCTCAGCATCATGATGTGTCGCGCATACGACTTGGTGGCCCGGAAAAGGGAGTCGGTGCCATGGAGGCGATCCAAGACGCCCAGCACGCCGAAACAGTTGTTGAATCTGTCAGTTGGCAAGGAAATTAACATATTAGTCTAGCTTATATCACTGGTTGCCAAGCAATTACTTTAAATGATGAAAATCATGCGCCTCGGGACTGGGAAAGAACGGCAGGTGATAGCCGGAGTGGGCGTTGAGCGTGGATAGGATGGCCAGGGCGAACCACAGCCACGCGGTGGCCACATGGCTGCCCATGAGAAAGACGCCCAGGAAGGGCGGCAACAGGTTGCTGAAGATGTGCTCAATGGGATGGCAATAGATGGCCGTCACCGAGATGGGGGCCGTCCACTCGTGATGCTGCTTGTGGATGTACTTGTAGATGTGCTTGTGGTGCAGCAGACGGTGCGAGTAGTAGAATCCCAGCTCCTCCATCAGGATGCACACGGTCAGCTCGAAGCAGACCCAGTGGAATGTGGGCAGGTCGCGAATGTCGCTCAGTCCACGGATCTCCATTAGTCGGTAGCTGGCGTAGGCCAATGGTATGCCCACGAATATCTGGTTGCAGACCACGCACCAGATCACCTGGAATTCGGAGGGTCAGTCAGTGGGGTCAATTGAAGCTCAATTTCTCCAACGATCGATTGCATACCTTCAGCAGACGACGAACCTCCACGGGCTCATTGGTGCCCGGCTGGATCTTGTACTTGCGCAGACAGGCGGGCCGATTGGTCAGGTCCATGAAGGTGTACAGTGTGCCCACGGTCCAGTAGACGAGCATTGTGAATATGGTGGTGCCGAAGACCCACAGAACCATGGGCTCGTCACCTGGAAGATTTGTTTATTTCAAATTGAATTAAAAGCTGGCGATAAGATGCCTTAAAGTATGCAAAGTTATAATCGGAAACCGAAATGCATAGTGAATTGATTCATATGAATGGATGTTATGAAATCTATAAAAGTATAAAGAAACACTCAAGCAACAGCTGGATATAAATCATATGTAGACCGTAAAAATAAAGCTGGCAAATAAACCCATAAAGATAAATGGCTTAAATAAAGTTATTAACGCAATGAATCGTGTGAATTGTAAATTGTAAAAGCCGTAAGGAAAATGCAATTTAACGGGCCTATGAACCCTGTTTACTCAGCTTCTGACTTTGAGCCCGGAACATTGAGCCCATTGTGCAATGCGTGAATTAACGTATTTGCTCGGGCCAAACAGAGTTATGGTTAAATAATAAGTGTGGCTAACCCGATTGGGGCTTACACACACTCGTACTCGTACTAAACATTTGTTTGCTGAAGAATTCAAATTTGCGTGAGTAACGCGGCGATTCATTTCGCCTAATTGGCAGCACTTCTGGCTGCATTTGTATCTGTATCTGTATCTGTATCTCTTGCATGTGTCTCTTTGTATCTTTGTGCCCGTATCTCTGTGTCTGTGCTTTGATGGAATTAGTAAACAAAACAGTTGTTGTTGACATTTTGCTGTGTCGCCAGTGGCTGAGAGTTGCAATTTATTTGCACAGTATAGCCTATGTGTACACAACGTACACAAAGAGAGGAGCAAAGTTTACCTGTCAACCTATCCATTCTTTTACCCTTTGTTTTGGATATAATATATATAATACTTGTTAGATTCACTTACCGAACGAGTCGATGAATTTGTCCCACTGCGACTGCCAGAAATCGCCGGAGGCGCCCCAAAAGCTCTGCAGATGCCTGGCATAGATATAAGAAACCTCGATGAATTTATCCTCCATGGCTCGTAATCTCCGTGTATATGTATATATTCTGGTTCTTGCAGAATTGGCTTTCTCCCGACTCTTCGCTCTTCTCGCGCCCTCTCTCTCGCTTTCTTCACGCCAATCGCGTGTCTTCGCTGCTGAGCGTCGCAAAGGCAACTGGCGATTTTGATCGCACGGAAAAGCGCAGCTCACAAAAACGAAGCTCAACTTAGTTCCACACTCTCGCCAAAAAATGAGAAAGAGGGAGAGAGTGTGGCGAAGAAAGCAGAAAACCGAACGTTGCATGCTCTTCCATGTCGTTTGTTCTCTAGAAATCTATGCTATGCTAGCTAATCTCGATCTCGATATGGGCAATTCGAGTAGATTTTCGACTTAGAAAGTTAATTTCATGATTGCACTTTCAACCTGTCTATTATTATATAGCAATGAAGAGTATACGCTTAGACAAATAACTAAACAAACACACTGATTACTATTCCGTTCTCTTCACCGGCGAATACAGAGGTGGTCAAAAGTATTTACACAACGAGCTTTTTTTTCAATTAGTTGACAATTGAAAAAAAAGCTCGTTGTGTAAATACTTTTGACCACCTCTGTATAGTGAAATCTAATGCAACTTTCATATAATGGTCCACTCTGAGGTCACAAGGGCTATCGACTCAGAATACGGACTTTAATTATTGCATTTTTGAGCAATAATACCAAACAAATTATGATATTAATAAGCATATAATACTGCAATCATTGCCCCAAAACTATTTTGAGCTATTATCTTTACTAATTGGATAAGTTGGTCCAGAAGCTTCCATTTAGATTGAAAATCTGTGTGAAAATTATTAAGCCCTAGACGAGGAGGGGCGCTAGAAGGCGGGAGAAAGCGGACTCCCGCCCAGAATCCCGATAATTACCAGGTGAGCACGTTGCGGAACAGAATGAAGGCGGCCAGGGCGCAGGTGATGATGAAGATGACGCTGTGCAGCGAGGACAGCCAGACGTCGGCGGTGCGGGCGTCATCCCAGTTTTGCAGCGGTGAACCGGGCGATGGTGTCTGTTCCTTGGCATTCTGGGGGATCAGGGGATTAGTATTTTTATTATTATTATTGTAGATTAGAAGAGATTCCAGCCGGCTTACATCATTCAGGTTGAGGTAGACCGGCGGCAGACCCGCCTTGTCCTTGACGATTCCACCGCCCAACGAAGAGGAGGAGGAGGAGGAGGAGGATGATGAGGAGCTGTTCCCAGTGCTTCCCGCTTGCTGGGACACCGAAATGGGCGAGGATGCGGATGATGAGCCGGATGAGAGGCCCATGCTACTTGGCGGTTTTCCGTGTACCGGATTTGACATATTTACGGCTTAATCTCGAGAATTTTCCCGGTTTTCCTTACTCTTCCTTTGAGACTTTCCCAGCTGAGTTGCTTTCTCGCTCTCTTGCTTTCCTATTGTTTTTGTTGTGGCTTTTCCGTTGTCCTTGACATTTAACGCATTTCGATTTTTCGATTGTTCGGCAGCCCATGTGCGTGGAATTCGAAAAGAATTCGGCTTGCTAGCAAGCGCACTGAATAAATAATAATAATTATAAATAATTGTTAACTTTGCGACATGAAACGTTTGTACAAAAAAAAAACGGCGAGCGATTATATTTGAATTTTCCTAATCAAGCTCTCTCGCTCGCTCTCTATCGCTATCTCGCGCGCAGTGTGACCATGCCAGTCATGGCCAATACAATACCACAGATAGCCACACTTAGCGAATGCACCCACCCACCCACGCACCCACGTCGCCTAGGTACTCAATCCAAAACCAATTCCCGCTTGGCAACACTGCGCGCAATGCATAAACAACAAGAAAGAAGAAGACGGTCAGCGGAGAGAAAAATCGAAGTTGCGCATTGCGTTGGTATTGGTGTCTCGCCGTGTGCATGTGACAGCAAGTGCAGTTAGTTTCTAACTGTAATCGTTTTAGGGATTTGAGATGGCACTCAAAGAGTAGATCTTACTGCGAATCGGACACAAAATTGCATCCCCCGTCGTTGGACTGCGCGATTTAGCATCCGGAGGCTGCGGCTAGCCCGCTGCGCTACACCCGCCGCACCACCCCGCCCTCACTTCGCCCACAAATGGAGGAGTCGGTTCCGCCAAGCAATCCGTCTCCGGTTGCGTCACGTGGCCGCGGACGTGGTCGCCCGCCGAAAGTGACGAACACGCCCCCGCACATCAATCCAGCGATGAAGAGCGCCGATGCAGGGGCATCGCCCACGCCGCCGGAGGATCAGGATTCCGGACAGAGCGAGTGCCGTCGCAGTTCGCGCAAGAAAATCATCAAGTTTGATGTCCGGGATTTGCTGAACAAGAACCGCAAGGCGCACAAAATTCAAATCGAGGCACGCATCGACTCGAATCCTAGTATCGGCCAGTTCCAGTCGGGCACAACTGCAGCATCCACATCCATGTCAACAGCAACAGCATCAGCCGCATCTGCATCCTCAGCCGCATCTGCATCCTCAGCCGCGACCGTGAACCGTTTGTTCTCCATGTTCGAGATGAGCCACCAATCGTTGCCGCTACCACCACCGCCGCCACCCGCTCTCGAGATCTTCGCCAAGCCAAGGCCCACACAGAGTCTGATTGTGGCCCAGGTGACCAGTGAACCATCGGCTGCTGGAAGCGGACAACCCGTGCAGACGATGGCCGGCCTGTCGCCGTTGACACCTCGCAAGCGGGGTCGTCCCCGTAAGAGTCAACTAGTGGATGCGGCCATTATTCCAACGGTCATTGTGCCCAGTTGCTCCGATTCCGATACGAACTCCACCAGCACGACCACTTCCAACATGAGCAGTGACAGCGGCGATCTTCCTGGCTTTCCCATACGGAAACCCAAGTCCAAGTTGCGCGTCTCACTCAAACGCTTGAAACTGTGCGGACGGCTGGAGTCCTCCGATTCGGGGAACTCGCCATCGTCTTCTTCGCCGGAGGTTGAGCCACCAGCACTTCAGGATGAGAACGCCATGGACGAGCGGCCAAAGCAGGAGCAGAACCTGACCCGAATAGTCGTTGCCGAGGAAAACTCCGATTCCGACTCACAGATCATATTCATTGAGATCGAAACGGAGAGCCCCAAGGGACAGGAGGAGCAGGAAGAGGAACGGCCAGTCGAGGTGGAACCACAAGATCTGATCGACATCGACATGGAGCTGGCCAAGCAGGAACCCACTCCCGATCCGGAAGAAGATCTAGATGAGATTATGGTGGAGGTTCTCAGTGGGCCACCCAGTCTCTGGTCAGCGGACGATGAAGCCGAGGAGGAGGAGGATGCGACAGTTCAGAGAGCCACTCCACCGGAAAAGGAGCCTGCAGCAGATTCCTCATCTTCAGCTCCACGCCGCAGCAGACGGTCAGCGCCGTTGAGTGGCAGCAGTCGCCAGGGGAAGACTCTCGAGGAGACCTTCGCCGAGATAGCCGCTGAGAGCAGCAAGCAGATCCTGGAGGCGGAGGAATCACAGGATCAGGAGGAGGAGCACATACTGATAGATCTCATCGAAGACACGCTAAGTGAGCCAGAGGTTACGTCGTCCGTATCGCCAACTATCGAACACATGGTGGTGGAAGAAGTCGTAGTCGAAGAGAACCAGTTGGTGGATGAAGCGGATGTAATCCTTGATTCCAAGCAAGAATTTGTCATTAACAAAGTATTTTCAGAGTCTGACAAGATTGCTGCAAGCTTGAACAAAGACATTTGCGAGCCAAAAGTGGAAACTAAAGATACGCGGGGCGAAGTGGTCCCAAGGCCAGAATTGGTCACCGAAGATGTTTATATTACACACGGAATTGCTGCAACTTTAGAAAAATCATCCCTAGCAACAGAACTAACTACGGAAATCAATGCAAAAACAAAACTATCCCTAGATGTCGTAATAGAGCCGCCACTGAAAGATGAAGACGATCCGAAGCCAACGGAGGTAGAACTGCCCGGATCGAAGCCAGCAGTAAACATTCCAAAGTCTGACCGAACTTTATTAGCCGAAGTGGAAACGAAGCCGTCTCCACTTGTGCAGCTAGAATGTGACACCCTAGGAAAAGTAAGTCGAACGGTACTATCACAATCGTCACTGTCAACAGAAGAAAAGTCGAACGAAAATATAGACACCACTGCATTGAAGACTGAGGCAGCGAAAGAGGATAGATCACCGGTCGCTCCGGAAGAAGAGACATCGAATAATTCGGAAGAACCAAATTCTTTGCTAGAAGATTTCGAAATCAACCAGGAACAAGAGCAGAATATACTAGCTGATGATCAGATGGTGAAGTGCAACAATCAAAAGGAGCACAAGAAAACACCGTTGCCAGAGATGAAGGAGCGCAAGAAACCACTCGCAGGAGATGTGTCCAAAAAGGAGAAGGTAATGGAAAAACCGGCCAGGTCCTCGCCAGCAATTGTGGATAAAAAAGTACGTGCAGGTGAAATAGATAAGAAGGTCGTAAAATCCACAAAAGGGACTGTTCCAGAAAAGAAAATGGATACGAAAAAATCTTGTCCAGCCGTTACTCCTGGTAAGCAAAAAGAGAGTGGAAAATCTGCAAAGGAAGCCATTTTGAAGAAGGAGAATGAAAAGGATAAGTTGTCATCCACTCAAACACTGGATAAAAAGGGAAAAGATACTGCCCAATGGCCACCTAAAGCGCTACAAGAATGTGCACCGTCAGTGATCTCGAAATCCACATCGAATCAATCCGCACCCAAAGAAGAACAACATGCAGCAAAAGAAAAAAAAGAAAAAAGCCTTTCCGACAATTCGACATCAGCGGTTCTCAAGGCCAAAGAGAAAGCGGTGTCCGGTTTCGTTGAATGCGATGCCATGTTTAAGGCAATGGATTTGGCCAACGCCCAGTTACGTCTCGAGGAGAAGAACAAGAAAAAGCAGAAGAAGGTGCCGCCCAAGGTAGAGGCACCGCCAAAGGTAGACCCACCCACCGCCGTGCCTGTTCCTGGGCAGAAAAAGTCGCTGGCTGGTAAGACCAGTTTGCGCAGGAACACCGTCTACGAAGACTCACCAAAACTGGAAAGGAACAGTTCTCCCGGCTCCGATTCCGCTCAAGCAAACACTTCGGCTGGCAAGTTGAAGCCATCGAAGCCCAAAAAGAAGATTAATCCGCGACGCAGCACGATATGTGAGGCAGCTAAGGATCTCAGATCGAGCTCGAGTAGCAGCACACCCACTAGGGAGGTGGCCGCCAGCTCGCCAATTTCCACCTCATCGGATTCCTCTTCGAAGCGAAACGGATCCAAGAGAACCACGTCCGATCTGGCCGGTGGCTCGAAGTTGGACCAAAGACGGTACACCATCTGCGAGGATCGTCAACCCGAGACCGCCATACCAGTACCGCTGACCAAGCGCCGCTTCTCGATGCACCCCAAGGCATCTGCGAATCCGCTGCACGACACCCTTCTTCAAACGGCAAGCAAAAAGCGGGGCCGAAAGGAAGGCAAAGAGTCACTGAGCCGCCAGAATTCACTGGACTCCAGTTCGAGTGCCTCTCAAGGCGTACCGAAAAAGAAGGCCCAAAAGTCGGCAGAAGTTCTAAATGCGGCGCTCTTGGAAACTGAGTCATCCGAGTCCACTTCATCGGGAAGCAAAATGAGCCGCTGGGATGTGCAAACCTCTCCGGAACTGGAGGCTACCAATCCGTTCGGCGATATTGCTAAGTTTATCGAGGACGGCGTGAATCTTCTCAAGCGCGACAAGGTGGATGAAGAACAACGGAAGGAGGGGCAGGATGAAGTGAAGCGAGAACCCGATCCCGAAGAGGATGAATTCGCGCAACGGGTGGCTAATATGGAGACCCCGGCCACAACGCCTACCCCATCGCCCACGCAATCGAGTCCGGAGGACTCAGCATCCACCACGACTGCTCTCAAGGCGTTGGAGACCAGCGGAGGCGTGCGCCGCTCCCATCGGATCAAGCAGAAGCCGCAGGGACAACGCGCTAGCCAGGGCAGAGGTGTGGCCAGCATGGCGCTGGCACCAATCAGCATGGACGAGCAGCTGGCCGAGCTGGCCAACATCGAGGCCATCAACGAGCAGTTTCTGCGCAGCGAGGGCCTGAACACTTTCCAGTTGCTAAAGGAAAACTTCTATCGTTGTGCCAGGCAGGTGAGTATCGGTTGGGTTTGCCATCCACACTAGAACTCCATCCATTCCATAATTTCTGTGCTTCAGGTGAGCCAAGAGAATGCCGAGATGCAATGCGATTGCTTTCTCACTGGCGACGAGGAGGCGCAGGGTCATCTAAGCTGCGGCGCCGGCTGCATAAATCGAATGCTGATGATCGAGTGCGGGCCACTGTGCTCAAATGGTGCGCGGTGCACCAACAAGCGCTTCCAGCAGCACCAGTGCTGGCCATGTCGCGTTTTCCGCACGGAGAAGAAGGGATGCGGCATCACGGCGGAACTGCTAATACCGCCGGGTGAATTTATCATGGAGTATGTGGGAGAGGTGATCGATAGCGAGGAGTTCGAGCGCCGACAGCATCTGTACTCGAAGGATCGCAATCGTCACTACTATTTCATGGCCCTGCGAGGAGAAGCCGTCATCGACGCCACCTCCAAGGGTAACATCTCGCGGTACATCAACCACAGTTGTGATCCCAATGCCGAGACGCAGAAGTGGACGGTCAACGGAGAGTTACGCATTGGATTCTTCAGCGTGAAGCCCATTCAACCCGGCGAGGAGATTACCTTCGATTACCAGTATCTGAGGTATGGCCGAGATGCCCAGCGTTGCTACTGCGAGGCAACCAACTGCAGGGGTTGGATTGGAGGTGAACCGGACTCGGATGAGGGCGAGCAACTGGATGAGGAAAGCGACAGCGATGCTGAGATGGACGACGAGGAGCTGGAAGCCGAGCCGGAGGAGGGCCAGCCGCGCAAGACAGCCAAGGCAAAGGCGAAGTCGAAACTTAAGGCGAAGCTACCTCTGGCCACCGGTCGCAAGCGCAAAGAACAGTCCAAGCCCAAGGATCGCGAGTACAAAGCCGGCCGCTGGCTGAAGCCCTCTGCTGCCGGGTCATCATCATCGGCCGAGAAGGCCCCAAAGAAGCCGAAGGTCAACAAATTCCAGGCAATGCTTGAAGATCCCGATGTGGTGGAGGAACTCTCGCTGCTAAGGCGAGGCGGGCTGAAGAACCAGCAGGACACGCTGCGCTTCTCACGTTGCTTGGTTCGTGCCAAACTGCTCAAGACGCGTCTGGGACTCTTGCGTGTGCTTACTCATGGAGAGCTACCATGTCGCCGGCTTTTCCTGGACTATCACGGCTTGAGGTTGCTACATGCCTGGATAAGCGAGAATGGCAATGATGAACAGCTGAGAGAAGCCCTGCTGGACACCCTCGAATCACTGCCCATCCCGAATCGCACCATGCTAAGTGATAGTCGCGTATACCAGAATGTCCAACTGTGGAGCAACAGTCTGGAGCAGCAGCAAGCTGTGGTGCCGGAACCGAAGCAGGCGGCTCTTCACAAACGGATGGTAGCCCTGCTCCAAAAATGGCAAGCTCTGCCGGAGATCTTCCGCATCCCTAAGCGCGAACGAATCGAGCAGATGAAGGAGCACGAACGTGAGGCGGATCGCCAGCAAAAGCATGTCCATGCCAGCACCGCTCTGGAGGATCAGCGCGAGCGGGAGAGCAGCAACGATCGCTTCAGGCAGGACCGTTTCCGTCGGGACACTACGGGCAGTCGAATAGGCAAACCCACCCGCATGAGCGGAAACAATACCATATGCACGATAACCACCCAGCAGAAGGGCAGCAACGGAGCCACGGACGGAATGGCCAGGAACGATAATCGCCGCAGATCTGACATGGGACCCTCGTCCGAGCAAAAGCGTACGCTGTCCAAGGAGCTACGGCGCAGTCTGTTTGAGAGGAAGGTGGCTCTGGATGAGGCTGAGAGGCGCGTGTGCACCGAGGACCGGCTTGAGCACGAGCTGCGCTGCGAGTTCTTTGGCGCTGATATCAACACGGATCCCAAGCAGTTGCCCTTCTACCAAAAAACGGACACTAACGAGTGGTTTAACAGCGACGACGTGCCCGTACCGGCACCGCCGCGCACAGGACTGTTGACGAAGGCGCTGCTATCACCCGATATCGATATTGGCCAGGGTGCACCTGACGTCGAGTATAAACTGCCGCCTGGAGTGGATCCCCTGCCGCCCGCTTGGAACTGGCAGGTGACGAGCGACGGTGACATCTACTACTACAATCTGCGACAGCGCATATCGCAATGGGAGCCACCCAGTCCAGAACAGCGTCTTCAGACGCTGCTGGAGGAGAATTCCACGCAGCAGCCGCTGCATGAGCTTCAAATCGAACCCGCGGTCCTGGAAAACGAGCTCATTCAGATCGACACGGACTACGTGGGCTCGCTCAGTACCAAGTCCCTGGCGCAGTATATAGAGGCCAAGGTGCGGGAGCGTCGTGAGCTGCGTCGCGGTAAACTGGTCTCCATCCGACTGATAAGTCCAAGACGGGATGAGGATCGTCTGTACAATCAGTTGGAGTCCCGGAAGTACAAGGAGAACAAGGAGAAGATCCGGCGACGCAAGGAGCTCTACCGACGACGCAAGCTCGAGGCCCTACCGGATGCGATTGACGATATTCCTGTTCCTGGCCAACCAATAACTATTCAGCCCTACTTGTACTCCTCCGACGAGGAAGAAACTAAAGTCCCAGCGATGGAAGAGCCCGCCGCTAGGGAGGAGCAGCAGGATTCACTGAACATGGCACCGAGCACCAGTCATGCCGCCATGGCGGCTCTGGTCAAGGTAGTGACCCAGCCTAACGGACTGGGGGCGGCTGGCAAGCGTAAGCTACCGATGCCACCGAATGTTTCGATGAAGAAGCACCGCCAGGAACAAAAGAACAAGAAGAGCAAGAGGTGAGTCTGAGTTTGGTTGGTTGCTTTACAGTTGGGCTTATTCTAATTACCTGTGTGCTATCAGTTCCCAGAGTCCCCTAACCGCCGCCAGTGCACGCGAGGCCCACGAGAAGTTCCGCTTTGAGATCAGTGGGCATGTGGCCAATTTTCTGCGTCCGTATCGCAAGGAGAGCTGCCAGCTGGGTCGGATCACCACTGATGAGGACTACAAGTTCCTGGTTAATAGGGTGAGTTGTGAAGATTCGTTTCTTGCTGCGCATTTCATTTATCCCGACTCGCTTTCCCCAAACAGCTAAGCTATCATATTACCACCAAGGAGATGCGGTACTGCGAGGTCAGCGGGAATCCCCTGTCCTGTACGGAGTCCGTGAAGCACAAGTCCTACGACTTCGTCAACCAGTACATGCGGCAGAAGGGGCCCGTCTACCGGAGGCCGGCGGAAAAGGAATAGCAAATCGAGAAATTGTGTTCTTCTGCGGCAGCAGATATCGAACCCGAACCAAATCCCACACGGAACTAAAACTTTACTTTAGCTTTAGATACGAATTTAGTTAAGTACATTCGAACCCTAGGATGCGATCTACCCCTCGAAGTGGGTAGCGTTTTAAGTGTGGGCAGCCAAACTGTACAGTTAATGAAATAGCGTGAGATGTAAGTGGAAAAAATCCACAATTCTTTTTGTTTCGTAAAATTGCTTATAATTTCTAATAAATTCGCATATTCATTATCATTTTCATTGACATTTACACCAGCTGACAAACAATAAATAAAACAACATAAAATGTTGTGAAATTATCATCTATGGTGATTTCGGTAGCAAGGAATATAAAATAATTAACATGGAAAGAAAAGAGATGGAATGTCAGTTATGTAAGTCATTCCAATAAGAAAACTGCTTGCGCGCAAAACTGCTTACTTCACAAACCGTACAGTAGCTGAGTACTGTACTAAAATGTTATCCTTAGCTTGGTGCTTTCCAAGTTTTGTACTAAAATTATTAGGGTCGCAGTTTAATTATATTGTGCAGTTAACCACTTGCCTGTTACCAACATGCAGCAAAGGCGCAAGTCCAAACTGCTTGGCCACTTGGCGCGCATTTTGATTATTCATTCAAACATTTATTGTATTCATTTTGTAAAAATATTCATATTTAGGAAATTAAATAATGAAACTATTAACTTTTAATTTATCAAAATGTTATCGAATAAAAGCAACTTTTGTGTTCTACTTGCTCAACTAAACTTCGCATCGTTTCGCAAAATACTTCATTTATTCATAATTTATTAAGTTGGATTTAATGTGAAAAACACAATTGCATACGTATTGTTGTTCGGATTTTTTCCTGCATTTAAGGAGCGCTTTTCGTTTATTAACAATTCGCCATCAGATCGAAAAAAATCACTCCATCTCTGTGGGCGGTCGTATCTCCCAGTGGCAATCTCTGTTGGCCAGTGGACGCGATGGGAGGAATGTGGCCAAAAGCGACGGGTAAGTGGGGCATGCAAATCTCGGGGTTTTCGTGAGGGTGGGGAGAGGGGGGGGGGGTGGCGTTTGTGGCGGACGTCGATGTGGCAAATTAACCGCACAAAGCGGTGGCAATATGGTGAGCGGGCGAACACGTGACTTGGAGCATTAAGCAATTTGCCGGACGGATTGTTGGTTCTGTTCATTGAGCGCCTAAGCAATTGAATTAGCCTTTACCCATTGGACAACAGGGATCCCGATCTCTGACGCTTCTCTACGGCGATTGGAGTACACTGGCAGAAATTCACACTAGCTTAAAATGGAATCGATTGAGTTTGATTCAACGCTGGCATGCGCACGGTTTTTTAATTAATTTTATTTTTTATCACGAGTTGAGTAACTTTGTCTGTCAAAAAAAATCTATAATATAATTGTTTAAATTGATTAAAAAACAAGACTTCACAGTATATTCCTTAAAATGTTTAAATTGTCCAGTAGTAAGTACTCAGAATGGTTTGAGTGCAATGGGCAGCAGGAACAACAAGTCAAATGTAATTGCCAGCAGCCTGAACTCTTCACCCATCAACAACGCCCCCGCTGACTCCCTTGCCACCTTGCCCCCTTGCCTCTTGCCCCTTTGCCCCCATGCCCCTTTGCCAATTTGGCCCCCTGAACATGCAATAAACACATGCGAGTGCCAACGAGTTTACAGTTTCGATTATGGCCAGCAGACTTTGGGCCAACAGCTTCAGGGACAACTTACCGCCTCTTGAGTTGATTTGAGTGGCCAGGAGAGGAAGAGGGCAGTAGGTGGACTTTTGAGATGCTCAAATATATTTATAAGACACGTAAACACATCTGTAATATGTGTAATGTGGTAAGCATTTTCCATGTTCCAGCATTTATCGTGTTTAAAAGTGTGTCACATTACATTCTGAATCCGTAAGTTTAGCTTAATAGAATATTATTGAAAAATTAGAGGTTCAAGTTTCTCAGCTACCCTTTGTTAAATTCAAATCGCTTCAATTTTCAAGCAAAATAAATCATAAATGTTTTCGCAACAGCAAGTGAATTAAATCCATTGACGGCAGAATGCTTGCCCGATTGAAATTCGCATTAATTAAATTACCTCACAAGCAATTGGCCCCGGATATCTGAATGTTAACTATTTGAAAATTAATGCGAAAGTGTTCGGGTGGAGAAGTCGACTTGACTCGAGTTAATGGCGGGGTGCGATGCATCGTGACCTGTCACTCGTTGACATATTGACTCATCAATTGCAGGCTAACAGCTTTGACAATACTCCAAACGGCAATGACAACTGCCAACCCCAAGACGAGTCCGCGAACCCACCAACTGTCGGCAAGGGGACCAAAAACTCCGCTCCCGGGACACTCGGAAAAATCAGTACACTTTTTTTGACTAAAAATTACTCGATTGTTGGCTGAAAAAACGAAAATATTGATCCAAATATGGAATGTTATACCTCGTTGAGCTTGAAATTAAATTCCCAATCGATTGGTATTCAAATTTGGAAGCATAAATTTTTGACCATTTTCGCAAATTTTAATGATGTTACCCCTTATCGAAAATTTACACAAAAACTAATTTCTGGCAATCCGCTAAAAAGTGATAGGACTAGTTAGCATTGGTATTTACGTGCTCAAAACAGTTTTTATTTTATAAATTGAACCATTTTTAGCAAAGTTATGATGAAAATCCCATTTGTAAACATCAAGTTTTTGGCATGAAGTAGTTTTATCGAATTTTCGTATTAAAATAATCCGTTTTTTAGCGAAAACTTTAAAAATAATTGTCTGAAAATGGAATGTCATATCTCGTTGAGTTCGTATTTAAATTTCCAATCTAACTGTATTCAAAAATTGAAAAACTATTTTTTTCCCATTTTTTGCAAATTTTGATGATGTTACCCCTTACAAAAAATGCAAAATTGAGCCAAAAAATTTTTTTCCTAAATCCGCCAAAAAGGGATACTGGTCGTTTGCATGATTAACGAGCTGTATAAAAAAGTCAACTTTTTAACTATATGATAATTTTTGGCCAATAAATGGCAAAAACCTCCATTTTACATAGGGATTTTTCCTTAAAGTCGTTTTCGGATTTTCACCCTAAGTTTCCAATCGGATGGTATGCCAAAGAAATAATTTTATTTATTGCTAACTTTTTGCGAATTTTAATGATGATTTGCTGGCAGAAAAATATTTTGTAGCCAATTTTTGAACCATATTTAGACAAGTTATGTTAAAAACTCTCTACATAAGTAGTTTCATAGACTTGTTTTAAATGAAAGCTGCTGGCCAATTTTTTCGAGTGTATGCCAATGGGTGACTGAGCATCTGGAGTCGGGGCGACCATTATTCCAATGGCCACTGTAGTGGAAGAAGCGAAATTTTAATGTTAATGAACATCATTTTTCTCTGTTTACTTGCGCTTGTGTTAAGTGTCGCAAATAAATTCATTAAAGTGACATTTTTCAATTTTAATGAACAGCACTCGCCGAAAAAAAGAACGCGCGGGAAATGGACATCCAAGAAATGAATACAAATAACGCCGGGCATTATGTTGTCAAATTGAGAAATGAATTACGGCCTATTTATGAAAATCATCAGCGCAGGATTATCGTAATCGCCGCTTGGCATCGGTGCAGAAAGTTTTGGCACTCATTCATTCGTGCAATTTGCAAATTTCACCTTATCGGCCAATAAATAGCCGGCTGTTTGACACTTTCAGTCGAGATGCTATCGACGCTTTTAGCCATTACAAAGTGAATTTATCCGTTGCGACTCTGTGAGCGATTGTAATTGTTAAGCGTATCGCTGTGCTGTGCCATCGATGAACTTTTAATTGCTCGCCTCTTGCGCACAATTAATTTTTGCCCGCTCCTGGTCATTTCTACTCGCATCAATTCATTGGTCATTTCAAAAAATTTATGGAAAAAGTGTTGGCAAAGAAGCGCACACACAGGTGGGATTTTCAACATATTTTAGCAATAATATTAAACACGTTTTAGCGTACAAAGGAGCTGCCCAATGATATCAACTTATACAATTTGTTATTGGTGACTTTAGTTTCATATCTGCAGGACACTGAATATTGTTACCTTCCACATTCGTCTGTATAGTAGTATCATACTATTTAAGTTTTCATCGGTTTATTTGTATTTTTTTTGCAAAAAGTGAAAGGAAAATGAGTGCAGCTGAAGGAAGAGCCCACATTTCATGTGCTTCATGTGTGTGTGTGTGCTTATGACAAACATTAACATATCACTTTACAGCACAGATAAGGTGGCACACACACACATGCATACTTCTCTGGCAGATCCTGCTCCTTGTGGTTCTTCAGCTCCTTTCCTTTGGTGCCTTCAGTGCCTTCAGTGCCTCCGCCAGCTGATGGGCTTACCCAATTATGAAACATTAAAAATACGCGCATATAAATCGCTTCATTTTTATGCGCAATTACGCGGGGGAGACAGTAACCTTGGCTTCCCATTTTCATTTTCATTTTCAGTCCCATGCCCATTCCCATCTGCCACTCGCACCCTTCCCTGGCCATCCGCACATTTTGCGCCCTCCAGCGCCCAGCTCCTCGCAGCTTTCTCCTCACTCAAGACGACTCCTGATTCTGATGCTCCCCAATCCGCTGCTCCTGGCAGCTGCTTCAGATTCAGCTCCTCCTTTGGCTGCTGATTATGGCTGAATGACACTATCGAAAATTACAGAAGTACAAGGGACAAGCTTACCTTCATTAATGAGTTTCATTTGAAATGGCACCTATACTACAAAAATAATTTTTTAACTTTAAGATGATTCAATAGTTTTCTAAACCAAATATAACTTGAGATACAAACAGTAGACGGCCTTCAAGTTATAAGTTCCTTTATAGTGAAAATATATAGATATACAAATATTTAAAAAATATATATTCAATAAGTAATACGGTAAACAATGAATAACAATAAATGCGGCCAGTGTCTGGTAGTCAACCTTGGAGCTCCCAGTGCCTCATTCTTCCTTGCTTTGTGCTGTTCGCGCTACTCAATTAAGTTAATTCCCGTTTGCATAAGCTGTTGGGGGTTGGGGGTAGGGGGTGGTGTTTTTCCACCCATCACCCCCCCACTCTGATGCGCATTTTCCGGGCTCGCAGTCATGTATTTTTTATTTATTTTGATTTAAAGCGATTTTCGGCACGTCTGCAGCCTCAACCACTCAACCGTGTGCACTTCTGGGTGGCCTCGAAAAGTGTCAGGCCTAGACGACAGCCAACACCAAGGGCTAAAATAAAACTTAAATACAAAAGCGTTAAAAATTCAGCTGGCAAAAAAATTCGAAAAAAATAAAAAAAAAACCAAAAAATAGAAGAGAATGTGAAGAACTCAAGTTGAGTACGGTCGTGGCTGTGGTAACCAAACTTTCACCGGAAGTGGGCCAATAAAAAGTATACACAGAGATACACAGATCTACAGCCACCGAATGCCCCCAGTCGCCAGTTCACTTTGCCTAATGCGATTATGCGGGTCTGGAATGTAGGTCCTTTGTCCTTGCTTAGAGAGGAGACGTGGACATGGTCCTCAAATTATTATAATCAAAATAAGCTGACTGCTGATCTCGGAAATCTTTGCGTCTTTGTGTCTAAAAATAAACGGATAGTCAGTGGTTTTGTAAACAAATGATGGTGTCAAATATTCGTAAATAACTATTAATAATAAATAAAATATTCGAAATAATATTCAAGAATAGCTAGTGCATATGCAAACTCAACTTCACATATAATTTGAATTTAACTGCCAATTATAAGTTACAAAATTCCTCATAATTTTAATAACCATCCCTAATCGCGATAAAGTAACTTTCCGTAAAGGACTGACCCTTCCAGCCTCCGTTTTTTTTTTATTTTTTTGAGCCGTAATGTGATTTGCACGCTGGCAAACCAAGAAAAAAGGGAAATATTTTCACTAAAATGAAAAGAAGTCACCGACCGACCGGCCAGAGATAAAATGAGGAAAGTCCACGTCGAGTTCGGAGCTGATTATCTTGCCGCGCTGACAGCGGACTTACTGGCCAGTGGCAAGTGGAATGTGGCAAGTGGCAAGTGGGAGCAGTTTATGGCCAGCAACTCGGAGGAGCTGGGGGGACAAGACGTTAACATTATTATACGCTTTGTAAACAAATTATGAATTATGCTGGATAAATAGAAAAACTTAATAATAACTTGATTGCGGCATTTGGCGGCCTGTCTACATCCCGAGGCTCCCTTCTCCCTTCCAATCACCAGGCCAACTTATCGCCGGATCCGCTTTCTTTGCGTCTTGCGGCAATGGCTGATGGCGATATTAAATACACCGAGCGAAAATGTATTAGTTTTCTGAAAAAAGAAAATTATGTGTGTCTTAAAACAGACGGATAATCTGAAAACACTCAACTTATTATTAAATTAAAGTGTACTTAAATACAGTATCAATCTTTATACATATTTAAGTTACAAGTGAACTAGATAGGCAAGTATTCTTAGTGTTTTCTTATGTATATTATATGAACTTGCATCCCATTTCTTGCAGTGTTCGCAGGGCGCTAATAGTCCAAGCATCCGAAGGAAACCCCCAAACCCCGGCGGAATAATTCAAGGTGGCCCTAATGGCTGAATGCCCAACTTGGTAGACACCTTCGTCGTCGTGTTCTGTCCAACCTGCTTATGCTCCTGCTCCGGATTCCCGGACCTTGGTGACCTCGTCCTTGGACGCAGATCTTTATGCATTGGCGGCACGTTAATTATGGCACGAAAATGGCCAAATTGTGCATGTTAAATACAAAATGCAAAATACTTACCAGACTGCGATAAACCGTTGGCACCGGGATTGGGGCGGTCGGTGAAGGGGGCGTGGCTGCGATGCTGCAACAAATGACACAGATGTGGCGGCTGGGGCAGGGAAAAAGTGGAAACAAATTGAAAAGTTTTCCACGATATAAATTTGCATTAATTTTCGGACGCTCTTTGGCCGCCTTAGCCTAGCGCTCTTCTCCAGAAAAAGACCATTCTATGTGCATGCAGCATATATATATTTATATATATATATATATACATAACTACATGGAAACATACATAACCAAAAAAAGGACGCGAGCCTGCAAAAAGTAGTCGAATAGCTGAATACCCCGCTGGGGAATATGCTAAATTTAAAATATGAGAACCATTTTTTGGAAATAATAAATGCTGGAATTGACTTTTTTCTTCTCAGCAATGTCAGCTTTCCATTTCCTAATTTAATAACAACCGTACTGCCCAATTTATCACTAATACTACGTAGGACTACCCAGTAAGCACAGCGAGCATAAAAATTGCTTAAATCGAAAAAGTTTTCCTTATTTTTTTATGCGAGCTTGGGCTGCTGTTGCTGCTGCCGTTGTTTATTCAAATCCCCTACCTTGGGGTATATTTATTGCCAAAGACAACTTAGAAAATTTTAAAAAATATTTACCTAACAACGAATAATATTTATTATATTTTTGAAACATGCCTTAAAGGCTTTTGATACCTAATTGAATTCCCATATTCTTAGATATTAAAACTTGTTTGTTATACCTATATTTTTATAATATTGAACTAAGTTTTAGAGCATTTAAAGTTCTCCATAAGTCATATAGGCAGCCCCTATATCTTATTTGGTGTCCACTCCTGCCGCGCGAAGAGGGTCCTTCGAGGGGGGAGGGTTGGTGGTGGGGGGAAGGAAGGCTGAGGATCCTGGACGGGCCTGAGGTTACCGGCGGGGGCGACAACAACACCTACAAAAAAACACAAAGGCGATAACGAAGCCGAAACTCCGAGCTGACCGTTGAATGGCGAATCCGGCTCCTTGTAAACCTACCAAAAAAAAAAAGAAGCACAGAAACAAAAAAACCAAAAAAAATAAAGAAGTGGAAAAAATTAACAAAAAAGAAATATACAGCAATGCTGAAAAACAGGGGCAGATGTTGTTATCCACCACCCGACAGCCCGGTTTTGGTTACCTTTTTGAATATTTATGAAAAATTGAAACGTTTTAGCTCTCCCGGTTTTTTTTTTTGGGTATTCCTCGGCTCTCTTCTGCTCGCTTGTTAACTAATTGTATTTTTTCTCTTGATTTTTATTATTTTTTTTGATGGGAGCTGTTGGGAATTTTCGGGACCCACGCACACGAAAATGATTTAAGTGCGCTTCCATTAATTACGTTTTGAGGTGGGTGGCTGTGGAAGGGGGGTGGTAGAGGTTGGGGAGTGGCAGAGGTTGGCACTCGTATCTTCTGCGGCTACTGAAACTTTAATAGACCGAATTTCTGGATAATTAACACGCTAAGCGTATGAAAGATGCATGAAAAGGGCCAAAATGCTCCGCTTGACAGCGCTAATAATTGCCGGCGCTTAAATTTAAACTGAGATTGAGTTAGTCCAACCCTCATCAGCATCATCAGCAGGCCCAATTTTTATGGCCTTCTCTCATAAAAAAAATTGTGACAGGTGGCCCAAGGAAGTAAAGGTTTTTATGCGACGAATTACTTTTGGCAGCGACTTTAGTAAGGGTTTTCTTTCAGCATATTTCAGTGCTATTTTCGGCTATATTATTATAAATAGATAAAAATTTGTATGAAAATCAAAGTAGGCAGTGCTACAGTCAATTTTAAAGTCACTACTTTTGATAATTTGTTATTGTTATGCAAAAGAAATCTGCTTAACAATGCATCCTTCAAAACCATAGCCTACTTATAAGGGCAAGTATTAATCAGCAAACTTTTGACGAAGTTCTTCAGCAGCCAGCACCAGAATCTAAAATCAAATAACGCAAATTTGTATAAGCAAAAGGACTACTAACTAACTGGCAACTATTGAAACTTCAACCTGTTACTAACTGTGGCAAAAGTTAATCATCGCAGGCAAAGCCATTTAATAGACGAAAACAGCAAAGTTCTGGCCCACTTATTCAGGTAAATGCTTGGCCTATTTGGGCCCAAAACAAAGGGGCGTGGCAAGTGGAAAGTGGGAAATTCCCAAGTGCAGGCATCTACTGCTACTACTCACTTTTCCTAAGACACACACTAAGGCACAGGAATGAAGTCGGCCATTTTCCACAGCACAAACTTTCAACCAAACGGGTGTCCTGTTTATGTGTGCGATGGTGTTAGTGTTTGTTTGTGCATCATTTCGGCGTACACATACATCAAAGTTTCAGTTTTAAACCTATCAATTTAGTTTGCTCTCCTAATCCGCCCGTTGAGATCAATTAGTGTGGCAAAAGGAAAAGCGCACGAACTTAACACTTTTACTTCTACTTCTACTTCTACTTACACTCAGACTCACACTTTTCCCCACCGACCCACGACGACCCCGAAAAGTTTCCACTTCGAGTTTTAACTTTTTCGTGCCCGAAAATTTGAGTATTTCTCATTGTTGTTGACGAAAAGTGCCTGACAAACGTGACAGGACAACAAGAAGACGGTGACATTGATATGAAAAGTGAACATTTTCGTGGAAATTCTCCCATCCAGTCTGATTAGATTGATCGCAATTTAATTAATGAGTTCCCAGCTTGGAAGTTTATACCTTCCACTTACTGGAAAATTAATTGAGTTGCCGCAATACTATCGAATCGTATAAATCCCAGCTAAGAGTCTCTTTCAAGAATCATGCTGTATTAATTTATATCCTAGTTACCTTAGGTAAAATATTAACTATTATATTTATTAAATGTAGAGCCGATTCCAAGTTGATGGGCAAACATTCAGCAACCGCTAATTATCTCAGCTAAAAATACTTTTGTATACGATTGTCCCAGCCCTTTCACGTAGGAGTTTTGCGAATGACTTCTGGTAATTTTCCTATTTTGGGACCACAATTAGCTCAAGTGAAAAGCGGCAGAAGAGGATGGGAAATCGTCTGGGGTTGCAGACAAATGACTTAATTACTTTTTCAAGTCGGTTAATTAGTTTCGGCCAAGAGCCAACCAAATGGAACTGGTCAACGAACGATGACAGAAGTACGGACCTGCAAATGTCCAAGAGCGGAGCCAAAACGAGCCAGAAAGTTAAACATAAATTACAAGACATTCAAGTGGCCTGCATTGACTCATTGAGTTCGCAGTAGCCAAAAAAAAAGAAAAAAGAAAGACAATATCGAAATGGGGCTAAAACATTTATTGATGCTGTTAACACTATTAGAAGCTTATGCTCTAACCAATTTATTTGGTGTCGTTTGTTCGAAGACAATCCATAAAACTGAACTCGCTGACAGTGGGCACTAAACTGAATTCATATTGCAATCCTTTGGGGATCTTTGGAAATCCCCTTCGGCTTGCTGCAAATTTCATTCGTGCGACAATTAATTTACTTCAATTCAATTTGTTTAATTCGTTTTACAACATGCATTATTAAGCTTATTTCGCTGATTGTCTGATTTAATGTGGGAATGTGCGAACAAATTTCATTGGTCAAATGTCGGTAGTTTTTCCAATCGAATTTACACGCTGCGCCATTGTGCGGAGAATCAAGCCAAAAAAAAACCGTGAAATACAATTTATACATAAATTAATGGACTATCGGGGGGCGTGGCTCAGCCTTGAATTTAATGCCGTGCAGTGGGTGTGGTTCGTTTGCCATTGCCCTGCTTATTTTTTGCTGCTGAATTTTCGCTTATTTTCCTTCGATTGTTTTTCCGCATTAACGCGCTCCTCTGCAGCTCTTGAATTGAATGGCCCGGAGTGATTGAAAACAACTGATAGTATCCTGTAGTTCTTATTTAAATAGTACTATAAACTGCAGGAGAAAAAAAGGCGAGTATTTAAACTAAAAAAGGGTTTCTGAGTTACCTCTCATCATGCAATTAATATGCAAAATGCATAGGTATAATTATCAATTTCCTAAAACCACAAACTAGCAGGCTAAATCAAAATGAAAAACTAAATATAATAGAAGTTATATATAAATCGTTGTAATAATGAACATTTACTTGCAAGTAATGGGTACCTTATAGTCGACTATTTAACCCTGTGTGCTTTATGCAGGCATTGCGTGTTTTATGGGACTATTAAATGGCCGTGGAGCGGGACTCAGATCACTTCGGCTCAGTTCAGTTCAGTTCAGGTCGGGCTGAAATTAATTGCTTGCTATCTTCAAATTACTCATACGACCCGTCGGCCCGCTCGCTTTTGTTCATCTGCTTACGGCGAGCAACTCCCGTTGGCCTGTGTCATTTACATTAACCGTTTCAGTTACGGCCCAGGCTCCTTTCTGCAAGTCCTTTTGGAGATCCTGCCGGAAGCGAGCGCTCGTAAATTACCTGAATAATGCAAAATAACAATATTTACCCCATTGTTCTCGGCCCCTTTGCTCCCTTTCGTAGGTGTTTCTTTTCTGAAGGAGATAATCTGCTCAGGTTTAAATGGAATTTTAATTATTTTAAGCAACCGAAGAACTTCAGTTCCTTTTGCCAGCGCTAAATAGTTGCGCTCAGCAGATGTAGCGGGTGTAATTAAACGTGAGAAATGTTGGATTTAAGCCAATTAATCGGGTTTTCCTTAGAATTATGAAGAAGATATGTGTATATATTCATTACATAAATTGAAAATGTTAATTTTACTTTTTATGCAAATGAAATGTGGTATTTTGGAAAACACTGATTTGAAACCTAAAACCCTTACATTTCGAAATTATTTCCCTATTTGAAACTATGCTTCGCACAAAGCGACCAAATTCAATTAATTTAATTCACTGTGGGCTTATGATTAAAACAATGATCCATGGTGCGGGGTGAGTGGTGGCGATGGATTGTGAATCGGCAGGATATAAACAGATGTATATGGGTCTCTGTATATCTACAACTGGGCACATCGATAAATGATGATGTTCATTATGTGCGGCGCGTATTTTGCGATTTAATTAAAGCCTGATGGCGAAAAGGTGTGAGTTGGGAACCGGAGGCACTGGAGATTGGAGGTGACTGCTTGGCATGTTGAACAAGGGGACCAAGGATGGCCAGGGGGGAGATGGCATCATCGACGAATCATCGATGAATTGGCGTTGCCATTTAATAGCCGATGATGCCGACCGATTGCTGTACATCCCGCCCACTCGCTCTCTTCCATAGCCCCGTCTCGTTCGCTCATGGCGCTGCACACGTTCCAGTTTGTTGCTGCCATCGTGCACGTAATTTCCGTTTCCGTTTCAGCGAACGGCAGCCGGTGACACGCGACAGCTGTTTGCACATACTTAACGCACACATACGCACACACGCACTGCGAGGCGCATCCTCACATACGCACAAGGACACTGGGAGAAAATTAGTTGGTTATCAGTCATGGATATTGTGGCATTAGGTTAGCTTGATCTTAGGCCAATATATTTCAAATTCATAAGCATTCTTTACTACTTCTTAAACTTAAGAAATGCGCTCTAGTTTCTCTCAGTGCAGCCACGCACACTCCCACAAAGGCAGACGTACATGTCCTTGGTTTGTTTGTATTTGTGTTACTATGCCATTGACTGCGAATCGGAGCGTGAAGGCCATTACAAGTCTGATTATATTGAATCAAAGATTCAATATTTAAAATTGCACGCACACAACTCAAACACACCACACATACATACACCCACGCACATCAGTTCCGCTCGGAGTTAACAGTTTTTGCGGCCCCGTTTGGAATATATGCATACATACACACATATAAATGTATACATGTATTGCAAATGTTTGTCTGTGTTTCGCTTTATGAGGAATCGAGGTGGAAATGAGTCACTGAATTGCGGGGAACGGAAGTGGAGGGGATGGGGTGAGCAGAAGGGGATAGGGGAAGTTTTCCTGACTTGCCAGCGGAGTCAAGCGGAAAGAACAAACAATTTTAAATTATTGTTCAAGCACAACGAAGTCAATATTAATAAGTGAACAATTTGGCAACTTTATTTCAGCACTTCATATGTGGTAAAGAATAATAAGCGTGTGGGTACGAAAATAAATAAGTAAGGAGTTTCTCTTGGTATGAAAACCATAAGGTTGTGCGTACTGTATAAATTGTGTTAATTAATTTCATGCACAAATATTTCAGGACTTTTGTAAAATATGACCTAAATTGTTATTAAAGTAGTGACTATTATATGTCACATAAAATGTTCCATTTTAAAAAGCTAAAAGTAAAGTAATATGGTTGCAGCTGGAAAAGTGTGTGAAGGTCAAATAAGATTTCAGCTGAATATTGCATGACAAAGTAAAGAGCAAAAAGTATATTATTACATTTCTAATTATATAACACAATTTAGCAAAAGGAATAATTATATTTGAAATATCGTGCCTATGTTCTGCCACCCCCGTTCCCGATAAAATGGATTTGCTGAAACAAAAGTAGGGATATCCTTTTTCTACCACGGGGTGCCAACGAGAGTTTTCCCTTTTCGTCAACCATTATGAAATGAACAAACGAGGATTTTCCGCACTTAATTGTTATCTTTGCATAAGCATGAACAAAACAATTGCCATTTAATCGCAATGAAAGCGAACTTTTCGGGTCCTTCCAGCAGGGAAATTTAATTACACAACCACTCACTGCCGCCGCGCAAAGAAAGCGGGTGAAAGCGGACGAAAGTGGCGCGGTGCGAGGGAAAGTGCTAAGCAATAGGGATAATCCGAAAGGCTTCGCAAGCAGCTCGCCGGCTTAGCACGCCAAACATTGTAAGCCAAAGGCATGACTGAGTTTTCCCGCCGCCACCCGATTTTCCCGCTTTTCCCGCCGCTGTAATTACACATGTGTGCGAGCGGGAGAGATTATTGTTATTGTGAATGTTATTTTTATTTGCACGTCAACCGCAAACTCATCCAAGTGAAATTGAAGCAAAAACAAGGCTTAACATCTTAAGGCGGCGCATTGTGGCTGCCTTGCAAAATGATGACAACGCTCGAAGCCGCCCACTTCCGCCAACCACCCTCAATTTTCCGCCATTCTAAATTTTCCCTTTTTTGTCAGCAGAGAAAAAAAAAACATTTCAAATGCAATACTTTCACTTTCAATTGAACAATTCTTTGCTAGTTCAGTAGTTATTTTATGCATTTAATTAAATTTAATTAAATTAAATATGTAAGCTAATTGCTTCAGGATTATCTGTTTAATATTCATACACTGATATCAGAAACAGCATCGATTTTTCGCTCACTGCACTTGCCGCACTGCCATTTGGCTTGGCTCACACTGCTCCTTTTGTTGCCGCATTTTGCATTTGGGCTTTAATTGTTTGCTTGTTTATTTAGCCTGCCACCTGGCTGCCTGCAGATTAGCACAAAGATTTGATGAGCACACGCTGGGCGGAAAAAAACAGCAGGATTCGGTGGCACAAAGGACATGCGGGACGGGACGGAGGAGAGTTTCTAGAAATATTGCGCCAGCAAAAATAATTCACTGCAATTATATGGAAATGCTGGGAGTTCCTTTCCCAGTTCGAGTGTTTGTTATGCTGTTTAACTACCCGTAGAAGTACGAAAGTTCCCACTGACCGACTTTTTGGGTATCCTATTTGGATATCCAAAAAGTATATTAAGCTTATATTAAGTAAGCAAGCAGATTAACTAAATTGCTTAAACTAATATAATATAAAATATTCCTTTGTTTTAAGTGGTTTAACAAATAATTTAAGGAGCTAGCTGCAAAAGGGTTGTATTCGAAATTGATTTATGTTTTATTTGGCAAGTTCCAAATGTAATCCCCTATCACATACCCTGGGATAACATCGGATGAGCATCGGGCGCATTCATAAACCTTTTTACTTCTCATTTTTTTCGGCAATTCCGTGTAATTGAAAAGCGCTGAGCGGCTGGGAATTCTGCACTGCTCAAGTTGTGAATGTGAAGGGGGGCGGAGTAAAGTGAAAGGGGGCGCAGGAGAAAGCGGCTAAGGAAAGTAAGGGAAAGTAAAGCAAAGCGGAGCAAAGTTTACTTATCATGGCAATGCCGCCATATCCGTCTGGTAATCGAAATTTGCAAAAAGGGATATAGGGATATGTGCTTGCACAGCCACAAAAATATGCACTGCGAAAAACTCATTCAATCATCATAATATAATTACTCGTTGAAAACTTCCAAAGTAATTCATATTTATTATTTAATGTAACTCTGTAAAGATATGTTGAACATATATGGAATATATTGAAAAAAAACCCAATTACAGCCTTCTTTCTCTCAGTGCACACATTACTGCACACGTGTGCGTGCGTTTAGCAGGTGTTTTTGGCCTCTGCTGTTGCCTTCGTCTGAAATATTCATTTGCATCTGAGGAAATTGTTTTGGTTTCAGCTTTGCCGCCTCTTCTTCTCAGCTCATTGAGATTTTCTGGCCATTGTGCTGCCGAATGATGCCATAGGTTTTTCCATTCTTTGCTTCACTTCTCTTTTGTTGTTGCAAGCTTGGAAAAAAAAATGAATTGAAAAATGTAGCTGAAAAGTGAAAATCATGGGCAGCAGTTTAACCAATTTCAGGGAGCATTCGGGATTCCGCAAAACATTCCTCAGAGGCTCAGGCGCCACTTTCAGTTTGGGAAGTGGAAAGTTGGGTGGTGGGGTATTTTGTGTGGTTTGAATTTCTGGTTTCGGCCTTGGCCACATTCCCATTCCGCCATAATTGGCCAATTGTCGGTGTCATTAACATGCCTGTCATTATTGGCAATGGCCCAGACTGCGGCGCTGTGGGGCTGTGTGTCTTTGTGCGGAATGGGTCCGCAATCTCCTGAATATTTCATCAACCCTCCTGACAGCAGCCGAGTGTCGCCGACAATGACAACGTTAAACATCAAATACAACACACAAAAGGTGTTTAAAAATTAAATTAAAGTTAAAAGCTCACAAAATAATGAAATGAGCGAAATGAGCAAAGTACTCACACAAAGTGGTTAAAACATGGCTGTGTCGGTGTGGCAACAACAAATGCCGATTACAGTGGGAAATGCACTGTGCGAAAATGCGTTGCAATTACATAACTCAAATAGCCATGTATTACATTTAAGAACTGTGGTTAATATAGATAGTTTTGCGAATGAAAAACATAAAAGAAAATATGTGTATATGCTGGAATTTAAAATTTAGAACTCTGGAATATATTTGAATATATTTTCCAAATTTGTAATATTTATATTTTATTTTTCATATTTTTCTTGAGTGCAGCAGGAAGGACAACAAGCAAAAAACACATCAAATGGCAGCGCTCGGCGGCAACAATAAAATCGCGGTGACAATTCAATTAAAATATTTCTGCATAAATTTTCAACGCTTGCAAAAAGCCGCTTGAGTAGCCGCAAAAGCATGAAAAGCCTGTGGGCGAAAAGCGCATGGGGGAGTGGCGGAAAAACCGCCCACATTCCGAGTGAGTGAGAGCGAAACAAACAATCAAACCACAACGCCTATCGGGGTAGGAAGTGAATGATTGAATGACAATTGCATTTGCTCGCTTGTTCGGCCAATTCCTTCGTTTCCTTTTTATTTTTTATTATTTTTTTTTGATTCCCCTGACCAGTTTATGCGGTGCAAAGTTCACACAAAATGGGAATAAAGCTGGCAAAACCCTCGGGCCGGCGGAAGTGAGTGGCAAGCAATTAACGCTCAATTGGCAGCAAACCGCACCTGCAAGGGTTCATCTTCGCGCGTTTTTCAACGGAAGTCCTGCAGATTGGCAGAAAGTGACGAAAACGGTAAGGGTTTTAAGCGTATTATAATGCGGTTAGCTTCGAAAACCGCTTTTTATGTGCATACACATGCATATCAAGCACTTACTGCAGCTGAACCCAAATAATCCTTATACTCCAGTGCCCCAAAAAGTATGCTACAATTTTTGTCTTTCTAGATCGCGCGACTCAGAGAAAGAGAGTGCACAAAAAAAGAGAAGAGAGACGAGTGCTAAAGAGAAATTGAAGCAGGACGATCAGCAGGTGAGCCTTCCAACTTGGCCAATACAGGTGAGGATGTGTGTGTGTGTGTGGGGGGTGGGGGTTGTATTGTCAAGTGGTCAAGTGCTCAAGTGCTCGCTGGCCTTAAGCTCGTTGACAAATTTTTCAGAGCAGCATATCCGGCGTCGGAAAAACGCATCGTCGCAAAAATGCATGCTTTATTGTCGCTGGCTGGCGATGCGTACATAGAAATGATAACAATAAAATATCGCCGAGAAAAAAATGCGTTCAAATTTTCGCCCGCAAATTGTCCGCACACTATCCTGTCGCAAGTTCCGTTCCACATATACACACGTACAACTGTGTGGTTGTGTGTGTTTGCATCCTGTTCGTCCTTGCTGCACGTTCGCATTTCCAGCGACAACAACGAGCACCGCATTTTTCGGTTTTTCGACAATTCGTCAGACATTGTTGACACTGTGTCTGAAGTCTGATGTCTGACGTCTGAGCAGGTTCGTTGTCGTTGTCGACCGATGCGGTTGCTTGGATTGTCCGCTACACGTTTCCTCCTCAGTTACTTTGGGTTTGCTTACCCAATACCCTGTAATCCGGCCGAGTCCCGGGTATGCACCGCCCAGTGTACTGTTCAAACTTCACAAGAACTACAAATCAACTTATAATATAAAGTACAATTTTTTAAACCTTTTACAATACTGGCCAGTTGTGACAAATTAGTTAGCTACCATTATTTATTTCATTTACATTTTCGGATGTTGAAATTAATTGTAGTTTCTGTGTAACAATAAATTCTCATTAATTTATGGCACATTTGAATTGATTCATTCATTCATCATTACATATAAAAATAGTAATTAAATAATATTAATTATTAATTAAGGCAATTTAAAGGAAACTCCATTGTTTGTAGCACCATTTCCGCATATTTCTTGTTTAGAATATGGTGTAACTTGTACTTCAGTTGGAAAACTGTGCGTGGTGAAGTGAATTTTTGTAGCAGTTTGTAGCATCTGCAGGAGAGGCAAAAACACGAAACCACAGGTGAGATTTGTTCAGTTTATTTATTTCATTTGAGTTGATATTTTCCCTTGGCTTTTGCGAAATTCGGCTGGCATTTGGCAATTAGATTTATTGCCGGTCGGAATAGTTTCCAGTTCGAAGTTAAAATATAAAAAAAAAATCAAATAAAAGAGGTTTTGGTTTACGTTTAGTTTCCGCTCTGAAACGCTTGCCAAAATATTAATTGGTAAATTGGGTGCCGCCAGTGAGTTTTTGGTGATTTGTTGATCATGTTACCGCCACCTAAGCCGATGCAAAATTGCCATGACATAATGATAAAGTTCTTAAAAACGGAATGCATAGCAAAAAAAAAAAAAAAAAAAAGCAGATGTTGCTGTTGTGTGTTCATAAATTTGTGATGTGCATGAAAAATGTCCATTTTTATGCTATTCGCTTGCTAATCCTGCTTTTCGTTTCGCCAAATCCCCTGTAAAACAACTTTTGTTCCGCGCCACTCTCTCCCTTTATTGTTTACAATTTTCCCTCTGTTCTATATATATATATATTGTATATTTTTGTGTTTGTTTGGTTGCAGTTCGGGTTACTTTTTGTTACCATTTTGGCTCACCTGCTCATGTTGGCGGCGGTGTGTAAGCCCTTTGTAAGTCGCTTCATTTCGCTTTTGTCGCCGCTGTCCCGCCGTTTAACCCTCATCCCACCCACCCACACCAATCCCCCCGAAAACCCCTAACCCACCCAACTGAGCGCAGGACACATGGCAAGTCCTTGCCGCTGAGCACCTTTCGCAGACATGTTTTATGCCACCTGCTGTTGCTGCCGCTGCCGCTGCCTCTGCGGTTCCAAACACCGTGTTGTCCAGTGTCTGTTGCTTGTTTTATGTTTTCTGTTTTCTGTTGTCTGTTGTCTGTTGCTTTCGGGATCTGGTTCTGGTTTTGGTTTGGTTTTGGTCACTGGCTTAAATGGCTATGTCCTTTTTTTATGTTCACAGCTCTGGTCGTTATGAATTTTTCAATTTTCTGCCATTTTTGCTGCCCCAAAATGTGGCTGTTGCCAGTTGTTGCCAGTTGTTGCTGCCGTTGCAAGTTGCTATTGCTTTCGCCGCTGTTAACTTTGTTATGGTTGCTGATGTTGCCCTTGCAGTTGCACTTGCAGCATTTGCTGCTGCATTTGATGTTGTTCTTGGCACCAATGTTGCAACTGTTGCTCCTGCTTTTGTTTAGGCCGATGTTGCTGGTGTTGCAGCTGTTGTGCTGCCACAAGTTTACACAGACTTCCGGCTTTTACGACATAAAACATTCAATAAATTGCGTTGCAGACAGCAAGGAATCCATCCATCGCTTTTGAAATATTTGTTATTGCTTTATAAAATGTATGCTGCATACAACTTAAATGTTTTTCAAACTTGCTCAAAATTTAAAACCGACTTTGATGTTGAATTGATGCACATTCTACTTGTTTTCGATTCGTTGGTTTATTTTCTCAAATCCAGTGGCTTTTTGCTGTTGTTTTTCCAGTGCAACTGATGGCTGTGTTATCGCTGATGTTGTTGCTCTTATTGTAGCTGCAATTCGCTTTGCTGTTGGACACACTGGTTTTACAATTGCCGCCGTGCAACAGCATTTTCAGGTGTTTAATAGTTGTCGAGTTCATTTGCAATATGCCAGCCGGAGGGGAAATGGTCGGCGCGGGGGGGAGCGGGTGCATTAGGGGCGTGGCGGGCGGCAAGTCAAGTGAAAAATGGGAAATTCAGGACGGGAGGCATTGGCATTGTTTCTTTAATAGGCCGCTGGCCATGTGGCTGCGCGGTTCACCAGCTCTTCAATGCACTGCAAGAAAATAAAGTTACAAAAGTAACATGTAGAAAGTAAACTGTGTTTAGCAACGGATATGATATAATAATAACTTAATAATTAATAAAAAAATAAAAGCTTTATTGAGCATTACAAATATGGAGCATTTCTTCAACGCTTCTATGTTTTAGCCATATATACAAGAGCTCAGCTATTTGGATGCGCTTTTTTTCCAGTGTACTTGTATCCCGAATTCCTGGCTGCCCTGCTTGAATTGCCATCGACAGGTGCCCATTGCATTCATTGCACAGCTCTCCGTAAAGCAGTCATTGTCCTGAATGTGCTAAGGAGTGTGTAAATGTGTGTGTGTGTTTATGCGTGATTGTGTGTGTGTGTGTGTGTGGGCAGGATTGCAGTCAGTATTGTCCTTTTTCGGCTTTTGCGGCTTTCGTTTTTCATCCGACAAACTTTTGCATCGGATAGACCAAGTCGAGTTTACCAATTATCAAAAATATAATTTTAATTATACATTCTGAATTTGTGTGAGTCCATGAAATTGGAAACTTTCTCGCCAATAACCCCCGAGAGAATTTCCCTTTAAATAAGACAAAACTTTCGCAGGCTAAATCGTTGCAAAATTTTTGTTTGTTTGTTTGCCAAGCTTCGATTGAAGCCAGTGAGTGGATTCAATCGGTTTGTGGACTTTGGAGTACTTAAATTCTTATAGAAAACTTGCTAACAGCCATGGAGATTGTGACATTGATACTGAGTGACTTCTAGCATGTCTACAATTAAATTACAAATTTGTATAATAATGCATTGAATTGAAATCGGTTGAATGGGAAATATTAAGGCTTCTCTATTTTCTATTTTGTAACATTTATTACTCATGGCAATTCACATTCAAGACAATGAACTAATTGATCTTTCGATTTGTTAAGGACATCATGTTCATAATTCATGTAAAAGGCAACAGTGCCATAAATTGGCAAAATCTATGGGATGTGGCAAATTTAATGGCAATCCACCCCCCTCCCCCAAAAATAAGCAAACATTTAAGTGCAAATATTAAAACAAAGAACATGGAAACCATCGACCCCATAAATACAATCTTGGAATCTGGCAAATAGACTCGTTTATCGCCATGGATATGTGTGCAGACACCCACAATTACTGTGGACCGAGATATATACTTGGATATCATTGGATTGGGCTTGCATAACTATGGACCAACTCGTTGATTATGTAATTAAGGCCTTTGAGTTTGTCTGCGCTCGGGCCATTGCGTTTACATTTGCGTTTGCCAGTGTCCTTAGATCCTTGGAGACGTCTGATTAATAATTGCAGTGGTCGATTGACACTTAATAGCGTTGATTGCGAATAAATTTGCGGGCCAGGCGGGAAAGTGAAATTCTTTTGCAAGCAACGTCCTTTGGGTGCGGTTCCTGGGACCTAACGCATATCCTTGTTATTACGGTCATGACTCGTACATTGCTGCTAATCACACTCGAAGGCATTACACACATTGGATTCGAAAGGCAAATAATAACGCACAGAAGTCGGGCGATGGGCGGATTGGGTGGGTGTGTGGGTGGCAAATACTCGGCCAAATTATTCCTTACTGAGGCAACAGGCAGCTGCTGCCGGCATTGTTGTTGTTCCTGCTGTGGGTGTTGCTGTGTGTGTGTGTGTGTGTGTGTGTGTGGGTGGGTGGGTGTTGGTGCTACTCTTGTTCGCCTCTTCTTGTTCGCATCTTACTCATTTGGTTGTAACTCTGGCAACCTTTGACCGCCTTTCGCTGTTGTTGTTGCTGCCCTGTGGCCTGTGGAAGCGGCAAAATAGCAAAATAGAACAGCAAATTGAGGCAAAGGAACGTCTCGACCCCGAGTCCCCTCCATCCAGCGCATCCTGCCCATCGCACCCATCCTGCCCATCCTACCCATATCCTGTGGCCTCGCACAATGCGGCTTTTGGTCTCAGTTGTCCTAGGTCCTTCTCCTTTCTGCTTTCTCCATTCTCCGTGGTCCTTAGTCCCAGATCCTGATGCAAAAACGCAGCCATGGCGCTGCTTTTTGTCCCTTCGCTTCGCAGGCAACACTTTTTTACGCTGGAATTTCAAGCTGGCAGACTCAAAGGATACTCTTTGCGTAAGGTTAATTGGGTATTAATGTGATTACATCGATTTTAAGTCACAGCTGTCGGCTTGTTATAGTTTGCATTCGAAACTTCCGTTTATTTAACATTATTTTGCGAGCGTGCTAAGTTTTGGAGATGTAATTAAAATAAGGACAACTTCTCTTTTGGTTTGCCTGTCGTTTGAAACTTAGTCAGGTGATCAAGTAAGCGTAACTACTATGAAAGCTATATGTTTTTGCAATAATAAACATAAGATTGTGGGTTATACTTTAAGGTTTTTTATGCCTTCATAAGCATCAGCTTAATAATATAATAATAATCAATTTAATTTAAGGATCTCAAGCAATGACATCGATTTTAAAGTTACTTAACGTGAAAGAGTATTAGATGAAAGGTTTTTACTTTTATTTTAGGTGTTTAACGCGTTCTGTCATAGCAACGCTTCGAAAGCTAATATAAAGGCAATTAAGAGTGTCTGGAGAAACTTCACGTAATCTGCGGGATCTCAAGTTATTAAAAAATGTTGTAATGAAGGGAATGTAGTTTTTAAGAGACCCCAGAAGCAGTTTTTTTATTTCGCACACATTTCGTAGAATGTATGCAAACGAATCGCAAAGGAAACATCAAATCGCTCGAGGCTTTAAGAAAACCACATTCACAACAGTTTCCACAGTCTGTGATCCAGGAATGTCATTTGACATTTCACCAAAAAAAAAAAAAAAAAAAAAAGAAGAAGAAGAAGAAGAGAATAACAACAAAAACATAAAGAAAGAAAAATATAACCAGAGCAAATAAAATAAAATATTTTGCGAAGAAGCCGAACAAAAAATGAAGACAGACTTTGTTGTCCTTGTCAGCGTGGCTACAACTTCCTTGGCCCAGGACGACGTCGGAAGTGCCAGCGGAAATGAGTAAAAAACCTACAACTCACTCAAAATTCCCGCTCACTCCCGTCTCACTCGCACTCGAGCAAAGGGAAATTCCGTTTCGAGTGAAATTCGGGCCACACACGAACGCACTTCGGCTGCCCTCGGCCATCGCCTCGTATTCCCACTCACTCGACATTGAGCGTTTGTGGAGCATCCTCAGAGATGTCAAATATTTGGGGGGAAAAAAGCCGAAAATAAATATTTCATAATTTCTTAAGATTCGTATGAAGCCCGTCTACTGTCATCAAAGTCGAATGTTTTGATGAAATGTTATAATAAAATGAGTTTCATTGTGCAGTGTTTTAAAATGAATCGCACTATGTTTTGGCTTATTACCATATCAAAATGTACATATATATTAAAATGAGCATGGAAATGAGCAGCCAATATATGTTGAAGTCAAGAAAAAACATCTGGATATCGAGCAGAGGTTTCCCATTGTTAATTTTTATTAAGGTTTCAATTATTATTATAATATGTATAGGAAAGCAAAACAAGATGGATCACTGTAAGTTTTCATATTCATAATTTTGTTTAAAAGAAATATTTAAAAGCTAAGATCCGTCTAAATAGCACTGCCATTTTGAGAGGCTAGAAAACATTTTGCATTATCGTAGAGATATGAAAAATTATTAGCTTTTAATGTTCCAATTTCCTATCAGGAAATTAATTTTCAAGCGTGGAAAATGGATAAAAATTATTAGATTCTTGCAATTACTTTTTTATGATGTGATCTTCTAAAAGTAGACATTTTTGATTAATACGTGTCCTTTTTTTAACACAAGTGGAATCCAATTAGTTTATTATAAAGCTATGTTGGTAAATGTTAATGATTATTAGTATTACAAAGAACTCATATAGATATTGGGAAAAATAATCACTCAATTTATGGTAGATACATAATAAAGTAGCAATACAAATACAATCCCTTTTGGTTTATTGAATAGAATGAGAGAGTGAGCGAGCGGCAGCCGGAAAAACTAGCCAGAGTTGTCGGGAAAACCGGCTGAGTGCGCAGCACTGGCGGGTCGACAGCAGCAGTGGCAGCATCCGCCGTGGCAGCGGCAACAGTCGAGCGGCAGACTCGATGCAGCAGAGCCACAGATTCCGGCATTACGTATACGCCCAGTCTACGTCGAGTTGGCCACGTGTACGGACACGCGGCGCGGTTCGCTTTCTCCGGTGACAGCACATTCGAAATTAACGTTTCACTACCAAAAACTTCGCGATTGGCTGCTAATAGAAAAACAGCAGAGATACGATTTGGAAATCATAAGGTTTTGCTTTTGTTCAAAAGAAATACAAATTTTTTTTGTTTGGTTTTTTGAGTGCAGTGACAGTGCCAGTGTGAAAGTGTGTGTGTGTGAAAAGCTTGCCGGCTTGAAAAATGCGCGCCAAAAATTGAGAAATTTTCGCGGAGCGCAGCGGCAACAAAAACAAATAAAAACAACATTTCGCAACGCAGCCAAAGGAGGAGACAACACACAAATAGTAATATATACATATATATATAAATTAAACATATGCACAAATACATATATATTAGATGGCAGCTTTGCAATGTAAACAAATTGATTTCCGTGTTTTCTTAAAATAACAAATCTATTTGCCGATATTGACCAATTAATTAGTGGGCTAGTGACAATATTAAGTTGCAAAGGATAACAATTTGTTTAAATATACATCGTAAAACAAATACATATGTATACGCTGCATTCAGCATAATAGGCAATAAATATGTTTGCAAATATATTAATCAAATCAAGGCATTATGGCTGTGGTAGCTGAATGAAATTAGCATAAATCAAGCTTCAATGGTCCCGGGGGCATATTAGTCTCTTTAAGCCTGTATTTTGTAAAAGTTGTTCGGTTTAAGCCAAAATGGAGAGGAAAAGGCCAAAAGTGGATGTGTCATAAAAATTCCTTTTGAACAGAAGTTGTCCATTATGCGGATTCTAAAGCAATATAATCTAAACTCTGGTAATTTCCTAGTAAGTGCCTATTAAATCAGTTTTAATTTTTTTAATGTTTCTTGGGAAATATTTATTCATATTGTTAACTGTTAATTTGCTCAGCACTTTTAGATCGAATATACTTGCTATTGAACATTTCTAAACATTTTGAAAAGTGTTCGATTTTTTGTTGTTATTTATTATTCTCATAATATGTTGAAACATTTCGAATGAATGTTTAATTTAAACTATTTTGTCGCATTCGTTTGGAAACTTCGACCGTATTTTCTATGTATCCCGTATAGATATGTTTGGGGCCACTTAGCGAATTGGCGGACATATTTTTAGACTTAGCCCAAATAGTAAAAAACAAGAGCAGAACGAGTAAACGAAGAGGGAAAATGGTATAAAAACCGACGACAAGAACGCAGTGGCTATAGAGAATTGGGGAAAAATGAGAGAAATTCATTAATAAAAGACAGCAACAAAAACAAGAGCAAAAATTAAACGGCTGCCATCAGGCTTTTCCCCTTCTCTCACCAATTTTCCCTTCCGTTTTTCCCGCTTTTCCTTGTCCGGCACAGCTGTGATCACACGAAGAGAAAGGAAAAAAAAAAACAGGAGAAAATTCGGAAAAAATGAAAATGAAAATTATTACATATGCGTAATGGGTATTTTGTGTTGTTGCTGCTGTTATTGAAAAAAGATTTTCCAAGCTAACAACTACAACAATTCCGTTGGCGGCAACTTTGACGAAGGTTTTCCTTCGGCTTTTCTCTAAATACCCTCGCAAATACGCAGTGTTTTAGGGAGTGATGAACTATGCTATTAAGTTAAATAAAGAAATAGCCCGCAAACCATATTAGTTATTTGGGCTTGCAAAACAGAAAACAATCTTTATTTATTCAATAAGTAGATTGAATAAATTAATTGTTTAAGGGGTATCTGTTTGGTGTTAATTGTCCATTAACTTAATTTCCCTGTGTGTTTTTCTCTGTTTTGTCGTCGTCTCAATGAATTCACTAGACTTCCAATCGTGCCATCTCTTTCGCAGGCTGTGCAGCCGTCTCTCTCTTTCGGTGACTGACAAAGTTTTGCATTATGTTCATCTCGTCTGGCGCTCTTCTATATCCCATTCCCACATATGTGGCTCAAGGCTATCTTATACACGCACTTTCAGCGCCCTCGTCGATGTCTTAGTTTTTCTTCTCATTTTCCATTCATTTTTGCTGCTCCCATTTTGGTTTTCTTAAATTTTTTCAGCATGTTGCCCTCATAAATTTGGGCGAGGCAAACAACATTTTTGTGGTAAACTTTTATTCACGAGGGTTTTTTTTTTAAGGGGAACTTCGATGTTAATTAATGGCATGTTGACCAGCTGATAAAATATGGAAAAGGATTATTTCTGCATTTTAAGGACTAAAGTAAAGTATGAGTTGTTACTCCAAATAAAATCTTAATTCACAGTATTTCCAGAGTATATAATACATATTTGTTTCTGCTTTGTATTCTCAATTTGTTTTAAAAATTCATGAAGAACGTAACCATCATTCAACAATTACAAATCAATGTTTAATGGCAATATTTATTTGTACTCCGTATTTTCTTAGTGTGTTTATATTGTTTTTCGATTTTCTTTTGCGATCCTTTTAATTTTCTTAGCCATGTGGTAATTTCCCTTCTAGTTTTCCCACATTTGACTCCATTTAGTTTTATCTCTCTGCAGTTGTGCTGAGATTAGATTTTTTCAATTTTTGAAACCATTTATTTCAATAAAATTAAGCCAAAAGTTTTTGTTGTTAAGCCCAAACTTCCTTTGGCGATTTTGCCGCTTTCGGTTAGCTTAACTGCCTTCCGCCTCCTTTGGCCACCCATTTCCTTTGTGTCCCGAGCAACAGGTCCTCTCATTTGCTGGGATTTCTTCTTATTTATTATTTGTGTCTGTCCGTAGTATTTTCATTGCTTTCCCCGCATTATTTTTGGCCACAGAAAAGTCGGCTCTTAAAGCCTTTTTGCATTGTGCGGCATTTTCGCAGCGATTTCCCGTGGAATGTGAAACTAATTGCAGCTGGACTTGGGTGGTTGGAAAACGCAATGGCATACAACTAATCAGAACGGAAAAAGAGCAGAAAAGCCTGGAAATGGGTATGGGAATGGGAATGGGCACTTTTTTTCGGGCTGCTGGAAAAGCCAAAAGAAAAACGATTTCAATAAATGTCATAAATTTGCCCGACAACTTTACAAAGGGGCGGAGGAAGTGGAAAAGCAAAGGAAATGGCTTTTCCACAAACCAACCCGCCTCTCCCCCTGATTATCGTCTGCTTTGCTGTCGGCTTGTAATCGCTTTCATTACAGCAGAAAAAGGGAGAAAAAGAAAACTGACCAAATATAATAAAATAAAAAAAAAGAAAAGAAAGAAAATCCAGACCGGGCCAGGCAGTAGCGAAATGCAAAATGCCATGAAAATGGAAAACCAACATGGCCATTTCCACAAGGAAAGAGACGGCCTGATAAAGTACTGCTTTCACTTTTTGGCTTCTACTCGTTGGCAGTAATTTATTTGATTATTTTTTCGCATTTTTTTTTATTTATAATGATGCATTTAAACTGCTGTCCTGCAAAGAATAGATCTTTCAGAAATATTTTAACCACTTTACAGCGGTTTCGTTGGGATTTTTCTTATCTTTTGTGTATATGTTATTTATTTTTTTTTTTACATTGCGGCCACTGCAGAAATTTGGGCCACAACAAAGCCAAAGATGTAAAGTGAAAAATCTCATTTATATATAGGTAAATGTTGTGTGTATCTGCACATTGTCATGGGAGCTGTCGGCTATATGACCTGATTGCGGTTGTGCCTTCAGATCTTAAGTGAATGTTTCAGGAAATGAAAAACAATGGTGCACAAAATCATCCTCAATGTCGGTTTGAAATGGTATTCAGAAAAGCTTAGAATGTCAAGTGCAAAATATGGAATAAAGTACGTTAAGTTTACCTAGTTATTTGCTACCTCAAAACTACAGAAAGTTTAGGCTAATTAATGTTTGAAGAACAATTAAAGAAGTAATAAAACATATAGCTTTATTGATATTTCCTAATATATAGCTATATTACAACAGTGAAATTTAATATAGAGAGGATAAATACCCAAGGCAGCGAACTGTTATTTTGATAGCCGAAAAGTTATGATCAATTAAAGTATTTTTGCAGCAAGTTCCCCAAGGTAAATCGCTCGACAAATAATTCGACATCTGTCCCGCTGGGCAGCTATGTATTTAATTTTTGGCAAATTTGCTAAATATATGCGCTCTATGATTTCATATCATGTTCGGTATTAAAATGCACTTGTGTTTCCGTACGCAAAATGGCTATTATTTGCCAGCTTTGTGTGCGCAAAATTCGAAACGTGAAATTGGCCAGACTGCATTGTCAACGGAAAATAGTTGAAATTGTGTCTAATCTTTTGCGTTTTAAAACAAAGTGCTATTCTCTTTGTTGTTATCAGGTGTATGTATGTATGTATGTATATGCATGTTGGTTAAATTAGCGAGAATTACTAAACAGACGGCAATATCGATGCCACACAAATGAAAATCCATTACTAAAGGTGGACTGCGACGTCGACGGCGACTTTGACGTCAACCTTCGCAGCAAACTAAAAGAATTTGGTTCAAGTGCCAAATGAAATATTGACTAGGCAACGAGGATGGCGGGATGAGACGCGAAGACTGAGAAACTGGGAGACTTTGAGACTCTGAGAAACTGAGAATCTGGGCATATATATATGGCGCGTGTGTTACCAGCCAGCCAGGCCACCCAAATCAACCCAATCGCCGACGCATCTCGTGGATGCTCTAAAATAATAATAATACACATGGCTAATATTTATGCCTTATAGACTACGCGGTAGCGGGCGGGTCTATACGTTACTCGTCATTTGCATTTAATGGAAGCATAAATATAATTAAGGTGTCTGCTGCGCAGATGCGGTTATTATACGCAACATTTTAGGTTTGCTTCCAAGGCGAAGCTGATTGCTGGGAAATGCTTAAGAAATTATTTAAATTATTGGAAGTGCTAACATAATAAATAGTTTAAATTAAAATCAAGCAATTAATATTATAAAAACCCTTTAATGAGGTATAGAGCTAGCTGCATAAAGTATAATTATTACTTTTAAACAGTCACAATTTTAGGCAAATATTTATTTGATATTTTATTTTATATTTTAATATTATGAAGAGGGTATCCAAGCGGTCGTTTCTATGAATTTTTCAAGTTCGTCGCGTGTTTCGCCTGCGAGAGCAACGTCTGCTGCTGCTGCGCCTGCTACTGTTGCGTCTGATGCTGCTGCGTCTGATGCTGCTGCGTGTTGCTGCTGCTGTAGTTGCGACAACTACATAAACAGCTGTCATGGCCCTGCGACCGCTGCAGACCCGCCTCTGCTTTGGTGGCTACTCAGCGTTTTGAAAGCGTTTCGCCATCTCTCTCTCACGCACTCTCGCCGTCTCTTTCCGTCGGCCTCGTGGCGTCTGCCTCTTTCTAATAATAAATTGCCAAAGAATTCTTGCTGTTTGCCTGCAGCGGCGGCAAACATGTCTGCTTTTTTATTTTATTTTGCCCTCGCCTTAAAGGTGCAACATCCAAGTCATTTTTCACTTTCGCTTTTTAGCCGCACGTACATATACATACATACTCATATACATATATTTATGTACTTTTCCCGACCTTTGCTGTTGTTTCTGCTTTTGTTGTTAGCGATAATCAGCTTTAACATAATGTGAATTTCCGAGCACTCGGGGAATTCTCGGTTGGCTATAAACTTGCATACATGGCGCATTAAAGACGCCAAGGTTGCCCCAACAAACTCGTACAGTGTCCAACCGCGTTGTTAGCCAATTCGTGACTTTAAGAAGTTTTTGCTGAATGTTTTGGTCAAGTAAAAAGTGTGGCATTGTTTTCAGTTTAATCTTGGCTTTATTTACTTGCTAACTAAAAACGCATGGATTTTCCTTTGGCTGAATTTTATCACAATGAAAGGGCCTTTTTGCATAAATTGCGTTTATTCATTTGTTTGTTGAATTTCGAATTTTGATTTCAGCTAACACCTTTTGTCAGAATCACTAAACTTGCATGCATTTTCACATTTGTGTTCGTTATGCATTTAAAAGCGTTTCAATTACACTTAAAATATTTATTAATAATTTGAATGAATAATTTCATTCACCCTCTTGAATTTTTCTTTTAAATATTATCACATTGATTTCCGTCCTTATACTTTTGCGGCTGACTGTGAAAATTCTTGGAAATTTGTGCCGCCAAAAGTTTTCGTCATCCTCTTGATCGCGAGTGCTCTTAATTGAATTCGTTTGCCTGCACCGACGAAATATACGTATGTATGTATGTGGGGAAAATAAAATAAAATAATATTTGAAAATCGCATTCGCAAATTGTGCAAGTTGTACGTGTTTGTTGCTGTTTTTGGCCTAATTGTTGTTGTTATTGCAGCGGAGGACAACGGTGGGAAAATGAACTGAGCTGCAGAAAGTTTTTCCCTTCCGTTGAGCGTTTTTCAATTGCTTCGAAAACTATTTTACTTACTCCCAACTTGCACTTACCAATGGTGGAAAACTTTCCACAGTAACTGTATGCCAGCGAGGGGACGTTGGGCGCCATATAAAATGCCATAGAGCACAGAATAGTGGTACTACTAGGGGATTCTTTAAAAATCATTAATACATTATCTGCAGTTTAAAGCATAATAGAAATAAAACATATTTGAAAGTTGTATGTTCCAGAATTGGCTTTAAAATTCAATTCGAATTGTATTCGTTTTACGCTCTATTATTTTGAGCACAGCTGTTCTAACTACGTCTATATGTGTCTGCCCGAGATATTAATTAATAATTGAAAAAGCGGAGCTCGTTACAAAGCGCGGCACTTTCGGGCCCCAAATATCCTGGCGCAAAAGGACTCCTTACCCCGTAACCACGCCCTGGGGGCATCCGTGAGTGTGTGCAGTTTCAAGTTTAATTTAAAGTTTAGTTGTAATTTTGAACATTTTTCGTTGCGCGGGCAATTAAAAATTCAACGCGCAATCTACAAAATGAACCCCCCAAACGAGCCGTAAGCAAAAATGGAAGAAAAAATGCCAAAAAAAGAGGAACAGAAAAAGAAAAACGGCGACGGCGGCGGCGGCGGAAAAAATGTGAAAATTTTTTGTTCCAGCCTGGAGGAGTCCTTTGGCAGCTCTCCAGGACTCTCTATTTTATTTATTTATTTATAGGATCTGTCTTAATTCGCGCCACACAAATAAATGATGAACGTTTTCTGCTTAATTATTTGCAGGATAATCTGAAGTGCATGGTCGTCGGCATTCGCAAATCTAAGGACTGGCAAATTAAAAACTAAATGACGCATGATTAACAAACGCTCTGCTGTTCGTCGTCGGGATTTTTGCGGTAAGTGTTAAATATGCTTATTAATTAATGCCGCAAAATATCCGCAAAAATCCAACAAAATTAAGCGCCTAAAGCCGCAAAAATTTGAATCGCAAGGGTGTTTGATGTTTGCTTGTAAACCATAAATTAAGCGGCCACAAACAATTGCCCTTGTTAGCTTCACATTTAATGCGCAATTATTAATGAAATAAATTATCTAAAAAAATATGCAATTACTGGGAAAAAAATACGAACAATTTAAATACACATTCGTTTTGAATTCGCCTATGCGAACTAGCTTAAATGGAATTTAAGCAAATGAATGAAATGCATTTACGTTCGGCATAATATCGTTCGAATGATTTGTATTTAAATTGAAACCATTTAGTAATTTTGTATTTATTTACATTTTGAAAGGAAAGGTGCTTTTTTTTATTATTTCCCAATTAATTCACTATATTAGCAGACATATTATGTTTTTAATAATTCAATTTAAAATTGATGTATATAATTCTTAATTTTCTAAACTGTGCCTAAAGCGCATAAATAGTTTTGCTTAGCAAAAATGCTGACAAATGGAAATCATTCAGTTGATATCTAGTTTCATTTAACTTAAAAGTATGTTTCTTGTATCGGTTTCTGGTCATTTGATTTCCACTAATTGACTTCCTTGTATTGCATTTCATATTGAATTTTCTTTCTAAATCATCTTTATGCAGATACATCTTACGCAATTTACACAACACTTTTATCTGCAACATACTCAGATTTCATTTTATATTTGTTGTAACTTTTTTTTTCAGTTTTAATTTTTATTGACATTTACATTTCAGTTTAAAATACTGTTGTATTTGATTTCATACATTTTCACTACAAGTAAAATCGTTTGAATATTTGCTTCATGAATTGTTTCAAATTAAGTCTTTTGTATCACTATTTGTTATTTGTACCTTTGTGTATATTTTTTTACTGCCTTCTTTTTCAAATAATTTTCATTTATTTGTGAATTCCAGGTTTCAATATCAATTTACAGCTTTTGGCAGTTGACGATTTTCGAATCCTGAATAAATGGCAAAATTTGCTGGATTTTTCTTGGCCAGAATGCCAATGCATCTGTGAGAACTTGCCCCGTGTGGTGGTTTTGTATCTGTGGGTGGACACCCGGGGTATCTATGTTTGTCCCTATGGACGTATGCGTGTTTTTTTTTTCAATGTGTGTGTGTGCGTGATTGAGGGGGTGGCGTGAGCCTGAATACGAATGCGTTATATGCGCCCAACGGGGCAAAAACAATTCGCGCGCCACTTTGCGGCATAAAAAAGCGCGGAGATATTTAATACATATACACTGGGTGACATAGATATATGCACGTAAACGGCGAAAGCTGAGCGCAACGCAACCAAAAACCCATTTTTGCATTTAAAGTTTTGGGCATTTTATTGCCACGGCCCGTTTTGCGGGTAATGGCAAAAAGTATCCTTAGCCGAGGTCCTGCCATGTTGTTTCAATTTCGTCTCTCCAATTTTTTCCGTCGCCTGTTTTTTTTTTTTTTTTTGTGAGCCTTATTTTCCTTCTTTTTCGGCGGTCGTCGAATGCCCCAGTGAAATATGATAAAAGTCAGACGCGACGCCACGTGGTCCTCTGCTGCGGCGCTTTGCGTTTTGATTTGTGTTGCTGACCCAAAAGAAAAAAAAAAATAATAATATTATTATTATACGTACAAAGGAGCAAGAATGTAATACATAAAAACACCAAGCGCAGCGGCGAAAAAATGCAGTTTTTAAGTGCCCTGGTTATATTTCTTGAACCTTAAACATATTTTCCCTTGAGCATGTCCATATAAAGGAAATAGTTTGTTTCATGGTTATGCAGTAAATGGGTTCATTACTTTTCATTTAAAGATAAAACATTCTCTCCTAAGAATACAATGAACTTAAGCACTTTTATAGTTATTATTTTTAGTATTTTTCTACGTCTTTGAAGGTCTGTGGGTGAAAAACCTGCAGATAGCAGCAAAAAAGCAAAAGGGATATTAAAAAGCAAAATCATTGTCAGGGTAAAAACACGTGGAACATTACATACGAACGCTGGAAAGACAAAGGGCTCTTGTGAGATGTTTAACTACTTGCCACACTGGCACGCCTTTACATATAACGCATTTGTTCACACTAATTATATGAACTGCAATGGCAGGACTCGCGAGCCTGATTGCAATATGTTTTTTTTTTGCAGTGAGTCTTTATTGTATGTGAGATTCAAGTAGAGTTAAAGTTCTTTAGAATCGTTCGCAGCATATTTTCGTAAGCCATACATTTATGAAGACATTTGCGCAATTCTCATTCACGGAAATACGAGACATACATCAGCGTATATCAATCTGAAGGAAAAGCTACAACAAGCCATGAATAACCATCAAGGACTATTTCTCCCTGGCTGATTTAGTGACTTGGGGAGATTTCCGCGAGATTTTCCGGGCCCACTTGGGAACCGCCAACGTAAAATATCAAGGATGCTTATCGACAAATAAATTCTTTGCCCTGTCAAATGCCCTGCACCATCACCAGCACCAGCATCAGGACCGCGGTCCACAGGCCACAGTTCACAGTCCAAGTGGGTGGCACAGGCTCGGCGGTGGTATGTGGCAGGATATAATAAATAGCCTGACATAGTAATGCCACACAGACACTAACTCACAAATGTCGCACTGTTATTGCTGTTGTTGTTGGCCCTTCCAGTCCTCGACCGAAAAGTTGACGCCTATAAAACGGATATGGATGTGCACCAAGCTGTGGCATACTTTTCTGGCCCCTCCCACCCGAGTGGCACTACCACCATCCTCTTCCACTTCCACTCCCACTCGATGTCGCTCCAAAAGTGTTGACAAATTTATGAGCTTGTTTTGCTTTTTCGCAATTTTTGTTCGGCTGATTGAAAGTTTTCTTTATTTTGCCTCCGGGCAAATTGATGACAATTGGAGAGCGGGCCAGACAGCTTAATCGTTCGTGTTCTATATTTAGCTATATATTAATAAAGGCTCTGATTGATTTCGAAAGTAAATCAAAGGGCCGACAGCTGCATAGTTCAAATTGATCGAAGTAACTCTGTGCTGGCAATATTCGGTCACACTCTTTTGCACAAACTAATGTTCAACTCAAATATGAATGCTCACTCTTATTTATTGTATAATCGGTGAAATATTTTCTTTATTGCTTTGGAATAGTTTACAATTAATTCACACTTGCTTTGCTTCTATGTTCTTTGAAATAGTGAAAAAAAAATTCTGAAATGCCAATTTGCTTTGCTTGTGCACATGGCCACATTGGCAGCAGCAACCTCAGTTGCGCCTGGCGTCACAGTTGTTGACGGTACTGGCCAGTCGGCAGGCCTTCAGCTCGCGATCGAACCAGTAGCCGTTGGGGCAGTTCTGGCGCTTCGACCTCTGACGGTTGCACACGTAGTAGCGGCGACAGTGACGCACGTCGGCGAGGAAGGTTCCGTCCTCCTGGCCACGGCAATCGTGGCGCGAGATCAGCACCTGGGCAATAGCTACTGGATCCGCGATGATTCCAGCATTATCGTTGTTACCTGCCTCACCGTTGTTGCTCTTGGTGGTGGTGCACGGTGGGGTGCAGGTAGAAGTGGTGGTGCACGGTGGGGTGCAGGGAGGAGTGGTGGTGCACGGAGGTGGTGTTCTGGTGCACGGCGGTGGTGTTCTGGTGCACGGAGGTGGTGTCCTGGTGCATGGAGGTGGGGTGCATGTTGTTGTTCTGCACGGAGGTGGTGGTGGGCATGTTGTTGTGATGCACGGAGGTGGTGGTGGGCATGTTGTTGTGATGCACGGAGGTGGTGGTGGGCATGTTGTTGTGGTGCACGGTGGTGGATCTGGTGGTGGACATGTTGTTGTTGTACACGGTGGAGGTTCTGGTGGTGGACATGTTGTTGTGGTGCACGGCGGTGGTGGTGGGCATGTTGTTGTTGTGCACGGATCCGGGGGAGGAGTACACGGTGGCTCTTCGGCCCTGGGCGGATGTGCCAGAGCCTCACGACCGCCGGCGATAGCCGCCAAAACTAATCCAATCAGCAGCAAGTGGTCTAGGATAAAGCACAAAAAAAAAAAAAATAAGAAAAACTCCTTGAGTTTTTTTTTATGGAGGATCTTGGATCGGAGCTACCCACAAACTCTCATGTTGCGTTCGATAATGCCTCTGCAGTTTCAACTTCTCTGCTGGTTAGCGAATGATGTTAGCTGCACTCGGGGCTCTTTTTATATCGCCCAGTTGCAGATTTTATCTTGCTGGGGAACAGGGAAAGCACTTGAGATCTGTTGAGTGGTACATGGTCCATGATCCCCGAGGTTCTCGGCACTCTGCTAATTAACCAAAATAGCTCTGGTTGTGGTTTTAGGGTTCCGTGCTTAGTTAATGTAAGCAAAATGTTTTGTCGTTTGTTTTTTACTTCGCAGTTGTCTTATTTTTTGCTGTAATATATTACGTATTCTTTGAGGGGAAAACAATCATGCTTAATGTTCGTTTTCAAATATATTGTTACATATGTAATATTTTGGATTTAATAACGGTTTTGGAAAGAGTTTTCCCACAGTGATCTCCATTCGAACATTGATGGCATTGACATTTGGCCCGGTTCGTTTGGCCATTCCGTACGCAATCTGTAAAATAGTTGAAATTGCCTGTTAACTGATTTCACTGGCCCGGCCCCCATTTGCTTTCTCTTCCCTTTTTTTTTTTTGGCAATTGCTTCTTGACTCCGGGCCAGTGCAAACAAGAGATTTCGGTTTATGGCCCCGGACCGGAAGTGTTAGGCCCAGCGGCCAAGCGGCCAAGCGGCCAAGTGGCCATGTGGCCAAGAGCGGATGAGTGGACAAGTGTTGGCCATTTGGCAGTCGATAAAAATGGCAAAGAGCCTAAGGGGGCATCTGTGTGTGTGTGTGTGTGTGTGGGTATGCGTAATAATTTCGCCATGAAAACCTCCGCATCGCCACTTCCGCCCCTCGGAAAGTCAACCTTTCCTGCAGCGCGGTTGTGAAAACAAAAACAAAAAGAACCACCATATCCCCGTGTATTCCGCATGTCCTGGACAGCTGGTGGGGGAGGGGAGCGTTGAAAAGCGCTGGACAGTTGGCAAAAGTTTTGTAATTAAATATGGTTGTTGCAGTTAAGATTTATGAGCGATTTTTATACCAATCACCCAGTGATAGAGAAGTTTACTGGGCCAAACGAACAGCGATTCAGTTCAAACGAATTCAAATGAATCAGCTATTTTGATGACGGATATATGTATCTATATAAATTCTAATTATTTGCATTAAAAATATGTTATTTCTCAAATATATTCACAATTGAATCAAAGCATGGCAAAATTGCATATCATGATTCAATTCTGGCCAACACTCAGCTCCATCACGCGATATCCTCGATTCCACCAACCAATCGTGCCCTTTGAACCCTTGCACTGCGATCGTAAATAATTATTTATTTAAAGTGTAGAATATTTCCAAACGGCATAAGCAAACAGAATCAATTGTTGTCGCATGGCGAATATTTATGCACGCATTTATATTCCGACATCTGTTGGATTTCGTAGGTGCCCTTTTCAGACTCCTTTTTTGTTTTACAATTTTTGAGTTGGGTATTGTTGAAGTTGCGAAATGATGTTCGTTGGATTTTAATTTATATTCAAAGTGTGGAGTGCTTTACAGCCCGCCTAAGCCCGAAAACTTTCAATCGTTATGCTTCAATTGGATTGAGTTTAATTCACTTTGTTTCATTCACTTAGCACTCGTAAAGCTACACCCTCGCCAACAAACACGACTTGGCCATTTGCCGGGCAAAATTACTCATACGCAGCGTGTGATGTGAATATTAAAAAGCAGCCAAGTTTATGATAAATCCGCCTTTCTTCATCTGCCAGTGTGCTAAAGTGTTTATGTACGCTTTTATATATTTATCTATATATATATATATACATGCACATATATCTAAATATGAAGTATATGCGAATAGTTGGCGAAAAAATCTCAGATTATGAATGAACTTTGGCCAGTTGGTTTAGGCGGAGATATGCACAAAATAGTTGAGTTTCTTCTAGATTATGAATGAATCACTTTGCGGCTAAAAAGTTCGCTGTGATTTAGGCGATAGTCGAGCAAACTTTCCAGACGAGAAAGTGGCCCAAAACTTTAAGGAGTTTAATCATTACCAGGGTCTTCAGATTATTCCACTCTTTTGGTCGCCCATAAACTTCAGATTGGTTTTGAAGCATCTATAATAATTATACATTCACTTAAAAGCTGCTGGAGCAGAAGTAAAAGTTTCCCTGCGTTCTTTCCTATTAAAAACTCTCAGGACTCTTTTTTCTCACAAAAAGCGGCAAGTTCTCGATAAGTTAAGTAAAATGTACAAAATAAAGCGGATGGCATTGGCTCAAAAAGTTTTACCATTGTATCGCTTTTTATAATCCATTAGCCCCGAAAAGAGTGCATTTTCGGTCTCTGCTACTGCACATCTTATCGAGTTACGTTGCAAATTGAATTAAAAATATATATTTTAAATATTATCGTGCACTTTTCCGGCAGCTCCCACACACACGACAACCCAATTATTTAGCCTGCTGCTAAAAGTGGCAGCCTCACCTCGGCCTTTTGTCAGGTTTTCGAGTGGGACTTTCCAACTTATCTCTGACCATCTCAATGAATTAGTCGAGCAACATAAATTAAGCACTTAGCTGTTGTAAAGTTTTTCCTTAAGCGGAGGCAGCTTCCTCCGTAAAAGATGACCTCGCCCAACAGAAGACAAACAGAGACACGGCTCAATGGAAATGCCCTTCTTTCTTCTCACACTCACACACTCTTACCCAACCACCAGACCGAGATGAAGAATGGGAAATTAAATTAAGCACACACACACATGGCTGTTTGTCCAAGGAAGGATTGGATTTAAGGACTGTTTGTGCAAGGACATTGTATCAACAATTTCCAGGGCTCGAGACTCTGTGCTACGGGGCATTGTAAAACTCATTAGTGAAGTGACCGGAAATCTTATGAAATCTACAAAAAAGTAAGAATAAAAGTAACAACGAAACCGAATAAAATACAAGCTAAAAGTCTTCCGATCACTCTGGGAAAAAGAAAAGTAAAATGTATTCTTACATACATAGCACAGATATAGTAACGATCATTTTAGATATCAGTAAGCAAAGCTAAATTTAGCGAAAACCTAATCATATATCGAAATTATTTTATTATTCTATTTCATATTCAATGAAATTTTGTGGAATTTTTTTTTTTTTGTGTAATCATGCTAAGTTGAAAAGTGTTTTAGGAACAGTTCAAGCTATGTTTTTCTCTCCGTGTGGACGAGGACTCTTCAGGGTGGTCGAGTGGGTGGTGGCCTGTGACAGGTTGGAGCAGTCATGCATGTACTTCAATTTTTCAGCAGAAATGAGTGCACATTTGACAAAACACACACTCGCTCACACCTTTCGGTGAGCCCAGGAGCCAGGAGGCGAATCCCTGCAGGACATATGTCCTGTTCCCAGTTCCCAGTCCCTTGTTCCGTTTCCCCTGTCTCCTGTCCCCCGTCCCCATATCCACTTTACATGCTTTTTTATCAGCTGCCGCTCGGAGCGGGCCAAACTCCAGGCACGAAAATATATGAAAACTTTGCACAAATATGTCCTGTCTATCCCGCACGTGTGTGTGTGTGTGTGTGTGTGTGCGTGCCGCTGCCAGTGTATGGGTGTGTCTATGGTAGCCTAATTCCAGCTCATATTTTATAACAGCAGCAGAATCACTGCATCGGACTACACGGTTTTCTGCCAAGACAGCAAAATAAACCAACAGACAGCGGTACAGAAAAAATAAAACTATGAAAGCAGCAAAAAAAAAAAATGGTAGAGATCCGAAAAAAACTTGTAAACAAGACAGACCTGGACAGGGAACAAACTGTGTGGGAACTACGTGAGCCACGGGCATGGGTTAAAATCGGAGGATGAATGAGCCGAATGAGCTGTAGTGGGTTAAGAACATTTACAAAATGAATGAATGACGATTTAACTTAAGTAATAGGCATACACGTGTTGCACAAATCAGTAAATATCAATGGCTAAACTAACAACAAAGACCTTTAAACAGTGATTTTCAAAAAGAAAATAACAATGGCAGAGTAGAAAGAAATAAAATGAAACATTTATTTAATAATCCGCTTTGGATTTAATCATATTGAAATATTAACAGGCTACGAAATTTTCATTTAAATCGTATGAAAATTTAATTTTGTTTTATTTGGCCCAACAATTTGTTTTAAATCTATTATGCAAATCAAGGTTTTTTTCTACTAAGCTATAACAATTAGTTGACAAAACGCCGATACAAGTGCACTGAAAAAATGCAGTAGCTTGAAGTTGTAATTATTAAATAGCAGCTCGTTCAACTACTGGTAATAATTCTGAAAAAGAGAAAAAAAAAACACTTTTGAGCTTACGTTCTAAAAATACTCTTTTATTGTACTTCATTTTGTTTTCATACGCAATTTTTCTATGCTATTATTATTTATTATTGGCAACAAAGAGTTCGACCAAAGTTTCGCTGAAAATTGCCATGAAAACAAACGCAACAATAGCAATAAAAAGCATAAAGAAAATATTATATTTCCTATACATACATAAAGGTATGTACAATTTCCACACATACATAAATACATATTCAAGCACACTTTTGCATGGCAAAAGTTTGAAGAACTTTTCTTCCAGGCCGGCCATTCCCACTTCCAACATTGCCGCCCACCTGCAGCCGCTGCCCCGGCCACGCCCCTTTTTCCCACCATCAAGCCTTGCAAATTGTTGAATAATTGCAGTTGTTCCTTTGCCTCAATTGTTGTTGCTGCTGTCGTGTGGCAGCTTTTCCATTTTTCCACGTCGGCATCGCGATTTTGCATGCAAATTTCGCAACATTTTAAAAGTGCTGAAGTCGTGTCACGAATCTATTTACCTATTTACTTCATGTGCTGATTCATTTCGTTACAAATAAAACTGGCCCTCGGGATAATTAATGTGACCGTTTATAAATTATTTATTTATTTCTATATGTTGTGTAAAACTGTTTCATTCATTATTATATTATATCAATGTGATACATACGCTGCTATAGTTGTTCTAACATTGCACAATGCAAACATCGTTAGTGTAATGAATACCGTGTAACGATAACGCTTTATCGTAACCAATGTGACCATGTTTGCAAACGAAGCAAGCATTTAATAGATAAGATAATATGCACTTGAACTTGTGTTTTATTGTACGACAAAATATTTCTTTATTATCGTGAGTGAGTTGAACTTTCAGCCGATCACGCGAACAACTCAACCTTGAAGTTGTGTTTCGCATTTGTTTCCGTTCTTATTTTTATTTATATACCTATTGTTGTGTGTGCGCTCCTACTTTATTTTATTTCATTTTATGTTATTTGATTCTGTTGCCTTTGCTTTGGCTTGGCTCAATTTTATTTATTCGTGTTGCACGTTTTGTTTGAAATTTGTTTTCGGGCTTTACTTATTTCTTCAAATGTTGCAATCGCAACAACAAAGCGCTCGAATGAAGTGTGTGATGTGGGTGGCTTTTGGGCTGGATTTGGGTGGATTGGGGTGGCTTTGGGGTGCTTTAGGGACTTTGTGAGTCCAAGGCGAACAATTAAACTTTTTCGGGCGCTCGGACAGAAATGGGGATTCAACTTAAGCGGACTGGATTGGCGGTACTTGCAACGATTTGCTGCACTTTCGCACACTCCCAAAAAAGGAAGAAGTACACACAAACACTCACATGTCGGCAAGTTTTGGGGAAAACCCAAAACAAATTTGGAGTCCATTCAGTTTTTATCTGTTGGCTTCTTTGTACCAAGTTTATCTACATCTCGTCCCGCCGCATTTGCCATTTTTTATGGCGCCCAAATTGAATTGTTAAGCGTGTGGGCGTGGCGCGTGGGCGTTTTGAGTATCTGTTTTTCTTAGTTTTATTTTATTTTATTTTTCCCCTCTTCAGATAATATTATTCGAAAAAGTTTTGTGCGTGACTAAGCGCTGAAAATGTTGTCCTGAGCACTTCTCGCTCTGTAAGTTTTTTTTTTTGGCTTTGTTTACGTATTTTTTTTTTTTTGACTAGTTTGAAGAGTTTGGTTTGGCCGAAGTTTTCGTTGCTGCTTAATATGTTGTTGGTTTTATTTGATATATGTTTTCTTGGATGTGTACAAATTTATGGGAGTTAAAAAGTGTTGAACAACTGTGCAAACAGCCAAACATCTGTAGTGTTTAAAGCCATAAACATGTGGTAATTAAATTTGATTAATATTGCATCATTAACTTGAATGTTTCGGTCTTTCCTTCCTTGAATATGGACCATTATAAATAGCTTATAAATAAAACATTACGTGGCACACACTTTTGCTAAAATCATCATTTCTATATAAAGCCAAAACAGAGTTCAGCCGGTTCAAAGTAATCAAATTGTTTGCAATTCGTTGTATTAAATATATTGAAATTTACATTTGTCTCAAGTACACAACTCAATTCGAGTCAATGATTTTGTGAGTTATTCATCAGACTCATTCAATTGAAGTGGCTCCATGAAGAGAGCTAAAAACTAGGCTTGGACCAATTTTTCGATGGCGATGTCCGGACGGTAAGAACTCCATGTGATAAGTGTGCAAACAAATTGAGAAATGCAACAAAAATGGCAACAATTAGAAGGACTAAGAGGCTGGTCGTCCGGCAGGAACAACAACAGGATAAGCAACACCAACAAGGACATTAAAATGAATGGCTGGCCGAGGACCCAAGTAGAAGCTAAATACATTGTCCTGCCAGCCAGACAAGCGGACAGGCTTATAAGGGAGCGAATGAGGTAGGGAAACGGACAATGGGCCAAAAGTGCTGAATATGCCTTACAGGTCATCAGGTGAGCCGGCCATCGCTTAGCCTCCTTTTTCTTCATTGCTCCAGAACACTGCAAAAAACTATGGGTTAGGAATTCGTCTTGCACTCAGTTAATACCGATTAATTGTTACTGGTGCTCCCATGATTTAATTGACAGCCATACTTACATGTTGCATTGATGATTGCCATCCGATAGAATTCCCCAAATGAACCAAGCACTTTTGGCGATCCAAAGTTGTGCTCACTGTTCATTCTTCTCGTTTACTGGCTCATTTCAGTTCATCAACCCACTTAAGGGGCTGAAAAGAGTGGGGCGGGGAGGGGAAAGTGCGGTGGAGACAGGGCGGGAGAAAGGCGGAGAAAGTTGGGCCTGCAGCTGTGGAACATTGATGTATATCCTCACTCTGGCTAATTGAATGAATACCTGCTCTACACCGCTCGCTTTGCCTCTATCGCAAAATTCAGTTAGCACCTGGAAAATTTGATTAGCCTAGGTGTGTGGCTGTGTGTGTGTGGGTGTGTGTGGGTGTGTCTGGGATAATAATTCGTAAATGTGGCATGAAAAATTGTTGCTTGTTACTCGCAACGCCATATTCATTTATGCATTTATAATTGCCCAGACAAACGGTTTATCAACCAGCTAGTGTGTATATACAGATGCCATACCTCGGCATTCCCTCCATAAACTGACCGCACATTTCAATATATTTGAAAATTCATTGGATTTCCCGGCCGCCGTTCGTGGGAATTATATTCTGTGTGTAGTTATTAATTTTTAATGCCCGCCGAGCGGATGTTAAAATTGTTTTGGCCAATGGATTGCAATCGGAGTATATAGAGAGAGGTAGATTGCTGGCAAATGCGCTACCCTCAAATCCGAACATTTGCTCGCTCATAACTCGACCAAAACTGCATCAATTTAATGGGTTTAACTTTGCCGGTATCTGTTTGATTAGCAAATTGTTTCTGAATTTGAAGATTATCACAGTTCGTTGGGGTACAAATTTTGATGGTGCTTTTGCCAAAGCGCTATTATATGACGTGCGCATCATTTGAGTTAATAAATATATAAATGTAATGTCCTAGATTATTAAAAGCATTGTTAAATGTTGATGGATTTGATATTCAATACCAATTTTTGTAACCTTTTTATTGTTAACAATTTCATTTTCTAGACCGCTAATTTAACTGAATTATATAGCATTCAATTTGTGCTCAAATGGGTTTTTTAAGTGGTCAGAGTCATGCCCGTTGGCCCTTAATGAACCAATTATGCATTCCTTAGTTAACCATTTCGAAAGTTGGCCCAGAACGACCGACAAGTGACACAGAGAATGGAAGAAAACGCATTTGAATGTGTTTTGTCATTTGGCGGAATTTATGATGGTCTCTTGGCCAAAACGCTAAGTGTGTGTGTGTGTGGGTGGGTGTGGGTGGGTGGGTGTTTGTGTCTGCTTGTTCGCAAATCCGATTGTGTGAACAAAAACCGTTCCGTCCGCGAATTACTGTCGGGAGAAATAAAATGCAACATTATTCTTGTGGTCGTTGACTTTGGTTTCGGTTTGCCGCCCCATTTTCCATGCTGTCCATTGGCATTGCGTATACGCCCCATATTACCTAACTCTTCTATGCATGTGTGTGTGTGCGAGTTTTGTCCACTGCTGGCAAATTCCTTTGGACTTTGCGGAGTGGGCTTTTGCATTTTTCTTCTCTCTTTACTTTGCATGGGGTGGCTATAAAATACTCGGGCTTTTATTTATAACGACATCAGAAATTAATCTTGCATTATGTGCGCGCGTGTGGAGTTGTTCGCTCAGCTTATCCTTTTCATGAAGTTTGTTGTCGTCACACACATCACACACCGCCGCACACAGACACGTGCTAACACTCACTAACGCACCTGTTTTGCTTACATATGCGAAAGGGCGACAAAAGTGTCAGTGGTGATATGCTACAATGTACAAGACACAAGCGAACGTCATAAAGTTTAAAATTTTATGAGATGCACTTAAGCTACCTCTTTCTTAAAAATACCACTCGATTTATTTATATATACTATATTCATAATAAAAATGTGGAATGGAACGGTTCATCAGTAGCTGATGTGTAAAATATTTGTATAAAATCACAGATCAAATCTTCAATCATATAACCCTTTCAAATGAAATGAATTTGTCTGGTGGCTGGCTGGCATCACTTTGCCTTGGATCGTTTGTCAGTCATGTGAGGCACTGTCGCTCCATCTTCATCTCCATCTCCATCTGCAGTTCCAGGTCCCTGTCCATATCCATCCTTGGCTGGTCCTTCGCCTGATCCCTCCACCCTCCGCCCGCCACTCTCATCTCGCTCAGCGTTTTCCACTTGCGTGTTTCCCCGGGTTGTTCATGAAAAATTACAACTCTCAGCATCAGTCGTAACGTGCGATAAATTCCAAAAGGACACACACCCATCTACATATGTAGCACGATATGGCGATATAGCTGTATAGGTACGTTGGTATGGGTGTAGTAGTTCAGGTTGATTTTGAAATTCGTTGCGTGTAGGATAATTCATTGCTTATTATCTTTTTTTGAAGCTGCAATTTTTGGGGCTTATCTTTATTATTACTTTGGATTTTGCTTCCTTGGTTATTTTTTCTGTCGCTTTTTTGGGGTCGAGAATGGGACTGTGGGAGATAGCAAAATGCTTTATTAATTTAGTGTGTGCCAGGCAAGCACGGAAAAAGTACACGGAGAAAAATTGCTAGAAAGTTTGTGGTGGCAAGGATAAACTACATACATTTCCATGCATTTTAGAAACAATTTTATTATTCATTATCTATATATATATATTGTATGCAGTTATAATATTACCACCTATTTTGGTATACTACGCTTTTCTGTATTGGTATTTATATATATTTCATGTGAATTTGTCGTTGTCTGCCTACTTTTCTCCCAGTGTTGTGGGAGAGAAGTGGGACCTGAGCGTGTTAGCCAGACAATCGAGCCTAATGATTTATGAACTAGGCGCGCCGAGCGTGGCCGCAAGTATATAGCTAGGACAGGACCAGGTCCTTTCCTCCTCGGATCCAGCGGGCTCCTTGCCAATTTCGCCATTCCTTTGCCTTGCGCTGCTCTTCGTCCCTTCACCCCTGCTCATCCTGTCGCCCCTTCGCTTTGCGGTCCTGGTTTCTCCTCTGTCCAGGATGATATATGATGCCGGAGTTTAGCGACTGCTTAAATGAATTTTTCACACTGCAACCATTCCATGCTGTTGACTCGGAACAAAAGTCACCCAAAGTGGTTATGAAGATCCCAACGACATGATGAACGAAGCGGGCAAGTAAGAAAAAAAGCAGGGGCTTCATAATAAAGGCTGCAAAAAGCAGTGACAATTATGGGTAATTTTACCATGTTCGAATGATTTTCGAGGCATTCGTGGGAAACGGGAAAAATGCGGAGAACTGGAAAAGTGTCAAAGGGGAAGGCCAGTTGATGTGATAATTATAAGCTTTTCCTTCGACTACCACTACAAGCGACTTGGTAGCAAGGGAAATTTGTAAATTAGTGAAGAGCATTTCAAACTAGCTTTCATTTCAAAAGTTATACGCAGATCAGGACTCCAGACATTTCGTTTTGAAAACTCACATAATGCTGGTTCAATTTGTATTGTTTGCAATAGAAGCTTTAATTATTGAAATAAATAATTTTGAATTCACAGCCACTATATTTTCAAGTTTAGTTCCCTCAATTATTGTTTCGGATATTATTTCGTTTATAACCGTTTCCATTATGGCCATTACTGGACAGTATCCCTTGAGCTTCTGCTGTGTCACCGAGTGCATTTTTCGCTTACAGCCAAAAATTATTGGCAGAACTTCATATTTCAGTCGAGCGGAAAAAGCGAGAGGTAAAAACTTTTGCAAATGTCATGCAGGTGATTGGGGAAAGGGGTTGGTGGTGGTGGTGGTGTGTGCGCAAGTGGGGCGAAATGGATAGTTGAGTGGCCAACAACTCAGCGGACCGCTAGCTCCTCGAAGCGCAATCATTTATTAAAAGGCAGCGAATAAGAAATTGACGGCGGGTGGTAGGTGTGGAAATGGAAAATGTGAGCCAGTTGGCATTGAAGAGGGGCGGAAAATATACCGAACGCGCGAGGTTAAGGGTCCTTTTTCCACCCACGACTGACACTTGGAGCGCAGCCGTTTGACAAGTTTAAACTTGCACTTAGCCGCGCAGCATTGAACATTTTCCGCGAAAGGGTTTTCCCAAAACGGTCGGGTAGAGCGCCAGGATTTTTTGCTCCACATTTCAGTCAAATCAAGTGGCCACTTAGTTTCGGGCGTCGTCATTAGCTTTCAACTTTTGCAAATTGAATTTAAAAACGTTCAACGTGTCCACGAGGGCCGCTCGAACCTACAATTCCCAACACCATAGTCGGTCTCCCCATTCCATCCCTCTCCACTTCCAGAGCTCGCTCTTCACTGGGGAAAAAGCTTACCAACTGTCTTGTTTTGAAAAGAGAAACTTGCATTTCTCCAAAGATAATAATAGGTACAATTATAGCTATTTTATTTGAAGTCTAAAATGGCACTTCTTGTTGCTCTGTGATAATTTTTAGTCAAGTTATAGCCAACTTGAAAATTGATTTTTTTGCCAAAAATATTTTCCCAGATTTTTTGTTAAAAAAATATTTGGTATTTTGATCAAAACATTCGAAATAATTACCCAAATATGGAATGTCATACCTCGTTGAGTTTGTTTCTTAAATCCCAATCGAATTGCATTCAAGTTTTGGAATTCTAGGATGTTTCAATTTTTTGCAAATTTTGATGATGGTACCCCTTACAAAAAATGCGAAAATTTGGCCAAAAATCAATTGTACAAAATCAGTTTAAAAGTGAAAGGGGTTGTTAGTATTGGTTGTAGGGAGTACAAAATGGTACTCCTTTTTGCTCTGTGACCATTTTTAGTCAAGTTATAGCCAAAAAAGCCAATTTGAAATTTCATTTTTTTGCCAAAAATATTTTCCTAGATTTTTTGTGAAAAAAATATTTGGTATTTTGATCAAAACATTCGAAATAATTACCCAAATATGGAATGTCATACCTCGTTGAGTTTGTTTCTTAAATCCCAATCGAATTGCATTCAAGTTTTGGAATTCTAGGATGTTTCAATTTTTTGCAAATTTTGATGATGGTACCCCTTACAAAAAATGCGAAAATTTGGCCAAAAATCAATTGTACAAAATCAGTTTAAAAGTGAAAGGGGTTGTTAGTATTGGTTGTAGGGAGTACAAAATGGTACTCCTTTTTGCTCTGTGACCATTTTTAGTCAAGTTATAGCCAAAAAAGCCAATTTGAAATTTCATTTTTTTGCCAAAAATATTTTCCTAGATTTTTTGTGAAAAAAATATTTGGTATTTTGATCAAAACATTCGAAATAATTACCCAAATATGGAATGTCACACCTCGTTGAGTTTGTTTCTTAAATCCCAATCGAATTGCATTCAAGTTTTGGAATTCTAGGATGTTTCAATTTTTTGCAAATTTTGATGATGGTACCCCTTACAAAAAATGCGAAAATTTGGCCAAAAATTAATTGTACAAAATCAGTTTAAAAGTGAAAGGGGTTGTTAGTATTGGTTGTAGGGAGTACAAAATGGTACTCCTTTTTGCTCTGTGACCATTTTTAGTCAAGTTATAGCCAAAAAAGCCAATTTGAAATTTCATTTTTTTGCCAAAAATATTTTCCTAGATTTTTTGTGAAAAAAATATTTGGTATTTTGATCAAAACATTCGAAATAATTACCCAAATATGGAATGTCATAACTCGTTGAGTTTGTTTCTTAAATCCCAATCGAATTGCATTCAAGTTTTGGAATTCTAGGATGTTTCAATTTTTTGCAAATTTTGATGATGGTACCCCTTACAAAAAATGTGAAAATTTGGACAAAAATTAATTTAACAAAATCAGTTTAAAAGTGAAAGGGGTGGTTAGTATTGGTTGTAGGGAGTACAAAATGGTACTCCTTTTTGCTCTGTGACCATTTTTAGTCAAGTTATAGCCAAAAAAGCCAATTTGAAATTTCATTTTTTTGCCAAAAATATTTTCCCAGATTTTTTGTGAAAAAAATATTTGGTATTTTGATCAAAACATTCGATATAATTACCCAAATATGGAATGTCATACCTCGTTGAGTTTGTTTCTTAAATCCCAATCGAATTGCATTCAAGTTTTGGAATTCTAGGATGTTTCAATTTTTTTCAAATTTTGATGATGGTACCCCTTACAAAAAATGCGAAAATTTGGCCAAAAATCAATTGTACAAAATCAGTTTAAAAGTGAAAGGGGTTGTTAGTATTGGTTGTAGGGAGTACAAAATGGTACTCCTTTTTGCTCTGTGACCATTTTTAGTCAAGTTATAGCCAAAAAAGCCAATTTGAAATTTCATTTTTTTGCCAAAAATATTTTCCTAGATTTTTTGTGAAAAAAATATTTGGTATTTTGATCAAAACATTCGAAATAATTACCCAAATATGGAATGTCATACCTCGTTGAGTTTGTTTCTTAAATCCCAATCGAATTGCATTCAAGTTTTGGAATTCTAGGATGTTTCAATTTTTTGCAAATTTTGATGATGGTACCCCTTACAAAAAATGCGAAAATTTGGCCAAAAATCAATTGTACAAAATCAGTTTAAAAGTGAAAGGGGTTGTTAGTATTGGTTGTAGGGAGTACAAAATGGTACTCCTTTTTGCTCTGTGACCATTTTTAGTCAAGTTATAGCCAAAAAAGCCAATTTGAAATTTCATTTTTTTGCCAAAAATATTTTCCTAGATTTTTTGTGAAAAAAATATTTGGTATTTTGATCAAAACATTCGAAATAATTACCCAAATATGGAATGTCATACCTCGTTGAGTTTGTTTCTTAAATCCCAATCGAATTGCATTCAAGTTTTGGAATTCTAGGATGTTTCAATTTTTTGCAAATTTTGATGATGGTACCCCTTACAAAAAATGTGAAAATTTGGCCAAAAATCAATTGTACAAAATCAGTTTAAAAGTGAAAGGGGTGGTTAGTATTGGTTGTAGGGAGTACAAAATGGTACTCCTGTTTGCTCTGTGACCATTTTTAGTCAAGTTATAGCCAAAAAAGCCAATTTGAAATTTCATTTTTTTGCCAAAAATATTTTCCTAGATTTTTTGTGAAAAAAATATTTGGTATTTTGATCAAAACATTCGAAATAATTACCCAAATATGGAATGTCACACCTCGTTGAGTTTGTTTCTTAAATCCCAATCGAATTGCATTCAAGTTTTGGAATTCTAGGATGTTTCAATTTTTTGCAAATTTTGATGATGGTACCCCTTACAAAAAATGTGAAAATTTGGCCAAAAATTAATTTAACGGAATCAGTTTAAAAGTGAAAGGGGTTGTTAGTATTGGTTGTAAGGAGTACAAAATGGTACTCCTTTTTGCTCTGTGACCATTTTTAGTCAAGTTATAGCCAAAAAAGACAATTTGAAATTTCATTTTTTTGCCAAAAATATTTTCCCAGATTTTTTGTTAAAAAAATATTTGGTATTTTGATCAAAACATTCGAAATAATGTCATACCTCGTTGAGTTTGTTTCTTAAATCCCAATCGAATTGCATTCAAGTTTTGGAATTCTAGGATGTTTCAATTTTTTTCAAATTTTGATGATGGTACCCCTTACAAAAAATGCGAAAATTTGGCCAAAAATCAATTGTACAAAATCAGTTTAAAAGTGAAAGGGGTGGTTAGTATTGGTTGTAGGGAGTACAAAATGGTACTCCTGTTTGCTCTGTGACCATTTTTAGTCAAGTTATAGCCAAAAAAGCCAATTTGAAATTTCATTTTTTTGCCAAAAATATTTTCCCAGATTTTTTGTTAAAAAAATATTTGGTATTTTGATCAAAACATTCGAAATAATTACCCAAATATGGAATGTCACACCTCGTTGAGTTTGTTTCTTAAATCCCAATCGAATTGCATTCAAGTTTTGGAATTCTAGGATGTATCAATTTTTTGCAAATTTTGATGATGGTACAAGTTTAAAAGTGCAAGGACTTGTTAGTTATTGGTTATGAGGAGTATAAAATGGTACTTCGTTGTTCCTGTGTGACCATTTTTTATATGTATGTATATATATTGATTAAATTTGCTTACAAATATTTTTGCTGTTGCCCATGCATTACAAACCTTAGTATTGATATCCGATGGAGTATCGAAGGAAAGTTTTCTTCTAGTGCAGGTTGCTGGTAGTATCTGTTAGTATTTACTTAAACGAAAACTTTGCCGCCCAAAAACCATTCCCCTTTGCCACTGCTACTATCTCTTTCGCAGCCCCATCGCCCGTCTCTTTCGCGTCCTGTCGCCTTGTCGCTGCTTTGGGAAATGAAGCAGTTCACTAGGGAGTTGTTTCATGTTTTTAAGTTCACTTTAAGTAGCTAAAAGTTAGTTTTAATGCTTGGCACACGCAGAACTTGGCTATCAGTTGATAAATGGCTGCCGAGGCTTTAAAGATTCTATCCACCAAAAACCCGCTCATTTCTTCATTCTTAAGCTCCCCGAGTTCCCCTCTTCTGCATTCTTTTCGTTTTAATGAAGCTTTCGGGGTGCCAAGGCGCCTGAATTAACCAAAAACTCGAACCAAGTGGTAAGCCACCAAATGTGGCAATGACTTTGTGTATAGTTATAAAACTCTTGGCAAAAAATAACATAAAACGATACCCTTAAATTAAAATAACAAAAATAATGAAGAAATGGCAAAAAACATTAACAAATATCTCTTAATTAAAGTAGGTATCACTTGATAGAAAGAAGGTCGCATATATAACGCGCGCTTCTAAAATATTGCCAGGCATTGTATCATATACATTTTCATATACTTAATATCATTATGTACATATATATGCACCCCCAGCACATAACATGAATATATACGAACTCTTTATGCCAAGCATAATAAGCAAAAAGTTTCGACCAACTGGTATGGTATGTATTTATGAAAATATATATTCAAAAACAAGTGTGCAGAAAAGAAAATTTTTAATGAAATGCTTTTCCGTCTCTTTGAGCTTGCAATAGCTTTTCTGGCATAAATGTTTGATTAACATAGAGCAAATATAATTGGTCTTGACTTAAGTATCCGCCCGGGGGAATTACTAACCAATTCATCAATTTTGCTAGCTTCGCTTTGAAATGCTGAGTAGAATAAGTAGAAAAATGTACAAAGTCAACGTTAAGTTTGCATCAAGTGATTTGCTTACATTTGTTTGCAAAGCAGTTTAATTGAATGCCCTATTGGTTTATTTAAAAAGCCATTGATTATTAGTAATGATTTTAAAATGTAGAAATATTTAATATATTTTTTGGAGCGGTGCCCCAAAGAAAATTTTATTTGAAATGTTTTTTAAACTTGTTAGTTATATATTCTAGGAAATAAGTTTGATCCGCACACAGTTGCAACAATGTCCTGTCGATCGAAAGCGCTCAAACTTATTTGCAAACTTATAATCCCATGGGACACGTTTTCCACATATAGCGATTATCCGTTCAAATTTTTGGCAAACTTGGTATCTTGGATGTTGCTGTTTGAGCTTTACAACTCGACTGGGTTTTGGTTGTTGTTATTCAGCGCGTTTGTTGTCTCTTATAGAAAATGTAGCTTAAGTCAGTGGCAAGCCAGCAAATCAAAGCGAAGAAAGCTCTCGCCAGTGGTGGCAAAAATAAAACAAAATAAAGTAAAGTAAAGTGGAATATAAACAAGGCAACGTCGAAGGAAATCACAAATTCAGCCGGAACCAAGGCAACAGACAGAAAGGCAAATATATATGCAGAAATCAGTTTGCCACAGCGACTGACATATTTATTACACTGCCTAAAAGGAGCTTGATATATGAACTGATTCATTTAATCATACTGCATTTGTCAGTCACAAATTGATTGTCTACGATCGACAATCTCGAATTTGTGCGGCTTTTTGAAAAATTTATCAACGAGGCTCCTCCTCGCATTTCCTGCTTTACGAGTGACAAACGAAATATTGAAAAAATGACACATGAAATGCCGGGAATATTTTCGCCCTAATGAAATCAAATCAATCATGATTTTGAGGTTTGGGCCCCGGGAGCATTCCTTGCGTCCTTTTCGTCCTTTCATCCAGCCCGCCTGCTATAAATACAAATTGGATAAAACTGCAGTGCGTGCCAAAAAATAAAGGGACTCGCCCCGAAAAAAAGCAAGAAAACCAAAAAAAAAAAATACAGATCAGATTAAGACACTGGAATGTGAAACGTGGCCAACATGCTGTCGTCCTTTGGGTCCATTGAGGTTGGGAATTTCTGCAAGCTGGCTAAATAACAACAAAATCACTCGGTTGTCCTGGACAATCCTTGGCAGATGGAAAGCGGCGAAGCCATGGGCTGGGCACTAATTAAAGTGCGTCCCCCGCACCGCCCCTCCACCGTAGCCGTCGCGCAGCATTCTGTTTGCCAGGGGAGAATTTCGAAATTTTACAAATTAATTTCGTGTTTGAAGCAAATTCGTAAACAAGTCTTAATGTGCACTAAAGCGTGTGTTCCCAAGGCCGTGGAGTGGGCGGCCATTGCCTAACCACCCATCTAATAATGTTGGGCGCCCGCCAGACATGAATTTAGCATTTATCTAGCGCCACTTGAACAACGCCGTCGTCGCACGACGACAATGAAGATGAAGATGGCGGCGCAAAATTTGTGGGTGGTGCCACAGCACAGTGGGTGGCTATGGCTGGTGGTGTCCCCGTGGGTGGGTGTTGGTGGTGACCTGGCGGTGGGGTCGGGCTAATTTCAACGCCTCTTAAGCGCACAGTGGTTGCGGAGCCCAGCCCTCGAGTGCGCCCCAAAAGTCAAGGAGTGCCTGAAGTGGGACCAGCAAATAAAACTTTAACACTGCCGCGGGCGAGAATAGCTCAAGGTGAACTTTGGTCCTTGCCAATTGGAAAGTGTCACACATTTGCTGAGGGGACTTAAGAAGATTTAGCTGGGCTTAGCCTACCCAACAGTAAGCTTTAAATTGTGCGATCCCAGCTTATAGCATACTTAAGCGATTAGTGGGCAGCTCAATTTAAATATGTGTACATTATTTATTACATTATCTACAATTATCACGAGTTTTATTAAATTATTATCTAGGATGAAAAATATTTCGAAAATACAGCAATCTAACCCAACGATCTATCAGAAATATTCTATATAAAATATATACAAGTGCTGTCTACCAAAACAAAGGAAGCTCGTAGAGTACTTTTTAATATAATTAACATTTTAATTAAAAGACATTAGAACTCCAAGCAAGTTACTGAAGATTCGCCACACGGTGCACTTAATTTGGGTTCCATGGGCATGTCAACAGATTCTTCGCTTGGCTTTCATGGGCAGTAATTGTTGTTGCCGTTGTTACTTTATGTAGATGTGACGGGGCAGGTTTTTGCCATTTTGCCAGGGCCATGTTCGAATTTGTTTCAATTCCAAGGACCCAGTCATCATCTCCTCGCCAGCGACACGTACGAGGCATGAAGTCATGGCATCCTGGAAAACCGATTTTTCGGGCAACGGGAGCTGCGGAGCTGGGGAGCTGGGGAGCTGGGTAGTCGCCTTTGGTGGCCAGTCAAGAGTGAAACAGCGCTGTTAATATAAAGTAGGTAATTGAGATGGAAAGCGGGGGAAAGCTGCTGGCGGCCCCTTTCAAACGAACTTGTTCAAATTAATCAAGTACAGTGGACTTGGAGCGTGTTTCTATTTTCCTTTACCCTCGCCGCTGACTCAGCACTTTGGCTATAAAATCATGCGTGGCCGGCAGACAATGAATGCACATAAAAATAATAATTGGAATTGGAAATGAAAACAATTTTCATGGCACATGAGTCGGCGCAAAGCTCTCCAAGTAAGGCACTTTTCCCCCCGGGCCATCTGTTTACTGAGAGAATATACACTTTGGATTATTAAAAATGATTAAGAATCGAGGGAGTAGCTTTCAAACAAATTAATAAATACTTCTTAGTATTAGTATCATACAAGGGTGAACAACTGTGTAATTATTTTGAAATCAATGTGGTATGTGGAAGAACTTTTCGCTGAGTGCTGCCTTGTTTGTCTCGGTCATAACTTTGGCTCCAATTGTGTGCAGGTGCTGGCCTCTGAACTTTGGCTCTTGCCAATTTTCTTTTGCCCATTGTTTGGCTATTTCTTTGGACCGCTGAGCAACCTTTGACCTTATCGACTCTCGGTCGGGCGCAATTATCACCCCAAGATGGCACACCAAATCGAGTGTGCTGCCAATTTCGAATGTGCTGCGCAGAGTCAGTGGAGTCCTTAATGCCCTTATCAGTGTCACCCACACGCTTTCGAACTCATCCCCGTCCTCATCCGCATCCGCATCCTTTGCATATGCATGAACTCCCCCGGGCGACCCACGCTGCGTATGCGTAATGTACGTATGCGTATGCGTAATGTGTCGCTCCGGTTTGTCGCCATTTTTGGCAAGTGGCCTGTCGTCAGTTGGCAACCTGGAGGAGGTCCCGGCCCGTATGCCGGAAAAACGATTAGGGAAAGGTTTAAAAAATCCAGTTCCTCCCGATCATATCCGGCATTTTCCGAGGCAGTGAAGTGGAAAAATGCTTCAACAGCTTTGGTCCATAAATGGGTATCATGGCAATGATAAGAAGTGATTTTATTATTGTATTATTACCTCGTTAACATGATATTAATTGGATTTAAATAATGGGGATGTTGTAGAAAGTTATTATACATAGATAAGTGTCTACAAATGTTAACAAATGGCTTAGTTTTAAAGAGAAGGGATCTTAAATTATATACATAACATTTTTTATTAGTTTGCTTATTAGAGTAATTTGAAATGCCGCTTTCTTATGGCGATGTTTTATATTCCTGCAGAGGGTATTCAAATGCTTTGTTATGCTTATGGTCGTTTACATTTTTCAAAGCCGTAACTGGGCTAAAAACTGTTGCTCCTACGTGCTCATATATAATTCCGAACTGCACCTAAGACAGACGACCCCTTAACCCCAGATGCCCCCAGATGTCCAAAGCCGGGGTAGCAGCACAATACAAAAACGTAAGCAATAAAATGAATTTTTATGCCGCATTTTCGCAATGCAGGATAACACCCATACAAACACACACACATGCACACACGTAGAGAGCAGGGCCGTCACCTCGACAAAAAATATGTGTATGTTACCTTTGGTAGAGCCCTTAACCCTACACACTCAGACCCCAGGATGCATTCCTGGAAACCAAAAGCGAAGCGAACACATTTACACATGTAAGTGCATAAAAAATGTTTATGAATTTCAGTTTATGGCGCGTAAAACACGCCAATAAATGTACCAAGGCATTAAAAATGCCTTTCCCCAATGGCCACGCCCCCTTTGGGGGGCCACTCGACTTTGCCGCACTAATAAACAATCAGAAATGGGCATAAAGTATGGGGAATCGGGCAGGAATGGCAAAACGGCAAACGGCAGCGGGGAATTTCCCGCCTGTGTTTTTCCTCGCTTTTTGTCTTTCCCCCACTTCCATTTTCCTCTTTTTTCCCCATTTTTTTTTTGTTTTGCTTTGCCAGAAGGTGTTAGTCGCCCCGCTGGCGCAGTTCTTGCGGCCAAACCCGCCGCCCCGCCCACCATTTCCTCCCCGCCTACCATGAATATTTATGCAAAAACACACACACACCCGCACATTTGGACTTGTGTTGCTCTTTTCCTGTCAGTCTGCTGAAGTCCTGTAGTCCTGGATGTCCTGGCTGCTTGGTGTTTCCTTATTGTTGGCTGCGTTATGCCAAGTGTGCTCTAATGCACTTTACGACACTTTATGGCAGTTTTCCGGGGGGCAGAAATTATGGCAAATTGATGAGAATATACATATGTGACTTGGCTCCGCGCTGGTGCGAAAGTTTTTGTTGAAAGTACAATCGGAATTTTCATTTCAATATTTTGATTTTGGTTATATATACTCGAATTAGGTCGTTTAAGATATTTAAATTGTATGCAACGGTAATACGATAGAATTTACTTAGAAATTTTATTCAATTTTAGGTTCAATCATGGCATAAGAGCTGCTTTCGTTTATTGAGGAAATTAGAGCCCGCAATAAAAATTCCACCGATTGCCAGGCCAAATCCTTTTGCAAATTCATTCGGAATTGAACCCTTTTCGTGCCCACAAACGACACCAGAAATTTGCGTCAAACGCACACTTTTCCATGTTTTGCCCGTTTTTTTTTTTTTTCTTTGGCCTAATGAATGTCCAGGGCAATGTCCCCTTTTTGGCCATGATCCCTATACGGAATTTTAGCGCCCTTTTGTCTCGACGCCTCCATGCAAATCGTGTGGGCGGGGCAGCATTTTTCCCGCTTTCAAGTAGCCTCAGTTTTCCACCCATTATTTCCCCCCGTTCTTCCCCATTGTTGGATGGCATGTTTTTTCTGCGTTCTTTTCCTTCTTTCGAGTACTTAACGCCACGAGGAATCGCCTAAGACAACTGAAGCGCAAAAAATGCGAAAAACATGCAGAGAATAAAGTGGAAAATCGGGGGTAAAGAATGGCTAAATGGACGATTGGGTGGCGGGGCGTGTAATCAAAGCGTTTGGATATCAAAGATTCGGAAAGAGCAAAGTTATGCATAAATTTTGGACGCCGTCGCGACGGGCGATTTGTGGAAATGCGGAAAAGCGGTGCCTCATCCAGAACCGCCAAAATCAATAAAGGAAACAAATTAGTTTCGTCTTAAAAGCAGCAGCACAGTATCAAAATAAAATTTCCAACAGTCTCGTGGACAAAATAATACCGCAAAAACAAGGAAAAGTACACACTTAAGCCACATAAGACGGCACTGAGAATAAATGTGCGTACTTCGTGTTGTAAAGAGAGCAGATAGAATTAAAGCCATTTATTTTCCAAATAGTTTCAATAACGTTATAAAAAAAAGTACACACGAGAAATTTTAAGTAATACATTTTTGATTGGTACTTCAGTTACGATAACAAAGCTTAAAAACACAGCGAGCTGAAGCGAATTGAAGCCGTTTTAATTTTGATATTTACCGTGACTATTTTTTTTTTGACAACTTTGCGTGTGTAAATAGGCGGGCCAAAGGACCCTCAGTGACATTGTTTGTTGTGGAGCCGCAGGACACGAACAGACACAAGAGCCTAATAATAGCCGCACATAAAATTTTATTAGCACGAGCGTAACAATTCAATTGGGTCATGCTTTATGGCGCCTCAGGGGCGGCAAGGGGGCGCTTTTTGGGGGCTGCAATGCAACCCCATTCCCACCAAAAAAAAAAAATATCCAGCACATTTGGGTCATCCAGGTGCAGTCGAAGGCCCGGAAAAATCGAAAAAATAAGGTGCACGTGTGCAGCGTGTGCTCTCTTTTTATGTTCTCCAAGATTTCACTTTCATCAAATGATGTCAGCGACAAAGGACGAAATTTGTCGCAAAAAGGATAGTTTCAAAGGAGCTTAGGTTCGAAACACTTAAAAAAATAATGATCAATAATACAATGCAAAAGCATTTCCAAGACAGCACAATAAACTATACCCTTGATTTGAATGATATTAGTAATTAATGCTTAATGAAGAGAACACTTTGCAGTTATTTATTTTATGTTTTCAAAATAAACACAATGTTGCACTGAGCAAATTAATTAAGTTTTCAAATTCCATATCAGCACCCCCTTTAACATTTTTGATAATCCTTCACCAAATTCCAAACAAATTGCAATATGTTTGTCTGCAATTTGCCAACACTTGATGGGATTATCATTTATTTTGGTGCTGACATTTCGCCAGCGGCGAAAACTCAATTTGGGGAAAAACTCATTTGTTGGCGCGACGAAAAGGAGCGCAAAATTGTTTGAACAAACTCGAGCAATTGTCTTACACTCGCTCCGATTGGATTTCCGTTATGAAGCTTCTGGTACAGCGAGGGGCAAGTTTATGAAACCATTGAATTAGGACAAATTACATTTCAGCAAGAATTAATTTAACAATTACAGCATAACAAACTGTATATTGCATAATATTTGTAATGTAAGTGCCATAATTTACATTTTTTCAGCTACTATTATTATGGTCATGACTGTGCCCATACTCTGTCTTGTTCATTCTCTCTTATCCCTGCCGTTCTTCTTCTTCACTATATTTTACAGTTACGTGTGAGGGACTCTTGCTGCGAGCGGAGCAGCAGAAAGAGAGGTTGCGAGCGGGCTAGAGCGAGACGGAGACTATAAGACTGAAGCTGGCAAACCTCACACAAAATGCGAAGAAGAGGAAGCACTTGCAGCGCACAACGACCACAGCAGCGGCCACACAAACAGCAGCAGCAGCAAAATCAAAGGTTAATCCCCGGCCAACGCTGTTCGCTGCTAATGTTGCTAATTGTTGGCCAAGCAGTTTACGGTAAGTGCCACAACATAGCCAAAGGCATGCGTGATGGCGAAGGAAGAATGAAGTGCGTGTCTGCACTGGAAAAAAGTTCGAGCTACTCTCGAAATTAAGTGCAATATATGCAACGTACAAAAAACATTTAAATATTCTTATATTCTTTACAAAACTAAATATTATATTAAGTTATATTGAAAGGTTTAAATTTTCTAAGCATGCTAGTATTTAGATGGGAATTAAATCTTATAAGTAAATTAAACTTTTTCTGCCAGTGTAATGTTGTAAGCATCTTCACACATGTGCAGTGTAACTTTTATTGGGCGGGACATGGCCATTGCCCCGTTCTCTGACCTCATTAGACGTTCATTTGTTTACTTATTTATGCGAATGCGTACGCACACACACACACACGCACACATACATACGCACTCACATGGACTGGGAGGCTGGAAGATATATCGGCTGTATGTTGGATCATCATCTATATGGCCATATGGCATTTGCGGTCCTTTGTGTTACCAATTCCGCACACAAGTCGAATGCATACATTTTCGCTTTTGTCCATAAAAATTCGAATCCTGAATGTACGAGCATGAAAAAATGTGAGTGTGTGTGAGAGTATGCCCCAAATTGTATGCTACACAAAGCCGCGCACAAAGATGATGTACGCATGTGTATGTATGCTGGGATGTACATATGCGTATGCGTATGTGTTTGGGCCTGGGTAGAATTCTGTGTGTTCGCCTGCCTGTAATTAATTGACTCGAACTCGCACATTTTTCGCATCGAGCACAAAAACAAGTCGCAAACTTTTCGCCTAGACGGGCTTTTTTCCACTTTTGCACATACGTATACATGTGCACATATATTTTGCAGTGCAGTCAAGGTCGTGTGAAAGGGACGACAGTTACGCGGCATTACCCTTACCCTTCTTTGCCATATATTTGTTTTTTTTTTGTATTTTGTTTGTCGTACATTTGTGGCAGTCGGCCAAGTTGGTCAACATGGCATAAATGCACAAAGTTGGAGTATCCTCCATAATGTCATCCTATTTACATATAGAGTTGGCATGTACCTGCCAGCTTATTTACCAATATGCACAAGTGTGTCCTTTTTGTCGATTCGAGTTCGCTTAATTGGCCGATTTTTTGTGTGCTTAACTTTAAGTGCCTTAACAATCGATAAAGGGCTCAAAGATTCGCGATTTCAATCGATTTGTCAGTGGGTTTTCAGCGAATTATTTTGCAAAGCAAGTAGATGTGTAAACGATTATTCGAAATTGAAGTTTTTTAATAAAAAAAAACCCACATAAATTGGTCTGATATTTCTATTGAATAAAAATCCAACCAAATAAGCTTTAAAGCTGACTCTTAAAATGGTTAAATAATGAATTTCCAAAGTTCACTTGGAGAAAAACACGCTCAATTGTCCGGCCAAGATACCAGTGCCACGCCCCCTATTCGCTCGATATCCTTGTGTGGCACCGCAGATGCGTTTTCTCAACTAGAGTAATTGATTGACGCCAATGGTCGAGCATTTACCAGCTGTCCTGTGGTTTCTGGACTTTAGACTCGGTGCCCAGGACTGCAGACTTGGGCAGGGGCACATCCCTATCCTTTGATAGGGATTCATTTAATTGCCCAAGCTGTCTGGACGTTGTTGCAGGAACTTTGAGCTGACAGATTCGCCCACCTGTCCGGGTCCGGCAGAAGGACATTATTCGGCTTTTAGTAACTGAAGCTGCCAAGATGCCAACGGGGTCGTTTTTTGTAACCCGAAATCGTTTAGTAGCACAAAAACACAGGGCAAAAAAGGTCAGCACAAACACAGAGACGAAGCCGCATATAATTTTGCCTAATTCCTTTGCTCGCATAATAATTTGCGTAACCCGGCCAAAAGGATGGATTCAGATTCCGATCAGGATGGTGGTGCCAAGGGAAGCGATAGGAGGCAGCTGTCGGCAGTCTATCGTAATTGTAAATTAATGCATGCAGAAAATGTGATCCCCACAAGATGGCGGCGACCGGAAGTCAGCTCTCGCAACCCCCACACACACTTTTATTGGGCGCACACACATACAAGCACTAACCATATTGCGGCCTTTACGCCCAACGAGTCCAGGATAAAATGGGGTATATACTGCAGGGGTTAGACAGCCAAAAGTTATGTTTTCAAAGTACATTTTAAGCTAAAGAAATGTAGAGTTTTTTATATGACCAATATTTATTGGAAAATGTATACTGCTTGATTGCTCGCAATCTAAATCAATATATTCAAGAATTGGAAAAAGGAATCAACCGGTCTATGCTAATCAGAACGTCCTTTATCCAGTTTCTTGCTGTGCCACTGCCTTTTTCTTACATTTCGTTTATTTTACTTCGCTTCGCCAATAATTGAATAATTTTGACATGAAAAATGGCACAAAGGATGCGATGCGGCTGGGCAAATCGTTCGGTGGGAAGGGAGGTGGGATAAGCCCCAAATTTATCGGGGCGAGGAAATTACCACACGTGGCAATCAAGCGGAAATATTCGGCTATGGAATGTTTGCAAGCAAATGCGAAAATCAAAAGCAAAAAATACAAATAAACAAAATCCAGATCGAAATGTTGATAAAATGCCTGGCGAGTGTAGAATTTCCATTTGATTCCGGTAAATCGAGTAGTTGAATTTCCTACGTGTGGTGTGTCCGTCTGCCTGCAAAAATGCTGTTGCTAGTGTGGCAATGGGCTTGGGAACGAAAATTGGGGAGTGGAGAATGGGAATAGATCCTCCGGCTTGCCAGTGGGGATTGCCTTTATTTATTTGAAATTAGAAACTGCCAACTGTTCCCAAAAGTGGCCATTAATTAAGGGCTATGGCCTGCCCGCTGTGGGGCAGCAGCTACTGGGGATTGCGTAATGACTGCAAAATGCTAACAAATAGCCAGTTGCCAGTTTTGAGTAGCCATCTTAACGGGGGCGCCGACTGCAGGGGGGCGGATTCACTGTCTGACTGAGTGGGACAAATGGGTACTGGATTTGTAAGTAATTGTCTCACCTTTTACCCGACACAAAGGACAATCAATTTGCGCGTCGGTAGCGAGCTTTTCCGTGTCATTTCCCAAATCAGCCAAAGAAATATGGTTCCAGGGATAAGCTTTCTTTTATTGCTACGCTCAATTAATTTAAGGTGTGCAAATTGTATTTCTACACAATTCACTTCTCTTTAAATGGCTTAGATTTAGTTGTTTTATATATAACTTAGTTTTTGCATTTTGGTTTTAAATAAGTTTGATAGCTTGTCCATCTTTTTTCTCTGTGCGGGGATTTGGGACTCTTAGCTCGTGCTAAAATCTCACTTGCAAGTGTTTGTTAACTTAACACTTTTCTGTTCACTTTCTTGGCCAAATTTAAGGAGATCAGGCCAATGTTTGTTTAAAAACCTTTTCATGCTCCTGTCACGGCCCGTCGCACTTGGCCATGTGCTCCGAATGTTAGTTGACCCAATTGTGGACTCAACGGCCTTGTTCCCCTGGGGAGCAAGTGAGACGGCCAGCTCACCCCTTCCCTCCCTCTCTCTCTCTCTCTCTCTCTCTCGCTTCCTGTCTTTTGCTGGGCAAGAACTTGCAGAAGTTGAGGGAATGAAATTGGCTTTGACTCGGGGCTGGGCTTTGGGCCTTATTCAACATTAGCTAATTTGTGTGCGCTTCCTTAGTCGGGGATTCACATTTTTTTGTCCTGCTTTTATTGCCTCTAATTTCTGCATATTGCACTTGGCTCTTCCGCCGTTTTTCCAGTGCCTTCTGCTTGTTTTGGCCGTTCGACTTAAGTGCCATCCTGAATTGCCCTGAATTGTCCTGGCTGCTCCTGTTCCTGATCCTGCTGCTCCTGCTGCTGCTACGGTTGTCTTGACACTGATTTCAATTATAAATTTGTTTTTGTTTTGTCTGCTTGTCTCGTACCCATTTCCCATTTCCCTAACTTTCTCCGGTTCCTGTTGGGTTTTTTCTTCACATTTTCCTTGCGTTTTGTGTCTTCAGTTTTTATTCTCTTCTTCTGTTTTTTTTTTTTTTTTGTCCCGAGCTGCGATTGCTTTCTCAATTGGTTCCGCTGCTAGGAGCGTTTGTCTGGCTATCACTTTTAATCTAAGTTGGTAACAATGCTCCGGCCCCCGAGCCACGCCTCCTTATTTGTCCACAGCCCCCTTAACCCATGTTGTCTACCTAGCTAGCCGTCTTGCTGCCTTTCTGCCTTTCAGCCAGGATGTGAGCTCTGCTCGGTGTCCTTTTATTTCCCTTTCAAGAGCTATAAGCTTATGTCTCTGGCTTTGTGGTTTGGTAAACATACTGCACAAAATTATATTCTGCAAATATTTTCGCAAGCCGAATGAAAATGTTTGCATTACTTGCGAAAAGTTTCTGCGGATATAAAAAAAAATACCAACAACAGCAATATGGAATCTTAGAAACATTTATTTTTCGAAGTATTACTTTTAATACTACAAAAGAATACTTAAATAATGTTTAATTAAATTGTGCAACTATTTCGGACCAGTCACAAAAAAATAAACCCATGTGGCTTAAATTCCTTGTGTAAAATGTATATCCTTTGTTGTGCCACTTAGTTCATGTCTGTCCCTAATTTGCTGCTTTTGTCTTACATATTCTAGCTTTCTTTATTTTTTATTTTTTGCCCCAAAAGAAGTTGCTTGGGAAGAACCCTTCTCGGAATTTTCTTATATTTTTGAGCATTTCTTTTTTCCCGGTAATCCCAGCGTCTATTATCCCTGTCCAAAGCTTTTTATTTATCAATTTTGTTAAAACCCGCTATGAATTTTAAAGGGCAAACGACCTTGATACGCTCGAATGTTGAATGGGAATGGAGAAAGTGTTTTAAAGAAACCAGATGAAGAATTGCTTGAATTGTTTGCTGAATACCGTGAATGACTTTTAGCGACCCCTTTTAAATACCACTGCAATTTACAAGAAACTATTCAGCCAAGTGTAACTTCGTTTTTATTACACTGCAAGCATTTTTCCACCAATAATCCCGGCGTTTCCTCCATCTACCCCATTCGCATTCTCGATTTCCCGCAGCCAGGTGCGCGAGGTAAGCACCACCACCCAACTTCCCCACAGATCTGAGTGAAAATGCAGTCAACCCTAATCAAATTTTCGCTGCAAATTGACAGTTTGCCTGCAGATTTTCATTTCGCGTTTTCATTCCACCCACTAAACACGCACTGAGGGGTGCGGGTGGCTTAGTTGGGGGGATGTAAGTGGGGTGGTGGGCGGTGTGGTTGCACGCCTCGGTTAAAAAGTTCCGTTCGTGCTCGGATTCCGCTGGCTATAATTTGCATACCGGGTTTTTCAGAAGCTGAAGAGTGTGCATACATTAAATATTAATATTAGGTGTCAGTTGTAGCTATTAGTATATAAGTAATAATATACAGATTATCTAATGTAAAAGAATTTTGCTACGTTTTATTACTTAATTTAGTGCAAATAAATTCCCAAAGAAATATAATCCCACGCATACCCAGCGCTTAATAGGTACTTGATAGTCGAAGTACGCTGGCTTTTTGTTTCTTTTCATTTTCCCCGCCTTTTGTGCCTCTCATTTCGTTCCGCTTCTGGTTCGACGTGCGCCCCTGACGCCCAAAAGGGGGTTTAAAATAACATCCCCCTTTATCATCTGACATAGCCGCACGCTGATTTAATTTTAAATCTCTGTGCCCTCACTCAAAATTAAAACGACGTCAAGGCTCTGGGTTTCAGGTTGCCAAAGATACGCCCGTTTCGCTGCGATATTACGTATACGTACTATATAGACCCGTCGAGGAGGAAAAGGACGAGAGCAGCCGAGGTGAAGGGGAGGGGAGCGGAGATGGGTTGCCGGAGCCTTGCTCTCAATTTGCCTGTCGCAATCCAATTGTCGGGCATTTCATTTCAATTTAACAATTTTGAAATCCCTCCCATCAACGGAAGCGAGCTGCAAGTTGCCGTGGATGTTGCAAATTAATCTGCGGCATGTCGCTGCTTCAGTTAGTTGCGCTTGACATACTTATTGTCTCCGACTTCCGGTTCCTGCCGACTCCAGCAGAATTATGTTGGCCAGCGCAGCAGATATTTTGTTTGCATTTGTCAAATTTGACGTTTCCAATGATTCCGTGACATGCAAATGCCATTCGAATTCCAGCGGGGAAACGGGCAAACAAAATCCCAGCAATAGCATAAAATCATTTGAAAGCGCGCGATAAACACGAAAAAAAAAAAAAAATGTTGAATTGCAAACAGAGACAGCAAATATGGGTTAAAAATTCACAGAGAATGAACACACAACAAATGGGACCAGTGAAATAATTGCCAATAACTAAAACGATAAAAACACTTTGACACGATCAACACATATTGATATATTTATATGAAGACTTGTATAAATACACCGTTTTTTAACCATATTTGTGAAGAGCTTTTATTGAATTTTGAATGGCGAAATGTATTAATGAGGATTTTTATTTTAATTAACAAATATCATCGTATAAAACAGTAGTTTTCATTCTCAATGCTCAACGCTTTACGTTCCGATTTTCTGTATGAAAAATTTCTTACAAATAATATAAATGAAACCATTTTGCAACATTAAGGAAACTACTTAGACGCAACTTAAAGTCGAAACTAAAATCCTTTCGCCATTATGGCCTGCAGATTATGATCTGGGCTTTCCATTGTCTGTCGTTAATTTTAAACTGCTGGCCCCAAAAATGCATTAATAAGCCAGAATGACAGGCTGCGTGGATGTGGGCGGTTTCCCCCTCTTTCCCCTGCCACCGGATAAATGCATAATTGATGATTATGGTTTCGAGCATCTATTTCCACTTGCACTACCCATTTTCGCAACACTGCCATCTACCAATTAGAAATATCAGGTTTTATTAACTGAACCCCACTGCTGTGCAGGTGATTCCTGCCAATTGGGGGCTTTCAAGGGGTAATGAGCTCAGCTTACTGGGGGGCGTGGCAGCCAGGGGCTGTTTGGATGGGTATTACGTTCCATAAATTTCTAGAGCCAGCACGAGATGTGCATCTTTTGTTGCCCGGCTGCCATGTTTTATTGCTAATTGCAACTTCAGGTTGCATTGTGGCTTCTTCGACAGCGTCAGCCACGCCCCCTTTGGCAGTCTACAAACGCCCCACACCCCAGCGCCACACACTCGGAAAATGCCCGCCTGAATTTCCCAGTATATGTGTCGCCCTCTGGGCAGCCATATCGTGCCATCTTCGTTCGATGTTTGCGCCACGAAAAATAATAAAACTGATTTTATTTATGTGCTGCGCCAGACCAAAAATTGAAATTCTGCAACACGAGCAGCAACTTGAGATGCAGGACACCAGACGACGGGAATCCTGCCAAAAGTACGAGTATACTTATACACATATATATGTATATAGAATGAAAAGAAAATCCCATCGCGTGTCTTAGTTATTGTTACCATATCCACTCCATCTTCATCGCACGACGACGAGTGGGTTTTTCCCCTCGATAATGTTGTCGATGTTTTCCGCTTACGGCTCGCTCACAATTAATGGCATACGTGCGAAAAGTTTCTATAAATTATTATCGCCGGTCCATATTTATCTGACAGGCACACACCTTCACACAGATACTTTTCGCCAGATGCAGCCCACAAAATGTGTCCATTAATCACATTTAGCATGTATTCACTCGATTTCTATTTAACACTTACAAATTGGTATAGTCACGAAGTGCAGAAGTTCATAATTAAGTTCATAAAAAAGAACATAGTATGTAATCAAAGATACAATATTAGTATCTTTTAAATGCACATGCATATATTATGGAACATATTTAGTTGCCTTTCCTTCGCCATTTTATTGCCAGTGTACACTATTTTCCCTATTCTTTGCTACGCATCTGCTAAGTGCCTCATTTTCCATGTTAATTGCGAATTATGACGCAAGTATCTATGTGCACCATACCATTTGGCCTCGCCCACTTTTCACTTGACGCCCAAGTCTGGCGGAATGAGAATATGTGGCATGTGGAACTTTGCACAGAATCAGGATACTCTTACCAGCCAGAAAATGATTCACAATGAATTTGGCCTAGGATCTTCTGTCTTTCCTATATTAAACGAAAATTAAATTGAAATGAGTTGTTGAATAGAACATTTCCATCGCGTTTATGTCGAATTTGGAGGCTTTAAGTCCAATATTTTCTAATAAACTAAACTGTGAAGAACTGAATTGTTATTTTAAATTAGTACTTGTGCCCATACAATAACCCATTATGAATTATTGCTTTGGCTTAATTTTACCTCAATCAATTGCCTTTTAAGCTCTGTCAATTGTTAAGCCTGTGTTTACATTGAAATTATTGTATTAGTTTAATTTTAGTTCGAACAAATAATGCGCTTTTCGGCTCAATCAATTGTTAAGCTTGTAATTTAAATTGTATTTGTATTTTAATGAGAAAGATTATTTAATATATAAATTGGAGCCGCGAAAAGCTCCACGAGTTTAGCCCAGGGCTCCGAAATTCAATAGGAAATCAATGATTAAATGTTTGCCCACTCAATTATGAATTGACATCAAAGTCCCTTTTGAAAATGCCATGGAATGGGTCATTTAATGTGTATTTACATTGATTTGGAACAGCACTTTAGCGAGAAGTCAGTGGAAAGCGTTTAATTTATTCAATAGAAATTTGTAAATTGTAAAAGTTGCAGGCGAGCAACAAGCGGCAGCATCCAGCAATTAGTAAATCATGAGAAAATTATATACTTTGTGAACGCAGCTCCAAGGAGCTTCAGTTCCGTTCCAGTCGACGGAACCCAGTTGCCAGACGAAAATTTTAATGCAAACTGTAAATTATTATATACGCGCTTACTTTTCGCCCGATTGCAGCTGCTGCAGTTCCTCTCTGCCAGCCGAAGACATCCTGGCCAGAAACCCCAGACGCCCCACAAGCCCCGCCCATTCGCCCACAACCCCTTTTAACTGGCGCTCAAAAGGCAGTTTTAGTCGTTTCTGGGTTGCCTGCCAGACAATACAAAACTATAAATATGCACAGTCACCGAGCGAGTCACAGTCGCAGTCACTGTTGCAATTACAGTCACAGAATAGGAACAGAACGAACACACGGTGCACAGTGGCACTGCATATCGAAAAACAGATGAATAATTACTAGGGAACATAAATAGCTAATGAAGTTATATAATGTATGGCTTATTTTTGATAAATTTAATAGAAATTCAATTTAAAAGCATCATGCGAAGGGGTGTTTCTTCTTTCCTTGCTGCTTTTCCATTTTAGTTAGGTTAAATATATGCAAAAACTGAACATTTATTGATTTAGTTAACAGAATCCCTTTGTAACTGAAATCAAATGATTTTTTTGGCACTGTTACCGCTCATTCACAAGTCGCCCTTTGCCATGAAATATTATTTAGTTTTTGCGCTATTTTATTGCAGCTTCTCCTTTGGCTGGTTGTCTCTGGCAGAGCTAGCAAAATGCAAAATTTATTGCAGAAAACTACAAAACACACACCGAGTGGGTGAAAAGTGGGCGGCGGTTGGGCTGAGTGGTTTGGCGGGGGCGTGGAAAATGTGTTAAGTCTATTGAGTGTATTAAAGCAAATAACTGCGTCGACCAATAAAATACATACGAGACGACGGCAGCGAGGAATCTAAGAAGCCAACGGCACTCGGATCGAGGTGGGCGGTGCAGGGGTGGAAGGCGTGGCACAGATACTTTATACACACAAACATGCACACACACACATACATATATATATATTCGCAACAAGACTCACTGACAGCAGCAGCGACTCAGACATATGCAAATATGAATATAAATGAACAGCGCGATGAAGTCTGAGATCCAATGACTTAGCAGGGGATATACACATAGTGAGAAACTTGCTCTGCGGCTGCAGAAAACTAGAAAAAATGTGAAAATTGCTTGAAAATAAATAATTTCTTATAAGTTATGTGAGCCAAAGAATCACGCTAGACTTACAGCATAAACCATAAAACCTATATAGGTTTTTAGGTGCTTACTACTAAGTGAAAAACCAAAAGCAAAAGTCAAATTAAATATTAAGCCATTAATAATTTACTATAACATTTTGAAAATGCCTAATATTCTGCACCCTCAAGCAAGTGAGTTTATATATCCTACGAAACTAACTTTTTTTTTCCTGTGCACCAAAGCGGAGGGCTAAAAAAGGGGCGTGCTTAGCTAGGGTTTTCGCAGAAAAGTTTGTGGCTGGTAAGTTAAACTTGCGGCCAAGACTGAAACCGACAGAAGACAAGCGAAACTATGCCAATAAGGCTCGATTGCAATGCAGTCAAAATTGCCAACCTATCAATTATGACAATTTAACAGAGAGAGAGCTGCAGCTTAAATTCCCCAACTAAGCCATAAATTATGGCAATTTTAATTAGAGCCGAACCAAGAGGTGTGCTTTAAACGCTTCATTAGATGGCAATCCATTTAATATTCGCATTTAAATTAATTTTAATGTTTATTCCGTTTAATTGACGTGACAAATAGTTGCACGGAGCGCAAACAGACTGAAACTGAAACAGAAACGGAAACAGCAACAGAAACAGAAACAGAGGCAGAACGGAAATAAGCAGCTTTTGACTAACGGCAAAATGGAGGCCATAGCCATGCATGTGTGTGTGTGTGTAAAAAAGCAAGGCAGTGCAAACAGAGAAGAGAGAGAGGGAAGGATGGCGCTGAGTGAGATGGCGATGGAGAAGTGGAGTAACATCTGGCGTTGCCCTGTGCGATTACAAAAACATCAACACTTAATATGTTTATTAAATTTGTTGCTACATCATTAGGCACTAGCAGCCATGTAATGTGAGGCAAACACTTCACATGTGCCCATGTCTCCTGGCCTCTCACTCTGTGTACTTCTGTTTGTGTGCGTGTGTGTGTGTGTGTGTGTGTGTAGTGTGATTCTGTACTCCATTGCTTGTATGTGTGTGTGTGTGCTCAGACCGTGTTTGTGTTGCTGTTACAACTGAACTAAATACCCTATGACCCATAAACTCGACTTGAATAGCTGGGCATATATGCCGAATATGCGGAGAACTTTTGAAATCACATTTTAATATTTATAAGTATTTAAAAAAGCTGTAAATTAGAGCACAATCTAGCTATGTAATGCCTATGTCATTTGTCCCATTTAAGTGTCGAATTTCAATTGAACTACAGCTCACACTATTAGTTAATTAATCTTCATTGAGTGATATCGCTGCCAACTAAGTGAGTGCCAATTGAATTTACTTTACTGATTTACGCTAATGAATTTGGTGTCTGTTTGGTATAATTTAGCCCGTTTACCAATCAGTTGCGGTTTTCGGGACACCGCCTTCTATTTACTGGCGTAAACCAAAGTTCAGCTAATTGACTTTGAATTGAAAGCATTCCCGTCAAGAGATTGTCAAAGGAGTCGATAGGTCTTAGTGTACAGATTCCAATTTAGTTCCATAGCGTGAAATTATTTGCGCAATTATGATATATGCTCATATAAATTTTAAATTAAAATTGCATTAACTGTATTATAGTGTGGTAATAGTAGGCATTTATTTCTTATTTTAAGGGCATCTAAAGTTCGTAGTTCTGAAACACCAGTTTCTTGTTCGCCATGCCAATGCCCTGCACACACACACACACACACGGATACTCACCCACACAGAGACTTGTGGCGATGTGTTTGTGCGGTGCTCTGGGCTACTTTGCATGGGCTTAACGATTGTTGTTTAGGTGCAGTTTCAGTTACTGTTGCCGTTGCCATTACAATCGCAGTTACAGTTACTGTTCCAGCTGCAGTTACAGTCACAGTTGCTCAAACAGAAAAACCGAGAAAAAAATGTGTATAAAATTGTCGAGAGTGTAGAGGGTGAAAGCGCGGGAAAGTCGCGGGCTGGCGCTTTAATACAAAATTTGCATTGCATACCTTTTGAAAGTGTGGCCTTTTAGCATTCACAAGCCATGGAGCTCTCCATTTTTTTAATCCTTTTGCTGGGTTGAAGGTTAAAAACGGTCTAGTTTCAATACAAATTAAAGCGTTAATGATCGTCTCGTTTTAAAAAAGGTTAAATAAAAACAGAATTTTTGTTGGCTAGCAAATAATGCACATTTTAGTGGTAATGAATACTTTAAAATAACTCTTCTTCATCTATAAAACTTTCTAAACAGAATATTATTCAAAATATAATATTCCCAAAGGTGAAGTGAGAAGGCGTCCATAGGTCTGCATGCTAACATAAGTGTACATATATGCAACAAATATGCAACTACAACATGCCGGCATATATTCACTTTAAAAAATGTATGCTTACCTGTGTGCTCTTGTTGTGCTTTTCCACGTTTTTAGTTTTACTACCCCCGAAAAATTATGCACATTATTATGTAGAAAAAAAGGACCAACAAGTCCGCCGGGCGCATAAATTTTAATGCTCATGATTATTATTATCATACTAAAATGTAATGCTGCCGTCCAAAAATGACAGCGCGCACATATAAAATATAGAAATATCTACGAATATAGCCACTCGAAAGTGCATACTCAGTGTTTTCCATTTCCCCTTAATTTCCTTCCAGCTTCTGCCGGCAGTGAGTTAATCGCAAATCGCTCGGCTTCAGCAGGTGAATCGCTGATAATGCCGTCGAATTTCACCGCTGCCACGCCGCCACCCGCCCCAAGATTCAGCAGTCCCTTTCGGGAGCAGGATGTGGCCGAGGGGGAGGAGTTGGCGGGTGGTGGGCAGGTCGATTGGTTGGAGGAGCAGCATCCGCTGACCATTTCCCGACCGCCAAGAGCAGGACGCAGCGAGCGGCAGGCAGAGGAGGATCAGGTGGACCGCTGTCGTCTCTTCGTCGAGGGGGATCCCACCAAGAACGAGCTGTACAGCCCCGAGTATCCCAACCTGTATCCGAAGAACATCAACTGCACCCGGGTGATAACAGGTGAGTGCTTTTCACTATTCACTATTCACTATTACTTTAGCAGGTATCTAAGCTGGGCTATTTATTATTCATGGGTATCTAAAGAGAATATTTAGCAAAGTCAATGCCAATGAATCATTTATACAGGATACACGTATCTGCTGGCAGGTAGTATTCATGGCAGGATCTGAAACTGAAACCCATTCCCCTGGCTTATCTACGGCTAAGCAATTAACAATCAGTCTGGCAGAGAATCCGAGCAGTATCAGTGGCATTATCTGTAGCTGTAACTGTATGCCACAGTTGGAAAGACAAATACGAACTTTGATGGAAGCCAATTGGCAGTCGGCTTCCTTCTTAGCGAATGTGGGTGTGAGTGTGCACTCAGAGAAATAAAAGGGTGCTGCACTAAACATACACTCATCTACTGTTACATAAACAAAACTATATATTCGTCATAAAGCTGTGCTATGAGAAGTGGGATATTTGGACAAATGTGCTTAGTTATCATAGAATGCGAAATCAATCGGACCAACACCCTTTTCTTCACGTGTGAGTGGAGTGGAGTGCAGGCCTCGTAAAAGTTTATATGGCAAGCACTTGGCGACGAGCGAGCTACTGCAAATAATTGCAAAGTCTTTGGCCAAGTCTTGGCAGCCACTGCTGCTGTTGACATTACCAGATGTCAGTCAGTGAGCCAGTGAGTCAGTCAGTCATTTGGTTTTGGGTAAGGCAAGGGCGGGGAGAGGGAGGAGGGGGCTGGGATTTGGAAAAGCTGGAGGGGAGCGAAGTGAACCAGTGAACCGGAGGCATTAGATGGCGCTGATGCGTAAGATGCTCCACACAGATTCCACATGGCAGGGCCGTTTTGTGTGGCCCATTTAAAAGCGTTAGCGCGTTGGCTCCCCGTATTCCATTCGCATTTTCCCCAGTTGCCCAGAGCCACCAGTTGGCAGTCACCAGTTGCCATATCCCAGCTACCCAGCTTCCCAGTTTCCATTTCCCTGGGCTCCATAATACGATGCCTCGATTGGGGGATTGGTATGGAATGGAAAGGGGCGGGCACCGATGGGTTGTCATCATATTTGAGCTGCACTCGCTTCACTGCCTCCACCGCCGCAGAAACTGTGCCTCGAAAGCTGGGAGAGCTGGGAAACTCTCAGTCAACTCTCCTCGAATGCTTATCTAAAGTCGGTTGGAGGCCAAATCATTTGTCAGTTAAGACAAAATAATGTCACTGCAAAAGTCAAGAGCTGACAGATAAAACCTGAAAGCGAATGATTGACTTTCCATAAGCACGCATCAGCGGTCGCAGTATCTGTATCTGTATCTACGAGTATGTCAGCATATGTGTAGCACATGTAGTCCTTAGTCCATACAACCAAACATATATGTGTGCATCTGTGTGTGTGTGTGAGTTTGGAATTACGAGTTCGAGTACGAGTACATCGGCTTATTTGCATATCAATGTGTGTGAGTGTGTGTATGTGTGCGTGCTTATGTGCCAGACCCTTCAGAAAAGACTTCATGTTAATGTTGGACTAAGCGGGCAAACGAAAGCAGCCAGCTGAGGTTCCCTTTATGGCCAAGATGGGCGTCCCGCAGGGCAAGCAAATGCCGCAAGGATTGCGGTCGTGGAGATTCCAAAAGTTCAAAGTTATTGCAAAAAACAACAGACTTCTATAGGGCTTATTTTCCCATGCACTTTGCAATTTAACTATAATACAAATCTTTTGATAGTGCAGCAAGCCATTGAGGCGTATACGCAATATAGGATTAGATATCTGTTCAAAAGTAAGATCAATTTAATATGTTTTAATTATTTATTAAGCTAATTTCAATCGTTCATTCAATAGCATGATATTGTTATTGACTCTGTCTATTTATTCCCTATAGCTTATTCCTTTCTTTCAGTTTTAATACCCAGCTTCCACACGGCTGATATCAGTTGTCAACGTTGCGTATACGCAATGCGAATTTCCTCTGCATGTTACAAAGCTAGATAAAACCCAGTGTTGCCGAAAACCAATCACTTTATGGTCTCAGTTCCCAGCAATTTGTGCGCAAAAAATCTGTCCAAAAATGCCATTCATTGTGTAATTACGATGGGCCCATCTTTGGTGCAGCCAGATTCCACAGTAGAGCTTAGTAATTACCCCTTAGTAATTACCTTTTTTAAAATTTGATATGGGAAGTTAAGCAAGTGCAGTCCCAGAATTCTCGTTTGCCTGAGGACTTTGTAATTTGTTAACGCTACGCTTTCAGTCCCACATGCGTTTGGCCAGGACTCTTTTCTACTTTTTTCAAGGCCAATCAATTCTATTTCCTTTCAAGCTTTTTTTTTTTTGTTTCCTCTGTCTGTGATTCCAACTTTCATTACTTGTCCATCTCCATTATGTAATCTGCAATTGCTGCTGTATGTGTGTGTGTGTTTGCGTGTGTTGTTATGCCACATTGGCCACAAAGGTTCCATTTGAGAAAAGCCGGGGGAAAATGTAGTTTCAAATGCCAGAGCCAGCCCATTGCCATTGATTCATGCCAAGGACTCGATGGTTGAATATGTATGGCTCGCAATACGAGTGTGAATGAATGAATGAGTGAGTGAGTGAGTGAGTGGGTGAGTGAACGAGCGTGGGTGTGTCCAGCATCTTGATGCCTTATTCTTTTTATACGGCCACTAAATGAGTCCCCAGACGCTTTCATTTTGGCCATAGATACCAGATTGGGTCCTGCCTTTTCACTTTTCCCATGCCCCTGAAATCTGTCCCTACTTTATGTCAAAAGGGTCTAGTTATGGTCGGATCATTGAGATGCGGAAATTTCCACAAATATTTTTATTTGGCTGCTGAATGGTTAGGTAAGCAAATTACGGGACGAATTTGGTGTTGTGATGTTAAGTAAGCCCTGATTTGATTTTTTGTAGATATAATCTCCTTACGTAGATTGCATTGATTGATATGATTGAATTGAATTCAACAAGTGTAACAATAACAATATATGTTTATCAGCAATATAAATGCACCCTGCGGACTTTACAAACTCCTCGTCGTTTCAATAATTAAAGACCCAAATTAGTTAAATAGTTTAACACACTGCCTCAATGCATTGAAGGGCATTGCAGCTTCGTTTACCCAAGACCAACGAGACTAGCCATAAAATTCCCTCAAAGTCCTAGGCACTGAGGTGAGCTGTTGTTAATCAGTTTCTCGGCTCGGGGCCATTTGACTTCAACTAAGCTTGGGCTCTTGGAGGGGATCTATTCACCTGGGCCACCGGATGGAAGTGGAAGTGGATGTGAAGGTTGAAGTGGAGGAGGGTGGTGCGAGGTAGGAGTGGGGTCAAGTGCCATGACTACCATGGAATGATAAAGTATATATTTGCCGACTAACGTGTTGGCTTTGTCCCTTCGCTCCGGCATCTAATTACAGCGCCAAAGGGACAAATCATACGCCTGGACTTTCGCAACTCGTTTAATATCGAGGCCAAGGAGGGGTGCAAATTTGATTTTCTCGAAGTAAGTACTAGTAGCTGGCAAATGCACAGAGACAACACAGCGTTTAAAATATGTTTAAAGGTTATTCATTCTAAGTATAAAAACATTTTCAACTATTTATATGTATATCTATCTGTTGCTTTTGCAAAAGTATCGAAACACCTTGTTGAAAATGAAAATAATATCATTCTTTGGCATATCAAATATTTTCTTGCCGTGTAACAAAACCCGACATAACCAACTTAAAAAGGGTCAGCGCATAAAAAAGACAAACTTTGTTGCATGCTGAAGCCGGGGCATAAAAAAACGGAGGCAAAACAAAAACTTGCTTAGTTGCTCGGCTTTTCTCGGTCTTGGCCGGACTTGCAAAGTTTTCGATTTGTTTCCTTTACGACTTTTCCCTGTTACTTGGCCTGTGTTGCTGCTGTGGATGCCCCTTTTTTTGTTGCACCGAAAAATGACAAGTTTTAATTGAATGTTGTCTCTGTGCTGCAAGTCTTAAGCCTGATTTGAATGCGCTGCTCGAGCCAAAGCGGTTTAGACACAAAAGCCGAACTGGCAGTCGGCTTAGGGCGCCGAGAATGACGCCAAAATCTGTGTAACTAACTAGCTGTATCCTTGTAGATACGGGATGGCCAGTACGGCTTCTCCTCGCTGATTGGCAAGTTCTGCGGCACCGACTTTCCGCCGGAGATCACCTCCAAGGAGCGGTATTTGTGGCTACACTTCCACTCCGACGAGACCATCGAGTACACCGGCTTCAGTGCGGTCTATGAGTATCTGGACAGGAGTCGGGATGCGCCCAGCACCGACCTCAACTGCACCATCGATAAGGGCGGCTTCGAGGGCTTCATCAACTCCACGGATGTTCCGGCCGAGATCTGGGAGCAGGTCAACCGCAACAAGATTGCGCTGGACTGCATCTGGCGCATTCAGGTCAAGGAGAATTGGAAGGTAAAATCAGTTTGCTAGAAATAATAAATTAAAGAATATAATTTTAAATTCATATAACAAATGCTTTAAATACTTTAAGCTAAAGCAATTGATATCTATATCTCCCATTACTTCAATAGATATTTCTCAAGTTTCTGGACTTCAAGCTGAGCAAGCCGAACGATTGTCAAACCAACTTCCTGGATATATTCCCGGAGCAGACGGTGATGCCACTGAGGTGAGGTCCTTTTGCAGTGCCGCTTAATCACATTTCATTGAACTTCAGCGCGGCAGTGATAAAATTGCCATCGCCGGGCTGGTAGAATGCAGTCGGTGGCGTATACGTAATATCGGTGGCGTACACGCAATGCCGCAAACCAATTTCCGCATTGCCGAAATGGTGAGATCAAAGCCCTCGCCGGGGACCAGGGTAAAATTTCAATTTATTACCGGCCAAAAGTAAATTGTACGCGAGCGGAAGTGGCGTCGCCTTTGACTCGCACAACCAATCTCCTCGTCCTTCCTCCCTTTGCACCGGTCGGAACGAGAATTTTACCATCTCCTGACTCACTCACTCACTGACTGGCTGGATGACTCACTGGCTGACTGACTGATTGACGGACTGAAGGACTCGCCACGGCATCTTCGACACGCATTGACATCCGCTTTTAACGCGCCAATACATTTCCACTTGTTGCCGCTGCTCGGGACAACACTCAAATTGATTGACTGGCGTTTTCAGCTCGGTTTGAAGAAAATGCCAAATGGAAGACGGGAAATTCATCAGTGTGTGCTCCGCGTGGCCGGGGACAAAGTGTTCCCTGTCTTTTTTAGCCATTGATTTGATGCCCTTGTCGCTTTCATTTAAATTCATTTTTCGTAACAATTTATCGCACACGACGGGTGGCAAGAGCAGATTTTCCCCCAAAATGCCAGCCGGCGCATAATGCGTTGAAATATCGTAAAGAAAATACCCGAAGCCACACAGACAGGCCAAATGAACATAAACACAATATTCAGTGAACGTCATCATTTAAGCCATATTATAAATTATTTATTTATCGATTATGTTTGTGTGTGTGTGTGCTATCGTTGGCCAAATATTTAACGAATGGCAAATATATGGCCCGAGGAATCCTGATACTCACTCGTTGACTGCAAGTCAAGGTCTTATATTGTGGCAGAAATGCCTTGGCAAAGTAATAGCATTTGCAACAATAAATAGATTATATCAATCACTCGATAATTAATTACCCAGTTATCTGACCAATATATGTATAAATGATTTTACCAGCTAACCGTCTCCAACCCATCTGTTGCATATATGAAATTACGCCAACCATACTCCCATACGTTTTCATTTAATTTTGATATTGGACAACTTTCCCCATTGACACTTATGGTATAGCAATTTAAGCTCGTTGAAGAGGCAAGTCACTTAGAAGGTGCCTTGCATTATGCAGTGAAGGGAGTGATGTTCACTTAACAGTTCTTTGACATCCCCATGCGGCACTTAACCAAATGAATTATTGAATTTGCTTGTAGGTGGTTTCATCTATATTACTAGAACCAATTCGACCCGTTTGCAAGCGCTTTTCATCAATTTTTCACATGTTTTCATTTCAGGGTTAAGAACTTTTGCGGTTCAGCTGGCGAGAGTATTACGGCGGAGTCAAACATCCTGCACTTGCGCTTCTACGCAGATCAAACCGCGATTAACTCGACATTTGGCATTCTGTTCACGGCGTTCCGGGAACGTGGAGCTGGTAAGTCCAATTCGCACAACTCCGTATCGGAATCGGAAGACGAACCCGATTCCAGGAGTTCCAAACCAGTTCCAAGTGGACGGGCCCCTTTTGATGGCGCTGGCAAATCCCTTGAATTGGCAACAAATGGCCGGAGCGCAAAGTACAAAGGAATGCCCAAAAATCCTGGGGGCAATCCGGTGCTAAGCTTGCCCCAAATCCCGGCGAGCTACCATCCATACCCCCATCCATTTTAGCTGCTCATTTGGCTGGCAGTTGGAGAATCACAAGGAGTGGGAGATGGGATGGAGAGGGAGGAGGAGTCGTTTGTCTAACCAACTATCTTCACCAGGCCACCATATCCTATCTATCTGTCTGTCTGTATTTCGGTCTGTCCGACTGTCTGTCTGAGTGTCGGAATGTCTGAATGTCTAAATGTCTAAGGGAAAAAACAGGAGGCGGAGGTCCTGCGTGATTGCCGCCAGTTGCCAGAGGCAAAAGGCTAAGCACTCTTTTGTCATTCAACGATTGTCCTTTGTCCCCGGGCCAGCATTGTTTACTTTTAGGCAGCCAAAGTCCTCGTCCAGGACCTTCGACACCAGCTCCTTTTGCTCCAGAAGCCACTCCTGCTCCTGATTCGGCTCCTGCTGCTTCTCCTCCTCCTTCAGCGCCTTCAGCTCCTTTAGCTCCTCCAGCTCCTTGTGCTCCATCTACTTGGACCGCCAGCATCGGCAATTATTGTTGTTGCTTGAGCGATTTATGTCGGAGATTACGTGCATTTGCCTTGTGGTCTCGCCCATCGTCGCCTTTCAATGGCTGCACTGTGGAAAGTCCATCAATTTAAAGCTCACAATTGATCGATGCTTTAAGTCAAATTGAATTGGCATTCCACTCAATGCCGAATCGAATTCGGTCCACCATGAGCTGACAATTCAATTGCGTATAATATAAAATTCAATGGATGCTTAAAACGAATTTAAAGACTAGCTCTTTGCTAACTTATATAAATGGAATAGTTGGGATCAAATAATAACCCATTTAACACAAGTGAAACATTCAAAGTTATATACCATTTAATTATCAATTTATACATTTCATGTTTATTTAAGTAATTAATTATTTATTATATTTATATCCATTTCCTTAAAAACTTCTTTTTATGTATAGAACTATCTCTGCGGCTTGGCAATATTTTGAAAGCAATGCCAACCTTTTGAAAACCCTCTATTCAATCATCCTGCCTCGTGAATAAAAACCATATTGAATTGACTGTTGAGTGGCCTTCGAATGACAATATATTTATATGTTTTTATGCAGTCGTTTCACACTCAAATCCAGTGGAGAGCACTTTCAATTGTCGTCAATTGTCATCGCATTCCACTGTGCGATTTGTGCTTTGATTGGCGTTTTAGCCATTTTACCCATTTTAGCCGCTTCCCTCGTCCGCTCACTTTAACTGCCATTTTGTGCCAAATTTTTTACAACTTTCTCTAACTCCCAAACTGTCGCACCATCTCTTTTTGGCAGCCTGCACCGAGGACGAGTACGATTGCGAGGACGCGACCTGCATATCAAAGGATTTGAAATGTAATAACCTAGACAATTGTAAATTTCGATGGGACGAGGAGGGCTGCACGGTAAGTGACACGCCTATACAGAGAAAATCAAACTGACAATCAGTTGTGTGTTGTTGTATATAAAATCTCTGTAAAGAGTTTATCAATTGAACTGATTTCGTGCTATTTTTAATACCCTATCACTATGAATTTTTATCAAAACTTTGTAGTTAAGAACATTTTCTAACCTCTTTTTAAGTTAGCTTAAGAGCCTAATGTTAAGTCTAGACATTTGTGTGTTTCTCAACCTTCAATTTCACTTTTGTCAGCTTTGGCATGTTAAAACTGTGAGCATTTGCAATGCTTTTTCCTCAGTGCATCCGCACACAAAACCGTGCCGTTTGTACGTGCATCTAATTATAGGCCAGCCAGCTCGTTGACTCGTTCGACTCCAAGCCTGCATCCCACCCCCTGACCTCGTGACCCCTGGCCCCATGCCAGCCCCCCTGCCATACCGCCAGTCCGCTCATTATAAGTATGCTCGACACGCCGATGACGGCAACACCCAAAAAACACTCACGTACACACACTCGTGCACCGGCACAAACACCAAACACACACACACACGCACACACACAAAGTTGGTCAAATAAGTTTTGTTTGGCAAGTTTGAGGTTTGTGTTACAGGAAGGCCTTGCTGTTGTTGTGGCTGTTGTTGTTGTTGCTTTTTGTGGGGCTTGTTCGTTAGCCGTAAATAACAGTTATTTGCAGGACATCCCCCCGAGCAGCGGAGAAGTTGAACATCAGCGCATTAGATCATTAGATTTGATAAGGTCAGCGGGATCAAGTTGCCCGCCGCCACCGCCGACATCACAGGGAATGATTCATGCAGCGCCATCTAAGCCACTTTCCACTTGCCACTTTCCACACGCTACTTGCCATACTTGCTACTTTCTATTTGCCACCAAATGAGGTTGTAAGTCCCTTGTAAAAATGGCCAAACATAAAAAAGCTGTGGGGGTAAAACTCAGTACTTGTGGCACTCTGGAATTACATGCATTACAAATTGTGCGTGGCTATCATATAGTTTTACAAATTTATTGCAAAATATGTTTTTGAATATATTGAAAATACACATTTTTCTTCTGAGGATAACCATGCATACTTCAAAATATAATTATTCCAAATTAATTCGCTGATGATTTACCAATTTCATTAAATGAAAAATCTAATAAGCCTTTGTAAATGGTTACAGAATGTAACTCTTATTTAATTGTTAGCCGGTGTATCGACAATAGCACTTCATTTAAACCGCCGCCCTTGAATAAACTATTGCATTAACTATTTAAAATGGGCCTGGGCAAATGTACGATTTCGTTTCGGTTGAAAATCTTCAATTCATTTTCGCACCACATTGACCCAATTAAAGCGAATTGATATTTGGGCTTGCCAAAACGATTTCATAATTATAGGTTATTTTATACATACATATGTGCATAATTTCGATTCTGGCCCATTGGAGGCCATTTGCATTGGCCAGGAATCTAATTTGTAGTTTTTCGTTTCGCTACCCAATTGGCTGTTTTCGGTTTATGGTTACTAATTTGCTCAAACGATATTAAACGAATGATTGTGCGTGTGGAGGCAGGCTTCAATCAAGTGCTCAATCAAGCGCATGCACAAGTTATGTTTATTTAATATGCCATATTCGATGTTCCATGATGACAGAATGGCCATCTCTAAAGGCCGCCAATGATACCCAATGATACTCCATGAAAGTTTGTGAAAGTATATCAGTGTAGCTTAAATTAATCCCTTTCAATATGTTTAAGCTACTGTTATAATAGGAGTGATATTTTGAGTTTACGAAAAACAACCTAATGAAGTCAGAACTGCAGGCTAATTTCATCTAAAATAACCAGCCAGCTAATGGCTATAGCTGGCCATTCCGAACGTACACGAACTCTCAATTAAGTGGCGAAAGGAAAGCTAAACTCTGATTATTTTGATTTGGGCCTTGGCCAATGGCTTGCTGATACGATAATGTAATTAAAATGGCAATTAAACCCAGCATCCCGATTCTTTTTGCAGAGCGAGGCGGCCGGCCAATCGGAGCACGTGGTCATCATTGTGATTGTGTTTGGCCTGATACTCGGCGGAATGGTCATTACGTTCATCGTCAATTGCATACGCAAGATAATACGTGATCAGAAGATAATACGCGTAAGTATTGCCAACTTTTACGCCCCTCCCCCCTTGAATTCGTCTACCCATGAAACTTTAGTCTGTGCTCGCGCGTGTCCCTCCATAAAATACTGCCACCACCTCCACCCCAGAAACCACCAGAAACCACCAGAAACCGTCAGAAAGCCACCCACCAACAACCCGCCTGCCGCTCTCTCTCTATCTCTTTCTCTCCCCCTCTCTCTCACACTCCATATATATAGAAATATCTGTCTCCGTCTCGCTCGATGTGTGCTTGAACCACCGCCCACCACCCAGAAACACCACCCACCCAACACCACCACTCAAAAACCCCCTAGAATAGTCTCCTAAATGTGGCCACCGCAGGACAGCAAGAATTTATTTCCACACATATGTATATCCACTCTTTTGGTTTTGGTTCTATTAGATACGTTGCCAAAAATATTCGACTGCATTTCAGATGCACGCTAACCGAACAGAGCCCTTCACACAGGAATTGCAACACAAAAACGAACAATATTGATCGAAATAATAGGGCGTAGCATCTGCATGTTTTTCAAAAAGCCAACGAAAATATTTTTTATCAATCAATACATTTTATAATTTCAATGTGCTGCAGTCGAGCGTAAAATTGTAACAGTTCCTGGATGCAAATTGTAAATTTGAGACTATTAGTAACGAGCATTTTTTAACGATATGCATCTCAAACAAAATCGAATAGCAAATTGTGTAATAGGGCCAAAATGTTTTCGTTTTCAGCCTGATTGCTGAGCGAATGGCTTAAACTACAGTGTAAAGTGTAATGAACAGGCATTTTTGAGCACTTCATTGCTAATTCTCATGTTTACCAGCTAAGCCAAAATTCTAAAAAAATTAAAAAATTAATAAACCCTTCTAATAAAACATAGTAACTGAACTGAAATATGTAGTGAGCATTTTGGCGTTGATCAGTTGTGTGACCAAAGCACATGTAACCGTAAAAGTAATGTAAAATCAAATCTGTCCGTGACGCTCTGTTTTTTTTTTTTGTTTTGTTTCCGGTCAGCGGAAAATATTTCAACAATCATTTGCACTCGTTTAAAGAACCCATTCAGCGAAGTGGGCGCGTTTGTTAAATAATTCACCGGAACAGTGTAAAGTCGATGGGCTTACACTCGATTTAACATCCGCTGGCCGACTGGGCGTATGTGTAATTATATATGAGGAGCTGCCAGTGCCTCTGCGTTGCGAGTATATGACAAACTCGTTTTGCATATGTAAACATAATTTGCATTGACTGCGCTGACTGTTTGACAACTGAATCTGATTTGGCTTTGGCATGGCATCGAAACGGAAATGGAAATGCGAATTGGCAGCAAATATAGTGGGCACAACAAGGAACTCGAACCGAAATCGCCCGCCATAACGACTCCACGACTGGCAATTGGCATAACTGACAATTAGTCGATGGATTAAACTAGACCGCGTTTAGATTACATTTTGTGCCTAATTAAAGGTGTGCAAACTGCGAGGTCAACGAACTGAAAGGGTTGAAGAGCACGGCGCTGACATGATTTTTGTGGCCTGGCCGCAGAATTTGCATAGTCTTGCTCGTAATTAAATATTTGTTAATAAATAATAATTGAAAAAGGGCTGATTAAATAATGTTCGCAATTGAATAATTGCGATTTAAACCAAAGAGTTGAATTCTATAAAAGTGCATTAGTCATTGGAGGTCATTGAAGTATCCAAATGCCTTATTGGGCTATAGATTAGCACAGCAGTTCAATGAAGTAACGCATGTCACTCAACAAGCGATTTCCATTAATTATTAATGGTAATTGTTGCCGAATAGCACAGCTTGGCCACCCTTCAATCATTTCTAACTGCGGCACTCAAACTGCTCGATTTTGATTTTAATTAGCGCAGTCGAAGTGTGGCGAACTTAAATCGATGGCTATGCAAATGTCGCAAGTGCATTAAAGCCAACTTGGTGGGGGGATGGCCAACAGGGGTGGGGGGGGACCGACATTAGTAAAACAATAACACGCAGCGTGATAGGAATCTTGTCGCCTTGTCTGATGCGAAAATGTGCGCGGGTAGCGGGTGTGGGCGAGCACTTTTCTCACGCACTGTCTGCTGCCTGGAATTTAATAGACATGCAGCGGCGGCCCCTTATCCGCTTTCTCCGGCTTCTCTGGCAGCAAAAGGAGCAGCGGATCTCGACAATTCTAATGGCGTCTGACACTTTGAAATGCAAAATAGACTTTGACTCTGAGCCCGAGGTGGTTGTGCGACTCCACAGGCCCAGCACAAGCGAAACCAACCAATGCGATTCGATGTAACCCAAGAATTGGGATCTCGCACCCATACCAACCCACGTAAACTCGACTTGACTAATCAATACAAATGAAATTTGTCAGTTGAATGAGCAGGAATACAGTGTTACTGGAGTCGTTTCACCCATTTTATGTTCAGTCGCCTTAGCATTGGAAAAGACAACTTAATGGAAGTCTATTATTAATAGTAGTAATGTTATATTTTTATTCTCTTCTAGATATATGCTTTCAAATGCATCAAATTATGATTTATTTTTTTAAAAGAAGTTAGAGGTCATGCAACCTCATTAAGTCGCAATTCAAAGACCACTTCCTAGTTTATTAAATACTTATACAAGTATGCCTGCAAATTTCTCCGAGTGTACGAAAACAGGAATAGCCGAAAATACAAAATACACAAAACCAAGTGCGAGTCGAGGAGTCGGTTTAATCAAGCAGCAGACCGCGTCTATAAATATGTGGCTACCGCACAAAAACACACGGACTGACACGCAAACACACTTAATTAACTCGCTGGCGGGGAATCGGAGACGCGTAGCACTTCTTTTTGGCCGTTCCACTTGCCGGCACTTTAGGACGACCGACTTCTCGATGGCATTCAATTTGGCCAGAACTCTGGGCTACCAGCGAATCGCCATCGAATGGCATACGCTACGCCTCAAACCGAAGGCGATGTCAAATTGAAGCTCCATTGCGGGCTTGACCCCCGGGGAAGATAGAAAATAGCAGCAGAAATGAAGCGAACTGAAATGAAATGAAATGAGATGAAATGAGATGAGATGACTTTTGCCAGGACAACCGGTGGTGGACCCTTGACAACCGGGGATGGCTGCTTTCCGATACTGATATCGACAGCACGGTAAACTTTATGCCCCGCAAAAAGCCAATCGCAATGAATAATTTAATTATGAGATATGAAAAAAAGCACGTTGCAAAACAAAACAAATAACTTTGCGGCGATATGGTTTTACGTAATATAATCAGGAATTAACCTTCCACTAGGTTAACATCAGCGGTCGATTGAAAGCCCTCAAGTGTAACTTGTGTCGTTAATAGTCATAATTACTAGTGCGCGAACTTTTCACAGGCCAGCAACATCGCAGTGAAAAAAATCAACTTGATTTTTGCAAATTTAATTTAAGCGAAGAAGGTGTGGATTATTTAATTAATTCAATTACCGCCGGCTTTCACCACGTCCACGACAATTAAATGACACTTTTTTAAACGTTTATTGTTGATCATACTGCATTGTAGTGCTCTGTGATTTATGCAATTCAATGGCAATAAAGCTTAACGAGGGGAATTCATTCAGGAGCATTAAATTCAAATAATACAAAAATGCATAACAACTAATATGTTTATTAATGCATAAAAACGTAAAAAGCAAAAAGCTGTATATAAGGGTTGTGCCCATAATTTCTGAGCTGCATACAGGGCGTATGAGCAATATTGCTCATACGAGCTCTTTTCGCTTAGTTGCCGATAGGAGTGTGCCTGGTTTTTGGGGCTTAGCTGGATTTTAGATGCCTTTGATGTTGTCGGCGGAAGACAATGCAGTCATGTCCTGGCTAAATTGTAAAACACCGTCGTGCGTTGACTTTTCACAATGCCCCTCGAAACCCTGGGGATCCTGGACCACATTGCAGCACCTGCGCATATAGAACCGCGAAACGGAGAAACAATGGGTCCAGGACACGGGATCCACCTCATAATAGCAACCCAATTTGCAAGGCATTCTTTGTGGTTGCGACCAGCAAAAGTGCCATAAAGCTGGTGGTCAAGCCCAAATTGACTTTACCATTTCGAAGTTTTAAGAGGTGACTGGGGAAATTTCGAAGCCAAATACCAATTTCCATGTAACTAACTAACATGTCCACTAACTCTATCATGAATAATTGTGTAGACTTTTGGCATTTATCATTATTATATCGCAACTTTTCTTCACTGCCAACTTGTTGGTCGATTACTATTACTTCTGCTCGATATTTCGTGTGATCAGCCCACAGTGAGCGACACTTGTGCCTTCGCAGATGCAGGAGGGCTTCAATCTGATTATGGCCTCGAGTGTTGGATGATGGCTGACGGCGGGCGGCAGAAACCCCCAAACCGCCGCTACCTTCACCCTACTTCAAAGGATTTTCGTCGCGTTGGAAATTATGCCATCAATAAAGGCAAATGGGCGACTGAATCAATGGCAAATGGGTTGGGCGTTTATTCTTTTCATATTTTTTCTCTCTTTTTGATTTTGCACATACCATGGATAACCTGACCCTGGACACCAGACCACGGACTCCAGACCCCTGACACTAGACCTAGGAAAAACCGGACAGACTGAACACCAGACCCCGGACAAACATAAATTTGCACAAAGCGCACATCAAATCAAATCGAATCGAACCGAATCAATTCAGCGTCAGCAGATTTGATAAAATCATTCGGTGCGGCAAAGATGGCGATGGCGATGGCGATGTCGAGATGGCCAGCACTTTAATATCCCATTCTGGCCACCAAATGGCGTCCATATAGAGGGTATCCGAAAGGAAACCGATGGCAACATTCGCACATATAATAAAACTTATTTCCATATTCCAGCTAAATCCTTTGGCGCCCCCACAGGTTCTGCTCCCTGGCTTTTGGCCACGGCATCCTCCACCAGCTCCTCCGCCGCCAACTTTCCTCTCGCTTCCATTCTTTCGTGTTCGCAGCATTTTCTGTTGCCACTTAGATTTTAGCATGTAGATAAGCAGAAAAAGTATTTCCGCTCACTCGTGCACACTCGAAATCAGCGAAGAGGATGCAATTTCTTTTGCCCGCTCTCAACTCCTTTGGCCTTTATTTTTATCCTTTTTTTCGGGAGGATCCCCAGCAGACGAGGGTCGCTACTGCGATAAAAACGAGGGTGATGACGCCCTGATGATGCCCATAATTCATCATAATAGATGTCTCACTACGAGTTGATAAAGGTGCTCAGATTTGGTGAATTCAAATGGGAAATTACGAGGGCTAATTTAGGTGATTTAAGTGCACAGCTTTCGAGTGGGGAAATTAGGCCATTTTATATATTTCTTCATTTCCGTTTCAAGCACTTAAAAGTGACAAATGTAATGGGGTCATTCCTTATGATTATCTGCATTTCGTCATTTTGTGAGCTACTCTATTTCCATTTGCAATACAAACACTTTTCAATGTAACTAATCCTTTACCTGATTGTGTTTATAAAATATTTTATTTCAAAAACCACACATTAGGTGATGAGCTGGAAATCTAACATTTTTTCCACACGGACTGTTAGCTTTAAATGTACTTTTTATAACGAGCCCACACTTTTCTTATTCCCATTTTTCGTAATATATGTGCTAAGCTGCAATTTGCCAGAGATTCCCCAATGGGATTTTAGCGAAAACTCGGTGAAAATCTCATCACTGCAATTCATCCTCAAGCGCACCTCGCACCGCAGAAGTCCTTCACCGACCCCCATCCGTCTTTCCTTCCCCTCCGCCCATGGCAACCAAAGGCGACTGGGGGGAGATGCATTCGTATCCTGGCTCCCAGTTTTCCCTTCCCGCGAAGAAAGTCTGCGTTTTGGCCGCATCCTTCGCAAGGCGCTTGCCATAACTGCATGCAATTTGGTAACAACCGCAATGCATATTTACCCTGCCACCGCACACACACACATACACACACTCTGGCACACTCGTCCTGCACCCATACATACACAGATACAGGGCCAAATGCCTTGAGTGGCATTTTAGTGTTGCCATTTAAGCAATAGCAACGACTTGGGTGCTCCTGCTCCCGCACTTAGAACAAATTCAGCTTACATTTTGCAAGTATTTATGATTTATTTTATATAAATGCAGATATTTATTATTTCAAAGATGAAGGTCATAAAAGAACCTATCTACCCGTTCTAAGTGTCCTGTTGTAACTTAAAGCAATACTTCTTGAAGGCACTAGTATTTTCTGCCAGTGCAAGTTTGCCACTGGGCCAAAGTGCAAGTGCGCTAGCTTGGAGTTCTCCGTTTTTCGCTGATGCTGATGCTGGGCCAGCGATTGCATGGCGAAAGGCAAACGAAGCGAATCATTGTAGTGATATCCTGATATCCTTCCACTCGCGCTCCCACCTCAAGATAAACTGCATTGCAATGACAGCCAGCACATGCATATCCATAGTTTTTACGGCAATTGCGGCTTCTTTCCGACCGCAGAGCATCCTTAAAATGCTGGAATCAGCATCACCCAACGGTGGCATATTCATTTCCTTGACTTCATATTCCATACAAATAATTGTTCATACGAAATAACAACAGACCATAAGATTATTAAGATTAAGATTAAGATTAAGATAAGATTATTAAAACATTATAAAATACGTGGGAATTCAAATCATATTGAGCACTTTAAAAGGTTTATAGCTAGTGAAAAGTAATCTTTAAATAGGAAATTTTGTAAAATTTGAATTTCTTTTTTGCTTGTGCCATAGCTTTTATAGGGTAGCCAATGTTCGGTACCACACAAGCGAGTCCCCAGTGCCTTGTTTTATTATTTTAAGCTCCGTTGAGAATGCATTTTAGCTAAATTTGATGGCACTTCTCATTGTTTCCAAGTGCAACTGTCGCTGCTCGAAATGAGATTGTTGCTGCCGTCGTGCTGCTGTTGTGTGTTTCATATTTCATAAAAATTAAGTAATACGCGAGCGAGACAGGGCAATCGAGCGCAGACAGAGACGGAAGAGGGGGGCAGTAAGGCAGGCGAGGCAGTCGGGCCAAAGGCCCCAATGCCGGAGGAGTCCGCCAAGTGTCGGCCAGTTGAAGAGGCCCCCAAGAGCGTGGCCTGGCAGTCGTAATGGAAAAACTGCCATTTCCGCCAGTCGCAGCTCATGCGTGATGCCAGGAGGAGCGGGGCGAGCGGCTGCTGAGTTTGCCCCGGGAATGGCGGAAAACTAAGGGGGACTTGGCCTGGCTTATCTGGCCCTCAGCTGGGGGCTAAAGTCTAAGGCAGAGCCTGCCAGGATCCGGGAGATCCATGGCTGGAGTAGGAACAGGACACAGGCCCTGGACCAGAAACACAAGCAGCACCAGTTCCAGCACCAGTTCCAGCACCAGTACCAGCACCAGAGCTCAGTACCCAGTTGGTGGAGTTGAATCCGAGGCTAAAGCTGATGCTGCTGCTGCTGCTGCTGAAGCTGAAGCCATGTCATGCATTGGGGAAATGCAATATTTTATTCGAAACTGAAGCGAATTCTCACCAGTCGGCACACACTGGCGCACAGATAGATTCCCGGACGGAGTGACGAGTGGAGTACACTCGAAGAATAAATCGAAGCTCGTTTCGCTGGGTAGGTGTGAAAAGAGCACACTTTTCCAAGTCGAGTACATTTCCGCAGCCTGCGCGCTGAAGGGCCATTTATAAGCTTTGCCCGGTTTCAAAGGCATCTTTTAATTATTCAGGCGTACTTTAGAATCTTTAGAAAAATCTGGGTTAGCAAGCGGAGCATCTGGTCGACTTTGCCAATCTCGTTTGAAAACTCTTCCTTTTTTATAAATTAGATTTAAAGTTCAAGTGTCTCTAGTTTCCTTTTCAATTCTTTACCACCTTCTTCAAGAAATATTTTCCACACTTTCTTCAGAACAAATAGCTGCAATTTCTCTTTGACACTTCGCTGCTAATTATGTGGCAAGGATGCCACATGGAGTTTTCTTTGAGTGCAGCAGTGGGCTGCGTTTTGGAGTCCTGGCCAATGGTCCTGGCTTTAAGCAGCAAGTAATAACCAACTTATGTTGCTAACCGTATTTCTTTCGCTGCCATCAATTTTCCTTAGCCTCCTTCGCTGCCGCTGGACACTGGCTGCATTGGCGAAATGAAATGAAATGAAATAAATCAAGCTGAAATGCAATTCGCCGAAGAAACACTCAGACCGGAGCCATAAAATAATGCCAAGGAGTTGAGAGTTGCGATGCTGAATTCCCGGGCCAGACAAGATGGGGCTAAGTGAAAAGCGTGGGGCTTAATGCGAAATGAAATGCCTTCGCCTTGGGGCCTTAACACGTGGGCGTGGCGTGGCGTGGCATGGCACTTAATGATGCACGTCTCGGTGGCAGCCAGGCATTCAGTCGATCGATCTGCGAGTCAATCAGGCATTCAATCAGCCACTCAATCAACCGGCAAACCGCAACATTTTTGGTAGGCACAACTCCGCCCAGGAAGCCTTTTTCCAATCGGATTGATTTTTGCCACCCCATTCCATTTGCGGTTTGCGCTGCAAGTAAAGCAGACTCCAATTAAGCTGGAAAAATCATAATTAAGCACCAGTTGGGCGAAATCACAAGTGCAAATTCCAAGTAAAAGACACCAATGAGACTGCACACACATACAGCATACAGCAGTTCAAAATCGAGGCTTTATGTTTTTTGTGTCGGAAAATATCGATAAAGATGCTCGTCACGCTTTATGGGCCGGCAATCAAATTTCGGGGAAATTTATTTCCATTTCCTTGCTGCCCATTTGCATACTGGCAACGGTTGTCAATAATCATAAAATATGATTTGGCCATTAAAAGCAATCGAACGGAGCAGAATATTTCACAAATGGTTGCCAATCAAACAATGAAAGCTGTGAGCATCAAATGCAGATTCGCCGCCGGTTTGAGATGTCGACAGGATGTGGACAGGATGTTCACAGGAAGTCAATAGACATATACACCATACCCCATATCTACGCATTCATCTACATCAACATCTATATCTTTGTGGGCGGGTGCTGATTAGAGGCAAATTGTTTGAAGTAAATTTTCCCAATTGCCCTCGAGCAACCAGCGCAAAAGGTGAACACTCCTCGAAACCCCAAAAATTCCAATTAAACAAATGCCAAACTTTGCGCCCACTCCATTCGTCTGTCTCTCGTCAGATTTTTGGGGCCTGCCAAAAAGGCAGGAGTCATCAGAGCGCAAACCAAAAACTTTCACACATCTGAACATATATATTCATACATATATACTCGCACATATATGTTGGCAAACAACATTTGGTAAAAATATTCCGCAGATTTTTATTAAATAACGAAGCCAATATTTGGGCAATGCTATTACGCACGACCATAACGATTCAACTGGAAATTCATAGTTACGCAATTAGTTCGGCCAATTAAAGTGCGGCCAAGACAAACGAATGCGAACTCGATTGATTTGCCCCCTAATTGGCACAAAGCATTTGGCATTAAAACCAAATCAGCAAACAACCAGGAATTTATCGCAAAGAAATTAACTAAGCTCAACTAGACTAAATCAAACCAAACCAAACTCAACCCAATCCAAAACGTATGAATATGGACAGCTTGTGACCGCAGAATCGAGCGAAATGGAAATCTGCCCTGCGGTTTGATTATGTATCATAAGCCCAGTTTCCTAGTAGAAATCACTTCTGGCACAGTTTCCTCTTAAGAAAACCACTAATCAAATACTGGACTCTACGTGTTTGGGGGGCAAAATTGAGAAGGCAGGAGACAATTGGATTTATGGGCCAGGACGATGCTCTAGGCTGCAAATACCCTTGCAGTCATCCAGTTTCACAGCTTATAAGTCCGTTCATTAAAGCCTTGAACTACGATCATGCTTTCTATCAAATCTCACAATTTATGGGCAAAATAATTAACTAGTTCCATATAATTATTTTATTATAGTCCTTATTTTTGCATAGCTAATTACACACAGTTTCTCGAATTTGTTTAATGGGAGGTCTGGAAAATAAAGTTCTAATTTGTTGAGTCGCAGAATGATTTAATGAGTCTTAAATGCTTTTCTCCAAACTTTGAAAGTGTTCCAGAGAGTGGTGAAAAAATGCAGCCACAAAGGGCAGGGATGGACTGACCAAAGTAATTTAGCTGTAGGCCGCAAACTTGAAGGCCGGAAAAGTGGACTTGGAAAACGGGAGGCGGAAAATGGACTGGGGTCATGGGAAAAGAACAAGGCCAAACAAAAGCAGACAGAATCAGAGCCAGACAAACTCACTTGATGGCCGTCATCAGCAGGCCCAGAAGGCACGACTTGTCACGTCTTTGTGGCCCCATCTCCTCTTCCATCTCTTTCGATACATCTCTTCCCGTCTCTTTTGCCACAACTGTCTGCGTCTCTTTCCCGCCCGCTGTCTATGTGTGTTTAATGACAGGACAGCTGCAATCTGGTGCAATGATATCTATTAATTATGGCACAAACTCTCGCAAATTGAGTTTTATTTCCACTGAAGTGGATATTCATTTGCATATCACTCATACGCCAAGTGCGCAGTGCCAAGCCACAAATTGGCCGAGCTGCTGCAAGTGGCAAATCGTTGACAATACAATCCAAATGGAATAAACTATTCCTACTACCCACTTCCATCCACCGGATTGAGTTCTCGCACCGGCTTAGCCTTCAGGCTTTGTGTCCATTCGGTCTTTGTCTTGGTTACCAGGAAATCCAGTGAGAGACATGATTAAATTATCGTTGACTTTTGTTGCACCAGCCCCCCCTCAGCTGCCAGCAATCGAATCGAAGACAAGCCGGGTGGGAATCGGGCGTATATATGTACATATAGTCAGGCACTTGGCATGGGGCTGCTCCCCTCGGCTAAATCAGATTAGTTGCTGGGACTCCTCGGGGACTTATTGTGTGCATATTGCAAATATACTTTTGTGCTGAGCCGATTGCCTTGGCTACCATTTTGGTATTAAAAAATGATCAGAATTGCATTTATATTTTTGATAGTTTTCAATGCGATTTATACAGGGAATTACTCAACGGATAACTGAGATTTGTGCACTTTTATATACGTCATTCGTAATCTTTATTGAGAAAATTACATTGGTATTGAGTCTTTATGCCTTTATTGTTGTTTTTGGTATACGAATTGAAGTTAAAAAATTACCATTTTTCTAGCAAACGATTTACGAACTTAATGGCTTCTGTGAATTCAGAAGCTGTTGCAAATCTTTTGAAATTATCTGTTAACCTGTTTGAAATTCCTAAAATTCAAAGCGAAGCCCGACAATTCGACAAGTACTGAAGTTTACTGTTTGCTTTCCCAAGTGTTAATGTTTGTTATCGTCAACACATCCAGTGGATTAGCTCTTGCAACTACAAATTATAAAACTATTACATTTAAGATTATTTAATTGTTAACTTGGTCCTTAAGAAAACATTTTATACGTTCCAAAATCTGAATGGCATTTGATGAAATGCATATTATCATTTGATTGTCGTGATTATGCTTATTAAGTAGCCAGAGTTGCCATCATAATGCATGTAGCAAGTGACGCACACCCTCCTATCTATCTCGCTCTCGCTCGCTCACACACCCATTGCCACATGCATCAGTAGAGTTGTCTCGCTCTAGAGTTGTCTCCTCTCAATCTTCTCTTGGTTAAATCGGTGATGTGAAAAGCTCACACTCTTTCTCTGTCTTTAAATCAACTTCTCTCTCTCTCTATCTATTTCTCCCTCTTTCTTTCTCTCTCTACTCTATCTTTATCTCTCCCTTTCTCTCTCTCTTCTGCCTGTCTTCTCTTTCTGTTTGTGCTTCATCCACAGGACGTGCCCGCGTTGAGTGACGGAATCTATCACATTGATTCCTTTATACTGGAAGCGCCCAAGAGCGCGATTTTCGTGGGATTACAGAATGATTTCATGTGCGATTTCTCCTACTCATCGGACGGGCAAATGGCGCCCAACTTGGGGCATGAGACCCGAGATGAGCAGGCCGCAGTTGGCGGCGATTCCGACTTTGATTCGCAGATGGACTCGCCGAAGCAGACGTGTGACTGTGATTTCGAGTTGGATGTGGACGATGGCGAGCAAATGGAGGAAGGCGATGAGGAGGAGCTGGAGGAGGAACATCAGGTGGAGGATCAGGAGTACGACGATGGCATTGGTTTCAGTTGTGACAGCGACAGCGGCCTCACACTGCCCGAGGACGATGATGAGTTTGTACTGGTCACCGGCCAGTGTCTGCCCAGCAACTCCAGTCACTCGTGCAGCAGTTCGATGCAGTGCAGCAGCGGTTCCAGTGGCGGAGAGGCGGCTACTAGCTCCTCAACCTCCATGGAGTTGGACATGGTTCTAACACCGCCACCGCCACCAACACTGAGCAAGCCCAAGTCCGGCGTACATCCCCTCAAGTTCCTGCACAAAATCATCTAGAAAAGAAACTCATTCGAAATTCATTCGCTCACGTTCTGCGGTGGTGATGGTGGTTCAGTGACCACCTGCTGCTGCTGCATGCAAATCTGCAACGACATCATTAAAATCAGGCTGGCCGAAATTGCGCAAAAAAAAGGAGGAGAAATGCGATATCGAACCCATTTGCCATTGTGACCCGACCTTCGCTTTGTCCACGTAGTTCGTGCTGAGTTCACCGCAAACCAGAAATCTGAACAAAATCAAATCCTGGTCCTTGGGGGGATTTGCAATTCGGCGTCATTTCCCCCTCATTAGTTAAGCTGCTAATTGTGTGGCGGGCTATATCCTAGATATGCCCCCCTTTTAGGTAGGAATACTCAATGCGACATTGGGCGAACATAGTTAACAGTATTATGGATATAACCTCATTAAAAGGCTTACAGTTTATAGAAAGTATTATGCGCAAAAATGATGGCAACCAAGGTGAATCAAATACAAATAAAACGAATAATGCATTGGGTCTTGGCGCAATTGAATAATTTTACAGAGCCCTTTGATCCACGTTTCTTAACCCTAAGTAGCTATTGAAATTGTAATAATTTAATGTTCTCATTGGACGGACAATCGTGCAATGCAAAGCTAAGTAAATAGTTAACTGTTGGCTAAACGAATGGCTGCCAAAACTAATACCGCACAAGGGCTATATACGAGTATATAACTATATATATATATATATAAATGAAAAATAAATATCTAATAAAACGAATTGTGTACCGTGAGATCATTTGACTGTTAACTCTGGAAACCAATTACTTGTTGGCATTTGGTCAGCCGAAATGAAACCAGAACGGAGATAAAGATACTCTCCTGATTTATTTGGCTTGAATTTCCTTAGCGATTTGCATCGAATTTTCCCTCCTTTTTCCATTATATTCCATTTGAATGAGGGAATATTGTACAATAAAAAGAAATAATTGGCAGGGGAGACTGAAAGGTGCACGCAATGTTTGCCTTGCATTTCATTATGAATGCAATTTGAGGTGGTTTCAGTTGGGTGGTTGGTGGCCATCGAGATTTCCAATGGCTGTTCGCTGGGTTGCCTGCTGCCTGGCGGATGCAGTTCGTCCTTCATTATTCTGTATTTACGTATTAACGCTTCCCTTTATGCAGGCCATCAAGTGTCTCTTCCCCGGCAGGATTTAACTCTCCTGACCTTCTTCCCCCTTCCCGTTTTCCCCCTTCTGCGACACACATACACATTTCCAAAATCGAAGTATTAATGAATGCATAAGTAAAAGAGAAAGAGAGAGAGAGAGTGAGAAAGGGAGAAGGTGGATAACAAAGGGAGGCGGCATCAGGTGGCAGCTGGCTTAATTACTCTGCCACGCCCCCTTTCCAGCCCATTCCCATAATCCACAGTGCAGTGGGCTTTAAGGATATTATATTACAGACACTCTCCATGCGAGAATCGAGCTTAAGTCCGCTCGGTCGCCTGCCCGCCTCCCTTCCTTACCAAATTAATTGAAAATATTTATTGTTATGCTTATTACATCGGTCTCTTCCCTCTCTCTCTCCCTCTGTCTCTCTCTCTACCTCTCTCTCTTCGCCTTCATCCAATGGAATCCCCGCAGGAGCACATCCGAGAGTCGAAGGAAAGCAAGCTGGACGAGATGGGCCGCAACTCCAAGGGACGCTCGCGGGAGAACATATCCAGGTGAGTCTTCCCCATTCATCTGGATTATCATTCAAAATGACAAAATCTTGAATAGACTTAATCGCATTACGTATACGCAGTGTGCATTGTGCAGTGTGCAGTCATGTCGACTGATATTAAACTGATACCCATTATGGTCCGCTAGAACTAATTAGATATTTACTTGGCGTAAATAACCTAATATAGATTAATTATTTTATTATGTGAAACAATGCCTGTAAAATTTCTTATGTTTTCCTTGCACCACGGCTGAAAATCCCTCAATTTAATTATTATTTTCCACCCGTGTGCAGGCAAAAGCACTCGCAAACATCGCTGCAGATCCTGGATGATGTGTCCAATCGATACTATCGCGAGGCAGTTCCACTATCGACGCAGTCCAGCAAGGCGGACTTCAAGGAGAAGGAGCATAGCATCCTGCGCCGCCATGCCGATATGACGCAAACAAGTCTCTGCGGCGTTGGCGAGGATGATGGCGAATCCTCATCGACGACCACGGCCACACATGAGATGATGACAAAGGCGGCCATGTCGGCGGTGCCCTCCAATGCCTGCGACATGGGCTGTCAGACGAGGTGAGTCCCAGACCCATTCCCAGTTCCCAGCACCAGCAACAGTTCCCATCCCAATCGACCCTGTGTATGCAGTCAAATAGATGCCAGAAAATTGCAAAGTCAACGGCGGGCAAACACTAAAAACAATGGCAATGTGGAGCCGGGCTTAAGTCCTGGAATTCAGGAAGTTACAACCCGGGCGGGGGTCTATACATATACATACATATATGGTATACATGTGCGTTGCTCGAACAGCACAAATCGATGCAAATATTTGTATTTGCATGCGTCTTTATTGGATATAGCGACAGGTCCTGCACTGTTGGAGTTGTAGGATTCGGGAATGTGGGTTAGCAGGATGGAGGAATAGCAGGATGCCACGATGTCAGTAGGGTGATGGGTGGTGGGTGTGCTTGGTGGGATGGGTTGACAGCCAGGCAGGCGGGAAGGCAGACAGACATACATACATACATAGGCAATGGCAGTGTCGGGCCGACAGGCGGAATGCAGTGACACAATGCCGACGTGCCCAGATGAAGATGATTCATGCCACCAAATAGTGATGGGAACAAGTCACTGTCACAGCCAAACTGCTACAGGTTGTTCGGGGTGATTTATTAGTGGGTTGGCATTTATCACTGGTTGACAGTGTACACATGAGCGCACACAGATTTAAATGCCTCGGATTAGAGGGATTTTTATTAAGATACAAGGACATCCCAGAACAATGAATTTAAACGATTGCTTTACGTTTTGAATCTAACTTGTTTTTTAATTCGCCAATGCCTTTAATTTATGTAATTTCTGTATGGTTTTCTTTTCCTACTACTATATAGATTAAGACACAAGCAATGTAAATGAGTATGTAAATAATAAAAGTTGATGTTTATGTGAGTTGTTTTTGATTGAGTAGCTTGATTTTTTCACTTCTTTCGATATTCTGTTAGTTTTCATAACAATACTGACATATTTTCAACTAAATTATATTTTTTTAACATTTAAAATGATATTAAATTTTGGTTAATACGGACGGTCACTGGTCAGCACTGCCGAAGTGTTAGAAGTGTCAACGGGATACCCCTTTTAGACCATATGGCCGTGATAGCCATCTGACGGATTCAATTCACCTGATTGGCGCTCACCGTTGTCCCACAATCCCTGTCCCGCGGCTACACAATCACCTTTGTGCTAACCAGTGCCTCTTGTCCGCATCGTTCATCTAAATCACACTAAAAAAAAATAACAAAAACACCAGTAATTAGTTCGTAAAGAAGATAGATAGGTTTGCAAACTGTTGCAGGTACTTATTGCTCTAATTTCTTAAGATAGGATCACGTTAGAACTATTTGAACTGTGTAACTAAGCCCTGATTTCTTGCAGTGTCCTCGCAACCAATTGCCGTCGTGTGTGACTGACAAATATTAAAACCTTTCACTTTGCTTTCTACCCACTTTCTCTTCTCTTCTCTCACCAATCTCCGCTCGCTCCTCCGCTCCATTGGCGCCCACCTCAGGGAATCGCTGTTTGTCAACAGTCCCGGAATTGGACCGTCAGCGGGTCCTGGTGTTGGTGTTGCTGTTGGCATCGGTATCGCCGTCGCTCCCGGCGGCGGTGTTGCCACGCTAATGAGACAAAAGTCCAGCTCCTCATCGCTGGGCGTTGGTGGTGGCGCTGGGGGCGGGGCCATGATGATGCCGCCCCCGCCACCGCGCTTCTTTTCCACCTTCGGCTATGAGCCATCGGGATCGCCGGCGGTGGCAACGCTGACAAGGCGCAGCATGCACCAGCAGCAGCAACATCCGCAGATGCCGCGCCAGGAGTCCATGGAGATGGAGGAGCGACACAGCGGCCGCTCGCACTACGGCGGCCTGCTGGTGACCTCGACGGCGAAGCAGCCGCAGGAGATCTGTCACCATCATCACCAGCATCAGCAGCAGCAGCAGCAGCAACATGCACAGCAGCAGCAACAGCAACAGCAGCAGCGCATGCACCATGCACATCCGCATCCGCCGAGTATTGCTGCACGTTTGCCCGCGATGAAGGGGCATGGAACAGCCATGGGGCAGACTACGATCCTGCCCGGCGGCAACAAGCAGCAGCAGCAACATCAGCAGAAGAACGAGGAGTCCAAAGTGTTTATCGACATACGGAATTCAGCGCCAGACGTGATTATCATGACGTCCCATTGACATTTAAGGATGGCCCGCCAATCAGCAACAACAACGACGGTAGAGAGCAGGAGGAGCTGCAGCAGCAGGAGGAGCAGCAGCAACATCGGCGCAAGGAGGATGCGTTGCAGCAACTGGACATCGGCCAACATATTAACCGCAGCCGCAGCGTCGCTGATGACACAACAAGGACACCGAGGAGGCGCGTTGCAATCAGACAAGGGGGCGGTGGTGCTGCTGGTGTTTTTTCGCTTCGCCCACCCACGCCCACGCCCACACCCACAACCACACACCACCGCCCACACATCCGCATCCGGTTCGCATTCCGTTGCACTCGTTTGGTTCTTAAAGCAAGGTGAACGCGTTCTTTTTTAAACTGCTGCAGTCACAAGTTTTTCGTAATGAAGACTTCGAAACTTTATCAGTAACTATTGTTTTTAAAAAGTTTTTAAACTCACACTATATAGTATTTGGGAACTTGCTTATGAGCGCAGAATGTATATACAGTTGCGTTTAATTTAGCTATGTTTTTTAATATTTAATGGGTCAAATTCAGCTCATAAGCTCCTTGAAGAACACCTAATTGTACATATTTATTTCAATTGTTACCTTTGTTAAATATCCAAACATATATTCGCCGCAACTGTATGTATATGAATACAGAATGCAGGACGATTGCATCTCCAATTCCTTTCGGTTCGACTTGTGTACATTTTCATTCGAACTTTCCACACCAAGTGCAGGATGTGCAACGCCCGAAAATAAATGGTGTAACAGCCAATTGAAGGGCCTTTAAGACGACATAAGCCCACTAATAGCTGGACAGCAACTGGAGCTGACTGGGCGAGACAAATGGAAGATGTGTGTCGGTCCGTTGGCCTCGGCCAGCCCCTTTGCAATAGCCATCTGGGTAATATGAGGAGCGAAGGGTCCTGGGCAGGGGAAGCCTTCGAGAGAGAGAGAGAGCTGTTCCAGTTGTTGTAGCCGGCGGACCGCAATTGCTGGCGACATTTGCCGGACATTCTACGGCTGCGACAGCGGCATTTTCAGCTAGAAAACAATGCGAACGCAGGACACAGATACGGATGGGGATGCGGATCCGGATGCGGATGCGAATGCAGATACAAATACGTGGTAGTGGGAGTGGTAGTGGGAATGAAAGTGGGCCGGACAGACACTAAGCAGACCGCTGACAACGTGGCGTATGAGCAACATGTTCCAGAACATTGTTATCGGACTCCATTCTAGCATTCTAGCAAACATACACCTTTCCACATTTTCACTTTTCCCCCAAAACCGGTTTGCAGCCTGGAAAAATGCTCGACAGGAACTTCTTCATTTACATGCATTGCGGACGTGGTCCATTTCACGACTATGTCGCGACCAGAGTCCATCCATCACGGGCACGTGCTCGTGGCTCCATTTCGGTCTTGGGTCCTGCGACATTTGGGGCAGGGGTTTGGGGTTTTGGGGCTCTGGTTCTGCTGGTTCTGCCACGGGTTCTGGCTCTCGTTCCGCCCCTGCAACTTCCAACAAACTATTTGCGCGAAAATGTTTTTTTTAATTGAAATCGGAGTGTTCCACTGCGCTAGTTTTATGAAATTCATTCTCTCCTCTATTAAAAAACCACACCAGGTCCTCCATTCGAACCCGTTAATTAATAATGACCGAAAATTTAGCCAGCAAACGTGCAGGATTTTGTTGTGTCCTTGGCAGCAAAAAATATTTGGGAAATTTTTTAGTGCTCTTCATGTGTGTTTCTCTTTATAAGTTCTTTGTAAAATAGCACAAAACATATTGAAATCATTTAGCTTGAATTTTATGATGTAAAGTGTAGTAAAATCTATCTTAAATTTTATTCAAATATATTTAAAACATAAGTTGAATGCTCAAAGGCCTTAAAGTGGAAAGCGAGGTATTTCGCTAACTAATGTTGACATTCGTGCAGCACTCAATGGGTTAACGAAGGACCTGGGTAATCTTTTTAGTTCATCTGCCATCTAAATCCCTTTCAATTAGATAAATTAGCTGTGGCCACAGATATCTCCGCACCTGCTAAAAGTTTCCCCACTCACAATCTGGAATCCGTTGGTCCGCAATTAGCGTGGTCACCGTAATGCGGTTGCTTTTGGGTTTTCGGTTTTCGGTTTTGGGTATTCGGATTTCTGGTTTTCAGTTGGCCAGGATCATCCCGACCGACAATTTGAGTGGTCTGAGTGGTTCCGATGGTGTAAATATTGTCGCAGCTGGCCAAAAAAGTGGTGGAATGGCTTCTGAAAAAATAAAGATGACAATGACAATGAGGAAGCGAGGGTGTGGCAAATCCATTTGATTGATTGAATTTAAAGAGCAGCGACAGCCACGTGGGAAAACGGGGGAAAATTACAAGACCGATGTCTGATAATGATAATGGTGGTGATGATGATGATGGTGCAGTGCTGCACGATTTTTATATTGCTCTAGGGAAAGCTCAAATCATTAGAGTGATTAAAGGTCGAGCTGACTTGACAAGAGTTCCTTTGACTTGACTCGGACCCTCATCAACTTGAGCTCTCAAATCAGTCATGGAAAATTCTTAAGCTCTAAATTCTGTCAAAACGAATTCAGCCAATTGTAATTTTTCTTTCCCGATGAAAGTTTGTACTTATACTTTTCGGTACCTCACCGGTAAATTTGTTTCACACTTCTATTAAGCATACTATCATATGTATTTTAAGCATCTTGACCCTTATCATCTTGTCTCTCAAATCAGCCAAGGATAAAGCTTTCAGCATCAGGTTTATGCAAATGTACCAAACACGAAAAGTCAGCAAAGAAAATGTTGCCAATTGTGTATTTTTTGTGAAACAATTTTACACTGCTAACATTTGTTTAAACTTTCTACAAAATCCAACACATTTTTCAACACAAAATTTATTTTTAAGACACGCAAAACGAATTAAAAATGCTCTGAAAAAAAGTAATGAATATACTTGCAAATTGTACATTTATTTTTTAGAAAATATTCACTGTTATATTTTGTTAGCTTTTCTAAAACATAAACTAATTTAGGACCAAAGGTTCCAACTTAGAAAAATTAACACTTTCCCTAAACACATCATTTTAGAAAATACGTATTTAAAGGCAAAGATCTGTTTGTACATAAAACTAAAGAGAAAATTTACGTTTTTTTAGGCTTAAGCAAAATCCCACTTATAATTGTTAAATGAATTTTTTATTAATTTGTTGTAACCCCGAAAACCATAGTGAACTTTTTCTAGCTAAAATTTAAGATGAAATTTAGCGATTTTACTAAAAAAAAACCGAAACCAGCATCAAGAAACTATACTAAAGTATAAAAACTAAAGCTAAAAAAAGTAAATCGATAACAATGTGTACTATAAGTCAGCTATGCCTAGGATTAAGTTAAATGTATAATATTTTTTTTTATAAAAACATATACATAAATACTGAAAGTATCAAATGAACAACAGAAAAAACCCAGCAAAAAAGAATATTTAAAACCTTGTCTTTTTTTCAAAATGACTGCAAGCATTGTAATTGTAATTGTAAATTGTCGAGCGACAAAAAATGTATACACATACGAGCATCCAAATAAATACTTGAAAAAATGCTTCAAAATGCATGGCTTAAATGGATATGGCGAAAGAGATAAGAGCGTAGAATATACCCTTCAGTACCAAAATTTCGCCAAAGAATGAAATCCCGAGAAATTTCCTCGAGGATTTCTGGGGACTATCTAGGGATTCCTTAAGGAATCCTTAGGGTTTTGTACTGAAGGTTAGTGTGTGAGGATTTGTGAGTATCTGAATGTGTGTAAAATAAGCCCAAAGCGATCGAATAAAAATTAATTTTGTGGAAATGTGAACGCCGTTGTTGTCTTAATTCCCGGGTGGCCCCGCTTCAATCGCTCCAATCTCAGCCCGAAAATATGCCATTAGCCGGCAGAGCCGGCCCGAAAGTAGATGACACTTCAGTGTGGATCTGTGGGTAAACACGGAACCGGAGGCAATCGGATGGCCCAATTAGAGGGAAGCACCTAATGCGTATTCACATTCAGCTGGACCGCACCGCCCGGAGGTATCACAATCCACAATCATGGCTGAAATGAATAGAGTACGGGGTATCGCGAATGAACAGGTTGTGATGGGCTCTTTGAAATGTTGGTAAGTAAAAGCGTTGCTTTACAGATTTTTTAAACATTTTCGTATGATAGAAATACCACTCAAAAGAAATGATTCATTAACAAATAGTATTTAATAGGCAGAAAGCGATAAATATTATTTATTTTCCCAAATTTTACTATTATTTTTTGTTTTACTTTGATTTACTTCACCTCTGTACGATGACTGGTCATTTATGATTTTAATTTTGGGAGAACTGCAGCATTTACAAGTCACTAACGTTCTAAGGGGCTAGTATCTTGTATCTGGCGAATAATCGGGCGTGTATCTGAATCTGGAGCTCGCAGTGCGAAATGCAAATTGTCGCGCGCTTCGCTATTGTTTTCCATAGATTTATGCACTCGGTCGATGCTGCGGCTGATTTGTGGTTCGCCATGTGAGTTGCCAGCTCATCGGAGTCGGACTGGAGCCCCATATAAAAGTGAATCGCGTCGGAGGGGCCGGTAGTCAGCGCCCAAGATGGCATCGAGTCAATATCACCTGCTGCAGCTGCACCTGCTGCTCTGCGCCCTGCTCTTGACCTCTGGCCAAAGGACGCCGGTTCGCGTTCCGCCGCGGAATCTGCAGGTGCCCAACTTTGGGGGCGAGAGCTTCGAGAGATTCGACACCAGATCGGCATCGACGTCGAGCAGCGGGAGCAGCGAGAGCCAGGAGACCAGCGAGGAGATGCGGGAGCAACTGAAGCAGCTTCTGGGCGACCAGCTGGCCACCGCCTTTGCCCCCTTGGCCACCACGCCATTCAGCAGGCGCCAGCCGGCCATTGCATCACCCAGCTCGGGGGCGGCTGCCCGTTCCCAGTTCGCCAACGATCCGGATCAGGGCCAGGAAGAGGAGTCACCGGACCAGGACGGCGAGGAGGAAGAGGCAGAGGAGGAGGAGGAGGAAGAGGAGCAGGAGGAGGCCACTCCCCAAACTCAGCCACTGCCTCCAGCTCTACCGCAACCAGGAGGCGTCTTGGAGGAGCTGGCTGGTGGTCAGGTGGGCGAGGAGCTCGAGGACTATAATGCCTGGCGCGATAATTTCTATGAACTCAACGAAGACGGAAGCTATATCTTTGGGTGAGTTTGCTGGCCGAAAAGCCGTTACCATGACTATTAAAAAGGCTTGAAGCAGTTAGTTTGAATTGGAAACTAAAGATTTGGCTGTGAACTAAGCCTTCCTCTCATCTTTGGCCAGAAAAGTGGGGAAAATGTAGAGAATATTCTAGTAGGACTTACAACAAGAGAAGTAAAAGTGTAAAGGCATAATCATTTGCTTAACTAGAAATTCAGAACGTTTATCTTAATAACTATATTTTTAGGATTTGTTAGTTAATATATATATTTAATTAATATTATTATTTGGCCAGCTACTCCATTCCCCATGGCGTTCGTCGCTGGGAGAAGGGCTACTTTTCGGAGGAGCAGCATAGTCGGGTGGTCGAGGGCTTCTATGTCCAGCCCCGTCACGATTCCCAGGGCCTGAGATACGAGCTTCGATGCTACAGAGCCGATTCCGAGGGCTATCAGCCACGTCCAGGTAACGAATTTTCCTCAGTCCTTATATAGATGAAGTATGTTTTTAAATACATATGTGCACATATTATTGCAGTGGAGTTCCTGAGGACGCCGCCAATTGTGAGGCGCGATGCAATACCGCGTGTTAATTGCTTTCAAAATGCTAAAAAATAGTAGACGAAAATAATCCGTGAATATTCAGAAACCAAACGTGGAATGTGTGACTTACAGATGCAAAATCACTAGGTAACTCACTAGGAAAATTAGTTTGAAAATTATGGTTTTCAAATTACACAAATCTTATTTAACTGAAGAAAGTAGTAAATGCTCCAATTTTTTTGTGCACGAATGTAAATATATGTATGGAAAATGTCCGCAATGTGTGAATAATTTCGATCCAAACTGGTAAGACTGATAAAGTTGGCGCTCTAGTTTTCTAAGAATAAAGCCATAAGTTCCACACATAAATTTCAAAATATTAAGCTATAAGCCACATAAATGGCATGAAATTTATTTGCTTGAAATTAGGAGAGTCCGACCGTATTTTGGCATACTTTACGGCCAAATTCCTTTAAGCACGGCTGTTCGGGAATAAAAACAGGAAACCGTGGTCCATAAAGAACTTGAGCGCATAAGAAGCATAACAATCGCTTAAACCGACTTCGCGGGGCTTACCCGTACAGTCATCACTTCCTTGTTTGCTTTGGCGCCGCTTTTTGTTTCATTCATTTTATGCGCTTTATTTTTGCCACTGTTTCAGTTGCCTTCGGTTGGTTCTCGGTTTCAAGTTTAATTCAAATGGCATTTCAAAATACTTTTTATTTGTTTTTATTGTCTTTTATTTTCGCTCGCCTCCGCGGTACTCCGGTTCCCTCTGCTACAGAGAGAAAAAAAATGTAGAGCGGACTTGGCAAAGCTATATTTACTAATCAAATATTAAGCAATATTAAATAACATCAAATATACATATAATATATGATATGGAACTTGCAGTTAAAAGTGACCGAATCTGCCATTTTAATACTCCTAATTTTTGGTTACCCCACGTTTTCTCTCTGTGTACGCGACCCACCATGGGCAAACGAGATTTGTAGCTATGTGTGAGCTTGGCGTGGCTTTTGCGGCGTCCCTGACGTGCAGCAGTATTCCCACAGTTTTCAATTTTTGGCGATTTGTTGCGGCACTTAACGGTTGTTTGTTAGCTGTCATTGTTGTTGCTGATGAAGCGCCTTTTGTCTCAACTTCCCGCCGTATCTCCTGCTCTTTCTGCAGCCTTCTGCCCACCGGTACAGGTCGACTTCGCCAAAACGGATTGTAGACTTGATGAATTCCTATTAAACCATTAGGCAAAACAGTTTCTGTATGAGAAAAATGCAAAAAATTCGGTTTAATGTGGAATGTCATACCTTGCTGAGCTTGTTATTTCATTTCCAATCGATTGGCATTTAAAATGGGGCACTTTATTTTTTCGCCATTTTTTGCAAATTTTGATGATGTTACCCCTTACAAAAAATGCGAAAATTGACCCAAAAATTAATTTTCCTAAATTCTTCAAAAAGTGATAGGGGTCGTTAGCGCTGGTAATTAGCTGCTCAAAACAGTTATTATTTCATCTGTATGACAATTTTAAGCAAAGTTATGACGAAAATTCCGTTTGTAAATATCAAGTTTTTAGCAAAAGCCGTTTTTCCGAATTTCGGTCATCAAATAATCCGTTTTTTTGCCACAACTTTAAAAATAATAGCCTAAATATGGAATGAAATACTTCGTTGAGCTCGTAATTAAATTTCCAATCAAACTGTGTTCAAAAATGGAAATTCTATTTTTTGACCATTTTTTGCTAATTTTGATGATGTTACCCCTTACCGAAAATGCCAAAATTGACCAAAAAATTTATTTTTTTAAATCCGTCAAAACAGAGATATGGTTAGTTAGCATTTGTAATTAGCTGCTTAAAACAGTTATTCTTTCATTTTTATGATCATTTTTAGCCAAGTTATGATAATAATTCCCAATCTAACTGTATTCAAAATGATTAATCCTATTTCTTTAGATTTTTTGTCAATTTTTATGTATTACCCCTTACAAAATGTATCATTACCATTTGTAGGCAAGTTGTGATTATAAAACCATTCAATAGAATGAATTTAATGTCTAAGGACGTTGGTCAAGTTAAGGAGGTCTGCCTGTATATTCTGTGATGGCTGCTCCTGTGTTTTTCTTTTCGCGACTATCCCAAGACGGACGCGCAAATTCTGGGTAAATTGTTTGGTCGCCAAAAAGGGGTTGCCCGCATCCACGTCCACATCCGCAGCCGCATCCACCATATCCCCCAACCGAATCTGGAGCCACATCCGCGGGTCCCCAAAGTTTGCTTGACTCTGGCTTAAATACGAATTTGCCTAAATCAACAAACGGCGAGAACAGAACATTTTGTGAGTCTTCTTTGCATTTGAAAAGTAAAAAGTAACAAGATTTCATTGTGGCTCATATTGTCCCGTCTATTTGCATATCTTGCGCGTGGCTTTATAGCGCTATATAGGGCGTAAATAGATATATATATATATATATTTGTGTATATGCCAACCTTTTGGATTATATAGTCAAGCCAAACGAAGTGGCAGGGGCAGACGAGCCACAGAAATAAAAAACAAAACAGGTTCATTTAGCTCACGTTTTGAACTTTCAGCGATTGATCGTGATTTTTATTGTGGTTTCTGTTTCTGTTTGCTGTCATTTGCATGAGTCAACCACGAGTGAAAACAGACAATTTCTAAACAAATAAATTCTATTAAGTGCTATGTCAATTTAATGTTTGTTATATTTATAAGCCAGTTTATATTGTTAATGGTAACAACTGTATTTTAGATTGATTTCCCATAAATAGAAGCCTAAGAAAAAGGTCAACAATGTTAAAATAAATCATCATATACATTTCATTGCAATCACAAACGCATACTAAGAATTTTCGAATCCGTTTTCCACACATTTTTCAACGATACCCACAGAAAAATGTAATTTTGGTCAACTGAAAATCATGAAGTAATCAACTTAAAGCGAAACTTTGTCGGCCAAACTTTTGCAGATACCACGATACTCACAATCAGATACACAGATAAATGGGCCTGAGCTACAAACTTGGCTATAATTGAGCAATTTACACCACAACAAGGACAGTGGGTGGCTTCTGGGCGGATTTTCTTCATTTCGTTTCAATTTTTTGCGTGTCTTTTGGGTGTCTAGAAGGTCAGTTGGCAAGACGAATCGGGGAAAGTTTGCCCCGGAGCATCAAACAGTGCTGGAATGTGATAAAAATGCCGAGATTATGTAACCGAAATACTTTTAAATCGAAATCGAGCAATATAAATTCATGGCTTAGACACTTGAAAATGCCAACGATGGGTGGGACACTTCTTGGCCCATGGCTATAAGAAATGAAGGGGCTGGTGGGGGGGGGGCTTTCCCCTGCTGGGAAATGGGAAATGAAATATCGTGAACACATGCCGAAAGAGAGGGCAACAGACAAAGGGACAGAGATGGAGCGACGGAGCTAAAGCTGAGTTTGCCATTTTTCGGTTTGGCTCTAAACAATATTTTATACTTATATACGGCTGGAGATATTTATTAGTTTGTTGTGCGCATCGCTCCGAATTTCAACTGCACATTCGAACTCCTTTTTACGATGCCTTTGGCATTTACATGCGAAATATCTTAAGTCCCTGCCATTAAAACTCAAACGAATGCGATAAGATCGGCGTCCGTTAGTCGGCACCTTAAAACACCTTGATAGTCTGAGATGTCGAGAAATGAGTTAAAAATGAAAAAAATTAAGAAAAGGAAAGGGTGCGAAAAGTGGGCGAACTGTTTCCTCATAAATTCTTACATTTATTAATTACGCATGCGGTTTGACGGACTCTCGAGAATTTAATCAGCCAAATTGATGGTCTTAACCCTTGGTTGACTGCTGTGCTTTTTGCCACCTCCTCTCTGACTTAATCCCATATATGAAGTGCCAACGATCGATCAAAGATTTGTATATCGCAGAATTTGCATTATTAGATTGATCATTAATTATGCCGCAATTTATCAACAGATTCATTTTGTTTCATTTGACAAAACATTAATCATCATAAGCAAACAAAATCTACGCGATTTTAAGTATTTTTAAAGTGTTTGTTTTGCTTGTTACTTTTTTAAAAAATAAAAAGAGTTTCCTGTATATAAATGACAAAATAAACGAAGCAATCTCATTTTGTATAAATAGTATAAACATGATATGGAAAATTTAGCACTATTAAACAATCTGCCTCATATCCCTGTCAAATTAATGTCATCACAAACAAAAGCCGAGAAGGACATAAATATCCAACCCAGCGGATGCGATGGAACCAGCTGAAGTCCGGAGTCCGGAGTCTGGAGTCTGGAGTCCGAAGTCTGGCATTTATCACACACTCGTACCCAAGGGTTAAGCAATTAGGGGCAGATGGAGACGCCCACACTGGGCAACCAAATCGATGACCAAATGGAAAAAAAAGCCCCCCGGATTCAAGAAAGGGGAAGTACGTTGGAAAGATGGGCCAAAACGATAGCAATGTGGGACGATGACGCGACTGGTCAATGAACCATGTCGATGGAAGTCAGTTGGGGATCAGAATCGGAATCGGAATCGGGATCGGTATGAGTCGTCCTGCATCTGGGCCTGACACACTTCGGTCGGCCGGCGCAACAAACAAATAATCAAACAAACAAACGGAGTAAACAGGCCGAAGGATCTGACGCGTCGGCCCAAAAACGCTGTCAAAATCACAAAAGCCACCGTGACGCCTCACAAAAACCCAAAAAGCCCGACAAAAGAATCGTTCTCGGGGGGGTTGGAGATTGGTGGTCAGAGATGTCTGTTTCTCGAGGGGAATAAAGAGACGCCTTTAAAGGGTTAAGCACAGAGCACAAAGGCAGAACAAACGCCAGAGTAATTATTATGAATGAATTTTCTGTAATGCCCTTGTCTGTGCTGTGGCCAAATTTCAGAATATATATTAGCTAGAAAATATATAATATTTATATAAAATATTCTCGAATTTAAGCTTGAAAATTCTAGATAAATATATGCTATATATGAGCAACTACTGATATATGATAAATAATATTTATGGTAATGATCTATGAAAAATATAATACATAATTAATATTTATATGAAATACAGCCAGATTTGGTGGTAAGAAGTGTAGCCACATCGGGCAGCTCTGGTTCTGAAGAGCAGTCTGATAAGGAAGGAAAATAAAGGAGTGTGGGTGTTGGCCACCAAAGCCATTGCCAAATCATTGGCATTGACGTTTGGGCAAAAGAGGGGTTTATTATACTTCAGAACCAGCCTGTTGTCGGCTTTCTTCATTTGCCACTTTCTTGTTCCTGCTTTTCGCATGGACATTTTTCATCTTTAGTGCCGAAAGACTTCACTCGAGTGGTCTGCGTCTCCTTCGCTGGCTGCGGGTATATAAAAGCCAGCGATTCGCCCCAATGCCACATAATCAATTATCGAATTCTGTGTGCAACATGTTCCAACATTTCAAGCAGATCTATGCTGGCCTGGGAGTTAGTTCTCTGATGGTTACATTGGCCATCCTGCTGCTCCTTCAGCCCGTGGATGCACGCTGGACCCGCAGACCCAGGCGCACCACCACGCCAAGGAGCACCACCAGCAGAACCACCGCGAATCCGGATCGCCACCAGCACGTGCACCACTGGCCACCACTAGTGGCACCACCGCCACAGCCTCAACCACAGCCACCAGTGGTTGTGGTGCAGAAACCCAGTCACACCGAGACCAGTCCCCGTCTCGTCGATAGCTTCGATCAGAGATCACTGGACGGGCAGTACGAGTTCAGGTAAGGTATTATACTCTATAGAACTTCAAGTTATTCATATATATATACTTATCACACAGATATCAGCTGGATAATGGCAACACGCGATATGAGCGCGCCTACTGGCTGCCCGTGGGCAAGGATCTCGTTCTGGCCAAGAAGGGATACTATTCGGTGCCACTGCCGAACGACAAGTACTCCACGGTGTTCTACACCGCCGATCATCGTGGCTACCATGTGGACATGCGTGAGTTCCACCGCCTCCAAAGTCCATTCACATTCAAAACCGCTAATGAATTTATCCAAAATGCAGAGACATTATCCGTAGAGCAGCCGCTGTTGCCGCGCAGCTTGGAAGTGCCCGGAGTGGAAAGGGATGTGGGATCGGGAATGGGAATGGGAATGGGCACCGGAATAGCCACGGGTACGGGGACTAAGCGAAATTCAATAAGCGACCCGGAGCGTAACGAGCTGCCTGTGGAAGTGGAAGTGGATGAGGATGAGGATGTAGATGTGGATGTGGATGCAAGTGAAGCTGGCACCGAGCTGGTTCCTAATGTAAGTGCCACCGGGGGTTAGCTTTCCTCGGCGATTTTCAGGGGCCCCATCATATGAGTACACAGGGAAAATGTTTCAACCTAACGAATTTAAACAGTAACCTAAATACTTTGAAATTAAGCTTCTTTCTGGTAATGGTTACATAACTACACGTATTTAATAGTAACCGTCAGCTATATATTTTAAGTTTGTATATCCTTAATGGAAAATTACTTATACAACTCATGTAGGCCATGCTTGATTCAATTTTCCACTGTGCATTTGCCCCTTTTGCTGCAGGCTGTAAACCAAGTCGAAACCGAAACCGAACCATCAACTTTGGCCAACGACATTTTGGCAACTGGAGCACCAGCCGACAGCCATGATGATGATCACGACGACGATGGCGATGGCGATGAGGATGGGGATGACGATGTTGATGATGATGAAGGCGCCTCAAACTGAAAGCCCGAACATTAGAGGACATTTCGGCATACAGAGGATGGAGATTGAGACTGGCAGGGGAACTGGCACACACTTGGCTGCCTCGCAGCTCGCTCTACTTGCTGCAAATCAAATTGAAAACAATTGTTGCAGTCACCAGTCCGACACAGTTGAGTTGGCCAGTAGTCACCATATCCCATGCAGCAGGACGAGCAGGAGCTGGAGGAGAAGTCAAGTCGACTCCACTTAACTCCATCTTCATCTTGGAATTCCGGGGGAATGTGTCTCAATTGCTCGCTTGACAGCTCCTTTTAGGTCGCTTTCTTTGTTTTCTGTTTGCGTCACTCTGTGAGATGATTTTTTTTTGCAATATTTAATAAAAATAAATAATAAATGTAGGATATAAACATGAAGTGGCTTTTAAATCAAGCTTGCTACTAATAACTTAGGGGCACTTTCAAAGAGCAGAAAGTGTGGCATGCTATTCAAAGGATTAATATCTGGAAATCTCTTTAACATTGACCATATTTAATACTTTAAAAATGTAAATGACCCATAAAAAGTTATTTTTTAAAAAGCGAGAATGTTCTTGCTAGTGTATTGCTACGAAATTACATCGTGTTCAGACACCGAAACGAGGTCCATTTGAAGCAATTTCAAATAGTTTAGAGGTGTCATAGCCATTTTCAATGGCCCAATGGGGCCAAAGACCAAAAGCACCGTGTGTGTGATGGCCAAAAGATGAGACATTATGAGGCGGCTGACAAAAACACATTCGAGCCTCAATTTGCCAGCTGCCTGCCGGCTGGCTGTCTTTTGTGGTGCCTTTGGTGCGCTGCTGGCTTTGCCCGGTTTCAATTTAAATGGTTTCTGGAAAAACGCCCCAAATTGGGTGGCCGCACTGGTGAAAAGGCGATGCCAGGCGGAGATTTGTTGGCGGCAAATCGGTGAGCATTCATAAAACTTCTCCATCTCTGGCCCAGCCATTACCCACCAACCAACTGCATGTTCCTGTAAGACTCAACTCGACTGCTTACCTTCGCCTTCTCCGCTCCACTCGCCCACAACCAGGTGCACATATGCTCGTAAAATGCAGAGTGCACTGCGAGAAAATGCTGGAGAAAGGACACATTGTTCAATTCAATTAATTAGTATGTAAGATTGATATAGATATACGTACTGCTGCTTAATCACTACTGCCTCATTAATGGATTAATGTATTCATATATATTCATATTTTTATATTTTCTGTGAGTGTCAAGTGAATCGGGACAGGGTTTTGTGGCAGGATAACTGCAGCTATTCATTTCGCTACTAATCCAATGCGGGCCCGGGATTCGGCTTGGTCCTTTTAGCCGCTCCTTTAGCCCCCCTCACCCTCTCACCATCTCCAGTTTCCCTTCGCTGTCCTTGGTCCGTTTTGTATTTACGATTCAGCCATGCCCACGTAATGAATGGCAGGACCTCCAGCTCCTCGGGCGTGTGAATGAATTGAGTGTGCAAATGGCTGAATGAATGAATGGATGAACCAATGCGAATGCGAATGTGAATGTGAATGCGGGCGGGATATGGTTTTTTGTGTCCTGATTGGGGGGCGGATCGATGGGCCAGCGTGAGTCACGGCGCCATCTCTGGGCAAAAGGCATAACCTTGGCTGCAATCCGACCAATCCACCCAATCCCATTTCGCCCAGTTCTTTTCTTAATTTTATGTGCGTCGCCTGCATCAAAGTTTACACATTTACCACACTCAGCCACGTGAAGCTCCATAAAAGCAGCGGCATTGGGAATGAAGATTGAATGGACTTTGCACCGGATTCGCAGCTCATCCCGCCCAGAAATGTCCCAGAACAGTGAGAAGCACATTAGCATTTTCCAGACAGGATCCGCACAATATGATGGATTACGCACACCCCCCAAAAATATGTTTCACAATTTCAATGGGAATACTCAATATTTCTTTATATAGCAATGAGTTATAATTTAGGTATGCAATTTTGTTTTCTGTGCACAAATTGAATTGACGCACTTGTGGCTATTTATAAGGTGCCATGGGTCATCGATGACCCTTGTCCCGGATTAAACATATGTAAATATCCACACGGACCCTTAACCCTTAATCTATCATTTTCCCATTTGGCAAAATTAATTTATCTTCATGAGCACTCTCCAGACGGCCAAAACAACAACGAGAAACAACGAAGTGGATAACTCATAGAGGTCCTCCAGGGACCTGACCCATGTCCAAATCGAGTTCGGCCGCCGTATTGTAAATAAATAAATAGGAAAATAAATAAATAAATTGAGTAATGGCCATAATTGACGTGTCGCATGAAAAATTCAAAGCGCCAACACACAAATTGAATGAGAATGCGAATGCGAATGCGAATCCGTATGCCAGCCATTGAACTTCAGCCCCAGGTCCGTCCAATCTCATTCGGCCAAGTCTAAAAAGCCTGGCCAAAACGAAGCCAAAGCAGTCCAGAAACTGCGTGTGTGAGTGACTGCGGCATTTTCCAGATTTATATCGGGGTTATCAAACCTCCAAGCACAATGAGTTCACATACACACACACACAGTGCACACACAAAATGCCAAAAAAAGGGAAGGAATGAAATCAAACGGAGTTTGGCTCTAAAAAACGGCTAAGATATTTGTTGGTTTTTAGTAAACGAGGCACATACCATCGAACCAGACGACTGCGAAGGGCTGAGGGGGGGGACTCATCGGATAATATCTGAGCTTGTTCCGCAAACATTCTACATAGGAACATTCTCAGACAGTGGGCTTAAATATTAAATATTTAATGCCACTAGAAAAGCACACATGTTTTATACATCTACGAAATGAAATTTAATCATCCTAATATTGTTTAAAGAACTGCCAACCCATCACATCGATTTCATACTACATATTACAATATTTAAATTAATTGCCATCGTATATGATCTATACTCAAATCTTCCTATTGTTTTGTTTGTTACATTTACTTCTGCTTTTAAAATTTATATTTAATTTATGTATCCCATTTATTTTTTCCACTGTACGAGTAGCACTGAACTCTCTACCCCACTAATGTATTTCTATTTATGCATACGGTTAGGTATTTCGTATTCCAGTTTATCAAAAACAAGACTCCATCTAATCTTGAGATTAATAATGCGGCTCTGCGTAAATTTCAATTGTGACCAAAGGCACATACACATACTCAACCACACACACACACACACACATGGTGTCCGCAAAAATGTAGATTTAATGGGAGGACCTCAGCTGCAATTTCGACCACGGTCAGCAAATTCCGGCAGGAAGTGGGTTAAAAAGGGAGCAAAGGGGGCCCACAAAATGGGGGTGGGGTATGTGACTGGCCTGGAATGGCCCCTTTTTATGGTTAGAATTTTATTGACTCGGATTAGTCGAGAGTCCGCATCTCGCATCCGTAAGATACACATTAGAAGGATAAAGCACACGATTGCAACGGTTTGACCAGATTTTCTGCCATATTTTCGGTAATTGAGTATTGTGAATTTCGGCCTGGCTTAGCCGCTTAATAAATTTATGCAAACCGAGATAGAGAGATACAAATGTATCTGTCGGGAATCTCTTCTATCCACAGAGAGAAATGAGTTCTACATATTAAGGAAAATGGTAAAAACAATGGCGCAAACTATAAAGACCATAGAAACCTGCTCCAAATTAGGTTACACTTGATACTAGACCAATAACAGAGATTCTCCTGCTTTTTATCCATTTCTAGAGAATAATCATTGACTAATTGTATTTTTTTTCTGTGTATCTGCAGCAAGTTTCGTTGTTAGCACGCCCCTTTCCCTGCTCCCTTTTCCCGGTATTTGTTTATCATTGCTGTTTTTTATTTTGCACAGGCACTCAGCTTGCGGATTTTATAATTTATGCAAGACACCAAACAAACTCAGCTTAAGTCTTACAAATTGTTTTGAGATGCTCGGCATATCACATAAAAAAAAACACAACGCACAAGCCAGAAGGAAAAGCAGCAGAAATCTGTATCTGAGTTTTGAAGAGCACCGCATAAAAAAAGAGGAATAAAACAGAAAAAATAAAAGGGGGAGAGGGCGGGACGTGATTTGATGGGAATTATTCCATTGCCGGCAACAGGCAGCAGACTCAAAGCCGCAAAAAAGTGGGCAAAGTGCTCCAGACCAGACCAGGCCAGACCAAAAGGTAGCTATTCCAGAGGAGCCCGAAGTCTTTTTTTTTTGGGGGGGAGTGTGAGGTCGGTGGTGGGAGGTGTAAGCAAGAGGGTCCACAACAAGTTGTATCTCGGAGATGTCATGTCACGTAGCAGGCAGCGCTACATGGACCATTCATACAAATTTTGTTTTATAAGCCACTTTTATACGTTATTTGTGTGTAACTTTGTCCGATTCAGACGGTTCAGGCGCAGCTACAGCGCCGTGTGTTTATCTGTATCCGTATCTTAGCTGGGCTTACTTTTTTGGGCCATTTCATTGCCGCAGCTGTAGATTCACTTGCGAGCAATTGCCGTGGTGGTACAGTGGGGTGTGGCTATGAAGTTTGACAGAAGTTTGTGACAAGTTTTGACACACAAATAAGTCAGAAAGAGCAGTAAGTATAAGTTACTGAATCTATTAACTACTTAACTACAAGTGTTTAAACCAATTACCAGTACTGCGTTATCTTGAGAACGATTCTTTTCTCCAGAAGCTACATATATATAGCTAAATTGTTGTAGTTTCTTCCAGTTTTGCCCACGGTGCCACCATTTCGTTGCGTGCTGAAAGCTGCGGCACGTCGTCAACAGAATGTTGAGGGTCCCCACCAACTGACACCTACGGAGCAAGACAAACCGGGCGGGCAGCACCTCCTGCTGCTCCGTGCCCATTGATGTTGCTGATGCCGGGGGAAAACTGCATCCTGCCCAAAAATAACCAACGCTCGGTAATGACAAACAGCGTTGTTGTCTCAACCATTTAGCATCACAGACAGCTACACTCGCAGAAAAAAAAGTAAGCCAGTTGATCCTTATCAACTCAGCATAAGCAGGAAGATAGTAAGAAATATTCCTAATAGCTAAGAAATTTAAATGATATATATATATTTTAGGTACATAAATAATAGTTATACTCGACTATTTCTCGCTGTGCAGCGACAACACTACCAGGAATCGCTTCCTGTCACGACTGCACAGCAGCCAGATCTTCCTTCTTCTCCTGTTGACTCTTTTTTGGATGCTGTCTTTGTCCATCGACAGACAAAACAAATGACCTTGCTGATGAGGCACCTCAACTCAACACCGCCCCCTTGGGGCCACCACTGCTCTTTTTGCAGCTACACGGAGAAAAAATAAGCCATAGTTTTTGGGCCGCACAATGCAAGAAGTGATTTCTATATAATCTATACAAGCATTGGAAGAATTTAAACTGATACGTGTGATAAACGAAATCCTTTTGATTTATTTTGAATAAGCACGCACATTTTGTTTCTCTGTCTCGATGGGCGCAACAAGTTTGGCAAACATTTTGCACTTTTGTATTTTAATTTCTGCCGCCGAGCATCGCCTTTTGTTCGCCTGGCCGGAATGCGAAATGAATGCTTTGTCACAGCCAGAGATAAAATACGTTTATAAATAAATCAGTTTGCGCCAGGATGAAGGAAGTGCCTGATGTATCTGTTGCCACTTTGGCAAGTTTAGCGCGCCACTTCTGGCCGCCCGACTGACACACTGACAAAGTGACAAACTGACAGAGTGACTAACTGACAGAGTGGCAAACCGACTGAGCGACTGTGACTGCGCTTGTCACTGTGCTGTCACTGCGACTTGGCCATAAATCTGCGCCGGATGCCGCGAAAAAATGCAAAACAATGCGGCTAAAATAAGAAGCAAAAAAAATATTAAATAATTTCATAAATGCTATCTGCTTAAGAGGTGACTGGGCCTTAATGCACCGGCATGACCTTTGAGGTGTGCGCAAATTAATTAAACGGCGATAAGTCCGTGTCGACATATTGACAGCTGCCCCCGAGCAACACTAACCGATAAGTTTCGCTGTCCCTGAGCTCCTGCGTTTCCTGGGCTACCTGGGCTTTCTCGGCTCCCCGACCCCCCGACTCAATTGCACATCATTAACTTTGGCCGACTGACCAAGTGGGGCCATTCCCCCCCACCCCCTGTTCGCCCCTGGCATTCAGCTGGCCAGATCCCAGGCCTGTGTTCGCTAAATCGCTGCACATTAAATGCAATTAAGAAATGATTGAAATCATAAATTAGCCCTAATTGGCCACAGGACGCTCGCCTCGTTCGCTCCTGCTGCTCCATGTCTACCCCCCTTCTTTCATCCACCGTTCCGATCCTGTGCCGCCCCTGGTGTTGCATCTTCACCGCTCGGAATACGCTGCCTTAACGATGACAGGCGGCACGTACTGGCTAGCCAAATTGTAGGGTGCAAGAATTGTAGTATTTTTAGCTGCTGCCCAGCACCGTGGGCTGCAATCTAAGGATCCGCTTCCTTTATATCTTTATGTCTTAAACCATAAATATATTTAGCTTAATGTTATGCAATTTTTATAAATCATTACACCAGCTTATTAGCTTCAATATAATAGTATATTAAGCATAGAAAGCAACAATAACGATTCGACAGATGAAGAAACCTACTCCTCACTTCAGTCTTCTTTTATATCTAGTGTTTCATAAAATTAAAAAAAAAAACATATTTTCTAATAAAGACATGAATTTAATTGCCTATTAGTTGTTGAACAGCCATTCTCAGCGGTTAGCACAAAAGGCACTTTGTAGCGATTCCCTGGCCATCCATCAATTGACTGCAAATCGATTATGTCTGCCGCATCAGTTTCGAACTGTGATTGCTTAGCCCCACGCCCTTTCCGCCTCATCCGCCCCCTTCGAACGAACCCCCTTTCCACCTTAACCCCCGGAATCCCCACTTTAACCACCTACCGAAACCCCCTGTTAACCCATTGTGAGCAATTTGGCGGCCGTGCGAACAGCGCCAAAAGCAAACACACAAAAGAGGCGCAACCAAATTGCCCAGTTAGCAACCTGTCCAGCCCCTGCCCCGCCCCAACCGCCCCCTTTAACCCATTGAGCCGGGCACACCGATAAGCATGTGTGTAAGTAGATGAAATTAAGATTTTTTTTATATGATTAAGAGTCGAGAATTTTTGACGGCAATGGCTCAGAGAGATGTGAGTGCACTGAGCGAAAAAAGAACGTTTCCTATATTTTATTCTATATATATTAATATTAATTTTATCAAACTATTTCATGACTTTTGATAGAACAAATAAAATAAAAACAAGCCTCATAAGAAATATCTAATTATTTTGGAATGCAGTCACTATATTAGCTGGCTTACTGCGAAGATTGCGCATGGTTAAACGGGGCAACTCCTTTTCTAGCCGTGTATTTGGCTCTCAGTCACCCTTTCGGATATCCCGCCGCTCAGGCTGAAGATCTTCGCTGCCTCGGTCGCCGCCGACTGCGCTGCTCGCCTCGCTGCCTTCTCGATGGCGACTATAAAAAGCCAAAGTTACACTGTTTCCGAATTAAACCGCTAAGAAAACAACGCGCGACAGCACACACACAGTCCACCTGCGTAGCCCAAACATCCCACACATCCCACCACCACCCATAAATCACATTACATCCATACATCCACACACACACACATTTGCACCGATCCGAGTTAAAATGGCCACTTCCGGTTCGATCCTGCTCGCCATCTTCCTGCTCAGCGCCACCCTCATTTCCGCCCAGCAGATCAAAGAGTCGGCGCCCAGTGCGCGATTACTAGATCGATTCGATAACCGATACCCCGACGGCAGCTACGAGTATCGATTCGAGTTGGACGATGGAACAGCTCGCTATGAACGCGGATATTTCGTTAAGATCAACGACGTGAAGACCCTGATGGTCGTGGGCTACTATGCCTATCGAATGACCGACGGGCGTTACATCACCGTGTTCTACAATGCCGATCAGTTTGGCTATCGACAGAATCAGTGTAAGTATCGCAAATTGCTTATCGCTTTTCGGTGTGAAGTGATCACAAAGAATTTTAAAGTGTTGGAAAGGGGCTTGCATTCTTATAAATATTTTAAATATTATCAGGTATAAAAGCAGAAAAAAAAACAGTAAATATTGATAAGTAAGCAAATTATTTTCATAGGAAGGATATGATTTGCGTACTTTGTTACAATTTTTTTATATTTGATACACTAAATCATTAATTTCGAGTGAGAGCATACAAATGATGGTTTTCATTGACCACGAGTGAAATGATTAATGTAAACGAGCCAACCATTATCGCAACTCTTTCAGCGAAAATTAATAAGACACGCAAACACGCCGTCGATTGTTTCCAGGCCAAAAGCACAGATAGCCCTCCACTCGAATCTGGTTTATATTAAATTATATTATTTTGGTCCGCCCACAGCGATCACGCCGCAGGAATATCCCAATCTGCCGCGCTCCATCGAGGTGCCCATGGTCAGCGAGGCATCTGCGGCATCTGCGGCATCCGCGGCATCCGATGGCGTCTCCAGTTCCCAGTCCCAATCCCAGTACCAATCCCGTCTGGATGTCCATGGCAACCCCTCCATCACGACGACCACGCCCCGGGGGGCGGGGACAAATCTTAGGGGCCGCTACTGAGAGTTCGTAATTGCACACCATGCCCATTATTATTATTGGCTCCCTACATCGTTTTTTATACCTTGTCTTTTTTTTTTTTAATTTTGTGCCCCCGACTACTCGTATTATATTATTATGAATTTAATTTCTGTCCACATTTTTGTTGTGTTCAATGAAATGGGATTAAAAAATAATAAAAATTTATTAAGGCAAAGCAGCGAAAAATTATGAATTTATTATTGAAGATGTTTCCAGTTGTTTGTAGCTGTTTTGTGGATCTTTTTTTATTGTTGTCCACGCCCCTTCGCGCCTCCAGCCCCCTTAACAGAGCTCGTTGCGAAGATTTCGCGATTTTTCGAAAGTCGCCGACAATTTGGCAATAAATTTACCACAAAGCGTTTCGGGCAATAAAACATACAAGTGCAGGGCGGCCCCTCGCCACCCTGGGGTTATATATATATATATATATATACATATATTTGTATATACATATATTGGATATCTGGCCATATTTTTGCATTTTTAACACATTTTTGGCGAGGTTCTCGGGCCGAGGGCAATTAAGAAACGAAAACGAAACCAAACAAGAAAATGTCCAGTGCACAGAGAAAAACTATAGGCTATTTTCAGAAAAAAATAAACAAATTGATTAATAAACAATAAGATCATTTATTGCCAACAGAATAATTTTGTTTATCAATTATATTCTGTGCCGTAGAATAATGTTTCTATCTTTATATATCTAAGTATCTATGTATCTGTCTTTCTATGTCTATGTGTCTACGTATATATCTATGTATTTATGTATATATCTATGTATCTATAAAATTACAAAATAAATTTCATTTGAAGTGTAAGACTTTGTGTTCCACGCAGCAGCGATTTGAAACGAAATGGAATGGAATCTCCGATTTGCAGCTCTCGAGTGTGCGAAGGTTCATCATAAATTTATTAAGTGCCGACAGGATACCTGGGAAACGAGTTCAACGCTCGGCTGACTTGCGGAATGAATTCAACTGGCAGCTGCTTGTTTTTTTTTTTGGTTTTTGGCCGACTATTAAGCCATAAAACATAAAAGGCCATAAAAAATCATCTTGAGATCGGATTGCAATGGACCAGCTTAATTGCTGGACCCTCGGCAAAAAATAAAGCATGATTTGTGTGCTCGTAAAATTGAAATTGATTTCAAATCAGATTAAGCCAAGTGTTGCATAAGAATAATGATTAAATAACTGAAGATGAAATACGCGCCTGTTTGCCAAAGGGAAGACGAACATTAAGGACTTAAATCGCAGAATATTTTGCTAATCAAGACAAACAAAAATAAATTGGATTAAAAAGGAAATTGCAGAAGCGCCAGCTTTTGGTTGCAATGAAAGCAATACTTGCTTCGCTGCTTTGCTAAGCCGAAGAAAAGGCGATGGAAAGTGGGTGGCCAAAGTGGGTGGCACGTGGTTGGAAATGGGTGAAAAACGGGTGGCAATGTGGGCGGTTGGGGCAGGTGGTTCGTGGCCTTCGACACTTGACTCGATGGCTTGCCACTGTTCCCATTGAGGAGCTCGGCTCCACAGACCCCAAGATAAATCCAAAGGAAAAGCCACGAAACTTAAGAAAATAAAAATGAAAGGAGGCAAAACGGGTTGGTTAGGCAAATAGCTAGATGCTCTTGGCCAGCTCTCTATTTGCGTACATTTTATAAAAATTAACTCTGCAATCGTTATGCGTAATTGAATGCGACGGCTTTGCTGATGTCAGCATTTCGAAATAATAATATATTTTAATTTATTTTGTGCAAGCAAACTTCAACTATTTACACTCAATTTTGATGTTAATGAAAAGTGCCGAATGTCATGGTAAATTGGCATTTTGATTAAAACAATTTGGGTTCACAAAAGATGGGGTTGATATATTTAAAATAAAATGAATAGTCTACTTAATTTATACAATTTAAATAGAAAGTCTATTTGAAATCATCAGTAATTAGAGTGTCTCTTGCTCAGTTTCGTTTAAGTGTGGACTGCACAGTTCGTGTATTGTATTACGAAAAAAAAACACAATAAAACCAACTTTGGCCAAGTACTTAAAGTGCCTTTGCAGTTCAACACGAACCGGCAATCCCCTTTCGAAATCCCCTCCAGAACTAAGGCTTTGCCGCTTTTCTCGCTTTTCCACTTTCCGACTGCCTGCAGGACGAACACATGTAGCCGGGAGTCGTTAAAATTATCAATGAAACTTTACAAATCTTGTCCGGGAAGCAAAAGCTGGCGAAATGGATTGAGGCGAGGGGCAATGGAACGGAAAATAAGAATGGAATAAAGCCAAATACAAGGGAAAAAGTTAAGTTGCAACTTTGTTAACTTTGACGCTTATTAAAGAGATGAACAATCCAGCAACTGAGTAACAGGAAAAAAACAGGAAAAAAAAGACAGCATAAAGGGAGTATAAATTCTTGAAAAACTTCGACTTGATTAAAGGGAAACCATGAGAAATTTCCCATGCCCCTGCCCGTCAGTTCAATGTCAATGCCATAACCCATTCTAGTTTTCTTTTTTTCCATTAAATTCACATCAGCCGAATCGTAAATGCCAGCCCAAAAAAATATAAATATTTTTTCGCTCGCTCGCCTGAAATATAATCAAAAGGCAATAAATATTGCAAATGTGACAAAGCAGGCAAAGTTTAACTAGGACATGGGCCTCCTTTTTGCCACGCCCCCAGTTGCCCAGGAAACGGCTACAAAATGTTTGCATGCTGCGGCAACAGCAACAAACAGCGAAAAAAAGCGAAAATGGCGACGGAAAAAAATAAGTAAGCCAAAGCCAAAGGATGAAGAATAAACAGAGGTGGAAAGGACGCAAAAAATGAGCAAGGACCAAAATTAACTTGGCCTGACCATAGATAAAAACACACTAAAACAAAGCCGCATTAAGTTACCTATGGATATTATCTATGAAAATCTAAAAAAAATTACCATTTTGTTTTATAATTTAATAAACATTTTTTGTTGATGCTACATTTAATCCATATTGATTTCCTTAAAACTATTTATTTACTATTTTCAGCATAAAAACACATTGCAGCACTGTTTCAAATATTATAAACTTTTACAAATATTTTCGAATGTTTCTACTAGCTGCTTGAAGTTAACATCGAATGCAGGCTACCCCTTTTAAAGGGTATGCGAAAAAAAGGGATAAGCATTGCGGCACACCCGTTGAGGGGCAGGTGGGGGGTGTCGAAAAAGGATGGCGAAAAAAATTAAATGTAAAATGCAAAAATGGCTTTTAAGCAGCGAAAGTCGCGTTTAGCGGGGTGCGGCTGGCGGGGTGCCACCTCCCAGAGGACGCAGGACACGGGACACATGGCAGGTGTGTGGGTGGACAGGATGTGGCAAAAGGACATTGCTGTTGTTTGTCGTTGCCGGTGGGTGCCGTGCCGGCTGATGTGTGCAGTTCATCAGCGACCGCAGCAAAAGGCTGCGAGATCCTGCAAACACACAAAAAAAGCAGGGGAAAAGGACAGCGGACAGCGGACACAGGACACCGCATCCTGGCAGTTAACCATCACAAAAACGAGCAAGAAAAGCGAGGAAATGAAATTATCATAGGGCTGGGCTTAGCGCAGTCAAATGAACCAGAAAATGGTTCATTAAAAACGAAAATATGGCAAAGCGCTCAGAAATCAAGCTGGGCACACTCGAGAGCCGGAAAAACACAACGAATCGGAGGAGAGAGAGCAATTGGTGGAGCCAGCTCAACTGCAGCCCTGAGTCAATTATGAAGTGCAAGCTAATTGCATTCCCTCGCTGCATCCTTTTTTCCCAACTATTAATATTTTTTTTGTTGCTGCTGCTCTAATGGAATTGCCAGGCACAAGTTGTCCGCCAAGATCCTGTCTAACTAACTCCTTTGGCCACCCTCCTTTGTTTATGCAAGCGGAAATTCATTATTTTAGCATGCACGCCGCAAATTATGCTATGAACTCGTGTGCACCTTCATCCTTTTGAATTTGCACAAATTTCGCACAATTTTTTTTTTTTTTTGTTATTTGCGAACTTTGCAGTTGGAATTACTTTATTGGGAGCGGATTAAATTCAACTGGCATTGCGGCCGAATTTCCTGGCAGAGAATTAACATTCCAAATTGAATTGGGGCCCAGCAATTTATGCTGAAATATATGAGGAATTTTGGGCTAACTGCTGGTTTGGATATCTTAACCATATTTTGTGTAATTAGAAAAAAACCGACCAATAAACGGCCAAATGAATAATATGCGAATTAAAAACATTTGTGCAACATTCTTTACTCCACCACGAGTGCTAATTAAATAATTAATGCTCATCAATCGATCGCTCGAAAGCTGAAAAAACAACCGACTAAACTAAATCAGCAAATAAGTGCCCTTATAAATATTTAAAAATCACGACAAATTGCCGCTCGTCAACTTGAACAAGAGAGATACTCGATTCGAGCCACTTGTTTTGTGGGCATACATTAAGTGAAGTCCGACCAATTATTTTCGCTTTAGCCAATAAAAAATGTGCTTACCAGAAAATCGGGCGACAAGAATACAAACAAAAAAACAGCAGGACAAAGGGAAGCGCCAGCCGCACAACAACGGTGGATTTAATTTAAATTTTTAACGAAAATCCACTAAGAGCATTGCGAACGATCAGAATTTCGACCAGGTTAGTAGCAGCATAACAATGCATATAAAAAACATTTAACATATATTATATACATATAAAGGCACGCTCTTTTGCTGGCCGCAAAAAGGCGTAATTTCAGTTAATTTTTTTTTTTTGTTTTTTGTTGCTCTGCCTCTTTGGTTTTAAATGAACACGAAGCTATTTGTTAAATCAATGAATTTATTCGCTGGCCGCGGCAAGGAGTCCTCTGGAACTGAGTTGCCGAATCCGGAACACACAGGACGACGATCCCATGTTCCATGGCCATACGCACACATTGATAAACACATTACAAGATATTTTGCGCACTTCATGGATTGTTCGAGCTGAAGAAGCGAGCGAGTATATATGTATGTGTGCATATGATATATATACTATATGGCATAAAGTCAGCTCGTGTTAAAATCTGCTTTTATGATTAATTGCCGTGGCGCTGGAAAATAAACCACGACAACGCAGGCGACTTCGCTGCATTTCAATTTGTATTTTCATTTCGTTTCGCTTCGCAGCCATTTTCATTGCTCGACCACTTTTCCGGGCATTTTCCATTTGGCACATTCACACATTTTGGGGTTTTATTTCGCTGAACACGATGTATGTATGTAATTCGGCATTCGGCTGATTTAAGCATGATCCTTGTGTAATCGCTCGTTAATTAATCCTTGCATTTATTTCTCGCACGGGTTACAGGCAACCAGCGCAAATTTAGCAATTAATTTCTAAATTATATATATTTCATAATTGGTTTGCCAACATATTTGGGCATTTAGCTAATTTTAGTGCTAGTAGTATGTTGCAGTTTAGCAGCAAATTGCACTTGAAAGGCCTAAATTGTTTTTCAATATTAAGTGCAATTGTTTTCTTTCTAGCATTATTAGTATTTTCGTTTTTATTATTATTTTTTTTTTTTGTGCTCCACCACTTGGCTCTCCCCATTAAATCCCACTTGGCTCCACGATTCTTCCGCCTGCGAATTTGTTGTTCGTTTACTTCTCATGGAAATTGGCGCGTTTATCTTGCATTATTTTGCGCACATTCGCTTCGCATAACTTTCGGCCTCTGTTGCAGTCAGTGTTTCGTTGGCTCAACTCGAACTCAGTCCATCTGAAATGCACTGAAAAAAAGGGGGTAGTGCAACACAAAACAAGAAATTAAATAAAAAGTTATATTCCTGGAAAATTGAGACACATTTAGTTGAATGTAATATCTAAGTATGGTGTACAAATATAGGACTATAATTTATTTAATTTAGGGATAAAAATCAAAGTATTCTAACTGCTCGCACTAAAAAATATATATTTTTTGGTAACTTCCGCTTTAATAATTTATTTTTGTATAAATGCCACATTTAGCTGTTACATAACTTCCCACTTCTCAGATATACCCCTCTAATCTTAGAGCAACGAATAGGAATACCCATAATGATACCCATTAGTTGGTTATTAAAACGTCCATTTAAGTCCATTTCTTTCAGTGCTCCCGAGACTTTCGCCATCCATTTCCGTTTCCTTCAGAGCGCAAGAAATCTACAAATGGGAGCGAAAGGACGAAGGAAAGCAAAAGGACGAACTGCAACTGGCATTTTTGGCGTTCCCGGCACGCGCTCACAAATTTTATTCCTTAATAAAAACTACAGGAGCACCACGCGCGGGAAGGAGAAAGCGAGAGCCGCTCGTGCACGTAGCAATCGCAGCCTCTCTTTCCGCCGCCTCAGCGGCCGTCTCTTTCTTCCCCCGGGTGCTGCCATCTCACTCATTGGCCCCATTGCGGGTATCTGGTAGGGAGAGGGGTATGGGGATGCTACCTTTGGCGATGCTATCAAACTAGCAAAGTTCATTAAAGTGATAATTACAAAGGCCGTAAAAGGAACGACGTACGGCCAAGACGACAAGGAACGGATATACGAGCTGCAAACTGAAAAATAACCCAAATAAACAATGGAAAACAAGGAGAGCTCTGCCAAAGATTTGAGAGGGGGAAAAACAGATGGGGGGGGAGGTGGTGAGCCCAGGAAAATCGAGTGCTTGCAAGCCAGTTTTAGTAGTTATCACTTGATTTACAGGTAGATATTCTGGGGATGTATGAGTACAATTGATACAAAATGTACATATGTATATTGTAAAATATATCTACAACTTTTTAAGATTATATTAAAATGGAAAAGTCGTGTCAGATAACCCATATAAAAATATTTAGCTACATATTCTGGGAAAATCATGGAAATCGGGTCAAACCGATAAAGTAAGGTCGGACATGAATTTAAATAATCATAAGCCGAGACCCAAAAAGGAACTTTGCACAGCTGCCAACAGGCTGACGCCCAAGGACCAAGAAAACTTTGCGGCATAAACAACAAACAGGGAAAATGCGGTAGAGGAGGGGGAGCGGGGTGGTGTAACGGGTGGAAAATCGAGGCAAGGAAAAGCCATAAACTACAATTGAAAGAAACAACAAAGACATTGCCAGCAGCTACAGCAGAAGGCAAAAAGTAAATAAATAAATAAATAAATAAATACGTACATATGTATGCAAAAATGCCAAAAGGATTGGGCAAAAGTGAAATACTTTGATATGCATCTAAATGGCATCATCAGCATCATCCTTGCCACTGCCCTTAACCCTCTACTGCCCACGGGTTTTTTAAGTGCGAAAACAGCGTGCACTTAGAGAAACTCAAACTTATTGTTAGAACAATGTATAATATAGCAAATGCATATGAATAAAAATCATTAAATTAAGGCAATAAAATAAAATCAATATTATATAGAGCTATGCATTTTAAGCTAAAACTAAAGCTAAAACTAAAAACATATTTTATTTAATTAATTTATATGGCTAAATACTGAAATCTGTTATCATAACTTATTTTCATTATTACTTCCCTATTAAAGCATACATCAAATGTACCAAAACATCTCAGCATCTCAATCTTAGCAATATTAACTTATTATTATTATTTACTTATATTATATATATCTAAAACCTTTTCTCTCAGTGCAGCAGCTGCACAGCAGCCACCGAAGATGGCAATCAGTAGCACTGCGATTGAGAAAGCAACAGCAAATAGAATAGAAATCGGGCTTAACAACAACAACATTGGGTGTTTGCAGAATCTGGTGAAATAAAAATAGTGAAAAAACAAAATACAAACCTGCCAGCAATGGACAAAAAACGCAAAAACAAAAAACATATACGTAACACCAAAAGCGACAGAAAAACAAAATAAAAACACTGCAAATCATTTTGTGGGCTCTACATTTTATTTCGCCATTTGTTTGCCCCCAACAAAGTGAACATTGGGTCGAAAAATTATAATAAATAAATACTTATACATTTTATAAATATATGCAAACAAAGCAGAAAAAAAAGATACAAATATATCTTCGTATAAATGCCAGTTTAATCTATTTAAAAAAAATGTTGTATCATTTCACAAGCAAAAACTAAATAAAAATACGACCAGTTTTCTTTACAATTTATTGGCAACTCTTCAGCTAAAATAAGTTATAAAAAAAATGCAAAAAAAATATATATATATGTTTACTTAGTGTGGTTAGCACCACTGTGCCGCCAGCTGGAAATCCTGCCCATCCTCATTCACATATTGGTCGCTTTTGTGGCTTTGTAATGCAAATGTTTGGGCAACCCTGGCTGGTGATAGTGGAGCTCGACTGCGCGGGCGGCAGGAGGGGGCGTGGGAAAATGGAAAATGGAAAATGGAATATACAATCACTATTGATGGCAACTCTGGACACACTCACTTCTATAGACATTGTAGCCCCGCTCGTCGGCAATGTAGTACTGCGTCTGGATTTGGTTTTTGGGTCCGGGAATGGGCACCGAATTGTAGCCCTCCTGCACGTTGATCAGCCGGTCACCCACTTTCTTGGAGTACAGCTTCTTGTAGTTCACCAGGCCGTTGCTCATCACCAATCTGGGGGGATTTGGCAACATATTTTATTGGGAATATTTATATGATTGATTAGCGTATTTTATGTGTTTAACAAAATTATATGTGTTTATATATCCAAAAACCTTAATTTGCATTTAGTTTGAATATTTGTTTTGTTTTGCTTAATTAATGGCAATCCACTCACTTGTACTCCTCGGTGCCATTGGGGTGTATAACGTGATAGTTTTGCACAACGTAAATGGGCGTGGGAGTGGGCGTGCCCGTGGGATGACTGGTGGTCACCGGGCGACCGGTGGTCGGGGATGTGGGTGGTGGCACTTCGTCGAAGAAATAATCAAGATTCTCCTCTTCAAAGTCCATTTGCGGAAATACAACCAATTGATCCTCGTACAATGGCCATATTTGCTCAATAGGTGTCCCAATTTGGGTGGGCTTGGGGGTGGTGCTAGTGGTGCTACTGGTGGCTCTAGTGGTCCTAGCTGTCGTTGTTGTTGCTTCTGTTGTTGTTGTGGTGGCCAGCGGTGGACTGAAGTCATCACCATCCTCGATGTCAGTGGGCCAAACAACCAATTGTAATTCATAGATGGGCTGGGTGTCCGGGGACTTCAAGTGGCGCCGCCAGTCCGGATTTGCCGCAGGCATCTCCTCCACCGGCTTATTACCACTGCCTGGTAACGCCCCCCTCTCCGGCAACGCCCCCTCATTGTGGCAGCCTAACGAGTCCATTGTCGCCGCATCGAAAGTCAATTTGCAGTCGATGCGTTGGCCATCCACTTGAGCAGCAGTGGCCTCCGTCTCCGATTCCAGTTGCAGCTCCTCCGCATGCGGGTTGTAGGTGTCGGTGGTGGTGATGGTGGTGGCGGTGGTGTCCGGATCCGAATCCAAATCCGAATCCGATTCGGAGTACGGTGCTGTAACTATCCCGGCCTGCAGCAAAGGGATTAGTGTGGCCGCCAGTAGCAGCAGCTGCAGGAGGACCAACTCCGGCCGGATTCTGTTTGATGACATGTCTGCGGGCGCTTTTCCTTGCCTTTTGCACGCTGCCAAAAGGCCCGGACTTGTATTTATACGAATCAAAGGCAGTCAGTCGCTGCAGGCTGCAGCAGAATTCAAGTTGACTGAATCATCATCATCGTCATCATCATCACCATTATCGTCGGCTGCACTCTAGACATCGGGAATATATATATGCATTATACATGTACAATACCGTTATGCGCCAGAACGGCAAATAAGCTGGCTTTGAAACGGCCACTTTGGAGAAGGGCCCACAATAAACAGCCCAAGCGAACTTAACCCGTGAATTAAATAATGTTGAGCAAAAAATTATTTGGCACAAATCATGGCTTTTTAGTATTCAATATAATCGCATTATCTAATTTGTAACATACAAGTTAATAATGAGATTATCTTAATTGCTTGCAAAGAATATTACTCATACGCAGTGTATGTCTTTAAATTTTTAATTTTTTGCTACGTTTAAGCTCGGAATAATTTTTAGTTTTTTAAGCCAGTAATATTACTTAGAAAAATGTTCAATAATGTATAATTTTCAAGCAAGAGTTATTTCTACCAAAACATTTATAGTTCCTCACATTACGTATACGCAGCGTTGCCTTCCGTTTGTATTTCTGCTTTTCAATTACCAAGAATGTTAAATACTCTTATCACCCCGTTCAGCAGCCAAGGGTTAAAATGCATCTCTATATGATCATGTAAAACCGAAAGATGATGAAAATCGGTAAATAAACATATGTACAACTGAATGAATGGGGAGAGGGGTGAGGGGGAGGAGCTCAGATGCAGGATTGTAAAAATCTTTATAATCGCCACATTGTGTGTGAGCTCGTAAATGTGCCAATGGGTATTTGGTTCGCAGTTTGTTTGTTCCAGGGGTGATCGAAGTTCATTGGTTCAGTTACCGTCTGTGTTTTTATTTAGAACTTGTGTTTCATTTACAAAATTAAAAAAAGTAACTTGCACTGCTTTAAGTGATATTTTAATATGGGTTGCTAGGTTTTTTTTTATTATTTACCTGGACTTCTTTGTCTTCCTTACCTTTGAGCCATAAAAGCTGTTTAACGTTTTAAAGTATTATTTTTAAGACTTTTTTGCTCGACAAACCGGTTAACACTTTGAATCATTTTGGCTGCTTATTTCGATCATAATTCTGGTTCTGATTTTTTGCACGTTTTCAAGGGCAGGCAGCTTTATAATTTAATTCAATTTCTATTTAATTGAACCAAAGGCGTCTTTAATGTGCAATTTGTCAAAAAACTTTTTGATTTATGAGTCCGCAACAGCAAGCGGCTGTCAAGCAACTTGTTCATTTCACTCCACTTCTTTCTTAGTTTCCTTCTCTTGCCTTTGGGAAAATTTAAAATCTTACTACGAAATTTCCAACATTTTCCGCCAGCCAACCCGCATTTTGCGTTTCCTCTTCTTTTTCTTCCTGTTTTGTTGGCACAAATTTAATTTGATTTGATTTTGGCCGCTGGACATGGCAAGCCCCAGGCAATTTGTCAAAAAGTTATATAGCTACTGTGTATTTTTATGTGCCGGCATATTTTATGACATTTCCCTCATAGCGATTTTTTTCGAATTTTTAAAATAAAATCCTAAATATAATATATCTTAAAAAATCCATAAGCAATGCCCAATTGATGGGCATACAAGTGGTGTGCCATTTGTTGAGTAAGTAAATAGGGAGGCAAAGATTGCTAGTTTAGGCGTGTGCAATGTATGAGGAATTAATTTGGATAAAATTGGCAAACAATGGGGGAGTTAAGGTAAGCAATTTGTTTGAATTCGCTTGGTAAATTCATTGCACAAGCTTGGAAAATTAATGGACACCTGCAGATCCACCAGTGGCATTGTATGTTAGTCAATAAGTGCATGAGTGAATATTGAATTTAAGTTCCATAAGCATTCAAATGAAGATGCTGTAATTTTGCAGGAATATATAAATAAGTATATGGCCGTTATTAAATGCTGACCCACATTTTGTGTGAGCAAAGCGAGTTTTTGATCACCATTTTGATTCCTGGCAAATCTGGTTCAATTAACTGCACCCCAAAATATCATTTAATATCGCAATATGACCACAAAAATCATATATAAGAAGTGGCGAACCTGGTCACCACAGCAAAGCATCTCAAAGCTAACTCTGATAAAGAACGATTCTTACAAAATACAAAAAATATATATTTAAAAAATACAATTGAAGGGAAAACTTGTACTACCAAACATGGCCAACATCCTACGTTTTACCATCTTTTTGGCTGCCATTACTTTTGGACTGGCTTTAACCACTACAACGACGGCAGGTACAAGGGAACCCATGCCCACTTCCACTGAAAAATCCATGGAAAAGGACGATGCCATGGAGTCCTTGGAACGACGTGACAAACGCCAATTGGTAAGTGATTATTGACTATTGCTTGGAAAAGCAAAATAGTCTTGGCAAACTTAAGTGTAGATTTTAGGTTAAACCAATACATTTTAAACCATTTCCTTTCCTCTTAATCGTATTCCCAGACTGCCAATGGTGGCCAGAGCAGCCTGTCTGGTTCCAGCGGCAACTATCCCGTTTTCTTCGATGGCCTTAATGTGAATCCCCCGCTGCAGCAACTGCCGCCCCTCCAGCAATTGCCGCCGCTGCAGCAACTGCAGCCCCTGCAGCCATTGCAGCCGATCACGGTGGTTACTCCTGTGGCCTCCAGTTCGAATGCCCAGAGCCAGCAGCCGCAGTCCGGCTGGCTGCCACAGTTTGGCCAGAATCTTCCACTTATCGGAACCTGGGTGGGTGGCCTGCCCAATTTGATCAACGGCCTGGGACTCGGTTCGCTAAACGGCGGCTTCGGCACTCTGGGCGGCCTGAATCTGGGCAACCTGGGTCTGGGTGCAGTGGCGCCGGTGGCCGCGGTGCCGGGACAACTGCTCGGCTCGTCATCCAATCCACAGACCTCTTGCCCGCTCACCCAGAAGCTCAACTGCCGCTGTGAGCCGCTCATCCAGCTGCCGGGCCTGAAGCCCAGTTCCAATCCACTGAGGACGCAGCTGGTGCAGATCGTGCGGCAGAATGCCCGGAAGAACGAGGATGGTTCGCAGGAGGTGCGCGCGATCCTGAGCAGCGGACATGTGATCTACCAGCGGACGGCCAAGGATCGCGGCCAGAGTGGCTACCTTGCCATGAGGATCCAGTCGGGCAGGTACTTCAACATCTACTACAGTGTCAACGAGAAGGAGTACACGGTGCGGGCGGATGTCAAGGACACGCCACCCACTTCCGATTTCGACGACGAGCTGAGTGGTCAGCTTTAAAAATTAGTCGAAGGGAAATGCCTTTACTTACATTTTTTTTTCTATACTTAACTAGCCATATTTAATATGAAATGGATTTAAAATTATGTATTTAAACTAATATTTAAACATATTTAAGAACACTTCCTAGCAGAAGTGGAACAAGTCTTAAATACCTCAGTTTACGATCCAAATTCGTGGCAAGTCTCATCAAAAAGCACTCAAAACACGGCCACATATGTTAAGCGCGCCCAATTTGAACCCAGCCGCCGAAATTCTGCGTAAACTCCATTAATCCCTTTTTTATTCGCAACTTTTTTTTTGAACTTCTGCAACTACAAACTAGCTGCGAAAGAAATAAACTACAATGAAACACATTTTCTGACGATTGCTCCTTGGGGACAAAAAGTTTAGCTACAAAGACAAATATTCATGGGGGTGCGGCAATAAACTTGTTTTTATTGCCGAAAATGTTGTTAAAGGGTTAACAAGGAGGGGGAGGTGTTTGCTTCTTAGCCCTACCAATTTCCAAAAGAGGAATTTCCCTAATTACAGAAACCACTTGGAAAAGAGATAAATAAATATTTACTCAGGCAATATTTATTATCATTTTTCAGTATCGACTGTTAATTATAATGGTTAAATAGTATTAAATTTAGAATGGAAATACAAGTAGCTTAAATTCCAATCTACATTATATTTCTTTGTATTTTTTTACCATTAAGTGATCAAGTTTGTATATATGGCATAAATAGCTATAATTTTGTTTGTTTATTAGTTGCAGCAAGCCGACACCAGTTGAATCTGCTGGTCATGGAAAAACCCACAGAGAAAGCGGCCAGCAAACAAACAAAGTGCCAATGGGCAAATGGAAATCAAGCTGTAAAATGCCATATCCCTATCCCCCTCTCCCCCCTCTCACTTCTTCGCTTTTCCGCACTCCACTTTTCCCCATTTTGCCTTTCAAGTTGCGCTCAGAAGTTTCGCAATGAGCCGGGAAATGGAAACTGCCAGGATATGCCCGGAAAAGCGAAGTCGAGTGCGTGGTGGTGGAGGGAGGCGGGGTGGTGTATAATTAAAAGTTCCCTTTTGTGCCGAGATTGGTGGTGGATCCTCCCAAAAGGCAGCAGCATTTTGATCAGCAGTTCTTAAATATAGTGAAATAGTCTTCCTTTTTTTTGTTTGCAAAGGTTAACCGGGAGTTTAATATTAAGTAAAGGTTAAGTTGTGTCAAAAAAAAAAGTTTACATTTTAACTGCACACGAAAATTAAATTGTAAACATTAAAAAGTTAAGTAGTAGTTAGTTAAAGTAGTTAAATATTTTAAACCAGATTGGTTTTGAAAAGATTCTGAAGCTCAGTTTTAATGTTAAAATTGCGAAATTGCGTGATTTTCGATTATGGGGCCTGATTTGTGGGGTGCTTAAAGCACTTTCGGTTAATAATTTACACAGTTGGTGCATAAAAGTTGCTTCTGCTGGGGCCTTTTAACAGGGGCGTGGAAGGGGGCGTGGCTGGCAATGAAACCGCATCGCTCGGTGCACACGAAACTTTTCACAAATCATAAATGGTCCCAGGACACACACACACACACACATTGCAGTTTAGTTTAGTGACTACCCAGCTTTTTAGCCACCCGTTTCCCCCTTTTATTTAAAAAGTCCCCCATTTCAGTCGAAATCCCCTCTCCCCCCTTGGGGGGAGCCCCTCTCAACCAACCGCCTCATTGGTTATGCCAATTGCAAAAAGTCCTGGGCAACAATTGAAATTGCCGGACTCGTTGATGAGACTTTAAGCTCTGGCTGCAGTTGAAACCCCGCCCTAATTACGTATTACCAGATGACTGCCATTAAGTGCTCCCCAAACCCATCCCCTCCCCCTGACCGCAGCCCCCCCTCTTTTAAAGCTGAACTATCTTAAAGTGCTGGACAACAACAATGCACCATTAAATCCACTGAATGCTCCACATTTCGGTTGGCTTTGGTTTGTTGATGTTACCAGTGTTGCGTGGGCGTGGCCCGAGGGTTAGGGGGCTGGTTCCTGCGGGTTATGTAAGCGTTGGCGCTGCTTCTGCACCCATTAGCTGATACGGCGGAGCAGTGCGAGGGAGGAGGAATCCAAACCCAAACCCAAAGCCATAGCCAGACCAGTCGCAACCGCAGACCCACGTGAGTGACCGGCGACGACTAGACAGCGCGAGTCCATGCATGGACACATACATATGGATGTGTGCGTCTGGATGTGACCCACGGCGATGGGCCCTGAAACCAGGATGCACCTAGCCCAGAAGCAACCCCCCTGCGTTCGCCGCACCTGGCTACCCTCGAAAAACTGCCGCATTGTGTGGCCAGAAAGCGAAACCACGACTGCAACTGGCCCTGCAATAGAAGATGCACTGCAAGAAACTGGGAATATGCATTTTATGTTCTAGATACAGTTGGATTACTAAATTAAATTTAATAGTAATAGTAGTAGAGTAGTAGTATTCTAGTTCTTAATCTTCCTATCAAAATGAGAACTCAGAACCACCAATTGAATTAACAACAACTTTATTTTTTACAGTGTAGACAAGCACAAGTAAAGCGACCAGAAAAGGATAACCAGCAAAGAAGGACCCATGGAGAACGGATGTGAATCGAGAGCGGAAAGCGTGACAGATAGATGGGTTGGGGCAGCAAGGGGTTAATGGAGGAGGGCATTTAGTGCGAGGTACTGTGGAAATGATTAAAATGTATTAGGTGAAATTAAGTTGGCCAAACAGTGAAATGAAAGGGGTGGGGGGGTTGAAAATAAAGAGGCCAAAATGAGGTTAAAACGTTGCACAAAGCCAAATGGAGTAGTGGAGCCTGGCTGGGCGAAAACAAATTCATTAGGCTGCAGTGGCATAAAAACATCATACCCACAAACAGAAGATACACAACGAAAACCGAACAAAGTTGATTTAAAGTATTATAATCTGCAACATTTTTGCGTATTTCGAGAATGCGGCTTGTTTCCCCAGTTTGAAGTCAAGTTAGACTTATCTCTGGTTAATTGGTTTGCTCGAGTGCGGAGCGCGCAAAGCTGCTGGGAAATCGTGGGAAAACCAGAAAGCTTAATAATGCCACCCACAGCCCAACCCCTCATTGGGGGAATTCACGAGCCACCGTAAACAGGTGCAAACGTTGCGTTGCACAGCAATTTCAGCAACCCCTCTTAACTTTTGCGCCCAGTTTTCCACGTTTTCCCTTGTTCAAATAGTTGTAAATGGGCGAAAATGCAAACAAAAAATAACAGTGATCCACTTGAAAGGCAAAACAAGAAAAATCATTGAAAGAGGCAACAATGCTGGGGAAAACAAAAGGAAAACGAACGAAAACGAACTGCAAAGCCAGCGGCCACTAAATAAGTGGAGTGCGTGGACGACTGGGCGTGTGGAAATGCGAAAAAGTGGGAAAGCGGGAAAGCAGAAAAGCGCGCGCAAGAAGTTGCAATGTGGCGAATAAATAAAGGATCAAGCGATTCCCCCCATTCAAATTGGCGAATATTGGGCGGATAAATGGAGATGCATGCGCGGATGTAAGGCAACTCGAAAAGGTGGCACTACAAATAAACGAGATAACTGGTTAACCGCGAGTTGTAAACACACAAGCTATCGTTATCAGTATGTTAAAAAGCGGAATAAACTTTTTGTGTTTAACTACAGCTCCATGAAATTGTATATGCTATATGTAATTAACAATGAGCGAGAAAGTTTGTCGGCAAAAAAAAACAATAACCATTATGATATTATGAATGCAATCACATTCTTGACGATTCGAAAGAATTTTGAATTTATAGATTATAACGAAATAGAATTAAACTATAAGTAATATTTTCTATCGTTGCTAGTGCAATATTTACTTTCCCTATATGGGTTAATAAAATAAACTCGCCTGTTTCTCGATGTTAAGCTCCATTACTTCGAATTGGCCAATCGGTGAGAAATTCAACAAGGGCTTGACAAGATCTGAGTCATTAAAGGTCGGGCTTCTTATCTGGCCATGTGTAGGTATATTCCCGATAAGCCCTATCAACGACATCGAGGCGGAAACACAAAAAGACCATCAAATCGAACACTTTCACAGTTGACAGTCAGAGCTGCTGGAGAACGGACAAGAAAATGACAGGTAAATAGGTCGTAAGGCCAAGATGCCAGAACAACAAATAATAAAAACATTTAACCAAGTGGATGATAAAAAATAGTTGCCAATTTTTAAAGTACATTATGAGGTGCTCAATATAAATTGATTGGAAACCTACTCTATATTATTTGGCTAACTTGGCCTAGTTTAGTTTCTAAACTAGGTTTGTTGCCATGAACAACTTGGTAGGCCGCGAATTGAAAGAGTTATACCATTCGGTGTGTTGATAAATAATCGTTTCATGTTTCTATTATCCCCCAGACCACAGATGGATGCACTTCAGCAACGGCAGCGTGCCGCCAAATGCCGTAGTGGCTGGTCACGATTCGGACGGGGACACCATTTACGTGGGCCGTGCCTTTTTCTCCAACGACATGCTGCCGGCGAAGGTGATTCCCAACAAGGGCAAGGCCTACGTGGCGTATGCGCGCGAGGAGCACGAGCTGGAGAACTACGAGGTGCTCTCCGGCTACAACTACGAGTGGCTGCCGGCTGAGAACGGGGAGGTGCCCCCGGGCGCCGTCAAAGTGGGCCGGAATGTGGACGGCGAGTATCTGTATGCGGGCAGGGGCTATCATGCCGGCAGCCTAACCATGGGCAAGGTGCATCCCTCCCACGGCTGCCTGTACATTCCCTACGATTCCGATGAGGTGAAGATCTTTGCCTACGAGGTGCTGTGCCAGCCGGAACGCTGGATCGACACCACCGCTACAAATATTCCGAATGGCGCTCTGGTTGCTGGGCACGATTCCAACGGGGACACCATCTACGTGGGCAGGGTGTTCCGCAATGGTGATCTGCTGCCAGCCAAAGTGGTGCCGGCGAAGGGGAAGGCCTATGCCGCCTATGCCCAGGCGGAGCACGAGCTCACCGATGTCCAGGTGCTGACGGGATCCGGATTCCGTTGGGTTCCGGCCTCGCACGGAAATGTGGCTCCCGGAGCCCTGTCCTCCGGTCCGAATGTCGTCGGGGAGCCACTCTATGTCGGCAGGGCCATCTACTGCGACAGCTTGAGTGTGGGCAAGATCCATCCCTCGCACGGCTGCATCTACATCCCATTCGGTGGCGAGGAGGTGCGTCTGGAGAACTACGAGGTTCTGGTGAGGATCTAGACAGAAGGAGAGCTTTGCCTTCATATCATTTTTTTTTTAATAAATCTATTTTTTTACCCACACAACACAAGAATGTAGTTTAAGGTATAAATTTAAAATATACCTATTTGATGGACATCGAGCAACGTAGCTGATAAAATTTATGGTAATGCACCCAGTAATTCTAAAAAAAAAGTACCCCATTCATAGAGTTAGCTCAAAGTGGTTGTCATGGAAATTTCGAGGTATTGCGGATGTGAGGAATTTCTTCAATATGTGGACCTTATGTTATCACATCGGTTATCAATTAACAACAATCAATTGATTAGTTGGCCATAAATTTGAGTCAACTTGTAGCATAATTAACCATTTGCCTTCGCCCACTGACTTAATAAACACTGCATCGTAAAACTCAGCCAGATATCGCAGTTATCAGAAAGTGTATATGCACTCGATTCTATATAACTCTACCCTACGTCTGCCGAGGTAAAAAGTTATAGTTACCGAGACTCTGTGTTACTTTCTTTGTATATTGAAAAGATTATTAAAACTTTTCATAAAGTTAAAATCGATTCATTAGTGGCGGGCGTAGCGTTTTATTTCATTGCTTATTAATGTGCACACGTTGTAATCAATACAAGTTTTAAGCACTTATTTGACAGCACAAAGTTTCCCATGAAAACACTTTGTTTTCAGCTTATTTAATAGGGAAGTTGCTAAAACGCCTTAATCTTAACACTACCAATGACGCCACCTATGGGTTGATTCTTTTCCATCTGCACTAGCGGTGGCGCCACCTATGACGAGCTGGAAAAAGTCGAGCCGTACATGTTTCCCTAACCGCCGCCAGGTGGCGTTTAAGCTTTCGCCAGGTTTGTGTCTTGGCTAAATATATAGAGCTTTGTTTTCAGTGTGAACGTACTAGCGCAGTAGCCCAATACCGCGCCACACAATTGCGCCATAAAGATTTTTTAGGCAATTCCAGCGACGCCGCAGTCGACGTGCAGACCGCTGCGGCCGACGGTCACACTCTGCCCCCAAACAGCTCCAAAATCGGTTGTCGTCGCGAAAAGTGCGAATCGAGTGCATTATTTGCTGCAAACAGAAGCGAGAACACGGTGACGTGACGAAAGCATTCGAGTGACGAAGTGTGCGAGCGCGCTGCATTTGTTTACGATTCCGATTCCGATGCCATTGGTCAATCGGTAAGGGGTTTGTGGAAGGGGAAGAGGAAGAGCGAGCGGCGCGGCAAGAAACGAAAGAAGAAGAAGCAGCAGCAGCGGCAGGGCACACGCAACGTGCAACATTGTGTGCGTGCGTGGGTATGTGTGTGTGTGTGCGTGTTTGTTTGTTTGTGTGACAAAAATACAACAAGTGCAAGCAACAATAGTTAGCGGCAGCAACAACAGCAGCACCGAAACTCCTTGCCAGAACGAGACAGCAATAACAACAGGAGTGAGAAAGCGGGAGAGAGAAAGAGAGAGAGACAGCTGTTATTGTTGTTGCTTTACAATGTTTAATGGGGAATCTGCCGCCAAAACAACAACAAATCAGGTAAATATGCCGCTTAGCCAATTACATTCTGAAGAATTATTTATCTGTGTTGTTTACTCTGTCTTTTTCGGCACTAAATTGGTTTACTATGTAACTTTTAACTAATATAAATTCCTCTATATATATTTAGCTTAATCAGTTAATTTATTGATTTGTAAGCCGCTGTTGCAAGCAAAAATCTAGACTGAACTAGTAAACAGCTTATCTTAAAAGTTTTTGATGAGTTGTTTCGTGTCATTCAATTTGATTTTCAACTTTGTACTTGTTTCGTCACCTACGTGGCCCTTTCTAAAAATATTAAAATATTGCAGCTTGTTATTTTTTCGAATTGGAAAACAATGTAAATCACAGTTTAGGTTTACGGTACGTTTTTTTTAACACTTTAGTTTGCACATTTAAGAGTGAGCAAAAAAGCTGCCAGTAATTATATTATTATTATGGCTTATCCATAATATGTGTTCAACATTTTGCAATCCCATTAATATTTACTTTATTTAGTGCCTGAAATTTGTATGCAGCTAATGCATTTATTTTAATGCATTTTCCATCAACAGTTAAGCTGTTTTCTTTGCTCTTGCCATCGCTTTCGAAAAATGGGAATTATTTTTGCTGCGGCTACCACTTTTTGCGCTTCCTCGTCTCCTGGTCTTCATCACCTTCTTCTTCTTCCCCTTCATCTTCTTCTTCTGGTTCCTGCTGCAACTTCTTCTGCTTCTTCCTCCTAATGAGAGTGCTTCAATTTCAATGCAGTTTCTTTTTTTCATGCAACTCGCGATTTTTTCACATGTGTGTGAAAATCTCCAGCTGCGGCTGACTGTCTGTGTGTGTGTGTGGTTGTGTCTGTGTGTGCTTGCGATTTGAAGTTGCAAGAAGGGGCGCTTCATCGGTTCGCCGCCCCCATTGCCACGCCCCGTTTGTACCTTTGGGCGGAATTTTCGTTTTATTTTGTCAAAGTTTGTTGCACTTTTCGCAGTCAGCAGCGCGAACAAGTCCTTTGCATCCTGCCTCCTTTTGTCCCCTAGTCCTTTTTTTTATCCGCCAACATTTCTCCCATTCCTCTTTTTTTGTTTTTTGTTTAATACGTTTTTTTCTTTCAACAATTAGTCGCAGCTGCTGGAAGAGCGCAGAAATGCAAAAATGCAGAAATGCAGCGGTAGAAACAGACACACAAAAACGGCGATAATAGACAAAAGCGGTACAGTGGAGAACCAATAAGAAAAACATAAAAAAAAGGAGAACCAATTCGTTGAAAAAAGATGTTTTTAAATCTAGAAAACCTTTAATATAATTCATAATAAGTAAAATTCAATAGACTTTTTATAATGCTTGTTTGAAAAGTTCTTATGAAAACCACTAAAAACATCTTCACTAATAAAAAATGCACTCAGTTGACTTTCACAAACATAACAGATACTATTTCAAAATGTATCTTTTAGGGCCAGTGAGCACTGTATCTGTATCTGCATCGCATAGTATCTCTGCGCTGGCTTATTTATGTACATATTTCACTTGGCACTTGTTATATTTATACGCTCCACACACACTTACAGCTCCCCTTCCCTTCGCCTTCCCCCTCCCCGTGCACCCCTCCGAACCCTTCTCCTGTGTGTCGTCATCAGTATGCCAGTTGTCACTTCATCTTTTTAAATGCGCCTCATGGTTTTCAATTTCGAGAAACAAGTGGCCCAAAAGTGCTGCTGCCCAAGTGCCCATATTACATCTACACGCAGAAAAAAAACTCAAGAAATTAGCCATTTAAAAGACACACTTATAAGTAATGAAAATAAATAAACTTTGAAGCGCGACTTTGCAAGAAGTTATTTAAATTAAAATGCATAAATCTGTGCAGATTCTGCAGGAGAACAATGTTGAGCTTCTAGTTTTATTTCTGAACTATCTTTTAGTTATTTAACAAAATAAAAAGCATCTATAAAAGATTTGTTTCAAATCGAAACATTAAAGAATTAAATATTCTATGCTATGTATCTTTCAGCATTCTTATTATTGAAGATATGTCCATCAAAAATATTCCGACAAAAATCGCAGGCTAATCTAATAAATATCTGAATAGTAAGCTAATATTCCTTGTGTATTTCCCACCCCCGTGTAATTTCCGCTACCCCCTTTGCTGTCTTCGAATGACGCCTCTTTGGCTTTCGGGCAAACTGCAGCCAAATGAAATTAGTCATTGGAGTAGTTGGCTTAAAAGGAGCTGCCTGCGAACGCGACAGATATACGGATGCAAACTCAATAAGCCAACTAAATGCAGAATTCAAATTTATCCGCTCGGCACAGAAACTGGCGCACAATTTGCACACTTTTCGCCAGATTCAATTCTCAAAGAGAAGCAACCCTCCGCCTCCGCCTCCTCCTCCTCCTCCTCCTCCTCCTCCTCCTCCTCCTCCCCTGCAAAGTTCAGCAAATTCCCGCCCATCCGTTCAGATCCCGAGCCATGGGATTGAGTCATATATACCATCACCATTACCATCGCCATTACCATCGTTCGTAATTCTTTGGAGCGGCGTAAAATCATTATTCGTCACGCTCAGATTGCCGCACTTGAGTGGCCAGGTAGATGTGTTTGCATACAACTCTATAACTCTGTCACACTCACCTGGTCTTTTGCATTTCGAAGTTGAAGTTGAAGTGGAAGTTCTCAAGGGGAAACCACTGGCTATGACAGCCGATGGTGTGAATCCATTTTGGGCAATGGAAAAATGGTGGTTGGTAAAGGGGGCTTTTCTGGAAAAGTTCGACTGCATTTCGTCGATATAAGATATTGGAAAATATATTTCGGTTGGCAGGGAATTCAAACAACTTTATGGGTCTGAAAGAAGTGATCTGTTCTGCGTGGCATTTCATTTATTTGCTATAGATTGACATATTTACAATGCATTCGATCCAGTTGTCCAGCTAAATGGTATCAAAAGTCATGTGGTTCACCTACATTCATTCATTTTTATCAGAGATTATGAAATCAGAATTAAAGCATTTCAATGATTATCAAACTGGAATGAAAATAAAAATAAAAAAATAACTGCTGCACCTAAAAATAGCATATCCGCCATAAATATTTTAAGCGTTGTCTTTACGATAAAAATTACGATGCCAGTTGATGTGCTTTTACCCGGGGAATCGAACGATGAAATCTGCACACCTGTTGATTCTGCTCGGATACCGTTTTGGCCAACATGCAAGTGGCCTACTGAGTTACCCTGCAAAAACGAAAAAACAGCAACAGAAACGTGACACTCGTGCCATTAATGGGCACTTTAGGCTCGAACAAAAGAATGAATCAAATAAAAATGAGGGGAACAGTACAAATTAATTATGAACAAAAACATTGTGCATTTATCATCATTCATTCATATTAACTTGGCCCATCAGCATTTCTCATCGTTCCCCCAAATCGCGGCCCATTTAAGGCCGGAAAGAAATAAAAACGAAATGAATATGAGAATAATGAAAATTAAGGCAAATATGCAAAGGGGGCGACACGCAACGTTGACTTGACTGTTTGTTCTCAGCTGGCCAACAAAAAATTTTGATGATGGCCTCCGAAGAAGAGGAAGGTCGCTCGTTTTCGTTTATTTTTTTTTTTTTCAATCCTCATTTTTTGGCGGCGAGTTTTCCACTTTTTCGAACGTGGAAATGGCGATGGAGAAGGAGTGGGAGGGTCTCTGCAATTGCACAAATTGCCCCGGCGAAGTGAGAGAAAATTCTTGCCGCCCATCGCGAAGGGAAAAGGAAACTCCTTGGCTCCATTAAAAGTTGGGCCATTTGACAACCCTCTTTTGCCGCCGAAAAGAGAGAAGTTTTAATGGCCTTTCCACCAAATCTTCTCGGTGGGACACGTAAGCCCTTCTGTCAAGCTTCTCTTTAGCGCAAATATCAAAAAGAAAGCACGCCAAACGAGTGACGTCAGAGGGCATTAAAAAAAACCCAAGAAATACCACAAACTGAAATGGCACAAATAAGCTTAGTTATCATTAAGAAACAATAAACTTTTATTTTTATTAGAACTCTCAGAAGAACTCTCAGCTTTTTGTTCAGTGTAGAAACACCAGACGAAACGCCAAGAAAGTCATGCAATAATAATGTAGTAAATGGGGTTAATAGTATGCCATTTCGAATCAATAAAAAAAAAGTCTGGAAATACGCGTTTATAGAAACAATGATAAGTTTCAAGCTCCATTTAATCACATTATTTGAAAAGCGCCAGTTTATGCATATGAATTTGTATTTTTATGCAAAGTAACCGACTCATTGCGTTTCAAAATAATTGAAGCACTTACAAATCTGTACATATCGCGGTAGCTGATAATTTATAATCAGCAAAAAAAAATCGTATTCCAGCGAATATATAATTTCTAATAAAAAAAAATGGTTTAACATTTAATAGGGAAAGTATCTCGCGGATTTGGGAATAACTAAAAGTCATTTTTTTCGGTGCGCGAGTTCAAAAGTGCCAGTGAAATGGCAGTGAAATGAAATGAAATAAAATCAGAGGCATGCTTATCAGTTTTTAGCTCAGAATAATATAATAAAACGTCGCAACGCCTCTTCAGCGGAAACTTTGTTGCCAATTTGCATACAATGCAGTTTGTAATTTGCAATTTGCAGTTTGCATTTTACAGTTTTCAGTTTTCAGTTTGCAGCTTGCAGTTTTCATCTGGCGATTTTGCAGTCCGCCGTTTACAATTCACAATTCACTGGGCCGATATTGTTACATTTTGATCACTTTGTTTGCATTATTTGCAGCGAGTTACTCTATTTATTTTGCTTGGCTGCCGCACAATGTCAAAGTCATTTGATGTTTGATATGTGTGTAGTGTTATATAGGCTTGCCTTTTAATCGATTCAACGATAAACGCCCTCTTTTTATTTATTTTTTTTGTCATCAGAAGAGTTGCGGGTTCATTGACTCGCCGCATTTGGTATTATATATATGTCGCAGCGTTGGCATTTTCTTGCTCCTGATCTTCCATATTAGCAAATAAACCTTTCGAGTGAAGCGAATTCCAACCGGCGTGCGCGACTGTCTGTATGCAACTGATCGTATTTTCTACGCATCGATCTATCCTTTACACACGCTGGCTGGACTACACTTGGCGACAGCGCGACAACGCTGTCGCCTCACTCGTAACGGTACTTTGGCGCCAGTCATATTCTACGTTGTAGTCAAATTCTAAGAATGTCCTCACAATATACCAAGCTCATTGCGCAGCTGCGTCTTGCAAGCACAGTGGTCAAACCATGCTAATAATATGACAGACACGTACAGTGGTCAAAATACATTCGTAATGCGACATATATATAGATAAATATATGTGTGTGCATGAGCATTTCTTTCGCTCGCCATCTGGGGTGTTAATTACTTTTTGTTTTAATTGTCAATTTATTGGCGCCATATCGAACGCACCAATTTGCGGGCAAAGCCACTTTGAAGGCCATTTGCTCAAGGATTTTGCTTGGCTGCTCGGCAAATGACAGGCGCTTACAACTAAATAAGCACAGTGGTCACTCGATAAGCGGCACAGGCGCCTCATAATACTCAAATACTCATTTGTGATGATGGATTTGCAAATGTTAACTATCAAATGCAAAACGATGTGTGTGCAAACTGAACCAAATTCGATTTAATACAGAGTGCAAGCAGAGTTATGAAATGTTGAAAAATGGCCAAATTCAGAACTGCACGTGAATTACATAAAGCAGTAAAGCACCTTACGATCGATGCGAATCTGAATGGAATTTTGAGTGAAACGTTTGTGCGTTTATTTCGGGTGCTTCATTCATTTGAGTAGGCAGCCGGCAACGTGATTGCATATTTATGCACTTCACAAACACACAAAGCACGCACATGGGCCAAAAAGCCCTGGTAACTCTGACTGGTTCGTTTGGGTTGCCAATTTAAGCTAGTTTTCACCCACAGAAGTTGGCCTGCTTTTCCGATTGCCCACTGTGCTGATGCCTGACGGTGTTCCCGAGGAGCTTATGGCCCTAAGCCCCTCAACTGTTAATTACAAACAAACCGAAGAATGCTCACTGGTGCGTTGGCCATCGGAAATTATATTCAACAAAGTGGTGTATCGTTGGCTTATCGCCATGGCATCGCCGGCATCGCTGGCATCGCAAAATCTTCACTTCACTTCCAGCCGGACTCATAATCTATGCCCGGTTAGGTTCAATGCACTTGTCGATTTCACAGCTGAATAAAGTCGGGCACGTCGCTTAGCCCGTTCCTCCAAATGAATTCATGTGCCCACCATACGTATATATATATCTGTATACTCACGTATATCCCCCGGATTCGACGCTATATTTATACAGCAGTTGACATAACACAAATTGAATTATAACATTTTTACCGTCTCCGCTTTCTCGGCCATTGGCATCAACCATCGGTTTTTGCTTTTTTATTTTTATTTTGGTTTTCAATTTTTTTTAGTCCGTGTTCCGGTGACGTTTCGTGTGTAACGCGATCAGACGTTAAGTTTTAATTAACACATTTTCCAGGCAGCCACCCCGCTCCACTCGGATCGTTCGTTAAGGGGCTTTAGGGGGTTAAGCAGGGCGTTATTCACTATCCGCTAGTCACGTTAAATCTAACGACGCTGCGCTTCAGCGTGCAAATATTCCCGGAATATTCGCTCCATTGCATCCGCGAGCTGGAGGGGATGGGTGGGGGATTTTAGCCCCGTCAACTGTCCCCGGGTTTTGATAACGCCCCACCCGCATCCTGGTAATGATGCCGACCAGTGATGGCAACTACATTATTTGATTACCAACATTCAGCAAACTTTTAAATGCAAAACACTGGCCGATTACATGAAAGTTTTGTATGTACGTGTTTGCGGGAATAACTTTTTAAATTTCTTTTAGATTACGCTTATTTAATAAATATAAACTTAACTATGTATTGCACCTAGTGCTTGTTTCGCACACTAAATTATTCAGTTTATATACAAATATAGGTTATTTAATCACTGACACAAGGATCTTTGGGGCAAATAAAAAGCTATTCCTTCCTGTTTACTAAAACCATTTGATTAGCAGTGGCCAGTGTTGTTTATAGAGTTATAGAGTTACCACATGTTGAAATCGTTCTATTTGCCTAATGTCACACCAAACTGTCTCGGGAAATCAGAGAAATTTGCTCACAGACACATTTTGTTTGCCATTTATCAAATAGTTCGAATGCCAAACAAAGTGTGCAAATGAAGAATGTTTGCTAAAGCAAAAGAACTTAAAGCCTTTCAAATATTTATAAATCGCAACAAACTACCAGTCTTGCCTAAACGCACATAATTCAGCTGCACAAAGATCTAATTTCATTTTAATAGCCACATTTCATTTCGGTTTGGGAATGTTTGGCAATGCAGGCGGTTCAGATATTCGTTTCATATGGAAATTAAATGGCAACAATAAACCAACCAAAAGCTGTGAACCGCAAAAAAGCTTGTTTATTTTGGTTTTCTATTCTATTTCTTTTTTTTGAACAGTTGACCGTTTTAATTGAATTAAAAATGCCATCGTTCGGCTCATTTGCCTGGGATTAGTGATTGATGTTTTGGCATTGCTGCTCCACTCAACTCAACCCTGTGGATTTGTTTGGCCTTCTTTGACGTTGGCCAACACTGACGGGATTATAGCCAAGTTAGACAACTCTGAAGAACGGGGCGCTGCTGCATATTGTCTGAAGTAATTTATAATATCACGACGTGACGTGCTTTCGCCTGATAAATGAGCCGAATGTCGCCACGGAGTCAGTTTGCTAAATAATAAACTCTCGCCGCTCGAGCGCCGGGAAATGGAAATGCGGGGTACAAAATATTAAGAGAGAGCCACCACGTTTCGTTGGAAAAAATAATGGAATAGCCACGTTTCACCGGCTGGGATCAGCCCACATTTCCAACCCACTTTTCCAACACACTTTTCCAGCCCATCGTAGCATCATCGTCCCATCCCCCAGCTGGGAGAACCCATTTTCTTCCGCCTTTCTAACTGCGCTTAAGCCGCAGCGTTTTGTTTTCGCACTTTGCGCGCTTTAGTTTCGGAATTTTCCATCAAATCATCAACACTTCCCGCAGAAAAGCGTGGCTCAACATTATTTATGCAGATTTTCTTTCCACTTTCTGCCCGCCTTTCCCCGGGAAACAAAAGGCAGGAGATAGTGGGCGCAACAAGCGTGTGAACTAGCGCCAGGCTATGTGTTTCCCCAAAGTACAGTGGGCCAAGATGGGCAATAATTCGGACACAACTAAAAATGAAAAAAGCTTAAGGCAAAGAAGAACTCTGAAAAACAGGAGAACAAGAGTAATTAAATAAGTAATTAAGTTTTTTAGGATGCACATTTATGTAGTAGGATTCGTTTACCAATAATTAAAGTTAGTTGCTTGTATTTTTAATTATATTATGATTTTATTAGATTTAGCTAATCGCCTAATTCGATTTCAAACCACTGTGCAACGGAGCCGAAAACAAAATGCCATTAAGCTTAAGTTGAGCATAACATAAGAACAAAAGCATCTGAGAACTGTTGGTGGAAATAAAAAACCCAAAGTCCCATAAAATAAAGTAGGAAAAACTCTTCGTATGCATAAACAATTTAATGCGTTCTCGGTGATTGTGTGTGTGTGTGTGTGTTTGTGCGGCGGTACAATACAATTTACACGCTTATTAATTTTTACAAGACTTTAACCGACACTTGAGCCAAACAGCAAACAACCGACAACAAAGGCAACAAAAACTGGAGCGAATGTTTTCGAATGTGTGTGAATGTTTGCCAACATTACACACACACACACACTGGCAGCGCACCTCTTCAAACAAAAACTCAACTTGGTTTTCGGGCTATTATTATTATTCTTTCTCTGTATTTATTTATTTATTTTTTGCGTGGGAGCAGTGGGAATAAACGTAGAAAAGGGTTTTTCCTCTGTTGCCGTAGCAACTTTGGTCTAAAAAACTTTTTGGCACCCATTGCGAGCGGGGAAGTTTTGGGGTAAAAAATATATAGAAGCCACAATTTTAGCATGCAAAATATGGCCAAAAGGAATTTCTATTTTTATTTATTTTTTAATATCACAACTTTTCGACACACGAAAAGCAGCAAAGCGGAGTATGTGGCAAGCCAAAGAACAAGCAAGGCCCTTTAGGGCTTTCTGTCATATGTGGAAATACATTTTCGGTGCTTATGCACTGCAAGAAAATTCACTCCTAGTTGGGCAACACAAGATGTGGCAGTAGTCCTCTTTGTCGAACAGAGCTCTTTCGTTGGAAAAACTAACATCTACAGATGTTTTTCAACACTCTATCAAAACATTCTAACAATACTACAAAACTAGTTAATTTCTCAAATGAGTTCTACAAAAAAATATATAAAATTATATTATATAGTAAATAAATAAATAAATATAAAATTATATTAGGTGAGCATACTTATTAGATATTACTATTGCCAGAATGTTAAGTATGTGTCAAGTATATTGCTTTTGCCCCAGTGTAGTCACGCCCTCTTTGCGCCGTGTCCTTGCTTGTTGTGCTCCAGGTTTTTGGGGGTCCTTGGGATGGGGAGTGACCAACAAGTTGGCAGGATCAGATGGCAGGAAGCACACGAGCACACGCGCTGCAAAAGTGCATGTGTAATTGGGAATAACGAGATATGTTTGCAGCAAATGCCAAAGGTGAAATGTGAAAGAAAAAGGGAAAGGAAAGGCGAGGGAAAGGGAAAAGGAAAAGGAATTGGCAAGGCCAAGGGAAAATGGGAAATGGAAGTGGGAGAACTCCTGCGACGACGACAAATTGCCAGCTTTTTGAAAGTTTTGGCCAAGCCAAAAAGAAAAAAATAGTTTCTAAGGTTGAACGAGTGACGAAAGCTTCACACAACCCCATCCAAACGAAAATCATTTTTGAAAACTTGCGCTCTGCGTGGGCGGAAAACTGTGCGTGCAACGCGTGTGTGAGAGTTTTCTTTTGCCAACAAATAATTCGAATTTTAAATTAATTAAAGTTTTGCGGAATTGTAAAAGTTTACTGCCAGAGTTTGTGCGTAGCAAATAAAAGATAATTAATGAGAATCGGATTCCAATTCAGAAGGCGCTCGTTTGTGTAGTAATTTGTATTGAAAAGTATTACAAAGGGCAAAGAGCATAAAAGCTAAACGATGACTTTCGTTAATTTGTTAGGCTATAGTTTATAATATCAATGCTTAAACTAAAAACCACTGTCATGCAGCCGTAAATTGGCTTTAATCTGTGATGTCTGCTTTTGTTTGGAGAGACAGCCGCTTAGTGAATGAATGCTTCATATTTTAGCCCGAATTCATCCAAGAGAAGACCTCGATGGCCTTTAAGCTTTTTAAGTTCACCCAGCTCGACTCGTTGCACACTATACTCTGTACATAGTAAATTTTTCGCTTTGTGGCACTTTAGTCTCCTATCTGCTTGCCAGTTGGTTGGTATCGCTCCGTGTGTATTCCTGTGTCTATCATCCATCCTGGCCTGGGCCACCTCGCTTCCGCTCATATGTGTGTCGGAGTTGGGAAAGGAAAGTTGAGAATTTAAAGGAATTATAAGTACTCGAGCATCTGACACGTCGGCCGCACTTGGGAGACTTGCCGGCACCGGGACTTGGCAGTTGGCAGTTGTCAAGTGTGCTCCGGCCACTCACTATTCCTCACTCACCCACCCACTCACTCAATCCTTTCCACCCTCTCTCAATCCTCTCCAGCCTGCCCGTTTCTCCTCCGAACGGGCGGAAAAACCCAGTGACGAATGTCGCCTGAAACTCATATGCACTCCAGCTCCTCCTTAAGGGCGAATAGTTGGAGGGATTTGCAACCACAGTGTGTGGGCAATTACAGTAAAACTAGCTTGGGTTGGAAAATTGATAACCTTGCCATTCAACTGGAAAGTTGTTAAATATGAATTTCAGTTCTCACGAGAACTATTCAAAATCACATGGCATCTTAAGTAAGGATTTTACTTAAGATGTAACATAGATTTTTAGTTTTGACATAGAATATATTGGACTTTTAAGAGTACAAAAAATGTATTCCTATAATTAAATCTTAATTATTCAGTTAATTTCTTAATGTTGAATTTTCTAAATAAAGTGCAGGGTGCTCGATTGGCGGATACTGTCTATTGTTCTCGGTTTAATAATGGATATGGAATTCTGCTGTACTTCGGAGCACTCAGAGTCGCTGGGAAAACATCTGGTAAATGTCTTGTGTGTAAGCCGCTCACTCCGCTCCCTCCGCCCCCTCTTAGGTGCCCCGCCCCCTACTCATGCCCCTGCCCCTGTCCCTTGTCCCCCTGGGAGTCACGTTCATATGTCATATTGAAAAGGAAAAGAACAAATGTATCGTGGATGATTTCTAATCAAATATATCATGTGTTCCATCGCCCTGCCAGGGAAATTGTGTTTGCACTTTTCTTTCCTCCTCTACAGTTCTTTTCGTTTTGGTATTTTTTATTTATTCGTTATTCGTTTTTTTTATTTTTTTTTTTGTTTGCGATGCAAGGTGATTAATAATATTTCCATGTTTGTCATGTTTCCGTCTGCAGGTATGACGGAGGAAATAACCGGCGATTGGAGCTACTACGTGTATATATCGCTGACGTTGGTTCCAGTCTATTTGGCATTTCGGCTCATTAAGTCGCTGGGCTGGCAGCTCTTCGTCAACAACTGAGCAAACATCTGGACCCGAAACTGTAGCTGAAGCTGAAGCAACATTTATCTGTGGCACAAGCTGAAACTGAAGTTGCAGCCGTCATCAGGGGAATCCGTCGTCGCGGAAAAAAGGAAAAGACGAGCGGCCAAAGTCGTTGAGGTGCGTAGTCACTTGAGGTTGCCAGTCAGAAGCGGTCGAGTGCCGAAAGTCGAGTGTCGATAGTCGAGTGCCAAACATTCAAAGTGGCACGGTGCCAGCGAAAAAGAAGGTAACGTGATAGCTGGGTTAACTTGCGAAAACCGATGTGGAAATGCCCTGCGATTGGTATGAAAGAAAAGTTGAAACAGTGCGCTTTAATTTATTTAGCTATGGCAGTTATATTTTAACTAATTGTGTCCATAGAGTAGCTTATATCAACCTGTTTGAGAAAATAGTTTAAAAACTGAGATTTTGTTCAAGTAAACATCCACATCCATGTTGCAATCTGTTTGCCACAGCGATATTTCCCCGTAGGCATCAGAGCATCGAATATCTTGGCGGCAAACAATAATCCGTGGCAAACCATTTAAATATGCTTAACGTAGTCTTTGCTTTTTCCGTTGCAGCGTGTTATCAATGTATATATATATATTGTGAGAATGCAATAAATGGAAAGCCAGGACTAGAAGAGTGATAAACGGGGGAACCTGCAGCAGCTGCTAGGATTGCCAGGACAGTCGGGACACTGCCAGGATTGCCAGGATCGTGTTCTGTTGTGTTGTGCTGCGTTGTTGGCCAAGCCGAGTTGTTGTTGCTGCTTCTGGCTGGCCAAAAAGGAGCAAACAAAAGGCGAGGCGATGCAAAGCAATCAACGTCATAAGCAGGAGCAGCAGCAGGACCAGAAACAGGAACAGAGACCAGAACACAGACCGGAACAGGACCACCAAGACCGTGGACGGAGTTATTGTGGTGGCACCGCCAAGCCGCCGCCGCATCAGCATCAGCACCAGTATCCTGCACTATAGGCACATCACCGCCAGCCCGTCCAACACCCAACAGCGCATCCTCCCGATATTCCCACCCTCCGCATCCTTGGCAAACAAGAGGAGCTGGCATCACAAGGAGCAACACGGCAAACGGGGCACTGGCAACAGCAACTGCCTTGCTGTAGCAAAAGCAAAAGCCAAAGCAAAACTCTCGCTTTGAGGACCTCAAGAAAACCAATTTACATATTTAAGCTTTGGGCAAACGTAGAGCGGAGTAGCAACTAGACGCAATCAATAGGAGCTGGGAAAATAAAAAGCGACGAGTGGGCGCCTCCGGGAAGAAGGTAGCAACCCCACACACCAGATCAGATCAGCTTGGAGCAGGCCGGAGTAGACCACAACATCGTCAACCGCCGTCATCCGAATCAAAGGCCAGTTATCTGCGACACCTAGACCACCGCCAGAATGCGACTGCCATATCGAAATAAGAAGGTCACCCTGTGGGTGCTCTTCGGCATCATCGTCATCACCATGTTCCTATTCAAATTCACCGAACTGCGGCCCACATGCCTCTTCAAGGTGGACGCCACCAACGAGCTCGCCTCCCAAATGGTTCGCGTTGAGGTATGTACCCCCAAATCGAACACAATCTGTTTGCCCCACACCCAACCAGCATATCCATCCTCCCATCCTTTCCGTTCCGGAACAAAAAGAAAAAATTGGAAAAGCGCACATAGTCACACCCCCGAACATCTACCTCCTTTGCTCCAAGGTGCGTGGCAAAAATGTAGGGATGTGAATTACGAAACGCGAAATATTTAAATTGAATCAAATGGTAAAAGGGCTGATATACCTGGCGGCAAGCAGCAATCAGTTCCTCACAGATTCTAGGCTTGCCTGATTTGATAATCCATTTTTGATGCCGAAATCAGTGGGATGCTGAGCACTTTCAATTCGAACTTGATGGGTTACTTGAATTCCTGCAGCCAAATTGGGCCTATTCCAGGACATTGCTCAGCATAGATGCTGTTTCAAGTTGGAACAAAAGAATGGATCTTTGGGCTTTGAAAGGGATCTACTATTGTTATATGCAAATGCCTCCATTTAGGAGTGATTCCCCAACTCTGTTAGCCCATGGAGCTCTACACTTTTGTGACGCACTGTGGCGTCCACTTCCCCTCGTGCTGACCAAGCCAAACAAAAACATTTGCAATGATAAATCAAAGGAAAAAATGCATGGGAGTAGAACCTTAGCTGGATAACTAATTTCATGTTGGCTGAGCACAGATGAAAATACAGCCACACCTCCCCATCCCGGAAAACACCAACCGCACACGCAAAACCAAAGCAAAAGTCATTCAGGGAATTTAACTGGTTATCGGATGACCGAACACGATTTTGTAAACATTAGTCGAGACCAAAATGGTCTCGTTGGAGTTGAAATGGTCGATGGCGTTGGGGTATATCCATTGATTAGCATTGGGAATATCGAAGGCGGAGGTCATAAGCAGCTTTCGACATGGGGAGGGAGCGGAATCGGAAGATGACGACTCCACAAAATGGAAGACAATGGAAAGCGACCGAGATGGTCAAATCATTTCCACAGAGCATTAACACATCCTTGGTTCCTTGGTTTTACACATGAAAGGGGCTTTAATTCCGGGGATTTTGTGGGTCCAATTATGTGGATGTGGATGTGGATGTGTAGCCATGGCTTAATTCGGCTATCATGCTGCATGCTGCATGCATAATTATAATTATTTGGACCCATCGATTTATATGGCATTGCATTAAATTCAATGCAATGCAATGCACACAGAAATTCATCTTATTTAATGGGAAACACACTGTTCAGCCAAAACAAATAGTATAAATTAATGCAAATGTTACTGCTTTCGGGTAATTAAGGAAGGATATAAATAAAAAATGCTTTAATTCCGTAGATTTGTGCGATATGGAAAATTTGAAGCCCAGGCGGGCAGGCAGCCTTTTCGAAATGCGAAATCAAAACGTGACTTAATTAACCCTCTCAAATTGGCTGACGTGCAACGCAGAAAGGCAAATTAATAGTAATCCAGGGATTAAATTGGTTGGGCGTTGACCAAGTAGTATATTTATAAACAAAGCACTACGAACAATGGGCTTAAATTTCATAGACTTTGGTTCAGCATGCAAATGAGCAGCAAAAGTGATTGATAATTTAATCCATCTTTACTTGGCAGAAGCAAAAATCAATTTTGTAGCTTAATTGGGGAAAACCAACAACAACAAGTATGAAACTAACATGGAATGAGTGTGAATTTCAAGTTTTGAGTTCGTTTAATTAATGCTATCACGAACAATATTAAATCTGTGTCAGTTCAAAATTCTATTTATCTTACAAAACACTTTGATTAGATACACTGCCACTTTTATCACCTTTCTAATTGAATGCTTATGATGTATGAAAGTCGATCGTTTTCCCATTAGGCGGTTGAAAAAAACCCCATCGCATTGTTTACCTTTGATAAGGTGTAAGGTGGCAAATTTATCACTGGCTTTTGGGCTAGCGAAAGATAAGGCTTCGTCCCCTTTTGGGGCTCCATATGGATAGCTCGCATCTATTTTTAGTAATGCCCATCACCTGTCGCCTCCACTTTGTATGTCTTCTGACGCTAATGCCCACGATGGCGTTGACACCTGCGCTCATTCAGCCAAAGAAGCCATCACCCACAATCCTCCCGGCTCTAGTTCCCATCATCATCATGATTATAATACAAATCATAATAATAATCATAATAATAATCATCATGGCCGTAAGCAAGAGCCATGCCATTTATTTTACGCCTGCAACTTTTCTCTAATTTCATTCCTCTTCTCTTATTTTTATGTTTTTTATCCACCTACACATTGACGTCGCGGATGCGGATGCGAAAACCCGGACACGGTTACGGTTACGGATACGGATGCGGATACGGAATACGGACACGTTCAGAAATACCTCACAGATGACAATCAACGCGTTTATTCATACAACCGTGAGATGCCATTAATATTCATAGGCGGCGTGCCGAGATCTGGGACGACTTTGATGCGCGCCATGCTGGATGCCCATCCCGATGTGCGGTAAGTCTGCTGCCCGGAAACCCCAGCTGCCCTGTGCTCACCTGCTCCTGAATCCTGCATCCTGAGTCCCGCAGCCTGGCTACTGGCTTCGCCCGTAACCGGATAATACCCTTTCCCACTGCGCGTCGCCTGTTCGATTTGATTGTTTGCCACAATGCCGCGGTCTCGGGGGCGAATGCTTCACTTCCTTCCTTCCTTCCTTCCCTCCTTCCTTCCTTGCATCCTCCCAATCCCAGGAGACGACGGAGGAGTCTTGCACATATCGGATATCAAAGGCGATTTATTGGTTTGCCATTGAACACGGGAAGGGTTGTATGTACAGTGATACATTAAGGGTTCCATGATGTTAAGTCATAATTAATAACTTGATCAGTTGTTCTTCCATATTACTCGTTACTCAAATACTCGTATTGAATAACATTTTCAATGGAATCAAAAGCGTTGAATTCCATTCATAAATGTATCCCCGTGGCGATGTTTTGTTAAAGGACTCGAAATCAATGCCGTCAATTTAATTAACATTTAATTTTTACCGAAGGGGAAACCCAATTTAAAGTTTGCCTTGTGTCACTTTTGCGTGGGAGAAGTCCTCTTCTTTGCCTTCGAGTTGTCGAGAACTTTGACATATCACAAATCTTTATTATTCAAAGATGTATTTTTGTAATGGCTTGAATGTCTCACTTTTGTAACGAAACGCCCTTTTCAAAATTGAATTTTCATGCGAAATGCATTCCAGGGCAATGACTGCCGTAATTTAGTAGGAATTTTCATTTTCCTGAATTGCGAGAAAAAGTTCGAAGAAAACTGCTTCCACTTTAGTAGTTCAGATATTTCACACGTATCGCATAGCACAATCAATTTATTTGTTGGGCTTTCTGTTTAAGCTGATCTCGTTTATTTCTTAGCTTTCTCTTGATTTAATACAAAAGAATATTTTTTAGTAAATCATGCTTTTAAAATAAAGTGCCTTATTCAATGTGAATTCCATTGCGTTCATTTGGAAGTGATTCAATGGGTAATATCCATCCCATCTCAGATGGCAATTTCCGCCACCTTGACATCTCATCAAAAGTTTGTTTACCATATTTTCCAAATCCTTTAAGCCATGAAATCCGCTAACCAAATTTCACACCTACTCTGAGCAGAATCAAACATTTGCCGACGAAGCCTTGGAAAAACATTCGAATTCCAAATAATTTCCTCTTCCGTTTTTGGGGGACCTTTTCTGCTTTTGCTTCAACTTCGGCTTTTGCACTGCCATAAAGTGTATTTCCACACCGCTCTCTATGGGGAAAATGTTGTAAATTTTAATATATACATTTCGTTCGGTTCGATTCGGTTTGGTTCGGGGTTCGGGGTTCGGTTCAACTCCCCAATTTCAATCTCCTTTCAACCTCATGCAGCCAGTCAGGCAGGCAAACCAATTCGATATATTCCGTTTCTGCCCTTTGGCAATTTTAATATTTTCTCTTTTTTTTTACTCTTCATCCTGGCCTGGCCTCCATTTGCGTATCTGTATCTGGTCCGGGTTTTATCTTTCCGGGCATACCTTCTGGCTGCTGCGATATATTATTATAATAATTTCTTAAGTCTCCCTTACGCATGAGTAATTAACCATGGAAGTAGCAAAAGGGTTTCCACGTGCTACAGCAACTAGTTTTTTTCTTTTTTTTTTTTTTTTTGTTAGCCCCTTATTTTATTAACAATTTGCCTTTTTGCCCGGCCCATTTCCAGACCATTTCGCTCCATCCTGTCGTCCCATCGCATCCGTGGCCTATCCTGCGTCCTGGATCCTGACATCAGGATGCTGGGATGCCTGGATGCCTCACTGCTTGGCTGGTTGACTTGCTGGCTGGCTGGCAGTTGGGGTCGCTTTTTCTGATGGCTGCACAGCGCAATTTCCGCTATTTAAAAACCGACTTCCCTTTCCCTCAAGGATCTCACGGATTTTAGTTACAGAATGGGTCCTCGTCCTTTGTTCGCCTTTGCAGGACTCCAAAAACGTGGGCGGTGCAAAGTGTAAAACTTGCCTAAGCGTATGTGGAGTAGGTCACCCTCGTTGCCCCGTTTCCTCGCCCTGTGGCGCTCCACATGCCCTCCTGGTTTTCAGATTAAATCTGGTTTTAGTATTTGTAGCATTTAGCATTTAGACTTGGCATCAACTAATTGAGTCTGGTGTAAGCCCCGAAACAATTTTGTGGGATTTGCATGGCGCTGGCACTGGAATGGGAATGTGGATGTGGATGTGTATGGAAATGGGCATGGGGATAGAGGGATACCCGCCGAGATGAAGAGGCTCCCATGCTGAGGTGCGAACAAATGTAATTGGTTGGGGCCAGATAAAGTTGTGACCCCGATTTAGATGGTGCAAAATAGGTGACTCCATGTTTTCGGGCTATAAAATTGCGGTTTTAATGGGATTTTTTGGGGGAAACTTTTGAAAATTCAGCCGGAAAATAATGTAGGGTAATTTGGGATTGATAACTTTATCTTGTTAGGTTTTTGGATTATTCAAGAGGCAACTAAACACGTCAACTATTTTGAATAGTTTTCTTAGTAATTGCGAGCACGTAAGTGTATAGATAACAACTTTAATTAACAAATAGATAATACAAGTTGACTTAAAACTTAAAAGTTTATAAATTTAAAATGCCAAGTTGACAAGGAAAGAGCGCGATAACTTTAAGTGCTTACTGAAATTCTGCACAATAAGTCGAATGTAACAAAATGGTTTATTAGTGTGTTAAAACAAAACATTAATATAGAATATGCTAATTAGAATCCACTACAAATTATTTGTTATTAACTCAAGCGGAGACCGTAATTGCTTAAACTATTGCTCAATTTCATTTAATTAAAAAAGGCAATTAACTTTGATTTAATTGCTCTCAAAATTGTGCGGTCACACAAATTAAATCAAATATTTGATTTGTATCTTTGACATTAAGGAGCAATGGATAAACAAGTAGTAATTAGTTTATTACCGCCCGCTACTGTTTTTGATATACGTTGATTAAATAATTTCGTATGGATCTCTGACGCACTTCAGTGGCCTCCAAAAATTGTTGAATCAACACAAGGCTTTGATTACTTTCCTTTGGGGTCATAAGTTCGAGTCGCTCTCCTTCTCATTTTTTTTTTTTTATTATTTTCAATTGCCGTTTGACTGGCGCTGCAGTGTGGGATATTTATGATAATTTACGCAATCAGGCAGTAATTTTTTGTGTGTGCTCTGAACTTGATTACGGAGCACTGCCGGCGGAAAATTCTAGAGCGGCAAACGAATCGTTTGAAGCCCTTTATAGTTCAGTGGTTTCTGCAGTCCTGGAAATCGGAGCGGGCCACACAGAAGAGGAGGGGACTCAAATGGGAGTTATGCACCAGACATGGAAACGCGACGGGAGACTCTGCTTCCACATCCACATCCGCTGGAGGGTAACCCAAAGAGCTAACAGCGGATGGCATACCATTACGTTTTGTCGATTGCATTAGAAGAGCAGAAGGATGAGGAGGAGTCGGTGGTGGAGGAGTCCCGAACTGGTCCCCTACTGGTCCCGTACTAACAAGTTGGTTAAGCTAGTTTAAGTAGGGGAACGTTATAAACAAATGCAACATTGAAATGATTGCAATCGTGTATTCCATTTGTGCTGCATTTTTTTACCCAACTGCTGAAAGCTTAGATTTCAAAATCCATAGATCCAACATGGCCAACAATGCACCCTATCCCCACGTGAACAGAAGCTGCCCCGCAGCCACTACTACTCCGCCGCTTTGTGTGTATATATTCTCATCTGTATTTATTATTTTTTTTTGCTTTTTGGGATCCTTGCAGCTGCGGGCAGGAAACCCGTGTCATTCCGCGCATCCTGCAGCTGCGCTCGCACTGGCTGAAGTCCGAGAAGGAGTCGCTCCGCCTGCAGGAGGCCGGCATCACCAAAGAGGTCATGAACAGTGCCATCGCGCAGTTCTGTCTGGAAATCATCGCCAAACACGGCGAGCCGGCGCCGCGCTTATGCAACAAGGATCCGCTGACGCTGAAAATGGGCTCCTATGTCATCGAGCTATTTCCGAACGTAAGCACCCGCGGCGATACAATTTCCCCATCCTCCCGCCGCATCCTGGACAAGCATCCACACGCGGAGCATAAAAAAACATAACCATATCAGTAATGCAATACCATTTTCATTTACCATATCTGAGTCTGGCATTTAAGCCATCCTCGGCCGTTGTCACAGAAATATCTCTTTTAATGGAAATTAACCGGGGTGGAGCACTGTCAGCCGAAAGAACGCCGAGGAGAGATAGCAACAAATATTTCATTAAACATGTTAAGCTGTCTCGACAAGCGATTTTAAATCTCTGCGGGCTTATAAAACCATCTTTGCTGTGTTATAATGTGATTAAAACGTCGTATTCATATTTACCGTGAAAGCGCATAAGCATAAAATATCAAAGTAGAAATGTAACATTTAAATGGAATGCATATACACTTGACTGTTAATATTTAAACACCGTTCCTTTTTTCATTTGTATTCAAAGTGTTAATCATATTTTTTTTCCGGGTGCACCTGTTACCTGTTTTTCTGCTCGTTACAGGCTAAATTCCTATTCATGGTGCGCGACGGCCGGGCGACAGTTCATTCGATTATATCGCGCAAGGTGACAATCACCGGCTTCGATTTGAGCAGCTACCGGCAGTGCATGCAGAAGTGGAACCACGCCATCGAGGTGATGCACGAGCAGTGCCGGGACATCGGCAAGGACCGCTGCATGATGGTGAGTGACTCACTAGTCCTGGCCACCCAGCCATCCAGTAGTCAGATGCTCACATGCCCACCTGGACACCATGCCATCTGGCCACCACGCCACCCATCTCAATCAACGATGATTAACTTGGTCGGGGTGCTGCAGTCTGGCACAGGAAATTAAGCGAGCTGACTTTTAAATTCGGCTGATGGCGGGTCTTAAAAAAAGTGTATATTTAAATGTGTTCGGGCGGCATTTAAAGTGTTAAGTATTTGCATTGCATTTTAAAGCCATTTAAGTAAGCATTATTCGCCTAAAGTGCTTATTTTTTATTTTCCGCAATAAAATTGCAGTATTTCAGTCGTAACAATGGAAATAATAGTCCGAATTGGGAATATTATACCTCGTTATGCTCGTAATTTAATTCCCAATCGATTGGCATTCAAATTTGGAAATACATTTTTTTTGCCATTTTTTGCAAATTTTTATGATGTTACCCCTTACCAAAAATGCAAAAATTAAGCCAAAAATTAATTTTTCTAAATCATTTAAGCGGTGATAGGGAAAGTTAGCTGAGGTTGTTAGCTGCACAAAACAGTCGATTTTTAAACTGTGAGCCCAATTTTATTGAAGTTATAGCCAAAATATTAAAAAAAAACACCATTCTCTTAAAAGTATCAGTGTTCATACTTATCAAATGTATTTCTCTCTGCCAGGTGTACTATGAGCAGCTGGTCCTGCATCCCGAGGAGTGGATGCGAAAGATACTGAAATTCCTGGACGTGCCATGGAACGATGCGGTGCTGCACCACGAGGAGTTCATAAACAAGCCGAACGGAGTGCCTCTGTCCAAGTGAGTGAAAATCGTAGAATTGCGAAGGGACCATGTCCATTAATTCAACATTGAACGCAATCACAGGGTGGAGCGTTCGTCGGACCAGGTTATCAAGCCGGTTAATCTGGAGGCGATGTCCAAATGGGTTGGCCAAATACCCGGCGACGTGGTGCGCGACATGGCCGACATAGCGCCCATGCTGTCCGTGCTCGGCTACGATCCGTACGCGAATCCGCCGGACTATGGTAAGCCAGATGCATGGGTGCAGGACAACACGTCGAAGGTAAGGTGCAACCCCGTCGGTTCTCGAATGCAAAACAAACTCAAAACACTGCCAAACAGCCACTTTTTTCATGTTACCACTACACCCAATCATCCCAGCACAACAGTGATGCCAATGTTTATGCCATGTTTAATTTCGAAGTTTCCATAATGTTGATTTCATAACTCTTATATTCTCTGCATAGTGTTTATTATTTGACTTTATTTCACTTTTACACCAAAATGCAAAACGGAATTTACTACAAACTATGTGGCTATGCGTTTATCAACTTTAAAATAATAATGAATAGAGCTTAAGCAAGCATTCTTTCCAATTTAGGGCTCTTAAGCTACTTCCATTGGTATCACCACTGTCAAACACAGGCAATTTCACTCTATCCCTATTCCACCAGCACCACCCACTGGAATCCCTTTTCGTGTCCTTTGTTTTTGTTGCTTGTCATTTTCCCAGGCTCTTGTTATCTTTCACCTTTCACTTTGGCTCTGGGCCGTTGCCGCTGCCTGTGTCATTGGCATATTTTGCACTTCCCTGCATAGCCCAAGCATATAACCCATACGCACCGTATACCATACCATACCATACCATACCATACCCCGCCAACCATCAAAAACCCACCCACTTACATCACACACATTGTGCAACTCGTTTTTATTTTTTTTAATATTTTTTTATCCTTCTACTCGATTGCGTTCTGTATGTGCGATTTGTGTTTTGCTTGTTTGTTTTGTGTTTTGCACTTCGCCTTCTCGTTTGTTGGTTGCACCTAGCGATTTTACTTTATATTTGGTTTCTTTTTCCGCCTTTTTTGTATTGTTCTTTTTCCAGCTACTTTGATTCATATATGTATGCATTGGCTGGGGTTACAAAGCCATGAAACTGAAAGGAATACCATTGATCGCAATGATGGTCGCTTGGTGGCGCCATCTATGTATGGTTGATGGCGTGCACATTGTGCGTTTAAAGATGGGAAAACCTATAAAATCTCTTGTTTTTTTTTTAAATCCTGGTATATTGTTCTTTTTTTAAATTCCTGGTATATATATGGAGTTCATATGAATTTAATCGAAATATAGTAGTCTATCGAGGGCAACGCGAAAAAATTGTACAGTTTTTTCTTACCTCAAAGGTGCAAACTTTCGGCGGAAAAATGTAATTTCATTATTTATTTAGCACTTTCTGCCGCTATATATTTTACCAATCGAATGATTTTTTGCACGCATTTTTATAATATTTGACATTCATATGCGTTCGTTTATGTCATCAATAGTTGCAAGAGTTGATTTCCTGAATAATTTATCAAGATCCCAAGTGACATTGCAGCATTCAAGAACAAATTAAATAAATTCAATGAAATAATTTGTATTTTTTGAGCAGATTTCCGCCGAGATAGTTAAACATTTAAGCATAAATGGTACATTTTACTTGGAAATAACCATTGATTATCAGATAAATGAGGAGTACAGTTAAGTTCATTGCTGCCTAGTGATTTTAATTAGATTATAATTGGTTTTTATGATTTGGCCAGGGATTCAAAGCTTTACGCAGCCACTTTCCTTTTAAGTTAGTGATTACATAGCTAACAGCTGTCGCCGCCGGCCGGCCAACTGAATTTCCAACTAACGTTTAATTGAAATTTTCGGTTAACTTGGCCATTTTTACCGACCTTTCACCCCCTGTCTCCCCAGCTGGCTCCTCTCCTCTTTTTTTTCTGTCCCACCCGTCGGCAACTGGTATCTCTGTTTGCAAGTGCATCCTGCTGAGTTATGCCCGGAGCAGCGAGGCGTTAAATTAGCTGCTAATTAATTAGTCCACTCCTCGTTACTCCGGACCACTCGACTCGAGTGGCGTTGAGTTAACTCAAGTTCAGCTATCTGCGCGCTGATTTACGCCTCCTTTTTTTCTCCAGCATATATCTGTATGTTCTGGAGCACTAAAGTTAATCACAAATTGTGAATTCGGGGTTATTATTAATAAAAAAAAGAAGAGTAGTATCAAATATAATTACACAAAACTGCAGAAACTTAAACTTCGGCTTGCCGAATTGATCGTTTCTTCTTGATTTTCGGTGTAATTTCTGATACTTCAACGCAACGATCAAAAATGAAAATTTTCACTCGATTTGCTGCACCTAGGCTGGGGAATTTTGTTTTGTCTTTTTTTTTTTGCGGTGCCAGTGGTTTGTTTTTTTTTATGATGTCCCCGATTTTTGTGCGTTTTTATTGGCTGTCACAGGCGCACTTTCTGTTTGACAGTTGCAATGGCAATGTTTCCGCGCTGCTGCCAGTGGTCTGTCGGTGGGCGGCAGCTGCGGAGGGGGCGTGGCCGTGGCTTGATGGCATAAGTGGCAATTTATACATGCACGCCACCGGCAGACGGCAGGGATGAAGGATGGAGGAATGGACAGCAAGGAGATGGAGGTGGATAAATGCTCACGGGAGCCGGACAAAGTTAAGTCAACTTTCGCAATCCCCGCCAGCTTGACAGCCATCCGATCCCATGCCACCCCATCGCATCGCAACCCATACCGATTCCAATCCCCATTTTTTTTTTTCAGTACTGCCTCACCGGTCAGTTATCCCTTTGCCCCCTCGCGGATGCCACGCAACGTGCCACGCAATTAATATCAATTGAGAGTCCGGCAATTTCATTATATTCCTTAATTTATGTTAATGGCAAATATTTTAATTAATTGACGGCTATGCGCCGCAACCCCCCATGCCCCATACCGTTTATTGGAAGAGAGGTGTCTGCAAACATTAAATATTTTAAACATATTTGCATATTTAATATTTATGCAAAAATTAAAAAGCGAGCGGCGGCAGTTGCCTTGCGTTGCATTGCAGCGGGGAAATTAAAATCAAATAACGAAACGTTAATACCCTGAGGTGGATGAGGTGGGTGGGCGAAAGGGAAAATAGAGTCGAAAGGAAAAACCGCACAAAGAAAGAAAATGTTGTGAAAATTACGCTCACGTTGTAAAAACAAGAGTTTGCGTTCAGCTGCATTTGTACAGGGAAAGATAAACAGCAATCAAATGGAAATCTAAAATATTTAACAACCGACAGAAAGCACGAATTAAACGAATTTGAATCGTTTTCATGCTGAATTTGCGAGAAAAGTCATTAAAACTAATGAGATGCGGAGATAGAATCTAAAAATAGGAGAGTATACAGCTTAGAGTTAAATTAAGAAACACATTTCTGTTCTTATAATAATCCCAAATTAATGTTCCACGAATCTTCTATGGTAACTTATCATTTTAAGTTCGCTTTAAACAACTCTTGCTAAAGTAAATATGCACAATAAGTGGGAAAGTCCACATTTTTTCCACATTTTATGTGGGACTGACAAAAATACTTAGAAACTGAAATAAGAGCCCAAGGCAGCTAAGGAATTTCCATAACTGTTTTTCTTGCGCTTTAATTTGCACAACTGCGACGTCGCAAAGTTGAACACCAAATTGTTGTGCTACCAAAGTTTTCGCTTTGACAGGCACTCAAACGTTTTGGCAGTCAAAAAAGAGGGGGCAGATGTATGCATATGCTGTATGCCACAAAGTGCCGCAGTTGCAGCAGCAGCAGCAGCAACAGCAGCAACATCAGTCGTAATGAGGAGGCCATCGGCAGCAGCTGCAATTGCACGGGAAATACACGATTTGCTGGGCTTTCGGTGGGGTGGGAGTGGGAGGCTTATTCACGCACAAGTGCGCCCATTATGAGTGCTTTAATTTGAATACGCATTTCGGTTCTGTCTCTACTTTCAGTTAAAGGCCAATCGAATGCTGTGGGAGAGTAAGGCGAAGCAAGTGCTGCAGATGTCATCCAGCGAGGATGACAACACGAACACCATCATCAACAATAGCAACAATAAGGATAACAACAATAATCAGTACACAATCAATAAAATTATACCAGAACAACACAGCAGACAGCGGCAACATGTACAGCAGCAGCATCTGCAACAGCAGCAATATCAGCGGCAGCAGCAACAGCAACAGCAGCAGCAGCAGCAGCAACAACGTGAGGAGGAGAGCGAGTCGGAAAGGGAAGCGGAACCGGATCGAGAACAACAATTGTTGCATCAAAAGCCAAAGGATGTCATTACGATAAAGCAGCTGCCATTAGCTGGCAGCAACAATAACAATATCAACAATAACAACATCATGGAGGACCCCATGGCGGATACATGATATCCGCACATACCCATAAGACTGCCGCGTGGCAAGCATTGAACCTGGCTAACTCTCTTGGCTGCCGATAAGGACAACGATAATGATAACTGTTGCTGCTGCTGTTGCAAGAAACCAATTTTAAATTGTATTAGCCGAGACCTTTACATGCTTGATACATATATGTATTTGCATATAATGTACGTGTATTAATGCTTCGTGAAGTTACCAAAAAAAAAAAGAAAAAAAACAGCAGAAAAGCAAACAATTAAGAAACAACAGAATAAGTAGTTACACTCTAAAGAACGTTTCGTGACGAAAAGACTTAAAGTTGCAGGGAGAAATGCCAATTTAAAAGCCAACCTCGCCCTGCGCCCTTTAATTCGTAGTAATTTAATTTATGCCTTAATTAATATCTCATAACTGGATTTACCTTAATGCGGGCTGGGCGTTGAATTATTAAATTTATTGTGCAATGAATTGCTTCATTTGGTCCATTGAAATGGTCAGTACAATTACTATTACCTTGATTACCAGCTAATCGTGTTCAACTGATAAGCTACTTAATTTAATGAAAAATTGCATTCATATAATTTAGTTTGAACTTTTGATTAAAAGCGATTTTTGAAATAATTTAAAGGCGACTAAATATGATAGTCTTTTGTTTAATCGTACGGTTGGCATTTACCCCTTCCCACGTCGTCTTACAGTCAAGAAACGCACTGTATGCCTAAATATTATTAAATGTGTTGCAAGATAAAATGATAACCACCAAAAGAAGCTGAAGAAAAAACGAGGAGTTTTTGCAATGAAGAAGATGCAGGAAATCCATTGCATACTCTCACCGACCTCGTTTACAATATGAAAAGATAACAAAAAATTTTAATTTAGTTTAGAACTCTTTTTAAGCCTTTTTTGTACGAATGTTTTTTGAGAGACTCGTGTCAGTTTATCACTTAGAACCCCTTTTTTTTGTATCTGTAATTGTGTACATAAAATATAAATATCTGAATTATGTTTCCCACTAATCGAATGAATCTCTACCTGAAATTCGTCTATGGGCTCGCGGAATCTTTATAGGTTTTTATAAGGAATACATTACAATATAACATTAAGCACTGTTTATAGTTTGCAAACGGTAGGACAAAGCAAAACGAAGTGTTTAGAAGTGTTAAATTTTTAACGAAAAGAGCTTTTAAGGTGTTTAGTTTAATAACTGTAATCGTATATTAAAATATTTGCTGCTGATGACAAAGAAAAAAAGACGTGAACTAGTATAGAAATATTACAATTTTGTAAACTTTTTTTTGTGTTGCAATAAATTGACTGAATGTAAAGAAAACCAATTTAATAAAACCATATATATATATATATCTATAAATGTATACCTTAAACTGAGTGTCTAAATGTATATGAAAGTTGTAATAGATTTTAAATGTATATGTGTGCGTGCAGTTAATGAGAGGAATCGAAGTTAGCTAAGCTAAATTATTTGGTCTAGGAAATTTACTTCAAACTCAAATGGCTGACATAGATCAGCAAAATAACGACGACAGAAATATTAGGTCAATGATTTATTTTTAAAATGAGAAATGACGGCTTTTGGACAGACTGTACTTACACTCGAAGTTTGACAGTTATTAAAGACTGTACATTTGAATTTTGACAGAATGACAGCTTCTGGGCTAACTGTATTTCCAACTTAAAATCTTTCCATCTTCCTCAGTCATTTGAATTTGAAGGTGGTTTTTTGTACCCATTTTTTTTTTTTTTTTTTTTTTTTTGTAGCAAGGAGAATATCCTTGCACACAGACAGACACTCACACAGACACACGAGCCTTGTCCGTCCTAACTGCTGTGTGTGTGGGCGAACAGGATGGCTATATTATGTACTTACTTGCCGTTAGCTTTGTGCTCAAAGAAAACTATTAATGTTTGTTTGTTATATTTAATTTCATGAAATAAAATGAGAATTGCTGACAATAAATAAGGAAAAATGATTGCTTAGAGGAAATTGAAGTTTATTTGATGGCGGCGATGGAAAATACCGCTAGCTCGCTAATAGCTAAGAGAACGTTGAAGGAAACGAAAGTCAAACATAATATAAAGGAGAAAAGTTTATATAAATGTGTGTTTTTTTGTAGTCACAGTGCGTGTCGCAATCATAAGACTATTCAGTTTTGTGATTAAAACCGCATCGAATTTGTGAACTATTATAAAAAATATATATAAATGTGAAACGTAAACTATTTTTGCTAGCTTTTAAGATGCATTTTTTTCTCAAAATTACGCCTGTATGTATGTAATATGCATAACTATCTTAATACCCATGTATTATATATATTATATTGTACATTTTTTTTGTGTGTGGAATTGCTGCAGTTAGGACAGGAATCCAGCCACCAATGTTGAGAAACTAACGATCTACTTGCAGCTGACAGACAATCAGAGTTTAAATGAACTTAAAATTACACTATATTGCACTCCGCTCCGTAATCCCAATATTATTAACCCAACCCGTTGACCCCAAAAATCCATCAAACCATAATGAAAAACGTATTTAGCCAATTGTAATCCGCGAAAATAGGTTAACTGTACGCTGCAAAGATCCGATATGGAAACGAATTAATTCTAATTACAACACATTTTCTGTGCGCAGTTTGTAGCCTAAGAAAATTGTACAATATTGTATTGATAACGACATCCCGGCAAAAGATAAACGATGAATCAAAAAAAAATATATATATATATCTACGAAATTATACTGTACAAGAAAAATAAAATCAACTGAGGAAACAATAAAAGTTAAACATAAATGTAAAATCATGCAACCGAAAAAGTAGTATTTATTTTATTTGGCTGGAAAATCGTTTAGGCTTGCAATTTCATATTGTTTTCGTAAAATTCTGGGTTCCAATACTAAATGGAAACTTTCAGAAAATTATAGAAAAGAGATCCACCCAGAAAACACCATCTTGGGCTAAAAGTTTACAAAGAACGCTGGGACTCCGTCCATCGTTGGATGAATATGTAGGTATCCACTATCCCCACTATGACGACGATGATCTGGAGACCCGATCGATACACACAGACATGCACACAAACAACAGAAAGTTTTCATAGATATGATGCCATAACACACTTTAATATCTTGATTGCTTATCTTTTTTTTTTTGGTTGCTTGTTTTTGGTTTTGCTAGTATTTGACTTAGTTGGTGTTGGTTTTGATGTTTTATTTTAAAAGAAATCTTACATTTCTCGATTCAATAAAAAAGATGTTGAGTTTTTGATTTTGAATAGCAAGTTGTTGGGCGAATAAGCTAAGATATCATAACTACTTAGTTCATTCTTTTACTTTTATTAAAATTGTTTGGCTTTGGTATTTAAATGTAGTGTTTGTTTTTACGAAAAGTGGTGAAGGAAAGTGGTGCGCGAGGGCGGGCCCAGAGTGTGGATTGGTCTATTCCTCCTCCTCCTCTTCCTCTTCTTCCTCCTCCTCCTCTTCCTCCTCCTCTTCCTCTTCTTCCTCCTCTTCCTCCTCCTCCTCCTCCTCATCCTCCTCGGCCTCCTCATCTTCCTCCTCAACGACCTCCTCCTCGACCTCCTCATCATCCTCGACGATGTCCTCATCGGCCTTGGCGTCCTCCTCGCCTTCGGGTGTCTCGGGCTCACCGGCCTTCTTGCCTGGTCGCTCGCCGAACCACTTTGGCAGTTTGGCTATGGATTAAAAGTATCGGATTACAATTAGCATATTGCTGGTACAAATCGAAATAGTAAGATAATCGAAACAAATCGACAGGAAACAGAAAAAATCATAATAAAACACAGCACGACAATGAACAAATTAATGAATGTTGTTCTGTTGTTGTCGTCCCTTTGGAAGGGGTACAGTTGATCCCCATTTACCCTAGCTACGTAACTCGCATCTGATCTAAAGTACATACATTTTTGACGGCCGGTGTATTGCTCCTTCTTCTCGTTCCAGATCTTCTCGCTCGAGTCCTTGGAGATCTCATCCCAGCCCTGTGTGTAGTAATAGTGTTGTGTTCGTGTTTTGGTGTGTGATTTTATGAGCACAGTACAACATACAGTTGACAATTATGAAATATGGTACATAAAACATAGAAAGAGATAAAAAGAGAGTAGACGTTAGGTGCGATATTGGTTGTCAGCCGCCCAGAAAGACCAAAATATACCCCAGTTTCTTGTCAATTCTGTTACGTAATTGCATTGACGACCCAACCTTTTGACGTTACTGTACTTTTGATAGAGTTTCAAACATGATTTACTTTTGGTAGCCTATAAAATACCCAGCCCTTATTTTACCGTGACTGTACTTTTAGTAGTGTTGGAACCACCTCAACTTTTGACATGACTGTACTTTCGGTGGTAGTGATACGAACAAAAAACATAGTTTATGATGTAAACATAAAACAATAGATAGATAGATACAGAAGAAGAGAGACACGTAGGCGTGAATGTTTCAGCGACGCTTACATTTTGTGCGCTGAGTGAATCTTTCCTGTCTTTCTTGCCAGGTCTTTTCTAAGGTTTCCGCATAGACCGTATTATAGCCCTAAATGTGCGTAATATTGATACAGTTTTATAAAGAGGCAACCCAAAAAAATACCCAAGTATAGTTAGCTTTAGAGAGGATACCCAAATACTTACACCCTCGAAGAGCTTCTTCTTGTCGTCATAAGAGCGGGTGTCCACACGTCGCTCATACTTGGAGGCGACTTGGATCTTGGGCTGTGGGGAAACGTGGCACGTTAGCTATGTGTTCCAGGGATCTGCTAAAAGTAAGGCTAACTTACCGGGTATTTGCCAGTCAATGCTTCCGGGTCGAGACCCTTCTTCAAGGCTTTGTGCCTGAGCTGTTGCTTCTGTCTTTCCTTCAACTCTTTCAACTGTCAATGGACACGGGTGTCAGTAAATGTGTTCCCTTGAGGATTATAGGCCTAAGCCAAGTGGTACTCACATCGTAGTCCTGACGTTTCTGCCTTTCTTCCAAGTCATACTTCTCAGTTTCCAATTTGACAATGAGCTCCCACAGCTCCTGGGCCTTCTCGCGCAGCTTAGCCTCGCCGAATCCTTCGATGGCCAAGGGCTTGATGCGGAACGACAGCGAGATCTTCTTCTCCTCCTCCAACTGTTCCTTAGTCTTGTTGCGTTCCATGGCGGCGGACGAGAGTCCCAACTATTTTTTTGTTTCATGTGGCGAGTTTTTTTTTTTTTTTGGTTCGATTCGAATTTCGCGCAGGATGCGTTTTAATATTTGTTTTTAGTTTTGTTTTGCATAGCAGACACATTTCGTTGTGTTTTTATATATATGTAGTTATATATATATTTTTTTTCGATTTTTCGGATTTTTGAGATTTGATTTTTGGTACGTGCGGTACAAACGTGGTGAGAGACAAACAGTGAGAGAGATAGACACACACAGAGAAAAGAGCGCAAAACAAAGTGATATTTTGTTTGTTCGTGTTTGGTGTGTGTACATGCGTGTGTTTGTTTTGTTTGTTGTGTAAAAGAAAAAAGAAAACAAAAAAAATGTTTTGTTGTTTCAGTTTCACATTACAGTGTAGTGTTTTAAAGGCATATTTTTAAGCGATCGATATGAACACAGACGATTAACGATTGAGAAATGTCGGAATGATCGATTTTGGAATCAAATACAATGGATAAACGGTTGTGAATGATCGATGGAGCCAAAAAACACAAACGATTAACGATTGTGGATGATCGATTCGGGCGCAACACAAACGATTAAGGATTACAAATGATCGATGAATTCAAAAACCGACGATTGATGATTGATGGACACGACGGGTGGCAAATGAGGAGTTGATATGGAATTGATTTGGAATCAAATATAAAATAAAAAGAACGAAAAAGAAGAAAACGAAAACAGGAAGAGAGAGAGAGAGACAAATGGGGGGAGGTGGGAAGACGGAGGCGTATCAGCAACCGGCATTGATGAAATCTCATATAATTACCACGCCTGCATCCTTCTTGGCAATGGTGAAGTTGGGGCCCTTCTTGTCCTTGTCCTTCATGGCCTGCAGCATAGCCTGGCGCTTCTTCTCGGCCTCCTCGAGACGCATGCGCTTCTCCTCGATCTCGCGCTGCTTCTTCTCCTCAGCCTCACGGACACGGCGCTCCTCCTCCTCCTTCTTGCGCTGGGCCATCTTTTGCTCCTCCTCGGCGCGGGTGACCTTGCGCTTGGCCTGCTTCTCCTTCAGCTTCTTCAGCTCATCCTCCTCCTTGGATCTCTGTTTGCGCCACTCGGTGATGTATTCTTTCAGCTGATCATCGAGGTCGGAGCGCTTCTGGTCCTGACGCTTGATGAACTCTGGGTCGCCCTCTCCTCTGATGATCGTTACGGTTCGGGAATGAGAAAGAACTCGATTAGTTAAATCTGTCGGATCGTGATCACTTTCTTCGATAGCCACTAGTACTACGAGTAATGTCTAGGCACTAAAATTAATTACAGAATTTTGACGGAATTTCTAACGGCCTGTTTATTTGTTTGGTGATTATATTTAGATTATTTGGTTCGATTTGGTTCCGAAAGTCAAAGAGTTGTTTTTACAATTAGTATCCACCAAAGTGCTGATGTGAGAAAGCATTAGATAACTACATTCTACGTATGGCAATACTACTACTCTAGTTATAAAAAAAAATACAGAAACAGAACAGAAACACACCAAAAAAGATAGGGGGATTGCTTCGATGGCACTGGAGTGGTGAGTTGTGGTGAGTAAGAGTTTGTGTTGAGTAGTGCTTGCTACAGAGGTACAGTTTACACCTTAGAAACTATTTTATTTATTTTTTTAATTTTTTTTTATTTGGTTTTGAGTGTTTTACTGGACACGCACAGGCGGATTAATCGGGGACGATCTTAAGATAACTCTAAGGGTTTAGTCTTGGTTAGCGTTCTGGTTTCATTTGTTGTTCACATTTGTTTTTTGTACATAGACTTACTCGGCTGGTGTCTGAGGTGGTTTTCTATACGTGAGGCATTGAGGTGGCAACAAACATGGAGGTGGTGATATTTTTTATTTATATATATATTGGTTTTGTGTTTCAAAAATTGACAAATTCACGATGGTTTCGATTGATTGATTGATATTTGTTGTGGGTTTCGGTTCGAAAAGTTCATACAAAATGCGATTGTTTTCGTTATTTCAGTTTTCAAACAAAAAGGAACGTTGAAAAGAAAGAGAAAAACGGTTGGTTGTTTTAAAAAATTCATTTCAAAATATATTGGTTTGTTTGTTGTTTTTTTTTTTTTTGGTAAACGAAATGAAAGAAGAAGATAAGATGGGGAATATATATAGAGAGATATTTGCATAAAAGGTTGAAAGAATAATTAATTTTGTAATGGTTGGTACGTAATTGTTTTTGGTTTGGTTTTGTTTGTTGTTTTCTGGTTGGTTGTTGTTCTAAAGAAAACTCAAAAATGATTCCAAGCAACGAATCTTTGTACAGTATGAACTGGAACTGGTACTGGAGCTGGTTCTGGAACTGGAACTGGTTCTCTGATGCATATGGAGCAGAAATGCACACACAAAAACTTGAAATTTTGTTCAATTTGTTTCAGAAATTGGCAAACGAGCATATACGTAATTTTGGGGCCAGGCAAATAGTAATTTGGGAAAAAAAAACTTTTATACAGATATGTGGGATCTTTATAGGTCTTTCTTTCTTCGTTTCATTGGTTTCTCACACAATTTACTTACTTCCTGCAACAAGAACGAGATCAAAAAGAGATGGAAGAGAGAAAGAGAGAGATAAACAGAATTGATATCAATGATTTCCAAGTCTTATAGGCAACAACACTTTTGCTAAGCCAGGCCAGCGATAGGCAGAAAGTTAACTTTTGGTCAAAAGTCTTTTTTTAGAATTTGGAAATTGCGTTTTACGGCTTTGGAAATGTATTATCTTGTGGGGAGAGTCGGGAGATACGATGGTAAAAATAGATAGACAGATAGACAAAAGACGTGTTACAAGTGATACAAAAATACACACTAAAAATCCGACTGGGTTCAAAATAATAGTGCAATTTTTGAATGATAAATAAATATACGCAATGGATAGGTAGGAATTTAGTTGTTTAAAACTTAAAATTGGTATTAATATTAATAAATAAATTAATTATTATCTATTTTGTACCAATTTCATTAAAATGGATGATCTACGTATACGCAATATTTTGCTTTTTTTATAGAAAACTACCATTATTTTGAACACAGTTTCATACACATGTGGGTGGTGGGGATACACACAGCTTTTATATACACAATTTGCCAATTTTTCGCTAGGTTTTTTTTGGGAGGGGGTATGAACTATGAACTCGCTGCTTGAGTGGGTGTGGAGTGAACAGTGGGTGGGTGGGGTGGTTTGCTCTCGGGTTCCATTAGTAAATTTTGTACAATTATCGGATATTGATTTTGTGATCGTATACTTTTAATTCTAAATTCAATTTTGGTTTTTATAGACACACACAACAACACATTGAAAACAAAAACCAAAAGAAATAACAAAAATGTACACAAAACAGAATAAAAAATAAAAACTAAAGAATAATTAATAAACAAATAAAATTATTCACAGACGAGTACACAAAACAAAAATGTTGGGTTGGTTTCGGGTTTCTGGGTGTTTTTTTGTTTAATCTTTTTTGGGGAATACATATTTCTACCAATTTTAAAAAGGCTGTTTTTTTTCATTGCAGACATTGACAAAATACAACACATATAGAAAATTTGGAATACAAAATGGTGGGCAAGGTTCGGTTTCGAAAAAAATCAAAAAATTGGTTATAGTTAGGGCAAAAAAAAAAAGATAGACATAAGTGAACACCAATCGAGTTCTTTAGGCTGCTGCACCAAAACCAACAAAAGATGTCGACAAAAATCGGCAACAAAAATGTACTTACGTCTCCTCGCGGGTTTCCTCGACAACCTCCTCCTCCTCGGAGCTGCTTTCGAGTTCGTAATTAAACGAATTCATTTTTTTCGATATTTTTTGGTTTTAGATTTTTGAATAAGGTGTTTTTTTATATATTTTGGAGTGAAAGTGCAGGGTTACACACGGCACACGGGTGCAGAGGTGATATTGTTGATTTGTTGTTGAATTGTCGTGTGGTTGTTGTTGAATAGTTGTTGATTGTTATTAGTTGTTGATTTCAAAAGAAACGAAACGACAACATTAGCGGTTGTTCGAACAGATTCATGGGTTGTGGTTGTGGTTGTGGAGGTTTTTGGGATCGTGGTCGGTTTTTCGGTTCGGGTTCAGGGATGACAATGCGTGGAAATAGAGAGAAAGGAGTACAGATCAAAATAGGTGCCACTGGTAAACGTGATTACAAAAAGTTCTCTTACAAGAATCCACAAAAATCTGGTCGTTGAATTAGTTAGTACGTATAACAATAAGGGTTCAAACGAGACCTTCGAATACTTCTCTTCAACATTGCTACTTTACTTAAGTTATCTGTTTACTTTACACACTTTTAAATCTGGTTCGCGGTCATACGCGTCGTATACTTAATATTTGCATCGTCTCCTACATTTCCCATGGGTTCTACTTACGTGTACTCTTCATCGTCGGACATGGCTACGGTTTAGGGTTGAAAAAACCTGCAATAACAATATACAGAAGAGAAAATGTTTAGTTAAGTCTTTATATGCATATATTTAAGATAAAATTAGGAAGCCATTGTAATAGAATAGAAAAGACACCAAAAACGTGAATGTGTTCCATTATTATAGTTCTTTTTGAATTCAATTGATATAAACAATAATGCTTATTAAATATAACCCCTTTTTTTAACAAAAGCAGCAACAACAATAGAGCAGCGAAATACAGGTGTACGAACAAATCAACTAATGATTGCCCTTTTTGATAACCCCTTGTCTATTTTCTATTCAGGGTTTCACTGTACTTGAAGCTGCCTTTGATCGCCCTGCGATAACTCTATAATTAGACGGATCTGTCCCCCTATATATATATATATATATATATATATATATATATGCGATTCCGCTGTGTATATGTAGGCAGGGCGACCTGTCTTTTTATAGCCGGCAACAATGTCGTCCTCACATCATAATCTTCCAAATTCAAGAAGAAAAAAATAAACGATAAATTCCGTACGCTCTGCTCTAAAATTATTTAATTTCCCATGCTATCTATATCCACATATATATCTGTGTGTGTGCGAAAGAGAGAGCCGTAGTCCAATCTATGTATATCGGTGGTTTTTTCTTTTTCCTCCGATTTTTTCTCAATTAAAAATAGACTTTGGGGCAGTATTGAATTTCCCGAAAGCCGAAAGCTTCCGAAAACATCAAAAAGCTTCGGCGAAAGCCTTTTTTGAAAATTTTCGGTTTTTTTTACCTTGGCACTAAATCGGAAAATCTAGAGAAGCTTTTGAATTTATATATACGTATATATATATTTGGGCGTACTGGTGTGGAATGAAAAGAAAATCAAATCAAATGCCATTCACAGATCGCCTGCATATATATGCCAGTTATTATGCCACGAATTTATATATTTAATATGCTATTTGAAATGTCTGTGAATATGAATATTCTATTTCTATAATCTTTGCACTTTTGCGTGGAAATGCAATTGCTGAGCTTATATTTTTAGCCGTAGATAAACTGGGTCAGTTTCGGGGGAAGTGCTTGCAAATGATGTGAAATGTATTAGGAAAAGTTCTGGAAAAATTGTACAAACTTTTCGATTGAAACTGGTATTGATCTGAATATTCACCTACCTATCGTCTTATCAAACTTACAATTACAAAAATTTATGTTTAGTATGCTTTCAAAAACATGGCTTTGAATCTTACTTTTTGTCTTTTCAAGTTCAAAGTTTAAGTAAGTGTTAGCTACTTCCTGTCTAACAACACTAAACTGTCATATGCTGTTTTTATATCCTGTCATCATATCCTTGTCGAATTTACTCTAAAAATTTCCCTTTCTATAACTCGATCTATCTGTTTCCATTTATAGTCCTATATATATCCTCCAAAAATCTCCAGATCTCTATTCGCCATCGATCTTGTGTGGGTGGCTATAGTTCCGTCTCGTTTTCGCCTATTCTATATCTTTAAAATCTGATTGGCGCCTGCGCGAAAAGCTATAGAAAAAAGTTTTCACTCTGCGTATCTGTGTGTGTGTGTTTTTGTGTGTGTGTGTGTGTATCTTGGACATTTTGCCAAGGTAAAAACACACTCGCGCACACATACGAATCGAATTTATTTTTAAAATTCGTCGAAAAAAATTTGAGAACTTTTCCTCTCAGATCATATAACACTTTCAGAAAGCAAAAAGATATACATATATATTTATATGTATAGATTCCTGTCTGGCATTGTTGTTGCTTTTGATTTTGTTGTTGTTGTTGCTGCTGCGGCTAATCCTGTTGTTGTAGTTGCCGTTGAATATTGTTTTTGGCGCCGCCAATGCCTGGGCGAATTTTTTCAAATTATTTTTAGCCTTTAGCCATTATGAAAAAAAAAAGTTAAAAAAAAAAATTTTTTGAAAAAGTTGGCTTCAGAGTTCGTTTTTGGTGGCTTTTAAGTCAAGTTATTGGCACTATTTGTTCGTAGATTGCACTTTAAAAAAATTTCAAAAAAAATAGAATGTTATATAACACTAGGATTTTCCAATTCGTAACTTTCTTTTGTTGATGTTCGTGGTTCGTGGTTTATTCCCAAAGGATTCGGTTTTCTCGTTTTCGATAACTTTCTTTTCGTTTTTAGGCACACAAGTTTATTATATTTTCTTTTTCTTTTTTGGTGATGCAGCATTTGAAGGAGATGTGAAGCAGCAGTAGAGCAGAAACAGAAAAAAAAAACTTACTTAGGGAGAAAAACAAATTGAATTGAAGTCCGAGCAGCTGACGTCGTAGGAGCGAATGCTGCGGTTCGACTAACCAAACTGACGATGAAAAGCGCTGCTACACGTTATGTTAAAGAATTTTTCGTCGCGTTCGCGGAAAAGCCATTTCCACGCACACACCGATCGCCTTTCTATATAGCCAATAGCTGGCCATGGGTGCGAGCAGGCCAGCGCTATATGCCACATATCGCTGGCCGATGTGGCAACAAGTGGGTGGTGGTGGGTGCCTGGTCGCCTGCCTGTGTTGGCTGTGTTCGATGTGTTTTGGGTGGATTTTTCAGGTGGGCTGCAGCTGAAACATAAACTTGTACACGCACACATCCGCCGTCGAGTTTTCCAATTTTCCATTTTGGCCAGAGCGAGATGAGGCATACGATATAGTACATACTATACTTTAGACCATAGAGGCGCACGCACATAACTAGATCATACATAAGTATATAGCGCATACGGACGTTCGGAGCGTTGGCGGCATTTTACACATTTGTTTTTGGAATCAAATATCGTAGAGCATAAATTTCACAGCCATTAAAAAGTCGGCCTGCATATAGTGCTCTATAATATATACGCACAGATGTTCGTGCCGATATATAGCACATATAGTTTGGATTCCTCAGCGGATCGTTGCAGCATTTGAACCCCAGAGTGCACGCCCTACAAAATCTCCAACCCAGCCCGCCCCGATCACCGATCATCCCCCTATACAAATACATATATATATATATATATATTTATTTACTTATATCTATATCGCGATCGAACTGCTGACGTCGAACGGCCTTAGGTGGCCCCATCGCATTGCCATTTGTCTAACACTTGAATCTATTCGTCATTGTTCCGATTTTCTTTTTTTATTTCTCTCCTTTTGCTATGCTATTTTTTATATTTTATTTTCCTTTCTAACAGATACTTTTGCCAAATAGTTTCAGATACACTTACACGCCTTGCAGCACTTTTAGCTATCGAATTTAATTCATTCTTTATTGGTTTTTTTTTTCAAAATATACTATTTGAAGAATTTGACAAAATCTCTTTTCCCTATATGCAAATTAAAAAAAAAAAATCAATTTTTTTATATCGTTTAATAAACATCATAACACAATAAGAAATATTAGTATTAAGTAAGCGTAGTGAAACATATTTTGTTCTATATTCATAGCTTTCTTTCTAGTATTTATAAAATTAAAATAAAGCAAAAACTTATAATATTTTAATAAAATATACTTTCATTTACACCGATTTCCGTTATTTTTTTCCAATGAAATATAATTTTTCCAAATTAAATATAATTTCATAGAATTAAATATAAATTCTATAAGAATATAAAAAAGAAGAATTTGTACTTTTTATTTACACTTTTATCTTCTTAAATTATAAATACTGCAACAAAAAAACAATTGGCCTATCTGATAGATACCCAAGTTCCCCAAAATCAGGATAAAATAATTGTTATATTTATACATGATTATATATATTTATTTATGATTATAGAAAAAATAATTTAAGCCCAAGAGGATTCCCTTAATTCCTTGCATAAACAGTGGCTCAAATGAAATGTGTAATTTAAAAACAAGCTATGAATATTATTATTTTAAAATTATATATATTACAATATTCCCCAACAGTAAAATTACTATATAGTCGCAAAGTTTCGGCATTTGTTTTGATTTCGTTTTTGGTTACCAAGTGTCTTAAATTTAGAACATTTTTGTATCTGCACCTCAGCGAAATGCAAAATGCACACACCAGATACGCAGATAGAGAGATACATATGTATGTGTATGGGTAGTTCAGTACGGTCTAGGTATTATGCATGGCTTGCCAAAAACCACAAAACTACAGAATCGCAATGGGACACAGGTGGGCAGGTCGAGTTATCTGGGATTTAGTGCATGAAATGGTCCGGGCGTGTTGTGTCCAGATATAAACGACATCTGTAAGCGCTTTTTGGCTGCTTCTAATTTTTGCCTGCCATCTGGCTGGATTCACATAACATCCTCCGTTCAATAAACAACTATGAACGTATTGCAAACATCGGGCTAAATAGCTCAGTGATTCCTAGACCAAAAGTACGGACATGTGCAGATCTTATATGTGGGCGTGAAAGTGGGTGGGAAGTCGGGTATGCCGTATGCCGTATTCAAGTAAATTTCAATTCGCATCATCTTCTGAATGTCCGAATATCAGAAAGTTAGAAAGGCAAGTCAGAATATTCGAAAATCAGGGAATAACAAATAGCACAGTTTCGAATTTTTGTTGTTCTATTTTTGGCCGTTTTGTGTGGGCGCTATTCGTCTGTAGCCTTCGGTTTTTAGTGCCGATCGTATGCACGAAGATGCCCGATATAAAAAAAAATATATATATATTAAAGTATGTATATGTATTTGTTTAAATATCTTCTATATGTCTATCTATAGGTTAGCTTTCTGGGGCGATGTTTACGGGCAACTGTGGGTAATATCTGCATAGATCAGGAATAACATAAACATTATCCAAGATCTGGAAAAATATTTGATTTCAGACAAGAAAGATGGCCCTGGGATTATATGAATGAACAGCGTATCCAAAGTCTCGAATAATTTGAATTGATTGCAATCAGTGCAAACTTAAATAATAAGGCAACAATATCGCATCACTTGCATTTTTTTAATGTTGTATGATGCAAGAAAATATTTGAAAGTCTATAATATGTTCCTTTTAATGTTAGATTTCAGTCACCAGAATAGTAAGAGCTTCCTATTATTAACTAAAATGTAAGAATTAAAATCAATGCACTTCCCAGCATAAAGTTAAAATATATAATTCATAAAGTTTTCAATGAATAAGATCAGGTCAAGCAAACATATTTTGTAAAGAACAAACAAGCGATGTGTGCCAATTTTAGAATCTATATGTTGGATGTTCGATTTAAAAATACGCTCTAACTAAATTAAATGAAATGAAAACGGACCAATTAAAAAAAGCAAAAAAAAAAAATTGGGAAAAAGAAAACAACGGAAAAATCCATAAGAAAAAAAAGACACATAGAAGAAACCCCGAGATGAAAACAGCAGAAAATATAAAAACGTTTAAGAAAAGAGCCATCATACACAGTCTGGCTATATAGTACCTAATGCTCCGCCTACTATATGTATAGTATTACACGTTTATTTTCAGAATTTGTTTTTGACTTAATTTTCGGCTTGTTGACACTTGGAAACGTGTATCAGTAGTCAAGCCAACAAAATCGCGACGGAAACCAAAATGTTACAACTATTTCAATATACTCGTATTGATAGTTTCGAAAAAAATCATGTTGGTAAGTTCGATGTGTGCTTAAAGAAAACGTTATTTTTGTATGAAAGTAAATGTATTTTTTTATCATGCATTAAGTCCGATCTTGTGAAACTCGTAACTTCGCTCATTAAAATCAAAACATTTAATTATCCTTTTTTTCTGAATGAGTATTTTCTCTTGTATTTGAAATAAATATACTTCTTGTATTGTTTCTTAATAAAGATTAAAGGATAAAAAAAATAAGTTGCACTGTGAAGTTTTATTTTGTTTCATAGAGTGGTCAAAATCAATTTCTACTAGTTCCTTAATGGTTATTTTGAATTCAAAAGTAACCGCCAATTTTCGCAATGGTGTAGTCGATAATGCCATTGGTCGAAGGGAAACATATCGATAACCGGCAAATGCACATCTAATTGGAGTACAAAATAACGCCTCCTGATATCGATACGCTATCACAAACAAGAAAATAGAATAAAAACAAAATCGTTTGGAAATCGTAAAGAAAGAAAGTTAAACACGACTGACAGATAATTGCAAAACCAAATAAGTGCGCCGTGGTCCGAATAGAACAACAATTGCGTGGCGTGGCTACACGAGTGCGAGCGAGAGGGCCGATGTGGTAGTGGCCAATCCTATTGGATATTCATTTTGCTGGCAAAAAACGCATTTTTGGTGGACACCGCTTGCTCCTTGGTCCAAGGATAACGACCAACGATGGCCAACGAGCCGGAGAACAAACCACCGATCCTGCACATCCTCGTGGTGGGCTTCCACCACAAGCTGGGCTGTCAGGTGGAGTTCTCGCACCCGCCGCTAATCTCGGGCTCCACGGGACGTCACGAATGCCCCTCCGGCTGGAAGTACCTGCCCACTCTGGCCCTGCCCGACGGCTCGCATAACTTTGCAGAGGACACGGTGTTCTTCAACCTGCCCAGTTTGTATGAGCCGGCTGCGAGTATCTACGGCGTGTCCTGCTATCGCCAGATACGCGTGGAGAAGCTAAAGATTCGGACGGCGGACCTCACGCGCAGCACCGTTCAGAAGTCCGTTTGCATATTGGCCCGCCTGCCCATCTACGGGTACATCGAGGTGAAGCTAGCCCTCATTGCCGATGCCTTTTTCGATCAGGGCGACTTCTCCGGCACGGAACTGCTGGTCAAGGCCTATCAGCAGCTAAATGCCTGCCTCCAGGACGACGAATCGCGCCGCCCGTTGCGCCACTTTCACGTGGGCCTGTCCCTGCGCGAAATCGTACTACATTGGCGCCACAAGACGCTAATGCTCTTCAAACTAATGCTGCTGCAGCGACGAGTGGTGTGTTTCGGTTCGCCAGTGCGCCAAATGTGTGTGCTGATCCTGGGCATGGCATCGCTGGTGCCGCGGCTGCTGGAGAAGGGCTTCCAGGAGGTGGCCTGTGTGCGCACGTCGCGTCCACTGTCGCCCATGCCGGATTTCACCGACTCCCTGCAGCGGGAGGCGCAGGCGGAAGCCGAGGCGGAACTGGAGGCAGTGGCTTCCGTAGCATCTGCCACCGATGAGCAGAAACTGACGCCCGAGTGCGCCACAGCGGTGGAGGGCGAGGCCGAGGAGCTGGCCCTCGTCTCATCCGCAGCGTCGGCGGGCGAGGAGCAGGCCAGTGGAGATGACACGTCGACGCGTTCCACGCCCAACTCACAGTCGCAGGACTCCTCGAACGGCAGGAACAGCTCGCTGACCAGAGAGGCCAGCGTGGACACACTGGCGTGTGAGTAGCCCATTAAGTCTGCCACCGATTTTGGCGTAACTAGCATTTTAGTCAATTGTAACCTTTGTTATTGCGTTAAACATATATGTACATACGTATTTATCATGCCATATAAGTGAATCATACTTGATAGGAGCTTACAGACATCAAACATTACGTATGACGCAGTTTCAGGGAATGTACTACGAAAAATATTGTTAACTGATCCGTGTGTAAATCTTTCGTCCATAGCCAACCTCGCCGCCTTGTGCGCTGTGAATCCGGATGAGTATCGGGCACCGGTCAGCATCTTCGCCAGCGGCAACCTCTGCCTGCCGTATCTGTCGCTACCGTACATGGACCTGCTCAGCGATCCCATGGTGCTCTCGTATGTCATCGGCACCTCAAACGTACTTTTCCAGCAGAAACGTCAGCTGGCTGACGTTCTGGTGGACATCGAGGCGGCCAATCTGGATGCCCACGATCCGGAGCTCAGGCGCCAGCTGGTGCTGAGCACCGAGGATCTGCGCTACATGGACTACATCATGAAGCACGTCCAATCGCCAAAGGAGGATGCCGAGGGCAGCGAGTACTGGATACGGGAGCAGTTTCAGGGCTACATTCTCGCACTCTTGCGAACTGCTGTGGCTCCAGGTGGGTGCAATCTGGTTGGCTTTTAGTTGAACCATCAAATGCCAATGTATTTCTTGTTTACAGATGCCACGCCCAAGGACAACGATCATTTCAATGCGCACTTCATGAGCGCCTTCAAGCGCACCCAATGCTTTCAGGAATGGTACGACGTTAGGCCCGAACCCGAGTTCTTTGAGGCCCTGCCCGCTGGTCATCCCTTCGCCGGTACCTTGTCCGTGGCGGACATGAAACTGAAACTAGCACAGTAAGCGGTTAAAATCCAGATCTCCATACCGATGGGAATCTAAGTTTCTATACAATTGCAATTTGCAGAACCATGCAAAATAGCGAGAGTGGGCGAAAAATCAACCAGGCGGTGAACACGACGAGTCGTGCGGTGGGCGGTGCCATATCCCAGGCCAAGGGCGCCTTCTCCAGCTGGTGGTCATCCATCACGACGGCACCGCCCAATGCAGCAAATGCAGGGCTCGCGACCAGCAGCGCGAATGGTCAGGAAGGGGATGTGAGCGAAGGAGCTGCAGCCCAAGAGATCTCAGTTACATTCCAGAATCATAAGGACGTCGAGGACCTTGACGTGGCGGGAGTCAGCATCCACCTGGCTGGCCAGGAAGAGGCACACAGCTGCGACAAGCCGCAAGGCATCGTCGAGATTGGACGCGAGGCGGAGCTGTTGGACAAAACCGCGCAGTCGGAGGAGCCCAAGATTGCGTCTGCCAGCCAAGCCGGTCGGCCAGGATGTGGCGGCGATGTGGCCACCTCGGCCGTGGAGCGCAGCAGTGGCGATGTCTTCATTGTCTGAGGACGTTAGCACTATCGGGGGCATTGTATAGAATTGAACTAAGCTAAATGATAATTATTTATTACGCAACATATTGTCTCAGTCTCAATGTTGAATTTATAACTACTACTCGAACTTCCCCCCTATTTTTTTGTATACCCATACATATTCTGTAGTTGGTTGACTTGTGGTACTAAGAAACCTGGGATTTATGATCGAGCGACAATATAATGAGATACATCACTACTACTTGAAATAATACCTCATTTTCGTTTATTTTAAGCCCAAAAATGACAAACTATATATTTACAAATGCGAAAAGCGCGCACAAATGAAATAATATCGAAATGAATTATTTGAATTGCTATAAATGCAACCGTTTTGTTACTTTTCCTTGCAACTTTTTGTGGCACAAGTCAATCGCACGCGCTAACCTAAACAAAATTGGCCAAATGATAATATAATTTAATATTTATAGATGCCTACGCTTAAGTTACCCTTGCCGTATTCACCCACCACTCAGTGTATACATATGTATAACCATGTAAAGCTAAACCGTTCCAAGTGCAATTTGTAATCCCAAAAAAAAGGCAGCGGAGATCCGTAATGAAATCCGTAATACGTGTGGCAATAAAGAACTTAAGAAATCTGATATTATGGAGTATCATCCCCTCTTTTGTCCAGGAACCGCCGTGTTCAACTCAATTTACCTAATTCAAATGTAATCAAAAATAAATGCATTTCATAAAACATACAAAATTGAACATTGCAAACAGCTTCATTGCCTTTTCAATTTGAAAACAAAGAGTACTCTTTAATAAATCCCTTAGAGATCCACTGGACTACAACAAAACATCCGGATCAAATCAATGATTCTTGATGGCCTCTAGCACGGGCTGAAAGGATGGCAGCTTGGCGGAGTACACCTTTTGCTCCACCTCGCTCAGCTTGGCCTGAGTCGCGTTGACCTTTGATTCCACAGCGAGCAGCGTGTTCTCCGCTGTGGCCAGCTTCTGCTCGCATTTTTCCAGGCGATCTTTGCGGGCCTTGAGATCCTGCTCCTGAAACTGCTCGGCGGCGGTGAGTAGATCCTCGTTCCGTTGCTTGTTGGCTTCCAGCTTCTCCAGCGCCTGCTTCTCCTGTTTCTCCAACTCACCCAGACGGGCCGTCTGGTCGTACTGATCCTCGAGCAGCTGCTGCCTGTGCTGCGCGTGCATGTCGCGCTTGGTCCGATAGCTGGCCTCCATTTTGGTCAGACGCTGCTTCTGCGCCCGCAACTGAGTGTCCAAGGTGGCGATTTCCGTGTCCAACTCGATGGAATCAGACTTTACTTTGGCCACCTGCTTGTCCAACATCTGACGCCGATCGATATTCTGCTGGCGGTGCTGCTGCAGAAGTTTGCCCAGCAACTCCAGGCACTGCACCCGCTCCGAGATGTCCTTTTGATTGGGATTTAGCGGCAGAGTAAGGTCCGATTGCTGGCCAATGCCGCTCTTTAGCAGGCCACAAATCACTGGATCCATGCTCAGGTGGCGGACGTGCGAGTTGAAGACCTCAACGGAATCCAGTTGCTTTTGCTTGGCGCGGGACAGCATCACCTGCTGATGCAGCTCCAGCTCGGACACCTCCTTCACCTGGCGTTCATAAGCCTTGGAGTAGTTTTCCATATCGTCGCACTTCATTTGAAGCTCCTTTAGCTGCTGGGCAGAGAACTTCTGGCTGTTAACCGCCTGCTCCAAACGCTTTTCGTACTTCATTTGCTGGCGGAGATTAGACTGCTTTTCTTCTGCCCGGGCAGACAGCTGTTCGAATAGCTTCAGTTTCTTGCTCAGCTCCTCTTGACTGGCAGCTAGCTGTTGGGCAAGCTGGTCGTGCTCTTTGGTAAGACGTTCCAGTTTGTTCAGTTTATTGTCGTCGCTGGGATCATGCAACTTATTCTCCAGTTGCTGCAGTTTCGTTTTGAGATCGCCGATTAGCTGGTCTAAGGCTTTGCGATCGGGCAAATCACACTTCTTGCTGATCACCTGATCCCTGGTCTCCGCCTGCAGCTTGGCCTCCTCCTTGGTGAGCTCCTGATCCCACAAGGCAATGCATTTGCTAGCCTCTTCGAAGAGCAGACCATTGAGCTCTTCATCTAGCTGAATGGCGTGCGCCTGGGTGGTGGACATGATGGTCGTCGACTCGCAGTGCATGCTATTCAAATACGAACTGGGCTGCTCCATCGTTTCCATAAACGGAAACTCCTCCTCCACCACATCCGACGAGGGCAGAGGCGGTACAAAGTCCATGAGAAAGTCCAGCAGGACGATCACATGGCCGAATGAATGCTGTGTTGTTGGCGATACAAGCCATGATTTGTTCACCTGCAAGTCACAAGTGGATTTAAGAATCAAAAGAACACTGTAAACCTAAGATCATCCCAGTTGCTTACCTGGTAAGGATACTGCAGCTTTTGCATTGCGCTGGTAATATCCTCGACATGGTTCTGACCCACTGTCACCCGATTCCGCCAGATGTGATGGAACAGGAAGTTGAGAATGGAGACAAATTGCTTGATGGTCATGTGCCGCAACCCACCGGGCCGACTGAAGAGATCCGCAATAAGCCCTGTGGGAGCCTCGCTGTGCTGGATGCCATGTAAGTATTCCAGGATCTGCTGCGCCCGCTCCGCCACCCATTTCTTGTCGGAGTGCGGCGCAATGGCGCGCTCCGCAGTGGAGGGCACAAACCGGTGGCCTCGCTTGGGCGTCAAGCCCATTTGACTGGCCCGATCGCGCTCCAAGTTCAGCGGCTGCGGCAGACGCGATGCGGACGGCCTGTGCGGGATTGGATTCAGACATTAGTGGTTGTGCATTCGATTATCAAATGGTTGTGCCTACCTTCTGGGTGCCGCCTGGCTGGAGGAGGGCGTGTGCGTGGCTGCACTGCGCTTTGTTGCCCTGGAAGAGGATACGCATATGCATCATTAAAGAGATTTGCTCAGTTGGATTTGGATGCCGGGTCACTCACCTGGTTTGCCGCTTATCGGCAGTGCCTCGCTCCTCCAGTACATCGCCACGGAACTCGCTGGTCCGCCGGGGCATCAGGTGCGACATCTTGGCGTTATTGAAACTACGTTGATTAAATTAAATGTTTACTCAGTTTGATTGGGAATCGCGCGTCGTTTAACGCCTGTTATCGGCAAATCGATAGTTTCCAGGGATGCAGTAGCGACTGTCACCGCAGAGTTACTCAACCATCTGGCAGCACTGCCAAATAAAAAGTGCGCCATTTACTTAAAAATTCTGATCACTTTAGGATCATGCCACCAAAACGGAACAAAAAAACAGAGGTACGATTGAAATACTATATTATTTCAATAGCTAAATGGGAAATGCCCAACGATTCTACAGGCGCCAGTTGCTGAGCGGGATGCAGGCGAAGAGCTGGATCCCAATGCGCCGGTGCTCTACGTAGAGCACTGCCGATCCTGACGAGTCTTTCGTCGTCGAGCGGAGGATCTGCACTCCGCTCTCCGGGAGCGTGGTCTCCAACAGCTTCAGCTCCAGCTGAATGCACTTGGAGCACCGCGGCGAGGAGCCTTCGAGTTGAGTTTGAGCGCTGGCGGAATGGGGAAGCAGGAGCAGGTGGCACTCTGGTCGGGTCTAAAGCGGGGTCCACCACGTGCTCTCAAGTTTCCCACTGTGGAGGAGGTATACGATCGGATTGTTGGGATTCTAAATGACCAGCAGGAGTCCAAGGAACTGAAGTCATCGAAAATTGATTTACCGCAGTCCGAGGCAAAAACATCGCCAAAGAATTCGGAGGCCACAGAGGAAGCACAGGAAACTGAGGTAGGAAAGCCCCAATGAGTCCAAAAAAAATTAACTCAATATGGTTTTTATCAAAAACAAAGGCAGCTTCAACTTCGTGTAAATCCAAAAAGGAACAGAAATTCGAGGAAGAACAAACTAAAGTCGACTCAAAGGAAGCGAAACAATCCAAAGAGCTGGCCAAAACGAAGAGACAACCGAAAGCCCAAAAGAAGCCGGCAAAGGCATCCGAATCCCAAGAAGAAGTCACCGAAGAGAAGCCTGTAAGCAGCCAGAAACGGAAGCGGACCACCAGATCCTCCACAGACGAGGCTACTGCCAGTGCCAAGCGGAGGAGGTAGTTGTGCCCAAAACAAAGCGTTCAGCAATAGTGCCCTATGATCGATGATTGGCAAATCCTCTCGAGGAACCGATCGTTGAGAACCCCTTTGCCTTTGTTGATCGCTCAATTTTGGACCAAAACTACATACATGAAAAATACTCGGGCATTGTTATTACAAAATATATTAAAACATCTTAGAAACCTATTTCCATTTTTGTTTTTTTTTTTTTTTTCATTCTCTTGTGGTTCATTTTTGTCTGATTTTTTGCCTCTCATTCGTTAAAATTTTGTGGACTTTGATTCTTCCAAAATGTACATGTTTTTCTTTTTTGATCTTGTTTCAATTTTGTCCCTTCTTAGTTAGTTAAAATTTGTTTTCGTTTTTAGCTCAGCTTAATAATTATGATCCTAGAGAAAAAATTTTGGTTTTACGAAATTGTTTTTCCTTTTAGCTTCTTCTAATGCTAGAGATACCCTACCACTTGCCTAAATAGATTACAATTTGAATTGTCTCTTTTTTAACTAAAATTTTGGTTAAATAAAAAAAATTGAATATAATATGTGGGGTGGGGAGGGGTGGGGTGTCTAGGTGAAATAGTATTAAGAACATGCAGCAACAGAAACCGAGAGATTGCGATTAGGTGGAGAGCCAGTCCAAAAGGTGGACTTGCCTTAAGTAGAGTCGCAAATACAATGCATGCAAGTATGTATATATATATATATAATGTCTGTACACCCATATATATAATGTATAATATAATGCAATGGGCTGGCGAACTGCTCTAGCAAAACTTCGGAAACCAGATGGGAAATATAGAAAGTAAGTATTGCAAAACTATACAATTCGGTAACATAATACAAATTGTGCTGTTTCACATAAAATAATTGATTACGAATTGCCTAACGATGACGGAAAAGGATCCTCTTTAAATTCATTGTCTAACTTATGCAATGTTTATAATTGATGGCCTAAAGGTTTGCTACATTACAAAATTGTCCGAAGAATATTTGCTACATCCCTAAGATTCCGTTCAAGTTATCCTATAGTAGGAGTTCGCCAGTCCCATTGCTAGTTCAAAAAACAACAATCAATTGGCTATGGGAACGTAAAGTTAAGAGAGGCGAAACATTGGAATTGTATTGGTTACGGCCTGGTGCGCGGTTCTGATTCGGTTATCCTGGTTCTAATCCTGTTTCTGTCCCTGGTCCACAATGTATTTGTTTCCTTTCTTTCATTTCATGCTTGGCTTTATCCTTTTGTCGGAGGGGAGCACAACAAACAGTGATCAACTAAGGCTTAAAAACTATATTTAAATTATGTGCGAAAAGTAGGTCGATTCAATAGGCGAGAAAACACTGCGAAAAACAAGGCTTTGATTGATTACACGTCCAGTTAGTTGCTGATAGAGCGGTTACAGATACTTCCGATAGTTGCGCAGATGGGCGTTCGCGTCCTCGACCACGCCCACCGCAGCAGCGGCACTCTCGAAGGATGGTGGCTCGATGACCATGCCGGGACTTGTCGGATCGCATGACGCTCCAACGGCGCTGTTTGGCCCCTTGGCTCGTCGCCTGCCACGTGTTCCCGCTCCCCGCGATCTGCGGCTGTTGGCCGAAGCTCCCGATGCTCCTCCGCCGCCGCCGGATCCCGAAACTCCCGCCAAGCCTGCTCCCAGGCTGCCGCTTAGGATGCCTCCGCTGGAGATGGGTCCTCCATTGCTGCCTGGCACACTCTCGCCAGATTCGATGGCCTCCAGCGAGGCGTCCAGCGCCGCATCCGTCGTTGTGATACGCGACCTGGCCGCTGCACTGCGTCTCCGCGAGCTGGAGCTACCGCCGGAATTGCCGCCACCGGCGGCGCCTCCTCCACCACCACCGCCGCCGGAATCTCCACCTCGCTTGCCTGGGCGCCGCTTACGCCTCTTTTTGTTACCATAACGCGGATCATAATCGTACTCATCATCCGCCGGCGACTTGGGCTCCTCCAGTGAATCCACATCGTTCATGTCCATGTCATCGTAGAACCACTCCTTGGGCAAATGCTCCTCCTTGACGGCCTGCTGCTGGTGCTGGTGCTGCTGATGTTGTTGCTGTTGACTGTCCTTGCTGTCGGATGTATCACCGCCGGCGGCACCCAGTGAGCTGGACTCCTCCAGGCTGAAGGCTCCATTAAAATCGTGGGCAGTGTCGCTGTGCAGGGAACCAAGTACGGCCGGCGCGGCTCCGCCGCCCGTAAGCATATTGAGCGTTAGGGAGGAGCTGCTGGCCAGGCTATTGCTGCCGGGCATGGGGCCCACACCGCTGGTCAGGCTGCTCAGTCCCAGATTGACGCCGCTGGCCACCAGAGCTTCGTGCTCCTTGCGTAGCGCCTGGAAGGGACGCTCGGGAAAGCGGCTGTAAGAGTGGAAAGTTCGTTATTAGCAGGGATATACATGGAGCTCACTTAAGAAAAAACACAGGATTTGACGAGATTGAATGGCATATACACAATTGATATTCTTCTAACCTAACTCGTTTTAAATAATATTACCATAGGTAACATACTCCAGGATTTGCAAACTCTAGTGTGCTTCACCAGAGCTATACCTAGCTTTTCCTTGTGCATGTGCCAGTCACTCGAATCCCCCACCGATTGGTGACGATACCTCACCTGTACATCTTGCTCAAGTACTGACGACGGCTCTTCCGCCAGCGGGCAGCCGGATACGTGTAGATCTGGCCCTGCCGGAAGCCGGGCATCCGCTGTCGCTTGTCCAGGAAGAGCTGCGAGTGGTTCTGGGCGACTCCTGTCTGCGGATCGAGGAATGGCAGCCGGTGGCGCCGTTCGCTGCACAAGCGCGTGTTGAAGTTGGCACTGTACTCGATCGTCTCCCGGTAGCTGACATCCTTCAGGAAGCTCTCGATCTTGGCCAGATTCGGCATGGAGACGATCTGGATGTTAACGGCGGAGGACATGGCTGTTCCTGGTCCTAATCCTACTGTTGGCTAACCTTAGAGTCCGGCTGTGCCGCTAATCCATCCCAAAGTCTTGGCAATTTCCGCTCCGCTCCGCCCCGTTTCTTATCGCAATTTTTTCCAGTGTGTTGTGTTCCGTTTCTTATCGCTTTTCGCTGCCTGTTTTTTTTACTCTTCTTCGTCTTCCTCCTCTCCTCTCGACCGACACATACACGCACGCACACACACACACACACACGCAAAGCTCTCTATCGATGTGACCCCGCGCCAGGGGGCGTGGGCGGCAGTGGGCGTGGCGAGGGCGGTACGTTTAGATCGCGATCTGCGGCCGGATTTTCCAATTGTTTAATTGATCAGAAATATTAACGTCGTTTTCACTGCTCTGCTGAATGCCAGTGTTACCAGATGGCGACATTATTTTCCCCCCAAATGTTCTCGACCGACCGGTATTTTTGTCCTAAAAAATCCACTCTTTCGCTTCAATTTTAGCGAGCAGCTTTCTTACCGATTTATGGGCTTGAATAGGTCTGGTAGTTAATTTATGCATTGCATTACATAGCTATGCAATAGTATTTTCTAGTTTTAATTACAAACCTTTTATACAGGGCTTTTGGTTATTTTTCAAACATCGATAAGTTGTAAGCCATCGATTGCCCGGCCAACGGTCATACAATAGAGATGGGCGAGTGGCGATAACGCCTACCTGTTACGCCATTTCAACATAGTATTTTATTATCTTGATCGACTCTGCACAGGCGACTAAAGTTAATAAGCTTATATACAAGGTATATAGCTTGGGAAATATAGACCAGTATTACACAATCATATTGACTTGTTCAGCGTACGATCAAGAACTAAATTCTTCAAATTTGAAAGTACGCATAAGTCATAGATTGCACAAATAAATAATTGGCAATTAATAAAAAAGTTATAAGAACATCGTAAAGGGCAGCGGTGGGTAACGATTTCTTATCGATTCTCCTGTCAGCTGGCAACGCTAAACCAAAACATACAACAAAATTAAAAGGGAAATCAAAACAAGGGAACCCGGTCATTGAAATTTCAGAAAATACTGCTTTGTTTGCTTTAATGGGAATGGGAATGGCTTTTTGCCCCGTAGATATGTAGATATCACATGGAGGCACGGCTCGCAGGGAACACCCGCCAATCCAAACCATTTACATTTACCACTTAGATTAGCTGGGCTCGCAAACAACGGATAAGACTGTATATCAGCTGTACGTACTTACGGTTATTTGGTGATAAAACCAGCGCCATAGTTCCACTTCCACAAAGTAACAAAGAGAAGACTGAGCCGAACAACCTGCCATTCTGATGCCGACGCCCCACCGAGATTAAAGCCCACTTTTCACGCCCCATCCGCAGTTGTCCAGCGACCCCAAGGCACTACACATCGCAACGATAGCCAAATACGCATAGGATTCCGACGATGTGCGTGATATTCTTTTGTGCGGACTCGAATCCGCTGCCTGGCGGCTACAAGCTCATCCTGGCCTCCAATCGGGACGAGTTCTTTGCCCGCGCCACTATGTCGGCGGCCAAGTGGGCGAATGCCGATCATGTTTACGGAGGTATGTGGTGGGGCTTATGTCCTTGGTTGCCTATGCTTAGATGGAGTATAATCCTTGACAGCTTGATGGCAGTCGAATTGAACGAACCCCTCACAAGATCTGCAGCCTAATTGGATTTCCAGCCACGTTACCCATAAGTGTGGATCAACTTGAGCAAATATTTATGTATCCCCCCATTTTAGGGATCGATCTGGAGCCGGGACGCGAGGGCGGCACCTGGCTGGCGATCGGCCACTCCGCTGGCTTCTTCAAGGTGGGCGCCCTGCTCAACCTGACCGGCGAGCCCAAGCCGCGCGATGCAGTTGGTAAACCCCCTTGAGCTACATACTAATCCAAATTGACGCGAGCACACGCACACACACTCATCCATACACCTAACTAAAACTTTCACAACCGCGACCAAAGAAAAAGCAAAGCAAAAACAAACTTTCTTCGTTTCTGTTTTCTGTTTGAAGCGCACAAGAACATTTTGCAACCGCATAATCACAACAGCAACAGCACCGGCATTAACCTTTGCCCCAAGCCCACCACCTCCAACAGCTACCGTCATCCGAATCCGAATCCAAATCAGAACCCGAATACGAATCCGAGTAGGGGGCAATCGAATAACGAACATTTCTTACTAGGGCGCGGCATGATTGTGGCGGACTATGTCACCCGGGCGGACGAGGAGCACAGCATCCTGAACTACAACGAAAGGCTGCTCAAGGACTGCACCAAGTACTCTGCCTTCAACTTTGTGTCCATCGAAATTGGGTGAGTCCTGCAGCCCATTCAGATTAACCTGAATTATAATATATTATTATATGCCTTTTAGTATATATATGTACATATATTGCTTTATGCTGTCTTTATCTCGGAATAATACGTATAATTGCTGATTAAAATGCAATAACATTAGCGATCCGGTGGCCATAAATTATACTTTATAAACTTGATAAAATCGAGATAAGGACAGATATAAATGAACAACAAACATTCGTTCCCAATAGATCTGCATCCCAGCCCGCTCGCGTGAAGCTGCTGAGCAATGTGCCGCCCACGCTGGAGGATTTCCAGAACGGCGAGTGCTGCGGATTCGGCAACAGTCTGCCGCACTCTCCGTTCGAGAAGGTGCGTCATGGCAAACAGGAGTTCGAGGCGATCGTTAAGGCGCACGGGGGAGCCAGCGTGGAGACTCTGTCCGCCCAGCTGATGCAGTTGCTCCGCAACAAGCACAAATTCTGGCCGGACGACGAGCTAAAGAGACGTGCGCCCAACTGGGGCGAGGGATTGAGTGCCCTAAATGTTCATATCGAAGAGCATGCCTACGGCAGCCGCACACACACCGTTGTCCTGGTGGACAGCGAGAATAAGATGCACTTCATTGAGGAAACAATGACTGGGTTGGATCCGCACGGCGAATGGAACAAGACGCACATTGAAAAGGATTTTCAAAACAGCGTTTGACCACGGACAGGATGACGCAACTTCTTGACCTCAATCTCGTTCGAACACTTTCCTTTTGTGGAATAACTTAATTGGCTGATATTCTACTAATCTGTATTTTGACTCTGGCATTTGCGATAATAAATAATATATTTACTATATATCTAATGAACATAAAGCTTGTGTGGACTTAATCTAACGTTACTGCTCTTCTTTCCGCCACACATCAAACCATTTTGCTTTCAAAATTCTTTATTCAAAGTCTTTGCAGATCAAAAAACAAAAAAAAAAAAATAAGTTTACTTTAAATACATAACTATTCTGTTTCTGTTTTTCTTTATCTGCGGCATTTACAACGTCTCCACATGTTCATATATATTAAGTTATATTTATATATTTAAGCAAAGTAACAGGGGGAAATAATCATCAACGTCTTAGCTTCCTTATCAACAGACCGCACTATCCCGGTGTTATTATACATCTCTATATCTCTATAGCTTTACGAGCCTGTTAGTCAGTTGGCTTAATCGTCTGCCCTACTTGTATTTCTTGGACACACGGCCACCGCCGCCTCCTCCATTTTCAGCGCCAGCTCCTCGCAAAACGCTCTTGAATTTTCGCGAGTTCATTGAACGTTTTCTGGGGGCGAAAGAGATGGAGGAGCATTAGATAGGGATGGGTATATTAATAATATTAAACGCACCTCTTGTTCAGGGTATTCCTAGTGAGTGGGATGTACGCATATGGATCCAGTTGTCCTTTCTTCTTCATATCGCCCTTGGCCTTCTTGCTGCTGTACTCAGTGCCCGCTGGGCGGCTGGTGGATTTGCCAGACTTCACGGACATGGCATCCGAGTTTCCAGCTGCCAGCTGTCGATGGATGCCCTTGCCACCGGCAGTGTAGCGACTACTGGCAGTGGTTTTGCCCGATTTCATGCTCATCGCATCGTCACCCTTGCGTACCCGCTTGGTTACTAGCTTCCGCTGCTGTTCATCTTCGTCGCTCGAATCGTCTTCCATGCCACGCTTAACCTTGGGTGGCTTGGCCATGGGTGCATCGGTTTCCGAGTCGGAATCGGACTCATCGTTTCCTCCCTGGCCACGAAGTGCCTTTTCGCTGATGATCAGGCGTCCATCGTCGGCAGTCTTGAAGCCACCGTTCGGCAGCTGAGCTTTCGTCTTTAGGCTCTTGGCAGTGGTGGCCGTTTGAGCGGAGCCACTGGCTGGAGTGGGGCAAGCAAAAGAAGTGATGATTTGTGCGATTTTCAGACGATTTCAACTTACTTAGCACACTGCCAATGGACTTGAGATCAGCCAAATCGACTATCTCATCGGGATCCTCGCGAATGAAGGTGCTCTTCTGTTGCTTAGATTTCTTTCTACGATCGATTCTAGCTGCGGCTGCTGCTGCGCCCTCATCGTTAGTGTCCATGTCCTCGGACAGATCCGAATCGGAGTCAGCTAGCATATCATCAATGCTGTGGACGAGATTTTTGTAGTTATTTGCGTAATTACTGTGTATGAAAAACGCTTACGTGTAGCTCTTTTCCCTCAGACCGCTGACCAGCTCATCATCGGAGCTATCCTCCTGCGCTTCCATGCTCTGTTTCTGGCGCAAGTCCCTGCGCGTTTGCTTGCGGATCACCTTGAGTCGGCGATGGATCACATTGTCATCGCCGGGAACGAAGCTGGCCAGCTCGCCGGGGCTAAAGCGAATGCAGAGCTTCTTAAGCAAATAACCGATCTGGAGGCGGCAGTATCGCTTCGTATCCTTGGTCATGGCCGACAAGGAGCGCATCTAAAGGAGGGCAAAGAACTGATTAGTCAGGTCAAGTGCCTAATTTAAATGTCGGCGGAAGTGCTCACAATTGCCTCCAGGTGATTGGCCACCAGTGGTATGGGCATCACTTTGATGAATGTAATCAGAAAGACAACGGCTGCCTCCGCTTGCTTGCGTGACTTCTGAACGAGGAAAACAGAGACTTGCTGCAGGACAAATTCCAGAGTGGCCACTGTCAAGTGTTCACCCTGCTGCTTGAGCACAGCCCTAAAGGCCAAAATTGTGTTCGTCACCAGCATTTCATCGCCATTAAATCCTGCCGTCAGGATATCAACAAAGTCGTTAATCTTGCCGGCATCCTGATAAAGTTGTGTAATGGATTTGATTAGCTGCTCGGCCACCGATTCCTTTTTATTGGAGAATTCCCTATAGTTGAGCACTGCCTCCGGAATGGCCTTCATCACAAGTTGGTCGTTGTACGACAGATTGCTGTGGCTGTCTATCAGGGACTTCAGGCAGCTGATGATTGAATAATAATAGTTTAGCTACAGTTTAGCGATCGTTTGGCACTTTAACTTACTGCAAACGCGATGCCTGGCAAACGGTGCAGCGGGTGCTAAATGAATCGAGAAGGATTTGCTGCAGGGCAATGCTGTTCTTGCGGGTAAACTTCTGGCACGATGGCAGCTCCGAGGTCATCAGTTCGCGAAGTAGTCTATAAATAAGAAGGGCTCATGAGTACACTGCAGTGTGACTATCATTAACAACAATTGTACATACTCGTAGGTCTTCCTTTGCTGCTTCTTCAGCTTCTGCTCATCTCTGGCGACCAATTTCGATTTATCGTTCCTCAGAATGGGAGCCATGTACTTATCGAAATATGCTTTGATTCCCTTGCATTTTTGCACGCGCACTATGGCAGCATTAATGTCAAAGAAAGCGTCGTATTCAAAACTGGCCAAGGCACTGGCAGCCAATTGGGCTTGGGCGTTCTCAAAGAGCTCCAGTTGAACATCAGCCGGCGCCCGGGCAATATACAAACGAATGACTTCCAGGACACGCTTGCGCTGATCGGCCTCGTAGGTTCCATTCGGTTTCTGTGTATAGATATAGAAGAGGCGAGGCAAAAAGTTCTTGGCATACAGGCCAATTGCCTGATGGCATTCGGCACTTTGGTTTTCACCGAGCAGCTCCATCAGACCATCGTAAATGGGAGGCCTAAATTCCGGGTTCTTTTCCAAAGCCGAACCCAAAGTGCGAGCCAGGTGCCGCAAGTACTCAGGATCCCTCGGCTGACGACAGAAGCCAGGGAACAAGCCCCACAACTGACAGCACAATAGCTCGTAAATGTGAGACGAAGAATTGTTCTTCGCCTCGGCGAACTCCCTCCACTTCTGTTGGCAGTCCAGGGCCAGTGGGACAATCTTCTCCTTGAAGAACTGCAGACTGGCACCGTTGGCTCCCTCACGGAGGAGGGGCAGCAGCCAGGATCGCTCCAGCTGCATGACGCCCTTGCCATCGGCAAGCGGTATAGCTGTAAGTACCAGTTCGGGTCCCAAAGCCTTGATGGCACTGATCAAAGTGTGCTCGATCTGCAGACGATGTGGGCTCTGGGTGTCGTAGCGCTTGCTGATTGTCAGCAGCGGGGGTGTGAGTTCCGAACTGAAAGCAATATAATAGTATTAAGCATTTAAATATCATGGCACACATTGCAGACTCACCCGAATCGCGGTCCACAGGCCTCAAAGACGAACGAGAAGATGAGAATCACGAATCTGGAGATCTCTCCGAATGGAGCATTTAGCATCTTGTGCAGTGAAGCGATTATCCTGGCCACATATTGCTTGTTGCGCTGTGCATCCTCCGCCGTAGCACAAGCGCGTGAAACACAGTCTTGCAGCAGCTCCTTGATACAATTTGAGACACCGGCAACCAGCTCCGTTTGGTCCGAGAGCCAAAGATCCGTGGTGCAAACATCAATCAGACGTGGCAAGGTCTGCATGCAAAGATCCAGCTGCATGGTCGCCAAATGGAGGTGGCCCTCCTTTAAGACCGTCACCCAGGCGATCGTCTGCCGGATGTCGCTCTTGTCTGGACGGTACTCGTGTATCGCTGCCAGCAGTTTGGCGCAGAGTGAGGCATTTAAATTGGGGCTTTTCTTGTAGAAAAGGGCGTAGATTGTCTGGAAACAGTTCGTCCTAACCAGCACGTTGGCCGCCGTCATAATGGAGAGCAGATGCTCGCAAACAGTGCGTATGTCCTCCGTCTTGAAACCGTATAGCGTGTCCTTGAGAAGCTCCAAAGTGTGCAGCACTGTCGTCTGTGCATTGGCCAGTACCTCCGGCTTGAACTGAGCCAAACAGAACTTGGCCACGCGACTGCTAGCCGGATGGTGCTTAACCTTTGGCTGCTCAACCTCATCATCCTTTTCATCGTCATCAGACTTGATAGCCGGCAGCATGAAACTGCTGCCGTGAATAATTAAGGCAATTGCATGCTGGGCTCCCTTGCGGATCTTCGGCTGTGAGTGAATGCTGAACGCCAGAATGGCGTCAAAGTATTGAATCGTGGAGCTGTATGTCCATGTCGCGTAATCCTGGGCGCGCAGGACGACAGAAAGGCAGCCGATTATCTGTAAATGAAAAAACAACAACGACGTTAAGTACGTATTGGTCAGCTTTCTGGTAAACACATTCTGCACTTACATGTCGGATGACCGAATGGTTAGTGGCCTCCATGAAGCGCTGGAGCAGTTTCTGCATGGTATCAGCGGTCTGGGCGAATCGCTTCCTGAGAACCGGAGCCGGCACCGACTTAATGCCCATGGCAAGCAGTGTTACGCCGGCCACAATATCTCGCTCCTCGGTGGCGGCCTCGATCTGCTCCATGAGCAGCAGGAAATACTCTGTGGACGACTCGTCACCGCCGTTCTCGCGGATGATTTCGGTGAGGGCGCTTAGAATGGCCAGCATCTCCTTGTGAAGAGCGGACGAGGCCCGGAAGCTGGTGACCAGTTTCCGGAAGCTTGTGTTGCTGCAGCCGCTGTAGTTGGAGGCGAAGGTCTGAAAGGTCTTGAAGGTGCCAGTGGGTGCGGTGCCGGTGAGAGCGGTGCCGGAACCGGACATTCCGTCATCATCGTCATTCAGTTTGAAATTTTTCAAACTGCCGGCCACATCGCTGACTGTTGTGCTTTCCGCATTAAAGGCCTGACTCTGCTCATGCTTGTGGACCGCCTCCATGGTGAGGCCGGTGGGCTTGGCGACAGCTGTAATTAATTTGGTTATAGGTGGTAACATGAGATGACAAGTAAGGAAGGACTCACCCAAACTTAAATTGGGCTGAAAGAAACGCGATTTGGCCTTCATGCGGTGCTTCATCTGGGTGGGATTGGAGGTGGCCGACTGGCCCTTGCTCCATATCTTTCCCTTGCCATTGCGCTTTAGCTTCGATCGGAATTTGCCCATGATCCACGCGAGAAATGCTTTAAAGAAAGAGAAATACTCAAAGAACGCAAATCGCAACACGTGCGAACCAGTGTCCCCGCTCGACCGATAGAACTGGCAATCGAAACAGCAATCGAATGGCAGACCAAAAATCGAAAACGTACTATTGTGAATTTCTATTCTAATCAAGTTCCCCACCTTGAATTGCAGTCCTGGCTAGTTCTGCTTTGCTTACAAAAACTATTTGTGTGCATAGTTTCTATCTAGAATAAATATCTGTTTCCCAAATATAAAATATATTTTTTGATTAAAAGACTTAAAAATATTAGTGCTGCGTGATTATTTCAAGTTTGTCATAAGCGAAAGCAAAATATTTCAACTAAGTCCGGGTAGTGGTGAATTTCCACCCAAGCTATGCACCAATTGATATCAAATTAGCCAAGACACCAACCTGTTATCGATTTTCCCCTTATGAATATCGATAAAATAAGCGGCCGGTCTGGCAGCTCTGTGCAACAAGTTGAAAAATAGAAGAAGCAAATAGAAACAGCGTCCGCAAATAGTGCGCAAAATAGTGTTTTTTTTGTTAACGTGCAACAGTGACATTGTTAAGCCATTGAATGCAAGTGATAGTGGGACCAGAAAAACAATGCAAAACACTTGGCCACGCAACAATAACAATTGAGCAAGGCACACACACACACACACATGTGCAGGCACCCACTCGTGTAAGAGAGAGAGAAAGAGATAGCGCGAGTGTGTGAGTGAGCGAGAGGCAAGAACTGTAACTGTAATATAATTGATAAAACAAAAAACGTCAGGAGCAGGAATCCAGTGAAAGAGAGGCAGTGGCAGAAGGAGAGAGAGAGAGAGAGCTAGCGAGTAAGAGGACAGCGAAAAAGAGCTGAAAAAGGAGGAGAAATTGTTGTTGCTAAAAATAGCAACAAATAGACAGGGCACGAAGAAGAAGAAGACGACGGCAAATAAGAGCAAGAAGAAGAAGCGTTGACGCAGGCAAAAGTCGCAGCCTTTTTGGCCACTTGGACTCTTACTTTGTCCCGTTAGCCAGCTAACGCTCTCCCGGCGAGCAACAACAACAACAGCAAACATCGATAGCAACAATAACAATAACAATATCAAGGAGTACGACATCAGCATCATCAACACAAAACAAAACAAAACAACAAGAACAACAACAGCAAGTACGACGACGGACCAAAACTATGCTTTTGAAATTCACAAAAACCAGTGGCGCTGGACCCTCGGCCGTACCGCTACTGACCCCCGCCCCCGCGCCGGGCTCCAGTTCGGCGTCCATGCAGGCAACAACAACAAGTTACGCGGCCCGCGGAACAGGTTTGTACCCCACTCTCTATCGCCCCTTACCCCCTCCCCCTGTGCCCCCCTAACTCTATGCTTTCCACTTCTCTTTGCTCTCTTTTGTTTTGATCTGTTAAGTTAAGGTATAAATAATACACCTTGCCCACTTTGACATCCGAATTTCAGTAATTGAAATTATGGCTCGAGCGTCGATTGAGTCTCAGAATACCACATATTAATTTAAGCCACTTAAAGTTATATTCAACTAATTAATATTCAAACAATACTTAGAACTTATGGTAAATGATCTTTTCCATTTTTTTTACGAATTTCTCGTTCAATTCAATAGTCAACTTGTGTATATAATCAAACACTTGGTCATAATGTTCTTATTATTAACTGTTTCTATTGGACATCGGAATTTTGCTACGCATTTCTTTCGGCTCTATTAGAACCTGTTTTTGTTTACTTGCAAAAAATGGGTGGTGTTGAACCTTTGTATATACATACATATGTGTACATAAGATAAGGGCTTAGTTCTTATTTGAACTGGAAAATGTTAATAACAACGAAAATAGCACATTTCATAGACAGTTTAGTAGTATGGCTAATAAATAGCACTACTTGTTATCCAGTTAGCTTATGGTAGATGGTGTCATTCAATAGATCTTTGCGAGAGTTCATTTGTTATTTGTATCTTTCATACTGTTTGTGGGCACTTGACGCAAATAGATGGCAAACAAAAATAGACCGCCCGAAGGTGTACACATATTTTGGGTAAAAATATTGCTCCCCCACAAATAATTCTTGATTGATTTCCGCCCCCTCTGCCGCCCACATTCCATCGCCCACTATCGATATCAGCCACGTTAAAAGAAAAACACAAACAAAAACAAAAACAATAAGGAAAACACTATTTGGCCCCCACAAACTTTGCGACATTGAAAGCCACGCACGTGTACCAACACACACGTGCATTTATGCTTACACGCACGCACACAAGCGTGTATTATGTGTGTACAATGCTGGCATGGGCGAGTAGTACAGGGCCTCCTCGATAAGTGGCACCTGTAGGGGGCAACTGATACCAGCAGTCTGGTTAACAGTTGTTTCTTGTTGATTGCAGCTCTATAATTCCCAGTAAGTTCTGGCGCAAGGAACTGTATGTATGTTTGTTTGTATTTCCAGTTTAACACATCACTGGCTAACTTCAAATTTCCTCTCTTTCTGTTTATGTTGGCTTCAAGTTTCACCGTACGAGTTATCACTGTAATTGTACATGTGCTTCATATTTTTTTTTACATTCTTTTCATAATCGTTTCTCTGCGAGAAAGACAAGTAGAAAGTGTTTTTCTTCAGCTCCAACTCCTAGGAAACACCTTGCGAATCCTTTTCAAGTTTTCCCTTCAACTGTTTGCTCGCTATTCAATTTCCCAACCCATTTTTCCGGCTTACCAGCACGCCCCCTGCCCCACCCCGCTCAACTGTCTCATTTCATTCCGCTCTCTTGAGCCATTTGTTTGCTCCGCTTAATGCTCATATAATCAAATTGAATTGAATTGAATTGTATGGGATGTTTTTCCAACAAGGTCGCGGCTCCTTGGCAACCTGCTGGAAAACTCAGTTAATGTATATAGTTTCCTTTCGCGAGGGTGTGTCTGTTTTAGATGGGAAAACCCACTCGAAAGCGAAATGGAAATGGAGACAATTGAAAGTGGCAGGACAAGGAATTAACAAAGTGTGTGTGTTGCACTTGTTGAGCAGCAAGTACAGTGGTCAGTAATTTGCATATACCAAACAGAAATCATTCAAGAACTTTCAACTTTCAATCTAAATGGTTTTATAAACAATTCCATCTATTGACTAACTTAAATAAAGTTTTAAAAACCAGATTTTAAATCTGTAAATCTGTAAATTGAATACATCGATGGAGCAGTGATTCCGCTTAGCGAACGACCACTGTATCCCAGCTGTCCATGATGCATTTCGTTTATTTTCGTCCAGCTGGGAAGCCCTAGGATGCTGACTGTAAATTAAGTGGACTTTGTGCCTCCTGCGACATTTGTCGATTTGTCTATTTGTCTGTCTGTCTGTTAATTGCATCGCAAGTCTCGTGACTTGGCTTAGTCAGCAATTGTTTATTGGTTAATTTAATACAATTTTCTGCTCTCTAGATTAGTTAATGATCGTCGTCGCTGGGCGGCCACTCTCGTTGCTATTGCCATTATTGCTATTGCTTTGCCCATCGTTGTTGTTTTGTTTTGTTTTGCTAGTCCGTCGTCTGGCTACAGGTTGTTTTTCGAATTTGTTTATTTTTTCATTTTAGTATGCAAAGCTACGGCGGCGACAACCAAGCGGCCACAACGACTTGAATAATTTCAACTTAGTTAATCAATTTAATTATGTATGAAAATCGTTTCGTTTGTTGTTGTGTTGTTGTTGCTGATGCGACACTATTATAGTTTGCTCGCATTCCGCTTTGCCCTCAACTTCGTTGTTTACCTGAACTTAAATCCCCCAAAAAAAAAATACCAAATACCTATCACGAGCTCTCCTCTTTCCGCACTTTTTTCCACCAATTTTTATGTTTTTTATCCATTTTACGTTACCAGTTCTTCTCAATTTTTTCTCTCTCTAATTCTTGGTGGCTTTCACCCAAAAATTTTCAATGACAATCACTTTTCAAGTTGCTTTCTTGTTTCTCGTATTTTTCGTTTTGAATGTCCGATAGCTGAAAAGTTCAAGGGTTTTTCTATTTACTCAGTTGTTTGCAACTTGTAGCTAACTTTATTTACATGCCTACTCACATTTCAATTGGCAATTTAGGATCCAGAAAATATTTGTTAAATATCTCTACATAGTCTTTCGTTGGTATATCATAATTTTAAAATTAATTAAATGCTGTATTTTCTTTAAATATAGATATTTCTTGATTAACTATTATTCAACATTATTCTTAATCACATTCATTGTATTAACATTGAATATTCTAACCAAAAGGGTAAATCCAAGTCCATGAATATGAATCATTTGATCATTTTTTGCGAACCCACCTCAATTATTTTCTTATTGCGACGCTAACACGCATATATGTACATAAATACATATATTTATATACATACGATATGATTGGCAGATACATATCTATAGGAATGGGTGGGAGCAGGTGGAGCAAGTTCATCATTTGCCCGATGTCGATGCATCATTCAAATAAACTTTTCGTTCAAAACAAAATGATTAAATTTTTTTTTTTGGCGAGAGCATCACGTTTTGTTGATTGATGTTATTAAAGAAATGGTTTGTTGACTAAGCAGAGCAGGAAGTAAAAACAACATTCCTTTCATGCGTATTTATTAGGAATTTGTTAACAACATTTTGAACAAAAAAAACTGCGGTCTCCGAAATTCAAAAAATTTTCATCAATTTTTAAGTTAAAATTTTCAATAAGTATCCAAATAAGTTTCTTTTTTTTTTCAAAAACACGATATAGAATTTGATAGACAGAGGGCGCCAAAACTATTAAGTTAAATTACTATCATTATTGATTGCCAAATCTCACCAACCTCTTTTATGGCTCCACCTGAATTTCTTCGGTTTGGCTTTTATGATTACCTGACAACAACAACAAAAACATAACCAACCTTTGCCAGCCAAGTGAAAAATCGAAATAAAGATATTGTAATGCCTGTCGGCCGATAAGTCCGCTCCGAAATTTATATATGCCCCCATTAAATGATTTTTTTTGCCAGGTTTTTTGGGGCTTTCTGTTTGCTTTTGTGTGTGCTTTCATTAAAGCACGGCGACAAACAGGAGACAATAAAATGCAATCAGAGCGTTTATGGGGGCATAATTTTTGATCCAAAGCAAATCGAAATTAGTGGGACCGTATTGTGTCCCCGGATATTGATTGAAATTGCCGAAGAATGCGTCAGCTACAGGACTTTTGAGGCTCGAAATTGTACTCCCCTCGCCAGCTGCATTTCACAATTAATTCTCAGTAAATGAAATAAATAAGTGAAACAACTGAACGGCCGTGAGAACAATATTAATGCAGCTGAATGATTGGCCCAATTCATGGAATATATGTGTGTACATATGCACATATGCGATATGCAGTAATTAAATGAGTGCTTTGAATTTGCATTCTGCATTAATAATTGCTCACTGGGGAGGAGGAGGGAACATTTTGTTATTTTCATATGAGGAGTCGCACAATCGAACATAAGTTCAGTTTGGATTTTCAATCTTGATGCGTTTAATTTAAAATATTTGTAGGTATTAATACATATATTGTATATATATTTAAGAACCTATGAATGAACGAATGTATCTTCCTTGGATGTTTTCATTCATGCATTCGTTTGTGCGGATTGGATAACCAACCTACTCCATGATCATTCATCTAAAATTCTCCGCTCCATTGTTGTCATTCGATATGGCATTAAATTCCATTACGTTGCTAGATTATTCCACTGCAATGAGCAGCAGGGAAACGCGAGCCAACAATTGTCTAAGGTCAAAACGCAACGCTGGCAAGCGTTTCTTGGAAAATTGATCTAGTCCAGAAGCCGGCTTCCCATTTGATTCCATATAGCCCTTTACTTGGCCCTTCAGCGACCCGCTATCGCCATCGACTATTGCAAAACACAATTGGCTCAAAAGATCACTGAAAGAAATATTTGATATATAAGATTAAAATATTTTTGGTTTTAGATCTTTGAAAAGAGTTAGAACACAACTATTAGATACTAGATATCAATTTGAAATCACAAGAACATGATCCCTTGTGTTGTGAACATTGTACTTGTTTTTTTTCGAGTGCATTGGGGTTGTCCGGAAATGCCGTGGAGTGAAAAACTTTTCTCCGGCTTTTGTTGTGACGTACAACGACAACGTGGTTCTGCTGTCGTCATTCAGGTGAGTCCCCTCGTCCGACAGCCGGTTTCGAAATGCATCCGAGGGTGAGAAGATAAAGATGAGGACGGGGCAGGTGAACTGGACGAGGAGTCGCGGGCATCCAGGTGAGATGAGGTGGGGAGTTTCGCAAGCAGAGTGGGCCGCCCCGCCGGAATGGAAATTAGCGTTAGCAATTTATTTGTTATGCAGGTCGGTAATTGTGAATTGGAAGTCTAGCGCAGATACAGTGCGTTTCGCGATCATATCGTTTCGATGCTGATCCGTGGAAATACCAGTCATGATAAATTATCTTCCAGCACTTTTTATTCATGTCGTTTGTTCATGAATGACTCAATAGCCAGAGGGACGAAAATAACCACCTGGTCATTCATTATTTGGAAAAGTTCGTAGTTGATTCCACTAACTAGCTAACTAACTTGGAATATGAATCATAATGAAAAGTTACACGGTTAGTTTGGTATAATTATTTGTGTAATAACAAATATGAATTCCCTCGCTGACACTAGAATGTTCCATAATTAAAAAGATATTTCGCTAACACTAAATAGTTAATCATCGTATATACTTATAGTTTCATAACTAAAACTTCACTATTTCCGTTCAGGGCATTTAAAAGTCCGCACAGTTGGGATTGATTTTTTTTCCAATTTGTATTGACCGCATTTTGAGCAGTTTAACCCTTTGATAAAACGCTGTCAGGCTAAAGACCCCGACTGTCGATATTTGAGTTGCGGTTTTATTTTCACTGCGATTTTTCTGGCACTCCAAGCGAAGGCATGGATATATCAGCCCAAATCAATTGTCTTGGCCGTGACGTCAGCAACTGGCACCAATCGACACTGCGCCGCGAACGTTTATTAATTTATTAATTTATGAATTATTATAATCAACGCCAATGGAGCCGATGGAACGCATCGAAATGTAAAGCCGGGATTCGATGCGATTCAAGCCATTTATTACTTCGCAATGTAGGTCTTGAATTTCACCAAGTTTCTATTTGCCAAATTGAGTAATTTCGATAAAAGTTACGATTTGACGATCATCGTAGAAGATTTTCTATTTATTGTGTATTTTTCATGAAAACCCAATGCCACTTTAAAGTTGACTAACTCATATAACTAAGTGCCTTTCGTAGCTTGTAATAATAATACTTTCTCTCATTGGGTAAGCAAACATATATCTCCATCAGTGTTTTATTGCCAATATCTGTAATATTCTGCTGTTGTTGTCTATCCAAAATGCCTTGGCCTTGAACCCTTCCCGTGTGTCATTCACATTGCCGAAACCAAAATGGATGAAAACAAAAAAAAAAAATACGAGGTACATATTACGCGGCAAGAAAAAATGCGAAATGAAGTAGAAATGATAACTTGCAGCGTTCGTTATAATCAAAAAAGGCCCGGCTCGGTGTTGTATGTATATTGTACCTTTTGCCTAATGTTTGTTTATCTCTCTCGACTTTTGTAAAATCAGTATCTTGAACGTGACTAAACGGCATTCTCGTTGTTTAACCACAAAAAAGAAAAAAATAAAAAAAAAAAAATTGAACGGGGAATTTCACTTGCAGGTTACTTGGTATTTTTAGAACTTTGTTTCTATTATTGTTTGAGATAAAAATGTAATTACAAATGAGTATATATCTTAAATCTTAAATTAGTATATTCAAGTTAAATCTACGATTTTATTTAACCAAAAGTAATTTATTTTTTTTTTTTGAATTTTTAACACTTGATTGTTTTTGTTTGCCTACAAAAAGAAGACAACAACATCACAATAAACTAGTGTTTTGTTAGCGAAAAGAGAAAATACGGAAATGCCGCAATCACCGCCGATTCTCACCTGCGAGATACTCGTATACCTGATAATATACCTGAATTTCGCGTACGAATCTTTTCTTTTCTCCTGCGTTTCGGACTTTTTTGCACTTTGGACACAGACACAAATCATCCAAATTATTTGTGTACATTGGCTGTGCGGCTTGTTGTCGTCTTGGTGTTTTCTGTTTTGGTTGACGAGCCCCACCAAATATAATAGAAAATTGGGGAGGGGTCCCAACGCACAGCCTTCGGCAAATATCAAGTGGGGGAGTGTGTGAGATGGGTTTGTATTTTATGTTATTTTCTAGCCCTGTTGCCTGGCTGTGCGTGTGTGTGAGTGCGGGGGCGGTCTTGGTCCATCGACTCTAATTGAAGTTGGAGCGAGATGGCTGTAGATGGGTGTAGAATGGGTGTTTGCCTTGTTGTGCGGGTGGCGACACTGAGCCAGAAACGCATTTGAAATCTTTGTTTGCCTATTTACTTTCATTATTTAAGTGCTAAACGAACGTTTTTCATACCCATTCAACAGAAAAGGGTAACACAATTAAAAAAAAAAAAAAAACTAATAATAATAATAATAACAATAACAATGAAAAGGGGTCTTTAAAAAAGTAACACAATTGAAAAACAACTTAGAGCCGCTTCAGACGAGTTTTCCGGCCCTATGGAGATCCTCACATGAGCCGAAAATGGCTTAATTTGAATATGAATGGACTCAAACTGTCTAATAACACTATCATAACATTTGCATAGCTGGTTATGAAAAACTCACGTAAAGTCGATACCGCTAAATACGGGGATTTATCGAATTGCAGTGCCTGGCTTTGCGCGAAAAGTGTTGGAAAACGGATAGATTATAGTTGAATCGAATATACCGTATAACCTTTTCTTAGATTTATGGTTAAATGATTAAAGTGTGAAGATTGCCGAATAAGAATATACCTTTTACTATCCCATAAACCCCGAGACTCCATCTATGTATACCGGTAGCAAATAGAACACCCAAAAAGATCTTATCATCCGGGGTCAGCAGAAAACAGAATCGCAGAGATAAAGAACAAATAGCGAGAGACCCAAACGAAACTTACCTGTTTGAACTGAACTATTTTTTCGTATTCGTATTTTGTATCTTGTATTTCGTATGTTCGAATTCCCCTGACCGTTGTGCGCTCCTCTATTGCGTAAATATTTGCCTTTTGTATTTATCGTCTTATGTAAGAGATTATTAGAATTTATGCTCTACCTTGAGTGGGGGCTTTGTGCTGGCGACCTCTGGCGGCGACGCGGCACGTGTAGCACCCGTTTTGGGAAGTGCGGGGGTTTTCGAATCGAAACACCCACGCGGGGGGCTGGTGGTGCTAGATAGAGTTAGATAGAGTAGGGCTAAGGCTTCACTTACGGCCGCACTACTATTACTATTTAGTCTGTCTGCGAGATAATAGGGATTCCGACTCGACGGGGGCAAACCAATCCGAATCAAACCAGATCACATCAGATCGCAAAAGTAGTTCGCATTCGTACGAGTATTCGCCGTTCGCATTTCGATGACGATTTCTGCTTCCTCTTCCACGCAGTCTGCGGCGGGGTTTTAACGATCGGAGAACCCAAAACCAAAACCCATCCAGACCCCGACCACACCATATACCATACCCGAAGCGATCAGACAAACGTCTTGCAATTACTTTATTTATTTAATTTTTTTTTATTTTTTCTTTTTTTTTTTTTTTGGCAAGGCAAATCGCAGACGCACAGCTTAGCGATCGCCGTCGGTCTAGTCGTTTTCGGTAATGTAAGTGGTCAAGGTTGACTTAAGAATACCCTGCAATAAGGGTAAGAGTATTGTCGTTACTTACTTATGGGGTATAGCAAGTTAAAATTGGGTCTTTTGAAATATAAACATTTCGTACTGCCTAAGATCGAGACAATTGAATTCAATATTAACCATACTAAATATAGTTTCATGTTGTAAGCTTAGCTTAGAAGATACCTCTGATCACGTTTATATAAGGAAATACGCTGTTGTCTGGCTTTTTCGCATGCTCTACGAGTCCAGTGGATGATCTTTGAAACCGCAGGGCATTCACAGGTCGTTGGCATACATACTACTTTGTGGCTGAGCGTGTTTTTGTTGCTTTTTCGCTTTGTGTTGTGAAATTCGCGAGCGCAGACGTCTAATGTACACATTTGTACATATGTACATATGTGATCACCGCCGAGTGTATCTGTATCTTTTATGAGCTGGGCGTGAGCGGTGTCTGATAAGATTTTGTTTACTTTTCGCTTGGCGGCTGTCTCGCGATTCTCTCGATTTTTCGGCACTGCCAAATATACATACAAATGTACATATGTATGTATGTTCGTATGTACAAACACTTACGAGGTACGATTACGAATTCTATGAAAATTGCTGTCGAGAAGTGAGAAAACGAATATGTACATGCGATACAGCCAGCAGCTATGACGAACACTGCGATTTGCTTTGGCGCTTCGATGATGTCGGTTTTTGATTGAGGATCGCGATTGAGCACAGTTCAGCATCTTGAAAAGTGTACACATACATACATACATGCATACATATGTACATATGTACGTGTGTGTTTAGGTCGTTTGTGAGTGGCTGGCCGCTAGCTACTGTTGTTGTTTATTATATTATATTGTATTATTTTTTTGTTTTTGCTGATTCCGATTGCTGGCTTTTTGTTTTGGCCCAAGTCACGTGACGTGCGCGTGCCTCAGTTGTCCGCGTTTTCTGACGCGCTCGCTGCCCGCTATCTGCTCACCATTTCTTCCCTCGCCAATTCTTCGGGCTCATTTCTTCTCATTCCAACGATTTGTTTCTGCACTTTCTTCGGCTTTGATTGTTCCGTAATTGCTTTCGACAATCTATCTGCGCCGGGTTCATCTCTTGAATGTTTTAGAAACTGCGCTGGTTTTCATTCATGAAATCAAATAAAACGGCCATTCATAAACAAATTAGAGCTTCCTTTATTGTTCCTGCTGTCTTATACAATCCATAATTTGAATATTCATAAAACGCCGGCGCATATGTACATACATACACATACATATGTATTTTGGTATTGCTTTTAATTTTATTTTTTGCAAGAATGCAAGAATTATGTGCTCCACAAATTATGCTGGCTACTCTCATTACTCTGCCGTTCGCATCGATTTCTGGCTATATTCCATTATTGTTGCTATTTTTCGGGCGAACTCGAGTTGAGAATTATATGGTGATGTGTGTAAACAAAAACAATAATAAATCGCCCAGCGTTCAAAAACAAAAACAAAAAAGCTGGTAAAAAAAGCAGAGAATCCGCAGTGGGAGAACAATGTACGAATAAGACTCCTTGGATGAAAGATTTGAAGGCTGTGTGAATAGAAGAAGAAGATCTAAACTGAGATATAGAAAACGATAGGGCAAAAAGAGGGGCTGGAGAAATGTATTATTTAGCGCATTTCGTGACATTGCTGGGAAGTTTAGTCATCCACTCGGTGCTATGAATTGATGAAAACGCACGACAAGCAAACCAAACACAAATACATCAATTAACAGCAATTTATTCAGTTCTTGATTAATTTACTCTTCGTTTTAGAGACATTTTTGTCGATCCATTCTCTTTATTTTTCATTTTTCTATCGCCGAGAAGAGAACTCACGCTCCCTACGCAAGATATAAGATCTAAAATTCAGTCGAATCGCGTTAGTTTTGCATTTACCCTCTTTTTTGCCCGCAAGTCAGTAAATGTATTATTAACCATATATTGTATGTAACATGTGTTCTTTTGCTAACCCAATCGTTTTTACTGCATTTAAATATGTAGAATAATGCTGACCAATCAGCTTATTGAACATTATATAATATTATATTTCGAATGAAGTGCTTCGGCTTTAAGCTAATGTTTCCAAACTTCCCAACTTGGCAATATGATAAATTACATAGTAAATTAATATCGAGCCTTTACAACAACGCCTATCTTTAATTGATCTTTAGTGAATCCCCGCAACTAGACGGTATGCTAATCAATTTAACGCGCAAATGCAAATTATATATTTTGCATTGTTGCTATTACCGTTCGCTTTTCACCTCCATCTCTTTGAAGTCTAGTGGGCGTGGTCCATTTACATATGCTTAAAAGTGGTGAGGCCACCACAATCAACCATTTCCTCCCGCTGCTGCTGGGGCCAAAATACCAAATCAGGGACAAGTTGTTGTCATGGAACCTGTTATCAAACCCCCGACCATCCGACCATCCACGTGATGCCAAAAGAAACAACCAAACACCCAACAACCACCCACCCACAACATCCATAGACGACGCAGGTACATCGGTATGGTCACCGAAAATAAACATAGATCCCCCGGAAGTTCGTTATATGAATAAATGAAAATATGAGCGAAACTCGAGCAGAGCGCTTATCAAATTCGCCAATCTCTCTCTTCCTCTCTCTCCCACTCTCTCTCTCTCGCGCGCCTTCAATGTTGGGGGTATGGCATTGGGAATTAGTCGGCGATCTCTCAGTTCTCGCTATGATGATGGTAATGCTGATATGATATGATACGGTGGTTTGGTGGTTCCCCCAATTCCCCCCGCTCGCCATAATTCCCCGCCCTTATCGCGCTGCCTGTGTCCAAGAGCGCGTTTGCATAATCTATGAAAAGAAACTGGCGATTAGAAGACACGCGCAATAATTCCCATTAAGCGCAAGAAGAAGCAGAAGAGATTAATTCGAATCCGAACATCGAACATGGAACATGGAAGGAACTAAAGATCAGGGGTTCTCAAGTGCTGCTCCTTCATGGCCTCTTAATAATGTGCTGTGATTCTTTTTAATTGGCCAGAGATGCGGTCTTCAGTTTCTATTTATATTCGTTTTTTATAGGCATACGAAACAAACGACAATCTTATTTCAATTCAAATCTTTTCTTTCAAGCAATGTGTGTGTGTGTGTGTATGTTGATCATGTGAAGCAGGTGTTCAGGGTTTAGTTTTTGGGAGTTACACAAGTTCAAGTGTATGTCTGCGATTGAACTGAAGTTATCAGCTCAAATTGTACTGTTATCAATTGCTTAAACCTTTGATTAAGCAGCCTGTTTATGTTTTAAGTGTTTCCGAAGGATTTCCGTAAATGTTTTGCTTGCTCTTGCAGTATTGAAATTGCCCATCGATACGAATCGGATCTAATCCGATTGGTAAGACTGCGATAAACGGTCATTAGTAGTACAACGAGCATTTGTCATTTATCATCTATCGTTTATATAAACAGCCGGCTACTGTTAACGTTAACGTGGCTGTTACTGCCTTGCGGCCGCTGTTAAGTGAGCATGCGTTTAACAGCTGAGATGGCCGGACGGCCAATGCGGCGTATGCGTGATATTTTCTACTGCTTTTGCTTAGTGCTATAATTAAATCAAAATGTAGCGTCAGCAAGGCAATTACAACAAATTAAAGCAAATTAATTAAACAATACAACAATGGAACGACGCGAAAAGAAGCACTAAAAACTCTTTTTCCTTGATTGTTGTTTTTGTGTGTCTTTTGAAGTTCAGTGGCGTTGTTATTGTTTTTACCAATTGTTGTACGTGCAACAGGGGAATAACAATTTGATTTTTGCGAGTTTTTCTGTCTGTTGATTTAACTTTTTTACGATCAGCAGCCGCCGTAAAAAAGCGCCATACGCAAAACGTTTTCAATAACATTTCGTGTCTGGTGTTTCGTTTTTTTTTTTGTTTTTATTGCTGTACAAAACACTAAAATTGTTTACCGAAAATGTAAAAAAGATTTGTTAACAATTGTTGGTTTATCCCGCAAAAATGCGTCCAACTGCAAAAGCAAGCATATTTTCATTTGTTTCATATTTTCATTTCGAAGGTTTTCATTTTAAATGTTCTTTTTACTGCAAGACAAAAAAACACACACTATTTAGTTAAATTGTGATAATATAATACAACTAATAGCCAAACTTTTTGCTTGAAAACAACATCGTAGCGCTGTAGAAAAAATTCTTTAACCAAAAAACTTGACCAAAAAAGGTTGAAACGCTTTTTGTACGCTTTTTCCTCTTCTTTTGTTTACCTTTGTGGTTAGCGGTTATTCGTGGCGTCGCCAGTCAGAAGGGATTTGGATAGGTGGAGATAAAAGGGAAATGGAGAGGAGGAATCGCGTTAATCGATACGAAATAAATCGTCCGAGATCGTGATTAGGCATTTAACATGATTAAGATATTGGGCTACGTATGTATAGCGATATATCACATAATGTACAGCATCCGTTGGATGTGAAAATATTTTTTATATTTTTTTTTCGGTCCGTCGCCTCCGGCGGAAAGTAAATGTCTTATATCGAGATCTGTTTTGGCCGATTTCCCATTGGCTAATTCAGAATTTGAAACGAGACGCAAAAAACAGGAATGCGGAGACAAATGATTGAAAATAATTTGGCAATTTTTGTAGCTATACTAATTAGAGTGCCAATCGAAACAAATCGAAGCGCGTCAAATCAAATTAAATACGTGCCGGCCCAGACAGTGCGGTTCGTGGTTGTAAGGTCGTGGGGAAAAATGGCCAAATGGTAGAAGGAATGTATGCTAAAGCATCTCTTTGAACTGTTAACAGTTTCTTCTATAGTACAAACCAAATAAATAAATATTTTTATTTATTATTTGTATATACTTCACGGAAGTGCTTAGAATTCTACTTTGTACATAAACTGCAAACTCCTTCAAGATGAAGTACAGTTTTCCGGCTATTACTGTACCCCTGGTACTTTATTTAGCCTATATGTATATTTTTTGTCGTTGCAACTTCGGAAACTGGTAAAATTCCGAAACAAATGAAACATCGTATAAATAATTATAGAAGCCAATTGCTCCTGCAGGTCAAGTAGCTAATGTTGTAGTTGTTTTGTTTTGTCGTTGTGGCTGCCGCGTAGTTGTTTTTGTTGGTTGTACTACTGAAACTACTGATGCAGGTGATGAAACAAAAGTACAATAAACCGTATTAATAAGTGCAGGTTGTAACCTTGAACCTTGACAAATACGCGAGTATATTTATTGTATGTGGTTGTTGGTTTATTATCGTTGTTCTTGTTGTTGGTGCCTGGCTGTGTTCATTGCTAAGGTCGCCACGCACTAAAAGTAGGGTATAATATAATACATTCATCGGAACAGCAACAACAATCAGCGAACACAACAATCAGCAAATACACGAGATGTAATCATCATTTTTTCGGGACCATCGGGGGTTTGCGAGGGGAGCTATACTGTCAACGAACAAAATGTTATAAATTATACATCGCCGAGTGACAAATGTGCGCGATGGCCATTAAATATGTTAGTTATTAATTCAATTTAATCGCGAATCGAGCTAAGCTGCTTACGCACTGCGATTTGGGATCGATTAGTGCTCTAGCTATCATCCTCAATCGAATCTACAGAATCTAGAATTCATTTTTGGAGGTGTGAAAATGTGGTGTGGAATAGATTTTATGTTATTGCCTAGTCCCATCCATAATATTGCTTTGAGTTTCGTTCGAATTGGTTCGTTTTGCGATGTGAACAAATTGCTTTATTGCTATTACTTAATTACATATTAATTGTTTTGTTTTGATCGTCTACATTTGTCTTATCCCTCCCAGTGAAAAGGAAGCGCCAAAAGTAAATATTCAGGTTTTTATTATGTATTTTCTTTGATAACGCGCATAAAAAAATGGGCGTCAACGCTGCGTATGCGCATTATTAGGTGCGTATGCGTGAGTGTGTGTGTGGCTCTATTTTCATGTTACCTTCGCATACACGCTCCCACTTTTCCCCCTACCCCGCCTCCTCTGGCTGGTCCCCCTCCCCTCGATCATTTTCAATGCTAAGCCGAAAAATGTCAAAATTAAAAAAAAAAACTATCATCATTAGTTGTTGTTGTGGTTACTGTAGTTGTTGTTCTTGTTTTGATAACACGGTTTGAGGTGTGCGCGTGCTCTCTTTACTCTGCCAAGAGTCGCTGCCTCTGCCGCTGTTGACTGCGACTGCGCTGCCTTTCATGGTGACGTCGGCGTTAACAATTTACATGTGTTGTATCAAAGACACTAGAATAACAAGATGCGTAACGGCCATACATTCGTTTGGCACTATGCAGCCACTTTTTTGGTGAAGGCCAAATTTGCTCTCTTTTCGCTTGCTCACGCTGAGAGCGTAAGAAATGTAAAAATAGAATTTGCTTGCTTGTGTGAGTAAAAACAAGAGACGTATATGTGTGCGTGTTGTGCTGGAAGACGATTTTCGGGCCGAAATCAATTCTGATCGAGGAAACGAATTTACATATTTGGAGTTGTGGGCAATTTCGTAGCAATATGATGAAATAAAATAAAAATTCCCTGACTATTATAATAATTATTATAATGATAATTAAAGCAAATACAAAGGAAATTATTATAACTACTGTAATTTGAAACATAAATTTTCCAAAAAGAAGACATAACATTGAGAAATAAATATTTCATAAAATTAATAATTATTTTTTAATTTCATAAAAAAATAATAATTTTATTAATAAATAATAAAAATAATAATTTTATTAATAAATAATAAAAATAATAATATTTCATAATAATATTTCATAAAAAATAATAATACGTAGTAGAAAATAAAAATTAATAAAATAAATAAAAATATGAAAACAGTTCGTTGCAAAAGTCATATCGTCAGGCACGAAGTGCGGACACAAGCACTCAACAATCATTGCCTTATTAATTTTTCTCACGCCGCAAGCTGAATACCCTAATGATAAGTATTCTAATATAAAGTCATTTTCGAAATTTATTTTGTGATGTACATAGATTTGTCTATTACTATTTCTAAGCTTTATTTAAATAATAATAACGTTGAGGCAATGCAAAACAAGAATTTTTCGCATGGTGCCAATTGATAAAAAATAATATAGATTTAAAGTCAACGAACTTCTAAGGTGAAGGGCATATTTTGTCAAATTTACAATACATGAGCATACGTGTGCACACATACAGTTGTATGCTATCACTGTATGCGTAGAAAAGAGCTGTTTGCTGTAGCGCTCTCCGCTCTTTCTCTCTCGAACAAAAACTCAAGAGAGCCTGGAGCCACCTCTAGAGCCACGGCCAAAAAATCGCGTGCCAAAAATTTGTATGGCCGTTACGCATCTTGTTATTCTAGTGTCTTTGGTTGTATGCTGTGTTTGTTTTGTTACTGTTATAGTTGTTGCTAGCTTTTATCAACACTTTTGCTTTGGCACAGTGGGCTAGAGCGTGCTAAAACCAAAATGTAGGAGAAACATTTCCGTCGATGAGGAATTTCGTACACAATACACCATTTCTAAAGCTATAACTTAGTGCTTAATTACACCACTAACAGTTTTAATCAAAGACCTTCAAAATCATTTATATTATTGCCTCTCTGTTTTATTTCGTACCACTGTTCGGCCATCGTCAACCAATAAGAAATTAACGCCATTGCTGATACTGTTATTGTTGTTGGCACGATCTTGTCGTTTCGCTTCGTGAGTGCTTCGCATACATTCGGAAAATGAGAGCGCTCGCTCTCTTTACAGCTGTCCGCTGCGCTCAAGCTCACGCTCAGCTGGGCCACTTGACATGTGGGGCCAAAGCGACACCCCACCAACCCTCTTCGTTACGCGTGACTGTGGTGTGACCAAATTTGGGGCAAACGAATTTCGAAAAGAAAAAAATTCACCGTTATAGCTGCACACGAGATTTTAATAGCATTTAAGGCCCGGAGATGACAAGAAACATAGAGGAAAATGTGCGTCAAATTGGGACAGGAGATTATTTTTCAAACAGCAATCAAATTAACAACATCTAATGGATCAGATTAAATTAACCATAAATGAACTCAAATTTGTTGGTGTTAGGCTTTGCCTTTTTTTGGTCACACTTGCCAAATAGTTGTTCGCGCCCAAGCGAAAAATTTACACAAATGCACTGGAAAAAAAAGAAACTGCTTACAAATTTTAACTTTATGCGGAAATAATAAGGGATTTCTTAGTTGTTTGAAATCGTTCAGAAGAGTATCATTAATTCGCAACAATATAAAACATAGGGCATAGTGATTGCTTTTCTTCCAGTGCACAATCCCTGGCATTCGTTTGTTTGTCCACTTATCAGCGTTTGTATGTGCGGACCTATGTTGGCACTCCGTTCTGTAGAGTGGCCCTGACTGTCTGCAAGTGACCGCAAAGCGAACGTGTGCTGTCTAGTGTTAATTAACAGCCACGCATAGGAGCCAAACATGAAATTACACACTTTGGGATGGACCGCTCTAGGTAAAATTTGGGAAAACAAAAGTCTAAAATGAATATTTTGTCAAACGAAAGTACACATACGACATGATGTCCCCTATTTCTATAATAATAATCAAGTTACACATACAGATATTATTATACTGATATGAGTTTTCCCTCGATTTTAATTTATGTATATAAGGTTCACCCTAATATAGTGCGCATACGCAGCGGCGGCCCGAAGCATAAAATAGAGCGAAAAAAGATGAAGATGGAATGTGCAGGTTGCAGATCGATCTTTTGATTTTAATATTGATATCGCGGCTCCATCTCTCTCCCTCTCGCTCTTTTGCCGTCCTCTCTCTTTGTGGCTGCTTTATCAATTTGCGTTTGCAATCAGTGCGGACAAGGAAAGCAACAACAACAAATAGAAACTAGGCGCGCGCTCTGCTTGCTCACACACACATCGAAATCAATTAAACCCGTTGTCGTCATTCGGCCACGCGTACACTTGTTGCTCCATCTCAGTCGGCTCTTGCTCTCTCTCTTGGGCAGCTCTGCTCCTCCGCCTCCTCTTCGGTACCCATGCCCATCTGCTCTCTCGCTCACCACGTCTTCATTCAGCATCATTCGATTCGATTCGTTCTTTTCGCCCCGGACCGGACACTTGAGAGAGAGAATTCTCCGGCTCGGATTCGGATTCGGGTTCGAGTCTGCGCTAAAGTTATATAGCGCGCCCACCTTTTTCCGCCGCAGTCCATCGATCTCAGCGTAAGTGTTCGCATCGCCACTCGTCGCCGCTCTTCCTCTTCCGATTACGGGTCACGGTTTGCGGGTTACGGTCTTGCGGTCTTGCGTTTCGCGACTTACGGAGCTACGGTCTACGGCTTACGGTTACAATTACGGCTACAAACTCGTGCTGAAAATTCGCACTTTGTGCTACCCGCTTTTTTTTCTGGTGTGATGTGCTCAATTAACGTTCGTTATTTGAAATGTTAAAACTGGTGCGGTGCGCCCTTTTATTACCAGCCGAATAATAATGATCTGATCGCGGAATTCGAAAAAAAAAACACATATCTGCAATTATAGAAGAAAAACGAACAGACAGTAATAACAACCGTAAATCGAGGAAATTTAGCTAAAGAAACTATATATTTATACTAAACCTGTTTACATTCGGTTGTATTTATTTCTTGGCGCTTGGGCATAGGCATTTTAACTTTAGCAAGTTGCAATTCTTCTTTAAAGTAATTCAGTTTTTTGTTTAAAATTAAAAAAAAAAAATGTATATACAATTATAAAAAAAATTATCTACTCTCTTTGTATTTTCTGAAGTTTTTCATGTAAATAAAGACATAATTTTGAATTGCCTTAAAGTAAGTTTTATTCTTTTTTTATAAGAACCATTTTTTTTCTAAATATGTTCATTTTTTCACTGAAAATCTTAATTTAAACTATAAGTACTGTCATTTTTTTTGGTTCCTGGTTTTCTGAGTGAGGCCCAAATAGCTTCTTTCGGTTGCTCGGGGTTTATCTTATCGGCTTTTGGGCCGAGGGGCAGAATTCGACGAGCGGACAGTCCCTGCGCCTCTATATGTATGTAAGTCGGTTCCAGTCGCAAATCCCCAGAGCCGCAGACCACAACGAAGGCAACCGGAACCCGTCTAGAATCTCCCAAGCGCCAAAAAAGAAATGAAATACAACACAATTCTATACACAATTAATTCACTTTCTGTCTGTGAGTCCCCGCATACCGAATATCGCGTTAAAAACTTTGTTTATAACAAATTTAAATGCGGCCAATGAGCAAAGCAGAAATAAGAATAACAAGGAATGATTATAATAAGTGATCGTAGAAGTCGGTGAAAGAAGTGTTTTCTTCGGGGCAGGCAAAAATATTAACTCATCGAAATCGATTATTAAAATATGATCTCTGGAAATATGTTTTTTTTTTATAAAAGTCAAAAGCAAAGTAGTTTTATCATTTAATGCAAATCAATTCGATTTTTGTGGGACTTTTTGTAATGCATTTCGTTGAATAGTTTATTAGTGCATATTTCCAAACGGGTTTTTTGTTTTTTGTGTAAGAGCTGTTTAAATTAAAGTCAGCGAAAAGATTTTCGAAGGCATTTAGCTGGTTACTGTCGGAAAACAAAGGCAACTCAAATTTCAAGACTAGTTTCTTGATCCGTGAAATTTGTGAGCATCCTCGCCGCAGATTTCCCGACGCTTCCTGATCGTAAATTAAAAACGAATAATAATCTGAGCTGCGCGCAGATCAGATAAGATCAGCTTAGTTCGTTCTGCTCACTCGAGGCTCGTTTATTACACGTTCAATGTGGGTCAATGAAACAAGATCATGATTTTTCACAAAACCAACGGCTACATAGTCGCTACACACATTACACACGACACAGTACTTACAAATATATATATATATAAAAAAAAACCGATTGCTGATAAATACACCGTACAATTTCAATTAGCATTTAATCAAGCCAAGAACTTGCCTTGGCATTTGATTGTCAAAAAACAAATAAAAAATAATACCAGAGTACAGACCAATCCATGCCGAAACCACAGGCCATTGAAGGCAGTGCCCAAAAAGAGGCGGTGGTGGGGCTTACAGAAGAAGGGGCGGGGTCGTCGGTGCTAACACACTTATCTGTGTCACCTCGATTAGTCGTTTACAAAAAATCTCAAATGCACTGAGCGAAAAGCGGTTGTAAAATGGTATTCAATACTTTTGAGACTAGTTCTTATCACAGCATTGAATATACCACTCATAGTTGAAGATTTCTTTACAATCTTTAATTTTATTATTCTCAACATAAAATTATTATGGTATGGGAGCGTGTAATGTGTAGTTCCTTGAGACCTTGTGGAACTTGCCACTGAAAAAGGGCTTACATTCCTACCCGAAAAGTAAAAGGGCATCCAAACAAGTAGAACAGGGAAGAATTTCGAGATCGTGTGGAACTCGTTTTCCGATTCCGAACTCTAACTGTAAAAGGGGGGGAAGATCATGTGGCAAAAAAAAATAATAATAATAAGACAGATACCAGGAAGCTGTTGAAGGATCAAAAAAGAAAAATGGAAAACAGAAACGAGTTCAACTTTTCAAGGCGCCTTGGACAACGAAACCAGTTTGGGGAAAGGGAAAAAGAATGCACTTAAGTTCCCCGTCCAATGCAACTTCTCACCCGATTATCATAATCATTATCAATATGCAACAAAATGATCATTAAACCATTGCGATCTCCTTATTTTCTGCCTGCTCTTGTCGCTTGGACTTTGAACCGCGCCGGCTATTAAAGAAGATGTGTGTATAAAAACAACATTTTTACATCGGTCAGTCGGATTCAGTTTTTGGCATCGAGCTGTAAAAACGAAATACAAAAACAAAACAAAAAACCGAAAAACCAAAAAAACCAAACGGCCATATGAATAAATAAATAAGCGAAGTGCCGAAACAAAACAAAAACGAAACAACGAATTTTTCAACCTGTTTTCGAAGCGTTTTTAGTGCGTTTTACGAGCGTTTTCTAAGCGTTGCAAAATGTTTTTAAATTTTGTTTTTAACGCGTTTCGTTAGGGCGTTTTTCTGTCAACTTTTCCGCGTCTCATGCGTTATAATTAAAGTTGTATTTCTTTTCTATTTAAATAGCTGGTAGATACAAACAATTAAAGCAACTGCAGAGCAAATTTACCAACAAACAAAGCAACAACACACACAAACAAATGTACAAAGCCAATCCAAAATTACAAATATTAATTTAAAACACAAAGAAACAATTAAATGTGCCAACAATATTTACCAAATCAACAAAAACAATACAAGTCAGAGGGAAGACAACAAAATCGATGCCTGTAAACATAATTATAAAATATACTAAAAGCACTTATCCCAAAAAGAGAACGAGAAACTCGAGGAGAGAGTAGAAAGAGTGAAGGAACACTAACTGAAAATAAATTAATTGCAACACAAATAGCCATAAGAGTAAACTAAAGTTAATTAAAGAGTCCAGTGAAAATTCAATCAAAATGCGATTCACCTACAATCAGTATAAACATTACGAGTCCGGTTATCGGATTCCATCTAAAATGCATAATCTGAGCCACCATAATAATAACAACAGCAACAATAATAATAATAATAGTAATAATAATAATAACGGGGGTGGCCACAACAACAATGGCAACAACAGTGGCCATCACTATGCCCATCACAACAATAGCAACAATGGCGGCAACAACAACACAAATTTCCAAGCCTATCAGCATCATTACAAAAGTAATTTCGGTAAGGATGTGTAAAGAGATGTAGTATGAAGTAGAAGGTATCCTTCAGATACTTGCATAAGAAAAGTTCGCCTAAATCTTATGCTTACATTCTGCCTACTCATTGTTCATATTCAATGAATGTTTGATTAGTTCCCAAAAATTCTGTCGTTGTTGTATCAATTTTATAGTTGCCCCATAAAGATACCCGCTCGTTTCTCAAAAAATTATGAGTTTCTAATATCTTGCTACGGTTTTGCGATAGATAGATAGACTTTGATGGAATTGCCAGCTGACAACAAGAGTTAGACGTTTTTTATTTGCCAATTTGGACGATTTATGGACAATTACGTATGTACAAATCATATATCCGAAATCCAGACATCGCCTTAATTGTACTATCCCAACATCCAATGCTAATGGCTGGCTTATCGGCAAACACGCCACAGTTGTTTAGACGAATGAATAAAAAAAAAAACAAATCTCTTGTTGCGCCTCCGCTCTCTGATAACATGTCATTATCGATATGGATGGGTGTTCCAGGCCGGTATTTCCTAGCCAGCCAGCCAGCCCCAAAAGATCCCAACATCCAAGCAGAAATGTCGAGCTCCCCAATCTCCGATTACGCGAGAGGCGCCAGTTGTCGCCGGTGATTCAATTTCATACTCCTCCATATCGGGTTTACTTCTTGGTCGGTTGTCGGTTGTCGGTTCTTGTTTAACGCTTTTCGCCAGTTGCCAAGTTTGGCGGAGCGATAAGATTACTGGCAAAACAGTAAAACTATAGCCAACAGACGCAGGCATTTCAATCAAACGCCGAACCACTTGACCAGCCCGCTAATTGGATTGCGGATGGTGACCAAAAATGAGATCAGCAGGGAGAGAAGTGCTTGTAAAGCGATCTAAACAAAATATGCCTTTTCAAGGTAATTGAATATTTCGATTAAAGATGTGTGACTTTTGAAGTACCCACTACTATCTGCTTTCAATCGAACAAATTGGCCCGACTTCTTAGGTTCTCATTTCCGCTATGACATGGTTTTCGAACCACTTGACCGGCAGGGGCTCATCTTTCACAGTAGCGAAGGATGTACAATGGGGAGTGGGTGAGCACAGTGGGTCACAGTGGGCTGGGTTCAATACACTTAATTTATTGTTTTTATTGACAATCTGTTTTGGATTCACCTCTCTACGAAGCTGTTATTTCGTCCGTAGGAGTCTGCGTTTAATTATAGAACTTGCAAATTTGCGAGGCAACAACATCTGTGTTTAACTATTCAGGTTGATTCTTTACGCCAACCTCGCCCAGATCTTCTCAGCTGAGAATTGAATTAAAGTCACCTTATTCTTTTCTGCCAGCCAATTGGGTGCAAAGTCTGGGTCTGCTTCTGGTGTATCATCCTAGATAGACGAAAGTGACTTTAGGCTAGCTCCGATTGTCATATCGTTAACGTATCCATTTATCCGCAGTATCTTTAGTATCTGTATCTGTATCTTTAGTATCTGTGTCTGCATATGTTTCTGTATCTGTATCTGCTCTGTAATGAGACGACAGTTTAGCTGCTTGGAAACAATGGGCGCGTATCGCCGCGTATCATCTACCACCCACCCCCGTTTCCGATCCCAAACCGTGTATCTGCCTTATCTGCAGCCGTGCCAGGTAAAGCCCATTTGGCGGGATCCGTTCTGCGGGTTCCCGCTTTTGTGGCTCTACTTGCAGGTAGTAGGCGCGTTCCGCAAGCCCAACAATAAATGTTTGCCTCTTTGTTTGATTGCCGGCCAAGGTTAGGCCAAAAGGGTGCGGATCGCGTGGGTGTTTTATTTTCCTTTTTTGTACCCAAGAGCCAAGAGTCGAACAGATTTTCTCACCTTCCTCATTTGTGTGGCACCTATGTCTACATAATTTCCATCTTTTTCCGAATTTTTGTTGTTGTGCTTTCTGGGAGCGCAACGCACGTCACCGAGGGATATTCGTAATTGAAGATCAAAGTTTGTTTGCTTTCGTTGCTGCTATCAAAGGCGCTATTGTTTGCTCGATTCTTATCTCATAAATTAGCTCGTAATTGTTTAACGATTTTACCGGAATTAAGGAACGGAACATAGTTTCATCGGAGATTTCTACAGAATTAAAATGGATTTCGTTTGGGAAGTGGGCGTTCGAATTTGACAAAGTAAATAGCTGTGAGTTAATTTTTGGGTGGATTTCTTTTTAGAATTACACCTTTTATTTGTCGTCATTTATAGCAGTTGACACTTCTTTATATTTGATTGTTTGCATTTTTCCATGTTTTCCCATTGGAATCGAAAGGAGCTATTTTATTTGTAAATATATAAAAAGCTTAGGCAGTTGAGCCCAAAATCCTTTTTGCCCTTTTCTAATTTCCCTTGTTTTTTTATCGTTTAATTTACTTTTGCTCCGACTTTGGCCTATCCCAACAAATATTTCTGAACCCAGAATACCCAATGCCCCCAGAGATATAACCCCCAGTCGTGTATGTTTGCAATTGATTCGCGTTTTAATTAAAATGCTCCGTGAAATACACATGTAAGTTCAAATAGGGAAACAGCGAAAGCCAAATATACGATCGACTATGGTATGGAAATAGTAATAATAAAGAAATAAGGCTGCCAGAGGAGTGGACCTGGACCCAAGTGGCGGCTTGTTAATGGGTTGGGCTCGCTTGGTTTGGTCGGGTTTGTCTGGCTTCCTTATCAGCGCACTCCGGCTCATTGTTCCGCTGGCTGTGCTGCTGCTGCTGCTACTCCTCCTGCTGCCCATGATAATGTACAAACAGCGCCCAGCCAGATGAGATACGTATGTGCATGTGTGCAGCTATACTTGTGGGCAAGAACTTCATGTGGAGCAGCGGAAAATAAAATGAAATGAAATAAAATGAAGTGAAATGAAATGAAATGAAATGAAATAACGCTTAACTGCTGTTGAAATTGAAATGGAAATGCGAATGCGAATGCAAATGGAAATTGAAATTGAGCTTCAATTGAGATCAACAATGAATGCGACAGTAGCATCACCATCACCATCATCGCCATCATCATTGTTACAATGAAGGCGGATAGTGCAGCTGCAACAGATTCTATGCTCGGGCTCAGGCGAAGGCGACACTACTACTGCACGGACTTTAGGTCTCCGGGTTTGCATTCTCCGGCGGAGTTCAATGCACCCCATAGACGGCGCAGCATTATCAGTTTCCACTGGCATATAACTTGCAACTTGCGAACGGGCACCACAAATCAGACAATGTTTTCTTGGTTCGCCTCTATCTGGATTTTAATTCTTTTGTGCTCCAATAAAGCCCAGTACCATAGGCGCTATGTGGAACTGGAAATGAGGCGATCGTTGTACGCGTATAGGAGTTTTCACTTCCACTTGGCTTGACCTCATCCAAATGGATGAAACAAAAGACATACGATTATAATGACCATCGATTTGTACTAATCACATCTCTTGTTTTATTTACATTCCAGGCATGAGAATGACCATGTCCACCAATTCCACAATGAGTGCGCGAATACATCGAAAAGGATTTCGCATACCATCGAAAAGACAGCCGGGTAAGGGATTGCCCGGCAAGCTGCACACCATATCCAGGGTGAGTCTTAATTACTAGTTAACTAGCATGCTAATATTAACTACTTAAAAACATGAGAGATAAGCGTAATAGGACTGGGAAACCTACGCCTAGTCTTCACTTGGCTGGTGGCTTGAAAATTGTACTGATGGTTTCCATATCGCTGGCATTTTTCCAGACGGGTCCTGGCAAAATGGTTCCTGGGAAGCGAATACCACAGCGACCCCATCCGCCGCCCTGCGACAACTCGAACGACAGTGGGCTGGGTTTCGATCAGCACACGGAGCTGAGGTCCTCGGCAGGAGCTGGGGGCGTGGCTGATCCGGCGGCCAATGGAGGCAGTGGCTCCAATTCCGGCCAGCGATCCAGTTTGCTGGTCAATAGCGCTTTAACCAACACAGTGGCTGCTGCAGCAGCCGCAGCAGCTGCCGCGGTGGCCAGCAACACGTTGCAGCAGCATCAGCAGCACCACCAACAGCAGCAGCAACAGCAGCAACAACAGCAGCAGCAGCAGCAGCAACATTCACCGCAGCAGCATTTAATCAGAGCGATACCTGTATCAAGGTGAGTCACTGCCACCACCACCTCCTGCCCCCACCCAAAATCCAGCCATATATGTAGATATGTCCCAAAAGATCTTCATGCGAGTTCATGCGCAGGCGCAGCTCAAGATAATTGCCAGCTCATGATTTCATTTCGTTTTGCGTTTGATCCATGGTTGCGAGTGAATGAATATTGAATATTGATTGAAATACACCCCACAACTCAGATGCACAAACTTACACACATCGAAGAGATCGAGATCTTGTTAGATATTTCTTTTATTTACCAGACTGCTGAGGTATTTCTTTGGCTGTCCGCATGTCTGCATGTCCGCAAATAATGGTAACAGATTTCATAGCCTAGGCGCGTTGGAGCCGCACCGTATAAACTAAAACCTTTAGGTATTGTTTATAATATGTTGAACTTGTTTATAGATTCGGAACCCTTTCTTTATGATGAGTGCCAGCGAAGCAATGCATTTTGAGACTGACTTTCGGCTACGCTTCACAAATAATAAAAAATACAGAATCTGCATTAATTGAACTTCGGGGAAATACTGCTTCGCATTTGGCAATGTTTGTTTGTTTGTTGGGAATGGTCGGGCTCACAAAAAGCTGAAAACTCATTTCGGGAAGAAGAACATGGGACCGAGGCTCGCCAATAACTATAACAACTTTATTAGCTCAGTTTGGAAATTCATTTCGATAGGAACGCGTGTGCTGCTCGTGCGGTGATCGGATTTAATAAGAAATGCAAAGATATCTGTGGGATACCCAAAGGTACGTGAATACTACTACTTAGTATTTAGTTGAGTTATAGGAAAGTGAATCGTTTCTAATCCTTGAGCCTTCTGTTGCACAAATATGCTTTCTTTTCTCCACACTCTAGTCTTCTGAAGACTCTCGCTGGACAGGTTTTGCTGTTTGTAGGTCATGGTGAATTTGTTTATTATAATTTAGTTTGACTCGATGCGGATTAAGAGATTTAAATGTGGTCTGTGTGCGCGATCGTTGCTGTTTTTTGCTGTTGTTGTGGTATTTTGCAGTCATAGGTATTGTAATTGCATGGCTACTATCTGTGTAAATCGCCGCATTATCTTATCGGCTTATCAGTTATTGCAAATTGCAGTTGGGGAATCTCAAAAGTGGGCAGAAGGCAGAACTAGGTGGGCTAATTCAGTAGGTGCTCGGCTCTTTGGGGGGCAACCCCAACAACCCCTTATCTCTCAGAAATCCAGAGGGAAAACAATGGAAGTGTTTTGATTTTTATTGGGGTTTATTTAGGGCTTTCGGTAATTACAGGAACGATCGGTTAATTGTTAAGTGCTTACTTGTTTTTTTGTATCTATAGACATTGACATACAACTAGCAGAGTCTTTTTTTTAATATATTTTCTAATGTTCAAATAATGAGTTTTCGAATATTTGAATATTCTGTGTTGCATTCATTCGTTTTTCAGTTTGTTTGCCAGCTTTTGGCCGCCGTTCTTTTTGCTCATCTTGCAGATTTGCACATTCTTTGCTTGGCTTAATTTAATTATCATGCATGAAAAATACGCAATTTTCTCTGTCGCACTTTGGCCAATGACTTTTAGATGCGGTTTGTTTTCTTCTGGCTGCTTGTTTCTGTTAGTATATGGACGCGATTACTTATACGCACTGTTGCCGCCGACCGCCTTGCGATTCGTGATTTCGCTTTGCTTTGCTTCGTTTATTATCAATCAGCTGCACTCTCAGTGCTCCATTCGCCCGATTTGGGTTAGGATTGAAGCGCAGTATCTGCGCGTAGATTACGTATGCCCGTTATGGATGCAGGGAAATTATGGCATGCGACTTTATCAGTTTTATTAGCTAATGGGCGAGCCTAGTTCCACAACTCAACAAGTTGCTTGTGGACTTTCTCATGAGTAACTTTAAACAGGGGCATATCTGAACTGGAAAAAGGTGCAAAGAGCCGAGTCCATTGACATGAAACTAGTTATTTTTGATTGATTGCCCGCCAATCGTTGGTGTTGCGATTTTATCCAATTGTACAATGTGAGCAAAATATATTGAAATTACTTGTAAATTCTTTTGTAGAAAAGTTGTTTAGCTTGTAGCGTGTAAGTGTTTAGTTTTTCCCTTATTTTTTCAACCTTCAAGCGTGATATTGTTTTGATTTTCCTGTCCATTTAAATGAAATCAGTCCTCGATTGAGTTCAGGCCGTTAGTTCCGATCAGTTCCGTTGAGTTCCGCCGAGATCCGTTCAGTTATATTCGTTTTAGCTTTTTTTTCCCATTGAGCTGAGTGTAGATTTGGGTTCGTTGAATGCATTCGAAATGCAATCGGACATTGATTGGCGCATTGGAATTCGAAATCTATTTATTTGTAATCTCTTTCAAGACAAACAGATACTACGCTCTCGTCTATTTTATGCCAATTATGATTCTACCTAGATGATTAAATGGCAACCTGCCAGTTATGTTTGTAGATAGTTAGTTCTATAGGCAGAAAATAATTCTATTCAGGCATAAGCTAGCTATCCCTAGCTAAAAAACAACAAAAAACGATCCATGAATCGATTTATGTATAAAACATTATGTAATGCGTGCGTGTGTTGCTGTTGTGTATCCATGTACATGAATGTCTGTATATATATGTTAACGTATAGATCGCGGAACAACACGAAAGTGATGGCTCACTGTCTGGAGGATCTGGACCTGATATCGGCGTCCTCGGAGGACGGCTCGGCCATTGCGACGCCGGCCGTTTTGGACGAGGACACGGGCTTCGTGAACGACACCAAAACGACGACAGCCGGTGGCAATAGTAGCTCGGATCCCTTTGGAGGCGTCTTCAAGGCAACCGAGGCAGCCGTGGCAGCAGCCGTTAATGCCTTCAATCTGCAACAGCAGCAGCATTCGGTGCATCAGCAGCAGCAGCATCAACTCTTTCAGTACAACGGATTGCTGTTGCAGCCGCAGCAGCAGTTGCAGCACCAGCAGTCGCAGTCGCAGTCGCATCACCACCACCAACAACAACAACAGCATCACCGCCATGGCAAGCATATCAAACGCAAGAAGCTCGAGTGCAACCAGGTGGAGCTGGACAACGATGATGCCTGCAGCGAGGATGAGTTCATCCGCAAGATTGCCAGTTCGGTAACGATGTCACCCACGCTCGAGGCCACGCCCTCGCCGCCGCCCATTGCCGCCTCCGTTGCACCTGCCACGACCATTGTTAACCTCCTGCCGCTCATCAGCAGCGGCAACCACAACAACAACAACAACATTGAGACAAAGTAAGCGGCGTGTTTTCTTTTGCAGCGTTAAAAAGAAAACAATGTTTGCCACACAAATAACTAATACGTTCCTTGGTAAATTTTCAATAGTTTAATTAAATTCTATAATTTAAAACCACAAATTGTGTAACCAAACTGAAGAACTAGATGCACATAATATTGGCAAAAGCATTGCCAATTGATTTACATCTAAATTGCAAACCAAATAATTTAGACGGACACAAAATTTGTAGCAGCAAAACTTTCGTTAACCAAACAGACAAGATTGGCGAAAAATAGTCAGACTTAATTGTTAAAGTTTATACATGCGAAACAAAAAAAAAATGGCACACAAACAAATTTATAAAACAAACAACTCGGAAAGCACTAGTCTCGATAGTATTTTAATGACCCAGAAATGTTTAAGCAATGACAAATTACTAGATTACCTTTCAAAATTTAAACAACAAGTGCCAGAAAGACGCAAAACAATTAGAAGCCGCCAAATAAATTATTTCGGTGCCAGAATAATTGACTCTGCGAATTAAAAAAAAAAAGAAAAAACACGTTTGTTATTCCCAGATTATTTACTTTGATGGCTTTGACTTTTGTTCTTTAATAATTTTCAAATGTGCGTTTGCTCCCATCTTTCCGTAGGTATTCTTTACACATATATACGTGTGCCTATGTGTGTCCGTTTGTAAACAAAGGCGTATAAATTCGAAACAATTGTAAACAATTGGTCAAAGCTAAGATTTATTTAAACAAAACAAATTGAAACGATACGAAACGAACCAAAACGAAAAACCGAACCGACTGCAAAGTGCAGCAATGAAAATTTGCGAAAATTCCTTTTCGGCCTTTTTATGTTTCATGTGCGTGTGTGTATGTTTGTGAGTAATTAACAGCATTCAAAAAACTCATATATCATTCATTATTTAGCTATACATATTCAACTAAATCCGTATCTGTGTACGCGCAGCCCAGCTGCCTTTTCTATTTGTATCTAAAAAAGAACTCATGCAATCTCATGCCGCCCCAACATCCCTTTTTTTTCGGCCAGCACATGTGAAAAATAATACATAAATCATTTAACCCAAAACGAATCTAGATTTCCTCATCGGCCAAAGTTCAAGTACAAGTTCCGAGTTTTCTTTTAACGATCCTTAGACAAATAAACTCAGCCTTCGATTTTTAACGATCGAATGGAAAAGTTGCGCCAGTGAACAGACTAATACAATTCGATCTCGGTCTCTACTTGTTCCAACCCACAGATTCATATCGGCCAGGAATGTCACTCGCGTGGCTAACAAACGTCAACCCACTACCCCGCTGAACAGCGTCGCCAGCTCCAACGATGGCCAGGTGCAGCTTGAGATCTTGTCGCAGCCGGAGCAACAGCATCGGGCTCGCTACCAAACGGAGGGCAGCCGCGGTGCCGTCAAGGATCGCAGCGGCAATGGATTCCCGATCGTGCGACTGACCGGATACGATAAGGTTGCCGTCCTCCAGGTCTTCATCGGCACGGACATTGGACGCGTGGCACCGCACATGTTCTACCAGGCCTGCAAGGTCGCCGGCAAGAACTCGACGCAGTGCAACGAGAAGAAGGTCGACGGCACCATGGTCATTGAGATCGATTTCAAGCCCGAAACGGACATGACCATCACTTGCGATTGCGTTGGAATCTTGAAGGTGGGTGCACGAAACTACACAGGAGCACAAGTCCTCCATGATGACAGTTTGGATTTGTATAGTGATAGATTGAAAGATTCTAATTACTTTTTGTTTTGTTTGCAGGAACGCAATGTGGATGTGGAGCACCGATTTCCCGAGCATCTGGCGCAAAAGAACAAGAAGAAATCGACCCGCTGCCGGATGGTGTTCCGCACCCAGCTGACCCGTGACGATGGCACCACCGAGACCCTCCAGGTCTGCTCGAATCCAATCATCTGCAGTGAGTGCTCAACACATTTAGCTGTTTAATTGCTCTGTATAATTAAATTGATGTTCGTGCCTCTAGCTCAACCACCTGGCGTGCCGGAAATATGCAAGAAATCATTAAACTCCTGTCCCGTTGATGGCGGCCTCGAGCTGTTCATTATCGGCAAGAACTTCCTGAAGGACACACACGTGGTGTTCCAGGAGACGTACGACAGCGTCAACGGCGACGATCCGGCCACGGAAATTGCAGTGCGCCAGCAGCTTATCGGCGGAACAGCCGCTCTTTGGGAACAGAGTGTTCTGCCGGACAAGGAGTACCTTCACCAGGTGCGTGTCCAGTGTACCATTGATAGTGTATGGGAATGTGCGTATCTAACGACTATTTGCAATTCTGCCCGCAGACTCATCTGATTTGCACGGTGCCACCGTATCTGCACCAGAACATCCTGAAGCCGGTCCAGGTTCAGGTGTCGATCGTCTCCAGCGGCAAGAAGAGCGAACCGCACACGTTCACCTACACGGCCAAGGGACAGTACACGACGTTGGCGGCGGCCAGCACGTTAAGTAACACAATCCACGCCCAAGGTATCTATTTGTTGACTAAGCGTTCGATTGCACCCAACCAACCAAATTACCAACCACAAACTCCCATTCGGAGATCGCGACTCGTTAGCTGTATAGAAACCGAAAGAAATCGAGCATATCGAAATACGTTAAAAACGAGATTAAGATACATACTTGAGGTACTCAGGTTTAGGCAGTTATTTAAAGTGTATGTTTAGTGACATTTTTATTGTGCCTCAACCACGTTGAAGCTGCAATTTTTTTTATTTCCTATATTGTTCAGATCCAAGAATCGAATATAAATTAGCTAAACTAGAACCGTTTGCGGTTACTCAAATAAAACTATTCGAATCGTATAAAATGATAAGCGATAGGTAAAACAATCTGATCTCTTCATGCGTTATTCTGCTCTTCCCTTTCCTCTTCTATTTATCTTCTACCTTCCTTGCTCTTCTCTTCTTACCTTGGTGGCTCTTTGTTTGCGGTTTGGCTAAAAGTATTTGCATTCATTATTAAATATATATTTAACAATTAGCAAGTCTGTGTGTAGCTAACAGAACAAAGAAGACTGTACGAAAGTGTTTTGCCAAATTAATATGCTTTTGAACTGAGACAATATGCAGAACGAAAATTAAGCAAATTCGTGGACTTTTAAAACCATTTCTTTATATTTAAAACAATAAGGCAAATATATATTTAAATTACGAAATGTGATTCAGAATAGTTTAAGGCTTAAGAGGAATAATTTTAAAAGCTTCTGTCATTATTCCCATCCATTTTGCCTGATAAACTACTAAAAGCCGTCGAATTCATTGGCTAATCATTAAATATACTAAATTAAAAATTATGCATACACATGGGTCACTAAGAAGGGTTTGATTTGATACTCATTTCTTGCCTGCTACCTTTTCCGCTCCTTTTACCTTCATACTACTCTACCTACTACTCTTTATTTAGCACCGAATAACGCATGAAAATATCAATACCTTGTATAATTAAGTAGGGAAAAAGAACAAATCCAACGAAAAGTATAACATAAAATATAACTTAATCTATAAGCACAACAACAGAATGATAAAACAAAAAAAACCTAAATTAAATTAATAACCATAAATGATTAAGGCACAGGACTGTGCAAATCTTCGGAGAACCAACTCCTCCAGTCTTCCCCCACCTCCCGTCTCTCACTTTTACTCTCTGCTCCTCTCTCTCTCTTCGTCTCTGCTCCAACCTTCCGCCAAAAAAAAATCAGGAGCGGAACCGGAAACTGATCGAAACAACTCTGCCGAATGAATGAACTTGATTTTTCCCTCCAAACCGATCCTTTGCGATGATGAAGAATAGTTTTTTCTATTCTATTTTAATATAATTTTCTGTGTAGAATATTTTCAACCATGCCTGAGTCGATTTTCCTTGCTTTTTTAAATATGTGCTTAAACAAAACAAAAGTTTCGCTTTTCCTGGGGACTTTTCTTCTTGCTTAAGTTATGCGTGTGTCTGTGTTTGTTTGCTTGTTTGTTTGGTCGAGTGTTTGGGTGTGTGATTGCCTATTTGAATACGTGTGTGTTTGTGCCGGGTGTATTTTGAATGAATCGCAGAGTTTTCTTGATCATGTTCAGCCGAGAAAAGTACCCAGTAACAGATGAAGGAAAGCAAAACCAAAGCGATAACATAAAAGAAATCGAACATAAACCGACACACGACGATTCAGCAGCAGCAGAAGCAGCAGAAATATCGGGAGGATATATACCTATATAAACCAGACAAGAAGAACAGCAAGGCAGATCCCCCCATAAAATCTGTTTTTCAAGTCAGAAAAAATGATAAATAACATTAAAGATCAGGATGTCTTTAAAAAATATAAAAACAACCGAGTAAAAACTCCCTTCCCCACCATACAAAACAAAAATCGAAAAAAAAAAAAAAAAACTACCTCTCCCTCCCAAAAAAATATGCATATATATATTTTTACTTTATATTCTTCCTCCTTCCCCTTCTCTTAGCAATTTAGGTGCTCAATCTAACTATATAGTCAAATATGTAAATTTTTGAGTGCTATAAAATGCAAGGCCAAAATTAAATCAAAATTAAGTCATTAATCGACAGTCAATATAAACAAGTATATAGACACCGATATATCCTGTATCTCTCTATATATACAAACACGAACAGCAACCATAGCAAAGTGGCCAACGAAAAGCGAAGCAATAAATCGAAAGCTTGCCTGGAAAGCAACGCTGGACAAAAGCGATGTAATCGAATGAATCGCAGCAATCGCTCGATAAGTGACTGCCAATCGCTTGCGTTCGATGGCGATAGATACTCACACACCCACACACGTCACACAGACACACAGAAATCAAGAAATATAAATTATTTGAAGGACCTATGGCACCGAGGCAGCAATATCCTATCCAACCGCATGTGAAATGATGATCGGCGACGGATTTTCAGCCCCAACGAGTCTTCAACAGCCACGTCTGCTCATCTCTAGCCCCATCTCTAACCTTCAAGAACAACAGCAACTACAGCATCAAGGATAATTTTAGGGTACTGGTTAAAAAAAAAAAACCATTCAACTCTTACAGAAACCAATTACCAAACAATAATTACCGATTGACCAACGTACAAATTCTTTTTTGCCATTTCGTAATCCATTTTCTATATGTCTATTAATGAATACACACACACACACAAAATCCTGCCCTTCAAACACACACACACACCACATATACCATTACTATTAACTATAAGGGAAACCCATATCACATATAACCTTAGAGCATTACCTTTAAGCGTCTATATATATATATATATATACCATATATTTTACGTACTCACATAAAGCTAACACCATCCAAAGATTTCTTGTCCTGTCCTGTTTGCGAATCCCTGCGATCGTTCAGGAGTTGTCATATGTTAGGGTTCAGTTCATTTGACTAGTTTAGCTCTGAAATTGCTCCGATTTTCAGCAGGGTACGAAAATTGTTGCTAAATTTATTTATTCAATCATTGACACATTTTTTAATAATTCGCAATCCTTCATAAATACAGTAATGTTTCAATCAATTCATATGAAAATTGCAAGATGTAATTACATCTTAATTCTCCTACGTATAATTTCATAAAAGAAATATGGGTAAATTATTAAAATGTATGGTAATCTATATAGTGACATTTCTTCCCTATAACATTCATTGCATACCCTTTAAAGATCAGTTTCTGTTCTCTCCTGTCTAACCATACGATTCATGTACAGAAATTGCAGTTCTATGTGAAGACTGAACTTCAGTGGCTCGCTCCCCGAAGATTGAATGGAAATTTTCAATAAGCAGACAGTGGCAGGGTCCAGTTAAAAATCGTTAACTCAAATGTATAAAAGAGAAGACATGATTATAACAAATAAGAAACCATAAGCGGGAACTTGGTCTGAAAGACCCCAAATAAGAGGTGGTAGTGATGGGACTCGTCTAGAACGAGTGGAAATTCAAGCATCGCTCGACTTCAGAGCCTCAACATTACGCCTAGAGAACGACATCAGGTTTAGATCATTGCGACCCCGCTTAGGAAACGAGAATTGAGATATTTGGGTTATCTGGCTCCTAATACTAATCCATAAACACCTTATATCTAAGCACTAGTACTTAAGTTCAGCAATTAGAAGTAACTATTAAGTCTATTCATTAGAGCAACGAAAAAGCTTGGAGTGCGTCAATTGATTGATTGAATGATTGAGTGTATAAACTTTACGATTGGTGAATGACTGTTTGATTTGAGCGATTGCCGTTGAGTATTAGTTGAATGGTATAGTTTCGTAGAGTGTGGTGCTTTGAGATTATTTGTTAAACAAATCTTGTCTTTAGCTGTGTGCTTGATGAAGACTTAAGGCTTACTGAGAGGAGTCTGTCTGATCCACTTTCGATCGGGTGCGTCTTGTCATTTGTAGCGTTCAATGATTGCTTTTATAATCGATCTGGTCAGCTTGGTGTGGTTTGATTTAGTCAGTCAGTCATTTCTTTCATTGTGTGTAAAGTTGAAAGAAGGAATGTTCTAAGAATACTTTCTTTCGTAGCTACCTTGTTGCTCTATTCCCTTTTCTAAGTGCCGTGTGAATGGTGTTGCCAGTGAAACTTCGCAGCCAAGCTTAAATACTCTTAAGAACGTAATATAAAATAGAAATCTAGTCTTAATTAGTGGCTAAGTTCTAGATTTAGATACCAACGCCCCTGCAGAGATGGCAGATCCAGAGAATTCGAGTGCTTTTCTATCGCTATCGCTATCGCTATAGTTTAAGTTTTTTTTTAGTTTGTAAGTTGTAGTAGCCCCGGAATTAAGGGAAAGGCACTCGGATTTTACGGACCTCTCTCTTAGCAATCCCCTCCCCCCAAGACTCTTTCTCAGAAACCTGGCCTAGGATTAAGAGGCCCCCAACCCACCAAAAACAAAAAGAAAATACCCTGCCGTTTATTATATCTTTGTTTTTTATGATTTCTTATATTATGACCCAGTGATTCTTGCATGACATACCACCAAAATGAGATTACTAAGAGGCCTCTTTTCTGTCCATTGTTCCTCTTGTAGATGTGAGCGGTTTCATGGACACCACATCAGCGTCCAATGCGAGTGGCTCCAGTGGTTGGAGTGGGGCAGGCGGCTCCGGAAGCAACCCATCTCCAGGCGATAATGTGGAGGCCAAGCACGAGATCGATTCGGGCATGATGCCTCCGCCCATCACCACCCAAATACCGATGGGCGTTCGACGCTCCTCGCTGCCCAGTGTCACACCCATGATCACGGACCAGCAGCTGGTCCATCTCAACGCAGTGGCGGCCAGTGCCGAGGCCCTGAAGACGGAACTCGACGACAGCAACTCGCACAGTCCCCTGACCGGTGAATCCACACCGGACAGCCCCAACGCAGCCTTGCAGTATCATCGCTTTGCACGAAAGCCCAGCCTGGACACCATTATGTACGATCAGTCGAACAGTCTACCCGGTTTCCCGGCCGTTGTGGCGCCGGCTACAGCTGCCGCCGTGGCCGCAGCAGTTGATATTGATCCGGCGGCGGTGGCCGTTGCGGTGGAAATGGCCGTAAAAAACGAGATTGTGAAGCATGTCGTGCAGCAGCACCAGCAGATGCAGGAGCAAATGCACGAGCAGCAGCAGCAGCAACAACAGCAGCAGCAGCAGCAGCAGCAACAACAACAACAACAGCCCCAACAACAGCAACAACAGCAGCAGCAACAGGTGCACAAGTTCATTGATGAACTGACCAAATCCACTTCGGTGGTTTCCAGCAATGGTACCACCGAACCAGCTCTGTTCACCACCTCGGCGGTGATCGATCATGCCCTGACCGATATTCTGCAAGCCAAAGTGGGCATTGCGCCGCCCAATGTGGTGCTGGAGAGGAGTTTGTCCCTAAGCTCCACAAATTCCAACAGCTCCATGAGTGGCAGTGAGACTTCGCCGAATAGTTCACCATTGACGCAGGATATCATACTCAATTCGGAACCGGCAGCAGCTCTGGCCGGAGCTGCTGCCTTGGGTGGCCCGGCGCCTGTCGATGTCACCGGTGGTCTGTCCACCGATATCATTATGAATCCCGCCGTTTCACCCTCGACTATTTTGTGCTCCGCAAATGGAGCGGCCACTGCCGTAGTGCCGAATATACTCGCACCTCACCAAGTGACCATGGCCAACTCCATTTTGAACGACATTGCCATGCAGCCGGAACCTACACAGCAGGATGCAGCTGTTGCAGCCTTGGCATTGAGTAACATCATGATGAGTCCACCCACCGCGGCATCGGGTGTGGGCGTTGTGGACACACTGCCACCAACACCAGCGACTATGCAGCCAGAGGTCGCAGCCACTGCCACATCCACTGCGGTCAGCAACATGATTATTAAGGCGGCGGCGGACTTTATAACCACCCAGGAGCAGGAGCAACACCACTACCACCACCACGGTCGCGTCCACTCCCATTCGCCACAGGCAGCTGTCGGAGTGAGCGGTATTCCTGCCGAGACGGCATCGGATCCATTGGTTAACCTGCTATTGAACCACTCAAACGCACCAGAAACAGCGGCTGCTGCCGCTGCCGCAGTAGCTGTAGAAGCGGCCAACTTCCAGTCGATGAATCACAGTCACCACAGCCATCATGGTCATCATGGTCACAGTCACGGCCACGGCCATAGTCGCGTCCCAGGACACGTATCCGGGCATGTGACCAGTCACCATCGTGGTCACCACTTGCCGGTGGTGCCGCCGACACCACAAGAATCTCTGATCGTTGCGCTGGCCAGCGAGAATGCTCTGCAAAAGTCGGTGGCCACCGCCGCGGTGACCACCAATGGAGCAGTGATGACGCAGCAGGCATCTGCCCCGAACACAGCGGGCAGCATACTTCCGGCAGCGGTTGGAGCGGTAGCTGCGGCGGCCGCCGTGGCGGTGCAGCCGCCCATTCCCCAGGAGCTGACCACGATGTCGGATCAGGATCTGATCAGCTACATCAACCCGAGCACCTTTGATCAGCGTAAGTTTTGTACATATGATATCTTATGTGTATTGCTTACTTACTAATTGATTCTCTTCAAATTGCTTACAGTTTAAACGGCTTCAGATCAACAAATTAAACTATGTGGACTTGCTTTTTTTTTTATCAACGATAAATGTCACTCCTACACAGGCTTAGTCTTAAGTATATATGTAGTATATAGAGAAACACACACAAACAAAAAAAAACACAAACGATAAGACGGAATAAAGGTTTCATGTGGACCAACTTTTTGACCAAGAGAAAGGAATAAAAACGGGATCAGAGAATAAAAACCACAAACACAAACACATTTGTAGCTTTAGATTTGATTACGTTTAGGCATAAACCCTATTTAATATAATTACCTAAATTTAATGTTTTTTTTTTTGATTTTTTTTGCTATTTTAATATTGATTTATAAAAAAAAGGATGAACTTATCTCAAAAGGTTAAATTAAAACAATGATAACGACTGCCATATACCTATGAAATATGAAGTGAAATCCCGAAAGTGAAGAATGAAAACCGAAAATGAAGAATTCAGTTATCAACCTTGAAAATCGATAATTATAGAAAGAACCAACTTTCATAAAACAAATGTTGATTACGCTCTTTGCTGGAAGACCTATTTTCATAATTAAGTCTGATTTGAAAACTTCCTTTTTATTTGTTTGAGAATTTTAGGTATATTTTACAATTAAAGCCTAACTAAACGTTTTGGCAGTAAAATTAAGCTTATTTAATTTTGGGTCAAAAGAAAAACCACGAAAGGAAATTATTATTATACAGTTAATAATTTATAAAAAAAAAATACATATTATGTGTAGCTACGAATATAATGAATATGCGAGAAATTCCAAAAGACTTTTGATTTAAAGAAAATGCAATTATTATTTTGTTTATGGTTTAATCATTTTTATTTTCAATTATATTGAAGGAACGACGAACACACACAAATAAAGTTGTAACTGATGTTATTACTATTATTATTATTATTATTATGATATCGCTATTATTATGCATACCCTAAATGTTGATAGTTGTTATGTGTAGCGTTGTAACCTATTTACCATGCCGGAATAAGAAACACAAAAGTGAAAATATAAGAGAACAAACCCACAACCAAACTACATTGAAAAGTAACGACTAAGTTTAGTATACCGATTGTTATACCCCAAATAAAGATCAAGATCGAGAGTACTCTGCATTTGTATACCCAAGCCCAACAATTTATGTATAAACATCTACAAATATTCCAACCACGAATTTCGCCCACTCCCATGAATCGAACTAACTGAGAAACTTAAACATAGTTTTTTTTTTTGTTGATATTAGCTTGGTAAATTTTAAACAATTTGATTGACATACGTAATCTATATGTTCATAGAGTCGATAAATGTGTTAAACAATCTCAGAGATTGCATATTCCTCATTAAATGTTAAAGTCAAGTCAATGAACGAAAGAGATAGAGTTAGTAGGTGCAAGTGAGATGGAGAGACAGAGAAAGAAATAGAGAGAGAGAGAGGGAGCGAAGAGCTCGCGCTTAAGAATTGTTAGTGTTAAATGTTATACACCTATATATACATTATTTATGTTATATATATACAAACATATATCTAACTTTACAATGAATAAAATAAATGTATTTTTGATGTTCTTATTGCCGAAAGTGCAGAACCGATAAACTATTGAAAATCCCGAAGAGAACTCCCTGAATTATGTAACCGAACTGTCGAACGTATCAATTGGCGAAATAACGAACCTAATATCCATACTACCCCCAAAATTTGTCCAAAATCCTCCCAACGGAATCAATACTATTCTGCTCGTTATCTCTTTTTATGTGAATAAAAAACGAAATCATTGAAAAATAACTTTTTTGCGTACTTATTGTCATTTACTATTGTTCTTCAAAATATACATGCAAATCTTTTTGATATAACATTAGAATTCGGGATAATAATTACATAATTATGGTAAGAAATTAAATTACAATTTTATAACAAGGATAACATGTAATTTTTGTACAAAACTATAAAGCTAATAAACAAACTAATCGAGTTAGATAAAAGAGTGCATAGGAAGTAGGATGCCTTCGCGATGACACTGATGGATCCACGCCGAGTTTAAGACCTTGTCAGCGCTCAACTTGGAATGATTTTGCCGCCAGTGCTCCAAGTGGTCGTTATCGATGTCGGAAGACATACAGATAAATCCCAGATTTAGTTGCGGATCGGAATCGTCGACTATCCGGCCGCCGTTTTGAAGAAACAGAAGCTTAGCCAGTTCATCACCATGCGGACTATAGAAAAACGCATTGAGATGCCGGAACATGTTCAGATTCCTTTTCCCATCCAGAAGCTGATCCTCCAGAGCATTTAGGTTAGATGCGGTTATGCCAGCCACATTATCAGCTGTTAAATCAATGCCTTGAAGCAGATCCTGCAACTCCTCCACGTTGGCAATGTCTTTGGTGTAGCTATCACCGTGCCGGTCAAAACATTCAGCCAGATCCTGCTGCAGTGGTTCAGTGGCCGCAATAAGATCTCTAGGCCTCAGTTCAAGCTCCTGCTTCTGACAGACCCTAAGTAGCCACTCCATGCGCACAATGTCACAGGTGCGTGGCTGCTGAAGGATGAGCCGCTTAACTAAAAACGTCTCATCGCCTGCGATGCAAAAGCACTTTGGATCATTGGGCAGGGGGTTCTCCACGATGCAGCCACCGTTTTTAACAGCCAGTTCCTGCAGCTGATGCTTGCTGTGTCGTCCGGCAGACCCGCTCAGTATGCAAAAGCTCAGACCGTCGAAGAGTTTGGAAGTGCTAGCGGAGGTGCTCGCGTCATAGCGCTTCTCATAGACGGCCAATCCCAGTCGGCTTCGCTCCGAGGGCGTCATACGCATCTGCTTCCGCTTGGTGGTCACATCCTCTAGGCGCAGTTGCCGCTTGTTTAACTTCTTGATGGCCGAAGGACCCTGGCAGAGATCGTTAAACTCCTTCAGTGTCATACATTCGCTCCAGGGCTTATCATCTCGTTTCATCTCAGTGCGCGGAAAGTGCAACGATTTTCGGGTGAAAAATGCTCCATTGGGCGCCAGGTCAGCAGCCTTCACCTGCAAAATTACCGAGTTCTGCGGTTCGATCCACAGATCGGGGCACCCGGCCCTTTCCTTGGGCTTGTAGTGAAACCACAATGGCGGTGGCTCATTGACTACATCGTGCCAATGTGGTTTTAGTGTGTGATTTAGCACTCCGCGCTGTTTCGTATTGTTGGCAACCACTCCAATACTGAAGACTTCGGGACGATTAGAGCTGCCTGGCGGCGCCGGCTGAAGAACTCCCAGTAAAAATGAGTCCACAAAGGTGCGCTTGCGATTGTAGAATGCCCCGATGATCAGCACATCGAACTCGGTGATCAGCCCTTTGATGTACTGGTTGCAAAATTGAAGTAAGTTCATATTATTGCACTCTGCTGAAAAATGACTCTACTCACATCAGCCTTGTCCTTGTACCACCCACCGCCCAGCCTAACGCCAGGCTGATATCTTGATCCCTGCTTCTTCAGCACAATGCCCTCGGCGTGGGAGTCGAGTGCCTGCTGGAACAGCTCGTTGAACTCTTGAACGGAACCGATTTTACGTGCACGCATCAACTGCAGCACACCCGACTGTTCAACTATGAGTTTCTGCAATTTGTACGCCCGCTGAATGTAGGTATGGTCCAACAGACTCTGGCCATTAAAATATAGCAGATCGTATACCACGAAACAGGGCTGCCAGCTGCCCTCCGGCTTCAGGCTCTTCACGTCCGTATTCTCGCCTTTTTCCCGAAAGCGCAGTTTGTTGGTATCCCACACCATCATCTCGCCGTCGAGTATGATGGACTCCAAGCCCAGCGGCAGAAGTCCCCTCAGCTTTGGCGTCAAGGTGCCGTGATCGTAGCTGTGGCCAAAGTTCCTGGTGTAGTCCACTCCATTGCGGGAAATGTACATGAAACGACCTCGATCGATGTGCAGCTGAAAGCGTTCGCCATCCATTTTGGTCTCCAGATAGAGCACATCCGACTGCATCAGCTCCTGGATGTCACCCGGGAATCGTTCGCACAGCATGGGTCGTATCTGGTGGAATGGCCGTATGACGGAATTCAGGTTTACCAACGTGACCGCCGCCTTGCTGTCCTTGCTGGTGCTGGCGTCTAGGTCGGTGGTTTGGTCTGCCAGTAGATTGCACACATGTCCCAGATCGGAGCAGCGCTGGTAGATGTCCTGCGCCTTAGGATGCAGCACACCGAAGATCTTTCGCTCACCGATCCCCAGCCCGAGGCTCTTCAACAGCAGCCGGATTAGCCACTTCTGTTCCTCGGGCGAGGCCTGCTCCGTAAACCGGATGAGTTGCTGCTGCTTAACTGCAAACAGCGGCCATATTGAGACAGTCGTTCAGATGAGTTTAAAAGCACCCACCTTCTGTGTCCTCGTTGGCAATGGTGTCCAGCATCTGATGGATTTGATTCAGTCTCAAATTGCTGGGCGGATTAAAGCACCTTGGCTTAAGCACGGAATAAACAACATCGCCGTAGTCCCGGTACATGGTTCCGGTGCGGTGCTGCAGCCTGATGGCATCGCTGGCTAGTGGGGACAACAAAGAGATTCTAAATAAGCCTAAATGCCATTTCCAATAGGTTTCTGCACTCACAGTCCGTGGGTAGCTGGAGCACCCTGATATAGAGTCTGCCCAGCGCGGTGATCTGCAATCCATAGGTATCCCGACCCGTGTCCGCACCCGGAAGCAGCAGTCGTAGCACGGAATAGAAGCTACTGGCACCGTCCTCCGGCTGGTCGTCGTTTAATCCGGTTTGCCGGCGAAAGGATTCGCGGTGCCGGCAGAAGGACTCGTAGTAGCTCTTGAGGACCTCCTCCTTGTTGACCACCTTTTGGGTGGCCTTCAGCTTCTCGAACAGGCCGCAGATATCCCGGAACTTGATCGTGCTGGCTATATCTACGCTCATTTTGTTGTTCAAAAACAATATACTGTTGTAAACAATTTCATCATTGCGAAAATCTGTTCAAGCAATGTGACCGTGCTTGTAAATCAAAGTTAATACCCATTTTAGGCTAGTTGCAGTATTAAGATGCGGAAGTTAGTGGCAGAGACTATTTCATTTTTAAGCTCTTCTATTATAAAATAGATCAAATAGTTTATAGGAACAAGTGAAAATTTGCACACTTTCAACTATAAAATACTAAAATTAATCGATAGACTTCTATCTATAACCAAAAAGGCGGCAAATTGTTTGTTTTGATTCGGTCCACATTTGTTTCACGCTTGGCAAATAATTCAAGAAAATGGGCAAGAAGGAAACGCGAGCGAGCAAACCAAAAGCTGATCCGGATGCGGAGAGAGCTGCCAAGATGTCCAAGGCCTCTGCGCTGAAGAAGGTGTTCTTCATGTCGCAGGAACTGCTGCCCAAAGATGCAGACGACGGGCACCTTCGGCTGGAGCTGTTTTTCCATCCGGGACATGGCAAGGAGGCACTGTTCATAACCCATCCCGATGGCAGAATGATGGAGCTGGTGGCGTTCGCGGAACCCCGTCGCAGTTGGTTCGTGGACAGCGAAGTCTGCTCCAATGGCAAAATCTACATGACCGCGCCCGTGGATCCCACGTTCCTGGCTCTTCATCACCTCCGAAAACATTGTACGCAAAGTAAGACATAATCATTCGCTTTCGATGGTATACTATACTATTGTATTCTTGAAAATCTTTAACCACAATCAGGAGCAATGTCGCTGGACAACATTGCCGTGGAGGAGGCCAGCACCAGTCGTCTGCTTAACGAGATCCTCGACCCAGGGAACCTTAAGTGCGTGGCAGATGTGAAGAGCTCCGGCGAACAGAAGTTCTACAAGTACAACCAAGAGCGCACATTGGCCTGGTTGGCTCTGAAGACACGCCAGGTGGCGAAGATCCTGAAGGAGAAGCAAGTCCACTGCGGCCACAGTGCACAGTCGCAGAATTTCGTGCGAAGCGAGAAACTGGTAGCTGAGAACGTTAGCAACGAAATGGACTACACGCGCATGGCTTGCGATTTTGTGGGACGGTATTTGGATGCGGATCTGCACGGCCTGCTCACCAGTTACCTGCACATTCCCAGCGAGATTCAGGCGATTGTTGAGGAGAAAGCAGCTGCCCAAAAGCGCAAGTCGGTGGCGGGCAAGAACGAGGGCAGCGACTCCAAGAAGATCAAGCTAAATGACAGCGATGCTGCTGCCAAGTTAAAGTCCAGCGGTGTGGTGGACAGCGATGGCGATCCCAATGCCAGCATCACATCGCCCACAGCGGCGCCTCTGAAGGAGCGTACGCTGACCGCCAAGGAGAAGGCCCTGGCCAAAGGAGCCAAGGGCACTAAGAGCATCGCATCTTTTTTCAAAGCGAAGTAGATTCACGTTTCACAGATGTTAAGAATATGTTTTTACTGCTAATTTTACACTTATACTCTATATACTACAAATTTACACTTTTTTTACAATAAATATAGTACTTCTAAGAATTAAGTTAGTTACTTTTTTAAGATTTGTATTTATAAATATGGTATTTTGAAAGTGCGCCTTTTGGTCGCATGCGCTCTTTAATCATCCCTCTTGATTCCGTTTGGTAAATCCCCATCAGCTGTTAGCGTTGCCAGGCTTCCAAGGAATTGGTTTACTTAGGGGCTTCAGTTCCAAATGTTGCGAATAAAGAGTTTCTTAGTCGATATAATATTTATTTTTAGGTATACATGTAAGCATATTCAGGAATGCTAATTAAACATATGAAATCAGAGTATACTAATCAAACCAACTAGAAAAGAAATTAAAATTGGGGATTCATGCAACAAATATGATTTCAATCCTTAGTTCATCGCGCGGGGTGGCAATCCTGGCCGACAGTTACAAAGCTGCTGGCTCCTTTGTTTCCGTTTTTGTCGCTCAGTTGTTGCTGTGCGCGCTCCCACGTTCGAGGCTAACGGTGAATTCCGCTTTGCGCCTTGATTCGCATTTCGCCACCCCCGTTACCCATCCACCCGCAACCGAATATCCTGCTACTCCTGCTCTTGTTGTTGTTGTTTTCTATATGCCTTGAATTTCGGGAACAACAATTACAGGGGTTACATTAGTGAATTTTCCCGTTAACCGTGTGTTCCAAAGACAGTGTTCAAGTTTAAATTGTGAAAGGCAGAGAAAGGAAAAGAGTGGCGTCACACGAAAGAAAATTTTCTTTGGCGTCGTCGAGGTGTTTGTGCCTGAGTGTGTGTGTATGTGTGTGTGCGAATGTGTTGTAGTTGGTGTGGCATAAGATAAATAATACAATGCAGCGCTCAGTTAGCAACAAATTCTCTCTTCTCTGCAGCAGCAGCAGCAACAACAACAGCAGCAACAGCAACAATCGCAACGCAACGCACAAAAGCATGCTACGGTAAATTGCATTTGGCGTCTGTCAAGGACAAAACAAAACGCTGTTTGTGTGAGTGCGACCACAACAACAATAGCAAAAACAGCATGTGGCACAAATAACGGAACTGCAAAGTATCAACAGCAAAAGAAACAAGAAGAAAGCCAGATAGGAAAGCAAAACAAAAGGCAGGAACAAATCACACACGAGGGCCAAAACGGACACAAAACGGAGGCTGCGACAAAAAGAAAGCGAAGAATCGGAGAAAATAAGGGAGAGGCACACACTCCCCGCACCTCCACCCCTCACCAGCCCCATAGGACATTTGGCGCCAGCCCGAGCAGCAACTGCGACAGCGGCGTCGACTGAGGCAGCGTCAGCGGCTGAGAAAGATGTGGCTCCGTCCCTCTCCCTCGCACACAAACGCGCTGCAGTGTCTCCTGCTCTCCTTGTTCCTCCTTTTGGCGCTGCTGCCAGCGAACGTAAGTGCCCTTCATTTCATCAATGTTGCAAGCACTCAAACTAGCATAATACCCGAAAAACAACAAAATAGTTATGCTGTTGTTCATTTTTAAGCGCATTTTACACATGTAAATTGTCAACATGATAACATTTGAAACAATGCATGTATGTGCGAGCAATTAAAACTTTGGTTTTCAACACTGTAATATTTTGATTAAATACAATTATTGCGCCCTTGTAGAAATTTGGGCCCACGAAACGCCTTTAAAAAAGATAACAGCTAATCTTTGTAAAAAGTTTCCTAAATAAACGCAAGCGCATCCATGTTGCATGCACATTTGAATTTTAATTTGATTGCGATTGCTTTCCCAACGGTAATAAATGCATGGCACACAAACATAAATATGAGCACAAAAACAAGGGCTCAGTACAGTGGTCGCTCGCTATGCAAAACACCACAAAAATAAAATAAATAAATATTTTATTTATTGGCAATGGCAGTTTCAAAGGTGGATCGACAAAAAGTGGAATACATCCTTTTATTATTATAAAAAGTTGCTAATATTTCTTATTATTGAACTAATAATATATGCAATGTTTCGTTCCATTTTCCCAGGTGTCTGCCAGATTTTGCGAGGGCTGCACTCAGGGCTGTTGCACCCAGGGCTGCTGTCCGCCGTACCAGGGCGGGCCACGCCCCCTTCCGCCCTCCTCGGACTCGCATGTTCTCAATCTGTTCTTCGCCACCCACTGGTTTTTCTGGTGAGTAGAGCTGAGCCCCGGAGAAGCTGCTCCTTTTCGAAATTGTAAAATAATAGGGATATTTCGTAGACAGTGATTCTTTTAATTGCGCAAAGTAGAAGTGATTTATTTAGTTACTGCGATGGTCAGGGTCATGAATTGCATTTGTTTTTGTTTTTGTGTTTGGGGATTCCCCGGAGGTCGTCTGCAAGGCCGTTCAATGGGGCCAGTTTTGGGGCGTTGGAATGGTGGGATGGATTGGATGGCGTGGGGTTTTCAGTGTGTGCTCTGGCCGGACTTCCAGCTGATTGGCATTGTGTGCCATGCGAGAGATATTATTATTATTGGCAGCAAAGGTGGCGCCCAGCGACGGGGTTGCGTCAAGTCAAAAGTCGAGTCAAGTCGAGAGGCTTATGCAAGCTGTACCCCCGTGCTAGGCCACCACTACCATCAGTGCGACCAGCGCATAGTACCGACCACCTCCCTTGAGGGCTGTGGAAATGGCAATGCCAACTAATGAGACACAAACGGAACCCGCCCACCGCCACCCAGCTCATATAATCCCATCTCTTGGCCACCGAAAAGGCAAACAAATTTCAGTCGGAATTCGATTACGGGAACAGCAGGACACGGATCCGTATCCGCACCGGCATCCGGATCCGCTCCAATGGGCTTCTTCATTCAGTCGCGCCAGCTGCAAACCGAGCAGTGAATAACGATCCTCACTTTGATAATACGAAAATTAATGTAAAATCTATATTCTTCTTGCAGGTGCGTGGTTGTGGCCATCATCTTGGCCATCCTGTGTGCCTACTCACTATGGAAGAAGCGACGGACACTTTGCGGCTGGGGATTCAACGAGCACCACACCCAATCCGAGGGCGATTCCGCCGGTTCCTGCTATGCACCTCCACAATACAGTCGCTGCAACTCGTTTCACCATCCGCCGCCGCCATATACGGAGGTAAAGTAATCATATACATGACCGGAATCGATTCGCTTAACAATTTCCATCTACTCAGGTGACCTCCAAGCCGGATCTGTATCCACTTGTCTTCACCTGCAACAGCGATTCGGGCAATGGCAAGGGCAACGGCAGCTCCAGCTACCTGATGGTGCAGTACTTCCGGAACTACATCGTCCGTCCGGCTGCTGGGGGATCCCTGAGTGCGGCCAGCACCGTCGACTCCCTAAGCTCCAGCTTCATTTGCAATGCCAATGAGGCGAATACCCTGGTGCCACCACCATACTCCAGGGCAGCCAGTCCGGAGTTGGGACTGCATCATTATGTGGCCCATGCCCATGCGCATGCCAATGCTAATGTCAATGCCAATGCCCATGGACACGGGAATGGCCATCTGAGATCCGTGGAACAGGCGCCACCGCATCAGGTGTCAAATGTTCCGCTGGCATCTGTGCACTACGCCATGCCGAGATCGGCTTCCCAGCTGGTGGAAACGGATGCCTATCAGCCGAGACTGATGCCCGCCCAGACTCAGGCCCAGCACTATGCCACCGTGGCACTGGGCAGTGCACCAGGCGGAGCAGCGCTCTACAGCACGCGGCTGCATGCCTCCCACGAGGAGGGAGTGGGCGTGGGCGTGGGCGTTGGTGTGGGCTACCTTCAGTCCCAGAGTGATCAGCACTTCCGGTACATGGCGAATAGCAGCAGCAGTCTCAGCGACATCTTTGTGAACAACAGCTGTGTGGCAGGTGGGTATTGCGATAAGGGATTTCCCATTAATTACTTATTTATTGTGATGATTTCTCGCAGGAATGCTACCCGATAGCGGAGGAGCTGGTAGTGCCTTCCATGGCGCGGAAAGTGGATCGGCCACACAGGCTGCCTCCCTGAATAGCCTGGCAATGGGCGGCTTGGGTGGATCGGTAACGAATGCCGCAGGCGCATCGGGAGGATCTGGCACACCGGTGATATACAGCAATGGCTGCATCCAACCCAACCCGCTGCATAGTCTGGAGAACTGCTGTCAGCCATCGGCTCAGGTGTCCGGCGTGAGTAGTCTGGCCAACATTGGAACACCGGGCTCGCCGCCCCAGGCCACCAGTCCGACGGGCGAGGTGCGTGAGATTCTCGACCAGATCCGCCAGCTGCAGGCGGGCGTTAGCTACGAGCAGCTACTGTTGAACGGAACTGGCGCCAAGCCCCGACTGCAGCACACGCTATCGACGCCCTCGAACTCCCAGCAGGTGTTGCAGCCCATCCTAACCACATCCGCATCCATTTCCGGCGGCACCAGTGGGCGGAGTAAAAAGTTCTTCACCTCCGGCAGCAAAACGCAACCCAATAAGGCTCTGTACATACCCATGGCCGCCATCGGGGGTTCCGGATCGGGCGCACAGCGCTGTGTGCTCAAGAGTCCGGTGAGCAGTGTCGTCAGCGGTGCCAGCTTCTTTGTGAACCGTGGACGAGTTGCCCGCAAGGGTTGGATCACCCGATCGGCACCCACAACGCCGGGCAGTGCCCTGCCCCCCAATCGCCTCGGGGACGATAGTCCGCTGCTGCTCAACGAGCACGATGAGGATGCGATTGACGATGATGAAGACGAGGAGCAGGAGGTGGACGAGCGGCAGCGGCATCACCAGGAGACCCAGCGGGTTCACGAGGATACCGACAGCGAAACGGAGGCGGAGGCGAGGAATCATCGTCGCCAGCATCGCCATCATCGTGGCCATCGGCGCGGACAACTTGAATAATAGTGGGCGTGGTCGTTGGAATCGCCAGTGTCATTTAGTAGTTGTTGTTGTAGCTCAAGGTTCTCCTTTAGAAATAAGCTTTTAAACGAAAGTGGAGAAATGTTTGGGAGCCGGCGGCACGCTTCTTAGTCTGAAGAATCCTGAAGAAGAGAAACGGTAGCAGATCGGATGGTTAAATCTAAGTTCCGTTTGTAGTATTAACAAGTTCTGTAAGATTTCTATAGTGCGAAACACTTAATAACTGTGGATGAAATTTATCCTTTCTGGTCATTTGAATAATACGATATGCATCATTATTGCGAACATAGAACGACAATTTATTTAATTTTTAAGTCAGCTTACATAAAAACGCAGGTCCTTGAAGAAATAATCTTAGTTAAAGGTTAGAATATAATTTTCTATGATTTTAATAGAGTGTATTGTTTGAGGTAATCTATTAGTTTCGTGATAATATTTGAAAAGTGAAATCTTAGGCAGTCGAGTATAGTAATTGTAAGAATTTAAAACTAAGGCTAAAAATGTCTTGGGAAATTTTAAACTGAAAGAACGGCATAGAAGACAGATCAATTTGCATTATCCACGAGTTTTGACAATAGTTCAATAAAACTAACCACGATATGTTCTTCAAACAGTATTATTAACAAACCCTAGCAGAAGTTTATAATTGTTTATGCCCACAAGATATCTAATTTCGATTGAGGATTTGAAATGTCGGTTCGTTGAGCTTCCGTGAATAGATAAACAATTTAAATATACATATAGCTGTCCTTAGGTTCAAATAGTCTAGCAATTGCGAGATTTAACATTTAAGTTTTGTAAACGTTGGGAAGGTTTCATGACATTTAAATTACACACCTACACACTCCACAATTCAATTGTTTGCCGAATTTTATATAATTTTCATTTAAGGTTTGCCTAGGAACTTTAAAAAGACGAAGAACAATTGCACAAAAGATTTAAATCAATTTAGGCTAATGTGGTAAAAAATTGAAACAAAAAACGCATAAAAACCAAAAAGAGCAAAATTAAAAAGATTGAAGATTGTCGCCCAGATGGAGAGTTTTTGTAAGTAAAGTAGCGAATAAGGAATACGTTCACACACAAACAATGCAAACAGATCACGTACAGATATATAGGATACTTCAGTTCGAGGAGACACTTTTAAAAAAATGAAATATGCAAAATGCGCGGGCATTCGGTTTGGAAATTAGGGCAGGTGCACTAGAACGAAATCTAAAATTAATTGTGTATTCTAAACTAAAAACAAATTACCAAATGAGACTAAGGGGTCAAGATCCGGGGGCTAAACAAAAAACAATGGAATAGTTTGAATGCAGCAGTGCCTTTTCAACTAATTAAACCACAACCAAAAACAAGCAAATCTAAAAAACCGATAAAATGGAACCAGAAGCTAAATAGCTAATGCTAATGTGCATCCCCAGGCAAACAGACAGAAACAGATTAAACCGATTAATTAAAACAATCCAATGAACACGGCAATATTTATAAATCTGCTTAAGCGTTAGATATATGATGATACTATATGCGAGTATATATAAATGTGTACGTGACAATTACTTTATGTGAATGATATGAATTTTACAATTCATTGAGATTTATCCTAGATGGTTTCGTTGGGTCCCTTATCGATCGGTTATTTTGGCTTATTTCGACACGATCCAGTTCGAGTATCTGTGCTTCATTACACATAACTATATAATTAAACAATTAATTAATAAACTAGCATAGCAAAAAACTGATGGCGTTCAATCTCGAATAAGTCTCCGAAAGCAAGTGAATTGTTTTAAAAGTCGGTTAACGAAAACCAAACAAATGAAACGAAAACCGAAAGAGAACTAAGAAATCAATTTAAGTCAAATATACAAAGATGAGAAATAAAAACAATAAATGAACAAAATTCGAATTGTGTTCGAGCTATCATCATCAACAATATCAATATCCCCCATCAACTAATATATATTATTATATCTCCCACAGGGCTTGAACTTTGAACTTGAAATCGATGAGATTTAGCAAACGGTATGGTGTATGGGTACTATATATAGATGGACTCCTAATCTAAATACAATAGTAATGCTTGACCATAATCTGCCATCGACTGCGAAAGAAATGATAAGCTGGCTAGATTTCTAAATTCGTACGCAATATTAATCAGCTTGGACAGTCATATATAAAATCGTAAAGAGTACTTAGGGACCAAAACCCGAAAATCACAGTTGCAGCTCACTGATCCTTGAAATGAGCTACTCCATGGTTATGGAAAGATGGCATATAACTTTCTAGGATTATCTAAGATCCTAACTACAAAAATCATAATGATCAAACATTATTTTTAATTATGAGAATCTTTTGTAACTTTGTATTCTTACTTACGCACAAAAGCATCTTGCTATGAAAGTAGTTTCTTTTAGGGATTAGTATATTATATATTGCATATTCCACTGGCTTCATCAGACCACCAATGTAACCCACTGGGTGTAGGGCACCAGGGGGCTTAGGTAGCCAACTTCAAAGAGCGGCTAGCGGGATCCGCGAGTAGTTTGCGCCCAGACCTCAACCACAATGGACACCTTGCTGGCTGGTTGGACGCAGTCCGGGGATTATCTGCAGAATAGATGGACCTTGCTGCTGGACACCGTTGGTGAGGATTCGTGGCGTCTGTGGGTGGTGGGCAGCACGCTGGTCATCTTTATCGTATACTGGCTCTATGCGGGCATCTTCACCCTGATGGACATTACGAATCGTCCACGTTTCCTGCGCAAATACAAGATCCAGCCGGGCCAGAATGAGCCAGTGGATCTGGCCAAGTTGTGGCATGCCGTCAAGGTGGTGCTGTTCAATCTGACGGTGGTTAACTTTCTGGTCAGCTGGGTGGTGTACGAGTTCGTTTACAAATCGGAGAACAGCCAGGACATCCGTGTGCTGCCCACATTCAAGCGATCCCTGCGTGATTTGGCCGTGTTTGTGGTGCTGGAGGAGATCATGTTCTACTATGCCCACCGCCTGCTGCACCACAGATCGGTGTACAAGTATGTCCACAAGAAGCACCACGAGTGGACGGCTCCCATTGCAGCCATCACGCTGTACGCCCATCCGGTGGAGCATGTGTTGGCCAATCTGTTGCCGGTGGCCACGTCCATTGCCATCCTGGGCACCCATGTCGCCCTGGCCTACGTGATCTTCGCCCTGGCCATCATCAACTCGATGAGCGATCACACGGGCTACAGTTTCCCATGGTCGGCGGGATCGGTGCGTTTCCACGACTATCACCATGCCAAGTGGGTATCCTGCCTATCCTCGCCATCCGTTGCATCTTCATAGCTACTCTTCTCCTCCTTCTTCCAGGTTCAACTACAATTACGGAGTGCTTGGTCTTCTGGACAAGCTGCATGGCACATATCGCGCTCCTGCGGAGCAAAAGGCTCACTTGCAGAGGATTAAGAAGGTCAAGAAGAAGTCCAAGTAGTTCAAATGATTCAATTACTCGTTTTTTTTTTATATTAGTTTTTTATTGCTTAAATATACCAGGAAATTATTATATTTTTGGGATTTAAAAAAATAAATGGGATTTTAGAAATTGTATTAGTTCTAATTGTTAATTAATTGAAAGATACTATCATAAGCAATATTAATTGAGCACATTCTTTCAATTGATTTATACATAATACTCTTAAAAAATAAATAGCACAAGCTAAATAAAGTCTTACAAATATTACAACATTTTGATTTGTTCAATTAACAATAAAAGCTTTTCAGAACCCACTTAGTTAGCTAGCCAATTTTGCAACCGTACGCTTAATCAAACCGATTAAGTGTTTAAAGCTTAAATTCCGATTAAGGTGGTGCCATCCCGGAACTGCTCTGTGGATCGTGTGGATCCCCCAACCATTATGAACCGTTGATAAATGGTGGAATCAAATGATAGCGCCGAAGAAAAAGGCGGGAATTACTAGAGCTATGGGTTTATTGAGTGTCGCGGAGTAGGGCGCCGTCATCCAAGGCGGCGATCCATTCGCAGATCCGTTTGAAGAACTCGGCGTCCACCAGCTCGATGATGCGCACGTTCTCCGGATACTTCTCGCGCTCCCGCAGATGATCGAGAACCATCTGGCCGCGGGTGTGGGTGCCCCGCAGATCCACGGTGGCGTGCCAGGTGTTGTGCCTCCGGATCAAGTGATCCTCGAATAGCCAAACGGCCACGGCGATGGCGTCGCAGGGATTCCACGTATCGATCCCGTACTGCTCGATCATCGGCAGCCACTGGGCGGCCTCCACCTGGTTGAGCATGGTGATCGCCGGATGTCCTGCTTCCTTGGCCCTTGCAGCGAAATCCTTCAGGCGCCAGTTCTGCAGAAGAAGAGGGATTAGGTTCGAGAGGTCTTTCACTGCTGGGAAAATGCTAAAGCGCAAACCTGAACTCAGGATATGTTAAACTCACAATGTGTATATTGAATCGCTCCGGGAGGCAGGCCTCCCACGGCAGGATGGTGATGGGGCAGCGTGTCCTTAGCAGCACCGTGTGCGCCGCCTCCGGATCCGAGTGAAAGTTGAACTCCGCCGAACGCGAGGAGTTGCCCACGCCCTGGTAGTTGCCGCCCATGATGAACAGATCACGGAAGTTATCCCCGAACTCCGGACCGTACATCGTATAGCCCAGGGCCAGATTTGTCAGCGGACCCACGGCAAATATGGTGATCTGTTTGGGCCTGGAACGGCAGAGATCATGGATGGCGGTCACCGCGTGCTCCGCCTGCACGATGTCCTCCAACTGAAGAGCGCAGTCGTCGGTGAGACAGTCACCGAATCCGTCGCGGCCATGGAAATACTTTTTTTCATCCTCCAGAGAGGGAATGAGGGCATCTACGGCGCCCAGGTATATGGGAATCTGCAATTGGTAAACAATGGTCAGATGCAAAAAGCGAAATAATTTCAGAAAGAAAGAAAAATTCGAATAAATTTCTAAAAAATATTCAAATAATTGTTGGAACAATGAATGGCGCTTTCATTTTAAGCAATCGCAGAAAGAAAGACTTTAAAAATGTCACGTAATATTAAACGCCAAGCAATGCTAATTATTATTTTTATATAAGCTTATGTGGCGTTGTTAATAATTCTTTAAAAAAATGTATTCCATTTATTGCACATTTGCACATATTCATAAATTAATATTTGATTGCAGGTACCAATGCACAACACTGATTTGTTTAAATATTTGCACACACGACACTTAAACAAAATTCACAATGTATTGGCTTGTATTTTTGATTGTAAAGTTTTAAATATATTAAGTAGGCAAGAACCAAAATGCAGCGACACAAAAAACGATCTTAAATGCCTCAACTGATATTGAGATTCTTAAATCAAAATCACAACTCTATGGAATAGAACTTTTCTCTCTGTGCACTTGAGTTTATTTATATTTACGTCTGTGCGCTTGCAGGCATCCAGTATCCGTCGCATATTGCGTGCCGCGTTCTCCCTGCTGGTATTGCCGCATCCCATCGTGGTGATGGCCAGCAGATGGATCCCATGGCTCTCAGCCGCGTGCAGGAGCAGGAGCAGTGCCCAGGCATCGTCGCTCCCCCCATCGCAGTCGAGGATCGCGTATCTGGGCGCTGGTGCTGCTACTCCTTCTCCGCCTCCTCCTGCGCCGTTTTCCACTGTGCGTCCGTCCGCCATCGCCGGCAATTGGTGAATGTGCCCGAACAGCGGACTACGGACTACCCATATAGTATGCACATACGACAATCATCTGGTCGCCGCCGCCGGACTTCGTCTATCGGCTCGCCTCGGTTATGAGTGTGCCTCTGGCTCTGGTTCTGGTTCTGGTTCTGGGGCATGGGCATGGGTATTACCAGAGCACCATATCGCGGAATTTCATAACGCTCGTTCTCGCCGTTCCCCGACGCAACTCAACTAAACTAAACAAAACCAAACTGAGCAGCTCACATGTGCGGTGGGCGATAGCGATACTCCGTATGTCACCATGTGTGCAATTCAATTCATATCTGCGCTGTATTTCACGTTCGCGCCCAGCGAGAACGGGACAAACGGATAAGATGTGTGGGAATACTGCCACCCATCTGGTCGGCCATTGAATGCCCTTTCCTCAAGCAGATGTTACGCGTTGGAGTTTCCCTGATTACGTTAATAAATAAATATAAATCTATGGGATAAAAGGTGATCTATTTATCATAACTTGGCTAATAATGATCATACAGCGAAAACAATGACAGTTTTATGTAGCTTTTTACCAATGCCAACGATCTCTATCATTTTTTGAATGATTTAGGAAATCAAAATTTTGGTCAAATTTTCGCATTTTTTGTAAGGGGTACCATCATCAAAATTTGCGAAAATTTGAAAAATCCTAGAATTCCAAAACTTGAATGCAAATAGATTGGGATTTAAAAAACAAACTCAACGAGGTATGACATTCCATATTTGGGTCATTATTTCCAATGTTTTGATCAAAATACCGAATACTTTTTTCACAAAAAATCTGCGAAACTATTTTTGGCAAAAAACTCAATTTTCAAGTTGGCTTTTTTGGCTATAACTTGGCTAATAGTGGTCACAGAGCAAAAAGAAGACCCATTTTATACTCCTTATAACCAATACTAACAACGCCTTTCACTTTTAAACTAATTTTGTAAAATTAATTTTTGGCCAAATTTTCGCATTTTTTGTAAGGGGTACCATCATCAAAATTTGCGAAAAATTGAAAAATCCTAGAATGCCCAAACTTGAATGCAAATCGATTGGGATTTAAAAAACAAACTCAACGAGGTATGACATTCCATATTTGGGTCATTATTTCCAATGTTTTGATCAAAATACCGAATATTTTTTTCACAAAAAATTTGGGAAACTATTTTTGGCAAAAAACTCAATTTTCAAGTTGACTTTTTTGGCTATAACTTGAATAATAGTGGTCACAGAGCAAAAATAAGACCCATTTTAAACTCCTTATAACCAATACTAACAACGCCTTTCACTTTTAAACTAATTTTGTAAAATTAATTTTTGGCCAAATTTTCGCATTTTTTGTAAGGGGTACCATCATCAAAATTTGCGAAAAATTGAAAAATCCTAGAATGCCCAAACTTGAATGCAAATCGATTGGGATTTAAAAAACAAACTCAACGAGGTATGACATTCCATATTTGGGTCATTATTTCCAATGTTTTGATCAAAATACCGAATATTTTTTTCACAAAAAATTTGGGAAACTATTTTTGGCAAAAAACTCAATTTTCAAGTTGACTTTTTTGGCTATAACTTGAATAATAGTGGTCACAGAGCAAAAATAAGACCCATTTTAAACTCCTTATAACCAATACTAACAACGCCTTTCACTTTTAAACTAATTTTGTAAAATTAATTTTTGGCCAAATTTTCGCATTTTTTGTAAGGGGTACCATCATCAAAATTTGCGAAAAATTGAAAAATCCCAGAATTCCCAAACTTGAATGCAAATCGATTGCGATTTAAAAAACAAACTCAACGAGGTATGACATTCCATATTTGGGTCATTATTTCCAATGTTTTGATCAAAATACCGAATATTTTTTTCACAAAAAATCTGCGAAACTATTTTTGGCAAAAAACTCAATTTTCAAGTTGGCTTTTTTGGCTATAACTTGGCTAATAGTGGTCACAGAGCAAAAAGAAGACCCATTTTATACTCCTTATAACCAATACTAACAACGCCTTTAACTTTTAAACTAATTTTGTAAAATTAATTTTTGGCCAAATTTTCGCATTTTTTGTAAGGGGTACCATCATCAAAAATTGCTAAAAATTGTAAAAACTTAAAGTTCCCAAATTTGAATGCAAATCGATTGGGAATTGAATTACGAGCTCAGGAAGGTATGTCACTCCCCATTTGGTACAGTTCTACCCAAGTTATGGCCAAACATATATGGTTTTTTTTGTTAAAAAATCCGAGAAACTAACTTTTGTCAAAAACAGATATTTGAACAGACTTTCAGTGTAACTTCGTTATATTTCATCATATAGCTAATGAAATTATTGCCTATACAGCTGTTTGCCCACTATACCTATAATAAAATAATAACATAATAATCCCAATAAAGAGTACATAGGTACATGTTAAGTACATACAAAGGTGATAAGCTAGTTTTGTCCCAAATATGTATTTTCCCTATCAACAAGACTTTCTCCTAGAAATCTTTCTATGTCAATCTGCTGAATAGGAAGGGAAGAATTCAATTTACAATTTAAGTCAATGAATAATAGAGACGGGATCCGAAGGGCAACTGGAACCACTATACTATGGTTGCAACAATGGTAATCAAGTTGCGGCAGGTCGTCGCGATAATAGCGATCCATGGTGAGAAGCGCCCACTTGCGACACTTGAGGTAATCTAGACTATAGAATCTAGAATGCCAGACGAGAGTACATCCCATATAAGTAAGTAGTTGGAAATGAGCGTGGAACACCCACTTAAGTCATTAAACGACTATGCTCTATTTGGTTAGTCTATTTTCTTATTCTCGAGTGTTGAAATAATGAACATTTTTAAGTCCGAAGGTTCATATGCATAAGCCCTAAATAAATGCGATTAAATGGGACTTAGTTTGAATGGGAAGTCTTCTTTCTTTTAATTGTTTATTAAACAAACTTAGCAAGATTTCAAATCTCCAAATACAAACCAGCTTAAATCAAAGGGAGAAATACAAACAGATACCTATGTATAGTAAGTTAATACTAATGATAATTCATTGAACTTCAGCTTTTTTTTATACTTTTTTTATTTATTAAATATTTATTATTAAATATGTACAGCTGAATACCCTAACTATAGTATGATATCATATGTTACATGTTGTAAAACTGTTGGTAACAGCTGTTTATTTTGCGTTATTGCAGATGATTAGTTCTTTTGAAATTTTAGCAAGTAACTTAATAGAAGGAGTGATTATCTAGTTGAAATAAAAATGTTACTAAATAATAAAGCTTAAAATATAATTCTATACATTCAGTCAGTAATAATCGCGACCAGAACGGAATTCATCGTTATGCCCCCTGCTTTGCGAGCCCAAAAAAAAACCATCCGAATTTAGTTAAATATAGTATTTTATTCATGGCGGCCACCATTGGGCGATAGTTTGTTCCGTAATCGATAGAAGCTGCAGCAACCAGTTTGGAATAACATTCGGCATGGACAAGAAGCAACGCCTCGTGGTCTACGACTGCGATATTGGGACCGATGATGCCTGGGGCCTGGCCATGATGCTGCGGGCGGAGGAGCTGACTCTGCGCGGAGGAAGGACCTGCAAAGTGGTGGCCATAACGACGGTGCAGGGCAACACGGACGCGGACAATGGAACACTGAACGCCCTGAGGGTGCTCCACACGTTGAACAGGCGCGATGTGAAATGCTTTGACCAATCGGATTTCCCAATCGTGCTAACAATCTGATCTACACAGGTTCCGGTCTTTAGGGGCTGTTACGAGTCCATAGTGCCCCGCACATGGGAGTACACCAACTGTTTCCATGGCCAGGATGGCCTAAACGATGTGGGCAACTATCCCGCGGTCGATGTGGAGCAGGAACTGCAGCCGGAGCACGCGGTCAATGCCATGTACCGCCTGGCCAGAGCTAATCCCGGCCAAGTGGACTTCCTGCTGTGCGGACCACTTACCAACTTTGCCAACTGCATCAATCTGTATGGAAACTCATTTCTGACGAACATTGGCCGAGTCTATATAATGGGCGGCAACATTTTCGGCAAGGGCAATGTCACGAAAAGTGCCGAATTCAACTTCATGATGGATCCCGAGGCGGCGCACATTACCCTGGAGCGTCTGCTGGAGCCGGCGATCATCCTGCCCTGGGAGCCCTGCATCGATGGAGAGTTCGACACCACCCTCGACTGGCGACTGAATGTCCTCGGCGCTGTGGATCATCCCTTCATAGAGCTGCTCACGCGCGTGGAACGCTCCATGCTGGAGCCGCGAGGATTCGTCAAGTGGATCAGTTGTGACTCCCTGCTCACCGCCGCCTACCTCTTCCCGGATGCGATGATCGCCGAACAGCGGAAGTACTATGCCACCGTGGAGCTGAGTGGCAACCACACCCGTGGCCAGATGGTGCTGGATCACCTGCGCGGCCGGAAGGTGGACGACATCCATGGCAAGAAGATTAATGTGCACATCATTAGGCGCCTCACCAGTGGAGCGACCTTCCGCACAATCATCGCCTGGACGGGATTCCTTCCCAACACCGATATCGCACAACTATGCGCTTAGCATCTTAAATATACATGTCACAAAAATGTAAAAAACCCTTTCATATGGTTTATGGCCTGATAAGGCATCAGGTGATCTCTGATTTGGTCACAGATTATACTACATGGACTGGGAAAGAATATGCTTGTAGATAGGGGGGTTAGTAGAAAGTCGAGAATGATGATAGCCCAAATTACCCAGATATAAGTTCATAGCATACCTGTCATACGAGTGATGATTTGCCAACTGATCTCTTGCATCACTATAGATTCCAGATGGAACCATCGAGTGCCCAGTCCATTTGAAACTACAAAAAAGTCTGGTGTATATATTTCCTTCTACAGAAGTGTATAATCAGTGTTCCATTAAATCGATCTGATGCGAGTGTTCAAATTCACAATGTGCTATATAAATCTACATGCTTGACTACCAACAAAAAAAAAAGTTATGCCCATCTCCCAAGGAAGTGTTTTCAAAGGTTGGGAATTAGCATAAGCTACATTGGTCTTACGTTCACACTTAAAATCGAATTTGCAATTCAGAAAGGAAATACAATTTGAATTGCTCTTATGGGTGCAATATGTTAAATTAACAAAAGTTTAGCTATAGTGAGTTTATAGATGTTTTTAGGACATTTTAAGCGAATAGTTGTGATATTTTTTGTAATGTTTTTCTCGGGCTTAAATTGCCCACAACATATATAATTGACCTTCCTAATTGGTTTTGTATAATATGGTTTGCATTGGGGTTGTGAAATTGTCTTATGATCAACAAATTGATCTTATTAATAAACATACAGTGCGTTTTTAAAAGTGCAACTTTTGGAACATTAAAACATTAAAGTAATTTCCCCCAATTGGGTTACATATAATTTATAATTTTTAAATACGGTGTGTAAATATTTGATCATTATAAATAATTTGATGTCTTAAAAAATCAGGTAAAACAATCAGTTTAATGCCAGTTTAAACCGCACCGTACACAACCAATAACACAACAAGTAATATCTTTCATATGTAAAATCTGATGATTTATCCGATTATCTTTTTGTAAGGATGAAGGATCGCCTAGTTGATTCTTTAATTAGATTGTTGTACAAATTGTTTGGACAGGCGGACGAACTGTTTGTCCAGTTAGTTTAGCTTGAGCATTAGACAAGATAAATCACTTTTCGATAAGGCAAACTGCAAAGGACTCTACGAAGGCTGACTACCTAGAAAAGGATCTAAACAAAATATGAATCTCTACGCCTAGGCCTACACATATGTATGCATTCCAATTCTGTATACGTACAGGATAATGCCTTTTGCTGCCGAATAGTAAAGCTACATTATGACTCCCAATTGCTAGATATGACAAAATTTAGTAGTAGTAGTCTTAATAGCAGTTATGGATTGCATAAAACAAATATCTTCTTAATTACAAAGGTTTGCATAAAACTATCAACAATTAAACGGATAAGCACATACTAATTAAGTATATGATTTTCTTTGGAGGTAAATTTATTTAATGACCACATGTGTAACTAGAACAGGACTGATATTTTTAAGGAAACATTTTTACGAGCAATAGAAGGCACATAGTTGCAAAAGATAGCCGATGCCTAATTACAACAAATTTCATGTATATTTCTTAGCGTGGCAGCAAAAGGTCATTAAGCTGTGGTTAAAAAAAAAATCTGTGTATAATATATAAATCCAGTGCATTGCGAGTATCGCGTTCCTAGACGGGAATGCCGGTGCGATCCTTGATCTTGCCAAGCACATTGACATGCACCTTTGAGTAACCACTGGGCTTCTTGGACAGACCGCCTGGGGCAGCTGCACCTGGCAGCGGGACCGCTGCCGTGGAAATGCCCACGTCAATCGATGCGGACGCCGAGGCCGAGGACAACGGAGACGAATGCTTCGAGTCGTCCAGGTGGGAGGATCTCTGGGTGGAGAGCAGCAAGTCCTCGCTGCTGGGGCGCAATTGTGCCGACGATGGTGTGTAGATCGGTTGCAGCTTCTCCGCCTCGTCGTCAATGGCCTTGAACTGCCAGCTCCAGTTGGGTCGATACAAGAAGGGGCGATGGTCGAACCGATTATCATCGGGACTGTAGCTCTCCGCGTGGACCGACGGCGTCAGCACGGTCATCTTGTGCCGATTGATGGCGTAGCAGAGGAAGAAGTGCTTCACTTTTTCGGCCACCTCCTTGGGGCTAAGGTCGCTCTTCCAGGTGGCCACTAGGTGGCAAAACATGCTGTAGGGGCCGCAGAAGGACTGTTTGCGCAGGCGCCCGTACTGGGAGAGCTCTGCATAGGTCATTCCCATGTCCTCCTCGTCCGTCTGCTGCAGCTCCCCGTTCTCCTGCAGCGGTTCCAGCTCGGCGGTGGGCGGGGCATCGATGATGGACTCCAACACGGGCAGGTTGAATCTGGCAAATGGGGAATCGAGGTCAGTAAATTCTATCTATATTCTCCGTCATATAAGGCAAATATTAGCTTACTTATCCTTAGCATAGGTCAGAAACCTGCGTAAATCCATTTTGGAAATCCCACCAATAGGATTGATGTCCGCCGAGGAGCAGTCATATTTGGTGAGGTAACCGCGCAGCGATTCATCCACATTGGCAGAGCCCAGGACGAGCAAGCCACCGGGCCTGTTTCTTACCCACAACGTCAACTGGGCAAAGATGTAGGCCAGGACCATGCGTATCCTAGATTGCATATTCTGCAATGCCAGATTCTGTCGAGCACATCCGCCCTGGGTCCGGAAACGAGGCGTCAAACCAGTGACGGCATTGAATATGCTCAATAGGGCATTCACCGCCGAGTCAATGCTGATCTCGATGTGGTAACTGCCCACTTGGTTGGCCAATTGGGCTGCCCGTCGACGGGTTTCCTTGCTGCTATTAACGCTGCCCATGTAGCAGGTGACCAGCAATCGATTGCACAATCCGGCGGCATTGTCCGGTGTATAGTCCGAGTCGGCAAGAAGCTGTCGGATATCGTGGAGCACCTGGGCGTCGCCCAGCTGGACAGCCTGCACGATCTGCCGGCACATGGAGTGCACTATTGCGGCCGAGCTACTTGAATCGACACCACCACTTAGGGGCAGGAAAAATCCCCCCTGACCGGATCTCCTCAGATAGTCCCACAGCCAACAGGCCGGTCCCAGGGCAATCTCCTCCTCAGGCGTGTGAATTGGCCAATTCAGAGGAGGCGTCGACGTCTTGAATATGTCACTGTGCGTGGACATCTCAAAGTCACAGTGGATCCTTGGGTAATCCGCTGCCGATGCAGCAGTCATGCAGCGTGATCTCAGGCTCACTCGGTAGGCACGTATCTCCTCCAGATCGATGGTGGCCAGCGTGACCTCCACATCCTGCAGTGCGAACTGCTGACCGCGCGCCAGGATCTCGCCATTCAAGGCTATGGCCGAGCAACCATTGAAGTACACCCGCTGACCATCGCAACCTCGAAGATTGCTAAAGAGATAGGCTCCGCCGGCCTTGAAGCTGGCATTCCGGATGAGATCGCTGGTGATGTGCGCCTTTCGCAGTTCCATATAGCTGCCGGAGCTGTTCACAATCAGCTCCACACCGGCCAACGACATCTCGATGTGCTTGCTGCGCACATTCCACAGCTCCTCGCAGATCTCGTAGCCCAAACAGGTGTCCCTGGTGGCTATCACTGCGTCGCCAAAGGGAACCGTCTGCTGACCCGTATGCTGGGCAATCATTCGCGGCAGCACGTACTCCTCCGTTTGCAGGGCTTTCGTCCAGGCGGTGAACCAGCGCGACTCCCTATAATTGCCATCGTCGCACATGGCCATCTTGGGCCGGATGAGCAGGATCTGGCGATTGAAGAACGCCACCCGACAATTGTAGGCCACATTGCGATGCATCACCGGCATGCCCACGTCCACCAGCATATTTTCACTACGATTCGTTCAGTGGGTTAGGTTAATCCATGAGATAAAATATTAGCACTTACCACATGGGCGACATCATCACCTCCAGCAGAACCTCCCACGAGTGCAGGAATGTGTCCGGCTCACGGAAGTGGTCCTCGCAGCTGTAGCCACTGTGTTGAAAACAAATGGATTGAAATTGTATTGGTTTTTAGTTTGCTACAGGATTAGAGATGAGATCCTGCGACTTACCAAACTTCCAGCTCCGGTCCCGTGCGATAGCTGGCGCCCATGTCCTTGGCCTCCAGGATGGACTGCAGTATCCTCACCATGTTCCCCTCAAAGTCCAATGCCCATTGGTTCAATGTGGACACCGCCACGGTCACCTTGCGTCCCATTTTTACTGTGTTTCCTGTGTATCTTCCACTACGTTCAAATCCCGTGTTTTGTTGGTTGTTCTTTTTATTTTTTGGTTTGTTGTTTTGGTTCCTTGTTGTTGCTGTTTCGCTTAGTTTTATTGTCAGTTCAAAAATCGGCAGTTATCAACTGAAAATGAAGAATCGGAAACGAACGAAGAGGTGTCTTAATATGGCCTGGTGGTTCACAATGCAGCTGCAATTAATTTGATGGCAGCGATTCAATTCGATGGACTTGGTCGACTCTTGGAGCTTTTGGCTCTGTTTGTGTGGCATTGTTGATTTCGCTGTTGTTGCTCGTTGTTTGTTGTTATGGCCATATATCTGGGTTATTGATCAAACAGCCGCAGAGTCGCCGGTGGCAGCGGCACTCGCAAATTGGCCCGCTGACGTAGCCGGCATCTAAAATTAGATGCTAAGGACCAAGCCAATGGCAGCGGCAGGATAATGGCTAATGCGACACAGAGCCCATCGCAAATCGCTCAATCAACCCTCGAACTTTTCGAATTGCACCAAAAGTGGCTATAAACCCAAGCGATTTGGGCAGCAGTAAAACTCAAATGGAGAAACATATGCTAGTTGCTATTTAAAAATTCGAAATAAATGGGAAGTTCTTAAATTGATGATACTAAAGCAAAAGCATTTCCATATATACGTACATATATATTTAAAAGAGAGATCTTCGGTAGATTATGAATTGAAATTAATATTGAGACAATGTATTTTGCATTGTATTTGTGTAATATTTAACTCTAGAATTTATGAAGTGCTTTCGGCTTAAATTTAACCCTTGCCAGTGTGTTGCACATTGCAAATTCCGCATGAAGTTAAGGAATTTCCGCTCCTTTGGCCACTTCCTTTCACACCCATGGCCCACTTTTCCACGTAAAAACCAGCAAAACCTCCCTAAAACAGCCACCATTAACTCACTTTTTCCCTCCGGTTACCACAGCACCCCATATATCATCATTCATGACGCACTTTTGGCATTTCAAGCTGAAAAATTGAAAGCCAGACGAATAATGTTTGCACAGTAAAAATATGCAAAGAAAAGGCGTCGATTTAAATATTAATAAAATAAACTAATATTTACTATTTGATGTAAGTAGATTTGTATTAACAGAAGTCAAGTGAAATGTGTAACAAGCTTCAGTGTAAAAATAAAGATTTTAAAAATTAGAAATAAGCATTAAATACAGTGACTAACTACTATGTTTTCTATTTGATGTTTTAGAAACAAACAGAATTTAAATTGTTTACTTGAAACGATTGCGATCTTCATGCATATTTTTGCGCAGTGTTTTCCGCAGCACCATCCTTGTACCTCACTTAACCAAAAAAACCTTATCCAAATTTACTTTGCCAGGCAACAAAAGTTTAAAGCACGCATACACACACTTTCACACACACACACACACACACATGCATGCATGCATGCATGAGGTGAAATTTCGCATAAAGTTCAGAGTTCATTTAGTTTTGCCCGTAGAAGTCGCGCATATTTCATTTCTCCCGCTTGATGGCTGACAGGAACATTCTCCCCTCAACCGAAGTCGAGCTAAAACTCAAACTCAAATTCAAATCCAAACTGGAGAACCAGAAGAGTCCAATGCCCCAACCCCAGCACCACCAAGTTGCCCAAGTTGCCCATAAAAGTCTGACAAAGTTGCGTTTAGGATTTTTCGACGCCTCGGCGTTTTTGTGGAAATGTGTAAAGATGGACTGTCAGGTGCAGCAGAGCTGTCAATTTTGGTGAAATAAAACGAAAATCGGGGTGGGAGAAAAGTTGGAAACATAGCTACTCAATGCGATATTGGAGCCATTTGTTGGTTGGTTTAAGTTACGTTAAATGCGTAAGCAATAAATTAATGATTGTATGCTAAGGATATCTATGCAGAGGGGGTCTAAAAGTATGCTGCAAATCTTAAAAATATATCAAAGCATACTTTTGAGAAGCGTTTTTTTTTTGAGTCTCAGAAGATTTTGTGCTAAAACATTATTAACTATTAATTTTGTAAAAAAACAGCTGCCATTTGATTTCGGAGTTTGTAAAATGAACTACAAATTGTGTTTATAAATTAAAATTTATAATTGGCTTGAAAAGAAACTAGTTACAAACCTAAGGTTCAGCTTTAAAATGGCCACAACAGCAACACTGGTCAGGTGCCCACTGGTAAAGTGGGCGTAAGGGGCGTGGCACATTGACGTGCGCGTGTGATTGTGTATGCGAGTATGCGTGTCGCAAGCGAAATGCATTGAACTTTGAACCGCAGGCAAAGGGCAAAGCCTCAGGACTCACTGCTAAGAACAAAAGGCCGCCATTCCAATGCAGTGAATGAAAACTAGAGGAGAAAGCGGGTCGGAGAATGCAGAATGGAGAATGGAGAATGCAGAATGCGGAGCGCAAAAAAAACTTTTGCCAATTGGCAGCCAATTTTAATGGCACATAATCAGCAGTGGCAGCGAAATGGATAGTTTGAATGTGGGAATGTGGGGGGAATCCGATAAATATGCCAGTGCATACAATTATCTGCGATAAAGGGTGTCCACGGTGCGGATTAATTGTAACTTTTAAATATATGAGCATATTACCATTTCAAACTGGGATGTGTTATCTAAAAGACGGCACTGAACTTAATCATTATGCAAACCCAGTTTCTTTAACAGATTCAAAGCTAAATAATCCATATTTAATTGTGTTAATCAATTATACATATTAGAATATGTTGTATTTTTTAAGTAATAAATATTCGTGAATATTTGTTTAGCTCTAAGTCAATAAAACATAAATAAAAGCGTTTCTGTTACTTTGGACTAATGTTAATATATGCAACTAGCTATTAGAACTTCCAATATACACGGTTAAGCGTCCTTAACTTCAATACATCCTGGCTATGAACGGCGGTCACCCTGTTTCTCGATGGACTCGCATGTGCATTATGGCCCCAGGCGCTGGCACGCCAGGCGACCAGCGCTCTCGACTTGCCACAGGAGGAACTGCAGCTGGAGGTGCAGCTGGAAACGGAAACGGATATGGAGACGGAAGTGGAACAGGGACGGAGACAGGAACAGAGCCAGAGACAGAGACAGGGAGAGTGGCAGGAGAGTCATTGGCAGCGGCGCCGCATCCTGGAGCCGTGTTGCTACCTTTGCCGCTGATAGCTGCCACTAATGCAACTAATTCGCTTTGATTTGTTTGCCAGCCCGCGTCGCATTGTCACGAAGTGTTTCCCGTTTCCTTTCCGATTTTTCCGACCTTTTCGAATTTTCCGACTTTTCCGGCGGCATCGGAGCCCGTCCGGTGGCCAGTAGCCAGTTACCCGGTATCCGGCGTTGGGCGCCGTTCACCGTTAACATTTACCGCTCGCTTCAAGGTGAAAATACCGCTTCGGAGGGAGCGTACATACACTGGGAAAAAAATATACACAGTGTGCATATTCAAAATGTAATTATACGGGTCTCAATAAAACAAAACAGTATGAAAAATTATATTCTAGTTATTATATAACAAAAAAATACAAAGTTTATGCAATAAACCTTTTTATTGCATTTTTTTATTATTATTTTTTAGGTTTTTAACTTAAGTATGTTGATTAAAAGCCTCTAGAAAATAATTTGGCCATGAAAGGATGATTTTATGCCCACTATGACTAGACAATTTTGCTCCAAGTGTACGGTTAACTTGAGATGTGAAATAGTGGAAACGAGTGTGCTAGATGGTCGCAGTGTGCCGTTTGAATTCTCGATACCCGGAAGTAAAAATGTACCGAAGTAGGCCCTGATAATTGAGTTCAATTCGGCCAACAATATACACACTAGACACACAAAAACCCATCCGTACCATTTTGTTTTTATTCATATTCACCCTTTTCTCACTCATTTAACTCACATGATCGCACGAAAGGAAAAATCGCATTCCTAATCGGGAGACAAATTCAGCACAAGGCTCGTCCATCAATCGCATCCACGAATTGGTAACCCAACATCCGCACATCAAGTAAAGTCACGAAATCTCAAGATTTCGAGGACGTGCTGTGAAGGGCCAGACGGAAAAGGAGGAGGAGAAGGAACAGCGCTCCCGAAATGCAGAAGGGCGTCAAGGACAAGGAGAACCGGAATTCGGCGGTGGGTCCGGAGTTCTGTGAGGTCCAACAGCAGCCATCCAAGCAAAACGATGGTGAGTCAAAATATATATCGCATATAATACATCTTTATTTATAGTATATAATATACTTTAGAATATAAGTAGATATCAAAACATATCTCCATAAGGAAACAGTTTTTAACCGTTTCTGTTCATTTTCTTTTCTATATTTTGCATCCAAGCTTTTTCAACTCCTCTCTTTAAAACAATGAAAGTATGTATTAATACGATCTGAAATTTTACACAATTACAACCAACCCATTTTGTGCTTAATTATATTGCTTATGTCATTCCATATTTGGGTCATTATTTCCAATGTTTTGATCAAAATACCGAATATTTTTTTCACAAAAAATCTGCGAAACTATTTTTGGCAAAAAACTCAATTTTTAAGTTGGCTTTTTTGGCTATAACTTGGCTAATAGTGGTCACAGAGCGAAAAGAAGACCCATTTTATACTCCTTGTAACCAATACTAACAACGCCTTTAACTTTTAAACTAATTTTGTAAAATTAATTTTTGGCCAAATTTTCGCTTTTTTTGTAAGGGGTACCATCATCAAAATTTGCGAAAAATTGAAAAATCCTAGAATTCCCAAACTTGAATGCAAATCGATTGGGATTTAAAAAACAAACTCAACGAGGTATGACATTCCATATTTGGGTCATTATTTCCAATGTTTTGATCAAAATACCGAATATTTTTTTCAAAAAAAATCTGCGAAATTATTTTTGGCAAAAAACTGAAATTTTAAATTGGCTTTTTTGGCTATAACTTGACTAAAAATGGTCAGAGAGCAAAAAGGAGTACCATTTTGTACTCCTTACAACCAATACTAACAACCCCTTTCACTTTTAAACTGATTTTGTAAAATTAATTTTTGGCCAAATTTTCGCATTTTTTGTAAGGGGTACCATCATCAAAATTTGCGAAAAATTGAAAAATCCTAGAATTCCCAAACTTGAATGCAAATCGATTGGGATTTAAAAACAAACTCAACGAGGTATGACATTCCATATTTCGGTCATTATTTCGAATGTTTTGATCAAAATACCAAATATTTTTTTCACAAAAAATCTGGGAAAATATTTTTGGCAAAAAACTGAAATTTTAAATTGGCTTTTTTGGCTATAACTTGACTAAAAATGCTCACAGAGCAACAAGGAGTACCATTTTGTACTCCTTACAACCAATACTAACAACCCCTTTCACTTTTAAACTGATTTTGTAAAATTAATTTTTGGCCAAATTTTCGCATTTTTTGTAAGGGGTACCATCATCAAAATTTGCAAAAAATTGAAACCTCCTAGAATTCCAAAACTTGAATGCAATTCGATTGGGATTTAAGAAACAAACTCAACGAGGTATGACATTCCATATTTCGGTCATTATTTCGAATGTTTTGATCAAAATACCAAATATTTTTTTCACAAAAAATCTGGGAAAATATTTTTGGCAAAAAAATGAAATTTCAAATTGGCTTTTTTGGCTATAACTTGACTAAAAATGGTCAGAGAGCAAAAAGGAGTACCATTTTGTACTCCTTACAACCAATACTAACAACCCCTTTCACTTTTAAACTGATTTTGTAAAATTAATTTTTGGCCAAATTTTCGCTTTTTTTGTAAGGGGTACCATCATCAAAATTTGCGAAAAATTGAAAAATCCTAGAATTCCCAAACTTGAATGCAAATCGATTGGGATTTAAAAAACAAACTCAACGAGGTATGACATTCCATATTTCGGTCATTATTTCCAATGTTTTGATCAAAATACTGAATATTTTTTTCACAAAAAATGTGCGAAACTATTTTTGGCAAAAAACTCAATTTTCAAGTTGGCTTTTTTGGCTATAACTTGGCTAATAGTGGTCACAGAGCGAAAAGAAGACCCATTTTATACTCCTTGTAACCAATACTAACAACGCCTTTAACTTTTAAACTAATTTTGTAAAAATTAATTTTTGTCCAAATTTTCGCATTTTTTGCGAAAAATTGAAAAATCCTAGAATTCCCAAACTTGAATGCAAATCGATTGGGATTTAAAAAACAAACTCAACGAGGTATGACATTCCATATTTGGGTCATTATTTCCAATGTTTTGATCAAAATACTTAATATTTTTTTCACAAAAAATGTGCGAAACTATTTTTGGCAAAAAACTCAATTTTCAAGTTGGCTTTTTTGGCTATAACTTGGCTAATAGTGGTCACAGAGCGAAAAGAAGACCCATTTTATACTCCTTGTAACCAATACTAACAACGCCTTTAACTTTTAAACTAATTTTGTAAAAATTAATTTTTGTCCAAATTTTCGCATTTTTTGTAAGGGGTACCATCATCAAAATTTGCGAAAAATTGAAACATCCTAGAATTCCCAAACTTGAATGCAAATCGATTGGGATTTAAAAAACAAACTCAACGAGGTATGACATTCCATATTTGGGTCATTATTTCCAATGTTTTGATCAAAATACTGAATATTTTTTTCACAAAAAATGTGCGAAACTATTTTTGGCAAAAAACTCAATTTTCAAGTTGGCATTTTTGGCTATAACTTGGCTAATTTTATACTCCTTGTAACCAATACTAACAACGCCTTTAACTTTTAAACTAATTTTGTAAAATTAATTTTTGGCCAAATTAGAAACTATTTTCGGGTAATACAAATACGGCAGTTTTCATAATCAAATTCGTCAGAACAAAAGTTTAACTATCTGCGTGATCAGTAAGGTTAATTGATAGGCAGCAAAGGGATTAATATAATTAGTCAACCCTGCAGTCCTGCAGTTATCAATTAAGCTTGAAAAATCGCTTGGCAAATCAAAGACCGCCATACTTTTTTCCGCTCGCCGGAATAAAAAAAAAAACAAAAGGAGGAAAAACTTCCACTTCGCCGCTGTAGTTTTGGCTTTTTAGCTGGCATTTGACGTACCTGACGCCTGACGTTCACCGTAAATAGTTGCAATATGTTTCTTTTTTTGGTGCCGGCGTCTATTTTCGTCTTGGCTCCAAAATGCATATCAATAACGAAGAAAATAGCAGAGAACTGAGGGAATGGAGAAATGTCGAAACGAAGCACTTGTCGCTCTGTTTCGGCTCCTGTCACTGTCTTTTACTTGGTTATCCCCCAAAAATGCCACCATGCCCCGCTCCAACCGGAAGTGGGGAAATACCAATGGGGATTACGAACGGACGGATGGGCTTCACTGTGCTGCGGGCGGCCGCAGCCAAAAATACGAAACTAAACACAAAAAAAATGGAAAAAAATGCTACACGAAACCATTGAGCAAACACAACAAAAAATGTATATCAAAAGGAACAAAGGAGACGCAACCAATTGGTGAAGCAAAATGACATGCAAGCGACGCAAGGCTATAATATGGGGGGTTCCATCAGGGCGGGGGGTCTATATCTGTAGGGGATCTCGGGCGTGTTGTTGCAGCTCGTGTTGGTAGCCGGGTTTGGGTTACCTTAGCTTGCCCCGTGGGCCTAATGACGCATTGCAGACAAAAACGATATGACGCCTCGTGGCAATATCCGGCGGAAATGAATCCTTGGGTGTGGTGGCGGCAAACTACGAACTACGCAGATTACCACGGTGATTCGATGATTATATTAATCGATACGTGGCAATCGCAGATTATCTTTTACGATTAGTGATTGCTGCGGCGCGATGGTATTACGAGTATGATTCTCGTGACAATCGGTAGTATGGGTATTTAGACTAAATAGGGTTAATTTGGTAGCCTGTTTTTTTTTTTTTTAAAGCAACGGGCTCTGCTTGTGTGTTAATCAAGCGACTGGCATCTGTGGCACAGTTTTAAGGCAAGCGTTTCCCTTGCGTGGCGCCACCGCCAAGTCATTGAGATTGAGCCGCCCGTAAGGACCTCTTCTCTAAGGACGTCCCGCCGCTGCCAGGGCGCTGTCAAATGCCAATAAGCCGACATCGTCTCCATCTCCGCCAAAAACAACCAAGTTTGAAGCTACTAAAAAAAAAAAAAAAACAAGGAATTGGTGCCAAGCGGGCCATGCAAAACACACAAAGAACGGAGGAGCGAGACTTCGGGTTGGGGGGTCGGCAGCAATGAGTGGGAATCGGTATTGCCAAATCAGCTATTTTTATCGTCCTTTTTGGCTTTTTTAAGATGGATTTCGGTAAAGGATATTAGCAAAGTTATACACGATTACCATCTGATAATTTATTGCATTTTTTTACCAAATATTTATTCGCAATAATAGAACATCATATGCATATGCTTGAGTTGGTTATTTCACTTGCAAATTGCTTATTTTGAAAATGCGCCAATCTGTCATCGCCAAATTAAGTCCATGTGCCAACATTTTGGCACAACTCAAATAAAACACAAATGTCAAATGGCTGCAATAATGTGCAAATATGGCAAATGGATATAGAAACAAACACTTAAAAGCTCGAAATATCTGTTTCATTTAACAGAGTTACGGGTTATAAATTTATGCCATTATGCGAAAATTTCATCATCACTGATGGAAATCGCTCACGCGCCAAAAAGTAGGCAACCAAAAAGGGCTAGACTTTCGCGGAGTGGGCGGCCCGAAAAGGAGGAGGCTCATATAAGCAATGGGATTTAGTGAGCATATTTTTATTATATGTATATTTTAAAATCGCAAAACAAATGCTCCGCCAGTGGCGTTACAGGGATGAGTGCTGGGATTTTTCTGCGCTGTTTATATAGCCCATGTCGTGCGCAATTTATGTTAATCACGGCGGAGTTTCAAAGGGGAGATGGCGGAGTGGGGGGTTGGTGGTAAGGCTGAAGGGGAGTTACAGTTCCACCCAGTCGCCCACTGACCCGCCCACCGCCTGCATTGCCACGTGTAGTAGGCCTACAACAAAACAGCGAAAAACTATTTTTTTGTTTTTGTTTAATACTCTAACGCGGTAGAGCACAACTGCATTTTGCGACCAAGTCAGGAAACGCATGGCATCTATAAAATAGTGATACTAATTAGTGGATAATATTGCACATCTAGAAAGCAGTAGTTATATTTGAAATATCAAGTTAGTAGCTTCAATTAGTAAAGACAAAGATACTGTTATGAAACTTGCTAATTTGGTGTATTATCTGCTACTGAACTATCATGTTTTTAGCCGCCGCAGGAGGAGCCCTTGTTTAAGGGTATATCCGGTTCGGCCTTTTGTACGGGCCTTCAGTTTGTTTTTGTTGTACGGTTGTTTTTCGTCGGTGCCTTGCACAAAGGCAACGCCGTGGCAGCAACAATTTTAATGCCGTGGTTTACTGTGATTCGCAATTTCGCCAAAGGCAGCGACATCGACGTCGACAGAGGCAGAGGCCACCATTGTCGTCCGCGTTGGTTTTGCAGCTCAGTCAGCAGTTGCGCTAGCAGCTGAGCTGAGCTTAGCTGGCCGAAGAAGAGGAGAGCGACTCCGAGATAAACCGTTAGTTGGGCTGGACAGGCACGCGCGCGCCTTGATCTGTGTTCTTGAGTGCTGTGTGTGTTTTTTTTTTTTGAAGTGCATCCATCCAAGATGGCGGAGCGAGAGAGGGAGGCAATGTCCGCCTCTCTGAGCCGTCTGCTGAGAACCTTGAGCTCGGCTTCGATGAGCAGACGGCACTGCCCCCTCGCTCTCCTGCAGCCTATACCCTTGCATCAGAGCGAGATGGCGCTGGGGAGCGCGAGCAGCGGGGGCAGTGCGGAGAGATGCTGCAGCAGTTGCAGCGATGATAGCAACAACAATGAACGCTGCAAGAGCGCTGAGAGAGGGACAGCAGCAGAGGAAGTGGGCGAGGAAGAGGGAGTCGAGCTAGAATCCAAGCAGGATGCTGACGAGGGAGAGCAAGATGAGCTGGAGCTCAAGAGAGATAGCAGTACCGTTAACGTCAATGTGGTGAGAGCCAACTTCAAATGCAATGACATGGAATGCTCTCTAGTCCTGGGCGACTATGTGAATGGTGAGTGCCGTTAGATGCTCCATACCCAACACTGAGAAAAATGAAAACGATATGCTGAACTATGCAATTAAATATCACATTCATGCGATATGATAAAATGATACAGAGCAATTGCTAAGATGCGAAATATGTACATTAATTGTACATACATAATTGATACAAATAATTTCACATGATGCTTTTTTTCCGGTGCACTTCGTTTTTCCACCCGCGTGCCACTCAATATGTTCACTCAAGCGCTGTCGACGGATAATGAAGATTCAATTTGATGTGTAAGCAAAAATAAAAGCGGAACAAAGGAAATCCACTCAAGAAGGTTACACAAGAAACGGATTTTGGGTTACCCTTAAAAGTATCTCTCAAATATTTATGATAAGAAATGTTCAAAGACTTCCGTAGTCTTGATAAAAGATAACCAATATGCAAGCAATTATCCGCTGTTGCTGAATAACGTTTCAGTTTATTACGCATACGTCGTGTTGGCATCTCGTAAAAGTGTGTTGCTTTAAAGAGGCTAGCAGTAAATTGTTTTAAAATAATTTAAGCACTCCGAAATGTATTTCTTATTGCTAGCAATTATGTGGTGAGCAAGGCAATTAAACATTAGTCTGGTTACCATGTCGTATACGTAATTTTTGTGAGTATATTAAAGGGTAGTAGACGTCTCCTTCAGAAATACGATTATATTATACCATTGACTCACTCCCTCTAGAGCTTTAACATCAAAAGAAGCATGCACAATCTGCAGATATCCATCGGGAATATTATTCAGCAATCCCATAATTCGCTTTTCACTTCCAATTCGTGTACATCGTTTATCACTGTCACAATTATTATACAGCATCGAAATGCGGATTCGGGTGATTTTATTTTTTGTGTGAACAAAAACACACATGTCGACCGCTGCCAAAATATGGCAAACGGAAATTTTTAATTGCAATTTGTTAATTTGCCCAAAGCGGCCAGCTCTAGCTGAAAAAGTAGAGATACAGTGCACATTGGCTAGAGAGGAAACAAGAACTAGTTTAAAATTTAATTATTCCAATATGCTTCTTGATATATCGATAATTTTATTCAAAAACATAAATTTTGTAGATTCCAAGATCAATAATTATATACTTATAAGAACTGTGAATGCAACTGATTATTGAGTTTATAAAATATCATATATCATAGATATATATCTTTAAAAAAGCTTTCAGATCGAAAGTTTTTAGTGCGTTATTCACTGTAGAATCGAAAAGTGAGAAAAGTTCTTGGCGGACAAATCGGAGGATGGGGTGGCGAAAGCTAATCGCTGGCACAATTCGATGATTGACGAGGGCCAAGCGGCGCAGGGTCTTGAAAATCGGGGGTGGGGGTAAAGGGGTCGAAAATCAGCGAAAAGCGTGTAAAATGGACAAAGGAGCAGGTGCGCGGGGTCAGGAGGAGGACGGCATGCGTTTACGGTTCGGTTAGAGAGTCTTCTTTTCGCCTTGGCAGTCACGGCGTTTTGCCAAAATAGAAAACACATAAATTGCACGATCAAGATCATTGCTGTTGCTTCTATCGTTGCTGCAGCTTTTTCTTTCAACAATACTCTTGTGCGGGGTATTGTTGCATTTTACAGAGAACCTGTATCAAATTGATAAGGAACAATAATATATTGATCTACAAAAAAAAACGTAGTAGAAAAGGTTTTTCACATTGTTCGTTTGAACATAATAACCTTAGGGATTCGGAAGACCTTTAGAAGAAAGGGTATATCGCATTCGGCTTTCTTCACCTTATATGGTTTATCTGCTTCTGCTCGCTGCTCAGCCACTTCGATGACATAATCTTAATCTCATAGGCAGAAGCAAATAGAAAAAGTAGGAGAAACGTGAAGGAGGAGAAAGAGAACGAGAAGGGAGGACGATAGGGAGCGAGTGATTAAAAGTTTGTTCTTCTCGCTTGACTCTCTCTCCTCTCGCTCTTTGACACCTGTTCGTTTTGTGTCCGCGTAGGCAGCTGACAGCTGCTGCTTCTTCCCTGCCTACGCACCCCCCTTCCGCCACCCACTTCTAGGAAAAGTTTCCCACGGTGTGGCACCCCTCTTGCCACACCCCTGATTCTCCAACCCCCCATCTCCCCCCAACCAACGGTTTTCCTATGCCGCCGAGGAGCGACTTTGACAAATTTGTTTTGGCATCGAGGCTGTGCTTTGATTTTTTCCCTTCTTTCTTTTCTTTTAAATTTTCTATTTAGCTGCGACGTTTTTATTTTTATGCCTGGCTTTTCTAGCTATTAGAAAATTGTTAGAACTGACAGCAGCTGATCTTCTAAATGGTTTACCAAAATTACAGAAATAAATATAAACATCTAGCATTTGCTATAAATATTTTGAAAAGATGAACGAACTACAGAGATTAAGTAAGCCAAGAAATTCGAATTGGTCGTTCAATAAACCGCTTAATAATACACTTCATCTGCTCTTAACTGGAATCATCTCGTTGTTTAGCAAACAATCTCTACAGCGTTCGGTGTAAACGTGACCTGGAGATATTCGTATCCGTGAATCGCGCTCCACCTTCGGCAAACATTTGTTGCTCGTTAGAATATGCACAAAAATTCCACGAACTGTGTTCGTTAGTTTTTCTCATTTTTTTTTTCTATTTTTTTTTTTTTTTTTGGCGTATCCAAGGCTGGTTGCCTTTGGCTTTGGCTTTGTTTGAGCCATCGAATCGAATTCATGTTCACGGCATGCCATGGATGGATAGGTTCCATGGGATGGTTAGGATGGCGGACTATGAGCCATAGATATGAAGTGTATGGGTATGTGTAGAGTGCCAGGACTACCGCCTTGCACTTCCTTGGAACATTAGACAACGAGAATTGGACAAAAGAGCGAGAGAGAGAGAGAGAGAGAAAGCGGGCGAGAACTGACGAGGCTTTGTTTATTTGTTTATAACAGTCGCAGTGGAAATTCGAGTTGGCTCACAACGGCTCGAATCATCGACTGCGGCTCAGTTTGGCCAAATCGGTGGTTATCATTTGACGACGCAATGCGAAACGAGCCGTACAAAGAGCCACAACAAAACTGCATAGTGCCATAGTGTCGTAGGATCGGATTAGAAAACGGGATCGAAATCGGGCTCGGAATCGGTTTGTGAATACCAACAATAATGCCGCCTATAGCCGCTATCCACTGCGATTGCATAAGGACCTAGTTTAAAGGATATATCCGAGTGGTTTGCATTTTTTCAATGTGTGCCAAAAGCAAGTGAAGCACGACGGTAGTGAAATCAATCAACAGTCTGTGCTCCCATTTGAGTCCCAACCCAAATACAGCATAGCTAGCTAACTCTGCCCATCCTTCCACATCATAATGCCGTAGAAATCGAGATACTATATATACCATGGACTTTGGAGGCGGTCGCGTGCAGTTCCTGCAGGCGCAGCTATTTCCCGTCTGCACGCTGACCACGTCCAGTGGAGGTAATGGGTCATATTCCTCGGGAATAAACCATATATAGTATTCATTATTATAACACATTTCCAAAAATGCTCATTTTAACTGCTCTGTTGTTCATAATTGAGTGTAGCGCACTTATAAATTGCCTTCAATATCTTAAAAAACATTAATCGAAAGAAGTTTTCTCATTGGTTATATTATTTGTGTATTGTTATTGCTTACATTTTTTATATTGTTTGTGTTTGAACTTGTCTGTCTAAATGGCGTTTTACTTTTCACCATTAGGATAAGAACATTTGTCAAATCAATTTGAGCCTCATCGAACAAAGTATAAGTACAGTAGGACTTCTGCAACCGAAACCAACCATTTCATTTCAAAATATCGATTTCAATCAAGTAAATAACAGTAAATCCAAACACCGATTGTCATACATAAGTAGTTCGAAATAAGCAAATACTCACTTTCAATTTGTTGTTAGTTGAGTTTGGTGTTTCTCTTCTCTTTATAGATTGTCTAAGGGCACCTCGGTGTTGTTGTTCGTTAGGTTGTTGCTGTTATGTATAGTTCACTGTACTACATGACCAGCATGGGGAATTTGTTGAATGTTGGGCTTTTGTCACCGCCTGCGTCCGTAGGAAAATATCGTTGTGAATCGTTGTTCGTTTTCAAACTTTTCGCCTTTCCTTCTTTCGTTCTTCCTTCCCTCAACCTCACTTCCGGTCCCACCTGAAATCGGATAAAGTTCGGATAAAATGGAATTAGAATTAGCCGCAAAACTGTTTGATTTTGGCTGCCACTTGCGGCTGTCATGGCAACGCCAACACAAAATCATTAACACAGAAATTCCGGAATCGCAATTGGGAAATCAAAGTCAAGTCGTTGCCTGTTGTCAACCAAGAATGAGTCTATACTATGTATAATAGGGGGTATCCGAACTCATTTCAGTTCATTGAATTGCGATTAACGATGTTTCACCTGCATAAATCACAGAGCCAGAGACCCCAAAACTCAGAAGACAGTAAACCCATTAATGTTCATTGACTTGAGCCCTCCTCGACTATTTGAATACGTCTAGCGTGGAATTTTCGCTTGGCTGCGATAATCGGTGCATATCAATTCCATACAAAGCGAATCGCTGCAGGTGAATTGGAAAATTCGGAAAATCCCTTAGCCAAAAGGGGCTCAATTACATGGATCTAGGTTATTGTAGTTGCCTGGCTAAACATTTAAGGATGTGAATTTAATTAATTTGCAATTAATTGCAATTAGCAGGTCTTGCATAATAATGCATGTTTTTTTTGAAAACCAACTACAAGTTAGTTACTAACTTTCAGTAAGAACGTATATTCCCCAAATCCAGGGGTATTTTTATATCTAGAACGATCTGAGGGGGCAATACCATAAAAGCGTCTGGAAAAATGGCAAACAAAGAAAATGTAACAACGAAATGTATTAAACAAATTTCACGAGAATGCAAATTGCAAACTCATAAACGGTCGAAAAAAGGCAAAAAACGCCTAGGCGAGAAAAAAAAATGTCGAATAAAAATTGTGAAATATTGTGGGATGGCAATAATATTGCGCTTTTGCGATCTGCTCAGATTTTTGCGGTCCGGCCTCAAAGGCATTGGCCGAATGCCTGCGATTGGGATAAACAAAATGCCATAAATATTACGAATAATAATACAATTTAATGTAAGTAAATAATATGCAAAAAGGCGGCAATTAGAGGCGATCGGGCGCAGATCTCTGGCTTTGCATTTGAGCATAAACATTTAATTAACGCCAAATTCCTGCTGTCGCTTTGCGGCAGACGACAACCGCATTGGCGCAACAATTGAAAATTGAAAGCACAGAGCCCGAGCTTTCTATTTGTTAGCCCTTTCTCCTCCGAAATTTCCCCCTTCTCTTTTCGCTTTTCCCATGAATGAACGCGAAATGTTTGCCCATGTCCATTTGGCCAAACCACCGAATCGCCCATGTGTTCCAAATGTATTCCCATGAAAAATGCATTGCTTGAATAAGGTTTCATGACATTTTACCAACAACAAAAAAGTACTGTATTTACTTTCTTTATCTTTTTTCCAAAAGAAATTTCATGTGTGCAATTGCTGGCGACAAATGACATTTAAAAGCTCGCCAAATTGCAGTCCAAAACCAACAATAACAAAGAGCCACAAAAACCACATGTGCAGGGGGGGAAGAGGGGGTTTTGCGTGGGGTGAAAGGTCAAGGTCGCCGATTGAGCTTTGTCATTCCATTTAAAAGTGCAGCTGAAGTAGTTGAGTGCTTGATATGGTTTTGTGGTAACAGCTTAAGGATAAGGGCGTTTCAAAATGCAGAGTAATGATTTAGTTTTAAAATCCTTTGCCTTAATCCTTTTAGTTTTCGACAGAGAATCTGGAAATTGACTTTTAGCAAATGGTCATAAATTTGCTAAATATGGTCATTAAGATGAAAGAATGACTGCTTTGAAAAGCTAAATACCAATGCAAACTATTCCTATTTGCCAAAAAATTACAAGAAATTTTAATTCCAAAACTTGAATGCAAATCGATTGGCAATTTAATTGCGAACTGTTCACAAAAAAAAATCCAGTGTTGCACAAAGTACATTTGCATACTGAACTGAAGATCACCAGCAACAGAAGTCCTTTAACTCACATCGCACACACAGAATCGGCAAGGAACAGCTGTAGTTGTAGCGAAAGCTCAGCCAAACAATAACAATGGCAGGCAGACAAATACCCACACACACGCGCGCAGGATAACGGTAAAGGCGAGAACAGCTGAGCGCGAAACTTACAAAGCGAAAGTGCAAAAGCTCTCTCACACTCTCTCCTGTGCGATTTCGCCTGCTCTTTCGCATTAAATAATATTCGCAGGCAGCGACGCCGACAGTGACGTCGGCAGCGCGGCGACAGAACTGAGCATTCCACATTCGCTTGGGTTTTCTGTTTTAGTCAACAACAAAACGCGCAACGGCAAACGACAAAACAAAAAAATACAAAGAAAACACACATTCGAAATCTCAAAACAAAATTGCAATATAATCGAACCAAATTCAAAACGTAATCATAATTTAAACGAAAAATCAAAGACTCCAAATAAAAGACACAGGGAAATCGGAAATTCGAAAACGGAACATTAGAAACAATTTAGATCCAAATACCTAAAAAAAGTGTGCCGCCATATATCGGTTTTCTATTGTCACCTTTCAGTTTTGTTTTATTGTTTTCTGTTTGTTCGAGTGCCACAAATTTTGAACATCGTTGTTCGAAAGAATAACAAAATATCAGCTAATACGAACAGCTGTGTGAGTGCCGCCCCCCCTTTTTTCACCGCCTCCGCCACCCACCACATTTAGCGTCTTCTTCTGTTTTCGTTTCGCTTTCGTCGCCCGTGTTCCTTTTCGCGTTTTCGAGATCGTTTGGAGGAGCGAGTTCTAAATTCTGTGCCGGTAAGAACATTTCTTGGGGTTACACTGAGCGAAAAATAATCCAAGCATTGGTAGCATAATCTGAAAACTATATTATCCATCTAAACTTACTATATTGCATACAAAACAATAAACACATTTAATCTTGCCTACTAACACGATTACTTTGAAGAATCTATAAGAACAAAAAATTTTTCCAAGAAATTAATTTAAATATTAAAGATTTTCGTACATGCTAATTGACAAATGAATTAACATTGAGTTGCAAGTTTCATAAACACAAAATACTTTATCTATCTTTATATTAGTATGTATATATACCTATCTATATCTTACAATTGTGTATCTTGGCCATCTCGTTCTTAACAAATCAAATACCATAAATATTATCTATACATTTTTACATATTTCAAAAAAACGTATATCAACGCAAAGCAAAACAAACGACGTCTTTTTTATACAGTTTAAGTCAAAATGTTTTCGATAAATATGTACTAGCGCTGTTTTTTGTAAATAAACACTTTTTGCAGTGCACTCACATAGAACCATTCAAAATGAGCCATGAATAATTTGACATACTTGTGCTCAACTGCTTCCACTGAAAAATCAACTGAATAATCCCCTCGACAGGTTCCCAAAATAATTGCCAAAAGATCCCCCACAGAACTCTTAATAATACTTAACATGTTCCCTCAATATGGGAAACTGTTTGGATTAATAGAATATCAAAACACCATTTCAAATAATCGAATATGTCTGATTAAATATTTAAATATTTCTTTACAACGATTCCCATTATACGAATTTGCATCCCATTAAATCATATTTTCTTTGTTTCGAATCCTAATGCTTGACATTTCGTTGTAATATATATGATTTTCTTTTGCTGCATTTCTTTTGTGAATAATATATGTATTTTCTCAATTCTGATGTTCAACAAATTTGTTGAAGCTACACAGCCGACACAAATTTTATGGGCTTGCATTTAAGGCGAGCATAAGCCACATCGAAATCCATGGAAACTGCCGTGGGTCATAAACATAAAAAGTAAAAAAGCCGAAAATTATTAGCGATATTAATCGACTTGACAGGATCTAAATGGTTGGCTGCTGCGGAAAAACTTTTTCGCTGGAAGCAGCCCCCAAAGATTTACAGTTGGTTGCCAGGCATTAGCCCACCCCCCACATTTTCCGCTTTTCCAGCGAAAAATTGCAATAAAAGAAGCCAACAAGGAGCACAAAGCATGGCAAAAAAAAAATAAGAACACAAAACAAAAAACGATAACAAAATCGGCTTTTATGTGCTAATAAAAACCGACTAAGCAGACACACAAAGAAAGCACAAAGACGAGAAAGAAACCAAAAATTAATTAACAAAATATGTTGCAATGGCGGGAAAAGAAACAAAAAAGGAAAACTACAAGCGAAATAAAGAGAACGTTCCAAAAAGCGCGAAATGAAAACGAAATATCTTATGCACACACAAAACTTTAGTTGAAAATAATGTAGGGGACACCCCCACCTCCCCGCACATATGACAATTAATTGTTGTTGCCAAAAGTCACCCAAAATGCCGCTCATTTAGGCCAATATTAATGGCGATTTGCGCCTATTCGAAAGTAAACTTTTTAAAACTGGAAGAGAGAAACATTTGGCACGACAAATGTTTATATAATTGCTGACCCACTGAATCCCATCGCATTCCCTCATAAACACACAGGCCTTGAGTTGAACATCATATCGGTCGAGTCTCTATATTTTTCAGTGCTGTAAAACAGTTCGTTTTTAACTCGGGAGACAATCGAGTTCGGGTTTTCCCATTTGACAAAATTACGCAACACAGCTTAAGTTTAGCAAAATCAAGAAGTGTCCAAACTAGTTGAAAACTCTAATGCAAAGCAATTAAAGCGATTGAAAGGTATGAAAGGTATTTCAATTCAATTGTCATGGTTTGTGGGCAAAACTAGTGAATGAAATTGAAGAAACATGGGCTCCAATAACTGCCATGCATAGCTTACATTTACATAGGTACTCATTATCCTGACTATTTTACTATAGTACATAACCATGTTCCTCAACTATTTGTGAAGGCATCCGCCTATCGTCAGTTTCTCTTTACTAAGCCATTTCCCTGTTATCCTGTCTTGCAGGCTTCCTTGGCAGTTTCCTATCGAAGGGCCTGAAGACCAATCAGCTGGTTGTGAATACGGATGAGAAGACCCTGCGACCAGTTGCACGTCTGAAGGAACCGCGCGATCTCTTCGCCCTGCCGAAGGACAAGGACAATGACTGCTCACAGCAGGCCCCCAGATGGCCGGTGGAATGCCAGGTGAGTGAGTGGAGTGGAGTGGAGTGGCAGTTGGCCAGGGGAATCCTTAGCGGCCAACCTCAATCGCAATTCCAAGCACCAAGCCCAATCAATGCACCCGTCGAGGAGCCGTTGAAGGACATAGACGTAGACGAGGACGTGGCTAAGGCAAAAGGTGTCCTAGATTTCTACCCAGGATGGGGGATGAGCCTCAATGCCTTTGACACGCACCTCGTCTGCTGGCAGGGAATCGCAGGACATGCGTGCCGCGCCCCATAAATATTAATGCATATAAAAATCCGGCTGACGGAGGGTTAATGGGGTGAAGACCTTTAAAGGAGCCGCCGCAAATCCGAAGATATTACAGGCCAACTTGGCTAAGTCGAACTTTGGGTACAGTTTATATGTATATGAAATGGTAGCGCGAGGAAGATCATGAAAGTTTTAAGCACATTGGCAATCAACAAACTTCTTCTACGTAATTAATTATAAATTTGCACGGATTTTGACGGGCTAAAGTTCGACTTAGGCGGGCGGGACTGTAGTGTCCCTCAACCATCTTGCCTCTATGTAGGTCAAATTGCAATAAAAGGTGCACACACTAGGCCACGCCCACACCAACGCCCCCGCTTAACCCATGGCATACCCATGCGGCAAACGCTCGCCAAGTGCAATGAAAATCCTTTCGTTTCCGCTTTGAGATTTTATTTATTTGTTTTACCTTTGTTGTATTTTTTTTTTTATTTCGTGCTTTTCCTAATTGTTGGCCAAGTCGTTAGCATTGTTAACAATCGATTTTATTTATTTGTACTCGATTTGCATTCGATGCGCTGCCAAATTGTGTTGGGCAAATATTACACATTACCCATACGCCCCGTCGGTCGCTCAATGAATGCGATTTATGGGAACTGTTAGGAGGTGGGATTTTGGTTGGGTTTTGCGGGGGTTTTCGGTGGGAGGAAGGGTTTTTTCAGGGGTCAAACAGAAAATTGGCCAACTGATTGATTAAACAGACGGCCACAAGGGGGAGGCGGGTGGCAAATGAATCAATTGGAGGTCAATTGCTGAGCAATTTGTGGCGCAATTCGAATGAATCGAAAAAACAAAGGAAGACCAACGTTTCCTTGTCAATTAACATGGCTTCAAATGTAAACGCAAAAAAAATGGAATTTTGTAACAGTGAAAAGAACTAAATTGCAATTTAAGGCGCATAAAATGTATGTAGCACTAACAAAAATAATTTTGTAACCGTTAGAAATAAACAATGAATAATTTTTGCGATGAATCCTTAAATTTTTGTAGTCCATACATTTAAAAATACAAACTCACCACATTTGCTGTCGCTGTCCTGCTCGCACTTCACCTTCGTCGCTTTACCGTTAAGTCGCTGCCTTTTTTTTGGCTCCAGGCACCCACGCACACACACGCACACTCGGCAAACTGTAAATGCAATTAAAAGAGCAAAAATACACACATAAATAATAAGTCAAGAAAGTTTTTCGAGGGAAACGTCTTTCGTGTGCCTTCATCGTTTTTTTTTTGTTTTTTTGGCCTTTTGGCCGTGACGTCCAAAATGCAAACTCAAATAAAAAGTGAAATTCTCGAAAAGCGCCTTCGGTGTCGACTTGATTCGCTTTGTTGTTATTGTTGTAGTTGTTGCCACAATGACACTGGCATTGGCAATGGGCATGAAAAAGTTTGCTTCTTTTGTTGCTTTTTTTTTTGCGAATTTTCAATACCAGGAAAACGAGAGGGTCATATTAACTGAAAGCGACAGAAGGCAGACGGAATTCGTTGGGTAAAATAAACAAGCTAATTAGTTTGATATCATCGTACATACAAAATCGCAGCATAAATAAATAAAGCCGAAAAATGTGAGCAAAATAAATAGAGAACCCAAGGGAGTGCGGGAAAGAGACGGCTGTAGTAGCCGCAGAAAGAGAGGGGGATTGTTGCAAAAACTGACGTTGATATGTTTCAATTAAGCCATCACACAGACACAAATGTCTGCAAATCGCTGTTCGTGTGTGTGTGTGAGTGAGTTTGAGTATCAGATTTGCATGCTTTATCGTCCTGTTTTTTGCACAGTAAGCGTAACAGGAAAAATCCTGGCAAATATTTTGGCAAAAATATTTCGGAAACACTCTTCAAGTATTTAAATGCATGAAGCTTTCCCAAATTTTGTACGGTCTGTGGCAAATCCAACAGCTTAATTGTGCAACCTAATGTTAAAGTTTATTGAAGATTGCATAGACAAACCAAAAGCAGCGTAGAAAGTACTCATACGCCATGTATGCCAAATGATGATAAATAATGTTTATTCGCTTATTCAGTATATATATATATATATAAACTTGATATTTATAGTTCAAATATGAAAAATGCGATTCTATGCCAATTGCATGTTTATGAGCCAACATTGCGTATGAGTGATATTCAAATAATAGATCCGTGCAGCGGGTAAACTTGACTAGTAAACTTAAGCTTAATGTTTAAATCATATTTATTAAAGAAAATCAATTTCATTAGTAACTATTACCCATTATGCAAATAGTTATCGCCCCACTGTGCGCGTCTTACATGTGTAAGCACATCAGAAGGCTAAGCAAATAAGCTGCTCAAGCTTGTGGGCAGAATTACAACGACGGGAAAGTCAGTAGAACACTAGAATGACATCAAAGCCTCAACTGAGGACAGTCAAAAGGGAAATGGAACGAATGGGAATATGGGGCTTCACATGGGGCTTGGCAATCAGTGGGCAGCTGGGACACCGGGCACAAAGCAAATCGTTGGTCGTTGGTGACATGGAGTTTAAATGTCATAATATAACTCTGACTGACGTTCGTCAATTTCCTTGGCAAGGACAACAAATGCAAAAACGATGGGAACTGCAATGGCGAGTGACATCTGTTCCATGGAAACCAAATATCACTGCCTTTAATTAACGAGACTTTGAAAAAACAACAGGTGTCGCCGTAATGGTGGAAACTGTATTAATTACACTAATTAAAAGCGATAAGCAAGGACATTTCAGTTCAATTTGGGATCGATAAATAAGTTAACTTTGCTTTGCTAATTGAAGAACAAATTGCTAACGCAATAAACTGAACAGTTGGATGGATTGAATTATTGGGCACTAAAGTATTCGCGTTTTTGGGAATTTCTATCTAGTTATTTAAGCGTTTTTTGTTTTTGAACTTATTATATATCTTGCCGATCTCCTTCCATCCAGGTCATCGAGGAGCGCATCATACACATTCCGTACGTGCCCGCTGTGCCGGAGCCGCTCAATGCTCCGACGGGAAACGAGCTGAAACCGCGTCCCGTGGGCGAGGAGAACGGCATTGTGGTGTTCAGCTACAGTCCAATTAGTGCCGTGAACTATGTGAGTATCTTTAGAATATAATTTTTAAACATTGCATTCGCAAGAACTGCTCGATTTCGATTTGTCCAATCCAATTGAAATTCATGTTCATTGTATTTTCAAATCGAAAATGTCAGTATAACATGATGCACCCTGCACCTGCACTAACCAGTAATCGGGAAAATCGTATATTCATTAAAACAAAAAAGAAATAATGGGGGAATTTAAAACTAACCCACTTTTGCGACCTTATGAGAATGTGAAAACTAAAAAGGCAACGACAAAAACCACACAGGAAAAGCCCAAGGCGAAGAAGGAGGACGATGAGTCCAGCGACGAATCGGACTATTCCTCGGACTCCCGCCAGGATTCGACGCCTCCGAGTCGTTCCACGCCCATGCGCCTGGCCGGCGGCGGTGAATGTGCACCTGGCAAACTGAACAGCGTGTCCAAGATGATCAACAATGTGGACAATCGGTCCACCAGTGCGTCCCTAGACGACAACGATGACTACTACGATGATGAGTACGATACGTCCGGCGGTTATTGTGGAGGAAGCGGTGAGGCCAAGGAGAAGGCCATCATTAAGGATCTCATCGAGGCGAAGAAGAAGCGCTACCAGGAGGAGGCCGAGGTCACGCCCGTAGGTGGTGGCACAGCCCGAAATTCGAGAGCTGCCAGCCGTTCGGAGGCCAGCAAGGATGCCAGCGATATCGACGATATCTGGAAGAACAACACCAGCGAATATAAGCCTGCCTCGCCGCGCTACGTGCTCAGCCAGTTCGGAAAGAATGTGACCAAGGCGGTGATCGACCGGATCGTGGATCACGAAGATCTCGTCCCGCCATCGGGATCCCAAAAGGTATCGAACCAGTTCGCCGTAGGCCCCGTCAAGTTGCCCAAAACAAACATGGCCCGCTTAGAGGTGGCCTTCGAGCGAAGTGCCTGCCAAGATCGAGCCAAATCGCGTTTAAAAAAGGAAGCGAGTGGCAGTCGTCGGCGTAGGGCGAGCACCTCTGACGAGGACTCCAGTAGTTCTAGTTTGGGTGACGAAGATGAGGATGAGGTGAATGATTCCGATTCGGAAGCAGAGAATACGGGAAGTGGCGTTGGCTTGCGCAGAATCTTGGGAAGCTATTCGGCCCGGCTCGCTGGTGGCGCCGAAAAGTATCCTTGTCCCGGTTCCGGATCCGTTTCGGATACCGAAACTTTGGTGGGAGACGAGAGCAGGAGCAGGCTGGCTGGCTGTAAGCATATGGCAAATGGTGGGTAACTAGTTGGAGCGATTTTAGCTTAACTTGGGGTACCAGTCAAAAATGGGTTGCTTTTCATACAGAATCAAAGATTATAGATTCAAAGTCGCTTCAACTCAATGCCCAAAAGGTTTTCTCTAGTTCCACATTAACCCCCATCCCCCAGCTAAAGGCCTGCATCAGCAAGACCTTATTTGCTCTAGGAATCGGCAGGCGCATTCGCGATCCCCCCTACGAGCGGTACCCCACACCCATGCGGCCACAGTGGCGGCGGCGGCAGCGGCGCTCGCCAGGGGACGCAACCGCGACAAGAACGGTTGTCTGGGTGGCAAGGAAGAAAAGAACATGGGCATGGGAGTGGGAACAACTGGCACAAGCTCGATGGGCACTCGCACCTCCTCTCCCGTCGGCAACAACGTCTTCCGGCTGACCAAGGATCAGCATATATTGCTGAGTTCAATGACCAGCCAGGAGACGACCGGCACTTTAATCTCGTCGACAAGTACTAACCAGACGACGACCACCAACTCGTCGCAATCGTTTCTTTGCTCCGATTTACCCCAAGCGCAGTTTAGCCGTTCGGCCGTCGGTGGTGCCCGCTTCATGACCAATTGCCATCCCATGAATCCGGAGGAGTACGATGGACTGGAGTTTGAATCGCGCTTCGAGAGCGGCAACCTGGCCAAGGCGGTCCAAATCACGCCCACCTACTACGAGCTCTACCTGCGACCCGATCTCTATACCAGCCGGTCCAAGCAATGGTTCTACTTCCGAGTGCGACGCACCAGGCGCAAGATGCTCTACCGCTTCTCCATTGTCAATCTGGTGAAATCGGACAGTCTCTACAACGACGGTATGCAACCGGTCATGTACTCCACGCTGGGCGCCAAGGAGAAGAGCGAAGGCTGGCGCAGATGCGGGGACAACATCTGCTACTATCGGAACGATGATGAGTAAGTAATTGGAACTTCCGTAGAACTTTCGGATACTTTGATATCCCAGCCTTTGAGTAGACTCTTTTTTTTTAAGTGACATCAAGTCTCTAGAGAAATCTAAGTGGGTTGCATACGATATTGGCCGCTATTCAACTGCATTTTCAACTGGTTTATTCCCATATTCCCCACCAGAAGTGCCAGCAATAGCGCCAACGAGGACGACGAGGACAACTCCACATACACGCTGACCTTCACCATTGAGTTCGAGCACGATGACGATACGGTGTTCTTTGCGCACAGCTATCCGTACACCTATAGCGACCTGCAGGACTACCTCATGGAGATCCAGCGCCATCCGGTCAAGTCAAAGTTCTGCAAGCTGCGCCTGCTCTGCCGCACCTTGGCTGGCAATAATGTCTACTACCTGACGGTGACGGCGCCCTCCTCCAACGAGGAGAACATGCGGGTGAGCTGGGCGCACAAACTCATCTATCTCATGGCAATTAATCTGTAGACAAACTTTTGAAACTCCTGCACAAACAGCAGTGTGCTTAGATAAACTCATTCATTATATGCGAACAAAAAGTTGATAGCAGCCTAGGTCGTTAAAGTTATAATTAGCAATTGGAATTATGTTCCAAAAAGGCTCATACATATGTACACACATTGTTCAACAATCTTCCACTAAGGTGTATGTTCAATTTCTCAATGTTCCCATTCAAATTTAGCGCAAGAAATCGATTGTGGTGTCGGCACGTGTGCATCCCAGCGAGACGCCAGCCTCGTGGATGATGAAGGGTCTGATGGACTTCATCACCGGGGACACCACAGTGGCCAAGCGGCTGCGGCACAAGTTCATTTTCAAATTGGTGCCCATGCTTAATCCGGACGGAGTCATTGTGGGCAATACCCGTAACTCGCTGACCGGCAAGGACCTCAACCGCCAGTACCGAACGGTAATACGCGAGACATATCCATCCATTTGGTATACCAAAGCCATGATTAGAAGGTGAGTTTGCCCATCTTTGGTTAACTATATTCACTGCTATCATTTGTTTATTACAGACTGATTGAGGAATGCGGCGTGGCCATGTACTGTGATATGCACGCTCACTCACGCAAGCACAACATATTCATATATGGCTGTGAGAACAAACGCAACCCGGAGAAGAAGTTAACCGAGCAGGTCTTTCCGCTGATGCTGCACAAGAACAGTGCGGATCGGGTGGGTATTATGTGCAATCAGATGACACTATATACTAACCCCAACCCATTGCAGTTCTCCTTCGAGAGCTGCAAGTTTAAGATTCAGCGCAGCAAGGAGGGCACCGGACGTATCGTGGTCTGGATGCTGGGCATCACCAACAGCTATACGATCGAGGCCTCCTTTGGCGGCTCCTCGCTGGGATCGCGCAAGGGGACGCACTTCAACACGCAGGTAAGTTGCATGGCCATTCACTTCACTCGAATACCTAGATGATTATCGGATCTCTTTCAGGATTACGAGCACATGGGACGAGCATTTTGTGAGACACTTCTGGACTACTGCGATGAGAATCCGAACAAAGTAAAGCGGCACGCCAAGTTGTTTAAACAAATCAAAAAGATAAGAAAACGCGAGAAACGCGAACAGAAAGCATTGAAATTACAGAAAATGGCCGATCAGGGATGTATAATGAACGACAAATTAAAAGTGAAACGTTCTGTGGAGAAAAGTGTCTCCTAGGAAGGTTCTATCCCATCAATACTAGCCCACAATATAGCTCTCGACACACACAGCCCGAAATCCAAAACAAGAACCATACATCGTCTTGTGCCGTTTTTTGTATCGTTCTTGAACTATAATCGTAAATCGTTAATCGCCAATTGTCAATCGTATATCGTTTATCGCATAGAGTAATTGTAATCGCAATTATTGTTACCAACTCGTCGCTGCCTGCGTTTTGTCCCTAAAGCGCTGCTGTGCTGACCCAGAATTCAAATCCCAAATCCAAAGCCATCAACATTATCGTAAATACCATGCAACACAACAATTACACGTCGGCCAGAGTTATATGGCAGATATACATAGCCTAACGTATATCTGGACATATACACCATATGCATATGTTATCCAATCGGGTATTACATGTATATGAGGCATTGAATTGTGTGAATTTTAATGCTCTCTATTTGCGCGTATCGCAGTTTTTCTAATGTTTTTGAGCACCCAATTGCGTGGCTAGGATATCTCTATCCACGCAATGGGTCCTTAGATTACCTCTGTAGATCTATCTATATATAATTATATATTTGTATATATACATACACCCACCTGATCCCGCACAATCGTAACTAGATAATGGCACACAGCACAGCATCGCCAGGCACAATAGGTCTTTTATTTTATCCTAGTCGCTCTAACTATGATTCGCGTTTCTTTCGATGTTGATAGTCGTAAGCGTAACCGTATTATTATAACCGGAAAATATTATTTTTTGAAATAAATACCATATCTATCATATGATTTACGTTTTTGACTTTTGCTTAGCATTAGACTCTTCTGCTTTTCACATGCCTTTAGTGATTCGCTTGATTAACCCGCACACTCACATTGTTTTAAATTGATTACCATTTAATTTCCTTTTTTTTTAGCAAATGTATGATTTCTGACTAATCCTAATGCATTAACATTTACAATAGATTTTAAATTTACTCAAACAACAGGACAGGCTACGATCAAAAATTATCGAAAGACTGATGCGAGAAGGCTCTAGTGCCGACGAACCATTGAATATACCCCTGTCAGATTACTCAAGGTGGGTCCATCAGCCAATCCTCTACTAACCCTAACTAATCTACTACTACTATCATATCATATGCATACCAACGATCATTAGCGACGAGGGCAACTGCAGCTCCAGCTCGGATAATGAGGGTAAACACTCGATAACAACGTCCGATCTGGAGGGACCATGTTGTGCTCCCACCCGAGCACCGCCCAGTTCGCCTGAGGTCATACACGAAATCCGCAAGGTAAGTGGTTTGTCCCACTAGTTTTACTGCACTGCACCTGCACCCTATTTCTCCCCCCAATCCGAACTGCAGTTTCGCATGCGACGCATGCGCAAGGTGATGCACGAGCTGGACAGGATCTATTTTACGCCCCTGTTCCAGCGCAAATTCAAAACACTAACGACCTTGAAGAGGAGGCGTCAGAAAATGGGTGTCAAGGCGGCTCCAAGTGGAAAACGCCTTCGTGGAGGCGGTGGTCCTGCCGTTAGTGCTGCCACACCCACGCCGGCACCGGCCGTCCAAGCGGCAGCTCCATTTGTAGAGACCAACAATATCCAGAAATTGCATACGCCTAGACAATTGGCCAGGAATTTGCCACCCAATAGTGATCAACCGGCTGGAGGCCAGAGTTCCGACAGTTCGGACAGCATGGATTCCTCGCAATCGGAATCGCTACAGGAACCGGATGCTTCAAGTGGTAGCACCGCAGCGAGTAAAGAGGTCACAAAGAAGGTGAAGGCTAGTGGTGCTGGCACCAAGAAGACTGCTAAAAAGAAGAAGTTCATGCCCACGGAGAAGAAGAAACCGGTGGTCAATCAGAAACTGCACGTTGATCGCAATTTCCGGCTGTGGCTGGCCAATAGGCGCATCTACATCTATCGTCGTAAGAAGGTAAAACGGTAAAAAGTTTAATAACTTCTAGACAACCTTATAAGTTAGGTATATACCTAACATATTTTTGATACATACTTATAGCACACAAGCACAACTAATTTAATAATTCCCCGATCTCGCCTCAAATCTCCCGCATCTAATCGGCTTAGTCCACGCAGGCGCGTCGCACTAAGGTTAAGAATAAGCCTACAAAGAAACGTGGCGAGGTGGTGCGCACCACCCTGGACCTGCCCACAACGGATCCGGGCTCGGATCTGCACTTCTCCACCGACGACGAGGAGCACTCGCCGACGTCCGGACATAATGGTTACGGTGCAGTGCCTCCGCTCCGGCACACGCTGCTCCAGAGCGATCTGCAAAGGCGGTACATCGAGGAAATTGGCGATACGGTGGTGCAGAAACCAAAAGCGGCGCACATGCCGCCGGAACTGATTGTGACCACACCTTCGAAGAGCGGCACTCCGGGCGGTGGAAAAAAACTGGATGTCTACAAGCTGACGCCTCGAACTGCCCCAGAATTGGACACGGGTATTGGCATGATGCAACGGCAGGGCGGAGGAACTGGCACATCCGCCAGACGAACCTATTCGTGGCACAATCTCGATCAGCAGGAGATTCCCAATGGCAGCGGCGGTGGCCAGGGCAAGGCCAACTTTTACATAGGCGATACCAAGCCAGGAATAAAGACGATGACAAAACCGCTCCCCAGAAGGTGGGTGTTTCCAAATGATTTAGCGAAATCTAATTCGGTTTGCTTGCCTCTTTCAAGGAGTGTCCCGAGCAACTTCATTCCCCAGAGACATGGCAATGCGCAAACGGCCGATGACCTGCAGCTCAAGCTTTCGCTGAAGAAGAAAGTCTGGACTGGTGCGCACGGGGATGCGGATGGTCGTCCTCTGGCCTGGTACAAGGGTCACTCGATAACAACATCCCAAATGGCCAACACTACAACGACCATACGAAGTGCAGGCGGTGGTGCTGCAGGAGCAGGAGGAGCTGGAGCTGGAGCGGGTGGAGGTGGCAGTGGTCAGAACCGAAACATGTTCACCTCCAATGGCAGGGAGCAGACAGCTGCTTCTGGTGGCATCGCCATGGGTGTACCACCCGCCTTTGTGGGAGCACCACGAAGACACAGAAAACTGGAGCAAGTTGATCTATTTAAGTAAGTGGGCGATTACTTCCCCTATTAAATCTAACGTTCTTTTCTATTTCAGTGCCTGTTCTCAGAAGCTGATGCTGTGGCAGCAACAAGAGGAGCAAAGGCGCTCCCATCCGCAACAGGCGCAGCGCCTACTGAAGGTGGAGGATCCTCCGCCACATTCAAGGGACCGGGAACGCGAACGTGACCGGGAGCAGCAGCCCTTCAAGCCCATGCACATGGTGAGAAAGTCAACGGGAACGACCAGCCAGGCCAAAGTCATCCAGGCTTTGGTGGCAGCCGAGTCCGGCGGTAAGGTGAAACGCAAGTCTAGCAGCATGATGAAGATAGCAGAGACCACGCAGCTGGTGACTCGATTTGCCCGGAATCGCAACAGCGCCGGAGGATCGACAGCACAGCAGCAGCAGCAGCAGCCACAACATATGCACCACCAGCACAAGCGGATGTTGTTCAAGGGCCAAGGCGGAGTGGGAGCTATGGGCGCACGGATGCACTCTGCCGGCGTGATGGGTCAAATGCAGGGCAACGGCGGAGGACGTGCGCCCAACAAATTCAAGACCGGCGGACTGGTGATCACCGCCGTGCAGCAACCGACCAATATGACCGGTGGAAGCTCCAGGCGGATGAGAAATGCAGCCGGATTGCAGGCCAAGGGCAGCAATGGCGCCTTGGGTTCATCCTCCGGTCAAATGCAATACCAGCGCAGCAATGCCAGTGTCCAGGCCAACAAGTCCGCAACAGAAATCTCCCTGGACACCGTCAGTCTGGTGCGGAAGGTGAAGACCAAGCTGAAGAAGCGCAAATCCCGCACTTTGTCAACAGGAGCACCGAAATAATTGATCCAGAATCCCCGCCAGGTGCATCACCGAGTTTTTCATTCAAAATTTTAGTCAAATTTAATCCGTTTTAGTCCCGTCCGTTTTCGTTACGTAAAAATGCGATAAGAAAATGATTAGAAAAATTAACTAAATAATTGATAACACCTTTAGGCGTATTTTATGCATATGTAAACCCGATCTCTGTACCTACAGTTAATCCCTAAAATATGTAATGTTGAAAGTCGTAGTGTGTATGTGTTCTTTTTTTTGGTCGCCGAAACGTTTTCTATTGAGATTTGCAATAAAACAAACAAAATGAGAAAATGTGTGCCACTCAAGGGTGAGATATGGGGGGGATGGGCTGGTTGTTGGCAAATTTTGTAAATAAATAATGCTTGACCGCTGACCGAAAAATCAATTACACTACGCACATGTCCGGCAATCGCGGAGGAGGTCAAAAACTAGGGGGAGGGGGTCACCAAGTGGGAGCAGGACGAGAAGGTCCTGCTTACGTACCTCCGGCAAAACTACGGTCGCTCCGTCTCAATCCTTCGCACAATCAATTCAATCAAAACAGCCACTTTACCACGCGAAAAACCACCGAAAAGAAATGCTTAAACGGGCGAAAGGTAAACAAATCCAATTGGACAATTCCAAGGGTGATCTCTAGTGATGGCAGCTCCTAGCGGCCTATCGACGCTTTTCGATAGTGCGGGCGCTGTTATCGATAGAGATTTGCAAAAGTTTTTTATTTAAATATTGCATTTGAAGGTAAAATTAAACTTAAAATAGGAAAAACTACACTTTACCCATGGGAAATGGTGTTTGAATTAACTATTTAATATAGAAATGTATTTGATTTATAGTTTTAAGACCACAATTTCGTATTATTTTGTTACTGCTTACTGCCCAATGTATTTAATTGCTTTAGATTAATATATTTGTTGCTAAATTACTTCATTCTTGCTAATATTGAGGCCTATTCACAAGCTACTCTTGATATTCAAGGAGTAATATATATACCACACCGCCCATTAATATGTGTAATTAATTTAGCTCGATTTATACTGTGGAATGCAGCGCCCTAGCCGCCGTTGTTTATTGGATTTAGTTTAGTTATATACCCAAGCCATTATGCTAGATTAAACTACATACACATGCATGTGGGACGTGTGTCTTTTCGCGTCTGTGGTGTTTGTGTGTGTATGTATATACTGTATACTGGTTAAGTGTTGCGTCCTGGTGTCCTTATTCCTTGCTCCTCCTCCGCTCCATCCTTAACCTTATTATCATCATTATCATCATCATCACCATCATCATCATCATCATCATCACCATCATCATCATCAATATCATTACCAATAATATAAAATATTTGTTCCTGCGGGCGGGGAAGCAGCATTGATTTAACTAAATCTAGGTGAACTACGAATAAATAGTTTAAACGCAAAGCTAAAACGAGAAAACGAATTCTGAGAAATTCAACTGAGACCGGCTCTAAACATTGACGGCATTCTGCAGAGCTGTCTTGTCATCCACGATTATATTGGCCGCCGTAGTGGTCGGATTGGAGCTGAGCAGCTGCTTGGTTGACGAACTGGAGGAGTAGCTATCACTGGAGCTGCGCGTCGAGGCCGAGTTGCCGCTGATTGGGCTGTCCAACATGTCTGGATGGCAGGAAGATATAAGTTTTAATCATGTGACAATGTGAAACCGAAACAGTAGCACCCACCTGGCAGGGAGCTCACGTTGTTGGACTTCAAGTCCACAACCGTTGTCACTGATCCGGAGCCCACCATGTTGCCCACCGATGTGGACTTTTTGTGCAGGTTCTTCTTAACTGCACTACTGAAACCAACAACTACGGGTCCCACTCCACCTTGTCCGCCCACTGATCCTGCGCTCCTGCCCACGCTGAGAACACCATTGCCAAGGCTGCCGGCGCCAAGGGGATCACCGCTTTTGGCTCGCTCCGTGGGGCACAATGGACTTAATATCGAGTTCTGAGTATCCTCCGGCGTGTAATAATCCGAATCCTCGGCCGTGACCTCGGCGGGTGAGGGTGCACCGCTTCCGCTAAGTTCTGGCCTCGGTTTGGAGCGCTTCAGCGATGAAACCTTCTTCAGGCTGGACTCCTCGGTCGGTCCATCACCAATGCTGCTCTTATTATCGACATCATCATCCGCTTCCAGGCAAGCCACCACCTGCTTCAGCGATTTGCTAGACACGTTCTTGCTCTTGCTGCCGGGTGATAGCAGAGGCGATAGCTTCTCGTTCTCACTGTCCACATCGTCATCAGTCCCCGCGGAGCCATCGCCACCGGAACCGGCTGTGGATCTGGGATACTTTCGTTCGTTGACAATCTGCAGCTTGTCCTGTTTCGGGTCCGGCGAAGTGGATGCCCCCAAAGTTGGCGAAGTACAGGTGGCCGTGCTGGACTTCTTTGGATCGCTTTCAATCTCCACAGAGTGTGTCGATGACCCATTGCCGCCGCCCGATTGATTGGTAATGGTGCCCACCTCACTGGTCGACGTGCACGTCGAAGCGTTCTTCTTGATCTTCGGTCGACGCTGGCTGCTGGACTTGATCGGCGATGTGGCCTTGATGTCAGCACTGGTCATTGTCGAAGCGGCCACGGTGGCAGCTGAATCCGTGATGTCGTGTTCGCTGTTCCTGAAATTGGAAGAAAGGCATCAGATACGTACGTTTTTCGGTTAATTCATTCCATAGCTCACCTAGCCCTGGCCACATACTGTGGCGGTCCGTTGAGTGCCTCAATTAGTGAGACTGGAATATAGCCTGGCGGAACATCCACTGGCGCCGGCTCCCCGGCCGCCGATGTGGGCGTGTTCTGGTGCAGCACATGCGTGCTGATTCCCTTCTGGACAGCACGGATCTGAAGCAACGCCCGAAACGGAGCGCGGCAAATAGGACAGTTGTTGGCCTGGTAACGCAGCGAATCCGCACATGAATTGCACAAACAGAGATGGCGGCACGGCAGGATGAGCGTATCCCTCGTCTCACTCATGCAAATGACACACTCGCTGCCATGATCGTCGATCTCCTCGTCCAGAGACGTTTTGTTCACGGCCTTGTTCTCGATGCCATAGATCTCCTGCAGCAGGTAGCACAAGCCATCCACAAAGATCTTTTGCTTCAGGGCACGCAGCACATAGCTGCCGTTTTCCGGATGATGATCGATCACACAGATGGTGGTGTGCGATTGGCGACACTCGTCGCTGCCCTCCTCCACCACACAGTGAATGGCCACCGGATACTGTTCTCGGCCGGGACTATAGCCCAGCTCATCCTCGGGCATCTGCTGTGGATTGAAGACATGGCTCGGCTGCGAGAAACACTGATTGATGCCCTTCTCGTAGTGGTACGTCTCCGAGGTGAGACCCTCGCGCGGCACCAGCGTCACGCCGCTGGGACTGACATCCTCCGAGCAGAAATAGTAAATGGTAATGGCGCACTTGGCGTCCGAGTCAAAGGTAAACTCGATGTTGTAAGAGCAGGGCGGTGGTGGGGGCGTCATATCGGCATCACCGCCACCCAAACCCATCGAGCAGAGCACATTTCCATCTACATCCTCGATGGTGACGTTGGACTTCTCCTTGTCCAAATCCAAATCCCGATCAATCTCCTTCATCTTGGGCTTCTCGAGTACACCGCCCAGCTTCTTATCGTTCATCGTCTTGACGAAACGCACCGACTCCTTGCGAATGTTGACCAGACTCTTTAGCGTCTTCGTGGGCTCATTGGCCTGCGGCGGGGGATACGGAAAGGCTGTGGGCCGATTGCCCAAGAAATTGAGATCCGCATTCTCGCCAAACAAGTACGATTCCGGTTGGGGCGTGTCGAAGCGCTCGCCGCCCATGATGAAGTGGGTGCCAAAGAAGTTACCCATTCTCGGTGGATACTTGTAGGCATTGTTCGTGCTCGGATCGGCCTCCTCCACCGCCGCGTTCTGTCTGCTCACAAAGTTGCCCATTTGACAGGTCGGTGCGCTATGGAAAACTGTGATCCAATATAGCTTTTGGCCTACGTTTTCTCTGCGCTTTGCTTTGGTCTATAATTCTATATCAGTTGGTCACCACCACACATACAATGGCATGTTGGCATTTCACTTGTTCGGCGGAGAATGGCCGCTGTGTGTGTGTACGCGTCCTGCGAAAGCTATGGTTGCCTTCAAGTGTAGGATCCTTTAACCACGATACTAGGACTAGTCCAAGTTGGTCAATGTCTGGATTACTTCTGATTTCCTTTCTTCTTTCTTCCTTTCTTTTAGGGCTGAGCTGCTGTCGACAACGCTTATATCGATATTTCGCTTGGTCAACGATTTCATATGAAATATATCGATAACTTAAACCGAAACTGACAAATAACTGTTTATTTTCGAAATATTTTATATATTTAAGAAATAGTAAATATAAAATCTCTACACCTTAGAAATGAATAATTATAATTACCCATATATATTATTTTTTAATTCACCGTCGGCGTTGCCACATACCTCAACTCGTAGTTGCCAACGAATCACAAGCCAGCGTTGCCAACGGATTTAAAGCAACAACAAACGGCGCCAAAATAGCGCACGCAAAAAAAAGTGCAGTGCGAAAATCTCCGCAATTTTGCAGCGCATCACGGAGCAGATAACACACTCGCAACCGCCATCATGAGCATAAGCATGAGCATGGACGAGACCATCTGCGCGTACTTCGTGAACAATCTGAAGCCGGGCGATGGTGGCGCCCAGGAGGCCGACACACTGCAACAATTCGAGGCGTCGCGGGAGCTACTGGGCCAACAGTTGGCGGAAACGCAGATACGGCAAATAAAGCCAAGCGAGGGATATCCCCTGATCGCAGCCGGCAACCTGACCAAGAAGGACGTCTTTGTGCTGACCCAGTTCGAGGGCGAATTCTTCGAGCAATTGCAGCAGACGCGAGCACTAATTCTGGGGCCACCGTGCCTGATTACCTGCCTGCGGCGCAATGAACCCATTCCCGAGGGCAGCAGTGCCATCTACACCACGGCCATGCGGGATCTCCAGGTCTCGGCCACGGGCATAACGCCACAGAAGAAAGAGGAATTGAGCAGGCTCATAAACTGGATGGGCGGCGTATACTTTCAGAGCTTCGGGCATCGCACCACCCACCTCATATCGAACACCATAAAGTCCAGCAAGTACGAGCAGGCAACGCTGAACGGAGTACCCGTGATGCACGTCGACTGGGTGCAGTACGTCTGGGATCAGAGCCGTCGCAGCCAGCGCGAGAGCATCATGGCCACGGATCCTGATTTCGATAAGTATCGCCTGCCCATCTTCTTTGGGGCGAACATCACGTGCAGTGGATTGGATGTGGCGCGCAAGGATCAAGTTATGCGGCTGGTCAACGACAATGGAGGCATCTATCATCGCGCCTTTCGCTCCCAGGTGGTGGACATCGTCATCACCGAGCAAACAAAAACGGACACCGAGAAGTATAAGGCGGCCATACGCTACAAGAAGGATGTCTTGCTGCCGGAATGGATCTTCGATAGCTGCAATCGCGGCTACGCTCTGCCCACAAAGGACTATGAGGTGCGGCCTGGCAAGACGTCGTCCACACCCACCAAAACCACTCGTCCGGGCGCAGCTCCCGGTGCAGATCAAACGCACCTCTCGGATCTTTCACGTATCAGCTTCGTCTCCGGCTCGCGTCGCATGTGCAGCGATCTTAGTACCGTCAACGAATCCGTCAGCAGTGTGGGCAGCAGCTCCCCCGCCAAGCAGCTGCTGAAGCAGGCCACTAGCAGTGGACGAAACTACCAGCAGGTGCTGGCCGAAATTGAACCGCGTCAGGCGAAAAAGGCGGGCGCCTTTCTGGATGGCTGCTGTGTGTATTTGAGTGGCTTCCGCTCAGAGGAGCATGAGAAGCTAAACAGAGTGCTGAATACGGGCGGAGCGACCCGCTATGATGAGGCCAATGAGGGCATCTCACACATCATTGTGGGCCAACTGGATGACGCCGAATACCGGCAGTGGCAGCACGATGGTCTCATGGGTTCTGTTCATGTGGTGCGCCTAGATTGGCTGCTGGAGAGCATTCGAGCTGGTCGCGTCGTCAGTGAGTTGGTGCATCGTGTGTCGATGCCACAGAACCGAGAACCAGACGTTGCCTCCCCTGCTAGCAAGCGAACCCTGCGCTCCATGAACCACAGCTTCAAGCAACCAACATTGCCCATCAAGAAGAAGCTTTTCGATCAGGAACCGGATCCCGTGCAGGAACAGGAGCACGAGGAGCCGGATCATACGCTGCTGGATCAGTACTCACAGGATCAAGGAGCAGTGGCACAACTGCCACCTGCAGATGTCAGTCTCCTCCAACCAGCGGCAAGTTCCACCCAAATGGATATACGCCAGCGAGTCTCGATAGCCAATCCAAAACCTCCCGCTGCCGGTCTGCCACTGCCGGATCTCAGTGCCAGCACTCTATCCATTGATTTCGATAAGCTGGACTACTTCGCCGGTGTCTCTGTTTATGTGCACAAGGAGTGCTTCAACGAGGAGTTCTTCAACCAAATGCTGACCGAGTGCGAAGCTGCCCAAGGCTTATTGGTGCCATCGAGTTTCTCCGATGAAGTGGATTTCGCCATTGTCAGCTTTGAGGTAGCCTTCGACGTGAAGCAACTACCCGTCAGGGCCCGCCATGTGGTCACCGAACTGTTCCTGGAAAGCTGCATGAAAAAGAATCAACTGCTGCCCATCGAATATTACCACAAACATGTGCCGGCTACCGCACTGCGTCAGCCGCTCAAGGGAATGACTATTGTCGTGTCCATTTATGCAGGATTGGAGCGGGACTTTATTAATGCGACAGCAGAACTACTTGGCGCCTCCGTCAATAAGACATTCATCAAGAAGGAGAAACCGCTGCTGGTGTGTCCCAGTGCCGAGGGCTCCAAGTACGAAGGTGCCATCAAATGGAACTATCCCGTGGTCACATCCGATTGGCTGGTGCAGTGCGCCCGCTCTGGTCAGAAGCTGCCCTTCGTTGGATATTTGGTGGGCAAGAGTCCCGAGGACTTCCCCATATCGCCGCGCTTGCGGGACAGCAATACTCGAACACCAAGAAGACCGAATGAGTCCACATTGGTGGCTCAACCAGATCTAGCCATGGAGGAGGCCGAGAACCAACCGGCGGGATCTGTCACTCCAGTTACTGCTGGCAGTCCAGGAGCTCCTGAACTGACGCCCCTGCGCAACAAGAGAGTTTCCGAGCTAGCTGGAATACCAGGAGGCAGTGCTCGTCATCGCGGCAGCAGCTCCACATCTTCTCCCGACTCTCCATGCACGCCACTTAGCCAGGTGGGTGCCCAGCAGTACAATCTGGACTTCCTAGAGCAATTCGTTGAACGCCTGGATACAGAGGAGGGCAAGGATTGTGTGCGCGAGATTATCCGTGAAATGCGCGAGAACCAAACGCCGGAATTGGAACGCATTCGGCGGCAGGCCTGCACGCCCGTCAGTCGCAAGCATCAACGACCCACTCCGGGAATTCCAGATTTTTGCCTCACTCCTGAGTTCCAGCAGCGGATGGCCGATGATTTTGAGCGGCGCTGGCGCCTGCCCATCCAGAAAATCAAACCAGACACACCGTTGGCCGTCATCAGGCAGCGTGTGATGCGGATCACATGCGAAACTCTGGGCATCGAATATGAAGAAAGTGATGCTAAGGTGCCAGCGCTATCGGAATCGCCATCGACGGTAAAGAAGAAGCCGCCAACCAGGACGACGCAGGCCACCAAACTCAACTTTGATAGATCACCGAAACCACCGAAGCTATCGCCAGGCAAAAAGACGCCTCTCAGGGTGTCCATGGGATCACCACGCAGCGGAACGCAATCACCCTTCGTACCGAACACACAGAGTCCAACCGAAGCAGCGCCACCACGGAGATCAGATGGACCAACGTTAAGCGAGGAAGGTCAGAGCACCATTAACTTTGACAAGATTAGCTTCGAGGAGTCGGCCGTTCCCGTAATGGCCCCAGATGTTCCCGCAGTGGCGCCAGATGTCAAGCAGATCACCGACTACCTAAGGGACTGCGAATCGCGAAGGAACAGCCTGAAGCGCAGCCACGACAACGACATGGATTGCGGCGAGAGCGAGGTGCAGTATGTGCAGCCCTTCGAGTCCGAGGGCTTTGCCCTGGGCACCGAGGACATGGTCGACTGGCGCGATCCGGCGGAGTTCAATGCAGCAAAGAGAAGATCCTCTGGCGGTTCACCCAAGATGCAGCATGCTGGCATACCGTGCTTCAGCATCTCGTGCGGTGATGATGACGAAAAGCGGGCGGAACTAATCGCACGGATCACCCAACTGGGCGGAAAAGTGTGCGAGAATCTGGTGAACTATGACGATAGCTGCACCCATCTGCTGTGCGAGCGTCCGAATCGCGGCGAGAAGATGCTGGCCTGCATTGCGGCCGGGAAATGGATACTCAATATCCAGTACATCGATCAGTCTCATGCGCATGGCGGCTTTCTGGACGAAACGCTGTACGAATGGGGCAACCCGAAGGCCATTAACTTGCCCACCCTGGCACCGGAGGAGGAGCCCATCGCTGCCGCCGTCCATCGTTGGCGCACGGAGTTGAGTGCGTGCGGCGGCGGCGCCTTCTCCGATCACCGGGTTATACTCAGCATGAACGAGAGGAGCGGTGCGCCCATCAGGAATGTGCTGCGTGCCGGCGGCGCCTGCATCCTGGAGCCCACTACTCCGTTCTCCAAAGATCCTGTGGCCAAAAGTGCCAGCCATTGTTTTGTCGATGTGAAGAAGGCGCCGCTGTCGCCCCAGGACATGGAGTATCTCCACAAATGTGGTGTGCAGGTGCTCAGCCAGATTGCCATTAACGCGTATTTGATGAACGGCAGGGATGCCGATCTGGGAAAGTACCAGCTGCTTTGAACGAATCATTACATTCTCTGTACATGCATTGGATTTTTTGTTTGTTCCTGTTCGATATTTTGATATTTTGTAGTTATATAAAAGTTATTGAGTTAAAGCCTTGAAAGGTTTAATTTAAAATATTTTAGGTCTAGTTTAATCAGTTGTAAATCTAATTTTGAATTTCTGATTTCTGTTCTTCTTTTTTTTAACTTAATAAATTAACGATGTTACGAAGTTCAAAATAAACAAACGTAAATTGAAGTCCAAAAACATATGATAATTGTATTTAGTGATTTATTTCTAAAAGTGTTGTTGAAAAATAATCCCAAGTCAAAGGGCAAATTATTTTTGAAAGAAATTTGACGATTTTTTCTTTATTTGTGTCTATTCACTTTTTGAAGCGACCTTTGGTTTATTTCTATTATTAGTTCATTCCAACTTCAATTTAATAAATAAATAAATTATATATTAAAAACCTCAAGAAATTCTATTTTGTTGATACCGAATTGATTTTCTGTAGCCGAATTAAACAATAATTGCAACTGTATTGTACTTTTCATTTATTTAACGTTTATATATTTGTATGTGGGCTTGTGTGGGTGTTTGTTTGTATATAATATGCATGTATGTATGTATAATTTCACTTAGCTTCTGTTCCTTTTCTGTATCAGTTTTTGTTTTTTTTTTTAGTAATTATGGTGTATAGCAGTACTTTATATTTGATTCATACGGTTTCACATGTATACATATATAATTTGTTTTTTACAATCCATGCAGTTTGTTCTATTCTCTGTGTGGGATTCATTATAAAATTCCATTTTATATAACTATAGCTATATAATTGTCTGTGTTTGTGGGTGTGTTTTTTGTTTATTAGTGGAATCGCATGCTCTAGGCTACAAATTCATCAAAAATAGATAGTATCCAGGAATCGATCTGCATCGCATGGCATTCTGATTGCCAGTTGATCTGTTTCTCATATTCATTTCCGATTTTTTGCAGCTTTTTCTGTTCATGTTTTAAGCCGCAAATGGCAGACTGGCGGCATTTTACTTTTTAAAATTACACTCCTATATATTAATAATTATTTATATATGTATGTATATATATATACGGTTTATGTTGATTTATTTTTTAGCATATCAATTTGTTCAATGTTGGTTTTGTTTGTTTTTATATCGCAGCGATAATTTGTTTAGTTTTTCTTCATTCTCTTAGGAGGCAATTGTTTCAACTTAACGAAAATGGAGAGATTCTGAAGCTAGCTTCGCCTCTCACAAATTTCCGAATAAACGCGTAAAATTGAATCGACACAAAAAACAATCGTAATAATGATTAATTATAATAGTGGAACTTGGAGCTTAGCAATTACAAAATCTCTTTGCTGGGCGTTGAGATTCCCAGTGGCTGTTCGTAGTCGCCGATCGAAACGATGGCGGATACGGATGCTGATGCAGATGCAGATTCGGAAGCCTTCTTCTTCTCCTTGCGCTGTGACTTCTCCTTTTTATGCTTCTTCTTGTGCGCCTTGGACGCCACCTCGGATGCCTCCTCCACGCCCACATCGATGATGTTGCTTCCGGTGGCGGTGGCCAGTGCATCGGGCGCTTCATCCGTCGACTTCTCCTTGTTCTTCTTCTTTTTGTGATGCTTGGGCGCATCTGGAAGGACAGTTGAAGTGTTGTTGTTGTCGTTGCTATTGTTGCTGGGGGCGGAGGTGTGGCTGGGACTGGGAGTGGGCGTGTCGGCGTCAATGAGATCGATCACCGGCTGTACAGCAGCCTCCTTGCGTTCCCGCTTGCTCTCCCGATGCTCCCGCTTCACCTTCCTCTCCTTGTCCTTATCCTTGTCCTTTTTCCTATCCTTCTTGGTGGCGTTACCACCGCCGGCAGACTCCACCGGCATCTTGAGATTCTCTTTGTCCGCCGCTGACTTTTTGGACGCTGACCTCGCCGCGGGCGCCTCGAACTCCGTGCTATAAGGAGATTTACATTTAGCCATTTTTAATTGTGCGAAGCTTTCAGCTCTTTGATTACATGTCCAATTCAATGTCCAGGGCTCGATGCGGATCATTTGGATCGTATTTGCCATCCTTGTCTTCGCTGTCCGACATGGAGACACCTTCGGGCATGTCCAGCGTGGTGTTCACAATGTGCAAGGGTTTCGGTTCTGCAAAGTGTTGAAGTTATAAGTCATAAGTACACAACATTGTTTACTTCGGCTTACCTCCTTCCGATTCGGAGCTGCTGTTGTACGCCACTTTATTCTTGGCCTTTTTGCTCTTTTTACCCTTTTTATGCTTCTTCTTGCCATCCTTGCTGCCCTGCGCCGCCTGCTGTTCCTGGAGGTACTTATCCGACCGCTTGGTGACTACAGAAGCAGATAATGTAAAATATAGCTGATTGTATAATCACTGCGCATAACTTACTGCCCACGCGCAGAGCGGCCACGCCCTCCATGTCCAGTGGCAGCTCCGTAATGGGTATGTCATCGATATTGTCATACTGATCCGCATTCGAGGCACCACTCGCCGTGGGCGTGGACTTGAGGTAGTGGGGATTGTTCGACTGCTCAATGAGACGAGCCATTCGCTGCCGCTCCAGTTGCTCGGGCGTGAGCTCCAGACTCTGTCGCCGCTTTCCGCCGCCATCAGCTGCCGTTCCTGCCTGCGTGGCGCTAACAAATAGCTCATCCTTGTCGTGCTCCGAGGACGAACTGCTTGCCGCATCTTCCGGAGGCGGTGCATTAATCCACTCATCCAGATCGAGGCCATCTGGCAGGGGCACCTTCCGTTGCGCCTTGGGCGCCACCGGAATCAGCTCGCCTGTGAACAGCAGCGTCATCTCCTGGACAATCTCAATGGCCAGCGGCGGAATGCCGCCCTCCGTCGTCGTGTCCATGGCCATGGCATCGGTCGACGTGGACAGCTGGTTGCGCAGCATCTCGATCAGCATGCAAGCGGAGTTGGCTCGCTCTTGCACCTCAATGTCGCTGGAACCATTGAAGTGCTGAAGCTTGTCCAGCACATGGTCGCAGAGCTACAAATGATAATGGGGATTCTCAGAAGAGATCATTTGAAAGTATGTATAGGGGGAGCACTTACTGTCACCAAACCAGGCAGATCCTGAAGCTCCAAGCACGTGGTGGCCAGGCGGGCGAACAACTTTATCACGTTCTGCACATAGACACCCTGGATGTGACCGGGCAGTAGCCTCGGACGGAGCAGGATGTTGAGCGTCTTCTCCGCATCCTCCAGCTCGCCAGCAAACTCACCAACGATCCAGGCGGCGGCGTAGAGCACCTCGTACATGGAGTTACTTTGCGCCGAAACGGTGAACGTGTCCAGCAGATTGGTCATCTCGTTGACGGCAAATTGCCGGACCACAGGCACTCGAATGGCCACGTCAAGGAGTTGCTCTGCAATGAGGCGACCGTGCCGCGAGCCGGCCTCGAGTTGGATGAGCTCGACGAGCACAGTTAGATACCACTCGAAGTTGGTCACATACAGATACGAACTCTGCGCGCATATCTCGATCACCTTGTAGAGCAATTCGTCCCGATAGGCGGAACCCTCTGCCCGCTCCATGTGGCCCAGCAATCGCTTAACAATCTCCATAAGGTTCTTCTTCGAGACCATGCCATACAGCAGGTCCAGGGCGCGCAGACGTATAGATTCATCCTTGTCGTCCAGGCAGGCGAGTATGAGATCCTTGTGCGCCTGCACACTCTTCGGGTGCGTCTTCAGGATTTTCGACATGGCCAACAGTCCAAGATATTTCACTGAACGGGAATTTGGAAATGTAATTGTTAGCTTCTTCAAATACTAAGCTGTTTCCCACAAAAATCTTGTAACAGGAATCTAGTAACCATATAAACAGCAAAATAAGTTTCCTATACTGAAACGGTTCTAAAAAGCGTGTTTTTTGAAACCGTTTGGGAAAACCGGGTTATACTCACAGTTCTGGTCCGAGTCCTCGATGAGGATGCGCAGCTTCTGCACGCAGAGCTGGATGGAGGCACTGTGGTTGGGCATGCCGCTGCTGATGCTGATGAGCACCGCGATCACCGTGTTGATGCACTCGTACAGGAGACTCATCGCCGAGGTGCTGTTGAGTGAGTTGGGTTTGGTTTTTGGTTCGTTTTTTGTTTTGTTTTCATTTTTTGTTGGTGTTTCGGTTAGTTTTGATAATTTTTTTTGTTTGTGGTTTGTATTAGTTTGAGAAAAAAAAGTAGGAACTTGTATTAAGAGTAAGCAGCGGTAAAGCGACAAACATTGCACTACAACAATAGCAAATAGCAATTAGCAATGGCAACAACAACGGTAGCAATATCGATAGCATATATATTGTGGTAGCGATAACAATTAGCGATTATTGCGATAGACATTGGGGAAACACAACATTGCGAAGCAACGCAGCAGCAATGGCAACCAAAAAGAAAAACTAACAACAGCAACAACAACAACTGCAACGGCTCGATCATTTGTTTTTCTTTCGCTTCGTCCGATTTGACTAGATTAGAACTTTGGCTCTCAATGAGTGTGCTCGATAAGCAAAATATCGATAGGCAAACGACGAAATTATAGAAACAAATACAAACTTAAGCAGGATGGCGACAGTCATAAGTTGAGCGAGTGGGAGAGAGAAAGAGAGAGAGAGGTAACGGACATAAGAAGCTAGAAGATTTGTACAGTTAAATGATAATAACGAATGTATAACTTTCAGACGCACAATCATCGAGCAGCTTCAATTATCGATCAATTGATATTGACCATTAATCGGTCACTTAGCGATTTCGAATTTTTTGCTTTCGCCTTGCTATGTTGCAATCGTTTTCCACACATTTTTGGGAAATCGTATCGTATTTCACATTTTCAGTTAAGTTCAGTTCAGTTGATTTGTATTTGTATTTTTGTTTTGTTTGTTTGTTTGTTTTGCAATGATTTTAAGACTTGCCTATGAATTAGATTTGTGAGTGGTTCTATTAATTTCTTTCCTAGCCGGGGTTCTAAGGGGGTTAAAGCGCCAAACTGCAAATGCAAAGAGAAAAAGAAACAAGCAAGAAATTATAAATTACATACAATCGAAATCATCAACGTCCTTATCCACAAATAAAACTAGAACTAGAACTAAAACTAAAGCTAAAACCGAAAACGAAACTAAAAATGAAGTGGTAAAGAAAAAGGTAAACTGGAACACCCTAAAAAGTAATTTAACTTTCTCTTAAACTGGCTGTGGCTGTGAGTTTCCTGGTCCTTTTGCATTCGGATTGGATCTCTTGATGATATGTCTATATATTTTTGTGTATCTCAGGGACTTGGTTGTAAATATATCTTCTTTTTTTTGTGATAGCGAAATAATAGTTGGTATAGTTCATCGTTTGAAGTTTGTTCTTATTTTGAATCAAGCGAATTAAGCAGTTTTCAACACAATGAAGCCAAAGGATAACGACTCGGTGTGAATTGAGGATGTGATCATATGAAGCAAAGCTTATAGACATATATGGTTCCAAATATTGGAAACGTATTGTCACATTTTTATATCAATTTATCAACTTGTTCGATAAGCTTTGTTCATTTTGGGGAACATGGAACATCATGTGCATCAACATGGGTGTACAAAAGTTGTGTGTCATTGAAATTGCATTGTCAATTCGGGTAATTTAAATACATTTATAATAATCAATTACGACGCTCATGTGTTTTTTATTTATTTTTTTTTTTGGGTTCGTGAAGGAGTGGCTGTGAAATTGTGATGTAGATAAATCCGAGCAAAATCGTTCAAGTAGATATACGACTTCGCCCTGATTAAATCAAAATAAGACATGGAAATAATTACTAAAGAATACAACAATGTCTGTGTGTTGATTCCATTTAAACAATTAGGATACGAAAATATATACCAACGAAACAATAATGGATTGTTCAATAACTAAATTGTAAATAGTAAAATGCTTTAGAGTAAATCAAAGCGCGTGCTGGTTTTTAATTAAGTTTTCTGGATTGGATTTTTCGTTGGTCTGATTAAAGAAAAGCGCGCCGATAAAAACCTGGAAATAATTTCAATTAGGGGCTGAGTCAATTTGCGTCCCAGCGCCGGTTCAATTGTCGTGAGGCTCGCGAACTAAAATTCATTCGATTTTCATTTGGCATTTCATTCAGTTTTTCAGTTTTCATTAGTATTTGTTTTGGAGTGGTTTGTATATATTATTAATTATTTTTTGTTGGTTCGTTTGGAGCGGGAGCAGAGGGAGGAGAGGGGGAGGAGTAGTTGTAGTGTTAATTAACTTTTTGTTAGACAAAAATTGAATTGTCATATATAAAGAGTATACATACGTATGGTATATACATACATAGTATACAGCTAAAACAAAATCGCCGTTTGTCCACAAACGAACAAACGAAAATCAAAAGATAAACAGATACGTACTTAAAACAGAACTTAAAATTCAAAGTAAAGTAATCATTGTGAATCTATTTGGTGGCCAGTGATCAGTGGATCCGCACTCACCAGCTTGATGATCTTGATCAGCATCCAGTTGTTGGTCGACGTGGTCATTAGCTTGAAGAAGATCGGCGCCAGGGGCAGGTAGTTTTTGGGATTCTTACGTGCTAGTTCACATATTACATTCACGGCAGCTGATTGAACACCTGAAAACCAGAATAAAAGTGCATTAGATACATGGATTGCATGGAAGAAATATCTGCAGAATAATGTATGTATGGTATGTTGGTTAAACCTGGATCAGGATCCTCCAGTTTCTCTTTGAGTTTGGGAAATGCAGGTCTCAATGCCTCGGGATAGCGTAGAAATACTTTATACATCATAAGGACGGCTTTCATGCGCAGATACGGTTTTGTTGAGCTCATCTGCGGATTAGTTGCGAATGGTACAAAATCAAACAATGTGCACATATGAAACCAGCGTCATAATATCCATACCAGTGTCATAATATCATTGGCCAAGTCGCGGGACAGATCGGGCGATATAAAGCAGCTCAGTCCACTGAGCGCCACACCCGCATCGTATTGGTTCTGTGAGTTGAGATCCTTGCGTATCATATTCGTGGTCAGCATGAGCAGCTGCGAAAAATATAAATCAAAATTGAGTGCTTTGTTTAAAGCATTAAGTAATGTGTTTACCTCGCTGTCCGGATGGAAACATTGGCTGGCCGCCAGGTAGCCAATTCGCTTGCAGGTGAATCTGGATGAGCTCATCACCTCGATGATGTTGAAGCCCGCCCAGGAGATGTCGTAGCCCAGCATTTGTATCTGTCGCAAGCGAAATCGAATCAATAAATATTAACATTTTCTGCTGATTGTGTGCAAATGTGTGCCTGTGGAATATGTGCACAGGATAGGCCCAAGGACTCTCGTTAGCATTAAAATCTCCTTAGCTGCACCTAACACTCGAGGGTAAGTCGCTAGTTACTTAGACTTAGCCATCTAACTAAAATTATGTGCATATACAGATGATAACAACCATTTAGCTTATGTACTAGATTTCAGTTTCAGCCAACTTGATTTGGGATTTACAGGATAGCAGTGCTATTATCGCCAACACAACTGTGCCCACTTTTGATGGCATCTTTTGGATCGCTTGTTAGTGGTGGGCCCACCACCACCGCCACACCCATCGGCGTGGGCGTGTGACAAAGGTTGCTCCTCGTTCGCCTTGTTTCCGCCGATTCAGTTGTTAGCTTAACGGCTGTTGCTGTTTTAGTCCTTATTGTCGCACTCGCCTACAAGGACCCCATATATACCGCCCGGCCCAGGCAATTTGCATCAAGTGCAGCCGTGCACTTGGTCGACTTTGAATGGCTGCCACCAGAATCCGGTGCACATCCATGCACACGCAATCATCTGCACTGCTGATTCTAATGCTAAGCCGTCGTCTTGGGTGGGGGAGAATCCTGAATCCTCTTTGGGCTGTCGGTGCGTCAAATCAGCTTATTTTTGAACAGGCCATTTGCGATTGTCTAATTAGCTTTTTCAAAAACCCCTATAGGTTCTAATAGTCCTTCATCATTGTGCGCAAATAGTGAGTTAATCATCTGTGGTGCGTCTTTTGTTCAGGGATTAGGGATGTATATCAACTTACGTAGGTCAACTTGGCCACTGCATTGCACTTGACACTGATATTGTCCTGTCGCAGCTCCTGTTTGATCTCCTCGATGCACGTCGATATGTATTTGGCCTGCGGTGAAAGTTATTGTCAATCAATATGTTTATATTCTAAATATAGTATGTGAAAATGCGAAATGCGAAATGTGCAATGGCAGCACATAGTAAAACAACAAACATATCTGAGAATCGTCGTGGGGCTATCAGTTTTATGCCCACAGCAACAGAACCAAAATAAAGTAAACACAAATTCCAAATCATACAGTGGCGGGTAGAGCAATAGTGTTGTTGCATTATTTTTTTAATTCCGATGCAGTTGCTGATTAAATCGAATGTAAATATACAACGATTGATTGTTTACTCTTCATTTGTGCTGAACAAAATGGAAATGTGATAGACCTAAGTGGTTACTTCATGGAGGTAACATGATGAGTATCATTTATTTGAGATTAAAACTGCACAATATTAAATAATTAATGGATTCTTTTATCTTGCTAAAACAAATGAATGCTATTAATTTAAGCACATTTGTAAATCAGCGCTTAGAGTGGACCACACAAGAGCAAAAATAACAATCGAAATGCGCAGTGCAAGTTATAGAAATCGAATTCAATCAAGAGCCACTCATTTTTTGTTTACGTAGACAAACTTAGTTGTTCTTGCATATATTCATATTTCTCAATTGTTCTTATTGCACGATATGCAAACCAGAACTGAATGGAAACTCATTTTTATCCATTTATTTATTATTACTTTGATTGCATTAATATTTGCAATTACTAACAATCGAAGCAATAGAAATTACAATTTTATTTTCGCAAATCACACGCTATTTTCTCTCCGTGTGATAACTCAAGTACCGTTAGCCGATCCTGCCAAGCATTCTGATAAGGACCAAATAAAAAGACCATCGGCGGGGGAATTAACGTGGGTAAATATTTGATAAAAGCCACTTGCTAATTAATTTGGTGCGTTGGGAGTTTCTGCGTTCGGCTTTGTGGTTCTTTTCAAGCTTTTCCTGCTTTTCCTTTTGCACTGTTGGCAGATGCCAAAACACTCAAACACACACACACAGCCACTTTCACCCACACACGCACACATGCAAGCACACCAAACTCTAATAAGATTCCCTTAATGCAAACGAAATTTGTCAGCCAATTAGCGAGTTCTAATTGGACGCACAGCTGGGCCGCTTTGGGGGGCGTGGCAGTTGGGGGGGCGGCGGTTTTGGTGGGCGGTGGAGGCGGGGCAGCAAGTCCTGGGCACGCTTACCTCATTATCCTTGTTGTTCCTAATGCCGCGCACCAAATCGGTGAGGTTTTTATCAAACATACGCTCGAAAAAGTTACCCTTCACTTTTTTCAGTGCCATGTTTGCAGTTGCTATTGTTTTTGTTTTCTTTTTTGCTGCACTCCGTGGCGTTACTTTGATTTGCAATCGGTGTCTCGCTTGGGAAATTGGGCTATTTTGGCGAAGCGATTTCAGCACATCACCGGCGGCAGCACAAAGCACTCACTTCCGTCTTTTTCCGATTTGTTTTCGTTTTTTTTTTTTAACTTTAATACGCTCGCAAACTAGAGGTGGCACGCAAATATGTGATTAATCGATACTATCGATGTTTGCTGCACTTTGGTGGTTGGCTACGCTAAATAGTAGGTGGCTGTACTCACTAGCGGTGTAATGTTAACTGATTCGTGGACTGTCGATAGCTCGCTGCGCATTCGATTACAAAACCGTTTAAGATCAGCATGTTTGAAAAAGAGGGAGAAGGGAATAATAAAAATAATAAATAATATTTCAGCCTGAAAACCCATATTTTTATACGCATTTACAATAATTGAATAATTAAATATCACACTCTCAAAACCCATGTTTTTATACGCATTTATACTAATTGAATAGAGACGAAAACTTTCAATGAAACTAGCGTTTATTTCGAGCTCGCATTACGGTTTAAAACTTTTCAAAACATTAACTTTTTTAAAACATCCTTTTAAAATACGTAACATTCTCTTATGTTTACTTTTTAATTACAACATGACAATTGGCAAACGCACTTAGGAAAATCTATTTCAAATAAGCTTCGATGTAAAAAAGTAAAGAGATTCGCAAACAAAAAAGAACGTTGCGTTTTTCGACAAACAAGTTGTCGCTTAATACTTTCGTTACAACTACTCAATAATTCTGTTTTGGAGATATCTTAAGTTGATGGCTTGCAGCCAGACGATTGACGGCAAAGCTTGAGATATATATGTATAGAGGTGCAGGTTGTTTTCGATTCGAAGGCTTAGTTAATAATGGGATTAGTTTGTTTGATTGCTTTTCATTTCTTGGTTGGCTTGGCTCCAATGATATCGATATATCTCAAATATTTAGCAGCAATTGAACTGAATGGAGTGCTAATGCTGTATGGGATTTGGGATTTGTGATGATTTATGGGAACTGGGATGAAGCGATTGAATGAACATCGGTCGCTATTCCTGACAGGACGGCGTACATATCACGAAGCGACTGTTCAAAGCGAACACATTGCTCATGCGCATGTGCTCGAAGGTCAGGGGTTTGCTCAGATTGGTGTCCCTCTTCTTGTAGTACTCGTTGAAGTCCAGCCGAGTGCCAAAGAGCTGCAAATTCGGATCGTCGCTGGAGTTGAGAGACATTAGGAAAGAGCTGACAGCCTTTTCGTAATCGGTTGCTATGACTTCTAGGCCGCGGCAGGCGATGTCCATCTTTTCGGCAAACATCTTCGCCTCCTGGTCGCGCTGCAGGATCATATTGTTGGTCAGCCCATAAACACCCTCCTCTTCCGACTTCTCCACAATTTTGGACAGCTTCTTGCGGGCACTCAGCTCCTGAAAGCAGTCCTTGTAGAAGCTCGATTGCCACTTCTCCAGTTCGATAATGTTGTCGTACACCACCTCCAGCGAATGCTCCACACTCGCTTTGTTGCTGACAAAACAGCCCACCAAAATCGTCTGCAGAAACTTCTCGTGAGCTTCCAGGATTTCGTCCAACGTAGTAGCCTTCTGCATCTTCTTCTGCAGCTCCACCCAGTTGCACTCGATGACCTCAAATAGTACATAGTACTGCATCTGGTGGATAAAGTGCATGATCTCCGAAGTGAAAAGGTTCAGGCGGTGTGACGCCTTGCCGATCTCGGACTTCATTGTACGAAGGGCCTGAAAAGATGTTTAATATACAATATAATTTCAAAGGTAAAACATTTTTGAGGTAATACGGTGATATTAACTTGTTCTCTAACTTAACTTTTGGAAATGATTAAATATTCAAAAACCCATTTCCAATTGGAAAATGTTTATCGTAACGGCAACGCTGTGTGTTAACAGCGATACACCGATTGCAATCGTCTATCGACGGCAGCATTGTTTACATTCGTGATTTGTCGCTTTCAGAATCCCTTTATCTCCCTTTATCAGCGTCGCACGGCAACGAAGATTACGTCCCACGAAAGTCACATTGTCAGCGAGATGGCCCTCTCGATCTTCAAAGACTTGCCGGCGGAGCATCCCCGCCACCTGATTCCCTCGCTATGCAGGCAGTTCTATCATTTGGGATGGGTGACCGGCACAGGAGGCGGCATGAGCATCAAGTACAAGTGAGTACAAGTGATACTATACACATATCCAGACAGCAATATAAGCCGGCTAATCCGTTTCAGCGATGAGATCTACATAGCACCGTCGGGCGTCCAGAAGGAGCGAATGCAGCCGGAGGATCTGTTCGTGCAGGATATAACCGGCAAGGATCTGCAACTGCCGCCTGAGATCAAGGGCCTGAAGAAGAGCCAATGCACGCCGCTCTTCATGCTGGCCTATCAGCATCGGCAGGCGGGAGCCGTCATCCACACCCATTCGCAGCACGCCGTAATGGCCACGCTCCTGTGGCCAGGGAAAACCTTCCGCTGCACCCACTTGGAGATGATCAAGGGCGTCTACGATGAGGCGGACAAGCGATATTTGCGCTACGACGAGGAGCTCGTCGTACCGATCATCGAGAATACACCCTTTGAACGCGACCTGGCCGACAGCATGTACGCCGCCATGATGGAGTATCCGGGCTGCAGTGCCATCCTGGTTCGACGACACGGCGTCTACGTTTGGGGACAGAACTGGGAGAAGGCCAAAACCATGTGGGTTGCCTCACTTACTGTCAGACACCGAGCACTTTTAAAGCCCTAATCGTTTATCCCTCTTCTTACAACCAGGTCGGAATGCTATGACTATCTCTTCTCCATTGCCGTGGAAATGAAGAAGGCTGGAATCGATCCGGAGAAGTTCGAGAGCTCATAAGGAAGTGAAGCTGATAAGCACGCACATGCTTCTCGTCGTTTAACCCTACAAATTGTTGCATTTACTAACTGAAATGGTCAATGCTAAATAATAGTACTGAATAATGCTTGCGTTTTATGAATAGTATATATCATGATATATAGCATTTGGGGGTTAAGAATATTTTCTCAATAGGCTCGTGAGGTGACATATTTTTTCAAAATAATCTGAAGAGTCTTCAAGCCTTATCGCCGTTTTATGGGCATTTCAAACTGGGTGCGCACTTTGCACTAAATATTGGACAACAGCTGATAACCGCTGTTACGGCTTCATGTTAGGCGTTCCATGTTAATGTTAAAGTCTAAACTCCACACCTGTAACAGTGGGCTAAAAAGCGGTAAAAAAGCAAATGTTATCTGATACAGTAATTTACCTATTCTTTTTCAATTTACACTCGCTATAAAAATAAAGTAATATCTCATAACCGATACAGGTTTAAATTAAATAGCAACCATATCTGAGATGCTAAATGTTTTCTTGCAGCCTTTTATTTCATTCAGTGCTTGCCCACTGTGCATCAGCTGGCTAACATTTGGAAGAGAGCGAGAGAGAGAGAGCGCGCGACAATAACAGCACAACAAGACTTATGCGAATGCAACAGGTGCGAGTGAGCGCGACATATAGCGACCGGTAACTTGCTATATGACCATCCCGCTCCCACACAACAGGGGCAGTGTAGTGAAAAAAGCGACAATAAAATCGCCGATTGCACGCCTTCTGCTCATTACTTCGCGTTCTGCTCTCAAAGCGTAAGCATTTTTTTTTATTTCTACGACGCACAAACGCATCAAAGCTCACTGAACATTTTCTTTATTCTTCCGGAAAAACAAAACCGCTTACACACAGAAGTACCCCCACACAACAACAACAACAACCATGTCTCTGCAGTCGGACGCCGTTTTCCAGAAGATCATCGATGGACTGAAGGATAACGAGGCCAAGGCCAAGGCGGTCAACGGTGTGTTCCTGTACAAAATCACCAAGGACGGCAAGGTGGCCAAGGAGTGGAGTAAGTATCAGTTATCCATCGGCCAATGGAGCCCATAAAAACACGCACCACACAGACACTCCCACCGCGCAGCACAGGGGCGTATGTACATACATATATAGAAGGGTACTTTCGGACTCTGAGGTGGTGATTTTCCTACCCCCCCAAGTTGCTAACCCCCCCTTCCGATGGCGCTCTGACCAGTGGAGAATACTAGTACGTGGTCTTTGCGTATGTGTGTTTTGCATTTTGTAGTAGTCAGTTCAAAGTGCACAGCGTTTGTACTTCGGCACCAGCTGTTGGCATTAACAAAAGCCACTGAATTGGCTATTCGCTCGATCTAGGGAATATATATTACAGCAACAGAATATACTTGCCATATATGTATGTATGTATGCCACTTGTTGCACAAGAAGTCACTTTAAAACGTTGTCAATACAGTTTCAAGAATAGAAGATCTACTTTGGTAGCAACTACAGGAAGCTTATACCATGTCAAATGAACAACCAATTAATGAAGACCACTTTCAGCTCTTGACTGCAAGAACGCCAAGGCCTACGAGGGACCTGCCCAGGGCATCAAGGTGGACACCACCTTGACGGTCGCCGACGAGGACATGGTTGACATCGCCCTGGGCAAGCTGAACCCCCAGGCTGCCTTCATGAAGGGCAAGCTGAAGATCGCCGGCAACATCATGCTCACCCAGAAGCTGGCGCCGCTCCTGAAGACCGACGCCAAGTTGTAAAAAGGAGTGATCAACAACACAGCCCAGTCTGCACATTCCTCAACGAGACAGTGTGTGTGTGTGTTCTCTTTACACTTTTTTTTTCGTGTGTGTAATTTGTAATCTGTATTCGTGTTTTTTGTTTCACCACATAATTAATGTTATTTTTGTACGGAAAAACCCGTCTACAAAACTAGAAAATAATACATAAGGCGAAAACGACCAATTCCTGTGCACTTTGATACTACAAATGGGTTTATCGGTAAGTGGGTAATCGCTGCGGATTAGATTACAAGGACGGGCAATCTTATCGAGGTGTTATAGGCGATTTCTTGGCTGAAACCTTTCGAACTTCGACTTCCTCCCTTCGACACAAAAATAGATTCCCCCACAACCGCCTGTTGCCAGATTAGCCTTTTAGCTTAAAAAATATCAGGTTTGTTTTTAATCTTTCAGTTTCGAAAGCTCTGAAAATCTATATACCATAGTAGCTTTCTCAACCAGATAAGCTTGATGGGTTCATAAATAGGCAGTCCAAGAACTCAAGGAATTTGCCTATGTCAAGTTATTCCTTATATTCATAATTGCCTTCTGGCCAATCAGTCTGAAATTTGACCTAATTTACCTTGGGAACAAAAGCCAAAGTTGTGAATTGAAAACAGAGTCCGCTTGCTAGCAGTTCGCTGACCACTGGAATCACCATGTGCACTCTGAGTGGCACTTGGCAATCTAAATATGTGCATGCACTCGAAACACCGATAAGAAGTCTAATAGCCAGCCACTCACCTTTGCGTTGCCCATCTGCTCCTTCCAGATCTTCATCGAGAGCACGAACTCCATGTGCTTCATGCGCCAGAGTGGCTTGAAGAGCACCTTGTACGTGGGCATGGTCGACTCCAGCATGGCGGCCAGTGGTCCGTGCACGATGTACTGCAGCGAGATGATGTCCCAGCCAATATCACCGTTGAACGGACGTTGAACAATCACATCGAGGTGGTTTAGAATATCCGGATCATCGTACTGGGCATTCGTACAGCGCAGAGCGGAATCCAGCATGGAGGTGAGATCGTTAGCATATACATCAAGGCCCGGTCGCTCCAGTTCGTTCCTGGGAAAGAGGATTTTCAAGAGTTACTAATGAAATTGAATAGTTTAAATTTCATTCAGCGAGAAAACTAACTTCATGTTCTCGATCAGAATGCTGATAAAATCGCCCTGGCCCAGCAGCAAGTAGCGTCGCATTCCGTACAGATGATCCAGCAGCTTGTGTGGACCCACCATAATGTCGAGGACGTGTTTGGAGGTCTGCTGGTAGCACGTTTCCACGGCCGCATGCCAACTGGTGTCCGGTGTGTAGGAAAAGATTTGAGCGGCTGTAGATAGAGCATGGCATTCCATCATTTCGCTAATCCAATTTGAAAGGCACGCTTAACTCACCACTAGATTCCATGACCTTCATTAGTTCGTCGCGCTCCTTCATCATTCCCTGCTCCTCGCAGATTTCCCTTAGAAAATTAATGCATTTGCCCGTCATGAGTATCTTATTGGCCAGTTCAATGGGCACAAACTTGGGCAGCATGGGCAATCGTAGGCGGAATTTATCGTGCCACAGCCGATCAACGCCCACATCTTTGATGGACTTCACAAAGAACTCTCTGTGAATATCGCTAATGCCGCCCTCCAGTATCCATTTGGAGATCATGCGCACCAGTGGGCCACAAATGGCAGTGAGGAGATCCTCCACCAATTCATTGACCATATCGTTACCGTTGTCGAGGAAATCATACACGGTCGATGCCAATTCACCGCCCTTCTTTATCTGGCAGGCGTCGGCGATCTTGGTTAGCCATTGCATCCGGTGCAATGGCTTTATATACCAGGCGAGCAGCTTGAATAGCGTCAATTCGTCGCCGCTATCCCTGTCCTCCCTGTATCCAATTCCACTCATCGCGACCAGCCGAAAGCGCTGTATTTTATCGTGAAGCACAGCCACTTGGCCGTGAAAATTCGCCAGCTCCTCCTTGAGCTTGGAAATCAGGGCCTGGCCCATGCTGCCAATGGCATTGAAGCCGGTCGATACGTCCGAAAACTTGACCACTCGGTCGTGGTAGTAGCCAAGTTCGGAGAGCCGCAGCAACATGCCCGCTTGGCCGGTGGTCAGGAACTTGATGTTCTGCGGATCCAGCTTGAACCGGCCCGTTACCACGTCCTTCTTCAAATACTTCCCTTGAACGCCGGTGAAGGAGTAAATGGCACTCATCACTACATCATGTTGAGAGTCGGGAAACATCTTTGTTGCATCCAAGTAGTTTGGCAAGGACTGTTTTCTGAATCCGAAGCTGGACTGTGAGGAATCGTAACTGTGGCTTGATCCTGCTCCATTTCTGTTGACCAATTCCATCTCATTCTGATTGGATGAGGAAGAGCTTCTTGAGTCTAGTCGACAGAACAGAATCTGAGTGAGATTATCGCCCTGACTACGTGGATCTTCGTTGGCAGACGACTTGTCGTCATCCGAATTGTCGGCCATCGAGAGCAGATGGGTCATTAGCGAGTGCCTCATGTGGGGAACGCAGTTGATCAACGTCAGTTTTCTGTGCAGCTCATGGAAGTAATCCGACACAGTTTTGCCATCCTCCTCCTTCCGGTCGCTGAGCAGTTTCAATATCTTCTGGACACATTCGCGCTCAGACAACATATTTGAGTCCCGAATGTCCAGATTATTTTCGGCTACCATTTTGCTTAATTCGGCTATTGCCAAATCTGTTAAAGATTGAACAAAGCATTAAAACAAAGGCAATAAATCCAGCAATTATGTATAGTGTCTAGTGTATCTGAGTATCGTATTGAGGACCTTAAGGATCTAAGAAACTTGCTCATACTTTTATAGTAACTTATTATATGTAATCAATAGTCATTTAAAGACAATTCAACTTTGGATGCTTTTTGGCATTTCAAAACTATCTATCTACATTCGGATATATATATAAATATATATGTTAAATTTAAACATTTAGGACAAACTTTGGTAATGGTTATTGCCACATTTAATATAGAACTATAAAAATATAAGTATAAGTATTGTTAGTTGCTTATCCCAAGATCTCTGTTTGAAAATGCGATGAAATATGTTGAGTTTCTGGAATTTCCTACAATCCTAACGCACGTGGTCGATTCCCAATGATGCAGGGCTCTTCCCCGAGCAGTCCGTATGCCTTGCGCGCCTGGACAGCCAGTGAGTGATTCCACATTCCCAAATCTCACCGTGAACTTCGGGCAGCTGCTTGCCCTTGATGCAGATGATCATCTCGTTAATGATATTCGATATTTCACTCGCATCGGCAGCCACATCGTTGCCGACGTTCAGGTCCTGCGACATCCTGGTGGACTGAATTGTTCATAAATCCAAGCAAGCGCGCGTTAAACAGCCGATTTTGGATGGCTTGGTAATTGCGAAGTGGACAACAACTGGTGGCCAATAGCTAACGCACAGCTGATCCCTGGCTATAATACGGTGTGCAGTCACTGGCAATTGCTCGGGATGCGTGAAATCTTCGGCGGATAGGATGAAAATGCATCCAATTGGCGCGTACTTTATACAAATTATTTATTAAAATTATTTAATGCAGTGTTACCGAATCTGGCAAACTGGACAAAGGCAAAGTCCTTACCGCTGGCGGGCACACACTGGCAGAAGGTGCAGCGGTCTGGCAGCGCTCGTTTGCAATGGGCTAAGCCATTTAAATATCGTTCTACATTTTAGTTTAAAAATGTATTTGTCTCAGAATGTTATTGAATGTAGCATTTTTGTTTTACAGTTCTGTTTAGATGTGCAGCTTTCAGCTGTTATGTTAATTCCATTGCTAACATTTGGCAACTCTGGGGCAGCAAGCGTTTCCAACTCTCACTCGCCTGGTCACTCTGTCCGCTTTGCATTTGCAAAAACTTGTAAGCAAAAATGTTAAACTTAAAAATTGTTCATTTTTAATATAAAGGCGGAAGACATAGATGAGACTTCGTCATGAAGCAATCCAACGGCAATCTCCTCGCAATTGGCTATAAGTAGTGTTTGATACCTACTGCTGGGGGAGGTAAAGCTTGAAGCTTGCTGCAAGGATGTCTTGGGATTCCAGAGGACAAGGACTTTTCTTCGTCCCAATGGGTCATCAGCAGCTGGATGCGGTGGAGCAGTACTGGAGCAGCCACCACCCAACTACCGCAAGCATCTGACCTGATCCCTAGCCCAGAAGTCAAGTTGGAACCACCGGGTGGACCATTTGACCAGAAGGATTCTTCGCTAGCAACCCGCCACCAGATTTCAACGTGGAATACAATGTGTATATAATATGTATTGAAACAGAAACCTCCGGTATTTAATTTAGAACATAACTAAACTCTCATCCGGTTTACCTTATTCACTTCTATACGTAATTGCATTTAATATGCGGAGATTTCTGTAACAACCTATGAAAAAAAAACAAAAATTAAATTATAGCAATCGTTATAAAATGTATAAATAAATAAATAAACAAAGCTGCCCATTGGAAACGCATTAAAATATGTTTTTAATTTTTATTTTTGATGTATATTTTCTGCTTTTAACACATTAATTTATATATATATGTAGATATATATATTTAATATATATATATGTGTGGGGCGCGCATGTTTAAGAATATGTCGAATTTTGTTTCTTCATGAAGTGTGTGAACATTTTAAAATATAAGTGCGGCGAAAACAAAGTCTTTTTTCTTATCATTTAAAATGCAGCTTTTATTCAATCAAAAAAAAAGCAAGCAGAATAAGATGAATGCGTGGGTAAATATACGTATAAAGTAAAACTAAGCCTAATTATGTTAGTCTTCTGACACTCAAAGTTACAAAAAAATTAAGGAAAATCATGATTTCGATGCGCATAGGAATATTATAAATGGTTTTCTCAATTTCAAGTCAATGGAATTTGTTTTGTGTAATCATCAGTTTTGATTGCGTTGATAGCATAAATCATCATCGTTGGTTCGTCTCAATTCAATCAACCCAAAAGGTGTGTGGTGTACGAGTGCCTATAACAGTTTCATGTAAATAATATGCTTTGATTTCATGTGGCATCATAATAATGACGGGCGTGCTAAGTACGCCAACTCGCATCCTTTATGCGAGATCCTAGCCACAAAAAGCGACACATCTCTGCTCCTGTTCCTGCTGCTGCTCCTGCTCGTGGTTTCCGCGTACTCTTTTGGCTGGATTCTCGTTTCTTTTTTCTTTTTTGTGATCGTTTCACTCATCTCGTTTTTAACAAATATTTAAAATATACTTCCGAATTACGCTGGTAGTTACATGTAGGTAAGATATACGTTGTAGGTGTTTATGTAGTATAATAATGAATATAGTTTAAACGGAGATCAAATTCCGATTGATTGTTTGCATTTTTTTGTTCTTTTTTTTTTTTTTTGCTTGTTTTTTCTTTTGTGTGTTGACCTTATCTGGATTCTGAGGATAAGTTCTTTTTATCAAGTTTGCGACAAATTCTTCATATCGTCTTTTGTTTCTTATAAATGTTGTATTTACTCTTTGCGTTCGTATGAATTTTCTTTTTTTTTTGTAATTTGGTGTTTTTTGTTTAATGTTTGCTTCTCTCTTGTTGCTCCTCTAGTTGTCAGTGGGTGGCTCTGGGGGCAGTTGTCATATAAGCATGTGCAGCATATAACGTCCCCGTTGTCCCCATGATTTAATCACGCATGGTGAAGGTAGTCGGCTTCACGTGGCCGCCGTCTCCCTCCGAAACGAAACGCTTGCGTCCGCTGCAAATATAAAACGGGAAAAATTTGATCAGAAATTGGTAACACAATTCGAGTAGTAGTGAATATAATGACACTTGCAATTCGGTAAAGAAATCATCTCTTTAGCCTGACTGATACATACACATTTACATTTGCTATTATTAAATAATAATAATAATTGAAACCTTTTTAAACAATGTTATTTTCTTATTTTTGAATTACTTTGCAGTATAGCTTTTCCTAAACAAAGAATTAAATGCATGTGAAATGCAACTGCATAATACTATCTCGCTCTCTTTCTCTCTCTCGCGCTGCCGTACGCACTAAGCAATTATACAATTATGCAATGCATTGCCGCTAAAACAAAACAAGAAAAAAAAAAACAAATATAATACAAAGAACAGGGAAACAAAGAGGAGAAAACAAAAAACAAGTTGCGAAATGCTTGGCGCAAATTTGGTAACAACAATAACAAGAACAACAACGAATTTGCACAAAAGTTCATTCAACCGTTGACCCTTTTTCGCGCTCTCTATCTCTCTCTCCCGTTGGGGGTCTCTCTCTCTCCCTCTCCACTGCTCTCTTCACTGCAACAGCTGTGCAAAAGTAGCGGGTGAACGAAATGCAGTGGGGGGGTGAGGTGGTGGGGAGAGTGAGGTAAATTAAAACTAGTTTTATATATTTAAAGGGGGACACCACCAAGCTGGCCAATCAAAGGATTCTGGCCTAGAAACAAAACAAACACAACAATGGCAAAAACCAGCTGGAGCCTTAATTGTTGCTACTATAAATATGTGACCAAGTGGGGTACTAAATGCAGAAATATATCTATTTATAAACACACACACACACACACACACACAAGTGCGCTGGTGTAGAAGAGTCAATTAAAATTGAGGCAAGATAAGCGCGCGATCGCCAAAGCAAGTAAATACAAGAGTTAAACAATAACAAAATATATAAAAATAAATCAAGAACAATAAAGCAAAAGCATAAAAGAGCGGGGACCCCAGAAAAAAAAAACTGCAGCAAGTTGCAGTGCTGGCAGTTTGGCTACTTTATAGCTGAAACATTGCCATTTTATTACTCCTACGATGTATTTAAACTAACTAACTAAAAATGATCAAGCATTAAACATTGAACTAGATTCTATACCACACTATACATTTTTTTCACATATATTCCTAAAGCGAATATAATGAAGTTATAGAATATAGCTAGAAAACAGCCAGCACTCGACCCCATGTACCGTTATGTCTGAGTCTCTTGGCATTGAGTTCAGCTTAAAAAAAAAAAAAAAAAAAACAGAAAGAAACAACAACTTTTGCAGTTGTAGTTGCGTTGGCGTCAAATGCAGTTGTTGTTCGGTGTAAAATGAGCGGTGTTTGTGTTGTTGTGCCTTTGCGGCTGCTGCAGTTTGTTGCTTTTCTAGTTGCTGTTGCTGTTGCAGTTGTTGTTGCATTTGTGGCTGTCGCGCGCTGTGGCAAAGTGCAATAGCCGCTGTCAAGGCGAAATGCAAATGCAAATGCAGTTATAGTAGTGGCAGTAACAACAACGACAGCAGCAACAACAGGGGCAGCACTACTAAAGTGGGAGTGGCAGAGCAGGTCGATAACAGCAACTTGGCAGCCATGTTTACCTTCGCACAAACACTAAAAACAAAACAAACAAAAAACAACAGCAACAACAACAACAAGACGCCAAGACGATCTTGAGCCACATGCAGGTTGTTGCACCAACAAACAACAACAGAATTCATAATAAAGTCCAAGCAAAACAACAACAATTCAGCAATGCAAAGTTTGCCGCGATAAAAAACCAATCGATAAGAGACGTCCAGCCACATTCACCCCACCAAACCCCCTACGTTGAACATGTTCACACGATGGAAGAATATGGATTTTTAATTACCCTCCGCCAGCCATGCATTAAATAAAAGTATTGCTGTATTGTTGAAATAACGTAATAATAGTAACCTGCATTATACCAAGTAAATTTGTTAAATAGTAATAATTACGATAATACTAAAAGGATTCAGGATCCTGAAAATGCAAAGCAATAACTTTAGAACGTAGTATTGGAAATGAAATGACCCATTGAAAACAGAAGACCTATGTTTACATCTTCATCTGTGCATACCTTTATACATATTGTACATACATATATGTATGTATTTATAACCGGTCACACAGTTACTATTATTTCCCATCAACTCTTAGCAAAAACACAACCATAAAGAAACAGAAAGTGGGAAAATAATAAAGCTGATCGCAGAAAAAGTGGAGGCAAGCAAGAACTCGGAATAAAGAATAAATATACGAAACTAGCCGGCACCTGATAAACCGGCACAACAGCATAAACAATAAGAAAATACACAACACAAATATACGAAAGAAAAAAAAAGAACCAAAAGCAATCGGCGCGACTGCCTCAACGGACAACGCGTAGTATGTACATACATATGTACGTATGTACATACGTTAAGTTAATTCCAAAATGCGAAACTAAACTGCGCAATAGAAAATTCATAAACAAACATACATCATATATGTACATATACACCCAAAACACTCTGGCCACAAACGAAACACGTCTACATATACGTACACACTACTAGACGTCTATGTATTGTGTATAAGAAACTCAGCCAAAAGCACAACACAAAAAAAAAACGAAGACGCCGAAAAAATAGGAGAACAATAAACAAGTCGAAGCCGGCAAAAACACAAAATAAACACGTACATACAAGCATGCACATTTCAGCACAGCAGCGGTTAAAATAATAGGAATTCTATGAAGAACGAAATATGTTAGCAGCTAACAAATATATGTACTTTAAATTGCAATCCTAATTATTCATATATCTTAATGTGATGTGTGATACACATCATATTTATTTAATCGTTACACATTTATGTGCCCAATACTGTTTGTATTCAATAGGCGAAAATTAGAACAAACGAATGGCCTCCATAAATCTTTAGCTATGTAAGTCTACCCTTCGCCGAAAATAGAATAATCAAGCAAAAATCATAACAAAATCGACAATTAGTTCATTTTGCTATCAAGCCGAATGCCAAGGTCTTATTAACAATTAATCCACACCTTTAATTATATATGTATGTATGTAAGTACAAACAAAGCTGACGATCTGATCGATAGACCCGCCGCTTTTTATGGAGACTATAAGTATGTATATTGAGTTTTAAGATTGTAAACAACAATGTATGTATGTACGTATAGCCGCAGTTTATAGGGGGTACTACTACTTTGGGGGCGTGTTGTCTTTATAGCTGCTATGATTACGTAAACCCGTCTCGCTCTCATTACTAAGTATACTTTCTTGCAGGTAGTGGAGTGGATTTGTGTGTTTGTATACAAAGGTGGGCCTGCTGCTCATCAGTTGGTAATCTTATTTCTGATCATACGATTAAATCAAACAAACAGCACTTGATATCAGAAATTCAAGCCTAGAGATAAAGCCTATAGGTAAAGTAGTCCACACCCCACCCTAATAAAAGGGTTTCCCATTTCCTTAAGGACTTAACCCCAAAACTTACCGCGATGGCACATTGTTTATAATCTTGTCGGTTAGGAATCCGGCGCGATTGCAGCGCTCGACGAAGCGATCGAGTATTATATAGGCCAGGGGCACATCCAAAACGATGTCGGCCATGTCGTCGAAGGCGCGCAAGAAACCCTAAAGGATTAGAGATAGTTAATGGTAGTGTTGTGAAATGATTTCGGTTGTCAATGGAACTACTACTACTAGACTAGACTAGTCCAACTATTTATAACTACATATAATGTATGACCCACCTGCTCCATGCCCGCGGGCAGCACCAGGCAGGTGAGATCTAGCTGCTTGAGCAGCTCGCACATGGCCTCCTCGGTGGTCTGGCTAAGTGACTCCAGTGTCATGACAATCGCCTCGTAGACGAGCTCGTGATGATAGTGTGGCACCTCGAGGGCACGCAGGCAGCGCTGTGCCTCGGCCACGTCGCGCGAGGATAAGTACTCCTTGAGCAGCAGCTCCATCTGCATGGTGATCGTCTTCACGGGACGCAGTGGGCCACCCATGCCCCAGACATTGTCCAAATGGGCCCACACATGCTTGTAGATAAGCGAGTCAGCACGGCGGAGGGCCTGTTCGGCATGTTCGCCCAGTCCCAAACGTCTTAGCTCCTCACCCGTCTTGGCCACAAACTTGGGCGGAATGCAGTCATCGGCCACGGCGCGGGCCATAAAGTTGCCGAGCATGATTGGCGCCTCTGGAGTGTCCAGGACGAGATCCGGCAGATTGGCCAACAGCATGTTGAAGCCCTTCTCAATATCCTTGCCGGTAATAACGCGTCCATAGAGATCGGAGATCAGCACCGAGGTCATCTCACGCTGCGAATCCTTGTGATCCATGGCGATCTCCACGAGAATGCTGGTGACGTGCTCGCGCATCGGAGCCTGCAGTATCTCATCAAAGCTCAGTGCCACCTCGTGCGGATCCCCGTGCTCGTAGTACTCCAAGACAATGGGCTCCGCCAGCTTAAAGAACTCCTCGGGTGTTATCTCAGTGATCACCTCGCGCAGCTCCACATTACGATCGTTGCACTCACTATCGTAGTTAGGATCATTCTCGTCCTCATAGACCTCGGCCAGAGCCTCGGAACCGGGCAATCCCCAGACGCCCTTGCCGCCACCACCACCCTTTTTGGGTAGTCCGCGACCACGATTCAGGGTTCGCGAACGTCGGCTGTTCTTCCAGCGTCGATGTGGCACCACATAGCCACCGGGCGACGGCATAATTCTGTTGATTCCCAGCGCCGTTACACTTGCTCCACCAGCGACAGCAGCTCCATTGCCATTGGTTTGATTGGCACTGCCGCCGGAACCACTATTCTGTCTTTGGATGAGCCGCTTGGCCTTACGCTTAATCCTGCCATCCTCGACAGCCAGCAGCTTCTTAACATGCCCGTTCGAGTGGCCGCCACTGCCACTCCCATTTAGCTCCACCGCCTCGATCTCTCCGTTCAGCTCACGCTCGACGGAACTCTCCTTGGAATCGGAGTCCGACGGTGGGGTGAACTGACGGCCGCCGTTGGTGGCGCGTTTGTTATTCGATTCCACGTCCATGCTGACGATGTTCTCAAACTCTCGATATACGTTCCTCGTTATCCCCTTGGAATGCACAGCTCGGATATTGTAGATGTTTGGGTTTTGTACTCTGGCACCAGGTGCGTGGCTTCTTTTTTGTCTATAAATAAAATTGCAATTGCAATAGATGGGGAAAAGGTTTTGGTTAACATTAAAGCATCAAGTTGGCAGAAAACTAAGAAAAATATAACAACAAATTTGCTTATGAATATGCAATTTAGGAAGGAATGGGTCCTTCGGTGCAATTATGAAACTTGAAACTTTAGGAAAACATATGTACATATATAGAAGAGATAGAGACGTTGATGGCGTGATTGGTTGGGTATCACTATTCTAAGGGAACGCCTTCGTTTGTTTATTTTACATGTCGCGCCTTCAAGACGGGATGCTTTAGTCAGCGAAAGTTTTACTTGTTTATTATGCGTCGCGGCTGTGAAAAACATGGAACTAAAATAAATACACATGATGTCTGGCACGTAGCCGACAATGGCCCCTCAGAAACCCCTTCTTTCCAAGTTCAGTTAGGTTTCTTTTCGTGCTATTCAAATTTAATAGTTTTTGCCTAAATATAGAACAAGCTCTTTGGCATGCCCATAAATTTAATGCCCACAATAATACAAAGTAATTGTAATGACAAGATCAAAAGTCAATATATACTATGTAGAAATGACTGGGGTCGCTATTTTACGGGTTTTTTATTTATTATTATTATTGTTTTTTTTTTTTTTAAGTGCTAACTAGATATTTTAACAACTTTGCAAAGAAGTTTATAGTTTTTTATTTTTAAGATATACCCATAATATGTTCAGCTTTCGCGCCATTTTTTTGACCGCATCTGTATATAATAACGGTACTGCGTCTTGGAAATTGCGAATGTTTGTCAATGGGCGTGGGTGTGACAGGGATAGCGATAGGGACATGTATCGAAACTCCCCTATAGACGAAATTCAAGGTCACGCAACAACAACAATACCAAAGCTACTACATAATCTTGTTACCGTTAAAGCTTTGCAACCCCCACAAGCAATATAGCCATCTCCTTCGCACTAACTCTAAATTGGAAGTTGCTTGTGTTTTCATGCCTATGTAAATGCTTTTGGTCTACATAAGTGCCTACATACATACACATGTTTTACTTTTTCAGCTGCTTTTGTTTTCCCTATTTATTTGAATGTTTTTATTCTGTTTTGCAATTTTAATTTAAATGCTATAATAGCACAAACATAATTATGTATTTATAAAATCAAATCAAACAAACCAATAAAAGTAAATAATATGGTTTATTTTAATTATGTACATTCGTTTTGATAAATTTGTTTGATTAATTATCGCAATTTTCGGTTGTAAAATTGTCGAATTGGCACTCTCTTCTCATGCAATTCTTCAATCCATGTACATAATGTCAGCATAATGCAAATGAAAACAAAGATAACGTGCAAAAATAAATGCCGCATGTGTTGTTTTTTGTGTTTTCATGTGTTGTTGTTGGTTTGTGAGTGCTTTTTATATTGCGCCGCTTGTGCTTTCTCCTCTTCTTTAACCGCTGATTCTTATGTATTTCCCCCTCTGTAATATGTATGTACATGTACATATGCTGTTACCGGTCTTATGTTTGTTTTGCCCGGTATAACCTTGAAAATTTTGTGCGCCTCACGAATTTCTATGTTTTTATTGCCGTCTCCTTCCGGTCTCTTCCTCATCTGATTCTTCTTCTCCTTCTTTCGCACTTGTTGTGCCCCCTTTTTCGGATAACAACAACAACAGAAACAACAAAGTGAACATTTTTCAGCATTTTTTCGCATCTCTTTTCCTCCTTCGCGCTTTTTATTGATGCGTGTCCGAAATTATTTTTTAACCCCGAAATTGGGAAAAGGTTGAGTTGGTAAGAAGTGGAGAGAGAGATAAAGGGGAGCGAGGGAAAAGAGCATAAAAGTGACGCTTTCGAAATTGCGTCGCAAATGTTTCGCAAAAAAAACCTACATAAGCAATGTCTAATAAAAAGAACAAGAAAAAGGAGGCAAAGACGTTCGCAACATTGAATGCTGTTGTTTTTTTTTCTTTAACAGAAGAGATCGAACTATTAGGCACACAGGAATTGCAATTTGTGTCGCATACTCTTTTTGAAGCTACAGAATTAATTTGAAGTTATTGTTATGCCTTTAATAAACTGAGAACGGTATTTGTTTGGCATCCAGTAACCAGAGAAATTGGAATTTGTTTGTATTTTGCCTGGAATTGTTTGCAAGTCCCCCAGCCCAGAACCAAAGACACTAGAATAACAAGATGCGTAACGGCCATACATTCGTTTGGCACTATGCAGCCACTTTTTTGGTAAAGGCCAAATTTGCTCTCTTTCCGCCAATTAAGTTATTTTTCTAACTATTGTTTTTTTTTTATATTTTGCGTCCAGTTTTCAGTCGCCAATTATTTAAATATAGCTAATTTTTTTATTTATGAGTTAGAATGCTGAGCTCAGCTTGCTTTTTTTGTTTATCAGCTATCATCACAGTCCACTTGCAATGCTTAAAAAGCAAAACTTTTATAAGTTTGTTTAACAAATCTGTTCTATGTGCATAACATTCATTATTTTCATAAAACCATAATGAGAAGGCACTACTTTCATTTGTGCACTTAATGCATTGCTCAACAATAAATTTTTTTATACACATTTGTTTTTTATTATTTTTAAAAAATATTTTCGAAAACTTTAATGTGTATTTTGCAAATATTAAAAAATAAATCAGATGGTGCCTTTAATTTCCCGAAGTCCGAGTCTATTGAGTAGTTTTTCTCATGTATGAAAAGCTCTGATGGAGCTGTTAAATGCTCGGTTTCTTTTAAAATTACCGATCTGCATTTATCGCAACTGGATCCTTTAGCAATATATCCAACAAAATATCTACTGGAAGTTAGTTCAATGGGTACATCATTGCACAAAAAGTTATCTATATTTTGGTCAAAGTACCTCTCATTGTCATTCATTTACATTTACATACATCATATTAAGTCAAATGACTTAATAAGTATACTAAATAATTAAAGCAAATACAAAGGAAATTATTATAACTACTGTAATTTGAAACATAAATTTTCCAAAAAGAAGACATAACATTGAGAAATAAATATTTCATAAAAATAATAATTATTTTTTAATTTCATAAAAAAATAATAATTTTATTAATAAATAATAAAAATAATAATTTTATTAATAAATAATAAAAATAATAATATTACATAATAATATTTCATAAAAAATAATAATACGTAGTAGAAATTAAAAATAAGATAAAAAATAGATTTAAAGTCAACGAACTTCTAAGGTGAAGGACATATTTTGTCAAATTTACAATACATGAGCATACGTGTGCACACATACAGTTGTATGCTATCACTGTATGCGTAGAAAAGAGCTGTTTGCTGTAGCGCTCTTTCTCTCTCGAACAAAAACTCAAGAGAGCCTGGAGCCACCTCTAGAGCCACGGCCAAAAAATCGCGTGCCAAAAATTTGTATGGCCGTTAAGCATCTTGTTATTCTAGTGTCTTTGCCAGAACCCTTTTAATAACACATCCCGGGTTTTTGGAGTCATATTATACTTTTGGTCATATTGCATCTTTTCATAGGAACAAGCTTAGCGTTTCAGGTAAATTGTACCATAATCTGATTTTGTTAAATACTTAAATAATCGTTAATTATGCACTGTACCAGGACTGCAAGTCATCATTTTTGGTATATAATATGGGAAAACAAAATCGGATGACATGGAAACATTGGACTGGGCGTCGAATGCAAATAAACCTCGAGACAACGAAAATAAAATCAAAAAGCCTAAGGAACAAGTTTGGAAGGCAGAAAAAAAAAACCAAACAAATTCACCCCCCATCCAATGTGGGCAGCTGTTTTTTTTTCGGTTTCTGCTTTCCTCGTTTTAGTTTTTCTCGAATTTTCGGGTGCGTGCGTGTGTGCCGGTTGATTTTATCACGTAGACCAACGTTTTCCAATTGGAGCGAATGTAGCGCATCAACAAATTCTTAAATTTCACTTGTTTTTATTGAAATCATCTAATATGGCATAATTTTGTGACCGCGACTGTAATTTCGTTTTTGCTTTTATATTCGCATTCGCCGGCAGTTTTTTTTCGCTTGTTTCTTTGAATCGGTCTTCGTCAAGATCGATGTTGTTGTTGTTGCTGCTGTTTCTGCGTTTTTTTTTTGTTTTGCCACTTACCTAAGTGCTTTTTTTTTGTCTCTCCGGCTGTTTCGCTCGCTCTCTCTACTTCTGTCTTTGATGCTGCAACAAGAACAAAAACTAACGACACGACTGCAACGACGTTGGCCCACTGCAGTTGACGTCGACGGCGGCTGCGCTGCTTTTATACGATGAGGAGCCTGTTTAATAGTTGTTGCTTTTCTTCGTGGGCTCCTTTTTTCCCTCCCTCTCTTTCTCTTTTAAATGCGTGCGGGGGAGAGGGGTTGGCAAGGCAAATGGCAAAAAATGCACTCAAATATCTTGTGGCTCACAGAAAAAAAAATACACAAGTGTGTGAGTGTTTACTAAAAGGCTCCTTCACACGCGCATACACACACTCGCACACCCACAACCATTCAGTTGCGTGTGTTGTTTATTATGCCTTATTCACCTTCGCTATTGTTGTTTTTGCCGCTTAACAGTATGAACTTTTGATTTTTTTTTTCAGTTGGATTGGAACAAAAAGGATTGGAGAACCGCAGAATCAGGAACCAATAACGCACACTGTTGACCACGCCGTGAAAACTCAACTCGACTGGGCCAGAGAACGACGAGACGTGGGCCTTTATACTTTTTCGGCGAGACGGTGCTGCCGGACTGTTCGATTTCCGTTAAAGTGGTGACTTATGAAAGCGCACATGGCAAAGCTCCCCCTTTATATGGGGAAGTTTTTAAAACGTTTTTAAATATAAGTAAAAATACGATCCTATGTGGTAAGTGGCAGCTCCGAGAAGTAGTTTTAAAGAAAAAAATAAATGCATACATATGTAGTAAAAACATTCGGCTATATTTTTTAAAAAACGAAATATTTCTTCATTTACACTTACTGGATGTAAATATATATATACTTGCCCAATGATCTTACCTTTTTATCAAAATTAAAAAACATTCAATTCAGTAAAAACTGTTTATTTTTATTTTTCCAAGATTTATTGAACATGGTGGCAGCTACGTAACCTAAATTGCGGTACATTTCGAAATGGTGGCAGAAAGCTATGCAAAGGAAAACGAAGCAAATATTGAAAAGGACGGGAGAAAAACTACTAATTGTGGCTTCAGTTGACCGTTTTCTTATTTGTAATTTTAATTACCATATGAATATTTCTGAAATTATATGTTAAAGATTCCTTGAATTAACCCTTATTAATTTTTAATTTGAATACATACATACATACATATTCAATTAAACGCTGATCTATAACGCAAATTCTGTGCTCCTTTTTGGAAATGTATCAAATAACAAATGTTTATTTGTATGTATGTTGTATATGTTTATATGTATGTGCATTAATACGTTGTATGACTTGTATGTTCACATATTAATGAAAATTATTCAAATCCATGATTCGCTTGCGTTCCCTTTCGCGGAACGCCTTACGAGCGGAGCGCGTAGCACCGTGCAGACTACGGATGATAGGATTCGCCTCACAGTGGATATTCGGATTATATGTCGGGACTGGCGGCTCGGCATCCCAGTCCTCAACAGTTTCTTTAAGTTCCTTCTTCTCCTCACTTCCACGGATGAAGCTCGGGCACTGGATGACATGTTCCTGCAAAATGGGATGAACAATTGAATTTAATATCTGCATACGTATATATAATATATTCAGGACCTACAAATATATCGTCAATAGTGTACATATGGGTGCTGTTATATGGACAGCGGGCCAAATTGGCCGATGGAAATTTCTTGGCACAACCCGGCAAATGGAAGGGCATGTTAGACAGCATTACCAGGTGCGAGCCAGCGTTGGGACAAATGACATAATCATAAAGATTTGGACCCGCAAACATTTTTACTACCAGTTTTGTTAGCCTTTTTTGAACTTCCTTCGCCAGCTTCAAAATGATAAGACCTTCGCAACAATAATTTAAAATCTCATACAGCTTTTGGTATTTTAATAGGAGTTTGAAGTATTTTTTTTTTAATGTAATAATATAAAAACAAACGTTCGATTGTTTATAATGCTTTGTGTAAATTATAAAAATGCATTCTGAAATATTTTCATTTAGAAATAATTTATTATGTTATTTACTGAAAGCGATAATTCCAACGGTTGACAGCCCTAAGGAGCGCTGCCATACTGTTTTTTATATCGATATGCGATAGTCCGGCGATAGCCGTTGTTTACCTCTTTTAACGCACGTGCGACGATCATTTTGGTAAATTTCTTGATTAATTGAAGCATTTGGAGCCTAAAAGATGCCGCCCATTGCCCAGGAGGGCAATTGCCTGATTTACCGCGGCAGCAACTTCCTCAAGCAGCGCCTAATCCTCGCCTGCCTGTCCGGCAAACCGGTGAAGATCAGCCAAATCCGTTCGGAGGACGAAACGGCACCCGGTCTGCGGGAATACGAGATAAGTTTAATTCGCCTGTTTGACAAAATCACCAATGGAACCAAGATCGAATTGAATCCCGCCGGCACGAGTGTTATGTTCTCACCAGGATTACTGCATGGCGGTCAGATTCATCATGATTGCTGTGTCCAGCGTGGCATTGGTTACTATCTGGACGCCCTAATAGCCTTGGGCCCATTTTGCAAGAGTCCGCTACAGTGCACCCTGCGCGGCGTGACCAACAGCAAGGACGCGCCATCCGTGGACCACATCAAGGGTGCAGCCCTATCCCTGCTCAAGCGATTCCTCCTAGTCGACGAGGGCCTCGAACTCAAGGTTGTGCGCCGAGGAGTTGCTCCGCTGGGCGGCGGAGAGATCACCTTCAGGTGTCCGGTGCGAAAGAGCCTGCGAGCAATTCAATTCCAGTCACAGGGCATGGTTAAACGGATCCGGGGCACTGTTTATGCCTGCAAAGTGTCTCCGGCGCTGGCCAATCGCACCGTGGAGGCGGCTAAGGGATGTATGCTGAAGTTCCTGCCGGATGTCTATATCTACACAGACCAGAACAAGGGCAAGATGTCTGGTAATTCGCCCGGCTTTGGCATCTGCCTGATTGCAGAGACAACGGACGGTGTGTGCTTCGCCGCCGATTGCTGTTCCAATACAAGGGAGGAGTCGGTGAGTAGCCTCAAAGCCACTATGGAGTAGTTTGGTAGTATTATCTCGTATTCTCTTCACAGGACGATACACCCTCCATACCCGAGAATATGGGCAAGGAGGTGGCCCTGCGTTTGCTGGACGAGATTTATCGAGGTGGCTGTGTGGACTCCAGCTATCAATGGCTGGCGGCGCTCTATATAGCACTGGGCCAAAAGCATGTCTCCAAATTCCTCACCGGTATGTGCTCGAGAATGTAATTAAGTCATGTGTGACTATAAAGTGGTTTATATTTAACTTGATTACAGGTGCCCTGTCCAATTACACCGTACACTTTCTGCAAAATCTGCGCGACTTCTTCTCGATCACCTTCAAGCTGGAGAATCCCGAGGCGGAGGACGAGGACGAGGCGGAGGATGTGCGTGGTGCCCAGAAGGTCCTTATGGCATGTGTTGGCATTGGCTACACAAACATAAATAAGCGTGTTACATAAACTGTTCTCTAGGCTAAACTTTGTAAGAATAAACATGTATTTTTTTATAACATATTATATATTACATTTATTTTACTATGTATGTAACGTGTAGTAATCAAATGTAGAGTAAAGTGCCTAACTATTATGTTTACCTTTTTTTTACCATAAAATGCACACATTTGCTTGATATTTTCCTTTTTATGCAATGCAATATTATGCAACTTAAGCAGAAGCGTTATTGTTGATGCAGACACAAACATTGTATTTACCTTTTGAGGTGTTGTGCATATGGTGGTTTAAATTGAGCTCAAAATAATGAAAACATAATTTTGGCTGGCAAATTGATGAGGCCAAAGAAAACTGCAGGAGCAGTTGCTATGCATTTGCATATAAGTATAATGTACAAGCATTCACCTGGCGGCTGGTCATTGATTCCAATTTGGCAGGCTTCCAATCGCTGGAGGTCACACAGCCGGGTCACACCACCAGTTCCTCACTTGACGCAGGTGTTGCAAGTTTGTTGCCAGTTCAAGTCTAATCAAGGGATCTACACAAGTTGATTCAATCAATCGTACTAGATTACATTTTAAGTGCACAGAACAAAAATTTGCACGACTTTGGGAATTATAAGCTTAATTAATTAAGAAAGTAATTAAAACCAATTGATAATGATGATAGAAGCATATTTACAGCCCTAAATTTCACGATGCAATATATATCTGAATCTTACCACTTTATGAATGGATTTTTTGCACACTTTTTGCCAAGTGTGAAGAGGTTCAAAAACCTTATTGCGATAAGAGAACTAACTAACTGGTTGGCGAACACATTTTCCCTTGACTTGCACTTTATTCACCGGCGACAGATCAGCAGAACGAAGGGGTGGAAAAAACTGGAAGCTAGACGACAGCCGACAACGACGACTTCCTGTGGTCAGCAGAAAATCGTTGGCAGTGCGCTATCGGAATCGGAGCTATATAAGCCAGAGATGGGGCTGGAAGAAGCCATCAAACGTCGTTTAGCGTTTGGCCTGATCTGATCCAATTCCGGAGTTGCCCCAACATGATGAGTCTGCGCCTTTGCCTGCTGGCCACCTGCCTCCTGGTGGCGGCCCATGCCTCCAAGGATGCCGCCAACGGCCAGCTGAAGCCCACCAAGTGGCTGACCGCCAGCGAGCTGGAGAACGTGCCCTCCCTTAACGACATCACCTGGGAGCGTTTGGAGAACCAGCCCCTGGAGCAGGGCGCCAAGGTGATCGAGAAGATCTGTGAGTATTGGAAATCTCTAGCGGTTCGAGTGTAGTACCTAAATCTCCAGAGATTACTGTTGACATAATTTTACTTGACCTGCCGCCTCCTTGTTAATCCCTAGACCACGTTGGCCAAATCAAGCACGATCTGACCCCCAGCTTTGTGCCCAGCCCCAGCAACGTGCCCGTCTGGATCGTCAAGTCCAACGGACAGAAGGTTGAGTGCAAGTTGAACAACTACGTTGAGATGGCCAAGGCACAGCCCGGATTCGGCGAGGATGAGGTCACCATTGTCCTGACCGGTCTGCCCCAGAGCAGCCCCGCCCAGAAGAAGGCCATGCGCAAGCTGATCCAGGCCTACGTCCAGAAGAACAACCTCCAGCAGCTGCAGAAGAACGCCCAGGAGCAGCAGCAGCAGCTCAAGAGCAGCGACTACGACTACACCAGCAGCGAGGAGGCCGCCGACCAATGGAAATCCACCAAGGCCGCCAGCGGCGATTTGATCGTAAGTTGGTCCCCTTGCTATATTCCATATGTATATGTTTATTTATGAAATTTAAATTGCAGATCATCGACCTCGGCTCCACCCTGACCAACTTCAAGCGCTACGCGATGCTGGATGTGCAGAACACCGGCGCCATGATCGGCCAGAGCCTGATCGATCTGACCAACAAGGGTGTGCCCCAGGAGATCATCCATCTGATCGGCCAGGGTATCAGCGCCCATGTGGCCGGAGCTGCTGGCAACAAGTACACCGCCCAAACCGGACACAAGCTGCGCCGCATCACCGGTCTGGATCCCGCCAAGGTGCTGTCCAAGCGTCCCCAGGTCCTGGGTGGTCTGTCCCGCGGCGATGCTGACTTCGTGGATGCCATCCACACCTCGACCTTCGCCATGGGCACGCCCATCCGTTGCGGCGATGTTGACTTCTACCCCAACGGACCATCCACCGGTGTTCCCGGCTCCGAGAATGTGATCGAGGCTGTTGCCCGTGCCACCCGCTACTTTGCCGAGTCCGTGCGTCCTGGTAGCGAGCGCAACTTCCCCGCCGTTCCCGCCAATTCGCTGAAGCAGTACAAGGAGCAGGATGGCTTCGGCAAGCGCGCCTACATGGGTCTCCAGATCGACTACGATCTGCGCGGTGACTACATCTTGGAGGTCAACGCCAAGAGCCCCTTCGGTCAGCGCAGCCCTGCCCACAAGCAGGCCGCCTACCACGGCATGCACCACGCCCAGAACTAGGGCGTCCATGGCCACGCCCCCTGGTTACCAGGGAAGTTCGATCGCCACGCACTTTCTGATACTCAGAACTGAAAAAACCCCGGAATTCGTAGTTTAGCTTAGAAGTTTCATCAAACAATCAAAAAAGAAAAACCTATAAAACCCCATAAAAATAAAAGCTGCAAATTTTCGAAAACTCAAGTTTTTTAATTTCTGGCATTGGTGATCGGCCAAATGGATTGTAACTTTAAAATACGTATAGTATTAAAAAAAACACACAAGAACTTGCTGACCACATTTTTTGGCCCACCTTCTTAAGTAATTAGAAAAATTTCCGAATCGAACGTACGAAAATATACATATTTAACATAGTAAATCGGCCAAACAACTTAAATGAGCTAATAATAAAAAGATAAATGCATATATCACCGTTGATCTTAAGCAGATGCTTAACTAAAAAACAACACGATAAATAAAGCAAACAAAAAGTGACTGAAATACCATTATGATACCTAATGAAAGGTACACGAAAGAAAATGTAGATAATAAATAAACTGAAACGAAATGATGTTTAACTCATAAGAGACAAAATTAAAGAAACTGTGCAGCTTGCAATTAACTAGTACCGTTCGATGCTCCTAAAACGAAGTACATAATAAATAAACAGGATTGCGAAGTTGGGATAAAAATACGCACAAGGAGATGGATGCATTAAGTGGACGGAAGTGAGAGTGAGGCAACTAGTGTCCGTTGCCACTTGATGTGCACTCAATTAAAATTTGCATTCGGCTTACCGTTAGAGCGACTACACGTTCAAAAATCACTGGGCAACCTGTGTAAACTCAATTGTTCCTTACATTTTTGGGACATGCGCGGTGTAAATGTCAAAGTTGAACTTTATCACATGCAATAGACAAACTAGAAAGGGCAGTGAAAACAGCAGAGTCGAAAATAGAGCGAGATAGGGAGCTGGAGTGACAGGAGCGGAATGACAACAGTTGGCGTCTTCTGTTTGTGCATGTCATGACATGTTTGCTTTGACTCTGACCGAGCGGAATGCGCCGTTAAGCTTATCTTCTTACCGTACACTTAGAACGTCTTCTCTCTCTCTCTCTCTCTCTCACTATCTGCCCTTCAGAGTTTGTTCTTCTTTTTGTGCTTGCTAAGCTCTTGCTCTCGCTGCTTTTCTCGAGAAGAGAGCGCACAAGGACGCCGGGACGTTGGCATTTTGTGGGGCTCTGGCCATCCGAGTTTCTTGCAGGAATTACACTACTGTATATTATTCATTGGCCGATATGCATAAATCCAATTTACGGAACCCCCCTTTTTCAGCCTAGCCAGCTGAGTCCCCGCAAAAGGAGAGAAAGGAAAAGAGAGTGAGAGTGGCGCTTTCTCGCGCGCTTTTGTTGCGCACAAATAAAGTAAAGGATTTTCCGCAAATCGTCAGTTGAGAATCGAGAAACGGTGGTGATTTAACTTTTTCGTTATTTAATTTAAACAGTAAATAGTTGTTTTCTAAAAACAAATACTAAAAACATCTGCAATCATGAGTGATGTTGGGTTGAAACCTAACTATTTTACATTTACCATTTTTTGGGCTCAGTTGAACGGAACAATATTATAATATATATGTCGGAGATCTAACGTATTATTTGAATGTAACCGAAATTATGTGGTTGATCCGTTATGTTAAGAAGGAGCAGCGAATAATAAAATTCATAATTTTTATAAGAGTCTGGCGATTTTGCGGTGATACTCATTTTCGGAACGTCTCGCTCTCTCCGCTCTTTCCTCTTGGCTTTGCTTTTGCTTTAGCTTCGGTTTGCTTTTCGTCGTTCGTTCAGTTCAGCGTTCGGCGTCCCGTTCAGTTCATTTCGGTTTGGTTCATCTTACTTCAGTTCGGAATCAAACGCGAGCCGAGTCGCAATCGCAACTTTGCCGTCGCGCAGCGCACGCTGTTTTTTTTTCAGTGTGTACGTTTTGATTGCAAAAAGAAATAAGCAAACGCAAGGCAAGCAGCAACAACGCTGAAAACATTTTTCATCTGCGGCCTGGAAAAGCGCCCCGAAGAAAATGAATAGATAAATTGTATTAATCGCCCCATCGAGTCAGCAAATATCCACTGTATATTTATATTTTGTTGTGCGTTGTTCGTTGTTTTATTCTTCTTTGCGCTTTGGGCCGTACTCTTTTGTTGTTAATTGTCCAGCTGCCCGCCTGCGAATGATAATAATGTGAGTTGGCCCGCTGAAAGTTGGTGCGTTTTCCACTGCTGCGCTTTTTTCTCCATTGTTTGTAACAAATGGAATAGTTTACAACAAAATGCGCAAAATTAGTTAAGGATACTTCGTTTGTTGTGTGTGTGTGTGTGGGTGGCAGCTGCGTAAATGCGTAAGCTGCGTCGCGTTTGTGTGAGTGTGTGTGTGTTGGCTGTGGCCAGGTCTCAAGGTCCCGTTAGCTCTCTCCCACCGCTCTTCCTGTTTCACGCGTTTGCTCTCTTCTACAAACAACAACAAGTCTGTGATAAGAATTTTCCATGCGTAATTTTCATGCGTAATTTTCACGTAAAGCTTTGTTTTGTTATGTTTGGTACTTTTGCACTTTTATAAATCGGATTAAGTTTATTACAGTTCAGCGATTTAAAAAGTTTTCTTAATGATTGCTTTTTTAAAGAATTTTTTCAGGAACTTAAGTCAGTTTAAAATTAAAAATATTTATTGTTTGTTTAAGAAATATGCTTTTATCTATTATGATTATGAATTTCTCAAGAATAATATTGTTAGAAATGTTTTTATTATGAGTTCATAAAATATAACTTATTTTTTGGTAATGGTGCATACATAATTTTTTACACACATGTCATTATACAAAAAAAAAATAGGAACTTAACTCAGATAAAAAATAAAAACATTTATTTGAAAGCACTAGTCTGGAATTTATAACCATTGTTTTTTTAAAAAAAGGCTTAAATCTGAAAATTATAAATTTCCTATGATTAATATTTTTCGAAATGTACATTTTTCATAAATGATTCTATAAAAGATATCTTTGTACAAAATAAATATGATTTTATAGGCCCTTTTTGAGATGAACCAAAGAAATGCGTTTGTTGTGTTCTTATTTTTGCTGCTTATTGTATTTATAAATTATTAATAAGCACAAAGCGTGCCACAGGTGTGCACGAAGGAGTGAGCGAGACGGGGTGAGTGGGTGAGAGCCAAAGAGAGAGTACGTGACCTTTTTTTCTTGCTCTTTTCCGTCTAATTTAGCTCACTAAACTTGAGACTCGGATTTAATAGGCTTTCTTTCAACCTTTGCTTTCTTTGCATCACAACCCGTCTATTTCTGTCTCTGTCCCACAAACGCGTTCATTTATTTCCGCTTGAGTGCGTCTATTTTGTTGTTGCCTTTTCTTCCTCTTTTATTACCGTTTTTTGCACATTTTTCCACACCTTTTTTTTTATTTATTGTATTGCTTGGTCAATTACCATGGCAATTTATTTATCAGTTTGGCGTTTTTGATGTTGCAACAATTGCGCAAATTTATTTCCTCTGTTTTTGCCATATAACATTTGTTCACTATTTGAGCTTCTGTCTGGCAGACTTAATAAAAAAATGGTTTTGTGCATAAAAACGTGGAATTTTACCCATCTTCATCTTATGATTTTACACGGAGAAAAAAGTATATCAAGCAATCTCAAAAATAATTTAAATATCAGAGTTTTGTCTTAACAATAGGGCATGGATAGAATGTGCATTGTGTTAATATATTTTAATAGTAATAATGAATGAAAATATGTGTGATATTGCTCTGTCTTTTCTCTGTGTGCATACCCTTGCTTTACCCTTTGGTCACATCATAAACAAAAATTTTTTAAATGACAAAATACATCATAAACAACCACATTGAAGGCTACGTGCACTTTGGCCGGATCTTTTATAGCCAGCACATGTGTGCGTTTGTAATTTGTTTATTGATGCACAGTGGGCCGATTTTTCATCTCCGGGCTGCTCTCTCATTTTAGAAAAAGTGTGTTTCTAGTCTAGATTTTTCGAATGCCCCCCGCCAAATAAAAAGACCTAAAGCGAATCGTAAATAATGTCAATTTTTTATAAGCCCCATAAAGGAAGCTCCATTGTAATAAATCTTATCGCTGCAAAGTTTTTTCTCATCGTGAATATTAAGATTTCTTATCTCTTTTGACTGCAGGTGAATTCTTTAGAAGTCGCAAAAATGTACATATTAATATGAAATTGGATAAAGTAATTGCAGTTGTAAACAAAACTTAGCATTCTTCATGTAGTGCTAACTGCATATTGTTACTTTCGCTAACTTAACAGAATTTTGTTTTCACAACTTTAAAACTGTGGAGAAGATACATGTTTTCGTAAAGAAATTCTCTGTTTTTCTTATATATAGGCACACTTTCGATAACCTTTGACCCAGTGTAGCAAAGAAAATCTGTCGGCGCATTTTCTGTGTCACAAAATGTAATTATGCTAAGGAGGCAAAAAAAAAAAAAAAAAAAAAAAACAGAAAAGTGAAGATGGGTGGAGAGTGCTGGGCGAGAAGGGGGCGTGGCATGGCAGCGGGGTGGGGGCCTAAAGCGGTGGCCATATTGTTGGGGCTTACGATTTGTTACGGCCTGCCATGTAACTGCCATGACATAAACATGTGCATGTCTGTGTTCGTGTCCCTTTCCCCACTTCCCGCTGTGCCCAATAATTATTGATTGACGGCCCTTCTTTATTGTGCCTCCTATTTTAGCATCTGGACCCCCACCCCCCTCCCTCCACTTTCCGACAATGTCTAAAGAGATCTTATCACAAGCAAACTAAAGAAACTTACCATAATATAACTAGATATATGTGTATCAAAAGCTTCTTTTTAGTAATATCATATGGAATAAATAGATGTTATATATTAGAAATTTAGTAGCTTGTTTTTCTTAATCTCATAGTAAATAGGGAAATACAAACTTTTGCGCAACATGGTTGAGTGTTGAGTTTGCATGCTAAGTGCCACTTACATCAATTTACAAAATCCCCATTCCCCCTTTTCGACCAACACACAACAGCTCCAATTAAAAAGTAAGCTCCTTTGGGATCCATAAATTGGATGGGGGAATACAATAGCACTTAATGAGTAGCTGGACAAATTCGTGGTCGAGATAAATGCGCGATAAGATCTAAACAGATTAGGAGCCTAATGAAGGTCATTAGCAATGGAAGTTCACAGCTTGTACAGCTGTGTTCAAAAAAATAGCAGTGCTTGGGACCTGCGAGTTTAAGTTAAAAAATTCCTATGATTTACAATTTTAATGGTCAAATTTTTTTTATAATATCGTTAGGTATTTAATTTCAAACAATTTAGCAAATGTTTCACTTTTATTTCTTCAATAGTTTCGAAAATATAGATTAAAACAACATAATAGGTAGAAATTCAGGTGTTCACTAAAATAGCAGTGCTATGAAAAAATATTAAAAAAAAATCATCTTGACTAAGAACGAACTTAGTTTTTCTTTTTAATGTGTTAATTAGGGCCTAATACTTGGTTGGATAACCTTTGTTAGCCAGCACAGCCTTACACCCACGTGACATGGAGTCCACCAGGTCCTGCCAACGTTTGGGGGGAATTTTTGACTATGCATCCTGCACAACTTGCCAAATCTGAGCCTTAGACGTCGGGGAGTTTTTCGACACATATTGTTTAATGTCCCCCCACAGATTTTCAATCGGGTTTAAATCGGAAGATGATGCTGGCCACTGCATTACATCTATTCTATTTCGGGTGAACCTATTCCTAGCCGATGAGCTTCTGCGTTTCGTATCATTATCCTGTTGGAATGTCTATTTTAAGGGTATATTATATTCAGAATATGACAGTAAGACATCACTAAGTATATTTGCATATGCGTTTTGGTCTATAATACCATAAATCATATGTTATGGACTCATACCATTGTAAAAAAACAAGCCCATACCATAATTTTCGGTCCACCATGGTTGAAAGTCATCAGTGGGTGTTTTGGGTGGTACTCCGTGTTTGGAGGTCATCAGATATACTGGAGTGAACCAGTTCCACCAAATAGAACTATTTTTGACCCATCAATCCAAAGGATATTACGCCATTTGGAGACTGGCCAGATTAGGTAGGTCTTACGGAAGCATAACCTTGCCTTAATATGCCTAGGGCTAAGTAGGGGATCCTTTTGTGGACTCCTCTCACAAACATTTTGATTCAGTTGTCATCTCTGAATAGTAACGTCGCTTATTCCCAAGTTCAGCTCAGACTTTATGTCCCCAAAGGATGCAAAAGGATAGACTTTGCTGTAACAAACTATGCGCCGATCCTCTATATCTGTGGTTTTACGTATGGTACCACGGTTTTCGGGCTTCCATTCATATTTAATGGCATTGGATACCATTTTGGCAGAACATTCAAGGGTTTTTTGAATGTCCTTATATGTTTTTCCTTCCTTTCTAAGCTTAAAAATTAAAATTCTTTTCTCCTGGGAGCAGTGGTGTCCTCTACCCACTAAAATAAAATTTTTTGAATTTTTTTTTAATTTATTGCCCTTTAAAATATACGAATTATCTTAAACAAACTCACTTTTTAGAAAATATTGATCATTTCGAGACTTTACGATGGACAAAACCAGAGACTGCTATTCTTATGAACAGCCTAAAAGTGGTGAATTTGCTCAAGAATGTAAATAAAAAAAGGATAACATGAAAAACTGACGGGATTTTCTTTTTTTCTATATCTATACATTCCATTTTACAAAAATAAGTGGAATAAAAAGTAGATTCCAAAAAGTCACATGGAGAAATACATTTGTGTTTCTTAGTTTCCATCGCACTGCTATTTTTTTGAACACAGCTGTAAGCACAGTGAAGCTACATAGTTAGGAGGTTTAATTGCAGTTTAAGAATATATATGATATATGCACAAGAATATTCTAATATATTTGATACATTTGTTCAGTTAACTTATATTGATTTTAACTGAAGTTTCGTTGCGGAAATACTCTTTACTTAATAAAAATGATCAGTTAGGTTCCCTTTAAGCAATACCCACTGTAATTGCTTGATACAAAACTAATTAATATTTCTGCACGGGAATTCATCCCTTCATTATCAGTCATAACGATAATTCCCCCATCGCCGTTTGTACTCAAACAGCACTCGACTGAAACACGTGTTGTTGGCCCGCCCATTTCTCCACCTCCTAAATTAGCCCACCTCCCACTCACCCACACTCCCTGCCCTCCCTTCCTTCTGCCCTGCCTCCCTGTTAGCCACATTCCGATAGGTCAAAATGCGATGCAAATGCGTCAGACGACATCCTACATAGCTATATATATATATATACTCACACCTCCTGCCCCTCAGTTCCCCTGAGCTTGGTTGGTATTGCTGTTGTCAGCAGTCAACAATAAATCCAATTAGCAAAAAGATAGGAAAAGTCGAAATGGTTCAAGGTAAGAACAGCAACCAAATTATGCACGATAAACTGAATTTTGGCCAGTTTCAATTGCAAGCGTGGCAAAAGGTTGGCAATAACTTGGGATAACTATCTAATAACTATCATAATATGCTCCCAATCAAGCAACAAATTGATTATTTATGCAATTGAAAGTGAAATGGGCAAAGGGACATGCCAAATTGATAGTGATGAAGGTTGAACTAGTAGTTCTTCGACTGTTCCTTGTGAATATGTACCTTACTTCATGACCTTATCGGGAAGACGACTCACCTCTTGTTGTTGGCATTTAATTGACATTGGCCACCGGTTCGCTTCAAAACAGAAGAAAAAAGAAGGAACCCCCGAGAGCCCTCCACCCGCAAGTCACATCCGATTATCCAAAGTGCTTGTCCAAAGAATTTTGCCCATTCCATTTCGCTGCTGTCACTCGAAATCAATAAATAAAATGGTAATTTGCATTTGAGATAGTGAGTTCCAGTGGTCTATTTTAAAATGATGGGCTTTATTTGCCCTTTGTTTAAAGCCCAATAATTAGCATTAGAATGTTTATATCCTGTTTAAATTGCATTTGCAAAACATTTTGCGTGCTTTTCAAATCTTTTTCAGCACGTTTATAGCTAATAACTTTCGGGATTATTACTTGATTTTTCATTTGGCTGCGCGTATTTTTGAAAGTACGCAGCTGAAAATGTATATACTTTTAGATAATCGCACAACAAAATATAAAATACACACATTCATTCTTCAGTCAGGAGGTTTTGAAAATTCTAACGAACAATCTTCCTACCTTGAAGTGAACATTTTCAACTTCAACTTCAACATAGGGCTGTGCAATTTTAGTTTGCTGGGTGCCCATTCACTTAAATGTCAGATAGTCACCAGGCAGAAGCCATAGCAACTGTTCTAGCACACCTACGCACACACACACACACACGGACGCACATACACACATCTGGACCTGTACACCTACGGCCCCGGAAAATTATCCATAGAACAACCGCCGACTGACCCCGCCTCGTTTTTCCGATTTCCCCCATTCCGACCAGGTCATAGACGACGTGCCGCCACCCCACGCCAATCACCCCCCTCGCCGCAAAAAACAAAAACGTCGGACGACAGCCGCGTCGCCTTCACATCATCCAGCCATGACCAGCGGCGGCAATCGATGATTGCCATTCCCTCAGCCAACGAGAGCCAATAGAGGCAGCCGGAAAGGAGGACGCCCCGGAATAGTCAGTCGGTACCGTGTCGGAAGAGTCCGCCATTCGCAGAACGTCAATAGCCGGAGGGGAGTCCGCCATTTCAACGACAAGGACCCAAGTCACGCGGTGTCAACATGCTGATCAAGGAGTACCGCATTCCGCTGCCCCTCACCGTCGAGGAGTACCGCATCGCCCAGCTCTACATGATTGCGGTGAGGATTCCTATTTCTGCAAAGTTATACATATCAGACTACTACTAAATACTTTCAGTAATTCCCTAAATCTAAAATTATATGCAGCCTAAATCTTTGACTTAAAAATAGTTTTTTAAATTCCGTTAACTTACGCTTGATTGGTTTCAAAATATCTCATTAGTTGGTACAGCAGTTAAAAAAAAATTAAGCACGTTCGCAACAAAAATAAATACAAACTTAACGTTGGCCATTTCCGTTGTAAAAGTTCAACAATTTTCAAATACAATCATTGATCGTCACAAAATGTACAATGTGCCCGGAATTGTTTATTCGTCTTTGCACATTGAACTTATTTACAAACTGTTTACAATGCCAAAAATATATGAAACGTTTACACCGGAAATGCAATCGAACGAACTGCAGTCTATTTTGATTAGAGCCATAATAATAATTGATTTCCGATCCACAGAAAAAGAGTCGCGAGGAGAGTCATGGCGAGGGCAGTGGCGTTGAGATAATCATCAATGAGCCGTACAAGGATGGACCCGGCGGAAATGGTCAATACACGAAGAAGATCTACCATGTGGGCAATCATCTGCCTGGCTGGATCAAAAGTGAGTTGAATACCTTGTGTTAATTACGTTTTGTATGCTATAATGAATCGTTTGTGCGCAGGTCTCTTGCCGAAAAGCGCTTTAACCGTTGAGGAGGAGGCATGGAATGCGTATCCGTATACCAGGACTCGCTACACCTGTCCGTTTGTGGAGAAGTTCTCGCTGGACATTGAGACATACTACTATCCGGACAATGGCTATCAGGACAATGTCTTCCAGCTGTCCGGTAGCGATCTGCGTAATCGGATCGTAGGTGAGTTGTAGTTCTGCGAATAATGAATAATATTAGGATTAGGATCTTAGCTAATCAGCACACTTTGTCCTTGCAGACGTGATTGACATTGTCAAGGATCAGCTGTGGGGCGGTGACTATGTGAAGGAGGAGGATCCCAAGCACTTTGTGTCGGACAAGACGGGCCGTGGACCCTTGGCCGAGGATTGGCTGGAGGAGTATTGGCGCGAAGTGAAGGGCAAAAAGCAGCCAACACCGCGCAACATGTCCCTGATGACCGCCTACAAGATCTGCCGCGTGGAGTTCCGCTACTGGGGCATGCAGACGAAGCTGGAGAAGTTCATCCACGATGTTGCGCTGCGCAAGATGATGCTGCGTGCCCATCGGCAGGCGTGGGCATGGCAGGACGAGTGGTTCGGCTTGACCATCGAGGATATACGCGAGCTGGAGCGACAGACGCAACTGGCCCTGGCCAAGAAGATGGGCGGCGGCGAGGAGTGCAGCGACGGTCAGTCCGCTTTGGCCACCTCCACTATCCTATCATCCACTTCAGCTCACTCACCACATACACTTGCTAAATTGTAAAAAGTATAAGTTTGCATAAAGATCAAGCATAAAATGAATGATGTCATTCTCATATTGAATTTCAAGGATAGGTAGTTAAGAAAGGCAGAGAAACTTCTAGTCGTATTCATTCTGACATCCACTGGAAAATGAACCAATGTAATCAATGTATTTATTATTCGTATTCGTCCATTTCAGACAGCGTCTCGGAGCCGTATGTCAGCACGGCGGCCGCCGCCGCCTCCACAACGGGCAGCGAGCGAAAGAAGTCCGCTCCGGCTGTGCCGCCTATTGTCACCCAGCAGCCGCCGAGCGCCGAGGCCAGCTCGGATGAGGAGGGCGAGGAGGAGGATGACGACGAGGACGAGAACGATGCCATTGGCACGGGCGTGGATCTGTCTGCCAACCAAGGCGGATCTGCGCAGCGCTCGCGCTCCCAAAGTATTCAGATGGCCCAGAAGGGAAAGTTCGGGTCAAAGGGCGCCCTGCACTCGCCGGTGGGATCTGCCCATAGCTTTGATCTCCAGGTGAGTCACATCCAGATGATAATCTATTCCCTTTGTCCTGTGTCCTTTGCTCGTTTCCCCAAGTGGACTTTGTGTGTTAACTCTGCAAATGAATGTTCTTACAAGTTCGGTGTTCCTTATGCAAATTACGTTTGTGACTGAAAAGTCAGGGAAATTACCCATTAAAAGGGATACTTTCAAAGATGTATACTAGAGTTTTCTATAGAAAAAGAATAAGAATCTTACTTAATTGCTTACTGAATCCAACAAAAAAATAAGTCTTTATCTTTGACAAAACTAGTTTTATTCGAAGTTCAAAGCGTTTCAAGTTTGACGTGCCATTTTTTGCTGCACTTAAACATCAATTTTTATATAGTTTTGAATATTTTCCTACGAAAACACCTTTATTCTCAGTCTCTGTGTTAAATTTTCTGTGTGTTGTGTGTGTCGCTATGTCCTTTAAATGTGCTGCGTCTTACCAAATAATCTTTAATTTACCTTCCATCCAACACGATCCAACGACAACAAAAACAACACAATCGACACAAATCGATAAAATCGATAAAATCAATAAAATCGATAAAATCGAATAAATTGAAAATATACAAATTATAAACCAAATTACTATTCCCACAATTAAATCGAAAACAATCCAAAAATCAGTCCAAAAAGCCGCATGCAAAGACAGCGCCACGCAGACATGTAAGTTCCTCTCGCCCTCTCTCTCTCGCTCCCTTTTACGCCCTTCTCTTTCTTTTTCATTACTAGCAATTGCCCAGCTAATAGCGCGTCATTATAGATATAAACCTCCAATGACCCATATTAATGCCTCCTACCCCTCATCCATTCCCTTAGTAATTTGCTTAGTCGCAGTTTTTGATTAGCCAAGTTCCATTAGCTTAGCTTAGCCAACTCAATGCCGTTTTTTTTGTAGAACAGATTCGAAGAAATATATAAAGCCATGCCTATAAATAAACAATTGTGTCTATATGCAAGTATTAATTCAATTTACGCACACCTCAGGTGGCTAACTGGCGCATGGAGCGATTGGAAGTGGACTCCAAATCCAATTCGGATGAGGAATTCTTTGATTGCCTGGGTAAGCATTGCATTACGACTATTCTCTTGCCTTCGTTTTGCTCTCAACTTCGCAAGATCTTTAAATTAACTAGAGAAACTAATTTGTATTTTCATTTCATAGACACCAACGAGACGAACTCGCTGGCCAAGTGGAGCTCGCTGGAGCTGCTGGGCGAGGGCGACGACAGTCCGCCGCCACATGGCGGACCCTCTAGTGCAGCATCGGTGGGTGGGCGTGGCAATTCGCGGCAAGAGGACAGCATATTCAATCAGGACTTTCTGATGCGCGTAGCCTCGGAGCGCGGCAACAAGCGACAGTTACGCTCCTCGGCCAGCGTGGATCGCAGTCACGATTCATCGCCGCCGGGATCACCGAGCACACCGTCGTGTCCCACAACCATTCTCATTCTGGTTGTCCATGCGGGCAGCGTTTTGGATGCGGCCAGCGAGCTGACCGCCAAGAAATCCGATGTGACCACATTCCGTGGCTCCTTCGAGGCGGTGATGCGACAGCACTATCCCAGCCTCCTCACCCATGTGACCATCAAGATGGTGCCGTGCCCCTCAATATGCACCGACGCCCTGGGCATTCTCTCCAGCCTGAGTCCGTACTCCTTCGATGCGTCGCCCTCTGCGGCGGATATACCGAATATAGCCGATGTCCCCATTGGAGCCATACCACTACTATCCGTGGCATCGCCAGAATTCCACGAGACGGTCAACAAGACGGTGGCCGCTGCTAATATTGTCTACCATGAGTTTTTGAAATCGGAGGAGGGGCACGGATTCTCCGGCCAGATTGTCATGCTGGGCGATTCGATGGGCTCGCTGCTGGCGTACGAGGCCCTCTGCCGATCGAATGGCAGCCAGCCGGGCACGGCTTCGGGTGCCTCGAATTCCGGCGGAGATGCAGCCACAAATATAAATACCCACAATCCGCTGAGCGCTCGTAATTCGCGATTGGACGACGACGAGCGTTTCATCGAAGCCGATCTGGATGCCAAGCGTTTGCTGGTGGCCCCATCGCCACGTAGACGCCGTTCCAGCTCCTCCAGCGATTCGCGGGCCACCAAATTGGACTTTGAGGTCAGTGACTTCTTCATGTTCGGATCGCCGCTGTCTGTGGTGCTGGCTGCACGGAAACTTCACGATGCCAAGGCCGCCCTGCCGCGGCCCAACTGCCACCAGGTCTACAATCTGTTCCATCCAACCGATCCGATCGCCTCGCGCCTGGAGCCGCTTCTGAGCGCCCGGTTTTCTATATTGGCGCCAGTCAATGTCCCACGGTACGCCAAGTATCCGCTGGGTAATGGCCAGCCATTGCATTTATGTGAGTTCTGTACTACTTACACATGTATTTGTAATGATTTTGATTGCCACTGTTTGTTATCCTTTCCAGTGGAGGTCATTCAGTCGCATCCGCAGCACTTTAACGATGGCAACAACCTATTGGCTGGTCGCCGTTTGTCGGACGCATCCATGCAGAGCACGATATCGGGTCTGATTGAGAATGTCTCGCTTAGTACGATCCATGCCCGTAAGAAGCTCGTAGTTGCCCGCTAAGAAAGCAGCTTTATTTGATTGAATTCGTATTGCCAACTAACTGATTAAACATTTCCATTCACAGTGCAAAACAAATGGTGGGGCACCAAGCGCTTGGATTTCGCATTATATTGCCCAGAGGGATTGAGTAACTTCCCTGCTCACGCCTTGCCGCACCTCTTCCATGCCAGCTACTGGGAGAGTCCGGATGTGATTGCCTTTATTCTACGGCAGATTGGCAAATTCGAGGGCATACCCTTTGTGGGCTCCAACGATGACAAGGACAATGCCTCCTTCCATCCCGGACAGCCGAGGGAGAAGTGGATCAAGAAACGGACCTCGGTTAAGCTGAAAAATGTGGCCGCCAATCATCGGGCCAACGATGTGATCGTGCAGGAGGGCAGGGAGCAGCGCTTGAATGCGAGATTTATGTACGGACCCCTCGACATGATCACGCTGCACGGTGAAAAGGTGGATGTGCACATTATGAAGGATCCGCCGGCGGGCGAGTGGACATTCCTCAGTACCGAGGTGACGGACAAGAACGGTCGCATCTCGTACAGCATTCCGGATCAGGTATCCCTTGGCTATGGCATATATCCGGTTAAGATGGTGGTACGTGGCGATCACACCTCGGTGGATTGCTATATGGCGGTGGTGCCGCCGTTGACCGAATGCGTGGTCTTCAGCATTGATGGCTCCTTCACCGCTTCGATGTCGGTGACGGGCAGGGATCCCAAGGTGCGTGCCGGAGCTGTCGATGTTTGCCGCCACTGGCAGGAGCTGGGCTACCTGCTCATCTACATCACCGGACGACCGGATATGCAGCAGCAACGCGTGGTGTCCTGGCTGAGCCAGCACAACTTCCCGCACGGCCTGATCTCGTTCGCCGACGGCCTGTCCACCGATCCATTGGGCCACAAGACGGCCTATCTCAACAATTTGGTTCAGAACCATGGAATCTCAATTACTGCCGCCTACGGCAGCAGCAAGGACATTAGTGTCTACACGAATGTGGGCATGCGAACCGATCAAATCTTCATCGTGGGCAAGGTAATCAGTAACAATCACCTTTTGTGTTCGCAATTTTTATAAGCCAATAAACGTTCCTTTCACAGGTTGGCAAGAAGCTGCAGTCGAATGCCACCGTGCTTAGCGATGGCTATGCCGCCCACTTGGCCGGTTTGCAGGCTGTGGGTGGTTCGCGTCCGGCGAAGGGCAATGCCCGCATGGTCATTCCCCGCGGATGCTTCAATCTTCCCGGCCAGACCGCGAATCCGCGGCGCAGAAGGTAAGACGCTGATGCCACTGGCTGGCGCTGCTATAGACGATCCACTGTACAGAGCGCACCCACTGTAACGCCCGATCCTCGCTGTGTATATATATGTATCCTGTGTTTGTGTTCAGTGTAAATAGGTCAAAAGCATTCGTGTGTGTTAATGTTATGTGTTTTGTGCACAGTGTACTGCCTTTAGCTGATTCGAAATAAGGATGCAAACGTGCATATAGCTTTTGTTGACTTGTATTATAATATATTGACCAAAGGAATGTATCAGGGTTAGTTTATATTTGAATTTATCGTGAAAGATTTTACCATAATAATTAACAAGTAGTACGTAATCACATTCGCTTCTGTTTGATGACAATAGGATGTTTCTTTCCAAATTATGGAATATAACACATTTGATATGTATGTAAATAGAGTGAAATTGATTCAGCTGAAGGCATTATACCTGTATTCCATTGGAAACTGCTTTGTTGGTGTTTAGACATTTTCTGTGACTTTCTGTTGTTCTCTGTTTTTTTTTTTGTTTTTGTGTTCTGGGTCGCATGGCCGTTTATTTTGTCAGCCAGCCTTGTTTTCCGCTTCCGCCATCGAGTCGATGCAGTGGTAACCCATCCAGCATTCCCATAACCCACTAAACGTTTGTTGTGTGCGCCTTCTTCGGAACGAGTAATCTCTTGCCAGTGCGCGAACCTCCAGTTCCAACCTACCTAATCATGCCCTTTTCCCTTGCCATGACAATCTGCAGCAATGCTTTCGAGCTGCAGTTGGCCAACATCAGTCCCTGCAGCAGCAACATCAACAGTCCCAGCAGCAGCAACCACATCCTACTGGCCCAACTGATTGAGAATGCCATTGAAAAGGACACGCCAGCTGCCTAGGAAACTTACTTATGTGTAGATGAAAATACATCATTTTTTTTCTATGTTTTTAAGTTAATCACCAGCGTAAAAGTAACAGAAGCAATCTGTGTGTCGCACCAATCTTCTCAAAACTAGTCCTTCACGAATCGTATTGTACTTTATTTTACATTCTTAAGTTTCTTGTAGAACAAATGCCGTATTATTTATGCTATAAGCTATATACTATTATGATTATTATTATTATTATTATGATTGCATTCATGTACTATCTTAATTTGTATTTGTATGATATTATTTTGATTGCGAACAAAAGCCAAAATGCAACAAAACATAAAAAATGCGTGCGCCAGTATTTAGTAGCAAATAAAAAAAAGCGTACAGTTAAATGGGCCTGTTGGAAATATATATCTTACATAGTATATATATGATTTATAATGTTTCGATTACGATTTTTATCTTTTCTTTGTTTGTTCCTTGATTTACGGATAACCGATACGAACAAATAATAATAATAATACAAACAAAAAAATCGCTTAATGCTTCACGGCCTTCAAAACCCACCACGCTGTTCAAAACCCACCACGCCGACAAATACACCTCACGCCAAATACACCATCATCAGGCTGCATGAACAAGCAACGAATGAAAATTGAATTGCAACTCAAGCAAACCAATTGTTTAGAGCAATGAAAAACAACAATTAAAGCATCTTGTAAACAGATAGAAGCGTTGAAAACAAAACAAAACATTACAGACAATTGATGTTAGAATTAGTGTTCTAGAATATACCCAACACTCCCCACACAATTTTTCAGTTCCTTTGTTACGTATTTTGAAGCATACCTAGCTGAGCATTTTATTGATTGATTGGTGTTGTGAAAAAAGAAACAAAATTTATCAAAAAAAAACGATAAATATCGATCTTAGAAACGTTTCCATCTTAGAGCCAAAATTCAACTCTTTCTCAACGTTAACTCTGTCTTTCTTTTTCCAAACAAAAAATATCCAAAATTTGTCTGAAAAAAAAAAACAAAAACAAATCCAACACCACACCAACACACACACCTCACACCACGCACACACACTGCCATCGACCGTGTCTGTCATCGATAATCGATAAACACAGCAACGAGACAGGACTCTCATCACCCATACGCAGTGGTTACCTGAAGCGCAAGACCTACCTGAGCCACCACTAGAGCAGCAGAGATGCAGATACAGATGCAGCTATATAGATCGATGCATCAGATAGAAGTGCAACCACCACAGTCCTCAGAACCCCAATAGAACTCCCTTCGATATAGCGAAAAATATATATAGAGCCAATGGACAACAAGACCGATGCCTCCATATGCCACATCTGTGTATATACCATATAAATATATATTTATATACTATGCGCGATATATTGAAAGTTTAATGGTGTATTATATACATATATCAAATACCAAAATTTGCAAATGAGAAAAAAACAATTGTACAACATTTAACAAAAGTCAAATGTGTCACGCGGTGAGTATGCATATAAAGCACAAATTCTAATTGCATATCTATATTCGAAAATCAACTAGTTATAGTTACTGAACTCTGAAGTAGATAGAAATTATGAGCAGCGGTGCTGGAAATGTCTGGTGACTTCAAAATCGCCTAAATGGGTGTCTAAAAGTATGCAATACTTTATTTTATCCCAAATGTGCAGTGTACTTTTAAACATCCTGCCAAAGGATTGGAAGTTGCCAGGGAATTTAGTGGCAGCCGTATGAATTTCCCACTAACAATTGATTTTTTAATTAGTTTGTATCATATTTAATCCTTAGGTACCTGGAAAGAAAGACTGTTTCCTCCTGTTGTTTGATGGTTTTCCAAACCACTTAAAGCATAAAAAAACATTGAAAACTACACGAAACAAAAGCCGATCGCAAAGCTATATACTAAATACAATTATAAATGATATATACAGAGATATATTCGAAATATAGAACCGTTTAACATATGCAAGCGAACCAAGTTCAGCCAACCAAGTGAGTTACAACAACCGAAGGACAAACTACTGAAACCGAAGATCTCCCGATGATTAATGATACCAACTGGAAGAGGAGCGAGGAGCGCGGATGGAGTTGCAAATCAAAAAAAAGGCAAATTTAATGCATTTCTCGAGAAACAACCATTACAAAAGTATAAATGAACGGCTTCCGTAAACCGAATTAAAACCTAAAAGTAGATATATGTATCTATGTGTATGTGCGTGTAAAATTGACAAAAATACAAATAATCGGTTCTTAAGAAACAAAACCTAAATGTAAAAACTTCTCGAAATTGAATACAATCTCTTAACTGGCCCCAGAAATTTCAAATCTCCATAATTGTGATAGTCTTTCGCTACCAAAAGTTATTTAAAAAGATGATGAAACAGCAAATTATATATTTATCTCTACTAAAATTGTTATTCGAAAAGGAAAGACATTTCGGAATGAAACAAAAGAAAAACATAAACTATTGGATATTGTGTAAACGTGAAACCCGATTTTGTGATACCAAAACTAAAACCGAAACCAAAAACCAAAGTTGAGTTCGAATTGAGGCGCGATCAAGCCGAAAACTTAAAAACCTATGCAAACAACTCAAGGCGACCTGAAGATTAACGGGCATTGAATCTGACCCATATAGTAATACATATATATATATATATACATCTCTAGGGTATATATAATACCACAATGTATGCAAAACCCCAATTATGGGCTGTCCACGCAAGTTAACTAAAAACTCTCACACACATCTTGTAAGCTAAAGCAAACGCTAACCAGAATTGAAGGTACACTTGGGACCTTAAGAATAGAAAAGATATATAGATATATTGATATATATGTGTATGTCATCTGTAATCTGTTCGATCCGTTTAGGTTTACCTAAGCCAAAGTTAGTTGAGTTAGGCGATTAAGATACTTCCTAAACTGAAAAGTAAACGCAAGTTAAAGAGTTTAAATCGATAGTTGTAATGAGAGCAGAGTAATTGTATGTAAAGATGAATATATACCTAAAGCATATACTGTATATTTATATAGCGCAACTACCAATTAAGGTCTTTCGAAGCTTGCTAACTGAAAAAGTGTTCCGATTAAAGTATTGTCCGGCTATACGTTCCTCTATCCTCCAGTTCGGTCGATTTTTAGCTATATTTCATTTCAATTATCCTTTGTAGCAAGTATTAAACTGCAAACTGATGGAAGATCTTGTAGAGTTTAAGATGAATCTCGACCTATGAAATGTTTATCCTATATAAGTGAGTAGTTCAAGGTTTAAGAACGAGGTAAAACGATGTTTAGATGAAAGTCCTATTAAATAACACACCAGATACTCATAGAGTCAAAGGATTTATGTCAGTCTACGTAGCTGGTACATTAAGGGCATTTTTGCTATACATTTTCTATAAGTCCACGCCGACTTCCTTTCCAACTAGATCTATGTACTATTTGTAAATGAATAATGCGTTCAACTTCTCAGAATAGCAAATTTGAGCTTATCTTATGTGTTTAAAACGGCTCCATATCACTTTATTTTTGCGAGAGATAATCGTTGTTTGTTTCGGAAATTGGATTTATCTTTTAGTTTCGTCTATTGTTTGATATAAACTCCCCACCTAAAGCAGAAATAAGCTGCGGAAATAGAACTGGAAAACTCAAACGGATTCAGATTTCACACAATGGCATATAAGTGCTTGCTCTACGTGTTTCTAATATTTCATAACGATCGGTTGATTTACTCTTGATTTATCTTTGCAATTTGTAGAACATCTATGTACCTACACTTTTCTCCTCCATCGCAATAAGAAATCCCAAAGCCAATAAAGAGTCGAGCGAAATTGCATTGATATTTTGAGAACCCACCATTTAGATGATAAGCTAAGAACCCCAAACACAAAACGACGATGACAAATGCCGAAAATATAATCAAACAAAAATCTGAAAACAATACATAAGAAAATACATACATGGTTATGTATTTTAATTACGAGTCTTAAGTGCAAAAGTCCAGGAATAACGAATACGCATTCAGATTGTAAAGAATTCTAAGAAGAGCGAAGCGAAAATCGAACAAATTAGGAAATTATTTATTGACAAAAAAATCTACAAACCGATGAACAAAACAAAAAAAATGCGGAGCAAGCCAAATGCAATCTATTTACAAAATCCTAAAAAAAGCAAAGCAAGAATTACAAACCAAACAAATTAAGCTGAGCTGATTCCACGAAAATGGATATATATATATATATATAGATATATAATATAAAACTACCCAAAATTAAGAGATTTTTAAGCCAACAGTTGAAATTGAACTATGACAAATAACAAGAGTAAACCAATTCAAAAATGGCAGTAACAAATATTTTTCGATGTAAGCTGTTTGTTAGAAAAATATCGAGTTTCGGTGAATAGAAGAGTGGCTACAAAACCAGTCAGTCAATCAATTCAAAGAAAATCGACAAGGGAGCGGTTGGTTCATGACAAGATAACAAAAAAAAAAATGAAAATACAAAACAAATGTTCTATTTGATGTTGCAAATGAGAAAAATAAATAAAACATGTTATGTGAAAAGATTATGTGTACAATTTGAATGCCCAGGGGAATGGACATTTGGTGCTGAAAATTGTGGGCAGCTACAACGAGATAAGTTTCACATATGCGTCTCTGTGATTAATCAACAAAAAGTTGAATTGAATGTAATAATAATTTAACAAAACAAAATCGCACCAAACGACGAATGCGATTGCCATCTGTACTCTTTGTTTGATTAATCAAATGAGATGCTAATCACATTATAACTCGCAAAGCGAACAGCTAATGTGGAACGATTGGCGATCCATTTTAATGTGTGTACATGGTATAGTGAATCACATACCCTACTATTAACATTAACAAATAGTTTAGTTACGCTAAACAATAGACAAAGTAGTTGGTTAGTTATAGTATTGTTTTACAAATTATTCGCTCTTTTGCTTTGAATTATATCAAAATTTCAGTTTAATAATCATTTCTGTTGCCTGGTTTGTCGTTAGTGAGGTCCCACTGTATACAGGCAAAGTACAGTTCCACAGTCATATACAATACTTTATTATCAATCAGGTTTAGTTGTTTACATTAACTACAAACGTCAGTTGCGAATCGGAATGAAAATAAAAGGAGGGGATGATAGAAAATAGAGGGTTTTGATATATCAGCTTGGGGCCGGGAATACATATATGTAACATCTACAGCTTGGGCAGACCCGCCGAAATGGAGCTCTCGATGCCGCAGTGATCCTGGCCACGCAGGATGCGGAAGAATCCGTGATCGCCCCAATCGGTGTTCCACGAGTTGCCAATTAGCCAGTACGGGATCTTCTCATCGCCCCAAACGCCCCAGCCCAAAATGCGAATGGCATGACCGCCCAGCTCCTTGCCATGCTCGTGCTGATAGACGCCGTCCTTGTACAGAATGAGATCCTCATAAACGGTGAAGGCTCCCTCAACCGGTCCATTGGTCATGATCTCCTCCTGAATTTCACGCACATTGCGCTTCACCGAGTACGACTTGGAGCCGAAGTGCTTGTCCTTGGCATAATCCACGGTGTAACTGCTCTGGCACACGTGCGAGCACTTGGGCGTTCCACCGCCATGGGCACATGGTGGTCGGGTTCCATTCACGTGGTGCTCACAGGGAGAAATCTCGTAAGGACGGCAGCCCTGCAAAACAAGTGCATATTAGAATCGTTTTTCTTTTGTTTGCCTTCCTATATCTGGGAATTAGGTTTCAAATATGAGTTAGTAGCAGCTACAACTTATCGTTGAGGATGTACGCGAATCTGGAGTGCATTCACGATATATGCCTCTATGTAATATGGATGTTTGTATATAATATACATAAATACTTAAAGCTTTATGTACATGGATGTTTGTATATGATATACTAAGCCGCTTTCTAGCGATATCTGTTGAATACAATTTTTTATGGCGTCGTAAACTGCGTCGCCAACTTCAAGTAAACAAAGAACAAAATCAAGTTGCTTTCTAACCATTTCGGTATAGAATTACAATACGAATAAATGCAGGTAACTTTTGCACATAAAGTATGTTTTTCATCTTAAGAAAACAAAACTTTCTGCAGGCAAAACCAACTGCCAAACCCATTTAAACCAGACTAAATATGATTTGCAAAAACCCAATAAAGGTGGATGACAAAGCAGGAGGAGATGACCAACCTGATTAGATCCGTAGGGTCCTCCGCTGACGATTCCCTTGCGTGTCCAGTAGCTCCAGGCGGCGCCGGGGAATCCGCCATTGCAGCCAAATCCGCAGGTGTGGCAGCAGGATACGAGATCATCGGCCGAGAAGTGGAAGTTCACCTTGCCGCCGGAATGGATGCACACCTGCCCGTTGCGAAATCAGTAAAAATCATTGAGAACAAACACAAAAGGAAAATAATAAAAAAAAATGGGGAAATATATCAGCTGGACAAACAAAGAAAGGAAGGGGTTATAAAATCGATAAGATAAGCTACGTACGCGATCGGACATGGCTTCAACGGCACCAAAGGCCCAGCAGGAGCCGCATGAACCCTGGTCGCGAATCTCGCCAATGGTTGGGCAGTTTGGCCACTGCTTGCGGGAATCGAACTCTTCGGGGAGCTCGTCAACGCTATTCATGTAGAGATCGCCAAGAACTTCGCGCTTATCGGGCAGTGCGAACTTGTGTGCATCCGGATGGACGCCCATCAGGCGGCGGATATGTCCCTCCGTTACGGATGCATCGAAATTGCGACCCACCTGTCGGATGGAATACGGGAAAATGCAATTTTCTTGTCACGTCAGCAAGGGGGGTGGAAACAAAGGAATTTACCTTCCAGGTTTTGGCCTTACTGCGCACCACCTCGATGAACTCATCCGAGAGCAGCGACGGCTCGCCGGAGGTGAGTGCCGCCACGGAGGCCGCGATGGCCACCAGGAGCAGTAGCTTCATTATTCTCGTCCAACGAATTTCCAACGCGCTGACACAGCAAAATTCAAACAAATCACAGCAGTAAAATGGCGGAAAATGACGCGTCGTATTAACGGGCTCTCTGCTCCGTTCTTGTTTTCGTACTGCCCGTGAAAATCGGACGGGTAATGCTCTTTATGCGTCTATTATTCTCTTGTTTTTGTTCTGTCGCACAAAAAAAAATGGTTCGCGCCCGCTGATTACGCGGCCAGTGTGTGCACACCGATGCAACAGGGCCGTTGCCTATCGAATGTAGAGATGGGCGCGTGATTGGTTAGTTGCCTAAAATTAATAAGCGCATTATATTTAATAGCACTTTAATAAATGTAGTTAACTAAAGACTACGATCACAGTTATGCCAATAAATATGCCAAGGAGCACCGGTACTTGCAACTTGGAAGGTGTTTCACTGCATTTATTTATTTCCATTCCATTTCCGTTGTCGTGGTGCTGAAAATCAGAACTATCGGTAGGCCATCGCAGATTACAGAGCTCTGTTAACAGACCTAAGGTGTGGCCACACTGGCTAGCTATATTTTGATAAGGAGCTCGCAAAGATGCGGATTTTCTACGGATTGCTGGCGTTCCTGGTGGCCAGACAGCACGGTGCCCAGGCGATCCAGGCACGCAGCGACAAGGAGCAGCCACAGACGGTGGTCTCCGGCACGGCGGTGCAGTCGGTGGTGCCCGTTCAGGCGCAACTGGGCTCCGGCATGGGACCCTCCTCATCGTCATCTTCGGCGTCTTCCTCCTCGGGCGGAGTTGGAAACTCGGCCTTCTATCCACTGGGACCGAATGTGATGTGCTCGTTTCTGCCGCGCGACTTCCTCGACTGCAAGGATCCCGTCGATCATCGGGAGAACGCCACGGCGCAGCAGGAAAAGAAATACGGATGCCTGAAGTTCGGGGGATCCACGTACGAGGAGGTGGAGCACGCCATGGTCTGGTGCACCGTGTTCGCCGACATCGAGTGCTACGGGAATCGCACCTTCCTGCGCGCCGGAGTGCCCTGTGTCCGCTACACGGATCACTACTTTGTGACCACGCTGATCTACAGCATGCTGCTGGGTTTCCTCGGTATGGATCGCTTCTGTCTCGGGCAAACGGGCACGGCTGTGGGCAAACTGCTTACCATGGGCGGCGTGGGCGTCTGGTGGATCATCGACGTCATCTTGCTGATCACCAACAATTTGCTGCCCGAGGACGGCAGCAATTGGAATCCCTATGTGTAGACGTGTGTGATATGCCTCTGTGTCATAGCTTTAAGTAGTTAAATAAGATTAATCTTGTTCATTGATTAATTCGTAGTGTTAGGAAATTAAATTAACTTGCCCCTTATTTCATTATAAATACCTTTGACTAGTTAAGATCAAGCTATAGGGGTTCTAAGTTATAAAATAATTGAAATTAATAATTTCGTACATATCTATTACATGCAAAGTAAGGACAAATAAATATTTAGAATTACAGTTGAATAGTTTTGATATGCCTAAGATAATCAAATGACTGCCTCTTGAACCAATTGTTTGTTAGTTTACACCAAAACTACACCATTGATCCGTGCAAAAATGCCCACATGTCATTAAAACTTCCCTAGACTTTGCACAATCGTATTTATTTTTAATTTTAAAGTATTTTTTGTTCAATTCGAATGTAGCGCCACAGCTGTTACCAAATTTGTTCAGTGGAGCCATTACATTTCCGACAGCTGCTTTCTATCTATCGTTATCGGATGACGGCTATCGTCCTTCGCTATCGGGAAAGGGAAATCGAAAGTTTCGAGTTCAAATTCGAAATCAGTTGCTAGAAAGCTCGCCAACCGCGCGGTCAACGAAGACTGGCTGAGCTGAGCGGGCGCTTTCTCTTTTATTTTTCTCCATTGACGACGCTGCGTGCGCGTCGCATCTCTCCCCCAAGAAACGGCAACAACAATAAGAACTGCGCGGTGCATAAATAAAACAAACGAAAATATATATTTGTTAGCCGGGGATTTATGCAAAATACACAAAAATAAATAAGACAAGAAAAGCAAACTAGTGATGAGAGGCAAAAGTTATAACAGTACTTAAGTCGCGGCACAAGAACGTAAACACAAAATCGTGTGTGTAAATTCCATGGGAAAAAAGCTAAGGAAGGAAGAGGAAGCAGCAGCAGTACAAGAACAACAACATGAGGACGCCGACGTCGACGCAGACAGCGACTGCGACGCCGGCAGCGGTAGCGGCAAGACAATTCGAATATCTTTGGATGCTGTTAGACTAACGGTGCTTTAGTGGTTGTTCTACATAACCGCGTCTATGTGTGTACGTGTTTGTGTGTGTGTAAAGCGGAAAAGCAGCAAAAACTGAATGGTAAATAAGTGTAAACAGAAAGCAAAAGAAAGAAGCCAAAGAGTAGCGGAGATAGGGTGAGAGAGAGAGAGAGAGAGAGAGCGAGAGCGAGAGGAGTAGCGATTTCCATTTATCGATTCACCTGCAGCCGAAGCCATTCCATTCCATACCAGCATCATCGACTTAATCCGTTCGAGCGGGATTAAGGCTGCGCCGCCCACGCAGCGTCGACGGCGCAGCGACCGCATTACCGGTCGCCGGTAATTAGCCGCCAAGGCCGTCGGCGCTACACAGAAAGAAATGTACAGGTAGAAGTGACCTCAATAGTGTTATAGTGTCAATACAAAGTTGCAAATCGATCGAGCAAATCTGCCAAGTTTTGTACAACAAGTAAAACGCTCTTAAACATAGCTTTTCTTACTCACAGATCCTATTTCTACTTCAATAAAATGTTATTCTCAAAAAATACTATTATTTTGTTTTTTTTGTAATTTGAGCGAATGACCAGCGCCTTTTTTTTGCAGTGTGCATAATAGTTTTACATTCTGCTGCAGCGGTGTGAAAGTTCAGGCTCATTAAAAGCAGCTGCGTAGCGGTGCTCGGCATTCGGTACCGGTACTCGATACCATCCGATACCGTTACTCGGTACTCGGCTAACGACGACGATGAAAACGAGATTAAGCGAATCCAGTAGCTTCCTTAATAATTAGCAGCATCCTGAATCGGAGTGCCCTGAATCTAAGGGAAACACTCAAGTCTATCAGATAAATGGCAAAAAATGGTTCCTTAATGGTGCCTAGTTTTTTAAAGCACTTAGCAATGGGTTTTAAACTTTTTAAAATATAAAACATTTTGAGGTCGATCAATGAAGTATCTTTCGGTTTTCCAGAGGCTAAGGAACTGAATTAATTCTGCTTAAATTACAGCATAACTTAACTTTTATGGGCACATTAAACGCTGAATGAAAAATGTTCTTATGGAGCCATTAACCCAATGTACTTGGTACACTAAAGTTAGAGGGAAAGCCCATTTGTAATGACAGCTGTGCTTTATTTCCTTGAACGTGTTTGAATTTCGAGTGGCCAAAAGACAATTTGGTCGCTTAGTTTTGCTAAAAGTTTGGCTTTACAAAGTAATTTGCAAGCTTAAGTTGATAATTATGGTTTCATTCTAAAAACGCAATCAACAGCAATTAGTAGAAAACGCGTAAATGATAGCTATTCACAAACAACGAAATTCTTTGGAATCTAGCTAAGTTTAGTTGCTCTTATAATCTCTCCTTCTTTCCATATTCCTTCATTTAATTTTACTTTCGCGAACGAGAAAGTGTTAAAGGAAAACAACACGAATAACAAATAAACAAACAATAATGCTAATGAAGCCAAGCGTGAAATGTTTTTTCTCTATATTTTTTTAATGTTTTGGAATTTTGTGTGTTAAAGTGCAACCGAAGCAGCAAAGCAGCGGTAAATAAAAGCCATAAAATATTGCAAAAAGCAGCGAATCGGTGAAAAGCGTTAACCGAAGCCAGGAAAAAAAGAAACAAACAGCCAAAACAACAAACATCAAAAGTTGCCAACTTTTTTCTCTTGCGACCGCAGCATCCGAAGAAGCAGCGGCGTCAGCAGCGACGCCCGACTGCAGCCAGCGTCGCGCTGGCAACAACAAATTGCGGTAAGCATTTTTTGCACACTTTTCCATTGTCTGAGGGAAAATTAAAAAAGGAAACCCTATACAATTGCATTCCTTACACATAGAACTGATTTGCTTTTCAAACTGGTATTTATTTCTAACCATTCGTAAACTTTTTTGCTAAAACAATGCTAATGATACACGTTAACAATTAAAACAAACTTAAAACTTAATACTATTACATATAAAGTTAATCTATTGAGTTAGCATACCTTTTTAATACGCAACTTCCAAGTTCCGATATAAAAGTAAGTTTGTAATGCTTGTAGATTTCAAAATATTTAAAATATTTATGTTTTTCAACTTTAAAGGCATTTTGAAGTAGAATATAAAATATTCTTTTCTCGGTGTACACACTTGTCTTCCATCTGGCTACACTCATCCATCTATATAAGTTTATATAATATATATAAATATATATATTTACTGATTCTTTCTGCCACACACACACACACATTCACAGACTGCTGATTTTACTGTTTGGTTTGTAATTTTGCCAAATTGTAGACACAGCATAATAAGCACACAAAAAGAAACGAAACTACATATGTAGTTCAAAGTTTGACAGTCGACGGGAAATTGGAACGAGTCTCGTTCCACGAAATAATTCACTTCGATTGCATAATGGAAAGGCGAATCCGCCGACCGATTAGTCAAATTAATTTTAATGGATGCATTGGTTCGTTTGATAGCATTTCAATCACTTTTATTGGACCATGGGACCATTATATCATCGAATGGAATAAATCAACGAACTTGTAACTTAATTAGCCTTTTGTGCATGCTTATGCATGTAAGTTTAAGAAGCTGAGATGGAATATTTGAAATTTAAAAGCTGGCCAACATGGACAGCCCACCAATTAAACCAAATATTTTCAGTGAAACACCCTTTTTAGCAAGACAATTGTGTGTAATGCATTAGGATGTACTTTTTAAATTAATTGCATTTCAAATACAGTGAAATCTAATTGAATTAAAAAAGGACGCTTGAATCAATTTTTCGATTTTTTATGCCACCATGCTCTGATAAAAAGCTAGATAAATGTCATCCCCCGTCGTTGAATGCGACCAACCCCCACATTTTACGGATGATAACGATTTTCGGCCAGATAAAGTCATCCCCATTTCTAAATGATTGCAACTATCGTTTAACAGAATGAGACTGCAAGGAATATATGTATATATTTATATATAAAAATAGAGGAATACCAACAAGCAAACAGTCGGCGTAGAAATTGAAAATAAAAACAATAAAATTAAACAAAAGTGCTAAAAATAAAGAAACAACTTGTAAATACAAATAAATGAGCATAATTTATTTGCAATTTGAACTACATGATCGAAGAACTCGTATATAAAAAGTGAACTGAAAGTTCATTGGAAAGAACTTGCTTTGCTGCAATTTTAATTTCCTTCACGCTTCATTTGCTTTGAGTAATAGGTATCATACAGTCCATACGTTTTGTCTCGTTTTGCATTGCCAAAGCAAGTGCCTATGGTCGCAACATTGGTTAATCATTTTCGTGCGTGTATGCAAGGTGGGTGGCAATTTTCGGTGGTGGCTGTTGTCTGCCAGCGGGAAAATGGAAAAGTGTGATGGGTTGGTGGGAGGGGGAGGGGGAGAGGATGCTAAAGGGAAATGGGAAAGGGCAGGAGTGCGACAGACGCCAGCCGAAAAAAACAGGCGTATTTGCTGATTTTTCCGTAGCCGGCTTAGCCGTGTTACCCTGGCTGCTTCGCTGCTCCGTTCTGTCCATGTCCAAGCATTCCATTTTGCCATTTACTTTAGCCGAACCCCACCACACACACACTGGCGTGTGGCCCATGCTCTCACATCGGGGGTTAGTTATTTTTGGGGACGAAAACCGCAGGAGCAGCAATAGCAACAGCCCTCCGAACTTCTCCTCTCAACTGCGGAGGAGGATTCGCGACGAAGGATTGCGGATGGACCATGTGCCACGTTGCGGAGGAGATGTGTGTGTTTTGGCCCTGGAGTTGGCTGTACTGAGGATGGTATCCCGCGGATGCGATGACAACCAGAAAGCGAACGGAATGAGCCGATAAATCTTGGCTGAACCACTAAGTCCTGTTTAGCGGAGTTCGGGTTGCGATAAATAACTTCAAAAAGATGTTTATATAACAAGTAATCCAGGATCTAATAGCTTTGATCTTTCATAAATCGATCATTTGGAATGGGAAATATTTTAAATTTTATGTGGAGGGTTTCATATGGTTGCATTCGTGTTCCATCAAGGATGAAACTATATGATTTTGAATTTATGGTGATAGTTTTCAATTACTAGATTCAATTTCCAAGATATTTGTTCATGTGCATCGGAGTCTAATGACTTTTGAAGGCCAATTATGCCGGCAAGCTCAGTCAGTAATTGATCAGTTTATATCTGGATCAGATGGCCATCCAATAGCCAATCTCTGTGTCCAAAAGCTTGATTGGAAAATGTCAAGGGTGCTGCTCTGCTGTCCTTTTGACCATCTGTCCATATGTCTAGCTATCAAAGCGAACAAAAAAAGTGGAGCAAAAAAAGTTGAAAAAATAAGAGGCGATGTGGCGATGATTTTGTTGCCTGTTGTTCTGTTTCTGAACTTTGAAGGATTTTTCGCCCATCTAGAAGGATGCTCTGGCATTCGCGAGCGTGTGGATGTGTGTATCGGCGAAAACCATCGCCATACAAACACATGTCCACAGGGCCACGCATAATACACATGCAAATGTCAAAGCTGCCAGGCTGTCGCCATAAGCGAAAGCGTCACTTGTGCCACCTTACCAGCCACCCAGCCACCCAACCACCCAACCAACCACCCACCTTGACACCCATCATCAACCACCACGACGGCCATCGGCGAGTTTTAGCGGATTTTGTTTGTGCCGGAATGAAAATCGTCTTCCTTGTCATCACAGTATACCCTCGAATCAATCATTTGGAACTTTTTAAGTTGTTGTACAAGATATCGGTGAGGGTACTCAAAGTACTTATCATTATACTTTCATAGCGAAATTAATCTATAAAATAAGCAAAATACTCTACCACTGAGTGGTAGTCACTTTGAGTTGTAAAAAGTTTTAAAAAATATTTTAAACGCCTGCAAGTAGGCAGCACATTTTTCAACCGGGCATTCCGTTCCGTTTTCAGAACTTCTTTCCAACTTATTTTATTCCATTCCGTACAGTGAACTTGAAAGGTGTAGGAAATGTTCCGCTTCTTTGGTTCCACTCTACGGGGAGTGCACTGTATTGTTTATTGTTGCTTTTGCTATTGCTGCTATTGTGTGTGTCATCCACGCATTTTCTCCATGCTCCAGTAAAATTCGAGGAGGGTTGTTCAAGAAACGCCCAAGTGGATGGGTGGGTTGGCACGGAGGTATATGTGTGTATGTGTACGGTGTGTGAAGTTTGAAAAACTCACCACCGTCTTTTGCCAAACCGGTCACAGTCGACCTCTTCCTCTTCTTGTTTCTTACTATCTTTCACACTCTGGAAAAATAAGTCAGGCTTGTAAAGCCGTTTATGAGTCTGGGCCTAAAAATAATGCCAAAATTCTAACTTAGTGTCCATAATTCCTGTCAAGGTTGTTAAGTTTTTCAAATAAGTTTGGAAGAATTGTGCTACGATATATTCTCGGTATCAGTTATTATTTTTTTAAGCTACACGTTGTATTCCTTTTTGGTTTTTAAAGTTTTCTGTGCTCTTGTTTGTTGTCGCATTTTTTTTTTTGTTTGGCATTTTGTTTGCCACAAACAATTGCATACTTGTGCAGGCTCTAGACATTTGGAGCGTTCTTCCTGCATTCGGTGCGATTTTCATACCCGGTAATTTGTTGTTAAGGGGTACATTGTGTGGCTTTGAAAGTGTGTATATCTGGTATAAGGAAGCATGCAGCAAAATGCAGTGCGTAGAGGGTGTCTGAAAGTCGGGACACTTGCCATCTATAACGTTCTCCATTGTTTTGTTTTCTCTTGGTGCAGCCTGCGGAGAAAATGCTGCCGCAGAAAGGAAGACACAAAGATGAAAATTGTGGCACTCAACACGTCGTCTCTTCAACTCCTCCCACCCATTCCAATTTTCGCATCTCTCTGTCTTCATTGAAAAATATCACTTAAAAGACGGTGGGAGGAGTGTCTCATGTTTATACTCGTAAATATTCAAATATGTTCGTTAATATATATGACAAAGTCAACATCCCTATTTTAAAAATAACTTCTTATGGTAACAAATATCTTGTTGTTTCTTAAACAGTAAACCGATGTCAACATTTTCACAGTTTAAATTTCGATGTTCGCAATCACCGTATTACTCCACTTTAACCATTAAAGTAATTAAGTTAAATACCATTATTTACGAACAACTTTCGGCCCTCCTTTAAATTTGTCAATGGATTCTTTTATATTTTATAAGTAATTTTACCTACCTGTTTCGTTTCACCAACATTATGGCAACCTTCGCGATAACTTTTGGCACGAACTCCAGAAACGAGTCCTGCGACATCTCCGTGTCGTCCTCCTCCTCCTCGATTTCCATCTCGAAAATGGTCATCTTGCGCTTGCCATCGAAGAGAACGGTGGCCACCTTCCTGCTGCCCAAAACGGCCAACATGGCGCACTATCCGTCCAGTTCCTTGAAGGTGGCGCCATCGACAATGTCATGGATGCTGTGCGTCACAGTGGCCTCCCTCAACTTGAGTAGCTGACACACATTAACACACACAATCGATAGTTTTGAAATTATCAATTTGCAGGGGCGCTAATTTCAAATAATTTTGCGCGCCTAATTAATAATAGATTTTGATTTGATCTATTTTATTTAAGTTTATTTGCAATCTTGTTAACATTAGATGCCTTCTTCGCATTCTTCTTGTTGAACTCGAGATTTTACTGGACGCGTGTGGCCTGCGAGTTTAGGAGCTTGGGTAGACTGGCCCAGTTGAATCCCGACAGGTACTTCATGTGCCACAGCGAGTCATAGAATCGGGACTTCTTGTGCGGGGATATCTGCCTGTTGTTCAGCAGTATAACGAGCTGTTTGGCCAGACGTTTCGACTTGAATTCCACCCAACACTCGGCGAAGATGATATGAGGAGACTTATCTAAAGTAATTGAGATTTAAGTATATACTGGGTAATCAGTGGGTCTTATATGAATTGCCACTTGGTCCACTTACCTGACAGCTTCTGCGACTGCAGGTAAGCCCTGCCGATGGCGCCGTACTGGCCCAAGATCTCCCGCAGGCGGGCCATGGTCATGTTCTTGGGTATGTTGCATATGTAGATGATGCCCTTCTTGCTTCCCTTCGCGGCAGCCGAGGAAATGCCGGTGTCATTGAGGCTGGCCAGCTCCATTTCATCGTCGGCATCCGAGGGATTTGCCTCACCAATCGCAAACGCACCTTCCTCTGGCTGCGGATTATCCGAGCGCGTCTCCTCATGCTCACTCTCCTCCTCTCCAACGGGTTGCTCGAGCCCCTCCTGCCCCAAGTCCACGAGATCGGTTGGACGGGGCCACTTGAACTGCGGCAGGTACTTCATGCTCCACAGCGAGTCATAGAATCTGGACTTCTTGTGCGTGGATATCTGCTTGTTGTTAAGCAGTGGAACGATCTGTTTGGCCACACGTTTCGAATTGAATTGCACCCAACCCTCGGTGAAGAGGATATCAGGAGACTTACCTAAAGTAATTGAGATTAAAGTATATACTGGGTAATCAGTGGGTCTTATATGAATGCCACTTGGTCCACTCACTTGACAGCTTCTTTGACCGCAGGAAAGCTCTGCCGATGGCGCCGTACTCGCCGAAGATTCGCAGCATGTTGGTCACGGCCATGTGCTTGGGTAAGTGGGATATGTAGATGGTGCCCTTCTTGCTTTCCTTAGCGGCAGCCGAGGGACTGCCGGTGGCATTGAAGCTGGCCAGCTCCATTTCTGCTTCGTCATCCGAGAGATTTGCCTCCCCATTCACAGACTCACCTTCCTCCGGCTGCGGATTATCCGAGCGCGTCTCCTCATACTCAATTTCCTCCACTTCCATAGGAGCCAGCTCCATTTCTGCTTCGTCATCCGAGAGATTTGCCTCTCCATTCACAGACTCACCTTCCTCCGGCTGCGGATAATTCGAGCGCATCTCCTCATACTCAATTACCACCTCTTCCATAGGAGTGGGCTTGCATTTTGGCTCTGAATTCATTTTTGTTCGTTCTCGTGGGTCAAATAAATTTTGTAGTGCACGCTATAAGGATGACAGTTGACAAGTGATGCCAATCTACGTTTTTATCGAAGAGCTATCGATAAGAAAAGCATATCGCTTAAAAGCACATTGTAACAGACCAGTTGATTCTTTTCAGCTCTATTTTAATGAAGAAATCGTGCGTTACAGGAATCTTAACCATTCTTTTCGATCACCATTCCCTTTAAGAATGGAAAAATATCTAATTATTAAGAACGTCTTCAAAAACGTATTTTTTTAAACAGTAAACAGCTGTATTTGCTGTTTATCAGACCATAGAGCGGTCACCTTTTTCACACTTGTAATTCCGATGGTCGCAATTACTTTTTTACTGCACTTTGACCATTTAAGTAATTAAATTAAAAAGCATTATTTTCGAACATCTTTTGGCCGTCCTTTAAATTAATGAATGAATTCTTTTATATTTATAAGGATTTATGCCTATGCCCTTTTCATTTTGGCCAGACAAAAGTGCCCGTTTACAAATTGAAAAATTCTTACAATTTCCAAAACCAGAGCATCAATTTTTCCATTTCAAATTGCAATCGTAAATCGTTCTCACTAAGCGATTACCGTAACATGCCCGAATATTTCTTAAAGTGGTATAAAAAGAAGCGTTTAAATGTTAATTAAAAATTATTTAATTTTGGTGCTATAAATAAGTGTTAGAAACCCCTAATTAAATTTAGGACGCTCTTTTTGGGACAAAAATTCAGAGTAGCATTCTTTGCGGGTTTCCTGCTTGCCCTTTATCATTGTCCTGCTAGCGTTTTCCTTCCTTTTCCGCCATTTCCTTCGTCGCTTGCCTCATTCCATTGGATATAATAAATACCAAAATGCGATAAAATAAAATAAATAGCGGACTAAGGAAATTAAAGATGCAAAGCAATGAAAAGCTCTCAGAACATTTTCCCACAGCACATATACAAATATACCAAAAAAAGCAACAACAAAAAAAAAAACAAAACACTCAAACTGGAAATTGCTTAAAAATGTCAAATGTCTTGCCTCCCTTTTCCTATTTTGGTCCTGTCATGAAAACTGAAAACCAAGCCAAACTAAACAGAAAAGCCAGAGCGAAGGATAGCTATCTATGGTCTTGTTTATAGTGTCGTATCCAACACTGTCAGAACTTTGGAATTTTAACCAAAAAGCTTGTCAATAATTGTTTTAGATTCTTGCATATCAAAATGTACTGAAAAGTGTTTCGATAAGGCTTCGTCTTCATGTTCACATAATTCACATTACTAAAACTAAATTGTGTACGCATAGATGTTCGTCATCTCTGGCTTAGAATATATACATCATGTGTAATTTCATTGGTAGATGCATTAACAAACTGCTTAACCAAATGTGTTATGTCAGCACGAACTAGCTTCGATTTGAAGTGTATCCTTGGCATATGCAGCGCTTTTATTTTATATGTATGTGCCTCCGCGTTTATGCGCGATATATTCGCTATGGCTCATCCTATCCGTATCCACAGCCGACATCATCGTCTTTATCTCTATCGTCATTAAACGGGGCTCGTCATTATTGCCATAAAACTTTCTTTTGGTTCTTGTTCTTGCTCTTGTTTGGTTCCTGGCGCAACTTTTGCCACTGCCACTGCCGCTTGCCGTTTGGATGTCCTATCTCCATCTTGTTCTTTCCTATAGCTGCCATCTCTCTCTCTCTCTCTGCCGTCCACGTTCCGTCCCTTTCGCACTGTCTCCTAGTGCTGCTGGCATTGGCCTTTTAGTTCATTTCCGCCCGATACGCTGCCTTGTGATGACATTGTTTTTATGACGCGACCCCCCAGTTTCCTCGGTTTCCCTGCCTTTCGCTACCGCTTTTCCTTTGGCTCCACCGCCGACACATTTTACCTACAGACAAAGGATATGCCCGTCATATGAAAGCGATATGTATGTACATACATATACATATGTAGATATATGCTAGATGTGCGTAGATATATCGTGCATGAGTTTGTCGAGCCTGGGCTTTCGCTCGATTCTGATCCAATTGCAACAAATAACACAAAGGCTTTGCCTTTGAAGTGATGGATAATGGTGTTAGTGATGGGCCTGTCAATCAGCCACCGATGTGCCATATTGACAGAGACATAGACATCGGTGTCATAGATCTACGACGTGATTGCCGGTTACACAAGTCCGGAATTTAGGTCACGCAAATATTGCCATCGTTACTAGTTAATTTCAGAAAATTTTTACGCATTTACGAATGCTCCGAATTGTATAAAAACAAATTTAGATATAATCAACGATCTAAAAACAAATATTACTAAACTGGATGTGAAAAAAGTGTTGCGGTAGGTTGTCAATCAGTTTCAAAGCCATTTAATTGAACTGTCAAAAATAACGAGTATGAAAATGATGTGTTAATTTAAAATCAAATCAGAGCTTAATCAGCTGAGGGCATAGTGAATGTTTATTTGTTTTTGGAAGAGATTAAAATAGAATAGTTCGTAATGAATCATCGCTTAGTTGATAACACAAATATACATTAAAATGTGAAGTGTGAAAAGTGTATTAAAAAAAATACAATCTTTGATCTTACTGGTCAGTATTATTTCACACATATATGCAGTTTATAGTTATTCAATTCGTTGGCCACTAAACTGGCGACTGCGAGTGTGCCATGAAACATCGTGGTCTGTCAGGAAAAGAGGCAGAAATCCCATTTCGAGGGGCTGGGCGCAACATTAGCGGCTCGTTGGCGAAAATGCTGCCCAACCAAACCCCCTCATTAGAGCCCCAACCTGCCGAGTTCCTACGTGTGTTTACCTTTCTCAAAGCGCTGGCTCGCTTTTTTCCATGCCACCCAAACCACCCACTGCCTCGTTGTGCTTCCGCCCAGTCGACCTGGTCGACACCCTTGACAAGTATAACCAAAATCGTTTCACCAAAATACGCAACTTTAATAGCGGCAAATATTTGTATCTTAATTGCTATATATTTTGCTGAGTTTCAAGCTTTCGTATAAATGATTACGTATAAATGATTATATATCTTTGTAATATTTTCTCGAAGTGCATGTCCCTTTGTTAATTTGGTTTTCTTTTTTTTTTTTGTGCCCTGTTTTTTTTTTTAATTGCTTGAAAGAGAGGGAGTGCGTCACGCGAATGCTGAAACTATATAATATGGCAGAAAAGGAAGTGGAAACCATAATCAGAGTGTGCGGTCTGGTTTTATAAAGTTATTCATAAACGGTGACGAGGGGAAAAGGGCGCTGCATAGATGGTAGGTGGGAGGTAAAGAGTAAAATGCAAAGTGGGCGGAAGCGGGGGCAGTGCAATTAACCCCCGGAGGGCAAACTGCAGTTTCCGTGGAGCGGCGAGTGTGTGCGCCATTTACCTTTGTGTCGCGCACCCGAAATGGTTTAAAATCGGAATAATATATACCAAATTGCAGGGCAACATAAGCTGCCAGGTGGAAATTCAATTGCGAAACTCGAAATTTGCGGAAAAGCGGTCCCATAACGCCACTAAACACCAATGCCAACCAATGGTACCGCCACAGGGGTCCAGCTAAATTTAGATCGATATTTCCCGTTTCGTCCCGTCCCGCTGGCTTTCGCTTTCGCTTTTTATAGACTTTAAGAAAATGTATTCGCAGGCAGCGTTCGCTAAATTTAGTATTACCAAAAGCAAACAGTCAACAATCTGGGGTACACAAAACATCAGGTTACAGTTCCAATCGATCCAAAACGTGCCAGATGCCCCATTAGCCGCATATTCATGTTCGAGGGTCGCTCCATGAGCTTTGCAAGCGATTTTCCTGCAGGTTGATTGCGTTGTTTCTTTTGGCTGGCATCTCTGCTAATTCATTAGCTTAACTGAAGAGCTGAAAACTCTGATACATTTTCGAAATTCCTTAATTGTTTTTGCAGTTCTTGGAATCCATTTATCCATTTATTTGTTTGCAGCCAGCAGACATAAACGTAATGTGCTGGAAAATCAGTGTAGTTTCATTTATCCTTTGTAAGCACTTGTTACGCCCCGAGTTTCCAGGAAATGGGAAACGAACTACAGTTATATTTACTGGCGCAACTTCCTGCCCATTTCCCTAGTAAGCTTTGTAAGCTCTTTATTCTGTGTTATTTTGTATAACGACTTAATAATACAGAAATTCCAATAATAAGCATTTATGGCAAATTTGATATAATAAATAGCTGAAATATACGTATAATGGTAATATATTTTTAATTTTATACTAGACTAGCCTTGAAACTCCCTTTCCATATTAAGCATTACCGAACAAAAATGGCAAACACCTTTATTACGCACCTATTTTTCGAAGAGCCCTTCTCTGCGATTCTCAAAGGGGATACTTAAGAAGACAACAAACGCACGGATTTATTGGAGGGCCCTTCTCTGCGCTTCTCAATGTGCATACATATGAAGATGCCATCAAACGCACTGATTATCCAAAGGGCCCTTCTCTGCGCTTCTCACAGGGGATACGTAAGGAGCAGCCATAGAACGCACCGATAAATTGGAGGGCCTTTCTCTGCGATTCTCAATCGGACTACATAAGATGTCATAGAAGGCACTACCTTATAGAAGCTCCGATAAATAAAAAGGATCTACCGCTAAATAGGACTAGGGACAGCTCAAAGAAGCTGGGTTCGGAAAAATCGAATTTTTGAAATTTAAAAGCTGGAATCGTTTGCCCATTTTTTGCCCATGTTTGCCCACCAATTAGTTTTTTTTGCCCACGTCCAGTTTTTGAGATATGAATTTTCGAACAAGTTCGAAAATTTTCGAAGATCAAAAATTTCACTTTTTTCAAAAATTTTTTTTTTTAATCGCAATAACTTCGTTTGCCCACGTTTGCCCACCCTTTAGAATTTTGAAATTTTCGAAAATTTTCAAAGATCAAAAATTTCACTTTTTAAAATTTTTTTTTTTTAAATCGCAATAACATCGTTTGCCCACGTTTGCCCACCCTTTACAATTTTGAAAAAATTTATACTTTAGAAAATATAAGACATTCAATTTTACCTAGGTGTCTGTGCCCATCCTTTGAAATTAATTTTTTTCGTTTGCCCACCCTTCGAAATTAGTTTTTTTCGTTTGCCCACCCTTCGAAATTAGTTTTTTTCGTTTGCCCACTCTTAAAAATAAAAAATTTCGATTGCCCACCTCTTAAAACTAAATAATTTCGTTTGCCCATCCTTTAAAATTAATTTTTTTCGTTTGCCCACCCTTCGAAATTAGTTTTTTTCGTTTGCCCATCCTTCGAAATTAGTTTTTTTCGTTTGCCCACTCTTAAAAATAAAAAATTTCGATTGCCCACCTCTTAAAACTAAATAATTTCGTTTGCCCATCCTTTAAAATTAATTTTTTTCGTTTGCCCACCCTTCGAAATTAGTTTTTTTCGTTTGCCCACCCTTCGAAATTAGTTTTTTTCGTTTGCCCACTCTTAAAAATAAAAAATTTCGATTGCCCACCTCTTAAAACTAAATAATTTCGTTTGCCCATCCTTTAAAATTAATTTTTTTCGTTTGCCCACCCTTCGAAATTAGTTTTTTTCGTTTGCCCACCCTTCGAAATTAGTTTTTTTCGTTAGCCCACCTCTTTAAAATAAATATTTTCAGTTAAAAACGTTTTCCCACGCCTTAAAAATGTTTTTTTTTTCGATTTGCTACTTATAAAACCAAATTTGTACATATGTATGTAATAACTGTAAGTTGTGCCGCCAATTCACATATGTATCTTAGGATCGGCGGACAGAATCACTAATATTATATGATTATGGTGAACACACACATATATATATATATATATATAAACTATATATATACATATGTATGTTCATCAACACTTGCATGAAATTTATCAATGATTAAGAAAAATTTATAAATTGTAAGCGAATGATTAACATTATATAAATATTAAAAAAAAAACTGTGTAACGGGTTGCGATCTCCTTATGTACGTTCATCATAATCATATAATATTAGTGATTCTGTCCGCCGATCCTAAGATACATATGTGAATTGGCGTCACAACTTACAGTTATTACATACATATGTACAAATTTGGTTTTATAAGTAGCAAATCGAAAAAAAAAACATTTTTAAGGCGTGGGAAAACGTTTTTAACTGAAAATATTTATTTTAAAGAGGTGGGCTAACGAAAAAAACTAATTTCGAAGGGTGGGCAAACGAAAAAAACTAATTTCGAAGGGTGGGCAAACGAAAAAAATTAATTTTAAAGGATGGGCAAACGAAATTATTTAGTTTTAAGAGGTGGGCAATCGAAATTTTTTATTTTTAAGAGTGGGCAAACGAAAAAAACTAATTTCGAAGGGTGGGCAAACGAAAAAAACTAATTTCGAAGGGTGGGCAAACGAAAAAAATTAATTTTAAAGGATGGGCAAACGAAATTATTTAGTTTTAAGAGGTGGGCAATCGAAATTTTTTATTTTTAAGAGTGGGCAAACGAAAAAAACTAATTTCGAAGGATGGGCAAACGAAAAAAACTAATTTCGAAGGGTGGGCAAACGAAAAAAATTAATTTTAAAGGATGGGCAAACGAAATTATTTAGTTTTAAGAGGTGGGCAATCGAAATTTTTTATTTTTAAGAGTGGGCAAACGAAAAAAATTAATTTCAAAGGATGGGCACAGACACCTAGGTAAAATTGAATGTCTTATATTTTCTAAAGTATAAATTTTTTCAAAATTGTAAAGGGTGGGCAAACGTGGGCAAACGATGTTATTGCGATTTAAAAAAAAAAAATTTAAAAAAGTGAAATTTTTGATCTTTGAAAATTTTCGAAAATTTCAAAATTCTAAAGGGTGGGCAAACGTGGGCAAACGAAGTTATTGCGATTAAAAAAAAAAATTTTTGAAAAAAGTGAAATTTTTGATCTTCGAAAATTTTCGAACTTGTTCGAAAATTCATATCTCAAAAACTGGACGTGGGCAAAAAAAACTAATTGGTGGGCAAACATGGGCAAAAAATGGGCAAACGATTCCAGCTTTTAAATTTCAAAAATTCGATTTTTCCGAACCCAGCTTCATTGAGCTACTAGGGACTAGTGTGTGTTTCAAATGCACTTTAACTATGGAAACCAGCAGATTGCAAACAGTTCTCAGTCATGTCAATTTCAATTATTTCCTTACACAAGCTGGCACTTCAGTCTTAGATTGAACTGAATTGCAATTAATCTGTCATAAAGTGTAAAAGTTACCAACATTTTCTGACTTGGAAGTGCACAGCGATGGGAACTTAATTGTGAGAGGCAATTCTGACAATTTAACTTCATTTCAAACGATCTGAGGATTTAATTTGATACCGTGCTTGACAATCAAGTGTATTGAAGTGTATAAAGTTCACATTTTTACATCGAATTTTTTCCTTCACGTTCTTAAGTAAATTTTAATAAAAATTTTGCGACCTTAATCATCATAATTTTAAGCGAGATGTCACAATTGTGGTTCCGCACATGTACAAATTGGTGAACAAAGTCATTTTCTTGGAATTAATTGACATATGTCGTACTATCAATTTGCTTCCAACTTGAAGTTAACTGCAAAACACATACTCTTAGTAAATGGACTTAATGGCTTATCATAAATCCAGTTGTTAATTGCACCCATCACGGCTGTTTACCACGGATTCACCACTCAACTTCAGTTTTGCGATGCGATGGCGGTTATCTCGTGGCAATTTGTTGATTCGAGTGCAGCGCGATGTTCGTACATCGCCCTCTTGCCAAGGCACAGATAAATTGCTTGCATCGCGACTATCTTATCGTGCGGGGCCTGTTCCGCGATCCATCCAATAAAAGATCGATAGAGGTGTGTGATTTACTAGGACCACGGTGCACAGAACACAAACTACACACCTATCGAAAAATTGTTACGAAATGTGCTAGCTACGGATGATTATTCAGCCAATAACCGTGACAGGAATTATCATCATTTATAATGGCAATAACTGAATAATTGAATATGCTGCGATATATGACGGAGACAGAACAAAAGAATGATTGCCATCAATTACTCTGCCCTTGCCCCATTACGGCTTCTTCGACAGCTGCGTGGTTTTTCACACTACACTCGCACAAAGTGTGTGTGGTTTCGGAAAAGCAATGCAAATTTAAATACTATATTCCTAAATGTGTTCGGTTTTAAATTTCCATAAATATATTTATGCATATCTCTTCGATGAACCCTTTATCACTCTAATAACATGAAGTGTAGTTTGCAGAACAGAAACCCTTTGAAAATAACCATTTTTGTTTGCAAGTGTACATAGAGAAAACAGTGGGGTATAATGACCATTCATACCTGCAGTTGGTGTAATGGGTTTTCGAGTTGCCTGCGGCTTCCTCGGCATTGTTCTTTCAGTCCGTGCCGCTGGTTCCATATCATGCCTCATTGGAGCCACCGCACGGAAAATGTCAGGATGGTGTGCAAATAAATGCAAAATCATGGCTCGTCATCCACATCGACACCGCATCGTCACAGTCACAGAGTCAGTCATCCTCGCCCATTGTCACTTGAAGTTCAGTTCAGCGAGGCCAATGGCAATGGTAATGCCAATGCCAAAGTTGCTCGGCCTTTGGATTGCAGCTTTGGTTGCTTCAATGAAATCTGTCACCGAAATCTTTTCCATTTAAAAGGAAAGACGCGAGAGGCACAGCTCCATAAGGCCAAAGTTATAATTAAGATTAAGATTAATTGGGACTTAATATTTGATGGCAAATTATTAACACGAAGGTTAAAAATAAAGGAACATTCTTGAAATCAAATAAAAGAGGAATGTAATATCCAATATTTTTTGTCTTATTCAATGACGGTAACCTTTTAGTCGTTCTCCTCAAAGCACCCAAGTTTCGTTTCATTTCATTCTTAAATATTTGGACCTATTTAAGTAGTTTTTAAATGTATTAACATTTTCTATGCTTGCTTTCTCCGTTAAACAGACAAAAGCATTTCTTATTGCCAAAACAATTTTGCATTTACAACACCGTTAAAGGCTATAATGTACAGCATTTTAAAATTCCTTTGTGCGATAATATATGCAAATGACATTTTAATGGATAAGCAAATTTTATTTATTCAATGATTACTCGACGACTGTAGTTATAGCACTCAGAAAATTTTAATTACTTTGAGCAACACAAAGTAGCTGCCATAGAACGCACCGTTTTATCGCAGCGCCCTTCTCTGCGATTCTCAAACGGACTACATAGGTAGCGGCCGTAGAACGCACTGATTTCTCAATGGGCTCTTCTCTCCGCTTCTCAAACAGGCTTTGGTTTTCGCAGTGGTTCTTCGCCCAGGGCTTTCAGTTCCTCCGGATCGGCACAGCATTTCCACGATTCCTGAACGCCGAAATGGTAGATGGTTTCATGGAAATAGTGCTCGCCCGGATTGATGAAGATGCGTGGAAAATCCGGCTGATTTACGGCATCCGGATAGTTAAGTAGCTGAAGACTGAAGCCACAATGTTGCCAATAGCGTGTGCACCTTTTACCCAATATAGGTGGCTCACCAAGCGGTTCCTGGGGAAAACAATTGCCGGTGGTGAACTTAACACACGGCTGATTGCTGAATATTTCCATAAATCTCCCCGAATCCGGATGCAAAAACCTGCCCACATAACGCGTTCTTATTGAATCAAACTCCTTGTCGAGGGCAAAGCAAACGTCGTAACCCTTTACCGGTTTCTGTTCAAACTGGCGCACCCGGTCACCCATGAATACTGGCAATCGGATATCGTATACGGAATCACTAACGTTCTTAAATCGACCCGTGGGAAGTCCGTCGCCATTGGATGTTTCCATCGTTTCCATTGCCTCAATGTTGATTTGATGGTCAAAAATGCCCTTGATTCCGGTAGACTGACCGGCCAGATTAAAGATGATATGATTGGATATATTCACCGGCGTCGTTTGATTAGTGGTGGCTTCCATTTGTATAAAAAACCGATTATCGTCATTTATGGTGAAGTGAAGCAATACTTTCAATGTCCCAGGATATCCTTCGTGTCCATCCGGGGATACATGACGCAAGGTGACGCCATCCGGCCGTTTCATTTCCAGATCCCAAATGACCTGATCGAAGCCCACAAAGCCACCATTAATCTGGTGCTTCTGCCCGAAATTTTTGGACACAATGACCCGTCGCTCGTCCATGATGAACTCGCCGTTGCCCACCACATCCGAGACTCTGCCAATCGTGCAACCAAAATGATAGTTCCTATACTTCGTATACCCGGCAACATCATCGAATCCGAGTACCACATCGGACAACTGGTGATAGGCATCTGGCACTTGAATGCTCTGGATTGTTGCGCCCAGCTGGATGATGGCCACGGACAGGCGATTGGTGTTGGTCATCGTATAGCGACGAATCACTTGGGCCTGCTTGGTAAACGGATTGGTCGCAATACCAAAGATGTCCTCCACAACCTTAACCATAATTAGGTATAAACGTTTTTTGAATTTTGAATTTAATTGAAATTTTTTCTTCTGTGTGAATTTCTTTTTGAAAGTATACTCAAAGTTGTTAAAAAAAATGTGGGTAGATTCATATTTTCTCCCTGACGCACAAAACTCCTCCTAGGGTTAAACTACACGCGTATTCCTCAATGTCCCCAGGCTCAGTACCTGGGTTTCATCCTGGACAAGCGGCTCACGTGGAGGCATAGATAAATTACTTGCATCGCGACTATCTTATCGTGCGGGGCCTGTTCCGCGATCCATCCAATAAAAGATCGATAGAGGTGTGTGATTTACTAGGACCACGGTGCACAGAACACAAACTACACACCTATCGAAAAATTGCTACGAAATGTGCTAGCTACGAATGATTATTCAGCCAATAACCGGGACAGGAATTATCATCATTTATAATGGCAATAACTGAATAATTGAATATGCTGCGATATATGACGGAGACAGAACAAAAGAATGATTGCCATCAATTACTCTGCCCTTGCCCCATTACGGCTTCTTCGACAGCTGCGTGGTTTTTCACACTACACTCGCACAAATCGTGTGTAGTTTCGGAAGAGCAATGCAAATAGGAAAAGTATATTCCTAAATGTGTTTGGTTTTAAATTTCCATAAACATATGTATGCATATCTCTTCGATGAACCCTTTATCACCTTAAAAACATGAAGTGTAGTTTACAGAACAGAAATCCTTAGAAAATAACTATTGTTTTGCAAGTGTACATAGAGAAAACAATGGGGTATAATGACCATTCATACCTGCAGTTGGTGTAATGGGTTTTCGAGTTGCCTGCGGCTTCCTCGGCATTGTTCTTTCAGTCCGTTCCGCTGGTTCCATATCATGCCTCATTGGAGCCACCGCACGGAAAATGTCAGGATGGTGTGCAAATAAATGCAAAATCATGGCTCGTCATCCACATCGACACCGCATCGTCACAGTCACAGAGTCAGTCATCCTCGCCCATTGTCACTTGAAGTTCAGTTCAGCGAGGCCAATGGCAATGGTAATGCCAATGCCAAAGTTGCACGGCCTTTGGATTGCAGCTTTGGTTGCTTCACCTTTGATATTTGGCCCGGTCTGCCCCGGATTCGCTGGCGAAAGGTAAATGTTTGCCGATAAGAACAGCCAGTTGGATCAATAGCCTTGAAATTACGCAGCTCGAACTTTAAGCTTTCGACAGGTAGGTGATATATATTGCAGCAATGAAATCTGTCATCGAAATCTGTTCCATTTAAAAGGAAAGACTCGAGGGGCACAGCTCCATATCTTTGCAAAGGTCAGCATTTTAAATTGGATTCTAACTGAAGATGGCAAAAGTTATAATTAAGATCGAAGGGTTCTCGACTTGCGACTTAATATTTAATGGCAAATTATTAAAGACGAATGTTAAAACTAAAGGAACATCCTTGAAATCAAATAAAAGAGGGTTTCTATATGGAAATAGATTTAGAATGTAATATCCAGTTATTTTTGTTTTATTTGTCAAGATTCAATGATGGTAATTTATTTTACCTTTTAGTCGTTCTCCAAGTTTCGTTTAATTTTATTCTTAAATATTTGGACCTATTTAAGTAGTTTTTAAATGTGTTTACCTTTTCGATGTTTACTTTATTCATAAAACCGAAAAAGCATTTCTTATTGCCAAAACAATTTCGCATTTACAACACTGTTAAGGCCTATAGAATTTTAAAATTCCTTTTTGAAATTTTCCATGTATATAGATATTCTTTTATATACGGCCAATATTACTTGACTTGGCTATGTAAATAACTATAATAATAATCTGTCTGCTTGATTTGTAAATAATATATGCAAATAACATTTTAACGGATAAGCTAAGCTCATTTTATTTATTCAATGATAACTCGACGACTGTAGTTATAGCACTTAGAAAATGTTAATTACGTTGAGCAACACAAATAATAATTAGAAATAATGAAATATAATGTTTATATAAACACAAATTGATTAGAAAACCATGGGTAGATAGCAACTAGTACGCAAGCTAATATGTTTTATTATATGTTAGCATGATTGAAATTTGCATTTCGAATCGTTCAAATGATCAAGGTCGTTAGTATATAGAACTTTAGAATATTCAGTATTCAGTTCTAGTCGAGGCACTCAGCCAGTTTATTATCTGCTTGTTTATGTTTATATTGACTGAGATCGTAAACCCATTTCGTCTATAAATAAGCCACTGGCGAAATCTTTGGCATTGTAATATCTAATGCTGATTCGGCACAAGTGAACTTTGCAATCGCAATTGATTTAACGTATTGATTATGCCGCCGATAAAGACGGTGAATCATTTGGCTGGCACTCTCGTGACCGATAAGTCGATAAGACCACAATGCACGCATGTCCTCGCACCATTACTTAGCTAGTTATTTAGTTAGTTAGTCTTGTTGATTCCCGAGACTCCGGATATGCAAATATGAGCATGCATTCCCCTCTACGATTGCCATGTCAGGAGCGCCTTATCGAAACCCGATGCAATGTCAAGCCAGCGATTATGGTGGGCTTTTCCAAACATGATGACCCACACACGACGCCCAACAAGTTGTTACACACAGAGAAAATATACCTGAGTTTGCTTTGCTTGACAGGTTTCCCTCATTTAGAGGAACGTCTGACTTAAGAACCACTCTCTAGCAATGATGTTGTAGTAATGTCCTCTTTTTTTTGTGTACCATTTAACCAATGTTACTGCCTTTCTTTCGGTGCAGTTTTACTTGCCACCCCCTTTTGACACGCCCTGCTCATGTCTGACCCTGATTATGCTTTGCTTTACATGGCACTATTGGTTGACATCGACAGAGTGGGGTGAAGTGGATGGCGGGCGTGGGCGGAACCTTAAGCTGCTCCTCCAAAGTCGTTCGCTTTGCATATGTGCATGCAGGCATGACTGTACCACCATTGAGCATTTGAGTGCTGCAACTTAATTTCCAACGGGATTACAATTCGGAGCGGCAGCACAAATGTCTGGCGTTTAAGCTGCAACCTGCGACCAAAGTGGGTTGCTATGTAAATGCAAGTTTCATAAAATAATCATGATTGCTTTTGATGCCACGATCTTTCCAGGCATATCGCACACACTGCGTATGAGTGATGTAGTTGAAGATTATCACTCATACGCAGTGTTGCACATCGTTGAAATGCATAAATACCACATGGCTGTGAATTATGAAATTAAGTTTCATTTTTTGATGCGAACCTAATCTACTACTGATTATTTATCAATAATTTATTTATAAATGTTGTACTTTTTGGCGTAGCAAGCAAGGTTATTTGGATTTATATTTAGCTTAAACTAATTTCACTCGCTCCTTTCGATTTCAGATGCCTGGACTTGTGGTCTTCAGACGTCGCTGGTCTGTGGGCTCTGATGATCTCGTGGTGCCGGGCGCATTTCTCCTGACGATTCATTTTATATGGTGAGTAGCCACTTACCCTTTTACTTAATCACCGATTATTGTTCATAATCATATTTCGTGTTTTTTTTTATTCTTTTTCTTCAACAACAAAATATAAACAAAAAACGATCTGATTTCTGTGGCAGTTTTGTGATTGTTAGCGTCTCGTTGGTTATCTTTGAGTATAATACACGAATTTTAAGCGTAAAATTATTGTTCTATCATCTAATAGGCTACTTGTTGATACTATTTTGTAAGTATACTGATTCACTTTCATTGGATTCTGTATTAATATTGATTCTTGTTTTGCAGTTTCAATATGTGTAGAAATAGGTATATGTGTGATCTCGATGCGTGGCAGTATTCTGGATGCCGAGGCGCGCACCTCAATCAATATCTGGATATATCTCAAGAGCCGTAAGTTAGCACTAATAGATGCACACCCCGAACAATCCTATATGTAGTATATCCATTCCTATCTTCATTGCAGTGGTTATACTGTTCGATATTGCCTGGCTGGCGGTGGGATCCGTTTGGCTGGGGCATTACTACACCACTGCACCCATCGATGATCCCAAAAAGGTCTACATAGGTGAGCCAAATCGTAGACTTTGCTAGTGATTGTCTAGCTTAGAGTAATCATTATAAAGTATGGGTATATAGTATTAATATTTGTATAGTTTGCAGGTGTTCCTATGCAGTTTTATGCAAATATCTTGCCTTGCTTGGGCTTTCCCATTGATCCAGACTATAACCTATCAATCTAGCTTAAACTATCAAGTTAATTCGAAACCTTTCTTCCTCACAGCAATTATCATCTGCAATTGGGCTCTGGTGGTGATCACCCTCATCACGATATGGTGCACCTTCGATGCTGCCGGCAGATCCTGGGTAAAGATGAAGAAGTACCAGCGATCAATGCGCGAGACAGAGTCGCGGTTTAACTACAAGCGGAGCAACAGTATGAACCGCAACTGGCGGCAAAGGTGAGTCAGTCCATTTGCGTCCAAATTGATGGCAACGATTATTTAATAAATTTCATTGACTTCGCACAAACGCACAGGAAAGTAATGCGAGCGTACCAGGATAGTTGGGATCATCGCTGCCGCCTGCTTTTCTGCTGCATGGGCTCCTCGGAGCGCAACCGGAACTCGTTCACGGACATCGCCCGTCTGCTGAGCGACTTCTTCCGGGAGCTGGACGTGGTGCCGTCGGATGTGGTGGCCGGATTAGTTCTGCTCCGCAAGTTCCAGCGTCTCGAACGCGAGGCCATTGTGAGGCAGCGCAAAAATGGCACCTACGAGTTCCTCAGCGGCGTACCGATCACGGAGCGAACCCAGTTCCTAGCACTCAACGATGCCAAAAACTATGACTTCTTTCAAACGGTCATCCACTATATGTACTTTGCCCAGGGAGCCTACGGCTGGCCCATGTACGTCATCATCAATCGCAGCAAGATGTGGCATCTGGTGCCGGAACTGAAGTGAGTATGAAGCATGTGGCATATGGCAGGAAATGGCCAATGGAAAAAATGTATATATTTCATTATTCTCAGATGCTTTGGCTGCTGTTGCGGTACAAGTGATGATACAGAGGTTATCCAGGACAACTGCTGCCTGTGCAACTATGCAGCGCTGAAGAAGACGCTCCAGCTGGGCGACATCGATATCGTTTATGCCACCTATCACGTGGACGTGGGCGAGACGCCCTTCTTTGTGGCCATCGACTACACACATCGTTCGGTTGTGATCAGCATACGTGGTACCCTTAGCATGAAGGACATCCTTACTGATCTGAATGCCGAGGGCGAAGTTCTGCCGCTGCAGCCGCCGCGTGACGATTGGCTGGGCCACAAGGGTATGGTGCAAGCGGCGATCTACATACGCAACAAGCTGCAGGAGGAGAACCTCATCGAGAGGGCACTCCAGCGGAATCCGGACCGTCAGACGCACACCTTTGACCTGGTGCTGGTGGGCCATTCGCTGGGCGCCGGCACAGCGGCCATACTCGCCATTCTCCTTAAGCCCGAGCATCCCACGCTCCAGTGCTTCAGTTACTCTCCGCCAGGAGGTCTGCTCAGGTGGGTTATGCTTAAGCTCTCCTGTTGGTTCAAATTGAAACGTATGCTTCCTTTTCAGTATGCCCGCCGTGGAGTACTCAAAGTCGTTCATCACCTCGGTGGTGCTGGGCAAGGATGTAGTGCCGCGCATCGGTCTCAATCAAATGGAGGCCCTGCGAGCGGACCTTATCAATGCCATTCAGCGCAGCGTGGATCCCAAGGTGATTAACAATTATAACATGCTCTCTAATATGTATTTAATACGTTTCTTTTTTCTTTTAGTGGAAGACCATTTCCTGCTCGGTCATCTGCTGTGGCTGTGGACCCGAGCCCACTTCTGTGGTCAACATGTCCGGCCAGGACACGCACATCAATCAGTACCAGGAGGTATTTGGGCCCATATCTCCTTCGATTTGTGCTGCGTACTAAAAGTTGTTTATCTGTATATTCCAGGAGCGTGGCACTGCCCGTTCGACCAGCGCTCATCCGACGGACAGCTCGATAGCTTTAACTCTGCACCAGCCCTTATATCCGCCCGGTCGCATCATTCACATAGTGCGACATCATCCCAAGCCCGACGAGTGAGTAGCCTGAGTCCAACGAGCTGGAAATAAGTGCGACAGCTGGCCGCATCCGCATTTGTTTCCTCCTCGATCTCGCAACCCGACCTCCTGACCCACACCCTGATTTATTTGTTGATGTTTTTTGTTTGATTCGCGATACGAGATCCGCCTCTGGGGCCCAAGGTCTGTGCTAATTGAGGTGCGATAGCCAATGCTTATCGCCGAAGTGAGAGTGGTGGAGTGAAATGTCAAGCTGATCCGCAACTGACTCATTCGCAATGACGTCAGGGTTGTGTTGTCGTCGCTTGGCAATGTCGTGGTATGTTAATCTATCGCCTCGCCCATCCGTAGAGATGCATAGATACAGCCGATGATCTCGTCATCGGGAACGGGCACTGAACTCTCTATCCAGTTGGCGCCCTTTGCTATTCGGTGGCTGACTCTAATTTTCGTCTACGATTTGACATACCCACGTGACTTATGGCCGAAACGTGCTGCTTCAATTATTAAATTCACAAGTGCCCCATTTCGTAACGCGATTGCTAACAGAATGTAGGGCCATATTGAATTTCCAGACGCAGACATGCATTAATAAATATATTACTTAAAGTTAAATAAACACAATTTTTAACAATTTGTATGGTCCAGTAGCAAAATTAAAACGTTTTCTTAGGCTAAATTATCATGCAAGACTATAAGATATTTTACTTTAATAAATATTTCAATGCGTTGAGATTTAATACTAATAAGCAACTAGGAAGATCTAGGAATTTCTTTATGCTGGGTGATAGTTCACGATGTTGTATGTACATATGTATGCTGTCGGCGGAGTTCTCGATCGACTACTTTCACTTGTTATCGTTTCAATTGGTTTGGTTCGGTTCGGTTCTGTCTTGTTTCATTATGTTTTGTGTTGCTGAACGTGTTTGGTCGATTTCTGTTTGCCCCACCGTCCCGAAACCCAGTCAATGAGAACAGAAAATAATGTTAACAAAATGTTTTTCAGGCAAAAATACGACAGTGGTTGGAGGTAGGCACACACACAGACCCACCAGCCCATCAACACCCACAACTACACCCACATCGACACACATTTACACACGCACACACCTACGCGCATCGCACACAGATGCAGATACTACGAGCACACGCATCCAAAAGATTGAAAGATGAAGAGCTTGAGCAGCGCTGCCGTAACTCAACTCGATCTCTGTCTCTATCTATCTATCTGTCTCTCCTGCCTCTCTCTCTGTCTACATATGTCTATTCCACTCTGCCCGTGTTTATGCTCGCCCTCTGTCTCTCTCTTACGCACACTTTCTCTGTGTCTTAGCTTGTTTGGTTTGTGTGTTGACCTAGTGAAAGCCCGAGAATTTTATAGATCTGTTTATTCTGTTAGAAGACTTCCTTCACATCCCATTTTGGTTAATCTTTGTTGCATGAGACAATACAATCACCGAAGCATGCATCGTCCCATTGCCTCCAATTAAGCTCTCTACACGAGCTGAACTCTCATCTCAAATAGATCAGTTTTGCTAAAGAAGGTTGAACAAAAAGATCATGAGTTCAGATGAGAATTCTGCCTTTGTAAAGAGGTCCTTATATCCGTCTCTCGTTGTCGCCCTCTCTCGCTCTCGCATATGAGCTGGGCTATTATCCTTATAATTTGTGTTTGATATAGCAGATCGTGCATGATATTAGACCCGAAAGTTGAAGAATACAATATTCTAATGGCCGGAGTCATGGAAATCCTTTCATTAATGAACTATATATTCTATACAAATTTTTATTGCTGATAGATATGTAGCGTTGATTTTTGTTTCCCAATCGTTCTCTAATAAATCAAGTAGATATCCAATATCGATTACACATTAATATTTATTAGACAAGTAGAGATTACGTGTTATTGAAACATATCATATTGAAAGAGATTTCTGTGACAACTAAATTGGTCCCCAACTGAAATTTAGTTGGTCGGAACGTAGAACGTAGATATTTAGTTAGTTTAAATAGCCCATAAGTAAACTATTGCAATAAAGCTCTTGTGTATTTTGCAGAAATGTTCTGAAAAATCGGGAGCCCGTATATCAGGCAATCTGGGCCGATTCCACGGACTTCGATGAGGTGCTCATCTCGCCGGTGATGCTGCAGGATCACATGCCCGACAAGGTTCTCGCCGCCCTCAAGAAGGTAATTGCCGAGTTCGACGACGAGCGCGGCTCCTCGGTGCACAGCTATTCCACAGCCAGTTGATCAGATCCGGTCGAATGGACGGACGGACGGCAATGGAATCGAGTTGAATATGGAATGACTGATCGTTGACACCCTACACCCCCCCGTCGTCTTCGTCGTTGTCCTAGAACCGTATATAGTCTAACTATAGCCCTATAGCATACATATCTAGAGTACGCAGCACCGATCTAGTTAGTTGATTCGTCTACTGTACTGTGCTGTATTGTACTGTACTGTACTGTACCTTGCCCTTAGTCTAGCCTTAAGGTCAGAGGTCGCGAACGGCGAACGGCGAACCGCAATGCGCAATCCGCAATCCGCAGTTCGCCAAACCCATGACCACAAGCCACACAGCAACCAAAACTCACAAACACAAGAGCCACGCGAACGCGAATACCACCCACACAGTCATGACAAGCACATTTACACCGATGATGCCTATTTATCTATATGTAAACTCAATTACGTTAAACGTTATCTAGTCTAAGGCCAACTATCGCTTATAATTTCAATAATGCTAAATTGTTCGACATTGATTTGTTTATATTTATTTATTGCCCTTTTGTTTTTGATATATACCATACAACGATTTGCTTTGATATGTATGTCCAGAGAATGGAACCGATACTTAGCCAGCACTACACACGTATAACCAAAATCCAGTAACTATATTGTATTTATCGCTGTGTTAGGCATTGACAATGGACTTTGAATGTTTACACTTATGCCTAAGTTAAATTTATATTTATATACTTGTATTTTGTTTATGTGGCTTCGTCCATTTATTGTTTAAGTTGAACAGATGTAATTTGCATTTCGTTTTCAAAATCTCCGTGTTTCCATCACGCTCTCCAAATATCTCTTATATATTTTCACTTTAAATCGTAAACTGTTTGTTTTTTATATGACGAATATACACACTTGTACTACGTACAAGTACTTGAATATGATTAGTTCTTTAATTTATTTCTTGCTTTTCAATACCTTTGAAATCGGTAATGGTGAATATTTAAGTATTTGCACATCTTGTAAGTTGCCCGATTACTACACCAGAATGTCCAGTTAATCCCGGCTTCGTTGGATTAAAGATGTTTTTTAGAAATCGCTCCGCTAGATGGAAAACTATATTATTGGTTTTTGAAAAGCCAATATATGCACACGATTGATAATGATTTTATTTGAGTTCTTTTTGTGAAGATTTGATTTGGTAAGTTTTTTAAGTTCAACTGTTATGCTTTGACTACAAATACACAACATAACCTATCATACTATATATATACTATACACAACTCCTTTAAAAATATCTGCTGCATGGGAATGGTTGTTGTAAAGCTTAAGGAATGGCAAAACAAATACATATAGTATGGTAGATGAAACGTATTGCCTTTTTGCTGAGCTGGGAGGAGACCCGGTCCCGTATGTGTGCTAGTTGCAATGAGAGAGTAGTGGATCAGGCTATAGGATAATCCCTTGAACGATTTTTCCACCCGACCCCACCCTTGATGATCTGATTCAGATCACAGTTAGTATATGCGACGAACTTCTGTAAACCACTGATGTATTTAATTATGCTTTTGTTTTGCTTCTTTTATGGAACTTAACGATTATCGATAACTGATAAACGAATACCGATTTAACCGATTTGTATGTGACCCGATCATCCGATGATGTGCACAGGTCGTGTCTTGTAGAGATCGAACCGTAAAGGCATGTACCACTCGTAGACGTAATGATAACACGACAATAACTACAACTACAACAGTTACAACAACAACTACGACAACACAAAATACAGATACCAGGTACAGCCGCCCGCCTTCTATATAAATTTGTTATCATTAAACAAAAGACTAAACCAACTTTCCATTTTGCTCTCGTTAAAACCAAACAAAATTTTTAAATATGTCAACCGAATTACAAGTCTCTCTCTCTATCTCTCTCTATGTATATTTCTCTCTCCCGCTCTCAACCTAACCTCAAACAATTAAAAAAAAAAACCAACAACCTATCCAATTTTGTAAACTAAACTCTCTAAATGTAATCGTACTCGCTGTGTATGTACAACGAAAACCAATATCGATATTGTGTCTCGCACCCGTAAGCTCCCACCACCCTCAAACCACACCTCACCACAGCGAACCATGAGCCACATCCTACTCGCTTAACTTTGACGCAACTGTACTTAGTCACTCCACTTCACTCGCTAACTGCATCTGCTACTGTCTCTTTCCACTCTCGCTCATCTGTGAAACTGTACATACATGCATCCCACTCTCGCTCGCAACATCTACTCGTCTCTTTCTGCATTTATATGTAACTACCAGTTGTGAAGATCAGGATTAATTGATTGCTTGATCTGTTTCGATTATAGATTTGAAAAAATAACTGCAGTCGAAAAGAAGGGTTTAAATGCCAACCAAGAATGAAAAATATATTTACGAAATCAGACCTATCAATCAATCAATCGGTTTAACATTTCAGTAGGACCACAACTTAGATCTAAGTTAAATGATCAAGTACAATCAAACACTGATCCCCACCACTCTCGCTACTCGCCTTTAGGTTGTAACAACGAGTGGGCCACGCAAGCCGCAGCGCCAGACCTCGAATGCATTCTCCACCGGATCAAACGAAGCAGCGCACGATATGGACCTCGAACCGCCGCATTGTAGCGGCCACAGTGTGCCGACGGATGCCATGAGATTCGAGCCGCGAACGGATCCCGACCAGATGCAGAACTCGATAACGCAGTCGCAACACTGCAAGCGACCCTCGCAAAGTTCCTACACGAACCTGAGCAACTGCCTCGTCCTGACGCCGACCGCCCAGCACAAGCTTTGTTTGGAGACGTCCTTCACCAACGGATCGACACCACACCAGCCAAATCAGCGGCTCACGTCGGCGGCCTCATCGCTCCTGAGCTCGGCAACCACGCCGTATGACATATCAAGTGCTCTGGACGACAGCCTGGCCACAGTGGCGCTGCGGCAGAGCCCCTCGCTGATCAGCGCTGAGACGACGGCCACGGTGATTGTTAATCCGGATCCGGATGCTGAGGAGATTGCCATACCACAACGCCTCAAGGCGGTGGCATTCGATATGGCGCTCACTCCGCCGCCAACGCTGCCGGAGAGGTCCCTGCTCGGGCGCCAACACTCCGAAAAAAAGCCACGTTCTCTGCCGCTGGCCCATGTCCAGGCCCTTCGTAGAGCTTCGGATGCTGGTGCGGTGCCTGGAGTGGATTTACTGCACGACGACTGGTATGGCCTGGCCCCACTGGCCAGTCCCGAAACGCTGTCCGAGATCTCGAGCGTCTCCTCGCGAACCAGCGTCCCCATTAGCCTGGCCAACAGCATTGAGCGCTATCTGCAGCACATGGGCGTGGGCGTTGGCGGTCCGAAGGTGCCACTCGAGGACATCTTCGAGTCGCAGCTGCATACGCCCAAGGTTATGAGGCGGGCGCCCAAGTTCAGCGAGAATCTAGCGGGCTGTGCAGAGGACACCAGAAATCTGGATCAGTACAAACGGCTGGGTCGTGTGTTCATCACCTTTCCGCGCATCTTTCCGGATCAATCGCCAGCGGCGCATAGTCTGGACTCCAGCGACGATAGCTTTGAGTCTGCGTCGGCCCACAGCCTGCAGAGATTGCAGCTGCCGCACGGTGCCAATGCGGTGCAGAGTTCCAAGTCCGCCGATCCGCTGGACGGAGATCCCGATGCGATGAGGCAAACGCAGCCGGCCAAGAAGTTGACATTCAGCGATAGCGATATCCTGACAGACGCGGACTGTCTGCGACTGTGTCCACACTGTCCCTGCGATCGGGATGTCCAGCGTGGCTGCTGCACTCGCTCGGAGCACGGGAAGTGCGGCACAGAGATTTCCGGCGGTTGTGGTGGTGCCACCATGGGATTGGGCTCCACAGATACTAGTTTCTACAGTGCCAGCTCATCGCTGGAACAGTTTGCCACACCGGCCCGGCAGAACGGTGGTAGTGGGGCCTCTGGCCCCCACCTGGAGGAGATACTCATACGGCCCGGCGTGTTGGAATCGCACTTTCCCGTTCTCGGCGGTGGCAGCGCGATAGAGACACCCGCTTTGGTGGCCCCAGCCTCACCATCGCCGCTCAGCAATGGCAAACGACCGGATGTGGTTGGTGGCCGGGTGAGGAAACGGCTCTCGTCCGAGGAGTTTGTCTTCTCCCGGGGCGAGGATCTGCCTAGCCTAGTACAAATCGGTGATAGGAGTACCGGCTCTCCGGCGGGACGACGTCGGGCCAAGGGCTGCGTCTATCCGGCCGGGAATAGTCTCCGTTTGGACGCTGCTGCCGCTGTCGCCTCCGCTTCCGCATCGCCCACGTCCATTAGTAAATTTACCCGCACGCGCGTGGCCGCCGGAGGATTGGCAGCCAAACAGGCTGCCGGCAATAACGAAAGTAACGTTTAATAGTTGTAAGTTGCAAGCAGTACCTTCACCTGGACACACAGATGCGATTTCAGCCCAAAGTCGACAATTATGCCGTTGCCATTGCTTTCACACAAGCGATACATACACAAAACCAGTTGATTACAAATTAAAGGAACTCACAAGGAATCTAACATTTTGCATACCGATTACCTAAGGAACAACATTTAGCATTAACACACGAGCGTTTACTATTAACTAAATGCAATATGTATATTTATATACAGATATATAAATATATATTTTTTTGTGCAGCCAAGCCCCAAGCGACGAGAAATTTTAATAAAACGTTTTAAAAAAGTGAATACTCTGTAATGTCGTTAATTAGGAAAATGGCACAAAAAACTTCTAACTTTAAAGTGTAACGGTTTGCTGCTTAGTTGGAATATGGTATTTTAAAAGCAGCTGAGTTGACAGCACTGTTAACCGCTAACAGCGCACTGTGGCGCACAACAGTACACTATCGGCTGTTAAGGGCTCTGTTTTGGTTTTTCAATTCCAATTCCAAAGTTCGTTGCGTTCGCATTTGTTTACATCATTGCTCGATTCGGTGTTCCATACCCAAACACGATGTCCCTGATTGCCCAGGCTAGTCGCACAGCGCCGCAACTCCTGTTGCACTTGAACCGCCATCTGGTCACCTCCTGTTCAAGCGCCGCATCCGCCACGTCCTCGAAACCGCCGGATTTCGACCAGTCAATCACTGCCGACCAGCTCCTCGGACCGGAATCGCAGCGCAGGTGCATGGAGAAAATGCGCAGCCTGCCGGCATTCCCGCGTCCCAAGGCGCTGACGCCCAGTCGCCGGGAGAAGCAGACGTCCGCGGTTCTTATCGCCCTCTGCCAGGAGCGGGGCACGTCAGTATAGCCACTTAAACGAGGAATGCAATCATTTGAATAAGCTGCATCGTTTTGCTCTTTCAGAAACGAGATATCCCTGCTATACACCCGACGATCGCGACACCTGCGCAGCCACAGCTTTCAGATCTCCTTTCCGGGCGGAAGGCGCGATGATCATGACACTAGCTACGTGGACTGTGCGCTGCGCGAGACGGAGGAGGAGATCGGCCTACCGCGCCATCGCATCCAGGTGTGGGGCGAGGCCAAGCAGCTACAGCTGCCGAGGACCTCCTCCATTGTGCCAGTGGTGGGTGTGGTGCCAGACTTTAGCCTCTCCGAGCTGCGTCTCAACTGGGAGGAGGTGGAGGAGGCGTTTAGTGTGCCGCTCCAATCGCTGATGCTGCCCAAGGCCACCAGGCACACACAGTTTCGCAGCGGTTACAGCGGTCCCGTATTTGTCGTGGACCATTATCGCATCTGGGGCATCACCGGCTACCTGACGCACCTCTTCCTGCACTGCCTGCTGCCACCCAGTTTGCTGCCCGATTGCCTCAAGACGAACATCAAGTTCATTCGGCCCTTTAAGCTACCGCCCAAGATGCCGCATCATCGCGAGCACTCCGCCGCGGATCCCTCGATGCGCACCTGACGAGACATCCGCGATCCGCCGACCGTAATCCTACTCAGGCTAGCACCAATGTGGTACTGTGATTGGGCCAAATGTGCTTCGCTCGAACCGAACAATTGGCCAAATCTGATGGTGTTCTTTGTTTTAGTGTACGCGTTAATTGTTAATTATCGGAGAGATTTATAATAAAACTGTTGACCATTATATTGAAATCGAAGAGGAGCTCGTAATTCGAGCTAAAGTTTTAGTTTGAAGATGCCATTAAATGCTATTAAGTAGTATGTATATATTAACTTTTATCATGAAATGAACATCCGTAATTTCCGTGTTAAGTAGAAGGCAATATTTGTCTTTTTGTTTTTTTTATTTGTAATTTTTACTTAAATACAAAAAATACTCTTCATTTCCTCCTCTAATTTTCTTTTTTTTTTGTTTTGTTTTTCTTGTTATGATAAAATAAAATATTTAAATAAAAATTAAAAATGGCAAACTTTCGCCAGGGAGCAAAAAAAAAATCAAAATCATAATTTTGCAATAGAAAAAAAAAAACATTTGTCTTCGAATACAACAAAAAAGCTCCTTGCAGAATAAAAAATATAATATAAAATAAACATTTTGAAGGAACGGGAAGCGCTCCTTCAGGCGATCGATACATTTTAATTGACAGCGAGCTACATAATTATATTCATGCGTTTGCCTGTGTACATCTGTATGTCAAACACAAATGTTTTAATATTAATTAAGCAAACAAACATGCAGGCGGGCCAAGTAAGTCAAAGCCTTCTCGATAGATTGTGGCTGGTGTTTTGTTTTTTGTTTTTGAAATGGGGTTTAAATTAAGCATAGCTGAAGAAAGGCAACGCGGCTGCTTAAAGAACACTTGTTGTTATGCTTGCTATATATATAGTAGGTATATATATATATTTATATATAATATATGCATGGGTAGTTATATCCGTTAAGTATACATCTATGTATAGTCCTCAGAGTTGCTGCTGCTTGTAAAATTGTCCAAAATATTGTGGTTGCGATTGCTGTATACTATTAGTTGATGTGTGGTGTGGCTGCATGGCTCTGCTCCATAGGAAACCTACTCCGAAATATCAATTGGAATGTATGTGGTAAACGTGGGCGTCTCCAGCTCCTCGTGCTTCTTCATTTTGAGACTCTGCAAGCGAATGGAGATTCTAAGTTGAAGCCCAGTAAAATTGGCGCAATGTCAAGTTACGCACCTGTTGCAGCTTGTAGTGATTGATAATGTCCTGGTCGGCCGGGCACGATTGTGTGAAGGCGTCCAGCTGGTACATGTGATACATGTAGCGCCACAGGGCCGTCAAGTGCGTCTGCAAGGAATCGAAAAGTGAGACCGGTGAGTCATTGATGTCTGGTCGGGACGGCTTATTCAATCGATTCTATAGCTGATTGGACTTCGATTTAAAACCCATTTACGGTTGGTGACTGCAGCACAGACCACTCACAATCAAAGTTATACAATGTAATAGCCTTAGATAGAGTTGCTATTAAATCTATATGGCAATACAGCTCATCGCATTCATTCTTGCGCTATTAATCATTTAAGCAAAAAAGTCTCAAAGCCACTAAGTCAATATTTGCCCTCTGCTTTCTATTCGCAAATAAAGTCTTTATCAGCAAAAGTTTTCCTGACTAATCCATCAAATACGCAAATACGATAATGCTGTATTATTTGCGCATCGAAAGAGTTTCTCCTCCTGCGGCGACTGTGATACCCTGGAACCCCCCACTGCTTACCGGGATTTCAAAGTCGACGAAGTACTTGCCCGCCACACGGATGTGCTGCAGGCGCGGCATCAGCTCACAGTCGAAGCAGCACATGGTGTCGCCGGTGAGGAAGCGCGTGTTGCGCGCGGACAGATGATCGTTGATCTTGCGCAGATGCGAGAGCAGGGCGTTGTTCTTGGCCTCGTCCTTCTTCACCAGCATCAGCTTCAACTTGACGTACAGGTTCTCGATCAGGGTGGCCACCTCCTTGTCCTGGACGAACAGATTGTAGCCGCCCGGTATGTTCTTCATGATGTGCCGCTCGATCTTCTCGTTCTCCAGAATGGCCAGCCCATTGTCAATGAGGATGGGCGGGTGTGTGGCCTCGAAATTGGTGCGGAAATCGGGCGGCGGCTTCTGCATATCCACCGTCGTCACCTTCAGGCTGATCGTCTTTAGTTCGGCCAGCAGATACAGGTCCATGAAGTACTCCTGGCAGAACAAACAGGCGCCCTTCCGCCTGCCATCGATGGTCGAGGCCTGCGAATCGAAGCGGAAAATAATATCAAAATTAGGAAAACAAGCGTTTATTCAATCAAAAAGCGAGAGGGGTGCGGTGCCTGCAGCCGAAAATGTTTACTTGGCCATTTCGATAAGTTGGCTTTGCGGCGATACCATCAAGTGTTAATGTGGGTCACATTCCGGGGACTGGGCATTTTTCCAGCGATTGGACATTGCCTTCAGTCCACTTAATGGACACATAATGGCACATCGCGTGCCGGCAATTACTGATAAACACAAATCAAACAGAAATTTAACAAAATAAGACAACATAGTTTTCCATTATGATCATGTGACATCATCATCATCATAATCATCATAACCATAAACGTTCTGCGTTGTTCAACCGCCCAGCGTGGCGTGATGAGCCATCGAGGTTTGTTTGCTCGCCATTTTTTTCTTTTTTGGGGGACCGGAAGCGATCCAAAGGCAAGACGAGCGACGTCGAGTGGACGACGACGACGACACTAGCCAAGCCAGACGAGAACTCTGCATCGCTGCACTGCCAAGGCCAGTGGAGGATAGGCAGATACATTTGTAGCTACACAGATGGCAAGATAAATAGTGAGACTTGGCGAACGGCAAGGCAATGCCAGCGCCACAGGCTACAGTGAGCACTGGCTAGTTGAGCCAAGTCCCTGCATCTGCATTCCAGCAATATGAAGCCGCAGATAAGGCAGGTATTAACAGATTAAGCGTATTTATTTACGTGATTATTTATAGCTGCCAGTGGTATTAAAACATAACAAAAGGCGGAAATACTTCATCTTTTTATGCGATTGTGGATATGATGAAAACGTTCGGCAAATTTAAATGGAATTTAAACTGTTCCGCTTAGCCGGTATCCACTGTAGATCGATGGCATTGCTGCAGCTGAGAAGCAGCTAAAGCCAAACACATCACACAAATGATGACGATGATGTCATCAGGCGTGCGGTGTGTGAAGTTTACTTGTTGATTGCCGTTGCCAGCTTTGTTTTTTTTTATTTGCTGCCCATATTTAACCCCCTCCCCCCACCCCCCTTCGCACAACCATTTCTGCTGGCGTCGATAGCCGGCTTAACTTCAAATAAGCCCCAACGCCAGGCGGCAATCAATGTGCGTTTATATGGCACTGTGCATATTTGTATTCGTTAGATAAGCCAGCCTGCACTGCTGTTTTCACACAATTGCCACAACAGCGCACAGAAACCGAAGAGAGTGAGCAAATCTACTGGCTGCTCAAGAACGAGGTTGTCGTGGAGCTGGGAGCATTCTCCAAACTCCACAGCGAATCCATGAAGTTCGCTACACGGAGTAAGTATGTATCTACGAGTATATGGGTATTTCTATTTATATTTCTATTTCTGCACACCCACATCGTTATGGGTTATGGGTTATATATGGTTACGGTTCAACACTTGCCAAATACACATTTAGACTAAGTGATAAATATGATAACGTGGCGTACGCAATAATTATCTCCAGTTAACTTGTCGGTTTGTAAATTCTATTTTACGCACCAATTGCTGGCAATTAAAATATTATTTCGAATGCGAAGTTAATTAGCATTGCCCTGTGTGTTAATGGCTTAATAACGAAACCCAGCCAAACCAAACCGAACCCAACCCATTTTCCAGCCCACATGGTCGCAACATAATCAAACTATGGAAGGCAACAACAACAAAAATACAAAAAATAAGCTACAATGATTGTGGGAGCGGTATTCGTATAATTTTGTATCTTTTTTTTCATTCCGCCGCGGTGCTTAAACGGTTCATTTGTATTCTTTCGCACATTATTAACTGTGCACGTTCGTTTACCTGGTCTACGCACTTCCCTCCACACATCCGCAGTCCATGGCCCATAGCCCACAGCTCCAAGCTCCATAAATTCCCAACTGACCCGGATTACTTTCAGTACGTCGCACATATTCGTTCCGCTCGTATCTGTATTTCATATTTTCTTGGCCCGCATTTTGTTGACTCGATTTTTAAGGCCGCACTAATTGTTGCAGCAAGTACAAGTACGAAATTGTTAAATAAAACTAATAATATCGCATTACAATATTTTTGCCATCTCTAGCGAGCATTGTAGTTTGCAATATGAGTTGCACAAATTGGAAATGGGAATTGCAAAATGCAAGACTAAGACGTGTGGCAACGTCGAAAGGTCAGTCGAAGTCAGTCAGTCAGGCAATCATCTCGAGCTACAGATACAGATACAAATACAAAGTATATGGAAAAACTATGGATACAGATACATTTGCAAATAGAGATACAGATACATAGACGGCGGCTGCAATTGACGTTTTCAAAATAGAAATGACGAGAGAAGGCAGGCCAAAAAGCAGTTAGCAAATGTCAAGTGCCATTCACGTACATATGCTTCAGATACATATATGTATGTACATATATATACTTTATAAGGCCACATCTGGCTAATAAAAACTGACGGCTAAATAAATACCTAGCCAATATAAACGTTCGTCTTTGAATACGTTTTCGTTGTAGAAAAATAAGTTGTGGTTTTTTTTGTGTTTTTTTTTTTTGGCTAGCCATAGAGGCGGTGAAAACTATAGATATTTATTTTAGAGGAAAACTATAGATTATCCATTTATTTTACTATTAAAGATAATCAATCTACCCATCTTATCAACCACCATTTTTGCATACTGAGTATTTGTGTGTTGGTGAAAATGGTTGCTTAAACAATTGTTATGATATTTCGAAATGTTTAATTTTAAGCCCTATTATTTTGTACGCAATCGTACGCCCGTACATATATATACGTACATATATGTACGCACTCAACATCTTCGATTTGTTTTCCCTTTAATTGTAAATTCGTGGCGCGATAAGATAGAGGGCGGAAAAGTTAAGCAAAGTCAAATAAAATGAAATTCGTAAGCTTTTTGCGCCAGCGATCAGAAATCGTAAATGTAAACGAAAATGAAATTGTTGGAAATAGTGGATGCCAGCCATGCTTTATTTTAATTTATTTATATTTTTGGTTCTTTTTGGTTTTTTTTCTCTGGGCTGGGATGGGTTGTTTTATTTTGGGAACCGGTTCGCTGACAGCTGCAGCGCAATAATTTAATTTTAATCATGATCATGATGTTGGGGGGCAGATGTCAACCTTGAGAAAAGCTTTCTTCGCACTCGAAGAGCGTCGATTCGATTCGATTCTCGAATGCCGGAGTTCTTTCAATTGGGCCACATAGATACATGTATATTTATAAATATATATGTGTGTGTATGTGCCATATCTTATCAAAAGTCGGGCGGCGGAAGTTATCGCCGCAGTTCGGTGCTGATGATGATGGTGCCTGATGAAGTAATAGCCAAAATAATAGAAATATAATCAGGCCAAGTGGTCGCATGGCAGGTGAAGTCAGCCGGCATATCTTGGGCCACAATTTTTTAATGGGCTAATGGGTTTTCCAATGCCTAATCGCATTTCCCCTCCCAAAAACCGTTGACAACCTATGCCAAGGTATGTTCAAGAATTACGTTTAAATCTTATAAAAACATGTGCTATGATTATTAAGAATCATATTGCACTTAATACAGGTAAAAAGTCATACAAAATATACGATGTGAGTTACGAAAGGAAGTTATGAACATTAAAATAGGCAACAACAAAAAAACACCACTAATTGTCAATTAGAACGAATGCACTTTAGTTTTGGACTAAAGCAAGGGAAAATTGTGGGGGCGGGAAATTGTGGGCGGAGGATGTCAAGCCTTTGCGTGTTTTACTTGGCTAAAAAGCCAGTCACACAGCAATGCACACACACACACACACAGAGAACGTGGGGGCGTGAATAAAACAAGAAATCAACGACTCAACTGTCACAAAACACAAACCATAGAAGAGGCAAGGAAGACACGTACAGTGGTACTTAGATTGGATGCACTTTCTTACGAAAATCCATATATATTTTTCGAATTTATCAGCACTTTAAAATGGTATACTGACAACTAATTTCAGACATGTCTATTACTCATTTAAAAAAAAAATATATATAAAGCAAATATATAAAGCAGTAATAAGCAATAAATTAGCCATTGCATTATGAATTCCCTATCAATGCTTTAAAATATTTCATTTTACTTAAGTTTTTAAGCCAGCTTTATATTGAATGCGAACTCATTTCTTTGCAGTGTTGAAAAAGCGCCGTATTTACTAAGTGCAGCTTTTCATCTCGACTCTTTGCTGCCCCGTTGAAGTGACAACAAAGAAGCGCATTTTCCTCAACTCAGCACAACTGAAGCCGCAACAATCGCTTGGCGTTCAGTTGCAACAAAAGGCGCTAATTTAGCTCAAGTTTGCATGAGATTTATCCTTGGGTGGGAAAGGTTGCCCCAAAAGAAGGCCATTGTGTGTGGCAAAGAAACAAGTACTAAGTGTTTTACATAAGTTATAAACCTCAAGGATTTGATGTATGTGCGTAAAATTAGGTAGCTAATTTTCTTCGAGTGCATTGGCGATCGCCTTTTGTTTTGATCGGCGCTTTGTTTTGATTCGATTCGATGGCTTGGCCAATTTCTGGAAATCTCGCGTGGGCGATGACTCGCGGGTAAGGCATTGGCTTTGGCTTTGGGTTTTTGCTTGAAACTGAAACCAACACCAAAGCCAAAAACCGAACTTGGAGCCGCAGCCAAAGCCAAGTCAAGGAGGCGGAAAAGCGCGCACGAGAAAAACCTGTTTAGCGTTCAATGATTGTTTTGTTTTGCAGCAAACGAAGAAACAAGAAAACACATTTGTATTTGTTTGTTGCCTGCACGCGCGGAACAGAGAGGCATGCCACGATCCCCAGCTATATATGTATGTAGCTGGATCCGCCGCTGCCACACTCGCTCCTCTTGAACCCCACAGCTGAACAAAACCAACAACACAGCTTTCCTCGGCGGCGGCAAATTGAACTTTCACTTTTTCGCTGGGAAATGGCTATGGAAATGGAAACGATGGGCCTTACATGGAGTGCGTTGTTATGTCAAAGATGCTTCTGTCACTCCTCTGCTGCAGTTTAACTATTGCTTTTAACTGGCCAAAAATCCAGGCAAAAATGAAAGAAGAAGAAACAAAAAGAAAAGAAAGGAAACAGGTGCTCCCAAGCACTTTCTCCCACGAAAACAGGAAAAGGGAGCGGGCCATGGACCATTGGGTTTTCCGGGGAAAATGGGGGATAAGTTTCGAAAGTGTTAGGACTAAAACATTGATCATACGATATGAATAGAATATGATTACTAATTTTAGCCATTACATATGGTATTGCTGTTTATTTTGGGAACAAAACTGGTTACGAAAACCTATTTGATGTACACGATTGCTCATGGCAGTTGTTTTGCGGCGAGTGGGTTTTTTTTTTTTCTTTTGGGAATCGAATGGTATAACACATGGTATATTGTACTGCTTGGGTTTAGGCAATGCAAAGGTGGGGGAAATTACTCATGGGCAGACGACTCGAGGTGCGGCCTCCATTTCCATTTGCGTGGGCTGGATGAGTGGCCAAGTTGAGTCGAGTTTGCCAATAGAATCAACAACAGCAGGGCTCCAAAGTGTTTCGAAAACAATTACAATTACTTCGGCAAACAGTGGGAACCAACAAAAAAACAAAGTTAAGTGGAGTCATGCTCGACTTACAATTCCGGGAAAAAATAAATAGATTGCGGCCTATACTAAAAAAAACCGAAGGGTTCGTAATCTTTGACTCATTTTGCAATAATAGCACTCTTAAGAAAGATGCCAATGAACAATTGTTTTATCACAAGTTTTTTTTCCACCATCGAAGAAGAGAACTGATAAGAAAAGATGTCTTTTAAGTATTGGAAAAAAATCGAACAAGTTTTTGTTATCAGTAACTTGTAATACATCAAGAAATAAGACACTACATATTATTATATATATTAATCATTAAATTAATCACACTTTAGGAATCTACTGCTATTATCTTGACCGCAAATGTGCGGAGTGCTAGCTTTTTGTTTTCTTCGATTCTTTAGAGGAGCATGACGTATGCGTCAAGAAATTTAGAAATCACTAAAAGATAAAAAAGAACCTCTAATTCACACACACACACAGAGAAACATGCTGGTGGATGCGAAGGGGGCGGTGCGGGGGGCTTAGAAGAACTATGAAGAAGGAGCATTTGTTGAGCAATTGGCGCAATGAAATGTGATTAAAGTTTTTAGCAGATAAGAACCGTAGAAATATGTTACGTTCCACAACTTTCAGACTTTGCACACACAGCAATATCATGATAGTTATTGAATATTAAAAATATATTTCATATGAACAGCTCTAATAATTTGGAAAAAACGATGGCTTTAAAGTATTGCACCAAAAAGGTATGCTGTAAAATTTCATTTGGAATGCCAGAAGTTTCAAAATCAAGTTGATGCTTTAGAAATGGTTAATCATGGAGTTCTGAAAATCATAACTTAATCAACAATTTCGTTCTGTGCAGATGTGCCCGAGTGCATGTGTATGCGTGACTGTGTTTGTGTGTGTGAATGTGCGATAGGGAGAAAAGGAGAAAACCGGTTTTGGCGATGCTTAGGAACCGCAAGGCGAAAGGGGAGCGTCGGCGAGGGGGGAGGGGGACGGGGGTGTGTGCTAAACGTATTCTGTTCGTTTTAACCAAATGTGACACACTGCAAAGTGCCACAGTGAGAAGCAGAAGAAGAAGACAACGAAGAAGGAACAGAGGAAGAGGATGAGGAACAAACGGCAGTTCGCGTTTTCCCAGTCGCTTCTTGTTTTTGCCTTTGTTTGCATTTGCTTCTGCTTTTGCCCCGGCTGCATTATTTTCACTCTGCATGGAAATTTGCGCAGAGCGAAATGGAAAACTGCAGGGGTATGCAAATGACGCTGTTCGCTCACCTTTATGATCAATTCTATCTCGGGCACATCGAATTTACTGCTGCCGTTCGTCTCCTGGCTCTGCTGCGATTCCACTTCGGACGACATTGCGATATTGTTTGTTTTTATCGTTTATTCTCGATATCTCTGATCAGATCGAAGAGTTTTTTCTTAATCCGCGTGACGAGGTGCGTGCGTGTTCGTTTCCTTTTCGCTTTTGTTGTGCTAATTTCCTTTGCCAATACACACACTCACGTACACAAGCTGTAACACACACAGGCAGCACACTCACACACACACACAGAGAGACGGAGGGAAGAAGAAGCTCGCCTCGCAGTGTTTAAAAAAAATATGCCGTTCTGTTCTACGATTTGCGCGCTGCTAAAGTCTATTCACGATTGAATTGGTGAGCCGCTGAATAAACCAATCTGCACTGCGCGGAATACACTAACGCCTGCTGTTCAGCGTTACCAGACCGTCCTGCCTTTTGGCTAGCTAGCCTATAAATACCAAGCTAATAGCAAATGTTTCTACAGTTGTAAGTACTCCCTCCCAATAACAGTTGTTATTGGGACATTTCAATAACAGATTGCACAATGCCAGCAATATTAACAATTAAATAATTATTCTATTTTTCTACCTGTTGCTCGTATAGTAAATAGGGTATACTAGACTCGTTGGAAAGTATGTAACAGGTAAAAAGAAGCGTTTTCGACCATATGAAGTGTTTATATTCTTGATCAGGATCAATAGCCGGAATCTATCTGCGCCTGTCCGTCCGCAATTTATATCGGTATACCATACCCTCCTTACACCAACAAAACTCCCATTTATTACCCAATATATTGATATTCCAGAAAAATTATGAAATTTCGCGTTCGGGGAACTCGACTATAGCATTCTCTTTTGTTTTGTAACAACTTTTAGGTATTGAGAAATAATTTCTTAGTCTACTATCCATATCAACTTTTTAATTTAATATCAAATATTTCTTATTAAATCATTTGTAGACATTATTATAGTTATTATTATACAAAACAGTTGTACTATAAAATATACCAACAAGAATACCACCGATTGCAAACATTTTGGCGCTAAAATAATCCGGACTGGTCGCAACCAGGTGGCAGCACTAGCAGCTTGGTGTGCGCTGCGTTGAAATTATTTTTTTTTGTTGGCACCGGCTTTTCCATCCCAATATCCCGACATGGATCTGATGGAGCTGCTGAAGCAGGCCCAGCGCCTGACGAACGATACTAATACGGACACGGAGGTGCCGGGCGTGGAACGAACCATGTCCCAGGTTCTGCAGGCCACCAAGGAGTTTCACTCGCGTGTCACTCAAATGGGCACCAATGACCTGCAGGCGTGAGTATTTCGCTATAGGCCATGCGCCAAAAATTGTTATGTTAACCGGTCATCCAAATGCAGCCACATACTGCTCGGCTCTAAGGGCGTGGATCTGCCCAAGCTCACGCAGAAGCTGGAGTCGCTCAGCGCCCGCCAAACCTTCGAGCCAATTGATCCGGTGACGGAGACCAATGTGCAGGCCTATCTGAAGAACGAGCGGGAGAACGCCATACTGTCAGTTATTGATGAGACAAATCGCAGTGTGAGTGCGCGAAACGGCATGCTCCAGGCAGACACCAAAAATTCTGAACTTTCTATTTCTATTAACCAATCCATTGCAGATATTTAAGACTGTGGAGCGACAGAAGTGGCGTTGCATCTATTCGGAGTGGGGCGAGGAGAAGGAAGCGCTGCTGAACGCTCTGGTCGGACCGAACCAACAGGACTTCCCAGTCCAGTTTCAGATGGTGCCCACGGCCATGGCTGATGAGCCCACTCCGTACTCCCAACTGAATGGCCAAGAGCAGATGTACGCTGAACAGATCGCCATCCACAACCGTTCAAACATCCTGGGCAGACAAGGCCCTAACTTGCTGACGACCTTTGCCCAACTGGTTCAGGGCTCCTTTAACGATGAGCCCGTAGCCGAGATGTGGAACGTATTGGATTTTATGACCGCGTTGCCGCCAGTCTCGAGCAGCATCGATCCAATCAAGAATCGTCAGACATCACCGCAATTCGTTGATCAGGCCCGCACGTACTTGGAGCGCAGATACAGGACGTATATGAAAAAGTTTATCATTGCGAATTTAGCCAAAGCGCGGCGGGGCGGAATCCCCAACGTGTACAATATGGTCCGCTCTTATGTGAGCGTTACTCTCCAGGGGCAGCGAGCCCTCTTCGGGCTGCACGACGTGAACAATGGCCAGCCGTTGTGGCCACATGTTTACTATAGCTTGCGGAGTGGCGATCTGGACGCGGCTGCGTTGTACCTCAAGGAATCGGGAACCTGCCCCGACCTGCTTACGCTATTGACGTTGCGGAAGAACGGCGATAGGGACACCTTGATGGTCAAGCTTGAGGGTCAGCTAAAGTTGGAGTACAACAGCAGACTGCGCTCCTGCTCGGATCCCTACAAAAAGGCGGTGAGTGCTCGCCTTTTGCTAAAACTTGTTGCGTATATTCGTGCTAATCATATGTTTTCCTCTTTTCCATTAGGTATACGTAGTATTGTTGGCGTGTGATCCTCTCTTCACTAACGCAGAACTGATGCGCAGCATCGATGACTTCCTGTGGCTGCAACTGTGCATTCTGCGCAGGGAGGACCAAAGCGAAAACAACCTCGAGCAGCTAACGTTCAGCGGCCTGCAATCGCTCATTTTGGAAAAGTACGGCGAGAACTACTTCAATGCGCGTGAGAAGGCGCCGCTATATTTCCAGGTGCTGACGCTTACCGGCCAATTTGAGGCCGCCATTGAATTCCTCGCCCGCACCGAGAAAAATCGAACCCACGCTATCCACATGGCCATTGCCCTAAACGAGATATCCATGCTGGGAACACCAAGTTCCGTGGAACAACCGCTTTTGAGCTCCGAACCGGACGACCCAAAACCCATGAAGCGACTCAATTTTGTGCGGCTGATCGTCATGTACGCCAAGTGCTTTGAGAGGACGGACACCAAGCATGCGCTGCAGTACTATTACCTGTTGCGCCACTTTAAATCCGAGAAGGGCACTAACGTGATGCTCACCTGCGTCTGCGATCTGCTCGTTGAGAACTGCGACGAAGCCATGCTAAAGCTGGTTTTCGGGACGGAGGATAAGAAAAACTCCTTGCGCTATGGGTAAGTCACGTTTGGTACTCTCAAAACATTTCAAAATCCTTTTGGCAAATAGCTAATGGTTTATTCTCTTTTATTTAGCGGCATATATGCGGAATTCCAAATGCAGGAATGCGATAAGTACTCCCTGGCCGAAATGGTGGGCGATGAGTTTTCGAAACGCTGCGACTACGATTCGGCCATCGAGCTCTACTTTATTGGTGGCCAGCTGGACAAGGCGCTGCGCTTGGTGAACGCGCTACTGGCACAGGTGGTCCACCAACCAACGCAGAATGGAAGCGTGCGTAACCGGGTGGGCATTTTCATCAAACGACTAGATGCGGCGCTGACCGTGCGTAAATCGGACTTAGAGCCTCAAGTGGTTGTCACATATACAGTGCTGACACAGGTCAAGGAGTTCTTTGACCTCTATTACAAAGGCGCATTGCGTGCGGCATTAGAAATCCTGACCAACAATCATCTGATACCCGCCAGCTCATCGGAAGTGGACGAGTGTGTGACGAACACAAAGCGCATGGGTGCCGAGGTCATCAAGGTGCTGCCCGATATCCTGCTGGCGGCAATGGACATTGTGTACCAGGAGTATGTGAAGCTAATGGACTCGAATGAAAAAGCTTCCGGTTTCTTGGATGAAAGCAAATGCCTCAACAAGGAGCCCGCCGTGAAACATTTGCGGGACAGGGCCAAGGCATTCACCAACATGGCTGCCAGCGTTCCATACCGAATGCCCTCGACCACCAACCAGCGGCTCGTCCAGCTGGAGATCCTAATGCACTAACATTAGCCAGACTAATTGTACATTCAGTTGGCCTAAAATGAAACTAATGATTTATTTATGATTTATGATGCCCACGTTTTAGGCAATCAATTAAAATTTTGCATTTTCGCTACTTAATATCCGAAATACATACCACAACATGCCATTAACCCACTGGAATATCCACAAAAGACTTTCAGATCAGAAGCATTAAGTATTTTATTGCATAATTTGAGACACCATTTGCTATTGCATTGAAACCTCAAGAGGTCTCAGGAACACCCCAGGACGTACATATGAAAAACACATCAATATACTTGTATCAAAATAGTATTGCCAACAATGGTTGCCAACTGTCGGAGATTTCAGGAATCCATTACATAGTTTCGAACAGATCCGTTTGGAGATCACTGCCATAAAAATGAAGAAAAAAAAGCCATTAGCTTGGCCCTCGTTTTGTATAAATGCATTTGTTTTCACTTCTGTCTATTTAAGATAATATTGTTAATTGGAATAAGTTGATTGCGATAGTTTGTTCTGGTTTTGTGCACCACTCAGTCGAAGGTGGGAGGTCGGGCTGCGCCGCGCCGCCCCTCCCCGGCCCGCTCATCCCATATACTGGTACGAAGCGCAGACGGGCTCCTGGTGACGGGCGTGCGGCGAGGATTGCAGCGCCAGACGTTGCAGGTGGCAACCGCGGCAGAGCAGGCGCCCGTCCAGCGGGTAACAGCGTTTGTCCGGCTCATCGGTCAGCTGCATGCCGCACTCCTCGCAGATGTAGCAGTCCACGTGGAAGTCCTTGTCCATCGAGACGACGCGCACAGTTTCGTCGGTGCCCTCGACGGGAGTGATGCCTGCCGAGAATTGCCGACGATTGCGGGATTAGCATTGACGTATATTCGGCATGAAGTTGTGAACCCACCTTTGCCGCAGCTGGCGCACTTGGGCGCAAACATTCGATGGTAGTCGTTGACGCAGTAGATCTTGTGGTCCACGTCCACGGTGAAGGGCACCCCATCTAAGCACTCATTGCACACACAGCACCGGAAGCAGCCCGGATGATATGACTTGCCCATGGCCTGCAGGATCTGCAAGAGGGAAAGAGCGAGAGCGACGTCAATGTGAGTACAAGTTGCCCAATTAGAGCGGGATGGAAACGAATGAAGTGCAGTACGTACCATTTCCATGATTAGATGGCCACAGATGGCGCACTTTTCCGCCGTCTGCTGGAAGCCCGAGTACTGCAAGAGTGAATTCTTATTATTATTAATTAATGGCGTTGAAATCATAACAGAGCAAATGAAAAGTTAATTGTGTCAGTAACCAAAAATAACGATATATAATCATAAATATAATAAAATTGAATAATTACTGATCAAAACAACACAACACAGTTGGGAAAGTGTTTTCTCAAAATGAAAGGGAGTTATTACGGGGAAAATCAATATTTTTTAGTCCTGACTAAACTGCAACTACAACTATCTTCTCACCATGTAGTCCTCCTCGCAATAGACCCGACCATGCACATTGTAGAACGCCTTGCCTCGCAGCGCCCGTCCGCAGGAGCAGCAGATGAAGCAGTTGGTGTGATACAGATTGCCCATCGCCTGGCAAGCCTGACCGGCACCCTTCACCTTCTCGCCGCATGTGTGACAAATGCCTGGTGATTGTAACCGATATTATTATGAGTCAGAAATAGTGTGGTTGAGTACTAATGATACACACCAAAGTATTCGCCGTGCTCCTCGCTCTGCTCGATCTCCTCCTCCAGCTGGCGGGTGAGCTCCTCGATCTTGCGCTGCGCCTCCGTCGGGCCAGCCGGACGCGGCGGGGTGACGCTATACGGCAGCAGATTCTTGGTGAGACCTGATGGCGGTACAGAGCAAATATTAGGTCATGCTATTGACTTGGTTTGTAAGGCCAAGTGAAGCTAGTCAGCTTAGTTAGGAAAAATCAAAAATAAATATGCGGGCGCATTGTTGGGGCAAACTAGGCACGAATAATCAATCGCACGATTATTAGTCATGATCGAAAGTAATTACAATAAATAAATCAGGAAAAGAAGGCTGGAGAACAAATACTTGAATGAAAAATCAAATCAAATTAAAACAATATTTTTCTAATTATAATTCCCATCCACAAAACACAAAAGATTTTTTTGCTTTAACGATAAAATCCCAATTTCAATCATGGTGAAATGAAAATGAAAAATATTGCATTCGAATCGGTTTCGTTTGCCATTGAATCGGTTCAGGTAAAGGACTTAAAATTAAACCGGTTAGCGGCAACCGTTTGACCAAAGTTTGTCGCCCCGCCAACCGGTTTATGATTGAGCGATGAGTGATGACACGAACGGAACCCAACCCCTTGGAGAAACCAAGCTCAGCCCGTCATACCTCTCCTGGGTTTCAAGGCAGCGTTAACGGCTGCGTGCAAGCATTTTTGGTGGGGGAAGCATTTGGATTCATTAGTTTGATTAATACAATCTCGAATGGATGGTCGTGGCAGTGATGGAATGTATCCATGAAGGCAGAAGCATGCATACATAGATACTGAAATATTTTTCACAAGCCAGGCGAAATACATGTCTATACCTTATTATTATTCGATATTTAAATGATAGCTTTAGTTTAGTAAAGTATACCATGCAGCTTTAAATGAATCGATAGGATTTTGGCTCACTTTTTTATGTTCTTGGTATATGTATTGCATGTACTTCACCTAGGCGATGCGGTGTCTATTCCATCACTTAAAGTAATTCGCGGTTTTGGGAACAGACGATCGTTAGTAGCTTACCTGTGCTGCCCTGCGAGGGAGTGGGTGATGTGGCCACCGCCAGAGGAGCCGTCATCGCAATGGGCGTCGCCCGCAAGGAAGCGGTGGATGTTAGTGCTGCTGGTGCCGCTGCCGCTGATGTCGGTGCATTGGATGTGGCTGGTGGAGCTGCCGTGGCCATGCCCATGGCCAGTGATGACGTTATTATTGGTGGTTCCTGGACAGTTCGCTGGGCAGTGGCTCCCGTTGCTGCCGCCCTGCCGGTAGCCAATCCCGCTGCCGTATTCCTGTTCAGATTCGCCGTCATGCAAACGTAGTCAGAGCTATTTATGTCCTCTATATAGTTGGGATTAACGGAGACATTAATGGCGCCGCCGGGCGACTTAATGGGCGTGTGCTGCTGCAGTTTGGCCACCGACTGCGCGGTGGGTACGGGACTTAGGTGGCTGGGTAGCGATAGATTCCTATATCGTTGCGTGGGCGATCCTAAGGAGCTGGAACTGGCCGTATTGCTGCTAATGCTTCGCTGGTGCATGGGCGAGGCCAGCAGCGCATTGAGATCCAGACCGGCGGTGGACGAACCGCCCGAGGAGTTGGACGTGGGCTGCATCTCCTGATACATGGTGGCGGTGGCCGGCGATGCCTGTGGCTGTGCCCGCTGGCCAGAGTGTGGAATGATGTTCTCGTAAATGGGCGCAGCATGCTCCTCCAGATCGCCAGTTGGGCCCAAAGCCGCAGAACGACCCGATGGTGGTGGTGGTCCTCCTGCTCCTCTGACCGTTCCCAACGATGCGGTTCCTTGATTCTCTGGCACCGGCGTGTGTGCAAAGCGCCCAGCCCGAATGGGCTGCATAAGCAGATAGCCGTTCAATATGGCGCTCTGCCTGCTCCCGGGACTTTGAGGCTGAGCCCTCTTGTGGTTTGAATCGAATTGGCCGTAGAACTCCAGGTTCTCGTATACCGGCGAATGCTTCTGCGGGGCAATCCGCTGGCCCAGAATCTGTGCGGTCGGTGCATAGATCTGTGCACTTCCGTTGTGCGTGTGCTGTATCTGCTCCACTGGACGGGGCGTGGCGTATTTGGAGGCGGCAATGATGTTGCCGCGCTCGTACAGCTTATAGTCCTGATTGTGATGAAGGTTCTGCATTTGCTGCATCTGATGTTGCTGCTGCTGCTGTTGACTTTCCTGCAGGTAGTTCTCAATGGCGCCCGGTGAGCGCTGGTAGCTTCGCATGGCCACGCCCCCGTCACCAGGGCCACCACTGCCGCCCCCTCCTCCGCCACCAGCACCACCTCCCCCACCGATGTGAAGACGCTGCATCAGTGTCTCGTAGTCAGAATCGGAGTTGCTGGGATTCCTCGCCTGCGTCTGCGTCCGCTGGGTGGTCATTCTGTCTTTTAATATATATGTATATTTATCCTCCAGATCCTGCTCCTCCTCCTTATCGTCTTCTTCTTCCGTCTCTCCTACTCCCTCGCCACACTTGCTGTCTCGCTCTGCGGGGGGGACGCCGCCCCGAAATCAACGATTGGCTCACTTTTCCCGGTCGGAAAAGACCTTAGCTAACTGTGCGCGGCTAGTTGGCAATCAGTCAGTCGGCTTTTCCTTTATTCTATCAGCTTTTCTGCATTTTCTTTGTGCGCCTGCATTGGAAAATCAAAAAATTCGTACAGTGAAGTGTGACCGCCGCGGGTTACGTTTATAATATACCATCCGGAGGCAGACGAATATACCACAAAATATACTGCACCTCATAGGGAGTATACGCAGCTCAAAAGGGCCACTCTAAGATATCAAATATATATATTTAAAATTTTTTTTTTTATCTTGCAACGTTATTATTTAAAACTGTAAATTTAATTACAATTATACTTATTTGTTATTTTTTAGCTTGCAATCATTTCAATTTCGAAAAATGTGTGGTGTAAAAATTTTACTATTACTCTTCTTAAGTTTTTAATTTATTTGCACTATTTTTTACTTTTGAACCCAAAGCTCGACGTAAATGCTTAAACGCCATATATTATTTACCTTAATGATTACTTTTAAATAAAAGTTTGATGAATAAGTTTCGTGTACAAGTTTTGTATATTTAAAGGTTTTGGTCTGCCGCGTTTACATTTTGGTTAGTACAGAAACATTTAAATTATGTATATAACTAGCGTATATATCTGCGTAATTTGCATTAAGTTAGCATGGGAAGCCACAACAACGCGATGGAGCAGATGTACCACATGGACCAGACTATGTGGCGTTCATGTCTGCGATGGAGCACGTCTGGTTCACCTTGAAGATGTTGGACAGCTCGTCCAGCAGTGTCTCATAGCGATAGGCCACACGGATCTCTGGCACATTGGTGCGCGTGATGTCGTTGCCCATGATACCGTCCTCGTAGTAAATGGGTCCCAGCCACTGCTGTTTGATCTGTGGATGAAATCGGAATTGGAATCACTTGTCCGGATATAAACAAAAGCATGCTTGGAACTCACGGCATGTGGGAATCCGCTCATCATCACACTGTTCCTGGCCAGCTCGCACATGTCGCATGAGCTGAGCTTCCACACCTGGGCCGCAATGCTGTACTCCTCCATGAGGGGTTCCTGAAAAGGGGACATGGGTTAATTTAATGCTGACTATTAAGTCATATATAGGCTAGCCCACCTTGGTGAAGTGGAATTGCAAGGGATCATCCGTGGAGAGGGAAATGATGAGGCCACGGGCCAAATACTCTGGCAGCGGATTGCGATGGTAATTGAGGAACAGCGAGTTGTTCGACAGCGGCGACATGGCGATGCCGATCTGGGTCAGATAATACAGATACTGCAGCACGGGCACCTTGCGCAGCAGGAGCCCGTGGGAGATGTTCTCGGCCATGAGGAAGCCACAAACTAGATGCTGCACGGGTCCAGCCTCGCCGCAATGTGGCCGCAGCACAAAGGTGTTCATGTTGCGCGATCTGATGTGGCAAGGGTAACAGTGGGTTAATAAATCATATGTATCAATATCAATATACTTTCACTCACTGTCTAAACTTGTTCAGCACCGTCATGTTAGCGTACATATAGTAGATATAGTAGGCATAGGGCGGATTCTCCTCGTAGGTCCACTCCTCCGGACGGGGCACATCGTTGTCGAAGAGCGGATTCTCCGGCTTGGACTCATCGTCCACCGAATCGAATCCGATCACGTACTGCAGAAAGCGATGCAACTCGGGATGCTTGCTGGGTCGGGCTGTCGCCTCGAAGAGCGGCAGGAATATGTTGTTCAAGATCTCCTGGAATGACTTCATCATCTTGTTCGACTTGAAGATGTCGAAGAGACGGGGTATTTGGATGAGCCAGCGAATGTTCGAGCTGTACACATCATTGTCGATGGCCCACTTGGCCAGTTTGTACCACTCATCCGGCGACTTGCCATAGATGGAGAGACGCAGCTCGGCGTTCTGGTACTTGGATTCCTCCAGATCAAAGGCCACTTCCTGGCAAGGAAAAATAAGAATTAGTTTATATTCGCATTTAGTTGTAAATTAATAACCACCTTTATGATCTGTGCAAAGTATTTGCCATTCAGATAGTTGTCCGTCTTGAGGAAGACCTCCCTGAGCCGTGACTCTCCAATGGGATTGTACTTGGAGTTGAACTTGTCGAAGCGATGGAACGTGTTGCGATCGGCATGGACGTCCAGCATGTCGACGGTCAGGTCGTAGGTGGTCAGGTTCATCGACTGGAACACCTGGGCCAGAGTCATTTGCTGGCCGTTGGTGACGGTGACCACCTCGTTGGCGTTGTTCTTCAGCGTCTTCTTGATGAAACGCAGCAGATGCTTCTGGTTCATGCAGGATGCGGCATGGATGTGAGTGTCCACCTTGCGGGTGTTGTAGAAATCGCGATGCGGCACCGCCTTCTGGGCTGCCAGCTCACGCAGCTCGTTGAGGAGCACGTGCATCTGATACTTGGACGACAGATAGCAGAGACGTCGATAGCAGAAAGATTTCCTATGAAAGTCGAGCGTTTGACATTATTTCTGACATTGATCCATTGCTGAAAATACTTACAATGGCCCATCGGCAATCATATTGCACATGACCTGCATGTCGTTCACGAATTGGCTCATATCTGGATATTCGAATTTGATCTCACTGCTTTCGTCCTGGAATATTATTAGTTTGTAAGGATTCGTGGCGTGCTCGTGAGCAGACATATGTAAAGCTAGATAGATACTTACATCATTCTCGTAAATGTGAAACACTCCGTTGAGGGGCTTGATCTTGAAATCTTCGTCATTGGGAAACTCGACGTTCCACGGATTTGTAATCTTCATTGGCGAATGTCTCAAATGGACATCTGCAGATTCTTAACAGTTTCGAAGCAATTTGGGACGAGTGTGTTTGTGTTAAATTTAAATTCAAAAATAGAAATTCGTTTAGTTTTGAAGGCGATCGCAGCAGCAATGGTAATTGGTACAGTTAGTGGCAAAAACAACACTCTACACTCAGGTGTTTGTGCGAGTGTTATTCTCAGTAAGTATTGGTGTCTACAACGTGCTTTAGAGTGGACCTCCAATATCAGTACACCTACTATGCTCTTATATTTTTAAATATTCTAGCTTCCAATTTTCTTTTAAGCTTTTGAAGCATAATTAAATTACGATTTGATGTCTTAAATTAATCCCTATTAATTTAAAGGACGACAGGATACTAGAAAATACATCTGAGTTCCACTCGTGCGCTACAAAATCTTTCAAAGTGGAGTAGTTAAGTCTTTCCTTTTGTACAAGGCTTTTCCCTTTTAAAGGACCAAAAAAAGAGTGACGAACGGTGAGAGTTTAAGCTTTTATATCGTTTGTGATTTTAGCTGGGGCGTGTTTTTTTTGTTCTTTTGTGGAGGCAAATATACAGAACACACAAGTAACATATGCAAAAATACAGTGGAAGTTATAAATTAAACGGTCAATGAAAACATCCATGCGAGTGTTTGACAGAAAGTTCAATTCTGCAATGTGTTTTTGCCAAGTTTATATAGCGGGCGAAATAGCTAGAGATGAGTGTGACCAGCATTATGTTTAATGCAGCAGGAGAGGGACATAACTGCAGGTTAAGGTGGCCAATTTAGTATTGCATGATTGTACAAATTGGATGCAGCAATTAATCTTATAAACTACTATGCGAACTGGGAAACAGGTAACATAAATTATTATTATAGATTTAAGGTTGGTCATTAACACATTCTGGAACTTATGTATTTGTTTTTAATTACAATCACACTGAATAACTAGAAGCTGGCCACACTCTCTGCGTTGAAAGCAGCGTTTTTATCTATATTTTGAGGTTAGGAGCGTGAAGTAACCATTAAGAACACAAAACAAGATAAAGCAGTGCTCAACGGAAATCAAATTTCAGGCAGAAAGTTAGAAGGAGTTGTTCTTGTTGAACGTGGTTGAATAGTTGAATAGGAGGGAAGCGGGAAGGCAGGAAAATCGGGTGTGCACACGAATTACCTTGTATGTTCGCTACACTCATTTTGCGAATGATGTCTATAAGAAATAATGAAAAATACGAGAAGAGAAATAAATAGTCGATACGAAATCAAATTGAAATAAAAAAAGGGGGCTAAAAAGGTATGTAACATAAAGTATGTAACATAGACCGGCCAACTGGAAAACAGTTGCTCGTTAAAGGCTCTAAATAAAAAACGGAGGACATGAAAACGAAACGGAGAGAGACTTGAGCGAGGCGGCTAAGGCGGAGGCGAGATAGAGACGGACACACGAGCTAAACTCTGCAATTAAATGAGGTGGCAACGCCGGCACGTACAGTTTACACAAAACACTAATGCCAACTTGTATTATACATTATTCACTCGCAAGTGAATTAATTGCCATATATTAATAATATTTATAAATTGGGTGCATTACAACACTTAGGGACAATTGTACATTATTGCACTTTCATACATATTTACACATTTGCGATGGGCTGGGTCGATTTTATGAAGTACACCTAAGCAGCGTTTAAGTTAAGACCACAAATCGACCCAGTCCATGCATTAGGATATAAGTCGAAGATACCACTGTACAGGGGCAGACCAAAAGATAGCTTAGCACTCTTCCTTATGGGAATGGAGGATTGGATTGATGAAATACAAGAACTCACCCGACACCTCCTTGACGGGCAGATTGTTGATGCGATCCTTGAGCTTCACTGTCTTGAGGAATCGAGCCGTGGTCGAGGGAAACGATTGATCCGACATGGCCATGTAGTGGCTACGCAGGCGCAGTGCCTCGATCAGCAGGGTCGAGGCCCGCTCCAGATCCTCGAGCGGCACGCCACTGGTGTCCTCACCCGAAATGGAGACCCGCTGAAAGTTGATGTCCGCATCGTTTCTCTCCATATTAACGACGCTCTCGCGGCCCTCGGTGCTGCTGGATGATTCCCTGTTTGTGGCCAAAACGGCGGCTGCGGCCACGGGTCTAGGTCCTGTAGCCTGCCTAAAAAATTGAGACAAATACCAAAATTATGAATGTTATATAAACACAATGCATTCAAAACACTGACCCTCCTAGTGTAAATAGGAGAGGAAATAGCCTCGATACGTAAAGCTGGCTTTATTATTTCTTTAGATCTTACAACAATCTGTTACGGATTTAGTCACTGACAACTTTGGTACTACGTGTGTATAGTATGCAATTTATAAGGGATCTTCTGCTAGGCTGACCATTTGCAATCATCGGGCTGATACTCGTAGCAACGACCAAAGCTATAGCTGTCATCCGCGAAGGACATCCTGCCTGGACTAGTGACCACCGCCAATTGGAGCACTTCGCCACGGGTCTCTCTTCACTTTGATGGCGATGGAGATAGGGTAATGATCGATTGACCAGTTGATTTATGGCAATGCAAAGCTACCGATTGTCGCTAATTTGCAATCCAGCACGCTATTTAAGATACCTCTTGCAACCCCAAAAACCCAATTCAAAGTTGCCACAAATTGCGTGTCTTGCTACAGTATCTAAGCTAAATTTCTATGCTTCGATTGTCCTTTGTCTGGCGAATAAGCTCTAGCAATGAAACAACTTAGATTCCTAAAAAACGCACAGAGTAACTGTGTTTCTTGAACTTTATATCTAAGATAATTTAAAGGATACACACTCCAAGAACAACTCTCTATAACTTAAAACTAAGACTTAGTTTCAATATCACTAGATGGGCAGATAATGCCCCTCCAAAATTGTCAAGCCTTCTGCATATATATGATATATATATATAAAAACCCGTCACTTGGGGATTTCCCCTTTTGCTTTTTTAACTGGCGTGCGAAACCCGTCAGGATTCTAAGTTTATGCCCAAAAAAAAAAAAAACTTGAAGTGTCCGTGCGAGTTGGAAAGTTTTGCCAACGCCGCTTCTCGGCTTCTTCGCCTCTTTTTTTTATATTTTCTTTTTTTTTTTGAGCGACGCCTGGCGTGCGACACGAACAACAATGGATGGTGAATTTTAGTGGGACAGTGGGTGGCTATGGATGGGCTGGATGGCAGTTCGATGGCTGGTTTTGCCTATTAGGAGGGCTCAATGTCAGCGGAGGTCGCACAGGTAGTGTAGTACAGTGCAGTGCCAGGTGGGTAACTTTGGGCCGCGGTTCGCGCCGTTGAGCTGCCCGTTTATTGGATCGGAGCGTACTGAAAGTGACGGCATCCGCGCCAGAACTCAACCGTCGCTTGCAGTGGTTCTCCTGGCGGCGGGCTGACGGTGGTGGTGGTTCATTACGCCATAAGCCCCGGCACCACCAGCATAACCACCACTGCCAGCTCGATTTTAGGCGGCTTGGGCGAAAGTCCGTCACCTCCGTTGTGGCTGTCTGTCTAATGCACTTCCATTCAAAACCAAAACGTGTTCTGCATCGGTCCACACTTTCCCCGGCCAAAAATGAACACCCAAACAGAAACAGAAATCCGGACTCTGGCGGCAGACATAAACCCACTTTGGATTACCCCCGGGAATCTACTACATACATTCACCGAACGCCCACCTGGCAGACTGATAATTGCAACGCCTACACCTTGTGGCTGCCTCATTACGGGGCTATAGAAACTGCTCATGATTGAGAGGCAAGCACAGAGTGAAATGCATGCAAATCCCAATAATATGTTAAAATATGTGGGAATTACAAAATATTCAAAGTAAATAGATGTAGATTCAGATGTAAAAACATATTTTCATATGTTTTCAGATAAGATTTGTTTTTATTTTTGTCCTCTTTGATATTTCTTTGTTTGTTTAATAGAGATTTTAGCCTTGAAAAAAATCTAACCTTAATATAGAAAAGCTGATAAGGACTCAATCACGAGATCTGTGAACTCGTCGTGTTTTTTGTCTGCTTTGCATGTAAAGTAAACAAATCCGAAGCGAAGCGCAGCCGATTTAGGTTCGGATCTGATTGGTATAACATAATGGGGATTTGAAGACACAGCACAATACTTATAAAAATTATTTAAAAAAATAAAAAAAAATGTTCTTTTCCATATTTTGTGTGAACTTACATTTTGAAAGTGTACAGTTTCTTAAAAACGTATTATATTTTATTAAATGTAGCACGTAAGACAGGTTCTATTAAGTCCTATTAATAACTGATTAAACTGTTATAGTTTCCATTAGCAAATCACTAAAGTTTTACTGATAAGAGAAAACTAATCAGGTTTCTTCTCAAAATTCAACAATTTAAAAGTATAATCTTTCAAAGCTAGATTATCATTTAATTTTAATCGTTATAGGAGCATCTTTATGATATATGTATATGGGGTTTCTAACACTCACTTTTCATTGAGATGGCGCTGGATTTGCAGCTTCTTCTCGATCTGTTCAATGGGAAATTGGGGCACTTCATAGGGCGCCGAGATCTCGTTGGTCACCTCCACATCAGCTTCGGTCTTCTCATCCACCGGGGAATCGGCGAGATCACCTAAGAAATCAGAAAAGAATCACATTTATAGGGATTTATATAAAACAGGTAAAGGTATCAAGTTATAGAGCCCATGTGGTGCAAAACCTACTGAGATCGTCTGAAGAAATGGTGGGCGTGGAGGAGGCGGTGCCCTTGTCATTTAGCTGATTCCCCATCGGCCCCCCATAAAGTCGAACATCTACGCGCAACCGATGGGCGGTGTCCATGCGATTGAAGTTCATGGCAGTGGAAAAGTGTACAGAAAATGCAGAGAAAACCCGGGAAATCGGAGGATCGAAAACAAGGTTGTGTTGTGAAGTAACTTGGTCGAGAGTTGTCGCCTGAATGAAATTGGAAAACGTCGAAGATCGGAGAATTCCAGGCCGAGATCTACCGACGTCGACAGAGGCAGCGACTGAGACTGCGACTGCAGCAGAGGCGCATCATCTTCGGGGGGCACAAATAAATAATACAAAAAAGAAAATTAAACGAACTAAAACATTGACTCCCAAGAAAACAACCAAACGGAATTGATTGGCGACTACAAATTGGCGAACAACTAAGTTTTAAAAAATAGAAGGGCACTGAAAAAGATTTACATATAAGCTTTGATTCACTGGGAAATTATTAATCTGAACTAACTAATATCAAAGATCATTTAAATAGATCACTTGGATTTTAGGTAATAATTCAAATACAGATTATAATAGCTAATATTACGTATTTAAATTGTTCTTTTATATATTTTTTGCAGTGTAAAACAGCACGAAAGAGGCGGAAATGGTGGAGAAAGGGGCTGACAGCGGAGATAGCAAAAATACTGGCAAAATCAAAACACGCACTCAAAAAACAACAAACTAGATGAGGAGACTGATTACAACGATCCGAAGTTGGAATACACTTCAAGGTCACGAAGACAACAATAATCACCTATCATCAAAGGAATAAACCCGCGACAAAGAATCGTATTTAAGTGGGCTAATTATCTTAACTAAAAAGCTTAATGTTCCACAAGGCACAGGAGAATATATTCGCAGAAGCTTGAATGACACAATCTAAACTGAGTTATTATCTTTTTATTTTTGTATATTTTAAAGTATATATAAGTTGTGGTTGGCAAAACGTTTTAAGATTTTGAACGACCACTCTACAGGGTATTATAACTTTCCTATATTTTTATATGGGTTAGTGCGACTTAAGAGATGTTGCGACTGATTGGCAGCGCAGCGACAGAGGATTAGCGCTACACTGAAACAATGCAGTGCTACATACAATAATAAATAAATTAAACACTTTCCAGGCAACTGAAATGCGGTTTGTAAGCAACAATTAATATTTGCTTAATAAAATATGCATAGTTAACAAGTTATTAAATACAACTTGTAAGCAAACATCATATCTGCATCCACAATGCATTTCTTCGAGTGTAGCGAACCGTGTGAGTTATTGCTACAGGTTTTTTTTTGAGTGAGAGTGCTTTGCTGTGTGCGTGGGAGAGTGAATGTCATTTGCTTTCTTTTTGCAGCAGAGAAAATAGAGAGAGAGAGAGGGAAAGACAACGACATCGAAGGAAAGAGATGACATAGAAACATTCAACTTGCTATAATATTATAATAGGCAAGAGATGATTTGCAAGAAATAAGCTACCCCATCTTCATTGTTTATAGGGCCTATGTTTTGTTATTAACTGGACTGCTGTGTTTTCTCGCAGTGCACGAGGTCAGTGGGTGGTTCGTGTGGCCTGTGTCGTCGATGCATTCACTTACATGGGCAGCGGCTGGGGGTCGCCCTTAGGGAACTCGGCTTTTGGGGCATGGACATGGAGGTGCAGGAGTTGAGGCTCTTGCCGCTGGCCTTGCTGCCCAGCGGACCGCCAGCATTGGTGGCCGCATGGGACATCATCGATCCGTCAAAGGAGTCCACATCCTGGACGCGCAGCTCGACGGGCGAACCGTCCGAGGTGCTCAGCATTCCGCGGTACGACATCTCGGCAATTGAGATCCTGGATCCTGGGATCCTGAACGTCTATATTGGCTATCGGCTAATCCAAATGCGTGTTTCGCGTTGAATTGTTTCGATTTTTCTCCGGTGTTTATTACTGATTTCTGTGTTGTGAAAATATTGAGTGTTTGTATGTGTTTGTTTTTTTTTTATGTAATTCCCCCGGTGACAGGTGTCGCCGCTCTGCTCGAGATTCTGCTCTGGGGCAATGTCTTTGGGCAACTGTCGGTTCGGATCGGTGGGATATATGCCGCCCGCGATCGACTGCACTTAATTTAGTTTGAATTCCGTCCGACGCAATTCGCGCATCTCCTACGCGCCTGTCTTTCGCTTTTTTCTTTGTCTAGGTCTCAGTGTTTTCCTCTGCTTTCTCTCCTCTCACTCTCTATATACAGAGGTGGTCAAAAGTATTTACACAACGAGCTTTTTTTTCAATTGTCAACTAATTGAAAAAAAAGCTCGTTGTGTAAATACTTTTGACCACCTCTGTAGTTTCACACCTCTCCCGATCCCAGCAGATCCAAAGTTTATATATCGGGTAAAGTTGGTAGGGAGCTTTCTAGTCACTCGCAAACACGGCCGCGGCACAAAGCTCGGAAAGCCCACAATGTTTGCTAATTATAAACAATATTTTGGATAAACAAACTGCATATAGCCACGCCGAATGGGTGGAACGCAATGGGGGTTTTCAAGATCAAAGCTCTTCGAACCCAGTGAAAATATATATGTACATATTAGAAGAATAACACTATGGCATTGTCTTTAACATTGACATCTTCAGATTGGCTAAGAATGGGCATATGAATTATAGGAATAACAGTTTTTCCATTTATTGTGGATTCGGTAAAAAAAATCAAATTTTACGAAGGTCTTCTTCACTATAACAAGGATATAGGTGGTCATAAAGATCCCTATGACTTTTTGAAGGATTTAGGGAAATTAATTTTTTGGGTCAATTTTCGCATTTTTTGTAAGGGGTTACATCATCAAAATTTGCAAAAAATGGCGAAAAAATAAATTTCCCATGTTTGAACACAGTTTGATTGCAAATTTAATTACGAGCTCAACGAGCTATGATATTCTATGGTGAGACACTTACTTTTTAAGTTGTGGCCAAAAAACGGAATATTTTATTAGTGAAATTTTAAAAAGTGTTTTTGCAAAAAAAAATATTTCCGATTGGAATTTTCATCATATCTTGGCTAAATATGGTCATAAAGCTAAAAGAATAACTGTTTTGAGCAGCTAATTACCAATGCTAACGATCCCTATCACTTTTTGCAGAATTTAAGAAAATTGATTTTCAGGTCATTTTTTCTCATTTTTTGTAAGGGGTTACATCATCAAAATTTGCAAAAAATGGCGAAAAAATAAATTTCCCATGTTTGAACACAGTTTGATTGCAAATTTAATTACGAGCTCAACGAGCTATGATATTCTATGGTGAGACACTTACTTTTAAAGTTGTGGCCAAAAAACGGAATATTTTATTAGTTAAATTTTAAAAAGTGTTTTTGCAAAAAAAAATATTTCCGATTGGAATTTTCATCATATCTTGGCTAAATATGGTCATAAAGCTAAAAGAATAACTGTTTTGAGCAGCTAATTACCAATGCTAACGATCCCTATCACTTTTTCCAGAATTTAAGAAAATTGATTTTCAGGTCATTTTTTCTCATTTTTTGTAAGGGGTTGCATCATCAAAATTTGCAAAAAATTGCGGAAAAATAAATTTCCCAAGTTTGAACACAGTTTGATTGCAAATTTAATTACGAGCTCAACGAGCTATGATATTCTATGGTGAGACACTTACTTTTTAAGTTGTGGCCAAAAAACGAAATATTTTATTAGTGAAATTTTAAAAAGTGTTTTTGCAAAAAAAAATATTTCCGATTGGAATTTTCATCATATCTTATGTTACATCATCAAAATTTGCAAAAAATTGCGGAAAAATAAATTTCCCAAGTTTGAACACAGTTTGATTGCAAATTTAATTACGAGCTCAACGAGCTATGATATTCTATGGTGAGACACTTACTTTTTAAGTTGTGGCCAAAAAACGAAATATTTTATTAGTGAAATTTTAAAAAGTGTTTTTGCAAAAAAAAATATTTCCGATTGGAATTTTCATCATATCTTGGCTAAATATGGTCATAAAGCTAAAAGAATATCTGTTTTAAGCAGCTAATTACCAATGCTAACGATCCCTATCACTTTTTGCAGAATTTAAGAAAATTGATTTTCAGGTCATTTTTTCTCATTTTTTGTAAGGGGTCATCAAAATTTGCAAAAAATGGCGGAAAAATAAATTTCCCAAGTTTGAACACAGTTTGATTGCAAATTTAATTACGAGCTCAACGAGCTATGATATTCTATGGTGAGACACTTACTTTTTAAGTTGTGGCCAAAAAACGGAATATTTTATTAGTGAAATTTTAAAAAGTGTTTTTGCAAAAAAAAATATTTCCGATTGGAATTTTCATCATATCTTGGCTAAATATGGTCATAAAGCTAAAAGAATAACTGTTTTGAGCAGCTAATTACCAATGCTAACGATCCCTATCACTTTTTGCAGAATTTAAGAAAATTGATTTTCAGGTCATTTTTTCTCATTTTTTGTAAGGGGTTACATCATCAAAATTTGCAAAAAATGGCGAAAAAATAAATTTCCCAAGTTTGAACACAGTTTGATTGCAAATTTAATTACGAGCTCAACGAGCTATGATATTCTATGGTGAGACACTTACTTTTAAAGTTGTGGCCAAAAAACGGAATATTTTATTAGTGAAATTTTAAAAAGTGTTTTTGCAAAAAAAAATATTTCCGATTGGAATTTTCATCATATCTTGGCTAAATATGGTCATAAAGCTAAAAGAATAACTGTTTTGAGCAGCTAATTACCAATGCTAACGATCCCTATCACTTTTTCCAGAATTTAAGAAAATTGATTTTCAGGTCATTTTTTCTCATTTTTTGTAAGGGGTTACATCATCAAAATTTGCAAAAAATTGCGGAAAAATAAATTTCCCAAGTTTGAACACAGTTTGATTGCAAATTTAATTACGAGCTCAACGAGCTATGATATTCTATGGTGAGACACTTACTTTTAAAGTTGTGGCCAAAAAACGGAATATTTTATTAGTTAAATTTTAAAAAGTGTTTTTGCAAAAAAAAATATTTCCGATTGGAATTTTCATCATATCTTGGCTAAATATGGTCATAAAGCTAAAAGAATAACTGTTTTGAGCAGCTAATTACCAATGCTAACGATCCCTATCACTTTTTCCAGAATTTAAGAAAATTGATTTTCAGGTCATTTTTTCTCATTTTTTGTAAGGGGTTACATCATCAAAATTTGCAAAAAATGGCGGAAAAATAAATTTCCCAAGTTTTAACACAGTTTGATTGCAAATTTAATTACGAGCTCAACGAGCTATGATATTCTATGGTGAGACACTTACTTTTTAAGTTGTGGCCAAAAAACGGAATATTTTATTAGTGAAATTTTAAAAAGTGTTTTTGCAAAAAAAAATATTTCCGATTGGAATTTTCATCATATCTTGGCTAAATATGGTCATAAAGCTAAAAGAATAACTGTTTTGAGCAGCTAATTACCAATGCTAACGATCCCTATCACTTTTTGCAGAATTTAAGAAATTTGATTTTCAGGTCATTTTTTCTCATTTTTTGTAAGGGGCTACATCATCAAAATTTGCAAAAAATGGCGAAAAAATAAATTTCCCAAGTTTGAACACAGTTTGATTGCAAATTTAATTACGAGCTCAACGAGCTATGATATTCTATGGTGAGACACTTACTTTTAAAGTTGTGGCCAAAAAACGGAATATTTTATTAGTGAAATTTTAAAAAGTGTTTTTGCAAAAAAAAATATTTCCGATTGGAATTTTCATCATATCTTGGCTAAATATGGTCATAAAGCTAAAAGAATAACTGTTTTGAGCAGCTAATTACAAATGCTAACGATCCCTATCACTTTTTCCAGAATTTAAGAAAATTGATTTTCAGGTCATTTTTTCTCATTTTTTGTAAGGGGTTACATCATTAAAATTTGCAAAAAATGACGAAAAAATAAATTTCCCAAGTTTGAACACAGTTTGATTGCAAATTTAATTACGAGCTCAACGAGCTATGATATTCTATGGTGAGACACTTACTTTTAAAGTTGTGGCCAAAAAACGGAATATTTTATTAGTGAAATTTTAAAAAGTGTTTTTGCAAAAAAAAATATTTCCGATTGGAATTTTCATCATATCTTGGCTAAATATGGTCATAAAGCTAAAAGAATAACTGTTTTGAGCAGCTAATTACCAATGCTAACGATCCCTATCACTTTTTCCAGAATTTAAGAAAATTGATTTTCAGGTCATTTTTTCTCATTTTTTGTAAGGGGTTACATCATCAAAATTTGCAAAAAATTGCGGAAAAATAAATTTCCCAAGTTTGAACACAGTTTGATTGCAAATTTAATTACGAGCTCAACGAGCTATGATATTCTATGGTGAGACACTTACTTTTTAAGTTGTGGCCAAAAAACAAAATATTTTATTAGTGAAATTTTAAAAAGTGTTTTTGCAAAAAAAATATTTCCGATTGGAATTTTCATCATATCTTATGTTACATCATCAAAATTTGCAAAAAATTGCGGAAAAATAAATTTCCCAAGTTTGAACACAGTTTGATTGCAAATTTAATTACGAGCTCAACGAGCTATGATATTCTATGGTGAGACACTTACTTTTTAAGTTGTGGCCAAAAAACGAAATATTTTATTAGTGAAATTTTAAAAAGTGTTTTTGCAAAAAAAAATATTTCCGATTGGAATTTTCATCATATCTTGGCTAAATATGGTCATAAAGCTAAAAGAATAACTGTTTTAAGCAGCTAATTACCAATGCTAACGATCCCTATCACTTTTTGCAGAATTTAAGAAAATTGATTTTCAGGTCATTTTTTCTCATTTTTTTTAAGGGGTTACATCATCAAAATTTGCAAAAAATGGCGGAAAAATAAATTTCCCAAGTTTGAACACAGTTTGATTGCAAATTTAATTACGAGCTCAACGAGCTATGATATTCTATGGTGAGACACTTACTTTTTAAGTTGTGGCCAAAAAACGGAATATTTTATTAGTGAAATTTTAAAAAGTGTTTTTGCAAAAAAAAATATTTCCGATTGGAATTTTCATCATATCTTGGCTAAATATGGTCATAAAGCTAAAAGAATAACTGTTTTGAGCAGCTAATTACCAATGCTAACGATCCCTATCACTTTTTCCAGAATTTAAGAAAATTGATTTTCAGGTCATTTTTTCTCATTTTTTGTAAGGGGTTACATCATCAAAATTTGCAAAAAATTGCGGAAAAATAAATTTCCCAAGTTTGAACACAGTTTGATTGCAAATTTAATTACGAGCTCAACGAGCTATGATATTCTATGGTGAGACACTTACTTTTTAAGTTGTGGCCAAAAAACGAATATTTTATTAGTGAAATTTTAAAAAGTGTTTTTGCAAAAAAAAATATTTCCGATTGGAATTTTATCATATCTTGGCTAAATATGGTCATAAAGCTAAAAGAATATCTGTTTTAAGCAGCTAATTACCAATGCTAACGATCCCTATCACTTTTTGCAGAATTTAAGAAAATTGATTTTCAGGTCATTTTTTCTCATTTTTTGTAAGGGGTCATCAAAATTTGCAAAAAATGGCGGAAAAATAAATTTCCCAAGTTTGAACACAGTTTGATTGCAAATTTAATTACGAGCTCAACGAGCTATGATATTCTATGGTGAGACACTTACTTTTTAAGTTGTGGCCAAAAAACGGAATATTTTATTAGTGAAATTTTAAAAAGTGTTTTTGCAAAAAAAAATATTTCCGATTGGAATTTTCATCATATCTTGGCTAAATATGGTCATAAAGCTAAAAGAATAACTGTTTTGAGCAGCTAATTACCAATGCTAACGATCCCTATCACTTTTTGCAGAATTTAAGAAAATTGATTTTCAGGTCATTTTTTCTCATTTTTTGTAAGGGGTTACATCATCAAAATTTGCAAAAAATGGCGAAAAATAAATTTCCCAAGTTTGAACACAGTTTGATTGCAAATTTAATTACGAGCTCAACGAGCTATGATATTCTATGGTGAGACACTTACTTTTAAAGTTGTGGCCAAAAAACGGAATATTTTATTAGTGAAATTTTAAAAAGTGTTTTTGCAAAAAAAAATATTTCCGATTGGAATTTTCATCATATCTTGGCTAAATATGGTCATAAAGCTAAAAGAATAACTGTTTTGAGCAGCTAATTACCAATGCTAACGATCCCTATCACTTTTTCCAGAATTTAAGAAAATTGATTTTCAGGTCATTTTTTCTCATTTTTTGTAAGGGGTTACATCATCAAAATTTGCAAAAAATTGCGGAAAAATAAATTTCCCAAGTTTGAACACAGTTTGATTGCAAATTTAATTACGAGCTCAACGAGCTATGATATTCTATGGTGAGACACTTACTTTTAAGTTGTGGCCAAAAAACGGAATATTTTATTAGTAAATTTTAAAAAGTGTTTTTGCAAAAAAAAATATTTCCGATTGGAATTTTCATCATATCTTGGCTAAATATGGTCATAAAGCTAAAAGAATAACTGTTTTGAGCAGCTAATTACCAATGCTAACGATCCCTATCACTTTTTCCAGAATTTAAGAAAATTGATTTTCAGGTCATTTTTTCTCATTTTTTGTAAGGGGTTACATCATCAAAATTTGCAAAAAATGGCGGAAAAATAAATTTCCCAAGTTTGAACACAGTTTGATTGCAAATTTAATTACGAGCTCAACGAGCTATGATATTCTATGGTGAGACACTTACTTTTTAAGTTGTGGCCAAAAAACGGAATATTTTATTAGTGAAATTTTAAAAAGTGTTTTTGCAAAAAAAAATATTTCCGATTGGAATTTTCATCATATCTTGGCTAAATATGGTCATAAAGCTAAAAGAATAACTGTTTTGAGCAGCTAATTACCAATGCTAACGATCCCTATCACTTTTTGCAGAATTTAAGAAATTGATTTTCAGGTCATTTTTTCTCATTTTTTGTAAGGGGTTACATCATCAAAATTTGCAAAAAATGGCGAAAAATAAATTTCCCAAGTTTGAACACAGTTTGATTGCAAATTTAATTACGAGCTCAACGAGCTATGATATTCTATGGTGAGACACTTACTTTTAAAGTTGTGGCCAAAAAACGGAATATTTTATTAGTGAAATTTTAAAAAGTGTTTTTGCAAAAAAAAATATTTCCGATTGGAATTTTCATCATATCTTGGCTAAATATGGTCATAAAGCTAAAAGAATAACTGTTTTGAGCAGCTAATTACCAATGCTAACGATCCCTATCACTTTTTCCAGAATTTAAGAAAATTGATTTTCAGGTCATTTTTTCTCATTTTTTGTAAGGGGTTACATCATCAAAATTTGCAAAAAATGCGGAAAAATAAATTTCCCAAGTTTGAACACAGTTTGATTGCAAATTTAATTACGAGCTCAACGAGCTATGATATTCTATGGTGAGACACTTACTTTTAAAGTTGTGGCCAAAAAACGGAATATTTTATTAGTGAAATTTTAAAAAGTGTTTTTGCAAAAAAAAATATTTCCGATTGGAATTTTCATCATATCTTGGCTAAATATGGTCATAAAGCTAAAAGAATAACTGTTTTGAGCAGCTAATTACCAATGCTAACGATCCCTATCACTTTTTCCAGAATTTAAGAAAATTGATTTTCAGGTCATTTTTTCTCATTTTTTGTAAGGGGTTACATCATCAAAATTTGCAAAAAATGGCGGAAAAATAAATTTCCCAAGTTTGAACACAGTTTGATTGCAAATTTAATTACGAGCTCAACGAGCTATGATATTCTATGGTGAGACACTTACTTTTAAGTTGTGGCCAAAAAACGGAATATTTTATTAGTGAAATTTTAAAAAGTGTTTTTGCAAAAAAAAATATTTCCGATTGGAATTTTCATCATATCTTGGCTAAATATGGTCATAAAGCTAAAAGAATAACTGTTTTGAGCAGCTAATTACCAATGCTAACGATCCCTATCACTTTTTGCAGAATTTAAGAAATTGATTTTCAGGTCATTTTTTCTCATTTTTTGTAAGGGGTTACATCATCAAAATTTGCAAAAAATGGCGAAAAATAAATTTCCCAAGTTTGAACACAGTTTGATTGCAAATTTAATTACGAGCTCAACGAGCTATGATATTCTATGGTGAGACACTTACTTTTAAAGTTGTGGCCAAAAAACGGAATATTTTATTAGTGAAATTTTAAAAAGTGTTTTTGCAAAAAAAAATATTTCCGATTGGAATTTTCATCATATCTTGGCTAAATATGGTCATAAAGCTAAAAGAATAACTGTTTTGAGCAGCTAATTACCAATGCTAACGATCCCTATCACTTTTTCCAGAATTTAAGAAAATTGATTTTCAGGTCATTTTTTCTCATTTTTTGTAAGGGGTTACATCATCAAAATTTGCAAAAAATGGCGGAAAAATAAATTTCCCAAGTTTGAACACAGTTTGATTGCAAATTTAATTACGAGCTCAACGAGCTATGATATTCTATGGTGAGACACTTACTTTTAAAGTTGTGGCCAAAAAACGGAATATTTTATTAGTGAAATTTTAAAAAGTGTTTTTGCAAAAAAAAATATTTCCGATTGGAATTTTCATCATATCTTGGCTAAATATGGTCATAAAGCTAAAAGAATAACTGTTTTGAGCAGCTAATTACCAATGCTAACGATCCCTATCACTTTTTCCAGAATTTAAGAAATTGATTTTCAGGTCATTTTTTCTCATTTTTTGTAAGGGGTTACATCATCAAAATTTGCAAAAAATGGCGAAAAATAAATTTCCCAAGTTTGAACACAGTTTGATTGCAAATTTAATTACGAGCTCAACGAGCTATGATATTCTATGGTGAGACACTTACTTTTAAAGTTGTGGCCAAAAAACGGAATATTTTATTAGTGAAATTTTAAAAAGTGTTTTTGCAAAAAAAAATATTTCCGATTGGAATTTTCATCATATCTTGGCTAAATATGGTCATAAAGCTAAAAGAATAACTGTTTTGAGCAGCTAATTACCAATGCTAACGATCCCTATCACTTTTTCCAGAATTTAAGAAAATTGATTTTCAGGTCATTTTTTCTCATTTTTTGTAAGGGGTTACATCATCAAAATTTGCAAAAAATGCGGAAAAATAAATTTCCCAAGTTTGAACACAGTTTGATTGCAAATTTAATTACGAGCTCAACGAGCTATGATATTCTATGGTGAGACACTTACTTTTAAAGTTGTGGCCAAAAAACGGAATATTTTATTAGTAAATTTTAAAAAGTGTTTTTGCAAAAAAAAATATTTCCGATTGGAATTTTCATCATATCTTGGCTAAATATGGTCATAAAGCTAAAAGAATAACTGTTTTGAGCAGCTAATTACCAATGCTAACGATCCCTATCACTTTTTGCAGAATTTAAGAAATTGATTTTCAGGTCATTTTTTCTCATTTTTTGTAAGGGGTTACATCATCAAAATTTGCAAAAAATGGCGAAAAAATAAATTTCCCAAGTTTGAACACAGTTTGATTGCAAATTTAATTACGAGCTCAACGAGCTATGATATTCTATGGTGAGACACTTACTTTTAAAGTTGTGGCCAAAAAACGGAATATTTTATTAGTGAAATTTTAAAAAGTGTTTTTGCAAAAAAAAATATTTCCGATTGGAATTTTCATCATATCTTGGCTAAATATGGTCATAAAGCTAAAAGAATAACTGTTTTGAGCAGCTAATTACCAATGCTAACGATCCCTATCACTTTTTCCAGAATTTAAGAAAATTGATTTTCAGGTCATTTTTTCTCATTTTTTGTAAGGGGTTACATCATCAAAATTTGCAAAAAATGGCGGAAAAATAAATTTCCCAAGTTTGAACACAGTTTGATTGCAAATTTAATTACGAGCTCAACGAGCTATGATATTCTATGGTGAGACACTTACTTTTTAAGTTGTGGCCAAAAAACGGAATATTTTATTAGTGAAATTTTAAAAAGTGTTTTTGCAAAAAAAAATATTTCCGATTGGAATTTTCATCATATCTTGGCTAAATATGGTCATAAAGCTAAAAGAATAACTGTTTTGAGCAGCTAATTACCAATGCTAACGATCCCTATCACTTTTTCCAGAATTTAAGAAAATTGATTTTCAGGTCATTTTTTCTCATTTTTTGTAAGGGGTTACATCATCAAAATTTGCAAAAAATGGCGGAAAAATAAATTTCCCAAGTTTGAACACAGTTTGATTGCAAATTTAATTACGAGCTCAACGAGCTATGATATTCTATGGTGAGACACTTACTTTTTAAGTTGTGGCCAAAAAACGGAATATTTTATTAGTGAAATTTTAAAAAGTGTTTTTGCAAAAAAAAATATTTCCGATTGGAATTTTCATCATATCTTGGCTAAATATGGTCATAAAGCTAAAAGAATAACTGTTTTGAGCAGCTAATTACCAATGCTAACGATCCCTATCACTTTTTCCAGAATTTAAGAAAATTGATTTTCAGGTCATTTTTTCTCATTTTTTGTAAGGGGTTACATCATCAAAATTTGCAAAAAATGGCGAAAAAATAAATTTCCCAAGTTTGAACACAGTTTGATTGCAAATTTAATTACGAGCTCAACGAGCTATGATATTCTATGGTGAGACACTTACTTTTAAAGTTGTGGCCAAAAAACGGAATATTTTATTAGTGAAATTTTAAAAAGTGTTTTTGCAAAAAAAAATATTTCCGATTGGAATTTTCATCATATCTTGGCTAAATATGGTCATAAAGCTAAAAGAATAACTGTTTTGAGCAGCTAATTACCAATGCTAACGATCCCTATCACTTTTTCCAGAATTTAAGAAAATTGATTTTCAGGTCATTTTTTCTCATTTTTTGTAAGGGGTTACATCATCAAAATTTGCAAAAAATGGCGAAAAAATAAATTTCCCAAGTTTGAACACAGTTTGATTGCAAATTTAATTACGAGCTCAACGAGCTATGATATTCTATGGTGAGACACTTACTTTTTAAGTTGTGGCCAAAAAACGGAATATTTTATTAGTGAAATTTTAAAAAGTGTTTTTGCAAAAAAAAATATTTCCGATTGGAATTTTCATCATATCTTGGCTAAATATGGTCATAAAGCTAAAAGAATAACTGTTTTGAGCAGCTAATTACCAATGCTAACGATCCCTATCACTTTTTGCAGAATTTAAGAAAATTGATTTTCAGGTCATTTTTTCTCATTTTTTGTAAGGGGTTACATCATCAAAATTTGCAAAAAATGGCGAAAAAATAAATTTCCCAAGTTTGAACACAGTTTGATTGCAAATTTAATTACGAGCTCAACGAGCTATGATATTCTATGGTGAGACACTTACTTTTAAAGTTGTGGCCAAAAAACGGAATATTTTATTAGTGAAATTTTAAAAAGTGTTTTTGCAAAAAAAAATATTTCCGATTGGAATTTTCATCATATCTTGGCTAAATATGGTCATAAAGCTAAAAGAATAACTGTTTTGAGCAGCTAATTACCAATGCTAACGATCCCTATCACTTTTTCCAGAATTTAAGAAAATTGATTTTCAGGTCATTTTTTCTCATTTTTTGTAAGGGGTTACATCATCAAAATTTGCAAAAAATGGCGGAAAAATAAATTTCCCAAGTTTTAACACAGTTTGATTGCAAATTTAATTACGAGCTCAACGAGCTATGATATTCTATGGTGAGACACTTACTTTTTAAGTTGTGGCCAAAAAACGGAATATTTTATTAGTGAAATTTTAAAAAGTGTTTTTGCAAAAAAAAATATTTCCGATTGGAATTTTCATCATATCTTGGCTAAATATGGTCATAAAGCTAAAAGAATAACTGTTTTGAGCAGCTAATTACCAATGCTAACGATCCCTATCACTTTTTGCAGAATTTAAGAAATTTGATTTTCAGGTCATTTTTTCTCATTTTTTGTAAGGGGTTACATCATCAAAATTTGCAAAAAATGGCGAAAAAATAAATTTCCCAAGTTTGAACACAGTTTGATTGCAAATTTAATTACGAGCTCAACGAGCTATGATATTCTATGGTGAGACACTTACTTTTAAAGTTGTGGCCAAAAAACGGAATATTTTATTAGTGAAATTTTAAAAAGTGTTTTTGCAAAAAAAAATATTTCCGATTGGAATTTTCATCATATCTTGGCTAAATATGGTCATAAAGCTAAAAGAATAACTGTTTTGAGCAGCTAATTACCAATGCTAACGATCCCTATCACTTTTTCCAGAATTTAAGAAAATTGATTTTCAGGTCATTTTTTCTCATTTTTTGTAAGGGGTTACATCATCAAAATTTGCAAAAAATGGCGGAAAAATAAATTTCCCAAGTTTGAACACAGTTTGATTGCAAATTTAATTACGAGCTCAACGAGCTATGATATTCTATGGTGAGACACTTACTTTTTAAGTTGTGGCCAAAAAACGGAATATTTTATTAGTGAAATTTTAAAAAGTGTTTTTACAAAAAAAAATATTTCCGATTGGAATTTTCATCATATCTTGGCTAAATATGGTCATAAAGCTAAAAGAATAACTGTTTTGAGCAGCTAATTACCAATGCTAACGATCCCTATCACTTTTTCCAGAATTTAAGAAAATTGATTTTCAGGTCATTTTTTCTCATTTTTTGTAAGGGGTTACATCATCAAAATTTGCAAAAAATGGCGAAAAAATTAATTTCCCAAGTTTGAACACAGTTTGATTACAAATTTAATTACGAGCTCAACGAGCTATGATATTCTATGGTGAGACACTTACTTTTTAAGTTGTGGCCAAAAAACGGAATATTTTATTAGTGAAATTTTAAAAAGTGTTTTTGCAAAAAAAAATATTTCCGATTGGAATTTTCATCATATCTTGGCTAAATATGGTCATAAAGCTAAAAGAATAACTGTTTTGAGCAGCTAATTACTAACGATCCCTATCACTTTTTCCAGAATTTAAGAAAATTGATTTTCAGGTCATTTTTTCTCACTTTTTGCAGAATTTAAGAAAATTGATTTTCAGGTCATTTTTTCTCATTTTTTGTAAGGGGTTACATCATCAAAATTTGCAAAAAATGGCGAAAAAATAAATTTCCCAAGTTTGAACACAGTTTGATTGCAAATTTAATTACGAGCTCAACGAGCTATGATATTCTATGGTGAGACACTTACTTTTAAAGTTGTGGCCAAAAAACGGAATATTTTATTAGTGAAATTTTAAAAAGTGTTTTTGCAAAAAAAAATATTTCCGATTGGAATTTTCATCATATCTTGGCTAAATATGGTCATAAAGCTAAAAGAATAACTGTTTTGAGCAGCTAATTACCAATGCTAACGATCCCTATCACTTTTTCCAGAATTTAAGAAAATTGATTTTCAGGTCATTTTTTCTCATTTTTTGTAAGGGGTTACATCATCAAAATTTGCAAAAAATTGCGGAAAAATAAATTTCCCAAGTTTGAACACAGTTTGATTGCAAATTTAATTACGAGCTCAACGAGCTATGATATTCTATGGTGAGACACTTACTTTTAAAGTTGTGGCCAAAAAACGGAATATTTTATTAGTTAAATTTTAAAAAGTGTTTTTGCAAAAAAAAATATTTCCGATTGGAATTTTCATCATATCTTGGCTAAATATGGTCATAAAGCTAAAAGAATAACTGTTTTGAGCAGCTAATTACCAATGCTAACGATCCCTATCACTTTTTCCAGAATTTAAGAAAATTGATTTTCAGGTCATTTTTTCTCATTTTTTGTAAGGGGTTACATCATCAAAATTTGCAAAAAATGGCGAAAAAATAAATTTCCCAAGTTTGAACACAGTTTGATTGCAAATTTAATTACGAGCTCAACGAGCTATGATATTCTATGGTGAGACACTTACTTTTAAAGTTGTGGCCAAAAAACGGAATATTTTATTAGTGAAATTTTAAAAAGTGTTTTTGCAAAAAAAAATATTTCCGATTGGAATTTTCATCATATCTTGGCTAAATATGGTCATAAAGCTAAAAGAATAACTGTTTTGAGCAGCTAATTACCAATGCTAACGATCCCTATCACTTTTTCCAGAATTTAAGAAAATTGATTTTCAGGTCATTTTTTCTCATTTTTTGTAAGGGGTTACATCATCAAAATTTGCAAAAAATTGCGGAAAAATAAATTTCCCAAGTTTGAACACAGTTTGATTGCAAATTTAATTACGAGCTCAACGAGCTATGATATTCTATGGTGAGACACTTACTTTTAAAGTTGTGGCCAAAAAACGGAATATTTTATTAGTTAAATTTTAAAAAGTGTTTTTGCAAAAAAAAATATTTCCGATTGGAATTTTCATCATATCTTGGCTAAATATGGTCATAAAGCTAAAAGAATAACTGTTTTGAGCAGCTAATTACCAATGCTAACGATCCCTATCACTTTTTCCAGAATTTAAGAAAATTGATTTTCAGGTCATTTTTTCTCATTTTTTGTAAGGGGTTACATCATCAAAATTTGCAAAAAATGGCGGAAAAATAAATTTCCCAAGTTTTAACACAGTTTGATTGCAAATTTAATTACGAGCTCAACGAGCTATGATATTCTATGGTGAGACACTTACTTTTAAAGTTGTGGCCAAAAAACGGAATATTTTATTAGTGAAATTTTAAAAAGTGTTTTTGCAAAAAAAAATATTTCCGATTGGAATTTTCATCATATCTTGGCTAAATATGGTCATAAAGCTAAAAGAATAACTGTTTTGAGCAGCTAATTACCAATGCTAACGATCCCTATCACTTTTTCCAGAATTTAAGAAAATTGATTTTCAGGTCATTTTTTCTCATTTTTTGTAAGGGGTTACATCATCAAAATTTGCAAAAAATTGCGGAAAAATAAATTTCCCAAGTTTGAACACAGTTTGATTGCAAATTTAATTACGAGCTCAACGAGCTATGATATTCTATGGTGAGACACTTACTTTTAAAGTTGTGGCCAAAAAACGGAATATTTTATTAGTTAAATTTTAAAAAGTGTTTTTGCAAAAAAAAATATTTCCGATTGGAATTTTCATCATATCTTGGCTAAATATGGTCATAAAGCTAAAAGAATAACTGTTTTGAGCAGCTAATTACCAATGCTAACGATCCCTATCACTTTTTCCAGAATTTAAGAAAATTGATTTTCAGGTCATTTTTTCTCATTTTTTGTAAGGGGTTACATCATCAAAATTTGCAAAAAATGGCGGAAAAATAAATTTCCCAAGTTTTAACACAGTTTGATTGCAAATTTAATTACGAGCTCAACGAGCTATGATATTCTATGGTGAGACACTTACTTTTTAAGTTGTGGCCAAAAAACGGAATATTTTATTAGTGAAATTTTAAAAAGTGTTTTTGCAAAAAAAAATATTTCCGATTGGAATTTTCATCATATCTTGGCTAAATATGGTCATAAAGCTAAAAGAATAACTGTTTTGAGCAGCTAATTACCAATGCTAACGATCCCTATCACTTTTTGCAGAATTTAAGAAATTTGATTTTCAGGTCATTTTTTCTCATTTTTTGTAAGGGGTTACATCATCAAAATTTGCAAAAAATGGCGAAAAAATAAATTTCCCAAGTTTGAACACAGTTTGATTGCAAATTTAATTACGAGCTCAACGAGCTATGATATTCTATGGTGAGACACTTACTTTTAAAGTTGTGGCCAAAAAACGGAATATTTTATTAGTGAAATTTTAAAAAGTGTTTTTGCAAAAAAAAATATTTCCGATTGGAATTTTCATCATATCTTGGCTAAATATGGTCATAAAGCTAAAAGAATAACTGTTTTGAGCAGCTAATTACCAATGCTAACGATCCCTATCACTTTTTCCAGAATTTAAGAAAATTGATTTTCAGGTCATTTTTTCTCATTTTTTGTAAGGGGTTACATCATCAAAATTTGCAAAAAATTGCGGAAAAATAAATTTCCCAAGTTTGAACACAGTTTGATTGCAAATTTAATTACGAGCTCAACGAGCTATGATATTCTATGGTGAGACACTTACTTTTTAAGTTGTGGCCAAAAAACGGAATATTTTATTAGTGAAATTTTAAAAAGTGTTTTTGCAAAAAAAAATATTTCCGATTGGAATTTTCATCATATCTTGGCTAAATATGGTCATAAAGCTAAAAGAATAACTGTTTTGAGCAGCTAATTACCAATGCTAACGATCCCTATCACTTTTTGCAGAATTTAAGAAATTTGATTTTCAGGTCATTTTTTCTCATTTTTTGTAAGGGGTTACATCATCAAAATTTGCAAAAAATGGCGAAAAAATAAATTTCCCAAGTTTGAACACAGTTTGATTGCAAATTTAATTACGAGCTCAACGAGCTATGATATTCTATGGTGAGACACTTACTTTTAAAGTTGTGGCCAAAAAACGGAATATTTTATTAGTGAAATTTTAAAAAGTGTTTTTGCAAAAAAAAATATTTCCGATTGGAATTTTCATCATATCTTGGCTAAATATGGTCATAAAGCTAAAAGAATAACTGTTTTGAGCAGCTAATTACCAATGCTAACGATCCCTATCACTTTTTGCAGAATTTAAGAAATTTGATTTTCAGGTCATTTTTTCTCATTTTTTGTAAGGGGTTACATCATCAAAATTTGCAAAAAATGGCGAAAAAATAAATTTCCCAAGTTTGAACACAGTTTGATTGCAAATTTAATTACGAGCTCAACGAGCTATGATATTCTATGGTGAGACACTTACTTTTAAAGTTGTGGCCAAAAAACGGAATATTTTATTAGTGAAATTTTAAAAAGTGTTTTTGCAAAAAAAAATATTTCCGATTGGAATTTTCATCATATCTTGGCTAAATATGGTCATAAAGCTAAAAGAATAACTGTTTTGAGCAGCTAATTACCAATGCTAACGATCCCTATCACTTTTTCCAGAATTTAAGAAAATTGATTTTCAGGTCATTTTTTCTCATTTTTTGTAAGGGGTTACATCATCAAAATTTGCAAAAAATGGCGGAAAAATAAATTTCCCAAGTTTGAACACAGTTTGATTGCAAATTTAATTACGAGCTCAACGAGCTATGATATTCTATGGTGAGACACTTACTTTTTAAGTTGTGGCCAAAAAACGGAATATTTTATTAGTGAAATTTTAAAAAGTGTTTTTGCAAAAAAAAATATTTCCGATTGGAATTTTCATCATATCTTGGCTAAATATGGTCATAAAGCTAAAAGAATAACTGTTTTGAGCAGCTAATTACCAATGCTAACGATCCCTATCACTTTTTCCAGAATTTAAGAAAATTGATTTTCAGGTCATTTTTTCTCATTTTTTGTAAGGGGTTACATCATCAAAATTTGCAAAAAATGGCGAAAAAATTAATTTCCCAAGTTTGAACACAGTTTGATTACAAATTTAATTACGAGCTCAACGAGCTATGATATTCTATGGTGAGACACTTACTTTTTAAGTTGTGGCCAAAAAACGGAATATTTTATTAGTGAAATTTTAAAAAGTGTTTTTGCAAAAAAAAATATTTCCGATTGGAATTTTCATCATATCTTGGCTAAATATGGTCATAAAGCTAAAAGAATAACTGTTTTGAGCAGCTAATTACCAATGCTAACGATCCCTATCACTTTTTCCAGAATTTAAGAAAATTGATTTTCAGGTCATTTTTTCTCATTTTTTGTAAGGGGTTACATCATCAAAATTTGCAAAAAATTGCGGAAAAATAAATTTCCCAAGTTTGAACACAGTTTGATTGCAAATTTAATTACGAGCTCAACGAGCTATGATATTCTATGGTGAGACACTTACTTTTTAAGTTGTGGCCAAAAAACGAAATATTTTATTAGTGAAATTTTAAAAAGTGTTTTTGCAAAAAAAAATATTTCCGATTGGAATTTTCATCATATCTTGGCTAAATATGGTCATAAAGCTAAAAGAATAACTGTTTTAAGCAGCTAATTACCAATGCTAACGATCCCTATCACTTTTTGCAGAATTTAAGAAAATTGATTTTCAGGTCATTTTTTCTCATTTTTTGTAAGGGGTTACATCATCAAAATTTGCAAAAAATGGCGAAAAAATAAATTTCCCAAGTTTGAACACAGTTTGATTGCAAATTTAATTACGAGCTCAACGAGCTATGATATTCTATGGTGAGACACTTACTTTTAAAGTTGTGGCCAAAAAACGGAATATTTTATTAGTGAAATTTTAAAAAGTGTTTTTGCAAAAAAAAATATTTCCGATTGGAATTTTCATCATATCTTGGCTAAATATGGTCATAAAGCTAAAAGAATAACTGTTTTGAGCAGCTAATTACCAATGCTAACGATCCCTATCACTTTTTCCAGAATTTAAGAAAATTGATTTTCAGGTCATTTTTTCTCATTTTTTGTAAGGGGTTACATCATCAAAATTTGCAAAAAATGGCGGAAAAATAAATTTCCCAAGTTTGAACACAGTTTGATTGCAAATTTAATTACGAGCTCAACGAGCTATGATATTCTATGGTGAGACACTTACTTTTTAAGTTGTGGCCAAAAAACGGAATATTTTATTAGTGAAATTTTAAAAAGTGTTTTTGCAAAAAAAAATATTTCCGATTGGAATTTTCATCATATCTTGGCTAAATATGGTCATAAAGCTAAAAGAATAACTGTTTTGAGCAGCTAATTACCAATGCTAACGATCCCTATCACTTTTTCCAGAATTTAAGAAAATTGATTTTCAGGTCATTTTTTCTCATTTTTTGTAAGGGGTTACATCATCAAAATTTGCAAAAAATGGCGAAAAAATTAATTTCCCAAGTTTGAACACAGTTTGATTACAAATTTAATTACGAGCTCAACGAGCTATGATATTCTATGGTGAGACACTTACTTTTTAAGTTGTGGCCAAAAAACGGAATATTTTATTAGTGAAATTTTAAAAAGTGTTTTTGCAAAAAAAAATATTTCCGATTGGAATTTTCATCATATCTTGGCTAAATATGGTCATAAAGCTAAAAGAATAACTGTTTTGAGCAGCTAATTACCAATGCTAACGATCCCTATCACTTTTTGCAGAATTTAAGAAAATTGATTTTCAGGTCATTTTTTCTCATTTTTTGTAAGGGGTTACATCATCAAAATTTGCAAAAAAATGGCGAAAAAATAAATTTCCCATGTTTGAACACAGTTTGATTGCAAATTTAATTACGAGCTCAACGAGCTATGATATTCTATGGTGAGACACTTACTTTTAAAGTTGTGGCCAAAAAACGGAATATTTTATTAGTTAAATTTTAAAAAGTGTTTTTGCAAAAAAAAATATTTCCGATTGGAATTTTCATCATATCTTGGCTAAATATGGTCATAAAGCTAAAAGAATAACTGTTTTGAGCAGCTAATTACCAATGCTAACGATCCCTATCACTTTTTCCAGAATTTAAGAAAATTGATTTTCAGGTCATTTTTTCTCATTTTTTGTAAGGGGTTATTCTATTATTCTTTTATTTATTTTTGTAATTACCAAATTTGCGAAAGTGGCAAAAATTTAGGATTTTTAAATGTAAATGCTATTCAAATGAAACATAATATACACATAATTTTAGGTAAATTTTAGAAATGATTTGGCCAAAAGACGGACCTCATTGGTCAAAAATGCATTATACTTTGCCACGCTTTAAATTGATTATGGAATTTTTGATTTGTCAACTTGAAACCACCTACATATGCTCATTTATCATTGTCAAATCGGTTCGTTAACTCGAGTATGATTCATAATTTCTACATAATGCTTATAGACCACAAAATTAATGACCCATTTTGGCGATGTTTCGATCGGATCGATCGACAAGTGATAAGTACGATAGGGCTGCCTCCTTGACACGCCACTTCAAGTTCGTAGTTTGCTATTCGTATTCTGGTCTGGTAACTTTCCTCTATTAGGAGGGCTCGGCTCGATTTGTTTAACGCCCTGTCAGAAGTGCTTATCAATAGCCCCCAGATGGGAGCCAAAATTGGAATTGGAATTGGAGTATCGGTATCAATGGTTAGCGGTGGGTTGTTAATAACCCATGTGAAGTTTTTTCAGCTTTTTTTTTTCTTTGATAGCTTCATAGGAGAATTGGTTTGTTCAACCTGGTATTTGTGCACTTTTCGCCATGTCTGCAAGTCATTGTCAGTTCATTTGCCTTATTTGCCGAGTGTGCGATATGCAAACAATCATACATATACTATACAAATGAATATCTATATATATGCTTATGTATATATTATTCATAGGTATATATAGAAAGATGGGCATTCTTATAGACGTGCATATATGCGTTTGTTTATCTGTTGTACGTTTTAATTTATTATTCGATTGTGCTTAAGCTCATTTCATTTTATCTCGATATATTTTTGGCAACGCTCTTTGTTTTGTGTTTATTGACCGAATTGCGAACTTATTAATTGTTGCGTTCGGGATTTTCGTGGTTTTTTTTTAAATATTTTTTTGTATTTTTCTTGGGCAAAGTGCCCACTGAGATGGCCACTATTGATTTTCACATGAAAATATGGCCAACTTTCTGCCGCCGTGACTTGCGTAATGGCAGCCAGGAAAAGTCGGCAAAAGAACGACCTTAGCCGCGGCTATACTTTCGACTTTCCGCTCGATTCGACTTCGCGCCGACAACTGACTCTGATTTTCCACTCAGTTTTGGTCGCTTTGATTGGAAAATCTGCCACACGTATATGTTATAATAAGCTATGGCTATAAACAGCTTTATTTGGCATGACTATCTGCATTTAGTCTTGATTTCCGCCGTCGGAAAAGTAAGAGAAAAGCCAGTCGGAAAAGAGAAGGCTGAGCGTAAGAAAAGCCAAGAGAGTCGGCATTTGTGTTGTCACAAATAAATCATTTAGGGGCTTAAACAGTACAGGCATATATGTAGGGGTGGGAAATGCAGTATTGTTTTCTTTTTGCCGCCCGCCTTTTTATTATTATTATTTGTTTCTAATTGGAAAACCCTGACCTATGCCTACGATGGACAGAAGCCAGCTGCCGTGGGCACAGTGCTGGCTAACAATATAGCACCAGGTGATCTTGATTTGAAACAAAGGATAACTTAAATTATTAATAAAATGTTTAGTACATGTGCTTGCCTTTCTAGTTGTAAAATCACATTTTAGAGCCCCACTAAGGTACATTTTATCTTAAGTTGTAATTATGCGAATGGATCGGGACTTTTGCCATTCGGTTCCATAGTTTCTCGCGCTGATTGCACAGAACACATTTCTCATAAGAGGCGGACACATGTCGACCAAATGACTGCCCCAATTGAGTGGATGATGATATAAGTATTAGAATGGGATCTGAGCACTAGATGGGCAGATAGTAGATAATAGACCCGGTACCGATTCCCACGAATTATGAACGCGCACGTTCTTATGTACATACATGTGCATTCATATACATCTGTGTGTTTGAATGCGAATCGCACTCAAATTTGGATGTTGTTATTCACCAAGTGTATTTATAGACCGATAAGAGGAGTAATTCCGCGTACTCGTGTGTACAATTTTAGTTTCATAATTCTATCACTAACGTATATCAATGATAAGAGAAACGTCAACATATGTGCAATACAAGATTGGCTCCTTACGATTTGATTTATAAGTAGTTACAAATAGATAGGAATCACAAGAATGAATAAACTTGTAATATGTTTAATATGTTTTTTTTACTGTGCAAAAGTAGCTGGCATATCTGAGTTGCTGATAAGGAAACATAAACAAGAAGAGGAAACGTAGAGAAGAGGAACAAAATAAAAGAAGTAACTGTTTCTTACAATATAATTTTAGCTATTATCGTTTATATTATGTAGATTATAGCCTAGTGATATTGGTTTTCCGACCATTCCCCACACGGTAATCTGAGTTTTGGGCTATATACTATATACTTATGTTTTATTTTTAATAAATACCTTTACCACTTGAAATACCATTTGAGTGTGAAAGAATGCCCATTTCTGCCCACCGAATGGCCACGTGGTGTTCGGGGCATCCATAAATTTAGCTGGACAAACAATAAACCCGCCCTGCCATGCTCTAGATTAGATTAAAGTCGTTGGACTGCACAATTCAAACGGAGTTGGGTTTCAGGTCCATGGGCTCTAATATTTTCCCTGGGGGGTTGGGTTTCGGTTGGATCATCACCTCCAATTCGCTTCTGCGAATCTTCCTAGCGATGAGTCAGTGCAAATAGAAGCGGCTAATTGGCCCACATACAGTCTGGCCCATAAATATAAATGTGTCTGTCTGTCGCTCTGCCGTCGCATGAGCTCGCCTCATGTTTAACCAATTTTCTAAATGGCTTCGTATTTGCTGTTAGTTTTGCCCATTGCGTTTGTTTGCTGCATCAACAGAAACGCAAAAATGCGAACCAAACAAGCGGAAAGTAAGTAAAATGCAGCACTTAAACTGTATGAAAACAATAAAAAAATGTTACATTAAAGGTATGCAAACACGGGACAATGTGCACAATCTGCACTGCAAGAAAAAAAGAGTAATCGCACTAATCAAGAGATGGAATGAATGAGATTTGTGTGCATACAAGGGGGAAAACCAATGTTTCGTGCAAATTACTAAGATTTATTACCAACTTTTCTTGGCCGAGAACATTTTGACCCAACAGAAAGCGGAAAATCGAAACTAGAATGACGTCATCTGTGGACCACCAACACACACGCACGCACACACACACGTACAGCTTGACATGCAACTCTGTGCATGGGAAAAGAAAGACGAAGATAATTGAAGGACAGCATAAGGGATTCTTTGTCAAAGGAGCCCCCCATCATCTTCCACATGGACATTATCATTATCATCAGCATTATCATCGCCATCAATGGACAAACTATAGTATGCATAGTGTACTTTAGCCAGATAATTTATGCACAGTTACCAGCACGCCTTTTTCTTGCCGACTGATTAAAATAATTGCATGTCATAGCGAACACACACACACACGCATGCACGCTGTGTGTGTGAGAGTTTCTTTAGACGTGGAAGTGGAAATATTTCACGGCGATGACCAGTAAACGAGGTAAACGAAGGCGCAAAAGTCAATGCATCCGACACACACACACTCGCATAGGCATACATTTCACACACACGGATGCAGGGGCGCAGGGGGAAAGGGGCGTGGTCGGGGGTCAGAAGCTGTCCCTCAAGTAAATGCTCCCTGTAAACTGTTAACATTCACGTAGGAGGAACAGAAATCAACTACAAAATAATTTTAAAGTGCTTAAGTTGTATCATCATTATGTTAGGAATAAGCGTTATTTTTAAAGATACAAAAATAAAACTAACCCCTAAAAACATGACTGCCTACGCCACTGTTTTCGTTAATCATTTGTAATGCAAAATAAATGCAAAATGAGAACGGCGAAAATTGGTTTCTTTTGAAACCAATCAAATTGTTTGGCTTCGCAATAGTGCAGCATGCATTCCACAAATTAAATTGCACAAAAGTGCAATAAATATGCAGATGAGTCGGCAATATATATTCACGAACAAAATGCAAAGTGATATTGCCGCAGTGCTCCATTGTTCGAAGATATTGCTATTGTAATTTGAACTAAATATGCTTTTAGCTAGTGAAATTTAGTACAAATTTCAGATGATCTAAATTTGATCGGCTTGCTGTAAACTATACACCCAGTACACCCACTGAGCCGGCAGCTGCCACGCCCACAGTGGCACACTTACCGCCTTTGCGCTTCTCGATGCGACGCATCGTGGTGCAGCCCATGTCCATGTCCATCTCCATGTCCGTATCGAATCCGAAGCTGCGATAGCCCTTGGCACTCAGTGCGTCCGCGTAGCTCTGCATAGCCCGGCGCTTGCGATGTCCTTCGGACCGGGTTCGATCCGGTTGGAATTCGAAAACGAGCCTCTCTCGGAGCCTGCGGAACCTTCCGGATGGATTCGCAGAAGGTGGGACTCGAAACTCAGGCTAAATACGCAGTCACTTTCGAGTTTGGCACTCTACAAACAACTAACTACCTATCGCTGTCTATATAAGTTTTTTGTTTTCGTGGTACTCACACACACTCGATGGTAAAACACTATAAAAAAATGCAAACAACAACCACAACAAACGGTGGTAAGAACAATAATACTGCTATTTCGTGTGCGATTGTAATAAAATTGGCGATTAACTTCTGTTCGGTGCGAATTTTTTTTGCGACTAAACTTTGTGAGCCAGCTCGCAGTGTGACCAGAGCACGAGCGATTGAGCTTGCAACTGTGACAGCGTAAGCTTAAGTTTCGCACGTAAGCGAGGACATGAACCAGCAATATATGTACATATGTAAGTACTGATACTTACCAGTAAAGTCAAGAGCTTTGCACTAAGCACATCTGGCAGCACTGGCTAGGTGCGCGCTCAAATTTAAAATTGTGCAAATTAGAATTAGCTTTCAATTAAAACAGATTTTGATTTTTTTAATGTATTTTATTTGCTTGTTGTTTCTTTTTATAATGTAATGCATAAAAATGGTGGTGTTTTGTTTTGTTTCATAAAATAAAACCAATAAACATTTCACTGTACTAGTGGAATACAAATAAGTTTACTTGTACACGACAAATAGTTTTTCTTGATTTTCACATTAAATTTTTGCATTCATTAATTGAGTGACAAAAAAAATGTTCGTGTTTCAGTAGTTTTCATTTTGGTTTTCTCCTTCTTTTTTTTTGTTTTTTTTTGGTTTAGTCGTCGTAAATGTCTTTGTATAAGGAAACGCAAAAGATCTCCGAACAAGTTTGATTTTTGTTGCTTGTTTTAGTTCTCAGTTTTTACTTGGTTTCATTTTATTGGAACGGCTTTATTGAACTTTTGTTGTTGTTGTTTGGTTGCATATAAGTAATATTTGTTTATCGTTTCCCTTTGCATTTCGCATTAAAAACATTAATTCTTTGGCAGGCATTGCATTTCGTAGTTTTGTAAAAGTTTTCCTTCTAAATCGTTCTCAACGCAAGATTCGAATTCAAAACTGAAAAACGTAAGATTCGAAATATCTGAGAGATGTGAAAAAAATGGTTCATTTAATTTGATTAGTTCCATTTCAAATATTTTGGTTTTCCATTTATGTCCTGTTCAATTCATTACAATTTTGATTTTGTTATCAAATACACATCAATACGTTGGTAGTTTAAAAATTGTGTTTTCTTTTATGCGTTTTCGCTTGTTTGTTTTTTTTTTTTTATTTTGTCTGGTTTTGGTTTTGTGCTAAATTACATTTTAAAAATATGCTTAATATTTTTTGTTTTTGGTTTTTTTTCTGCTTATTTTGTCGCTTTAGTTTTTTGGTTTTAAGTCAAAGACACGAAAGTGAAAGAGGTTTTTGTTTTTGGTTTACGTCTGTTTGCTTAACTTATTATTTTGTTTACTCTTGGTTTAGTTAATTTTTTAGTGTAATGTGGTTTTGCATGCGCTTAATTTTAAAACACCGAGAGTTTGCTCAAAATTGTTAATGTTTTTGCTTTTCTTTCCGAATGAAGTTTTAAATATCGAAATATATATGTATATATATAAATTTTTCGTGTGTTTTCGCTAATTTTTCTTGTTCTTGTTAATTTTATACGTTTTGCCATTGTTTTATTGTATTTTTTTTTGCATTTCTTTTTCCGTTTTTGCTTTTTTTGTTAATTTTATTTTTGGTTTAAAAACACCGAAAGCTTAAAATTTAGAGATTTTCCTAAAGTGTAAATTTTTTACAATTTTCCCCAATACATCTCTGGCCTTTTTCTGCTGTTTGATTTCTGTTTTGTTCTCGTTTTTGTTGTGGTTGCGGTTTGTTTTTTTTATCTGTGGTGTCTCGATTTTCTGTGTCAACGAAGTAAGGTTGAATTGAACCGAATAAAATAACCCACTACACTTTTCGTTCACATTTCCCGTAAAAAACCATTAAAACTGTAGAATAGAAATCTGTTTGCTTGTAAAGCATATTGCTAAGCTCCTTCCGCTTCCGTTACCGTTCCGTTTTTCTGTTTCTGTTTCCGCTTCCGTTCCCGTTTCATTTCCGTTTCCGCCTTCGTTTCCGTCCCCTGCTCTGCGTACCGTTCAATAAATAGGTTAAGGAAAAAACTGTATCACATTTTCAATTACGTCTTTGTTCGTAGCACCTTCATAAACATACTCTCAACCCACCTGACCCCTAACCCATGACCCCTGACCCCTCTCTTTCTCACTTCCGTTCCCCCCACTCTCCCTCTTAGCCCCCCGCCTATGTACAGACCTCTAACCTACCATACAGTTGGAGAAAAAAATTGCGCTTCGGATTTTATCACAAAAATAATTACAACTCTGTGCGAATGCACCCAACTCTACGCCCTGCCACGCCTAAACTAACATTGCTTCTAAGTCCCATCTGTAAACCTTAACCTTGACGCGATGAGTCTCGAATTGGTTCCATTAATTCCGCACCTTTCACACCCATATTTTCATATTTTCCCCTACTCTCTCGCTTTCCCTCGTCCGCTGTGCACTCGAAGAACTCAAATGAATCCATAGCCCATATATTGAAGTGGAAAATATAATGGTGATTGCAATTCCCCGCCAATTTAAAGCAACCCAAAGAGGCACCTAAAACTATGCGTGGAAATCCTTCACTTCGTCCTTGCAGACTGGAAAATCAAAGGAGATTTCGCATCTGAACCACCCATTTGACCAGTTTTTTTTTCCTATTCAAAACTGTAACTGTTGTAAAAGTTGTTGTTGGGTTTGATGAAAAATGTTCGTATTGTAATTGGTGGTGAGAATGTCGATGAGATGATGATGTCAAAAATCAGTCTCTATTGCAATTTGTTCTATTTTATGTGGGCTTGCTCTATTTCTGGTTCTCAGTAAAAGTGTTAAATATTTTATTCGAATTGTTGCATCTTTGATTTTAGTTTTCATATTTGTTTTCATCATTTTGTTTTGTAGTACACCTTAGAAAAATATCACATTCTTTCTTCGTTCGTTCGAGAGACATTTTTATGTGCTTTTTTTTTGTTTGTTTTTGTTTTACATTTTGTTTATTTTGCTATTTCGATTTGTATGTATTTTTAAAGTTTTATTTACACATTTAGGTTTTCCTTTGCACGACTAAAATATATAAAATTTAAAAAATATTTGATTGAGGTCATTTCAGAATTATTGCTAAGTATTTCCTCCCATTTGCAAATTGCCACACCAGCTTTTCAACTCCAGCCATTCAACTCCGCTGCCATCCAATCGCTTAACCACTCGAATTTGATCTAAAAATGTTTTCCTTAGTTGCATCTTAAGTTTCGTATAATTTGTAGACACCGAATCTCTTGTTTATGTGTATATAAAAAAAAAAAAATGTTTGAAACATTTTCCATTGTTTCCGCATCTCCTACGACTTATAAACCTTATAAACCCCTATAAATATTTAAAGAGACACGACAGCTAAATTTTAGAGCTTAGGTGAGAGACTGTTGAGAGAGTAGGAGAAATAAATACAATTTACTTTAGTTTGGTTTAGTTTCCTTTAGTTTGCTCACAACATCAACAATGAAATATTATACTTTATAGATTTTGTTTGAGGGACTCTTGTCTGGTATTCTGTAAAAATCTCAAAAAGACGCCTAACACCGAAAAATATATTGCATGTACTACATTTTATGTTTATTATGCTTCTGCTATCCATTCTTCATTTTCGTTTTTGCAATCGCCTTGGTTTTTTGTATATTTTGTGGTTTTCTTTTTTGAGATGGTATCCATTTAATGTATTTACATACATGAGTTAGTTGCTGTTAACAATTTAATTGGTTTTAGACAAGTTAAAATTGTTTTTCATCGTAACGAAATCGTCGTTTCATTTCTTTCCATTTTGCTCAACACTAAAATCAAAGTGTATCCAAAACTGATTAAAATGATTTTGACTACAATATAGAACATTGTTATATGGGTATGCATTTTTCATTTTCCTCTTCTTTTTTGCAAGTGAAACCTTGAAATTGTCTTAATTTCATGAAATCGTAGTTTTATTTTTGTTAATGTGTATTATTACGTTTAAAACTTTCATGTATTTTGCTAAATGATCTGGGGACACCCAAGCACTAAAGTAACTGATGTGGTTTGAATCAGGATAATAAAGCTTGCGGTAGGACTTTCTCTTTAATTATGCTAGGAATTGCGACAGGGTAAACATTATGTGTAATGCATTTTGCGAAATCCATGATAATGAAACATACATATGTATGTTTGAAAATATGAAACAAATGGCATAAATGTCCCTATTTTGGGTGTCCCTGGTGGTGAGTGTACGTGTGGGAGTGGAATACCATTAGTTTTTATATATGCTAGAATATATTTTTGTTTGGTTGAGTTGCTTTCGCGTATTAGTCAAATGAACAACATTTATATTTATTTTTTTGGGCTTTTCGGGGTTTTTGGGTTTTGTTTCAAAATATGCACGTCAAGTGTATAATATGATGTTTGTATATAATGTATGTATATATATCTATTTATATAAGTAATAGACACCGAAAACCACGTGTACATTTATGTATCTGTATATAGATATATTCTATGTATAATATTTGGATTTCTTTGTTATGCTTTTTTTTCTATCCGTTTCCGTCTTATTTGGAATTTTCTCATCGCTTTCGCCTGGTTGTTGTTGCTGCGCTTTAAATCTAGGTATATCAATAAATATTGTATTTAAAAATGCATTAATTTGTAATGCCAAAAGTTTTCGTTGTTGAATTTTGTAATGTAATTTTCTGTTACACGTATTTTCCTGCATGTTGTCAATGCCTTAAAAAAACTGCCTACGTGGTAAATTTGTAATATAGGTATATGTATGTATATACGAAATAAGAGTCTTAAATCCCTCCAATTTTTGGCTTAAAATCAATTTTTTTTTGCTCCTCCCGCTCTGCACATTCACAAAAAAATTCCAGTACTCGCTATTCAATTAAATTTCGCCTTAATTTTGATGGTGATTATTTTGCATTTAATGATTTTAATAGGTTTCCTTCTTTTTTATTTATTTTTCATTAACATTTACTTGCACACGCACACCTAAGAAAAAATTACTTTAGCTTTACTGGTTTCTTTAGTTCAGTTAATATTGCTTTCCTTTTTTTGGGTTCCTTAATTACAATAAACGTTTTGTATCTTACCGAAATGGAGTATTTATGACACACTTTGTTTTGCCCCTCCACTTTTCTTACCTTAGTTTCCTAAAATTCTTTTAAGGCGCATTTTCAACTATAAACATACAAAATAGTGGGTTAACTTAAGGAAGTGAAAATCGACGGATGGTTTCATATCGACGGATGTGCCCGAGATGGTCAAACAATAATGTGTTCGTTGCAAAAAACTTTATTAATAAATACTATCAAATAATAATTCCAAAATAAAAAGTGTTTCCAAAAAAATTGATAATAATAAGAGTGTCATAACTGTAATAATATTCATACAAATAATTCATTCACATACACAGCTCACAGCTTGTTGTTGTTGTTATTGTGCTTAAAAACTTAATGTAGAGCTTGGAAAAAATAAAAGTAAAAGTAAAGTAGAACAGAGTTTTTCAAATTGATTTCGGCATTTGTGATGTGAACATAAAAAAATTAAGATTACGATTTAAAAACAGCGTAACTTAAGATAGTAAGATTACAAATTTTGCATTATACTTGCTGGTTTTTGTGTTTTACAAAAGGCAGTGTTTTATTTTTGTTTGTGGTTGCAGTTGCAGTGTAGTTGTTAGAAAATAAATAGTAATTCAAGGAGAAATCGAGAACCAAAGAAAGGTAATTCTATAATAAGGTCCGCTCAAAAATTCACATCAGATTATCAATAATAATAATAATGAACTAAAACTATAACATTTGCTAGAGGCCCTGATCTTTGACGGTTCACATACTGACACAATCGAAATTGAAAAAACTTACATATGTATCGAGAAAATAAAGTGATTTGTTGTCTTTTCGCTACAATCAATGTATAATAATTAGGCAAAGTATGTTGTTGCTAAAAAGGCATAACTCAAGGGGTGCGGTTAATTAGTTAAACTATCACATAACATATATATTCCAAGGCAAATATATATTCGCTAAGATTGAACACTTAAGTTTGGAGAGAAAATGTAGGCAGAACTGTGTTGCTGGAGAATAAATAAATTACAAAAAATAATCGAAAATCGGGGATCCCATCATGATCGATATACGATATACTATATACGATACATGTGGATCCCCTTTGGATGGTAGATCTCCACATGCGCTGAATCGGTTTCTATCTGTCTCTCTCTCTTGCTATCGCTATCGCCAGCGCCATCTCTCTCTGTCTCTGTCTCTATTCTATATCCGTCCCTATCTCTAGGTCTATCGCTATCTCTATCTAACTAACTATTTTCTAGCCCTCTCCGGTTGGTAAATTAGGATTAGTTAACGCTTCGCTTTCAGCTTTCAGCTTCTATGTAATCATACGCTTTGACAATTCCTGTCTAGACTCATTTCGTTACGGGATATATGTATGTTTGTATAATTATTATTTGGGGCGTGTGGATCGTGTGTGGACTGCTTGTGGATTGTGTGGGCTGTTTTCGGTGTGGTTAGTTGCTTCTCTTTAATATTTAGTTAAATTATGAGGTACTTGAAACTTTTTGGCACAGTGAAAGTTTTCATTTACTTTACTTCTACCACTTTACTTTGATTTGTTCTCAGTGTTTGTTTTTTACTTTCCACTTTTTTGGTACGGCAATTCTCATAACTCTTCTTATTGCGTTAGACATTTATTAAATACAAAAAACTTTGAATTCTACCCTTCTACGCATTTGAGTGTTTCGGATTCATTTCTTCATTTTTTACACTTTAATTCGATGTTCTTGGTTCAAGGTTGCTTGTTTTTGTTATTTGATTTTCCTGTGTGGTTGTATGTATGTGTCTGCTAAACTAAGTTAAAAATGAAGCAAATATCGGTTGAGAAATCATGTTGGGCTTTCTCTAGTTTATTGTTTTTATTGTTTAATTGCACATTTCGTTTCCAGCGGATGGACGATGCAGCAGCTGCAGGATTGCCAGCACCGTCCAATTTCTCTATTGCTTGCCATGGTTGCCATCGCTATAAACTATTCTTGCCTGTTTAGCTTGTTTGTAGGTTAGTTAAAACTTCAATGTTCTTTTCTTGTTGTGATCACAGTTAGTTTTGTGTTGTTGTAGTTGCATTTGCAGTTGCAGTTTTAATTGTAATTGCTATTGGTAATTGTTAATTGTTGCTATGTTTGTTTTTTAGTTTTGTTTTGCTTTGATTTGCCTTGCTTCGCTTTGCTTTGCTTTGTATGTATATAAATTAAACTATTGACGGTGGTAGATCCCATTCGTATCTCCTAGCTTTACAATAATCCTATAAACCAACTACGCCTCCATACTGAACATATGTGTATATATGTATGCATGTAGATCGGTCAACCGAAGAATAAATAATGCTTGCACTTGCATCGTTGAAACATTGTTTTACATGTAGTATTTAGTGGTTGGCTTAGTTCCAGTACAGTTGCTGTACTAGAATTAACTAAAATCCCATATCGCTTATTGTTTTCTGTGGTAGGTAACAGAGTTTACTCAGTTATTGCATTGATCCTTGCAAAGTTAGTTTCCTCTCGTTTGCTCGGCTTTTGTTTGTTTTGTACAAATTGTTGCTAGTTAGCTTCTATAGATCGGTGTAAAATTAAATATATTTTATCTATTGTGTATATCAACGGCAGATCTGCGGTACTCCATTTGTTTCGGTAGAAAATACAGACTATTTTGTTTAATTGCTATTGCAGTGTCTGATGCTATTTGTTTGTGGCTGTTTCGTTAATGTTATTGTTATTAGAAATTATAAATAATTTGTCTCACAGAACCAAGTCGCATTTCGTTCCCATCTGCACTTAATCATAGTTGTAGAAAAACTTAATCTTGTGCTACGATAATAATTATAATCCGTAATTATAATCGTAAACCTTACTCACACATAATATTTATATTTTAGAGAGATAGGTGTATATTCAGAATCTTAAACACTTTAATACCCGTGCTAATTAGTTGCCCTTAATTTTGTTTTTCTCTAGCTTGCACCAAAAAAAAAAAAAAAAAACACTCTAGCGAAAAAATGTGTGTTACATCGATCTAATCGTAGAGCTTCTGGTAATAATAGGATTTATACACATCGGCTTTATTATATCCTGTATTTAGTGTGTGTGTTGGTGTGGGTTGTGCCGTGTGTGTGTGTGTGTGTGTGAGTGTGAGCGTGTCTTATCGTGGAGCTGGTTCCTTATCTGCGTAGGAGCCGTCTCCTACGCGCCTCATCTCAGCGCGGCGCATTGTGGATGTGGGTGGTCAGGTGCTTCGACAGGTAGTCCGCCCGTGCGAAGCACTTGCCGCAGGACTCGCAGTGGTACGGCCGCTCGCCGGTGTGGATCCGCAGGTGGCGGGTCAGGTCCGACTTGCCACCGAAGGCACGTCCGCAGAAGAGGCACACGAACGGCCGTTCGCCGGTGTGCTTGCGCACATGCAACTTCAGATTCTCCTTGGAGCGCACACACTTGCCGCAAAAGGGGCACGCGAATCGCGAGGTGGCCGGTCTGAAACCGAACGAAACAGAACATTAGTCGAGCTTTTTAAAAAATTTGTTTGTGGGTCATTGCATGTTGCGCATAAGAATGGGTAAATCGAATACATTCTTAATCCATAGAAAAATCAAGGGATCCAAATACTCACCGCTTGTCCCTCTGTCGCTCGGCGGCATCCACACGCAAGAAGTTGAGGATGGAGGCCTCCTGCGGATTGAGTCCCAGGAACTGCTCGTTCGGAATGCGCTCGGCGTTGATCAGGGAGGTGAGCGAGCTGAGGGAACTGATGCCGCCGCTCGCAGCTGAGCTGCCTGCGGAGCCAACGCTGCCGCTACCGGGTGCACCGCTTCCGGTTGGGCCGCTTCCGGTGGCGCCGGAACTGGCCTGTGCCTGGGCAGCGGCCACAACGGCAGCGGCAGCCGCCGAGGATGAGGAGCCGGCGGCCGAGGTGGCCACCAGTGGCAGTGAAACGTGGCCCAAGTGGGTCGGCAGCTGCGACTGCGGATTGTGGTGCTGATGCTGCGCCTGGTGGTGCTGCTGCTGATGGTGATGGTGGTGGTGGTGATGGTGGTGTGGGTAGGAGGGATCCGTTTCCAAGTGGTGCAGGCGCGACTGCATCATACGTGGATTAGAAGGTAACAAAATTGTAAATTAATTTCACATCTCTTAAGATTCTTTATAAAGAAGGTAACTTTGTTACGATATCGAGGACTACTTACCCGCTTGTTTGTACTATGAATGCCGTCGGAGCTGCTAATGTTCGGCTCGGTGGCGCTGGTGGAGGCCGAGGCCGAGGAGTTGTTGTCCTGGTAGAGCATCGTGATGCCCGCGGAGTCGACGGTGTTGTCCTGTTCGTGCTCCTCGAGGTCGTTGGCCCGCGACTCGGCGCTCTGCTCATCGGCGGGACCCTCGCGTTTCACATTCACGCGCAGATCCTCGCCCTCGTCGGCCATCATGGGCTCCTGCGAGCTGGTGACCACATCCTGGTCCACCGAGGTCACCGATCCAGAGGCGGAAGCAGGTGCCGCCACCGAGACGGAAATCGCCGAGGAACCGGGTCCCGAACCAGATCCGCCCAGTCGTCCGATCACACCCACGCTCTTCTTCCCATGGAGCCGCTCGAGGGCGTGGTTCAAGCGATGCTTCTTGAAGCTCTTTAGGTAGCGGAACTGCATGCCGCACACGTCGCAGGTGAAGAGCTTGTCGGCTGGCAGACGAGCACGGTGATTCTGCTCTTTGTGCTTGGCGTAGGCGCTGCGATAGCGATACGATTGGCCGCACTGCTCGCAGATGAAGGGCTTCTCCTCGCCGGGGCCCACATGAGGATGTTGGAGAGCGGCATGCTGCTCCAGCAGCCACACGTTCGGGAAATGGGCATTGCAGACCACGCAGCGGGTCTCCTCCTCGATGGTCTCGCCGGTGACTCCCGGGCCGGCCGATCCTGTGCCGCCACCCGACGAGCTGAACAGCGAGGAGCACGTGTCCGAGGGACTCTTCAGCATCTGGCTGAGCTGCTGGGTAAGTAGCGGTGGCGTGGACGAGGTGGACGACGAGGAGCTCTTCTCCTTCAGATCGGAAGCACCACTAGAGGCGGCTCCGGCCAACAAAAGTTGGGTGTACTGCCTAAGACCGGCGGCATCAACAATAACACTGCCCGATCCCGTACCCGACCCAGAGCCCGATCCCGAGCCCGCCAGGATGGGAGTGCGACGCTGGCGCTGCAGCAGCTGCTCCAGCGACTCCTTGTACAGCTGGGCACTGCGTTCGCTGGGCAGCTCCATGATGGTCACCTCATCGCTGTCCGCCGAGCTGCGCTTGCAGCTATCCTCCCCAGAATCGTTGGACATGACTGTGGTGGAGCTGGTGGCCATTTGCTGGGGCGAAGGAGACGATTTGGTACCCTTACCCTGCTGCTGCTGCTGGTAGAAGGCGGTGGGCGTGGGGTAACGCAGGTTGAATGACGCTCCACCTACGCCAGATCCTGCTGCTCCACCGGTTTGAGGTTGCTGCGGTTGCTGTCCGTGCTTGTTGTATTGCGTGTCGCCGGATCGGCTGGCACTCACCTGACTGGTGGAAGAGGCTGTGGTCGCTGTGGCTGTGGCCGTTACCATCGGTTGACCAGCACCCGGCTGGTAGTCCTTGGTCAGCAGGTCGCTGAGTGTCGTGAAACGGTGCGGAAAGTCCTTGGGCGCCGTCAGCAGACCGCGTGTCCTGCGAATGAGCAAAGTTTTATGGTTAACACTTGGAAATGAGTTTATGTGATGTATTTCAAATTTATTTAGTTTTGTAGAATTATTTTCCAATCGTATTTTGGCTGTCAAAGCAGTAAACTAATCTTTCGATCAATCTTTTGATTAGGCATTCGATTAGTCTTTTGATTAATCTTTCTTTCCACTCCTCTACTCATTCAATTGACCAATGGATCACTCACCTGAGGGCCTCCTCTGCCAACCAGGTCTGGTGGTGCAGCAGGCTGAGAATTCTGGACGGATCGATGTCGAAGAGGCTCAGGCCGAGGGGCGAGAATGGGAAGGCGAAGGGTGTGGGGCAGCGACTGGCGGCCATGGCGCTCATTGGGGAGCTGAAGTTGCGTAGCAGCTGTGGGATCAGAAATCGGTATATATAGTCGGGTTCTGGCAGTACAATCTATATGCTGTTGGAGTGCAGTGCCTATATTTTACTGCTTTATTTGATTTATTTTGTTTGAAGGGGGGGTCAGAAGAGTTTGGGGCTGAAGTGGAGTTATCCTTAGAACTCTAAGCTGACGAAAAGGAGGAGCTGCTAGTCCACCTACGGATCGAAATCTATATGCTGCAGGAGGGGGGGTCCGGCTACATTATCAACTCATGCAAGGCAACTGAATACAAGGCAAGCAAACACTTAGAAGCTCACACAAAAAGACATCTAGATGTGAAGAGAACAATCTGGCATTTGGTGGGCAAATCAAAGTACGGAGGAGTCGAAACGATAATTCGATAGGTAGATAGATAGTTGAAAAAGCTGTAGAGTAGTGGTTAACATATACTTACATAGGTGACTGCTATTTGCGTTCGGTCATGAGTACGTTTTGGAAACAAAGGATTACTTAGGCTAGGATCAAGACTTGAGACTTAACACTTAGGAATATCCCAACAAAAAAAGAGTGCTTAAGCTCACCCAAAGAAGAAAAATAATAATATATTATCATTTCTATTCAAAATGATAGATTTTAAAGTAATGCGTATTGGTCACACTATAAACTTGTGCGTACACTTAATGAGTTCAATTCGGGTGTTTGAATCTAACTGACTCGCTTCTGCGAGGGCTTCGCCTTTTATTCATTTTTACATAGTTCTTATCATCTAATTATATCATGCAGCGCTGGTCTGCGTTTGGAAATGCAGCTGAGTTTTATTCTTAAATCTATGTTTGAGGCCTACGACCGGGCTAATCACCTCCCGCGTGGTCATATCTCTTGACACTTCGCAATAGGCCGCTGAAATCGTACTTATGAGTACTTGCCACTTATGCTGTCCTGTGACATGTTTATTGCAGCCCATAAATAGAACATATTTTACTATAATTCGTAAACTGGGGAAGATAGGCATTTCAGACGCTGTCGGAAGTACTTTTTGAGAAGTAATTATTGTTGTATCCCCTAATATTGCTGTGCATCCTGCAAGTAGTTGTCTTATAACTTGATGCTTGCAACTTGATAACTTGCATCTGATATTAGCTGTTTTTCGATTTCCGACACAGTCTAAATAGCCAACGGTTGGATCCACAAGGTCCACTTTTGGGAGTTCTGACACGTCGTAGTTGGAACTTTTGAACTCTTCCAACTTCACATGAAGTACCATCTCTAGTGCGGCAACTTTAGATTGCAGAATGTCTGCCTCATCTTGATCAAAGGCAGTAATGTCATACTTGTTTTCAAGCAGTTTCAGTGTGTCCGTCACGTTGGACCAATGACTTTTCATCATTGCCAGCTGCTTGACTAGTTCAATCTCACTTGAACTATCTAGGGTTTCGTAGATTAGGCTCACCCTGTCCGCTCTTCTATCCACCAGTTGAACTAGATTATCAACTGGACTGGAGCTCCGAGCTGATGCGGCATCAGATAATTTTGATTCGCTTGGTATATTTATCTCTTCAAGTGTTTCTACCTTTAATAGTGACTCCTTGTAGGCCTTGATAGTTTCTATAGTTTTAATAAATATTTTATTAATAAAATATTGATGATCGCCAACTCCCAATTTTACCAGCGCATTGTTGTTAGTAGTAAATCGGACTACCAATACTTCTATTTCTGATATAGATGCCTTTTCCTTGATGGCTTGCAGTATTTTGTTCTACAGCTCTTATTGGTCTTACATCAATTTCACGGATCTTTCCGACAACATCTTGGGAAAAGAATCACTGTGACTTTTTTGTGCTTTCTGCTTGTATTCTTTGGCGTGATCCGTTGGAGGATTTTTTGATTGGTCGCCCAGTTGACCTGGCTGTTCCTCGACTCACAGCTTATTGATCAGCCAAGGAAAGGTGGGGGAAAACAACGGAATCCGGCTCGAAGGACCAAAATGTTCACACTATAAACTTGTGCGTTTAATGAGTTCAATTCGGGTGTTTGAATCTAACTGACTCGCTGCTGCGAGGGCGTCGCCTTTTATTCATTCTTACATAGGTTCTTATCATCTAATTATATCATGCAGCGCTTGTCAGACGCCGCAGTCTGCGTTTGTAAATGCAGCTGAAGTTTCTGAAATCTGTGTTTGAGGCCTATGACCGGGCTAATCACCTCCCGCGTGGCCATATCCTTTGACACTTCGGCAATAGGCCGCTGCAATCGTACTTATGTGTACTTGCCACTTATGCTGTCCTGTGACATGTTTATTGCAGCCCATAAATATAACGTATTTATAGTTTGCCTACTTATCATGTCTAAACACATATTTAGACAGTTAGGCTAGGATCAAGACTTGAGACTTAACACTCAGGAATTTCCCAACAAAAAAAGAGTGCTTAAGTTCACCCAAAGAAGAAAAATAATAATATATTATCATTTCTATTCAAAATGATAGATTTTAAAGTAATGGATATAAAAATGTTGATACCCTTATAAATAAGAAAACGTTGAACATAACCCAATAACTTCCCAACCCAATAATCAAATAAAATGTAATTGCTCTGCAAAAGTGATAATTTAAATATATATTTTTTACAATAGTATTGCCTCTTTACTATTATAAAATTATAAAAATAGATTTTGACCATGGCATCGCCACGTTTGTTAATGTTAATAAAAACTCGCGACGGGGCAAATATTTTTCAATATTTTTATTTATTTAGAATTTTATTTCATTTTCTTCATCTCTTTTTTTTTGTCTGTTTTCCATTTTTTAGCTCCGCCACTTTCATCTTTCATTCTTTGTTTTCTTTTCTTTTTTCATTCTTTACTCTGCTTGTATTTGTGTGTAAGAGTGTGTGAGTGTCGCGTGTGTGTGAACAAGTTCTCGAGTTCCATTTATTTAATATCTTTTCAATCGCTCGACTATTAGAAATGTTTTTAGGCATAGACTATAGACTATATAGCTAGCTATATATGACTGATCCATCTGCTGATCCTATAGGTTTTCATGTTCTGCATGTATTTATCTCCACTTTCTCTTGCTTTTCAATCTAGTTTTCTTTTTTTTTTAACTTGCTGTCTTGATTCCCTCTCGTTAGCCTTTCTTCAATTATTTTTTGACATTCTCTGGGGAGTTGGGACAATTTTTGGGATTTCGGGGCTGCGGATAGAAATTAAAACTGCTTTTGGAGGCCGTTCTCTGGAAACTTTCAGAATCTTCTCTGCCTGTTTTTGTGTTCTTTTGCAATCTTCATATTTGTATTTCGGTTTCTTGTTATAAACTATGATATGCCTTGCTTTGCTTAAATATTTTTCTTATTTTTTTTCCTTCTTCTTCTATGCTTGTAATAATTTTCATATAAATTTGTTGTTCTGGGTACGAGTGTGTGGATTTTTTTTTGCTTTTGGTTTGCCTAAAATATGGTTTTTGCCTCGACTGTGTGTAAGTAATTGAATTCAATTTCGTTCTAAAATATTCTTCTTGATTGCTTCTATTTGTTTTCTTTTTCTTATTTCTTGCTTGTTTTTTTGTTTGGTGCCTGAAAAGCTGCTCTCGTTAGTTTTTAATTCTCGAGTTTTTTTTTTTAGTTTTTATTCAGCATTGGGTCAACTCGAAAAATGAGTCGAGTCGAGTCGAATCGAATCGAAATTTGAGTGGAGAGTTCTTGTAAGTAATTATTCTTGCTCAGTGCTTTTGGTTTTTTTAGTTCTTGTTTCGACTACGAAAAAAATATATAGTTAGCGTATATTTTTAACCTTCCCTCTTTTCATTAGTAATAATTATTTTTCGTTTTCTTTTTTTTTTTCGGGTATTTTCCATATATATCTGTTGAGTTCCCATCAAGCTCTCTTGCATGTAGAGTACAAAGTACCATTTGGAACTACATATGTATGTGTATATAGTTCCAGCTCGGGTGTGTTGGTATGGGTGCTAAGTATGTGTGTGTGTAGGTGTGTATGTGTGTAAAACGATAAGGAATGTACATGAGAGTGAAATGGTTTTAATATATTTTTATTTCGCTTTTGATGGTTTCTTTCATTTGCTTTTATTAGCCACAAAATATCAAAAACTTATGTCGAATTATAAAAAAAATAAATGAAAACTAAATTGTATCGATTGGAACTTAAATTGCAGTATATAGTTCTATATGTGTGTATATATAATTTGCATTATTTTAGAGTCATTTTAAGTTTACGTTCGCTCAATAAATAATGGGAAATTGCTTAACTTAGGATAATGTTGATGAAAATGTTTGAATAAAACTTAAGCGGGTGATTATTTAAGGTTTAGTTTTAGTTTTAGTTAGTCGCTGCTGCTCTTAGTGAATTTTTTTCGGCCGCGGCCTTAAATTAATTATTGTATAATTCTCTCATCGCAATCTCTTCTCTTTTTTTGTTGTTTTTTTTGTTTTGTTGCTTTTCTGTGTGGTGTGTTTACAGTTAGTTAAGAATATATATTTATATAAATTATTTATGTATCTTGTATGTCTATATTGTAGGAACATATTGACGTAATCATAACGTATTGCAGCTATTTGTTCATCCTCTTAATTCGGTTATTGTTTATTGTTTAAACTTTTCTTCGGATATCGGTTTGTTGTGAACTTCATGTTATCTGTTTTGTTTTTGTCAGTGTGGTTTTTAAACCGCCCTACTCTGTTTATTAACCCTCATGTTAGGCAGTTCCATTTGCATTTGGAAAAACAGCTCATGGATCCCAGATATTTTCGGTGGAAAATCCCCCATTGGAATGCTTTCAAGTCGAGAGATGTTTTCCCCTGCGTTTATTGATTTATGTTCAATAACTTAAGAGAAAATATTTAAAAAAAGTCTAAAAACAAACAAATAATAAGTGTTAAAAATTATTCGTAAAATTATTTATGAATGAGCCTCAATAGGGAACTTACAAAAATTTTCTCAACCGTCGTTTACTAAAACTATTAATTTGCTACCCATTTTTCAACTTTTCAACTTGCTTCGTGTGTGCTGCTATTTTGTATTATATTTCATATAATTATTTTGGATGCTTGGCTTGAATTCTTAATTCAAGATCAATTGGAACGAAAACAACTACGTTGAAAATAATTATTTTGCTTTTCCGTATGCTTGAAAAATTATCGAGGAAGGTTAAAAATGTATTTCATTCATTTTGCTTATGTCGAAAATATGGTTTTTTCTTTTTGGGTTTCTTTAAATTTATTAAATATGTTTACATTGTTTTGTTCTGGTGTTTTTTCTCAGTGAAAATAGTAGTATTCTCTTTCATTACTAAAAACTAGTTTAATTTTTTTTGATAAATTGGTTTCTTGTGTGTCTGTGCTTGTGTGGCTTTTCCATTCACTTCTTATCATTCCAAACCTTTACTTTTCCTTCTTTTTGTTTTTGTTTTTGGGGATATGCAAAACTACTTTGTTGTTGTTTCTACTTTGTTTTCTCGATTTGGTTGAGTGTGTGTGTGTTTGTTGGTGTGTGTGTGGGCGAGTGTAGTATAGCTAACTGCCTAAAATTCGCAAATTTGCCTTGCAGTTTTCTAATAGTTTTTCATTTTCATGTTCATTTTTTTCGCCATTCGTTAGAAACTAATTTCTTTTTTACATGCCGTAAGTACTTTTTGTATAAATGTGGGTGTGGGTTGTATGTGTGTGAGATATACTAATGTATAGGTGTGTATGTATATTTAGTTTTATATATATATGTATATATAGATCTCAATGCCTCCCATTGCTCGCTAAAAAAATAACTATCAAAAAAACTGCAATTTCCATTTTTGACTTCCTTGTTCTTGTTGTTTTTTTTTTAGGTTTTTGCTCTGCGCGTTTTTATAAAATATTACTTTAGTATGTATAATGTATATATGTATTGTATATATATATTTTTTTTTTGGTTTTCGACTTTTTATTTTATTTTTATTCTGTTTTTAGTTTTGTTTTTTGTTTTTTTTTTCTCTTGTTTAAAGGGGATTAGGCACTACAGTGTTGTTTTTTTCTCTCTTTCCTCTCGTTTAACCTTTCTGTCGTTTCTTTTGGTTTTTCCATGCTAATTTCCAAAAAATTGATCAGCTTTCAGCCTCCGTTTTCGACCAATATAAAATAAGCCCCACAAGCTAGTATTAACAATTTTTCTCGCTGGTTCAGCCTAAATTTTCCACTCGCTCCTCTGCCTCTCTGTATATGTGTGAGTTCCTCCTTTGCGTGTGTATGTGTGTGTGTGTGTGTACATGTACGTGTGTCTTGAGCTTATACCGAAAAAAATTGTTTACAACTTTTGAAGCTTTCTTTTAGGTTTCCAATGTCCTGCTATTTGTTTACCTCATACATTACTATATATAAATGTGTGTAGATATCATATTCATTAACTTGACTTTAGCGTATCAAAAAGTGTGTACGTTGTGTTTTGTGTGTGTGGAAATGTACATCTTGGAAAGGGGGGGAGGGGCCTTTTCCGCGCTGATATTCTTTAAAAATTGGTTCTAGGTTTGTCTCCTGTTTAGCCTTACATTTTAGACTTGCATTAAAAGGTTCGCTTGTTTTTCTGCTGTGATTCTATTGAACGCATTTCATTTACATCTTTCAGCATTTTAAAAGTCAAAAATCGAATTGACCAATGTTTTTCGAGTTCTGTTGAAAGAGTATTGCGTGCTTTTAGGCGCAATCAGGAAACTAATTGGTTGAATTTTCGAAATGTTTTCGAAATAATGTCAAATTTCTTATGAGGAATTTTGAAAATTTTGAAACTAGTTTACCTGATTTTCCTGAACTCACACAGACGCCTAGTTTTTGAGTATATTTTTAAAAGTTAATCGTGTTTGTTTTTGGTTCGTTTTCCATCTCTTTATTTTTTTTATCTATGTACAGTATGTCCTCGAATTGTTAGCTTGGCACTCAAACATATTTAGTTTTTCTTTTGTTTAATTATAGCTTTGTGGTTGTTATTCTTATTGGGGTTGTTGTTGTTGTTGTGGTTGATTTTATACGCCGATGAAACCAATTGCTAGTTATCATTATGTTTAGTTTATTGCGTTTCACTGTCCCGCTTGCTGCGCTTACAAGTTTCGCTTAACGAACAGAAAAAGGCATATTGAAAGTAAGGATTTGTCAAACAGAAACACATGCGGTATACAAAAAATATACTACGAATACTACGAACAAACAATCTTTATATACCTTGACTACAACTCAAGTTGCATTCGTTACAATTCATTTCCTTTGTCATTTGTTATTTCACTCTATCATTATTACATTTTTTTTGTTGCTTTTTCTATGTTTTGTGGTTTTGGGTTTTATCTGTAACACTGTAAAAAACGTGGAAAACATCTATGAGCTGGGTGTAAATATCAATTGTTACTTCTTGTCTTGTCTGTCTTTGTTTATTTAATAATTGTTTCTAATTATCGGTCTATCGATCGCTTCACTGTGGGTACTTAAATTATTTGTATTGTAGGTGATTATGTAAATCAATGAAGAAGGCAATTCGTCAACAGGGTACATGTGTGTAGGTATGTGTGTGGCTCAATCAATCAATCAATCATATGTCGTCTTACGTTTGCATATGCCGCAATTCTTTTGGGGTCCGGAACTAGTGCCCCTGAACTTAGTTCTGCAGATTCATTTAAGTACAGTTGTGTTCTATTGACTATTGCTAACCAACTGCAGTTCGCTGATTGTATTTGGGTGCGATTTGGTTCGGTTTTGAGAACTAGTTCTCAAACTGATTTGCTGTTTTCGTCAGTTATTTCCTGGTTTATTGTCACTTGAGAGAGAGAGAGAGATAGAGTTCTATTGGTAAATGCGTAGGTATATGTTTCGGAACTAGTTCGGACCGGACCCTTGAACTTCGAAATTGTGGCATACTTCTGAGCGTAATCTAGCACTATTTTGTCATTTAAAAAAGGCATTTATTGCGTTTGGAGCAGGAAGGTACTAAGCGAGGGTATATTTATTGTATAAAAACCCAGACTTTACACTTTCAACTATCCTGTGGTAACCAAGAGAAATGTAGATACAAAAAGAAAAGGTCAAAGCACTGACTCAGTTCGCTTCTGGTTAATATATTTTCATCTATTGTTTGATTGTGTAAAATCATTACTGTTCATAGCTGTTAAGCTTATTATTCATTTGTCGTTATAGTTGCTGTTTGTTCTTGTTGATTACAGTTAGTTAATTAATTAAAAAAATACGCTTCAATTAAAAAATATAAGTCGATTGTAAACATTTTCTATGTGTGTACGTAATGCATTTGTAAAGCATTTCCTCCGCAGCCATTATGTTGTCTGTTTTCCATATTTCTATGTATATCAACTTTTTCAACACTTTTTTGTAAATTAGATTTGTGTTTAAATATTGGTACTATTGTTGTTTGCTGTTGCAGTTGTTGTATATATTTGGTTGTATATAATATATATATCTAGATATATACTGAGCGTTATATGCATATATAAATATTGTTTGTTGCTTGTTTCTGTTTCTGTTTCTGTTCTGCTGTTCTGTTCATTCATTAGTTATATTGTATTGGAAGAATCTGTGTTTACCCTGAGCACTTTTTCTGCTAGAACAAATTGAAAATGAAAAATTGAAAACGAAAATATGATTGCAAAAAATGTCTATGCCAAAAATGAAAACCGAAACGAACTTTTTAAAAGGTTCTCTTGCCGAAACTTGCAATTTTTGTTCATTTGATTTTATATATTATATTGAGTTGGAATTTGGTTTTGGGAATTTTGTTAGGTAATTTTGCATAACTGTTTTGGTTGTTTTTCATTAATTATTTATTGATTCCGTTCTTCGTCTTTTTTTTCCGTTTTTGTGTGCCAAAGCTTTTCTCTAGGTCTAAGTTTGTCGATCGAATTTAGCTTGGAATCGTTTTCAAAACGAACTGAAAACATTTGTATTACAGTAGGTTGAGTATGTAAATGTTGCTAGTATGCATTGTATGTATATAGATTTATATAAATTCGACTTGTATGCAATTCTAGCGTAATTGTTAATTAACTTTATTCTCCCTCGATACCATCATGTTTTTCTCCTCTCAACTGCTATTGCTGTACAAGTTGAAGCTTCCATTTAGGCATATGTATATATATCCTAGGGATTTGGGGGGGTGTGTGTGTGTGAGTGTGTTGTGTCCGTGTCTGTGTGTGTGTATTTATATAGGTTCATATATAAATATCCTTACTTTCGCTTTTCCAAATACCTTGTATACATATATAATTTTGTATTGTTTTTGTTTTCTTGTTGCTATTGTGTTTCTTGTTCTTGTATATATAATTTTAAATTCCTGTTTCCTTTAAAATGCATTTTTGCAGTTACGCCTAATGATATTTTTCTTTTTCGTTTATCCATTTATTTTAAGGGCTTTTTCTGTGCTGGGAACTAAAGGTAGAACCTAAAGCAGAAATCTTTAAACAGAAGCTGAATATCTCAATATATATGTTTATATATGTACGCTGCTTCTATGTGGGTGCTTTAGGTGCCTTTAAAGATATATTTAATGTATCGATATCCTTTCATTAACTTTAGGGTTTTCCAAAAATTTTGAAACTAAATCTTTTGGAAACTAGAAGAAGCTAAATTAATTTTGAGTCTCTCGTTTCTATTTAGGCCTAAAAAGTTCTTTACTCGTAAAATTTCCACTAAAAATTTGTGTTAGCATTGATTTGATCCAAAAGTTCTTTCTTCTCTCTTTTTTTTACATAATTAAAAAAAAAACTGGCAACATTTGGACAACTAAAACCACAAAAGGAAACGAACAGAAAGGAGAAATTAAAAAGAAACTAAATTAAAAACAAACTGTGTGTCGATTTTTTCGTTTGCTTGGGGTCAATTGGCAATTTTGTATATTTTGCTATATGTTTATTAATTATTTTGTTTTGCTGTTGTCAAGGAACTTGTTAGAAATTTTTATTCTTGTTGCTGCTGTTTGATGGCTTGTTGAAATATTAAAAATAAAAATATAATTGAAACACAAATTAACGTTTATGGGGGAACCAAACTAAGGAACTTTTGATCACAACTTAAGCGCTAAGCAAATCAAATCTTATCAACTAAACTTAATGAGTAGTAAAACCATTTAAAATGAGGGCAAATGAAAATGCATACACAATGAATTTTTCAATGATATGTGAAAAGTTTTGGATGAGTATAATCATGAGAAAATGAAAGTTGAACGAAGAAAAAAAGGCCAAAAGTTTTATGATTTTTTTTATTTTCATTTCTTTTGTTTTTCCACTTAAGCTGCTGTCACTGTTTATTTTCGTCTGTTGATTTTGAATTTAAATTTAATCTTTGACATTTGTGTTTAGGTTATTTTGTTTCTCTAGTTGGTTGGCTTAGTTACTTTTCTCATATAGCTTACAAATTCATTGTGTCCTGGCTGAAAATCATTTAACAAAATAATATGCGTTTGGGTAATACATTACAGAACAGAAAGTAGTTCTAACTTATCAATGAAATAAACAAAAATATATCAATTTGTTGCCACGTTTTTTAGTTAAAATGGTTTGTTTTGTTGCTAAAGCTAAATAAATTTCATATAAGTTGGTATAATAATAATAACATTTCGCTTAAACATTTAGAACTAAATGTATATATATATATATATTCATATATATTCACGTAGGTTTATATGTATTTAAAAAAAAAATTAATAAGAGACACAGAGCATGAAACATTGTGTGTATGTATGTGAGAGTGTTTTTGTGGGGTTTGTTTTCAGTGCATTATTTAATTAACGAAAAAAAAATAGCGAAAAAAATTGTTTCCATTGAAATCGAAGCCCCCAACCCCCGCCCGTCCTTGTCCACCCTTTGTCTACTCATATTTCCTTGGAATGTTTTGGTTTTCATCGCTTTTCGATTTTCCCTGTTTGGTTTTCTGCGGCGGCTGTGCAAAGATTTTTTGGTCTGGCTGTGCCGAAAATAATATCAATTGTTTCCCCATTTTTGGTTTCTAATTTCCCCCACTGAAATGCAATTAAAATTATCGAGAAAGCTTTTGGTTTTTAATATAATTATTTATCCATTACTTGTATCGTTATTAATTGTTTTATAATTTTGTTTCTAAAAGGCCGAAAATCACAATTTTGTTTTGCTTTCTTTTTCTTCATTTGTTCCTAAAGGTTAAATTTTGTTTTTCATTACGCTTGATTATGTTGGATAATTGTTAATGCAGATATCCGTTGTGTTTGCTTTCGTTTGAACATCACAATTATTGAATTGATGCCGGTTGCTTCTACTCTCCTAAAGTCCTCTAATACTGCATGAGAAAAGTAAGCCAACAACAAAGGTGAAAAATGGCAACGCTTTTCCTCGCTTTTCCAAAATGCAAAGCAAATAATTCTCCTCCCCTCGATTTTTTATGTTTTTGGTTAAATATTTTGTTATCCATTAATTATTTACTATTCATGTAATGCTATCACAGCCAAATTGTTTAATCCAAAAGTTTTTGTGTTTGTTTCAGTTTTTCCATTTTTTGTTTCTTGCCAAAAGTTTTTTTTATTTTTTGGTTTAAAATTTAGAATTTTGAATTTTGTCTAGCGTGCTTTGTGTGCGTTTGTTGTTGCCTCTTTTTCATAATATTTTTATATTTAAAAATGTTTTTAAGTTTTTTATCCATTTTTTTGTTTGTTTTTGCAGCTTGCTGTTCCCAATCCGTTGCCAAAAATCGAAAAAAAAATCTTTGCCCCAACCGCAGAAACGAGTTAATGATTTCCCCTCGATTTTCACGCTTAGCCCCAGCGACAAAAGATATTCACAAGCTTCCTTGGTTTTTATAGATAATTTTTGTTTTCATTTGTTTATAATTTTGAGATCGATTTGCATTTCTTGTTGTTTCGTTTGCTGTTGTTGCCGGGCTAATCACCTAAGTGGGTGGAAAAGGACTTTTCAGCGAGGATCTGCGGAGCTTCGGGTTTCGATTAAGCCAAAGTGGAGAATTCGTGATAACACAAAAAATCTATAATTACTTATTTAACGCTTGGGTATATCTAAGCTTTTTCATTTGCTTTAGTTTCTAGCACAAATTCATTATCGTAAAGCCTAAGGGGTGTGGTTTTTCAAAGCAAAGTAAACTTGGTTGGGTGAGTGGTGCAAAAAAAAAAACAAACTATCGAAATTATGTGAGTTTTTGCGTCAAGAACTTTAATGGGTCATCTTTAAGCCAAATGTTGTTTTCATCGCTACAGCTACCCTTAGTTGGTATTCCTAGTGTGTTTTTCCCTCTACTACTCATATACATATATATATATTTTTGGTTTATGTATAAGGTTTTTATAAATATCGTTAAGATCACAGATATTCTATGTAATTCTGCTGCTGCTGCTTTTCATTTACTCATTTTTTCATTTTCCTCAAATTTTATCTGAATTCCAAAAATGTCACTTTTATCGCTTTCTGCATCTGGTTTATATAGATATATAAATATTGTATATAGATATATGTATATGTTACTGTATAATAAGTTCTGTGAGTGTATAATATACGCGTGTGTGAGCGAGGGGATCGGGGGACTAAGTTGCACTAACTCACTATCGAAAAGAGTCCTCTATATAGCGATTCGATCTGTAGCCGATCAGCCTGTCTGTGTTAGCTTCTTTCTTGTGTCTTAGTGTGTTTTTGGGATATGTATGTTCTACTGCGTTCACTTGCGCAAAAGTAAAAACCGAAGACGCACAAAAGAATGCTACACTTAATGCATTGGTGAATTGTTGAATCGGTGTGTTGGTGTATTGATGTTTTTGGGATACCCGAGTTCACTTTGCTTTTACTTGAATTGAAAATTTGAGTTGGTGTTTTGGATTGTGGGGGGTGCTCACCAGTTCACTTTGCTTTTACTGATTTTGAGTGTGTTCTAGTTTCGATCGGGGACAGGGATTATGTATACTTTAAGCTACTTTAACGCATTATTATCATCATCAACATTCTACGTTATCGGATCCTTCGGCTTCGGCTGCTACTTAAAAAGTTACATCACGTGTGTTCACTGTTCTTTTCATTACGTTTACGTTTATGTTTATCTTTATCGTTAATCGCTATCGTTAGCATTACTAAATCGTATTCAATTAGATCAATTTTATCATGTATAGTTAGCAATTTTTTATGTTTTTAATATTTTTGTAAATTTCTTTTCAATTTTTTTTGCGCTTTTTCATTCTTGCCTATATGTCTTACATTCTCTAACATATACTTTGAAAAATATATATATCATATATATATATATATTTTTGTTTTATTTTTCTTTATCTTTTTATTAGATTCCTGCTACAACTCTCTCACGCTGCGCTTTAGCTGTTTTCCTGTTTAGAAAAAACGTTTCTCTCTTTTCTTGCCATCCAAAAAGAAGGGATAAATCTTTCCCTATCATTTCTTCTCATCTGTCTACAAGGACAGATCCTGTATCATCAAAAAAAAAAAAACAAGTTCGCTTCTTGGTATAAACTTCAACAATTCGACAATATGCTGCTATATAATTATTGTATATAATGTATATATTAATATAGATGATTTGTATATATATTGGGATATATATATACGGTTATAGCCTGCCTGCTCTATTGTGTCTGTGTGTGTGTTTTGTTGTGTTCGTGTTGGTGTTTTGCTGTCTCTTTCCTATTTGCTAGAGTTTCTGCTTGCCCAAAACTGTCAGAACTGATGCCTCGTTTACATAATTAATAAAATATATACATATGTATATACATGGATTCAACGGTATATACATATATGTGGGTGTGTGTGCATTGGTGTATTGTTGTGTTGGTCTCTTCTCCTCCTCTTCCATCTTCCTCTTCATTTTCATCCTTAAGTAAGTCAAAGTTCTTCTTGGATCGTCCTCATCAATTGTTGTTGTAGTTGAAATTATTGGTGTTGTTGATGTTGTTGTTGGTGTTTTGCAAATAGTTTGCATTGTTATTGTGGTTGTTGTTGTTGTTATTGTTGTTATTATTATAGTAGTAATAGTAGTAATAATAATAATTTAATAACAAACTAAAATCGTTTCACTATTGCGGCAACTCATCCTTTGTATCGACCGGGCTGCTGGGTGACAAAAACTTGCGCACGTACTTGGGAAAATGCGTTTTCTCGTGCGCCTTGAGTATCGTTGAGCGCGAGAAAGTTTTCCCGCACATATTACATCTGAACGGCCGTTCGCCTAAAATGCGATTTCCCAAAAAATGGAAGGAAATCGAGGAAATACGTATAGATATAGATAAAATTGCTAATGTACACACAAATTTCAAATGGGGCATGATTATGATGGGGCTAATCTAATCTAATAACATGTGTTTTTCTTGAAAAAAAAAATATTTAAATGGTTATTCATTTATTGAATAATTTTGGTCTATGTTTATACTTTAATAATTTACTTCAAAATCTGTTTTATTATAAATCCGAAAACATCTTTGGAAAAGTAGTATTACAATACTAGTGTTACCTATATAGGATCTAAATTGGAAAGCTAATAATTTGTTTCGAAATGGCCCAGTATTTCAAATATTTGATACATTGGAATTATGGAACATCATTAATTGGAACATGTGAGTTTTTTATATTGAAGTATTTTAACATATGAAAGAGGGCAACAGGTCGTATACGCGATTTGGCATTTATATTACGTATACGTTTTTTTTTTAATGAAACACTAAAAATTGACTGATCAAACAAAAAATTGTGAAAAGGGACTTCTGGGCTATATATGATATATGCATTTCAGGGGCAACTTTTAGAACTATAGACTTACCGGTGTGCACGCGACAATGATCTTTCATGTGGTGGCGCAGCTTAAATGCTTTGCCACAAAACTCACATTTAAATGGTCGATCACCTGTATGTACCGACAAATGCGTGATCAGTGATGTAACATCGGGAAAACTTTTAGCACAGAACTTACACATGACAACACTATTCGGATCACTGGACGCGGCGCCCAGCAGCGCCGCTGACTGCGATTGTGCAGCGGCCGCCGCTGCTGCTGCGGCGGATGTGGATGGCGACAAGGAGCCGGACGTGGCGGTACCGCCACCGCCACCACAGCCGCTGCTGCCGCTGCCACCCGTTGCCGCTGCAGCCCCCGAGCCACTGCCACTTCCGCTGCCGAGCATTAGGCCACCACCGTTTCCGGCGGAAGTTGCCGAGCGGGACAACGAACCCTGGCCGCCGCCACCGCTTCCGCCGCCGGAGCTTGCCTCCAGGCAGCCCGTCAAACTCTGGAACGTACAGCCGGTGCTGGCCAACGAGAGGGCCGCCTCCATGTCGATGCCAAAGGCGGCGGCCAATGCCGCCACCTGCTCCTGTGTATCGCTGCCGGAAGTGGCCGCCATGGCGGCGGCGTTCATCTGAAAGGCGAATGGCGATGGTAGGCCGGCGGCGGCCATGTTGAGATCGCCCAGCAGATGCGAATGGAGCAGAGCCGTGGTGGTTGGTTCGCGATACTCGAGCGTCTTCAGCGAGTGCGTCAGCAGGTGGCGGGTGAGTTTCGATTGGTTGGGGAAGGCCGAGCGGCAGTAGATGCACGGAAACATGTGCAGGGGCGGCGGCGGGGGGCTGTGTGGGGGCTGCTGCTGTTGCTGCTGATGCAGCAGGGCGGCTGCTGCGGCAGCTGCTGCGGCCGCTGAGCCACCGCCCGCCCCAACGCCCACAGCGTGTGGTGGGGGCTGTTGTTGTTGGTGGGGCGATTCGGACGTTTCCTGGAACAGACACCAAACAAAAATCCAACATCAACTTCTTTACTTGCTTTTCTTTCGATTTTTTTTTAGTTTTTATATATTTTTTTTTTTTGGTTTGGTTTTTTTTCTATGGTTTCGGTATTTTTCGCTTTGGATTTTTTTCAGTTTCAGTTTTTGCTGGCAATCGATTTGAATCTCTAGTTTTAGCATCGCCTCTCTGCTGGTCTTGAATTTTTGCTTTTCTTCGTTTTCTTTGTCTTTGGCAAAACTAGTATTTTTCTAACGGAAACCAAAAAAATAATCATACAATTATTTGTTTACTTGGAGTGAGTGAGAGAGAGAGAGTAAGAGAGAGAGAGAGAGAGTTATATATAGGATGTTCCAAACTAAGACAACGTAAATTATGCATTTAAAAAGAAGATAATCACAGAGTATTTACTTCAGCAACTTGCTCTCCTTACTTCACTGTCGGTAAAATAAATCAGCGTTGGAACTCTAGTATTTTAGTTGTACATGAGCGTGGGAGAGATAGGTAAAAGGAAAATTAGGAAAAAAAAACAAATTACAAACTTTACAATTGTCGAGAAAAAAAAAACAGAAAATTAAGGCAAGGAACTGAAAACGAAATCAATGAATCAATGTCATCAGAGAAGAAGAATGGAAAACTTAGGGCCTCGCAGGCCCTGCAATGCTCTCCTCCGGCTCTGCGCCTCTCCCTACTCCGCCAGATTTGGGTCTGGACCAGTTCTTGGCCCGTGGACCAGGCCTAAACCTTGGCCGAGTTCTTCAAACGTGTCTCAAACCGTTGGATGGATGCCAAAAAAACAAGAGGGGGTTTCAGCATTTGACTATCGTTGTGTATTTCGCTTGTTGTTTTTCATTTTCTTAGTTATTGCTTTACAGGAATTGCATTAACAAAGTATCTGGTATTTATATAATTTTCGGTATTTTTTTGCTTTTTTTTTGTTTTCAAGAAGTTGAATTTCGATTTTTGTTTGGGCGTTGTTCGAAAAACGTCGCATAATCGTACGTTAGATATTGATAAAGCTTTTTCATTGCTTTCTTTTTTGATTTCGGTTTTACATTTAGCTTTTTGTGTTTTTTCTTTTTAAATATAGTTTTTGTTTGTGTAAACTTATTGTTAAAATTTGTTTTGTTTTGTTTTGTGGTTTTTTTTTTTGCTTAAATTTGACGTTTTGACCAAGATTTTGATCAAATTTGGAACGCGGTACGCTTTATCGATTTAAAAGTTTAAATTTGGTTGAACAGTGATTTTTTTCGTACTTCAATTGGATTGTCAAATCAAAAACAAAAACTTTGGGGTTCGGGCTTATTCATTCGTCTGGCAACCAGACGAAAGTAAAAACTTTACTTAACTAAATAAAAAAAAGAGCTATTCACCACGCACACCTTGCATACATCTTCTAATTCGTTTAATTGGGTTCTTTTGAAAATTTGGAAAAAAATGGTATCATTTTTGCCTGATTTGACAATTTAGCGCACGAAAAAAATCAATACAAATTAAAATGGTTAATCTGTACATAAATGTCCATAAATGCTTAAACAAAAAGAATACAATTTGGAATAAAAAACAAAACGAAAAAAAAAACATACAAAATTTTGGGTTATTGGAGAAAACAAACTCGGGGGGCCAAATCGTGTTTTTTGTGTTTTTCAAATTTCGTGTGGTTCAAAAAGTCTCAAATCAAAACAAACAAAATATGCAATTGAGATAAGTTAAATCAAATCAGTGGCTTCACTTAACTATTTTCAAGAAGTTTTTCCATATGCCGCACTCTTTGATCGCATTAAACTCAAACGGTCGGATTTTACAGAAAAAAAAACACAAAAATAAAAGGCACATTGACTCTAACGAATGGTTATACAAGTCATGGGAAATGTTCATTCAGCACAGCCATGTTCAAAAAACGCAGATCAACTTCTTGACAATGTCAATATTATCAAATCAAAATAAATGTTAAAAAACAATCAACATTTTTCTTTTTTCTTATCACTTTTTTTTATACTTAATTTTTTTCTTTTCAGTGTCTTCATTTATTTTCTTATTTTTTCTTTGCAAATATATGGCACAACGAAAAACAAAAAAAAGTGCAACAAAAGGCAAGAAAGTAGGGGATAAAGGTAATGGAAATGAAAAAAAAAGTAAGGACGGAAAATGAAAACAAGTGAGAACGGAATTTCGGATGCGGATTCGAAGATCCATTTAGCCCAGAAGCTAAGAAACCTGCGCACAAAGTTCTATATCCTTGTGGTTGGACAAAGGGGAACGATCGAGTTTCCATATCTTATACATAGGTGGCACAGTTGCAGTTGAGTCAGGTATTACATACATTAACTTAGGCGTACGCATGTACAGTACGTGTGGTATGTATATATACCTAGAGAAAGAGACAGATCTTCAGACTTATACGTATGGTATATGGTATGGTATCATCAGGAGTCACAACATTTAGTTCAAAAGTTCAGGTAACCAAAAAATCGACCAACGGAACAACCAAACACACATTTAAAACACACATACGTAATCCTTTCGATTATCGATAACCGATATCCGATATGTCTTTAATTCAGTAGAGCACAACAACAACGATAAATGATATGGAAGGAAACAGAGGCATATATTATGTATACATACGAGTAGGTTTTATATAGTAAACACAAAAATGTAACGACAGACAGAAAGAGAGACAGACAGAGCGATTGGGTTAATAATTAGAAAGAGATAGAGTAAGAAATAGAGCTGAGAATTGAAGAAACCAGAGAAATGAAATAAAAGTACACAACATCAATTCCAAAAGAGTCAGAGAGAGAGAGAGAGACAGACAATAAGAGCATAGAGCACAATAGGTAAATAACATAAAATATATCTAGGAACATAAAAGTACGCACATTGAATAAGTTAAAGTCCATCAGCCAAAAGTAAAAGTGGAAATGTTAACAAAAAGGATTAACAATAAATGATAATGAATGTTTTCAGCTTTTTTTATATTTGAACAATGAATTTAATTTAAATTTGACAATTTAACAGTTTCTTTTAAAAAACTTATAGAACTCGGGCATCGATTATTTTATTTCGAATTAATGATTGGGCAAAATTGAAATCATTTCTTTGACTGCATTTAAATAGATTTTCCTTAAAAATGATAGTCACCTTAATTATTTGATTCAAGTGAGGAAGTTGCAAAAAATAGTCAATAGACACACATACTATTTAATGCCCAACGAGCAGTTCGAAAATCGAACTATCAACAATAGATTTTTAACAAAAAAAAAAGTGAAAAAAACACACACACATTGGCTAAGTAAAACACGTAGTAATGATTAATTAAGAAAATGAACGATAACAAAAACGAAAATATACGTTTATAGAGAGAAATGAAAGACATTTAGCTTATGGAAAAATAGAACACACACATTTACCATTTACATAAACGAACAACGAACGAACGATTTATGGTAAAAGCGTTCCACATTTAGATAATACATATATATCGTTGAAAAAATAGTATTATATAGTATGTTGGTCGAGTGTGATTTGTGGGTGTGTGTGAGCGTGGCGTGTTGGTGTGTATGTGTGAGTTAGTTCGATTTAGTTTTCTATAATTTCATTCAGATTTCTTTATTTCTATATTTTTTCTTCCTTTTTTTTTTTTTTTTTGTTGCATTTCTTGACAGTGATTTCTTTTCTTGTGGTTTTGTTTATACTTTTTTTGCGGTTATGTAGTTTAAAAAACACCAAAAGCGCTTTAGTACGATTCTTTGTTTTGGTTGATAAATTAATGCATTATATATATATATATTTAGGTATATATATCTCGGTTATCAATTGCACAACGTTCAGATCTGGACCCCTCTCTTGTTTTATTTGATGGAGAATTTGTGGTTTCTTTTATATTGCTGTACCGTATTCGTATTGATTAATTATATTAAAAGCACAACACACAGTTTGACACATTGATAATATCGATATAGATAGAGACAGAGAGACAAATAGATCGAGAGAGACAGATAAAGTGACACACAGAGCGAGAGCGAGACAGAGAGTAAGTTTGAGACAGAGATAACAAGTTATAGCAAAATATTACATTTACAAGTTTGGTTTCAAGTGAAATCAAATAAAAAGGGCTTACAACAAAGGACTGCATCGTTTCAGCTAATTGTAATTGTAATGCAAAGAAAGGAAATAAATCGATTTATAAGGCTGGAAGTCGGGGAATCGAATATATATATATATAAGTGGGTACGGTCCAAATTTTGTGCAGCGAATTTCGTTCTCATTTACAGTTTTTAGTTTGTCAAATTTTTCGGTTATAGGGGGATTTTAGTTCAATTTTCTCACAAAGCGCAAAATTAAAATAGAATCTTCTGTTATTTATGTTTCTGTTTTCTTTTTAGCTTAGCTTGGCCAAAATGTTTGTAGGGTGAATGATTTCCATTTTATGGGCTTTATAACACATGCAGTATATACAAAAAAAAAAATAAAAACTTAAGGATTCTAAAAAACAATAGATGAGTGTGCATTAGTGTGGGTGAAATAGCGATCTTAAAGCTATGTAAACTGAAAGGTTAGTAGGGCTGTTGTTGCAGTTACCTATGTATATGTTTCATTTATCACTATTACAAAACTAAATTGCGTTGTTAACATAAAGTGCCCATTGCTATGCATGAATACCAATTGCCTGCAGCCTTCGGCGATTCTCAAAAGTTTCCCCATAAATTTAATTGAGCTCAGCTGCTTGCAGGATGGGTTTTCTTTTTTTTTTGGTTTTTGTTGCTTTAACGGAGATTACTCGACCGATGCACCACTAACTTACATCCACTGATGTTGCGTGATTTCTGCCGGCAAAAGACAGGCAGCAGGCAGCAAACAGGCCACCAAATAAACAAACTTTCCATTAGCCAAATTGCAGTTTCGGCCTCTCCCGCTCTTGGCAGCAGCGGATTATTGAATAACCCCAGTGCAGGGTCCACCAAATCTGGGTCACCACAAGCACAAATGCCAAATAGAAGGGCGCAAAAAATTCGAAACGCGAAATGGTAAAGGGGATTAGGATGGCAGCGCAATGGGGAAATGGCCAAGAAGTAGCGCCCTAAGTCGATGAACCGCTTCGATACGGGAGACGAGTTCAACGAGCCTAGGCCTAGCCTAATGGAGTGATTATCTGGTCCTCCACACCTCCACTTCCTTTCGAGCTACCCCGATTTTCACCGATTTTCACCGATTTTCTCAGATTTTCCCAAATGCCCCAGACGCACTCCACATCTGATGCCTCTGCTGTTGCCACATTGCAGTTAATGTCCTGCGTTGTACACTTGAAGAAAATGTGATTGAACTTTGCCAAGCTAACCAATGTGAAATTCAGTAGATTGCTAAGTATGTTTGCCCACGAAACACTGATTGACTGAAGGTCACAGTATGAAACTTATGGAGTTACGAGGAATTCCATTTTCCAATGTGCATCGAAGTCATCAACGTCTGCACCGCTTTGGTCGTCTTGAGGACCGACTTCGTCGTCATCATCATCATCGTCATCATTTTCATCGTCATCGTCATAGTCGTGTCGTCGCCGCAATAATAATCAAATATCGATCGATGTGCGTCTGGTTTCGGCTGCCCCTTTGGCTTGCTTCTTTTTCTACGAAAAATTTTCGACGGTCGTCGGCCTTTTCTTGTTCATTTTGATGCCGTATTGCGGAGCTTTAAGCCATCGGCCTCAACCTCCCACCCATCGTCCTCAACCTCGACCTCCCCACTTTTTGCCCCAGCCCGTCACATTTTAATAAAAGCAAATTTTTAATGAAAACTCTCTTGGGTTTGCCTTGCCTTTTTATGCAGCCACGAGAGCCGTACAACCAACCATATATACACGTACATACATACATATATATATAAATTTCAGCTGGTTTGTTTGCATTTGGTGCGCTTAATTATTTTCCTTTTTTGTGTTTTTTATTTTTATTATTTTTTTTTGAAGGTCCCTTTTCATTGCAATCAAAAAATAGACGCAATAGATGACGCATATAACGCATCTGGCAAATATTGCGGAAACTCATAGAACTTTGGTCTGCTGGGCGGGCGAAAAGCGGAAGCGACTATTTCAAATATTCCGCAACTCTCCGTTTTTCGTAATATTTTTGCACAAATTATTATGTATTGTTATAATTCCTTTTTTATTTCGCATTTTTGTGAGCCCTTTGGAGCGTTTGCATTGATATATACATACATATATATATATAAATATGGTGTTTTGCCGTCTGCATATAAATACAAATATATATTTTTATTTGTGTTCTTGCATTTGGTGTCTTTTTCCACTTTTTTTCGTGTTTTTTCGCGGAAGTGGCAATCTCTGCGCGTTTCGCTGATTTTTTGTATTACAACAAATATGTATCAAATAGATATGTATGTGCGAACAAAGCAAACAGTCCAAGCAGGCAACCCGATGACGAACCCACTCCAAACGAGACAGAAGTCAGACCTCAAAGAGTTTCGCATTGTTGCAGATGCAGATGAAAGTTCAAGAGCAACTGGGCGGGGGAAATGGTGACCCCGATAGGTCATAAGTTGCAGTATTGGACAAATACTCCACTTTTTTTAACTACCTCTCTGAAACTCAGCCGATGAAAAACTATCGAAACCCAATGATTACTATCTTAGATACTCCCTCTTTATCTTAAAGATACATATGTAGTTCCTGAAATCGAATTTTGTTTCTAAAAATACGATTTGCTTACCTTCAAGGCTATTTGCATTTTTTATTGAAAAGGCTTAAAGTCGGCGAGGCTATTAGCAGTTTTGTAGCTTCAATTCCCCCTTATTTAAGCCGAAATAAAAACCGGGTAAATCGGCAAGGGGCGCACCGAGCCGGGGGGGCGTGGCCAGGCAGATGGGGTAAAGGGCGGAGGAGGGGCCGCCCACCAAAAAGCACTTGAAAAACTTTGCAATCAACGCAGCGCGGGGCATCGAGCGCTGATTACAATGCCGCGGCAGAGAAGTCGACGTCGCCGTTGCAGCGCCAAATGTGCAATGTGCGTGAGGGGGTGGGCACAAAAAGGGGAGCGAACTGAGGGGGGGGGGAGTGGCGGTTGGGGCTCCTGCTGCCCCACACACAATGCAATATATTTTCGCTTTGGCATTTGTTGCGTTTTGGCAGCATTTTTTGTTGTTGACTCTTATTCATTTTTTTCGCTCTTTTCGTATATTTGTTTGGATTTCCGCTGCCTCACAAAAATCTTTTTTTTGCGGTTGTTTTTTTTTTATTTTTTTTATTTTGTGCATTGCATGATTGACAGTTGCCAGGCATTGATGGAGGCTTAGAGTGATGGGGTGGATGGGGTGGATGGGGTGCCGGGTGAAAGGGGAGGCGCTCCCCCTCAAGGCCCAAACCCCAGCGACAATACCTAAATGCATTCAGTCAAAAGTTGTGCGAAAGCCTCCGAATAAAAATATTAAAAAAAATATATGGATATCCCCGGCATTTATATACAAACATAAACAAATCCATGTGGATGCGAACAGTGGCGGCACAAATATTAGGCACCCAAACTCGAACGCTTCTATTTTGAGCAAAAAGTTAATGGTCACGAATTAAGTACATTAAATGTTTAAGCTGCGCATTCGTTTTGATTAAAATCAGCCCATAAAAATGTTTATATATTTGTCAAAAATAGCCAGTAAGCCAGTAACTTCGCTTATTTTGGTAAACTCAATTAATATATTAAATTTAAGTGACATATAATTTAATTCTTTGTTTAAATTCTGCCAATAACTCGCTTTTTAATATATTTCGAGCAACTATTGACACTTGTGTCTTTGCATTCCTAATATTTCCGCCTTGTTTGTCTCTGTAGCAGCGTTCATATTACGCATACGCAATGTGGACGGCAAACAAACAACGCAAACGCTGACAAGGGCAGGTGATGGTGGAGCGGGAGGGGGTTGGGGCTGGAGCTCCACACAGGGGGGGGGGTCGCAAAACGGAGGGGGCGGACTCATAAAATGCAAGCACAGCAGCGGCGACAGTTGAGAGGGCCAGCCTAAAGGTATGCTATGAAAAAATTGCATAAGAGCAGCAGCAGCAGCTCGAAAAACGAGGGGCAAAAAAAAAGAAAATAAGAGGAACGCATTTGTTTCAAAATTAAATACTCATGTGTGTGGCAGTGTGTGTCCGTGTAGAAAAGAAAGCAAAAAGTAAAAGAAAGCAAAAGTTGTTGGTTCTGTGCGTTGATTTTTGTTTTTGTTTTGGTTTTGCTTTTGCTTTTGCCTTTGTTTCACTGCAGCTACCCGCCTTATAATCATTTCTCCCCCTTTCGCGCCACCGCGAAGAAAGGGCCAAAGAGAACGGAGAAAGGAGTGCAGCGCAGGCCAGAAAAAAAAGAAAGTGTAAAAGCAAAAGTATTTATTATGCGGCAATGGCTTGGAGAGGCCTACAAGAGGCCTGCACAACATCAGAGTCAACGAATTGCAGCGCACAAAGTCGCCTATCTACACACACACACACACACACAACGAAAATCAAACCATTTTAAATTTTGTGGTAAATATCGTTATTTAGTTAGAAGACTCTTTTAAATAGTCATATTATTCACTTGCTTGAAAATCATTAGATATTTAAATTTAACACTTTTGATGGAACTGCTCTAATAGTTGACATAAATAATTAAATACAAACTAGTTCACATTTTTAAAAAATGTTTGAATTTGTTGAAATATAAGAAATAAATTATGTTTATGTATATTTTAAACATCTTTTGAACCCATATAAGAATAGTATAAAAGGAATCAGGATTGAATGATTGTAGGAATGATTGAACCTTATCGCTGATATTTCTGAAATCAAATAGTTCGCTTTGCTTTGGTTTGATTTTCCTAAGTTGCATTAAAATTTCTCCGGTGCAACACACAACCGACCCTCACACAAATACTCGCTCACACACACACACCCGTACACACACACACACACACACACTAGCGCATTCGGCGTCAACGTCCGCAACTCGAGGCGGCTGCCACTTTTTTTGTTGCCTTCTTTTGGGCTTTCATTTTCCCAAGCTTTCTTTTTTTAGATAAATTTTTATTTGAATTTATGCATGTGCGTCTCTGCAAGAGAAAGGGACCGAAGGAGGGGCAAAGAAAGGGGGGGGGGGGGGGTTTGATGGAGATGCATATACATATAGGATAAATACCACGTAATGCTCCAGACTTTCGTAAAAGTTTATCCAGTTACGTTATCGAAAAATGCAAGCCTTTGTCCTCATTGACCAACAATTCCATTATTGGAAAATTGGAAAATAGATATGACTAAGCTCTACATTAAAGTTATTTAACAGGTATAAGAAAATATTGTGGAATTTAAATGAAATATATGCTTGATAAGCATATTGCCTGACTTTTAATTTCTTTAATCGCAAAACTTTCATCTTGAATGCATTGGTAGACTGTAACCTTGCGGCTAGTCAACATTACATTTTAATTTTCAAGCTTTTTTTAGGTGCTCTTGCATTTTTGACAACATTTCCGCTGGCTTGGCCCATCTGGGGCCTGTCATCCAGCTTTTGCCACCCCGAAATTCGCCCTTAAACTCGTCAAGCGTTGCAACAAAGTGCGTTATGCATATATAAAATCTTTTTTTTATTTCTTGCTGCCTTTTTCCACTGCACTGAAGTAGGAAAAGCGGGCAGAAGAGGCTAGAAAACATAAGAAAAACGACAGTGGCTACTCGTGTTCCTTTTGCTTTCATTCTCCTATTTTTCGTTTTTTTTTTCTGTGTTTCAGCCCAACATTTTTCGCGTTTATCCTTGTTGACGAAAAATTTCGCTTAAAAAGAATGAGTAGATGGCGCGGGAGGCGGGGGAAAATGTAATGTGAAAATATATTTGCCGGAAGCTAAATGTTTTGCCAGGCGAGTACAGTTGTGCTTGCCGTGCACCCAAAAGTATGCATTACATTCACTCTGAATGCGAGCCAAAATTAGTGCAGACATCCGCCGCCCAAAAGGAAGCGACGCGAAATGCCTTGTTCGCACTTGGGTAAAAAAAAAGAATAAATTGAATATCGAGCCAACCCCACACAGTGCAAGCAATTCCTTAGTTTTTCTTTTTCTTTTTTTTTTTTTTTTTTTTTTGGGTATGGACTCCCCTTTGTTTGTCCTGTTGCAACATGCGACAATTTTTCTTATTGTTTGATTTGAATATTTGATTTGGTTTTTATTTTATTTATATAGCAGTCTCAAATAATAAATGTACGGACATGGAAAGGCTGCCGAGCTGGATTAAAGGCGGCCATTGTACACACTGCGTATACTATATTTGCAAGTTCATTTGCTAGAGGCGACTGAATAATTCCACATCACTAGTGGGTTTGTGATGCTATGTTGAATCTATGTTAAATCGTGAGAATTCTTCTATATTTAATGCTTGTTTTCCAAGTATTTCTGCATCAAATTGGTTATTTGTTTTTCGCTTGCTCGAATTACTTTTCCCTCTGACTTAATTATAGAGAATCGCCTCGTCGAATCATTTTTTTGTAATATTTTCATCGCAAACTCCTGGACAATGGCGCCTCTCTTGACAGCCATATTGAAAATTATAGTGTCGTAAACATGCAACTGCAACAACAGCAACAGCATTGGTGGCAAATAAAAAATTAAATTAAAATAGAAGGCCAGGGAATGGAATAGAGGGGGCGGAAGGAAGAAGGACCTCGAACAGAACATGGCCAGTAAATAAATAATACAAACAAAAAATTCCAGGGGTGTTGAAGTTGACAGGGGGTTTGGGCAGCGGGTGGGGTACAAAATTGCAAACGGAAATTGCCAACAATGTGTGGCAAGTGAAAAGTGGAAGTGGCCCACAAAACGAAGCAATAAAAACTCAACTACCATCGAAATAAAACCAAACACAAAATTCTATCAACTGTGCGAAAACTTATGGCATATGGTGTTTTAGGTGTGTAAGTGTGTGTGGGAAATTTACAGAGAGATATTTACACATAGATATACGACAACAACAACATAGATTACATACACATAGATTGGATTAACTAACAAAATTACATAGACACTTATCGATAGACATTGATAGAGAGAGAGAGAGATAGCTAGCTAGAGGTAGAGAGAGAGACAGATAGAGAGATAGAGCGCTACACATTGAACAAAACATGATTACTATATAGAGCTAGGAAACTGAACAACTAACATTTGATACTTGGTTTTTTTTCTCAAATTACTTTTAAGGATTATCTTCAACTGAATAGAAAAAAGAAAAACTTTACTTTCTTAGGTTGGGAAAAACTTGATATGTATATAGGGCATAGTAGATATAGATGGATAAGTTATATATATATATTAAGTAGATATATATGTATGGGTATATATATATATGTATAAAAAATTCATAGACAAAGAACACGACGAAGAGCAAAAATATATGTTGAGTTTTGATTTTGTTTTCTTTTTGCATTTGTTTTTTGGATTTTGTATTTTGTTTTTGGTAATTAAATATATAAATATGGCATATTGAAGTATATATATATATAAGAACAGACAGAGAGAGAGAGAGCAATACTTAAGATATAGATATACATATACATATGTAGAAATGGAGTCGGATCGAGCCAGATTGGGATCAGATAGATCTTTTTTGCAAGACGCATCTCGGAATTCGTTAGATATTTTATCTTTTTTTTAACCTATCGAAGCAGCAAAAGCATTCACTGAAAGGCATCTCCTGGGACTGGAGTTTCTTTTCGAATTTTGGCAGGGGTTCGTTTCGAATCGTGTTTTCAGAGGGGGGAATTCAGGGGCGGGGTCAGGGCCAGGGTTAGGGCCAGGATCAAAGGTATTGCCAAATCGCAGACTTACCGACTCGTGGGAGGCGCGGTAGTCAAGGTCGCCGCCCAGGCCGCCGCCAGCTGATGCCGAACGCTGTTGCATGTGTCTGCTGTGACTGCTGTTGTCGTCCTCGCTGCAATCGATCTCCTTCTTGAGACTCTGCAATGGAATGGCATACGTCAGTGTTACCTTGGAATACCCTACAAACTGCAGCTAATATTAGCCTAACTGGCAATCACAACTCACCAATGGCACCGATTGCACGGGCAGGAGATTGGCCACGGTTCCCGGGCTCAGTAGGCTGGAAGAGGATGCTCCTCCCCTGCCGCCATCGTTGCCGCCGCCGTCGCGTGAGCTCCTGGACGCCGGTCGACCGCCGGAGCCACCAATACTGAGGTCCGAGGCGCCCGCTCCAGCTGCCTGGGCCGCTGACATGGCCGGCGTGGAGCGCTGTGATTCCATCGCCGCCGCTGCAGCTGCCGCCGCCGCCGCCGATGAGGATGGCAGGGTGATCAATGGCGAGGGTATCAATGTGGAGCCGGTGGACAGGTCCACGCCACCGCCGCCGCCCGCACCGCTGCCCATTTTCATGTTGAGACCCAGATCGTTGCTGCTGTTGTCCGCCTCATCGTCATCGTCCAGATCCATCTCATCGTCGTAGTCATCGTCGAGGATCTCACTCTTGGCAATCACGGGCATGGCATCCTCGTCATCCGAGTGCGTATGGTGCTGCTGGTGGTGCGGCGGATGGTGGTGCTGCGGATGCTGGTGGTGCTGCTGCGGATGCTGGTGCTGAGCATGGTGGTGCGTGTGATGGAGACGGTGCAGGTTGTGATGGGCCAGCCGCTGGGCAATGCCCCTGGCCATCGCGGTGGCGGGGCCCACCACCACGACATCGTCGTCCAGATCCTCCTCGTCCACATCCTGCTCCAATCGATCGTCCATCACCTGTCGCTGATGATGATGGCCACCATCGTCGTCGTCATCATCGTCATCCACCGCAACCACGGAGTCCGCTGTGCCGCCGGATGTCGCTGTGCCGCCATTGCTGGCCGCTGAGGTTTTCCCACTACTAGTGTTGTTGTTGTTGCTGCTGGAGTTGTTGTTGTTATTGTTATTATTGCTGTTGCTGCTGCTGTTGGTGTGGCAAGCGTTGCTGCTACCGCTGAGGCTGTTGCTGCCGCCCTGCTGCGCTGCTGTTGCTGCTGCGGCGCTTTTGGGCTCGACATTTGGTCTTTGATAGAGATCCAACGGGATGGGCGTGTCCTCCTCCTCATCCTCGTCGTCCTCGTCCTCCTCGCGACCCCTCAGCATCGTCTCCTCGTTCTCGTCCAGCTCATCCACATCGTCCTCCTCCTCGTCTTTTAAGTTGCGACCGAGCAGCTCCTCGCCCAGCAGCTCGTCCGCCTGGTGTTGCTCCTGTTCCCGATCCTCTGTCACATCCACCTTGTCCGCCGGATGCATTCGCGACGATCGTTTGGCGGGCGTGGGACTGCTGCGATCGCTAGCCTCCCGCTTCTGCCCGCCAGTTGACGATGATGACGAGGTCGCCTCTTCCGAGTGCGCAACACCAGATGCTGCTGCGGCTGCTGCTGCTGCTGATGTCACCGACGATGATGAGGATGTTGCTGCCGTGGATGTTGCTGCTGTGGCACAGGTTGCTGTTGTGGTTGCCGCCGTTGTTGTTGTTGTATTACTACTCCCCGCCGCCGCCGTTGCCGTTGTGGACGCAGATGTTGCTGCTGTCGCTGCTGCCGTTGCCGCCGCAGATGTTGCTGAGGTTGAGGTCGATGTTGCCGCCGCGGCAGTTGCCGTTGCCGTGGCAGTCGCCGCCTGTGTGGCCGCTGTGGCATCGAGCGCGGCCGCCGGACTGTCGGCCGCCTTGTGGGCGGAACCGCCGCTACCGCCGCCGCCCTGCGGACGCAAGCGGTCCGGTTCCCGTTCGGGTTCGCGCAGCGTCGTGTTCTGGTTCGTCATCTCGGCCAGGCCCTTGACCTGCAACATGTGTACATCAATTGAATGGTATTACATTGGTATTACATAAGAGATGGCTGCTCTGGAAGGGACCACCCACCTTGAGGGATTCGGCTGTCTTGAGCAGCGCGGACAACTGACAATATTGCACGTTCACCTCGCCCTTGTACATGAATTCAACTAAGGTTTGCAGCTCGGCAAAACGGACGTCCTTCAATATCACAATTAGATGTCCTTCGGGGTGCTCCAGGAACAGGCTCTGGAAGTACGAGGAACAAGCCGAGAGGACCACCTGAAAAAGCATAGAAAATCCGCCTGGTTAGTCAAGAATATAGAATCAACTCCAGACTAACTAATAGTGCCACATCTTTACTGCGAAATCTTTCAAATACCAGAGCACATCCACGCAAGTGTTAAGTATTTAAAAAAACAAAGAAAATCTCAAAAAAAATGCTCCTTTTTAATTTTTCCGTTTTATCAGTCCATCATCTATGCGCTGCGCCCAAGGAAAAAGGCGCATTTTCCACGCTTTTCCCCCTTGAGCAGCGCGATGGTGCGGCAAGCATTTATTAGATTTACGATCTGCCTCGCAAACGCAGCCACAAATGCCGCTTTTGAAGATGCCACAAACGAGCGATCCGGAAAACGCTGGAGCAGCGGGGCAAATCGCTGTGGGGCGGGCGGAAAAAAGGAGCGCTGCGATGGGCGATTCAGTTGGAGTTCAATTTGGAGTGCAGTTCTCTTTTTTTCTTTTTCTCTTTTTTTCGCCAGTTGGCTGCGGGCGTCAAGGCGTGAACATGCCACGAATGACAATGCCACAGCAACTGCAACAGCGGCAACACCAACTGCAGCAGCAGCAGCAGCAACTTGCAACTGGCAACCAGTTCCGATCCGTGTTTCAACATTGCTGTCGATTTTTATGTGCGCATGCACGCCTTGGGGTATGCAATGAACGACCGATATATATATACACATCTACATATATCCCCAGCAGATCGGCCCAATCGTTGGCGGTTTTTTTCTCTCTTATTTCTTCGAAGGGGGGAGTCGAGGAGCGACCATACAGCCATGTTGTAAATTTTCATTGCTGGCAAATTGAAAAGGCGTCGGCCTCCATTTCGCATATAGATTTCGCTATAGCCTAATGAGGTTTTGGCCTAAGACTGCGCTAACCTCGCTCCTGGCGATGTGCGCGTGAGCCAACTCACGGCAAATATATCGAATCCAATCATTTATTTGCTTTATTCAACTGTGCATCTGCAAATGTTGCTCCAAATTTTTGGCTGAAAGTGGATATAAACGTGCTTAAAAGTAGCAAACCATCTCTTGAAAAATCGTTGCCATCTCTAGCACTTGCTCCTTTTTCCTCCTGCCACCCAGTCCAGCCCCACCACCCCGCTCCAACCGCTCCTTAGAGCCTCCTGTCACGCGCCGTTTGCGCCAGAATTTATTTAAAAAAATGCAATCGGCCTGCACACGCCCCCGAATCGCAACAACAGCGTAAAATGAGCGTTAATAAATTCACGCGCATATTAGAAGTCACGGGCGTGGGGATATGTTGTCGTGGGGGTTGGGCGGTTGGGAGGGGATTCCTTGGGTCCAGTCTGCGCACTCTTCGAAACTCTTTCAGTGGCATTAAGAAAATCGAATTTCCTGATTACACGATGGGCTCGGCCGCGAAAGGGGCCGGGTGGGGCATAAGGCGTCGCAAATTGGCAACACTTTTAATTGAACGTCGCTGCCGGTGAGGAAAAGGAAAGAAGCAGCAGCAGGCGAATAACGCCCCCAAAGCTAATGAACGCCAAAGGCTTTGATTTCTAACGCCACGGCCCAGTTAGTAAACATATTCAGCTCTCTTCTATATATTTATATATATATATACAGAAAAGGGGCAAATCCTTGGAGTTGCATGTAATTTGCGGCAAAATAGTCAACAACATAAATTGCCAGTACGAAAGAGAGGGGCAGAGATCGCCAGAAAGAGGTGGCAAGAGGTGGGCGGCAGTCTAAACGATCGCATGTCCCAAGTGGGCGTCCACCTCGCCAACCGAAATCTAAGCAGCAGCGTTAGCATGGAAAAAATTAAACTAAATGAACGCAGAAATATCTACCATTTTGGCTCAGAAATTCCTATTCCAATTACACGTGCGTATAAATCAAGTGGTTAAAAGAAAAGAGTGGGCGCCAGTGAATTAACTTTCCTGGCCTAAAAAGCAGGGCGTTATCTCGGCGCTCTTATCGCGATCGAAGATCTTCTTCTCCCTCGTCCGGTTTTCCAGCTGAATGATCCTGTTTTCCGCGTTCGATTCTCTCAGATAGCGCCACTACGAACTGGGTTTTATGTCTCTTCTTCTGCAGCACGCACCTGCGCCGATTTGGATCTCCGCCCGCTTTTCATTTCTAACGCTAGGTTCTGAAGTTAGTGCAGTTTTCATTAGACCACCATATATTTCGGCAGATCCCAGAGTTTGGCTAACCTTTTTCGCTGAGCTGGCTCTTCGCTGGTTGCCAAACTTGGGTGTGACGGCTGAATCTGCTGGCTTCGCTGTTCTGCGGAAAGGTTAACATTTCTATTATGGGGGCACCACTCCCTTTTATAGATGTTTTTGTTTTTGTTTTTGTTGCTTGACCACCATCAGAGAAATACAACAACAGCAACAATTGCTGAACACTGCGGCGAAATATGCAAATTATTATGTTTGCATATCGCCGCCTTGCCGGTTCTCATTTTTTTGTTCCTCTTTTTTTTTTTTAGCCAGCAATTTTCTGTGTGTTTGTGTGGCTGGCGCTTGCGGCTCTTTTTATTGCCGTTCTACCTCCTCTCTCACTCTAAACACACATACATATATACATAGATTTCGATTCTTCTGCAGCTTCTTCCTCATCGATTTTCACTTGCATTTATGTCTTAATACAATTTGCGCAGGAGATGATTCGCTAGGAATGCAATCCATGGACTACTACTACTACTAGTGCCTGATGATGGATGATGATCCCATCGGATCCTCGATCCGACTTTCGAACATTGTGATTAGCTTTTTTGTACGTCAATTTCGCATAATGTGTGCAAATTTATATAATTTAGCCAGATGGATTATCGTTATCGATTGCTTTCCCCTGCCGATAATTGTGTGTGTGGGCATTTTAATTTTATTGATTTTTTCGATGACAGGCTGAGGATCGCTAAACTGTGATTATCGATGGATTATCGTTTGATTACATCTATTAAGGTACATTTAATTGATAAATAAATAGGCACCAGACAAAAGCATTTGGTATTTAATATTTGTATTTACCAATAAGAGTTTCGAATCCAAAATAGAGTATTGTTTCCCACAACAATCTTTGCCCCTCACTTTTTCCCGCACACTGTGCATTGTATATTTATCATAATATTAATAACAATTATGCCGCATCATCTGCTTGCCATTTCTGAAGCTGCTCAAAGCATTTCAGCAACTGATTAATGGCCAAGACCCGGTAGACAAGTAGCAATGGAAGGGGCAAAATGGGAGAAAAAACAACAAAAGAATACAATTTTATTTCAAAATATGGCATTTCTAATTTAACAACTGCGCTTCAAAAATTGCGTTTTTTTTATACCGTCACTGTGCGGCTGTCTTTCTTTCGCATGCCTGCCATTTAATTATTTTCTTAGAGCTCATTTTGACGGGTGAGGGGGGAGCGCCTGAGCTGATGGAGTGGTGAGGAGGGCGGGGGAGACGGAGAGGAGCGCAGACGGCGGCAGAAACACATCACACGTTGACCTTGATATTCGCATTCGCAGCGCACACCACATGCACACACCATGGAAGCGAACATAGAAACAGCAGGGGTGAAGATTTGAAAGTTTTCTTTAAATATTGTTTTTATTACTGCACAAAAAACTTTACATTTCCTGGATATAAATAAGCAAAAATGCAACTCTACCAGTGATGCCAAGGCGATATAACAGTCAGAAAACGGTTAGTCATGCCAATGCACGCAGTCACATTCAATGGTACCAATATTTTTTAATTTTTGAGATTGCACCATTCAATACGTTTTTAGTATTTAGTGTATTTATTTGCCTATTTCTATCGAAATGCCCCCAAGTGTAGCTATGTACATGGATCCCCACACACATACATACGCAAAGCATTAAGTAGAATCGTCGACAAGAAGAGCAGGCGGAGGGAGTGAGATAGAGAGAGAGGGGCACACGCAACGCAGCTTTCAAAGCTTAGTTGTGGTTGTTGCTATTGCCATTTTCAATGCACGAGGGAGGAGGGAAAGAGAGGCAAGAGCTGCGACCGCGGGCGCCAGAGCGAGACAGAGTGGGCGATAAGCATTCGCAGATTGCGAATTGCAAAAACGCAAGGGAACACTCGGGTATAAATAAATAAATAATGCGAATGGGCAGGCACCTACACACAATATGAAAATAAATAATTTCAAAAAATTATCTCATCAAAGTGAGCCGCTGTCGCCGTCTCTTTCTAATTGCGGCTGCAGTTGGGTGCGTTAATTTCCGGCTATTTCTATACCCCTCTCTCTCTATGTGCCATAAATCTCTCTTGATATTAAATAAATTTAATATATGTTTTGCCTCGTCTTTGGGACTGCTTCATCTTGCCCTGCTTTTATTCATCTTCATTTTCGGATTTCTGTACGAATGAGTGATTGCATAGACGCAGATAGAGAGAGGGAGAGGAAGCGAAAGGGATGGAGCGAGACGTCGCTAATGCGTTGACGTTGACCTTGGATTTAAAGTCCAAACAATTTTTGGAACGGGCAGACCCCAAACCGAATTTGAAACCAAAAACGCAGCAAAGTGGAATACGTAAATAAAATCTTTCGAACACGCAAGCTAGAATTTTAAGCTTAAAACATTTGCGCATTCCGTTCGATAATGAACCCCATCTGAAAAGTATTCAACTGTTACAAGGTTACAATACACACCCACTTTAACCACCCATAACCCCAACTACGCACATAAATCAGCTGTTTCCTCTGTGCTCTTATTTCTGCTTTTGCTTTGCTCTCTGCTTTTCAAGTTCAACGAGACGCGCCCCCAGAAACGCAGAAAATGTGCGTAAAACGTGCGTAAGGCTACGCACACGACGATGACGTCACTAAACCAGTTGGCCAGGCGAGGGCGTGGGGGGCTGGGCAGAGGCCGTTGGCAACTCAACCCACTTGTTGCCTTACGCGAGAGCAACAACAACTACAGCAACGACAAAGTCACGCGAAACGAGAGACGAAATAAAACGAAGCGAACGATGAACGAACGCACAAAAACGCACACACTTGAGAAAAAACTGCGTAAGTGTGCGTCGGTGCGTGCTGTCATGCGTGTGTGTGTGAGTGTTGGGGCTTTGATTGAACGGGTTTTGGCGTTTATCATACCACATACATAGATACGTATGTACATATGTATGTACACACACACAAGCGTTCGAACATAAATCCGAATGACATTGAACTTGAACTTGGGTGGGAAATGTTTATACTGCGTTCCAAAGAAGTACGACGGGCATGATCGATTAAAAACAAATTTGACTCTACTCAAAACAATACTTATTTACAATTCTTTTTAATTTAGTACACATTTGCAACTATTTGTTATAAGGATTTTTAAGGAGTAAGCTGTATATTTACAGTGGTCATCAGAAATCTGTAAGACAACTTTTGCTAATATGTATTTTAGTTAACATTTATGTCTAACTAACTGCAGGATATTAAAGACTTCGTTTCCCGCTGTAAAACTCACTTGCTTTAAAAGCGTCTTACGCACAAAGTTTTGGGTGTCAGTGTGTGAGCTTTTATCAACCGGTGCCGTTATCTGATGATAAACAAGTTCGTGTGATTGTATCTGTGTGTGCGTGCGTGTGTGCATGTGTATGAGTTAAGTAATGAAATCGGCTGGTTGAGTGGGGCGTTTGAGGGGGACATTACGTAGCAACTCGATTCCAAGGTCGCCAATGCAAATTTATGCGCATTCTCAAAGATTTATGCGGGTTTTTTCTCTTCTTACAGTTTGGATTGCATTGTTAACACAGTTCGTAATTAATTTATGGCTACTCAAACACTGGCGCATTAAATACAGATAAGGTCAAAATGGTAGCAGTAAATGTTAGTCAATCAATTGAAATCGTGTTATTTATCGCGCAATTCAACACCAGATTTGCGTATGTTAAGCATTGATAAGAGGAGCTACTTAACACTGGCACTTTTCTTTTACGCTATATTCTACGTATTTATCAGAGATAATCACTCATTCGAGGGTTTTCTTTGATTACTCTGCCAAATTGAAGCTCTCACATTTGCAGCCTTATTCTCTCGACCACATTTGTGGACACACATCGATCAGATTGGATATCTGATCAGGTTGAGCAGCTGTGGCCGAGCTAATTGCAGGTAGAGACAGGTAGCCTGCTGGCAAACGACGGACGGCGCCACACAATAGCGTCTAAATAATATCCGCCCAATGGTCAGCATTGAGAATTTGTATATCACTCCACATTCCCTTCCAAGGGGCATGGAGGGGGGCAGCAAGTGTGGAGCGAAGGCGCACGCACAAAAGCTGACGCCCTTGCCCCGGAAGGTCCGTCTGGCCGGTTCCGCAGGCCCTTCGGATCCTCTGACCCCCGGTCAGAGCCCAGATCCTGGCCAGCACTCAGGTGGGAGTCCTTTGTCATTTGCCTAACAATTGCGTGAGACGAAAATATATGCATGTATATCGCTGCTGGTCAGCCTTTGTGGTCACCTGAGTTGGCTGGTTTTTCGGGACCGGAAGCTAACAAGACGACCACAAGAAGGGAAGGACAAAGCACGGACCCAATGAAGCGAAGAAAGGATGGTGGGAAAAAGGGATGGCGACGTTTGAGATACCCTTTGAAATGTTCCAAAACAACGCTTGCTACTTCCTTTATCTCTTTATCTGTAGCATATAAGTATATGTTTCATTTGTACCTGCCAACCGATATACCCCTTTAGAGAGTATGCTTTATAAACAAAGAAGGACAGCACTTGACCTGCCGAATATGAGAACAAATACCTGTGGAAACACGCAGGTTTTTTTTGGACTGTGCTTTGGTCTGCTTAGAGGTGATGAAGACTGATTTTGAAGGCCATTCGCTGGCCGCAGGATTATCCCACGCTAAGCAACAAAAGCGGCATGCAGAAATTATGTATGGCAACGCGCAACGCATTGTTGCCCCAACTGCAAACTGAAAGTCCCCTTGCTTCGCAATCAAATCAAAGAATCCGAGCCGCAGCACACACACACACACACACAAAAGTAATATTGATGTGTGCTGTTTTTGCTGTTAACAATTTGTTGCAAATTGTAAAATGTTGCCTGCAACATAATTTAATTGACACCGTTATGGGCACGGCAACAGCAACAACTGCAACGCAACTGGCGTTGCAACAACAAGAGCAGCAGTAACATTAAATACGATTCGATCAGTTGGTAACGAGTTCCTTGTGGCATGCAACAAATAACCGGAGAGAGAGGGAATTAATTGGAGAAAGACGGAGATAGCGGGCGTGTGCCATTCATTTTTTCAATAATTTATTAAGGCAATTTTAGTTTGCAGAGATATTCTTTAGAAAAGATTTTTAAAACTGGCGAATAATTTAAAGATAATAATTATAACATTAGTTTGCATATTATCGCCCACGATTTCTACACCTAAAATCCCCCGTTAAGCCATTCGTTTTAAACTCTCCTTTTGAATTTGTTCCCTCATCAACTTAATTTGGGTTTAGCTTGGGTTTCCTACAAACTCGCTGATTAATGGGACACATTTGGCCGCACTTTTTGTTTGGCGGTGATTAATCTTATTTTATGCAACACCAACACCCGAAAAAATTGCAAAAAACACACTTCAATAAGCAGAAAAAACTAAAAAAAAAATATATATGATCCGAGGGATTGAGAATGCGAATGCGAATATCAGCGCCAACGCATGCGCAACGCGATTTTTTTCAGTTTCAGTTTCAGATTCAGATTCAGTTCCTGTTGCTGACGTCAGATTTTGAGCCGAGACATTTGTGCATAGTTTTACTGCCTGATATTGTTGCTATTTGTTGTAGTTATAGTTGTTGGTGTTGCTGCTGCTGCTGCTGTATTGCTGATGCTGTTGCCGGGCCACGCAGCTCGTGTCGCTGTTGACCTTCAAACTGGGTTTTAATTTAGCCTGGCCTGCGTTTCTGTCATCTCTCTCTGTCTCGTTCTTTCCATCTCTTTCTGTCTAAATGCTAGAACGATGGCCCAAAGGGTGGTGGGGAAGGAGGGGGGTGCCGGCGGATGGCTTTGGCAGGCGGCTTGTGCAACAATTACTAATTATATACTATACACAGAGTTGGGTTTCTATATCTATCTATAAAGCCCATACACAGCTGGCAATTCTAATGAGATACGCTATCTTTTTCTTTTTTTTTTGCCGTATGCGTTTCCAGCTCGACTTGAGTGAGGGGGTAGGAGGGGGGGAGTGGGAAGAGGGAGGGAGACAGAGAGAGGCGATAGCCAGATATAAATCTGTTGAAAATGCGCATAATTATAGCAGGCAGCAGCAACAGGCAACAAGTTGGCTTCGAGCGTCGTCGTCGTCGTTGTTCCAGTCGTGACAAGAAAAGTTGTTAATTTTAATTATAAAAAATTTTATTTTACTCTTTTTTTGCACGTTTTATTTGAGTTTGCTCGCTGTCGCTGCTTTTTGCTATTGCTATTTTGCTTGCTTGGTGTTCACACATGAACACGAATATATTTAAAGACTTACAATTTTGGGCTCCGTTCATATCTTATGTAAATGAATCGAGAGCGATAAATTATATTTAGGATTTTGTTATCTAAGGCGACATGGGTGCATTGCTCAAAAACATGTGCACACCACATGAGTCAGTCACTTGAGATCGTTCCCCGCCTCCTAAAATAGTCCCTTAGTGGGAGACCACAGATAAGGTCCTCGCCGCTCAAGATAGGCAGATGTGCCCGAGCGTGGAACCTCGATAAGGCGGGGACTATTTACTTAGGCCTCTGCGTAGGCCATTTACTTTAAGATGCGATTCTCATGTCACCTATTTAAACCGAAGATATTTCCAAATAAAAGCAGTTTCTTACAAAAACTCAACGAGTAAAGTCTTCTTATTTGGGATTTTACACTTGGTATTTAAAGATCTGTTGCATGTTAGGCTAACAAGTGTAGGGAAATTGCGTCAACTTTTGAGCCGATATGTGTAATTAAAATGAGGAAAAGATGACAGGGAACCCACTAAGATATTATATAGCACAATTTAAATACGAATTGTTTCTTCGGGCACGAAATGTCAAGTCCCACTTAAATTTACACAGATAGTTTGATATGTTTAAAAAAAAAACCTATCTTTTCACAGGCTGTCCTGTCAACATTTTTCAAATACTTTTGGCCAACAATCGCATACTTAGGCATAACAAAAAGTGAATAAATGGAGCCGAAAATGTGGCAAAAATGTTAATGGACATGCTGAAAACGCCAAAACGAGGCAAAAAGCAAATAACTCAAAAAACGAAACCAAACACACACATGCGAGTGTACACTGCACATGCACATACGCGCCTGGTCACACTTTTCGAATACCCTAACAATCAATACGCATGTAGTTACAGTACATCAAGTGATTTGTAAAAAAGATCATACATTGTAGAATGTTTATTGAGTTTTTAATTTCATTTGCCACTTAAACTAAAACCCTCGATTGCCAGTGTATTTCGACTTCGATTTGATTCGATTTTTCTTTTCATTTTGGCTGGCATCCGCAGCGTGTATTTATCCATGTCCGTGTGTGAGTTGTAAATTAACAATTATTGGTTATTAACATGACAATTTTATACGATTTTAATGTATGCCTCGGCCGCAGCAGCGGCAACAACAGCAATGCGAGCAACGTAAAGAAATGTCGGCAAGTCACATTTGAAGGCATTTAATTGAATGCGTGAATTGCTTTTGTTGATTGCACTGACGTTGACTGCGGCAGCGACTGAAGCAGCAACAGCAACTGCAGCAGCAGCAGCAGCAGCTGCAACAACAGCAGCAACTTGTTGATGCTGCTGCCGTGTTGTTGCATAGTTGGCCGCGTGAAAACGTGACGTTTGAGAGCGGCTCAGATTAACAGGCAGATTCGAATGTAAAATCTCGATGCAACAACAAGCGTTTTGAATATTTTTGTATAATTTTCCAATTTAAATTAACAGTTTTGCTGTTGCCGCTGCTGCTGTTGCTGGATTTTTCCCAGGCCGAAAAAAAGAGAGGGAGAAATAATAAATATTGCCGTCGGCAGCGAAAAATACGAGTTACGGCCTGCTGCTGTTGCTTCTATGCAATTTTTTTTTTTCTTTTTTTTTTTTGCTATTGTTGCTGGTGTCCATTGTCTTAGTATCGGCGCTTTTCCGCCCCCGAGCACTTTTTATGTGTGTTTGTAATGTAATCAATTGATTGCTAATTGATAATTATGGCATACGTAATGCAAGTCGTGTTCTAAGCCAATTGCTTCATCGGCTGCGATGGGGCTGCTGATCCCACATTTTATGGTTTTAAAGCGAAACTCAATATCTCTATGAGTTAGCCATAAGATTAAGTTTAAGATACAGTTTTAAATTAAGGCATTTTTTTTTAAGGAAATTCAAGTTCTCACTTTTACAACTCAGGCACTCCAATTGCAGTCTTTTGCCATTATATTTGACATTTTGGCATTCGTGTTTTGCTGTAACCATTCACCACCTGATCGTTGTCCGCATTCACATTCGTAGTTATTACATATTTTATGTGGTTAATTATCAAATTATATTGTAGTTTGGCCTGTCTCGATGGATTAGCGCATTTGAGCCGCGTACGTGACCACGCGGCGTATGCGCAATGGCCAGGCGGTGCTCGACACATTACGCATACGCCACGTTGGCCAAGTGAAAACCGCAAGACAATTTTCAGTTGGCAATGTGCAACACGATGGTGGTTGAAAATTGAATTGATAATTGCACTTGCCCCACCCACCACAAAAAAAAAAAATCCACAAAAAAATGAAATCAGCCCACGCCTTGCTGCTCCACATTATGAGCGATGAAAGATAAATGTTGGCTCAGCTTTTTGGATTTTGAATTTTCGGCTTTCGGTTTTTAGGTTTTCCACGATTTGTTCGATTCGCGTTGTTAACATAAAATCGCAATTAGTTGGCATTTTGTGTGTGGGGCAACGGCAGCTGCTATTACTACGTGTGTATGCTGCTCTGTTTTATTAATAATCTCTTGTTACAAAATTATGCAAAACAATTTATCACAAATTTGTTTCTGGGGGGCTGTTTGCCATTGTGTTTGCTTTCCGTTGGCTTTTGCTGAAGGCGTGGCTGTGCCAAAAGATTTGCATTTACATTCTTTGGGCATTTTCTTAATCAGTTTTTGTGGGGTTTTATATCAAAATTCCATTGATGTCAAGTTAAATGAACAAAATAATATTTAAAAAAAACGAGCATTAAATATTTATATATTTCCCTTTTAATCATAATTATAACTTAAATTAAAAATAAGAAATCAGAATAATTTGTTGCCTTTCAAATAAAACCATCATAAATTTAACAATTCAATTTCAATTGTATTTAAACATTTTGCGAATCCCACATAAATTAAGCACAAATAATTAATGGATTTTTAAATGAAATTTAAAGGCATTTGCTCTGAATTGTTTATGAACTTAAGCCACTATAAATTCGTGCTACTCGCAAATTTAAAAAAATGACTAAATATCAAATTTATTGACATTTGATTTTAATGTTAACGGGCCAGGCCAGCAAATTGGCGGGGCGAATATTGTTTGCCGGCCTGCAACATATGTTGCAAGTTGTTGCAGCTGTCAATAGAGGCGGTCACGTCATGTTGCTGTTGTTGCCAATGCAGTTGCTACAGTTGCAGCATTGCTGCGGCAATTGTTGCTGCGTTGCTGCATTGCTGTTGCTGTTGCCATTGCCGTTGTCTTGTCAAAAATGTGTTGTTGTCGGTGCCCGTTGTTAAGTGTTTTGGCTTAGCATATTTGTGGCATGTCTGGCATGTTGTTTAACACCCTGTTATACCCAATCGAAGCCATGTCCATGCAAATTTGCCAAAGAGAGTGAAAGGGTGAGGGGCTGGGCAACTCAATCAGACTCTTAGCTGACCAACAAATCAGCTTAAGACAACACACACACACACACACACTTCTCCCCCAAAAGAATAGGAAACGAAACTGAGAAAAAAATAATACATTTTTTTTGGGGTGCTGCAAATATTTGAACAGAAATTTGCCAGCTAGGGAAAAGTCATTGAAAGTCATTTGCCAACGTTAGGCGCTGACAAACCAGATCCCACACGCCCCCTTGCCACCGCCACGCCCCCTTTTGACCTGTCCGCAACGACATTTGTTACACTTTGTTTGCCTTTCGGCTGCTTCGTTGTCGGCTAGTTCGCAAAAAGGAAAATACGGGAAAAAAACGCCGCACTAAACGGCAAAAAGTTCCAGGGGAATGTGAGGCAGCTGCGAACGATTCTCAAATCGCATCAAATATCAACCGAGCATACGTTAAATGCCTCAAATTGAGTTAAAGTGCCGACGCCCGTCTCTATCCGTCCCTCTTCCGCCCGCTTCCTGTCTCGCTTCCACACACTCGCACAGGACAAAAGCCTGTGGCAAAAACACTGGAGCCGAGCAAAAAGGCAAACTACAACTCCAAATGGTGGGTAAAAAAAATCACTTCCACACGATGATGCCCAGGAATCGACCGAAAATGAGCTGATCAAGGACTTTCTCAACCGAAACTAGAAAACAATCGCTGCAAAGTTTTAAACATTTGCGTAATTGCGTTTCGTTACAAACAAATTGGTTCGATTTGATAGTTAAATACATACTCCAATCTTATAATATAATATTAAAAAAAAATCAATTTAAATTGTTTACTAAGATTGAGTTATATCCTAAAACGAATAATTTTTCATTCTAATTTTTTCTAAGCTGCCACAAGTTTATGAGCCACCCTCGCAGAGCTGCACTCCACGCACGTGAGAGCATATTTGGCTTGGCTCCATTTCAGGACGCACGACCAGGATGCAGGACCATCACTTGGTTGTCGCCCATCTCACACCCGCCTCCCTCCCTTCCGCTCGATGCTATCGTCGTTTTTTGTTTTTTTGTGCCCCTGCCGGCTTCTTTTTCATTGAATTGACTTTGGCCTGGCTGAATGTCCTGGCCACTGATCCTGTGCCGACTCCTCGCCGCCTGAGTGGCTGAGTGCCTGCTGTCATCATTGCCTCGTTCATCGACACTTTGCTTTTTAATCAATTTAACAATTTTTTGTTCGGCCCCAACATCCTTTGGTGGTGTCCTTGTTTCGGCGGCCGATTTCCAAGGCGCCTGCGGACTCGTTTTGGCATTCGAAAGCAGCTCGATATTGCAATATGCACATGTGTGTGTGTATGTGCATATATGTATATGCAAAAGTAATTGGCAGTTGAGGTCTCTGGGTGCTGGCACTCACACGACGCATCCTTGGGATCCTTGGAGGCCTCCTTGGCCGATCCAACGCCGCCCTCTGCTAAAACGTCAACAGTTGTTTCTCCGGTCTGTATGTGCATTTGCTAATTAGTTTGCCCAGGCATCAGGACATGTGTCCTGTGTCCTGTGTTCTGTGTCATGTGTGCGCACTGTCCCCTTTTCTCCGCCTACTTGAATTGAAATTCTTTCTGTTTCCCCCAGCCTTTTCCCCCCACTCGTCCTTCCGCCCCCCTTTTCGTATGTGTCTAAAAAGGAAATGAACTCATCAGTTTGTTTGTTTGTTTGCCTTTTCTTCATTCTTCTGCCATCCATGCCTAATGAAGTTGATTTGCCAGTAAACAGAAAGTCGCAGGACCCACCCGAATGTCCTTTGCATTGAACTGGAAATGAGTTAATCGAGCAGTTTTACATTTTTTTGCCATTTTTTCGGCAGTTTGGACATTTGAATGCTCAACCCATAGAAAAGATTTAGATATTGCTTGTGCTTCGAAAAGCAGCAAAACTCATTAAAATGGAAGTGCTGCTCATTTCCAATTAACAACAACAATATGTTTTACTGAGTTCCATTTGTTAAATTATATAAATAATTATATACTATGATAGCTATTTTAGCTAGCTATTTTGATTGTCTATCCTTATCCTATTAGTTGGAGGTATTTTTGCAATAATGTCCAGATTGAACAATATTAACTAAAGTGTCAATTAGTATTGTTGTTGAGATACTTTTCAACCTCGCTAGCATTTCCAGTTTGCAGCGCCCTGTCTTCGGATAATTTTCATGCCCATTCTCATTTTCATTCCGATCATCGTTGCTGCCCCTTACTCGCGGCTAATGAAAATGTTTTCCGAGTGTCCGAGATGCACATTTATAATTGAACAATTTACCAGTTTTCCCTCGGCCAGATTCAGAAATAACTTTATCAAAAGGCCGGGCCACTACTTACTACACCACTTCATCATTGCTTCTTCAGCTGGCCGCAAGTCGAGTTTTGTGTAGGAAAACACTGGCCACATTGGCCACAGTTAACGCAGTTAAATATTTTCCGCTTAATTTAACAGGAATTTCAATTGACAGACGTGAGCACGAAGTGGTTGTTGTTGTGCTGCTGCTGCTGTTGCTGCAGTTGTTGTTGTTGTCGTCTGGGCAACGCATGATTTATGCACTCGCACTTGGCGAGAGGAGGAAGAGGAAGAGCTAGATGGCTGCGGTTGCACTGCCGTCAATTTCCATTAGACGCTGACCTTGTCAACATGTTGCCAGCCAAGCAGGCAGCAATTGCAATAGTTGTTGCTGCTGCTGCTGCTGCTGCCGTTGCAGTAGCAACATTCGCTGCCGGCGTCGCTGCTTTGGCTCGCGTTAAGTTGACAATTTACTGACAAATGTGTAAATTGCATTTGATCTTGTTGTTGCTGCCATTGCCGCTGCGTTAATTTATGCGCCTGGCATTTTCAAGGAAAAAATACAAAAAAAAACCAGAGGTAGGGAGGTGCAACAATAACACACACAGTTGGCTAAAGAGGGCAGCGGGGAGCGCCGCACAAGCACAGACGCAATGATCGCGACGACTGCAGCAGCGACCTTGATCGCCAACTTCCGCATTTTACAGTTACAATTGACGCGTTCTCGTTCTCGATTTTCCCAGGCCTCTGCGGCATTTTCTTCGAGTGAACGGCGAAAAAGGTTCCAAGTGAAAGTCAACTTTTTGCAACATTTTTGACCATCGTAAATATCCAATTTATGCACAAAGTCGTTCGTTTCGATTTTTCGGCACAAAATTATAGGTTTCTTGGCCAGAAAATCGGCACTAATCGTCCAAATATGCAATGACATAGCTCTTTGAGCTCGTAATTAAATTCTCAATCGAATGGCATTCGAAATTCAAAGTCTTAATTTTTTGACAATTTTTGCAAATTTTGATGATGTTACCCCTTACAAAAAATGCAAAAATTGACCAAAAATTAATTTTCCCAAAATCCACCAAAAAATAATCCAGTTATTTAGAAATGGTAATTAGCTGCACAAAACAGTTATAACTTTACCAATGTGACCATTTTTAACAGTGTTATGATAAAAAAGCGAATAGTAAAAATCAAGTTTTTGGATTTTCTGATTTTTTGATCAAAAATAATCTGTTTTGTGGTCAGAACATTAAAAATAATAATCCAAATATAGAATGTCATACCTTGCCGAGTTCGTAATTAAATTCCTATTCGAACTGTATTCAAAAAGAGGAAATCAAATTTTTTACCATTTTTTGCAAATTTTGATGATGTAACCCCTTACAAAAAATGAGAAAAAATGACCTGAAAATAAATTTTCCTAAATCCTGCAAAAAGTGATAGGGATCGTTAGCATTGGTAATTAACTGCTCAAAACAGTTATTCTTTTAGCTTTATGACAATATTTAGCCAAGATATGATGAAAATTCCAATCGGAAATATTTTTTTTTTTGCAAAAACACTTTTTTAAAATTTCACTAATAAAATATTCAGTTTTTTGGCCACAACTTTAAAAGTAAGTGTCTCACCATAGAATATCATAGCTCGTTGAGCTCGTAATTAAATTTGCAATTAAACTGTATTTAAAAGTAAGAATTAAATTTTTTTTTCAATTTTTTGCAAATTTTGATGATGTAACCCCTTACCGAAAATGCGAAAAAATGGACAAAAATTTATTTTCCTAAAATCCAATAAAAACTAATCCAGATATTTAGATATGGTTATTAGCTGCACAAAAAAGTTATAACTTTACCAATGTGACCATTTTTAACAAAGTTATGATAAAAAAGCAAATAGTAAAAATCGAGTTTTTGGCTTTCCGGATTTTTTTATCAAAAATAATCCGTTTTGTGGTCAGAACATTAAAAATAAGAATCCAAATATAGAATGTCATACCTTGTCGAGTTCGTAATTAAATTCCTATTCGAACTGTATTCAAAAAGAGGAAATCTAATTTTTTGCAAATTTTAATGATGTTACCCCTTACAAAAAATGTGAAAATTTAGACCAAAATTAATTTTACCCTAGTCAGTCAAAAAGTAATATTTATAGTTAGTATTGGTAATAAGGAGTAAAAAACTATAATTCTTTTAACGGCCTGACCATTTTTAGCCAAGTTATGCAGAAAAAGCGAATCGTAAAAATTTAATTTTTAAAAAATTATTCTCCTGATTTTCTGAAAAAAAAAATCAGTTTTTTTATCAGAACTTTTGAAATAATGATCCAAATATGGAATGTTTTGCTTCCTTGAGTTTGTAATTAAATTCCGATTCGAACTGTATTCAAAATGAGGAAAACTAATTTTTTCCCATTTTTTGCAAATTTTGATGATGTTACCTCTTACAAAAAATGCGAAAATTGACCCAAAAATTAATTTCCCTAAATCCTCTAGAGAGTGATACAGATCATTAGAAATAGTAATTGGCTGTACAATACAGCAATTATTGAAGTTTTATGAACTAATTTAGTCAAGTTTTAATGAAAAAAAAAAACCTTTTCGGTGATATTGAATTTTTGTCTAAAGATATTTTCTGTTCTATGTACAAAAAATCAGTACCTATAGTCTCGAACACACACTTTCTTCTATCCCCTACATATATTGCATATATTCTTTTATTTAAAAATATATATAATAACTTAGATGTATATGAGTACTCACCTTATGGGCTCTGATGGATGTGCCCTCTGAACAAACTAGTGTGACGTCCACCAGGCTCCCGTCTTGTAGTAATTGACTAAACACCCCTAACAGGTTGGATTGGTAATTGTTCCACCTCAAGCAGTAGTGCTCACTGCCCATGTCGGTGACAGCTTACGCTGCTGCAAAGAATAATAATAATAATAATATTAACATTAATAAATGATCAGTTGCGTTGGGCGAGAAGCGTATGGAATGCAGCAGGGAATGACTCGACTCGCGATCAAAAGTGGTAGTAATTTCTTAATTTGGTGTTTTGCGGTTGCAGCTATTGCCGCTAATTGAAATTGCGTAATCAATCGCACATGCGGCAGATACATGCATTCAGATAGGTGTATCTTTGTATCGGTATCTTTAGATGCAATTAATGCCACAGCGCTTGCACAAATGCCAAACAAATTGCGAAATCTTGCCCAGAGTTCACAAATGTCACTGCCACCCAACAAAAAATAAAAAAATAGAAAAGAGAATATATACATATATATTTAGGGGTTATCTGCGGGGATTGGGGGCCATGAAGGGCGTGACTAGGCGTGTCACTGCGTTATTTCCATAACAAAATGCTGACTTTGCAATTTTATCCAAGTGTTTTTTTTTGCTATAACATGCACAGAACTTTGCTGCCAACCAATATTTCGGAGCTAAAATCAATGTTTTAGATTATAAAACCCCTTGATTCACAAATTTTTAGAAACCAGAGCTTAAGAATATAGTTTAATATAGCACACTTCCGTTTAAACCCTTTACTCTACAAGAACTGGTAATCTTTGATTAGCCATGCTGCATTTAAATATTCTGTACGTACATTAAGCTAAAAAACCAGGCACTTTCATCCTTTTACTTTAATTGGCAGTCAATTTCAATCGGCTTAACAGTCTTCCACATCGCGCCATCAGTTTGCATTAGTTTGATGGCTAAATAATTAATCGAGCAGCCGACGACCAGCATTCGGCCAATCAACGAAACGATCTGAAATTAGGCAAGCCCCCACCTCGCAAAGAAATTGGCAACTGCCAGGCGAGCAGCGAGCACCCAACACCAATCCCCAATCCCCAATCCCCAATCCCCAATGGTAACAGCAAACATTTCCGGCCAAAACAACGCTGTTTTGATGGCTAACTGTCGCTGCTGTTGTTGTTTTCCTCAGCCCGCTGCTGCAAATCTCAGTCGCAAAAAAAAAAGGTTAAAAAAAAGAAAATACAGAAATAATAACGAAGCAATAAACTCTGAATTTATTTCAACAAATAAAACTTTGATTTATTGCACTACGCACCGGGCACACAGCATGCAACGGATCTCGGTCCCAGCGCCCCTGGCTACCCCCCATTTCCCGCCCCCTTACGAGCACTCCCCCTCGCCCCTCTCCGTGAGCCCCTGGAAATGGAGCCCCTCGAAGCGATTTCGCAGCCCGATAACGATATTATAGACGAGTTAGAATCTGTATCTGAGGCCAATGCGATCGTAAAGCGTAAATTACGCATGCATTTTGTTATTTCCCTGTATGTACGTCTCTCTCTATCTCTCTCGCTCTCTCTCTTTCTCTCTCTTTCGGATTTTCCTGCCATTGGAAAATTCGTGCGAACTTTCAGTGGGGCACACAAACTAGGAGCTTGGCACTGAGAGAAATATACTGGCCATATAAAAAACGCCATTAAAAATTGGAGTTTATGCTGATGAGTTACCGTTAGCACGGGGCTATATCTTTTATTTAGCGATATTAGTACATACATATATATATATAAGCTCAGTTTCATAGCTTTCGTTTCCCGCTGTTCTTCAAATTTAAATAAGTCTGAGATCAAGAACAAATTTCCAGCTGTTTCTAAATTGTTTTCCACGCTTTTCCACTCCTTATTTCGCGACTGGTTCTCAAGACATTTGAAAATTGTTTAGCACTTTTTCGTATGACTGTGTTTCCTTAACCTTTTCGCAGTATTTCCCATTCAGCTAAAGATCGCACACTCACACACACACACACACACACACACAGTGTAGAGAAAAGCCAAAATGTTGGCCTGGAAATTATGGCCCAAGTGGCAGGCAACACGCAATGGCTAAAGGTCGCCACATTGGCAGCAGCAACAGCAGCAGCAGCAGAGGGAAAACTTCTTGCTGTTTTATTTCCATTTGCATGCAACGGCAGGTCGACACTTAATTAAGAGAAGTTGCTAGTGGCCATGTTGCTGCTGTTGCAGTTGCAGTTCCTGCTGCTGCTGGCGTGTTGCTGCTGCCCACGCATGATTTTTGAATTAGCGCTGTGTGTAGTAACAACAACTAATATAATTGACAGTTGTTGCTGCTGCTGTTGTCGCTGCTTTGCCTACGTGTTCTGTTGCAGACGTCAATGACTGGCTGCAATGCATGCTAAGTAGGGGAAATATAGACAAAAAGCTAACTAAAAAACCAAGCCCAGAGAAAGCCGCTAAAAAATAGCAAAAGAATGGAGAAAAATCCGCTGTGTTGCATGCAATTTGGGTCTGTTAATTGTTGTTGCTGCTGCTGCTGCGATTTATGCCGCTTGCATGCTAATTATGGTCAAGGGGAAGGGGGGGATTGGGGGTATCAGCTCAAAAGACGGCCAAAATGGGTGGGTGAGAGGGAAAGCACGGGAACGTGGTGGGCGACGGAGGAGTGGTGGGGGCAGGACAGGCACGGTGCACCACCATTACTGACAACTAAATCAGTCAAATGATGATGACTGGCGGCGGCTACCTATAGAGTTTTTAGCCAAGTTAATGAGCAGCGTAAGACAGGCAGCAACGGGCAACAAAAAGGTGTCCTCCCCCTACCCCCACACTCTCTCCCCCTTCACCATCTTCCTTTTGGCCAACTGATCTCCCACGGTGCACAGTTCTGGTCAAGATGCTGTTGCGGTTACTGATCCAGGCTGTTTTTTCAATTAAAGACCCCCGTCGCTGTAGGTTTCTAAACTCGGTAAGCATATGTTGCTGCTGCTGTTGCTGCTGCTGCTGCTGCTGCTGCTGCTGCAGTTGCTGCTGCTGCTGCTGCAGTTGCTGCTGCTGCTGCTGCAGTTGCTGCTGCTGCTGCTACTGTTGCAGCCGCTGGCTGGCCTAAAACTCATTAATATTGAAATTTGTTCGTGTGCATGAGTTATTAGCAATTTTCTAATTAAGGCTCCCTGACGAGCCGCCAACGATTCTTGGCCAGCCGCTCCTCTCTGCCCCTTTGCCCCTCTGCCCCACCATTCCCTCCCCTCCGCCGCACCTCCTCATGCTTGGCCGCTCACCTGAGGCGCCTGCCCCCAGCCCCCCCAATGTCACACCCACAAGAAGGCCGCCGTTTTGCCTTTCATGTTTTGTTTTTCCCGCTTTTCCCATTTTTTTTAATTTTTTTATGAATGCTTTTTTTTTTCTCAGCTGGCGGAGAAATTTGCATTTGATTTATTTATTTATAAACTTAATTGCCGACTGCTTTTAAAAGTGGGCGGGGCTGGCAGACGCGGCAGAGTGTGAGCGGTTAGTTAATGTCGAAATTTATAACAAATTCGAGCAGATAAGAGAATCAGAATTGAGCGGAGTTTAAAGCCACCTTTTGTGGGAAAATACAATAAATCATTTCGTACAAATGAATATTTCAGTTAAATAAAATATAATAAATAATAGCAATCTGTTTAGAAGTTCTAATTTATTCATGACTGAATACAATTTTCTTTGTATCAGATAACAAATACTATTACCATGCAACATTCCCAATGAACTAAATATGATTTTGTATATTACTTTTTTTTTAATTCCAAGCATTCCATTAACTTTCTTTCTAGGCAGCGACTACCAGCCCAGTTTCAGATGGCAATCAAAGTCAAAGTCTGGTCACTGGTCACGAGATCAGACAATGATCAATGATGAGCTCCCCCTGCACCAACCGAGCCGCATCCATCCACTCGATCCACCCGATGATCCACCCAGGCGAAGAAGTCCAGGTTCAGAAGCCCACGCACACGCCAACAACCCACAAATGCTGGATGTTGCAGTTACCGTTGAATGTTGCAAGTCGCTGGCCGTTGGTCGCAAGCTGCTGCATCCTTGCAGTGCGTCCAGTTCTTGCGGCCGAAACAGCTGCAACTGGCAACTGGCAACTGGCAGCGGGCGAACCTTTTGTGGTCCAGGCCAACAGACAACACACTTGACTGATGAAGGCAGAGTAGAGTCCCCGGTTTGGCCACTTGTTTTCACGGCAGCGGAATGGGATTAGGAATGGGAATCGGAATGGGACTGAAGACTGAAGACTGAGGTCTGAGGTCTGAAGACTGAGAATGGGAATGGGATAGGTGAACTGCGTGTGAGTACGCCTACGTGCGATGGCGGCACATTTTAAATCAAAAAGAAGGGCGCACGATGCAGTTCAGTTCAGTTCAGTTTGACTGAGTTGAGTTGAGTTGAGTTGCAGTTATGCCGCGCCTCGTTTTTTCTCTCTACTCGATTATTAATTGCGATATCAGGAAGGGAGGCTGAGGGAAACGCGGGGTGACAGGCACTGTGCACAGCGAGAAAAACTCGATTTCCATTCATTTTGAAATAGCTCTGCTAAAAATTATGCAAACTTTAAGATATTTTCTTGAGCTAAGTTGAAATTTATATCTTTTCTGGTGTAATCATAAATGCAATCACTGATGCCTAACTGCTTCTATATCTTTATTTTCTATCTAAAAGTTTACAGCTGCAACAGGTGCTAAATAGCGCGAAATTTTGTTCAGTGCAGGGGTGTTCGAGCTGCAAAACAGTTGCAATTTTGCTGTTGTTCGCGTTGTTTGAACATTGCCGACACAGTTTGCGATTATCATAATGCTGCCTGCGCAGCTCATGTTGCAGTTGTTGCTGCTGCTGTTGCTGTTGTCGATGTGAATGATGATTATTTTGATAAGTTGCGCAACATGTTGCTGCCGCACCGCCTTGCTGCCTTGCTTTCCTTTCCACTTCAACTCCAGATGAGCATCTCCCCTCAATGGCATCTTAATTGTTCCGCTGCCGCCGCCCGAGTGGCGGCAACATTGTTGCCAAGGTGTTGCCTACCTCAAATTGCCGCTTGTCACTGTGCGGAAGTTGCAGCAACTGCAGCAGCAGCAGCAGCCGCAGCAATAACGCGAGCAACAACTATGATTATAAATGCTTTTTATTGATTTATTAATCGTTGTCTGCTCGCTGGTGAAAGGATTTCGCTCTGGGCCTTATCTCATAAATTTCCAAAGCGTTTAAAGCAGATCTCTCTCTATCTCCCTCTCTCGCTTTTCCCGCCACCTCACCCCTTCGTTTTTCAGTTTCCTGCCAACAGCTTTCTATTGTTGCCTTGGCAAGTTCAAAGTGGCAAACGCTTTTGGCCAGCTGCTCTCTGCAGCTCTCACTTTAAAAGCTGACCCACGCCCACTCCCCAAAATGAAAATGGGAAAAACTCACACACACGCACACGCACACACACCCACAACGGACATGAAAATAAAAAGGGATTGCTGCCTCGTGTTGCGTAAAGAATAATAAAAACAACAAAAAGGCGCCGCGAAAAATGAAAGAAATATATGCAAAATTATTACCGAAAAATGATTAGGCTTAAGGAGTGTGTTGCAGAGCGCTGGCTTGCTACACTGCTAAAAAAAAATGTATCAGAAAATACTAGCAGTTCTTCATATATATTTTCCTATTCTTTCATTTTATTTGAGAGACTTTGGGTATTTTTTCTTTATATTCAAGCTTCAAGTTGCATGTGGAAGTTAGCCAAACGAGTCGCTTATTATGGAGACCTCGTGTGGCAAGCGAATATTTGAAAGATGCATCATTTGAAGTTGGCCAAATATTGCGTGCTCTCTGGACCGCATTAGCATAATTTTCGCGTTAATTTTCGTGCAGTGTGACCACAGATTGCTTTGTGTTGCTGCTGTTGCTGCAGTTGCTGCAGTTGCATTTGCAGTTGTTGCTGCAGTTGCTCTTTCTGTTGCAGTTGCTGCTCTGCCACCTACAATATGTATGGCTTAGGTGTCGCCTTTGTGGCACGAACATGACTTTTGGCGGCGCATGCGTGTTGCCTGGCAGTTTGTTGCCAGTTGCCGTTGTTGTTGCTGCTCTTGCTGCTGTTGTTCCACTGATTTACTGGCCGTTGCCGTTGCTGTTGTTTCGTTTTTGGCCAGAGATAAGCGCAGACAAACAATACAGTTGCTGCCGCACAATTTGCAGTTATTTGTGGGACGATAAGCCGCAGCAACAGCAGCAACAAGTGCCGCTGCGGCTGCAACTGCAATGACATATTGCTGGCAGGCGCAGGTCAGCGGCAATTGAAAGGCAATTAAATTAGATGCCCATACACACAAGACAAAACGAGATCAGCCGCAGAGTCAGAGTTGAGTTGAGCTGAGCTGAGTGGAGTGTTGCTGTTGCACAAACAGCCTTGAAACAAGACGATTGCTGCTGCTGCTGCTGCTGTCGTTACTTTGGCCACAAAATTTATATTATTAGCCAATTGTTGCTGCGGTGCAGGCCATGATGAAACGGCAAACAGTTGCTGCTTGGTGTTGCTGCTTTTTGCGTGTCGAATTTGACTATTTGTCGGGTTCTTTCTGCCGTTGTTGCCGTCGTCATTGCGCAATAATCATTTTCAATTTTCATATAAACATTTTGTTTTCGTTTTTGCGGCCGTTGCCGTTGCCGTTGCCTTCACCTCGTTGCCGCAAATCGTTGCACGTTGCCATTGCAATTATTCCTGGCATTGCGACAGCGGCAAACGACAACAACGTGCCAAGACCACCCCAATAGTCATTAAAGTTTAATAAGCTAGGGCTCTGAGTTGCATTTGTTGCTGCTGCAGCTGCGGAATGTTGCTGCTGCTGCTGCTGCTGCTGCGCCTGTCACAGTCGCACTGCTGATGCGTTTGGGTCACCTGCAATGTGCAATATGCAAGCAGCAGTGCGCCAGGCGGAAATGTTCTCAATTTCTCCATCCAAAACTAATCAACTCTAGTCAAAAGTTGACGGCAGCAACACCTGGCCAAGATCTTTCGGCCAGGAAGTGGCAAATGCGGCTCAGAATGTGCGTAAAATGCTGCAGCAACAGCTCAGCATCAGCATCAGCTCGTGGCATAAACAATTTCCGGGGGGGTTTTTTTTTAGCTCGAGTGAGTGAGTGACTAGCATTTAATCAAGAGCAATCAGCAGCAGCAACATCGGCCATAATTGCTGCCATGTTGCACTGGCCACGTGCTCCATTTTATCAACATTTTCAGCCACGATGACAACAGCAACTTGCAACTTGCCAACTGCAGCTTGCAACAGCAGCAGCAGCAGCAGTAGCAGCAACATTTTGATATGGCACACGCAATGCTCATTTGTCCGCCATCTGCCATACACACACTCACACACACACACTTATTTTTTGATAAATGCTTGCTGAGCCGCAAAAAAGATTTATGATTATTGCTTTGTAATTTGTGTTTAAAATATGCGCCGCCTTGTTGTTGCCTTTGCGGCAATGCTGGCTGCATAAAAATCAATTAGCAGACCCGAAATCAAAGAAGCTCGGCCACCACCAACATCGACAACAACAACAGTTGCCTTGAGTGCATAAAGAATTAATGTTGCACGTTGATGGCTGCTGCAGCGCCACCTATCGGCAACCTTAATTTTTTTATTTCCCAGCGACAGGAAGATTAACAAAGCGTTACAGTGGACACTGGATATGTTGGGTATTTCCTATGCAGTTAAGTAGCTAATAAAATATAACATCACAATTTAAGTCGCATAAAATCAAATCAGAAAATGTTCAAAACTATGTTTTTTTAGAAAGCATTTAGCGAAATGGTATTTTTCCTAAATATTACGGCTCAAATCCCCATGTATGTTGTCATTAGGCAGCTTTCACTGTACAAGGGGCAGCGCTGGCTTGTCAGCTCTCTAAGCAGCCAATTAATGTTGCTGCCGTTGCAGCAACAACAGCAACATGTTGCATGCAGTGCAATTTATTAATGAGATTGCCCGGTTGATTACAAAAAGGCAAAGAGCGTTGTTGTTGCCGCTGCTCCCGCTGTTGTTGTCGCACGCAGCAGCAGCAGCAGCAGCAGCAGCAGCAACATGTTGCCGTTGCCAGCGGGTGTTGCACATTTATTGAGCGCTTATTAGAGACTCCATCGTGCGTGCACCGCCCCGCAATCGACCCACACCAAATTAGGTGTCAAATGACAATGGATGGGTGTGTGAGTGTGCGTTGTAGTTTGTTGTTGGGCTAGCTGGGAGCGGGAGGGGGGCGTGGCAGGGGCAGGTTTGGTGCTTTGGGGGATTTTTCATATTTTTTTATTTCGGGGGGTGTTGACGCGCAGCTGGCGCGTATTAAGGTCAAAGAGCGATCGCAATCGCAATCGGATCGTGTCGCCCCAGCAGCTGTCAAACTCAATTCGCAGCTCGACTTTGCCACATGCAAAGGTCAGTCGCTGCAGCTGCCACAAGATTTTCGACATTAACTTGCCACACACACACACACCCCCTATGCAATTTTTTTTCTCGTCCGCTTAGCATCATAAAAATGTCAAAGCTTTATTTGCCCGCTTCTTGTTGCTGATGTTGCTGTTGCAGTTGCGGCTGCTGTTGTTGCTGCTGCTGCTGCTGCTGCTTGTGTTGCAGTTGCAGTTGTCGCCTCTGTTGTTGCTGTTGCCATTGTTGTTGGTACGGTGGCGGCTAATTGGCGTGTCATTGGCTGGAACGCAGGCATAAATCTGTTATTTTATACTCGCCTCGTATGTGCAACACACGGCGTATGAGTAATGTGAACAAAAAAAACGGAACACAATAAATCCATGGCGAGCGGGGCGAAGAGAGAGAGAGAGGGGGGCGGGGGGCGAACAAAATGGGCTGGGCGAAATGTTTAGAACAAAGGTATATAGAAGTATTTATATATAGTTTCTTAGGAAAAAAAACCTTTGACTTTTAGTCATTATATTTTACTGTGTAAGCTTTGATAGTTTTTTGAAACCATGTGGCTTTCATTCACGATATTTAATTGCGAACTTTTAAAGTGGCTGTTGTTTTTTCTACCTTACTTTTCCTTGTAATTATTTTATTTATTACATAGCATAGTTAAGTTTACTTTTGTAATAAAAAACAACCTATTTAAATACATTTACTGCAAAATGAAAATCCTTTTCCTATTGCTGTTAATTATTCCTTCATTTCACCATTCACTTTTATCTCTCCATCATCCAACAATTTTTCATTTGCCACTTTTCATCGCCCGCCTTGCCCGCCAATTACCGCACCACCCCCCACCGCTTGCTGCCGCCTTAACCCAATAAAGCCCCCCGCCCACTGTCATTCCCGCTGAGCGGCCAAATTAACCCACATCAATCACAATGCAAAAAATTTCCATTTTAATTTGAACGCAACTTTAAGGAGTTGTGTCAGTTATTTTTAAGCCAATTTTCATAGCTAAAAATAAAATTGAACAGGAAAATGGCAAAAAAAAAAAAAAAAAATAAGCAGTTGGAAAAGCTTGAAAGCAAGCCTAAAAATACACAAAGGGGCGGGCAGGCAGGTGGCGAACGGAAAATCTCTGTCAAAATGCCTATGCTCATGTTTGGAGTATATCAATCCGATTCGCCGTCCGTCTCTCTCTGGAAAAGGACGGGGCATTGGGGCAGCATCTATCGCGCGTGCTCTCTCACTCGCACCCTGTTGTTGTTAATACAATAATGGAACGCGGTCTGTTATAATATTTACAGCTTTGAATTAACTAACGAGCTCGAAAAGCGAACCGGTTGCAGCGGCAACAACAGCAACAGGTGTTCAGCGAACGCGACGCGGAACGCATGGAACTATCCGGAACAGGTTGGAACGTTTTGGAATCCGTTGCACTCAAAAAAAATAAATAAATAAAAAGGTTTTTTAAATTTATGACATTTTGGTAATGGAGTGTGAAGTGAGCGGCACTAGAGACTTTCACTCAAACAAACGAATCCTTAATTATGCACATTGATATTGAAATAACTGAAAACACATCTATTGCTTCAACAATTTTCAGAAGAAAGTTGTTTTTAAACATATAATTTTACTTTCTAAGAGTCTTGGGTAAACAGTTTTTTATTTATACTAAAATTAGTTGCATTTGAATGGAATTTAATGTTTTATTTAGGATGTGTTCCCTATCGCTTCAGTGCATCCGTGGAGCCTCGGAGCCTCGTGCCGACTTTCACTCATCCAAGCTGCCACACCCCCGTACACTAAATCCATCCTGCCCCCAGCGTCTCGCAGATCCCGAAACCAACTGCCCACACGCTAATTGCGGCAAACAAAAACGCACGAACGGAACGCAATCGAGAAGGCACCAGATCGGACCACCAATGCAGCAGCAGCAGCAGCGGCAGCAGCAAGTTGCAACCGTTGCTGCCACATGCAACATGCCACTCACCCAGACAGATACCGCAAAAGGAAAAAAATGGGATGCGAAATAAAACAAAAATAGTAGAGGCAAAGAGGAGAAAAATTCCCATAAACAAATAAACACTTGACTTGATTGTGGACGCGACTTGGTTCAGAGACCAAAGCTACCACGGATCGGATCGGTTGGGATGGGATGGTATAGGATCGCTTCGGATCGGATCGGGGGCGTTATCGGGAGCAGGAGCAAGCAGCCCAGTCGTGCCGCATTGTTATGGATGAGGCGTCCCCCAACTGCAACTGCAACTGCATCAGCAAATCAAATTATGTTTAATTTATGCGCCGCACAAGAGGCCAAGTGCATCAAGTGCAGATGAGCAGAAAATTCAGTATTTTCATTTTTTATTAGAATATATTGCAGAAATGAAATCTAGTTAACTGTTTAGATAATTAGCCTGGCTAATTACTGCGATTTAACGCCAAACTTAACCTTGAAAACGAACATCAGTAGTCCCGACATAATATTGACTTATAGCCTGTGTTTTTTGAAATCTTAAAAAGCGTTTACCTTTTAAGCATTTTGTAAGTGAGAAGTAGAAAAAAAAAACCCGCCCAGTAGCCAAGAAGGCTGAGAAGGAAGCCCACGCCACATCATTCATGCCACAACGTCACCAGGAACCAGGAACATGGAACTTGTAGCATGGGGCACATGCAGCAACCACTGCGGCAGTAACTTAAACTGCACCACCAGTTGGACCACCAGATAGCAATTATATATATATATATATATATATATATCTGTCTGTATTCTGCACTCTGCTTTTGTGGCAAGTGTTTCCCCTTTTGGATTTGCCAGGCTTAGGCTGCTGCCATAATTTCCATCGCCGGTCGTCGCCACAAATCTGCCAACATAATTTTGTTATTTCACTGCCACTTTGTTTGACGTGCAAATGTTTAGCTTGGCCTGGCTTAGCTTGGCTTCTTGGGTCCGGCACATCCTGGTTTTCGGATGATTTTTCAATTTGTGTGTGCCCCGTGTGCCTAAGACAATCGGTCTGAATGAAAATAAAAAATAGATGAAAAAAAAAGCAAACAAAAAACCCCACTGCTGCGGTTGCAACCCGTTCCGCTCTGGTCATAAGTAACTTTAAATTATGATGAAAGTAATTTTCTGCTTCAGTGGCGAACGCCGCGCCAACTTTTAGTCAGCGTCAGGGCCGCAACTTGATTTACACCCCGAAAGGAAGAGCTGTGGAAAAAGCGATGGCTTTTGGGGCAATTGTGTATCCTACGATCGGTCGGACAGGAGCCGGCAACAATAGTCAAGTGTAAATTAAGTAATTGCCGGTCGGCAGGAGCTGTGCAAGTAACTGGCAGCCAGTAAGCCAGTGAGCAGTAACCACATAGCAACCGGTAACCAGTAGCTGCTACCGTTGTCATTAGTGACAGGCCAACATGGGAGAAATGCCGAGGAGAGACTAAAAACATAACAAATGAAAAACCCCAGGATCGGGACTCCAAGTGCCACGACTTCTGTTCATAAATCTCCGTGCAACGCGCACAAAATACGGGACACCCAGTGCCACCCATGAAAACATGAACGTAGCTACATGGATGGATAGATGGCATATGCAATGCCAAAATTGCCATCCGAATGATGAACTTGCAGCCCTTTCCTTTTCGAATTTAGTACCTTAGATACTGAGCACAGATACAAATGGTATAATAATTAATATAATTGAACTGAAATCACCATGTACTAACAATTGATAAATCCACCTTTGTAATTTCTGTATTTCTTTCAAGTTGCAGTTAATGATAATCGCTGATTTCGTTGCCCAAGAACCCATTTGAATTAGCCAAGCCAAGCTCTGTAACCCACAGGGCGTTGATAAACCGCAAGTTCGCCCAAATTACAATATTGTTAGCCATTTGCAGCAATCCGAGTAGTTGTACAAATTTGCATAATAATAATCACCGCCAATAATCTAAAAAAAAAACCGAACCCAATCCAAAACGGAAACGCACAAACTAAAGACAAATTACTCACAGCCGCCCCCGCAGGGCAATTAAGCCTGGCTAACACAAAAAATACAAAAAAATAGAAACAGCTAGGCTAAAGGAAATCTCAAATCTTTGTAATGGACCCCAGCATATTTGTACAATTAACAGTTATGCATTTTCTTTTTGGCCTCGTTGGAAGCTGCCGGACTTCAATGGAAATTAAGATCAGGCCATACCTGGCCAAAAAACGAAACATTTTCCACTGAACGCGGGGACATTTCAATTGCTGGTCAACTGAAACTAGGGAAAAAATCGGAAAACTGGCAAGAAAAAAAAATGAGGAAAAAAATTGGTAAAAGAGCGAAATATTTGGACCAGCAGCTGTTGGCAGGGATAACGAAAAATCAAAAAAAAAAAATGTAAAAAAAAAGTATGAACTCTCGCTGCCGTTTGGCTCGTTTATTGCTTGCTAAAACAATTTAAAAGCAATTTGAGTCACGTTCGGGAGTCGAGACGGGGGCGCGGGGATACGGATACTGAATGGGCATTCATTGAATTTGCATTTTCGTTGGTCGAACCAAGTCTGGAAGTCACCCGAAAAGCCGTTGCAATTGTTAGCCAAAGTTACTCGGGCACTTGGCGAAAAAAGTAGGCCGAAATGCATTAATAAACTTAATTGATTGGCACTATGAAATAAATTAAATTTATATTTAATAAGAGTTTTTCGACGGTTTCCTTCACTTTAGAAACAGGCATAGTAGTTCATAGCTAACCTGCAAAACCCCCTTTTCAATTTGAATTTTTGTAAAATTGTTTAATTGATTCGAAGGAATTTCTTTCGGTGCGTTGGTGTGTTTTCTGTCAATTCTTTTGGTGTCAGATTTCAATTTTGTTTCGTTCATTTCCAATGCGTATCGTTTGCTTTAAGGCAACCACAGCAACAGCAGCAACAACATCAAAATAGGCATTTGGCGGCATTTTTACAAAAGCCACCGCCGCCAGTTGCAAGTTTATTAATTCAGCAACAACTTTGCAACTGTTTTGAGTCAGCAACGGCCAAAGCAACAGCAAATTGTCATCCCCCGCGGCTTGTTTTTCCCATGTGAAATTTGCATTTTCATATGCCGAAGTGCCTGGCTGTTGCTGTTGCTGCAACTGCAGCAATTGTTGCTGATGCTGCTGCTGTTGCTGCTGTTGCTGCTGCGTGGTCTCCACACCTTTTGGCAGCAGCAGGAGCAGCAGCAGCAGCAGCAGCAGCGTTTTGGCCATTGTGTTGATTTATGTTCGCATTTTGTGGTCATTTCTCTTAGTGGCCCGGCCAGAGGAAAATGTGACAGCCTTTAGCCAAATCAGCCGACTGGAATATGCATCTATATATCCATATGGCTCTGAGCATCTATATGCACACATAGCCCATACTTTGTTTGGTGGGCACTTGCTATTTAAGGCATTTTTACCTGCTTCTGCGAGTCGGAGTAATCTCAATTGCTAATTGAAGTCGTTCGAAATAACTCACCTGCAAGACAAAAAAGCAAAAGAGAAAGGAAGGCAAGTATTTAGTACAGATTCATATATTCGTATAATATTTCTTAAAAGTTTCAAGTATTTGGAAAATGTCGAATAATTTATTTTATAAACAAACATAGTCTAATTCCCTGACAATTAAGCAGAAAATGCAGCAAAAATTGTTAAAAATATATTTCATTTTTAAAATGTATTCGCTTGACCCCAATAAGGCGTTGACCATTCGTTTGCTCCGTTCGCTCCGGAAAAGTCAAAAGTTATGGGTTTCATTAGGCCGCATTCGATAGGCAGATAACGAGTGACCCAGGCGGACTAACTGCAAACCTTCGAACGACTTGCAACTTCGGTTGCAAGCTGGACGATGTGGCATTAGCACACACCCGCTAATCTGGGCACATAACTCCAGTTTCGTCGGCGATTTCGAGTGCGGTGTGCACAACAAATGCGGAAGCACTTTCCAAAGATGCAGACAACTTCTCCAATGATGGAGCCACTTATCGGGCGCCCCCAAAAATTGCATTTTTATACATATATATGCGCACATATGTATGTATATCCTGCAGTGTGTATACATATTATCTGGAAAATAGTTGAGCGTAATCGAAATTGCGCATCGTTCTGGCAGGAGGAAAAAAGGCTGGAAAATTCGATTAAAGGCGACCAGGTAAAATGCAATTAGAGGGTGGGATGCGTTATTAATGTGGAGCGCGAGCTCTGGCAGCCAAACGAGCTGCAAAATATTGATATACATATGCCACATATGTGCCCCAATCCCCTCTGCCCACTCCCACTCCACCCCCCTCCACGCCAGATGCACATATAACATATATATATATATATATAAACTCGGTCTAGGCATGCGGAAGCGAAAAAGCGCCAAAAGCCAGCGAAAAATGTGCGAAAAAACTGAGAGATGAAAACGCTGCGCGGAGAAACCAAGGCCACTAACCGCAGACTAAAGTACCCTTCACATGTATATTAGCTACATATATTAAGTATATACTAAAGTCCAATCAAAAGGATTGCGCACTGAATGTTTCATGCTAAATTAGAAATTATGTATTAATATGCAATTGATCGCTAATCGATTACAATATTAAATACCTACTGCATCTGATACTATCAGACACACAAAGTAGCTCTATAATGTATCTTATACCTAAAAATGCATAATTTTGAGGACATACTTCAATTGAAAACCAACTTAACAGCAGTTATCAAAAGTAGTTGAGAGTATCTAAGCCAAAGGAGCAGACCAAACGAAAATCGGTAGCCAAGGCGCTGCACAGTCCAAGTTGCGGGGCCTGACTTTATATTAGATTGCCAAGTGGGAGGTGTTCACGCACACACTCAAACACACACACGGACACACTCACACACACTCACTCACTCACACTCAGACAGTGAGTGCACACGGATAGGGGCTAACAAGCCGGGCCAAGACTTGTGTTAAATGAAAACGCATTAAAGCTCGGCGAGCGTTTTCAGTGGGCGTGTTGCGGCTGTGCGAGGGGCAGCAAATAAAAAGGGGGCGGGGGAGGGCGCTATGAGGGGGCTGGGGGCGTGGCGGGCGGCAGCAGTGGGTGTGCCGTAGATGGCAAGCGACGCTGCCAACTCGTTTCGCGCTGCCTCCTCCCCCAACTGCTCCCCTCTAATTCCTTGATTAATTTTGGTATATACTTTTATTCGCGCGCGCAAAAGAAATGGGGAAAGCTGGCATTTCGAGTTGGAAAAGTGCAAGAAGCAGTACATATACCTATAGATGCCATAATCGTTCTTTAAAGGAACTGAAAATAAAGTCGTAAAAAATCACTATTTGATTGATATTAATGCACAATTGTTCTCCCCAGCAAGTGGACAGCCCCAGAGCAACCTCTACGATTGTCAATTTGCCACCGATGGTTGCGACGATGATGGCAAAATGATGGCGACGGCTTTATCGCTCATTGTCATCTCTATATACACATATATGTATATATTTTGCGAGTGGGTACCTCCGATGTCTAATTGGAAAAACACGTGAGCACGCACAGCTGCGTAGTTGTCATAATTAGAGACTACTCTATAGCCAATATATATATATATTGCATATCCGAGATCTAGATGGGCTGCCGCATAATGGGCCAGCGGATGAGACACTCTATTCCATTCGCCTGGTGGTGTTCGATATTGCCGGGCGTATGGAAACTGCAGAGGCGAACAGAAAACTGGGCGACAATTTGCTAGATTGATTGAGGCGTCGTCCCCAGGTTACCCCTTTCCCCAAGTCCCCTAGATTTGCAGGGTTTCAGAGAGTTCCTGGCTGCCGGGATGCGATCATGTTAACCGGTTCGAGCAATTAATGCCTTAAATGCGCCTGCCTGGTGTGGCATTGTTAATTAATAACACGGAACCCTCGCCGTCCGCAGATCGCAACGGCGACTAATTGTTAATGCAAAAATCGTTGCAAGTTAGAAAATCAATTTTTACTTTAATGACCTGACAGGTAAGTGCATATTAAAATCGACCAACTGGCCCTCCTCCTCGCTGCTTAAGTGTTAAGTGGGTAACTAAAAATATGAGTAAGATCGTCGATGTTACGGGCTGGAAATTGGCCTGCTCTTCACTCAATCGCAGATCGATCATTAGAATATTAATAAAAATTCCCGAAAAAGAAAATTAACTTTAAGATTCCTATATCCTACTAATAATATGGGTATCAAGGATTTGAAATTGCCGTTTTGTGTTTAAATAGATGCCTTTCGAACAGAAGCTATGCCCCTTTAAGCACACAATTACGATAGTATATGTCTTTGGCTAAATTGGCTTTTCACGAAAATATGCCTTACTAATTATTTTCCAAGTGCTCATTTAAAAATATTTATGTTTTGTAAAATCCCTCGCACAGCTTCAAATATACTTTACGATTTATTTGCAGCGCCGCTCTGAGTCTCTCTCCTATCTTTTGGCGTTTTGTTTAAGCCACGCCCCCGAAATTGCAGTTACACGGGGCCAGTTTCAAAGTCACAACTCGACCGGCAACACTAAAAAAATTCCAAAAGAAACCGCCCCGAAAAAAAGCGCTTACAAAAAGCGGCAGAAGCAGATAAAAAAAAAACAAAGTGCAACCGCAGGCCAAAGCAAATAGTGTGTGGAGTGGGCGTGGCCAGTTGGAGCGATGCGAGTTGCTAGTTGCAAGTTGCAAGTCGCAAGTCGCTGTTGTTGCTGCTGATGTTGCTGTTGGCGGCGGCGGCGCCTGGCAAATGCACAAGGCCAAAAGACTATAATTAAGCCATGCCAGAGGCCAACTCGGCCGGGCCGAAAGGAAAATGCGGCAAAAGGGAGGGGTGGCCGACAAGCGACAACTTCCTTCTAACCTAAAAACCAAAACTAAAAAAGCTGGGCAAGGGGCGGGCAAAACAGAAAAATAAGAAAAAAAAAATGATACGCAAAGTGAGATGGAAAACGACTTTTATGCAAAATACTAAACAATATCCGTTGTGCGTTGTCAACAAATGACATGAAATTGGCAACAGCAGCAGCAACTGCAGCAGCAACATGGGCAAAAGGAGCACATTTCCGTTTCAAGCAATTTCCGCGAGAGTCTCTCCAGCACTCGAGTGCCATTTGATTGGTAAGCAATTTACGCAGGCAGGCGACAGCAGCAGCAGCAGCAAAATCGGGCCAAAAGCGACCAGGAGGAGAAAGGGGCCAAAGGAGCTCAGAGGACCAGAAGACCAAAAAAGAATGTGTATGAAAACTTTGCTGCAACATCTCGCGACCCTGACCCGCAACAACATGTTGCACGTTGAGCACCCGCCAGCAACAGATCCCGCCAAACAAAAAAGATACTCTAACTGCTCAAAATTTTAATAAGAGCATTTGAAAGTATCTTTCTAGCTAATCGGTTGACACAAGTGCAGTAGACAAGAAAAATAATTTATTGGGTTGTAAATGTTTTGAGGAGTCGTAAATCTTTCGAAACAAGCCTTTTGATATGTGAACTTAAATATCAAGCAATGATTTAGATATTAAACAAGGGTTATGCCTTCGACGTTTAAATATAAATGCTTAAAAACTCATTAAACAATTTTAATTTAATTCTTGAACAAATCGACAAACCAATAAAAAATTACTATTACTAACTACACATTTTGACATATAAATCACTTGATTTATGAGTTAGTTATTATCAATTTCCTAAACCTTTAATCCATATTAACTAAAGGGCATCCATAGTCAGTTTTTAGACTGCCATCTCTTCGTCGTTTGATCTTGTACGCATCAAATGTTGATGCCTCATGTGATGCCGTGGATGCTGGTCGAGCATCCGTTCGTCTGCTGATTTGTATATCTAATTTTCATAATCTCCCAACAGCAGCAACAGCAACATGAATGGCCACATTCGCCATGCCACAAGCCGCAAGTTGTTTCTGTCTCTGGTTGAAGGAAAGGAAATCAAGTCTCTCTGGCTCAGAGGCCTCATTTGAATGCGTGCCATGGATAAAAAAATGGGGGGAAGGGGCCATTTTACCAGTGGCCAAAAGGGGGTGGCCAGTGGGGCGGTGGGCTGCTTGCAACCACAGGCGGCACGTTTAGCAACGCATGTCAACGCAACAGCAACAACAACATCATAATCATCGAGAGAGCGCAGAGTGGGGGGCAGTTCTTTTGTAATTAACACAGAATCCGCTTCCGGCAACAGCCAGCATATAATACAGTTAAGAAAAAAAGAGTTAAATAGCCATAAAATATTCTATAAAAATATGATAGTACCAACTTCTATGATAGAGCTCCCAATAACCGTTTACAACATAATCTAGCATTTTCCGGACAAATAAGGAAGCGTTCTTTGAAATAAATCTTTAAGATATGACATATATTTATATATATTTAAAACTTCATATTTCAAGATCCTTGCTACAAAACATTCCTATTATTCTGCGCCGCAACTGTGTGCGTGCGTGCCGGCAGCAGCAACATCAACAGCAGCTACCTGCGACATGAGCGACATGGGCAACATGAGCAACATGTGTCCGATGCGTTTAGCGGGTGGCCCCGCTGCAATGTTATGTAAGCTCGGCTGCGACATCTTCTAGCTGCTGGCAACATGCACCTGAGCCACGAGAATGACGAATGACAAGACATGCAAACGAGTCGAGATGGCCAGAAGGGAATGGCATGGGGCCAGTATGGGGGAACAGATGGGGGGCAGATACAGGAGACAAAGGAGAAAAGGAGACAAGGAGACAAGGAGACGTTGACAGTTTGGGCCTGGTCGTGGCCAAGATGTCACATTTCATTAGGCAGCTGGACAGCCGGGCTGGCTGCTGCAGTGTATCCTGCAATGTTGCTAGTTGCTAGTTGGTTGCGGCTGCTGTTTGGGATGATGCATGGGCACCTGTTGCATGGCGGCGTTTTAGATTAGTCGCCTGTAATTAGTTAATAACATGGCAAGGCATGTCTAAATTGCAGTCGCGACATCAAATTGCAAGCGGCTGCATTTTGATGCCTGCATTTTGATTGATGTTGCTGCCGGGCCAGCAGCAGCAACACCAACAGCGTTTCAGTCGCCCGAACAATGTTATGCATATATTTAATTGATAAGTTTTTAGCACATGATAAATTTTAATATTGTGTGGCAGAGGAACTTGCTACTCTGACACAAGCCGCGCACAAAAAGAGCCACTGATGCAGCAGCAGTAGCAGCAGCAGCAGCAGCAGCAGCGGCGGCAGCAGCAACATCAACAACAGCATTCAGCCACCTGTAGCTGGGGCAACATAAGCCGACATAAATCCATTAAAGCCGCACAAATTCCAAGTAAATTAAAAGCAGTTAAACTCAATTGATTTCGAGACGCAGCAGCAACAGTAAGAGGAGCAGCAGCAACAGCAACAGCAACAGCAACAGCAACAGCAGCGGCAGCCACAACACCTCGGCAACAATAAAAATAAACAACCAACGAAAAAGGAGGGGAAAAAATCCAAACTGAAATGGAAGCTGAAATGGAGACCCAGAGGCCTCGGTTCAATAAATTTTTATCGCAGCAAGCGAGTGTGTGTCCGTGTGGGCCAAAAGGAATGCGTTGATAGTGAAACAAGAGCAACGGCAGCAGCGGCAACAGCAGCAACAGGCTAACGACAACCGACAGCCAACAACAGAAGCCGCATTCAAGGCGTTGTACAAACACATACATAACAACAACAGCAGCAACAGCGGCAACAGCAAAAGCAACATCAGCCACAGCAGCAACACTAGAAATTTTTGAGAATTCAGCCAAAAAAAAAAGTTAAAGGGTTACCAAAAAAGGGTCACAACAACAAGGAGCCGCACATGACTCATACGCCAGCAACAGTAACTATCTGGATTTTTTTCAGCGCTTTTAGGGTTAACCTCTTGCAAATTGCTTTGATTAAGCTGTGAGAGCTCAACTGAATAAGTGAGTGACTGACTCACTGACTGGATGGCAAAGAGGAATATGGAAGCGTGATGTTGCCAGGACTTTATGGAGTCAACAGACTAAATCTCCTGCTAAAGCGGAAAAAACGTTGCAGCTTAGAGGAAGCACTAAACTGATGGTGGGGATAATTGTGTGGAAAAGTCCACTTGTGCAAGTTAACTGGCATATATCATTGCAAAAAATAGCTTTATCTTTTTCAGAATTTCCCAAGCAATTCGTAGAAACACGTGGGACATGTAAGCTTTTGTCGAGAGATATGATTTAATATAAATTTTTATATTTAAATATACGATTTTCTTCGCCATTTCTTTGCCACCATTTAACGTGGTCAAAGTTGGCCAAATATTTACCGGATCCAGCTCTTTAGCTTCATCATTTTCGCGGCACCCACGCATGGTTTTTGATAGCCCAACTGCACAACACACGTCCCCCTTCCCTTTGCCAACATTTTGGCAGCATTTGCCATTTAACTGACCCAAACCGCCAACTGCAAAATGCAAAATGCAACTACTGCCACTTGTGCAACGGCAGCAGCAGCAACAACAAAACTTTCTCTGGCCAAGAATGTGCGCAGCTGCAGCAACAGTTGCCGCAGTTGCAACAGCAGCAACAGCAACAATCCTCGCATGTGGGGATAAAGAAATGCTTGAGGCCCAAATGAGAAAAAAAGGAGGAAAAATGAAAAAATAAAAGACAGAAATACGCGGCCAGATAGTCCCAAGTCTTCCGTCTTCTAGTCCAGTTCAAAGCTTTTGGTCCACTCAAGTCATTCATGGCAATTGAAAGGAGAGGGTTAAAGGGGCCAAAGGCGGGGGTTAAGGGGAGGAACAGCACCCGCCGCGTGTCGATTGAAAATTTATGATCACAATTTTGGTTAATGCATTTTCGTGTTTGTGCCATGATTACCAAATGTTATTCACGCTCCACTGACTCGCCTGGGATGTGTTTGTGTTCGTGCACCGAAAGAAATATGAGATTGAATTGTAGGATCAGAATTTAATGGCAATACGATCATCAATGAAATAATTGGTACCTTAAATGCTGATTCAATCCCCTTTCATTTGGATATCCTTTTCAAAAGTGTATCTTTCTTATATTTTTTCAAATACTCAAGCCTTTTCAAAAGTGGTTTCCAATGTTTCTCGAGTTTTTGATTTGTGTATGTGTGTGTGAGAGTTTCCTTGGTCAGCAATCAATGCCAAAATGGCGCGGGCGCATTGCGACTGCTTACGGTTAACTAAACATTCCAAACGCTCCAATACGACAAACAAACGCTGGATGCAAACGCCATGGCAGCCGTTTTCCAGGCCCGGCTTTGAGTTTCAGCCGCAGTTTTTCGGGACTAAGTATCGATTTTGGGTCTCAGGTCTCCGCTGGTGAACACCAATAAGTAGCCATGCTAAATGGCAGAGTTGTCACCCTCCCACATGAATTCTGGTCATTAAAGCACATAGTGCAAACTATTCATTCGATTATTTGGTACTTTCGATCCCTTGATACAGTTTTCAAATTGGAAATTAGCTAAGATTTTCCAATTGAAACAACAGGTGGCAACCCTGGCCTAATACAATCCATTTCGGCGGCGACTTGGCAGCTGCCGTAAACACATTTCTGCTCGTTTCCAGTGGTTGTTGGTTGTGATTGTTGCTGCTGTTGTCGCATTTCCGTTTTGCTGCTGCTGCCGCTGCTGTTGCTCCCATTTTTGGGGTTAGGCGGCTGGCAGGCGTAGGATTGCCGCAGGAGAGCCGGGCTAATGTGTCTTGTAATTTGCATGGCCATTTGTGAAAAAAGTGAAAAGTTTTTGTTTCATTTTTGCCTTATTTTCTTGGCCGCCGCGAATCGCTGCTGTTGCTGCTGCTGCTGCCGCTGCCGCTTTTTTGCGTAAATTATGCGGCATTTTTACCGTTGCCGGTGGAAAACAGTAGCACTTACAAGCTCCTTTTACGGCCGCCTGACTGCTGACCAAAAGCGGGCAAAAGCAGTTGGCGCTTTTCTCATTCAAAATAGTCACCAAAAAGCCCCGAAAATAGCAAAACTAGCGAAAAGAGCCAAAAAATGCCAAGAAAATGAGCAACTTTTTATGGTTATGATTGCGTTGTGTCTGCTGCTGCCGCTGCGAATGCTAAATATGCCATGGAAAATGGTGGAAAAATGGAAATGCCAAATGTGCCTGCCCCCACAGCAGCCGCATCCCTCCACTGGCCACGTGGGCGTATGAGCAATGTGGCTCAAGTTGCTGCTGCTGCTGCTGCTGCTGCTTTCACACACAATTAGCGTATGTTGCATCTTTGTGTGGGTGTTGCACCTTCGCCCTCCCTTGCGCCTCCCCGCCACCCGTTCCGCAAGCAGCTAAATAGAAAACTGCAGCATGTCCATGAATCATGTCCAGACTTAAGTCTATTGTTGCTGCTGCCGCTGTTGTCGTTGACACAATCAACAGAAGCAGCAGCAGCAACTGAAGCAGCAACATGAGGAGCAACAGCAATTGATTTGGCCAACATACGGGCTGCTGATTGCCAGCCCCTGACTTGGTTTCTTTGACTAATGATACAAACGACAACAGCAACAACAGTAACACCAAGAGCAGCAGCAACAACCACGTTGTACAGCAGCAGCAACATGTTGCTGACACGCGCTCATCGTTAGCAATGCGAACGAACACTTGAGTTTTTCTCGCAGTGTTTTATGCGTGGGCTCCGCTTGGAATGCCTTAGACATTATGTATACTGTATTTCCTGAGAGTTTTTCACCGTCATTGTTGGTGTTGCTACTTGGGAATTTCTGGTATTGCTGCACTTGAAATATTTCGCTGCTCTTTGCTGATGATCTTTGCTATGTTGCTGCCTGCTATGTTTATGTTATTCTTATCAATTGTTGCAAGCAGCAGCATTTGCAGCTGCCGCTTGTGTTTTGCAGATGAAAATGCAATTAGTTATATGATAGCTTACCGCTAGGAATGCTGTTGATTTGAACCAAATCCGCCAACGATTGTTGTTGACACTTTGCTTAACTGGAAAGCCATTAAAATTGTACCGGCTACCGCTGTAAACAGAACGATCTTCCAATGAACAACTGTATATATAAATATTCATATATACAAACGTAAAATCATGGATCTCTAAACAACCGACACCTGTTCGCCGCTCAATATCAAAAGAGCACGTGACCAAGCGGCAACATCATTGCTGCCACAACGGCAACATGTTGTTGTTCTTGCCGCCGAGCGGTCAACAGGAGAAAAACATATTAAAAACAAAAAAAAAAATTAAAACAAATCCGAAAACAGCAGCGCATTCGCCTTGTAATATCATAATTCACACGGTGTTCGACTGAAAAAAGAGGGGTGTGGCACGGGGGCGGACGAGCAGCACGATTCCGATTGTGAGGCTGCGATTGCCGGCGGGTTAACAGCGATAAATCGATTGGGCCAAAGGGGCAACAGGTGGCCAAAATGACGCTACTTGTTTAAAGAAGAAAAAAAATGCGCTGAAAAGAAGCAAGGGCAAGGGCTAAAAAAACAACTGGTTTTTGCGGCAAGGAGCTGCCGAAAATACAAAAGCGAACTGGGTCTGTGGGCCAAACGAAAAAGAAAACAGTTAAGACCGGCAATAAATAAGATCAAAGTCCTGCTGAAATTTCAAAGATCTTAAAACAAAGGAAGGCAAAATGAAAAGGAAGCGCAAAAGGCGCGCGTGCAACCTTGAGATAATTTAATCGGTTCTGTTTGAGAGCAAACACAGGCAGACACACTCACTAAATTAAGAAGAAAATAATGCAATATATATATATATGTATATATGTGCATATAAATAAAGGGAAAACTAAACACACACATGTCGATGATGCCGATCGAGCCAAAATGCAGTCGCAAACAATTGAAAGCATTTTCGCAAAAACGCAATAGCAAAACAAGAGCGAAAGCGTTGACAATAGAGGCGAGAAACCAATGCGTTGTGAAATTCGGTACACACAGAGAAAAAAGGGCGTACTTATATAAATAACAAGTAATTTATTTAAGCATGCATTTTTTTTTAAATGCTGTCGGTTTTGGAAATCCGCACAAAATAGTAGTAGTAGTAGTTTAAAATAATTCTATATGACTTATTTTTCAAGCTACAAGTTATTATCTTTTGAAAGGAATTCTTTTATATATTATTTCCTAATATAATTATCTCATAGCTACACTTATTTTGTGCCCACTTAACCGCCAAAGTTTACCATCTATTGTTTTATTTAGACAGATCTCGAATGTTCAGCACGCATTTCCCCCAATGTTTTCCCATGTTTTCCCACCCACTCCCCCCTTGGCCACGAGATTTGTGCAAACAGAAGGGAGTTCAATACAGAAGTGGATTTCCTGCTGCTCGATCAGCAACTCCTTCTTCACAGAAGGCTCTTCAGGAGCTAGTATGTGTATAGAGAAATGAGTGCTGAGCATCATCATCAGCAAACACTGATAAATTATTTGACAGATTATATTTGCGTTGAACTTTGGGCCGTGGTAAGAAAGACGGCGGCTACATTAATAAAAACGAGAACACATGCTGACGGCATATCTCAGGTGGGCAAAAAAGAGGGGGCGTTTCGCAAGGGGGGGGGGGGGGGGTTGTAAGGGTGGCGGGGCAAGGCACAAGTGCAGCCACAAGTTGATGAGGCAAACGCAGAAAGAACCAAAAAATGTGATCAAAAGAAAGCGAAATTTTAAATACCCTTACCAAACGTTTTAGAGTGATTAATTTAAATGCAATAATTTAAAATTAGAAAATAATTTACAGCCATACTGCTAATACATAAAAAAGATGTTACACATAAATAAAAATTAAATTTCTCACAAATTCTTTCTTAGTTAAGTTTGTGTGCGAAGTTATTTGATTGCCTTTCAGGAAGTTTCCTTTTTATTGGCATCTTTATAGCTTGAATACCCTGCCGTTTGGAAAGGGTATTTGCAACACAAAAAGAAGCATACTCCATGTTGCAGCTGAGAGAAAGCTTGGGGTCTGCTGCACTTTTGCCGTTGCTCTAACAAATGAGCGTCATGTCTTTGCCCGTCGCAAAACAAATCTGAGCAATTTTTTATGATAAATAACACCCGGCTGAGGGGTAAATAGATGGGGGAGATGCAGATGGAGGGGGCATGGGTTGTACGTACACACATACATACATACAACTGGGCAGAGACTGTTAACGGGGAGCAAAAGGAAGGGGGGTTAAAACGGTGGGGAGCGGCAAACAGCCGGCAGCTTGTGCAAACAAACAAATCGCCGTAGATTTATTTTAGTGCAAAAGCCTTAACACACTAAATTGCTCAGGCATGCGTGGGTTAACCATCTCTGGGGGCTTTGGAGTCCACAGGAGACTCCGAGCATGGCGATCCATTGCGAACCGGAGGGGCAGCATATCGATGTGGCGATGAAAAATACTGGCTTTCAACGCGGTAATTAAAAGATGAATCGTCCTCGTGGTCCTCACAGCCTCTATGCCCGTCTCACTCGCACACTAGCTTATCTCCCCTCTCTCTCTCTCTCTCTCTGTCTCAGACACGCTGGAGTTCGAATACAAATTATGCTTCATTAGGCCAGATAACGCCCCAGATCAAGGCTGGAACATATATCCACCAAATACATTGGCTGACCGGCAATAAGGCACGTTTGTACGAGTATGTATGATTGATTAATGCTTTTAACATGTCCGTAGCAAATTGGAATGGAATGGAACGGAATGGCATTGGAATGTGCCGGCGATAGGCGGGAAAAGTCGAGCTAACGGTCTACGGAGAACAATTTCCACCTCGATTTTAAACTAATGATATTTCGCGTGTTCAATCTTTTCACAAATGTGGCATTGTTAATCATCGGGAATAAAAGGGGTGTTGTCACCAGGAATAGTGGAATGAAACAGTTGCGTATAATTCCCAATCAACCATATTTTGGTATTCGAACAACACATCTACTTACTTAATATAATTAACAGATACTTTTGACCGGCAACATATGTAAAACGAAACTTAATTGTAAAAGCCGAACCGTTGGCTCATTAATTCTCATTTCGCAGGTTCCACTTCCGACCAAATTTTGTTTTATTGCGCTTTGTTTTTTATTTACTTATTCTTTATCAGCCAGCTGCAAAGTGTTCTTTGAAATTCGCGCGTGCCAAAAATAAATTTCAGCTTTAAAGCGAAACAAAACAGAAAACGGAGGAAGGGGCCACTGTTTTATTTTCCTGAGGATGTTACCTGCTGACTTCTGTTTCGGTTTCGGTTTCTGGCTCGTTTTAATTTTTATGGCTCGGAACCCTTGTCTTAAATGCGTTCTGTTCGTTTCATTGCCGTTGGCAGCTGTTTGTCGTTTCGTTTTGTTGACCCAAATTTCTTAACCGAAGATTTCTATCAGACGAGCCTGGCCAGAAGTGCATTCAAATTGAAACCCTTTTGGCCGCAGGGCAACCCCTTTTTGGTTTTCGTCTAGTGAAAGTTTCTTGGCGCGTGACTTCTTGAGCTTAGGGTAAACGAAAGAAAGGGTAAAGAAAGTGAGTTCCTGGCCAGCTGTTTGGCTAACTGTAAATGTACCGTTAGGTTCTTAACCACCCCGGAGAAAGTTGTCGCTTCCCATTATTCCAAGATCAATCTATCAACAGAGGAAATGAAAGATGGTAAAGATATTTGTTTCCCTATAATAGCCCAATCGTGTGATACCGTCTGGAGAAAGTTTTGTTGTTTTTTAGGGGTTTGTGTGGGGAGAATGCGACAGATGTTTCCAGAGTTCATTCAAATATAAAATTAAAAAAAAATATAAAGTGTTTGAAGCTCTCTAAAGATTATAAATATAATATTAGCTCTCAGTAAACATCACTAGTAACATTTTATAATGTCTGCTTTGTGACTGGATGGAAATCATGATTCCCAGGCTTACCCAAATTACATATTAGATTAGAGATATTAGAAAACAACCTCCGCACACAGATTTCCGCATAGAACTCACCTGCAACGAAAGGCAATGAAGAGAGAAAATTAATATCAGTTTGCAGGAAAAATGAAGATGAAAATGGCAACTCTTATTAATAGACAATCAATCAGCGGGTTCCGACAAAAGGCCGACAGCCATTGTGGTGTGGAAGCAAGCCGATCTTGGCCAGCAATTCATCCATGGACCATGTATAGAGTCCATACACCGAAACCCAAGATAATGGCCACTGTATGGCCCCTGCTCTGCAATTAAGCGGCAATTCAGTTCAGAATCGAAATTGGAATTGCAATGGGAATGGCAATGGGCAATGGCAAATGGCAAATGGCCAATGGAAGTGGCCAGACATGGGCACCAAAGGCCCATGGTGCGGAGTCAAGTGCAAACACTTGCGACCTGTCAGCGTCCAGCGGCCAGCAACAATGGCCTTCTTGCTTTTCCGCTCTGCGAAATTGATTAAACTCATTCATAATGACAACGGCAGCAGGTCCAATAACGAGTTCAAGAACTCTAACATTTGATTTGTTTCCCTTTTCAGCCAGAACCATAAAAATCGTATATACACAGTTTGCCTTTCATTAGGGTACTAAGTTACAACCAGCCAAAAACCAAGTATTAATCAAATTAAAGTTTAAGATTTCATTCATTTAAGCAGTTTTCGAAGGAATATATTTCCATTTTAAATCGTTTTTGTGACCGAAATATATATGGTTTTTCATTTCCCAGCTCACTTGCTAGCTGTTATGCTCAAAGCAGAGAGTATCTCCTGTCAACAGTCAATTGTGGCTAATGAACTAATGGACACTTCATGGCCAAAAGCAAGCCGAGTAAAAATCACTTCTCTTTCTCTTTTTGCTTGTGGCCTAAAAAGTGTGACCAGGCTCGGTTTTGTGGGGGGTAGGGGAGTGGGAGTGTCGAAAAATAGGGAGAAAGGAAAGGCGTGGCCTGCAATTTACACAGGCCGCACAAATGGGGGAAAAAAGATATGATCCAATTCAATTTAAGCGCGTGTCTCATGGCGAAGGTAACAACAATTTCAATGCATATATTTGTATTTGCAATGACCCAGCTGCCAGTGTTGTTGTTGTTCCTGCTTGGTGTTGTACAAATGCAATTACAACTAAAACACACAGCAGGGGAAAAACACGAGGAAAATTGGGGGGAAACGGTGGAAAACAGGGGGAAGGGCTAGCCAGTAAGCGAAACACGAAGAGCCATCATACACACACCACCAACGAGGAGGTGGACAAAACGGGGTGGAGGAAAACAGCGGCTACAATTCTTTTTTTTTTCTGTTTTGCTCCGCCCACTTTCCCACACCCATCGCAACGAATGACGAATAAACGCGAATGGGGGAAATTAGGGGAAGGGAAAACAGAGCCAGTACGAAATTGTTTAAGCTCTTAACTTAATCAATTAATTGCAATTATAAATTTTGCATATGGTCACCTTAGAGCTGGTCAAAAGCATTTGGTCACACTACTTTCGAAATATAGTAAATAATTGAGAAGGAAACATAGAAACCATTTACAAATATAAAGCATTTCCACTTCAATCGCTGTAATAACAATAAATTCCCTTCCCAGTTTTGAAGCTCTTTCTCTTTGCCAAACTCCTCATAATTTTTGCATACCGAAAAAGGAAACGCGAATCAATCTACCCTTTTTTCCGTATTTCCCCTCATACAAAAAAAAAAATAAGAAAGATATTGTAGCCGGCGGTGGAGGGAAGAAAAGGGAAGCGGCACCAGAAGAATTGAAAGGCGTCTGCATTTAGATGAGACAGAGTGGGAGGAGAGGCAATTTCGTGGGGCGGTAAGGGGGGCGTTTTTCCTCTCTAGGTGACGAACGTCATCGTCGCCGCACTCAAATCGTGGGAAAATGTTTTTCACGCTCCTGTTGCTGTTGTTGCTGTCGCTCTGTACTGCAGTGCAGTTGTTGTTGCCACGTTGCTCAGTGTCTACGGGTGTGTTGTTGGCATTGTTGTTGCTAGTTGTTGTTTGTCGACTGTGGGCTGATGAAAAGCTTTTTTGCCGCTCGCCGCAATTCGTTGCGCTGCATTAAGCAGGGCAAAAACATAGAAAAGTCCCTCAGAATATACAAAAGGCTAAGGCTTCAACTTGTGTATATTCTCTAAGGATTTTTAGTGTGTGAGTTTTTCGGGAGAATCTAGAAGAAACCATCGAAAAAGTTGGATTTCGTTGGCAATAAATGCAATTTATTTAGTAAGCTATGGATTCAGTTAGCTAACTAGAATGCCATATACTAACTAAATTAAAATAAACCAGAAAATTGCGGACATTTGGGTACTTCTGTGCAGATTATCAGGCACTGAGATACACATATAGCCATAAATACGAACAGCAAAACGCAGCGCCGAATATAACATTCACCTGATCTTCCAGTCTGTTTCTTCGCTTATCGCACACGCATGCCGTGCCCTTGGACCTCCCCCTGCCGCCCACTGCCATCCACCGACCAAATCCACCGCCCACACGAGCGCACTTTGCCTTCGCCTTATCAGCGGCGAAAAAAAAAAAAAACGAAAAAAAAATGTAAGCGGCAGCGTTTATCGCCCAAACGGCTGAGCACTTGCATATATGCAATTCCAAACAATTTCTCCGCTCTGCGCGTTTTGTTTCTAATTGAATTTCAGGCGTTTTCAATTTCTTTTTTGTCAGCTTGCTTTGCTTTTACGGCTCTTTAGACTGATAATACACAAGCAAATGACTGATAAAGCCAAAGCCGGCAATAATAATAATAGAAACAACAACAACAACATAAAAATGATACTAGTGCGAACTACAACAACAAAAATGGTGAAATATAATTTTCACGGCAGTTGAAGACATTTGCGCTTTAGCACCACGACAGAAAGTCTGCCATTCAATAAAATACAGCAAGAAAGCAATTGTAATGCTATAAAATATATTAGGGATAGCAAAATAGGATTTGCAAAGTCTTTTAAATTAAAATACCATATTAAATATGGAATATTATATGTGTTTTACAGTACACTGAGGCTATCTTTTTGTATTTTAGAATAAATCCTTACTAAATATGTTTTTTTTTTTAATTTTTTAATTTATAAAATAATTTCTTAAAACACTCTGAGTATGTTTTAAGCCTGAAAAATCGTAAGCTGTAGAATATCTTTACGTAACTACCACATTTGCACGGCCCACACTGCGTATGCTTGACGCATCGCGTATACGCCATGTGTGTGTGTGTGTGTGATCGTGCGCTATATGCGATTTCACGCGACTTGACTCACCCCGTTTGCTTATGCAGCAGGCAGCGGCAAATAGAACACAAATATAACACCGTTCTGGCAAAGATAAATATTGCACAAAAACCGAATATCAGTCTCAAGGTGAATTTTTCTATTTCCTTTTCTTCTTCTTCTTCTTTTCTTTTTGTTGACCAATTTCCTTAATTTATATCATGTGTTGGCCTTTTGGACTTCGTTGAACTTTATATGCGTTATGCATGCATTTTCAAACGTGGCGTTTATTTCTTCTGCTCTTTTTGCACATTACACAAAAAAAAAAAAAAAAAAAAAACACCGACAAAAAAAATGTAGAAAAACGTTGCAAATATTAAGAGTGCGGCGGATAATTAGGGGGAATTATGAAGGCGAACGGCACGAACTGAAAGGAATTTCTGCCTTTGAACACGTAGACGCGACGCAGACGCGATGACGACGCGGCAGCGACGCAAACGGCGGCGTCAGCAGAAAACGCGTGCAGCCTTGAGAAGATCGCGATAGCGACTGAAACAGCAGCAAATTCACCAAGAACATGCACAAATCTCAAGCGGCAAAAAAAAAATACAGTAGAGAATAGAATAGAATCGCCAAAACGCCAGGCGATTTTTGCGCGCGTTTTAAAACGCGCGCGCGCACGCTTAAAAAGGATGTGTTGCTGCTATGTTGCTGCTATGTTGCTGCTGTGTTGCTGCTGTGTTGTGGCTGCAACAGTTGCTGCTGCTGCTGCTGCTGCCTCCGCTGTTGCTGCAACTTCTCGTTGCAGTTGCCTCAGTGGGAAAACGCGCGACGACGCATACAAATAACTAACTAACAGCGGCTGTAGTAAAATGACAACTGAAACCGCAGCAGGCGAAATGAAAACGAGTAACGATAGAGCAAAAAAAAAAGAAAATAAAATAGAAGAAAGAAAAATACAAGGCACACACACAAGCCACGGGCAAAATAAATAAAATAAAAATTGACGATGGGCAGCGGCGGCGACGACGACGGCAAACGCAGCTGCAGTTGGCTGGTTCTACGGGTCAGAGATGCCAAAAACGCTGTTGATTTGGCCGGAAAATCAGCGCCCGCTTGGCTTTCACTCGCGTTATGCAACACTTTATATTACAAAGCATTTTCCTCATCGCAAAGAACCTTGAAAATACGGAATCCTTAGGATATTTCCGCTATCCTGACTCTCTTGAAAAAAAGAACTGCTAACAAAGAGCATCCAAATCTTAAACTAAAATATTTTTTTACGCACTTAAGTTGTTTCTAAATATATTTAATCAAAAACCATTTGCAGTTCAACTTAAAGAAGGGTAAATAAACGATATATAACTTTGTTTTTTTAGTTTCAACCCAGATCAGCACTGATTCTAACATTCTTTTTGCAAACTTTTCACTTTTCGCTGCACTCACCGTCGAGATGCAGTGCGAGCGAGAGGCTGGCGGCGCGGCGGGCGAGCGGGACAGAGCAGAGCGGAGCGGCCAGTGCGACAGAGAGGGGGCGAGAGCGGGCGGCGGCACTTTGCTGCCACGCTTCGTCAGCTGTTCGTTAGTCGCTTTTTTCCTTTTTGTTTTTATTTGTCGTGTGTGCGGAAGTGCAGAGCGTGGCGTTGGCGACGACGCCGGCAGAGGCGGTAGCGTCGGCAGCGAAACGCAGCGGCGTAAGTGCAAGGCCAAGCGCGTGCGAAAGAGAGACAGTGATGGTGGGAGAGAGAGGGAGCGCCTAGTGTGGGACAGAAACAGGTTTATCTAATTTTTTTTTAAATAAGTTTATTGTTTTATTTCACTCGATTTATTCCTGTCTTTTCTACTTCAGTTCACTATTTTTTTTAATTGGTTTTTTTTTATACTGTAATTAATAAAATGTTGTTCTAATTCTAAAGTTAATTGGAAATTGAACGGCGTAAAATTGTGATTTGCGCGTGTTTTTCAAATTTCTCCAAAGTTGCCACCCACTCTTAACTCAGTTTACACCCACAATCGTGCATGGAAATGCACTGAAAGAAATCTAGCATCGAAAAAATGCTTTGTACTTTAAAATATTCTAGAAATTCACAATTGGGCTATATATTGCTAACAACATTTGTTAAATACTTTCTTAATTGAATTCCATTTTTTTTCAATATTTTTCTTCTCCCATCCATTCGCAGACTGCACGTGCGTGCCCTTGAAAACTTAACCCAGCAATCGAGCCAAGGCAGTTGTTGCCAAGACCCCCCACCAGTCCACCCATACCCCGCACCCGCACATTGATAAGCCCCCTCACCGCCCCCCTCCCCCCATTTCCGCGGGCACTTTCAAACTGTTTGCTGGCAAACAAAAGAAAGTGCACAAATTGTTGAAATTTTCTTAGCGAAATCAGCAACAAACGAATTCGAATCTCGCACGTAAAATGTTGCTAAGAGCCAATGGGCAATGGTTTTCATTGCCACAGTTTTTATACAAATGCGGTAAGGTTTTTCTTTCTTCCTCACTCTTTTTTTTTTTGCATAGCTATTTTTCGCCAAGTTGCGCAAAAAGAACGAAAATAATTCGACAAAAACTCAACACAAATCACAAGGTATAAGGCGTAGGATCTGAAGTACGCAAGGAATGGGAAAGGGTAGAAAGTGCGGGTATGGCGACAAAGGGTTAAGGTTTGTCCAGTGTATAGAAAAATAATACATATTTTAAAAAGAGATATCTGTGTGAACATTATCGTATATTGACTGAAACTCAATCGATTTTCTATTCCTTTTAAATAAATATTATATTCACATAAGAAGTTTAACTAAAAGATATTTTTTATCTTTATATCTTTTAGGGATGCATTTTTCAGCGATCGAGAAGAGTGCAAATGGCCAAGACTTTCCAAGTGTAGATATCCGCAGGCTGATTTACATATCTGTGCCGATCTGCACACATGTGCGGTTTGTGTGTTTGTTTGTTTGTTTTATGTGCGCACGCTGCCAATTGCGAGAAAAAAACTGCAATGTTCAAGGTCGCGCGGCGAATGCACCTAAAGCAACAACAACAGCAGCAGGAGCAACAAAAATAACAAACAATCGGTCATTCAGACGATAGCATACGCAAAATGTTTGAGTTCTACAAATTGTAAAAACTAGTGCAGGAACCAAATGGCGACACACACCCATGAAAAGTACAGTGGGCCCTCGCGAAATGGTGCCAAGTTCTGATAGCTCTCGGTAGAAACATTTTTGAAGTATGTTCGACGTATACGTAATATTTTATCGTATCGAGAAAACTGACTAAAAGTCCTTAAATAATATCCGATCTTTTACTGTACGCACTAGCGTATTTATTGGTGTGTATATATATTTATTTATATACATATACATATATATGCATGTGTGTGTATATAGAACAACAATTTGCGCTCGTCAATTGCAAGCGCGTCGCTGCCTACGTCGACCGCGACTGCGGCGTCGCTGCCATTGAATTTTCACTGTCAAGGTCGAACGTTGTTCTGATGCGCAACGCAATGCGCAATGTGATCGCCGAGTGGGTGTGCGAGTGAGCGGGCGAGCGGGGGGAGGTTGGATCGCGCCGAGGGAGAGGGCCGATATGTGCGAACGAAAACGAGAACACAGCGGAGAAGGAGAACGAGTGCACAAAAGCTGTGGGAGAATGCGAAAAGAAGGAACAGGGGGGGAAAGAAACACACGAGAACGAGAATGTGGGAAGGGAATGGAGAATGCACACGGACTCTGCTTCCTCTTCTTCTACTTCTGCTGCTGCTGCTTCTTCTTCGCGGCACAAGGCGCACAGTGGGCGGGATCGAGCATCAAATAGCGAGTGCACTTTAATGCACTTGCAATTATTCGGACAAAATGTTCAAAAAATTCACTAAAAAATTAATGAAGTGCTAATGATAAGAAGTATTAAATAACTAAATCTTAACCTTATATAAATTCCCTTCTACAAATGCCCCGCAAAGTATGCACTATTTTGCATTTATAAAAATTAAATAAATTATTTAATTAGTAACATTTTATAAAATATATTCTTATATTGCTACATTTCAAAGTAACTGTTCTGAATAGTTATAAATTTTTTAATAATTTTAATTTTAATTGAATTTCCAATTCGTTTGTTGGTGCTCCGCCCATTCCATTACCGTTCATCATATTCTTCGATCGATCACCTCTTGACCCACTGTGCGGGTGTATCGGTACGTACACATGTATGTGCTTGTGTGTGGGCGCTGTGGCGGAAACGATATGCGGCTTATGTAATGCGACAGCGACAACAACAATCAGCGGCGACGCGTTGGCAGCGTCGAGTGCATACGCACACGCTTCCACCGCCCGCCGCCCACCGAACCCCTTCGCCTAGCGCCGCACTGCACACCCACACCCCACAACCCCAGCACCCCCTCCTCCATCGCCCCCCTTCGCTTAACGCTTCCTGCACATTGTTGCTACGCTTTTCATATCGCTCGGCGTCTGTTTTTCTCTGTGTGTACTCTTATTTTTTCCCCCTGCTTTTTTTTTATTTTTTATTTTTGTTGTTTTTGTAGCGCCTTTTGTGCTTTTTGCATGTTTTCCTATCGCATTTGTTTTCTCAAGTTCGCGCGCAGCTCTTGTGCAATTTGTCATAATACCGCCCCGGTGCTATCCAAGCTAACCCACTGTACCATTACCATTGCCATTCCCACCCACCCGCGCACGCGGCGTATGCGTAATATTTCAAGAGAAGTGCCGACAAAAAATTGCAGCGTTTTGTCAGCGGTAAAACGTAAACAAAAACAAGCCGCCGCCAAATGCACTTTTGGCCATAAATCAGCGAAGAGAATGGAAAAATCAGCTGGCAAAGGGACAACGGTGATGGGGGGCGGGGCGTGGCGGGAATATCGAGGATGGTTACAGACCCGCAGGCGCCACGCCCTCTGCCGGGCAAATGAAGACATAATTTGACATAAGCGATGTTAAAGTTCACCAAATCCCAGCCCTCGAACATCAAAAGGCAGCGTCCAAACGAAACAGAAAAAGTCTAGTAAAAAACTGGGATGCAACAAGAAGCGCTCGGAAGCCGACGTTTTAATGCCCTAACCTGTTAAATATTGAGTTAAATCGAACTGCTCTAAACATTTACAAAACTAAACATAAACTTGTCATTTTATGGTTGATGATTTTATATATTAGTATATACAGCACAATACCCCTAAAATAGAGTATTAAAAAAAATAGTTGGGAGCCTGAGAAAAAAACTCTAAGCATTTGACTGCTGTTAATGATGTGGGGCAGGAGGAGCAAATGGGGTCCGCCGCTGATTGACTCGACTCAACTGGTTGATGGCTCCGCGCCTGCGCGGTCGGCACTTTTGGTGATAATGTCAAAGGCAGCCAGCGGTCTGCCACGCCCCCGCTGCCCAACCGCCCCCCGCCCTGCGCAATGCTTAATCATGCAAACGGCAAGAAAACCGAAATGCAGCAGCAAATGCAGCGCCTGTCAAAGCTGCGATTAATCTCACTCAAGGAAAAGCAGGATGAGGGGCACAAAGTGCAGCAGCCACTGCGGCACTGCGGCACTGCGCACAGTGGTTAAAAACGCAAGAAAATAAGCAGAAAAGTATTTAAATAGGAAATTTAACAATCTTGAGGGAGCCTATTAGTAATAAACAATATAGTTATTTAAAACTCTATTTTCAGATAACCTCCTTTTCGTCTTAGTAAATATTTTGATCAAAAGTGTTTCTTCGCCTTCAATCACTTTCGAACCACTGTGCCCAGCAGCGTCGGCACTCATAATTGAGATATGAACTTGGCAATATTTCATAAAAAGAAAATATATATAAAAAGAGCCAGTCGGCGGAGGGAACGAAAAAAGGCGAGAAGACTGGTCAGCCAGTTGGATAGCCAAGGACCGACGACGGCGATCGCGGCTTGTTCGTCTAGAAATAACTTAATTGTCACTCAATTACTCAGTTTTCAGCTAAAAGCATTCATTGCTCTGGCTTAACGTCAAAGTGGCTCAAAAGGGGGGTAACGGGGCTGAAAAGGGGGGAGGGGGTTGGTAAACCCTGGACAGAGGATGTGGAGCCATCTGTGAGTTGCAGTCGGATAGGAACCCGTTGCCTAGGCGTGAATAATAGTTGCAGCAAAGACGCGTCTTGGCCACGGCCGGTGAATGAAAATTGATGAGTTGCGACAGTTTTTGGCCAAAGGGCAAAATCACCCAGCGCAGCACACAAAAAAAAAAAAAAGGAATAAGAAGTACTAACTTAAGACCGAAATCTTTGATGCTCTGCAAATTTAATGTAGTGCAATAATATTTTGTTTAAGTACGTAAGTAAATATCAAAATCAAAAATTGTGGAAAGCTTTTCTTTTGGAATACAAAGCTTTCTCTCAATTCCCAAATTATCGTAATACCCTATAATAGGTCATCTAAAATGGTAGAAATCCTAAATAGGCGCCCTACCCAGTGGAAAAAAGGGAACGTTCCTTGAACGAGCAAAGGAGTCTTGAATCGGAGGGACGAATTAATGGACAAACTACTTTGTCATGGTCTCGGTTCTTTGGGATTGGCCATCTCAATGCAACTATCAATCAAATCACTTGTGTGGGTGACCATTTGCTGCTACAAAAGGTCAAGCAATCCCTGATTGACATAAATGGATGCATTCATTTTGATCGTGATTGAACTTTGCTAATGAGCTTTATTGACCCCAGGGACCTGACGGATTTTATATAAAATTTGTAAACTCTAATGATTGATTGACTTGTGGGTAGAAAATACCTATTATTTATACATGTGAGTTTGAGAATGAGAATTTGTGAGTTTTATGTAAGCTGGAAATGGGAAAATTCTCTGCTGTTCGATTAGACAATTTATGATTGACACTAAACGCATTTGAACGGCATGATTGATTGATTGAACAACGAGGTCTAAGGCTTAAGACCAAAATTAAAATTAAGAATATTGTAATTTGTAAGTACAAACACACTTAACAAACATGCGTAGCGATTTGCCATGAATATCCAGGTTTACTTTCAATCTTTATGATTAATGCCCCCATTGAAATCACCTTTTTGCTGCTCTTATTTGCCCCCAACATAATTACCAACATTTAGTGCGCCTTCCATCATGATTGATGCCGTTTTCGAGGCCCTGCCAGTGCAGAAAGTGCGCCTTGAAAAGGAGTCCACCCGCAGTCACCCCTTTCACCCACAGGCCCGCCATAAATCGCCATAAATCCTAATCAAAACTAAGCGCAAACAAGCTGCATCCAGGGAAACGAAGTGGGGATAAAATGGAGGCACCACCTCTGGAACGTGAATCTATAAATCCATTAATGCCATTTACCGCATAAACATAAAGTAAACGCGGCCCAGGATGATCATCTCGCCATGATGATGATGATGAGGATGGTGATGCCGCAGACTTTTCGGGGCATCAGCACCAACGGCAAAATTTGGGATCCCAGATTAAAAAAAAAAAAAAACCCATCTCAAAACCTCCTGTAAGTTCCCGCTGAACCAAAGCAATTGCTCCATAAAGTAAAACTAAATTGCTCAATAATTTTGTCCACATTTGATTATGTCTTCTGAGGGGGAGTTGGTGGGTGAGGTAGATAGGCCAAAGGAACACCGAAAACAATTTGCGTCGAAATCGAAAGAAAGAACCTATTCAAGGAAAATAATGTTCTGTACCAGTTAAATTGTATGATAGTGATAGTTACCAAATCTGAATGTTCGAATAGGGTGTTTAGTTATTTTATATATTTAGTATAGTATTTTATGCACGATTTAAAACATATATCATACATAATATTATCATATTAACTATGATATATTAAATATTAGACATTTTAGAAGTGCGAGCATGCCTTTACATACCACAGCAAGTGATTGCAAGTGATTTCTTTAGTTGGGCTGCAAGTTTATTGCATTTTTTCCTGTGTACCGTGAACTCTCCCTCGTGGCAACCCCGTTCCTCCCGCATCCAGCGACTGGCAGTCACGATTGTGCGGGGCAGGCCAACACTAAATTCAAAACCCATAAAGACATCAAAGCAGGCAACGCGTGTAACAATTTGCCAGCCAGCCAACAACAACCAATGCAACAACAGCAACAACAAATGCAACAAAACGCAAATTAACAACGGACCAACATACAAACATATATACATACATACGTACACTCACGAACAGGCCCAAAGGAGTCCCGAGATGTTTGGGAGTCTGAGAGGACAAGGACTGAGGATTGGGGTTTGGGGTTTGGGGACTTGAAACTGGGGACTACAAACGACGATGACGACGACAACGATCGTTCGAAAAACACAGCGAAAAACAAAACAGCAACAACAAGGCGACCTGGCCAAGGTATCCGCACCCGCACAAACCCAACAAGAACAACACAGTGAACAACACAGTCAACAACACGAACAACAGCAGTAACAACAGAAACAACAACCTCGGGCTGCCCAAGAAGATGCTGGCCAACACAAAATTGGCAGTGCTTTTGAATAGGAAAAAAAGGTTGAAAGGGTACTCTTACGCCATCAGAAATATTCTATAAATTTTTTTAATATTTTTGAATAGTAACGATGGACTGCAAGCACATAAAAGATGGAAAAACTGGAAAGCCCTAAGAATAAATGGAATAGAATTTAAAGCTGTTGATCGTAAACACACATTTTTAAATATACTTTAATTTTAACTTTATCTGTATCATAACTTGTCTTCAGTTTGATGCTCAGCCTTTTCATTTCCTTGAAGGTTTTGCAATTTCCCGATAACAGAGACAGCAGACGAGGCCACCCACACGACAATCGGAACAGGTATTGTGCTTTTCCGATTTCGATAATGGATGAACTCCGATCCACTGGCAGAAAGATGGATTGCACAGTGAGAGAGAGAGAGAGGGGTAGAGATGCCGCTGGCTCACGATCGATGGTGCAGCTGAAATGCTCATTAAAAATGTAGAAAGCTAGCTCCTCCTCACCCAAAAGACCTGCGATCGATAGACCGATTTTTGCGATTACCCGACCGATCGACCGATTGCCCGATCGCTCGCTCGCTGTCAGCGCTAATCGCACGATCTTAATTTACAGCAACAGCAACGAAGCAGGACGACTACCGGCGACAGAGAGATCACTTGGAAATAGAAAGAGACGGCGGTATGTGGCGATATAGCCATTGCGATATGGAGCTGAAGGAAGGAGCTCTCCTCTGCGATGCGATCTTGGCCAATTTGGCGAACGCAACTTTCGCTTTTGCAGCCGACTGCTAACGATCGTCAATCGACGGCAATTTATTATTATGCAGCGATCGCTTGTTCGTATTTAATTCAATTAAAAGACGGTTAGAAATCATGGTAATTATGTTTACAGGAAAGCGAAAGAATGGCAATCGTGTTCGCCGGCGAATGGCAAGTGTTATTTGTAATGATCATTAATCGAATCACGATCCAGGTGAAAGAAAGAGGGAAAAGAAATATGCGTACTTAATCCAATTTTAATGTCGTGATCGGTAACCGATCTGGGATGTGGCAAACTAAACTAGATCGCTCGTTTAACAATCATTTATGTCACTGCAAAGCAGCAGATCTCTAAATTTATTAAATGCATACAATGCAGTTCACATATGCAGGTAAATCAAATGATGATTAAATCTACCGTTTTGGTGCAAACTAGAAGAATTGGATTACTAAACAATGTGAACTCTTCGGCCGAACAGAAAAAAAACCCCTATCCAGATCTGGTCGAACATCAAATTGCAATTGCAAATCCATCACCATCGGCAGGAAGGAGAAAATCAAATATGAAAAGAATTCAGTACAGACACACAGTTACAACAATCAGAGCAACAACGTTGACAACATTGAACAACAACGCTTTCCGCTGCGCGATAAGGCTAAAAATCCAAACAACCAAAAACAATTGTTGGTGAGGCGTGTGTGGGCGCAATTTTCCATTGAATTATAATTTTTTCGCATTACAATTTTTCTTCTCCAACTTTACACAGAAAAAAATTTGTTTAAAAATGTAATGTGAATATCAAATCTTTGGCAGTGAATAGTAGAATAACTTTAAGCAACCACCAACGAAAGGTCACTCAAATTAAGTTGTTGGAATGGGAGCATGGTCACATTGAAACTTAATGTCAGCTTAAGGAAAAAATACGATGATCCGATTTGATTCCCGATTTCTTTTCGTGCACCTATCGCGCTCTCTTTTTCGCTCACTGTGGATTTTGGCTTGTCATAATTTTCATTACATGTTTTTCTGCCATGTTTGTTGCTTTCGTTGGGGGTAAAACCAAAGCGTACCTATAAAGCCTGATAAAGATCTTTCCATAGAGAGTGCGGGCTGTGCAACAACAACAACGAATCGTAGTTACAACAACAGCAAAACATTGAACAACAGAAAATTGCAACAATCTGATAAAGACAACAACTGAACTCAACTGAGAGACTCAATTGCGATTTGTGTACCGACCACGAAAAAAAGCAAAAAAAAAATATCGAAAAAAAAGAAAAACTGCTGCGAAAAAGTGCGTGAGCTGGGGCCTCCAGAAACTTGTGGGTTGCGAGTTGTTCAAGACAGTTTTGTCAAGGAAATTATCTCGGAAATACTGACAGTTGTTGCGGAAAGTCAAATGTGTTTCCTTAGCTCAAAAAAAAATCAAACAATGGCTATAAAGCTTACTGGTTCCTAAAAGATAATATAATTAATATAATAAAAACCATTTATAATATCAGAAATAATAATGCCTTTGAAAATATGTAATCAGCATCTTAAACAATAAATAGTAATATGTTAAGTGGTCTTCTTCTAATTTTTATACAACCATCAATGAGTTCATGAAAACGCGTTCAAGGACTGTAAGAAAAATGGTTTTTCCGGAAAGGAAACTCCAGCTGAACGACAACTGTGTCAAAACAAAACGACAACAAACAAAACACGAACAAAACTTGGCTATCTGTGTGTGCGCGCCTGCGCCTTCGATTTTCCGCACTGCCACGCCCCGTCCGCAGCGGGATTTCCATTGCCGCCCACCCACGCAGAATCCGTTGACGGATTGAGAGATTTTCCTGCAGTTTATTTTGGCTGCCTTTGGCTGGCATGTTTGTTGGACGCAGTGGCGCAAATCGGGGACGCCATGACATTATAATATGTCAATTTTTATGCCGCTTGGCAGGCGCGTGTTAGAAAATGTCAAAATCCAGCGGCGCAGTCAAACTCTCAAGTCAGCCGCACAGCAACAACAATCAACGGCAACTACAACATCGCAAAAAAAAAGGAGAAATACAGTAACAGTAACAGCAACAACTCTATTGTGCGCCCACGCGTTTTGTTCGCGTTTTAAAAAACGCGACCACTGTGTGGTGCTCGTGTCAAGCCCCCTTTAACCCCCTAATGCCCCCTCCTGGAAAGCACCCCACCCCATCTCTCTGGTTGTCTCGGCATGTTTGTGCTCCGGAGGCTTTCATAGTTTTTTATTTGCCTGGCATCGAACATTTTTATGCGACTCCAGCGGACGCATTGTCAGGCGCACAGGGGTTAAAATCGGGGGGCGGGGGTTAAATGGGGGTGGGGAGCTCATGGATCTTATGGGGCACAACTCTTGATCGTGCGGGTGCGGCTGCTATACAAGAAATTAAATCAGGTAAAACACACTTAACATTAAGCCTTTAACAGAATTACTCGCATAGATCTCCATAAAATACTAAACAAGAAAAAAATACTAAAAGTATACAAAAACCGAATATTCTTAGAAACTTTTAATCAAAGGAAGACAATGGAGGGACTTTTTCGATTTAAATTAATATTACGACTATTTTCTCATATTCAAAATCCTTGAAATAATCCATAAACTGTTTAAAATTTAAGTGCTTTCAAACTTTCCTTTCTCGGTAAGCCTCCTGCCAAAAAAAAAAAGTCACTTTTGCTAAAGGCCAAAGTAAGACAAATCCCACGAAAATAACCCACAACAAAGGCCATGTGGCCGTTTTTCGTCGTTTATCACGCATCGCTGTCAAAATGTCACTTTAGCTTAGCGTTGGCAGGCGATATCTGAAAAGGAGAGGGACACAGGTAGTACTACTAGTAGCAGACTCCAAAGCCACTCCACCACACCTCCTGATATTTTCCTTTCTTTTTCCTCTTTTTAGCCGCTGCGCACGCGTAATAACGCATAACAGCAACAGCAACAAAATCACGTTAATGACAGCCAAAGGGGGGCAGCCCCCGTCCAGTAACTCTCTTTTATTTTTTTCCTAGCTACTTCTCCTCAGGCGGTGGCTTCTTTTTTCCACAAACTCCTTTCAGATGCACCTCAGTTCGCCTGCGGGCTAAAAAAAATCTCGACCGCTGTTTTGTCACATCATTATCAGGTATCACTCCGCTCGGGAGTGAACGAGATAGTCAGCTGGCGGAGGAAAAGAGATGGGGTGGAAGAGAGAGAGAGGGAAGCTGCATTTTCGACATTATTGACATGACAGCGAGACTTTAGCAGGTGTGAAGGAATTCGCCGTGCCTGACACTAAATCATGCCCGCCATATACGTATGAGTGCGACTGTATTATATGTCCATGAGCGCGGTACTTTTGTCGGCGACTTTGATTGCAAGTCCGCTGGTCGTCGTGATGACGATGATGATGATGTTGCCACCAGTGGCGTTAATAAAGTCATCTAGCGGTAAACACTTCCCAGCAAAACCGAGCCGCGATCCACTGAAAAAATGTGAGGCAACAAGTTGGGGCCTGATTTAAAATGCGTTTCTTAGGGCCTAGTCAACAGATGCTCGCCTTACTAATGCGTACAGTGTGACCGTTGAACTGTCGAATCAGAGTGACCAATAGAGTGTTTAAGTAGTCAAGCCATTTATTCATTTGAGCAATTGATATCCCTATCCCTGCTGGCCAGTGTAATCAGCAATGTCAATTGAAACGTTTAACGAGAGCAGAGACCCAGCTGATACCCAAGACCACGGCCGTCCGTTTGGATCCAATCGGATCGCATCGGATCGGATCGCCTGATGAAGTCCCAGAGCAGCGGACATCGAGCCAAGCGAAGGAAAAAATTTCCACAAGGCGGCAACAAAGTGTGCGCCTTGTGGTTGTTGCATGAATAATTCATAGCAGCGGCACCAGTTAATAACTGAGCCGCACTCCGCAGTCTGCAGCACAAAAAGTGAAAGCTCATAAGGCAATCAGTCAAAACGTCATCAATAGAATTAAGTAATCAACTCGGGGACCCAAAACAGCGGTGGCAGCAGGCGGCAAACCAAAACTGACCACACACAACAAAACGGGGCCAGTAAAGGCAACAATGGTAAAAAATAATAAAGGAATAAAAGAAGGGGGCAAAGAAAAAAAGAACGCAGCCAACTTCACATTGATTGCGGTCCAAAAAGGAGTCGAGAAGTCGAGAACAAAAAGAGGCGCGAGTGGCAGGACCACCGACAAAAAAGAGCACCAAAAGAGTGGCCAGCAGCAACGGACACTCCACGGACGGACAAACGGACATGCGGACATGCGGACATACGGATAAGCGGACATACGGACATACGGACAACTGGACAACCGGACAACCGGACCTACGGACAGCAGTTGGAACAGCAGTTTTTATGGCCTTTTTCCTTTATCTGCTGCCTGCCTTTTTTCCTGCTTCGTTCTTTATTTTCTTTTTTTTGATTTTGGGAAGGTCTTGGACCTGCAGTTATTGTGGTTTGACCAGTTGCAGGGCACAACTCAGTTGGCCACAACCACAAAGGAGTGCAGAGTGGGGCAGCCACAAGATATAGAACTTGGCCGGCCTGCCGAGGAGAATCTGTCGGGAAGCCAATGCAAAATTATCGGGTCTCGTATCAATGCTCAAATCCAGTTGGCATATTGGGGAATGCTTTGATTAATGTGCAAACATTATGTAAGTAAAATGGTATACGGAATCACAAGGTGCTTTAAGCAAATATAGTTAGATATTAGATCAACCATGTTTTTAGAGTTAAAATCAACGAATGGTTTTAAGTTTTAACAACCTAACAACTTACACGGCAAGTTCTAAATACAAACTATAATATATTCAGAGCTTAATAGTTATTATAAAAACCTACATTTATTCATTTATTCCCTGCAATTCTCAGAACACTCTGTTTAAAACGAACCCAATGACCTTTTGCATTATTTCAATTAAAATTCATTATGCATTATCTCGTGTCTATTCCGTCGCTTTCGATCCTTGTTTACATATTTTATTTTTTCACTCCGGCTTGCGTTTTTCGCTCTTTTTCTTTTTTTTTTTTTTTTGTTTGCCTTCTTCGAGGTACAATTAAAATAATTACGATAATTATATAGTTACAGTAGCGACAGTAGCCGTGCGGAAGGACACTCCCTCTCCCTTTTCCTTGGAGGGTGCGCACATTATTTTATTATTTATTTTATAGATTCCGGCATTTGTCGCCAGACATGCGACAACTGGGCGAGCGAATTACGCAGAAATTGCCATGAAAATTACTCGATTTACCCCCATGGCCCTTTTCCGGCGGGTCCTTAACCCTCTAAGGAGGGTCTTTTGGTCACATAATTAGCCATGGCGAATAATTAACATAAGTGAGGGGCAGGACCAAGGACCAAGTACCAAAGGACCCGAGGCCAGCTGGAACGTGCCCAAAAAGGAGCCAATTTTGCCGCTCTGCATTTGCGGGCACGCGTCTCGAAAAGTGTCGATATATACATATACATATATGTACATATAAGCCCCAATATATCCCCTTATACATATTCACAATTTTCGGGAGATGAATAAATTACGATATTTTTTATTTTTCCTCGATCCTTTGATTCGTTTCGTGTTGACTGCTTGTTGCCTGTTTGTATTCATCTTTATCGGCATCTGCTGCCTCGGGTTATCCACATCCATCAGTTAAAATGGTAATTTCAATAATTCCGTTGGGGATGAGTTTGTTTAAGGGACTAAAGGTATGAAACAACCTGGCATTTAGGAATTTTATTGATAAAATCAATTTTATCCCACCTTTAATGGTTAAATGTACTTTCGAGTAATCAAGTCCCCAAACAATTAAAAAAACTAGTTTTGTGTACACACAATCTTAATCTGTACAGAGACGAGTTAAAAAAAAAAAACAGAAAACTAAAGCATACTTTTATGGAAACAAAAACTTAAACTTCTATTTGCAAATATTGTGTGATATAAAAATGGGGTAACAATCATTTTAAAACTAAAAAAGAAGATATTTTTAGATCTGATATCTTAGTATTTTCTGATATGCATAGCATGACTCAAATATTTTCGCCTCGCAATTCTCCGCTGGCAATTCTTCTCGTGCTCCACTTTGATTTGCTTATCAAGATCAAAGAGATCGCTTCCATTCTTGTTTCCCCTATACCTTCTATTTCGATTTGAAACAGGCAGACGAACAGGAAGAACGGACTGCAGCATAGCGAAAAACCACACCCGCGCAAATCCAAATCTTCCCGAAGAACCACAGATTTTGACGTCTTGGATGTTGTTTAGAAGAGCTGCAATTTGCTGTGGCCTCCAAGTTCAACTAACATTAAAAGAAGTGCACAGAAACAAGAAACAGGAGAAGAAAAATGGAAGCTATGTGGCGGCGGAAGAAATGCCGCAGAAGAGAAGGATGCACGTCTGAAGACTGAAGAAACGGGGCGAAGAATCAAGCGAAGACAATTCAAGTTGCGTGCTCTGCGTGAGCGTCGTGCGTTTGACTGACTGAATGACTGACAAACTGACGAACGCCAAAACTGAACCGGGTCTAAGCCATAGCGAAGACTGAAGACTGAAGACTGCAGACTGAAGACCAAGACTGACTTGGCCCATCATCCATCCATTTATTTCAGAGTTTCTGAGCTGCAGTTGCGGGAGTCGCAACGGCAAACGGAAAACCAAATTATACACATGCATGCACTGAGGCAAATTCGTAGTAAGTGGCTATTCTTTTCTAATTTATTGATTCATTTTATTGGCAATCAAACCCAAAATCTGTGCAAGACTCTCTTCAAATGGTAGTACACCATATCAGGTAATATTATTTTGGATTATTTTTCCAAGTGTACGCAAGTCCGAGTGGAAGACTGGGAAGAACACCTCCCGCACTCATCCCCCTTCGGGCCACACCAACACAATTGAAATTCCTCTAGCGCAGAAATTGCATTTCACGCTGGAAATGCGTGCTCTGCGTGCAGCAAGAGCCAAAACCAAAGTGCAACAGCAACAAAAAATTGCAACTGCAACAGCCACAATCATTGCTGCTGCAACAACAACTGCAACAAGCACATCTAGAGCTGCATTCGCAGTCAGAAGAAAGACAAAACGCCTGTGATACTGGGAGAAGACAAGCTCTTGATGCACTATCAAAATTTGCTAAATTGGATAATAGGACAATTCGAAGGGAAATATTTGCCAGAACTGTAGCATAATTTATTACTATTTACTGCCAGTTAATTAAAACTAGAAGTAACTTTAAGTACGGTAACTTCTTTTAGCTAGCAGTTCTTCGATAGTTGTTCTACAGTTTCTAATCCTAATTTTCAAAATATTTAAAATTGTTTGCGAGAAAGAGTAACTGCAGTTAAGAACTAGTGGAGCAGTGAAGATCAGTGGGAGGCTGCCGAGTAGCTTTCGGATCCAAAGTGTAGGTGCTGCGAAGAAATTGTGGGTTGCAGCTGGGCTCATTCCGGCAAGCTGGAAAATGCGAAAAGCCCAGCACAGGAAAATATTCCTTTGATATCAGTGCAAATAGAAAATGCAGCACACTTGATGCTCTTGGTGAAGTTTGATCACATATCTACTGCCTACCATATGGTCATTATTTAATTATGAGGCTTTATTTCAGTTGGCATCGGACTGAAATCATCTGCGCCTTTCACATCCATCGCCTCACAACATTGTCATATTCAATGGTTATTTCTTGTTGATTTTTCCCCACTACTCCGCTGCTACTTTGTTGTTGTTTACTTTTTGGGGTCTTTCGATTGCCAGAAGAAGCAATACAAAATCTGCACACTTCTGCCGCCGTTGGATGTGTTTGTTGACACTCGCAACTTTTTCGCAGCCCACACAAAAAATGAGTGTGGAAAATGTGAACAGGATTCCCCAGATGAGGCAGCAATATAATGTGTAAATATTTTCAAAGCTTAAACAGTGCAGCAGTGCTTCGAAATTAAAGTATGATTGTTATAAAGTATATAATTTCGACCCCCAATCAAATAAGAATGCCCCAACCTTAACCCTTTTTTATCAACTGAACATGACGTTAAATTAGTCATTGAACACCATTACCTTAACGTCCATTAAGTTAGTTCAATTCCACTTTCATTATCATATTATTTCCAATTGATTTATACATCAAGTTTTTTGCCTTACCTACCCCAATTAGCTCACTTTTTTACGACAGTTTTTCGATGGAACTTCAGGCCTTCGTTATTATATTTGCCTTATTTTACCATTTCGTTTTTTTTAACTTTCTTTTTTCGGTATTTTTGGCATGACGTCAAGCTGTTCCCTTGGCCGCCAATCCTTGTGTCAAACCGTTCTTAAGGGTAAATGGAAAATCCATTAATAAATAAAAAAGCGCCACTCACCTGCAACGAGAGAAAGAGAGAGGGAAAAATACGTTAAAAAAGAATTTCATTAAGTGCATTGGGGGTTCGACTCAGTAGGGTCAAAGGGAAAATACAAATAAAATTATAAATGGCTAGTGCAAACAAAAAAAAAATGGGTAAACTGGCCGGCAAAATGGCGACGCATATGTGTGTGCCTCCACACACACACACTCACGCACAGACAAACGCATACATTGACACTAATAAGCTGCCGAGTTTTGCGTGTGTCAACTTTTGCACTTTTTGCGCAAATGCAAATTGTGTAAAGAGAAAATAAAAAAATATATATTGAAAAAAAAAAAGATGAAAGAAACATATTTTCACACGAGACATGACTAAACCCCCCTCCCTCTCCGCCACCGCTGGCAATCAGCCCATCTCGCTCGCACACTGCACGCTCCAGCGATTCGTTGGGCCAAAAGGGAGATATATGTACATATATACAGATATATACAAATATGTACACACGGGCAAGTGCATTTATATATGCATATATGTTTACCTGTACTATAACTTCATTCCAATGGCCGCCCTGCACTTCCTACGGCCTATGGCCCTCTCTTTCTGGCGTTCCCTCAGCTACGAAAAAAAAAAAAACTTAAAAAAAAAAAAACAACAGAAACAAGAGAAACAAGAAAAGCCCATGCATATTGGATGTCTACGAATAGTCCAAATATTTGTTGGAAAATCGCTACAGAGAACCCCCAAAAACAGAAACAACAATCGGAACACGCAAAGCCCAAAGACAAGGCTCTAAAATGTACACTGCCAGAAAAGAGTTGAAAATTCAATAAGCGAAAAGAAAAAAATAAAACAAGCTGGCTTGCCATTACTTCCACTCTAAATTAGTAAATTCAGTTATGTATGCTCCAAAGTTAATTTGCTACCAATTTAAAAGCAAACTTTTTTGCGCAGTGTAGGTCAAAGAGGAGGCGTGGTGTGTGTGCTGGCTGCTCCTTCGCCCTCCCCTATTTATTTTTATGGGTAGGGTTAGCTCGATTTCAGCTAAGGACATCCACATCCACAAACACACAAAAACACACACACTGAAACACACTTACACGAAGAGCAAAACTAGAGAAATACACACTATTCTTCCTGTTCCTATTCCTTCAGCTACTCTTCCACCTTTTAACCCTTCCGTTGTTATAGTTCTTGGCTGAACGCATTTAATGGTCGAACAAATGCCTCTATTTTTTTTTCTCTTGTATTTTTTGAGGGTGAGAACTCGCACACACACACACACACGTGCAAGCGGTAAGGGTTGCTAACCCTCCCGTGCGTATATATATATGTGTATATTTGTGTGTGTGAGTGTGCGGGATGAAAATAGTGCCCCTAGAGTGCGAAAGAAAGAGAAGGTGCGCTACTGGCACATTTAACCCATTGGCAGCCATTTTTAGTTTTGGCCACCACAAATCCAAGTAACTTTTAATGGAATGAGGGGTTAAGCGAAAGGTTGTGCCGATCAGCAAAAGCTATTCATCGAAAACTACTAAATACAGAATATTGCTTGCGAGATAAATTTAAACTTTATAAGATATATTATATAAATCACAATTTACGTCAGTTTATATCATACAAAATTTACCCCAATAACTAGTTTACTAAAAAATAGCACTTTCTTATCGCCAGGAAGTGTGCATTTTTCTCAGAACCTCTTTAAATTTAAGAGCGCGATAATATATTTAAGATAGGTCAGTCATTTCCGATTCGACTTCAGTTTTAGATCAATCGAGCTTTTTGTGTAATATTAGTTACCCTATTGATTTGCCGTTATTGTTATATGATTGTTATACATATGTGGATCAATCGATGCAATGTATGCAGATCCATTGTGTCCAGCTGTTCATTGCATTCTTTCATTTTTTTTTATTATTATTATCCAAATATTTACATCACTTCTTTTATAATGGTTTTCAAATTTTTTAACCCCATATTTGCTATAGTTTGGCAAGACAATAATAGTGTCTTAGTATTTCTTCTACCTACATAGCAGGCTCTGACTTTTAAGTTTCCCCATGTCTGTAGTATCTGCTATCCCAAAATCACTTTAATCAGAGCGCTGGTCCGAAATAGACATTGTCGACTGACTTTCCTATTTTTTATTGTATCAGTTAAAATTCTCAATGTGTCACTAAAAATAAACGGCCAGATCGCTGAACGGAAAAACAAGAAAATTCGAAGTGTTATTCATTTGTTCGCCCAAGCACAGAATAAAGTGTGATTTTTACAATGGCCAAGGATCAAGAGGGAAACACATATCAGCCATCCGCCCCGGACTCCACGGAGGACCAGAAGCGGGAGCAGCGTGCCCGCCTTATCAAGGCATTGAGCCGCTTCAAGCCCCGCGATGCCAGTCCGCTTCAGTTCTACAACTGCGTCCGCGAACTGTGCATCATGCACAATTGCAGCATCGACGAGGGTCTGGAACGAGCGGCGTTAACTTGGCCAGGACTTAGCATGCGCCAGCGGGAGCTATACGATTCGGTAAGTGGAAGCCATGGATCAGAACTCTTTTTGTCAAAGTGGCGAATCGAACTATCTCCAACTATTTCAGCAACGCCACGCAGAACTGCCGATCCCTGTTCCACGTCACCTAATCTACCGAGCATTCCAGAAGGAGAGCAAGGGTCTCTGGTCCCTGGGCCGCTCCTCGGCGGGTGGCAACAAGCAGAGCACCCGCTACACCCTGGAGTCCTACAAGCCGCCACCCAAGCTGTCCCGCCTGAAGACGCAGCTGAATGAGCGGCGTCCCAAGTACGACAATCTACTGGATCTGCCGCCCAAGGAGGCAGCTATGCGCGTGCCGCCGGAGCCGAATCGGAAATTTTCCAGGGTATCGCCAGCATCCGGTCGTCGGATACGGAGTTTTACGCCTCCGGCTGTTACGCGTGTCCAATCCATCCGGCAGATTCTGTCGATGGCCAGTGTGGACATGAAGAAGAGCACACGGGTGCGGAATTCTGGAAAAAGCAATCGAACCAAGAAACCCGAAGCGGCAGAAGCCGGCAAATCACAGCCGGATAAACTGGCAACCGGAGTTCCCAAGCTGACGAAGAAGAAGACGATCAAACGCAAGGGCATCGCCTCCAAGGCAAAGCGATTGGCCAAGGAGGAGGATCTGCTGTCCTCGAATAGCTGGGAAGAGGCCATCGGATGTGTTCGTCGGCGTCTCATGATGCACAAGCCCTTAAAGTCCAAATCCTAACTATATACTATATATATATTATATACCCCACAAAATGGTGTCAGTAAGTGTAGTTTTTACTTGTTAAAGAATTACATCATCGTCCTCAATTGAAAGGCTGATTGTTAGTCCTGCTCTCCTTTAAGACAACACAAGCCCCTCAAGAACACAAGATGTTAAATTAAAAGTATGTATTTATAACTCAAAATGTACAATCTAAAGCCTTTTAATGCAAACACATTTATGGCAAATATTATGGGGTTAATTATTTCGTTGGCATATTACGATCACAAGAAGAGCAAAAGAAACAGTTGAGAGGTGATTCATCAATTTGATGGCAACCATTTCGCCAAACCTTTGTGTTTAATTGATTCACCCAGATTAACGCATATTAACATACTGATTTCGTTCGCAACCGATCGCCAACATAAAAAGTGTCCAATAAATACTATAATTAAAAGCATTGAGATCTTAACATGAGAAAACACTAACAATTTTCTAGGCAATTTGATGGCATTTTATTTCGTCTATGGCCGCTTGTTTCTCGCTATTCCCCGACTTCTTTTCCTATTAGTTTTATTTTTCTGGTTTCCAAGCGGGCGCAATCATTTTGATGAACCGTTAGTTAAGCACCAACAACAGCAACAATAGCTAATAAAACATTAACGCACACACTGGCATAGAAGTCCAAAAAAAAGATAAATAAAATCAGCAGAGGCAGAGAAAAAAATTCGCAAAAGTTTTATTTCACTTTTTTTTTCTTTTTTTGCCAATCGGCACGCAGAAACGACGTTGAGCATTTGACCTAAATTCGGGGACAGCTCTTCTTCTACGTTTTCTACTATTTTTTTTTTTTGCGTTCTCAACGCGCTTTTGTGCGTTACCCAAAAAAAAAACACCGAAAAAACGAGAGAAACGCAAAAAATTCGCAAACTTTTTTGCGACTGCTAATTTTGCAAAGGCAAACAAAAAAACATTTCAATTCCGCATAGAGAAAGAGAAGCGAAGAGTTGGTAAGGAAACAAGACCGAAACAACTGTACAAAAGTCAGTTTATTTTATTGAATTTTTTTGGGGGATTTTTGTATTGTTTTTTGATTGCCTATGTCACGAAAAATTTTTGCCTTTCGGCAATCTTCAGTTTTGCGGGGATATGTTTTCAGGAGAATTTGTATTCTACCTGTTTGGCAGAAGATTTGAAGAATAGATATAACACAGAGAAATGCGATATAAAATGGTGGGTTTGAAGTAGTTTTTAAATATTATTCATACTGACATAGCCTATTCAGGTTATAAAACAAGACAAAATTCCAAATAAAATCTTGTAAAATTCTATTAGCTCTCTTCCTTCTTAATTGTCAAACTTAAACTGTGAAGAAAGTTACTGCGATCTTTGCTAATGCCTGGTTATTTTTAAGGAGTCTTATCGACGCCTTTAATTTACTTTCTTCATTCTCGACGAAACTTTCTACAAGCGTATAGTGTACGAAAAACTTTTTAGCCAGAACCAACCATCTAAGATTAATTTGAATCATCCGATTTCATTGCCATTCTTTCTTCTTTTTGGCCCATAACAATTTATAGACGCTTCTGCTTGGCAAAAGTTTTGATGACGCTCCAAAAAGACACATGTGGCATAAGTACTTTATTCAAGGGTATTATGATTTATTTAACGACTTTTAATGGCATTTTAGTAACAGCAAAAATTCTATTTTAATTTTGAGAAATATATACCTTTTATGATATAGTTTCAATGATATTCAAAATTACTTTATAGATAAATAGTCAAAAGTAAATCGCATTTTTATCATCAAGATCATTTGGCTTAATTATAAACCTGCCGAATCTTGGGTTTCCCAATTTCTCTGCACTTTTTGTTGTAGTTTTCTTTCCTTTTTGCTTGTTGCTTTGCTCTTGCGCCATTTGACTTCCTAACAGCTTTTGTGGCTCCAAACATATCTACAGACCTACATACATCTACATATGAATCTGCTATTTTTTAAGTCGCTAACTAGGCAAAAGCCACCAAGTTAACCCAACTAGGCGTCCCTCGCCACTCTTCTTATACATATATTTTTTTCTATTGGGCGCTGCTGTGTTTTTGGCTTTGTTTTGTTGTCAAGCTGGTGTCCAAAATCCAAAAAAAAAAAAAAAAAAAATAGCAACAAATTCAGCAAGAGCAAGAGTACAACGCTGATTACGCAATGCGTTCGGGAAACACACACACGCACACACAAACAAAAAAAAAAATAGACACACACAGGCAAGGTTTTTGTTTCGTTTCCGCGATCAACGCGCTTGCGAAAACTCACACAAGCATACACCGAAAAAAATTCGCAAATAACAACAAAGTCGCTTGTGCGTGCGACCCAATTGGAAATTTGACACACATTGACAGCGTAGATAGGCGAAAAAATAGGGGAGAGGGGGAGAAGGGGAGGGAGGTCGGGGATCAGGGAGTGACGAAGCCCAGAAGCAGCTGCTCAGATACAAAGATACATCCACAAGAAGCGCGGATACAAGTTCACATGTATCTACTGTGCCCAAAATGTGTGCGAAATGATACCCTCACCAAAGAGAAGGTTTCCAAACACCAGCAACATTTGCAAAATACTAAAATTAAAATATAAATATAATATTTAATAAATATATATAATATTTAATAAAATTGAAAGATTTTCTTGATATATATATTTTTTTAAACTTCAAATTTGTGCAATATTATGAGCAATGGTTTTTGTTCTTTCATATTATTAATAATATTAATAAAGGAAGGGCACAGCTTCTTTGTCAGCGTTTTCCATGGCGAAATTAAAAAGAGAAAATTTATAAAAATAATAAAAAAAAGTGTGTGTGTGGGGGAAACACACATCTGCGGATTTGTGTGTGTTTGCACTCATTGCTCATTTGTTTCGTGGGCTTAGAGTAACTGGCAACTGGCCTGACCTTTGGCTTGACCGTGGGCGTGAATTGCGAATAGTTGCGAAAATACAAAACACAACAACAACAAAAAAAACACAGTGTACTTTGCAAAAGAGCTGGAAAAAAAGAAGCTCGAAATGGCAGACAAAACTGTTTCTAGCGGGCTGCTTGTCGCACAGCTGAAATTCAATGCTATCTACGCACATCTACAAACACAAATTAGTTCAGTAGGTGCTTCGATGTTATTGTTTTTGTTGTTCCTGACGTTGGGGTTTAATTTTAGATGGCTGTGGAAAAATTAAACATTTCTCAGTGCGAATTGCCAGCGAGAAAGAGAGATAGACAGTGCGAGCGAGAGAGAGGGAGCGGGGGAGCGTGGCTGGGCCCATAAAAAATTCGCACATTTCTGTCCTTGACACACATTGCGTATACGCAATCTACGCAGCCGGCTCCGCAAAGCTGATTTCGTTTATGAGTGCGTGCGAATTTTTTTTTTTTCTAGTTCCCCTCTTTTTTTTCGCAATTTCGCATTTGTGTGTGACCCACATATGAAATCAAACAGATACAGATAACATATGTTTTCCTTTATATGCCTAGGAATTTTTGCACACACTTTTTTTTTTGCGGAAGACAAATTTGCATAGTTGGGAAAATATTGTTTGGCAAGCGGGAAAATTTCGTACTTCTCCCACTTTGTCATTGATTAATGAAACCATCGTTTGTGCATTTATTTTGCCCGCTGCGAGGTCAGAAGGTCGCAAACGCATCGCAAAAGTCGCAGCAATTGACAGCTGCCAGTGGAGGAATAGCGAATCGTATATTTTCAATGGTCAGAAAATGCCAAAAGTTAGCGCCAAAATATGGCATTAAATCTTTGCTATTAAAATAAATAAATGTTTGGGTGTTGAATTAATAAATAGCATTAATCAAAACATAATATTATCAAATAAAAAAAAAGTGCAGCTACTTTGCATATCTAATTCGTGTGTATCTTCTCTACAACATTTTTTCTTACAATAATTTTGCAGGTATATTTCTTAATTTTTGCTTAATGTCATGCGTTGAGGTGCTAGGAACGTGCCTTCTGCCGTTTTTCAGTATTTTATTTTTGTGCGATAACAAAATATTGCTAATGTTATATACAAATTCCTATATAATATGTATAGGTTTCAGTCGGTCGGTACATCTCACCACACACACATATAGTTCGCCCAAAAGTTCTAGTCAGCAAAGTGTGACTGATAAAAGTTCGTTTCTATCTTGGTGATATTTTTTGCCTATTCTTCTTTTTTTATTTTTTAATGATTTTTTGTGTTTGCCAAACATGCGAAATTGCGTAAGCAGCAAGAGGCGAAACTCGAGAGAGAGATTAGAAAAGTGCGAGAGCGAGAGAATTGGCAAAAATGCGAAAATACAAAAAAAAAGAATCGCAATCACACACAGATACGCCAATACCAATGCAAATCTACACATTCGCACGCTCTTCAACTTGACTTTGAAAAATGTTGACAGAGCGCAAATAAAGAGAGGTAGCTCGCGATTTTCGGCAACATTTTTTCCTGTATTGCGGATTGTATTGTTTTTGCCATTTTTTTTTTTCTTTTCAGCTCTTTTTTTGGGTGCGTGCGTTGATCTCGCAGAATTTCGGCTACGCACTTTTTTGCTATTGCGAATTTCTCTGCCTTTTTTTCGCATTTTCTTGTCATTGTGCGTGTGAGTTCATTGACTTTTGTGCGTTCTGTGCGTGCCTCTCTTTTTTTTTTGGCGATTTGAGGCCTACAAGGTGTTGTTGTTTGGCCGTCTGTAATTTTTGTGCGTGTCGTTGATCTCTTTCAGGCCGAAAAAAAAATTGTGCGGGTTCATTGAACCCCTTGATTTGGGGCTTATGGGGCGTAGGAAAGTTCAATAGACTCGCGAATTTTTTTCGCGGTTCGCCTAGCTTTTATTCTTCTTCTGTCGCTTCGATTTAGGCATAGAAACAGGCAGTTATTAATCATGGACGGAATCTGATTAAAGGGTTGATAAAGAATGGGTATTTGTGGGCTTTGGCTAATTTATGTGGGATATATGGGCATTAAAGTATGACAGCGAAGTTATAATCGCTATGAATTCAAAGTAGTTTAAAATCAGCAGCATTTTGGGTATATATTATATTATTTATGTTGACCTTTCTTAACTTTCACAAATATTACCCTATTTCACCCTTTAATCAGATTAAAATGTTTCCATTACTAAATTGCAGCTAATTCTTCTTATTTTAACTTTTCCTTTCTCTAGCACCCATTAGTTATTTTTTTTTTCCATTAGTTGAACTCCTTCTGCCTTCAAAGATGAAAACCCGCCCGCATTTAGTAACGAATTCAACAACGCGATCCAACAATCGATCTTTCACGCCTGCCCCATCCTTCACTTTATTTTCCGCGCAATTTGCAGGCTGCCATCATTTTTTAACGCTTCGTAGTCGTGAGGGGGTGGAGTGAAAAAAAAAAAAATAAATGCAAACAAAACCTAAAAAAAAATGTACAAAAATAAATACATATAAAAAAGGGGTTGAGTTGCCTAGGTGAGAGCATAATTTATGCCAAATTTATGCATTTTTTTCTGCCGCTTCTTTGCTTTTTCATCGTCTTTTTGTCTCAACTTTCGAAAGTTCTCTTTTATTTCACTTCATTCGGCCTGCCATTTTGGCCAAAGCCATGGGAAACATTTTGCAATGGTCAAAACGCGTGTCGATTCTGCCCGTTGGTGAAATTTCGTTTCTAATGGCCGCTGACAGTTCCGAAAAGGTCAGACATCAACTTATTAATTTGTATAAATTTATGATAATTCTTATTGAAACGACAAAGAAATGTGTGAGCTAGAATGATTTTATGCAGTAAAACAATAACTATTAAAAATAACTATTACAAATGTTTTATTAGTAAATATTTTATTATCGTGTTATAATTGAGCACATAGACGATTAAAAAGTTTTACAAATCGTAGAACTACGAAAGTGTCTGTTCTGCGGGCCATTTGATGTTTGCCCATTGCGAAAAAGTGTGCAAAAACCGGTTGTTGTTTTAATTTGCTAGCGTCTTCCACGCGAATCAAAAGTGAGAAATCAAGTCCGACAAAACAAAAGGCTGCAGAAACTGTCACCCAGAAGAAGCGAAGAGTCTAACGGGTTCCTAGTCTTCTAGGCGGTCGAAAGTGTTTCTAAATGGCCATACAAAAAAAATATAATAACAATTTACAGCTCTGTGTGCGTGTTCATCAGCTGCAATGATTATGTAACTCTGAGCGCAATTAAAACAAAAAATAGCGAAAAAAAACTAAAACAAAAAAAAAAAACAAGCGACTGAGCTGCTATACCAACAATGGCTAACTGAATTAACCTTGTTCTGTGGACGGAAATTGCACAGACACATGGAGCGATAGAGATACACTTTGTATCTTTATTTGTATCTTGTGGGGTCCTTGGCTATAATTAATCCACAATTACACATACACAGAAGGAGAACACGCAAACGGGGCCCCAGCCACGATCAGATATGGCATTTTTTCCTCTTTTTTCTGTATTTTATTTGCTATTTTGTTTTTTTTTTTTTTTTTGCTTTTTTTTTTTGGCCAAACCAAACTGAAAAATTCAGCTCCGTCCGAAATGCTAATTGCCAATGGGTCAGACCCCCGGCTTGCATGTCGCTTGTTCCTGCTGCTATTAGTTGAAAAGTCAGTCACACAATGTGTCACGCAGCAAAGTGCAACTCCACACACTAACACATACGCTTTTCCCATCGCTTCTCAAAGTGGTAAAAAAAATAAGTAAACTAAATAAATAAGGTGGAAAAAAAACACGCATACGCAATGTGTTCCGGGCGGTCGGAGCGAAATTTGAAAGCGCAGTCGGAGTTGTAAATCAGTGGGAAATCACTGCGGCAACGCGGATTTTCAAGGTTTCTGGCTCATGTGTGGAGTTCCACATTTAATTGTTTTAAATATACTAAAAATATTTCTTTCTTTTACATGATCTAAATCATATATTAAATTTTAAAATACATTTTATGTAAAGGAAAAATATACATTTAATGCAAGCTTCAACAATTGCGACATAACTAAAGCAACTTGAATTCTAAAATTTTATTTAGTCGATCTCAACTTGGCTTAAAAAATGATTTTCTGCAGCCCTAAAAATTAGTAGACTTGTTTGTGCTTCCTTCTTGTTTTTTTCCCCCATTTGTGCATTACTTGTTCGGCCAATGTTATGCATTATAATTGTACAATAGTAATTGTTGTTGCTGTGTAAATTAGAAGGCGGTTGTCAGATAAAAACAGCAACTACAGGGGAAAAAATGTAAAGAAAAACTACGAAAAAAAAAATTGAACAACGCAACTGAGAAATGCGCAATAATTGATGCACGCAAAATGCGATTTTACCGCCCCAATGGGAGCGAGCGAGACGGCACTAGGCTTGAGGGGGCGGTGGGCGGAGGGTCGGGTGGTGTTGTGTGGGTGGTATTTGGGTTTGAGGTTGGGGCATTGCATATAATTGCGTTATAGTTTGTAGCTGTTGCAATGCCACAGCGATAACACACACGCCAGCCCACACACACACACACAGACGCACACAAATTCACGCATGGAATTGCATTTAGGGTGACCATGCTCCTATTGCATGCGCACTCGCTCACTGCGTCTCTTTCTCTCTCCCACTGTCGCCCTCTCTCCCTTGCACAATGCCAACTGCACACTGCACATTTCTCTTAAGCTCCTTTGTTGTCTGCTTAAGGTCGTCTATTAATCACTTCCTATTTTGCGTGAAATTTAATTTCGGTTCCTCCGATTGGTGTTACCCTATCCTTAAATGCTTATTTAACTTGGTTAGAGTGACCTTTTCTTAGAATGATTCCTTCAAAACTTAGGACTTTTAAGCTTGCTTAAGTTTTAAGGGCTCAGCGACTTGAAAATATAATTAGGGAAACTTCAATATCGATTACGTTCGGATGGCATTCAGTAAATTAACTATTTATAGTCCCATTTCAGTTGAAATTATATGCAAACGGAGAACTTGTTAGCCAACCCTTTTTCCAAAGACTTAGCTGGTATTATTTGAAGCGATTTGCATGCCGATTGCCTGAAGTTTTTGAGTAGGAAGAGTCTGTCAATATTAGTCGCACATAGGCATACGAGTAGAGCATTATCAGAAAAGCCCACGGTCTGAGTACCTGAACAAAACACCTGGGCCGATCGGGTTGCATTAATAATAATTAACGGCATATCCAAAGTGCGTATCTTTGGCTTGAAGTGGTGCTGTAATCTTTTTTCTTTCTGACGTGTGAGTTGGTGTGTTTTGAGTTCGGCTTTCAGTGTTTAGTGTTCAGTATTCCGTTTTCCGTAAACAGAAAACCTGCGACTGGCGCCACAAAAGCGAGTGGGAGTTGCGGGCGTGGCAACAGCAATAATAACAATTACAAATTGCACGTTGTTGTATCGTGAGCAATGCTGTTTATTTTATTTTTTCCTCGAATGCTTAGCTGAGCACGCATTTTCGATAAAAAAAAGAGAAAAAGAATGTATATGTAGCTTAAGCGATATATAGTGTGCATTACATAAAAAATAACTCATGAATGCAGCCGCGTGTGTTTTGATATTTGAACAGTAAGAAAACTAAATAAAAATTTAACACGCAAACACGCGGCGTATGCGTAATAAAAAAAACAGAGCACAATGCGGAAATCCTTAAAAAGCGATATTAAAAACCACTGAGCGCGTATTACAAAAATCTTATAGGTCAAACTGAATATAAAAACGAATAATATTTTATTTTAAATTCGATACCCTCTTGCATTTAAATTCTTTTTATCGAATTCCGTTTATTTATTTTTTTGTTTAGGCCAAGTCATGATAACGGTTCTCCAATTGAGCGTGCGAAAAATCCAGAGAGATCTGTGGGCTGTCAACGCTTTGAGTTTGAGAAAAGCGCAAAAAGACGAGAAAAGCGAGAAAAAAACGGCATCGAGACAGAGGAAAATTGATTTGTCACGTTGCGCATAAATTGCACATAATTATGTAAGCAACCGTTTCTCCGTCGCTGCATTTTCACTTGGCAACCCAGCTCTTTCGCCGCTCAATCAATAGGAATAACTTTTGTTTTGCCGTCTCATCAATTAGGCCTTAATTTTGTCATAGTATGGCCAACTTGCTTGGGTGCTAACGTTTTATTAATGGGAAAAGGCATTTCCCTCGATTCGCGACCCTGGGAACTAGGAAAATGCTAGAGGAAAACTAGCAAAACTGTTTTCCACCATGACAGACCTTTCGAGTTGTTCTGAACTTGTACCGCTTTCAATTTATCCGCCTTTCTTTTTTTTTAACGGCGAATGTGACCTTGTTTAATAGTAATTAAATGAAAAAAAAAAATCATAAATGGTTTTGAAAAATTCTAAGGAACTTTAAGTAAAACCTAAACCTTTTTAGAAATGCTAAGGGTACGAAAAAACATGGCGGGGTCATTAATGTATTTGTTTAAGAAAAGGGTTCATTACGGTGTTGTAACCCTGGACGATTGTGAAAAATGGTATTTCCGATTCGAAATTAGAGGCAGACCAACAAAAAAAAAAACCTTTCTAGTGCCGCAGACAGAAGAATATAATATGTAGTTAAGTATATCTATATAATGGACAAACCATTAGATGTGCTGAAAGGCAGGGTTGTCGCTCACACGCACACAGATGCCCGCCAATACACTCGCGGCCATTCACAACAGGGCAGCTGCTGTCAATCAAAGAGGAAAAAAAGCTATGACAGCCATGAACATGACGACTGTCTGTCTGTGTGTGTGTATTTTTGCTAATTTTGGAAACTGCAATTAACGCATGCACACACACACACATACAAGCGAGCGTTTGGCTAATTAAAACAATTTCGCAATTGTGCAAAAAAAAAAATTCAATTTAAGCAGAGAAACCTTCAGTTGAGCCAAGCCAAAGCGCCATGTTTGGCCACACAATTGTTTGACAGCAAACACACACAAACACACCCGTACTTTAAACCTCTTTTTTTTTTTGTTGGTACGATCTTTTAGCATTCACTTCCCATTGTCCAAAAGCGCAGACGACGTCGCTCACTTCCGCTTCGATCAACTCGAGCCAACACACAAAGTAAAAAGAAGCATGCAAACAAAAATAATAAAATAAGAAGCCAAAAACCATATGAAATAAAATAAAACTTTTGTCATGCATTAAGATTTTTTGGTTCTTTTCCCCCCGATTCTGCTGGGCTACACCCCTTCTCGCCCCTCCTCTCCTCTTCACATTATGATCCCATATGCGCAGCGACCTTGGCCTTCAAAAATAAAACACAAAAAAAAATGAAAAAAAAAAATTCGCAAATAATTTTTGCAGTCTCTTTTTTTCCTGATTGTGGTTTGGCTCGCCTTTGTTGTTTGATATTTTTTTCGGGCCAAAGAGGGAATTGCAGGGGGCACCAAGGGGTTAAGACACCCTGTGTGGTTAATTGCATGAAAACTACAATTTGAGAATTTTGGTCATATTTATGAAAGCTAGCTTGCGATCGATTTTAGTTGAATGCTAACAATTATCTAACATTATTCTCAGTGAGAAATTTATTAGATTTTAGCAATTATTTATTATTCTTTGTGAACGATTTCCAATAATAGGTAAAAATAAATTAAAAAAATTATAAAATTAACTTACCTTAAACTAAAACACTCGCCAGTCGGGCGTTACCCGTCCAGCAATCCATAAGTTTCAATTTTCCAATTGAATTTTGTCGGGGGCCGTCGTCTTCGTCGATTTTGGATTGTTGTTTGTTGCAGTTGCTGTTCTTGTTGTTGTTAGCTTGCTGTTGTTTTTGTTGTTGCTGGTTGTTCTTGTTGTTTGTTGACTGATCTGTGACTTTTCGCTTGCGCCTTTTTCAAAAATTTTACTTTTTGCACACCGAAATATTGGATTTTGGGCTGTCTTGCAACACTGTCATATATTTTTGGGGTTTTCCGAAAATTTGAAATTATTTCCAAGTTCGAGAGTTTTTCCCTTTTTTTTGCTTTTTGCCTCAGGAAACGAAAATTGTTTTATTTAGATTTGGTTTAATTGGTATGCTTTCCTCCTTTTTGTTGTTGTATCCATAAACATTTAATTGGTCCAGTTGGTCGAATTTGTGGGTGTGTGGGAGACAGATGGTGCGTACGTGTTCGTTTTTGTGTGTGTGTGTGTCATTAGAGTGGGATAGAGAGAATGTTCTAGTTAATTCCTTTGTATCTTTTCTTTATTAGCCAGAGAGCGCTGCCAGAGTTGTAGCGTGTTTATCTTGTTGGTAGAGTTGATCGTAATAGAGTTGCCTTTCGATTTGCCGAGATTGCGTATTGTGTGAATTTGTTTGCCTTTAGCTTTTTGGTTTCTTTTTGCTGGTTTCTCTTTGAGTTTTACACGCTTTCTTCTTCGTTGAAATTTGGAATTTTGAAGAATATGCTGAAAGGATAAAAAAAAAACAATAAATTAATTATCTGTTATTTAAATATGATTAAATTGATATTACTTTACAATCATTTCAAAGCACAATGATGTTAAAAAAATACAATAAATAGCCCAAAAAGTTCTTACTTAATTCCTTTTCTACAGATGCAAGAATTTTTAATCAAGTTTGGCAAATTGAAGTTGAAGCTTACTTTCAACCGAGTTTATTGCCCCTGAGCACTTCTCGAATTTACTTAATTAAACGTCAAATTTGACTATTTACCTTAAATGTAGGCTATGGCAAATGTCACAAATGTGAGAGTGTGTTGGTGAAAACTTTCACTACTTTAATTACCCCAAAATGAATGTTATTCTTGTTTGCCAAGAGGCGGAAGAGAAATGGGTGGTTTTTCGGGGGTTAAAAGTTGAATGGCAATGCCACATAGTCGACTGTTATAGTTGTTCTTCTTCTTGTACATGTTGTTGTTGTTGTCTCGAAAAGTCTGTTAACTGTCTGCGTTGTTGCCTCAAGTGCCACACACACACATACACACAGACATACATATACACACACTCATTCAATCTCGGGTAGAATGTTTTGGTGAAATTAACACATATACAGTGATGAACACACACAGTCATAAAGAGAAAAGTTTTCAACTGCAACATGTGGCAGGCGCGCTTAATTATGACGTTGCTCACAGTGAGCGACAAAAGTCAACCTTTGAATTATGTCTTCATGCAAATGGGGCTCACAAAAGGGGATTTCGGGTAGTAATACCAAAATCACAAAAAAAATTATATACAAACAATCTTAAATATATTATTTCATAAAAAATAACATTTTATAGTAAAAATATGCTTCCAAATGAAGTTTTTAATTCACGCTCTTGTTCAACAAATGACTTGACCATAATTGCAATAAAAATTACTTCAGCCATTTAAATAATCTAATAAAATTAATACAACTCCAAAGTAGTTTTGGCCACTCTTTCCTAGATTTTTTTTCTTAGCCATGAAAAGGATTGTAGGCGTTGGATTTTCCCTCAACTTTTCGGCCGTTTGACGTCATCGCTCCCTCTTACTCGGTCTGCTCTTTTGCATATTTTAATCAGCCGCAAGTGGAAAATGGGGAAACAAGAAAGAAAAGCTGATGGCTGAGTAAGAAAACGCCGAGCAGCATCTGGCAGTTGTGTCTGTGGTTGTGGCATTGAAAAAGTTTCCATTTTTGCCTCGACTTTTAACTTGTCGTTCTTGTTGTTGTTGAGCTCCTGTTGTTGGTTTTGCCAAGCATAAGTAGGTTCAAAGTTCAAGTTCAAGCACATGCAGAAAATGGCAGCAAATTAGCCATAGCTTCCTGATTAAAGAGGAAAACCTCTTGTGGCTTTAACATTTAGAAGTTATTATTACTATGTCTTTCCATTGGCAAATTGTAAATGAATCCAATTAAAAGATTTAAAAAGAACATTTAAGCTCAATCTTAATGAGTTTCAGGCAATAAAGTTATTGCTTACCATACTTGAAGGAAACCCACCTAGCAAAACGATCAGTTCAATTGCTGCGAAATCGAATGGGGCAGCACGCACTGATAAGCCTCACTTGGAGGACAGCAAACAGACAGAAAGAAGGCTCTAAGCCGGGGGAAATCCGGACGGGCCACGGATATAGACAGAAGTCAGGCATACGGACGGACAGACATACGGACAGACAGACAGACGGACGGACGGACAGACAGTTAAACCAATGCCAGACATCCAGACGGGGAGTCAGACTGAAGTCAGACGGCGAGACGCATTGTTGATAGATACTCGTACTAGAAGCGAGTCTAGAAAATGTCTAGGGGTTCTACATCTGCGTACATGTGCATATATATATATAAACATATATTTAGTGTGTTTATGTGTGGCAAATACATATGTAATTCCCATAAACAATGACGACAGGCTGCTTAAAATGTCTGCACAGCTGTTTGATGTGTGTGTGTGTTGCATCAACAGTTGAGGCAACTGCAGACAGTTGAAGATACACCCCACGCCCCCTTTACACCCCTGCAAGTACACGTGAAACCGCCTTGCACCGCCAACATCCCCACACCCCCGGCCACACAATCGACACATATTTATTAACCCTTGTGCAGGAAAGTGTCCTGATTTATGCTGTTAATGAAAGCTTTAATTTTTGCAAAGGGTTTATTGCCATCAAAAAGGTTTATAAAAAAAAGAGTCAATGGAATATGTGGCTAAAATATTGTAAAACATAATGTTGGTAACTCACAATTTTACTATTAAAGATATTCAATAGCGATAAACTATTTGAAACGCGCCTAAAATATTCATTAGATAAATGCACGCCAAATTAAAAAAATTCACCGCAAATGGGCGATTTTCGACTCCCTGAAACACCAGTGGGGTTAAACTCGTGGCCCAGGACTCCAGGAGTGAAGAAGACACACAAAAATAAAAATGAAAATAAAACGCAACAAAACACAACAACTGAAAAACCCTCGACAGTGGCATGTTGCATATTCCGTGTTGCAGGTGAAACGCGCTGTTCTCGTTGAATGGGAAAAAGGGGGGCAAGTGCAGGGGAAATGCACGGGGAAAAGGGAAATGTCAGGGGGGAAAATGGCGAAGGCAATGAAGGAGAATGATGTTTTTTGAATGGGAATGGCAGAGGGTATATAAAAATTGCAGGGAAAAAGGGCTCCGAAGTCTGGTGGTACATAAAACTCAGCCCTTGGTTGGCGTCTTGCGTTTTTAATTTCGTTTTCTTTGTGCGCATTTTCCATTTATTTTATCTGTCTCGTCTGTCTGTCTGTTCCCCTGTCCCCGTCTCTTTCTCTACGTCCATCCTCCGTCCCGCTCCCTCGCTTCCTCAGCGATATGGACAACTAAACACGGGCAAGGACATACCGAAAGGACACCGACGAAATTCCATCCACTTGTGTGCAATTGTCGCCCTGCGTGACACAAAAAAAAACTAAGAGAGATCGCCATAGTCGAGTGTCGCGACTATTGGATACCCACTACTAAGAAAGTGAAGTGCTCGATAGCTTGGAGATAGAAATGCAGTAAAGCGAGTGCCGCAGAAACACAAAAATCGACTTGGGTAATCCTAAACTATGTATATGTATCTCATGGTGTCAGAAACAATATACCCACTTACTATACGAGTAACGCGCATAATAAACACATATAGAAAATACCGCGGGCAAAAATGTTGACAATAAATTTATGCAATAGTAATAATCGAAAAAAGGCGAATAAGTAATAGGTATGACGGAATAAGTACATCATAAATTGCAAATAGGAATGCGTTCTATAGCGCAGAAATACCAAAACAAAAAATTGATAAGGTGATCTACATTTAAAGTTAAGATGGATTTTTGAAATGCTTCTCCCATTTAAATTTTTTTTTTTTAATATGCATTTTAAAGATGTATTTCCAAAGAATTCACATATAAATCCTGTGTTTCCAGACCAACTTGTTCTTCAGTCAATTCTTCTGCCTGCTAAATGTTTTCTCCACAAAAGTGACGATATTTTATTAGAACTCGTGGAATTTTTGTGCATCTATTAGTGCAGTGGTTTGGTTTGGTTTTCAGCCTGGGCGACAGAATTCGTTGAATTTATGAAACTTTAGACGGCAATCGACTGACGACGGGGCGAAACCGAGGGATAAACGGACAAATGTCACGGCATCTCTCCATTTCGAGAGTGTTTTATATGGACTGGGAGGGGAAATGCCATAACGAGACAAATATAAAATATGCCAAACAAGTTAAGGAAGTCGAAGAGGTAAACAAAGTTTCCACAATGCAACAACCGCAATCAAAAGTGGTAGTCAAGCCTGCACTTTGAAAGCTGTCATCTGGAATCAAGTCATAAACAAGGCAATAATTGTTTAAGGCATTAAATTGTGAGTCCCAGGACGAAATGACAGAAATTTAATATTCATTTCTAAATAATCTGTATTATCTTAAAAATTTGTCTAGCGTAGAAGTTCATAATACAATTGTTAAAACCAAGAGAATGTATGTACATGGCTCATTCACTGAGACACCGAGCTCCAGAATGACCGACTGTCTGGCGGACGGAATGATTGAATGACAGGCAGCAGAATGGTCAGTAACCCCTCAACCCCCTTTTGGTAAAAAGCCCCCATTCTTTTTGGCCGGCAACCCCTCTTCATAATTATAAAGTTCTTTTCTTGAGCGCGTCTGCAATATTTGCATAAATTATTGTACAACAAACAACAGTTTTTTCTTTCTGCATTCATTTTCCAGAAAATGACGTTGTGAAAAATGCAGCAATCATTTTTTACGAACTTATTTTGTATAGTTTTTTTTTATTGTATTATTTCATTTTTTTTTTTTTGTTTTGCATATGGCAATATCAGTGACGGAATTCCTGGAAAAACACATAGGCAAAAAGAGCGAAACAAAATAAAATACAAAAAGAAAACAGAAGATAAATACGATGGAGAAGGAGGGCGGCAATTACAGCGGGTGCATTACACCGGGAAAAATTTTACATTTTTTAAAATTAATATATAAAAGACATGATTTAGGGGAAGAATAATATTTTCAAGAAAAGTTAAATAACATTTAAGTTAATATGTTAATGTTAAGTTAATGTTTTTTTTTACTGTGCAGCAAGTGCAGCTGCAGCAACAACAGCAAAACGTCAACGTCAGCGGGGCAGTGGACAGTGAATATGAATGCGAATATGAGTATGAATATGAAACCGACACCATGCCCCTCTGCCCCGCCCCCTTTTCGGTTGCACCGCCTACTCCTTAAGCAAACTGAAATCTCAGTGTCAGCGAATATCAAACAAATGCAACGGGAATCATCAACAAATTTGTCTTCACAAGAATTTCGAACCGGAGATGGGGGAAAAATGCGAAAAATTATGTGTGGGGCCACTGGATCAAATTAACCAACACTGGTCACCAGGGATACTTTTCAACTTTTCCTAAAACAGTGATCTCATGTGCATAATTTGATTTCAATATTAAACGTTAAGCAACTTTTTACCAAGAAATAGTTTTGTTAGTTTGATTAAAATATTATAGCCCCGAAATTTTGCAAACGTACTTATTTATTACACATTCGTTTCCGAAAATTCTACTTCAACATCATTCTTTTGCCGGCAGTATTTTCTTTACGTTTTGCTGTCGTGATTCTGGTTAATAAAATAAAAGAGATACATGTCGTTGAACTTTTTGGCCATGTCGTTACTTCTTGTCAATATGTAATACAAACGAGCGGAGCACATTTTTGTTAAGTCAAGTTTTTGCAGAGCAGTGATTTTGCAATTGCCTCATTGAAATCATCGTGGATATAATATCGATATATTATTATTTTATATTCGGCATCCAATTATAATGGCATTCTTAGTTTTAAATTGCATTTCCGTATACCGATTGCCGCAAATTGTTGAACCCCTGTCAACTCGGTTGATAGCTTCGAGTGAAGTGAGAGGAAAGAAGTTGAGTGGTATCCAGAGGCTTACAAAAGAAACTTGCGTGGACGCCTCATCATAATCTTTTCCCGGCTTTTCCGCCCCTCTAGACCTCCTTGAGTTTTGTCTCACTTGCGGTTCGAGTTTTTCCCCGTGCGTGTGTGCATATGCCGCGCCGTGTTTGTGTGTGTGTGTGTGTGCCTGTGTGTGTGTGCGTTTGATTCCTTCTTTTCGCACACACTTAAGCACGCATTTTAGGCGACATCCTAGCCCCCTCTTAACCCACACCCATCCCATAACCCTTTGACGTCTCGTGTTTGGTTTGCCACTTGGGCATTTACCCAAATGCAATCGATATGTGGAACACACACACACACAAAAACCAGTGTGGTGAAGGCATAGAGGCCCATGTACAGCAGAAAATGCAATAGTTATTTTTTTAAATGTAACTACGATTTAATATGCACTAAAATGTAGTTTAAAATTCAATAAATTGAATCTACTGAATTTTGACAAGTACATCTTTGCATCTTCCTCAAGAACAATCCTAGTATATAGCTCACTTACTGAATTTGATAACCAATTATTATTTTAGCCAATAAAATCAATGCCTATCGAATATTCTATTCTTTCCCCGATTTTTGTTGTGTACCAAATGGGGGTTTGTTTTCGAGCTGGCTTCGTGAAATAATTAATAATAATTCATGACGCACAGCCTTGTGCCACTGCAATTAGAAAATGTCAAAGCGATGGCAAAAATAGTAAGAAAGGCGCAAAGGATGAGGAGTGGTGAGGGGGGGGGAATTTCAGTCTCGACCCTCTACAAAATTATGCATAAACGCATTTTAGTGCGCCTACAAGTAGGCAATGCCAAAGCAACCGAGTCGCCGAGCGAGTCGGCGAAACTACAAAGGACCTCAAAGCCCAAGACGATGACGTCAAAGGGGCAGGCGGGGCATGGGCGTGCAACGAGTGCGGGGTGGGGGGAGGGGGCAGTGGGGCGGTGCCGGGTCGGGACACTTTTGTTGCACATTGCGTTCCCTCTGCCAACTGAAGTGCACTTCTGACGCACTTCTCCTTTTGCGACCCGCAGGGAAGTTCATTCTAACAAATAAAAAAAAAAAACGAGAGAAAATATAAGAGTTTGCTAAAACAAAAAGAAAGAAACTTACAACGCACACAAAAAAAAATGAAACCAAAAGCGAAAGATTCGCAAAAAAAAACCAAGATTGCAATGCCCTGTAATCCATTGAATATAATGTGTAAAAGTATACTCATTCTGTTGATTGCCTTTGATACACTTTATAAACATATTTGTATATAAACTATTAATATTAAATACAGCATCGAATTGAATAATGTATTAAAATATAAACAGAGATAGTAATACAATTGGGCATTAGATATAAATATTTAACTACTTCCAGTTGGGCTTGTCACCTTTTCGTCCTAATTGAAAGGGTATCTGATAAAATGAGCGCGGAAACGAAGAAATGCGAAATAAAAAAATGAAGGCTCCTTTGATCCTGTCGCTGATGCAGCGCTCCTCCTGCTGTTGCAACTAACTCACGCAATTTTCAAAAAAGGTTTCTCTTTGCTGACAGCGCCAGCACCACCGCCAGCAACAACAACCATCCTTCTGTTGACAAAGGCTCAGGAACAACAATAACAAAACTTGGTTAAAAACGAGAGGGTGGTTGGGGCTGCTTTTGGGCTGGTTTGGAGCTGCCTTGGGGGGGTGGGGTTTTGGGGCGGCTGGGTGGCTGCACAGATAATGAAAGGTCGTCGAAGTGCGTCGCATTCATGTCGCTGCCCCCGAGAGCAGATGATGCCGACAGTAACATGAAAAACAGAGGCGCAACCGAATGAGACAGACGCCAGCCCGAGGGGGTGAAGAGGTGGTGGGTGGGGGCTGGGGCTTTTGCTTCGCAAGGACCTCGTCCTTGGCAGCAAGGAAAGGGGAGCGGCGATGGGTGGCGCATGAAAGGAACTCGGCTGCTGTCGGTGACACAACTAATCAAGTGTTAACCAGTCCAAAAGCCTTCGCTGCGGTCACTTTTCCTAGAGGTGACAGATGGGGCAAAAAAGTAGCTAAGGCAACCAAAATGCGTAAGGGATAAAGTCCTTGCAAGGGAAGAACAAAAAAAAATGGCATTCGATGGGGGGAAAACTCCAACAATTGCTGTCCTTTGACTGTCTGATTATGGAAAAGAAAGAAATGTAGGGTTTGAACACGGAGAAAAATGTAAATGATAATATATTTCCTAAATAATTTGTTTAGAATAAAGTAGATGAAATAAGTAAACCTTTCCTGATCATTTAACAAAACAAAAAATAGAACTAAGTTCATATTTGGTTTTCAAGCAAGCTGCAGTGACTCTATTTTTGTAACTTTCGTTCTCAAGCAATTTGTGCAAGGTGCAAAATGCAGTTGCTCATCGCCAGCAGGGCAACATCATAATCACCATCGTCACAACGCTTAAACCACATAATAAGCCAGCTTTGTTGTTCTTGCTCCCGTTGGCGCACTGCCGCCTGTCCAAGTCGATTTGTCTCAACTGTCACATCAACAGCTATGCCATTCGCAACGGAAAATAAATAGGAAATAGAATAGTTATACTTTAAACGAAACAAAAAACTGAGAAAATATACATATTTAAACGGTTTCGAACTTAATTTAGGCGTGCAAAAGCAGTAACTATTTCAGAAACGGCACAACTTTGAGCTGTTAAATTTTAAATATTTCATGTCAATTTTTTAAACATTAATTGCAGTTCTCTGTGATCTTAATTTGTTTCGTATTTAATTATTGGCTTTACCCTATCTCTTTATCGAAATAAACTTGCAACTGAAATTGACAGATCCAAATTTCCGAAAGGTGTGTGCTGTGTGTGCCCCCCCATTCGCTCTCCCCTCTCGTTTGGCCTACCCCCTCCCCCTCAAAAGTTGGCAGATGCAAAACGAAGGACTGCAAAACAGAACTCATTTCGCATCGGCGACAAGTGCGCGAAAAAGTCCCGAAAACGCAACGAAAAACGGACAGAACATGTGTCGCCCCATCCCCTTTTTTGGATATATGCACATATATATATATACATTTATATATACATATATATATATAAATATATGTACATATATGTGCCCCCTTTTCGGCACTGCCATGTTGTCCTCGGTTATGTCCGATGGACGCGATAACAGCAAAAACGACGCCGGCTGCTCTCCGCCTGTGTCAACGTTGTCGTCATCGTCGGGGGCTAATAAACTCTCCCGTTTAGGTTGTCGCATACCCTACATGCTGGGTATCTAACAAAATACTTCAGGTTGGATGTGAACAGTGCCAGAATTAATACCGTATCCAACTTAAACCTATAATTACTGATAACCTAAGACGTCGAATGCAAGGCTACGAACTATTACATACTCAGTATAACTGGAATATATGCACAATTGAAGATTATTTGATAAGTCGTATTTTTAAACCTACAGAAAATATTTATGAATATTTATTTTTATCAGGATTGTGATCCAATCCTCCAGATTTTTTCAAATTTTATTTATTATTTATTTATTTAAGTAGAATACCTACATAATATCTTCATCTAAACTCGCATAACTGCCAAACTACCGCCTGCAAGAGTATTTTAAACTTCCCAACCCGATTATATCCTTTCTTAATACATTTTTTTCCTTCCGGAAGTGCGTGCGCCCCTGTGTGAGTGTGTGTGTTCGAGTTTGTGTGCAGCAAATAACAAATAAAATGTCCCAAAAAACAGCAGACCAGAATGCAGCAACACGGAAAACGAGCGCGAAAAAGTGCCCAAAAAAAGGCGCTCCTTCCCCTCTGATGATGTTGATGATGATGGCTGATGAGCAGGGACCCCCGTAACCCCCCGTTGCCCCCTTCCCAGCGAGAGCTGGCCAGCGCGTTCCACTTCACAACGCACAGGAGCAAGAAGAAGAGGGGTCAGGATGCAATTGCAGTCAACCCCGAAAAACTCAACGAGCGGCAAGAAGAAGAGGCGACCAAATTGCCAAAAATTACCAAAAAAAAAAATAAGAAAAAATAAAACTAAAATCGAGGAAGAAAAGGGAAAAGTCGAATACGGTGATACACTCACATAGAAAGAAATCGAATATAGAGTGTTGCAAGTTACGCACTTTAGGCCATTCAACTTTCCGAAGTATCTAAGTATCTTAAGTGCCTACATATTCGAAAAATCCGCCCTCATCTAACTTAATTAAACATAATAGCATTCAGTTACACTAATCCACTTTGGAATATTCGAACTGCATCGAAAAAATGCAAATACCCTGGTAAAGGACTCGAAAAAAGTGAAAAACAGGACGAAAAACTGCAAGAGATATACAAAATACCCGAAAAAACTGGCAAAAGAAGCAGAAACGAAAGAAGTGAAATATATAAATAAAATGTGAAGTGGCGGTTGCGACGCAGGAAGAACGAAAGGAGGGGGTCTACATTTCGTCCTGTTTCGTCCTGTTTAACCCTTTTTCGCACACCGAAAAACGCTACACGAGCGAAACACGAAAATGTGTTACAAACCAGGGGCATTCCGCTTCTGGGCGGGATGGGGGCATTACTTTTTTCGGGATGGGGCAACCAGACAGACTGTGCTCTTTTTATATATGTTATTATATTGGTTTTAACTTGATGTGTTGCCTGAGTTTTGCTGAATTTTCTGTTGCGTCCATGAAAGTTTGGGGGGGGAAGGGGTGTTGAGCAGTCAGATTTCGGTTATGTGGATTCCGAAGACTGGAATGCAATTGACGGGTGTAGAAATGCATTTCAAATTGATTTGATCAAAAACATTATAATTATACCAAAATACCCAAAATATATATAAAATATATTGCAGCGAATACTTAATATTAAAGGGGTTTAATCAACCGTTGAAATTTAATTAGAGCAGTTTATATGAATACGTATTTTGGGTGAGTGTAACAAATGCACTCCACTGCAGCACATTAAGGGGGTTTTTTTAAATTGGGGCAAAACGCACAACAAAAATTAGAGCGATTCGAAATTGGAATTGATAATTCTCCTGGTGCCACCATCATCGCCACCATCATCATCCATGCGAAGGGTTGCCAACTCACGAATTTCCAAACCCCCTTGGCCTCCGCCCATGGCAGCCTTATTTTTTTGTACTGATTTCCTTTTTGCTTTTTTGGCTGCTTTTACTTTCTGCATTTGCTGGCGGCGGCATCTTCGTTTTGTTTTTATGCAATATAATTCGCAGACCTCCCGCCACCCCCTAATAAGGAGTGTTTCCCTCATTTGCGCCCCCTTTTTCCTCGCCGTGTATTCCCACCCCAACGTTATACGCCTTCTTTTTTTGGCAATAAGCTTTTTTTCGCCAAATGCCGCAGGGTTGTATTTACATAAGTGTTCGATGCACGTGAAAGGGGGCTATGCAATTTTTACCCTCATTCGCATTTGCGACTTGCTTTTTTTTGGACTTTTTCCCATTTTTTGGGCTCTTTCCCATTTAATGGCTTAACTTTGAGGCGGTGCATTTGATGCTGCTGGGTGGTCAACTTTAAACGAATTCCTAATGAGCCAACGTCTGCTATCCGTGGTTTTGGTTTAGTATCTGTACTTGTGACCAAATTAAAACATCGTAAAAGATACGAAACTTGCAATATATACATTTTATGTGCATATTTAAGCTCTTAAATTTAAAATACTTGCGACATTGAATATGTATAATGTAATAAACAGAACCTTCACTTCCACTTTCCATATTTATTACATTTCTTTTCAGTCCCCTCGAAGTTTCCGACTTCATTATTTCGATCTTATCCCAAACGAAGAATCAACCTGTTTCTTTCGATCGCCAACTTCTAAAGTTCTTCCTTTTCATTTTTACTTTTTTTTTTTGGCCCCCAAATTGTTGCAGGTGGCAATGGAAATTTGTCGAAATATAAATTCCATTTCACTTTGAATTTCGGCGCGGCACTTCTTCAGAGGCAATGGGAACCCCTTGAGCGAAGATCGTCGATCCTTGAACCCTGTTTTTGGCCATATTCGTGGTTCCTTGCTCCTTGGCCATCATTATAATTTTTGGTCAACTGTGTGTGTGCGTGTGTGTGTGTGAGTGTCTGTTGACTGTTTGTCTGACTACGCTTTACGCTCTAAATACGCCAAAGATAATCAGCGAAAACAAACAGACGGAGCAGGGAACGGCGACAGGGTCAGGTGTATAAATTGCACAAATATACACATACATATATGCGCTCACATATCTCAACATATATCTAAATATATACATACATATATATATATATATAGATATAGATATATGTACATGTGTATATGTTCGCAAGGAAGAAGGGAACTCCATGGCTCGTTGGCTTCACTGACGTTTTTTCCCATTTCATGCACTCGCGTTTTTTGGCTTTTCGGCTGTTTGGGGTTGGTTCTCTGTTGCGTCTGTTTGTTGTTTTTAGGGTCCAAAATCGTCTCGAAGGGTTACATAAAATTACAAAAAAAAAAAAAAAAAACCTACCGAAGCGATCTACTCAAGAAATATGAATATATTTTGGCCTCATCAAACGAAGGAGTAGACGTTTAGTTAAGCATTCTGCCAACTAGCTATACATTTATGTCTTTTTCTTCGGGAACATATAACATTTCCTGAAGAAACGTACTTCGCTTAGAGCCTCATGAAACGTTTTGTAGTCATTCCTTGATAAGCTCTTTTAGCATAATTCCAATTCCTTGAGGTTTCCCCCACACAACATTGCGTAATAAAAAGGCAGATGCAGAAAAAACCAAAAAACACACGAATAAAACCAACGTGTGGATGATGACGAAACCTGAAACTGGGCAAAAATAAAGGCGAAAGGAAGGAAGAAAGGGAATGGGGCCCAGAAGAACGAGAAGAGCACGCTCTAAAGATGTGAAGAGGGGTCTTCGGCTGCCAGAAGATGGAAGATGATGCTGGCGCATTGCGGTAGCATTGATTTAATCATCATCAATTATATGCAGCAGCAAGTTAATATAATAAAAGCTTCTCGCCGGAGATTCCCCCATATTCTCCATATTCGTTTCCTCTTCTGGGGCCTTCGGTTGTTGGCGCTTAAATGCAATTAACATAATGACAAGCAACACTTGTGCGCATGCGCGCATTTCACTTTATTCCCCCCCGCCGAAAGAGATGGACTGAGACGCACACGGTGCGACTGAGATGGACTGAGAGTGCCCCTTTGGTGGCTGTCAATAGTGCAGAAGATAATTATATCATAATTGATCTGTGGGGGGAAATGGAAAACCGGTAGCCAACTGCATAGACCAGGAGATCGAGCTGGCTTAAAAGCTTGGGTTAAATGGGGAACAGGGTTACCAGCGAGAAGATGGATGCAGGTCTGCGCACAAACTTGACACTTGGCAACACTGAAACGTAACTTCCAAATGCAGTTTCCACATTAAAATGTGTTACCATACCAGGATTATTGAAGCATAGTACTTAATGTAAAAATTTGGTAATTTCAGTGCCACTTAAGGCTTTGAATACGTGTTACTTATAAGATTTGTAATTTAGAAATGCTTCTCTCGTGTCGAAACAACGATTAATCATCCAAAAATCCTTGCCTGTTCTAACCATTTAAGTGTGCTACATAAAAATACGGGGCCAACATGCATACCCTTAATCATATAGAAAACGCAACTGTACCACACACACACACACCCACATGCACGCACGCAGCTAGCTTAGAGGCTAAATTGCCAAAAAAAATACACAAAAATGGAAAAGAAAGGAACCCAGGACAAGCAAAGAAACCAACAAAAGCTGCATCAGGCTACCAAAAAAAAAATTATAATAAAACAAAAACAAACACAAGCCCGACATAGAAGAAGCTGAAAATTTGAACCCCTTTTTATATATATATATGTTCCTCATACATATCTTTATATATATATTTAGCTGTGAGTGTGCATCGAGAGGTCCTTGCACAAAACACACACACACACACAAAGGGAAAAAGTCCAGAAGCAGGACAAGGGTTAAGAGTGGGTGGGCAGGCGGAGAGGGTGCGGGGGTGGTGGCATACAGTGACGTCGTCGGCGACTGCAGCGTCTGATTAATTGAAGTGCGAGTTTCGGCGAAATGCGAAAACGAAAAGAAACGAAAAACGAAAGCGCCGCCAAATTACATTTTCCCCAGCTCACATCCTACTTTTCAGATGCCTCGCACCCCATCTAACCCCCTTTTTCCAAACGATTTCAAAACCCTCCAGCCCACCGCCCTCCCTCCATCATCGTTTTGCCCCCTCTTGCAACCGCAAGTTGCTTCTTGTTGTTTTTACTTTCCCTGTCTCTTTCTCCTGCCCCTATGCCCGTCTCGTTCCCGTGCTTATACCCCTCTCTGTCTGCTCCGGTGTCCTGAAACATTTAACGGAATTCTTTCTTTCTATTTTTTTATTTGGCTTTCGTTGCTTTCTTTTTCACTGCCTCGTTCTTGCGCCCATGCACTTATTTTGTCAAATGCAAATATAGACGTTTTTATATATATATACGTAATATATATATGTATATATATATTTGTGCGGATATATATATTTACATGTTCCAGACAGACAGAAAAAGAAGGCTCCATGAAATACAAAACGAAACATAAAAGCGAACTTGTTGAGGAAATCTAAAAATTTTGTTTAATTTGCTGCACTTTTTTCGACGGACGAATCCAGCCGGGCGTATGCGTAATATTTTTGTTATATGTAGTACCTTTTATATTGGCCATTTGCCGTCTGGATTATATTGATTTGTCTAGACAACGGCAAGCCAAGCGCCAAAAATCGGTTTGGGGAATGGCCGTTACGGCTTGGGTATTGTACGTAGAATATCCCATGTTTTTATGGCGCTTTCGGCACTAGCAAAAAATGCCATTGGCATTATTTTTTATACATCCCTTGGGTTTGTGAAGTTTTTTGCTCTCTGCTGTCTATGGGTATTAGTGTAATTAGTTTATGCCAATTTAAATTTAAATAAATATATTCAAAACTTAAATCAATGTATATAGTTAAGCAACTATACATATATATTTAATTTGATTTTTTAAGCAATATATTTGTTCAGCAAATATGTTTTTACCCAAGGGTCTTATGCTATGTTCATTTTCTGCACTAGCTTTTATTGAAAAACGTGTTCAGCACAACAGGTGAAACTGTGTAGCACATTTGCAATTTTTCAGCACATTAACCGCCATTAATCAATGGTTGCTCAAGCCACTAAACAATTACCAGCACTTAAGCATTTGGGCACAGAGCTACCCTGTACTCGCCTCTCTTCACCTTTTCGGCCATTTCAATTAATTCTGCTCATTTATACGAGGAGAATCCGTCTGCCAACAATGTTGCACCTTATTCAATTGCCGCCAACTGCACAAAAAAAAATATTAAGAGATGCGCAAACAAAAAAAAACGCACGCAAGCCATTAAAAAAAAAAAAAAAAAAAGAGGAAAAAAAATACGAAACGAAACAAAACAGGCTGACTTGAGGCACTTAAAACACCCGAGACCCCATAATGAGTTAATAATTTCAGCCGCTGGCAAGTCGACCGGCAGTTGCTCATTAGTTGCACTCACAGGCACACTCACACACACACACACACACACACACACACAATCACACTCGCGGAAAATAATTAGAAAAAAACACACGAGCGAAAACTGTTGCACATAAAAAAGAGAAGAAAAACACATGGACAAAATCCACACAAAGGCAACGCAATTACGCGAATTGTAATGAATTTTTGCAAACGAAAATGTAACTGAAATTAAACGAAATGGAAATGTCAAAAAAATATAACATAATACACCAACGTTTTGCAAACAATTTTTAGAATATTCTGCAAACCTTGTTGCGTCTGCGCATTATGGCAAAAAAAAGAGAAATAATACTATTTGAAAAACAAAACAGAAACAAAAAACGAAAGAAGCCATTAAAACGGCGCTCAAAACCCCCCACCAAGTGCAATGGGAATGATTTTCGTTTGTATGGACCCATTTCTTATAAATATTTATAATGGCGATAAAGTCGAGAGACAGCGATGGGAATGAGGATAAGGCGCACTAAGAAGCTAGACAGTGCGTTTCGTCTTGTTAAGGTCTCGTTAGCACCCACTAATTAAAAAAATGCGAGACTCCATGGTGCAGGCACACTTAAATTTCAGAACAATTCATATATATTAGCTCTATAAATTATATTTGTTTCAAATCGTAGCTATATAAAATATATATATTGCTTGTAATACTTAAAATAAAAGCTAACATAACATACAGTACGTTTATGCCATATTTTATAATGCTAATGCTATTAAAGTTGCATCTTCAAGTTTTCCAATTTTCGCCCAATTTCCTGATTAACTAAGCTAAATAAAAAAGCGATGATTAGTTGGCGCCTCTAGTGGCGCCGGAAGTTCGAGAATTTTCTTCTTGCCACTTCTATTTGCTGGCGACTTCTAAAACTGACCAAGCATTTAGTTAACTTACTTTTCTTTTTGCCAATTTATTGATTGGCTTACTATTTATTTCTTCTTTTTTTTGTCTTTTTTTGCTTTGCCGATATATGCATTTTATTTTTTGCCAGTTGTTGTGGCCCAGAAAAGTGCATTTCCATTTTACATATTTGATAACATTCAGCAAATTTCTATAAAAGCGCATCCGGTTCAAACGGGAAGTGCTACAGTCGTCGCCAAAAGAGCGGTTGATAAAAAAAAAATATGGAAAGGGCGACAAAACTGATTCGTGAATAGAGTTATGTATAAGTCTGGGTATTTTATTGCCATTTTATATCAACTAACTTATGAATATCTTCACACTTAACTATAGGCATTACGATTTTTTAAGTTAAGTTCTTTATAATCAGCAAAAACTGAAGTCTGTCTAAATAATAACATTTAAGTACTATATGTATAATCAAAAATATTATATCTAGCATACATTTATAGTAACAATGAACCTAAGGTGTATTATTTATCAAAGTTAAATTGTTTAGCACCTAATTTTAGTTAGTCACCAATGGCTAGTAATTTTGCAAATATTTTATTTAATTAACGCAATTTTTTTTTCGATTCAAAGTTATAGTTTATTCAAGGCTTCTATGGCCAAAATTAATCGCAAACAAGTTTTTGGCCAACACTTTCCTTTCCTCTCACTTCACACTTTTGCTATTAATCCATTTATGGCCAAAATTCATCCAAACCTAACACTTTTCTTATCGAGTAGCACTCCGTGCTCGATTTTTGACCCACGCAAACACTTCATAAAATAGTATCGCAACGAAGTGCCAAATAAATGATTCGATGATTCGAAAAATTGTTTGAAAAGGAAAAAAACTCACCATAAACGCCAAACACCGCAGTTTCAAAACTTTGTTCTCGTTCTTCTTCTTGTTGTTGGTGTTGTTGATGTTTTTGTTGTTGATGTTTTGGGTGAATTTCTTGTGGTTGTTGTTGTTGCACTTGCTGTTTGCATTGAATTAAATTTGACTTGATTTTTGTTTATTTCCACTTTTCTGCTTTCTGCGGTTCGCACAAATTTTTCACTTGGAAAAAATTGTTGTAATTTTGTTGAAATCAAAGAATTAAGGTGCAAAATAGGAAACCTTTCCTTTAACACAACCTTAGAGCATGTTTTTTGTTTAAGTTGTTTGCGTTTCTCTATTTGAAATGAAATTGTAGTTTTTGAGATGGGGAAAAAACACAAAATAATTGCGGGATATTTCGGTATTTACTTTAGGCTGTTTAGATTTCGAAAAATGCTCCAAGTCCAAAAAAGTTGTTGTAAGTTTTTCTAAAGTTTTTAGCTTGTTGTCGCTTTTGTTGTTGTTGTTCACACACACACACGTGAAAAGCCGCCTTGAGTTGTTGTTTCATTTGGTTGTTGTGGTTGTTGTTGCTGTTGTTGTTCTTGCGGTTGTTGTTGCTGCTGCAGTTGTTGCCCCTGTTGTAGATGTGGTTGTTGCTGTTGTTGTTGTGGTTGTTGCATTGTTGAAATACAAAAAAATTACGCTTAAGGATTTTCTTGCTTCTTTTGTGTTGCTGTTGTTGACTTTGTTAAAAACTTTCGCTGTTACTTCATTTATTTGTAATTTTTTATTTTATAATAATATATTTATAAAACATTTTTGTTGTGTTTAAGTTTATGCCTGGGAAAAAGTATACAAAAACTAGTGTTAGAAACCGACGCAGAGCACTTGAAAAAAATTCAAAAAAATAATTTCATGAATGAAGGACAGAAATGAATGCAAAAGGACCTATTATTCGAAATTCGTGTTTCCAAAACCCGCGCACAAAAAACCAAAAAAAAAAATAAATAAACGATAAAGAATCCTAATTATTTTCCGTACAAATATTCGTAAAATATTTGAATATTTTGTCGCTTTGCAAAATGTAATTTATCTGCTGTTTGCGGCTAAGACTAACGAAAATAAACACGAACGAACGTATGAAAGTGTCTGCAAGAACTGCAATCGCATCGCGTGTGAAATCTCTGCGAAAGTCCAAAGCCGACAGAGCTGCAAAACCAAAAAGCCTGGCCAAAAGCCCAAAACCCAAAGAGCATTGGCGTCGGCAGCGCGGCGGCAGCGCTGCGACTGCGTTGCTTCGTATTGCCGAGTGATTCCCGTTCGCCTATGTGTGGGTGCCCCTGCATATCGTAGTCCATACATAAGTGTGTGTGTGTGTGAGTGGTGTGCGCTTGTACTAAGAGCGCCGCACGCGCTTCGTAAAAGAGCAGCGTCGGTGAAAAACGCAGCAAAGCTGAGCCAAAATGCACCTCGTTTTCCACCGAGTCACTTTTCTCTTTCACTCAATCGCAGAAAGTGCACGGTGCGGCGCTCTCTCTTTTCGCGCGCTCTCTTCGCAGTGGACAACGCAGCGTATGCGTAATCTGTGCGAGTGCAGCAACATATCATTCAGAAAACACACAAGCACTCACACAACCGTCTGCCATATGTTTCCCAAAAAGTTTTTGGGGTTCAACTAACAGGACAAAGAAAGGTCCAACAAATTAATACGCAGGACAAGAACTCTAGTTGAATGTGCATTATTTTTAATGACTTCTAAGTCCTCAAATGACTAATATCTACAAACTCAAATAAAATGAAAACTATCATTTTTATCAATCTTAAAATGGTATGCATAATCTGATCGGTTTTGTATTGTTTTGCAATAAAAATATTGAAAACTGATAGATTAAAAAAAAAAAATGGTTCGAAACTATTATTTACAAATTTTTTTTTAATTCAATAAATACGCTTTAATAAATCTGTTAAGTTTTAATGCATTTTCCAACAAAAATGGTGTAAGCTTATCAATTTTAAATGATTTTTTTAATTCACTTGTTTAAAAAAGTGAGATTTTAGATGCATGCCAAGAAGTAGTAAAGCACATGACAAATGTTGCAATTCGTTCTATTTAATTTTCATACAAACTTTAAAATTTAAAATTGTAATTTTTAATGCCCACACTAAAACCTAAATAGTTTTAGTTGAGTATGACATAAACACATTAAAAATTGAAGTATGGAAATATTGAAACTTTAAATAATACAATACAATTGCCAAATTGACGTCAAAAAACAAAACAAAAAACTTTTTGAAGTAATGATTGAAATATCAGAACTTTATACAATATTTAGGGTTCTAATAGGCACAACAAATTCCGCTCAAAATATTTTCAACAGAGCTCTGCGATATTCCGTCGGCAATTTCTAATCTGACGCCTAAGCTGCAGTTTTTTTTTTTTTTTAGTTTCTTTTTTTTGCACTTGATAATCAATTCACAAATTCAGGCACATTACAATATTAGTTACATATTTTTTTGAGGGCCACCTAGCGACTAAAAATTTGACTAAAATATTTATAGATTTAATTCGGAATTGACATTCTTTATAACTGCAACTATATTCTAAAAAACATAGCTTCAATCCTTCAAAACACTGGATATTTGAATCTCTCCTATCGTGATTTCTAAATGTTTTTATTAGAACTTGGCAACACTTGTAAATAAGAATTAAAAGCACACAAATTCAAACATAAAATGGTGTTCAAATGAAACATGAAACATTATGAATTTTCGAAATGATAAACAATATCCTTTGAATAGCTTTAGGTGTCCTTGGAAAACGCAATATCACTAGTTTCCCTCTCAAGACTTTCAACTTGGCTATGCATGATTAAATTCCTTGGAAAAACACATGTCCTTTTGGGGCACTTAAGTGATCCTCAACAAACACAAAATACGAAAATCGTGTAATTTTTTTCATATTATGTATGGTCCTTCCGGTTTTCTAGCACTTTGTCATAAACACTTTTTCAGAAACAGCACATTTGCTAAAATCAAAAATAGTTGCTGCTGCTTTCACTTGCAATATTTTATATTGAAAAAAAATTCTAAAAACACTTGAAAAAAAAATGAAGTTACGCGGCGCGATGTTGGAATTTTTACTGCTTTTTTTGGGTATTTTTGTAAAGGGAAGAATTTTATTTTGAAATTACTTTCGACACAGGAAAAAATGCGATTTTTTGTCGATGGATGATTGATAATATTAGATTTTTTTCGTAATTGATGTTTTGAATGCTGAATTGTTGTGTTGTTGTTGTTGTTGCTGCTGTTGCCGCAGGTTGTTGTTTGTGTTGCAGTTGTGTTGCAGTTGCCGTTGCAGTTGGAGTAGGTGTGTGTGAATGTGTGTTTGGTGTGTTTGTTAGCCGAGACAGAGAGAGAGCTGTAGCTTTTCTTCCGCGGACTGCGTACGTGCGCGACAACGTGCGGATCTGTTATGATTCAATACGTTTTCGATACGTTTCGTTTACGTTGCCGGACCGCCGATGACGACAACAGCAACAGCAGCAGCAGCAGCAGCAACAGCAGCAGCAGCAGCAGCAGCAGCAGCAGCGGCAGCAGCAGCACACACACACACACCCGCACACTCATAGAATGCAAAAAAAGGAGAAGAAGTAGCAGAACGCAAAAGTATAGTGGTCGCAACTTCACTCGAATTCGCGAGTGAAAAACTCGCTCCGAAAGAGCGAAAAGGCCGAAAAGAGTGGAGCAAAAAGCGAAAAACGCATTGCATGTGTGTGTCTGCCCGCGTCGACGTCGACGTTGCAGTTCGCGAAACTCTCTCGCACTCGGCCTTCAAAGAGGCCGCTACTTTTCGGCCCAAAGAGAGCGGACCGCTAAGGGAAAAGGAAGAGGAATAGAACTCGAACTCTGGCCAAGATTGAGTGGAAATCCGCCACGCCGCCAACTATTTCAAGATCAATGTGTTTTTCGGCAAGTAAGGTGGGAAATCTACTAGCACACATATTCCAGGATTTTTCTGGGAAAATTATATGTGATTTTTGGATTTACATAATTTAGATTCGTTGAATATTTCAAGGGATTTGGTTTTGCAATTTTTCAGGACTTTTTTTTATAAATTTAAAATTTAGTTAAAAGAGATTTTTTTATATACCTGAAAAAAATATTATAAATAGCATCGTTTTTCCGTCTTTCTTAAGGTTATATAGAGCTTAAGTACTTTGAAAGTTTTTTAGTTTGAAAAGTTATTATTTTAAGCATTCCTGTCATATTTGAATTTAAATTTTCAATCGAGGATTTTATTTATCAAGAGCATGCGAAATGTAACTCGAAATTAAAACGATATTTTTATTAAATTTCTAAATATTAATTTCCAAGTATGCACACATTCAAAGTTCTATTTAGTAACTTTCAGTTCAATACCACAAATTGAAAAATATCTAGTAAAATAATACTTTTATATATATTAATATTCAATGATGCCAAACAAATATTTGTTTAAGAATGAAGTTTATGGGCTTCAAAGACTAAAATTAAAAATACAAAATAATCTAAAATTATTCAAGTGTGCGTAACATCGTTTTGCCTTGCAGTTAATTGATCTACACATCTAGCCAAATCTGATATATAATATTTAGGCCCCAACTGGATAATCTAAGGTGTAAAATATTGCACACAGATAAGAAATATATTCCGCTGGCAACAGTCTAAGTTAATAAAAACTTTTAAATTGCACAATTCTATGAAAGAAAGGAAACTATTTTATATTCTCTCCAGCACTTAGGCGGAAAATTAAGACAATTTTAATTTAATTTTTATTTATTTTTGGCAGAACGAAGGGAGAAAGAGAAAGAAGGGGTATGTAGAGTTTTGTGTGGGAAGATCGCACTAAAATAAAATTCACAATAAATTCTTGATCAACTTTGGCACAGTAAAAAAAATGTTTAGCTGTATGTTAAAACGATTTTCGTAGTTTATTTGAAATATATTTCTGAGTTTATTTTTTGTGGGAATTTCAGCGCTTTTTTCGCGACTTTTTTGCGATTTTCAGCGCTTTTTGCACTCACACACCAAGCGACGAGGAGCAAACGACACAACCGAATGAACGGACCAACTGGCGACTGCGGCGGGGCAACAACGACAACAACGGCGGCGACGTCGGCAGCGACGCCGGCAGAGCGCTCCAAACAAAAGCAAACAAAATAAAAAAAAATTGCGAAAAAGGAAAATAAAAAATTGGCAACCAAGAAACTACACACTCACACGCACACACACAAATCCGAGCTGCATTGGTCAGAGCTTCGCCAAAAGAGAGAGAGACAGTGGGAGAGAGATCGCGAATTTTTTGCGAATAAATGTTGCGCGCAACATGTTGCCAAAAGCGAAATGGCCACGCAGCGAAGCAAACACACACACACTCACACACACCAGATGACATGCAAAGGAAAAGAGAGTTGCTCTCTCGCGAATGCGAATTCTTCCCTTTTGCAAATTCTCTTTTGTTGCGAATTTTTTGTAGCTTCTTTTTCGCTCGCTTTTATCAGCGCTCCCGCACACAACTACACATACACCTGCTTCGCCGCTCTCTCTTTCGCTCCCCTCTTCCTACCCTTTCACTCAGCGAGAGATCCGCTTTATTTTATTTCAACTTTTTGCTGCCCAGAATTCGCACACATGGAAGCTCGTCGCAAAAAAAAAAAAATACATAAATTAAGTGAGCAAAAAAATTAAGAGGAAGAAGCAGCACAAGAAGATAACTCAGCAAGCTTTGGGTTTGCAAAAAAACCAAATACAAAAAAATAACAAAAACAAAAATTAGAAACGAATTGGGTGGAACAAGAATTGATTCGCGAAAAAAATGTGCGCGCTTTTTTGGGAAAATAGATGGAAAGGTTCTGCCGATTAATGTGATTAATCACATTTGTGTATATTTAATTACGATCGCACTTGCAGCTCCGAAATCTAGCTAAAACTAAACTAAATTAAACTATAACTAATTTGGGATCTGCATCATCCATTAAAGAACCACATAAACCGGCGATCTGCAACTTTTATAAGTTGTACATAGAAACTATAGGCAAATAATTAATTAATTAATTAAAAATAGTTTCGATATTACAGTTCTTGCTAGAAACTAATTAATTGTTTTTTATACGGACTTACGCATTTTACTTTCATAAATAATGTTTGGAATCTATTTTAAATTATATTCTTTAAATTTCTTAAGTGAGGCACACAATTATACAACCCCTTTTTTGTTTTGAAAAACTTCAAAAACTTTGTTGTGACAACTTTTGGCATTTTTAATGTAGCATTGTGATCCTTGCTGCTTGTAGGACCCCTATAAAAAACCCTTTTTCACTGCAACCCTCGATGATCTTTCTTTTGGCTGCCCCAACTGCTACGTATGTATAAAATTCGCCGAAATCAGCTAGTTGCCGAAAATCCACCCCCACACACTTCTTTGCTTTGTTTTGTTTCGGTTTTCTTGTTCGTTTCTTTTTTATATGTTTTTGCACTTTTATCGTTGCTTTTGTTTTTATTTAGAAATTCGTTGTTTGCTCAATAAAATCGAAAATGCGACGACTCTCGGTCGAAAAAAACGCATTCGGGTGGGCGGTGGTGGTTGGGGGTTGGGGGCTGGGTTCCAGGACCTTTCCGTCTGCACGCAGTCGCCACACAAACACCAACGCACACAGACAGTGGAACGTGGAGAGAAACACTCAAATAAACTGGTGCCAGACATTGACTCCAAAAAAAACGAAACGAAAAACGAAAAAAAAACCTACAAAAAAGGCGACAACAACTCAGCCTATGTTGCACCAACCCACCAGCCAAAAAAAAAAGGCAAAAGGAGGGGAAATAAAGCAAAACAAACGGCCCACAGGACGCAATTTTCCACCCACACAAACAGGACTTCGTCCTTTTTCGTTCGACCTCGGCGGCTTCGTGTGCTGCTTCTTGTCATCTATGTAGCTGCTGCCACATCTTCTTCTTGATATTTTTTTGTGTCTGCTTCTTTTTTGTTGGCCCTGCGCTGCCAAGGGTTTCCTTTGTTCCCTCGACCGCCCAGCCGCCCACATTGCAGCCCACCCGACTCCCCGACACCCCAACCAACCACCCACATCCACTCTAAGCCAAGTCTGTTGCACTCACAAAACGACGAACGCGACCCCAAACAAAAACAGAAACAGAAGCAACAAGAACAACACGAGCCGCAAGGATTTCGCAGGACATTGGAGTCTCGAATACCCTTACAACTGGCTGAGAATCCTCAAGAGATTTCTTCTGCGTGTAAACTTATATGACACCAACAATTGCGCATCAGAATAATGTATTTCCTAGAAAATTGCACATTTTCTATGAAAAATCTGCAGGATTTGAAAATATCACGTAATAGTGCCGCAAAGTATGCAACACAATTCGAAAAACTCAAAAACCTGTGTACATTTCTGAAATAAAAAAGCAATAGTATTTCTTGCCATAATAATGTTGATGTTTATACTTTAAAATCACTTCCTGGAGAATCAAATGAGATATTTACTTTTTAAAAATTCTCTTAAGAAATTCTCGTTTCTGGCTAAAAACAAGCTAAAGCCATTATGTTATGATATATGTTTTTTGAACCTCAAGGAATTCGGATTTTTTGCGGATGGACACTTGTAAATTACAAAAACAACAAGTCTAATGGACACTTTTGCCTCAGTTTTGCTGTTGTTTTTATTTATGCGTGCGTCTTTCAGCCGCCCCCCTTCGCCCAGCCCGCCCACTTTTGCTTTGCTGCCCTTCGACAGCAACAAACAAAACAGAACAAGAGAAATGGCAAAAAGAAGGCAAAAGGAAAGCGCCGCTTCTTTTTGTTTGTGTTTTCACCTTATTTGTTTTGCTCGTTTTGTTCGTTGCGTTTTTGGGCTCAAGAGTAGGCCTCTCTACTCGCAAGCAAGAGCACTGCGCTCTCTTAAAGTGCATTTGATTGCAAGTGCAGGCGAAAGAGAAGCAGAGCAAATTCTGATTGGAGATGTTGCTAACGTTTTCCTTTGGCAACGTGCTGCTAAAGCGCATGTTGCGCGCTTCTTTGTCAGGAAGAAAAAATTGCTAAAAAGAAATTCTAAGAAAGTTTCGAAGGAAATGAGGGGGAACTCAGGTGCTAATTACAAAACAATACTGAGATTTATTTCCCCCAGCTGAAGTGCTGTCAAAGTTTTGCGTTTTGAATATTACAAACAAAAATCCCAACACAAATAAATACCATTTTTTACGTTTCGCAACTTACTCGGTACTTTATACTCTTGGCTATTTTCGCAATCAATTTAACTTTTACAGCATTTAACAATTGACTTATTTAAATAGAAGTCTTCCTTCACATTATTTTTGATTTAATTTGTTGTTAACTTGCATTAACATAATCAAATTTAACAATAATAATATTGTTTTGATATATGGAATAAACTTAAAGCTCAATAAATGGTTATTTACGATTGAATAAAAGCGAATATGGTACATCCTAAACTATTTTGTTGGACTTCAACTAAAGAGATATTATGTTCATGTTAAATATTTTAAATTAAATGTAAGAAATGGATAAACCATAACCAAGCGGCCATGCGAATTTTGTAAAACGTAACCCACCACCGGAATTACAGGTCAGAAAAAAAGAGCTAGTGAGCGCCATGTTTTTGTAACTATGGTAGAAAATCGTCGGCCATTAAAATGGGAAAACAATGAATATGTATAGAACGGATAGAAGGAGCAGTGAGTTGTTTAAGTAATAATTCTACTTACCCAATTATATTAACTCTCTGAAATGATTATGATAAAATCCGGTTCAATTGCAAAATAGAGTTATGGACTTGTCGATTTTGATACATTTTCATAGTAAAGCCATCGCTCTCCTTTTTAGTTATTTATCTATCATTTCTCGGTGTTCTGGAAGAGGAAAAAAGGCATTGAGGTTTTCTATTCCGTTATACATATGTACATACATCTATTTTTCAATCACTTATTGTACGAAAACAAAGAAAATTGCATTATATTCCACCACTTAAGAAGTGGCTATACTAGTCTTTCCTTTTCCACTAAATCTTCATTTTGTAGCGGAACTCTTACACTCTTCACCTCGTCTTCCCTATCACTTCCTTCTCCCCTTTCCCCCCTCACTTTCTATCCCTTTCCTTTGAAGATCAGCTGTAGCGGTTTGAATTTGGCCATATCGAGCGTAGAAATAGAGGAAGGCACTAAAAACAGCTGCAGCTCAAGAGCGAATAAAGGTCGCCTCCGTTCCGCCCTCTCTTGCTCTTTCATCCCCTCTCGCTCCCACCCACACACTTTCACACACACGTGCACTGCGTAGGGAAAAGCAGCGCAGTTGCAGCAGAAAAACAGATAAACAGCAAAGCAGAAAAGAGGCAGGTTGCTCTCTCTCGCTCTCACTTGTGGGCTGGACTACAGTCGTTGTTGTTGGTTTGGCCAGCCTAAAAACGGAGATCGCACGTGTGTGTGTGTGTGTTTGTGTGCGGTGTGTGTAATGCATATGGCTGACTTGCTGTTGTTGGTTTTGTTGCCCTTTTGCAGTTGCTGTTTGTTTTTATCTTACACTCGCACACACACATGCAACCGGCCTATGCAATGGAGCGAATACGAATGATAAATAGCATGTGTGTGTGCGAGCGAGAGGTTTCGCTTGTTTTTTTTTTGTATTTTAGTTTTCTGCCTTCCGCCTTGTGGTTTTTGTTGTTGCTCTTTTCGGCTTCTTGTGCGTCCATTGGGCATTGCATTCGATGTGTGGGTGTGAGCGCAAGTGCGCAGTTGTGTGTGTGTGTTTGGACAGCCTCTCTTTTTAAAAACGCATAAATGTTGATTACAGTAAATTAACAATTTGTTGTTGTTGCTATCTCGCTTTTTGGGGTTATGTTTTTGCTCGTGTCTGATTGGAATCCTGCACCGGCTCTTTTTAGACTTGTTGAATAGCGAAACTGTACATAGTTTCATTTTCTAAATCATTAATTTGCTCACGAATAATACTAATGAAATAAAATTAATTTTAATATACATGCACATTTTGTCGTTATAAGTATAAGTCTTATTGTAATAAACGTTATTGGGAAACAGATGGTTATAAAGTTAAAAAGAACATAAAACAATATTAAATAGTGCTCATATGCAGTATATATATCGCTTTATAAAGTGCTTCCATAAATGATAAAGTTTCTCGAGAATTCTAACTGTACTTACCTTCAGTATGAAGCTAGGTTACATCTGATGAATATTCAAAACGCACATCATTGGTTTTAAGCAACGAAAACAATAATCAAAGTCGTCATTAAGATTAAATAAATTCCGAATACATTTATTACTGATTCCCGGGAACTTGCACTTTTTGTTACTTCTCTTTTGTGTTTCTTCCAACTGGATTTGTCCCGCCAAATTTCCAATAAAAATTACGGACAGAAAAAAGCTAAGCGCTCCAAAACCTTGGGCTGCAGCGTGCCGACGAGCTGAATGCTACGAAACACGGTCCTATTTGACAGCCGCTAAGCGCTAGAGTTGTCACCGAAAATGCGTTTTTACTAGTGCGAACAATAAAATTATCTGCGTAAAAATTAAAAAATGCAATAAAAAACAAGATAAATAGCATAGCAAATATTTGAAACTATATTTCTACTGAAATTTCAACAAGAAGACAGTGCAAAGGTGTTGCAAAAAAAATTGAATTCAGATCTAGGCAGCCTAGCAACCCTGTCATTTTGACATTGCCGCTCACACGCACGCCACACAGACGCACGTTAGTCACAGCAACGCACACACATACTAGCGAACGGCTACATTTTTTTTCGAGTGTGCTCGACATTCATAATTTTTGTGGTGGAGCTGCCTGCAAAATCGAATTTTATCGTTTTGCCAACGAAGTATCGGACATAACTGCAAATAAAGTTCAACAATAACTTGGCGCTGTTACGCTGTGAGTTTGTGTTTTATCAAAAGTTGCATACTCTAGCGAAAAATCATTGTTTTTGTCCAAAAATGTTGTAAATGCCCGAAAAAATACCAAAGTGAGAACAACAACAACAGCAGCAAAAAGCAGGAGCAGCACCAGCAGAAGAAGAAGCACAGGCAGCAGATAAAATTTAATATAATATCGAAGAAGAGCAAGAAAAAAGCCGTAAAAGTTGATAAATCGAATGTGTGTTTGTGTGTGTGTGTAAAAAATAATAATTGTGGCGTTCGCACCAAGTATTCGCCTTCTTTCCTATTAACTTAAATATGCCAAAAACGCGGCGTTTGCTTTTCTGCTTTTTTTGACTCGCCCTCTTTGTCCCACCCATCCGCATATTCTCTTTTCGCCTTTGTCTTTTTCGTGCGCGTTGTCTGCATTTTGTCTGTGTGCGTGGGTGCGTGACTCGCTTTGTCTGTGTGTGTGCGTGTGCAAGCGAAATTGTTGCTTGTAAAAAAGGAAATCTTATTAGGTGTTTTTTTTTTGTAGTTTAATTGCCAACATTATTGATTTTTCAAGCGGTTCACCCCCTTTCTCCCTCCGCATTCCTCCTGTCCAGTGTGCTTCTTCTTCCTCTGCGGAACTACGTGCATTTGTCACCCAAAAGGGAAATCAATAAGTTGGTAAAACAGCGAAACGCCGCACACTTGCACAATAACATTATGGTTAAATTATTGTTATTTTTGCGTTAATAGCGCAATTTCTTTTGTTTGGTTCGAGTGCTTTTCGTTGCTGTTATTGTTGTTTTCTCAATACAATTTCTGGAAATTTCGAGGCCTTCATTTATTGCCTTTTGTTTCTTGTTTATCTGCGTCTTCCTTTCCCCCTCTCCGCCTTATTTGACTTGATTTTCCGTGTGTCTAGGAAATGTAAACAGTTAAAGGAGCCGCAAGGTCACGCTAAAAGGGATTGGCAATGGTAGGTGGGCTTTGACTTACACAGGAAGAAATTCATTTTAATCATGTGTTTTCTGTTGAACTTCCAAAATGTGTAACGGAAAAAAATCCAGATATTGTGAAACAGGAGGCGTTTACAATATAGTCTAGCTATCCAGAATCAAGTAAATAACTTTGAATTCCGTTCTTTTCTATACTTCAATATAAATATTGTTAAGTACTACAATTTGAAAACATCTTTAAATTTAAAACATTTTTTGAATTGGTTTGTTTTAGCCAGCTCAGTTACACTGTGCGAGAGAGACATCTTTGTGGCATGCTAAATTCTGTAGCAAAACTTTCTTTGGGAAAGTGAAAGCCACGTATCAGACCGAAAATCCACCCAACCCTACACACACGCACCCCCATAAAGAACGACCTTGAGCTGCAAAAGAAAAATTCTCTTTGATTTGTGACGCTCTTCCCCAAGAAAACCAAGTGAAGCTCCAACTTACGAATGCTACTATTTCACCGATACCTAGTTAAACTAGTTAAATTAGTAATCGTTTAGTTTCACAGTTGAAACTACGATTGTAGACATTAGAGATAATAATTTATAGTTTTACTTACCTTGGGGATAGTGGATGATTTCGAGGATCTACTTAATAACTTAACTTGACTTCAATCTCGTTTGCAGCTCAACGAGAAGGCCCAGACTCAATCCGCGTTACCAGTTTACCGCGTAGAAGGAACGAAATAGAAGTTACCAGCTGAACGATGTCCAGCCTGCCACGTCGCATCATCAAGGAGACTCAGCGCTTGATGCAGGAGCCAGTGCCTGGGATCAATGCCATTCCCGATGAGAACAATGCCCGTTACTTCCATGTGATCGTGACCGGACCGAACGATTCGCCCTTCGAGGGCGGCGTGTTCAAGCTGGAGCTGTTCCTACCGGAGGACTATCCGATGTCGGCGCCTAAGGTGCGCTTCATCACGAAGATCTACCATCCGAACATCGATCGTTTGGGTCGCATTTGCCTCGACGTGCTGAAGGACAAGTGGAGTCCAGCCCTGCAGATCCGCACCATATTGCTGTCCATTCAGGCACTGCTCAGTGCACCCAATCCCGACGATCCGCTGGCCAACGATGTGGCCGAGTTGTGGAAGGTCAACGAGGCGGAGGCCATTCGCAATGCCCGCGAGTGGACCCAGAAATATGCCGTCGAAGACTGAACGCCCGAGGTCAGGAGGAAAGTCAGAAAGCGGATCCGTCAGTTGTATCGGCGATTTTCCAGAAAGTGGGTGCGTGACATGGACGGGCGGGTGGGGAAATTGCATACTTTAAAAACAACCAGAAAAACCTAAAGCATACGAAAGAAAACATAAAATAAGATAAAAAAGCAAGCAAGAAAAAAAAAACGATTTAAAAACACATATTTTTTTTCGAACCTTCTGGGGCGGGATATACATATAAAATATTAATATATATATTTTTTTCAACCAATCGATCGGGGCGATCGGCGAAATGGAGGAGAGATAGCGAAAGCATTCTTTATGTAAGTCGTATACATGTATCCGAAAAAAAACAAAAAAAAAAAAAATGAAAAAAAAAAAAAAGAAAACAGTAATTGGTTTTAATCGTTTCTATTGATTTGTTCGAGGGGTCTGGTGTCTATATACATATAGCCGTATATAATTCTATGTGTAATTGAAATAACCAACCCATAACCATTAAAACATGTAGCATCAGATAATAAATCAATTGGAAAGGCAACTAGAAGGGATTATGATTTCCTTTAACTCGTACATTCGGTCGAAATGTCAGTTGAAAACTCGGTTTAAATGTCTATTCAAAATAGAGAGTTTTGAATGTATAGTTTTCAGTGTTTCAGAAAATTTAAGATGTGATCGTCCAACTCGTAGACTTTACTTTTCTTCACTAAGTTCACCATTTCGATTTATACTTGAGCTTTGCCTGGGTTGTGTCGAGTCCCTTTGATAAACGATAAATAGTTTTACTCGAAAACAATTTTTTTTAACCAAACAATGAAGCCTTTAAGCTATTAGTAATTTTGAAAGAAAAATATATAAAAAATATACAAAAATATGATACATGAACAAAATACAATGAATGCATACACTATATATTTATACAAACAAAAAAACAAAAAAAAAACAGAAGTAGTGGCTTGATTGCGTGAAAATTTCAAGTGCAGTTCCCAACAAAAAATGTGTACAGTAATTAAATGTTTGTCACCGAAATCACTAAAGGCTAATCCAAAAAACAATAGCAACCGAAAAGCAACCATAAATCAAAGAGTAATCGAAATAAAAATTAAGCAAATATTCAATTCAGTTTTCTTTAATTTTAATTAATTTTTTTCTAAGAAAAATAAATAAAAACGAAAAATTTAAATAAAAATTATAAAAAATAAACCGAGTTGTGTTTTATTTAAATAGTTAAGTGGTAATATAACTGAATGGTAAGTTTATTAACGAATTTAATGTTAAGCAAGAGAGAATGCTATAGTCGAGTTCCACGACTATCAGATACCCGGTACTCAGCCAGTGTCAATGCGAACGCGAAATTTCATAATTTTTCTGGGATATCGATAGATATTTAAAAATTGTTCAAAACTGTGGGCGTGACAGTTTTGGCGGCAAAAAGTTTTTTAGCAAATTGCTAGAAATATACAAGACTAATTAAATTATGAAAAAATGTTTAAAATTGGTTTCAAAGATGTGGGCGTGTTTTGGCGGTTATGGGGAGTTATAGTGGGCGTGGCAACATGGGTCAACAAACTCTATAACCGTCAAACTTATAACCGTTTTACTCTAACTGTTATAAAATTGCTTGAATTTAAAACGTTTAGCTTTGGATATTGCAAATAAAATAATATAAAATATTTACAATTAGTAAGTTTTATAATTTATTTTAGTTATTTGTCTTAACCATTGAAAACTCGCAGCAACAATTTCCAATAAAATGTCAAATTTGTTTTTACTTCTCACGACTGCAGTTGTCAATCAGCTGCTCAACTTGGGACTTTGGGATTGGAATTTTCCTGTCGGCAGGCCTCCCACTAACCCCGGCTTAACCCTTCACTGGGTCCCCGTCCACTGAGGGACCATCGGAGGTCCGGCGATGGGGAAAAGCGGCGTTCAGGTCTTGTCTATCTTTTGTGGTCCTCGCAGCGTGGGAGAGTGTGTGTGCTGGCCACTCCCCCCGAAAACGCTTTTCCCGCCTCTGATTGGGTGCGCTTCGCGGGCATACATATATACGTATATATCTGGTTCTGGCGATTTCGAGGCCCCTGACCAACAACACAGGGCAGTCAAATGTCGAACCTAAAGCAATTTTTTCCCTCTGGTCTTTATTATTTTTCATATATTTTTGTTGTATTTTTTTTTTTTGTATTTTTGCTGCCGATGTTGTGTTCTCTGTTTTTTAGTCTGTGTCGACTTTGTTTTTCCGGTAAGTGGGCGGCAGTGGGTGGGAAACGGGTGGTTTTTCCGGGACGAAGGCAAACGCATATGCAAAATGCGGTAATCCATGGTCTGTGTGCTCGAGGATTTTTATCGGTAGCTTCATTTTGTGCTGTTCTGGGCTATTTTGAGGATATTTTCGGGTGAAGTGTGGGCCAGTGGTCAGACCATAACTATGGCCATTAATCGTTACAAGTGGTTCACCTCTCCACCTTTGTATTTGCCAGCTATCAACTGTCTTTTACACTCGCCTCCATTTCGATCTCACTGCTTCACCCCATTTTAATAAATAGTTTACCTTACTTTCCTCTTTGGATAGATAAAAGTCATGGAAAAACTCAAAGAAATATCTAAAAGGAGATGAAATTGGTAGTCATAATATTGAGAACCCCAAATGATTGAAAGTTATAGAATAACTTATAAAACACAAAGGATAAAAAACATTCTGAAAAATAGCATTATTATTTACAATTGAAGGTTCTGAAATTAATTAACCATAAATAACCATAGTTATTGTTTTGAACATTTCACGACTGTGATATATTTTATTTATTCTGCCGGGTATCTTTTGGATTCTTTCTGAGAACCTAAGGTTTTTTATAGGTTCGTATCTAGGAACTGACACAGCTAAATTAACCTAATTACAGTAGTAGTCGACTCTCACACATTCTTTCATCTTCCCACTGTGGTATGCACTTTTTTGTGAAACTTTTTTCCTGGGTACAGTCCACCCCAAAGGGCATTGAGTGCACCTCGTGCAGCTTGCCCTCTCACTCGCACACCGAATGCGCCATTTTTGTTTGAAAGCTAATCGAAAAAGGGCGTACAGCCTAGCCCCGAAAAATACCCGCACACACACCAGCACACCCACGTGGTACGTAATGTAATGCAATGTCCGGAAGTACAGTCAACACCCAAAAAGACCAGCAAACACAAACACAAACGAGCGAGCGAAATGGAGAGATGGACAATGGGAGAGTGGGAGTGAGAGGGAACTGCCACTCGCATCGCATTCAGCAAAACATCATCAAAATTGTAAAAATAAACAAAAGCCAACATGCATAAAACCAATTTAAATTAAGGCCAACACACACGACGCATACACGCACATGCAGCTCTGTGTGTGCACTAGTGCTGTCCCACTCGGTCACGCTAGCCCTCTCTCTTTCTGCTTCCCTTTTTGGCCTGTCCATTGCAGCATTGAACAAAGTTTCGGGCTTAGATGGTGTTTTTCTCCTTTTTTTCTTTTTATTGGTGTGTGTGTGTGTGGGAGTTACTGGACTTTGGTCTCTGAGTCTGCCTATAGCCACCGAAAAATCCTCAAAAATAAAGGATAGCAAGGGGACAAGGAGCGGGCTGTGAGTGAGCTGTATCCTTAATTGATATCGCAGCAAGGAATTTCTCTGCCACCCACTCAGGAATAAAAGGGAAAATACAAAAGGAAAAGACCCGGCTTCGGGCAGGATGAGCTCTGTGCGTCATGTCCAGTGATGTGAAGTATCTAGTTAGTGGTACAGTGGGTCCACAATTACTATCCATTACTTAAAATTGTCGTTAATTTACTGAATTCTTTTTAAGTTACATATTCATCACCTTGTTACATAAGTACAGTTAGTTCCAAAACGTGCTGCATGATTTCTTTATTGTCCTAAAACGAATTTGAAAAATTTATAAGTGGACTAGGTCTACCAAAATAATAACTATGTGTAATCTAGTTTATAACTATTATTTAAAGAAATTTTGTTAAAATCATATTTTGCTTGCACCTCTCAAAGGTCAAGCAATCATTACCTTTCCCAGCACTGGTCATACGTATCTATCTCGTCGGGTTTTTAGCCGAGTGTATAGAAAGGGGGGCTTAAACACACGCATGCGATGGGAGGGGGGTGGGGGAACGGGTGTTTTTTTGGGGGCATTTGGGTGGCATTGCAAACGCAACGAGGATACTGCATGTGATAGGTCGGAAATTTTCTGCCGAGCTCACAATCAACTCTTTGGACTAGGACTAGGAGATATATCCCACACACAGCCAACCTCAACCCCCCTAACTTTTCGTGGCGGCGCACCTGCAACACGAATGTGCAAGGGGGGCTGCAAGTGTGGCAGGGGGCGCAACTCTGAGGGTTGTGTGCAGGACGCAGTAAAATGGCGGCATCCCAGGCCTTTGGGCTTGGCCAAAGTCCATGTGTGCGCTGGTGTGCGTGTCTAGAACCCCTAGATGCCCCCCTGCACCACCCCTGCATGCCTTTGTGTCTGTGTGTGCGTTTCCATTTTGCCATTTTTGCCACCCACATGCCACCCTTTTGTTTTGGCTCGCCTTGGTAGGCACCACCCTCTCGGAAACCCCCCCGCTGGAAACCCACCCAAGCCCCGAATTGTGAGGCAAAATTGAAGTTCATGCAACTTAGGTCTAGGGATGTCTGTCTCTATTTGAGTGTGTGTGTGTTTTGGTGTTTCGGGTGGGTGTTTTGGTGCGTTGCATGTCTGTCCACACACACACACACAGATATAGTACATATAAATATGGACAGATAGATAGTGGTACAGTGCGTACTGTTGAAATAGATAAGGTATGATAGATAAAATCAAAATTTATAAAACATTTAACAGAAATGAGTCATCCCTATACCCATAACCCATCTTCTAATCAACTTTAAAAACATTTCTTACTAAATAGTGCAAAACTACTAAGCACCTGACACAACTGACTCGCACTGTACGCATGTACACGAGGTTGCATTTACGGATATGTGCGCACATAGTCAATGAATAGCCGCAGTGCCCTGTCCTGTCCATCTTCTCATGTTCGTTTTTCCCGGTGGCAGCCTACGGAAAGTTTTCCGGGAATTAAGTTAACAAAGCACACGTGAGTGTTTATTTAAATATAAGTATTTATTTAATTATATATTCAACTGCATGTTGCTCTCGTGATCTGTGTTTGTTGTCTTTCACTAACATTTAATTAATAAATACTTTAATACAGTATTTGAGTTCTGCTTAAAGTAAATGTTATGTTGAATGAGTTATCAAATATGTATATAACTAGTATGATCTAACAGGTTTTATAAAAAGCTCTATGAAGCATAGTTAAATATGTTTAGGTAAAGTCTATGGTTTTAAGATTGTGTTCCTGTTTTGTGTATATTTTGGGTGATACTCGCCATTTTTTGTTTGCTATTTTCTATAATTTTTTGTGTATATCTTTTATTATTCTGTTGGTATTTTGCTCTACGCCCCCTTCTTGTTTTTTTTTTTTAACTTAGCTTGACGTTGACGATGACGACGGAGACCAAAAAAGTGGACGAGGACGACCGCCTACAACACACGCCTATTGTTGCCACCCCCCACACATGTATACAAATATTGATGCAGACACACAGACGAAAAGCACTCGAACATTTGCTTCGCATGTGGCCGTGGCAACCCTTTAAAAAATAGGACTCAGTGTGTGTTGTCCACAGTAAAAAACAAAGCAATACCATATTTTAAACGATATTTTCAACCCTTACAATATCTTAAGACTAAGATTAAATAATTATTGAGATGGAAGACACATATTAAATACAAATATTATTAATATATTTAATTTAAAAAATAGTTGGGCGCCATTTATTTTGATTTATAGCTAACACATTTTATTTGTGTAAGGTATGTAGTATTTCAATGGGAGTGAAAACCCTGGTCGAGCTTTATGTATACAAGCAGTTGGGCGCCATTTTTTCAAATAAGTTTTTTGATATTTTATCCGTGTAGGGTTGCGGTATTTATTTGGGAATGGGAGTCCTCCTTTTTTTGGCCCGGCCGGACACAACTTAACCGACAACGACGCTATGGGCGCATTTCGCTTAACGTTTTTCAAGCAGAAAATCGATAAGTGCGCACGTACAGGAACATATATAGCATATATACCCGCACACAGATATATATGTATATATATATATATATATAGCCACGTATATCCCATTGCACATGGCATATACACCATGTGTGTGGGCAACACAACATCATGCGTCGTAGGCCAGAGATGGTTTTCAGTTTTCCCCAACAGCAAATGGATGAGAAACAGTCGAAAGAGAGCGGTTCGTCGGGGAAAACAGTGAAGGGGGGCAGTGGGGACGGCGGGGGCGGAGCGATAGTGCAGCTGGAAAAATGGCCACGTGGGTGGGGGAATGGAGGGGCTCCTGCTAGTTGGAAATCCCTACGTGCGCTTTGCTGTTTCATCAATTATTTATTTCGGTTTTGTGCCACTGGACACAGAGGACGGGGGCATGTTGGTGCGGCGATGGAGCATTGGGAACATTGGGAATACTCAGGACAAAGCCCAGTACGGAGTCAGGGCTGCCACCCTCGAATCTTGAGCGCTACATACAAACAACATTTACCATATTGTTTACTCGACTGTTTCCATCAAATATTCAGAGATCAATTGGTGCGGAATATTCTTCAGTTTCTTACATAATTTACCAGGCTTGTGAAGCGCACCAAAAAAGTCTAATAATTGTTTCTTTGAGGGAGAGAAGAGCTTATAAGATATACATATTATACATTATTTAAATTACAAATATAAAAGTTGGAAGGAATCTAGAATTATTAACTGTAATTAGTAACTTTTAGTAAATTTTTCCAGCAATAGTTTATATATATTAACGCTAATATAAAGTTCTGTGGCTTTCATGCCTTGAGCCACCTCTTTCTTGTTTTCCTTTCTACTTTAAAAACTAAGTTTCAGACGGGGAAAATGCAGGCGAACATTAATCATAGATTCGGGGAATTAATGGGGGGAAGGGTTTAGAAGGGGAAGGACGAATGGGTGAAGGTCCACCTACCGCAGTTGGCTACGGGTATTTTGACCAGGCCGAAAACGAGCGGCATTGTTACCTTAACCATCAATAATAACGCAATGTGGCAATGGGCAAGGCATCGAGAGCTGACAGAATTAGTTGCAAAAATTTATTTATGACTCTTTGTTGGCGGGGCATTGTTAGCTTCCGCCCGCCGCCCCCTCTTCAGGTTTATCCCCCTCCCCGCCCACCTGTGCTGATTTATGGCGTCCCGATAGTGCTGCCAATAATTGGCCAAAGAAGCGGCAGCGAGAACTTTTGTCTCCATCCCAAAGCGACCTGCGCTAAGAAAAAAAACTTTCTAGAATGGACAAAGGAAAGTTTTTCTATAACAAATAATGTCTATGGCTGATTTTTAAATTATATTTTTTACAATTTTTTACAATTTAGAATGTGGAAATCATAGATTTTGATATGGACATGGCTATTCTCTGCGATCTTTGAGATCTAAATAAATTGTTTTTAGTGTGTCCATTTTTTTTTGGGTTTGTCATGGCCATGGCAGAAATCTCATTAAGTTTTACATGCAACGAACAACTGACATGCAAACTGCATTTGAACCAGGGCAGGGGGCTTCCCCCAGAGGGCCAACTCCGGTTGCCAAGTGCGTGGCAAGAGAGAGCGAGAGGATGGCGGCGTGCGAGGGAGAGGGCGCGAGAGAGGCGAGGCTGATTAGCATATTACCGTGTAATTAGATAGTTTCAAATTAATTTTAATTGTAACCGACTTCGCTTCCACACTAGCCAAGATCCCCAACGAAACGAAAACGAAATAGAAACACAACACGACACAGCACAGAAAATCGAAAGAAAAAACGAAACGGAATAAATACTTTCGACCTTTCCCAAGCCCACAGAAAATTAGCGATGCCATTATATTCATTACCTTACACTTATAAATTTTATCAATCAATTCCGAAAGCATTTTAGGCGAAAATAAAGTAAGATAGATGGGTGCCATTAAATAGAATATTTTTTTGTTACGAACTGGATGATTAGTTGTTTATAATACAAATTTAAGTATGGAAATTTAAAAAATGGGCAATTTGGTCCTGTAATCAACATGCACATATGTATAAACATCATTTACATTTTTCCAAATGTGTCTGTGATTTTTTTATGGAAACGCAGACAGTAGGAAAAACGTAGCCAACAAAAAAGGCAAAAAATGCGTTTGCCGCAGACACAAATTATCGATCCAAACATTACACAAACACGCACACGGACAGAATTAAGCAGCACCGAAAAGTAAAACACTTGGGTAAACCCCCAAAAAAGGTTGGAGCTGAGTGGGGGTGGCAGGGGAATTTTATTTTGCGGCAACTTCTTTAAGTTGTTCTTGATAAAAAGTCATGACCTAACACAATATGTCCGTAAATAAGCCTGTGTAACAAAGGAAGGCCATTGCCCCTGAAATGTAGCTGATATATTGGTTTTTGTTAGTATTCAGAGGTGTTAGAAAAGATGGAGGTATTTGCTTAAAAAATGTGTAACGTCAATCCCTCACATTTTTTTAAATAATAATCACAAAGCTTCGTTTCGCGTTGAAACTGAATGAACATATAATAAGCTAAATTTTTCGCAATTCAACCCTTCCCAGTTATCATAGTTTTCGTTCTGTTCTCACTAGCAAATGTTCTCACTCCAGTTTTTCTCGCCTCTCCTTCTTTATATTTGTTGTTACGGCATCGTAATCCAACTGACCGTGTGGCCTAATGGATAAGGCGTCGGACTTCGGATCCGAAGATTGCAGGTTCGAGTCCTGTCACGGTCGATCCTTCTATACTTTTTTTTTAATATTATTATTTTTCCTTGGCGAAGTCAATTGCTTCCACAAATATTAATGGTTCTTTAAGCAACTAGAAGCTTGAATAGTGTATTGGGCTTGCCAAATTGCAAGTAGCAGTCGTGGCCGAGTGGTTAAGGCGTCTGACTCGAAATCAGATTCCCTCTGGGAGCGTAGGTTCGAATCCTACCGGCTGCGGATTAAATTATCTTTTATTGTTTTTATTTTCTGAAATTAAAATAAATTTATTGTTTTTATTTTCTGAAATTAAAATAAAACGTTCTGCACATTATTTTATTGCCATACAGAATTACCTCATTTAACGATCAATTATATTTATAATGTAGTGAATTAACCTTTTTTTAATTGTCTTATAGAATTATCATATATAACGATCAAACTATATTTAAAAGTAAAAAAAAAAATAGTAGGAAACGTAGTAAATATGCATAAACTCCGGAAGATTGTTGGGACTTGATCAAAAACAAGCAGTCGTGGCCGAGTGGTTAAGGCGTCTGACTCGAAATCAGATTCCCTCTGGGAGCGTAGGTTCGAATCCTACCGGCTGCGAATCGAATCCAATTTTTTGCAAATTTATATTTTATATTTTTTAATTTTTAAACGGTGAATTATTACATTTTTGAATATGTTTATAATATTCATAGTAGTACAGACTGTGCCTTTCTGCTTGGCAATTACTTTCTGTCTAATGAATTTCTAAATTCTATAAAAATCCGCATTTTGATCATATTTCGTATTCAAGGAACCACATCTCAAATTTTTTTACTTTGCCTATTTGTCTCGCCTTGTGTAGACCAAACACACCAACACCACCAGACACGCACAAAATTATTTACATTTGCTGCTGACGAGTTCATTGAACCTTTGATAACCTTTTTGGTCTGCTCATCGGCAATTTTATTTCTCTATATACTAAATTTTTTGGCTGGCTTTCCTTAACTTTCGTTTTACCCTTCCGTCTGTGGGCGTATATCGCCGTCCACAAAAAGCCTCAAAATGTCTTTGGTTCTTTTGCACCATTGACGTTGTTGCTTCCGCAGGTCAGAGCTCGCAGGAATCTTTGATAATGATCTTTATATTATTAATGTCTAAGTATACATAAAATGAATAAATAATTATGTAAAAGAATGTAAATACAATTTTCAAACAATCGTTTTAAGCAAGGTTCATCTGCAATATGACAAACTATGATAGATAATATTGTTCCATTGATATTGGGAATTTGGGACGCCGGTTGCGCAACTGACCGTGTGGCCCAATGGATAAGGCGTCGGACTTCGGATCCGAAGATTGCAGGTTCGAGTCCTGTCACGGTCGTAGCTCAGGTTATTACGACTTTTTTAACTTATTTTTCATTCGTCCTATAATATATTTATATGGGAGATTCCCTAGCCCCGCTCATTTGTGTAACCTGAGTGCGGTAAGCAGCAATCGTAGCCAATTGGCATACCCAATTGAAAGATTTATTGGACTTTTACATGGGTCGTCCATGGACGAATCAACATGTGGCTGCCACCGCAAGAAGCCCAACTTTGTTCGTTGGCTCTTGCTGCCTTGGCTTGCACTGAAACAAATCTATTTAACATCTGCAAAAAATAAGAAGATATTTTCTTAAAAGTATGTATTGTCGTACATTTGGTTTATAATTTTAATATTTAGCTTAGCAATTAAATCTATGTGTGTCCGATACTTTCGTGTATTTTGTTATCTTTCTGTGTATCTGCTGGTGTCGTTGCTGCAATTGTTGCTAGCTTGAATATATAGCTATTTTTTATTCTCTTTTGTCAGCAAGCAGACTGAGGAGCAAGTTTTTAGCAACGAGAACGACACGCGGAGAAACAAGCTGGTCTACAAAGTGGAGGACGAGGCTGCAATTTATGTGGAGGTCTGGCTGTCCACAGTCCGCGGTCCAAAAGAGATCCGAGGGCCCACAGAGTCGGCTTAGCATAATAAACGTCAGAATTAATTGGATTTTAATTGTCTGTTAAGCGCTGAAATTAAGTGCAGCCAAACTAGATTGTCGGCCAGGCAGTGGCTGTGGCGGTGGGCGGTGTTTTGGCGGAAAATGTATTGCCAACTCGTAGCTGACTGCTTTATTCAGCCGACTTCAGCCATGAATGGTAGCCCCATTCCCCTCTAAGCCCCCCTTTTGGCCCGATACCGATCTTAACAATGCTCAACCAAGCGACACACAGTACACATATGAAGATTATTTGCATGTCTCCGTTCTGGTGGTCGTTTGTCCAACTCCAGCTCCATGTTGAGTTGAAACCACAACTCCAACTCCACTCCAACTCCAGCTACGATCCCAATTCCGATTCCAAAAAAAAGGTGCCTTGATGCCGCCGATTGCCCATCTTTGATTGGATGAAACGTCTCGGCATTCCTGGCCACAAAACAGATAGCATATTAGTAGAAACTAAATGAATATTATACAAATAGCATGAACTTGCTGCAGTAAAACTTTACAGTGCGAAATATATATACATATATATTTTTGGTCGATTTGGTGTAATTTCAAAAGTTTCAAAATACAGTCGATTCCATAGTTAATCAAATTTAAATTCTTTCATTAGTAATTCTCTTACAATTAGCCTTGCTACCGCCGTGATCCTTGTTTGTTGCCAGCAACATGTTGCTAAATTCCATCTTGGAATGTCAAGACAAAAAAAAAATAAAACGGGGAGAATCAACAAAAACAGCAAGACCAAAGGCGACACACGAAAACGTTCAACGAACTTTGGCCGCAGGCTGAAAAAAGTGGACTGGGTGCACACCACTGCGTATACGCAATGCCTGAGATGTCAGGACATCAGCTGTTGGCGCTACAGGACTAAGGACTAAGGACCCAGGGCCCAAGACTCAGGACTCGGCGCATTTTGATTTACGCCCAGTGGCAAAAGAAGCCGAGCAGCGAAAGCCGAAGACGAGCGGCAAAAGGTTGAAAGGAGTTCAATGCACTCCGATGACGTTAGGGATAATCCAGCAGGACGACAGGACTCCAGGACTTGTCTTGCTGTGTGTGCGTTAGTCAGTGTGTATGGACACGCACACGTGCCTGTGCACAGAGAAAAAAAATGTTACCTTGTCCAAAAGCTTAGGCTTATCGGTGTTTTAATAATATAATATAATATAATAATTCAGAGTTCTATTGATAATTCTAGAGTTCTACTAACTTTATTTAGAAACTTTAGATACAACATTTTTTATTTGGCTTTTATAAGCATTATAAAAGCAAGGATATATTTAAATATGTATCTTTTAAATTGAGTTTTTTTTCTACATATTTGGTAAACATGTGTTTATTATATTGTCGGAGTGACGTTCATTGTTATTTATTTGGATAAATTATCAACATTTCATTTTGTTCAACTTAGGCCAATGTTTTTTGCAGTGCAGGATCCCGGATCCTGGGCGCATCCTGCGGAGGGCCATTGGCTTTTTGGGCTTCGCCGGCGCGTCGGCAGTTTCGGCGTCTTCGTAGGGCTTCGGACTTTTCGGCTCGCCGGCTTTTATTTTATGCCATTCCATTTTCGGGTGTCAATGTCCTGCGTCCTGTGCTGGTATCTGTGTGTGTGTGTGTGTTAGTGAGTGGCATGTGTCCTGCAGCGGAGAGCGAGCAAAAAAAAAAAAAGAAAACACCAAACGAAAAGAAAAAGATCTCGATTCGCGCTGCGTTCTGCGTTACGCTCGTCACATTTTATTAGCCAGTTTGCAGGCTGCAGGACATTGAACGTCTGTCTCCCTGCGCGAGTCCTTTGTGTCGCAATAAATAACACACACATCAGTGTGTTAATGTGTGTAAGTGTGTGTGTGTGCTCGAGTGTTTGTGTGGGCCTTCCCTGCTTATTTTTGTTTTCTTCGGCTGCCTGTTATTTGTGTCCTTTTTGGGTTTAGATGTTGTGGGTGCATTGAACTGCAGGCCGCCTTCTTGACGCTTTTTTGGGGGCAATTTGTGTTTGAATTTGGCGGAACGCAGTTTTATATACCCTCTCCACGGCAAGGACATTAATTATATATTTTTTACTGGCACGTTGTTTTTAAAAATGTAGGAAGAATGGAAAAGTTATGATTTTAACGAGATTTCAAGTCAAAATCACAGAATTATCATTTCTATTTTAAAAGACTGAAGATAAAGAAAATTAAAATAAAATAAACTACGATTATTTGTGCATTGTTTGTTCATAGTTCTATCCACTATTGCTTTGTTTAAATTTTTAAATCAGTTTTATCGCATTCTTATAACATAAGTTAGTTCCAGGGTTAAGGCTTTTATTTTCACAGGGTATGCCCAATTCGATTTTCGATCTGCGGTGACCTGTCAAAGGTTTTTGTGTGCGCGGCAGTTTTTTCGGCCAAACAATGGGTAGCGCCGAATATCCGCATATATATATATATCCCGATGCACCGTTATCCAGGACCTTTTGCGGATTAGGGCCGTGACAATTGCGAGGGCGAGCAAAGTTAAGGGTTAAGGGATCAGGGTCGAAGGCAGCTGCTGGCTCCTCTAACGGGAACACTTAACCCTAAGCATATTTTCGGTGTTTCTTTTCTTTTGTGTGCGCTGCATTTTTGTTTTTTTTTTTTACACTTATTACGCTTTTTTGTGTGTGTATTTTTTTTTTTTTATTTATTTTTTTTTGGGATGGCGCTAATGATGATGAAGCGGCCAGGGGCGGGCGGAAAAAGGGGTAGCGGGTGTTCTGGAACAACTGGCAACTGTCTCCTTGATGCGTCCTTCAGGAGCTCTCTGGCGCATGACTTTTGCCTTCTTCTGCTGCCAACTTCTGTTGCAAGTCACAAAAATACAAAACAAAAAACGAGACAAAAATGTACTGCGTTATTTTCTCCTTTTTTTATTATTATTATTTTGTACCTTTTTATTTTTTGCATGATTTTTTTTTGGAGGAGTTGCAGGCGACTTTGTCTATGCTGCAAAAGAATGCCTTTGGGGCATTTAGATAAAAAATACATGAAGGAGCCAAAGGATACTAAAAAACAGATGGGCATGGGCGGTACGTGGGGGGTTTTCGACCAAGGGAGGCCTGCATATTGCACTTGAGAGCCCAACAGCAACAACAACCAAGTAACAAAAATAAAAAATACAAAAAAACAAAGAAAAACGAAAAGCGAAAAAATAGCGACAACCAAGAGTAACAACGGAAAATTGTGAAAAAATCACAAGACGCACATAAAAATGTGAGTGAAAAAAATGAGGGACCAGGAGATGGGCAAAACAAAAACAAAAATAAAGAAAACGAAAAGTGTAATAGAATTTTCCAAGGGAAAGGAGAGCCTCAAGCTCAGGCATTTCCCTTCGCTGTTGTTGTTGTCATTCGCTTGTTGTATTTTATAATTTATAGAATTATGCAAAAGGTTTTTTGGCAGAATATCTCAGGTTGGCTCCGGAAAATCCGACCAGGAGTTCAAATTATATTGGATAGGCTACATGAGCAAAGGCTTTGGGTAAATCACCTACTAGTATAGAGCATCCAAAATCTATTTCTATTTATAATTTGCTTAAGGAATATTTACAGAATATTGTGGAAATGTTCATTGTATCTTAAGGTTAGTTGTTATAAGCTTTCAAGTTCGTACTATAATTTTGTCAATATAATTGTATTAACTTAAGATTGAGAAATATACTTCATTTATATTTTGCCTTTAATATGTGTTTTATAAAATTATATTTTTCCCCAAAAATGCAGTCGAGTTTAAGCGGACCTCAGCATAAAGATGCATCCAAATTTCTTCAGCCATCTGAGCCATCCCGTTCCCAGGAAAAAGGGACTCCTTCAAGGGCCTGACCGAATAATGCCCGACTCTCATATATGAGATGTCTATAAACTCAAACAGAGCCAACAATGTCGTCGCCTGGCTAATCTACAGCAATTTTTACGCTTTTCACAAGCAATCTGCAATACAAAAAAAAAAGCGAGTGAAAAAATAAAGACGAAATTCGGCGGCGTTTGGGGTGATGGTGTGTCTAAAAAGAAAGAAAACTTTGGACTTTGAATGCTCGGGAATTTTCCTTTTCATCAGCTTAAAAGCCTGGTGCAAGGACGAGTCGCGGTAGCGAGGGGGCGGAGGGGCGGAGGGCGTGACAAAGCCGGGGCCAAATGGAGAAGAATTGTAAGAGGGAAACCGAGCGGAGGGGGCCAGACCCAATGATGATGAAAGATACATTTGTAGCGCACAGATACGCGTTACTTGTACTTTTTTTTGTGTGCACTCTTCTTCTGAATGTGCATCTCAAAGATGCCGACCCCCGACCCACCCATTTACCACACCCCTTTCCCTCGTTGTGTTTATTTTATTTTTTCCGCATTGTCAACGCTTTGGGAGTCGTCGCCTCATAATCCGTTATTAATTGCCCAACGACATGTTACCAGGGCCAAAAGCACAGAAGCAGGGGAATAGGGCCAAGTTATCCAGGGGCTTGGCCACTCGATAGATAACCGCAGTAGACATAGAGAAAAGTCTTGAGATCGGTTCAGTATTCTACATTTACATTGTTGTATTAATATGCATAAAAAAAACAAATGGTTGGCTTTAGCAAATTAGAAAGTGATATGGTTTTGTGATAAAAAGAAGAGTGTTTAATAATATTCCAATATGAGTTTGGCTCCTTTACAATATAAATAGCATTTTAAAAGAAAATCATAATTTTTCTTCGTGCAAACATATTTGTATCTTTTGTCTGCACAACTTCATTCAGACAGCTCCAGAAAAAGTTTTGCAACTGCATCGACCAGTGTTTGTGTGTGTGTGAATGTATCTGTCAGCTAGTACTTATATATATATATATATTTATATACAAATATATATAGATATATACTCTGCTGGCATATCGGTTTCTTCCGCGCCGTTGTTTTTTTTTTTTCCTCCTTGTTCGGTAATTTATTTACTCAAAACACGCAAAATTATTTTATGCAAATGATTTCTCAACGTTTTCACTTGCCGAGTTGAGTCAGCTAACCATATACGCCATATCCTTCTCCGATCCCGATCCCTTGACTCAAGTTCCCTTCCCTATAATTCCCATAACCCCCGGACTTGTCAGTTTTGTAGTCTGCCATTTGGGGGCGTGGCCAGAGGGCAGGCGTTTAATTCTTAACCCACGGAGCGTGGTCAAAAGGGTAACATCCGACTCCATTGAATGGGCACCACAATGCCTACATTCCGCATTTTGTTCGCAGGCATGGCTAAATAAATAAAAAAAAATTGCATACTGTGCTCTTTTCAATGTTTATTTGATAAATTGCTGAAAGGCAACATCTCTCTAAGTATACCCAAATTAATCTTGAGTGATTTTCTTATTATTATGCATCATAATCGCTTTAAATCAGCAATTTCCAAGGGCAGGCAAAGAAGTTCAATAAAATTTGAACTCGATCGGTGTTTTAAATGGACTTAGATATATTCCCCGATATCTGAGCCAACTTCCCAGGGTTTCCCCAACGAAATATCGCTGGCACACATTTGCCAACTGGCGATTGCGGCATAATTACAGAAAAACTCCGCTCGAATTGTGACAATTTCCAGGTATCGCAAAGGCATCGAAAGATGAATCGGCGAGTTGCAGAAATACAATCGAATTAATGGAAAACAGAGCTTTGGAGCTGAAACAATTTCGACATATTAACCGCTTTGTTGGTGGGCGGGCACAAAGAAATTAATGGCGTGGCCAAAAGTGAAAATCTGCGGCCAAAAGCGATCGAAGAAGGTCAACAAAACTTTGGGAGTTCGTGTGAAGTATCGCGGTGTATCTATCAGATACATAAATTAGATGCATGCGTCACCGTTCGCCGGCCGTTTGCGAATTTTTTGTTTTACTTTTGTTTGTTCCCTGCTTGACGCTCACATAATTTTACATTCGATTTCCTCAATTAGCCGGCTCAGGAGCAGCTGTGCAAATTCTTTTTTTTTCGCATTCGGTTTATTTCGCGCGCTGTATCTGTGCGATGAGCAGCGCTAAAAGTCAATTAATCAACGCAGGCTTTTGGCCGAATTTAGGTCAAAGTCTCTAGTTTGTGCGGTCGTTTATCTCGCTCGGAATGGCGAAAAACTCAAATCAGCCCAAGATATACGCATATCTTAAATTTGCCTTCTTTCTAGCGATTTTAATACTCGTGCGCTTGCTATGTTTAGAATGTTTTGATTTCAACAACCTGAATTCAATCTGGAATTGTGTGAAAAGGTTGTTAAGGAATTTATTTGAAATTAAATACAGATGGTTAAGTTGGAGTTCGATAAATTTATATAAAAAAAAAATTTTCAAAAAGGGTATATACTCAAATTTTTATAAAATCGATTTTTATTGTCTTATGTTAGGGCATTAAAAACGTGTTCTCAGCTTAGTGCTTAAATTTTTGCAACTTTTTTCGGCTTCATGCGTTGCTCTGATTTCTGTCGTCGATTTGCGCAAGTTGTCGTCGCTTGTTGCTTGTCTATCACTCACTTAGCATCTTGCAAATGCTCGGCGCGTTTTCTGGGGCCTTTTTCTTCTTCATTTATTTCATTTTATATACTTTTTTTTTTGTCCAACTGCCTCTTGGGGCGGGTTCAATGGTCTCAAGAGTTCCTTGCCCCTCTTCAAGTTGAAGCCAATCTTGTAGCTTCAACTCTACCTACATTTTTGGCGATTTTAGTTGGGTTCAAGCCTCTGCGGGTGGCACTGGCTTAAAAGCCTTTAAAATTCAATCAATATGAGGTTAATTACAATGCCAGCTCGATGCTTTCTCGATTTGCTTGGGTTGTCCTAAAAAGAACGCATATATAGAAGAGACACAAGAAATTCTATTATACCTAACCATTGAAATTACAAATACTTTAAAACAAGATATATTTGTTAGTAAAAATGTATTCAACATATATTTCAGCATATAGATAATTTCTTAGTGTAAATTGGCCATTGCAATTAGTTTTGTATAAAATTCTTGCAGAGTGCATAACACAAGGATTGCTTAAAAACTGTTGTATGTAATTCAACTAAATTAATTTAAAAATTGTGTTTTATATATATTCCTATTGAATATAATAGTTTGGTTTAATTATTTTAAAAAAAGTGGTAAACCGCAGCCGGTAGGATTCGAACCTACGCTCCCAGAGGGAATCTGATTTCTAGTCAGACGCCTTAACCGCTCGGCCACGACTGCTTTGGTGATTCCAGAGGCTTTATTACCCGATTCTAGCTACATTTAAGCCTAATATCACTGATCTTTTTATAGCGAAAAGACGATCACATAACTATTAATATCACTTTTTTAACAAAAGATAACGACTAAATTCAAAAAAAGTTAAATTGGTTTCAGCACTGTATTTTTAAGAGATCACCAACTCTTGTTGGGCTATTCTTTAAATTATTAAATTCATTCTTTAAACCATTAATCCATTTTTTATATCATTAAATAATTATAGATTAGAAACTATGAGTGCATGATTTTGTTTACTACACAATTTACTCATTTACCATGAAATATTTTTAAACATTAATATAAGTGGAGCGAGATTCTATATACCACCTTTCAGATCTTTTATCGATCTATTTTAGGGGCTTCCAAAAAAACTGGTTACTAATCGCAGTCGGTAGGATTCGAACCTACGCTCCCAGAGGGAATCTGATTTCTAGTCAGACGCCTTAACCGCTCGGCCACGACTGCTTGATGATCGCGGATCGTCAAGTTAGCATCAAAAAAGATTGAATCGTTTTTGGGGATCGGGGCCTCTATTTAAAGATATAGGCATAAAAAGCTAAGTAAGCAATGTGGTCAATGATAATGGCTATGCGGGTGAAAATAGTTGACGTTTTTTTATGTTTAATGAATACTTATCTGCAATACTCGAAATATTTGATTTTATTTAGCCAAGTTGCGGCTTCCTCTTGAATTTGTTGCTCTAATTAAGTCAAAAAACTATCAAATTACTGATGAATAAAGATGAAAAACAAAAAGATTGCTCACCTTTTGTGTATGCTTTTTATTAGTTTGGCTGTTAGCTCCAACAATTTCCACACAAGTTAAGCGACTATATTTGTGCAATTATCGCACGATCTGCAGACTTTCACAATACCCCGGGTTGTCCCAAAAATATATCAACCGCTGTGATTACAAGGAAACTTTGGGTTTGGCCAATAGCATTTAGATCTTCATTGATACGACAATCGTTAAAACAAACCAAAATGGAGAAATGGTTTGTTCATAATTTATCACGGGAATGTTTTAAGCAGTTTTCAGCAGATATCGGGCCCAGGAACATTAGATCTAATATGCTACGCAGGGAAATAGAAAGCAAGACAAGCCGAAATTAAAAACCTGCCAAATACAAATTAAGCTGACGATGGGCAAAAAAGATTTTTGGAAACATCTTGACCTTTTTTGGTTCATTGACTTGCCTGCTCTACTCTTTTTTCAGTTTTTTCAGTTTTTTTTTGCCAACATCTGCGCTTGTCTGTATAAACGTATCTATCCATCTAACTATCTATCAAATTTGCTTAAATTTTAATTTTTGGCTAACAAGATTTTCGGTTTTATTTTATTTTAATTTTGCTCTTATGTGCCAACACGGCGCATAAAAATTAATTAAAAATCATAAAAGAAAGAAAGCGCCGTTAGCGGCCAGTGTCTGGCTATTCTGGCCTTCCACGGGGGGTGGAGTGTGGTGGCATTGGGGGCTGCGCAGGTTCAATGTATCCGCTGGATATACACGCACAAAGTTGACTCAACTTCGGCCAAGTTCAATGCTCTACGCACTCTTATGTGAGTTTGATAATACACTGCCGGAACAAAACAGTTATTGGGGGTATGCTGATTTCAATAGAATCACAGACTAGGCCAAATATATTTCTGAATATTTTGTCATTTAAATTTTTTAAATTCAATTATTTTTTGTGTTTTGTAAACACTTATGTTGTAAATTTGTATATGTTTCATGCATTTATGAAGAGCGGTTTTAATTGAAGTTTTATTGTATTTCATTTTATTATCCTTTTCAGTTCTTATTTTAAATATTTTATTATAAATTTTTTATGTACTATATTATGTTGTTCCAGCAGGGCATTTGGCTCTCAGCAAATGTATCTTAAAGTTGTGCGTTTGTATCCGCCAGCTACAAACGCACAAATGCGTGTTGAGGCCGTCACTCTGCTTTTAGCCTTGACAATGAAAATGTTCCATATATATATATATAAATATGTATATTTACGTACCCCAAAAAAAGGGCAGCCGGTTTCAGGTCTACGGCCTCTGAATTTTGTCTTTGACTCCTGAAGTGCGTCGCTCTTTTTCGGGTTCAAAGGACCTTTTACGAGGGAAACTAAGGGTAAAATAATCAATAAGTGTACTGCTAGTGGCAGACGGAGCGGCAAACGTTTCGCATCGCATCTAATTAAAAATGTAAGTCGGAGGCCTCGTTGGCAGCTTTCGGTGTCTATTATTTTGGCATTGCTCAAAATAATCATTTATCTTCTTAATCGCTGCTTGTCGGCTGGGGCTAGGGGTCGTGCATCCCCGGATCCCTGGATCCTTGGCTCCTTGCATCCTTGGATGGCTGTTGAGGATGTCCTGGCAGCTGCCAAATGTTTCTGTTGTCTGCCTTCGCTACGTCTTGGCCGTATTTTTCGGCTTGCTCTGCCGTTAAATTAGAGGCAACTGAAACTATGCAGCCGAAGCTGTCTAAAGCTGCCACACTTCACTCATCCGCCACCGAAATCTCCTTAGCGTCCCCTTTGCAGGATAGCATCTTGTGCCTTAATACCGCCGGAAGGACTCGCGGCAAACGGACAGTTGCTTGGCGGAAATTCTTGGCTGATTTTATGGTTTTAATAAGCCAAATTTTCTGTAATGAGCCAAACGAGGGGATGTTTTTAAATCTATCATTTCCTTCAATGATTCGAAAAGGAGCATAGTTGTAATAATAAATTGAAATCGAACTTAAATATAACTTGAAAAAATCTATTAATAGACACTATTAAATATTTTTTTAAATAATTTTCACTTTTAGTGGGTCATGTGTGTGCCAATGCATTAAAAATCCAGCACCTTGTGTCCTTTGGTGGCTCATAGTTATGTCTGGATTTTGTTGTTTGACACCTTCTTCTGCCGGCGCTGCTTTCTTTTTGGCCACCCTCCTTGAAGCTTTCTTTCTTTCTCTTGCATTTTTTTATAACGCCCTTTTGCAACGTCTTTATCTTGTTTCTTGTTGTGTTTTTGTTGTTTTTCTTTTTGCCGCTGGTTTTGCTTTTTGTTATCACGCTTGTTAATGTCATTCGGCGACATTCAGCCTTTGCTGTCCTCGTCCTTTTTGCCTCGTCTTATTAGCCGCCATTAACACTTTTGCATGACCCACCCCCCTCCCCAGACCACACCCCCTGCCCGTTAACCCAACGACGCCCCTGCTTGCGGCAGACACTGTGGAACAACAACAAAAATGAAGTTGTCTTTTGGCTGCAAAGTCTGAGGTCTTCGGTTTGAGTCCTTTTTCAACCAGGGCGCTTCCAGAAATCCGCGCATTTTGTCTTGTTTCGTGTTTTGTCGCCTCATTTTGCCGCCAGCATTTTGGGGCACTTCCCCGCACCCTCCCCTCTCGAAAATTCAAGCCCCCCTTACAATTATGCCCCGCCGTGTTGGTTGTTGTGTTGCTGTTTGATTTTGGACATCCTTTTCGTGATTTTCTCTGTGTGACGCCTCTTGTTGCTGGCTAATTAAAAAGCATCTTCCATTTGCGGCTGACTTCGGTTTGAATATTTGGGGTTTGGGGTGTTCTTAAGATGATTTCGTGAGGGGAAATCTTGCATTCCGGTCAGCATAGATCAAAAGTTGAATGTGAAATTTATTTTTTTTATAGAAATAACACTTCAAGTGTTATTTCTATAAACTCTGATTTAGTTTTATTTCCTTGCTTATTATAATATAATATATAATATAATATAGGACTAATGTAGCATGATTCTTACTCATAGATCTCACAACAGTAATGTTAAATACTCAATGACAGAACACAGAGGAATTGGTCAAACACTTCGAAGACCTCCCGGCTACAATGGGCATTGGAATCCGGCAATAGTACAAATTTATTTTTCTATATAAATTGCAATTTGTTGTTGCTGCCGATGGTAATCAGAAGGAGGATATTGGCCGGCAGGGGAGACGGATCTCTCTTTCTATCTAAAATGCCGCTGTCGGTTTCAATTCGCTTCAACGATCCTCGCGATTGGCGCCAGCAACATGCTCAACATGCAACATGCAACATCTACAGCAAAGGCAACAGCAACAGTAGCCGGCAACATTGGCATTGAGTTTGAGTACAATTAATTGAACACCAACAACAAATCGATTGCGCGAACAACAACAACAACAATAAAAACAACAGCAACAACAACAGGGACAATAACAACATGACACATTGTGTTGTTCACATGCCGCCGCTGCAGGGCAACAAAACCAGATGAAGACGACAAAAAGGAGCTGCAGCAACAGCAACTGCAGCAATTGCAACAGCGGCAACAACCTGCCGGCAACATGTTGCCGGTGTACAAAAATGTAGCCTTTTGTTATTTGCCGACGTCTGCCAAGTGAACAATTCCCCCGCCGCAGCCACACCACAAAGCTAGAGATGATATAGGCGCAGTGATCGAGTATATCGTGCTTAAATATATCGAATTTGTTAAATTTATCGTTGATTCATTGACGTAAATGGATAAGGAGTACTATGTTTTATATGCAGTTTAATTATTATTGTATAAGGCTGTTGTTTTTTGACCGCAGTAAATCAACTTCCATTTATTATTGACTGAATTGGTTGATACTTATTGATCCCCGCCTTGTCATCGCTATTAGTCATCAATAAGCCGGTGGAATCACACAAACACACACACACATCCTGGGTGTCTAATTAGCGTCAGGCTGCCTGCTGCCAACATGTTGCTGACAACTGAAAGACCCAAATGGCAAGGAAAAGATTTGAATAAAACCCATTTACCCCGACCCCGGTCACCAGGAAAATTAAATTGCAAAAGAATACAAAGAAAACTTTCACTTGACGCTAAACAAACATCTAGAAACGGGGAGGCGTGCATTCCTGTCAGGTGTCCTCAAAGGGAATCAATTTGCCAAATGACATAAACAACAAATCAAAGGGCGGCAGCTACCTCACCTCCGCCCTCCCAACATCGAATCCCCTTGGACCTTGTGACAGATGGATTTTAGTTACCTATTGATCGGCAGGCGGTTGTATAAGTATTGATATCTTGTATGTAACATATAAAGTAATCCTATTTTAAGGGATCAGATTAAAGTTCAAAGCAGCATAACGTTATTAACGTATCTATTTCTTAAGGATAATCGATGAGAACTCACGATAACAAGTTAAAAACAGACTAAAGACAAAAATGCAAATTTAAAAGTATCATTTAAAATTAAAAAAATAAAAAGCAACATAAATATATACGAATATGTATATTTAATTATGCATCTGTTTACTTCACTTAAACAAACAAATTAGCTTAATAAAACACCCAGAACTTTGGCAAATGATTTGATTTTTACCAAATATTTTCCATTACTTTCCATATTGACATAATTTGTGGAGCTTTAGTTTGGCAGGACTTTTGGCAATTGGGCGCGGAATGGTTCGCTTGGATTCGGTGCCAGCTGGAAAACCTTTGACAGTCTTGTTGGCTCTATCTAAATGTCGTTCTAGATGGCATTTCGGCCTGGTCGGCTTGCTGTGCCGCTTGATTGACAGTTTTATTAAGACTGTGTACCCATAGATATGCCTGCCGGTACATACGTACATATAGTACATGCACCCATACATACATACATATACGATCCGGTGAATATATATTTGTTATTTACCTGCCAGTAGAGGGACGATTCGTATAGACAAAAATAACAATTTGTGTGGGTATGACTGACAGGCTTCTGCTGCTGGTGATGACATGGCATGCAAAGATAGTTGATGTAAATGCCAGATACATGTGCTACGATAGTGGGGGCACTACAATTCGAGGGGGGTGGGGTGGTGCTGGTCTTGTTGTGTGTGTGTGTGTTTTTTTTATACGGGGAGGCGGTATTTGCGGAAGTGTCCGGAAACAGGCAAATTAATTAACACACTTGAGAAGTTGCCAAGCGCCGGCAATTAAAACCCATTAAATCAAGTTAAAAACTTTTTCGACTGATATCTGGTGGGCCAAGGGGCGGGGGCTGGGGGCTGGGTGCTGGGTGCTGGGGGTTATGGAGTCTAGTCAAAGTTTCGTAACCTTCGCCATAAAGCCACTTAAGTGGGTCATAATGCAGACAAACAGCCAGCGGGCCAAAAGGAGCAAGAGCGCCAGCAAACTTCTCTCTGGCATATTTATGCTGAAAGCGAAATTGAAAACTTTGCCACCGATATATGCAGGCACACACACTCGCACAAACATATATATACATTACTAGATATATATAATGTATCTGGCGGATACATACAACAAATGGCACCGAATGAAAGAAAAGGGGCAACTTTCACTCTCCGCTCGCTGGCTGCAAACTTACGCTGCCTTCTTATATATGTACATGCATGAATATATACACTTACATCTACATATCTATATATGTCATTGTGTTTATATAGCCATCTGGGCAAACATTAAGTGCATAAAAATGGCATTAAATTGTGCGCAAAATAGCGGCAAATAAAATTTTACTGTGACTTTTTTGCGCTGCTTTTCTCGTCTGGCGCACAAATGTATGCAATATGTGGCATTAGAAATCCGCATTACTATTTTTACCATTCGGATATGCTTCAAATGTAAATATTGCTGGTGTATCTATGGCATATATTCAATATTTATCTATGCAGTTACGTTTTTTAATGACAAGTTTAGTATTGGGTATCAAAATAACTATTTTCTATGATTTTTGGTCATACAAATTAATCTTTAAAGATAAAGGTATCAATATTGAGTGTGATAAATATCTGTGGATTGTATAATACTTTTCCTACCGAAATTCCTTATGCTAATTCAGGATACTTAACTTTAATCGCCCAGAATTTCGGAAGATTAACTAAATGAATTACCCGCTTGTTGGCGAAGTAGTTTGCCACTCATAATCTAAATTTCTCAATTGGGTTGACTTCTTCCATGTTCGGCGGAAAAGTTAAAAGTGTTTTCCCGCAGACGATTTTCCTCGCTTTTCACAGATTGTTCCCGTTGTTGTTGGCGCTTTTCTTTGACTTTAAACTTCCAAGTCAAACACTCACACTCGTACAGTATGGCGTCAAGTATTTATTGTGTGCTTTCCTGTTGTTTTCACCACCCACCGCCCACTTCTCGAAAGGAAAGTGAAAACTTTTCGCTAGCGAAAAAGTCGCGGATGAAATTTAAAACCAGTGAAATCAGGAAAATTCAAATAAACGGAAGGAAACAAACTTTAACATTGCTTCAATTCGAGCGATTTCTTTTGAGATACTCTTGTAATAATTTTATATAAAGCTATAATAGTAATAATCCTATGATTGAAAATCAATTTAATCAAAGTTAAATAATCGTGAATTATTGAATTGAATAAATTATTATGCAAATTGAAACGGAAGTTGATTTATTAGCGAAGAAAACGTTCATAGAATATTTCAGACTCATCAAGATTTAGTAATATACTTTTCATAATATCATTATTCTGACAACTAAATCAAGCAATTTATGGAATTGTATTATTAACAAATAATAAATAATTCTAATTTTATAAATTTTTGTCTGGACTTGTGACCGTTTTGTTAAAAGTTTTGCTATGTTGTTTATGAAGTTATTACCAGAGAGAAATAGTTAATGTACACGATAAGGGTTAAATAATTGCGACAAGTGATGTTACTGTTGTGTTACCTATTTATTTCCTTGTGGGGCTAATCTTCGATTGCGCTTTCACCCCGCTCTACCGCTTGTGTGTGTGTTTGTGCATTTGCGTATGTAGTTTCGTGTGTGTCCTTTTGGTCAATTGTCCTTTTTCGTTGTCGCTGTTGTTGCTGTTGCCTTCGTGGGTCAAAACCACACACACATACGATACACACACTTTTTTGTTAACAACAACAAGAACAGGAGCAACAGACGTGTACGATTACCGGCAGCGCTGCGACTGCGCTGCCCGTGTCCACCTGCAGGGGGTTGCATTTTTAGGCCACACCCACATGCGAAATGCGACGCTTGCACTCCGTTGTGATTGGCCCAAAAACAATTGGCAGTCAGCTGCAGAAATACAACAACAGCAGCAACAACAAGGCATTGGGCGAAAAAGCGGAGGAAAAAAATGCCAAACTCGCATTGTTGTTGCTGCAGTTGTTGTTTCGTGTTGCGTTCGGCAGCGAGACAAACAAAAGCAACAACAACGTCACCAACGGAGCAAAAATCGCCCCTTTTGGCAAAAAACGCAGCAAAGGAAATGGGCAAAAAAAAGTCTAACAAAAAAAGGCCAAACACACACACACACACACAAGCAGCAAAAGAAAGAAAGAAAAACACAGAGAAGCAAAAACAAAAACACACACAAAGCCAGGCAAGGCGGCAACAACAACAAACATGCGACGAGTGCAGCAGCAAAGCGAACGCGAGAGAGGGAGAGAGAGAGAGCGCGAGCGAGCAAGAGAGAGAGCGAGAGTTGGAGCGCATTGGGCAGCGCAGTCGGCGTCCTCTGCGTTACGTTTTGCTGCGTTTTGTGCGTCCCTTTGCCGCCCGCCCACTGCCACCCACCACCCACCACGCCCGCTTACCCGCTATTCGGTCACGTGTCGCAGTCTCAATCGCAGTCACAATCGCAGTCACTTCCGCCATCACCGCTACAATCAGAAGTCACCAAGCTTTTCTCACCGTGCAGTGACACCTACGACAGCTGCTGGCGATTCAGTTTGTAATAATGTGCGTTTACAAGGCCACTTAATATTTTGCTTAGTGAGCGAACGATATAGTAATAGAATAATGCAGTATTAAGTTTACTTAAAATATCAATAAGTATTGTGTAACTTATGTACCCATATAATTGCATTATTATTGTCATTATCAGACCAATCAGAAAAGCTAAAAATTCGATTTTTGCTTTTGCCATTTTCTTCATAACTTGGCTGAAAATGCTCACATTGCTAACATCATCAAAATTTGCAAAAAATGACAAAAAATTTAGTTTTTAAAATTTAAATGCTATTTGATTGGAAATTTCATTACGATCTCAACAAGATATGCTACTCTATGTTTGGACGAATATTTTCAATGTTCTGGCCAGAAAGCCGATTAGTTTTGGCCGAAAAATCAAAAAAGCTAAAAATTCGATTTTTGATATTGCCATTTTCTTCATAACTTGGCTGATAATGCTCACATTGGTAAAATAATACATTTTTTGTGTAGCTAATTACCATTTCTAACGAGCTGAATCACTTTTTTGCGGATTTAGAAATAATGATTTTTTAGTCATTTTTTGTAAGGGGTAACATCATCAAAATTTGCAAAAAATGACAAAAAATTTAGTTTTTAAAATTTAAATGCTATTTGATTGGAAATTTCATTACGATCTCAACAAGATATGCTACTCTATGTTTGGACGAATATTTTCAATGTTCTGGCCAGAAAACCGATTAGTTTTGGCCGAAAAATCGGAAAAGCTAAAAATTCGATTTTTGCCATTGCCATTTTCTTCATAACTTGGCTGAAAATGCTCACATTGGTAAAATAATACATTTTTTGTGTAGCTAATTACCATTTCTAACGATCTGGATCACTTTTTTGAGGATTTAGAAATAATGATTTTTTAGTCATTTTTTGTAAGGGGTAACATCATCAAAATTTGCAAAAAATGACAAAAAATTTAGTTTTTAAAATTTAAATGCTATTTGATTGGAAATTTAATTACGAGCTCAACGAGGCATGGCATTCCAAATTTGGGCCGTTATTATAAAAAAATAAGCAAGGAAATTAATTTTTTTGGTACGAAAATCGAAAAAAAAAGACTTTTGCCAAAATGAAGATTTTACAAAAATGGGGATTTCATCATAACATATACCTAATTGAATGTTTTCCTACTGTTGCAAATTGAGAATAATTATAGTATAAATTAACTGCTACTAGCGCAGAATGAAACTGCAAATATTAGTTTTGCAATTTCTTTGAAACGATTTTCCGCTCAGGGTATCAAAATATCTGTTCTGATTTTCTTTCTGACGAACTTTTAGCTCCTTGCGCTCGGTTATCTCCTTTCACTTAAATTTCTTTTGTTACTTGTTTTGTTTTATGGACAGGGAAATTTGTTCATCTTTTACGGCTGCTCGGTGAAAAATATTTTGGTTTGCCTGCCAAAAATCTTGTTGTCATTGTTGTTGTATTTCCTATGCTGTTGATGTTTTTGTTTGTTCGGAAAATGCTTTGTAGCTGTTGTTGTTTTTGCGGCATTATTTGTTGTCCACGTGACGTAGATACACTCAGAATAATGGGTGGCATTTTGTAGGATTTAAAAACTTACTTAGTATCAAAGCTATATTAAGGTGTTAGACAAGTAAATTCTAAAACATTGTAATAGTCCAATCCATTAATGTAATAATGGAACATAATTGTAAGAAAATTGCTTAGCTTATTATTTTGATACATTTAGTTTATGAAATATGATGCTTTTGAGTTGTATATCTGGCTTTTGAGCCCCATTTTTCTGCAGTGTAACGTATTTTTTTGGCAGAGCGTCTTGCCAACTTTGGTGATTTCTGCCGATAGTTGTTGGCGGGCCTTTGGTTGCTGTTGTTGTCGCTTTTTAGTGTTATTGCCGTTGCCTTGCATCGCTTTGCATCGCATCGCATCGCGTTGCATTGCGTCTTTTGCCACGTCGACAGGCGCTGATATTGTTGGCCATAATGAATGCTGCGCTTTGGGCCCAACTTGCCGCCCACTTCAGCAATTTTTACCTCTTTTTGGCTGCTTTTTTTCGCCACAGATAGCAGACGGCGTAAGTGGAAGCGAGATGGCCATAGAGTAGGAGACAACGTAAACACTTTTGACATTTTAGTTTTCACGCCAGTTTGTGTGTCCTTAAGACCTGTGAGTGTGTTGGAATGTGTGTGTGTGTGTGTGCTTGTGTGCATGTCCTTTGTTGCCACTTTAGTTGCGCTTTTTCTGCTTTTTCCACGTACATAACTATGTGTGTGTTTGTAAATGTGTGTGTGTGTGTGATGTCACCCCAACGGCCTGCTTTCATTATTGACACGAAGTTTTTCCTGCTGCATTTTTCCGGGCGATGTGCGACCCTGTGCAAGTGATTAGCTTGGAAAATGTTACAGGGAAAATTTCCATATACAAGCTGCTAAATGTTATTGGGTATATAGTATGTGAGCAGCTCAAAATCAAGTGCCAAGAAACTTAAGGGGAGATTTTAAGTATTATTTATTATATTAATTTGAAAAATTTAAAAGATAAAGTCACAATATATGTTATAGGGAAATTAACAAATAAACTTTAAAAATGTATGCTTAAAATTAAAATATATATATTCCGTAATCCATTGCGGATGTACAATATTTTTAGAATTTTCCCAACAGCATGGAGCTGACAAGAATATGTAAGGACGACAATTCACTAAGCCCTCTTTGTTTTTTAGCCCATTCGCACTATGACAAGTGCGTTTTCTTGCAATGCATTTTCTTCATTTCCACATTTCCACTCCCTGCACTGCCGCCCACAAAGGAAAGCTTTTTCCCCCAAAGTTTGTGCGACTTTCAAATGACTTTTTGGTGCGTCGGTTTAGTTGGCTGCCTTTTGTCTACACACACACACACCCGCAAAGAGTTGTGTGTATACATATATATATATGTATTTCTCTATATATATCTGCGATTTGTTATGATAGCATATCTCCATCTCCCAGTTTGGCTTTTTTCGTAGTTAAAGCGAAATAAAACTGCAGACTTGCACAAAACCAAGATATGAAATTCGATTTACATGGGTATACTTTTGAAGACTTTTATCAAATTTGAGCAAGTTTAAGCGCCGTAGTTTCCAGACAGGGAAAAATATTGCCCTCAGGCAGCTAATTTTATATATGATGCTACTTAATTAGTAGAAGAAGTAGGTTATGCAGTCTTACGACTGGGTTGTTATATCCTAGTGGAGTGCGCTAAATAACTTTGAGATACATGCAATTAAAAGTGGGAACAAGTTGGAAAATTTTTGCTGCACCAGATTCAATTTGCCATTGAACACTGACCATATTTACATGGATTTTTTTTCGCTGAACTTCGTTTGGTTTTGCATTCATTAAGGGACCAACTCATGTGTAAACGTTTCTAATTAAAAATTGCAAAAATATTCTGCAAAAAATCAGGATGGTTGGTAAAATCTATGGAGAAATGGCTCCTACATCTTCCTTGGCCCAACTCCTTTGCTTTCTCCACTATCTTTTTGACTGTGTGTGAGTAAATAAGCGAAACAAAATGTTGAGTGCTTGTAGAGGACGAAGTATAAAAAATGAAGCAATCAGTGCAGAAGCATATGAGGAAAAATTGTGGGGGGGGGGTGGGGTTTAGGTTGGTTTTCCTGGGGGGTGGGGCTTATAGTTTCTGCAAAGGCAATCATAGGGATACACATCAATAAATGAAGGAGCCAAGTTCCGAACTCTCTACAGTTTTAGTTTCCATTTTTTTCGGAGCTTGGCTGCCTCTTCCAGCAATTTCTAATTTGTTTTTCTCTCTTTCTTTGGAATCGTCGCTTCTCTTTCTCTATGCAACATGCCATCCATCTCACTCCTTCTTTTTTGGATAGTTTCTGCTGCTGGTGGTGCTATTCCTTTTTTACCAAGTTTTTTTTATCCCTTTTTTTTCAATAATTTTTACGATTTGTTGGCGCTTCAAATTTTTTGCCCCAGCCCCCCACTTTGCATATGTGTGTGTGTGTGTGCAGGCCAATCCCCTGCGATACAACACCCCCCTTGGATGCGATGTATGTGTCTATTGAAGCGTAGCCATTGATTGGCAGGACATCTGCACACGGCATTCATTTTGAAGAGTCAGACGACTCCGCCGGCACCACTTAGCCACCCAACCACCCACCCGACTAACCCACCCAAAATCCAGCCAAACCATGCGCTTTTCCCATCATTGATTGCTGGCTCTGACTTTTACCAGTGTTGCGTGCTTGTGTGCAAACAAGAGAAATTTATTTGTTTGCTTGCCAAATGATTTCCATTTGTTTAAAGTAATTAATAGTTTTCAGCGGCGCTAGTTTTTGCGAATATCCTAGGAAACAGGCACATGGTAAAAGTAACTGAGCTGGACTTTACAGCAATTTATACCTTTTCTTTGCAATAGGAGCTCTAAACAATAATACAAAAAGTTTAAAAAATCACTTTATTTTTAACAATCACAATAGCAATGGCACACTTGTGCACTTCCATATTTCCCACATTTCCTCTGCAAGTTGCTCTTCCTTATCAGAATCACACACAGAGAACATTCTATTCATGAGGATATCCTTTTGAATCCCTGATTTTCTTGTGCTTAAAACTTGGCGAAACTGCAATTGCACCTTTGTGTGGCATTTTCTTAGCCATTTTTCGCAAGCTCCTTTGTCGATTTGACCTTGAGCTGGTCGTGTTTAATTCATTTTATGCCCTTTTCGCATAAAGCGATTCATGTGCTCACCTCAATGATCTGTCCCATAATCAGGATGAGCGGTTAAGAGCCATCCGCCCTCGCCCATCTTAACCCGTCGACGGCACCCCGATCCATTTCGACCTCTTCGCCTTGGGGTTATATTTTTTTTTTGTTTTTTTTTTTATTTTTTGCGTGGTGCAGGAAAATAAAGACGAAACGAGGGCATTATGGTATTATTTATGGCGAAAATTGCGCCACAGTCCGGATGCGGCATTCGCCCACTTGCCGCCCGCTTTTACCTCCCATTTCTTGGTTGTTTTTTCTTTCTTTTTTCTTTCAAGACTTTCAACGTCTTGGGGTGCGTGCAGCTTTTGGGGAAAAAGTAAAAGGAAATGCCAGTAAAATGTAATGTATTAAATTGTTTTGGCTGAAACCAAAGCATAAATATGAGATGGGCGAGAGGGCCAGAGACACGCACACACGGGTGGAAATAAGGGATGAACTACCCTTAGCCAGGCCAAAATGCGTTGCGGTAGGTCAGGGCAACTCGGGAAAATGCGGTGGCTCCTTCGCCGTTATTTCTCATTTTCGTGCTCTTACTCTACCTTATTTCCCATTTTCTTTTCGCCACGATTTTTATATACGTTTCAGTGTTTTCTTGTCTTCTTTTTTTTGGAGTAGGTCGCGTGGCGGGGTGGCCATCGCTTTTAGCCCTTCGCCTTTTACCGTTCGCCTAATGGCAACGCAATTTCCGCCCGAAACTGTTTAAAAACTCTTCTACGCCTACGAACACGTAGCGCTGGGCACTGAGAAAAACTCGAGATGTTTTTAAGAGTCGCGTTGGTAAGATTATACAGGCCTGGTTCCAGATACAATATAATATCTTGGCCTTGTCCAAAAATCCAAAAATCGTAATATGCATTGAAATTAAATGATTTACGTGCTTGTTCAGGAACATAAAAGGTATAAGGGTTCCTTGAAAAGTGTAGCTCTTAAAAACTAGCATAACTACTCCTAAATGTATGCTATTAAATATTTTTAGTCCTTTGTGCTGATTGTAGAAAATCGATGTTCTGCAAATTCTCCACACTTTCTTTTTGGGTTTATAATATTTCATTCATTTCATTCAAATTGGCATATTCATAATCAGATCAGAAAACTACACATATTTTTTTAGTTCAGTGCAGTCGGCGCCATTTTGCTTCTGGCACTGCAGCCCCGACAAGTTGCAAGATGCACGGCGCACAAAAACGCCCTGCGACCCGCAAAGGCCCACCGAAGAGCACCACCCAACCACCCCCAATGTATGTGCACACCACCAACCCTCGCTCCCCTGGCCGTTGTCGGGGTACAAATGACATGCATGCAATGCTCATTCCCATTCCCATTCGCATTCTCATAGCCCCGCGCCCAAAATGGTCGCCTCGCAAATGGAAGTTGCATTCCGAATCAACGTAGAAACAGAGCCGCCCCACCAACCACCCAGCCACCCATCGACCCATCGACCCATCGGCCCACCACCCACTGGAAGCACCACCCACCTCCCACAGTCGCACCACGTGCTTCTAACGGCGCCGGCAGTCGACGCCTACATGTCGGAAATGTTGGCATGTCGTTGTTGTATTTCTGCTCTAATATCCTTTATAGCAAAAGTGCTTGACGTAAATTGACTTGTTTTTACTTTTGACTTTTAAGGCCCCCCTCCCCACACACCCCATTCCATGCAGCACCCCCTTTCCCTTAAGACCCCTTCCCCGTTATTCGAGGTCCTTGTTTGTTTGTTTGTTTGTTGTTGTTGTGGTTGCAATTTGGGTACACAGGATGTGCAGGATATACGGGGATATGTATGTGCGAATATCCATACACATACATACGAACATACTCGGCGAATTGAACAAAACGAGAACGAGGTGCACAGGAAGGCCGTTTAATATTTATTTTATCCATGTTGTCCCGATGAAGGACTGGCATTTCCCCCCCTAAAAGTGGGTGGAGTGGTGGGCGGAGGGGCTTTTGAGGTGGCTTTTCGCCTATTGCAGGTGCGAAAATATGCTGCAAATGGTGGCAAGCAGATGTGGATGAATACACGAGATGTGAGTGCTTTCATGGTTGGGTAATAAAAAATAACGTACTTCAGGTACATCTTTCGAAAATATATAAATTATATTAAAATGAGTAACTTACATTACGAGCTAGCTGAGGAAATCAACTAAATGGGAAATTGATTTCGAAAGGCAGATTCCATTGTTCCATGGTTTCTATACTTTTAAACATTAACTGTTTTAAGAGTTATTTGTATATTCTAAAAACTTTAAAAGCCTTTTTTAAATGAGCTAACTTAGCTATAAGAAAAAGTTAATTACCTTCAATTAGCTGCAAATTCGCAGATGATCTTAATTGAAGGCGCGCGTTGAACTCGACGGGAAAATGCAGTGCGAAACTTTCGGCACTTTAATATGCCTTAATTTCTGATTGGAAAATTATATATTATATATGAATCATTTAAGGCAACACAACAATAATGTAGCTATAATATTCGCATAGTTATAAAGAAATTATATTCTTTGGAAAGTGTTTGTGGCGGTTTTAAGTATCATAAAATGAGTCTACATCTACAAATTTTGGAATTTAGTGTTAATGCTAGGTCTTGTTAGTGTCTAGTAACTAAAATAAAATATTAAACAAATATTTCTTCAAGTGTACTGCTGCTGCAGTTGTTGCTGCTGCTTGCAGCTTACACGTTTTAAGTTAACAACTACAGCAGCTGCCTATCGGCCGGCACCATCAATTGACCTTTCGCATTGCCCAGTCGTGCCCCTGCCACTCCCCCTGCCGCTCACCAGCCCCCTTTCAACGCGGAGGCCAAGTGCTCCAAATAAAATGCGATGCCCAAAGGCACCAGTCCCAAGTTGCAAGTTGCCGGCCTCGAGTTGCAAGTCTCCATCCGAATCGCAGTACCAAGTCCAGGAGGCTTATCTTTTTAGACGGCTGCCGACGTGCCGGCGAAATCTTTGGGGCTGGGAAAATGCACTGCCAGTTTTCCCCCAGGCTGTCCCTTAGGTCCGGTCAGGTTTTGCTTCGATTTTCCGTTTTGAAGCAACGTTCTTCCAAAAAGGCAATAAAGTGCGCATAAATTTACGCGCGAAATCAATCTGGTAGGTTGGAAATTAACCAAAAACATCGTGGGAAAAAAATAATATCAAAGTTGCCAGTATTGAATACTCTACAAAATGAATTACATAAAAATGATTGAATCAAAATTATAATTTTATTAAAAATTGAAAGTAATATTTTAACCTTCTACTCGTATAATACAGTTTTGTATATTTGTATATTTAAAGAATACTGTTAAATTTGGAATTAAATTATCATTACATATTTAATGTAAAGTCAGGAAAACTCTTTTGGAAAGAGGCCTTTATCCTTTTTTTTAACATAAATTGGCTATTCCCAAAGAGCTATAATATAATAATAAGTTTTTGCATATGCATAATAAGGTAAAAATATATCATTTTTCCCTTTTGGCCACAGTTCAATTGGGAATTTAATTACGAGCTTAACGAGGTACGGCATTCCATCATTGGATGTTAATTTCAAACGTTCTGGTCAAAACACTAATTATTTTTTTCAATTCAATTTTAACTATTGGTTTTTTCTGAATAACTTAGCTAAAAACGGTCAGGCAGTTGAAAAAAAGTCGGTTTTTACTTCTAATAATATATTTTACGTTTTAACGAACTAAGGTGATATAATTTGTTTTTCTAATTTTCTGAATTGGCAAAAAATGGCGAAAAACCGAACAGTTTGAACCATGTATTAAGGGCAGAGGTGTATAAGGTGTACGAGTGTATGAGGTGTATTAAGTGTATGAGATGTAAGAGGTGTATAGGTCTATGAGGTGTATAAGGTGTATGAGGTGTATGAAGTGTATGGGGGGTATAAGTAGGTGGTAGCTGGCCATATCAACGCACTGGGGAATGTGTTTAATTGCAACAACAAGATATCGTGTGGAGTTAAACATCCTGGTCAATTCGGGAAGGAGGAGGGGGACGAGGATTTGAAACTCTTCGGCGAGGACTCGCGCGAGGAATCGCGCGGATCGAGCGGCATAAAGGCCGACTCGTGCAACTGGAATCCATGGAGACTGCAAGTGCAAGCGCTTTGTGTAGAAAATAACTATACTATACTCGGAGAATTACTTACCGGGGGACGTACTTCTCCACGGGCGGCTCGGGTCTCAACATCGGCAGCTCCATGAAGAACAGGTGCGGGAAGCTGGTCCCGAACATGGCTCCGTCCAGCTTTGGACGGTATCGCGGCCGGAAGACGTCTCTACAGCTTGGGCAGTAGATCTTAACTGTGGAATGGCCCCACTCGTCGCTGAGGCCCACTGGCAGGGCTTTCTGCCCCTTACAGTAGAACTTCGGACACAATCCGAAGTCCCCCATCTCATACTTCAGGCGCATATCTTCCACGCCACGCGCCGTCATAATGTACCTGGCGTGGATCATGCCGTACAGCTTCTCCTCGTGGCCGGAGACCCAGGCCACGGACCTGTCGAAATACGGTTCTATGATCACGTTCACTGTGTCTTCCGAGTACTCCAGCCCCGTCAGGTTGAACTTGTCGTCTATGAAGTCGATGGGCACGCGGCAGACGAACTCGTTGCCAATCATCCCAACGAACCAACCAATCCAGCTGGCATCTACTTTATGCTCGTTGCTCTGGCTACAAGATTTTACTGTGATTTGCTATCATTTCTATAAGAAAAAACTAGTTACTTACGGGCTCGACATGTTCACTCGTTAAAATTGTAATACAAACTGCAGTGCGAAATGACAAGGGCTACTATGCCATAATGACATCTATGTGTCAGTTGGGCCAAAAACAAATCAAATGTCAGAGTTTCGACAGGGTAGCAACCCTTAATCGGACGAGGACTGAATGCCCTTTACAGGAATTTTTTAGCATTAAATTCTTTAACAAACTTACCATTGAGTTATATTTTTATAATTACTCGTAGGCTATACTAGATTCGTTGAAAAGTATATAACAGGCTCCGACGTTTCCGACCATATAAAGTATATATATTCTTGATCAGGACCAATAGCCGAATCGAGCTGGCCATGTCCGTCTGTCCCTATGAACGTCGAGATCTCAGGTAAAAGCTAAAAGGTTGAGATTCAGCATACAGATTCTAGAGACAAAGACGCTGCGCAAGTTTGTTGACCCATGTTGCCACGCCCACACTAACGTCTTCCCTAACGCCCACAAGCCGCACAAAATTGTCACGCCCCCATTTTTGAAAAATGTCTTGATCTTTTTTACATTTTTATTGGTCTTGTAAATTTTTATCGAGTTGCTAAAAAAAAATGTTTTGTCACACTTTTGAAAAATGTAAAAATGTTTCTTCGTTTTATTGTTTGTCTTGCCAATTTTTATCTGATTACCAAGAACACAGTGGCCACGCCCATCCACCAACAAGACGCCCGAAACGGTCGCGTCCACACTTTTAAACAATTTTAAAAATTGTTCTCATTTTATTCCCCAATATCTATCGATATCTCAGAAAAATGATGATATCGATATCGCATCACACTAGTTGTGCAACGGGTACTAACTGTAAATATTACTTTTTTACGGACTCTTAGACAAATTTTTCTTAAGAACTAGATTTTTAGTACCTTCACATTTTCATATTGCTGGTTGGTTTTCTATGGTACAAAAATATAAAATGAAGCCTAGCCAAATACTAATTAAACTGTATATATATATTTAACTGGCCAAGAACCTCTAGTAATCTGTACAACCCTTTGGCAGAGTACAAATGGCTGAAAGCCGAAGTGGCTACAAATCGCATTTTAATAGCTGGAATGGTCAGCGTTTCTGTTCCTTTTCGCCGTACCCTATGGCTCCTTAAGTGTGAAATTTAACCAGCTACTTGGAACCAAGAGGCAGAGGACTCAAGGCAAGCCAAACCTGAAAGCGATCAGGAAAAATGTGGCTGTCAGTAAGTGCAGTGGCTCATAATGACTCGATGCGGCCAAGCTGAAACTGATTTAGCTATGGGATAGGAAATGCTATTTGGGCATGGCTGTCGATATCATTAGACGCGGATATCACGTAATGCCCAGAATGTTTATACAGTGTAGAATAGAATATGCCATAACTTTATTACGAAACAAAATTATGGATTTAAGTAACTTAAAAGAAACCCTAAAAAATTTGTACTCTGCATAAATGCTAAACCAATGGTAAACAGATCATAATTTTAAAATGAAAATAATTTAGCACAAGGAATTCTTAAATGCATGTATAGATAATAACAAATATTTATGTTTCTCCAATTCTATTATTTACATGATTCCTTGAAGGCTCTGGAACCATTTTACTTTCCTGCACTTCCCTAACCACCATTAATAACAATTAATTTGTATTTACGGCTGGGCATCCGTGGCGCACAGGGTGCCCACCGCGAAAATGCAATTGCACAAGTAAATCCTTGTAATCCCCACATTAGTCTCCCCGCTCCCCGCTTTCCCCCCTTTTCGCCACCCTTTTCACCATTCTCTCCACCAGCATCTTATGCTCTCTTCGCGGTTTCCTCTTTCTATTTTGGCTGGCGGTATTTTTTGGTTTTCTTTCCTTTTTGGTCTTAGCAAATTACCTTCACGAGCCAAGCGAGGGGGTGGAAAAGTGGGTGGCAGGGGGTGGCAGGGGGTGACAAACCACATGCGATTACCCTGACAAGGTGGGCAGTGGGTGGGTGGTGTAGTCCAGGGGGTGGGCTAACAAATCGCTGAAAATATGCGATGCGTGTGTCGTTGGTTGTGGAAAATGGAGCTCGAAACTGCAACAAGCACCAAGGTAATGCATACCCAAAAACGGAACAGTAGACACTACGGTTTTAAAATAAAAATCAAAATGAACAACAACCTTAAACGTATTAAGTAAATTGCTTAAATTTACAAAACATTTTTTGAGATTAGGCTGCGATAAAAATTTGCCCATATTCGCTTATAATTGCTTAAAATTGTATTGCAAATATATTATAATATATATTCACTGTAGATATGTACCCCATCTATACGTTTAATATCCCTTCTGACGGCGGGCAAACAAGTAAAAATCGCATGCAATTTGAAGAAAAATATGCGAGAAGTAAACTTTTGAAACGTCGCATTTTTCCAGCTTTTCCGACGCCCGTGATCCTACCCCCTCCCCTTCGCCGCTTTTCCCTGCCGCGTTTTGTGAGGGGTTGATGCTCATCATAGCCATGAAATGTGCAAGTGCGTTAGCCCCAAAACCAATTTTCAGTAATGACTGCATTTTGCCGTCGTCTCAGCTTTTCCACAGCCACCCCCCCACAAACACACACACACGACCATCCCCTGGAAAGCCCCCACCCGAGAACGATGTTGTCGGTTTAAATGCACAAAAGCGCGCCAAAGGACATGCCAAGGACAAACGTTAGTTGAACCGGATGGAAAAGCGGAGGGGGAGATGGGTAGTGCGGGCCGGTGGGGAGGCGCCTTGCGTAATTTGCTGCGGCAATGGCGGCAAAACACATCGCAAAATGGCGACAGATCCAAAAGGGAGTCTACAGTGCGCCCCCCTAGCACTGCCATGCCTCCTTTGGGATCCCTTTTCGCCTTTGCGGGTTTTACAATTTTAAGATTTATTTACGTGCTTCGGGGAGTGTTCCAGCCCCCCGCGCCCCGCATTCCTTGGAGTGGTGTAGGGGGGGGGGGGGGGGGGGGGCGCCGGATAAATGCATGCGTTTGTTGGCCGAGACGCGCCAAAAAGTTTTCCCTCCGCTTTTCCCGAACGCCAGCTGCATACGAAATGGTGGAAGATGGCAACCCTGCCGCCTTGCATTTCGACAGCCAGGGCTGGCATGTGCGTGTGTGCAAAAGTCAGCCTGTGACCTGTTTGTCCTCTAAAGTGAAATATTTTGCAGCAGGCGAAATGCAATTTTCTATGTGTTGTGCGGGCAGAACTTGGACAAAAAAAAACACCCCCCCACCCCCTGCCCAAAAGGCGGGAAAAGCGGAAAATTCGAGAACTGCAGGCGTGACACGCAATTTTCGATAGGTATCGAAACATAATGTTATATCTATTTCAGAGAATACAACCTAATTACACAATTTTGCCAATTTTCGTTATATCTGTAGTTTAATTTAATACAGCAATCTAGAAAAGTAGTAAGAAATACAGATAAACGAATATTATATTAAAACAAGTATAATATGATATAATTATAATTATAATATCGAATGATAATGATGTCACCCCTATCGGCATTATCCTGCTCAACTATCGGTTATTCGTCCATTGCGTAAGATGTCGCTGGAGCATCATTTAATGCGCCGCCAGTTGTCTTAGCAGCCGGCTTTAGTGGGTTAAGATGGGGGTCCTTTCGGCCAGGGGCTGCGGACTGATAGCAAGGGGAGCCGGAGACGTCACTGGCATATTTCATTTTCCAGCTACTTTTTTGCCGCTTCATTTGACAGGGTAACTCAGGGGGGAATTGCGGGGGGGTGGGGGATGGGGGATGGGGGAAGACGGAAAAAGGGAGTGCAATGGGATCTACATCAAAATCTAGCCCCGCTGCCACGCCCCTGGCCACTGCTCTAAAAACGCAGAATGTATTTGAAATGTTTCAGCATTGATAAATAGTTTTGCGCTGTCCTGCGGGGATGCAGTCAGCATCACAGCTTTTCCGTTTTGCTCCTCTGCCTTCCGAATTTTCCAGGCCCCTCTATGTGTGGGTTGGCTTTTCGAAATTAGGAAAATTAATGTGGGAAAATGCTGTGCCCCAAAGTGAGGCGAGCGAGGCAACAAACGCATTTCATATATCATGCAGTGAAAAACGGATAGCGGCTGTGGGGAATTTATTTCTCGCATTGATTTTCCAGTGAGCTATTTCTTTTATTGAAATTTGCCGAAAGGAAGCCAAATAAAATCATAAATTCTGCCCCGTTCTTTTTTGTGTGCGTGTTTTTTTTTCTTTTTGTTTTTTTTTTCATCTGGGCTCATATTTATGGCTGAGTTATTTTCATATTCGCAGCGTGAAGGCGGAAGTGGTAACAAGAAATAACAGGAAATATATTTTCCAATCGAAATTCCTGTTTTTTTCCTCTGCTGGGAATAACGGCTGACCAGCAGTTTCTTGTTTAAATGTTATATTCAGCAAAAACTAACAATGAAAGTGTTTATTTAGATTTAATTTCTTCGCAAATTAAGATATAAATAAGATATATAATATATTTTATCCCTTTTAGATAGAATTAAAGTAAGTTGCAACATATTTTGCTGTAATATCTAATGAATATATCAACTTCATCTACGCTTATTAACTTATCATTAAATTTGAATACATGTGTATTTGCATATGTTTTTCTTAACTCCTGACTTAACACTGCACTTTTTGGCATTAAAATTTGCTCCATAATTTCCCCCTTTTGGGTCGTTTTATACCCTCTTTAGCCCTTTTTATCAAACCGCATTGCAGCTCATTATCATTTGACAGCCTACCTTCGCCTTTTAATGACCGCTTGTCACATCGAATAATAGCTCGCACCTCAACACCGATGGCAATAAAACAGTTAAAACCGGAAAAGGAGTTACAACAAATGTGTGACGAGTTACTTGGTGGCTGTAAAAGAAATTGTAAGCAATTTGCACGCGAGGCGATAAAAATCATCTTAAACGCGCGATTAATGTCAATTTTATCAATAAAATTATAAATAAAGACATGAAAACGAGCCGAGTGCGAGATAAGCGCGAATGAAATGCGAACTCGAGTCACAACAACCAGACACTAAGACACCACCACCGACAACAACAACAACAACAACAACAACACTTGGTGCCACACCAACTGCAACAACAAATGCGGTAACAACAACAAACACCAAACAGCAGGCAAATTATGGAGTGTGTGGCGCAGGCTCACGTTCCATGGGGCAACATCTGAATGGCAAGGGAATCACACTGTGGAATACCCTACATGCTGTGTGTTGTAGTTATTAGTAGTATTAGAAATAATTATATAGAACTATGATAAGGAAATATAGTTCAAAGTATAATTTATAGCGAACAAAATACTTTAGTTTAGGAGATTTCTTGAAAATATAGTACGCACTTCAAGAAATATAAATGCTAATATGATATTTAAGTGTGAATCTTAATTTTAAATATAGCATTTAATTGGTTTTAACCAATTGGTGTTACTATCAATTCTTTATAAAACTGAAGAAAAAACTATATACAGAATCAGGGTTGTAGGCTCAAACCAATGTGATTTCGAGGTACCCTTTGGCAGGGTATGCTCGAATATACAAAAATAAAACGCAGCTGGGCTGGCTGCTGGCCTTAATCCTGGGGGAGATTAGCCCAGTGGGATATGGAAGGGGGGTGGGGACCAGTTGCTGACCAAAAAGGGGAGCAGGGCAGTTGATGCAAATGCGCAGCTGCCACATGCTCAAACTCAACTTGGGTTGGCTCTTTCGGTCCAGAAGCAGAATGCCAGTTGCATTGCGGGTGTTTAACAGTCGGGAAAAATGAAGGGAAGGGGTTCCAAAAGTGGTCGAGGAGAGAGCCCAAAGCGGCAATTCGGCTAAAATTTATTTCATTTCATTCAACATGCTTAGCACATTGAGAACAGTGGGTCGAAAGTGCTACTTTATCAAGAAACTAGAGGTATTTATCCAAACAGCTTAATATACGTGTTTGAGGTGTGTAAATCAGATGATTAACATACAAGTATTTTTATTTAGTTTTAATAGTCATATTTTTCAACATTTATTTAGCTTTTGTAGCTGTAGTTGTCTGTCTTAATTATAATTATTTATATTAAGAATACTACTGTTTTTATAACTTTTGCAAGCCTTTATTTGAATGTCACATTTTTTATACACGCTTTTGCCAACTTTGACCACTGTGCCCCGTTCGAGGCGTTCGCATTTCCCACGCCAACTGCCAAATGGGCGAGTTCAAAGCGTTTTGTGCACTGCCAAGATTCCGCTTCCAATTACACAAAAGATTGCTGAGAACTCACAAAAGCCGAACAGAATCCGAGTCGAGAAGAGCTGCAGTCGAAGACCAATTTTCCAGCGAAATGTGCAACGTGTCAGCTGAGTGGGAAAAACGAAACAAGAAGTGGCAAAACAAAAATTGGCGAAAATTGAAAACTGCTGCTCCAATTGCAGACCGATGACGTCATGGTCGGGTCTCAAAAAAATAAAAAAAAACATTATATATATAAAAAAAGAAGCCAGCCACTTGTTGCCAATTGAAAATTACACTCGCATGCCAAAATGCCTTTTTCCGATTCGTAATTTTCGCGATTTGCATAAACTGTGCGATTTTGGACTCAAATTATGCCTACCCCTTCTGTATTTTTTTTGTAGTTTTTCTTATTTTTTCCTTTGTCGGCATGGCGTTTGTCGTCGTTGAAGCGCGCAAAATTTTCTTAATGAGCTACAAACAATGCTCGTAAAAAACGTCGAGCTCAAAAGCCGGTGTATATGGCCAAATTAATCGCCGAGGAGCATGCGATGCTAATTTGTTATTGTTAGTGTTATTGGTGTAACTAGTTTGTCGGAGTCAAAGGTAAGGTCTTTGGTATTCCAAATGCAACTCCATGGATTTTTACGAGATATACAGAGTTCTTCGGCTGCAAAAAATTCCGCAGACTGCATTGTGAGGTGTGAAAAGGGATATGAAATACGATTTAGGAACTATATATAGTATTTGTAGGAGATTTAGACTAGTAGCAAAATTATAATGCCAATAAATATGTTTATTGCTTTTAGCATCTATATATATATAGTGTAAATAATACATGCAATATTTAAGCCACCTGAATAACTGTAGGCAAAGTCCAATAAAAGTTGAATAGAGCAATTAATCAAAAGTCCGTGGAACACAGACCCAGGCAACTAAAATGTAAATGCAGTTCTGGGCGGAGGAACCCTTTCGAGGCTGCCAAGTGGCCGCTCCACCCATCGAAATGGGGTTTCCTGCGCCGTGGCAGCTCAACTGTAATTACACTTTACTAAATCAAAGTGATCCCCCCTCCGATCGGGTTGACAATCGAAAATAACTAAAAATAAAACGGCAGAAGCCAAAGATCAATGGACCAAATGCCGCCGTTCGGAGTACACCGTGGTACACTGTGTTCCAAGGTGCGATACCCCAAACTAGTGGGCACGTCAACTGCCACAAGGAAATTGCAACTGGCAACTGGCGACTTGCAACTTGCAACTTGCATCTCGCAATGTACGGCAGCAAATTAAAAGCGATGCGCTGGGCGATGGGTTGGCATATTGAAATAAGATCAATATCGCGGTGAGCAGCGCGTAGTTGCGTTTAAAAATATAACTACGATTGTTCCTGCCAGCAACAGCAACTCGCAGCAGCAGCAGCAGCAGCAACTTGCAACAGCAACACCAGCGGCAGCAGCAGCAACAACTGTCAAACAAGCAACAAGACATATTACGGGCGCGGGCAGAGAACTTGGCCCAGACATCGACCCTCGAGACTCATTTACAACTGACCGAATGAAGGCGCTCAAGTATCTCAGTATCCCAGCATCAGAGTATCTAAGTATCTATTCCCCGCCGGTGTGTCTGTGTCTGTGTGCGTGTATCTGTGTGTGTCCAACACTTTGCGCCAAATCGATTGTCCTGCCGGGAACAGATGTTGAGCATGGGATCTGCCCGAGGTGTTCCTTCCGCCCATTTTCCAGCAATGTTGCGGTCTTTAAATGTGGCTAAATTAGGGCGAAAAGTATCTTTACTGAAATTCTACTGTAAGTTATTTATTTCTATAGAAATTACCGAAATAACATATGACCCCAAACAACTGATATAGAATTGGAACATTCAGTATTAAACATCGACTTCATTAGATATAAAAATATATGTATTGAAAATCAACTAAATAGATTGCCTGAAATGAAACTTCTAAGTTGTATAAATTTGTTAATTATGTGTTGATTTATTATTAATTTTTAATATCGTACATTTAAATTTAGAAGAAGGCTTTCTTAAAGCGGCACTTACTCTTCATATTTAAATGATATATTCAACACAGCATTTGGCTTGAAAGCCCCCAAAAGATCGGTACTTTCTTGAGATGTAAACTCAGTGGCTTGGGATCGTTGTTTTTTTGTTTATATATATTTTTTTTTTGGTTTGCTGGCTGTGTTTGCTGCCGCTTCAGAGGAAACCGCCGCCAACGCTGCTACCATAAAAACAATTGCTGTTGTTGTTGCTGTTGGTGGTGGTGGTGCTGCTGCTGCTGCTGTTTTTGTTGGTACGCAATTTAAATGGAATTTCTGCTACTGGGCCCACGAACGCTGATCGCCATAAATAATCGCGCTGTGGCCGCAGCTTCAGTTCCTGCCTCAACTTTGGACTTCAGCCGGGCCAGGCAACATCAATGGTGGCGGTGTCGCCGCAACAACTGCAACAACAGCAGCGGCAGCAGCAACATTGGTGCAACAACAGCAGCAGCAGCAGCAACAACAACATGTACAACGAGCAACTGCAACGGCGACCGCATCTCAGATCGCGCGATAAGGTAATTGGACTATTATGTCAAAAAGTATTTGGCGTTTAAGAAATATGGCCTGGCATTTGACATTTCGGCAGCCAGTAGTCGGTCGCATCGTTCGGATCGTTCGGATCGGTTTTAGTATAGTATAGCATAGTGTAGTGTAGTATAGTATCGTATGTTGCCCCGTTTGCGACGCCGCCCCTTTCGGCAATTCGAGCTGCAATTGCCACAGAACAAAAGGTGCACATTAAAAACTGTTTCGATATCGAGATTGCATTGATCATGGCCCACAAGGGCCAAGCGGCGGGGGCAGTTGGGGTACGGCGAACGCATTGTCACCAGCAAAGTCGGTGGTTTTAAAGTGTTAAGGGGCATGCCCCCTCTCCGCCAGCCCAAGCTCTCCTCCAGCAATGATCAAAGCCAATGTGCGTGGTCATGTAATTGATTACGCTGCGATCTTGAATGGGTATCGCAATTGGGATCGGCATTGGCAGCGAAATGGAGGAGATGGAAATCGCAGAGTGCGGGGTGGAGTATTGAAGGAGGCTTCCCATCGGGATTAATCATTAACTCTAGAGAATGGTGCGATGATCAATGGAGTCCGATTGTTTAGGACTCTAATCGGTTTGCGCTGTGTATAGGTATGTAGATGGTTTACTTATGGATTAAGGACCTTAAGTTTCGCAAATTGAATTGGACAAAGATATATAACGCGTGAGTTTAGTCCAATTCTTATTTGGCCTATTAACCAGGTTATATGTATTTCGTCTTAAGTATTTTTATTTAGTTATCAGTTCCGAAATTCCAATTTATATTATCAGCTTGGGTTTTGCACAAGATATGGATATGCATTTTTTTGATTTTGCTTTGTAAATGTATACAATAGTATTAACCTAAAGTTTATTGACTATTTATGAGCCCATATCGAGGCAGTCGTGGCCGAGTGGTTAAGGCGTCTGACTAGAAATCAGATTCCCTCTGGGAGCGTAGGTTCGAATCCTACCGGCTGCGTTTGTAAGCATATTTTTTATTTTGCAAAAAAATTATTATTATAATAATAGTAGCCTCACCTCGGAAATGGTATATTTAAGTGCATTCCAGTGTTGTTTACCGCACGAAAATAAATAAAACAATTAAATACCATCTACCGCTGAGCTATTTTAATCTAGACATCCAAATGTTGCTGTAAAATCCTTTCTTATAATAAGCATAACATTTACCAAAGTGATGTTCATTATTTGTACCCTTTTGCGTATAATTGTGGGGAATATCAGAGGCATTAAAATGCCTCGCCCGGCTATTTAATTAACCAGAGGCAAGCTGAATGAGCCAAATTGAACATCCCCAAATGGGCAGGGGTAGGGTTAAGGGAAATATGGTATATGGTATATGGGATATGGGATATGGGATATGGCTATGAGAACAAGATGAATTACCTTTTGCCACTGCACGTGAAACTGACACGCCAATGAGTGTGAGTGTGTGTGTGTGTGTTGTGGTGCTAAGGGGGTTGAGGGGGCTCCTCTTCTTTCCGTGCCACACATGGCTTTCAACACGTTTTTGGCCATTTCTGCTGCCGCTGCCGCTGCCGCTTCTGCTTCTGCTGTTGTTGCAACTTCTGCGTGACGACTGAAAACGACGACCGAATGATGGCTTAATTCATTTGCTCGCCCGGATCGCCCAAAATGTATTTTTAATTTAATTTCACGAGGGAAAGGAAATTAAATTGAATTATTTACTCTGGCCCGCAAAAAAAAAAAAAAATAAAAAATAAAACAACAAAAAACGAGAACATCGCGGCAACGAATCCATTAAAATTAGTTTCAATATGGCCGTATGGAACGCTTTCGATTTGGATTAAGTGCAAGTGGATGGGTCGTCGGTTCTGTGGATATGCAGCCCCTTTGGAAGTTGAGGTAACCCCTACCATTTTAATTGCCACCAGCTCAATTATGATAAATAGAAGTTGCTCTTGGCGAAGCCCAAGTTTTGCATAATATTTTCTTTTTCGCCGCCGCCGCGGATTATACGCAAGTCGTCATTGTTGGCCCGGCTAATTTTCATATTTTGCCCCTTTTGGTTTTTGCTCGTTTTCATGCATTTAATTGGATTTGGAGTTGGAGAGCCGGAGTCTTTTAACTGACTGCGATTACATTCTAATTATGAAAAATTCTTAATAACCGAATGATACAAGGCGGAATGAACAAGAGGCACTTTGACGGACAGGTGGAAAAAAGTCTTGGGATTGCGAATCGAAACTAGTTTGCCTGGAATCATTTTTGGAATTCAACAAAATGTGTATTTTACAAGACAAAAATTTAGTTACTACATTTGGCCATAAAATTTCACTAGCTCTTTAATATTTTTACTTTAATGGTAAAATATATAATCTATAATGATTCTGAGATTGAAATATTAATCTTACACGTTATTTAAGCAAAGTTTTAGAATTGTGTTAGGAAGGAATATCTCAATGACCATGATTCAACTAATATTAAATGTTTTTAACTTAAGTGCCATATTATTATGTTTTAATAGAATAAATTGATATATATATATGTATATATATATTATATGATTAATTGAAGGCCTATAATAATTTAATATCTCATTCAGTTAATTACGTAATTTGCAATATTATTTTTTTTTAGATGAATTTCCACTTTGAGAGTTGTCAAAGTCGCGGCTAGTTTGCATATGCCGTAAAATTGCTGTGTCCATTTATGAACTCGACGTTTTCCTTTGAACCTGCGGTGGAAAACCACAACTGGCCGTTAGGAAAAGCCGTGTGTGCGCTTTATGCATTTGGTCAGCCTGACGTGTTGTTGCCCAAATGCGCATATCAAACATCAAACATCAAAATGTGCAACATTTCAACGTCTTTAGCCGCAACTTCAACTTCAACGGCGACTTCCACTCTGACGGCAAAGTTGTGTCAAAGATTTGAATATCGCAACATTTTTTGTCACAGCCAATGAAAAGATTTGTTTTCTTATTTGGGCCATAATATTTTGGCTTTTCACTTTTCGGGCGACCGCCAAAATGTTGCCGCAACATGTTGCCGGCGATCGCTTGCCCAAAGCTCTGACAAAGTTGACAAATAAAAAACTAATAGTAAAAAGAAAGAGATTGTTTGATTCTTTGACGAAGAATATATTAAAAAAAGGTTTGAAAAATTAAAAAAATATATATATATATATAAAAAATAAATATAAGTGTTCTTTAAAAATTCTAGAATGTATCACCCATTAAGATGTTACTTTATATTGGGTAAAATAATATAATTTCTTGGTATCAATAATTGATTGCCCAATAAATCTGCGATTAATTGCTTAATGATTCCCATTGGCGTTTTATTACGCTTAGTGTATGCACTCAACGATTTCCAATTGCGCCACTTGACAGGCAGATAAAAATGTTGAGAATTCGAACAATGGAGACGATGACAACGCAGCAGCATCAGCAACATCAACTGCTGCAACTGCAATTGCAATGCGGACATCGATGTGCGTGCTTGACCGAAAAGCAAAAATAAATACAAAAAATAAGCAACACAAAAAAATGCCCACTCTGCTCAATTCCGCAGCTCGCTTTAATTGAAAGATGTCAATTTGCAAACGCACAAAGTGCGTTGCGCAACAGCAACAGCGGTCAGAATCCGCTACAACAACTGCAGCAACCGAGACAACAAAAACAGCTAAAACAACTGCGCATAACAACTGCAGTGGGACACAAACAACGAGCTGGGAAAACAACAAACGAGGCGATCTGCGGGCTCAAAATAAATTTCAGCCAAATTGCCAACGTCAGCGACGCTATCAGCGGCATTTATCAGTTGGCTTTAAACTCTCAAGTACACAGATGAGCTTAAATGCACTGAGAGAAACGCAGAGCATGCGCTAAATTCTAAAGAAAGTCTATTCGACACACATGTTAAGAGATAAAATACAAGTTTGTTCTTTAAATCTTCTTTTTGTGATAATGTATTAAGTCTTTAAATACATTTGCTAGCTCCTAAAATTGTTTGCAGTGCACTGCTGTGTGCGTGTGTTTTTCGTATAGGCTGCATGCTTTATCTCAATATTTAATTGGCAAAATATGCGTCTAAACGCACATAAATTGCATTGCTAACGCGTTTGTTGCGTCTCCCCTCTCGCTCACCCATCTGTCGCCCTCTCGCTTCCTCTTGCACACGACATCAACTGTTGGAGCGTCTTCCTACACTCTTCTTTTGCTTCTTCTTCTTCTTTGGGCACCGCACACCAATTACCTGCAACAACAACAGCCATATAAACAACAACAATTTCCACACGCAATGTCAAGGCATTTCACTCAACTGTTGCTGCTGTTGTAATTACAGTGAGCTCTCGATAAAAGAAATATCTACAGGAAAGGTATATATTTATTTGCCTCTTTAATTTTGGTGATAATTATGCGAAGTTGTACGAGGTAATGAAATGTGATCTATATTTTCATTCTATAATACTTTCAAATGATGAGCATAAAGCGTTCTCTATCGAGTGATCACTGTACTTCTTGTCCTGGTTATTTCGCAGGTTTCCAGACCGTTTCTTTCACTGCTGCTGCTTTGACTACTGCTGCTCCTTCAGCAATTTTATCTGCTGCAGTTGCTGCTGATGTTGCTGCTGCTGCTGCTGTTGCGTTGCTTATGCTGTTGCTGCAGCGGCAATTGCTGTGCGGTTTTCCACTCCTCAGATGGAGGTGACGGCGTTTCAAGAATTGCAGAACTGCTGAGCCGCACTAACCTGCCGCAAAATGTCACAATTCTGCAGGCCCAGGCAATAAGCCTCGTTTGAACCTGAAGAAATATAAGATTACGAATGAATAATAAACGTAAAATATATAATTTAGGAATTTAAAGAAAGAAAAATATAAATAAATATCAATAAAATTGTTAAAAAATATATAAAAATAGGAAGCATGAGCCTAGAGTCACTTCGTTTGTTGCACTTATATTGTTGCAGTGCACTCTTGCATTGCCACACTGACCACTTAGGAGTCGAGGCCTTTGCGGCTTTGGGAGTCTTGTTAAATTGTCGCAAAGTTATGAGTCGGGCAGGAAACTCAACTGCGGTCATATCGATGCTTTATTTCTGGTTTATCGCACTCCTCAGTTCGATTGACAAGTAGGAAGTGCTGTCAGTGCGCTTTAAGCAACCTTGAACGTGCCGCAAGATGTTTATATAAACTTTACATACATACATATATACGAATATAGATCCCGCTGGCTGAACTTGCCCCGAAAACTTTTAACCAGCACAACGACCTTCGGTTAAAGTTGCGGAAAATCCACAATACCCCTTTCATCTTTCATCCAGCCCGTTGTCTGTGTGGGTGGGAAAACTTTGTCTTAAAGTTCAAACTGGAGCAAAAACTATTTGCCCCAAATGCGGCGGCCACAATGCATTCCTCCTTCTCAGAACTCAATGGCAAAGCACATAGATACCTATGTGCATTTGCAGGGGGTACATAGTATAAAGCATGCACTCGGTCTGGAGTCTGAGTGTGTATATAACTCTTTTTTATTTGAATGCCAGCGCACTGCCAGGCATCGCACAGTGGTTCACTGTTCGGTGATAAGGGCTTCAAATTACCTAATATTTTCAACTAAATTATGCTACAACAATATGTTAACTGGATTTGTACAATATGCATACAGAACGAATGTACAAAATCTAGATTGTAAAACCCATGTTTTGTTGTTTTTAAAGGCTAAAAAAAGTTTACTGCATATGGTAATTATTGTAAATTTCGTTTTGTTCTGGAGTCTACTGTATTTGTCATCCAGTTTTTAATCATATTTTTAAGCCTTTTTAGCCAATGATCCGCAGCGACGTCGCAGCTGTTTTCGCGAGCAACTTGAGCAACGTCCTTGGCCATTCTCCTGCTTGCACTTAAGCCTTTCTCTTGTCGCCCCACAAATCCCCGCCACGCCCACCTCTCCCACCACCCACTTCCGCCACCCAACTTTTCTTCTTCTTTTTCCTGCTGCTGCAGCCGCTGTTGCTGTTGTTATTGTTGTTGGCTTGTCTGGCGTTGTCTGAAAAGTTTTCCATATTTTTAGTGCCAGCGAGCGGGAGTGTGAGCGAGAGGGCAGATGGGGGGGAGTGAGCGAGAGCGAGACAGACAGATAGAGTTTCCCAGTTTCCCACTTTGCAATAAGTTTCAAACTTAAATAAGGATAATAAAATGCTGTCGACTGCAGCAGCTTCCTGTGACTCTCTCTCTCTATGTGTGTGTGTGTGTGTGTGTGGATGTCTCATTTGTTCGCTTAGGTACCCGCCGCCCACCACCCACTTTCGACATCCCACCCCCTAAGCCAACGTCCTTGGGTTTGTCTGCTCGCTGTCTGCTATTCCTGCGAGGCAACAACAACAAGAACCAGTGCCGGAGAATGAAGAACAAGGACTTTTGCCAGCAACCTTGCCATTGCCACTCCCACCAACCACCGCCTCCCGCCGCCGCCCACCATCGCCCGTCGGTGGCACGCCCCCCTTTTCGCCGCATGATTCACTCTTGAACAACTTTTTAACATAATGAAATCAAATAAAATGTAGGTAGAAAGCTGATGCAGCCAAAGACACCGCACATAAACGTATATACGTACATGTACGTACATATGTTTAAATATATGTATATATTTATGTATGTATGTACATATATTCCATATAAATATGGGTAACTTGTGCGAGTCGGGGGAAATAACAAAATATATATTGCAGTTGTCTGCGGTTTTAGCTGCTTACTCTGTGGAACACTTTCGCTTTTCGCCGGAGCAGCGGAAAATAATGCAGTCACAGCGACGGATACGGATACGGATACAGATAACGATAAAGATGCAGATACGTTTATTCCGGTGTCGCCAACTCAAATCGATTTAATGGCGGACATGTTCTTGTGTATTCATTACCTTTGCCAGAATGTTTATTTAATTTCTCGGGCTTTAGCAAATATCTATCTGGAGGAAAGGATTCATAAAGAAAATGTAGAAGAGTTATGGAAACAATTCTCTGTTAAATAGAATACCTTTTCGTCTTATTTTTTAAGGATTTATTTTCGCAAAAGTCTCGAATTCATTCGACCCCTACCCAAAAAAAAATCTTACGAATTTCGAAGGGGGAATCTTTGTTTTGCGACCACAAGGGAAGTTGGCCCTCCGGTCGTATACTTATTTTCGTACATGTGAACGCCATTTCGCCGTCGCTTGTCCTGCGGAATGACTTCAATTGAGCCCAAATACAAAAGATACCCATTTCAGTTCATTTCGAATCGGCTCTGTGCAATTTAATCTTGTCCCTCAGTTCCTCGCAATTTAAATATATTCTAACCATTTGCCCAACCCGATTGCGAAATGAAAATTAGTAGTACAAAAAGAGTGGAATAAAAGAAGGAGTGATGTGGAATGTGGAATCCTGCTGCTCATTTTGGCAAACAGCCGCTGGCAGCTGCCTCAGTTTTTCATTGCTTTTCCCGCCCTCCCCCGCTGCCATCCCCTTCGTATCTTGCCATCATTTTGGATGCGGCACAATGACAATTGCAGTGCAACTGCTACGGTTGCCCCACCTTCGGATCCCATTTTCATTTCAACCATACCGCCTGCGTCATTTGTGTATGATTTTCTGCTTCAAGTGAACTCGTCTTTGGCATTTATCGGCCGATTTTCTGTGAACGAAAACTTTTGATTTTGTGTGATTTGTGCAAGGTATAAACATGTATTCAATGAAATGTGCAATTTAAAATCGAACTAGACCTTAAAATTACTTTACTTTAATTTGAATTCAATTCTATAATTTAATATATTGTAAATGTTATATTTCTTAAATAACTATCATTTTGAATTCTCGTATTTTAAGCAGATGGAATTACGTCCTTGTTTTAAAACTCCTCACTTTTTAACATCCAGTTGCGTGCGTCTCGTTTTAAGCTGGTCTTGGCCATCTCCCAGTGACCCCTGCCACGCCCCTCCAGCGACCCCGCCCACGACCTGCTGCACCGCCCACCGCCCACTCATCGTGCGCTTCATTTCGTGCGCTGTCGTCCATCAGTGAAATAAAAATGTCACTCCCATTGCAATCCATCACGTGACAAATGTCCCTCCACCGAGCTCTCTCTCTCTCTCTCTCTCTGTCTCTTTCCCTCTCTGCTTCTTCCTTCCTCTTCCTCTTCGGGCGTAATAGTGCCGAAAAAAGGAGCAGTGCCAGGATCGTTGTGTACACGCGGAAAAATTAAGTATCCAAAACAATGGGATCCAGCATTTAAAAGAGTTTAAATGCTATGAAATCTGGCTGGAATAGTGACGCTATCGTTTTTTATGATAAATATGTAAGCAAGTAGCTTAAGTTATCCTAAAACTTTTGGAATAAAAATAGAAAATAGATGTTGGCATTTTGCTCAGTGCATTGGGCGGTGTGGGAGTGGCAGGCGGCCAAAAGCCAAAGCCAAGCCCAGCAAATGACGTGACATGGCGAAAAACTTTTAGTTCGCCGGCAACACGCAGTGGGCGTGCGGATGGGGGCGTGGCACACATACACACACACACACTGCATTGGTTTTTTATATTTTTTATTTTACCCATTTACTCGCAATTTTTTTCCTGTGTTCTTCACTCTTTTCTGGTCTGTTATTTTTATGCGCCTTAGTCTGAGTTTGTCTTTCGCCTTTTATTCTTTTTTTTTTGTAGATTGCATCCAAAATTTATGTTGTGTGTGTGTGTGTGTGCGGAGTGGTGGGTGTGTGTGTGGCACTTTGGGTGGCTGGGTGGTGCAGGTCTTGGCCAAAATGGCCGCTCCAAGTCGATTATTTATAAGCACTGACAGCGTCGCGTCAACTTGATGATAAACTATGTTTGCCGCGGCGTCCTAATTGAAAATAATGTTAGTCTGCCCACCGCCCAACGGCCCACCCATCGGCCGCTCCCCATTTCCCCCCACGCCCATCCGAAAATGCACTTAAAATATTTTTACAGATTTCCATCACAAGGCATTTGTATGTTATGCTGCAATAAGGTTGGATGCATAAATGAAAAGTTGTGCCTAAGTATTAACAAAAAAAGGAAATTAAAGTTTTTATTTGCTTATAAATATTTATGGAAATTAGGCCATTAGGTTATATAAATCGAAATATTCTAAACAATTTATAGAATATTAACTGTTACGCAAGCATATTGTATGCATTTTTGCCGTGTGATTGCGAGAACTTTTGGACGAGCAGGAGCCGAAAGAGGCTGTAGGCGCACTGGACGTATACGCAATGTCACGTAGGCGGTGGGCGGGCCAGAAGAAGAGACAGCCATCGAGGGGGTGGCGTCGGTTGGGGGAGGGCAGAACGTGGTGGTAAATACAAAAAAAAAAATATAGTAAAATGGCGCAGCCCCCGAAAAATTGCAATCAACTGCAAAATTGCCGACGTAAACGATGGCCAAAAAAGGAAAAGTACAACAAAAAAATTTTATATCGCCGAGGGAGAGGGTGAGCGCCGGGTCGAGAGGAGGTGGGTGGAAAAATCGAAACTGGCAAGGACCAAGAAAAGTCGAAAGGCGGGAGGTGAAAAGCGAAGGAAAACTGCAGCCAGCAGCTGCCAGGACACGTACATCCAACAAGCGTTTGGAGAAGCCTGACGCTGATGGAGTCAGGAGCCAAAAACGATGTTTGTCCCACCCCCTTGTCGCCCCTATTTGGCCGCCCCTTCCCCCGCCCCCATGTCCCATTTCCCCGCGCACCCCCTGACTGCGTTCCTACTTCCCTTGGAATTTTTTTTTGTGTGTGTTGTTTTTTGCGCCAAGCCCGTCGTAAAAACAAACTGAACTGAAAAGCAGCCCAAGGAAGCAGCCAAAAGGAAAGCAGGCCCCTCCCCCACTCCGCCGCCCTGCAGTTGCATCTCCTGGGAAATTCCGAGGGAGGGGGAAAGCGGAAGGGGTCGGGCCAGGGGCAGGGGCAGGGGCAGGCAGGCTGAGGCCCAAGGAGCTCCTCCAGCGAAAGGCCAAGGAAGCAACGGAATTAAGTGTTTCACAGCGAGACTTTCCCATGCCCTCGCTTTTCATTGCGTTCGATTTTCTTTCGGGGTTAGAAAACGGACAAATATCCGATGAAAAGTTGATAGATTCAACAAAAATATATAACGTATAGCCATCGAAATGTAGATAATTTATGCACAATTTTTTAAAACCAGCATATATGGATATGGTTTCGATATAATTTAATTATTTATATTTAAAAGCAGCTAGGTATTTACAGAAGTGAATATTATACACTTTAAACAAATAACGCACATTTACATGGAGCCAAAAATATGTATATTTGTCATCTTAAAGATTTATTCCACTTTCGAGACCCAGTTTATTTATTAGCCGCATTAACCCTTTATGGCCTGCGTGACTTTCAGGGTAGCGTACACACACAGAAAAACAGGCAGAAATTCCATTAATTTTTGTCCTTCTTATCGCTCGGTGGCTCACGGGATCGCCGATGAAGTGGGCGGAGGAGATGAGAAGGCCGTCTGCCCACCACCACCGATTTTTCCGCTTTTCCCCCCACTTTCCGTCCACTGCAATCATTCGTTTTCAGGGTTCCCTGCGTGCCGCTGTGCTGCAGCTTTGGCTTAGCAGCGTCACGTGCTGCAGCGCAAACTTAACGCATTTCCGTGCCCAAGGAGCCGCACCACCCACTAAGGCACCCAGCCACCCCCATCATGCCACCCAAAACCACTCAGCCACCCAGCAGAAAAGAGGCGGCAGCGTCGGCGGGAAGGGGCGTGCTCAAGGGCCTTATTGATGGCAGCAGCGACATGGCTGCGAAAATTTATTGAAGCGTTAAGTTGCTGCCTTCGGAGACTCAGTTTAGTTTTCCCCCAAAATCACTCCGATTTTCCATTGCTACCAATCGGCCCCCTGCGCGCTCCCTCTCATCACCACTTGGCAGGTATGAAATGCTCTTTTGCATGACCCCTGACCACCGCCAGTGCATCCCCACCGAGTGGTTTTCACTGTACACTTGTCCAGCTGTTGGTCAATACACGAAAACTGCATTACGACTGTGTAATTCCATTTAATTAGTTGCCCGAACAATGCCAGCAGAGATAGGAAAATAAAAAAGCTGGACAACGTACGGAACGGAGGAATTGAAAGGAGCCTTTGAGAACTGAAGAATACGGATACAAAGATACAATAATACGCGAACTATAAATACCTAGCATAAAAGTGAATAATAATTAAAGCCAAGTTAGAACTACAGATTCAGGTAATATAAAGTATATTGTTTTGATTATTTTTGAAAAAAGAAATTACTTCATTCGCAGCCGGTAGGATTCGAACCTACGCTCCCAGAGGGAATCTGATTTCTAGTCAGACGCCTTAACCACTCGGCCACGACTGCTTGCTGATTAACCGATTTATTTATTTATTGATATAATATATAAATAAATCAGTTTAGATATGACAGAAACTAAAGAGTTTCTCGAGGGCTTTCCATAAGATTAGATTATATAATAAACTGAAAAAGAATAAATAGCTTGAATATTATCAATAACTTAATTTAATATAAAATATCATTAGAAATTAATCAATTATTTTATAATATTCGTAATTTTAACTTCGTTAAAGCTTATGTGTAATTGTTTGCGAAATAAAACATTTCTATACAATATTGCTCATCCGCCGTGTTGTACATAGAAAAATTAGTTATAGGGTTATAGGGTTTTATAGTTCTCTAGGTCATCAAATTAATTATTATACATTATATTTTAATACGATTTCTGAAATAGTTGATGGACTTCTTGACTTTGGATTTACGTTGTTCACTTTTTAAAAGTCAACACAAAGGCCAAACGTAAACTTCACTTAATTTTCCACCTTTTTCCAGTCCTTTAACCGGGCATTCAATGTTCGATATCCATAATTTATTTATTTTAGTCGCTTTCATGGATATTTTCCCCCCGCCGAAGCGATGGATGCAACATCCACGAAATGTTTTACAATTTTGCTGTGGCAGGCGATTTTCCGATTTTTCCACCGGCCTTCCATCCGCTGGGGCAAAATGTTTATTTGCCGACTCTTCATGTCTATTAGGGCAAATTAATTGTCTATTTATTTTTTGCTTGCTGCTGCCTGCCATCAAAATAATTCGACATTTAACATGGCAGGTGAGTTGGCTGTCGAATGTTTTTCCTTTATACATATAAATTTTTTATATTTTTTTTTGGAGTGCAGACACACAGGACTATCCGAATCGAATCGAAAACCACTTGAAAGCAAACAAGAAATTCCCAACCGTTGTTGTGCCATTAAAAATGAATTAAAGATAAGTTTTCGGGGACGGTAGACTTTTGTTTTGCCGATGCGCGCCATTTTGTTTGGTTGCATTATCGATGAGGCGCCAAATTGATTCCAAGTGTAGTTACGTGCATGTAATTTGCCTGGCAAAGGGTTGACTTACACTTCAAGGGGATGATGCTTTGGAAACAAACTGCTTTCGAAACAATTACAGACTAGCAATGGAGAGGAAATTACTGTAAATCGGCACGTTCAATGGAAAGGACAACATATGGTCGACACTCCGCAGTTTAAGCGCCTTTTGGGTATGCAACAATTTTCGTTGGGTTAAAAACACCCTATTAAAAGTGCAAAATATCATTGTTGGTTTCATATAGTCTTTTTGGGAATTAAAATATTTCACAATTTATTTAATTAACTAATTTTTTAATTCTTTTACATTTTATTTGGTTGGTAACTTAAAATTCGCATAAATATTTATTAAATATGGAACTGGAACTTGAATTTAAATCATGGTATTGGGTATTTCCTTGATTTCCCTTGGACACGAGCTATTGCTTGCAACATTTCGTGTTGCATCAACAAATCCAAGAGCTCCCAAACTGCAGCTCAAGAGCGCTTCAGAAGAGAGCGCCACTTAGGCACTGATTGAGAGAACAATCTGGCACGTTGCGAGAGCGGGAGCTTAAAATGCAATCGAAGTTTCACTCAAGCGTCGCAGCAGGCAGCGCAGCCGGCGTTGCAGCTGAAAGAGAACTGTGACGCGAAAGAGAGAGAACAGAATGGCAAGTAGCTAGGAAAAGCGAGCAACATCTACAGTTCGAGTGCAACGGGAAATAGGAAGTGAGTGCATGTTGCCGGGAAAACGTGAGCAGAAACTATTAGAAGAGAATGTGAGTTAAAAAAGGGAAACGGGAAAAGGAAACTTCAGGATAAGATGTTCAGGAATTAATGAGCAACAAGTTTAAAAGAAAGCGAACTAAACTTGTAGTGCGTGCCCGATTGAAGCTAAAGGTCATTCTTTCCATCTTTCGATCTAAGATTTAAGTTTTGGATAAAATTAGTAAGACTAAATGATCTAAAATGAATCCCTTTGAAATGCACTTTGTATTTAGAAGACAGTAATTTATAGTTAAGATTTAATTGCCTTGAACAATAATATTATTATAATATATTTCATTTTTATGAGCTAGAACAAGTAAGATTTTAATGCAAAAAAATGGAGAAGTTCGGGGTAGAAGAATATAACAGTATGCAGAAGAATCCAGGCTGGCGAAGAATTGGCATATTTAGGCATGATATTATAAGAAATACAAGAGATGTTTTAGGCTTGGTTAAATAGCTGGCCTAGCCAGAAGTACGTAAGTTCTTGTCCAGAAGAGAAAGTCTTGGTTAAGCGTCTGAAGAAAGAGGCCCGTGAAGAATTGAGTCAAAATACGAGTCCCTTTGAAAAGTAAGAGATGGCCGAGTGCAATGTGAAAACTGAGTGCATTGCGTGTTCAAAGAGAGTTTCTCCGCTTTCCGAGTGCACTGGCTGACCAGCTGTTTGTTTGTGGGCGTAGAAGAGGGGGCGTGGGTGGGCTTGGGTGGGGGTTGTAAAGTTGTTGAGTGTGCGATTTTTGGCAGCGGCGCTGACTGCGACGCCGGCCGAACGGCAGAGGCATTGAGCCGGCGCACGTGGCCACGAAACTTCGACAACGTTCGACGTTGCAATGGGTGTTGGAGCCCGACCGCCACCCATGCCCCCTCACCTATTCGGCGACCATGCAGCCTGCCCACACCCCCGACTCCCCCCCGCACGCATTCGCAGCCGCAGTTGAGCCCACTGGCCACGCCTACGCAGCGGAGGCGGTGGAGGCGCTGGTTAGGATTGGTGCGCCGAACTGGACACTGCCACAGAAATACTACTACCCCCGCGCCCCGTCGGCTCTTCTACCCCCGAATTCTACAGCCCACCCGTCTTCCCTATCCACTTTTTCTGCTTCTTCTTCGGGCTTTTTCGGACATGGCGCGTAAAAAGGCGCTGCTGCCGTCGACGTTGGCGTCGACCTTTCCTGTAAAATTTTTTGGGGATTATTGATGCGAGGCGCACCGAAATGAAGACGGAGAATAGGAGTAGGGGGTGGATATAGGGTTAGAAGAGAGGTGTTGGAGAGAGAGAGAGCGTTTCTGGGCGAAAGGGGGTGCCAGAGAGTTGGGTGAGAAGAGAGAGCGGGAAGAAAGGCAGTCCGGGGCAGGCAAGAAAGAGAGTTAGAAGAGTGCGGGGGTTATTAGCGGGGGAGTTGGAAGAGTGAAAGGGTGCAAAGTAACGGGAGGGTAGCAGAAGACAGGGAACAGAAAATAAAACGTGACCGAAAGAGGGGGCAAATAACAGAGGGGTAGAAAGAAAGCAAAAAGCGGGAGAAAGCAACTGTGGGGTGCAAAACTACTGTTATTTTTCGTTGCCTCCCCGCACCACCCATTCACAATTTTTTTGTCTTCTCTCCTCTTTGTCCGTGGGCAAGCGCAAAAAGCAAATGAAAAATATTAAAAACTATTGATGAAGCACATTCGAAAGAGAGGCAAGTACCGGGACAGAAAGAGAGGGCCATTGAGAGTCGGAGAGAGATGGCATGCATGCGTTTGTGTGTGTGTGTGTGAGTGTGAGTGTGTGTGCGGGTGGACATAACGGCATAAATGAGGCTTTAAGCCTGTTAACAGCCAACGCAGGCGGCGCAGCCGACGTCGCAGTCGAAAAAGTTTTTAGTATAAGTTACGAAAACTAATCGTGTGTGGGAGCGAGAGGGTGAGTGTGTGCGAGAGTGACTGAGGGGTGATGATGACCCTACCAAAGTTAATATGCAATTTTTCGCGACCATTTCCCCATTCACATATTTTGCGGATTAATTACTGCGAGTTTTTCGTGGCTGTTTGGTCGCAAATGCGGGGATTGGTAGCAAAGGTAAGCAAGGGAATTTATCAAAGTGAAAGTTACACATAACATTTAGAAGGGATTTATTTAGAATCAACATAAATATTATGGTGGTAAATGTGAATTAAGTTAGTCAAATTAAAACACGTTGAACTTTCCATTGTCGTATTCCAAAAATAAACTACAAGTTATAATAGAAAAATTACATTGCGAGTGGCACAAACTATTCCAATTATAATACCCACTGATTTTCGCTCAAAGAAATAAAGCTGCATTATTTGTTATTCCACTTAACAAATTTGCAATAAAATGGTGTCCTGTTCCTTTTCTAGTCTTGAGTGCACATACCGGTTGCGAAATGTGGACTTGCAAAATAAATGAAAATATTCTTGGCCAGGCTTCTCGATTTCCTTTTGACCCCATCACGCCCGTCACGCATTCATTGGCAGGACGAATCAATTTTCGCCCGGCTGGCGAAACTCACATGGCCGAGCACAACTGTACCTGGGCACGTCTGTATCGAATCGAATTGAATCCTTTGGCGCGCTCGTCGCGACATGGCAATCGCTCTAAACAAACACAAAATGCAATAAATTCCAAAACGCCCGTCCAGGTGTGAGTAGCTATCGATTATGGGCCCAAAAATCCGCATTCGCAGACGGACAAAGGAGCAAAAAAGGAGCAGGACCTTCATGCTTTGCATGTGTGGCCCAGACTCAGACACACACACACACACACACACTGAGACGGGGCCAATAGATATACGCATTGATATAGTTCCATTCCGTTCAGTTCCGTCCGGGGAATCCCAGACGAATCGGGACTGGGCGTAGTGGCCACGGCAACCTGGCCAACCCGCAGCAGAGAAAGCCGAATCCGCCTCCGAATCCCAATCCGAGTCCCAGTTCAGGTCCGAGACGAGCCCAAAAAAGGTCTGTGGAATCGCCGGCCCCCTGCCCCCGGTTTTTTCCTTTTGTTAATTAAGTTTCGTTTGTTTTGCGAAAGCCCTCAGACCGCACCGTTGTCGTATTTGAACTTTTGGCCAGGACACGCCAGGATGAGCACGGAAATACGCACACCGAAAACAAAAATTGCACGTTTTTTACAAGGGCTACAAAAGTCATATCAGTTTCAACACAATTTGTGACTCAGAATTCGGATTTCTTTTATTTTTAACTTATAACATGCCTATAATATAAACATTCATCTTATCTTTCATACACTACAAAATGTGTTGCATACCTCAAGGCGTTGGCATGACAATACTCTGATTTTATTCGATACCATGAACATCAATTTGAAATTAATACAATTTATACAATTTATCTTTGGTATATACAGAAACTGAAACTTTTACAGTGCACATACATATAGGTAACCGAATTGAAGAAAATGTGACCCTATGAAGCAGGTAAATGAGATTTTATTTCAGTTTAGAAATGCGCCATGCGGGTGCTCAGTTTATTTTGGATTGCGTTCGGCTTTTGCCAAGTCCATTATCACAGTATCCCATGCACATGGCTAAGAAAACTGCAGATAGTCTTCCAGCTAAATTCGGATCATCATCGGCAAGATCCGCACAGATCCCCACAGGCAGCCGACTGGCACCAGAAAAGATTGATTTTAACCAATAGAACAGCAGCTATAGTGGATATAGAAGGCGTGGGTCGCCAGGGGGGCAGGGGGTTACTTTAATTAATAACTTGTCAGTGTGCAAATGACATGGGAGGAAGCTACCAACTTAGCGCCCTTGGGCCAAGCAATCTGAGCCAAGTTGACGGGGGCCAACTGCAGCTCCATTTTCTCGCTTGGCTCCATTCGGGCCAACATCATCTTCTTCTCTTCGCCTTCGCGTTTTGGCCTCAAGTCGGTTGGCATTTGGCTGGTTGGCTGAAAGCAACGTAGAAGGGGGGTAAAAATGCGGAGCATGTGGTGGTAATAGTGTAATAGACCAAAATAGCGCCAACTTACGGTCTTAATTCATGGCTCCCATTCGAACTTGACTCGATTCAGTTGTGTTTTTGCGGAAGATACAAATCATGTTGCTTGGCATGCCGCTATACTTTTCATAATTACTTTTTATTCCATTCGCACACCAGGAAAATGAAGACTAGCCTTTAGTTAGTCGAATCCCACATATACTGTATGCTGTTACAAATAATTTCCAATAAAACATGAAGTACATATAAATTTGATAACTTTTTGAATAACAACTACGCAATGAAAGCTGTGTTACATTTTTCGTTGGGAACTTGCCACATTTTACGCAACCCCTCGCGTTTTTCCCAAGCAGTTTTCCCCTCGCCCGACTATTTTTCCCATCTTCTTGGCCACTTGACCACAGATTTCTCAACTTTTTGTACCCAGTTTCAGCGACGTTGTCGAACTTCATCACTTTAAGGTCGGGCAGATGAAGTGGAAGAATAGAATGAGCTAGAAATAAATAAAATAAAATAAAATAATATAATATAAATAAACGTGGCAGTTATGGACGCCCCCGCATTTGAATCCATATCCCACTGGCCATCTTCAGCTCCATCTCCATGAAGCCATGTTGACCTAATTTTTTAACCCTCTGTCGTTTGTTTGTCTGTCCGATTGTTTGCGCAAAATGGGTTAAAAGTTTTCCCCCACCCTGTGCGTTTGTATGTGTGTGTAGCTTTGGGGCTGGCTGGCTGACTGGGGTTAAGTTAAGTAAGGCAAACTTAACCGGCTCCGCATCCTTCGTCCTCTTCTGACCCCCACGCAAAATGTCACACAATGACGCAGCGCTAAAATGGCAGTCGCAGTAAATGCAAAAAATGGTGGGTTGGGAACGTGGGGGCTGCGGAAAGAATGTCAGTGTCTTTCAAGGATTCGTCGTTGGCCCCCTGCTCCCAGGACCCGCCACTTCCATCCGGGGAATATCTCCCCCTTTTTCTGCTTTTGACTTTGGCGTGACAAATGCATGGGGCCAATGGGCAATGTAATAGAAAAAGTTAAATTAGACGCACTGACATGGGTTTTCGGTGCTCGGATTGAAGCGGGCTATCCGATAGTTTTGGCTCAAATTAAAGTTGGCCAAATAATTGTGTATATAAGTTAATGAAGCTGAAAACGTGAAAAAGGTCCTGCAACATTTGTGTGTATTTCGAAACATACTTGTATTTTTCTTATCCAAAAACATGTATAAACTTTAAGAGTATTAGTTTTGTTACTTGGAGAAAATAATATTATAATTATGTAAATCGCAATTTTGACATTTTCAACTATCTCACAAATATTTTTCGGTGGCATTTCGAATTGTATCTGACAGAATGTCGTTCGGGTTTGGGCTCAAATGCTGATTTGTGACCATGGGGAGTCCTCTGCAAAGTACGTCAATCTTCGATGACCCAATTTTCAGATCTTGTCACAGTTTTTTGTATTAAAAGCCATTCATGTATATGATAACGCGGGGGCGAGTGTGAAAAAATCATGATTTTAGAAAGGCAAAATGTTAATCAAGAGTACTTCTTTTGGACCTGCGGCTATTCTTCATTTCCATCATTTGTTACGTCACTCATTACGTCATCGAGTGCATTCTTCATCTTCCTTAAGTAAAAACCATCTAGCCGCGCTTTTGACTTCTCCTCCCAGCGAAAATACAAAAAAAAAAAAAAAAAAGAAAAACCTTCATCATCCCCAACTGCAATGGCATGTTCATCTGCAGACCCATCATCATCATCATAATCGCGATTAAATTGCAATTTTTCTCACTTAAAGAACGTAATTCGCTCCGAGCCAACAATAATGACGGCCAAGTTAATGTTTTGCTTACCACATTCATTTCAACTCGCAGCAACTTTGGACACGGAATAAAAACAAAATAGGAGTGAATAGAACGGAATGGCAGTAAAGTTAGGGGCGTTCTTCTTTTCTTCTCCACTATTTTTGGTGGGGAAAGAACGGGGTGGGGCAGGAGAGGAGGGTGGTGCTGCGATGTGGGAAGGTGCGGAACATAATTAATAACTCAATCCAAGCGGAAACCCTAAGACAGGCATTCAGTGCAGTTTAGTTCAGCTCAGTGGAGTTGGAGTTGCACTTGATTCACTGGCTTAAGTACTGAGAAAAAATTGTATGAATTAGATTAGATTATTGAAAGTGGGAAAGGTTCCCTGAGAATATCGTATCATCAGGGAGAGATCAGCAATATGTATATAGGTTAATAAAATGAGGGAATATTCCTTGGGAAACTATCACCAAGTTATGTTCATTCAATGCCTTCAATTGAGTAATGAATTGAGGATTTGCTGTAAATTTAATAAATTCAAATTAATTAATATAATTTAACTAATGAATTAACGAGATAACGTGTAGTTTTGATTACGGTGCAACATGTTTTGTGGCTGAGTTCTGTGGATGTTCGCACTCTGCGTTTATGAAGTGCGTGATCGACTGGGCGTTAGGGATGGGGGCAGACCAGTGTAATCCTCGTGAGCGGTCACGAGATAATGGATACGAGGCCCACGCACACGCCGAGGTGGCAATTAAATGTGGCAAGACAGCTTGAAAAGGCGGAAGCGTCGCCGTTCTTGACGCACTCATTGCGGTCCGAACCCGTGATTATGATCCAAGCCCTATATCTTGGCGAAAAATAAAAGAGGCAAAGCCCCCCCCTGTAATTAACACTGGCGTAGATAGTGAGTGCGTCTAACGGAGAGGCATACACTACACTCCTTAAGCCAAGTACAGTGGGCACTCGTTTTGAGATCGCCCCTGGGCCGTGGGCGTTTTCGGGGAGGCGTGTTTGATTGTTCAATCATAAGCGGCTGGCCATAATCACAGTGCTCCCAACCGCTCTGTTTGCCTTGGCAATTAGCCGGAATTCCCCGCACTTTGCAGCCGCAGATATAGTGCAGATTATTGGGATCTTAAGTGGGTCCATTTGGCGGGGGCTGATCATGATAAACGGCCAATGGATGGTTTTATAATGGACCCAACCGCAGGCCATATGAATAGAAAATTACACGAATGATACGTACTGTACATAAGTTCCATGTGTGCTGTTTATTGAGGGGCAGAATTATGACTTTAATAAAATAGCTGATGCATATGCAAGGTGTAAATATTAATACGGTCGGAATAATTAATTTATGGATCTCTAGGAATAACAGCAACTCTTCTATATTATAGATTCATTAGAGTAATCTAGATAATCATCCGACTAAAAATGAATCAGCAATTGTAACAGGAACTATTCAATGTGTTTATTTATTATAATCCCATTATAATCCCATTATATTAAGCTACTTAATACAGGTGTATATTTGACTCCCTTTTATAATATCTAGTCATTGGATTGCTGTATTGTGGATTAATGTATTTATTTTACATCAGCTGTGAGAATAAATAATAAAGTATTATAATGCATTAAAATTAACTCTTGAGGGTTGCCACAAATATGAAGTGCGATTTGGCAGGCAGCTGTCTCCAGCGAATTCCCCCGATTGATGGGAATTATATCGGTGAAATTAAATGCCCCCCGACCACTGCCACTTACAGGTAACGCAAGTTGAAGGCGAAGAAATGCACTACCAATAGCCACACCACATATATGTTTATTTCTGGATGTCTATATGTCCGCATGCCTGCATGTCCGTATGTCTGTATGTCCGTATGTCTGTATGTCCGTTTGTCCGTATGTAGATGAGCATTTAACGCGCCGCTTGCATGTGAAACGAACAAGTTGCTAGTGGGACCTCCAGCTGCACCTGCAATGCATTTAATTGCTGTTAGAACTTGGCCACAGAACTTGGCCATAACGGCTGATCTGCCCCTCGGAACTCGATTCCCCCGCTCCCCTTTTTCCCCCTCTTTCGCTGGATCCCCCCAATGATGATGAATTGCATTTTGCACACTTTAATTGGATGAATGTGTAATTAAGTTGTGTGCCAGTTCATAAATTGAATGCAGCTCCAGCTCAGCAGATCTCGCAGAAATGCAAACTGCAAAACTGAATACTTCTGCAAGCTGCCAGTCGTTTTTCATTTTTTTTTTCTTTTTGCCCGTCTGTGGCTGTATTTTGGCCACAATTTCCGTGAAATCTCCAAATCAAACAAGACACATGCGTTGCGCATGCGCATTGTCCACTGGCATCTGCACCACGGCAACACTGCCACGCAAGTCCTGCCGCTACACGGAGCGAAAAGCTTGGCATCTCGCTTTGATAGGTATATTTATGGGTATACAAATTATTTAATAATTAATCAATTAAGTATATAGTTAATATTTATTTCAATGCAAAAATTTTAAATTTTATACAATACGAAAGAAGTTTATTCAGTTTATTTAAAGGCGAACTTAAACTATTAAAACTCTTCAGAACAAACTATAGCTAGTAGCTCCTGTGCTTAAGATATCAGCTTAGAGTCATTGCCAGCCACTTTTTCTCTCAGTATCCAGGAGAGGGTGACCCTGGCCGATGGTTAATGGGGCGGGGTGGTCAGGAGGAGCTGAGTTCCTTGGGCCACCTTGCTGCCAGTTCGCTGCTCACTGAGCCGTCGTCATCGTCGCGTTCAACTTCGTGTTCATTAACGCTTTGCCCATTAAACTTGAGGACTGGTTCCTGACCTCCTCCTGCCCTCCCATCCCCACGTCTTCCAGCCATCCCCCCGCTCCATCGGCCCAACTCCAGTGCTTTTCGGAAAGCGTTTAATCGCATTTACATAGATTAGGCAGAATTTGTGTGAAATTGAAACTGAGCGAATGCAACAACAACAACAATCAAAGAGGAAAATAAAAATAAAATAAAACAGGAAAATGTGAAGAAGCGAAAGAAATAAATAAATAAAAGGCGTGCAAAGTGCGAAGATTACAGGAACCCAGGTAATTTCAGATAGACTGACGAACACCTAAGTGACGATTCAGTGTTGAGAAGGGGTAAACGCAGTTAACAGGAAAAGGGGTACGAGTCCGAAATTGTATAATAAACTGAATAAGTTGGCAATTTTAGGTTGACAAGTTTTCATTTGAGCTTGATGCTGATATATAATCTATATATTTCGCTTTCAATTGTAGGGCTAAACTAAATGCTGCCAACTAACCAGTTTGCTTTTATAGATTTCTGGCACTATTTCATATATACATATTATTTGGTGGATTTAATATATATCCTGTGCTTAATCATTAAAATGTTTAGCAGTCTGCATCATTTTTTGGCACAAGCCTGCATCTATTTGTACCACTTTTCGTCTGCGCAACTACTCAAGTCCTATCAGCACCACTTTTTGGTCTTTAGTGCATTTTTTCACGATGCTACTTTCTTGTGCATTTCGTTTTGGCATTCTTTTATTTCGATGATATATATTTTTTTCGACTGTCGTTTTTTTCTTCATTTTTTTGTATCACAACCCAAATTTCTTCATCAATTAAGAACATCAACGAGTTGACGGGAGGGATGAGGGCGATGGGAAAGGCAGCATCGAACCAGAACAAAGAGTGGAAAAACAAGCCAAGAAATAAGACCAGAAATGTCCTGGTATGGGGTGGAAAATGGCGTCTATGCCTGTCCATACTTGTTATTATCCTTCGAGTCGAGGACGCTGACACTTTTTCGTCATTACTGTTAAAAGCGTTAAGGCAAAGGACGTAGCGAACCCAACAAACAACAAAATGAAAAGAGTTTTATCAGGCAAAATAAAAGGAAAACAGCCAGAAAAAGGCGACGTTGAAAAATAAGCAAAGAAATGCCGAAAAAAAAAAAATAGAAGAAAACTGCAAGGAGCTGGCATAAAATCTCTGTAGGATCAAGGGGCGGGCGAAGACGTTGCCGGGCAGGATGTTTTGTTGGCCAGGGTGCCAAAAATTGAGGTTATCGCTGGAGCAACGGCAGGACGTTAAGGACGAGAACAAGCAGCTCACTGGCGAAAATTGGAGTTGAATGTCAGAATATTATATGGCCATAACTTGCTGCAGATAGTGTAATGGTACCTATGATATTCTTAAAAAGGATATATATTGATTTGATTAAATGTTAAGAGAATAGTATTTTCCCGTTTCATTAGTTTTTTTTTAGCTGAATATATATGTAAAAAAAACAAGTTTTGTTTCTTAACTATAGTAAACACCATTACCAATTTTTTGCTGTGCCACAGGAAGTGGCACCCATCTCCATCGCATACGGAACACAAATGCCAAGGCGCGTGGGTCGGCATGTCCTTCATAAGGCTCATCAGGACATGGCGACGGTGGGACGGAGGGACGAACGGAGGCAGCTGCAGCGCAACTCTCGTCGTCCTCGTCTGGTGAGCTCTCTGTATACGATGCCATCATAGCAGAGTCCTGCGTGCTGCACGCGTCGTTGCGCTTAAATGCCAAAATGCGGCACCCAGCCACCTCCGCCCAGCCGCCTCCATTGCCATCCCAATTTTTCCTCATTTCTGGCGCCCCAAAACCCCACTGATTGCCGTCTTTCCAGGCATACCCACTCCATACCGGGAATCCCCCTGCCATACACACATCTTACAACGCAAAACGAGTGACATTTTCAGATGGTATGACCGGGGTATCAACATTTTGTGTTAGCCTGCTAAAAGGGAACAAAAAAATAATTTATATTATTATTGGCATTATTATTATGCTTTACTTTGAAGTTAAAAATCTTCAATCAATATTCCAATAACCAAACAATAAGGAAATCCACAAATGATTATTTTGCGTTTTAAACTTAAACGTTTTAAATATTCATTAAAAACATTTAAATGTTTAGATAACGCTAGGTAATAGGTGAAATATGAGTAGGCAAAAGGAATCAGCAGGTTGTGCATTTATTTTTACAAACCGTGCCTTTTTTCCATTTTTTTCTTCTTTTTTGAGGGCGGACGTAAAGTTTTTCCCAAGTTTTGGCAGAGATTGATGAATTTTGATGATGTTTACGCGCAAAAGGAGAATTTTTCTTTAGCTGCATTTGTGGGTCTTCCGCATCCCTCGGTTTGCCCCACAAACTCCCCTATATTCTATATGCTCCTCTTTTTTAAGGAGTTTTGTAGCTGCAGCGGCATCCTTGAAATAACCTTAATCCGCAGCGCGAGGGGCAAAATGAATGATGTTGCACGGGCGGCGAATGGAGATGGAGATGCCAGGACCCTCGTTGTTGTTTTTGGTGTCAGCGGCCTGCATTCCTTCTTCCTTTTCGACCGGTTTATGTTTCAAGGATATCGTTTCATTTTTTACCCCACATTTTCGTCTTCGGTGTCGTCGTTAGATTTTCATTTTCATTGCAATTTCATTTGGTTGCCGCACGAAACGCAACGCCAAGTGGCCAGGACCCTTCGCAGCTATGCACCTCCCTCCCCCCTCCCCTTACAACCACATCGCAAACCCCCTTTTCGCCACCCCTGTGTCCTTCGGTGCGTGTGCAATGCAAGGACGCATATTAATATCCTTACTTAGCTGCATGAAATGTGCTTAGCACGTTTCCACACTTTCCATAGCCAAACCTACCCCCCTATCCCCCCATCGCCATCGCATTTTCCGACCCTGTCACTTCTATAGGTGAAAGGGAGGAGGGGGCAAAGGGGCCAGGGCCGCCCTTTTGTATGGTGGGGTCCAAAGAAGCTGCAGGAATTTCTTGTTCGCTTCTTTGTTCTGCACTCCCCAAAGGGAGGCCTTGGATTTATTAAAGCCATTCAAAGACGTTTTGAGATTTGATTGTGTGGCACATTTATTTTCAAATGCCATCAGAACTATTGCTAATGTAAGTCACCTATCTGCACTGAGCTTTCAAACTGACGCGACCTAGTTAGATTAAAATGTTGCATTAATAATATTTGAAAATATTTTTGATAAATTAGTTCAGCTTGCAGTACGTACATACATGTATGTCAATATAATACAAAACACTCTTATAATATTTTTATATGGTCATCATTTATATTCCTGATTTGCGAAAATCACATTATTCCATTCGGATGACTGAGAAAATACACTTAGCGCTGCTGAAGGCGAGCCAAGTTCCCCGCTGGCAATTAGTTCCATTATGACTTCCGGGACGCTGGCCATTTGTTCATTTTCACAGGACCTCAAAAGAATATCGCTCATACCACATGTGGACCGAGGACGCCAATGGCAATCGATGAGAGGCTGCACTAGCTGCACATACATCGACACACACACCAATACAACAATATGCAACAAGGACAACACAAAGACGACGTTTATGCAACAGTCATTCGCTAAAAATGGCAGGCCAGGGAGAAAACAACACAAAGAATAGGGGAAAAATGGGTGGGAAAAAAATTGGAAGGGAGGAAAAAAGTCGCTGGATATGGCATGAAAATGAAAACCTACCAAGAGCTGCAAGTGGATGCTTTTGTGTGTGTGTGTGCACTTTGATGCTCTTATTGCGTTTGCCATACCCATGCACCCATACACACACACACACACAGCAAATCAAATGAAACACCAAAACACAGACAAGGCAAAAGGGCGGTGGAGCCGGAAAAGCGGGAAGAAATTGAGTGCCGCCCATGCAATTTGCAGTTATTGCCCCAAAGCATCGCAGCAAAAAAAGTGACCCCCCTTTGGCAGAGGCTTTCATTTCGTCAGGATGGAAATGTGAATCCCTCTGCTTTTTTCCCCCAACCAGCCAGCATTGCCAAAAAATCTCCAACCGGACGCAGTTGGTCAGCTAAATCCCCTGCCTCTACCACCCCCTAACCCACCACACACACACACACTGAAAAATATATGCACGCTGGAAAAGTGCAAAAGAAAATGTAAATGAAAAGAGCGTGTGTTGTGGGGGGCGGGGGGTGGACGAACAGAGTGAAACACACGAAACAAAAAGAAAGAAACTAATTCGATTAATCATCAGGCCAAAAGGCAACAGCAACAGCAGAAGCAGCAGCAGCAGCAGCAGCAGCAGCAGCAGGCAAAAGGCATCCTGCCAGGTCCTGCCAGCCAGACAACAACACGAAAGGCGGAGGGAAAATATAAGGAAAACTAAATGGAAAGGACCCAGGACTCAACGCACACAGAGATACCCACAGATACTCACAGATACTTGCAGCCCACTGCAGCTGAACGACGATTGTTGTTGCTGTCGCTGCTGTTGATGACTGACTATAGCACCCAACCACCCAACCACCCAACCACCCACACCCACGCCCACATTCACTCCTTTGCCCGATTCTCGACAAGCCGAAAAAAAATGAAGGGAGTCGGAAAATTGGAGATGGGCTTTGGGTGGACAGCAATCAGAGACACAGGAAGTCGCATCGATGAAGCGCCGAAAATACTCTTACCCAGAAGATTAAGCAAAAAGTCTGAATAATAATAATAATAATAATAAGCTAATTTAACAGTTCTATATTAAGATTAATATTTTTGAGGGTATGGTACCAATTTGATGTCCAATTGTTGCTACCCCTTTGCTGCAGCAATTCCCTTTTTTTCGAGTTCTTGTCGGTGTCCTGGTTGATGCGAAGGCGTTGCTACTGACGCAGCACCACCTCCGCCACTCCCTGCCCCTCTGCATCCGCTGCACCACTGGGTGGCCTGGCCTGGGCTGGCCTAAGCCGCCCCTCCCTGGCCACCATGCCCCCGGGAGAGCCAGCAACTCCACTGGCGACTCCAACCCATCCGGCTTCAGCCCATACGACGCATGCACAGAGCCATCGTTGGAGTGGCATGTGTGGCAAGTGTCATGGGTGGGGAGCTCTGCAGGGCTGGAGAGGGGGTTCCGCCGGATGTCAGTGTTTGAACTGACCAATCTGCAGGCATATATTGCAATAGGCGCAAGCTGCAGGGTGCACAGGGCGCACAGTGCGTATGCGCAATACCTTCAGGTGAAGGAGCACCAAAAGTTGAAACTGGACGATGAAAAATCGACAAACAAACACAAAGTGAGTCTTATCTGCACTAGCATGCCATAAATACATTTCCTACTAAGTTTGTATTAAGTTTTTTTATAGCATAAAGGCAAAATTCAATTAAAACATTTCGTAATAGTTATTTCCCTTTTCAAAAAACGTTCAATATATTATCGTGACTTTTTCTCTGCCACTTCACTAATAACGATTTCACTTGACCACTTCTAATGCCGATTTTTTTCCACTGTGTGCAGTGAGGCAGAGTATACAGATATTTGAGGCTAGTTGCGAACCTGAATCTGGGGGCTGGGGCCATGCAATTAGTCTAATTGCTAAGCATGCCAGCCGGACTATTTCCATTTGCATTCCCCCATCCATTCGCCAGCCGAATCTGGCCAAGACAGATCGAAGAGGCAGCAGGCAAACTGGCGCTAATCGTTCAAACGAAATCAGCAACAATTCATTTGCACAACAAGCGCCCAGCCTTTAGTTTCATTTTCAGAATCCGAAAGGGGACCAGAACTCCGTCTATCCAGGATACAGTATACATATATATGCAGTACCCCAAAACCCCGGACCAAGTCCAACTGGCAGATTATCTTAATTCACGTTGTGGGAGACTAATGAGTGCAAACCGTCGAGGAAGTGGGAGAATATCCACATCCACATCCACAGCCAGCGAAAACAAACGTGAGGCCTTTCTCTCAATCTCAGACTCCACTCATTTTGGCCGTGGGCTTAAGCTTGGACTTGGATTCGGATTTCGGAGCCAGCTTGGGGATCCACAACCACATCCATTCGGACGGACGTTCATCCATCGTGGCTGTGCCACTTCAACATGCGTGCGTTCGCTGATTTTGAGTGGTGCAGTTGTACTCGAATGTCTTGTGGAAGCTGCGTCTTTAATTGAATTAGTGGGACCAGTCAGCCAAGCCGCGTTCCCGCGTCCAACACTGAGAGAAAAAGGGCACGATCTGTCCCACAAAAAGAACCAATTGAAAAGGCATTTCAAAAAACTACAGATGTAAAAGTAAATTGGCTCTTAAGATTACAACTTTAGAAAAATCTAAAAAAACACTATTAAAATCTATTAGTATTTGTAAAGAATAGAATAAAACAACTTCGCAGGAAACTAAATTAATTTTTGAAAATTAAACTAGAACGTCACATTGAATCGATTTTCTCTCGGTGTAAGCTGGTCCACAGCTCTCGGCGATCTGTGCGTTTCAAAATCGCATTAATTGTGCGCGAGTTCCCGAACTTGAACGCGATTGCCGCGCGATTCTGAGCCCCTTAACCCGCCGATGGCCCGCTTGGTTATTTCGAGTCTTATCTGGGCGAACGCGTTGTGCGTTGCTTGTGACGCCTTGTGTCGCTTTTAATTAAGCATAAATTTCATCACATAAGATACGAGATGCAGTTAAAAAGGGCACGCAGCGGTGCCTTATTTTTTATTCCTTTATTTTACTTGTCGTCTGCGTTTGCTTTTGCTTTTGTTTTTATTGATGTTGCAGCAACATGCAGAGCGATTGAGGCAGCTGTTTCCCAAGGAGATCCGCAAGGAGATCCCGGGGGAGACATTATGACAGCCGCCTAATTGATTGAGCCATTTCACTGCTGCCCCGAAAACTTTGCGTCCCGAAGATGGGGACCCTGCTGCAACTTTCCTTGGGAGCCCCGTCGTTTGTCAACCGTCCGCACACAGATTGCACAGCTGCCGGAGTTGGCCAAGACAAATGGAGCGCCATTACAGTTGGCCAGAAGCAAGTGCCAACTACCAAGAGCCAAGCCAGGAATCCCCCGCCAGGAGCCACGTCCTGCGGTCAGCCATCGAGTCGAGCTGCTCTCCCAGTGAGCCATTATCACCAGGACTGGCTATCGATTCAGGTATCGGGTCCACGGATTAGGCGGGAGTACCTCTAGGAAAACAATCGATTCCGACCAAAAGCTTCAAGCTTCAACTATGATACATAATATACTTTCTCGAGCTATATCCAAAAACCCATTTAAATATCACCATATGTATTTTAAGCCATGAAATGCCTAACAGCGTGCTGTCAATACCCAAATGCAAGCCATTATTTGAAAGTGATTGAAGCTTATCTTTATTCAAAGGGCAGGACTTCCGTCTGCCCATATAATATACACGTATCGAACGACGGCTCTTTTAAAGCGCCTCCAACTTCCGCATTTTTGGTAACTGGCGAAGCGTGGGTCAATGACTTGGCCAAAAGCTTTTGTTTGGTTATTGCTTTTGTTATTACAACAGCCCACACACATGCCCTGTCATCCGTGGGCCACTTTTTCTTCTGCCATTCTTATTTCGGCTCGGCTTTTTTACCTCGACTTGATAAGGCCGACAGACGCTGCCCATCCCGGCCACCTGACAAACACCTGTCTGGCCCAAGCTCCTCGCCCTCGTCCTCAACCTGATCCTCATCGTCATCCTCAATATCATCCCAGTCCTGTTTCTGTTCCTGCTCGTGGCTACTGCGACCAAGCCTGTGCTGTTCTGATTTTTTGTCATCATCGTTTCAAATCGTATCGCATTTTTTTAAAAGGATATTGTTTCAAATAATTCAAACTGTAAGCACACTTGGCAAAAAATAAATCCAATGCACTTCAAAGGAATTTCAGGGTTTATATGCTAAAACAGTTGATATGTATAAATCAATTTCTAAATCGATCAATCAATTCAGAAAATTGCATATCACGACTTGGATTTGAAGCTGGCAATGTGTTTTCTAAAACCAACTGTACACAATTTAAGCCTTTTAATAAATATTTTATTTTCTCATTTAAAGCGGATTGTTTTCTATTGTTTTTAATCGTTTATTTCAACATCATTTCGTTTAGTGCAGAATTGGCTCACTCTCTACCTTACTTAATGTTTGCGCCAATATTTTGCGGGCAGGTGGTCACTGGGAGCTGGAGGGGATTTCCATGGAGGTGGCTAACCATTGAGGGGCGTGTTGGGGGGAGGCTTTGGTTTCGACGGTCTGGCCTTGTCAGCGTGAGGAGGCGCCTCCATCGGTCGCCAGTGCCAGCGCCGTCGTCAGTGTGTCCAGTGGAGCGTGATGTCGTCTGACATTTACGGATATATGTACATGGACAGCCGATTACTCACATAGGGGACGATCCAAGCGGAGTGAGGGGGGCGTTGGAGCCTGGGTTTGGGGGTTCGCGAATGCGGACTTTGCTTTGCGACCCCATTGCCCAGACCGTCCAGCGCCGGCTTGTGCCTCGTTTTATGTATTCCCGTATTTGCGTTTCCTATCCTCTACCCTCCACTCCTTTTCTTTATTTTTTTGGCTGCTATATGCGGCTCCTCCTCGAAAATACAGAGGATAACACGAAAAAAAAAACGAGAAACTTTGCAAAAATTTTGTTAACGTAAAAAAGTCTCTTTGTTCTTGTTTTGGTAAACGGGAGAAGGTGCAAATGTGGGTGTGGATGGATCTGCTGGGTGGGTTTGGTAGTATTCCATAAAAATATGCTAGCCATGTGCTTGCGCTTTTTTCTTTGCCCCCAAATCTCTTGACAAAAAGTTAATTCCCTACATTGATCAGTTCGATTTGGTACTTTCTGTCTATTGTGAGAAACATCAAACATAGAATAGATTAATTTAAGTTATTAAAAGTATAAGTACTGCAAGGCCAAGTCTGATGATTATATATCCTATTTATACAATTTCAAAATCACTCTCTAAATATTCTTTGATCCTTTTAGAGTATTTTCCAAGTTGCTCTGGCCCACTTACCACATCTTTCAGTAGTTCCGCACTTTTGGCTCTTGTTCGTCCTTTTCGAGGACTCAGACAGCCCCACGGCAACCTCCTAGCACCCAGCCCATTTTGGCCATTACCTCTCTGATGTATCGTCAATATTTTGTACCTTTATCAAAATTAAATTCCGGACATGAACGTGTGCCTACTGCGAGTGGCTCTTTCTGGGATTTCTGTTTTGTGTTTTGAATTTTGCATGTCTGATGTCTGGTCTCGTTCCCCCCGATAAATTTGAAAGGGGGGATGGCATCGTTACTGTTTCACTTTAATTGCGAAACCCAGTAAAGTCACCAAGTTCCGGACGGAATTTGCTGGTCGTGGGCCTATCAGCGATTGCTCTGGAATCCGATTGGGTTGTGGCTGGAATTTTGGACAAGGGTTATGGGCTATGGGTGTGCTATCCACCTCGCGTTGGGTGCAAACTGCAACCCCAATGCAACGCACGGGAATAACAAAGGCCCAGAGTGCTTGATAGATGTCGTTCCTTTGTCGTTTGGTCCTTTGGTCCTTTTGGTGCTTGGTCTCGTTTCGGTCCTGATCCAGTTGCCATATGTGTGTGGCTGGGCTTCCTTTTCGGGCGAGCGGGCTGAGTTGGTGGATGGGTGAGTTGGTGGGTGTTAGCGGCTCATCGATATGAGGCGCTGCTGGCCGCAACCAATCGCAGCGCGAATGCAGCAAATGCAAAAAAACGCAGCTACAGTGCTGACCAAAAGGCTACGCCCATGTGCCCGCCTGCGATTTGCATGCGTCGCCGTCGCAATCGCCCAGCCACCCCCTTTAACCCTTCGCCGGTGCAGGGGGTGGCTTATGTGCCGTTGCCTTGCCGCGTGTGCACGTTAATTACTCCGCAGTGTTCTCGTTCTCGTTCTCTCTCCCTCTCTAGCCCCCCCAGCCATCTCGCTCTTCCACTATATACTGTGTGTGTGCGTGTGTGTGTGTGCGGGTCTGTTGTGTTCATCAATTTGCCATCGATTGCAAAAAGTGAAGTCTCAATCAGTGGCAAAAGCAGCGGATAAAAAAATCAGCATGCCAGATAATAAAACCAGCAAATACCCTGTCGATTAATAAAAATGTCTCTTTCAGACGCACTTAATTATTTGTACTGATTTGTTTAATATCGATTTTGGTAAAACAAATTTCTTGAAGACAGATTTTAATCTTATTTGTTATAAGTTATTAAATATTCCAACAATTATTAAAAGTAATTTGTACGATGAAGGAGAAAATGAAAGACTATTCTGAATATAAAATTAACCAAATTTGGAAACTTCCATCGTTTATTCAGGTGGACATTGCTTAGTGCTCAAATGCTTCCTAGAAAGCGTTTCGCGTGGAGGACATACACCAATCTCAGATCGAATCCTATATGGCATTATATATATGCTTTCCCCGGTCAGCCTAGTCGGAAACTAAAAACAGAGCGGGCCAGCAACAGCGCGGAGTGAGTGAGAGAGGGCGAGACTGTCTCCCCACCAACAATATGTTTCACATGCACCAATGTCGTGGGCATTTACTAGTATTTTTTCGCCTCCGTTTTTGCACCTCCCCAACTATGTTATCCCCTATATTTCCCAGACCAGATCCCGATCACCGCCCAGAAAATGCCATCGGGCCCCCCATCAACCATTTCCATCCATAATAATTGAATTGGAAAAAACCGAAGGGGCGGACGGGGACGCGGTCTGTTGGTTGGTTGGTTTAACGCTACGCGACCACAGGAAAATTGTAATTAAACAGGATATGATGTTGGTAAAGGTCCAGGCCATCTATGAGTGGGTGTGTGGCTGGATGTGATGGCTGAATAAACTTGTTGTCTCCTAATTGGGAAACCGCTGCGGCAGCTCGAGAAACAAAACCCGTGTACTGACGGACTTTAAATTGTCATCAAGTTTAATTGAGGCGCATAAAAATACGGTAGCTCATGCGAAGTGCAAAAAATTGAATTCGATTCGCAGCCGGTAGGATTCGAACCTACGCTCCCAGAGGGAATCTGATTTCGAGTCAGACGCCTTAACCACTCGGCCACGACTGCTTCTTGTTAATGCTGATGTCAAATTACGTACTTGAAGGTCGACTTTCACTCTTCCACTGTTTCTACAATAATTATTGCCAATATTGGAATGTCCATTGAAGGATAATAAAAGGATTTACACACAAAAAATGTTTAAGACGTTAGAAAACCAAAAATATATACACACTGAATTTAGCTGTAAGCTGTTCTAAAATGTCAACCAAAAAGTTTGGAAAATATAACAAAAACGGATTCTTACGACCGTGACAGGATTCGAACCTGCAATCTTCGGATCCGAAGTCCGACGCCTTATCCATTAGGCCACACGGTCAGTTGTTTAAACGTGGCTTAAGTTGCCAAGAAAAGCAACCAGCTGAGTAGGGACTCGAGCATAAAAGGATACAAAAGGAAAGAAGTCATAACCGCATATAAGACACCCCAATCAAATGGCAACTATATTGCCAATAGTTTAACAGTTAATAGTGCCTTGCTAATAGAAGAGCCACGTAATATCATGCGTTACACTCGCACGCACTGCGTGAAATCACGAATTCGAGCGAGAGGGATATAATATTATAATGTAAGTCTGTCAAGTGGTGATATTATATTAATAATATTACACACATACATATTAACTGTGTGGAAAAACTATCTGTTTTGATCTTTGTGATTGTTCAACGTTGGTTAGCTTGTGTAAAACAAGTATAACACATGCGTAAAAATAAAGAATTCGAAAAAGAGCGAGAAAGGGAGAGAAGTTGTAGGGTATAGAGGGAGAGAGGTTGTTCGATTGGGTTGGTGGGATAGAGCGTCAGTAAATGATGAAATGAATAGATACATCATAATTTACCTATACTAACTCATACATTTCGTACTGACCGTTGAATATTAATGAAAAATCTGACAAAATAAACCGAGTCACGACTTTAAATCACTTGAATTAATTGAATGAACTGCGATTTTGGTCTAAAAATTGACGTGGATCTGTATGACTAGAAATTAGATTCCCTCTGGGAGCGTAGGTTCGAATCCTACCGGCTGCGTTTAATGATATAATTTTGGCTTAATTCAGATACTTACACGGAGAAAAAAACCACCATGATGCAATATCATTTATAAGTAAATAAAACACAAAGTAATTAATTTTTACAACAAATGAGACTAATCATAGTTCGGTAACTTTTAGGGTATCTAAAGGTGCCACTTCAGTGTTTTTCGCTGTTAGCTTAACCGTTCTGTAGGCAATATCCAACGGGTCAGTGTTGTCCTTAGGTCTCCTGCCAAATCTAGATTACCGCAAAAACACAGCCCCACACAACAACTAAATCAAAGGTGAGGTCAGGTGGTTGTGGGACAGACAGATAGAGCTCTTACCGTCCCCACCGTAACTCCTTCTCGCCGAAACACACAGACAGTTTATTTCATATCTCGGCGAATATATTCGGGCTTAATAATTAATTTTTGGCGAGCCTCGGACGCCGTGTCCTTTTCGCAGGAGCAGAGGCCTTGTTGAGCGCAACCGGCGACATCCGCTTCAGATTTGGATCTCCACAGCGCCAGTCCACTCCACTCCGCTCCGCTCCGCTTCGGTTTTTGTTGGTAGCTGATTAGCCGCACTTAGTGGAACGGCATTAGGCCACTTGACGAAATTAAAGGGATACTCCGGTCGTCGCCAACGCCGTTATCGTCGTTGTCCTGCGAAAGAGGTCCTCGGGCGGTCGTGTGTAACGGCGGCAGCTGCTAAGACGTGCAAAATAAACAGAAATTCCTACCGAAAATATAATCCGGAAGCAGCCACATAATGACAAACGCTGTGTGCAAGCGAGAGAGCAGGACAGTGGGCGAGTGAGAAGGGGCAGATCCAGGACGAGACAGGCAAAATGCCTTGTTCCAGCTCGAGCCGTAAAGAGGAAAAGGATTATAAAATACGGCAGAAAAAATAGAGTGCTGGTAAGCTCTGTCCACCGAAGAATCAAATACACTTTCAATTCATTTAAAAATAAATACTTGGACATTCCGTAGAAAATAAATCGATTACAAGTCGGCTTTTAGTTTCCGCTTTATTTTGCATTCCTAAAAAGTGCCGAAATTAAGCAAGCTATCAGTGCCTAATCTACAACAATTTGTAATATTTCGAATACACATCGATCCTTTTCTTATCAGTTAATTTTGCCTTTAAGTGCATATTTTAAAGTGCCCTCAGATAGAGTATAAGCCAAAAAAAAACGTTTGACTCAGGACGGTGCCATCGACAGCGGCGTCATTTGGCGTGCATAGAAACCGTTAGTCCGGCCCTCGACAAAATACAAGTAAATATATCCAAAAAATAAAAAAAAAAGAAGGAATAAGGAATAGCGACGGGTGAGGGCCCGAAATGTTTGTACTTTAAATGACATTCCGCAGTAAATTTCACGTTTATAGCCGGCACACAACAAATAAATATCAAGCGTTCAGCGGCGCTGGAAGGGCTGCCAAACAATTGAAAGTGGACGAAAAACGACGAGAAACGGATGAGGGAATCCTGCTGTCGTCCTGCTGCCACCGCCAGGATCAGCTCCGAGTTGTTTTTTACAAGTAGTCTTGCTGTGATACTTTTTTTTAAGCTGTCACTCAATTGACAGCATTTCGAGTAGAATTTGAATATATAATTGTACTTGGCCGCTTTTTAACAACAATCTTGACCAGAGGATGCCGCGTGTAGCAAAGCCGAAAGCCGCCGCTGCGGCCAAGAAGGCCAAGAGCAAGCTGTACAAGATGCCGGAGAAGGTGAAGGAGGGCACAGTTTTCACCGATTTGGCCAAGGAGCAGTGGCGCATTGGGCCCTCGATCGGAGTTGGAGGATTCGGAGAGATCTACGCCGCTTGCAAAGTGGGTGAGAAGAATTACGATGCTGTGGTTAAATGCGTGTGTGTCGCTCGTTTGGTTTTTATTTTTGAGATTTGCCATTAAAATCGTATACTTAGGAGCCACATGGCAATGGTCCTCTGTTCGTGGAGATGCACTTCTATCTGCGCAACGCCAAGCTGAAGGACATCAAACAGTTCATGCAGAAGAACGGCCTCAAGTCGCTGGGAATGCCCTACATACTGGCCAATGGTTCCGTGGAGGTGAATGGTGAAAAACATCGATTTATAGTCATGCCGCGCTACGGAAGCGATCTGACCAAGTTTCTGGAGCAGAACGGCAGGCGACTGCCCGAGGGCACTGTCTACCGACTGGCCATTCAGATGCTGGACGTCTATCAGTACATGCACAGCAAAGGCTACGTTCATGCCGATCTTAAGGCGGCCAACATACTGCTGGGCCTGGGAAAAGGCGGCGCTGCGCAGGCGTATCTGGTGGATTTTGGCCTGGCCTCACACTTCGTCACCGGTGACTTTACGCCGGACCCCAAGAAGACGCATAACGGCACCATAGAATACACATCCAGGGATGCTCATCTGGGCGTGCCAACCAGGCGAGCTGATCTGGAGGTACTTGGTTACAATCTTATCGAGTGGCTGGGCGCGGAGTTGCCGTGGGTCACGCAGAAACTGCTGGCTGAACCCCTCAAAGTCCAAAAGGCCAAGGAAGCATTTATGGATAACATAGGCGAGAGTCTGAAGGAGCTGTTTCCGAAGGGAGTGCCCCCGCCAATTGGGGATTTCATGAAGTATGTCACAAAACTAACACACAAACAGGAGCCGGACTACGACAAGTGCAGCAGTTGGTTCTCAAGTGCGCTCAAACAGCTTAAAATTCCAAACAGCGGAGATCTCGACTTCAAGCTGAAGGCACACCCAACAGCAACAATAACCTAAGTCCGCCCAGCACGAGCAAGGCAGCAACAGCCAGGAAAGCCACAAAAATTGATTCGCCAGTCTTGAACTCATCACTGGACGAGGAAATCTCCGTCAGAGAAGAGGATGCGGAGGAGGACATGTCATATCGCAAGAAGACAGCCAAAAAGGTCACCCCATCAGCACGGAACGCCAAGGTATCGCCCTTGAAGCGAGACGCTCCTGTTCCTGCCGCAGAAAGTTCACCAGACCGGACTGAACCCAAGTCAACTCCCAAGGAGAGAGCTACGCCCAAGACCAGTCCCAAGCCAAAGGGCACACCGAAGGCAAGCAAAACAATAAAAAATTATTGCACAAATAATAAAATAGCGGCTGAGGACGGAGTTGAGGGTCAGAGTAAAAGGGAGCCCTTCTCGGCGCTTCTCATAAATTGAAATGAGTGAGAGCCATCGTCATAGGATGCCGGCTATTCGGAGCAAAGTTATAAATCCACGATATGTGTTGTAAAAATCATAAATATCTAAGCTTAAGATGGGTTCTTAAAGGATATTGCTAGTTTCTTCGAATGTTTCATAAATGTGATATTGGATGAATAAAATTGAATGTTCATTAACTTGATATTGATATTTTTTGGCCAGCTTGGACATTCCGGAATTCTTTCCCACCCATGGGCACATGCTTCCTCAATAACTCTGGGGGCCAACTGGGATTCGGGTGGGGCAATCAACTAGTCGGGCAGGCCAGAGCGAAGTCGAAGTCCTGTGACGAACGTATCAGCGGCACTTCATCTTGATTGACATGCGCATTGAGAGCGTTGACATAATGATGGACAGACCTGATCGCCGGCTGCGTTGCTTGATCTGGCCGCTGGATCCGGGGACTGGATTGGTCCAGTCGCAATCCTTGGGCCCAAAACTGGGAGTTGGGAACTGGCAGCTGGGAGTCGGCGCTTGCAGTTTGGCCACATCAACCGATATGCGTAATGAGAGGAGCCGGTATACCGATAGCGGTGATTGCGGCCTTTAAGATTTTCCACAATATCAATTTTCATTGTTTCGAAGGTCTGGAGACATCCTTACCTCGGCTTTGTCACTCACGATCTGTTCTCGATCGGTGCGATCTGCACTATCTGCGATGACATAAATAGACGCCAATTAAATGGGCCCTTTGATGGGACACGTTTTATTCGCTCTTTACACTTGCGAAAAGCTGTCTGGAATTCTTTAGAGCTCTTTGGAAGTTTTGGTAACATGTTGTGGTAATCCACGTAGTGACGAAGCGCACAAGGAGAGCGTGCGAAGGCGCCTAGTATACATACATATAAATGTATTTATGTTTGGTCTATTAAATAAGAGTGGTAACTAAGCTTTGTTATGTAGGGAAATTCAATTTGAAATTTTGTGTGTTTCCCAGCTTTGTAAAACTGGAAGAAAAAACTGTTTTTGAGCTTTCTATCTTTTAGTTCGAGAACCGGAATCGAGGCAGCCACAAAGTAACAGAGAAACGGAAATAATTTTACAATAAATTATATCAAAACGAGTAGCACATCCACAGCCACGAAAATATGACGCAGAAAGTTATCGGCGGTGGGTGGGAAGGGGATGGGGAGAGCGGCCAGGACGAGAACGGGACAGAACCAGTTTCTTGAAACTTTGCGAGACATAACGGCGTCTGCCAAAAAGGAAACAGACACAGTCCAACGACAGCAACATCAGGCCAAAAGCCACAATTGTGGGCGGCAAAAAGAAAGGGGGCGTGACCGGCCAAATGAGACGGAGGACGAGGGTCCTCGAGAACTTTTGTGGCGACAATTTCTCCGACTTCTTATGCCCTATCACAATGGGGTACTTCAACATTGATATATTATATTTTAAACTAGGTTTTTGTAATATGGACTTAAATCTGCTTGTAAATAAATTTTTTAATTTGTTTACTTAACACTGTAAGTTCAGCTTAAGCGTTAGATCATTTTCAATGCAGAAATGAATGGTCGGTCTTCTTTATTTCTTTATTTTACCACCGGTGTTTAATGGAATTGCCAATAAATATTTAACTTGTTTAACTTGGAGAAAAGTCAGTTCTTAGTCCTTAGTGTATTTGGTTGAAGTTTAAAAGACAGCCACATCCCAATTTTTTGCCTTGCTTATTTCTGTCCTGTTTTTGTGGCATTCGAGACGGCCTAAAATGCTGAGACCTGTCGAAAACTTTTTCATCGACTTGCCGGGAACTGTAAGTGGGTGCCAAGGTAAGAGTTTGCTCCTCGCTTATCGTCGTCAAATGGCAGGGACTTGTTTTTATTTTATTCTCGTTTAAGGTGTGGTATGGAAAATCGAACGATTTGAAATGCTAGAAACACACAGTATGAAACGGAAGAATTTCTAAAGGCTATCATATTCAATTTAAACCACCTTTTTCAAGGAATTAGAAAGAGATACTTCTGAGTTGTCACGAATTAGAAAGGGAAAGAACCGAATGATCTATAAATAAAAATCACGAACTTCTAACAGTTCCTTATAAATAAAGCACAACTACCGTAGAATTGAACTCAAATCTACCGTCTCATAGGCGTACAACATAACCAATGGGCTACTTAAACCATAGAAAATTATAGAACTGTATGTATATCTTTAAGATCGTTGATCCATCCCAAAGTATTGACGGATTGTTCTGCATAAAAAAGATACTCTTCGAAACGCAGTCGGTAGGATTCGAACCTACGCTCCCAGAGGGAATCTGATTTCTAGTCAGACGCCTTAACCGCTCGGCCACGACTGCTTGATGGGTGCGTGCCGAAAATGAATTCTTAAGAGGTGCAAGATAGTTGGGTCGCAGATACTATCTGATAGATACTTTGGTTAGCTATTTATATACGCTATTTGTTCAGCTTTTATTATTTTGCTGGAAGTTAGTTGGTTTCTTTCAGTTCTCTTTATGAAACCACAGTTAATAAAAATATTTATGACAGATTTATTGACTCAGCTTTAGAAATGTAGTGTTTTTTTTTTTAGCACACAGCTGTTGAAATAAACTTTCTCACTTTGGGAAATCTATTTCTAATCTATTTGTTTGCCACTCAAGTGGGATCGCAAGGCCCCCCTCTGTCCATCCCTTCAGCTGCCATTCGATGTCTGGTGCTTTGTCAGATTTTCTTATTGGTGCTCTTAATGACACGGCTCCAATTAAAGCGGCGCACATTGTCAAAACAGCCGCCAACGAATTGAAATCAAGACGGGGCTCCACAGCAACAGCAACAGCAACAACAACAAAATGCAAAAACAACAAACCTCAGCGGACTCGGGCAAGTTGAAAGCTTCAATTTACCACCCATTGTGCCTTATGGCAACTCTGGCAGATCTTTGGCAGACCCAAAGACAGAAAGGAGACCACGGCGCATGCGCCCCTTTCCTGTTTTTTACTTTTGATCGCTGCCCTCCGCTCGCACCCGCCCTCCCCCAAAAAAATGTGCCCCAAATCGGCATATGCAAACAGAGAGAGAGAGAGAGAGCACCTGTTGCGGGGTTGTGAGTGGATTACGCCATAGGGATTAATACACTAGCCAAAAAAATTATAATAAAATAAACGTAGGTTCCTTAGTTTTATATCAAAGTCGGAAGTATAATTTTAAGCAAAATTTAAATTTATTATGCTGTATTTCTATATTAAAATCTCCAAGAATATAATGATATTTCGTACGTGCCACAATCAGAATTTGTAATTTCCATTAATTAAATTTCTACACCACATTTTTGGCACGTGTATTAGGGAGCAGAGAGATGGTGGCGCGTGGGTTAAGCAAATTTCTTGATTTACGTTTTGTGGTGGCCAGTTGACAGGCAACGCGAAGCCCGAAAACACCAGAAACACCAAAGTCCCGAGGCCCCGAAGCGGAGACACTGCGGTTCCCCTTGATCTGGATTTGGATGTGGGATATGGATGTGGACGTGGATTGGGGATATGAAATGGTAGTGGGGGATCTGCTTATGGACGATATGACGCTTCCCCCTTTTACAAATTTTACAGCTAAGCAAATCGCTGGAATTAATTGCCCGGCGATAAGCAGGTGCCCCTTCAACATTCAATTAAGTTGTTGCCGTTCCCGCTTGCCGTGCTGCAGGTGCAAGATGGTAACCCTAATCCCTTTTTTGGCCGGAGGAGGTGCGAAATCCACGGCGCACGGCAGCCGAAAACTGCCAAAACGCTCTCCAGCGAGGCTCCCTTGCGAATTTCGTATCCGTTACCCGGTCGCCCATCAACCATATCCACATCCACATCCACATAAATTGAGGAGCCAGGAGGGGGCCCTTCTGCACTTTGGCCCTAAAATCCAGGACTGTAAAACTGGCAGCTGCCCCTTGCCACTGAGGTAGTCGTATTACCGCCATATCGCCCGGGGGGCACGCAATTTATGGATGCGATTAGGTCGATGGGGGAACACGCGTCCCCTGAACTCGGCACTATCCATCTCGTCGGGCTCTTAAAATTCCCATCGCCCCAGATATCATCGTCATCATCATCATCATTCGTGGCACATACCAGGTCATTCCCCTCGTTATTACATCAGTTTTTTGTCAGCATAAATCGATTTATTGGGCTCCACTTCTTGCCCCTAAATTGTTGACTTTTCAGCATTCATTTGTGTTAACTCGTTTCGATTAAAATTGTTGATATTGATACGGTCGGTTACTTCATAACAACTAAAATGATGATTTATCGTTGACATTATAAAACATTTAGCTTGCCACCTGTCAGCAAATATTTGTATACTTAATGTTTATTTTTTTTCTGATCCTTTCTCCTTTAACTGGCTCAACTTTCTTACTTTGCAGCCACCAGACTGTCTTATCTAATTTGCATTTGCTTATCTAATCTTTTGCTTAATTTGTGCTTGATTTTATCACCCTGCTGGTCGAGCAAATCATCTTTCGAGATTCTTCGCCCACAGGTTGCGATAGCATTTTCCAACCGCTTTTCAAAGCTTTTTCCTGATTTTTCACATTTCCCCCGGCTGACGATCTATTTATTGGAGGCATCGACTGCCAGAATGTCAAATGCACGCAACACCAGCCAAATGCCATTAGCTTCTGCCCGAGTATCGCCCACTTTCCGCTGGCCAACTTCATTCGGCCTTTCTCTTTCTCTATGTGTATATTCTTCCCTGTCGCCGCTGTTGTCGCTGTCTCTTTCTCTGTCCCCATCTGCCGTCTCGTTCACGCGCTGCATGGCCCATTACGCTGTCCATTTGAGTGGTCATTATAGTAAATTTGATTTGGACTTGGCTGCCTCGCTCAAGCTGGAACACTTTGAACACTTGGCCCGGCTGGATCAGCACTGAAAACAAATCATCAGTTCTTTATCGTTATTAAAATGTACTTCAATATTTTATAGAATTTATTTAAGGCCATGCTTTCTAAAGCAGTGTCATGATGCTGACTTCCACCTGCATGTGCACATTTCTCGCAGTGTAGTGCAGCCTGTGCCACATCATCAATAGCCAAGTGACACAGCTGGAGTGACGAGGGGAGCGGGGGCGCCGGCCGGGTCTTCGAGAAGGGGGCAGCTGAAATATCGAACACGTAGTTAATCAATCCATTGGTGGTCCGAAAACACGACGCGCCAGCAATTACTGTTAACTGGATTGTTGCTGTTACCATTTCTCAGCCTGCTGTACGCACTTTTATCCAGGGACGGTGATCCCAATGGTTGGGGGGAGGGGTGAGGCGTGGAGCCGGCGAATGGAATTGCCAACTGACAACGTGGGCGGCAACATCTCGCACAGTTGGCAACATTCTATTTTCCAATTCTTTCGAAGATTTCCTCCCCGTTCTTCTGCAGCTGCTGTAAGTGCAATTAAAACGGTTTCTGGGCCACATTTCATCGATGCCAAACGATTTCTGCTTAATTACACTGTCATTACATGTTAAAGTCCTTGAAAAGAGATGAAAGCTAAATATAGGGGGTTCACACAAGGAGAAGGGTGAAGGTCACAAAATGATAGAGGCACTACAGCACATAACACCAGCACAATGTGATAGTTCAAATTGAAGAGATTACTTTGAGTTCTCCATTTCTGATTTCCCAGACTTCCTATTAAGTTCGGTACAAAAGTGTGGATACGTGGTAGTTAATTTTTCCGCCGCATATGTACATATGTATGTGCACATCTTTAAAATTACCCTGCGATTAGATTAGTTATGCTTGGCTAAGCAAAGACAGGGATTCCGAGTTCGATCCGAGAGGCGGCAGCTTGAAAAGGAAAGTGGGCGTGGTCACGTGCAAGGTGTAATTGCCCTAAGGGGGGTGGGGGGTCTGGTAAATTCCAGTTGGGCTGGGGATACACTTTGCATACACACACACACTCGCACACAAGAGGCCTTTGCCTGCTTTGTTGTCGCGTTTCGCATAATTACGCGCAAAGCTCAGTTCTAACCTTAATTAAAATTATTAATACCAGAGGCGTGCCAAAAGGGTTCTAAGAGGGGGGGAGGGGTGGAGGAAAATGCGTTCAGGCGGCCGGAACTAATAATGCCGTGCATGCAAAAAACAGCCACTAGTAGTTCCCTTTGGTCAATTTTCACCGGCTACTCGGATGCACTGAAAAAAAGATTTATAGCATTACGTTTATAATCACACAATACAGAGAGTTCGAATTCAAGCTAGCCAGCTGTTATGGAATTCAATTTTAAACTTTTTACACGAAGTGAAACTTTGTGAAAGGATATAAAATAGCTGAAAACAAAAATTGATTCATTTTTGATGAGCTTCAGTACAAGCTTCTAACTTACTGGCCACTGATCCCATCCTCAGACCTTTCTCTTCCAGTCTTCCAAAGATGCTCTTCGCAATTCTTCTGACAATGTTGCAAGTTGCGAGTTGGTCAAGTTGCAGGTGGCAACCGGCAATCAGCACGCAATTGCGAAATGTTTGCCTAATAGAATCCCGTGTGTGCATCGCTCGCATGCAAATTGCGAACAATTATTCGAAGCGGCAGCGCCAAATAGGAAATACTTTAATGGACAACAATTTAACATTTTCATATTTGCGCGCACCGAGGGGCGGCTGGTTGAGCTACATATTTTTTAATAGAAATAATTGCAGGCAGAGGAGCACATGTGGAAAGTGGCCAAGATTCGCACCTGGCCAGTTGGGTACCAGGTACTCAAATATATTGCGAAGATCGCGTCGAGATGTTCGCACTTCGTAATTTGTGGCTATGTCGCCCCATAAATTTGATGCCCAATTATTGAAATTGCATTAGATGTGCGTAATTGACCGGGCCAGCAACGAAAAAAAAATTGAGAGTATCGCAAAATGGACCCTGACTACATCGAGTTGCTTGTCCAATTAACACTTATGTCATTAGGATCGCTCGAAAGTGGGATTTTCGCAATATTTACAGCCCGGTAATTGCGTTTATTTTGCAACACCATTTCGAGTGGGCGTGGCCCACATTCGCCATCAAATGGAATGCGTTTTCTAGCCGACAGTTGGCCATACTTTCCAACGCAAATTTCTTGTAAAAGGATGTGTTGTGCGCTATTTACAAGTTCTCATGAATAAAGCTCAGAAGAAAACGCATCGATTAACAGCGATTTGTGCAATTCTAATGACCTTGAAGATAAGGAACCAGTTAATAGTATAATAATTATAGATTTATAAATTGAATGATATTTTTTTATTATAAATGCTTACTAATTTGGTTTTAAAGCTGAAGTACTTCTAGTTCAGCATCTCACCGTCAGGTGGCGTACTTAGAGTCTTTCGTTTTGAAAGAAAAGGAGAACTCGAGCTTGTTTATTCATTAGGTTCTGCGGAAAAACGTGTTTAATTTGTGACAAAACGAAGCGAAATCTCCCAACAACGTTGGCCCGCGGAGCTACTGACTCATATCAGTATCGGTGGCATCTTGGACTCAGCCTCGGTGGAGAAGACCCAGCCTCCAGTGGGTTTTATCCACGGTGGGGCAATAAAAATTTATGAAGCCAGAGGAAGCTGAGGGGGCAGGGTCTCAGCAGCTTAACCCATTAAATACCAATGACTGTAATGAACAAGCTGGCAAAAATGTACCACTTACCAAAGGGACTTCTCTTGTTTTCAATTCAGTTATATATTTTGAAATGAGTGTTTTCTTCATTTTAACAATAAATATTTATTTATTTGTTATTATTATCTTAGACATCTAACAAGTTCTTACAAGTTAAACATTAAAAAAAAAACGATATACTCACTTCCTTGCCACAACTAATGGGTTAATTTTGGTTGGGGGCGTTATTGGGAATTCACCGGATGGTGCGTACAACTGCGTCAACTGCTGCTGCTGTTAAATTAATAAGAATCGGGCGCATGCATTCGGAACTCGTTTCTCAACTAGGCCCGGACACCCCCTCACACCCCCTGGCCAAGGCAACCGAAAGGGGTTCAGATCGGCGCCCCTGGTTTCAGCCTGATTCGAGTGAGCCTTGGCAGATGTCACGACGCGCATTGTCAAACAAGCCCGAAAAAAATCCAAGCCAGGCGAGCAACAAAAGCAAACTGACTTCCTCAAACACACACACACAAACTAACACTAACACACAAAAAGCTGAAAAACAAACGCAAAGTTGGCAACATTTTTTCGCTTGGCAGCCACCAAATTGTAACATAAATAGACTGGCAAAAGTTAGTTAGTGCAGTTGTAGTTCACTGCAAGAAAATGTTGTGTTACAACAAGAAGAATATTTTGTAATAATTTTTTGAAAATTATTATCTGCGTTTGAAGGATTTCTGGTAAATCATCGAATATCTTTGTATGTTAATAAAAATACACTTCCTTTTTTTTCTCTGTGCAAAAATACACACTTCTTGGGAGAGGAATAGTGGCAGGGACGAGGGTGCGGGAGTTGGCGGGAGAATCTCTATGAGACGAGAAGGGTATGTGGAGTGTGGTGGGGGGGTTGCCTCCCCTCCAAATGCTGCTGCACATGCGCAACTGCAACAGAAACTGCAACAACAGAATCTGCAACGTCAACGAGAAAAGTTCAACATGGCTTGTCGGTCTTTGTGGCGACCATGAAAAACGTGACATTTTTATGTTGCAAACTTTAAATCTTTCATATCAGAAAATGAAATGTTGCAATGCAATTGACTGCAACAGCAGCGGCAACAACAACGTTGGCATTTTCAGTGACAACAACAACCATTCATGTGCACATGCTTCCCAGTTCTTTGGCATCTTTTTGTTGTCTTTGATTGGGATTTTTGTGTGCTGGTGGCTTTGCATTCCGCTTGAGCCTTATTCGAATTAAGTTAACAGAAGACAATTGTTTGTACTTTCCATCTCACTTTAAAGGGGAATTAAATAAAGTATACGAAAAACGTGGGCGGATCAGTTTTTACATGTGTAATATTATTCAAATACCACTTGCAGTTAAATGTCAGTTGATTGATTAATTTTTTCTGTATAACCTGGCTAAAAATTGTCAGGCAGATAAAAGTTACGCATTTTGTGCAAGGGGTAACATCATTAAAATTTGCAATAATTGGAAAAAATTAGTTTTCCTCATTTTGAATACAGTTCGAATTGGAATTTAATTACAAACTAAAGGAGGCAAAACATTCCATATTTGGATCATTATTTCAAAAGTTCTGATAAAAAAACGGAGTTTTTTTTGCAGAAAATCAGGAGAATAATTTTTTAAAAATTAAATTTTTACGATTCGCTTTTTCTGCATAACTTGGCTAAAAATGGTCAGGCCGTTAAAAGAATTATAGTTTTTTACTCCTTTTTACCAATACTAACTATAAATATTACTTTTTGACGGACTAGGCTAAAATTAATTTTGGTCCAAATTTTCGCATTTTCGGTAAGGGGTAACATCATCAAAATTTGCAAAAAATGTCGAAAAATTAGAATTTTCTTTTTTGAATACAGTTCAAATAGGAATTTAATTACGAACTCGGCAAGGTATGACATTCTATATTTGGATTATTATTTTTAATGTTCTGAGCACAAAACGGATTACTTTTGATCAAAAAATCAGAAGAGCCAAAAACTCGATTTTTACTATTCGCTTTTTTATCATAATTCTGTTAAAAATGGTCACATTTGTAAAGTTATAACTGTTTTGTGCAGCTAATTACCATATCTAAATATCTGAACTATTTTTGGGTGGATTTTGGAAAAATTAATTTTGGTCTAAATTTTCGCATTTTCGGTAAGGGGTAACATCATTAAAATTTGCAAAAAATGTCGAAAAATTAGAATTTTCTTTTTTGAACACAGCTCGAATTGGAATTTAATTACGAACTCGGCAAGGTATGACATTCTATATTTGAATTATTATTTTTTATGTTCTGACCACAAAACGCTTTACTTTTGATCAAAAAATCAGAAAAGCCAAAAACTCGATTTTTACTATTAGCTTTTTTATCATAATTCTGTTAAAAATGGTCACATTGGTAAAGTTATAACTGTTTTGTGCAGCTTATAACCATATCTAAATATTTGGATTACTTTTTGGTGGATTTTGGGAAAATAAATTTTTTACCAATTTTTCGCATTTTCGGTAAGGGGTAACATCATCAAAATTTGCAAAAAATGTCGAAAAATTAAAATTTTCTTTTTTGAATACAGTTCAAATAGGAATTTAATTACGAACTCGGCAAGGTATGACATTCTATATTTGGATTATTATTTTTAATGTTCTGAGCACAAAACGGATTATTTTTGATCAAAAAATCAGAAAAGCCAAAAACTCGATTTTTACTATTAGCTTTTTTATCATAATTCTGTTAAAAATGGTCACATTGGTAAAGTTATAACTGTTTTGTGCAGCTTATAACCATATCTAAATATTTGGATTACTTTTTGGTGGATTTTGGGAAAATAAATTTTTTACCAATTTTTCGCATTTTCGGTAAGGGGTAACATCATCAAAATTTGCAAAAAATGTTGAAAAATTAGAATTTCCTTTTTTGAATACAGCTGGATTAGGAATTCATTTACGAGCTCAACGTGGTATTTCATTCCATATTTGGATCAATATTTCAAGATTTCTGATCAAAAAACGGATTTATTTGGTATTTGATAACTGATATTTTATCAATCAAATCATTCTTTTTTTTTTTTAAAAAATTCAATGTATACGATTGTGAATATTTATTTGAAAATAAATTACAAATTACTCGTTATTACAAGTTGAAGAAGGCATGACAATCCATGTACAGAACATTTTTTGTCAGTTACATGAAAATACTGCATTTTTTATGGATTTGATGGACTTGGGCTCATAACAAATGTGTAAATAATTCTATGGCTTCTTCAACTGTGTTTGTTTAACTCCATATGTTTTTTATGTGAACGACGTCAGTGAGTAATCCTTACCAAGAATAAGAAGCAGTGCATTACACAGAACATTTGGATTAAACGAGAGTGTAGAGGAAAACATACATATCAAGCTTTGATCTGCTATTAGTGGAATATGAAAATACACGGAGAAACGAAGCAGGCTTAAATCGATGGCAAAGAGGGGATAGAGTTGGCTCAAAGCTGCACAATTTTTCCGTTCACCTTCATCAACGTGCATTGATTAGCAATTCAATGCAGATGAAAACTGCAATATCGGTGGGGTTCGGGTTTTCCGCTGAGTTTCGGCTCTGTCGGGGACATTTAATTTATGCTCCTTTTTTTTTTGTATTGCGGTACACATACAGGCAGGAAGTATCGGGCTATATCCTATAGCTGGCGTATTCTGTTCGATTTTGGTTGGTCAGCGCATCGACACGCATCTATATCCATATCCATATGCATATGCATTGGGGAATACACATACGCCCCGTTGTCCACCACCGCCAACTGACGATTTTTGTCGTATTTTCCTTTTCCTTTTTAATTACAAAGGCAACAAGAAGGATGCAGCGCTCTTTTCCGCCCACCGATTCCCTCTCGCTCGCTATTTGTGCACATATATTTTCCGGTGGGCAGCTTGGTGCTGTTTTCCTTTTTATTTATTTTTTTTTTTTGGTAGGTTAGGGCTAGTTTTTGGGTGGTTTCGGCTCCTCTGCAGTGGCAATAATTCGATTAGAGCTCGTGTCTATTTTCAGCCTCCTCGTGCTGTCCATTTTTTTTTAAATACCAACCCATACTATCTTCCCTTCCGTTCACCCCCTCCCCCCCCCCCCTTCTTTTTTTCCATGCTTTATTTTCCTATATGCGAGCGAGCTGCTCTTGCTGCGCCCAACAGTTTTTCCAGCTTTCTGCTTGTTTTGCCATTTTTCCACCCATATTTTGCCAGCGCTCTTGTTTGTTTTTTGTATGCCTTTGTTGCCCGGCAAGGCAACTCGTGGCAAGGATGTTGCATGCTGCGCTGCAGGACTCTATCGAAGCGAGGACACCCGCGCCTGGACATTGGTCATCATTCATCAAAGTGAAATGTTGATTTAGTGCCCCGAGCTGATGCCACCAAAAAAAAAAAAAAAATACAGCAACAGCAAAAAAAAAAAAAGATAGCACACAAAATGCAGAACAGAAGAGGCGAAAAAGGGGCAGCCACCAATGGAGGTTGCACCTCCTTGTTTTTTTCTTCGCAAGTTTACGGTGGTTTAGGGTGGCTCAGTGTGGGTGGCTGAGCCTGGTGGCGCCATTTTGTTGCCTGCCGCCGCCGACGCCGTTGTTGTTGTTGTTGCAGCATGTGATGAATTGGTGCTGTTTATTCGACTGCAAACATAACCAGCATGTGCAGCAAAAAGGGGGCGGCAAAATGGCAAAGGGGGCGCAAAATTGGGGGCGTGGCTGTGGGCGTTTTAGCTGCTTCTTGTTATGCTTTTTGATTAGCAGCGAACAGAAAAAAAAATAGAAGATTGGCACAAGAAATAGGAGAATCCGGAGCAGATGAGGAACGAGATGAAGGCAAAATTAAAATTTCCCAGGACGTGTATGTTGTTGTGTGTGTGTCTTAGTGGAAAAAATATGCCAAAAATTTAATCAACCGATCGGCAAATGCTCTCTAAAACATATTACTACAGAAATATAATAAGAAATAAGGAACAATGCTATATAATATAGCAATATATGTATATAATATAATATAATATTTTATACAGGTCATGTATGGGAAATGGTCAAAAATAGGATATATTATATAGAGAGTGATACTAATAACTCTTGATTTTTCTCCTGAATATCCTTACCAATGGAACTGGTATACCCCGATTCGCATACCCTGCACATCTGCCCCTATATAGGGTATGAAAATTGCACTTTTTTCGCAATGCAACATTTTTTCCCTCCATTTTCATTTTCATCCTTTCTTTGTCCTTGTTTTCGATTTTTTTTTTTAGTTTATTTTTTTTTTTTTTTTTTGGTGCTCCGTTTTCCGAGTGTGTGCGGGCTCCGTCTTCGCCGGCCAATCAGATCGGCGGAGGCGGCCGCACGCGGGGGCGTGGCAATGCAGGGCCGATATCGAGCTTTAGGTGCCGCAGATGTTATACCCACTCGATGGGTTCCATTTGGTCACATGCGATGGCGAAAAAAAGGAAAATAAATGAGGGAAATGGGCACCGATGACGATGCTGGACACATTTACATAGAAAATGGGCAACGGGAAAATGGGGCGGGGGAAATGCGGAGCACTTTGACAAGCTTTCCCTGGCATATTGATTGAGCGCTGCCCGCATCCAGGTGAAATCCACCTTTTTCGGATTTTCCACGGATTTTCCTTGGTTCTTGTCCATGCCGAGTTCTTTTTAATTAACGCTAATTCCAATTACATATTTCGTTGATTTCATTGTTTGATTTCGCCAGGTCAGAGATTACTCAGATTGTCCATCCATGGGAAATCTGTACATGTGCATAAATGTCGATTTCTTTCCCATTCAGGAACCTTCTTTGCTTAAGCTATGTTAACTTGGAGTTTTATATAACAAGTATACATTTTCAATAGCAAAAAAATTGTAATAAATGCAATTCCTGATATTAAAGCCTCTGCAGCAAAATAATTGTATGTATGTATATTTTGGTACTATTTTTTGTTCGCTTGTCAGCAAGTTGCGGGCGCCATAAACTTCGAGATCGGCGTGCAATGCGAATGACATTCGTTGCACTATTTTTCCCATTTTTTATTTTATTTTATTATATTTTTTTGTAGCTGCTCTTCTTCGCGTTGTTGTTATGCATTCCGATGGCACTGGGGATCGTCGAAAAATTGCGCAGATTTTTGTCCAGAAGAGCAGCTCTTGTTGGTGGCAGAGGGGTAGGGGGAATTCTGGTCTAGAGGGGGGAGGGGCGAACAAAAAGCGCAGGCGGGTGGGCGCCGTTGGCCCCAACGCGAGAGCCAAGAACGTAAAGCATAATAAAAAGTCGTGCCTTACGTGCAGCAGTTGGGAAGCCCCCCGAATGAACCCCCCCAGAAGCCCCGCTCCACCCACCTGAGCGCCCCTCCCACTTCACTCGACGCCCAACCCCCTTCCACCCACAGCGAACTGCAGTCGGTCTACAGGGTATCAGGGGTAGCTCGACTTTAATTTCATAGTGTATAAGTAGTATTGATTCCTTCTATTTAATTCTACTACCCAAAGTCTTAATTTTAAATGGTACAGATTTCTTGGCATAAAATATACGTTAAATGTACGTTGTTTGTATATTTTCTTGTTATAAACTTAATTTACAAAATTGTAGTATATAAATTTACAGCTTTTGATAGTTTGGTAATGAGTAACTGGCAGTCGTTCTGTTCTCTTTGGAATTTCTTCTATGATGCACTCTTGGCTGTTGCATTTCTTTTTTTTCGGTTGCCTAAGCAAAACATTTTTAGTGGCCATGGTGCCCCTTGTACCCGCGCCCCTGCCCCTGCACCACCCCCTCTGCGATTTGCTGTTTTCCGTTTTTTATGAGCGTCTTAAGGGCACGCACGATTTTTGTGATTTTTGCGTGGCGCGTTTCACCGCGGCAATGGGCCTGGTTCTCAGTTGCAGTCTGAATCGCTTCGCCCCGGCTAAAGCCGCGAAAAAAGGAAAAACAAAAAACAAAAAAAGGTGGGGAAGCCCCCTGCTGCCCCGCCCATGTGCGTTATGTGGCACTGATTACCGTTGGCTGTTTTGCGAGCAAAAGGTCAGCAAAAAGCGCAGTTTGGGCCACGAAAATGCTGGCTGGGCATCGCTTCAAACGCTTCGAAAATTGAATTTAATTTATTTCGCAGTCGACGCTGGCAGCACAATGATTATGATGATGGCAGCGTATCGAGGGACTTTAATTAACCGAATTGCTTGTAGCTCACAGTTTGCATCTCATTTTCCCCGCATTTTCTACGATTTTCAAATGCAAAAACTATGTTGGTGTCGGTCAGTCACCAGGCTTCTTTTACCTTCTACACTTTTTTTGTTTTATTCCCTGGTGACCACACTTTGTGGGTGGGTTGGCAGCAGGTCCTTTTTGGGGCAGGTCCTTGTAACATTTGCTTGTTATTCTAACAAATTCGACAGCAGCACAAAAGTATAGGCAAAGGAATTGGTATGAAAAGTGTTGGGAAACCTACGCAGCAATGCTCTTTTGTTAGCTGATTTCTTTATATTAGTGGCGAGTTTTGTAGCGATTCTATAACTTATTGTATGCCTCTTAATAGATATATATATACTTATATATTATATGTTTTTCAAAAGTCAGAATTTCCTGAAAACTTGTGAAATCAATAAAAGGTTTAACGATTTTTGGCAAAAGTTGTAATATTTTCGTGATCAAACCCTAAGAACATCGAGTGCTCAGCAAGTCTTCACTACACGTAAATCTTCTCCCGCATGAAGTAGAGTAACTAAGGAGGTTTAGGATCTGCTTTTTTTTTTTTGGGTGGGCGACAGGTGCGCCGAGTGTGTGAAAAGAAATGGGCGGCACTGTGGGTACAGTGGGTGGATTGTGTGTGGATGGGCCGTTTCAGTGCCGGTATCTAGGGGCTATACGACAGTACAGCAAACGTGAATTTAGTTGCCACCAAAACTGCAATAAGCTGAGGGGGGAGGGTGGGTTGGGTTTGGCAGTAGGACTCGGAACAGGACAACGTCATTGCAGTCATTCGGTTGCCTTTACCTCGCACAACTTTTTCGCAGCACACAGCAAAAAAAAAAACACAAGATATTAATAAATAAGGACTTCCATATTTAACAGGTTACCTGATTAAAATCGCAATTTCTATATATCGTATATGCTGATGCAAAGTTGCATAAAACCATAATGGTAACAAATAAATGGTGGTAAGGCATATGATTTTTTCTGTGTGCCAGCATTTTTGGTCCTTCGAGCATTCTTGTAATCCTGTCAGAGCACGTGTGTGTCCCTCTTCACACCCTCGACCGCTCACCACGCCCCCAAGTCCGCCCACTTGGTCTCTAAAAAAGCGAGCGGAGTCCTTGCATTTTATTTTCGTTTATCATTTATTTACTACTCAATTTTTCTACTACTTTAGTCGCGCTGCTCTTTGGGGGAAAGGGGGTGGTGCTGCTACTGGTGCTTCCACTGGTGGCAAGTTGGGCGGGTGGGTGTATGCGGCGCAAGTTTATTTCGTATGCCAAGTAACGGCAGCTCAGTGCAGCTGTTGTTGCACGCGACTTTATCCTTCAAATGTCCTTGCGTGCGTTGCAAACGCCGACGAGCATTTTACGTGCCACGACTCCGGCCCCTCTGAAGCCGCCCCTCTGCCCGCATGCCCCTTCTAGTGCCACCCCGTGAATGCAAACCCACCCCCCAGCCCCACTGAACCCACTGGCCTCTGGATTTTAATGGCTGCAGCAGCCCTCGGGGAGTCCCCGCAGTGTGCAGTGCATCCACATCCTTGCATTCGTGATGCGGCCGGCATTGCCCATCGCCTTCTCGTGCCCTTTGTCCCACATCTCCTTAAGTGCACTGAAAACAATATGCTCTTGATGGCGAAAAAGTTCGAAGGCAACAATAAAAGCTAATAATGCTCATCCTTTTCTTCTATTTTATATAATTTTATAGTATTATTACCATTTTATCAATATAAACATATTCGTTACCACTTATTTTGAATTGAATATAAACGTTGCGTATACGACTGGGTGTCAGTACGAAACATTTCTTTATATGTTTCACATATTTATAGCTTGGCTTGTTTCTCCATGTGTTGGCTCCTCGGCGCCATTTTAATTTTGCCTGCTGCACAACGTCGAATTTTCTAATCTTGTGCGGACTACGGCTCCCCAGTTGCTGCCTCGTCCTGTTCCTCCTGCTCGTGCTCCTGCTCCAGCTTCGGCTCCTGCTGCAACTCCTTGTGGCTCCTCTTGTTTGTTGCTCTCGGTTCGGGGGTCGCAGCATTTTGGCGCCAGAGGTCGTTTAAAGGACTTTTGCCGCAGGCCTTCTGCTCCCGCCACCCCACTCTCCCATCCCCATCCTTTCGCTCTGTGTGCGTGGCCCCGCTTCGTCCTGCGTCCTTTGTCCTTCGTCCTTCCGCCCAAGATGGATGACGTGTCAGTGGGAATTGATGATGCTGGTGCTGGGCAGAAAACAAAAATGGCGGCTTCATGCAGGAGCATATCCTCCTCCTCCTCCTCCTCCGCCTCATTCTCCTTGGTTCGGCCACGAGGCGTATGAGTGATGCTGCGCTTGCACCCAATCCTAATCCCAATCCCAATCCTCCTGGCCACGATGTCACCCACAGCCGATAGTTGGGGCGAAAATAAAAACTGCACAACTGCCACATCCCAAATTGAAGGCGTTTCAATTAATCGTTAGTATGTTTGTAAAGCTTTAGTACTTAATGGATTACAGGGCATTAATATAAATCAGATATTTTAGAGATTAAAAAACCACATCAGAATTCTGTATATATAAACGATAATATTGAACATCCTTAAGGATTGCATTACATGTTTTTGCACCTTGAATGCCCATTGCAAAAGATTCGAACATATTTCATAACAACTTTTTCCTTATGGTATAAAAATCAATGCAAAGAAAAAAAATTTACTGCATTTTTGGAATTAAGTTTTATTGCAAAATGCCCAAGAACGCTTCAGAAAGGCTCCATGTGGCCCTTTAACATCAAGATGCCAGCGTTGAAAGGAGCTGAGAATCTGTCAAATGAGGTTGACATGCCCGGGTCATCATGGAAGCCATCCCAAGCCTTCACACAGAGCTGCGCCAAATTTTATGGCCAGAAAAACAATTTGACGATCGCCTAGACTGCCACAAAACTGAACAGCAAGACTTTGGCCCGGCCACAAAATCCAATCACAAATTGCCAGCGTCGTTCAATGTTGTTGTCGTCGTGGTCATGGCCACAACAGCAACAACGCAGCATCGCAGCGGCAACAACGCAACATCGCAACAGCACAAGAGCAACAGCAGAATCGCTGCACAGCGACAACATGCGGCAAGATGTGCCAAAAGCTTTTTGGCCAACTCGCTCGCCGGTCCGATTTCCCACTCGAGAGCCCGCCCGTTGTTCCTCGTCCTGTGGCATGTTGTTGCTGGACTCGCCATGGTGCCATCGTGTTGCTCCGGGGACAAAGCGGGCAGCTCCAGCTGCAACACCAGCACAACGTACCACCAACAACCTGCGATCATGGGGCTCATGTTGCGCGCGCGTTTCCACTCACCTGGCGAGATTTGTGCCAGCAGACAAGTGCGACATGATGTTATGTGTCAACAGCTTAATTCACAGCGAGACGAGAGAAAAGTCTCGGCATCGAAATGAACTGGGGATCGAGAATGGGAATACGAATAGAATTGGTAATGGAAATGGGAATGGGAATGGGCTTTGTCCACTCTATGCCATATGAGAGGATGGGATCGGGAAGGGTATTTGGAAACGCGTCGTTGTCGCCCCGGTTGTCCGATCCCAATCTGCAATCCCAGCTAGCCGAAACAAATCCGAGTTGCCAGCCCCAAAAACGCACACAATTATTTATTATGCTCCGCTCCTCAAGGTGACACCTCGGTCGCATCCCCAAATCGCATCCTCTTTCTCCGGCGAAACAGTGGAATTGGTGAGACAGGGACATGGTACTGAGTGGAGTACATGGGGTCCTCTTCTCGAGTAGGTGACAGACCAGTCGGATGGACAATGACAAGTTGACTTAGAAAGTCTTTTGGCTGTCTAACCTCGTTTAAGTTGGGCCAAAACAAGAGCTGCCTTTAAGCAAATAAGCTATCTTATGCCTATAAACTAAGCCAATTTGTTTAGAAATAATTGAAGACTTGAGGAAGCTTTTAAAAGTAAACGTGTCTTTAAACTGCAGTCTTTTTTTCTTATCAACGAAAAAATTTTATAAAAATCTTTAACCAACCAACCAATACACCAATAATGCAATAAAAAGATTGCCTGCAATACTCATTCCTCTCGAATTTCAGGCACAGCAGCCGAAGTCATCATCGACAAGTGATCTTTAAGTCCTACCTTTACTAGTTCTTTCCTACCTTTACCTTTTTTTCTGCCCACTTGCTCATCTTTCCACCCAAATCGCCATCCCTCCTGTCAATTGCCTAATTAGTTGGCAACATTTTTCCCACGCCCACGCAACTCGAACTGCCGAGGCACTTGTCTCCCACAAATCGCAATGATCTATGGTCAGAAAGAGAGGACCAGATGCGGTGCGAAAGAGACGGCGAGCGGCCGGCAGACAAGGATGGGGGGGGGGGATGGGACATGGTCGGACCAAATTTGGCAGTCTGGAGGAAAAATAAGGAGAAAAGACATCAACATCGAGCCAATTGCTGGGGAAATCAAAGCACGCTACTTTTTAGCCAAAATGAACAGGGAAGACGATGTGGAAGGGGAAGGGAGGGGGGGGGGGGGGTTGCTGAAAGAGGGAGAGAGTATAAGAGGGAAGACAGAAGACTCCGCGAGAAGAGACGAGCAGATCCGTGAAGAGCGGAGCCTCGCGAAGAGCCAACAATAAAACTCATAAATCAAATAAGACAAAAGACTCGAGGCGAACGCAGGACACGAAAAACGAAAGCTGGCGTGCGTCGCTCGCTGCCACTCCCCCATTCCCCCTGCACTGAGAGAAAAAGTGGCGAACTGTTTAAATATGTTGAGTTGTTCCAAGCTGGAGGTAAAACTTTCCAAATACGTTCAAAATATTAGTTAGTTAGTTATTGGTTATGTTATGTGATAACAATAATGCAAACCAATTTATTGTCCATAAATCACACTTAGTTTTTCAAACCTTTTTCTCCCAGTGTACTTCCCCGAGGAGAGAGTGCTCGCTGGGCAGCGGGAGGGGGACGTGTACAACGCAATATTGAGCCACGAACTGCGAACAATGGGAGCAAATAACTGGCAGGCATTTCGCAGTCGCAGTTGCACTCGCCATCCAACTCCGCATCCGCATCCAAATCCGAGACGAAGTAGAAGCAACGCTGGCGAAGAAGACAACATAGACGTAGACATAGACATGGACATAGATGGTCTCCAGATGAGTCTCCCAGCGATGAAACACGAAGCGGAGGAGCAACATCCATCGACCACCGAAGCAGCAACAGTTGCTTCGAGTAGTCAGCGATTTTCAAGGTAAGACAACCAACCAGGCGAGGGAACAGGGATTGACATGGCCAAAACGGCAATGGGGAGCCCGATCAATCGAACCTCACGAACTCTGGATACACTTGAGGTTCCCATGGAGTGGGAGTCTAGTGGCTGGAAGTGCCTTGAAGAGGGGATTATGGCCAGCTACCTATTTGGCCAAGGAAAAACAATTCTCAAAACGAAACTAGCATGGCATAAATAGTGAATCAAATTATAGACAAATTAAGTTTATATTAATATTTTTCAAAGAAGTTAAAGAATTACTTAGCTATATATCTGCTTATTAGCTTAGATAATCGATAGTTTGAATCAGGTCGAACCTCCTGCGAAATTCCAGTGACCCTCTGCCATCTTATAGAGCAAAAGTCACCAAAATGATGATGATGCAAGTGTCGCCCCAGAACCCAGAGAAAGATCGAGGGCACAGCGCTATGGGAATGGTACTTATGTAAGCCGGGGTAGTGGGGGATCCGATTTAGAGGACGGGATCTCGGTTGGAGGAGAAGCTTCAGGAGAAGCAGCCGGTGGAGACGGAGGGTCCAATCCACAGTCAAGGGCACTGGCACCGGCTGCGATTGCGATGCCAACTGGCCAGCGACAAGATGAATTTCCAGCGTATTTCGCTTTGTTACTTTTTGGTTTCATTTCGGTCATGGGACCCAGCTAGATATATATATATATTTGTATATATATATAGTAAATATATAGAAAGATTTTTTTGGGCGCTTCGTTACACAAAATCACGAAGCGGATCGTGCACGACTATTTTGCGTGAGCTGTGAGCATGATCAGCAGTCGACTTGGGTCCTTTAGTTGGCCCATGCAGCTGCGACCCGTTTGCCCAGCACCAGCTTTAGGCCCAGATCGGATTCCCCCCAAGCGCCCCTGGCTCCCAGTCCCCCGATATATCCCCGATATGCCCTCCGATTCACACTACTTCGCCGGACTGCCACCTTTTGGGTTCTTTTGACAGTTTAAAGACCGAAAATAACAAAAACGAGAGCCACCAAATTGGTTCTGTAATTTGAACTGTTGAGTATTTTTGGGGTCACCAACCTGGCACACGTCCCAACTAATGAGAAACATAAATCTGGATAGATGTTGCAATTGCATTTTTTAAAAAATATTAAAGCCCCTCGATTTAATACAATTACCAATTAAAAGGGGTGCTTCTAAGTTTTAGCAATTGCTTAGATTGTACATCAACTTGGGTTCCTGCATCTTCGTTTTCCAGTTGAAACACTCAGCACTTTGTCTTATTTCTCACGCCTTGAACTTGACCGGTGGCTTTAACCTTTTGCTGACACAGAAAACCCAGAGTCCCGAATTCAGTCAAGTCAGGCTAATAAAAATAGCATCATGTTGCAGTTGCAGTGAATGTTGCTGATGGTGCTGCTGTTGCAACTGCTGCACTTACTGCAGTTGCAACAACAACTTGACACGACGATACAAGTGCCGGGCAGCGCAGTCGACGCTGGCAGAGTTAATGAACATAGGAAATTCGTTTACATTTTTGCCATTTGTGCGAATTAGAGACAGGGCGACAAGGCAACTGAGCTTCTGCACTTTTATAACAGCCAACTAACTGGAAAACAACAGTGGCTACAACAACGACCCGAACAACTTGCGCTTGTCAACGGAATTTTAGTGGCCAACATCTCCCTCTCTGGATATTTTTAGGTTTTTTTTTAGTTCAGTGTTGAAGCACTAGTACAAAAATCCAAACAAGGTATATACGTGTAAATGCTAGAGTTTCAAATGGTATCAATTAATAATAATTAGCTAAAATCGGTTTAAATATTTTATGATTATACCTGTATATTTGTAACCGTATTTACGGATTTATATGTAATATTAATTATTAGTTGACTCAATCACATGTCCATTAAACGATTTCTTAAGTAAATGCTTAAAGTTACAGTTCATTTATGCTTGATAACCTAATTGTTCAAAGGGATTCGAATGTCACTTCGGTGTATGATGAAGAAATATTTTTGAAAAATATTTACCCCCACCTGAGTGAGTTTTCCGAAAGGAAGGCTTACCTGAGCCCACCTCCGCACCCAAATCAGATGGGCTTTTGCGCCAGCACATCGATATGTGAACACTGTACAGTAGTAGGCAGGTGAAATGGGAAACAATATACAAAAAATTAGAAACCTTGCGCCTGTCCTGTCCGCAAAAATGCTGACTGAGGCAGAAGAACAAAGGCGGATTCTGTCAGGAGATGTCGGCAGGTGCCGAAATGGGTGGGGTCCAGAGGTGATTGCGATGGCGAGGCTTCACTGTATGTGCAAGTGTTTTCCACTTGATGTAACATTACTTTGAAATCTTTTGCCAGGCAGCCAAATGAAAAGCAAAGAGAAGATGTTCGCCGCAGCCCAAAAGAAGCAAAAGCCCAGATCGGCCAAAAAGGGGGCTCCTAAGCGATTAACCCACTGAGTGCGGCTTCCAAGCCGATGATTTCTAAATAAACTTGAGAGCCAATTATTGCTTTTATTAAGGAATGTATAGCTGAGCTTGTCCCTTGCCTTACTCATTTCGTTTTAGTATCCAAATAAAAAAGATTCATGTGCAAAAATAAGAAATAAGTGTATTTGATTGGTCTGCATGTCAAATCAGCGCCCACGTATAGGTATTTTTTATTTATTGCCGAATAAATGTACACTGCTTTTCAGAGTACCTCATCCGATTTTCGACCAACGGTGTTCAATGGGTTAAGAGGGGTCACTGAGTGTAGTTTTTTTTTTCGAGGGGGTGCGACTGCAGTTGAGACAACGGATATGGATACTCGGCTTAATTTCACCAGCGCTCTGTTGGTCAACTGGCCAAACAAAGTTTGCTTCTTATTTTTTTCGTTTTTTCTTTTTTTATTTGCTGGCCTTCAAAGGGTGGTCAGAGGGGCGGCGCTGGAAAAGGGGTGTGGTTGCGGGAGGCCCGGGCGATGCACGCGAAACGCTTCGCTGGACAATGAACAAGCGAAATTAGAGAATGTAAACAGCGAATTTTATCCTGTTCGCTGCTTTGCCAACACCAGCAGCCCCAATAACAACACTTTTACGCACAGCAGAGGGCAATATTACAGGACTAACACAAAAAACACTTAAACAATTAAATAATATGACGACAAAATGTTTGATTTAATTGCTCATAATGATGTGAAAGATCTCCATGCAACACCATTGTTTGGTTGGGAGAGCTTCTTTTTCTGTGATATAATATGATATAAATTGACTTAAGATTTAGATTTAAGCAAGGAGGATTAACTAATGATTATTATGACTCTTATATTCTAGTATTTAAAACATATATCTCAAGGAAATAACACCTTCTCGACCTGTGCTGTCGTTATGTGTGCAACAACAAGATGAACAAAGCTCCAATGAAACGTGGACCATTTTTCTTTGTCCTGGGCCTGGACCTGTCCGCAGAGATAGAAGAGGTGAGCGAGGGGGGGAATGGGGAGCGGGGATGGGACGGGAAGACAGGAACAACGGCGCCAGTTGACACGTCTTTTTCCTTTGACAAACATTTAAACAGGCGCTGCGGCCGGCAACAAAAACAATTACAAGCCATTCAAGTTCCACCTTAACCTTCGACTTAACCTCGGGCTGAAAATTACAAAAAAAAAAGCGAGAAGCAAGCCGTTCTCTGACGTCATAACAGTAAATTAGCAGAGACTTTAGAAATGCAAAGACTTGTATGTGTATTTCCAGAAGAACTTGCAACATGATCGTGCTTTTCTTCTTGAGTGAGCCTAACATGATAGACAAACCGGGGAGACCATATTTTGGAAAAGTTCACACTTGCACGGTAAAGATCCGGTAATATTTTAAGGAAAGTACTGAACACCAATAGCCACCTTAAAGATATCCACTTTCTATTTATAAAATACCCAAAGCAGCCCAAAGACGGAAGTAAAATGCCCAAAAATAGTAATTACACATACATATACATATAAACGAACGCGTGTGTGTATTTTCATGGAACATTTAGTGCTTAGAGAGGATGAAGGATATTTTCTTTGGGACTGTGTGTTTATAGAAATCCCCGACTAGACATAAAATCCAGCCAACATGTGTATATAGAGCGAGCGGCAGACAGGACCAAATAACGAAACCATTTCGGGCACTTGCCAAAAGGGAAAAGGATGGTGGGGGACGACGAGGCCATTGTTAGCGGTTGCCCCACCGTACGCCACCCACCTTGCACCCCACCACCCACTCATCTGTCCGCATTACGTCTAACGGTTTGTCGGTCTGCTGCCGCTTCATCAATTCAGTCCATGTCCGACCAACAGAAACAAAACAGGAGTGGCCCAAAAGGATCGGAGATTGGAGATTCGAGATAGAGGTGGAGGTGGACATGGAGGTGGACTGGAGATGGAAGTGGAGGACGGACGACATTTCCACATTTCCATTTAAATAATTTAGACATTTTCGTTGATGAATAACCGAAAGCACATTGATAGATATTCGCTCCACTCCGCTCCATTCCCACATCCGACCAACCTGTTCCAGACCATATATCCATATCCCCTATACACACACACACACACACACACGCACAAGTGTAGGTCTGTCTGTCTGGAGTCAAGTGGCAGTGGAGAGCTGGTGGGGGGTTCGAGATTGGGTCTCAAATACTATCCCCACATTCGAAATATGTACATATGTACATACATACCTACGCCTTTGTGCCCAATTTCTTGCTTCTCGTGTTGGTCAAATTTCAGGCTTAAAGCAATTTCCAAATGAATTTCACCATTTAAAATCGAGACAGTCATGTATCCAATTAGTTATCACTTATTGAGTTTATGGGACGGAAACGGATTCATTAGCTGAAAATCGAACTAACTAAAAATGTAATTAATAATCTACATTTGAAGCGATATTATGGTAATGCAGTTTACATGTAATTCAACGTTCGAAACAATTGTTCTCACCTGATTTATAAGCCCCCATAAGACCCTTATGTTCTGCAAAATCCCCCAACCCATTCTCACACTTTCAGCATTTAAGCATAGTGATGGATTTATGAGACATTGTCTTGTTGAACAACGGCATTCGGCAAATTGTTGCCAACTTGATTGTGAAATATGTGTGTTTTCAGATGGTTAAAGTTGGTAAATTAGTGAGGGTAGGATGTGTTACATGGTCTGGAGTCCAATGTTCTAGGTGGGGTGTTCAACTTGTAATGAGCCAGCGCTAATTAATTTGTATAATGTGCTGACTGAGAGACGACTGCTGATAAGTGGCCGTAAACATAGTAACGAAGGCATATACACACATATAGTATCCCCCTTTCTGCACTTCGCCCCACCGCCACTGACCAATCGCCATGCCTGCTCAGAAGTACACATAAGCAAACGATTGAAAGGAACTTAAGATATTGTTATTATATACAACATGTGTATAATATAGAAAATAAAGTATAATAAAAATCTAAATAGTAATAAAATATTAAAATGTAAACTCAATGTAAGTAATTTGCCTACAAATATATATTTTATAAGGTTTAAAAAAATTATAAAAATTATTATTATATATTATATTTTGGTTTCAGTGTGTATATATTTATAGTATATATATATTATATTCAAAATTATTATTATATATTATATTTTTGGTTTCAGTGTGCCGGCCAATCAATTAGAGGACCTAAACACCCGACTGCCCCTCGAAGTTCGCGTGGTGCGAAGAGTAAACGTTTATAGTGCGTGTAATCAGCTCTTAACTATAATTTATAAAACTGCATTTCTTGCACCCGTCAGTCCCCCCATCTGATTCCCCCCATCTGATTCCCCCCATCTGATTCCCCCCATCTGATCCCCCCCCGGCTTAGTTCGCAGTTTAGCGCGAAAAAAATGAGGGGGGGGTCAAATAACGCATCGGCACGACGGAAGCAATAAACTTCTGTATAATTAAATAAAATAAAATTAAAAATGTTAATGAGCTGCGGCTCAGCTGGCACAAGAAGGGGAACAAAAAAAAACAAAAAAAAAGATGAGAAGAGTGGCTCACCTCAAACTCTATAATCATGGGTGTAGCTCCGTGGATCCGAGCACGCACCGCTCCTCCACTGCTATCCTCAAGATCCCCAATATGCCTGCGCCTGGGATGTAAACAATTTAGCGTGTCTCTTCATATTATATCATTAAAATTAATACGAGTTTAGCGTGCCGCAAGTTGTTCACTTTGGGGCCCGCTGTCAAAGTGCGTCTACCAATGCGATCCATTCCCATTCCATTTCATTCCATTTTCATTTTCGCCACTGCGTGTCGCCTAACTAATGGAGGTGACTGTGTCTAAATCCCTGATTGCAACACGGACAACGATCGGATTAACACGCCAATTATTCATAGCGAAATGAATATGGAGTGGTCCACAAAAGGAGTCAGTCCAAATCTGCTAGATTTTATATTTTCCGATTGCATTTGATGTGCTTTCATTAGGCATAATAGTTGCGAATCTTATAATCCACTGCTAATTAATCTTTTAAATGTCCATCTTTGTATATATATTTGTTGTTGCTTATTTTAAGTTGCACAGGCTGGCTTGCCATACCTGCAGCCACACTGGACTTGAATAAAGCGATGATCGTCGGTTATGCAAATCAGAAACTGTCCACAGCTTCCCCACCTGCCTTTTTTCACCTGGCGGGCATTGTTATGGTGGCTTTCCTCTTTTTTTTTTTTGCTTTTTCGTTACTTCTGGCCTAACACGACACTGACAAATGTTAATCCATTAAGGCCCTGTCAATGGGAAAATCTGTCACAACAGCGCACGAAGTGGAGGGGGCTCACCCATGGCTAAGGCGTATTAGTTTCAGATCCTGAGAGTGCATCTTAATTGGTGCAAGGTGCACTGCATCCCCCCCTTCTGGCCCATCGCAAATGTTCGCCTTCCCAATGCACTGGGAAAAATCTATCGGATACTTCCATTTCCTGCCGAGTATATTGCTTGCATATGTCAAAGTTGAGCTTCAAGCTTCAAAAATAAGGGAAAGTTTTGAAGTTGCCGCTATTAAATATTTTGAAAATGCACCTAATCTCCCCCAGATCGCAAGTTAAGTTATATAATTTTTGCTCTGTGCGGGATTTACAGAGACAAATGCGAATGCTAAACTTGGCCAACAACAAATTGGCAATCAGGCCGCTTTCCATCGCTTTGCCCACTGGGCAGGTGTTGGACAACTTAATGCGAAATGGCTGGCGAGGATGGGGAATGGAGGATGGTGGCAGGAGGAGGAAGCTGCGTAGAGCGCGTGCCGTGTAAAATTTTTTAAGTGCCTGCTCATTAATCGTAATCGTCTGAGGCCCTGACCCCTTCTGCTCATCGTGTGTCTCTGCTTGGAGCTCCAGTGCAGCTCCTTTGACGCCTGCCGCTCCTGTTCACCATCCGATGTGTTCTGGAAATCGCAGAAAGTGGCTATATTCAAATTGATATAGTAGAAAGTTTTGTAGGAAACGCGAATTATTCGGATTTTTCAGTAGTTCAGTAGTAGTAGACCTCTACAGATACATTATGTAACAAATGCATTCGATCGCGAATTCTTAAGGTTTATAATAATAACTATTCTTGAGATTTAATTTCGCCTTTGAATTCTCCGAGAGTGGAATCGGGAACATGGAGTGTTTGAGTCAATTGGCTGATCATAAGCCTGTGTTTTCTTTTTTTAGCTTGTGCGGATCGCCAGTTGACAAAATTGCGACGGGGGGTGGGCGTTGGAATGGAGGCACCTTGTCTAATTGCGAACTGGATAAACACCAGACTGCCAGCTACGCCTCTTTGTCATTTGTCAGCGTTCGTTTTTAGGTGTAAATATGTTAATGAGTGTGAGTAATTTCCTAGAATTTCCTGCCACTCGATTGTACACTCGATAGGCGATGGGCACAGGCGCAGTTCTTAATTGGAATTGGAATTGCCGGGTGGCGTATGACGTATGCTGCCGATTAATTTCGCTCTGTGCGTAATCAAGTCGAAAATTTATTGAAGTTGCAATAATTGCGCCTGCGGCGAAAGGCGTTTGTCGGCGTTGTCGGCATCCATCGGCGCCATAGGGTTAATGGGTTAAGCGGGTTAAGGGGCTGGCTGTGCAAGGTGCGGTGAGATGGGTTAACGCAGCGACGATGCTCATTAGAAAAGCTTCAAAAGCTTTCGCCTGCGTGCGTTTGATTTCGAGCCGCAGACGATGACGATAGAGCTTCAAACACTGACGGAAAATGGGGCACAAATTTATAAAAAAAATCTTTAAAAAGAAAAAGAAAAAAAAATCTATCATAAAAGACTTTACACAAGAAGAATTTAAGATTCAGGCGGCTTTAATGCAGCTTTATGAGTACTTCAGAATATAAGAAACACCTTGACTTCTGTTCAACTTTGGGAACCAAGTACTTTTACAAAATATTTCTCACCGTGCATCAGCTCGCCCTGCTGTTTAGTCCTCAGTTTAGTAACCCCCCTTCCACGCCTGTGGCTTTAATTGGAAGGGGGGGACTTGGGGCGCACTGGGGTTGGGGGGTTTAGAAGTCATGTTTCATGCATGAATTGTAGCATAACTTTTGTTGTTCTTGTGCAATCGAGTCAAGTGGCACACAGTCGCGCTAAAATATGCCGCATTTTGTGTTTCGGGCTTTCAATCAGGATCAGAAAACCCTCCTTTAAGCCCCCCTCACACCACAATCACCGCAATACGCACTTGTGTGCGAGTCCTGATTGTCGGGAACTTTAATTGGTATATAATCCGTTAAGTCTCACATTGGTTGTTTAAAACGCATTTATAGTAAATGTGCTGATGATGCTATATGTTTTTATTCCCATTGACTTTATTGGTACAGAGTACGTTAATAGACCACCCAGTACTTCAACTTGAATGGGGTATATGAGCCGCCAAACCAAGATTCCCTTTCCATGGAATATTTTCGGCTGGGCTAGGTCAGTGATGCATTTCGAATGGCCTGGGGGCCAGCAGTTAGTCTGGACTTCCCCTCCCGATTTCCAAGCCTGGCGTTAAATTTATTACACAAAAAAAGGGGACCCAAAAACGGAAAAACAAAAAACCCAAAACAAGCAAGAACCTCGAGAGGAGGAATTAAAACAATTGCAGGCTTTGTATAATTTTTGTAAACAAAGTGGCGGCTCAAGAGCGAAGAAAAACAAAGACGGAGCTTGAGATTTGGGGTCTTGAGGGATTTTCCAAGGGGGTGGATCACCTTAAGCTGCCAAGAAACGCGCGAAAATGCGAATTAATCCACAGCCTGACTTTTGCTTTGTTTAGGCTTCGCTGATTCGGATTTTAGCCACTTGAATTTGCCTCCCTCCTCCTCCCCTTCCTTCAGTCTTGCTATCGATTTACCCAATCGGCAAAAAAAAAGAACCCCGCTCGCAGTTACTGAAAATCCACGAGGCCCTCTCCCTTGACTCTGTCAGTTATTCAATTTTTGCCATTTTATCGCTCCAACATGGAAAACCTTTTAAAATCACACACTGTGAGAAAGGAGGCTAGGATAGGAAAGCACACTGAAAAATATTTTATACATAAAACTAAATTTATCGAAAAAGAATAGTCCTTGAAACAAGTTGGCAAATATAATGTAATAGTAGTTTCCTTAACAATATGTTCAATATCTATATATGTATATACTTTTGATAATAAATAAACAATGAAAACAATAAACAGATATTTAATATATGTATGTGCCGACTGTCTTGGTAATAGATGTTTTAAAGAATATAACACGAACATTTCTTTCAGTGCACGCACACATGGCCTGTCAGTGGGTGGCTGTTTGGGCTGAGCCTCTTATCAACTGTTATCGATAGGCCGGGTGAAACCAAATCCTCATCCAAAACATAGCCAGGAAGTAAGACTTGCCCCAAGGCCTGCTGCCACAAGCATACATACACACGCATAAATGTATATACGCTGTTAGCACACACACTTTGACAACTATAATTGGCTATAAAACATTTCGGAGGGCCGTTGACTGACATTTCAATAGACAGTAGAACTGGATAAAAAGTTAACCGACGTAACCAAAAATGATGCCATCTGGGAATGGGAAAACAACGGCCAATACTAAAGCGATTACTAGTAGATTTAAGGCCTTAAGAAAGATCTGCTTAGATGGCACACACATCTAGTACGATCATTGAAACGGGGTGCTTAAATGCATAATATATAGTATTACTCAATAATAAGGGAGAAGGAATATCCCCTCTACCCTTATGTTCACACTTTACCTAAACTCTGTTCGCAGTCATATTCTTTTTATCCCTTTGCTCAAAGGACACGCACTGTCACGGACCCTAAAGAAAGCCCAAAAACCGAAAGCCCCTCCTCAAATTGCACTACCCACCGCCATGCCGCGCCTCTAATTTCCCATTGATGCACCATCATTTGGTTGAAACTTTTCAATTAAATGTTAATTATGCGAAATTGACATTGACCATTATGACAGGTTGCGGTTAGTTTTAATACCCCATTATAAGCCCCCCCCCTTACCGCTACCGACCTCGATGGACACCACGCCACTGGACTCGTGAAAACTGCAAATTTAATTTAATTGCATTTCATACGCCCATTTGGCTGCCACTTTGAGGTTCCTCGCGTTGCTGTCTGTGCAACACTTGACTTATTTTGGCACCGAAACAACGAGAAAGAGACGGCAGCACGCCGCCAAGAATGAGAAAGAGACGGAGGGTCGGAGGAGGACCCCTGTTCGCTTTTTGTTTGGCGCAAAATTTTAATTGCCTTGCAAAGGGCAACCGGCAACTGCAAACTGCAAACTGGCAACTTGCAACGCGCTCAGTCTAAATTTGGTTACCGCTCTTCGCTTTTCTCTCTTTCTTTTTTCTCAATAAAAAAGCGGCTCGTTTTAAGCGTTTTGCCGCTGCGCTTGGCTGCCTCGCTAGAAAAAGAAGCACAAATGTACTTCTAAAATGGCAATCAAAATTTAAGGCTCAGTAATTAGGATAACAAAATTGTTAACCAACCAAAACAAGGCCTACAACCTACTCTCACTAACATTTTATAGAAAATTAACTAGCTTCCAAAAATAAGTATTGCCTAATATAAAATACGATTTTTGATTACCAACAATGAGTTTAATTTACATAAGCAAAAAAGCCATACTATTTTTATACGACACAGAAAAAAGCATAAAAGGAGGGACTCGCACTGAAAGCCCGAAGCGCAGCAATTGCGTCTGAAAAAGGTGCGACAATTTAGACGTTGTCGGGGTCACCAATTAAATAGGATACTTGGGTCCTTGCCACTGTCATTTCCAATTCCCATTCACATTCCCCGCCCATTTAACGCGATTGTCACTTGATGCAATAAATTGAAATTGACCAAAAGCGTGCGGCAATGTGCAGTGTGCAATGTGCAACTTGCAACTCGCAACGTGCAACGTGCGACGCGTATCTTGTTGCAACTCCGCTGCAAGTGTCGCTCGTTTCGTTTTCCTCTTTTTTTATTCGTTTTTTTTTTTTTGTTTTGCTGCCGGGAATTTGGTTTCGGTTTCGAACTCGCGTTCTCTCAGTTTGCTTTTTTTGGGGCTTGGCTTGACAATAAATGTCAACACTTGGTGGCCGCTAATTTATTTGCGCGCCCGATGCGTTCGCCACATGAGGTGGCGGTTTCCCAGGAGGAGCTGGGCCACCGATCGCATCGGGCGATTTGGAATGGCATTGATGGTAATGCTACTGGAAAAATAGTTTAAGTAAAGATATTTACTAAACTGCTTTCTGTATCAGTAAACAACAATTAGATTGAATCGTCAGCCTATAATTTTATACCTTCCACATATATTTATGTATTATTATGTATAATGTATTTATATTATTTATATATGTATTACCTTGTCTCCAAAAACGAGGGATCTCTTTTTCGCTGCGAATTATTTAAAAAGTGCAACCATCTTCAGACCAGACTTGAGTACACATTAAACATTCGCATGTCTGACATTAAGGCAAATGGCAAAGAGGGTGTTGTTGTGCGTCTCTTTCCCTCCGCCCCCCATGCTGTCTCTTTCACGCACCCTCTCACCATCTCTCTCGCTCGCACTGGTGTTTCGCCCACCTCTACTACGAGTATATGACGAAGGCCAAACAAGTTGAGGTAGGTTAATTTTATTGGCCAAATAAGTGGGTATCAAATTTAATGGACAACGGCGCAGTGAAATAAAGAAAGGGTTTGGGGTTCTGGGTTTTTGGTATGGGACTGGCGAAAAGTAGAGAAGCATCTGCAAAAGTGGAAAGTGGGCGGGGAGTGTCGGGAAACGCGCAGTGCATAAAGCGTAAAAATGAGCCAAAATAAATAAGAAAAGCCGCAAACGGAGCCACCAACAACTTGAAGAACTTTTTCGCAGAAAGAGATGGCAAGGGGGCGGCAGAAAGAGACGGCGGCTGTGGAGTTGACGGCCCTTTGATTGATTGGTTGGCGGCGGAAGCGTGACGTCACAAGCGGCACAGACACAGTTGAAAAATGATCCCATGGTTTTTTACCATCCGGAAAATGGAATATCATCACGTGCAGAAAAGGAAATCCCAAGTCCACAAAGTATAAGACATCTTAAAAATTGATCAAATGTTTTACTGACATATATCTGTTACCATATTTGTTGATCATTTCATTTGGAGTTCGAATGACTGATACATTTGAAAACTAGCCCCAATATGCGAATCGATTAGGAAATAGCTCAGCTTCGGTGGTTTTGCCAATTCAATGACAGCTAAAAATTTGCTGGCCATATGTTTGTGATGTTGGGAATTACCTTAACCTACTTCACAACCCCCTGTGCCCCATTGCCTTTCACCCACTTCCCCCCACTGATTGGAGGCCAATTGCCTTTGGACCTGGCTGAATGTGGGTTTACTTTGGTACGGTTCAGTTTGCTTTGGTTTGTTTGGGTTTGCTTTTTGCTTCCATTTCATCTACTAACAAGCCGCCTCACGAAATTCTTCCGCAATTTTCACATAACTTAGCGCGGGGGCGGGTTTGCCGAAGATTAGAGCAGGATGGCAAAGGCAAGGTGGGCAATTTTCACGCTGATTTCTCCTCAGGTTTTCCACTCTGCGTATCAGGATTGTGTGATCTGGCCCCTCGGAGACGCATGATCACGTTGGGCATACGCATCATTTAATGGGTTCGTGAAGTGAACTTGCAGCCGAGAGTTGTTGATGGAAAAGCCAGCGATTTTTTTTATGCCTGGCCGGAGAAGAAGAAGAAGGCACCCACCAACTGGGCATACAACTTTATCACTTGCCCACAAAATATCTTCAATTGGTTCCATTAAACTTAAGCTGCGATCCCTGAGCACGTTTCTGCCGCAGCGTCATGACCACCACCCCAAAGCCCCTGCTCATCCCTTTTCACTACACTGCGAAGAAAATATAGTGAGAAATTAAGAAATTAATATGATAAATATTTAAGTGGTAAGCGAAACAACAGTGACAGTAGAAAACAAGAGAGAATAGTCGAGTTGCCCGACTATCAGATACCCGTTACAAATTGCAAAATATCAACACATTTTTCAACAGTGTGGCAGTTTTTTGCGGTTTGTGGGCGTTTCAGTGGGTGTGGCAACATGGGTCAACAAACTGGCGCTAATATAGAATATAACTCCTTAATTTAAATTATATAATATATATTTATATTAACTTGTATTTACTTCACTGCAATAACTTGCCTGCGATCATCGCCGTTTCCATTCGATCTGCTGCAGCTCTCAGTTTCTCGCAGTGCATGCAGCGCGGCTTCCTTCGTGCGTTGCCATCATCATCGTCATCGTCATCCACATGGCCGCCTGGTCATGGTCGTGCCCAAAATTAACCTGACCAGGGCATGATCATGAGGAGCAGCAGCAGCAGCGGCGGCAGTTGGAAAGCAGCAAAAGGAACGCAGTCCGAGAGGCTCGCTATAAATTCTATTGGCGTATCTATCTACACTATTTCTAATTTGGGACTTGGGACTCGGGACTCCCCGCCCGGCCTGAAAAAAGGAAAAGAAAAAAAAAAGTCGGGGCTTTGTGGGATCTCCTCGACTGGATTAGCTCGCAGCTCGCTTTGGCCAATTTAAGTTTAAGTGCTTTGGTAACAGTTTCGCGCTTTCGAAACTTGAGTCGTGATTTATTTTCCGCTGCCTCGGCCTCCTCCGCTGAATGGAATGCCTGCTCCTCCAACTCCTTCAGCTCCTCCTCCTACTGCTCGAAATCTGTGGGTTTTCCTCAAGTGCCGTTTTTCACGCCACGACACGCAATCGCCGCGGCTCGGGTAAATTAGGAAAATTGATCTAAATTTTCTTGGGAACCTTTGCCATTCCCGAACGTAGCGAAAACAACGATGAAAAAAATAAAGGGCCGGTCATCAGGCATATGCTACTCGATCTTTACGGATTCTGAAAGGGCCAAAGAATAACTGTTGCTGCTGAACAGCTCGTCACCAGTTGACCAATTAAAATTCAATAAAAATTCAGGCAATTCCGGCGAAAATGAACTCAGGCCCGCTCAGTGAGCTCTTATCACAAAATTGCGAATCTCCAAATCGGGGGCATGACTAGGAGCAATCAGTACAAGTTCCATGTAAACAGTATCGGCATCAGGGAGCCGAGGAACTGGCAACAAGTCCCAGTTAAAAATCTTTGCCGGGTCAGCGACAAAGTCAAGTGCAAGTCCCAGTCAAAAGCTGCAAGCAGGCGGCTCCCTCGGCTGGGTTACACTGGCAAAAAATAAACTGACCTTGGTATGTAATCCAGGGGGGGGGCACGATCAACTTTGTAGAAATATTCCACGAATAGTTAGTTGTGCTGAAGGAAAAAAAATTACAAAAAAAAAGAAATCTTTTTAAATTAGCATCTACTTTCAAAGAGGAATTTTATCTCAGTGCAGCAGTAGTAGCCAGGCAGCCATGGGTGCAGTGCATCGGTGCAGCAGTGTGGCATGCAACCTGAACTTGCAGCTCGTTTGGTCGTCACATAATCTGCTCCAAATCAAAATTGCTTATTAAACGTGGAGAGCGCGAGAGCTTCGAGTCTTCGAGGAATGCTTTCGGTTTTGGCCACTTGGTCTAGGCCTCAATTTTTGTGGGATTGTGTGTAGCTGAAAATTGGTTATGGACAGAACTGGCCAAATACGACTTGGGGGAACTAGTTCAGAAATATATATATAACCTATATTTATGTATTAAATATATATTTCATATTACTATATAAGTCACAAGTATATCTATCACCAATTACAAACATCTAATGTGAAATAACCACTGTAATTTGCATGAAGTTCATTAAATTATAACATATATTATTCATATTCTAAACCGACGTATTCATAACATTTTTTTGGTATCAATTTCGCGTTCTACTATTTAATTGTATCTTCCAAAACCAAGTAGTTCCCAAAACATGAACTAGGTTACCATGAACCGAGTGGATCATCTCCGTGAAAGACTGCGTAGCTGCCACAACGAATCTGTCGCCGCATCGGATATCGTGTAAATCGTATATATATATGGTGGAAAACGGTGCAAGAGGAACGCTGGATAAAAATTGCTGCCGAATTCTGAGCTGCGGCACAAGCAGGTAGCCACAGACAGAATCCACAATCCAGTATCCAGTATCCAGAATACAGCACACAGAGTTCGAGTCGATCACGATTGCCTCCCCACTGCACTTCACTCCACTGCACTCGCATCGAGGATTGGTGATCGAGGATCGGCAATAGGTGGACCGGGATCCGATGGAGGCAATGGGTCTTCGACTATCTTGATGGGCATGGGATGCGATGCGATGCGGCGCTACAGGCTCAACTGAGCTGAATTGAGCATTGATCGACGATGACGATGTCGACAGGATCAGTGCTGCCAATTCGGACATTAAGTTGGCCAAAATAAGTCAACAAAGTTCAAACGTAAAGCTTAATATATTAAGAATAATAGGGAATATTATTTTAAATATATTGCCACGAAATGTATTAATTTATTGGCTATCACAAGATTAGCAATTAAACTTTGCGTGATCTTTTTATAAATTAAATTTTATATTTACTGTTCACAAGATATGTGTTCATATATATTAAAATTTTCAATATATATTCGTGATATTTTGTGGAATTGCTTCCTAACTCGCTGTGGCAGCACTAAAACAAGGCTGGGAAACGTGCAAAGCTGCCAATGAACCAAATCCAGCCGCTGGCCGCGGATCTATCTCAATTTCTACATTTGACCTGTGAACCGTAATGGATTTTGTATATATTATAATTGCCGACCGTGCTACACAATCTCCTCTGGTTTTCGACTGCGTTTTTCTTCATTTCTTTTTCATTTTTTTTTTTGCTCAGCCGACCGATGGTCCGATTGCCGCGGAAGGAGACTGGATTCAAAGCGCTGCCCTCGACTGTATCTTGGCAAATGGATCGCGAATGGCGATCTTTCCGAGAAGAGGACAAGTTCAGTGAGCCGCGGAGTGGTGGGCAGTGGGGAAATCCGGTGGACTTGTCGCATTAGCACCAGCCAGCCAACTAGCCAGCTAGCCAGCAACGGGACTGGACGATTTATGGAGGCCCTTGGACGATCAGCAGATCGGTGAACATGAAAGAGTATCCATCCCAAGATGACCAAAAAACAAAAAAATAGGTGTCGTATGCCATCGCCGACTGGCATATATCGCACACCGATCGTGATAAGGCTAATGGTACTAATTTTGGAACTAATGGTAATTGGTTCATAGCTTTCACTTGCTTTATAAAAATTACAGAGAATTGGCAATTGTACATTCATTTGTTTTATTTTTTGTTTGGTTTTTATCGTTTCTTCGAGTTTAGTTACTCAAATCGTTGCACAATCCAATTAAACGCAAGCCATGTAATCGAACATCATAAGCATCAGTAAAATCCGAGGTCCGAATGCTTAACATCACTTTCGTGGGCCAAATTTCACATCGTTGAGCTCCTTCTCACAGCCACGATATGCCACGCCCACGCCGAATCCAGTGCCCAGCCAGACGGGCCATATGCGCCTCCGGAAGAATAGCAGGGTGACCACGGATCCGATCACCAGACCACCAACTCCCTTCACCAGGGAATCCGAGAGGCATCGATTGATGTTCTCACGCAGTCGATCTTCTGGAGTAGTCGACATATTCAGCAAACTCCAGTGCCAGCTGCTAATAGATAATTTGTTATTAATTTTTTGTTTTTTTTTTGCTGCCAGATGTTACGACAATAACCGAATCGAAAAGGGCTAATGGAAACCACACGAGCTGTTGACTAGTACGAGAATATCAGAGCACACTGGGATCATGACATTTTGACCCAGAACTCCTGTTGCCACTTTCAACAGCTCAGTTGGCCAAAATAGGCATTTTTATGGCCCGCAGCCACTTCACCTTGTTCAAGCCAACTCAGCATAAATCGATCACGATCGATTTCTGCCAAAATAGATAATAATCACAACACACAAGCTGCCTCAATCTTTATTCAATCTTATCGATCTATGTGGGTATATGGTCATGCAACACGCGAGTCGCAATCCCATTTTTAATGCCAGTTAGCTGGCACTTAGAGGAACATTCAGTCACTCTTGAATTTGGTAGAATTCAAAACTAAATGAAAATGAAAAAATATGAAATATTAATCTTAATAATATAAAATCATATTATATATACGCAATGTTTTTTTATTATTATTATTTCAGGCTTCTTGCAGTGCAGCCACAAACTTTCATTCACTTGGCAGCTGGTTAGCTTGAGTACTCATGTTAGCATAGTGCTTTAAAAGATTTTTCAAAATAATTTAAAGAAGCGTTACTTTAAGGCTTATGCTTGAAATAAAATATTATGTATTAAAGAAAAAATGGCAATTATTTGACTATACTGCGTATTTGTTACGCTTCCGATGCAGCGTATTTCCGCTTCGTGGCTCCGCTCGAATGGCAACTCCCACCGAAATCCTACTCCAAACCCGGCAAATGCTTGGGAAAACAGCGCCGGCGACCGTGTTGACGTGTTAAGTGCTTTGGCCAAGAGATGGCCCCGAAAAAAAAGCCAGCAATTGGCAAAAAGACGGCCAAAACTTCAGTCTGCTCTTCCACTTGCCTGGGCTTAGGCTATAATTTCGGCTCACCGCCCACCAGTATAATTTTTTTTGTGTTTTTTTTTTGCGAGGCGTTTGGGGGCGCAACGGAGCTTAACTCGAAAATTGCAAATTCGGGTGTTCAATCGAGTCAAATCCTTTTCTATTACCAACTCAGCCGCTGCTCTGTGCTCTGTGTTTAAAGAAATTGTCGGCCTCATGAGCAATTTAATGCCTGATTTGCCTTTGCCTTAGCCTTAGCCTTAGACTTAGCCTTAGTTTTAGCCATTCCTTGGCGCGATTATAACTCCCAACTGCCAACTACCATTTGCCATTTCGACAGGAACTCCGTTCTTGGCCGTTGTTTTGCTGCATTTTTCATGCTTTTCGCTCAGCCACGTAAGTGATTCCTCTTTTGGGTGTTGGCACAGTTTTTCACTTGCCAATTTTCGCGGCGGCAAATGATTGAGTATGCCAAACTGGCCCAGACATCTAATTGTTTTATTAACTTGAATTGATTTTTGCATGTTAGTAGATTAGACACTTCCCAGATTGATTATAAATACGCAAATAAACAACATTTTCTACTTGACTTATTAAATATTCGCAATCTTAAGGCCCAAATCTGCTCAATACACTCGATAACCAGTTGGTCAGTTGAGAGCCAGCAAATTGGCCAAACTACTCATGATCATAATGAAGACATTTATGGACCCGCGACCGGATTCAATTGTGCGGCATTCAACAATTTTTGCAATCAATGCGAATCGGACTATGAACGGGAATAATGCAATGGCCCCAGGGCATTGGGCGCATCTGTGTGCACACTTGCGGTCAAAATAATAGCGAGAGCTCATCCTTAAAGCATTACAAGGATTTAAAACAATATAAAATGTTTAACTTGTTAGCTACATTTTATTCTTCCGAGTATTAAAAATGTTTCGAAAAATGGCTTTCATCTTTTAACAATTTTATTGTTATTATTTATTATCTTTATTTTTAAAGGGATATCTACTTGTTACTAATTAAAGTGCACTTGGTGAATTAATTGAAACACCTTTTTATTTTTGCATTGCAGGTTCTATTAAATGTATGTTTTTTGGAATTGTCAAACATAAGATTCGGATTTATCTTGTTTGCCGCAAGGGTCTCTGTTATTTTGTTGAACCCACCTGTGGGCCGATGTGTGTGCGTTGGGTGGGTGTCCCTGCAGCCGATCGTGCTCTCCGAGATGGGGGCCAAAGGAGGCCAACGGAGGCAGGGTTCTGTCCTCCACACCGAACAACTCAATGAGGCACATGCAAGTCAAAACATCGGACCAAAGTCTACGTTTGGTGGACCCGAGCCCGCTGGCCATATGGTGCCCCCGCTCTCATCAATTTCGACTTGGGGCCTTGGCCCCAGCCTGTTTCTGTTTTATTTTTTTGAGCTCAGGATCTCGGAGTGCCGTCCACGTTGGCTGGGCTCATTATAGATGCAGCGCCGATTTGTTTTGTTGTCCCCCCATTTGACTTTGAATTGATAGCATCAGGCAGCATCCAACATCCAACATCCAGTATCCAACTGCAAACTGCAAACTGCAAACTGCGGCCAACGGCGGCTGCTGCCCAGTTTTCCCTCCCCAAGTTGGATTTTCCTCATCGTCCGGCCTGTGAGATATATAAATGTATTTGAACAATTGAGTGTGCTGCGCATGCGCTTGGCCAGTGCAAATATTTTAGATTCGCATAAAGTTTGCATAGTTTTGGCCCCAGCTTCCCGCTTCTGTATCTCCGATTTTTTATGAGAAGGCACAGTGGGTTCATCATGCATACATACACATTCTAATTAGCTGTAGGGTCTAAAGAGAAAGAAAAATAATTAGGTAATAAACTTTGGAAATTACAAAATTTGTTTCTTAACCAAGCAAATCAGGAAATGATGGGATTTTCCATACTCAGCCACTGTTTTTATGCCTACTGTAAGTTGTGCACGCACTCTTTGCACTCACTGTGGATGTATTTCTTTTTTTTTTTATTCTTGTTCCCGTTCCCGTGTCCGTTTTCATTGTCTTCACTGTGGTGCGGTGCCTTGGGCTGTTTAGCTGCGCATTTTTATTTAACATATCATTTAAAATTCATGTAAAACACATGTAGCTGGGCTGCGGGCTGCTTTGCATACGGTGGGCATAAAGTACGAACCGGCGGACAAAACGGACAAACGGACACGTACACGGACAAAAGTATGTATAAGTATAAGAATATATGATATAAATATCATATCAGTTATATATTATTATTTGTATATTTTTTATAAATAATATTATTTGTATAAACCATACGTTTGAACCTTCAAGAATATATAAATAAAAGTTACGCTGTTTAATGTTATCATGCCCACTTTCCTACTGGTTTAACTAATTAATTAATGAACTATGCAGGCGTTACTTAAAGTATAATTCAATTTAAACACATCTTATCTGCATCAAGTTTACTAATATAATTAAATGTTAAGGACCAAGATCGGTCATATTTTTTTGCCAGTGCACGGACAAAGGGACCGGCGGACAGCGCAGCGGACACATCACACCCAAGCGCCAGGAGGGATCGGTTGTGCCCCCGCCAAGGGGTGTGGGAAGGGGAAAGGGGAAAGGCGGGGTGGCGGTGGGTAGGTCCAGCCAGCGAATTCATAAGCAAAACCAAGAGGCCTGTATCTGAAGTCGCATATCTGGATGGGCGAGGATATAGAGCCGTGCTTTCCTACGTACCACTGGACGCGATGAAGATGTCGCTTGCTGCTTGTTGCATGCTGCATTTAATTTGTAAACAAAGTCTTTAGTTTATGACTTGAAGTTTTATTTTAGCATATCTAGGCTCCTCCCACTAGCATTTTGTTGGAAAATTTGTAAACAATTCGGAATTCCAGAACGCATCATTGCCAGCGCCAATTTGCATATGTGCAGAGGGCGAATACTAGCATAGAGATCCAGTGCGATCAGTGCTTCGGGTTCGGGTTCTGGTGTATACATATGTGGCATCCGGACAGAAGCCATTGTTATGCCCTGAAGGTTGACCTTTTGGCCCCCGTCCGCCGTTAGCCATGGCAGCCGTAACAAATCAGCAATGACGTGCCCCGACACTAAATGCAATTTATAACACTTTTTTCCCCAGCCCAACCCAGCTCAGCCCAGCTCAGCCCAGTCCAGCCTGGCATGGCTGCTCCCCCGGCGACGGCTGCCTCTTCCTGCGAAGATTGTCAAACAACTTGACTTAAAGGCAACTTAACGAGCAGCCCCCCTGATGAACGATGAACGACAACTTCATCATGGGGTCGACGTGGTCTCTTCAGCTTCTTAGCTCCTCGAATGCTGTCATCAGCATCAACACACGATGGACTCGTGGTCCCATGGACGCGAGGAACCCAAAAAAGCCATCAAAAGCGTTCAGCCAGCGAACTTAAAATGCAACAAGGCGGAGGTGCTGCGGCGGAGAATGAGGCATTCACCCAAATAGGAATAACACTCCATACCAACGAAATGCTCTATTCCGAGCTCATGATATCAATACTGCTCTAAATACCCGATGAAAACAATAATAAACGAATAATAAAACACAAGTCATCAACAGGTTTTTCATTTATGATAAGATGAGAGTTTCATTTATAAGCTTATAAGATGAAGCATAGTTACTTTTAATAAGTGCCTCATATCGAGTTTCTAATAGACCGAAATATACCCTAATTATACCAACCGATTATCGCTGGATTATAAAGTATATAGTCCCCATATCGGCCCAATCCCTAACATTCCCTTTCACAGATCCTCCCACGACAGCGAACTGCACTTGTCTGGGGCTTGGTTTTTATGAACGCTTGGGCTTTAAAATAAAACTACCGCGACTTTCCTCGACTCTTCCCCAACTTTTTACCGCCCACGCCGCCCAGCTTTCTCCACCAAGCACATGAATAATGCAAATGCCCGAGAATGCGAGAGCAGTTCAGATATACACCCAAAAAAAAGAGGCAGCTACATAGCCTTCACACACACAAAGACAGTGGGGAAAATAAAGTGGCGAAGTGTATAATTTGTAAATAATTAATAAATGGGTAATTATTATTATAATTATTTTATGTTTATGTTTTTTATATTTTTGTTATGCTTACTGCTTAGTTAATTATCTGATTTCATTTTTAGTAACATAATATTATATCATTTTTCTGTGCAAATTTATTCTCAGTGTGGTCGCAGTTGGGCTTAATGTGCCATAACTCACCATACACCCATACACTGGCACTGTGACACTAACAGGGGCACACACACACACACACACACTCGCACAACACAAGGACATCGCATCTCATCTAATATGACCGCCCGTCACTCATTAAGCCGTCGCTGTCGTCCGCTCTTTATTGTTGTTTATATTCCTATATAGAAAATGTTCGTAGCCGGCGGTTATCGGTGCCCAGGAAATTGCGATTTTTCATTTCACTGTTTTGCTTTTTATTTTCGGCGAAAATAGGAAATTTAGCAGCCGGGGCGGCGGGAAAACGGGCGTGTTTCGGGGATATGAGCGCATCAAAATTTGTCAAATTTTTCGTTGCTGTTCTTGCATTATTTTAGCAAAATAATTAACACGAACCTTCCACCCATCCATCCATCCATCAGTCAGTCAGTCAGTCTGGTTATCCGGTCCTAGTCCTTCGTCCGAATCAGAGATGCCAGATTTTGAATAAATCTCTATTATCTCTATTTCTTGAGTCTCAAAAACTAATAAATATAGAAATAAGTAATAGATACATTTTTATATATGTTTTTAGATTCATTTGGAAACCATAATATTGAGCCTTGATTAGTAAGGTTTATAAATCCATATTCTGCTATATATTAATTCCATATATTTGCCTCATAATTTGGCATCACTGTTTTGATCCTGTCGCGTCATCCTGGTCCTCTGCCTTGAGGCATTTATTTATGGTCCTTCCTAAGCAGCCGCATTATATGCAACATTTTGTCGCCTTGTGATTATTTTCGGCGTTTCGCTGGAAAAAGTGGGCGCAACCGTTGTGGCGTTATGGGTCCTTCGGGGGCGTGGCAACTGCACCTCATTTCAGTTGATTGCTTTGGGCTCGAGGCTCTTGCCAAGTTGATTTTTTATTTGTGCCCGTCGCCGTTTTGCAGCCATCATCATCATCTTAGGGCTTGTCTTGTCTCCAGATGAGATGGGAATGAGTTGAGTTACGATAAGATGGGTTGGCATGCTCTGGTATGGGCGGCCACATGTGCACATAATATTTTAGTGTCCTTTTACTTATGCACCACCCACAACCACGGCCACCGTCACTACACTACTACCGTACCCCCTCCCATTACATTGTTCCCTTGTTATTTGCTTAATTTTTAATGGACCCGCCTGTAAGTAGGCAACCATATTTTTGCTTTACAACCTGAGCCACTTGGCTTAATTGAAAGGCGGCAGCGCTTCCAAGATTCCCAGTTCAGGATTAACAATTTATTTTAGTGCTAATAGCTGGTGAAGTGCCGAACAATAACTTACCTACTTTTAGGCTCCTTTTGGGAATTGGCTCGCTGTAATTTTGCCAACTTACAGGCTGCTTTCTAAAACTAAAACTGGTTTGGCTTTGTTAAAGTTACATATTTAATATCTTATGAAAGCCACAAAAAAATAATAAAAGAAACTATAATTATTCATATTAAGTTTTTTTGATTATAAGTTCTAATAGAAAGCCGAATAATTTAAAAGAGAGTATTGATTCATTGATTTGATTTATAAATTCATTTAATTACTTACCTTTAGCCAATTAAATAATTATATTAAGTCATATTAGTGTGGGAAAATTATAATAAAAAGATTACTCAGTTGGAAACTGTGCAAAAATAACAACACGACTTTAAATTGGATTCGCTCTACATCCATAACCAATTTTCTCATCAGAGCCACAGCCATAAATCACTCATAAATTAATTAGACATTAGCCGCACAGGCTTTCCAAGAATTTCTTCAGTTACAAATTGATTAACAGCGTGAGTTGCTCGAAACTTATATAATTAAGGCAAAATTATGTTAATAACAGATGGTACAAGAACACGAGCATTTCGAGGTTACTTCATCCATGGGATTCCCCCAAAAAACGAGTGACCATCGAAGACCAAACCGCCTTCATAAATCATTATGATATACGCCTGACGAATTTTCAAGTGTGTGAACACGTGTCGGAAAAAGGTAGGGAAACTTATGTATGATGGTTTCAGCGAAGAGCAAATGCTCTTTCAATTGGAAATAAGAAGCATATTTATGTAATAAAAAATAAATATGAAATAAATTGCAGTCTCAGCTAAATAATAAATATATATTAATAATTATATGGTGTATACAAAGACAACATTTTGAGTGGCTAACAGAATATCCATGACCAGCTATTAGTTTTGTCATGGGTGGGCAGCAATGACTACATTCGCATTTTTAGTGGCATTACGAAGAGCTCAGTTCATTGTGGTTTTTTTTTGTTTCGAGAAAAAAACAAGCATTAAAAAATCCCCGCAATTATCAAGCCAAAAAAATCAATAAGCCCATCTGCTATTTCTACAGTTCGTTGAAAGTGAATCCGAACATAGAATCGCAAGGGAAATAAGCCTTTTAAATCTATTTTGCCACGATTTCCCACAGGTGCCAATCCGTCTCACCCAATTGCGCAGGTATATCTCAATGTGTGATAGTAAAATCATTTGACAAATTGGATGGCATTTCGCGGCACAATCACAAGCACACCGATGACAGCAGAAATGCCACTAATTATGCCAGTCAGCCAGTCAGGGATATAACTTCGATCTCGATGCTCAAGTGTCGCATGGCAGTATTACTGCACTGGTAAACTTGATTTTGTAATTGCGGTCGAGTTACGCGATCGCAAAAGTGGTTTTTGTAGCCCCCTCGACGATTCCAAACTAGTTTTGTTTTTTTTTTTGTGGGTCCAGTTTCCCATGGTTTATGGAAGATGTCACCATGATGGGTTTATTATGCGGGTGCAAAACAAATAGATATTCTGCAAAGAAAGCGAACAAAGAAGCCTCTTTGTTCGCTATACACAACAATTGTTGGCTTAATTTCGCTTTCAATACGCTTTTAATTAGCGAGCTTCGGTCGTAAAGGTACCAAGCAGCCGAATGTCTTTTTTGATCTCAGCAGACGACTTCCTTCGATTGCCCTTCACTTTCGCGGATTATGGCCGTAAAACAATGATTAAATTTAATTCCATTTCGTTTTTCAGACTCCGACACGTTTCGCACTTGGCGAGAAGGTCAGGGTCTGCGATCCGAACTAAGCTACCTTATTTTGTGCCGAGTAATCAAACAAGTAATAAGATCGCTGCCAGCCCAAAAGCCTTCGAATCTCTATTGATCTCCGTCGTTTTTGACGAATTAACGCACATGTCGAAACAATTTTTTCAAAATTAATTTAGAGCCGCATCTCAAATGGCCCAGCCCCACAGTGAATGATTTTTCCTGTTTTCCAATTCTGTGTGCTTCAGCTAATTTTACGCACCTCAGGCAGGTGCACAAAGTCGGTCACCGCGATCGGAAAATGCACCGCGAATTCCGAGCGCCGTTCTACGCGCTTCTCATTGTGTTTACCTAGCGAAGTAGGCTGTGAAGCTGTTAGCTTTTCAGCGAGTGTCTCAGAATTTGCGAAACTAATAACACAAAGTCAATGCGTTTTGCATTCATCGAGTTTTAAACACATTTATATTTACAATGCAAGCACTAGAGATTCATTAACAATCGATCAGATCGATCAAGGTTTTCGTGCTAAATAAATCAAAATAAATTGAAATGTACAAGAGCCCCAAACGTTTCACACATAAGTGCTGAAGTGCTGACAGATCCATCGTAAAATAGGCTAATTACAAGTAATTAACGCCAAAACCAAAACTTCGGCACTGCTTATAAGATTGATTGCCTCTGCCACTCATAAATGGGCTGGCATTACTATGATTCACTGATCAGATCAGATTCAGACATGGAGGCACACACCCACATCTCAAGTTTTCCAGTTGGAGAATTGGCCAAGAGCAGCGTGTAAACAACGTTTTGTGGGCTTTTGCAAAATTGTTTAACTGAAATGCAATTTGCCAAACATTATTTAAGAGCTCACCGTGCCTGTCTTATTCAAGCATCGTTTTTCTCATAACGATCGTCGCTGATTCGAACTCCAGACGTGGCCGAAATACATGGTAAACCAGTGTGCACAACATTCATGTGTGCCTGCGAAAAGGGGGCGATGGGGGCCGTGGGGCTCCAAAAAGGGGTCCAGCCTACAGTTCGCAAGTTGCTATTGCTTTTGCTGTTGGGCCAAACAATTTGTCGCGTCTTTTCGCTGGTTCCGCAATTGTTTTATGGCCACTGGCGAGGGCCGAGACCCCGGGCAAACATTTGCCATCATCCTCAAGCAAGTGAACTGCACAAATATTTAAAGAGGCAGCCCCACCGGCTACCAGAAGATACTCAACTATATCAAAGGAGAAACCGAAAGTGTGGGGTATAGGAACCTCGAACTGTGAGAAAAGAAATGATTGAAAAAAAAAGCCAAAACTATAGATTACATTTTTATAGATATTTTTTCTTTTGCATCAAATTGTTATTTTTTAAAATATTAATATGAAAGTTTGCTTATTTGCACAATTACACGAAAAAGAATTTGGTCCGTTGATGTTTTCAATTAATTTAAAATAATTTTCTTAACATCAAATCTGTATAACTCCAGATTAATAATTATATATATATTTTTTTTTATCTGCACAAGTCCAAGGGGAAGCAAAAATACTTGAAGGCTGAGCTCCCATCTGGAATACACACCTCTATTAAGTCACCAACGAGTTTTGCCTCACAAATGCATAATCAATATCAATAAATGAATAAACACTGGTTCAAACTTGATCTATTGTTTGGCAACAAAAGAGAAAGAACGAAAACAAATATTTATTGGCTTAAAAACATACATTTTAGATCTTACCACAATTATAAATCTTTAGTCGCTCAACCTGATTTTCGTTTTCGGTCTGGCTTTGACATTTGTTTTACATAGAGGCCATACATGTATTTAAATCTTATATTTCATCGTGTTCTGGCTTTTTAATTACAGCACTCAAAGCATAAATTCTTAATTCGTAATTAAGACGAAGAATGGGCTAACAAAAATAAGACTGGAGTTTAGACAAGGCAAGACATTAAGTCTGAACATTTGAGGCCTAAAGTTGATGATCGAAACGGGTTTGGATGCTCCGAAGCGAATCGCCGAAGAATCTCAGTCATCGGAATCTCGGAGTGATTCATACTAGACACGACTCGGATCGAGTTGGCCAAAAACATTGGCCAGGTCGAAAAATTAGCATAGTCTTAAATATGATTCCTGGTTGCGCTGTAAAAATAGGTCCGATCAAATCTAAAATGTACATAATTAGGAATAGTAGAAGAAATGGTAGGAAAGTTACAATATGTTAATACATATTCAAATAAAAGCATTAACTAAAGAGCTTTATGAGCAATTATATATTTTTATATTAGGCATACATACATATAGCATATTAACAAAAATAAAATTTTATTAGCATGCAAATGGTCATTTTTTGAATAAATTAATTTAATTTTATTTCTAGCCACTCAATAGATTGCCAGCATATAGTATCATCCAAATTTATGTACAAATATTTTGTAAAATACATTTTAATTTATTTCTTTTAAATTCAAAGTAAAACGATTTAAATAAATAATAAATTATTATGATGATTATTTGAATAGCGCCATATTCATTAGTTATTCAACACACTCATATTCAGCCATTTTCTATACAATTAAGTTATAAGCTCCATTGACGGACCATCTATTTTCATCTTTTTGACAAAATCAATCATTAAACAAATATCCGATTTGGCATAAACGAGTTTTGAATGTTCCCTCCCAGTTCAATGTTCGTTAATAATGCTAGATTTTTTGTGGCAGAACTTTTGAATCGGTAGTCATATAATACCTCGTTTTTGTCTTATTATTATATTACTCCACTTTTGGCTGCAAAGTGTTTTTTTGCGATTTTGCACGCTTTCAACCTTTATTATGAAAGTCAGTAAGTTAATAAGATAAGCTAATTTTGCGGAATGAGATCCATAAAATCAGCTGAACCGTGTTTAAGCGAATAAATTTACCCATAAAATGTAAGCCGAAACTTTATATAAAGGTTATCTTTATAATTCATTCCGCCAAAGTTGGCGTAACTAATTCAAAACTGGATATTTCTTGTTGCCACACCGAATTACTTAAAATTAAATTAAATTAAGTTAAACCTTATTCGCTTTACTTTTACGGGGTATGCATCATGTTCGTTCTTTTGTCATACGAATAAACCAAAATAGTTATGTTTAATAAGCTCTATCAGTTCGAGTTTAGGCATCCATCGATTGATTTCCCCAAGCCCAATTAGCAGACTTAGCAGATTGGCATATCTAAGACTCTTGGCCAAAGTCGGAGAACTGGTTGCCGAACCAAGCCGATTATGATACCCAGCTGAACTTGCCAGGCGCTAAAAAGTAACTCCACTTAGCATACTATCGGTAGGATACATTCGTACGCAGACAAAAATGAATCACATGTTATTTAACATTAAATTGTCAAACTATATGTTTAAAACCAATGCAACGATCAGTTCAGTTCCTTCTAAGAAGCACAATGGCGGTTGATGTTTTGATCCCAAATCCCAAAAATTTGAGATTACCATGTATGTGAGCAGTTTTCTTTTCAGTGCATAAACCAGACGACAATTTAATTGACGGAAAGGCCAAGGCGTTTGGATCCCAAGAGGTTCTAATCAAGTTGATAAGATCGCCGCTTTTGTTATGCTACCTATGCAAATTCGCAACCCAAATTAATAATAGCTAAAAACTGGCAGTCGGGCAGACAGAAGTTTTGTAGTGACCAAATCAAGCGATGATCAAAACAAAACTCCAATTAGCATAGGCCCATAATGTTTTGTGGGTATAAAAACTGGAAACGTCCCTCTTTTGAACAACAGATTTGGCCCAAACATGGTAAGTTTCGGTTCTAGGGGGAACCACCGCGGACAACTCAGCCACCACCCACCTATCTCACCCTAACCCTATTGTCCACACCCACTTAATCCGATTGCAGAAGTTCTACGTCATTGCTTTGGCCTTTGTCGGCCTTGCCGCCGCCGATGTCAGTCATCTAAAGTTGGGACTGTCCGCCGACGGAGGCTATGGACTCACCGCCTTGTCATCCGCTTCCTCCTCCTCCTCCACTTCTTCGGAAGTGGTACAAGGTGGTGATTCCAGCTCCTACCAGTACTCAAAGTCCGCGGAGGTTGTGCCCGGAAGCGATGCTAGTTCCTACCAGCCTGCTGAATATACTCCAGCTCATCTCAAGTCAGCCGATGTAGTTCCTGGAGGTGATTCAAGTTCCTATCAACCCGCTGAATACACTCCTGAGCACTTGAAGACAGCTGAGGTGGTTCCTGGAGGCGATTCCAGCTCTTACCAGCCCGCAGAATACACTCCTGCTCATCTTAAGGCTTCTGTTCCAGCGAGCATTGGAGCTGATACTTATGCTCCAGTTCCGGCTGCTATTGGTGCTGATACCTACACCCCTGAGAAGTTCATTCCCCAGGACGTTCAGGAGGCCCACTACAAGTACATTCAGGAGCAGGAGCAGGGAGCTATTGTTCCCGGAGGAGATTCCAGCTCTTACCAGCCCGCTGAATACACTCCCGAGCACTTGAAGACAGCTGAGGTGGTTCCCGGAGGAGATTCCAGCTCTTACCAACCCGCTAAATACACTCCCGAGCACTTGAAGACAGCTGAGGTGGTTCCTGGAGGCGATTCCAGCTCTTACCAGCCCGCTGAATACACTCCCGCTCATCTTAAGGCTTCTGTTCCAGCGAGCATTGGAGCTGATACTTATGCTCCAGTTCCGGCTGCTATTGGTGCTGATACCTACACCCCTGAGAAGTTCATTCCGCAGGACGTTCAGGAGGCCCACTACAAGTACATTCAGGAGCAGGAGCAGGGAGCTGTTGTTCCCGGAGGAGATTCCAGCTCTTACCAACCCGCCGAATACACTCCCGAGCACTTGAAGACAGCTGAGGTGGTTCCTGGAGGCGATTCCAGCTCTTACCAGCCCGCTGAATACACTCCTGCTCATCTTAAGGCTTCTGTTCCAGCGAGCATTGGAGCTGATACTTATGCTCCAGTTCCGGCTGCTATTGGTGCTGATACCTACACCCCTGAGAAGTTCATTCCGCAGGACGTTCAGGAGGCCCACTACAAGTACATTCAGGAGCAGGAGCAGGGAGCTGTTGTTCCCGGAGGAGATTCCAGCTCTTACCAACCCGCTGAATACACTCCCGAGCACTTGAAGACAGCTGAGGTGGTTCCCGGAGGAGATTCCAGCTCTTACCAACCCGCCGAATACACTCCCGAGCACTTGAAGACAGCTGAGGTGGTTCCTGGAGGCGATTCCAGCTCTTACCAGCCCGCTGAATACACTCCTGCTCATCTTAAGGCTTCTGTTCCAGCGAGCATTGGAGCTGATACTTATGCTCCAGTTCCGGCTGCTATTGGTGCTGATACCTACACCCCTGAGAAGTTCATTCCCCAGGACGTTCAGGAGGCCCACTACAAGTACATTCAGGAGCAGGAGCAGGGAGCTGTTGTTCCCGGAGGAGATTCCAGCTCTTACCAACCCGCTGAATACACTCCCGAGCACTTGAAGACAGCTGAGGCGGTTCCTGGAGGCGATTCCAGCTCTTACCAGCCCGCTGAATACACTCCAGCTCAACTCAAAAACTCCGTTGTAGCTTCGACCGCTGCTTCTGCTGTTTCTGGGGGAGATTCCAGTTCCTATCAGTCCGCCGTTTCCCAAACGAGCTACGTTCATAGCCAAACCAAGACTGTCGTGACCGGATCGTCTGGCAGTTCCTACCAGAGCGCCCAACCCATCGCCGCCTATGTCCAGGGACAAGCCCCAGTCGTCATTGGAGCCAACACGATCACACCTGCCCATCTGTATGAGGAGCCCACATCGAATGGCATCGAGGAGTTGAATCCCGATACCCATGTGCCCGTGGCCATTGGTGCCGACACCATTACTCCTGCCCATTTGCAGGCCACCTACTCCAAATCCAGCCAGGAGACCCAGTACGCGTCAAACGGCGGCTATATTTACTAAGTGAAATAATTGAGAGCCACAGAGTCTAATATATTCGTAAATTTATAATTTTTTTTTATAATCTTTTATTTTGGACCTATAGATCTTTAAAATTTCTATTCGTGTAGAGAAAACCAATGATTCCAATAAACACCAAGAAAGTAAAGTATTTATCTATAGAATATAGAATTTTTTTTGTCTCAAATTTATTGTTCATTAAATTATTGTTTCATTATTGTTTTTATACCCGTAACTCGTAGAGTAGAAGGGTATACTTGATTTGCAGAAGGAATCGTTCCGACCATATAAAGAATATATATTTTTCTTATACTCAAAATAATATAACTAAACGTTTGGAGTGTTTATCCCTAATCCTTGTGCACTTGATGCCAATTCTGAAGGATACATCTTGAAAACTAGTAGCGGAAGTATGGGGGTCCTAATTATATGTGGACCGTGCAACAGGACTCCCATTTTCTCGCAGTGTCTGCTTCACTTCGAGCTCCCATGTGATTACCACTATTAACGACAAGTACGCTTTGTTACTCAATTGAGTGCTTGATATGGCCAGCTTGGACCGAACAGTTTGAACCATGTATTAAGGGCAGAGGTGTATGAGGTGTACGAGGTGTATGAGGTGTACGAGGTGTATGAAGTCTATGAGATGTATGAGGTGTATTAAGTGTATGAGGGGTATTAAGTATATGAGATGTAAGAGGTGTATAGGTCTATGAGGTGTATAAGGTGTATGAGGTGTATGAAGTGTATGAGGGGTATAAGTAGGTGGTAGCTGGCCATATCAACGCACTGGGGAATGTGTTTAATTGCAACAACAAGATATCGTGTGGAGTTAAACATCCAGGTCAATCCGGGAAGAAGGAGGGGGACGAGGATTTGAAACTCTTGGGCGAGGACTCGCGCGAGGAATCGCGCGGATCGAGCGGCATAAAGGCCGACTCGTGCAACTGGAATCCATGGAGACTGCAAGTGCAAGCGTTTTGTGTAGAAAATAACTATACTATACTCGGAGAATTACTTACCGGGGGACGTACTTCTCCACGGGCGGCTCGGGTCTCAACATCGGCAGCTCCATGAAGAACAGGTGCGGGAAGCTGGTCCCGAACATGGCTCCGTCCAGCTTTGGACGGTATCGCGGCCGGAAGACGTCTCTACAGCTTGGGCAGTAGATCTTAACTGTGGAATGGCCCCACTCGTCGCTGAGGCCCACTGGCAGGGCTTTCTGCCCCTTACAGTAGAACTTCGGACACGATCCGAAGTCCCCCATCTCATACTTCAGGCGCATATCTTCCACGCCACGCTCCGTCATAATGTACTTGGCGTGGATCATGCCGTACAGCTTCTCCTCGTGGCCGGAGACCCAGGCCACGGACCTGTCGAAATACGGTTCTAGGATCACGTTCACTGTGTCTTCCGAGTACTCCAGCCCCGTCAGGTTGAACTTGTCGTCTATGAAGTCGATGGGCACGCGGCAGACGAACTCGTTGCTTTTATTCCCAACGAACCAACCAATCCAGCTGGCATCTACTTTATGCTCGTTGCTCTGGCTACAAGATTTTACTGTGATTTGCTATCATTTCTATAAGAAAAACCAAGTTACTTACGGGCTCGACATGTTCACTCGTTAAAAATGTAATACAAACTGCAGTGCGAAATGACAAGGGCTACTATGCCATAATGACATCTATGTGTCAGTTGGGCCAAAAACAAATCAAATGTCAGAGTTTCGATAGGGTAGCAACCCTTAATCGGACGAGGACTGAATGCTCTTTACAAGGGATGCCTTTTACAGGAATTTTTTAGCATTAAATTCTTTAACAAACTTACCATTGAGTTATATTTTTATAATTACTCGTAGAGTAAACGGCTATACTAGATTCGTTGAAAAGTATAATAATATATATATAACGTATACATATTCTTGATCAGGATCAATAGCCGACTTCATAAAGGATAACTGTTCGCAGTTCTTAGAATGGCCATGGTTAAGTTAAGTATCCCCGATTAACTCTGAAATTTACATTACATTTTGCTTGGCATCCTCATGCTTGGCATTTCCTGCTTTTTTTACACTTGAAGATAATTCATCAACGTGATCATAAATGAAACCGATATAAAAATGGATTTTAATTATTGACACCACACAGGCGAATCTCATGTGAACGGGCTATAAATCGTCAGTAGGTAACCACCTACCTTGCGCATATGATATGTAATCTTAAAAACTTACTCTTTATGTTTCGATGCTACAATGTTGCATGAGAATCAATACGTTTGAGATGGATGATTATTTATAAAATTCCAATTCAATTCCATTCATTCTGGTGGCATAAATTTCTGGCTGTGCTGCATTTCAAGTTCACGGACAGTGGAAAGACGCTCGAGATGTGGCAGCAAGTAAAAGTTGTTACTTATTATGTAAAGCCCGCTGGGGAACTCGTAACTCTGGCGGCAGGCGTCTGTTCTCAAGGCCATCTTCTGCCGGTCTCCACTGATGGGTTTTGTGTTTATGGGTTTTTAGAAAGTGCGAGTGGGGCTCCGTTTCCGAAGCACGACGTTCTGTGGGCCATCAATCTGGGCGAGTGACTCGGACGAGGCCAAATGGATCTCAGCATATGGATCGCTTTTGGTGCGCCGACCCATTTCTGCGCTTGAAACAAGAAAAATGGATGCTCGGCGTATAATGTGTTAAATTGAATGTTAATTAGTGGAACCCCCTTAGTTTTTTTTCCCCCTTTTGTTTTTGGGGCTTTGTGCGGCACAAGCCCCTTGAGTCCGACGCTAATAAGCCAGATTGAAGAGCCCACGAAAAGGTGTCCCAAAGTAGTTCACCCGCCGCAAACCCGTTGCGTGGATGGAAAAAATATAATATCGTAAATGAGCCAAACCCGTTTGCATGTGCGATTTCGTTCGGTTTTATGTTGAATTTAATTTTAATGTGATTTTCCGTTTGGTAGTTTAGCCAGCCCCATATATGCTTTTTAACCCCCGCCCTGATTAGTGTTGCCATTTTGGCCATTTTATTGCCAAAACCATATAACTATGTTGCTCTGCTAATGATGCATGCTAGTTTTCGTTTCAAGTAACCATTTTACCACATTCAGTTTTTAAGAAGTAAGTAAATATTTAACAAGTCGTCAGTTTTAAGTTGTAAATAGGTGATTAGCTCAAATGTTAGTATCTAAATCTTCTATATTCTTACTTATTTTGCATTGTGCCACTACTTAATTGAACATTGCAAGCGGTCTGGTGTACAGAAACAATTATAAGTGAAGCATATTCCTAATTGAAAATACTCAAAACTTTTTAACAGTTTTCACAATTAGCTGCCAAGCTGTGTGGCTGTGTAATCGCCCCTAAGCCGCTGTTTGTCTTGATTTCATGGTGACGTCTTTTGCGGCGGCTTCTTCTTGGTCCGCTGGCCGCTCAAGCCTGCTCTTCTTCTTGCCCGGCGGCTGCCGTTAGTGCTGCAGTTGGAACGGGCTCCGAACCGGGGCTTTTCTTCGAAGACGGCCGGCAGCTATAAATGGACAGGCGGCTGTAGGGACCGGCATCAGTCGCAGCCTCTAGCTCATCCAGCACAGTCGCTTGAAAACGCAGAAACCTCAGCTCAAGATGGTCAGTGAAGGATTACAAGTTCGGCCTGAAACAAGGATACATCTGTTTAACAATTTTATTTGACATATTTTTTTTGCGGTGCCTAAAAATTGTTGTGTTGTAATGTGTGAAGTGTGTTGTCCTACTTGCAGAAATTCCTTATTGCCTTCGCCCTGTTCGCCTGCGTGGCCGCCGATGTGAGCCACCTGAGCAACGAGTACCTGCCCCCCGTCCAGAGCTCGTATGCCGCCCCCTCGGTGAGCTACTCCGCTCCAGCTGTCCAGCAGACCTACGCCGCTCCAGCCATCCAGCAGTCCTATGTCGCCCCCAGCAACGAGTACCTGCCTCCCGTGCAGACCTACTCCGCACCGGCCGTCCAGAGGACCTACTCCGCACCAGCTGTCCAGAGGACCTACTCCGCCCCCTCTGTTAGCTACTCGGCTCCCTCCGTGAGCTACTCGGCTCCATCGGTCAGCTACTCCGCTCCCGCTGTGCAGCAGTCGTACTCCGCTCCAGCCGTCAGCTACTCCGCCCCTGCTGTCCAGCAGACGTACTCCGCTCCTTCCGTCAGCTACTCCGCCCCTGCTGTCCAGCAGTCGTACTCCGCTCCTTCCGTCAGCTACTCCGCCCCCTCGGTCAGCTACTCTGCCCCCGCTGTCCAGCAGTCGTACTCCGCTCCTGCCGTCAGCTACTCCGCCCCATCGGTGAGCTACTCTGCTCCCTCCGTGGATGTGGGCACCCAGTACGCCTCCAACGGTGGCTACGTCTACAGGAAGTAGGGATCTTCAACGAAGAGGCCTGCAACTGAACACGAAATAGTGTACATAACTACATACTGCCCAAATTAACCATCTATTTTTTTTTGTTTTGTAAACTTTGTTAACAACGAAATAAACCGAAACATCAATAATCTAAATAAATACTTTTGTTTTAAAAATGGGTTTCAGAGTTACAACAACAAGCGTCTAGTAATAATAATAATAACATTTATATCAAGTGTATTAATATTTTCTTTATATCAAAATTCCGGTCCAGGATACCAAAATAGCGTACTAAAAACCACGCGCGACATGAGTGCGGTTTGGCTGCGGTTTAGGGGCGGTTTTGGTGCTGTTTTGATGCGGTTTGGGTGCGGCGCGTTTTCAAAATCGAACGTCAAAAGCAAGTGTTTGGTGGAACTATAAATAAATATAAAATTGGTGTTTAATACTTAAGAGAAGACAAAAGGAGACACTTTATAAGCCAATAAAAATATAATAAAGTATGCGAATGATATGTCCATACAAAGTAAAGAAGACTTATTGGTATTAGTCTATATTGGTAATTTTGCAAATTAAAATGCTTAATTCTCCGACTAGTTAACACTAAAACCTGTAGGACAAGAATATAAACATTAAACATGAATCAATGTTTGAACTTAGTATTAGCGTTAACAAATATAATATAAAGCTTTGATTAAGTTGGGCTTTTTATAAACAGCTTGCAGCTTTGATTAAACTTGGAAGCTGCGACTATTTTAAGCGTTTTCCAAGAGCTTTTAGTTTAAATATAGCATGAAACTTTATGCTTTTCCTATTTTAATTATTAAACTTTTGAGTATCTTAAAACTAGTGCTTGGCATTTCTGAAAAGTTGAAGTAATTTACTCAAGACTTTTTGAAATCATTCATAAACCATTATTTAGTATATTATAGCAAACAAAACGATCCTCATCGACGTTTTTCACCCGTTTAATTAACACCCTTTTCCTTTCGGGCAGTAATTTTTAAAATTTAATATTTATCATAAAGCTGAGCAAGAACTTGAATCTAAATCAAATAAAATTTTACCCTGTCATTGTTCTTTCTTTTCGTTTATTGAATCTTTTTCATTATCGCCTCTTTTCTTTGTGCGATGCTGAATTTAACATTCGATTTCGGCGTTAGTTTATTTATGTAAAGTCCGGCCGCTAAATTAAATTTTATAGTTCAGTTTTGGCACCTCCCCTCGCACCTTCGATCAGCTTTGGATTGGCGACTATTTATGGAACCTTTGTGATGATGCAAAGCAATTTCCGTTCGCCGAATGCGAAAGTGAAATGAGCCGGCTGCGAATTTATGTAATATGTTGATATGCCGTCTTATATATGGCGGATTTGGGGCCCGTGGCCACATAGCCACCGTCGCCGTGCAAGCTCCCAGAGATCAAACCGGAGCTCGAGATGATGCAGCCATGGGCCGTTGTGGTCCTACTTCTGCCCCTGATCAACGGAGATGTGAGTCACCTGCCCAAGGAATATATACCGCCCAGTGCGGAACAGGAACCGACCACACGGTCTGCCGCTGATGGTCAGGAGGTGCAGAAGGATCCATCTGGGTTCTATCCCTCGACTGGACTGCCCCTGCCGCCGGGGTATGCCATTCCCACGGGCAGCAACGTTCCGCCATCGCCTGTCCAGCCGCCAAACTTCCCTCTGCCCATCTATCCACCATTCTTCGGCTTCGGCGGAGGTTCTGTCGAGCAAGGAGGAGGACCTGGTATTGGACCAGTGCCTTCGGCCTATCCCAACGGAGGTGCATTCCCGGGAGGTCCTCCCAATGGAGGTGCATTCCCGGGGGGTCCTCCCAATGGAGGTGCATTCCCGGGGGGTCCTACGAATGCGGCCTTCCAACTGCCACCGGGTGGTCCTTTCGGTCCGCAAGCTGGTAACTTCGCCCAGCCAGGTGGCTTCCCGCAGGTGGGTGGGTTTCCCCCACAAGGAGCTGGCTTCCAGCCACAAGGCATCCCTGGCAATGGATTCCCACCGCAAGGAGCACCCTTCTCACCACAGCCAGGAGTGTTCCCACCACAGGGAGGTGCCTTCGGGCCACAGGGAATACCGGGCAATGGTTTCCCAGGAGGTAACTTCCCGCCACAGGGAGGGCCTTTCCCAGGATCCGCATATCCACCGGAGTTCTTGACGAACCAGGGACTTCCCCTCACAAATCCCCAGGGTCCCTTCCAAGGACCCAGTCCAGCAGGATTTAATGTGCCCGCGGGATTCGGCGGACCTGTGCCCGGCCAGAATCCCTACCAGCAATTTGGACCCGGTTTCGGAGGACCCGCTCCGCCGGGCTACTCCGATGAGCCGGCGAAGGAGCAACCAAAGGACAGTGAGAGGACGGTAGTGCCACCACCATTGGCCGACGATCCCAAGAGTGCGGCGGATACGGTGTACGCATCCAATGGCGGCTACGTCTACAAGAGGGCCAAGTGATGCGATGGGCTTCAAAGCTCCAAATTGGGGAGTTCATCCAACATGTTCGCCATAAATTATGATCCATATTTTGTTTTGTATGTTTTTGCCTGTGTTTTTATTCATTTCTTGTTCATCTGCTGGCCATAAAGCTGCGGACAGACAAAACGATTGTCTCTATGCTAATCGAAATCTTAGCCAAAACTGACTGATAACCATAAACGAGACAATCTATCGTCGTGATTGATACATATATTATGTATATATATACATAGACGTACATATGTTTTATGCATCAATACAAGGCGATTAAAGGCTGAAATAAAAAACACGATTTGTGATTTGGGTGTGGACTAGAACCGATGTCCTACGATAATTATGCACACATAATTCACGATCAAGGTTTATTGAACTCTGATATGTTTCTGGAGGGAATTAAGTTTAAACAAAATGGTACAAGAATTAAGAAAAAACATCCACAAGTTAATAGCAGTAATGATAAACTATGCAACAACAATGGATAAGTAAAAAATGTACAACTTAAAAACAAATAAATTCTCATAATTAAAAATGGATTTATTGTTATCATTTCGTATTCTAAAATAAATCCAACTTGAAGATAACAAATAAATTCAAATGATTGTCTTCGCTGTGCAAATTTTTTATTGACGTCACAGAAAAGAAGTAGAGAAAGAAGCTGCCCTCCTAAAGGGCAAACTTAATCGATTTGAGTTAATCTCAGCGAAATTCAAAGAACATTCTGAGTTAATTTTAGCTTCGCGATATTGTTTTTCATTTGCCAAACTAGTTTCTGACGTCAAAGAGTTTCCCCTAAAGAACATAGATAAAGATATGGTAATGAACTTCTTTTCGTGGACTTAAGATGGTTATCGAAAAGGGGATTTTTCCATAGCTTAAAACCAGACTTATTCAACTCCCATGTTTGGCCGCCCGTTTCAAAAGTCTATAGACTTCAACTAGCCCGAATTGATTTTCTATTCACCTTTTTTTTTATGTCTCCACTGAATTATTTATATGTGGCTTTTGATTGTGTTGTTGTTGCCTGCGATTCAGTAAATACATTAAAAGCCTTTATGATATCTTTTTTATGGCTTTGCCAAATGGTAAAAAATGTATTTTTGTCTTTTGGGAGAGCTTTTGTCACCTTTTATGACACGCTTCATCAACTGACATCAGTTGGTTCATCAACTGACATACATCAGTTGGTTCATCAACTTACATCAGTTGGTTCATCAACTGACATCAGTTGGGCAGTTTAGTGCTGCTACTTCTGTTTCACTAAACTTTCTAGTAAAATAACCTTATTAAGAAAAATAATCTATAAAATAATGAACTAAGTAGTTGGAAGTATTTATTTATAGATATTAAGATATAGATTGTACATCTGAGTTTTTCTATCTTTCACTCAAGCTTAAGCCCTTCGTTTGTCGTGCATGCAAATGGAAAGTGGCTTATCCAAATCAATTCAGCGGCTTGTTGCAATTTTCGCTAAAGTCGAATTCCGCTGAATATTCATCACGATCGTGAGCTTTAGCTTTTGGATATATAGAGGCTGTTCGCACAGCAATTAGTCATAATTAAGGCAGACTGTGCCCGCGGTTGTCAGAGGCCCTCAACTTGACATTTTCCTTTGTGGACTCGAACCTTACCTTGTTTTCAATTTGTCACATTTCTGCGCGTTTTTGTTCGCTTTTCGTGCGGGGCGCGTGTTTGGGGCGCCAGGTGCAAACGAAGAAAATGATGATGATGATGATGATGATGATGATGATGAAGAAGAAGTTCGCATTCAAATGAATGGCCTCCGAAGATCCGCATAGTGTGGTCTTTGTATTATCTTGTAAGCCCATGACATGCCCATCATAATAATCTCCGCGACACACGCCTACGAGATGCATATGAAATCGTATCGAATCCATATCGAGATCCCGCCAAACAATCGCTGGCCCCTGATTACCAATAACTTATGGCCCATTGAAAATGTCCGAAGGTTGGACACGTTTCTGCCACCGAGTGAGATCTCAGTAGATATCTATATGTTGTTGGGAAATCGCCCTGGTGGGGCCCTTAGGCGATTAACATTTTGTCATAAATTCAAAACCTAGAGCTAAAACAATAGACGAAAGTCGCAGGAAAAATCTCACATGCGTTTGTCCAGAGAATGTTGGTGCCACTGAACTAATAAATCTTATTTCATTATGCCAAAAATGTTGCAACATATAAACACATATGCTTAACAGCTAAATATTTATAATTTTACCACAAAAAATGTTATCAATAAATACAAATTCAGAATGCAATCTCACGTATTTAAACCTAATGCAATAATCTTGTAAGGCAATGTAACTTGCATTACCTGCTGAAATCAGAAGTGCAATGCACTTAAGTCAAAGTGGCCAAGGTGTCAATTGACCAGATGGACACAATCCAAGCCAACAAGCGATTGATAAATATTTGAGCTTTGCTTTTGACATAGATGCACCGAAAAAAAATTATGCATGGTACAGAAAAATCAAGCAAAAAGCTATATAGGAAAATGATATTCTCCACGTTTAAACAAAAATTAAAAAAATAAAATTCATTTATTCATTTTTGCCATATTGCAAAAAAATGTAATTCTTGAACATCGAATATTTTCTAATAATTTATATTAACATTTATATAATATCTTCTGCAAATTTCTATAGTTCCTCGGTGAAAATTAAAAATGCACCATAAAAACTTGGATGTGTAACCATACATTTGGCCATTTTGGACTGTTTGTTATCACACGGAGGCTTTGGCGAGTGTTCGCTGTGAGTCGTGCTTTTGGCCATTTAATAATCCGCACCGAAATGAGATGTGTTTTGCATGATTTCATTGTTGGCCATCTGCATTAGCATTCCCCCCGCTCCATGGAGTTGTTTTAACATCTGGCAGATGGCACATGGCACATGGCATGGAGGCATATCGCACCAATTAAGGGGAGAGCTGCCAACTATAAATGCAGACGGGGTCTCCAAGATGGTCATCAGTTAATCGGTTACGTTCGCTCGGTGCACCTCTAGCTTCCTCAGATTCAGTGACCCCCAGTGAAGATGGTAAGTGGCCATCTCGATTCCCTCTCATATATTTTTTTAAAGTGATTTGACAAGTGATATGTGACGTTTTTGCTCTCTTGCCTAGAAAACCTTTGCCTTTATCGTTGTGGCTGCTCTCAGCCTGGCTGTGGTCAGTGGACGCCCGGGTGCCCAGTATCTGCCACCTCTGCCGGTTAAGGAGGTGTCCGCTGCGCCGAGCTTCCAGCAGTTGGTTCAGCCTCAGCTCCAGCAGCACATCCAGTCGCAGATCCATCCCCAAGTGGAGTCCATTCAGGCCTCGGTTCCGCTGGCTAGCTTCACCATCCAGTCGAGTGGACAGCAGCAATATCAGAGTGTCCCAGCCCCAGCTCCAGTTTCCATTCCAGCACCTGCTCCAGTGGCAATCTCCGCTCCAGCTCCCGCCCCTGCTCCCGTGGAGGTTTCACAGCCGGCTCCCCAGGTGATCTATGAAGCACCCAAGCCTGTGGTTGCCACACAGACGGCGGTGAAGAACGCCTATCTGCCACCCGCTCCCGTCCAGCAATTTGTGCCCGCTCCGGAGCCAGTGGTTGCGAACATTGCACCACAGCAGGAGACCATCACCACCACTTACACCGCCCCAGCTGCCGCTACCGTTCCAGCACCCGCTCCAATTGCCATTCCAGTTCCTGCAGTGCAGGAACAGCACCAGGTGTTCCAGCAGACCTACTCCGTTCCAGCTCCTGCTCCCGTGGTCCAGCAAACATACTCCGCACCCGCACCAGTTGTACAGGAACAGACCTACACCGCTCCCGCTCCTGTGCAGGCCGTGCAGCAGACTTATTCAGCTCCCGTGGCTCAGGAACAATACTACAGCGCTCCTGCTTCTGTGGCTCAGCAGACTTACTCCGCTCCTGCTCCTGCTCCAGCTCCAGTTCAGGAACAATTCTATAGTGCTCCCGCCCCAGCCGTTCAGCAGACTTACTCTGCTCCAGCTCCTGCTCCTGTCGTTCAGCAGACCTACTCCGCCCCTGCTTCAGCGCCTCAGCAGACTTACTCCGCTCCAGCTCCAGCAGTCCAGGAGCAAACTCAAGTGGTTCAGACCTACAGCGCTCCGGCTCCCGCTCCAGTTGCTCAGCAGACCTATTCCTACCCAGCTCCAGTGGTGCAGCAAGCGCCAGTGGTTCAGGCAGTGGCTCAGCAGGCACCTGTGGTTCAGCAGAGCTACTCTGCTCCGGCTCCCGCTCCTGTGGTTCAGCAAACATACTCCGCTCCAGCCCCTGTGGTTCAAGAGACCATTCAGCAAGCCCCTGTTATCCAGCAGGCTCCTGTAGTTCAGCAGAGCTACTCCGCTCCGGCTCCCGCTCCAGTTGCTCAGCAGACCTATTCCTACCCAGCTCCAGTGGTGCAGCAAGCGCCAGTGGTTCAGGCAGTGGCTCAGCAGGCACCTGTGGTTCAGCAGAGCTACTCTGCTCCGGCTCCCGCTCCTGTGGTTCAGCAAACATACTCCGCTCCAGCCCCTGTGGTTCAAGAGACCATTCAGCAAGCCCCCGTTATCCAGCAGGCTCCTGTAGTTCAGCAGAGCTACTCCGCTCCGGCTCCTGTGGTTCAAGAGAACGTTCAGCAAACCCCTGTAATCCAGCAGAGTTACATCGCTCCTGCTCCCGTTTCCATCCCTGAGCCCGTTCAGCAGATTGTGCAGCAGCCGCAGTACAGTGGTTACTCCTACCAGACGCCTCAGCAAGCTTCAGCTCCAGCTCCGGTTCAGGTGTCCCTTCCTGCTCCAGCACCCGTGGTGATCTCGCCTCCTGCTCCGGCTCCAATTTCCATCCCAGCTCCAGCTCCAGCTCCAGCTCCAGCTCCTGCTCCAGTTCAACTGCAGCAGTCCTTTGTGCCAGCACCACCAACTCCCATCCAAGTCCAACAGCCAGCCCAACCCATTGTACAGTACTCAGCACCAGCGGTGCAACAGCAGGTGACCTACACCCAGCCCGCTCCTGCTCCAGTTCAAGTTGCCGCTCCAGCTCCGGTTGCGGTTTCCGGTCCCGTGGAGATCGGAACCAGCTACGCCGCCAATGGTGGTTACCTGTACAAGTAGGATGCCCGTGAACGGACCCCAGCGGAGGTCCGAACTCGCATCGAGTTGGGTATTCAACGATTCAGCTGAATTTAGTGTTACGTAGCCAATTTCTAGCACCTTATAATTTTGTTAATCAATAAATTGTTTTTGTTTTATTAAAAATACTTTTTCATTTTAATATTTCAGAGAAAAGGAGCAAGTGAGACATTTGTTATCAGTATGATAAGTTTAACTAATTTCATTTGAGATTGCTTAAAAAATAACAAAAAAACATGATAGTCAAGTAGCTCGACTACCCGATACTCATTACTATTCTGAGAATTCACAGGATGGCACAGGATTACCTACAGCAGTAACCAGAAGGCATTGATTTCGAAACTCAGCGGACGTGATAAATATATCCCAGATATTTACAATAAATCGGGAAATTCCAGTACTTATCGTTAAACTTCATCTTCAATGTGTGGTGACTTAAATTATGACCACTTCGCTAAACGTTAAGCCACCAATTTATAAATCAGCCCAAAGCGGCTTTGAATTATAATAAATTATCAAGTAGATACATTATCATCTAATAGCCAAATGGAATACCAAATCTGCTGATATTTATGGATGTTTCTATTAGCAATTAATAGAGTGTAATTACTTGCCTCACAAGAACTAAGATTATATATTTTTTCGATGAGAAGAGATAAAGAATGACCCAATATGTTACAAGGTTGCAAGAGTTGCAACAAAGCGATCTCAAGTGTGCAACTTTAGTCAATTTCCATGCCAGTTTCCCCCGTTGTAAGCCATTGTTTTCCGGGTAATTCCCCGCCAATGATTAATGGAGTAACTGCTCAGAACTCGGTTAATATTGCTCTTCTTCGAGGGCTTTTGGATATGTAGATACATATATGTAGCGTCTGGGTTCCGCTTTGATGGATGATGGGTAAGTAAGACGGAGCCGCGACTTATGAATGGAGTTCAATAACGAGTTTCGTACAGCCTGTGTTTGCCATTTCTCATGTCTAGTATATCAACAACATCATCATCATCTCCGATCGGCGAACAGAATTGGATTTAGATTCAGAATGGGAATGGGAATCAAAATCAGCAGGGGAGTGAAACGGAGAAAAGTCGCGGAATATTATGGGCGACTAATGAGCTTCGCGGGCGAAAAGCTTCATTATTATGGCTCTTTTATTTTCTAATGGCGGGTTTTTGGGTATAGACGATATAGTTTGTATTGCCATCGGTGTGCGTTTTGTTCTGGTTTTTTGTAGCGCCTTTTGACATTCGTGTATCAAGTTGGCCAGACATTTTCGGCGACTATAAATAGGCAGATTGGCTGTGGAGAAGGTACTAGTGTTCTCACAACTTCGGTCCCAGCAACATGGTAAGCTCCAGTGTCCAGAGTGATCCTCGGTCCCCGGGATAATATAGGGTGCTCCGCTGGCCAAATGAGATACTAAATATTGCTCCATTCAATCGATTCTAGAAATTCTTCGCTATCCTCTCGCTCGCCCTTCTGGCCGTGGCCTCCGCCGATGTCAGCCACCTGACCAACACCTACCTGCCTCCCCACTCGGGCGCTGCATCCACCAGCTACGAGTCCTACCAGGCTGCTCCCGTCGAGGCCGCCGCCTCCGAGACCTATGCCGCTCCCGCCGCCGCTGCCTCCACCTACGAGAGCGAGTCCTACTCCGCCCCAGCTGCCTCCTTCACCAGCGAATCCTATGCCGCTCCAGCTGCCGTCGAGGCCGCCGTTGAGACCGCCGCTGAGGAGACCTACGAGCAGCCCGCTGCCAGCTATGTGGCTCCAGTGGTGACCAAGACCACCTACTCCGCCCCAGCTGTCTCCTCGTACTCCTCCTACTCCGCTCCCGCTGTGGTGGCCAAGACCTACACCGCTCCCGTGGTGACCAAGGCCTACACCGCTCCCGCTGTTGTGAAGACCTACTCGGCTCCTGCTGTGTCCACCTACTCTGCTCCTGCCGTGTCCGGATACTCTCAGACCTACACCGCTCCTGCTGTGGTCAAGACCTACTCCGCCCCAGCTGTCTCCAGCTACACCGCTCCCGCTGTGGTCAAGACCTACTCCGCCCCAGCTGTCTCCAGCTACACCGCTCCCGCTGTGGTCAAGACCTACTCCGCTCCAGCTGTGTCCACCTACACCGCCCCCGTGGTGACCAAGACCTACACCGCTCCCGTTGTGGCCAAAACCTACACCGCTCCTGCTGTGGTCAAGACCTACTCCGCCCCAGCTGTCTCCAGCTACACCGCTCCCGCTGTGGTCAAGACCTACTCTGCTCCTGCTGTGTCCACCTACACCGCCCCCGTGGTGACCAAGGCCTACACTGCTCCTGTGGTGACCAAGACCTACACCGCCCCCGCCGTGGTTAAGACCTACTCCGCCCCAGCTGTGTCCACCTACACCGCTCCCGCTGTGTCCACCTACACCGCCCCAGTGGTGACCAAGACCTACTCCGCTCCGGCTGTGTCCAGCTACTCGGCTCCCGCTGTGGTCAGCAGCTACTCCGGATCCTCCGGCACCGTGTACGGCTCCAACGGCGGATACGTCTACTAAAGACTGCATCCCAAAACGAAGCTAATCATACGACGAAAACCTTTTTTTTTCTTACAATAAATCGAATATGCTTAAAACAGAGAAATCTTTCATTTTGGAATTAAAATTATACCATTTAATGGATTTTTATTTAAACGATTAGCTAGATTTCTTATTAATGGAAATACTTGGAATTTCGCGGTTGAATATTAAGTTCTGTAGGGGATTTTTTATTTAGTTCTACCAGAGCTGTATGCTTTATTTATTGAATTGATTGGAGTACCTCATATATTATTCTTAACATTTGTCATTTTAATATATACCATAAAATGTTTATACATTTTATCTACTATTTTAAATAGATACCCTAAATGCTCCATATTGCTGACCTAATCCTGGTTCTTTGCAATAAAAGCTAACATTTTTCTGGTTTGTCCAGTTCCAAGTTTCTATTAAGTCATAAGGAGATTCCGCAACAGACATAATCGCGGTTTCATATATCCGGGAATAAACAAAATTACACCTTTTGTTCTTTGAAGACAATAAAATATTTTATATATTCCTTTGATTTAGAAAACAATGCCCATAAAATTTAAATGTAAATAGCCACTTAAAGAAACGTAAAATAAAAAGCAATCGCAAATTCGATTTCTTTTTTAATTAGAACCTGGTTTTTAATGACTAGATAGTTGTTATTTTTTGGGTAAACTTTCTGCCATTAAGTTTATTGCACAGCTTCCAAAAATTGCAAATCAATGTTTTTAGCATAACAATGAGTAGAAAAGAAACAACCCACTTTTATTTCACCTTGTCTCCTTTAAATCCTATAAAATTGTCATAAAATCGCAACATCACAGCCAATTAAGCAGTCAACGGTTATTGCAATCCAATATATGACTTTATAAAATCGTGAAAATGTGCTAGACAAATGCTATACAAATCTGAGACCATAGCTATAGAGGAAGGAACGGATCCGAGCACTCATAAATATATATATCGAGCAAAATGATAAATAATCGCGTCTAGCTAACATTTATTTGCCATTAAAAGTCGAGCTTATTAATTATACGGATCGAGGTGGAAAAAAATGCAAAAAAATCAAATCAAAACACCAAGATCGTGCAACTGGCAACGTGAATTTATGTTCCCTATACGGATATATATATGTATATATATATATATATATATATATATATATGGCGAATTGGATGTCCGAATTTGCATTTCTGTTTGCTCTTTCCACTGCCTCTTCGGGGTTTCTCTTGTGAATGGACCAAAGTGCCGTGTGTGCATTATATACACTCGATATAAATACACATATACCCAATATATACATATATATATAAGCGTCGAAATCGGGTTAATGTTCAAAAACTTGTTATGCGCAAAGCGAGAGGCAGTGAGTCAATGAGGCAAAGCCATCGAAAGGCGCTGAGATCCCCAAGAATCAGGCCATTCATTCATTTGGCAAAAGAGGGCTCTTCCTGCAGGCTCAGGATATAAAAGAATGCTGCAGATCGGTTCGGGAACGCATTGAGCCATCGTTCGCAGCAGGAATCGGATTTCAGTCATGTGGACCAAGTCAAGTGCTGTCATCGTTGCAATGGCGCTGCTAGCTTCAACTGGCGCCCAACCGGTGAGCCAGACGGAAATAGAAACGATGCTCGTCAATGTGACCACAAGCAGACCCAAGCTGGTTATCGAGGAGATGGAACCGATGCGCTATCACTTCGTCACCGAGCATCGACCCACTTCGCTGGGTCAGAACTACTACATCAAGCCGGGTCAGCCGGTGGGCAGTGTTACCCTGGACTCGGACACCCTGCAGGTACGACACGACCAGGATGACGGGAAGCCGGTGGCCAGCAAGCACAACATCCTGTTCGTGGCCTACGCCAAGGATCTGGCCCAAAAGTCCAGACAGCGGAAGTGAGAACTATGCTTCAATTGATTTGAAATTAAAGGAAGATACTGATCAACATATCTTGACAAACTGAACCCACAAGATACGCAGTGATTTAAATCTTAAGATACCTTAAGATACATATGTCTTGAGCTTCACTAGTTATAAGTTTTCACTGAGCACAAATTAAATAATATAGCACATTTTCTCAAATACCAAACAGAATGGGCTATTCACTGCACAGGAAGAATTGTTTTCGGCGTCGAGGTGACTCCATCCAACCGATCCTCAGTCAAAAGTGAACTGGCAAAACAACGCACATTAACTATTCACCTCATTCAAGTACGCAGCTCAAAGCCATGTTTTTTTTGTATCTTACCATCGCGATATACTCTAATTCGAACGGGTATAGTAGTTTCAGGCACGAGATTAATATATTATTATATCTCCATAAAATGTATAGCACATTTTCATAAACCAAAAGTGGTATATTACGCAGAACTTTGAATGTATCTTCGTAGAATAAATAGTTTAGGCTCTATCATACTATCATACTCGCATATGGTTTCTCATAATCGCATTATTCAAGCTTTTGTTGACAACAATAAACAGGTAGTAAATTAAGTGCTTATCATAGCAGCTATGGCGATAAATTGTTTAACAAGAAATTCCCCCAAATGACTCTGACATTTTTTGAGCATGCAAATTGCATGACCATATAGACCTACATGCATACTATGTACAAGGGTATTTTGAACATCACACACAATGATCATAATCGGTGTTTGGCTATTGTTTTTGTTTGTTGTTAATTCCTCTTCAGTTAGCATTTTGTTTTAATTGTATAAACGCACGCAAAAGACATAAACTTTTGGGTACAAGCAAACATTAATTAATGTGAGTTGCTGAGCAATCGTGGCTCCAAAATGCGGGCTTACATTGCATGGTCCACCCATCGATATAAGAATATAAGATTGAATTCGATCCATTGCGATTCGATGATCCCCAGTCGCTGAACTGTGAGACTAGCCAACATTTCGGCGGGTTTGGATTAGCTGGGATTGAACTTCTCACCCGCCGGCACAGCGAATCATTAATTACGTTCGGCGACTTCCGAAATGGACAGGGCTAAAAATAAACGATCAAATAAATAGAGTCTACGACATCCATCCACCAATCGCGTCATTCTTTACTGGCACTAAGCACTAAGCAACCGGGTTTGGGGTTAAGAAACATAATTATAGTAATAAAGACTTGCTATGGCTCAGTTTAGGGATTCTACCAACTAACCGCTGGGTTATTTCTGCTTATAGATACTTGTAATTTTAAAGATTACTTCATAATTTAATAAGCTTAACAAGTGCAACTTGTAGATACAAGTAACTTGGCAAAACAAAGATGCGACTGCTATAAAAGTAACAGATACTAACGCAAGAAGCTAGGCTTGCTTTCCACTTTTTTTAAATGATTTTCTTAAATTATTCAGATATCATTTAAGTGATCAGTCAAGTGCTTGCCCATACCCTGTAGTCCAGTGTTAGTTGGATCTGATCATCATCAACACCAACCACTAACTCTTGCCGCCCCATTCCATTGCGTTCTAATGGTATTGCTTTATTTTTTGCGCTTCACTTCTATTTCTTTCATTATAGTATCTTTTTTTGAGTTCCTATTCGGTGTGTGCGTCTTTCGGGGATTTGTACTCACCTGCATACCTATGTGCGATTTGGGGCCTAAGGTCTCCTATAAAAGTGTCGGCTCACTTCGGTTGTGCCATCAGTTTCACTTCCCACAACGCTGGAACAGCAGCTAGAAAACGTTCGAAGTCCAAAAGTCCATCAAGATGGTAGGTACACCAGTTGCGTACATATACATATACTTATATTCCCTAATGAATCTGGGATTCACACTCTATGTTGCAGCACTCCTTTGCCATTCTGATTCTGGGCCTGGCCTCCGTGGGCCTGGTGACGCCATTGAGTAACACCTATCTGCCGCCGAAAGTGGGCGCCCAGAGTGGATACAGTGCAGCGGCGTCCAGTTCCTCGGGATCGTATGCAGCTCCAGCGGCCACCTATGCACGCAGGTCCCACTCCGTGGCAGCTCCTTCCAGGCAGTACCTAGCTCCGGCTGCATCGCATGGTAGCTACAGCTCGAGTGGTTCCTCCTACGCCGCTCCATCTGTGTCCCATGTATCCTATTCCGCACCAGCGGCATCGGCATCCCATGTCTCGTATTCCGCGCCAGCTGCAGCCCACAACTCATATGCCGCCCCATCCGTGTCACATGGATCGTACTCCTCTGCTTCCCGCACCAGCTACTCCGCTCCCGTGGCTGCTCCATCCCGGAAGTACCTGGCTCCAGCTGCAGTATCCCACAGCAGTTACTCCGCTCCTGTCGTTTCCCACAAGAGCTATTCCGCTCCAGCCGTGTCGCATGGATCGTACTCCTCCTCGGGAGGTTCCAGTGGCTCATACTCAGCTCCAGTTGCATCGTATAGCTCCTATTCCGCTCCAGCTGCCTCCCACACGAGCTATTCCGCACCAGTGGCCGCTCCTTCCAGGCAATATCTCGCCCCGGCTGCCTCATCCTACTCCGCCCCAGCGGTATCATCCTACTCCGCTCCAGCGGTATCCCACGGATCATCGCACTCCACTTCATCGCTATCCCATGGATCGTATGCCGCACCATCGGTTTCCAGCAAGACCTATGCCGCCCCAGCTGTCTCCCATGTGAGCTACTCGGGCTCCAGCTCAGGATCTGGCCACGGATACGGATCTGGCTCCAGCCATGGACTGCTTCAAGGATCGGGTCTGCGTTCTGGTCACGGATCTAGCTTTGGTTCCAGCTTCGGATCTGGACACAAATCGGGTTCCTACGCTTCCAATGGAGGCTACGAGTACCGCCTGAAGCATTGAGAGGATCATTTCGAAAAAATAACGATTATATTGTATGCATTTTTTTTTTTATTTAATCAAAATAAAGTTGGGAAGGCATGAAATTAATTACTTGAGTAGTATACTAAGCCATTTTAAAAATGGTTTTTTAGTCAAGTGCTGCGACTATTAGCTACCCTTTACTTAGATATTGAAGCGCTATATAAATTTAGATCTAACGCTTGGAAACGCTTATCTCTACTGTGTTGCATACTTATAGACGAGTCTAGCATACCTTAGGATACTTTAACACTAATGGATATTGCAAGTATCTGACAGATTTTCATAACTAAAATCGACTATCAGTTACTTGATACTTGCAATTCTTTTCACTTTTTTATACTTTTCACTTTTAAATATATATTTTTTTTAATACTCAGGTAGGAATACCAAAATGTTCGAAAACGTTTATTCAGGATCTGTATCCGTATTTATAGAACTACTCGGTTCGCCCCAAAAATGTTCAAAAATGAAGATCTCCAGTGAGGGATTTGAAAAATAAACTCCCTCTCCAAATAAATACGCCATGAAATTTGTTATTCGTCATTAAGCATTCGAAAATATTTAGTAGCCATTAAACAAAATTGCTTAGCCAAGAAAAAAAAAAGATTAGAGGAATATATAGTTTGTCTGCTGGCTCCATTGCTGCTGACCTCCCGAAAATTGGATTAGCGCCTAGTAGACGTAGCCACCATTGCTGCCGTACTTGGTGTCCAATCCATTGTAGCCGGAGTAGCCCGAGTAGCCGGAGTAGCCGGTGTAGCCCGCATCCGCGGGCAAGTAGGTGCGCGAGGGCGTGGCATAGGTGGTGTACTGCGGCACCGCGTAGTTCTTGTAGCTGGACGAGATGATCGGCGAGGCATAGCTAGCGCCGCCCGAGTAATAACCAGATCCGCTCGAGTACGACGGATACGAGGAGTAGCCGGAGTACCCGCCGCTTAAAGGAGGCAGATAGCTGCGCGACAAGTGCGACACATCGCCGGCACAGAAGGCCAAGGAGGCGGCGAAGATGGCGAGTACGGTTACGGAGTTCTGCGGATAAGGAATCGTGGGATGAAAAAGCACTGGGAGTCACTTAAAGTATGCAACATTGTGCTTAAAAGCGGCTTTTGTGGAACTCCTTTATTGCTTGCAAGGAGGAGCAATGAATCCAGCCCGGCTTGAGCACTTACCATTTCGGAAACCTTTAGGTGAGCACGGTGTGTTGCTTGAAAGGATTGGGATTCTTGGAGCTGTGTATGCACCGGGTGGACGCTGGCGATCAACTGTTGCTGATCCATCGACCGAGTGTAGTTTTTATACGCTGGCAAGCGCGAATCGCGATGTGCACCCCAGATACTTTACAACTGATGATTTTAACGCCTTGGCGCGACGGACATGTCGGCGGCGGACAGGGCCCATTACTCAACGGGCAAGGCGGTGGCAGGCAACCGGACGGCAGAGTGGTCTCCATAGACTCCATAGAAGTCCCAGCTGCTCCGAGAAGTTCGTCATGTTCGCTTGTCATCGCGGCTCGTTCGATGTCCCACGACTCATCCGGCATAGAAGCCCCAAATTGTCTCGACGTGGAAAAACCACGTTCGCCTTATAGAGTCCATACACACGGAGAAAATCTAGTGCCAGACCAGTATTTTTTATATTGGAGTAAATACAGCATAAGTAAAATTTGATTCATAATTTAAAAATTTGAATTCGACTTCATTAAAGTAATATGGTAAGAATGTAATATGGTTAATACTTAGCAGTTGCTCTAGTCCTATAATTTTTCAGAAATATATGTTCAAGCTCTTAGTAGAGAAAATGAAATGTAGTATAAGCTGCACCTGTTCATTTCTCCCAGTGTATTCCCAGATTTGGGCTTGGCGTCGCGTTAGTTTTGTTTTTACGAGCGCGGCACGCCCCCTACCGCGTGTGAATTCGAACTCGCACTCGCTCTTTTCCTTAATTATACAAATTTGTGAGTGCTCTTCTGGTTTCTAAGCAATTCAGCAATTCGGGTTTTGTCTCTGATTTTTTATGACATTTGGCGGTTGAGGCGGCCAAAGCGCTTCGGTCTTGTTTATCTGTCGTTGCTCATAAATCTCGCGGGCATAACCGTTATTAATTGTTGCAATGGGTCATCCAAATGGGTAAATGTTTCTGTGTCGGTTTCTGTTTCGGATCCCGTCGTTTCCCACTGCAATAATTTGGTTTTTGAAATTTCCAGACACCGCTGACATCATGAACGGGCAATTAATCACGCTATATTTGGTGCAATCCTTTTGCGATATTTGATGGTCAAGTTTTTAAATTGATGGCGAACGGCGTTGCCACCTAGGTGCGGTATTTGGCATGAACTGGAACAAATTGCTGTGAGCTTTTAAAATAAAATTGTTTTCAATTTTGGCGCCTTAAAATATATACTTCTAAATACCAGTTATATCGGTGTACTACCATCTGGCATCTGGTCACTCTGAAATAACGGTTCTTTTCCAAGGCCCTGCGATCGACGTGTTCCCTTGGAACCGAACGGTTTTCCTCGTTCAATTCGCTTTCAGCTTTCCAAGCTGCAAGCCATACTTTCTGTTTCCTATTCCCGTTTAAATTTCAATTAACCAGTCCTGCGTGTTAATCATCGTTCAAATTGTGTGTGCTTTGTGTTGAATGTGCCAGGCCGAGCACCAGGTGCCCCCCAGCGAGCAAAGGATCCGGGTAAAGAGCCCGAAGATGACCGCCAGCCAGCGAGGATTCAACCTAACCTCGCAGACACGCGCTCACCCCTCCAGTGGTGGCTCAACGTCCAGTGGATACGGATATTGGCAGAGAACACATCTGATCATCAATGGACGCCACGTGGCAATCTCGCTGCTCCTGCTCCTGGGACTTTGCGGTGGTACTGCTGCCGGCACGCCGGGATCAGCGGACACGCGGTGCGATGCGGGACAATTCCAGTGCAGAGACGGCGGCTGCATCTTACAGGCGAAGATGTGCGACGGACGCGGAGACTGCAAGGACAGCTCAGATGAATTGGACTGCGGTGAGCATAGGTGGAACCAATGTCGTGGTTCAGCAGGGGGTGGCCTAAATCCAAAATGGAGAGGGCATAGCTCCTATGGAATCGGGTTAACCCGATTTCTTTAGATATCATTTTGATGGTTAGGGAATCCTATCTAGAGATACTACATCCCCATATTCCTAGCAAGTTATCAACCAATGAATTTAGTAGTGAGACTACTATATCCCTAAAAAAACGTGGTGTGAAAATCTTATATGTAGTTTAATACCATATAATCTTCATTTCAATCCAGACTACCGACTGTGCCGACCGCCACATTGGTTCCCGTGTGCCCAGCCACACGGAGCCTGCCTGGCAGCGGAACTAATGTGCAACGGCATCGACAACTGTCCCGGCGGCGAGGATGAGCTCAACTGCCCGGTGCGGCCAGGGTTCCGATTCGGTGACACCGCTCATCGCATGCGCAACTGCAGCAAGTACGAGTTCACGTGCCAGCAGGACCGCACCTGCATTCCCATTGATTTCATGTGCGACGGCCGGCCGGATTGCACGGACAAGTCGGACGAGGTGGCTGGCTGCAAGCAGGCGGCGGTGACCTGCCCCGGCGAGGGGCACCTGTGCGCCAACGGACGGTGTTTGCGCCGCAAGCAGTGGGTCTGCGATGGCGTCGACGACTGCGGCGATGGAAGCGACGAACGAGGATGCCGTGAGTTAAAATCTTTGTTGGGTACTCCAAGCCTGATGCTCTTCAACCATGCGACTCGCCATCATTTCAGCAAATCTATGTGAGCCACAAAAGGGTAAATTCCTGTGCCGGAATCGAGAAACCTGTCTGACCCTGAGCGAAGTGTGCGATGGGCACAGCGACTGTTCCGACGGCAGCGATGAGACCGACCTCTGCCACTCCAAGCCGGACTGCGATGCGAAGAAGTGTGCGCTGGGAGCCAAGTGCCACATGATGCCTGCCGGCGGAGCCGAGTGCTTCTGCCCAAAGGGATTCCGGCTGGCTAAATTCGAGGACAAGTGCGAGGACATTGACGAGTGCAAGGAGCAAGATGGTCTGTGCAGCCAGGGATGCGAGAACACATCGGGCGGATATCGATGCGTCTGTGACGCGGGCTATCTGCTGGACAAGGATAATCGCACGTGTCGCGCCGTCGTTCACGGCTCTAAGGAACAGCAGCCCCTTCTGCTGTACACCACCCAGATGACGATTATGGGAATGCATCTGCGCGAGGACAACGTACGAAATCATGTCTACCAGGTGGCCGGGAATCTGAGCAAGGTCATTGGCGTGGCCTACGATGGCAGCCACATCTATTGGACCAACATCCAGAACGAAGCGGAGAGCATTGTGAAGGCAAACGGAGACGGTTCGCATGCGGAGATTCTGCTGACCTCCGGCCTGGATGCACCAGAGGACCTGGCTGTCGATTGGCTGACGCAGAACATCTACTTCTCGGACAACATAATGCGGCACATAGCCGTGTGCTCGAACGATGGTCTAAACTGTGCCGTTCTGGTCACCCAGGATGTCCACCAGCCGCGGTCACTGGCTGTTTGGCCCCAGAAGGGCTTGATGTTCTGGACGGATTGGGGTGAGAAGCCCATGATAGGGCGTGCATCCATGGACGGCAGTCTGTCGCGACCCATTGTCAGCGACAACATCGAATGGCCCAATGGTATTGCGCTGGATATGCACCAGGAAAGGATCTACTGGGTAGATGCCAAGTTGGGCAGCGTCCAAACGGTTCGACCCGACGGCACTGGTCGACGCACGGTGCTGGACGGCATGCTGAAGCATCCCTATGGCCTGGCCATATTTGAGGATCAGCTGTACTGGTCAGATTGGGCCACGAAGAGTGTGCATGCCTGTCACAAATTCTCCGGCAAGGATCATCGCATCCTGGCCAAGGATCGCACCATTTACGCCGTGCACATCTATCATCCGGCCAAGCAGCCCATCTCGCCGCATGGTTGCGAAAATGCCAAGTGCTCGCACCTATGCCTGTTGGCCGAGCCCGAAATCGGTGGTCACAGCTGCGCCTGTCCGGATGGCATGCGGCTGGCGCCGGATCTGCGGCGCTGCATGCTAATGGAGAAGCGCCAACGACTGTTCATTGGCCTGGGCCAGGTGCTGCTCGAGATCGAGCACACCGCCTTTGGGCGCCATCAGATAAGCAAGTCGTACACGCTGCCCTGCTTGATCAACGAAATGGTGTACAACCGCATCAATGGCAGCCTGATAATAGCGGACAATGACCAGCGACTGATCCTGGAGTTTCAGCCAGAGACCCACGAGACCAACGTCCTGGTCCGCGCCAATCTGGGCAATGTGAGTGCCCTGTCCTTCGATCATCTGAGCAGGAACCTGTACTGGGCGGATACGGAGCGGGCTGTGATTGAGGTGCTCTCCCTGCAGACGCGCCATCGTGCGCTAATCCGCTTCTTTCCGGGCCAGGAGGTGCCCATTGGACTCACTGTCATGCCCGCGGAGGGCTATCTGTACGTTGTGCTCAAGGCCAAGCGGCACAGCCACATTGACAAGATACCGCTGAGCGGCAAGGGCGAACAGGTGCATGTATTCGAGGACGATCTGGGCGATGATGACATCAAGCTGGTCACCGATTACGAGACCCAAACGCTCTTTTGGTCAGACAGCGATCTGGGCAGGATTAGCTACTCGAATTACAGGGTGCCGCACAGCCAAATCTTTCGCGGCAAGCTCAGGCGACCCTATAGCCTGGCCATGGTGCATCACGATCTGTTCTGGAATGAATTGGGCACGCCAAGGATTTACTGGACGCACAAGAGCAATATGGGCCCCCGAAAGGTGGTCGATATAATGGAGAAGGGCGATCCGGCCGCCATTATGCCGTACGTGCCCGTAGCGACGCCCAATGGAATCCCGCTGGCCGCCAGCTCGCCCGTCGGCCAGGAATCGCATCCCTGCCAGCAGCAGAATGGTGGCTGTTCGCACATCTGTGTGGGCGAGGGGCCCTACCACTCGATCTGTCTGTGTCCGGCCGGATTCGTTTACCGGGATGCGGGCAACCGCACCTGCGTGGAGGCTCTGGACTGTGAGTTCCGTTGCCACAGTGGCGAGTGCCTTACAATGAATCACCGCTGCAACGGACGACGCGATTGCGTGGACAACTCGGATGAGATGAACTGCGACGAGGAGCATCGCCGCAAGCCGAAGGTCCTGTGCTCGCCCAGCCAGTTCGCCTGCCACAGCGGGGAGCAGTGCATCGACAAGGAGCGGCGATGCGACAACCGCAAGGATTGCCACGACCATTCGGATGAGCAGCATTGCGAGAAGTTCGGTAAGCGAAACGAGATGCACTTGGTGGACTACGAATAATTTGAATATTTGCATTTGAATACTGCCTCCTCCACAGACAAAAACAAGAAGTGCCATGTCCATCAGCATGGCTGCGACAATGGAAAGTGCGTGGACTCGAGCCTGGTGTGCGATGGCACCAATGATTGCGGCGATAATTCCGACGAGTTGCTGTGCGAGGCGACATCGCGATGCGAAGCGGGAATGTTCCAGTGCGGCAGCGGATCCTGCATCGCGGGCAGCTGGGAGTGCGACGGGCGGATCGATTGCAGCGACGGATCCGACGAGCACGACAAGTGCGTCCATCGCAGCTGTCCGCCGGACATGCACCGCTGTCTGCTGGGTCAGTGTCTGGACCGGAGTCTAGTGTGCGATGGCCACAACGACTGCGGCGATAAGTCCGACGAACTAAATTGCGGTACGGACTCATCCACGGTGAACATATCCTGCGCGGAGAATCAGTTCCAATGCACGAGCAATCTCAAGATCTGTCTGCCGTCTGCGGTGCGCTGCAATGGTACCACCGAGTGTCCTCGCGGCGAGGATGAGGCCGACTGCGGCGATGTGTGCAGCATCTATGAGTTCAAGTGCCGCTCCGGTCGAGAGTGCATCCGGCGGGAGTTCCGCTGCGATGGCCAGAAGGACTGCGGCGACGGCAGCGACGAGTTGAGCTGCGAACTGGAAAAGGGTAATCACAATCAGAGCCAGATTCAGCCGTGGAGCACCTCGAGCCGAGCCTGCCGGCCACATCTCTTCGATTGTCAAGACGGCGAGTGCGTGGACTTGTCGCGGGTATGCAACAATTTCCCGGACTGTACCAACGGCCACGACGAGGGACCCAAGTGCGCCACCGCCTGCCGATCCGCGTCAGGTCGCCAGGTGTGCCAACACAAGTGCCGCGCCACACCGTCCGGCGCCGTGTGCTCCTGCTTCGATGGCTATCGCCTGGACGCGGATCAGAAGAGCTGCCTGGACATTGACGAGTGCCAGGAGCAGCAGCCATGCGCGCAGCTGTGCGAGAATACCCTCGGCGGCTACCAGTGCCAGTGCCATGCGGACTTCATGCTGCGCCAGGACCGTGTTAGCTGCAAGAGCCTGCAGTCCGGCGCCACTCTGCTCTTCAGCAGCTTCAACGAAGTGCGAAACCTGAGCGAACAGCCCGTAATGCTCAATGTGGCCTGGTCGGCGAATGATTCGAGGATCACCGGCTTCGATTTGGACATGCACCGTCAAATGGGCTACTTTTCCGCCGAGGACGAGGGCATCGTCTACCAGATCGATCTGCAAACGAAGGTGATTGTGCGGGCTCTGGGCCTGCCCGCACCGACGAAACTCTCCGTGGATTGGGCCACCGGAAATGTTTATGTGCTGAGTGGAGCGCAGGACATCCACGCGTGCAGTTTCGTGGGACGCATGTGCGGCCGTATAGCGCACGTGAAGAGTCCCAGGCACGTGAAGCATCTGGCTGTGGATGGCTATCACGCCAGGATCTTCTACATAGTCATACGCACCGAGGGCTATGGCCAGACGAGCTCGGAGATCCACATGGCCCGACTGGACGGCAGTCGCAGGGATATGCTGCTGCAGCGGAGCGAAAGCTTCATGACCGCCCTGACCACCGATCCGCATCAGCAGCTATTGTACTTCGTGGACCAGCATACGCGCACCCTGGAGAGGATTAGCTATAGACTTAAAACAGGACCCATGCGGCGACCGGAAATAATGCTGCAGAAGTCCAATGCTCTGATGCATCCATCTGGACTGAGTGTGTACGAAAATAATGCGTTCATCGTGAACCTGGGCTCCGTGGAGGCGGTGCAGTGCGCCCTGTACGGATCCCGCATCTGTCACAAGATCAGCCTCAACGTGCTGAACGCCCAGGACATCGTGGTGGCGGGCAGGTCGCGTCAGCCGGAGAAGGCGTCGCATCCCTGCGCCCATGCCCACTGCCATGGACTGTGCCTGCAGGCGGACTACGGATACGAATGCATGTGCGGCAATCGCCTGGTGGCCGAAGGCGAACGGTGTCCCCATGGCTCCGGCAATGAGGTGGCCGTGTTGGGTGCGGTCAACAGCCTGGAATTGGAACAGGAGCAGGAGCAGGAGCAGAACGGTCACTTTCACTGGCTGATGGCTCTGCTCGTCCTGGCCGCCGGATCACTGATCGCCGGACTCGGGTACATGTACTATCAGTACCGGCAGCGCGGCCACACGGATCTCAACATTAACATGCATTTCCAGAATCCGCTGGCGACGCTCGGCGGCACCAAAGCGTTCCTGGAGCACGAACGCACCGAGGCGGGAGTCGGCTTCGCCACAGAAACGGGAACGGTGTCCAGCCGGGGCAGCAACGACACATTCACCACCACCAGCGCCTCGTCCTCGTTCGCGGCTCAGCAGTTTAGTGTGCCGAATGCGCTCCAGCGACTGCTCCGGCCACGTCAGTCGGCGTCCGGCGATCCGATGGCTCAGGAACTGCTTCTCGAGAGCCCCAGAGTGAGTAGCGATGGGGGTCAGATGGCTGTGGATGATATGTGATACTACGCTCTGCCCAACAGGAAAGCAAGCTACATTCGCTGGACGGAGGTGGGGACGGATGCGGAGTTGGACGGCAGGTGCCGGACATCCTGGTGGCTGACCTGGACGACGATGCCGCCAAATCAGCCGGACAGTTCGGGGGAAATTACGCAGGCGATGATGCGAATGCACGATTTGTGTCGTAAATGAGGCAGTGGATATTATTTCATTTCATTCATTTTTGCTGCTGTTCGTTGTTTATTATATTTATGTATTTATTGTAGCGCTAAAAAACGATATTGTATTTAAATGTTAATCGGTGATTGGAGTTTAAAAAGCTGGCTAAATATTAAAAACTAAATTAAACACATGGGTTTTTGTTTTTATATGGCATCTTGTGGCCCGAAAAGGGATTATATAAAAGAAAATGATTTTCTTATGTTTTTAAAGCTTTGAAATTCTTTAAAAACCGAACCGTTACTTTTCTCTCTAAGCGAAAAATACCATTAACATAGATACCCAAAATACTAAATTTTATGTTAACCCCACTTGGCTCGTGCGCAAGGGCCCTAATGTTAAACATCGAATTTAGCTGGAAAGTAGCCAGAGCGCGCATCTCAGGCGACCGGCAGTCTGGCAGCGCCGCCGACTGTAGCACGTTTGTTTTTGTGTCATTATTGTTTTGTTTTCAGCCGTGCAAAGTGCATCTGAATGCAATATCGCATCTCTGCCAGTTGCTTGCCCTTTCGCTGGTCGCTGGTGCGCAACCTGTTGATCGCTGCCAGCGTCACCACCGCCATCGCCAACCCGCCGGCATTCGCCGCAGCGAGCAGTCGCAAAAGTTGCTTCTCTTCCAGTGCCGCCAACTCCAGCTCCAGTTCCAATTCGAATTCCAATTCCAGTGAGTGCTCCAAGATGGGCGACCAGCAACCAGGCAAGGCGACAGGCAATGCCTACGAGGCGGGCAGCAGCTCGGTGGCATTTGTGACCACTCCGGATCGGGAGTCCGCCAGAAAGCTGGCACGCAGCATCGTTGAGTTGAAATTGGCCGCATGCGTGAACATTGTGTCCCAAGTCGAGTCTGTCTACATGTGGGAGGGCGTGATCAGCGAGGACCCCGAGTATCTGTTGATGATCAAGACGCGCACCAGCCGCATCGACGACCTGAGCAAGTTCATCCGCGAGAATCATCCCTACAGCGTCGCCGAGGTCATTGCGCTGCCCATCCAGAACGGCAATCCGCCGTATCTCGATTGGATCGCGCAGACGGTTCCCACAAAGGCCGAGAGCAAAGACTAAATTGATTATGTAGTCCATTTGATGGAAATAAAACGGTTATCTGAAGCAGGAAAATGAATTTGTTTTTTAAAAATTCACAAGGGCGTTATTTTCCAGTATTGCCACTCTTTGTTTAGCTGTTTTCTGTAAAAGTTGTTATGTACTTTCAACATTTTGAGCAAATGCACTGTAAAGCTAAACATCATAATTATTGGATTGTGCATATATAAAGATTAGTTATTCCATTTCAAATACAACTTACCATCTTATTATGCGGTTACACGTTCTACCAATAAATTAAAACCATTAAAATTTCGACAACAAAACAAAATGTAACAAAGGAAATAAGTGCAAAAACGAAACAATTTTACAGTTGCGCACATGCACATAAATATTACAAGCTAAATAATATTCTAAAGTAAGTATTTGAAAACTAATTTTCTGCATTTCGATATGTATTTAAAGAATGAACTAAGGCATATTTAACTTGAATTAGTATAAAATGGAAATTTGTAACGACAATGACCGCAGCAGAGTGGCATCCCTGCTGTCCAGCAATTTTCAGCGGGATGGCAGCACCGCCGATCAGCTGTGCCCAAGAACGCCAACGCGAATGAATCGTTTTTGCGACAACGAGGAAGACTCGCGAAAAAGCCAAGGAGCAGCAGACTAACCAGCACTTGGCCAACAGAACAGGATGTCCGACGACGACGAGTCGGGTGTCCATCGGCTGGAGGGTACCGCTGGCCAGGAGACGCGCGGCGGCCTGGTCATCCGGAAGCCCAAGGATGCCGGCGCTGGCGGTGGATTCAAGGTGCCGCAGGGATCCATGTTGGGCCTGGACAAGCTGGCGGCCAAGCGACGGGCCGAGAAGGAGCGATCCGAGCGACTGATCTCCTTCCAGGACAGCGAATTCGATGACACCGGCGGTGGGAGCTCCACGCCGCAGGCCAACGCGTCTGGCGCCTCCAGTGAGTTCGCCTTCAAAAAACCGGACACCAAGAGCTTCGAAAAGCTGCGAGGCCAGCTGCGAGAGCACAAAGACGATACGCCCTCGCACACCGGCGGCGTTTCCGAGAAGGCACGCGAGCGTCTGCGTGAGCACATCCAGCGGGACAGAAAACGCGGCCCAGTCAGCACCACAGCGGCAGAGGGCAGGGACAGGGATCGCGACTGGGATCGTGACCGACGCAGGGAGCGAGACAGAGATCGGGATCGGGATCGTGACCGCGACAGGCGCCACCACAGAGAGAGGGAGCGCGATCGGCACCGCAGCTGGGACCGGGATCGTGGTCGTGATCGTGATCGTGATCGCTCCATGTCCGAGCGCAGTGTCCACACGCCGCGGGAGCCGGGAACACCAGGCGGCAGCGGCGGCATATCCAATAGCTCGTGGGACGACGAGGACGGCGAGTTTGGCCAGCGCAAGTCGGACTGGGACATGCCAACGCCCAGACGCCATGGCAACAAGTCGGGTGATTGGTCAGTGAGGAGCGGCGGCAGTCGGCGAAATCACGGACGCCAGGATGACAGTGCACGGCCAACGCCAGCACATCGCTACAATCAATGGGCCCACGGTCGCAAGCGGAGCGGCGCGACGCCGTGGGGCGAGGATCCCGAGGCGCTGGATCTGTGGGAGGAGGAGCAGCGTCGCCTGGACCGCGAGTGGTACAACATTGACGAGGGCTACGACGATGAGAACAATCCATTCGGTGGACCCAACTCCGAGTACTTCCGCAAGCGCGAGGAGCAGCTGGAGCAGAAGAGAACAAAGAGAATCAGCGCACAGCAGCGCCAGAACAACCGGGACAACGAGTTGTGGGAGCGTAACCGCATGCTCACCTCGGGCGTGGTCACATTGATCAGCGTGAACGACGATTTCGATGAGGAGGCGCTGGAGCGAGTGCATCTGCTGGTGCATCATATAATACCGCCGTTCCTCGACGGCCGCATCGTGTTCACCAAGCAGCCGGAGCCGGTGGTGCCCGTCAAGGATCCCACCTCGGATATGGCGCTGCTGGCGCGCAAGGGCAGCGCCCTGGTGCGCAACTATCGGGAGCAAAAGGAGCGGCGCAAGGCGCAGAAGAAGCACTGGGAGCTGAGCGGCACCAAGCTGGGCAACATTATGGGTGTACAGCGGCCGCAGGACGAGGAAGAAATGCGCTTTGACAAGGAGAAGGACAAGGCCGACTATCGCAAGGACCAGAAGTTCGCCGATCACATGCGCGACCAGGATACGGGTGGCAAGAGCGACTTCTCGCGCAAAAAGACCATCGCGGAGCAGCGCCGCTTCCTGCCCGTGTTCGCCTCGCGCCAAGAGCTGCTCAACGTTATTCGCGAGAACTCGGTGATCATCATCGTGGGCGAGACGGGCAGCGGCAAGACCACGCAGCTCACCCAGTATCTCCACGAGGATGGCTACAGCAAGCGTGGCATGATCGGTTGCACGCAGCCGCGTCGAGTGGCCGCCATGTCGGTGGCCAAGCGAGTCTCCGACGAGATGGACACCCAGCTGGGTAGGCAATCTACACTAAACTTAAGTGTTTAGGAAGCGCTCCATCATTCTCAATGTTTCTCAACCTAGGAAAGCGTGATTCCTAAACAGTTTACCATGAAATCCCAATCTTTGCTCAAGCTTAAGCCTAATCCCACCCAACCCTCTCTGTTTGCAGGCGAGGATGTGGGCTATGCCATCCGTTTCGAGGACTGCACGTCGGAGCGCACGGTCATCAAGTACATGACGGATGGTATACTGCTCCGCGAGAGTCTGCGGGATCCGGAACTGGACAGCTACTCCGCCATCATCATGGACGAGGCCCATGAGCGATCCCTCTCCACGGACGTGCTCTTCGGATTGCTGCGCGAGGTGAGTGGCTGGCCAGCAAGTGCTCCATACTTTCGAATAACTACCCATGGGCTCAAATCCAAGAGCATATCCTTTTCTTTTTTGACCATTTAACCATTAAATCGCATATTAACCTCATTTTGCGGCCCAACTTGACATTCGCTTATCTTAATCCTAAATGGAAGGTTATAACCTTTATCTATACTATTTTATCTATTTTGTCTATACTATTATCTATCTATCTTTAGCAATGTCAAGGTGAAAAGCCCTTTGAGTATTATTATCAAGAGAATTCAATATCTGATAGTATATTTACCTTTAATTCGGCTGTTTCTTCAAAAAGACAGGAATGCAAAATCGCTTAATTTTGTTGTATCCGTTGGTAAACATTTAATAATAATATCAATATAAAGCATTTTACAAACGTTTCATATTCAAATTTCCTCACATTGTCGAAATGTATATACGCACTACCATAAATACTTTATAAATGGCTTAAAAAGACAAAACTTAAACAAAATAACTAATAATGTATATATATGTATATATAGCTTACAAACTAGCGATGATTTTCTTCTCTTTTTTTTTTATTTTATTTTTTTATATATTTTTTTTTTGTAAATCTTTTCTGTTTTGTGTGGGATGCGAACTCCTCTTTGATTTCGATTTTTACGTATTTGTAGAATCCGTGGAGTGTCCATTTCAGTTCCTTATGTACAAAAATATTTATTTTTGCTTCGAATTTCTGGAGGAGCTTCTGTTTTATGTTTCTGTTTTTGTTTCTAAGTCGTCGTCTTAGTCGCTGTTTAACTTAATTCGTCGGTCGGTCGGTCTTTTGGACAGGCTAAATACATAACGAAACATTTCGAATGTTTTTGATTGTTTTACAATGCTAGATTGTTAAATTATTAAGCTGGCTACGCGGAGCTGTCGCTCGATATATATATATATAAATATATTTGTTTTTTTTTTTTAATGGGTATTACTTAATTACGCTTAAATAACAAAGAAAACAAAAAGAGGCTGCCTTGCATAAGATGCTTTGTGCCATTTTCACAATGTATATAAATATATATAATCAATCACATGGAAAACAAAAAGTTAGGACGAAAAAAAAAACAAACAAATATTTAATAAGTCTTTTCGAATTTCACAGTGTGTGTGTGTGTGTGTGTCTCTCTCTCTCGTTCTGTGTCATCATTATACACAATGTTTGTTTAGCAAATACAAAAGTATTTCCTATAAATCGCAAAATTGCAACTCGACGAGGAGTTGCAACCGCTGGTTCATCATACATATATGCATATATACATATGGTCATAGATTTGTGGGCGGGGGTGTGTTCTTTGTGACTGTGACGCATATTGTGGGGCATGATTCGCGGACTTTGCTCTAAATTGCCATTATCATAATCAATATTACTACAATTAATACTGCCAAAAAAAGCCCTCGCCCTGATTTGAATTTTCCTGGCTAACTCATTTGCATTTAAGGTTTAAGGTCCACCGCCCTTGGTGCTCTTAAGCCATACCATAAATAATCTTATCATCCGAATTTAAATACATTAATACTTGACTTGTACGCCGCACGACTTCAGTGCTTTGCGTGCGGATTTTGAAATGGAACTGAACTCAAGGAGGAGTGCTGGCTTATCGTTCGTTCTACTTGGAGTGGGAATGGCATTTCTGCCGATTATTGAGCACCAACAGCATGCCCGCATTCATGCCCACGCTGCCCCACTTCACGCACTCCGACATCTGCAATGCAATATAGATTCGATTGTAAGACACGGTGTTCAAACAGAAAATACGTACGTCTCTGGTGGCGATGAGCTGGCTGGCGCTGGCAGGAATATATGGCTATATACATACATCATACATATAAATGCCGCAAGAATGGGAAGTTTTGAGTTTCTGTTTAGATGCCACAAATGTGGGGCAGTCATGGCCCACTTCTCTGATCTTGCCAATCTCGCATTTCACTCGCCAGATAGTCCAGTACAATTTACCCAGACATTGAGAGCAACCCGACAGGCGGGCGAACTCAATGTCCTTGGGTCCTTGATGCCGGAAAATCTAACTGCAATTGATTGAGAGACAGAGAAAATCAAGAAAGAGCCTCTTGACGAAAATGGTAAATCAACATTAACACCATCAACATTGAATGGACAATTTTTGCAGTCTCACAGAAAAGTATATACATGTCTAGAGTCTAGAATCTAGAGGCTAGCATCTAGCATCTAGCAATGCCTTCAGTTCGATAGAAAAGATGATCGATCGAGTTGCAAGGCGAAAATTCTCAGGGTTTTCTTTCATTTGGGCGAATTTGTATGAGCAAAGCAAGCGTGAATCGGTTGTTTGGATGATAATGATGGTGATGGTGCATAGATACATAGGTCGGGGCCCTAGAAAAGTTAATGGTTCTTTTTTTCCGGTTCCCTCAGTTCGTTTTTAGTCCACGTTGCGTACTAGTTATGAATATGTATGATGACTTGGTCGGTATGATGTGTGGTTTTTCATGGTTTTACATTGCTTTGGGTTTTTCCTTTCTTTCTTTTTTGCTGCTGCAACTGCAGCAATCAATGCACAGTTTTGGGTGGCGGGGTAAGCTGGTGGGATGGTGCAGTAGCAGGAGCAGGAGCGGGAAAAAGGATGGGTTTCAGTGTCGGCGCTTCAAACGCTCCTATTTCTCATTTCATTTTCTCCTCGGCCATTGGTTTGACTCCTCGGCTCGACTTATCAATTGATCAGGTGCAGCAGCACGTGATTGGCACTCGTCGTTACCTGTCGCTTCCGCAGATCCTGCTGACGACTTCCGTAGCGGCACCAGTACACGAAATGCTTATTGTTGTTCCACAGACTCTGCTTGGCTTTGCGCGCCACCGACACCTAGGCAATAAACGAAAATAGATTAGACACATAGCCATATAGACACTTTGGCCCCTATATCTGCATATATTCCCAACTATTCCCTACCCATAAGCTCACCTGATTGCGAATGTCCTTCTCGTTGTGCGGCACCTTCTCCTTGTCGGCAAAGTTGTTGATGCGCAGCTCCCATCCGTGACTCCAGATATCCGCCAGCTGCATCTTGATCAACTTGTATGTGCCATTCTCACGTATTTTCACAGAAAATATCTCAATGGTCTCCGGCTTGGGTTTATTGTCTGCAAACGAATCGGAGATCAGGGTTAAATGCAATTAGTTAGACGTGTGCATTGCTATTCCATTAACATCAATTCAGGCAATTTACCAAAACAGGTGCAGCCCATTGCAATGCCGGAATGCAAAACAAATCAGTTAATAATAATATTCAATTGCTTTCTGATACACGATCGAAAGATCTTGCACAGAACATTTATAAACTGCGAGTTTGGTGGCTGATAAAAGGTGGACACACCTCTAAAAGTAAGGGATATAATAGCTCTATATAATAGCTCTATATAATAGATAGATATAATCTCCTTTTGTGGGTAACCAGGTGACATAATGGATATGATCACTGGCAACCAGGATGATCATGGGCCTGCCCGCTCGAATTGCTGATTGCACAATTCGTTATAGCATTTGTGAATTAAGTGCCATGCAATAATTAGCACTCCTTTGGATTTTTTACACTCGGCCGCCTCTGCTTCTTCCCGCTCTAATGGTATTTTTCAACTTCAATATAATACAAGGCATATGTATATATATTGTTGACGTTCGTTTGCTGCCATGTTCAACCAATTTGCAGGCCTTTTAAATTGTTTAGAGCACTTTGTGGGTGGCTGGCTGGCTGTGCGAATGAGTTGTTTGCATTGTTGCCCGCTTGTGGCAGCAATTTCGAAAGCGAACTCTATAATTCCCATTATCTTACTAATTACATTCCATTAGGAACGAACGTTCCTATGTATTTAAATGCATTTTCAGTGAGCTACCTCAACGAAAATCCAATTAGTGCATAATGAAAACCAAGTGTATATTTTAATATGCAAATTACTGAAGCCAAACAGTGTAGACCGACCATTTACTTTCATGAGCTTCATTGGTTTTGACCCAGAACAGGGGCAAATCGACTTTTTAGTCGATTGAAAGCCTTAGTTCAATTTCGATAACTTTCGATTATTTCGATAGGCTTTATATATCAATTAAGATGTAACGCGAAATCCCAGTTTTCATAGCATAAAAACGCAACTTTCTTTCACCTGTCTTTCTGAAGAGCTGCTTAATATATTCATGTGTTTACTGACTTGCTTATCTGTAACACTTTCTAATGCAAGACAATCAATCAAAATTGATACTGCCCGTCAGATTTTATTCTTTATTCAGTTTATTCTTCGTGTCATGGGTTCCATTGTAAATATCGTTGATAAGCACGCATGCGCAAGGCCCGATTTTCATTTCTTTCGCTATTTGGACATATATACTACCTATATGTATATCTATATGTACATAGAGTAATCGGGTAATTTGCCTTTGGACAACCCTCGGTGGCTGCCCCCAAGTGGCAGGGAGACCGATTAGCGCCAGAATGTGCAGCGTTTTATTGATTGAGCTGCGCTGAGCCCTTTGGCCGGCCAGAAAAACAGCTCACATTATCACGAATATTTACATATTCACTACTGTGTACCTGCACTTCCCACATGCATACATACATACGTACATATAAATAACGGTTAAGGTAATGGGTCTGAAGCACGGTCACGCATTATCTTCAAGGTGAATCAAAAGTGGGCCCCTTGGCAACTTGGTTTCACAAACATTCGGATTCTCAGAGTCCCATTAGTTCGAAATCAATCAAAAAATTATAATCCATCATGCTATTTTTCTAGCATAATTAATATTTTTTCCGTAATTGAAAAATTAATCATATCCATAATCCTTTAAAAGTTTCATTTTTTAATTGTTGCATTTTTTGTAAATAAAAAGAATGATTATGAGAATATTGAAAAAAGTTACATTTGAACAGAACAATTAAACTTGAGGAGCAGCACTATTTTTGTGGCTCCTGCTGTGCTGCATATGCAAAGTGTGGTGTATTTATAGACCGGCACACGAGATGCAACAGTCGTGTGGGCGTGGTGAGTATGTGGTGCTCTGCACCCGAAACTCACCACATGGCACCCAACTCTCCCGCTCACGCACGCATACACTCACACACAGTGAAGACCCGGCTGCGCAACCATTATCTTTCACATCTTTTCAAGTTTTCTCTTCCTCCTACATAAGTTTTCCCATTCTCATGCCGGAGTAACTACTATTCATTGCAAGCTTGGTTTTACTGTAGCGTACTATTAGTACAGTGAAATGTTTATTATTTACATTTTCCCCTCTACCCTGTCCCATTTCCTGCTCTTTTGTTTCCATCTTCGTTTTAGGGGTTTTTCGGGCTTCCAAGTTTGGAATGTTCTAGCAGCTGTCGGCGCAGCATTGTGAATGACCGCTGCCGACGCTGACTTCGACTGCGCTGCCAGCGTCGCAAATGATAAGCTCTTTCGTGTTCTTGTTCTTATTGTTGTTGTTGGATTCTCTTTGAGATTAGATAAAAGCACGGTACTTTCACGGCTTCAGTGCGTGTGTGTGTGTGTGTGTGTGTACGCTGTGGAGAGTGCGCATGTGTGTAATGTTTGTTTATTGAATGACATTCTACAATTTAGACATTCTCGACCAAAAAAAACCATAGATTACTTTTAATGGCCCTCTGACGTCCGAAGTTTTGTGATTAATCATCAGTCCGAAAAGCTGAGCAGGTAATTCTGCACTTTAATTGCAGTCGTCTGAGGAAGAGTAAGCTACAGTGGAGCCTCGGCCAAAGAGGACCATCGAGCAATAATAAAAACAAATACAATTTTAAATAGGTTAGCCCAAAAAGAACATGCGTGTGTCTGTGTGTGGTTGGGGATTACCCGAACCAATTTGAATTGGAGTTCTAAAAAAAATGTGAATAAAGCCCCATTAAAGCTTTTGGTGGGGGATCAACATTGTTTTCCACGACTTGATACGAGCGCATTATACATTAATAAGATAAAACACAAAGAGCTATTAAAAGTGCCAGCAACACTTGCTGCATATAAAAGTGCATGTGATCAAGAACCACGGCTTGTTCGCACGTAATAATGAAGCATTAAGCAAAGTGTTTGGGGATCGTACATTTATTTATTTAGATAACAGATAAGCCCCACGACGCCGTACGATTTCGTCAAAAGACGTAAGAGTTTGTGGCCTACCCCCTTTTCTCTTATCACATCTATAAAACCTTTTAAACTTGCCCTTACCTCAACCCAAAACATTTGCATCGTGTCTTTGGAAATTTACCTAATCACTCACACTCTTCAATTAAAAAAAAATAGAATTTACAGTATCACTTGGCTTTGTGCACTAAAAAAAAAAAATATTATTCAAATTTTCAAGTGTTAAAACCGAGTACCAAATTGAAATATTAATATGAGATATGAGATAAGTAAACATTCAATTGATCTGCGCACTTAAAGTGATAAGGAGCCACATATTTGTCGTTTTAATTTTACCACTTATCAAAAATATATAAACAAAAGAAAAATGGACTATTCATTTTGTTTATACTCCACATCCTATATCCATACTATTTCTCACTATGAAAGCTCATAAAAATAGTATAAATATAGATTTACTCGCATTTCCGTAATGTTTGCACTTGAAAAGTAGCGACATTTCGCCGAGCACATTTTCTCGCAGTGTATTTCGCGATGCGATGCACTTACCTTTGGCCACCTTGCAGAGCACGATTCCATACCAGGAGGCGACTGGCGTCTCGTTCTCGTCCTGCGTCTCCAGGAAACTGCTCCCGTTGCGCGGGATGACCAGCCGCTGGGATTGGTTTTGGATTTGGCTGTGGCTGTGATTGCGATGCGGCGGCGATGGGTGGTTGGTCAGTGGGCAGTCGAGCTCCTCCAGAGCGTCCACGTCGAGGTCGTTGTCACCGGTGTCGGCTGCTGCGGCCGCTGCTGCTGCGTTAGCTGCGGCCGCCTCGGCTGCGGCGCTGCTGCGGATCTCGACCACGAAGCCGCACTCGACGACGGCGCAAAAGATGCGCTGCTCCTCGGGCTTGAACCACTTGGATTCGCGCAGCTTTTGCACCGCCACACTGCTGCCGAATGTGGCGCCCACGTTGCCGCCAGCAATCCCATTCTTTTGCCCGCTGGGCGGCAGTAGGCGGTGGGCGGTGCCGGCTATGGGATTCTGATGCTGCTGCAGTGGCGGTGGCCAATTGGAGGTGGGCGAGCTGGGCGCCGATTGGGAGTAGCCGCCGTTGCCGCCGGCAGGTGGCGCCACCGGCTGGTTGTTGTGACCCTGCAGTGGCCACCATTTCAGCGAGCTGACAAAGCTGTTCGAACGGTTCATTGTGGGCGTTGTTGGGCCTGGGGCGCCCAACTTTCACTCGAAAAAAAATTAATGAAATTCGAAATGCACTTTTCCGCGCGTTTTCCGGAATAACTTTTCTGTCGCTGTTTGCGCTGGATTTTATTTAAATTTGTTGTGTTATGTTTTGTGCTTCTTTCAATTTGCTCTGTTTTTTTTTTACGCTTCGATTCGCTGCTGCTGCTTCTTTCGGTTTCTTATGTTATCTGTTTCAGTTTCTTTTTGAGTTTGCCACACTGCACACGAAGTTCGAGTTGTTTCGGTTTCGGTTTGGGTTTTTGGTTTCTGTTTCTGGCTTTTCGTGTTTTTCGCTGCTGCTCTTCAGGTATTCCGCCTTATCCGCTCGTCGGTTTGCTTTTTACAAATACAAATGTTTTCGGGCACGTCGCTTTATATGGCTCTGCTTGAGCTCTGCCCAAGCTCTGCCGACTTTGCTCTCATCTGCGCTCTTCGCTCTGCTCACGCACTGTTAACCGAACGTTAACAGTGCAAGAGAGCGCCAGCTCTCAATGTTGCATTTGTTTACAGTACATTGGCCGAAATGCAGCAACATATGCAATAAATTCGTTATCCCCAAAAATCAAAATTCGAAGAACAAAAAATGTAGGTTTTCAAAAGATACATTTAATACATTTTAGTACAAGCACATGTACGTGGATTCCAACCAGTTTGCCGCTCGAGCGCGAAAGACTAGCAATATGCTAATTTATAAATCATAAAGTATATCAAATCTCAACTATCCACAAACAATGTCCATAACTATTCTGTGCATATGACTGTGCATTTCCATTACTTATTAGTATGCAAATCAATAGGTTTCTTAAAAACCTGTTGTTTGCTATATAATATTTACCTGGATCACTGATATTCAATTACAACTTGGAATTACATCTTTCCTAGATGTACAAACTGCTTTCCTAGTCCACTGTTCATATAACAGTCCATAGACATGAAATTCATGTTGCAAAAAAAAAACAAGAGTAGATCAAATGGCAAAGGTGCTCAAATGTCTTCCACTAATCGGATAGGAAATACTCATTTTCTAAAGATTTAATCGTGCTTTTTGAACCAAACTATAAATTGCAGTTTAGGAAAATGCAAACCGCAACTACTAAGATAGTTATTGAATTCCAACACCCAAGGGACTGGGTCTAAAGATAAATTAACGGAGAGCGATATTATTTATAACCGAAGCCGGTTTATTTCAGAGAGGAATCTCAGTCTCGTTGGGACTCTCCGTCTCTCTCTCTCTCTCTCTCTCTCTCTCCGCCTTTCGAACTGTGGTGAGTATGGCATTCCGCTATGCTGTTTCGCCATTCTCTTCCCCCGCACACAGCGCGCCATCTAAATAATTATCTATTTTACGGCTATAAGTCCAATATTTCGATCCTTGTGGGGCTCGTGCGGCGACATCCTTCGACTGGAACCGACTGGATTATGGCCCCCCAATTATGAGCATTATTTGTTGGGCTTTCGTCAACGTCGCAGTTACTCGTCACGAAGCCCAATTCTAGCCAATACGTCACTGACCAGGTGAATTGATTGATGCGAATGGAGGTTTATTGCTTAATGGTTTGTTTTCGATTCAGTTCGATCCCAAATGAAACATGTGATCGGGCACGAGCAACACTCGATAGTGGGTGCCAAATGACAACGAGTCAGTCCCCTCATCTCGTTCGTAATACTTGTTATAATTAAATAGGAAATAATTAAATCTGAAAATAATCACTTAATTTATATATTATAATTAACTTAATAATTGATTGCCTTACGGAAATCGCAGAGGTAGCTGAAGAAAAAACAATGCGATCTAAATGATTGATACAAAAATTGCAAGTTTCGGTGGAGCACCTAAAAATAAAATAGCTCGCTTTGAAAATGGGAGCACGGATGATATTTGTATTTATAGCAGCGCTAGAATATTTCGCTTGTGCAAATATTTGATAGTGACGTGCTGCTGGCTGGGCCGTATTAAATTGCCCCAAACAATGCCCAATTTAAAATTTAAAATTGGAATTACATTCGGTTGAAATTAGTATAACAATTAGGCTGCTTTCGATAGGCAACCCAATGGGAAATGCACCCTTAAAATGCAATGGGAGAAATGCATTTGATTTCTTAATTAACTCGAGCAACACACACATATGTAATTACCATGAAAGTTCCAACATATCACGCACATGAGCTAACGAGCTTTTGCCCCTTCATCCCCCCTTCCATTCGTCTTCTATTTGCACTTTCGAACAATGCAGGGCATCGCCACAGCCTAATCATATCATCAGATGGCCAAAGACCTTGTGTTCATACCAACTAACTTGGCCTTAAGTAGTTCAACTACTGCACAAAAGGAAAATGTCTCATTTTCAAACTGATTATTTGTACAGTAAGGAGATATATACATCGTATCGTATTCGGTACACAACAAACATATGGGTTCTGGAATATTCAACTTATTTTTGTTCCACACAGGGTTGCATTTCGTGAGCCGCGCCTTAAGCTAGAAAACTAGTCGTTAGTTTGGCAGTTATTACTGTTTCAGATTGTAGACGTTTCTCGCTGTGTACTACAACCATTTTCAATACCACACAACGCTGCATCCAATGGATCGATAAAGGGCGGGGAAAATTTTGGCGGGGGGAGGGAAAACCGGGGTTAGACACGACGAGTTGGAAACTTTTCGTAGTGACGTAGTCCTCAAGTTTGATTTCTCGAGAGTGCGTGTGTGTTTTATTGTTTGTTTTTTTTTTCGCCCCCCGTTTTCTCTCGAGTGTGCGTGTGTGCGTTGTCACGTACATCGGAATCGGTTCCATTCGACTTTGGGTGTTCGACGAGGGGGGCTGAAGGGGGGGCGGTCTAATTTGACCCATTGCCGCTGCTGCCAAAAGCTTTAAACTGGGCCAAAACCGCCAGCTGAGGCAACAGAATGGGAAAATGCTGCGGGTCAGCACTTTTTCGTACATATCTTTTGGGGCAACCAGTTGGCTTGGCCATCTCATTTGTGAGTGGCACGGTAAATATGGCAAGTAGATGGTAATTTCATTGAAGGCATTACAGCTTGAGCATTGTAATCGAATTATAAGAATGTTTAGGTCTCAAGTACAACTATTTTCTGTCCAAGGATATCTGCCTTTATTATTCATTCCAAACAAACTATCAAAGATTTGGTGATAATGGGTCATATTGTGCCCGCCAAAAATAGGAAAGAAAACATTTCTATGTTTAGCACAGCTATCTTTAAATTGTTTGCCAAAGAACTTATCATTAGTTGTTGTTTACTCGAGATGGCAGATCATTAAAGTGCAAGCTATGGCTTAGTTGCTTTGAAATACACATTTACATTAAAATAATCAAAATACAAATGTGGTAAAAAAAACGGGGTTATGAATTCTAACCTTTCATTTCAAATCTAGAACCTATTTTGAAGCGGTTTCTTTGGTCTAAGAGCATTGTGAGTTCGGCTTTGGCACAAGTTTAGCTATTTTTCGTGCCTCGTTTTCGTTTCCAGTTTCTATCTACTCTTTTCTTTTTAGGCGGTGTCTCGTTGCCGTCAGCTAAAAATAGAATTTGCAACTCGCTGCTTTTGTTGTTGCCCGTCCGCCGCTGTTGTTGTTGTTGATTTTTCTCCATATCTATTTTTAGTTATAACCTTGGCAGTCGGCGGAAAACGTCGTGGAGAATAGCCAAGTGGAGAGTAAAGGAGATTGACTTGCGGAGGGGAATGGGGGTCCACATTGTTATTGTCTATTGACGGAACGTTTTGAGCGTCTAATTAGCGAAGCCGGTCCAGAGAAACCCCCCTTGCCCCACTAACGCAGCATAAATATAGTCGCGGTCGCAATAATAGGACTAGGTGGGAAAAAAATAAAATTCATAAGAGTTAAAAACATTTTATTTATCAACCGTACAGCTTAGTTCCATATAATCTTGCTGTGTGCTACCTTTTTGACCGCTGCTGTACTCCCCCCCGTTCAACCACCTGCAGTTTTTCTAATTGCAGTTTTTTCAATTTGCTTTTATTTATAAACATGCATATGTACCTGCAGACCTGTTCTCCCATTTTTGTTGCGCAATCAAATTAAAAGCGCATTTGCGTGTAGGTCAGTGCCTCACAAAAGATGCTATTTCTCAAAAAAAAAAAAATAAATAAATAAGTTTAAGTGCATATTTTATTATCGTACACAAAGAGTTTGGAGTTAAACAGCACAAAGTTTGTTTTTATTCCTTGCTAAGCTCGAAAAATTATTAAAGCACAGCCACGTATTATTTATTAAACTGAATCTTTATGTTTATATACTAATTTCCAGTGAGATTTGATAAGATTGCGAAAATTAGGCATTTTTCCTTTCCGCGCCACGAAAAATCGCTACATATTTACATACATTTAAAGGGTATTAAAGGGACGTCACGTTTTCCTTGTGTCATGTGCATATTTTCCCTGTCGCCTCGAACTTATTTTAAGAATTTTGTGTGCTCTGGTTTTGAGATTTCGAGTACTTATTTCGAGTATTATGTACTTGTTCAGAGTACGTTTTGATAAGATAAGACCCACACATCGCAAGACTGAATCAGTGTTTTGCGTGGAATTTCCGAAGAGCAAAGAAGTGTATATATATATATTGGATAGAGCATTCTTATGTCTGCTTTCAGAATTCCTCTCAGATATTTTTCATTTCTGGCATGTGGTCGCAAAACGAGAGAAAAAGAAATAGCCACCTGAGCTGCCCGAACCACCTGTATTTGTTTACCTTTTGTGGGTGCAAATGCACGGGTCGTTCGATTCGGGTTGCATAAGTAATTAAACAAAAAAATTGAAATGAATGAAAATCGAATAAATAATACTGTCATCTGGGCTTAGTTGAGGCTTTGAAGGGGCCCGGTGACAAATGAAAGCCGCGTACGTGCGCCAATCTATCCATCTAAATAGGAATCCGCTCGCTTATTCAGCCAAACTGGCACACTATCTACCATTCACCTATCTAAATACACACATATGTACATATGTATGTATCTATTTATTCATTTCATTTATTTGCATGTGGAGTATCTGTGGCAACGAAACCCGTTTCGTTTGGGGACTTAAAGGCTTCGTTTTGCGCATTTTACCGGCAAATGCCTTCGCAATCTGGTAATATCCAGACTTTGAGCTTCAGTCAGCCCTCAGACTTCCGTTTGGCTCTTTTATATTCCATATTGCACTATTTGCTACCCTCTTTTAGTCCTTACACGGACTAAAAATCGCACCGATATGAACTTCTGTATAACAGTACAAAATATGTATAACATTCAAAACTTGGATATATTTGAAAATAATGATTGGGTAAATTGGAATGTTATTAGGATATATTCGTGATCTATGGTAGAAGTACTAAGAACTTTAAACATAGATTATTATTATGGTATGTGGTGTTTACCTTAAAAAGTTTACTGCATTCTCTAGATACTTCTATTGACATCGAAAAGAATTTTCATTTGTACAGTGTAGCTTTGTGGTGGGTGGAGCCTTTTCCGATTGGTGGGCAACTATCTAAAGTTCAAGCTTACGACCCTCTAATAGATCTAGATGGAAGTGGGAAACGACCAGGAGTGGGAAAAATAACCAGGAGATGACAAAAGAGCCGCCGGAGGACGAGGATGAAGGTACGGGGGAACACATTCAATTGAGTGTTGTTCGGTGTCCAGTTGTTCTGCTTGTTTGTCGACAAGAACAACGAACAACGAACAACAGGGGCCTTTTTATACATATCCTTTTTATACATATGTGGCTTATAAATATACATAAGCATACAGATATGTATGTTTAAATACTATTTTTTTCCCGTTTTTTATAAGCGATATTAATTGGTGTAAATGGGTAGTATGAAATCAATCAACATTTGTATCTCATTCTAATACGCTAGGGTATATAAACAATGAATGTATTTTGAGTTATAACCGAGAGAAAAAATTATAAATAACATTATAACTATGGCAACGTACATAATTAATCAGTTCTTCGGATTTTGGAGCTTCAAAGTTAAAACCCCCGCCCCACCTAATTCACCTAATCAAAATTTGTCAGCATTTTTTTTTTATTTTTTGATGGCTATTTTCAGACATTTTATAGTCATGCAAACGAGACACGAGGCACCAAAACAAAACGAAATAATACACAATACGATACAGACAGATAAATGAAAATATGCTAAAAAGTTGTCTGCCAATGAGTTTTTTTTTTTGTTTTCGGTTATTTTAACAGTCGCCGGTTAAACTGATCAGCTTCCTGCTCAAAATCCAGGAGGGGGTGGGGTGTATTATGGGTTGTTTTTCATATGGCGAAAGGACCTGCCAAACAGCTGTTCAAGTCTCAATGCAATGATAAAAAAAACAGCGACTACACTGACAAAAATGTAAGCGCATAAAACATAAATTTATATAACTAACTTCGAGTTTTTTTATCCAAGTTATTTAAAAGCTTAACTTTCATTCAATTTGGATTTGTCTTAAATCAAGAAATTGTAAGGTATTTGTCTAAGTTTAGTCAGTCAAGTTCAATTTTGCGCAGTGTAGAACTTGAGTTGGTTTCGCCGGTTGGCTTTTGCTCTTCTCTCGAAGACTCTCTCTCTCGCTGGTTATCACTCTCTCTCTCTCTTTTCTCTCCCACTGGTTACAGTGTATTCACCTTCGCCATCTGCACATTGAAGAAAAGTTTGTTTATTTCCCTTTTTACATTTTTGCTGTATTCTTCAGTTTCGCCCACAACAACTTGTTTGTGGGACTTGGTGCCAAAAACAAAGAATGCAAATTCAGTTCGTGACTGTTTTGATATTTTTGCATTGAAATGTTTTGACTGGGCGATTCGGATGGATCGTCTGTCTGGCAGCTATTGAGCATTTGACTTTATTCGTTCGCGTTTTTTTTTATTGGCGGATTTTTGCTTGTTTTGTTTACATCGTGCGCTTCGCTTCGGCTTATTTGTTTTGCTCGTAGTTTTTTGCCAAAATGCCATAAATTGCTCTCTACTACGCCGCACACACACGCTCGCAAATTCACAAACGTGCAAATTGTTGTTGTCGCCACACCTCCAAAAGCCAGAAGCAACAACACAAACATCTTGAAAACTCACCACACTGCAAAATTCGGTTCTCTCTCTCTCGCTGGTTGCGCTCTCTTCCTTCTTTCACTCCCACTTTTCCCAGTTACTTTTTTTATACGTTGCTCAAAATTTGTCATTTTTCATTGCACTTCAGCCGTTTCTAATTCGGAATTTTGCAACTCGAACCAATTTATACATTGTAAAATGAATCAACCATGAAAGTTGAAAATATTGGTTTATAATTATCATTTCCGCCCTTAAATGTGTATGTTTTTCCCAATTTCATGATATTATATGTCTTTTTATGAAATGATAATAACAATTGTATGCACATACATGCATATACATACATACATACATATGTATGGACTTTGTACATCCATTCATGTTTCTGAAGTCTCTCCGGGATCAGTGGAACCGAGGTTCATCAGACTCGCATAACTCACGCGCCACCCACCACCCACCAACTCCCACCGCCCACCGCACATCCACCTATCCCCCCAACCGTCCAATGTTCAAATTCGCATCCAGCAACCTCGAGCAAAACGCTTTTGCCTCAATGCAAACGCTCGGTAAATTGCATCTGCGGCATTTTTAATTACCAACATACAAACGGTCGTACATTTGCAATTTATATGGTATTTTTCTCGCTTTTTTTTGTTTGTCTATATTGCCACGCATAGAGATATACATATATACACACGATTCCGTTTGGCGCCAGGAAAACGTTAGCCCGAATCTCGACAAGGTTGATGAGTCTGTTTTTGGGGGCTAGTGCCGGGTCTTCTCTGATGCTCATCGCCCATCCATGGAGGTTAAATAATAATCAATAGTCTTCATAATGAACTAAAATCTTAGCACATCGCCCTTTAGGCGTAAGGAACGGGATCAAGCCTTGTACAGTGGACCCCCAATAAATGGTACACATAATGTCCTTCTATGAAATGCAAATATACAAAATACAAACATATCTAAACTGATAGACCTTCTTGTCCCAAATATGAATACTTTTCATTGCAAATTCTTAAGATTCATTGAAAAGTTTTTACATCGCATTTACAGCTAACTTTCTTTAGTAAATGCATGCAATTTGCTTTAAATTTAGATATGTTTTGTTTATGCTCACATGCTTGTTTACGATCGGTTGTTTTTGTTAATGCAAATGGATTGTTGTCATCGGTGCAACTTTTTTGGCAAAGTGCCTATGAAAAATAAAATTATTTCATTTAAATTCGTGGCATTTTTGATTGGCAAAAGTGCATGCAATTTCCTCCCGAATAACTCACACATGTGATTATATACAGAGGTGGTCAAAAGTATTTACACAACGAGCTTTTTTTTCAATTAGTTGACAATTGAAAAAAAAGCTCGTTGTGTAAATACTTTTGACCACCTCTGTATAATATACATATGTACATATGTATGTTTCCAATCCCCATATCGATGCGTTCCTTCCGTTGCTTTTGTTTTTATTGTTGGCGCTCTGTTTTCATGTTGATTAAATGACAATCGGGAATATTTAAGGGCATTATCTGCTCGAATTATAATGCATTTCCTGTTCCTATAATAAGATCATGTGCAAGTGACCATCCCTACTTACATACAGAGGTGGTCAAAAGTATTTACACAACGAGCTTTTTTTTCAATTAGTTGACAATTGAAAAAAAAGCTCGTTGTGTAAATACTTTTGACCACCTCTGTACTATATGTATGCGTAAACATAGTTATGAAATTGTAAATTGGAATGCTTTGCACCTTCCCCATATACAAACAAAGGCAGTGCACTCGATTAATTTAATGGAAAGCTAAGAAATCGAACTTAAGTGGCTCTTATCGGGATCTAAAATTGTCCAACCCACACCAATGCGTAACGAAATAATAATTATACATAGGTGGCGCTCTAGCTGATATTATTTTACGACTTCGATCGAATTAGTACCAGTATCAATAGCAAAAAACTCGTGCAGATACAGAGGTGGTCAAAAGTATTTACACAACGAGCTTTTTTTTCAATTGTCAACTAATTGAAAAAAAAGCTCGTTGTGTAAATACTTTTGACCACCTCTGTATAGAATAAAGCTCGTGATCAGTTAGATTAGTCACACGGCTGATGCGATTCGAAACTGATGAAATAGAGCTTTGTGAATCGGGCAAACCGATCCGTAAATCCGTCATCTACCATAAAACTCGAAAGAAACGGAAAGTTTTAGCGGTCTACGTGCATTTGTATTATACATACATATATTATTTGCACTCCTATCAGCTGGCCTAAATCGCATATTCATGCCAAAGAACTTTTGTGCAATCTGTAGTCACTGGAATAGTTTACTTTTGCAGTGTTTTATACATTTTAACCTGATTAGCGGGTGGGTTCGTAAAACACATGACCACAGAGACGTTAGTTTAATCAGCGACCTTGAGATTGTGATTGGGAAGTGAGATAAAAGACTAAGACAGCGTTGTGCCGTCCGGAAATTAGGACTTTTAGATAGTGAAACGTGCAAAAATAGAACTGCAGTTAAATGGCATCGTAAACTCTTTAATTGCCTTGTACTTGAATAGTATGGTCTCGAGATTGGAACCTTTTATAGGGAGTACAGATGCAATCGAGTTTATAGTGTTTTATTCATTTTAATGCTGTTTCTGATCAATCTAAAGTTTAGCTTACTAAATCAGCAAATGTAATGATAATTGTTTCCATTTGACTTCATTTTCCTCAAAGCGATTTCAACTTAGCGAGCATCCACTGTACTCTGAGAATTTACGACTCCTTCAATGTGGTATTGCGTTTTCGCTTATTTTATAGTGATTTATATCCATGCAATATCTATTGAGGAATTTCGCCTATATTGCCAAATCAGCGATAAGCGCCCATGCATATGTATATGCACCGACTATCGTAATTACCGTTAACGCCCACCTGACGTCATCGGCGGAGATAGCGGCACCGTTACCTTCGATCCGCATCTCTCCTCCCTAGATAACTGTCCATGCATGTATGTATGTATGTCTGCCATTTCAGCCAGCATCATAAATATGTATGTTTGTACATATAGCGCCCACATGCGTACCACTTTCGTTGTGCGTTCCACATGCAAGCAGATAAGCTGCATAATAAACCGCAATACGAGTGGGTTGCAAATTGTGGACCTGTGGGTGGTGGTTGGGTGGTTTAGTGGTTCGCTGGTTCGATGGAGAATTGGGGTTGTTCGTATTGTATGCGAAAGTTCTTCTAATGCGCAGTTTGCTTGGCATCGGCTTGGAATTGGATTTTGGATTCGATTGTAATCGGCGATGGACCATGAATGAGGTCATCGCGTGGTTGAGATTCTGTGAACATTGTTTGGATTCTACTTCTTCGGAATTTGACATCGCTGCAATAAACTGGCATTCCGCTCGATATGTTTCATAAAATCCTCATAGCTCTGAATCAAAACTTTTTATCTTCGATTCGTTGGGTTTCTCGAAAATGCCTACGTGTGTGTTGGCACGTCTGACTCAAACTCACCTCTTGAAACCCCCCCGCCGCGCTTAAGCCCATCAAGCGTATCAACCCTCCACCAACGAACAAGAAAGTTCACCACGAGCCGAGTAAAATCCGAAAGACCCGAACGGTCATCTCGCTGGCTCTCTCTTGCACTCGCGTATCCTTTTGGTGTGGTGAGTACGCTCACCATCTGAGTACTATATCCACCTCCAGCCAGGACGTATCCAAGCGAAATTGCGAGAACAACTCGCAGAATCTCTAGAATTTCCATCCAGTACTTGTTACTTCAGGGGGATATTGTTTTTATATTTTACTTTTTTTTACTTAAAAAAAACATAATTTTTTATGCATCATATTTATCATTAAATAGAATAAATAATTCATGTGGAAAATTGAGCTGGAGGTATATAGTTTTGTGTACTATAATATATGTATACCTGATACCTTAAATAGCTATAATTTTCTATAAATAATCTTATTTTATTTACTTATTTGTTGCTCAGTCTTATTCCAATGAATGCAATTTTGTCAGAGGGTATATAAGTCGAATAGATTCAGTTTAATAGGGCGCCTTGTCAGAGAGGCGCCTTGACCCACTGCAGGGTCAACGACTGCAGCGCAAAGCTGGATGGGATGTGGGTCACATTTGTAGCCGCTAGTCGCGTTATGTTATGTGACCCCCCCACTGCTCCAGCACAGAAATCCCATGGTCAGTTGGTTATATTTTTGCCTTAAAATGGAAATGACATACGGAAATAGTGCCATGTACTAAATATCTGTAATGCTATCCTTTCAGATTGTGGCCCGGCGACATGACCTGAAGCTGATCGTGACCTCCGCCACGATGGACTCGAGCAAATTTGCCACCTTCTTCGGCAACGTGCCCACGTTCACCATTCCGGGACGCACCTTTCCCGTGGACGTGATGTTCAGCAAGAACACCTGCGAGGATTACGTGGAATCGGCGGTGAAGCAGGCGCTGCAGGTTCACCTCACGCCCAACGAGGGCGACATGCTCATCTTCATGCCCGGCCAGGAGGACATCGAGGTGACGTGCGAGGTGCTCGAGGAGCGGCTGGCGGAGATCGAAAATGCGCCGGCACTAAGCATACTGCCCATCTATTCGCAACTGCCGTCCGATTTGCAGGCAAAGATCTTTCAGAAATCCAGCGACGGGTTGCGCAAGTGTGTAGTGGCCACGAACATAGCGGAAACATCGCTCACCGTCGACGGCATCATCTACGTCATCGATTCCGGCTACTGCAAACTGAAGGTTTACAATCCGCGCATCGGCATGGACGCCCTGCAGATCTATCCCATATCGCAGGCCAATGCCAATCAGCGCAGCGGTCGTGCCGGACGCACAGGACCCGGCCAGGCGTACCGCCTGTACACACAGCGCCAGTACAAGGACGAGCTGTTGGCCCTCACCGTGCCCGAGATTCAGCGCACCAATCTGGCCAATACGGTGCTGCTGCTCAAGTCGCTGGGCGTCGTCGATCTGCTGCAATTCCACTTCATGGATCCACCGCCCCAGGATAACATTCTTAACTCGCTGTACCAGTTGTGGATCCTGGGAGCACTGGACCACACGGGTGCGCTGACCACACTGGGTCGCCAGATGGCCGAGTTCCCGCTGGACCCGCCCCAGTGCCAGATGCTCATCGTTGCCTGTCGCATGGGCTGCAGTGCCGAGGTGCTGATCATAGTTTCCATGCTGTCCGTGCCCTCGATCTTCTACCGACCAAAGGGCCGCGAGGATGAGGCGGATGGTGTGCGCGAAAAGTTCCAAAGGCCCGAGTCTGATCACCTGACCTACCTCAACGTTTATCAGCAGTGGCGCCAGAACAAGTAAGTCCTACAATTGCAGCAAATCGCCGCCAGAAATGAACAACTCGTTGCTTTCGCCCACAGTTACAGTTCGACCTGGTGCAACGAACACTTTATCCACATCAAGGCGATGCGGAAGGTGCGCGAGGTGCGGCAGCAGCTTAAGGACATCATGACGCAGCAGAACCTAAGCGTCATAAGCTGCGGCATCGACTGGGACGTTGTGAGGAAGTGCATCTGCTCGGCGTACTTCTACCAGGCGGCCAGGCTCAAGGGTATAGGAGAGTATGTCAATCTGCGAACGGGCATGCCCTGCCACCTGCATCCCACGTCCGCGCTGTACGGCTTGGGCACCACGCCCGACTATGTCGTCTACCACGAGCTGATAATGACCGCCAAGGAGTATATGCAGTGCGCCACCGCTGTCGATGGCTACTGGCTGGCGGAGTTGGGTCCCATGTTCTTCTCGGTTAAGGAGTCCGGTCGCAGCGGGCGTGAGAAGAAGAAACAGGCGGCCGAGCACCTCAAGGAGATGGAGGAGCAGATGCTGAAGGCGCAGCACGAGATGGAGGAGCGCAAGCAGCAGGCCGCCGAGCGGGAGGAACAGCTGGCCACCAAGCAGGAGATCGCCACACCGGGCAATGCCACGCCCCGACGCACGCCGGCCAGGATTGGCCTTTGAACAGATGCAGATACAGATGCAGTTATCCGTTGAAGCGTGTGTTCAATGTATTAATTTAAGTTTAACAAGTTTTTTGCTACATCCTAATAAAGAATCATTGTGAACTGGATACAAAGGAAGGCCACAAAGCCTCCTAGTTGATAATGCGTGGCGGCGTTCTCCACAAAAACGCACTTGTTGTCCTCCAGTCGATGGGTCTCACTACAGGAGCACTCGCCCCAATTGCACACCATGGGATGGCCAATGGATGCTGTGGCATTCGCCTGCTCCATGGGCTGCATCCGACACTCGCTATCGTTCCGACAGAGTGACCCGAACGGCACAATGGGTGCGCAAGTGATCCGCTCCACATTGTTCACCGCATCGAGGTCATCGTTCTCGTCCTTGGCCACCTTGTTGGCTACCCTTTTGGGGTAGTGGGTCGAACGGCAGACGCAGAGGTGATCCAGGCACCTGCCATCGGCTCCCAGGTTCATCTTGCACGGCGAACTGTGCTCGCACGTGTCGCCGTAGGCGGAGCCCTTGACGCACTTGGTCATGTTGTGGTTGTGCACAAAGTTCTTGGAGCATCCGCACCGCTTCGTCTTTGTCAGGCAAATCGAGGCTCCACAGCTGCCGCAATCCTTGTCCTCTAGACAGCTTGATTCTAAGGGAAATACAGAGATGAAATTTTATGTAAATTATTAGGTTTTCCATGCCATTTCTGCCAGTGTACTCACGCAAAACAGCCGAACAACGTCCCTCGTGGAATTCGAAGTGGTTGAGGCAGAGACACTGGTTGCCAATGCAGGAGCTAAACCGATCCGCCAGCTGGCACTGCTGCTGGAACTCACAGCTTCCGCCAACCTGGACCACCTCCGGCAGGCAGCGCCTCCGGTCGTCACTGGACACATGGCCCTCGGAGCAGAGGCACTGCTGCCATCGCGTGTGGCATATGGCATTCGGCATGGGGCATGGACAGGAACCACCAATGATGTTGGTCAGCTTGAGCCGCTCCTCCAACGGCGTACATGGCACCCGTTCCCCGGAGCCACGTGCTGTGCAGATGCAGGCCATGTCCACGCAGCGACCGCGCTCGAACTGGACGCACTGTGCGTCCGAGCTGCAGGACAACTCCAGCAGACCGTCCGCCCGACAAGTAGCTAGAAATCCGGCCAGCAGCAGTAGGATCCACCTGTGTATCGCCTGCATGTTTCTCAGTTCACTTGGGTTGCTCCACTTCGTTCCAATGGAGAAAACCAGTACCGTTACTTGCGGTCAGCCAAAAAGCTCAATTTAAAACTGTCCATTAGTTAGTGCTGCTAATTTATCCTTTTTTCAGATAACAGATCTCCTTTTCTATACCTCAGTCAAAATGTAACTTTAATTACTTAATTAATTAATACATTATTAAATAATGTTTAATATCTTTGACCAGCACCTAAAAAGAAATTATCATCAGGTATAAGCATTGGTTTATCTGCTCAATATGATGAGATACTTTGCTCCAAGGTAAATTCAAGTGATAAGTTATTTAATTATTCCAAATTACCAATTAACTTATAACCATTTTAAATTCCGATAGTTTTAAAGTTCGCCAAAACCATTTAGCGCTATAAGCTCACCGTCTGGCAACCCTTCACACCGTCGACGATCCGGCAACGCTAGAAAAACGCGAGCCGCCTGAAAAGCAAGGCAAATTACAAAACACCATGTCTTTCAGTAATTTGTTTATGAAAAGTGGCCTAAATGTGGTCGTGCGCGATGCCCAGGCCGCCGTCCTGATGACCGCCACCCGGCAAGGACACACCATACGCGGCAAGCCTCCCGGCGTGGCCCGTTCCCTGGAGCAGCGGATCCGTGGTAAGTTGATGTAACCACTCGGGATCACTTTTCGCCCACATACCAATGTATCATCGATGTCTTTCCGCAGAGGAGAACGTTGAGGATCCGGAGGTGGTGGCCCGCATCAACATTGGCTTCCCGCAGCTAAAGGAGTCGCGCTCGGCACAGCTAAAGAAGCGACTGGAGCACCTGAAGTCCCAGCGCAGTGACAAGCAGCTGGAGCAGCTGGCGCGGAGCAACAAGTGTGAGTAGCGATCCTGGGGACTATTGATGATTATGTGCTCATAGCCGCTTGTTGTCTATCCACAGTGATCATCGATTTGGACAAGGTGCAGCGCACCTATGTGAAGACCACAGGCCAGCATGATCTTCGCCTGCTGGCCGACCACTACGGCATCTTCGAGCACCTCTTTGGCAGCGCCTACTTTGTGCCCCGCGTGCCGCTCAACATAAGCTACCAACTGGACGGCGATAGTCTGGCACCCGTCTACAATGGCAACGTGATCAAGCCCGCGGAGGCAGCCAAGTCGCCTCAGATCAGTTTCGATGGCCTAGTGGATCCCATTACGGGACAAGCCGCCGGCCAGGACACTTACTGGACCCTGGTGGCCAGCAATCCCGATGCACACTACACAAATGGAACTGCCGAGTGCCTGCATTGGTTTATGTAAGTATAGTTTTTTTTTTTTTGTGCATCATCCTATGCCAATTCGTCCCTATTTTTCCAGTGCCAACATACCCAACGGCAAGGTGAGCGAGGGCCAGGTTCTCGCCGAGTATCTACCGCCGTTCCCGCCGAGGGGCGTTGGTTACCAACGCATGGTCTTTGTGCTCTACAAGCAGCAGGCGCGCCTTGATCTCGGCTCTTATCAGCTGGCTGCTGCCGACTACGGCAACCTGGAGAAGCGCACCTTCAGCACCCTGGACTTCTATCGCCAGCACCAGGAGCAACTGACGCCTGCTGGCCTCGCCTTCTATCAGACCAACTGGGACGAGTCATTGACGCAGTTCTACCACGATGTCTTGAGTGAGTAGAAACGTACATAGTTCCCTCCCAATCGTAGCTCACACTAATGGTGGTCATCTGTCGCGCAGAGAGCAAGGAGCCCGTTTATGAGTACGATTTCCCCAAGCCGTACCTGGCCGACCAGAAGTTCTTCCCGCTGAAGCAGCCCTTCAATCTGTACATGGACAAGCACCGCGATCAGAAGCAGGTGAACAAGGAGTATCTGGAACGCAAGCTGGCCAAGACGCATCCATTCGAGGGGCCAAAGAAGCCGCTGCGCTACCCCAACGCTCATCCCATACGCGATGTGCCCTCGTGGCTGCGCACTGAGATCCGGAAGGAGCGTCTGGGCACTGGGCGCGTCCAGGACTACTAGGGCCACTCAGGGCTGCTGTTAAGTTTTGTGTGTAATAGTGGTTAACAAGTTCTGTTTTTTTATTCACTGGAAGTACATGAGTTGCTAAAGTACACGGTTGCCTCATCTGCAAACTACAACTACGCGGATATAGCCTAAATAAATATGGGAAGGATAGGGAAGAGGACGTATTACGTATGGTCCATGCTACGGAATCGAAATTGGAATCGTGCGATGCGTTAACAATTGTCGCCGGAAGATGCTCCATCAATGTGCTAATTTAATTAGTTACCTATTCGTATTAACTTATTCGTTATGCGCTTTGCTTGCCTCGCGCTAAATTGGTTAAATTGTTTTGGATTTTTGGCACAGTTTTATACGTTATCCTTTGCTTCGCTGTTATCTATCTCTGGTGTCTCTGTTCCGCGTGCCCCGCTGACCAAAAATGGAAATGGAACACCCGGAAACGGATACCCAGTGGCGTCCTTAAGTCTGCGCTTTGCCGTAACTACCAACTGGCGGCCTGTACATGGCCGGCAGAAAAGAGACCTGAGTTCGATTGAAGGCATACTTTCGCTTCCCAATGTTCTTCAGCACGTTGTCCATGCGCGTGCCCTCGCTGAAATCAAGTAGCATCGATTGCAATCGCCAGATCATACACACATTTCATATTCCGAACTCACCTTCGCATAGTGCTGAGCGCGTAGGGTACATGCTTCGCCGGCAGCTGAAACTCGCGCACCAGGACACGACACTGCTCCAGCGTGACCGCCATGCCAGTGCGATCCTTGGCGCTTTTGCACGAGGTGAACCGCAGGCCGTCCATCAAACGGCACGCATCCTCGGCCAGATGCAGGATCTTCACGTTCTTGGACACATTGGCCCGCAGCTGCTGCTCCATGAAGCCGAGCAGAGATTGCAGCGATTCGCCAGTGTCGACGGAGCCGAGTCCCAGCTTTCGGTAACGTCCAAAGTACTGGCTCAGCCGCAAGTAGTTGTCCCAGTTGGAGCGATGCTGCTCCTTGGTCTGACCCAGCGTCTCGGCGAAGCTCGCCTTCTCGTTGATGCCGATGTTGAAGAAGACGGGCGTGATCTTGAACGAAATGGAGGTGCCATTGCCCGGCAGCGAGTGCTCCGGCACAGGCAGCTGCACCTCCAGCGCCTGTCGCGAGCCAGTGATCCGTGGCATGGGCGTCTGGGCGACCTCACCCTGCGCCCGCACCAGCTGGAAGCTGACGGCGGACAGATCCTCGATGGCGATGCACATGTCGCTCCACATGTCCGCCTCGTTGCCGTACAGCGTCAGCAGGCCCTCGAAGTAGGCCAGTGGGCCCAGGTCGCGCAGCATCACCAGATAGCCCATGTCCAGCTCGCTGCCCCAGAGGCGCAGCATCAATGAGCTGACCAGAGCAGTTAGCTGGTAGGAAAGAGATCATTTTTAAGTACTTCACGTCAATCTAAGACATTACATTCTTACCGCCTGGGAGAAGCAGACGTCCCTGCGGTACATGATGCTCGCCTGGAGGCGATTGCAGCGCATGTCCTGCTGCAGCCGCTGGACCGAGTGCATCAGTCGGGCTGTCTTCAGGAGGCGATCCATGGCGTGGCGCAGTTTTCGCATGCTAGGACGCAGCTCCGCCGCCCAGTCCGTGGTCATCGAGAGATCCAGGCCGTCGGTGAACTTGTTGCCCTTTTTTACGGCCACAGAGCCGGCTGTGGTGGTTCCACCACTACCACCGACGGACTGCGGCTTGAGATCCAGCGCGAGATTGGGTGCCTGCTTGCCGCTGGCTGCCGAGGCCGCTATCACGTCCGGCGCCTGTTGTGGCGCCACAGCGAATCCCTCCCGCTTGATGGGCGCCTTCGGATGACGCAGCCGGATCGCGGGACTGTCGCAGCGTCCGCAGAAGAACTTCAGCTTGCTGACCAGGCACATAACGCTCGCCTCGATGTTTAGCTGGGTGAGATCCAGTGGCTCCGGCTCCTCCGTGGGCCGATAATAGTTGGCCGACGGCGAGGAGCTCATCAGCTTCGTGTCTAGAAAGCCGGCCGGTGGCTGATGGTGCCGCTGTCGCTGCGCCTGCCGTCCGATCTCGTCCAGATCGATTAGCTGCAGCACGGATAAATCAGCTGGGTTATCCGATGGCGGAACCTGCGTGGCTGTGCTGACCTCCGATTGCGTTTGCCAGGCAACAGGCAGCGACTGATATGTGGCCTCCTGCTCCTCATCCTCGTCCTGGCGACCTGGCTGCCTGCCCTGCTCCAGGCTGCGCAAGTGATCGTTGTAGCATTTAACCACATGCTGCAGCGAATCGATGGCCCGGATGTCCAGCGAGCTGGACGGCGAGCTATTGCTCGGATGCCAACTGTTCGAACGCATCAGCGGCGGCTGACCGCGTGGCCAGAGATCCGGTGGCGCTACCACCGGCGTGGCGAAGTCCTCCAGCTCCGGTGACTTCAGTTCCAGCGCGGTCAGTTGTTGGGTTATCTTGCGGAACGGCGACATCGGCTCCATCAGCACGTTCTCCGGCTCCTCGATGATGCGATGGCGCTCGATGAAGGCCACCGCCTCCTCGACGATGCTCGGCTCCCAGAGATTTAGCAGCGTGCGTGTGCGTGCCACCATCTGGTTGCACAGCGGCATCATGTCCATGGAACTGCGTCGACTGGCCAACTGCAGCAGCTGCGACATCAGCTCGACGATCTCCTTGCGCAGCTGCTTGGTGGCCTGCACGGCATCGTTGGCCGCCTGCACCTTGCAAGCGTTGCTCTGCTCCAGCTTCCACGATTTGCTCTCCTGCAGCAGTCTGGCCGAAGTGAAAGAATCAATTAGTCTTGGCTTCATAGGGTAGATATATGGTGCATCTTACTTGATGAGACCGCCGCACTTGCGTCCCTTGGGATCGTGGCGTGTGAAGGCGCCCACGGTGACCACGTCCAGGAGGCCGCGTCGCTGCAGCGTGTCGTTCTGCGCCCACATCCGCTGCACGTGCAGATTGACCGGCAGGAACTCCAGCGACTCGTCCGCCTTCGCGGAGGAGCGCTTGAAGGAGACACCATCGCGGGCCAGCTGCTGGATATTCTGCTTGGCCTGCGAGTAGTCCTTGAGCAGGCGCAGATGCTCCTCCAGCAGGTTCATCTGACGCCAGCGCCACTCGCCGCTCAGCTCGCCCATGCCGGAGATCTCCTGCAGCAGCTCCTTCTCGCGCTGTATCCAAATGGAGAGCAGCTGCTGGGGCAGCTGGCAGCAGATTCGCGACTCCAGCAGCGTCTCCTGCACACTGATGTCCGCACCCAGCGACGAGTGCAGGCGGTATGTGCGCAGGCGGGGATTGGAGCACACCCGCTGCAGGCCGCACTGTTGCGGCACAAAGAGGCGGACGCCCAGCTTCGGCGGCAGCGACTGGGTGCGACGATGGGCTGCGGATGCAGGGAGAAGATGGGGGTCACTAGGGTAGTTGCATCCGAAACACTTTCTATACTCTTCCTTTTCGTTTTCAAAGTGATACTCCAAGAAACCCGAAAGCTAATCACCTATTGAATAGTTCCCTGAGATGCACAAAGTCTATAAATCTCACCTCGTCTGCTGCTCGTTGTGGCTACACCGGCGCCAGCCGATCCCTCGAAGAGCTGGGTGCTGGAACGCGGCGGACCATTACCCGACTGGCCGGGCTCCACGGCAGCGTCGGGTGACCAGGAGGCCAGGGTGATGAAGCCGCACTCGCCGCGCGGCGATGTGAGTGGCAGGCGCAGCCGGCTGGTGTCCTGGATGACGCCGAGGGCCACCTCGGCATGGCCCAGCGGCACGGCGGTGAGCGTCATCCGTTCGCGGACATCGAAGACGCTAAAGCGAAGCCGTGTGCTGGCCGACAATCCGGCGCTGCGCTGGAAGCGCATCGTGCACAGGAACTGTGGTGTGCGTGTGCGCTCCTGCAGCTCGGTGCGTGCGTGCTCCCGCCACACGCAATCCTCTCCAGCCGTCGGTAGCAGCGAGCACACCACCTGCGGATTGGGCGGTCGCCCCAGCGTGTCCAGGGGCAGGGTATCACAGGAGAGCGCCGTCTCGCAGATGGGCAGCTCCGAGAGATCGAGTTCTGTAAGTAAGAGCAGACCAGGTCAGCTTGCAGGCGGGGAATGCAATGGAACCGAACGGCAGGTGGCGCAGCTAAAGCAGGAGGGGATTAAATAACAAACAACTGGTTAATTCCGTTTCAATTCATTAGCAAAACAAAGTTTATTCCAAGAATAAATTCATCATTTTCAGTCCAATCACATGGATCGCAATGCACCATCAGCTCCCGCTGGGATTACACATAAGTTTACAACATATAAATTCGGAAATGGAGCAATGGAAATCAGTGGTTTAGTGATTCGATTAGATTCAACTGATGCAACATACGAAAAATGAAATAGTACGATAGCAGAATGTTTGCGAATGAAGCGTCCTTGGTTGGACGCGATGGAATCAAATGACCGTAAACCGGATGTGGGTGCATGGAAGCGAGCGAGAGGCATGTGGTGCAGTGCGTGGAACAGTGACATGGCCAAATATCTGGTTAACAAAACTAAAAAACAACAACGACCGCCGCCTTCTCCGATTATTTGGGTTTTTGGGTTAGAACTGTATAAGATCACCTTCAATCGGCGCCACCACCTCCGTGGTCACGGACACGGACATCTCCTCCGCCAACTGGCCGTGCAGCTGTAGCTGCTCCTGCATTTGCTGCTCCAGCGGCATGCCGAGGTCAATGTGATTGCCCATGGAGGATGCTCCGCTGCTGGGCTGGCGACTCTGGCTGACAATCTGATCCTTTAGCTGGCGAATGAGCGCGTTCAGCCTCTCGCTGGATGCCTGCTCGATGCACTGCACCCAGGCCAGGCGTTCGGCCGACGAGCGTGTGATGAAACGCTCCGATGGGCTGTCCTTGAAGTCTGCAACACACAGGCATTAGCATAATAATCGTATCATAGCATCATAGTGCATTGCTGCCTACCTAGATCGAATACGTAGCCGTCGGGATCACGCTCCTCATTCTGGATGCGCGCACGACAGTTCTCCAGCACCAGGAGGCCGGCCACCGCTGACTTGGGGTCCTTATCCTTGAGGTAGAACAGTAAATTGCCACGCAGTTTACACCAACGTTCAACTCTGACTGTGGGCGGTAGAATTAGGTGCATAAGCCAAGTGCCTGGACAGGATTGGATGGTGTGGATGTTGTGTGTGGGTGGGTGGGTGTTTGTGTGTGTGTGTGTGTGCTGGTGCATGTGCATGGATGCGGGTGATCAGATGGTAGTGGTGCAATCAATACCTTCGCTGGAGCGCCACAGGAAGCCCTCCTGGCGATCGGTGATGATGAGCAGGCCCTCTTTGTCGAATCGCGTTGCTGGATTGCTGGCCAGTGAGTTCAGTTCCGGCTTGTTAAATCGCATGGCTGCGTGTCGCTGGATCTAATGGATATACACAAATGCCACACATTGGTGGCCGGACCACTCGTTTAGCAACTCCATAGATGGACGGGCACGCCCGCCAAGCATCGAATGCTCGGGCCACATCAATAATTCACGGCAATTACACGATGTGTACGTGCTGCTAGGGGGCGTGGCCGGTGTAGGGGGCGGCTGCCCAACTGGGTACACACACACACACATACATACCTTCTGCTCCGCCTTCTTCGCCTTTTTTTGGTCCTGCGACCTCGTTACTTTGTTGTTATTGTTGTTGCTGCTGGCGCTGCTGCTGCACAGCTGGCTGCCAAACGCCCCCGCACTCCGCTGGCTCACGCAATCGGGCTGCTCCTGGCCAGGAGCTGGGTCATCCGTCGCTCCGAGTGACCCCCTTGCCCTCGATTGCAATTACTACAAGCAACTAATTGAATTTAAAAGCTAATTTTGATAAGCGCACTGCGCTACTGTTTCTGATTGGAAAATAAGTTGGAGATGACAGCTGGGGGTGGCAAGCTCGGTCGTGAGTATCGAATGGAAGTTCTTGATTTCCAATGAGACGATAAAATGCAAATGTAGTAATGCTTTATAATATTTAATACAAACAAATATATCCTTTTTTTGCTTGAAATTTAATGGCATCTTTAAAAACAAATAATTCTAATTGGAAAATAACGCTGAGCTATGTTAGAGTGCGGTCACACTGTTGGCATAGTGTTGGCAGAATGTACCGATAGTATCGATGGGATTTATATACCAAACAAAAGATTGAAATTCTTATTTAAAATGTTATTGCAAGCAAACTGCCCTGCTCCCATTAGCAAATATCCAAATAAATTAAAACGTAAACCAATTTTTGTTCAATAAACTACTGCATTTATACGCAACTTCTTTATTTTAATTCCCTAATTCTTAGCATTAGTTCAAGTGATTAAAAAATCGCCCAGTTTAATATCAAATGTTTCATATTCATAACAGCATATATATATATGTATATATATATAACATTTTACTATAAATGAAGAGGGAGAATGTCACATGCAAATATGTAGGATCTAAAAGTACACTTAGCATTGTACTAGACATAATTAGAGTAGCTATAAGGACTGGGGATTGTCCCACTTCCGGTTTCGCCATTTCCGGTTCAGTGGCGTCGACTGCTCTTGATGTCCACGTTAAATTGTCGCGACCATTCCGCCAGCAAATCGAACTGAGTAACAAATAGGAATAGGAATTAGCTAGGAATATACGGAGTAATTCCATCAAAGATCTACTCACATCCCGATCCATGATGTTGTCACAGAAGCTCAGGTCGAGCAACTGCAGCTTGGGACAGTTGACCAGAATGCTGAAATCGAATCGAATTGAATGCAATACTTAAAGCGATCTTAAAAAGGATAAGGAATAGAGACGTACTCATAAACACGTTCGTGCGTTATGTTCAAAATGCCCATGAGGTCCAGCTGCTCCAGATTCTTGCCCAGCGCGGCAATATGCATGAGATCGCGTTCGGTGGTGCCGCGCACCGCCGACAAGAAGAGCTTCTTCAGCTTGGGACAATTGGACAGCAGCTGGAACAGGCCATCTCCGAGCGATGCCTCCCTCATGCTGCAAGAACAGAATGTTTAACTTATGGTACATGCAGTTCCATCGCGCGAGGCACCCACCACCAGCCCAGGTCCAGCTCCTCCAGCTGATGTAGACGCGCCAGCGATTGCAATCCTCTGGACGACAGAAAGTGCGCCTTCCACAGATCCAGCGAGATCAACTGCGTGTTGTACGTGGCCAAATGGGCGGCCACATTGTCCATGTTCACCGAGACACCACAAAATGCTTGGGGGAATGTGCAATTGCAATTGGAATTGGTTGAACGCAACAAAGCTTGAAGCTCTCTAGCTCACCTAGATTCAGATGCTTCAGCTTGCGGTTGCCCTCGAGCATGCTGAGCAGCAGTTCCGTTTCGAAGTACGTTTGGAAGAGATCGAGGCGCTCCAGATTCTTGAGATTGGCCAGACAGGAGAAATTCAGCAGTGGCGGTTCAGTGGCACAGTTGCGCAGGCTCAACTCTGCGAGGGAATATTGAGTTAAAACGTTCGATAAGGATACGAGGAAAACGGAAAACGGAAAGCCCACCTATCAGATTATCACAGACTATGCCCACATTCTCAATGCAGCTGGCGTTGAGAAACTTGCAGGAGTTCAGCCGCAGGTGGGTTAGATTATCGCCGCGTTGGGTCAGGAATCTGAAACGAGTGATAGCATTTTAGTTAATGGCTCACTATGATTTGCCAGTGTGTAAGCACTTCTTGAACTCGGTGGGCGAGACATTGCCGAAGCCGCCGCACCAGGACAGATCCAGCTTGCGCAACATGGTGGCCCGACGCGCCAGTGTGCACAGCAGCTCCGAGCTGGCCACATCCCAGTAGGGCTTCAGGCTGATCTCGGCGTAGAGCAGCGGATGCGTGGAGATGTCATAGAAGGTGCGCGACACGTGGCCCACGCGGAACAGGGACTTCAGGTCCAGGTAGCTGAGTATGCGCAGTAGGATCTCGAATGGCAGATCCGTGAGAAAGATTTGTGGCGCCGCCTTCTCGCCATCCACGCAATTGTCCGCCAGAAACTGAACAAGATCGTTGTTGATGAACTCGTGCAGCTTGGTGGCACCGTCCTCGCCGCAATTTGGCTGGAACTTTAGGGTGCGCAGCTTGTAGCTAATTGAACCGCCACCGCCGTCGCCTGGCGCTGAGCCAATAACCTCCGGTGGCGGCGACACGAGCGTCCGGCTGTGCTGCGTAATTTGCTGCTTGGCCAGCAGGTTTTGCGTTTTGGTGACGGTTCGACCGCACAGCATGATGGCATCGATTTCCGTGTAGTAATTGAGTCGGCTGTGATTGAAATCGATGCGCAGCGTTCTGCCAAGAAGAGTTGCTTGCTATATATCCCACTGCTATCAGCCACCATTGTCCTCCATTACTCACTTCGTTAACATCGTGGTCTTCTTTAGTGGCGGCGCAAAGCGACGCGAGTCCAGTGGCGGCGGGCGGGCCAGATCGCTTTCCGTTGCCTCCCACAGGCAGGTCCAGTTTTTGGTCAGGCCGTACGCCCAAATGCGGACAACGGCGCCCGGATTGAAGGTCTCAAAGATGGCCACTTCGGTGGGCACTACAAACTCCTCGAAATAAACCACTGGAAATCGATAAGTGGTATGATAATGAAATTCTATAGTCATCACAACCTTGCGCAAATTGAGGCAGAAATTCTGATGCAATTGCAAGGGGTTGTGATGTGCGGATATGATATCCGGCTACCTTGAACCGGTCGTCTTACCAACATAGTCGTGTGTCTCCAGCTTCGGCAGATTCTGGGGCTGAATCTCACGCGTGGCGGACGGTGCCCGCTGCCACCAGTCGCCGTAGGTGCGCTGCGGGCGAGAGTTGAATGGGAACCGTGTACGGATGCTTCTGCATGGACTCACCATGGGAAAGGTCTCCGGATAGTCGCCATAGGCGGGAAATTTCGTTGGCCTGCCAATCACATTGGCCGCCGTATACGAGATGCTGTAATCGATGCCATACTGCGAGCTGAAATCGAGCACGCCCAGTACATACTGCTCCAGGTAGTAGCCCTGATCGGATTGCGTCGTCTGCATCTTGCTGTCGCAACCGAACCAACCGCCGTATTCGCCGCCCTGCCGTTGCCGCTGCAGCATGGCCGTGAAATCGACCAGTACGTCCGGCTCCGTCTCCACCGCCGGGCTGTCCGTCTCGCTGGACTCCGCTGGTTCGCCGTAGGCCAGCAGGGACATGGCCAGCGCCAGCTGCCGTGGGCGCTGGCCGTAGGTCAGCCTCAGTGTATCGACCGCCGCCTGCAGGCTGCGCCCCAGTCCCAGTTCCCCAATCGCGTACCAGGGCACGCGTTGGGCATAACCGATGGGCCAGAGTCGCGGGAGCCACTTGTTTCTCCGGTTCCTCGGCTCGTCCTCGCCTGGCTGCTGCCGCTGCCGCTGCTGTCCAAGGATTCCCGCTGCTGTGTCAGGGCAAATTGTGCTCCTCGAGATGATCCGGATAATGAGCTTGGCTGCGCCGTCGACGGAGATCGCCTGGCTTCGGTCACGTTGCTGGGCCAGACCTTAATGGCTCTGCTTCCCGCTGTTCTCCTAGTTCTTCTGCGCAACTAATCCAATTAATGGCCACTTGCGGAATCCTCTTTGGGTTGCAGCTTTATTCGCGCCTCACCTTGTTGCTGTTCGCTGTCCGCCGACCTCTGACCTCTGCTGCTTGTGGTGGGTGTCGCGCTTGGGTGGCGATTCTCTCGGGGATTCGCGGTTATTCAGCAATTTCTGTGCCAAAACAAAAACAAAAAAACTTTTGGCTTGCTTGGTTTAAATGACAAAAACAATATTGCTATCGATAACGAGAAAATGTATCGAAAAATAGACCGTGAACACAGAAGTATGTTTTCAAAAATACCGAAAGACACCAAGCGAAATTGCTATGAATAAGAACAAAGGAACGCTATTTACATACAGGATAAATATGAACTATGCCTCTATTTTAGTTTCTAAGCAGTCGAATAAAATTTTTGTTGTTAGGAATAATAATAATCAGTAGGCGGACTACAATCAAACAAAAATAATCAGGTAGAATTCACTAGCACAAATGAAATCATTTCCTATCTGCATAGAATATGCAATTTTAAGTGAATAACTCAATAATATTAATATATCGTTAAAATCGTACCGTGCACAGTGTCCGATATGCGCTGACGTGCAGAAGGCCCCAATTGGACGGCGTGCAACAGCTGAATTCGATTTCGATTCCAATCCATGTTGCGACTGCCGACGATTTTGAGGAAGTCCTTCAGTATGAAGACGCGCCAGAGGCTGGACTACCGCAACAAGCTCATCCTGGCGCCAATGGTGCGTGTGGGCACGCTGCCCATGCGACTATTGGCCCTGGAAATGGGTGCGGACATCGTTTACACGGAGGAGCTGGTGGACCTCAAGCTTATGAGGAGCATACGCAGGCCGAACCGTAAGTGGACAGTGTTTGAGCCAACTCTGCATGCTTCATCTATTTGTATTCTACCTTGAAGCGGCTCTGGGCACGGTGGACTTTGTGGATCCGTCGGATGGCACGATTGTGTTCCGCACCTGCGCCCAGGAAACCTCACGCCTGGTGCTTCAGATGGGCACCAGCGACGCCAGACGGGCTCTGGCCGTGGGCATGCTGCTGCAGAGCGACATCTCCGGTCTGGACATCAACATGGGCTGTCCCAAGGAGTTCTCCATCAAGGGCGGCATGGGCGCCGCCCTGCTCGCTGATCCCGACAAGGCGGCAAACATTCTGCGTACCCTCTGCTCCGGCTTGGACATTCCAGTCACTTGCAAAATACGCATACTGCCGGACGTGGAGGGCACGATCGATCTGGTGCAGAAACTGGCCGCCACCGGTATCGCTGCCATTGGCATTCATGCGAGGACGCGCAACGAGCGTCCGCAGCATCCTGCCCATCCCGAGGTGCTGCGCGCCGTTGCCCAGGCGGTGGACATACCGATTATAGCCAATGGGGGTTCGAAAAACATGCACTGCTACGAGGATCTGCGCAAATTTCAACTGGAATGCGGCGCCGATAGCGTGATGGTGGCTCGTGCGGCACAGATCAATGTGAGCATCTTCAGGCCGGAGGGCCTGCTGCCCATGGACGAGCTGATCAAGAAGTACCTGCGCTTGTGCGTCGACTACGACAATGCGCCGCACAACGCCAAGTACTGTGTGCAGAGCATACTCAGGGAGCTGCAGGAGACGCCGCGGGGCAAGCGTTTCCTTCAGTGCCAGACGCTGCAGCAGATCTGCGAGATCTGGGAGCTGGGCGAATACTGCCGCCGCAAGCAGAGGGAGCTGAAGACGATGGGCAACTCGGGACGGGCGGAGGTGGAGCCATCGGAGGCGCTGGCCAAGCGTCAGAAGCTGGAGGATGCGGCCATTGCCATAACGGACGAGTTCGACGGCATCATTTGCCGTCACATGCCATTCCTGCGCTCCACCTATCCCAGTGGTAAGTGTTTCGATCACTCTCTTGCTTGGTGGCCATGATTCAACCGGTATTTCCATGCCACAGATAACCATCTGCCGAAAACGCAGCTATATGTGCACGCTGTCAAGGCTGGCAAATCCCCGCCAGCGTACGAAACGCAGCAGTGCGACAAATTGTTCCGCTCCATCTGCACGTACGATGACCAGCGCTTCAGTAGCTCCTACTGGGAGAAGAACAAGAAGCAAGCGGAGCAGGGCGCCGCTCTGGTGGCCCTGCTCCATCTCGGCCAGCTAGAGGCGGAGGTTCTGCGCGACAATGGCAGCCTGCTCAACTGAGCAGCGAAGTTCCTCCTGTTTTATGTATGTGTTATACATTTGGCCAGGTTTGGACACCATTGCAATGGCTGTTGCAACTGCCTTAGGTGCTGGGAGCAGTATCTGGACTACCTCTATAGGGTTTACAAAGTGTGCACCTGAATAAACAGAACTGCAGTGTGCAGAGCTTTAAATATATATATAATAAATATATGAGTTGAGTTGAGTTTATAAGGTGTACAGATGGATGGAGTACTAAGCAATCAAATGATGACAGACTTTCGTAGTCCAGCTAATCGAACAAACCCCAAGTTCACACAGTTTTTCGATATATAACTCAAGATTAAATTTATTTGTATTACGCGCTGATTAATTTCCTAATGTCGGGTTTACACAGGGACGTCCCTGGTGGTGGCCATTGCCTTGGGCATAGAAGTGGTTGTGGTTATGGTTTTGGGTAGGGTTATGGGAATTGATCGGCGGCGGCATCATGGCATGATCACTCCGATAGCCAGAGCTCGCGATAAAGTTTAATAGGTACTCCTTGGTGACTGGATGCCTTATGCTGTCCTCAACGGCTGAAATGGTTTATAACCATATATAATTAAGATGACAATGAGGATAGGGATCCCACTGCTGGTGAGGATTGCTACTCACAGCGGGCTGTAGTATAACTGTTGGGATTCTTTTTGTCCGTTCGCTCGCGCATAAACTCCCAGTTGCCAAACTGATTCATGGTGCACTCGACGATTCTGTTGTCCAATTCCCTGGTCTCCTTCGTCAACTTTTGCATCCGTCCATAGGGTGCATCGCGTCCGCCGACATAGAGGAAGCCCACCTTTTTCGTCAGCAAGCTGCCAGAGGTAGAGAATGGCGGATCAATTGTGCCCGTTGGACTACCACTACTACTCACCCCTCGCCACGCTCTGTTATGATCTTGAGCCGAAAGTCCACCGAGTTGAGCTCATGTGGCTTCCATTTGAAGACGTCGAAGCACGTGCCAGCCGTGTACGGCTGCTTGGATGGCTGGAAGATGAGGCCATCCGGTTCGTGTGCCAGTGTCCGCGAGAATTTCTCGCCGAGCAGCCGGGCAGACATCCAAATGTCCCAGAAGTCCTTGCCCCGCACACTGAAGGCCTGCAGGCGCTGATTGATGATGCCATGCTTCATGCCCAGGATTCGGGGACCTGCGGTGGTAAATGGATGAGTCCTTCATAACCTTCGAATTACTCACCTATAACTTCCGTCTTAATGTAGTCCAGTCGATTCGGATAGAATGGCTCTTCCCGTACATCGCGATTCGATAGTCGCACAATGTCGTAGATGAGGTAGCGCGGCGTTACGGTCTCGCCGATCTTGTCCAGCACCATCTCCTACGGACAAATACAAGGATGATTTAGTTGCAATCAGGAGTGCCAGCTAGAATCACATACCCCGTCGACGAGAGTGCCGTCGAGGTGCTCGTTTAGGTTCCTGCTCTCCACGAATGTCACATTCTCCACCTGGAAACAGGAGTGGTTGCGATCGAAGAAGTATACCTCGTCCTTTCCATCGATGAGCATCATATAACGTGTGCCGTCCGCCTTCCACGACACCCGATAGGGTATCTCGCTGAGCCGCTTTATGTTCTCCCTGTCCATGGAGACAGGCTGTGCTCCGGGGAAGCCGTTCTTCTTCCAGTCGCACCAGTCCTGCACCTTCCGCTGTAGATCGCCCAGGCGCGGCTGGTCGCTCACCTGTCGCACGCCCGGCACTCCCGCCATAAAGGTGGCATTCTTAATGATCATCTCGCGCCGTCGCTTCTTCCGCGGCTGACCGTCCGACGTGGAGGCGTCACAGTCGCCGCCCGCATCCTCTCCATCCACCTCCTCGGCGTCATCATCCTGCTCGCCGGCCTGCTGTGACGTGGATGAGCTGTTGTCCTGCACAAAACCATCGCCGTTGCCATCATCATAGTCGATGCACCAATTGGGCTGTTCTGGTGCCGCTGGAGCGACGTTCGTGTCCTCGTAGCGCTTGTACAGCTCGTTGACGTAGTCCTGCTTATAGATGCCCGGCGGTCGGGCGCTAGCAAAGATAGCGAGCGCTGCCGAAACGGAGCAGTCGAGTCGCTCGACCATGTAGCAGACGATCAGGAAGCCAGTGCGGTTGAAGCCGTGCGTGCAGTGCACGGCTATAACGTCGAATGGACGCTCGTTAATGAAGTTGTCCACGATCTCGATGAAACTGTGCGTCTGCTCCAGCGACGGCGCGTCGCCATGTCCACGGCACTGGAGCTTAATATACTTAGCGCCGAGCTCCTCCACCGCGGACCGATCGTAGAATCGTTTCGTGTTGGTCAGGTCAACCCAGAGTCCCAGTTTCACCTGAAAGCACGAGATGGTTGGATATGTGAGTTGGAAGTTGAGAGTTTGGCGTTTGCATTTACCTTGAGCGTCTTGCAGTATTCGAAAAGCATCTCGGGTTGAAACGTGCACTCGATGGGCATCTTGTCGTGAAATTTACTGCTTAGTGGCGTCTTAAAGGCCAGGAAGCGTTCCGCAATGATGGTATCGCTCTTGCGCGGACAGTACAGCCAGCGATTGGGCAATGGCCCAGAGCCCCGTTCCCGATCCCGATTAGTTAGGGCCATAATGCCACAGTGGCTCCGCCTCTCCTGCTCCTGCTGCTGCTACTGCTGACGACGATGGAAACGGCGGGCGCAGCGATGGGACGACGCCGTTGCGCTTGTTAGGTGGTGTATTGCAGGCGAAGATTCTGGTGAATGCTGATGCAGCGAGAACTCGCGGGCCTGGGGATTCTGTATAGGATTTGCCTAGAGATGCGTAAAGTATATAAAAAATATCGATATCTTATTTGTTTTCCTTTTAATCAAAATAAATGCTACATATATATAGGATATCGCGTTTTGTGGAAAATATATTTTTCATATTTCTCATTGGTCACACTAATATACAAGTGAATTCAAACAAGACAGGTAAAAAGAAAACGAAAATAAAATGAGCACAGCAAGAAGTTATTATTCTGAAATAATCAACAACAGCGTGACTTGCTATATATGTAGCAAATCTAGTTTAATCTTTATATATTTTATTATTTTGATGATTTTTTTAAATTATATATCATCGAACTGTCCAGCAAAATAATCGATGACACTGGCCAATCGTAGCTGCGTCCGTTACATCGATAGCATCGATTGCTTGAAAATATTGTTGGGGGCATTCGTCAAAAAAGGTGTTCTCACAGAGAAATTCGAAAAAGTATTTACAAAACTATAATAATATTTATAGTAAAATTTAATTTATTTTTCATAAAATATGGATGAAAGACTAAATATATACAACAGTATTAAAAAAAAATGTTTTCTCCATACTTTCTGCCGCTCACTTGTATCGATAATCGTTTTTCAAAATAGCTGCGAATCTTTTGCATAAAAATAAACAATTTAATTGCTGCATATTTCGGTCGATGTGTGTATGCACACATACGCACATGCCTATATATATACGCATCAGATTCGATATGAACTTGGGGCACACACAGCCAGCCGAACAATTATTTACTGCAGTGTAAATAAACAACAAATAACAACAAATCGCCCGCAGAAATCGGACGAAGTCGCGAAAAAAATGGATCGAGGAGGTTTGGGCTCGTAACCACACAATTTCGCCTCTCACTCGATTTTTGATCGCCGCCCGGACGCGATCTTCACTTCAAGCAAATTGTGAAATTTTCGAAAATTTGAATACACTCCGCCAGAACCTCGATTGTTTTTTGCGGTCCGTTCAAACCGAACTAGTACGTAAGCCACTTATTCCGCCGCAGAGCCACGCCCATGTCCGCGACCGCCCCAAATCGCCAGCCGGTGCCGAAGTTTCCGGCCGCCATGCCGCGTGGAACGGGCACAGTGTGCTCCAATCCGGCGGTGCCCAAATCGCCGGATGCACTCACCTCCCTGGTGGCCCGGAAGAGCATTACGTCCATGTCGGAGGAGGAAATCATCCAAGAGAACCTCAACGAGATCCTCGACCTCAAGTCGCGCGTAAGTTCGAATTTGGGCGGTGATTTTGAAAAGTATCTTAAAGAGCGATAGAACGATGCAATATCCCAAATATGCCAAATTTACAAGGACACATGTATAAAAACCCAAGCATAATCATTAACTTTTCAGTACTCAATTAAAAATCGAACGACTGTGATCTTTTTCATTCATATATATATCACACATATATTACTGAATCGTTTAAAACTAAACAAAACTTGAACAATAACCATATGGACATTTCATGAGTGCTCTCGTTTTTTTTTTCCACCGTGTTGTGATTCATTGGAAACACCTTGATTTACGTGCACGTCATTACGAATGGATCACTGTGACTTCCAGATTTTCCTCAGCTTTTCCGAGATTTGCAGACGTCTCCCAAAGTTTGTACGACGCCATCGTTTGTGGCGCCATCATTATCGACGGAATTACTAGAATAGAATGTGTGCGACCATAAAACCCGAAATGTTCGTTTAGTTTCGCCTTAGATCTTTTTGCACATACAGTGGACCTTAAGAATGCATTTGCCATTTAATAGTTTTTTTTTCAGTTAACTGGAAAATATACAGCAAGTGCAAAAAATGACACTGGAAGAAGCGTGTTTCCAAAATCATTCACATTTGACATGCGTACGCATGATTTTTCGAAAATTTCCAAACCTATTTAATACAAATTGTATAAAATCAGGCACGCATTTTTCGATCAACAAATAGTCCCAGATACACAAACAAAATTCCCAAGCGTTTGTGTAAATCACGCCATTTTATGAAGTGTAAGATAATCAAATCGATATTAGGTTTCCATTTCGGAAACTTTTCTGCATTTTAATCCAATTGAATTGGCACCCAAATGCTTTAAGCATTTTTGGAATCTTATTTTTTAAATGCAAGGCACTTAACTGTTTGCTATTTGCAAAAAACTATCACTTGTTTCTTCTCATAATTTCTACTTTGCTTTTACCTAATTTCGCTGTATGTGGAAGACTATTGTTTTTATTTATTTTTTTGCCGTGTATAAACCTCTATATGCATGGAACGTGAAAATTATAAACAATTGTTTTTATGGCATCACTCACAAAAACGGAAAGAGAGCCAAACCAATAGCCCTGAAAAATTCTCAATCCGATTCTGGAACTGCATCCAGAAGTGATTGAATCGGTGACCCCGTTTCTCATATCCCCATATCCTTTTGCAGGAGGAGCGGAAAGCCAATGGACGCCTGGTGGCTGTGATCGTCTGTTTTCTGGGTAAGTTTTGGGATTTCAGTAATATTACAGTCAGGCCTGCCTAGCACAAACCAGCCAAGTGAAAAATATTCACCCATTCTCAGGAAAAAAACATTGGTTTTCAAAGGGTTTTTATCTCTTCAATAATTCTTACATCAAAAGAACTTTTAGATATATGAGAAAACCATTTTTAAAATCATTTTCGAATTCTTAACTAAACTAAAAACTAAAAACTGAACTAAAGTAGAGCACGCAAATCGAATTGCCACCGACTTTCGCGTGCTCATTTTGAATCGGTCGTTGTTAGCGAAGCACGACTGTACCACGAACTCAACCACATCCATCTCCACAGTGCTCTTCCTGGCCGTCTACCATGCCTGCGTCCGGAAGTCGGAGAACTCGCTGGCTGGCGTCCTGGTACCGGCGGGCATCATGCTCTCCTACGGCGCCTGGGTGGTCGTCCTGGCCAAGAGGGACAAGCACAGGCGAGCCATGTTTGTAGGACACATGAAAAGACCAGGAAAGCCAATGATGCTCAGCGATGCTCTTCCATTTTGCAGGAGCGGCACATCGAGGAGGTGACGCTGAAGAACAAGATCGAACTGGAGGAGAAGCATGCGCGCCACGCGAAGAAGGCGCAGTCGCATCATGGTCACTCCGGCACCGATTCCACGGGCAGTGCCTCCAGCTCGCTGCACTACGTGAACGAGCTGCTGCCCACCGGTGGCGGGGAGCATCGCAAGAAGCAGCGACGCCATCGCCACAAGGAGCGCTCCGTGGAGCGGGAGGATCACCATCAACGTACCCATCAGCGCCCGCATACGCCGGACGTCGGTGTACATCGTGGAGCGCCCAAGAGGCCCAGTTTCCGGCAGAAGCTCTTCGGCCAGACCATCGCCCATGTCAAGCTGGTGGAGGCCCAGAGCGACAGCACGGACTCCGCTGGCGGTTCGGGTCCGGGTACGAGACCAGTTCGCAGTACGGTCGCCAGTCCAGGTGGCCAGCCGACCGCTGCAGCCAAGCCCCATCCCGGCGAGAAACGCCAGCGGCTGCAGCGCCTGGACACGTTGCCACTGGCGCAGGTGGTGCGTGTCAGCTCGATTCCGTGAGATATAACCATCCAGTGGATGTGTGGTCGTATGGATGTACATATGCATGTGGAAGTGGAGTAGTTTTTTTTTTTTATTGGGGGCGGAGGGCCGACCTCGCCATTGTATCGACTAAATAAATGTATTATAAAAAATATAAACAGGAAATTCGCCTTTATAAATAGACGGCAATCAAAGGAAGGAAATGTTCCGATCTCCGTAACGAAATCAATGCTAAATACGTGAGAATTGTATTGTGCACATAGTTCAGTCCATCTGGCTTTCGAATATTTTGAAAATCTTGTGTTTACAGCTTGATTTAAGTAAGTTGTAAAACAAATTTATAGAATAGTTTAGTTCGAGATTTTTAGCAAGGTGTTTTTAAGTTGAAATTCAAGCAATTCAAGACTTTCCTTTCCCAATAGTTTTTGAAACTCCGATCGGTTTCGCCCCACCCGCCAACATATTGTTTATTCTGCCAACTTCCTTACGTTAAAATGTTATTATTTTTTTCGTTTTGCTTGTACAAATCACCTTCAGAAGTACATCAGCGGTGCATTTCCATTGTTTGTCCGAATTAATGGTGGCGTTGTTTTTAACGATCAGCACTATCCCTTGATTTTCGGCTTCCCTGTGCTCGTGGGAGTGGGTGGCAATTCCGGGCACATTGTTTTCGGTCATTGGTTATTGTTATTACAATTTAATAGTTTACATGTGGTGGGCCACACTCGGCCGCTATTGGCCACCGGATTTTGGAATTCCCCCCCAAAACAGAAGCCACTTGGTTGCTTGTTTACTTGGCAGGAGATTCGCATTGAAGAGCAGTGCCGCCATCTATGTGTGAGATTGGGGAAAACACAAAAGGCGGTTACAATTAATGACGCTTGTGTTGGGATTTGCTTAGTTTTTCAGCAAAGCGGGAATTAAACTAGTTTTCCTATACTTGGAAAATTAAATTAGATAATATATTTTAATATTTCAATTGAAAATATCAGTATTGTATTGGTATTAAAGCAACATGTTGTTGCAGTTGGAGCTGTTCTAGTCGTCTGAATCATGGGTGATGTCTGCAAAAATCCTACGGGCATCTGAGCTAGGCATGGTCATAACATCCGCGACCACCAGAACTTTAAGATTTTTTCGTTTATTTAAATTAATTCGCTTGTTTACCTTTTTCTGCTTATCTGCGGGAGACGTCGATAGTTATCGATGTTTATGTTGCGAGCTGTGTGGCACGGAGAAAACTCTGCCCAGAGAAAAGCCCGAACCAGCGGCACTGCCACTAAGGAAGGAAAGCAGTTCGTAATAAGGTAGATTGAATTATTTTTTAAATTTCATATGCAACGGGTGTTTCTGGAATTATGCAACAGGCCAAGGTGGAAACACAAGCCACTTCTTTCGCACTGATATCGATAGCAGAAACGCATCTAGTGGACGCCCCCTGTCTTGCCGCTGGAAAGTATCGATTGATCGATAACAATTCCCGAGCGCACTTCGCATGGCGTCGCGCTGCGGCATTTGAATTAAACGACGCGCCGAAACGAGAAGTTGTTGCCTTTTTCCGTGTCTAGTTACCTATGTTTTCGTTTGTCGAACTGTCAAAATTGCTTGTCGCCCTGTGGACTACAGTTTAGTCATTACATTTGCATTGTTCGTTCGGAGCAGTTGTGCTTCTGTTTGAAAAAAAAAAAAAAAAAAATATTTGGTTTTCTGTTTAATTGCATTTTCGGTCAAAACCCGTTTGTTTCGCGTACATTGTTTTGTGTGTTGTGCCGTGTTCTGGAAAATATCCGTTACTGGATGACAACAATGATAGTGTGATTGGTCTACGCATACATCAAGAATACATACACGGGCGCACACATATAAACACGCACACAAATTCGCAATGGACACGCGCAGCTGGCGCAAGGTCCTACTCCAGTGGGTAAGTGAATCTCGCATCGCGCATCAAACGCTGGGTATCATTTAGAGTAACCCAATCCTCCGGCAGATTGGCAAGTGCCAGTTCATCGAGCCGAACTACATTAGCTTGGAGCAGTCGGACCTGGACTCCTTCTTTTCGGTCTTCATTCGAAAGATCCAGGAGACGCAATCTGACAAGGGGAAGGAGCTGCAGGATCAGCCCACAAAACCAATCCCCCTTGTGCAGGAATTTCTAGCACGTAAGTTGACTTCCCTATTTTCTAGTTTATTGACGTTTCTCAAAAAAAAAAAAAAAATAATAATAATAAACAGCCAACTTGGAAAATTTGTATATTGAAAATATTAATATTAAAATGTTGACCTGTCATGGGATAGGGAAACATTAATACATAATGGGCCCTTAGTATGAGAATTTAGCGCATTCCCAGCTTGATGAGCCCACTAACTTGTACATTTTTCCATGCAGATAACTATCCCGAGTTCATTGTCCATCAAGATGACAAGGAGCAGCCTTTGGATTGCCTTTACGTTTACACGCTCTTGTTACATTATTCGTGCGTGAAGAAGCCCAGCTTGTTCTTTCACAACATCTGCAATAATCTGCCGGAGATGACGCAGACATGCATCGCATCCTTCTTTGGAGAGACCGTTGACAGGCTGTTGACGCGCGAATATCTAAGCCAGTCGATCGCCAACGTGGCAATTATTTACCAACAGGGGACTCAGACCTCAGTCAGCCCATGTCTTCCCAGCAGCAGCTTGAGTCCCGATCCGAGAAGCGATGATGCACAGTGTCCATCCACGCCCTCATCGTCATCGTCACAGCCGTCGAGCAGCACGCCACAGTTGCACAATCATCGCGAACGCCTTCGCCTACAGATGTCTGGCTCCGAAATGCCACCTCCTTCGACCCCGAAAACGGAGCTACTGGAGCAACGCACCAAGGAGCTGCGCGGTATTCGTGCCCAACTGGAGGTGGTGCGCTACGAGAAGACCGTGCTGGAGGAGCAGCAATTGGAGAAGGACGAGCTTATTAAAGTTCTCAGCAAAGGTTGGAATGCTCCGAATGCACGACTATCATAATACAAGTAATTTCATAATCGTTTGCATTTCAGAGAAAATGATGGCCAAGATGGAACTGGAAAGACTGAAGAACGTAAAGCTAAACGAAGAGCCGCATGATAACGAGAGCCACATCATGCCATATGAGTTCGAACATGTAGGTAGACCAGCATATGGTCACAGGTAGCGGGAGCTATAAACCAATAAAACTTTTAATCCTCATTTCAGATGAAGGGAAACCTTTTAAAGGAAATTGGTCTAAAGGAGAATCTCATCACTGAGATTACCGATAAGCTGCATGATTTGCGTGTCGAAAAGTCCGAGCTGTCGGAGAAGGTAAGCTACCTGTTCGGTTTTATAGGGACTATGCTATAAAGAAAATTCTGCCGGGATGTTTGCGAAAAACTAGCCTTTAAACGGTTCGCAACTTTTTAGATTACCTTTGTTTACACAATTTTATTTGCTGCATAATGCTTTCAAAATATATGCAATGTAATCTAATATATGTTATATATTGTTATATCTCTTTTCATACATTAAATAGCTGAATCTGGCAGGAAAACAATTGCTGGAGTATACGGATCGCATCCGATTGCTAGAAAGCCGTGTAGAAGAATTGACTCGTAGCGTATCGTCCAGGGACGATAGGATCTTCTTTCTGGAGCTCGATAACCAGGAATTGGATCAGTGTCTTAAAGAAGCCCGTGACGAGTTGAAGAACCGACGCGAGGTCTTAAACGCATCCTCGGATTTGCTAGACTGTTCGCTGTCGCCGAACACCACGCCCGAGAATTTGGCCAGTTCTGTGATTGACAAGCAGTTGCGCGAGAAGGAGCATGAGAATGCCGAGCTAAAGGAGAAGCTGCAGTATTTGCACACTTCACAGCGGGAGCTATGCCAGGCCCTTTCAAGTTTCCTCCAGAAGCACAATATCGATCACGAGTTTCCGGTGGAATGGACGTCGTCGTCCCTGTTGTCCACCATTTCTGCAATCGAAAGCACCTTTGTTAATACGGTGGAGAAGAGTACGCAAATGAAGAAGGAATGCGATGTTCAGGCTGTGTGTGTCGAAAAACTACTGGAGAAATGCAAGCTGTTATATCGATCGCTGGGATGCCAGCCACAAGAGCTAGATGCGTTCAAGGCCACAATAGCGGAGCCGATGGAGTCGGTTTTCGAATCGAGCCGTGAATGTGAAACCATTCTGGGTTGTTGTCATATGAGGGTAGTCGATATAGCATTGAAAAACAACCATCTGGAGTTAGACAACGAAAGGCTTAATGAAAACTGCGCTGAGCTTAAATCAATAATTGATCGCGGGGATCAACACCTGGCCGATATCAATCTGCAGCTAACCGAGAAGGAAAAGCAGATAAAAGATGTGGCCGCTGAAATCCAGGAGCTGCGCAAAAGGAATATAAACCTTGAAAATATGCTCAGCCAAATCGCAGATAAGGAAGCCAGTGCGGCAAGCCATGCACAGCGTTTGCAGCAGTGCGTCAAGCTTATGAGAGCCAAGTATGAAGTGTGCCGAAATGAACTAATTGCTAAGAACGCGGCCCAAGATGAGTTGGTCAGGATGATGGTTGTGCCAGACTGGGAGACCTTGCATGGGCGCGTACGCCAGCTGATCGATCTGGAGAGGAGGCATGTTGAACTTAACGAGATGTATAGAGGGATGTTGAAGGAATTGGATGAGCTCAGCGCTAAACATGACAAACTGACGCATTCCCATGTAGAGTTTGTAAAGAGAACGGAGATCGAATTGGAAAGGAAGAATGCACAGCTAATGGCATTCGAAAAGCATAACAATCATTTTGATTGTTTTCTGACCCGCATCTTTACTCTCTTAAGAAGTAGAAACGGTCCGAAATCCACGACTATGTGCTCAGCGAACACCTCCATTGAATCGATGCGTATTGAACAGCGATTTGAGAATATTGAAAAGTTAATTGAGGGGCAATTGCTTTCGGCTGATACTCTTAAGAAGGAGTTGGACGATCTTCGGGCGAAAAATGAAGAGCTCTCTACGGAGAACATCAATGCAATAATAAAGCGCAAGAAATTCGTGGATTCTCTGGAGGTCAACAGCGAAAAAGTCAAGCAATACATAACAGATCTAGAGAAAGAAGCTTTCAGCAAAAACGAAAAGGTAGCCCAGCTGGAAAATACTCTAAGCGAGGAGCAAAGCAATGCAAGACAATTGGCACTGAGGTTAGACATGGCGCAGCAGGAAGTAAATGACTACTATGTGGAAGCCACTAGGTTTATAAACACCGTTATGGATCGCATTCATGAAGATTTCAATGGCGAAAACCACCCCCAGACGCTGGGCAATTGTATGACCAAATTTTTACGAATTTTTGACCAGATGGAGGTGTGGTACGAGGACTCTTCGTCGTTGGTAGAAAAACTCCTGCATACTAGGGATGAATTGAAAAAGAAACTGAAGGCATCTGATGAGAAAATGGCCAAGGTAATGGAAACGTATGAAGAACAGATTAAAGCCCTTCAAGCTGAATGTGACATGGAGGCCAAGAAGAACGAGCATTTGGAGGCGAATCGGAATGCAGTAATGGATACTAAAGATCGGCGTTGCCAGAATTTTGATAAACAGGACAGCTCCACGGATGAGCTATTTAGTGTTCAGGGTAAGCTTCAGAAGGAACAGGAAATTACGGCTCAGCTCAAAGAGGACACACTCGAAAAACTGCAGGCAAAGCTGCAGGAAGGACAGCAGCTTGTAGATAGCCAGAAAGTGGAGCTGGACAAGGAGCGCAAAGAACTGGCTCAGGTTAAGTCTGCCTTTGAGACACAGATCAAACTATCAGATGATTTGCAGCGTGAAAAGGAATCTGCCCAGCAGCTTGTAGATAGCCAGAAAGTGGAGCTGGACAAGGAGCGCAAAGAACTGGCTCAGGTTAAGTCTGCTTTTGAGACACAGACCAAACTATCAGATGATTTGCAGCGTGAAAAGGAATCTGCCCAGCAGCTTGTAGATAACCTGAAAGTGGAGCTGGACAAGGGGCAGAAAGAACTGGCTCAGGTTAAGACTGCGTTTGAGGCACAGACCAAACTATCAGATGATTTGCAGCGTGAAAAGGAATCTGCCCAGCAGCTTGTAGATAACCTGAAAGTGGAGCTGGACAAGGGGCAGAAAGAACTGGCTCAGGTTAAGACTGCGTTTGAGGCACAGACCAAACTATCAGATGATTTGCAGCGTGAAAAGGAATCTGCCCAGCAGCTTGTAGATAACCTGAAAGTGGAGCTGGACAAGGAGCGCAAAGAACTGGCTCAGGTTAAGTCTGCCTTTGAGACACAGATCAAACTATCAGATGATTTGCAGCGTGAAAATGAATCTGCCCAGCGGCTTGTAGATAACCTGAAAGTGGAGCTGGACAAGGGGCAGAAAGAACTGGCTCAGGTTAAAACTGCGTTTGAGGCACAGACCAAACTATCAGATGATTTGCAGCGTGAAAAGGAATCTGCCCAGCAGCTTGTAGATAGCCAGAAAGTGGAGCTGGACAAGGAGCGCAAAGAACTGGCTCAGGTTAAGTCTGCCTTTGAGACACAGATCAAACTATCAGATGATTTGCAGCGTGAAAATGAATCTGCCCAGCGGCTTGTAGATAACCTGAAAGTGGAGCTGGACAAGGGGCAGAAAGAACTGGCTCAGGTTAAGACTGCGTTTGAGGCACAGACCAAAATATCAGATGATTTGCAGCGTGAAAAGGAATCTGCCCAGCAGCTTGTAGATAACCTGAAAGTGGAGCTGGACAAGGAGCGCAAAGAACTGGCTCAGGTTAAGTCTGCCTTTGAGACACAGATCAAACTATCACATGATTTGCAGCGTGAAAATGAATCTGCCCAGCGGCTTGTAGATAACCTGAAAGTGGAGCTGGACAAGGGGCAGAAAGAACTGGCTCAGGTTAAGTCTGCCTTTGAGACACAGACCAAACTATCAGATGATTTGCAGCGTGAAAAGGAATCTGCCCAGCAGCTTGTAGATAACCTGAAAGTAGAGCTGGACAAGGAGCGCAAAGAACTGGCTCAGGTTAAGTCTGCCTTTGAGACACAGATCAAACTATCAGATGATTTGCAGCGTGAAAAGGAATCTGCCCAGCAGCTTGTAGATAACCTGAAAGTGGAGCTGGACAAGGGGCAGAAAGAACTGGCTCAGGTTAAGACTGCGTTTGAGGCACAGACCAAACTATCAGATGATTTGCAGCGTGAAAAGGAATCTGCACAGCGAGAGATCTTCCTGGTCAAGGAGCGATTGAGGAAGGAAAAGCGTGAGTTCGAGGTGGAATTGGCCACCCTTGAAGACATGATCGAAACATTGGAGGAGGGCCGTACTCAGATGGAAGCGGAGCGTGCGGCTGCCTACGAACGAATCAATCAGTTGGAGGCCCGTTGCCAAGAAAATAATAACGCGAACAGTGAATTGCAAGTGCAAACCTTTAAGCTCGAGTGCTTGCAGCATCAGCTAAAATCCGAGGTGGGTAGCTGCAACTCGTTGGTGGAAGACCTTAACCGAAAGCTGGCAGATAATGTCAGTAAGTTGGATGACGCGCAGAGTCGCCTGAAGACTGAAATCGACGAGCATAACCAGGTCAAGGAACAATTAGCCCACATCGCCGATATACCTGAGGTAGTCGAACTGCGGAATTGCTTGGAAGCGGTGACTGCCCAGCGTGAAGAGGCCCAGGAAAAACTGGCTGTGGTCACCAGCCTTTTAGGCAGATCTAACCAGGAGAAACTCAAGATGGAGGAGAAGGCTTGTGAAGTTGGGAATAAAAATGCCGAGTTGTTGGAACTCGTCGAATTCTATAGGTATCGTGTGGAAGCTATTGAACGGCTGCTTCTCGCTTCCAACCAAGAGTTGGAAGAACTAAAAACCAACCAGGCGGAGGGTGCGAGAGATCTTGGCGACACATACAGCACATCTGATGGACGCCAAACGGAGACGGATCAGGATAAGGAGAGAAACAACAAGCTAGCGCTAGACTGCAAGATATTGCAGGCCAAGTATCGCGATGCCAAGGATGAGATTAAGCGCTGCGAGAAGAAGATAAAGGACCAGCGTCTTGAGATGGAGGGAAAACTGGAAAAGATGAAAAACAAGATGGTGAGTCGCTGCGAACTACTAGTACGAGATTCCAAAGAACCGAAACTACTGGTTTCCATAAAATGGCATGGTCGCGAGGTGTCATCACTGTCATCCTTAATCGCATGAAGTGTGCCACCAAGTTCAAATTGGTGTCCATCGTCATGCTCATTTGGTACTTGGCTGTCTGCGGATGACAGAACCTAGAGATGTGATCCTATCCCAGCACCATGCCATTTTTTTTATTGCTTTTGCTTGTGCATGTTTATGTCGTTGTTTCGTTTTACTAACTAGTTTTGAATTGGGACGTAGCTGATGTTATATGTGCAGTGTAAACTATTAAACTGTAGCTCCTATTAGGTATTCAAACTATATGTATAGCCAATGTCAAATCTTGTCCGTTTGAAACTGCGAAAATGCGAAAATGCATACGTTTCAGAAGTTTTGAAAATAATTAAATTAAAATTTGATTTAGCAATTGCATCAATCACATCGGCCATAACCGTGCTGCATCACCAATTACTGAACCCAAGCAGATCCTAGTTAGATTTTCAAATTTGCTTTAGCGATTGCGGCTAACTAGACTTATTTAATTCACTTTTCCTTATCATTGAACTAAAAATGCTTTATCTTTCCATCCCACCTTCACCCAATCTCCCCCTACGAAAATCACTCAACGAAAATCACAATTGCGGTCGGTCCGAAAACTGTATATGTACTATGTACATTGTGAAGGGCGGCACCAAGAAAAGGTCACGCCGTCGACGATGGCCCAAATCAATGCTGCGTTTTATTGGCCTAATTTGTATATTAGCTTTTACTTTGTATTTCATTCTGTACTTAAATGACATCGATGTCATCCTACGGGCGCGCAGACCTGTCATTTATTAGGGCCACATATGTCTTGGTAGACTTTGTTATTAGCTTTTTACATTTTGTGATATGTACTGAGTCATATTTGATAAATTAGCGATGTGTATTACCAAGAATGTGTTTGTGTTTTTTTTTTTTTTGTATTATTATTTGTATTGTCGTCAATGTCCTCACTGCTGTTTCTCGCTCATTTTCGTCCTTTGAAATGCGTGCCGCCCGAAACCCACACGCGCACCTTCACTTGAATATACACTGCCCTAACTCGTCCACGTTCACCCACACGCACACGGACACTTGACACAACACCATCCAACTGTAGCGTTCCTTGTATACGGCGGAGGTGACGCGCATGAAGGAGAAGCAGGAACGGGATGCGGCCAAAAGCGCGTCGGAGCTGGAGGCACTCACCGCCCAGGTAGATATGATCGCAGCTTGCGGAGTTACGTTATTAATTCCATTTACTTTCAGAATGCCAAATACGAAGAGCATACACGCAAGCTGTCCACCCAGATTGTTCGGTTGAACGAGAAGATCCTGGAGCAGCAGAAGCAGCATGCGATCATTAGCACCAAACTTCGTCACCTGCAGATGCAGCCCATCATCAGCGAAACGAAACCATCCAGCACAACGCTCACCGTTTCGTCCAGTTCGTCGGCGCCGAACGATGACTGGCAGCCCTTCAAGCGGCCCAATGTACCGTCCTCCAATCTGGCTATGGAAGATGAAGAGGGCGAGGTCTTTAACAACACTTACCTGACGGATCTCAAATTGGGCCGTGTGCCGGCAGACATGACGTAAGCGCAATGGGTCTTCTTGATTTCTATGCTCAAAATTAATGTGCCATTTTTTTTCCCCTTGCAGAGCCGAGGAGCTTATTTATCGGAATTCGTTGCAACCGCCGCATCTGAAGAGCACTTATGCTGCCCAGTATGATTTGGGCAGCCAGGACGAAGATCTCAAAGTAAGCGTTAGCAGTTCTCCGATATCCACTGCCATATACGCCGGCAGTAGTGGCAGCAGCAACAGCAGCATCATCCATAAGACCAGACACGGCACAAACACCACACCGTTGAAGGCACAGCAGGCAGCTAAGTGGGCACGCATTTTGCGTCGCCCATAGAACCATTAATCTTAATCCTTAACTAGACACCGAGTGAGCTTTTGTCCACGTTACGTTTGCAGTTAGAAGTGTCTGTTGTGTCTAGAAATTGCTGTGTGCTCGTCTTATCAGTGCCTTGTTGTATATATATATTTGTCACAATAATCCAGTTGCTGTCCAAGAACTTCGTTGTCTTCAGATTCAATCCGTATTTATGCTGTTTGTATTCTTTGCAGGACGGACCCCACAGTCTGGATGACAGCATGAGTGCTTTGCTGAGCTCATCGAGCACCGGAACGCGCAAGAAATCCATGGGCACCCACTACAAACGACCTGGACCGCCTACGCCGAGCAAGAACGGCGGTCGTTTGTCGTTCGGTAGTTCGGAGCCGCCACGCGAGATTCTTCGTGAATTCGGCGACCATAACAATACCTCCAAGACGCCGGCGCGCTTCAAGTTCCTGACGCAGCGATTCAGCGTTGGCAGCAGCGGTTTACCCCGGGACGAGGTAAGTACTGTGAAGATTGTTATGTTGGATGTGCGTGCCCATGTGACACTGAACTTTCGGAGCATCTTTTAAATTGCCTCGATGACGTTCATCAGTGTCATTGGTGAATAGAGTAGTCTAAAGCTGTAGTCAAAGGTGGTTTATTGGGAACGTAAAATGTGCTTGCTTCCGTGCTTTGTTTGTGTCTTCGTCCTCGTGCTGTTCCCATGTTGTCATCGTTTGTGGCTCCAGTGCAGCTGGCAACTGATCAAATACGCCTGGCCTATCCCACAGCTGCCGCGGCGCAAGCGGCCGAATCTTCTGACCGGAACACACCGGCGTAGGCTGCGTCATGCGGTGGACATATTTTGTACATCAACGCCCCGCAAAAGCCGCTCCTACTACGATCAGCAGCGTCTGATCGGCGCCAGTGATGCGGAAAAATCAGAGGCTGTTGAAACCGAAGACGAAGTGATCGAAGTGGAGCCCGATGCTGTGCCAGAGTTGGAGCCTCTAGAAGACGCCGACCAAGAGGGCACTCCGCATCTGTCCACTGCAGCATTGTTGGCCCTGACCAAAGGCAACACCCGGCGTCTTACTGGTACAACTAAACCGAAAAAAAGACGCGTTTCATTGTCCAATCATGGCAACATTTTTGCCAAGAGCCGGCCAGCGTCGTTCGTAGCCGGGAAAAGGGTGCAGCTGCGCCGGAAGTTGCGCCGTGATCGGATGATGGGCCGCTTCGATGAGGCCCGTCACCTGGATCAGGTGCGCCTATCACACTCTGTTCAGGCGCCTGAGTCGCCCGAAAATAACAATTACAGTCTGCACAATCGCAATGAGGAGGAGCACCTGCCCAGTGAGATCCTGATGGGCAAAACGGTAGTGCTGGTGGGCAAGAGCCGAGTGAGTCCGGTCGTGTCCACCACCTTCAACGTGGAGGAGCGCAGCGGGACTTCGCTGCTGCAACAACAATTTGAGCACGAAAACTGTGTCACCTGGGCAACGCATGGTAGCGAAAGTGTGATGATGGAGGAGACCCAGAACGACTGGTACTTCGAGCAGCTGTGCCAGGAGACGGAATCCACGGCACCCTTCCAGCTGCAGCCGCTGGAATACAAGCCGCTTGATGAGGAGCCAGCTGAGCCAAAACTCACACAACTGGTGGCCGCCTCTTGCAGCAATATCACAGCGAATAGCTGTGCCACCAACATGACCGGCGCCTCATCCTGTACCGTCTATTCGATGGGCAGTGTGCACATGCAGCCGCTGCCGCAGATCAATATCACCTATGTCCAGCAACCACCGGACTCGCAACAGCGCAGGCCAGCGCGCCATCGCTCGTTAATGGCTCAGTGCAGGCGGTTCCTACGCCATCTGAGTCTCGGCGAGCGATTGGTCATGGGCTTTGCATTGCTGGTCATGGTGGGGCTGTCCTTGCATCTGGCGGACAAGCTGGTGCTGGTGATCAGTGGCATCTTGTCGGGAATGGGGCTCGTCTTCCTCACCTATTCGTGCCCCGGGCGCAACTAGAAGCGCCAACCAAAGCAATGGGAATCGCACTAATCTGGCTGATGATCTATGATATATGTATGTTCGTTATGTGTAACCATGTCCACTTATTCCTTTACAGAACTCGCCGCCCAAGCGACGCCTCAGCAACATGTTCAAGCGCAAGTAGGCGTGGTCGCAGTCGCAGTCTTACACATATATTCCCATTCGTGTACATCAATCGGAACTTGAATTCTTGACTTATTATTTATGTAATCATTTTTTTTTGTACATCAGGACGTAGAGTTTAGTTTAAGTATGCATATGTTGCAATGGTACAATATCGAGGGCGAACATAATAATGCAAATAAAATTGTATGTACATATTGTAGAACTGCTTACTTTGTGTTCTTTTTTATAACTTGTAGATTAGAGAAATCAGTGTTCTGCTCACTGAGCGAAAAAGTGTAATTTGATTACTTACTCGATCAGCCAGCGAAACGTTCGATTTGTCTTGGTTTCCTGTTCCATATTGTTAGGCAGAAAACCTGAAAGGTTTTGGCTTGAATTTCATATATAATATAAAAATATAAAAAGAGGTATCCACCAAGATGCTTAAGAAATTACACAGTGATGGGATTGTCACAGCAACTCGGTTCTCCACAATGGAGGAGGGGGCGTGACCAGCTGTGACTGCGAGTGGACAGAAAAAAGAAGTTCAAGAAAACCTGCTCCAAACGAGGTGAGCAGGAGGCTCGCTCCACCGACTGACCAGCTGACTTATCCACTGACTAACCGACTAGCCTGTTATGATGCAATGGCAAGGTTAGCGCGAAAACATATTTTTGTTTATCGTGTTAAGTAAAAGGCCACTTAGTGTAAATGCTGAGTAAACAACAAACATCTAGAACAGTGAAAATACGAAGAATATTTGCATAATTGCCAGGAATTTGCAATAACAATTAGCTGGCTTCAAAAGATAATTATCCATATGTTTTGGCTGTAAGTTTTAAAAAGATGTAAAGTTGGATAGATTTGAATCAGTGAATATTGGGGTTTTTAATATTGATCACGGTTTTTATTTCATCATTTATTTCACTATAAGCAACTAATTTTTGTGAAAATAAATTTTATTGACGTGGTAAAATTCTAATCCGATTAGAGCCATATATATGCATATTGCTGATGCTGCTATATCTATATTGCTATATTTATATGTTTTCAGCTGAAAAAATGTAAGCAGCCTGATACTTGAAATATAAAATAGAAGAATGCCTTAATTCGAATCACCTTGCGTTCGTGACACTAATCCAATTTCAAGTCAAAATAAATCGTTGTATACGACACCACATTGTTCTGCTTCGAAGAATCTCCTTTTGTCAGGGTCTGTTTTTGTGAGTTCTTGCGTCAGATGGCTTAAGATCTTGTTTCTATAGATATACCCAAATTAGCAAGCAACCTATTCCTGTCCGGGGATCAGAGCCAAAATGACCGGAATCCCCGCGCCGGGAGTCCGAGAAATTGCGTTGTCATCGTCAACAGGTGTGCTTGGCCAGTTTATCTAGCCGATCTAGTTGATCGGGTTCAGATGCAGATATATCCTATAGTCGCTTATGCATATGCAATTATGCAAATCGATGGGATTACATCAATGGACTTGGTATCGCAGTGCATTCCACGTTTGTCCAGATGTGCATTTTGCGGACACTTTCTAATTAATTGTTAAATGCGCCGTGAGTTTTTTTTATTTTCCCACTATCTTTTTTTAAAGTTTGTTGTTTTGCGACCTTAAACAGATTTTTTATGGAAGCTACTTTAGTTTTGATATCTGCTTTCACCTTTCAAAAGATTAAATCCTTAAGTCAGAATTAAAAATGCTTGTGAGTTGTTATTTAATTGTTTAAAAACCTCATAAAGTAAAGCAACTTAAATAGACAGAAAAAAGAGCACAAACTCTTATTTAAATTATATTAACTTGGCGTGTAAATATTTTTATAAACGTAGCAATTATCTTGTGCGGAAAAATAGATTTGTTGCCATCAACAAGATTTGCAATTTGTTTATAACTCATTTTTTTTATTATAAATTTGTGCTGCCCCACTAGCTGAGTAACGGGTATGTGATAGTTGTTCTCTTTTGTATTAAAGTAAAATTAAGGCAGAAACAATTTAAAATAACTTATTTATTTATATGTATTAATTATATGCATTATCACAAAAGGCATGAAAATATTGGATTTATGGTAACTTTCTTGTATTCTATTCATCATTTTTGTGGGAAGATTATACAGTAATAGGTAGCAAATAGTAGAATTTTTCCGAAAGTTCGAGCTCAGCCAGTTATTAGTGACTCGGATCGATGACCGCTGAGATCGGAGAACAGGAAAATCTTACAGATACATAGTGTCTAGCCAACTATATGGGTTGACTGGCACGTGGCTTAGTGGGTGGAAAGGTGGTCGGTTGGATGGATCGACCGCTCGATATGCATTAATGGTAATGGTTTTGGTTGGTTGGTTGGTTGGGTTGGATGGTCGGTTGGTCGGTTGGTGTTTCAAATTGGCCCAAGATGTTATAGACAACTTTGGCGCATTTCAATAAATATCGATGCGATGCGGCGGCGGCGGCGCCTGTTGTTGTTTATATCAAATCAAATCAAATCGAATCGAATCGAACTAAAATCTGGTTCCGAGTATGAATATGATTTCGAACCGGCGGGTATTCAAATCAGTCGACGCCCCCTATGTTGTTGTTATTTCAGTCTTTCGATCGGCCCTCTCGGCTCGAACCGAAGCCAAAGTCAGGCGCGTGATAACCGGCGACGTGTGAGTGTGTGGGCTATATACCCAGATACGCGTACACCTATATGTATATGGATGTCTATATGGAGAGCCTATATAGCAACCGACTAAACGGAGTCCGCCAGAGGCGATAAAAGCACCAAGATATCGCCGAAGTAGATCAGTTTAGCACAGAATTCGCAAACGACTCGAAAGTACAAGCCCATATCAAACGGTCCGAGTATCCAAAGGGGATCCTACGCATACAAGAACCGTCCGTCCAACACAGTGGCTGCCCAAAGATCGCAGCTCTAATGCTCGTCTGGAACGATAAACAGGATACCAATTTTACATTCATTTGAGCAGAGTGCTCCATTTGCCACAAATCGGTCCGGAGACACCGTCGTAACCAAAAATATTACCAAGATTTGTTTGTGCTTTTTTGTTTTTGTTTGGTTTGGCTATTCGATTTTCTTTCGTTGAATTGGGAAAAGGGCCGGCCTGGTGATAATGCCCAGCAGTTTTGCCAACGAGAGTCAGTTCCGATACCAGAGCAGCCGCAGTCGGGCCAGCTGCCCAAGCCGGAGTCCCAGCGAGCCGGAATCCCCGGCGCCGGTGACGCCCAACTGCGATGTAGTCGACCAGGCGCTGGCCGAGCTGCAGCTCCAATCGCAGGAGATTCGCAAGCAACAGGACCTGGTGGCCACCACCACCACTGCCACGAGCAGCAGCAGCAGCAGCCGGAAGCGATCCGGATGGGAGATTAAGAGCTCCAAGTTATCCCTTAACACGCACAATCGCATCCGGAACATTGTCGAGTCGCTGAAGATCAAGCCGAATCCGGAGAAGCCCATGATACCGCTGTCCATTGGTGAGCACCATAAATATCTAATAACTAATATATACATATATATATATATATATCTAGAGAGTAAATGGAAAGTTATATAATTTTATATTTAATGTAAAGATTCATTTTAAATATTTAAAGTTCATATCTCAAACTTTCTAGTTCCTAAAACCGATTTTCGATGATTTTATTGTAAAATTCTAATAAGGCCTTTTATATAAACCTTAAAAATATTCTTAATATTAGTTTACGCTATCTGCAAGTTACTGATTCTAGAATTTCCTTTGACGCAGAGCTTATGTGTTTTAAAAATCGACCTTAAATCTTTTCCCCTTCAGAATTCTCAGAAGTATGCTATGCATTTAGCATGTATGTATAATGTATAATTACATTATCAGGATTTCGGCTTTTATTTACCACATTTATTTAATAGTGTCTAATTAGATAATCAATGACTTAAACTATCCAAAATTCGCCAATTGTAGAAAGATACTTAAGTGCTAACTATCCAGTTTCGTGGGAAACCTGCTCCTCATTTCACCATATCCCCATAACATCTCTGACGTTTATGCTACAAGTTTTTGGGCCAAATTTGAATATTTCAGATGTGCGATCTCTTTTGCTCTTGCCGTTTTTATATATATATATAATATTTTTTTATTTTTTTGGCCGCTGACTTGGCACAAACCCGATAAAACTAGCTTTATGCGCTCAATGAATTCGGTTTCATTGTGAACTAAAGCGATCCATTGATCATACAAACCCACAAAATCGGGCCAATCAGAGATCGGTGCTACGGCTATTATGCTCATAAGTCGGTATATAAGTTGGGACATTGGACTTTCCTGAAATGGTAGAGCTCAATGGGAATTCATTCGGGCTTTCTGGCTTTGGAAATTTACATAGAAGCTAATTTGGTCGATTGTCGCGAGTTTCTAAATTTGTGCTAAAATATGCCAGATACCAGATATATAAAATCTGTAAAGCTGTTGTTGTTTCGATTGTTTTTCTTGTTCTTGTATATATTTTAATTGTTTTTGTTTTTAGTAATATCGTATTATTTTTGTAGCGAGGCACGCGCACTGTATTTGTGTTTTGTGGGGCATTTGCATAAAATGTAGTTCCACCTGTTTGACAAAGTCGAGAATCCAATCGAATCGAATCCAAATCGAATCGAATCGAATGGAATCGAACTCGGGATCTGAGCCAGATTATACTGCTGCTGCTTGTTTACCCATGGGAATCGGGAATCGAAGCTAGCCGGAAACGAACGAGTTAGCCATTGACCCAATGCAATCAGAGATTCGGATGCGAAGTCACCTGATTTTTATTTTGAACACCATTTTGCATTCCGCTTCCAAAAATAAATGCATTTAATCCAATAAATTAGGCAATTCACTGATGGAATATTTTCTGTATTATTTTGTTAGCTTAAAGTTTATTCTATAACCTCGAGACATTTGCAACCAGAAAATGTATATATATTCTTTATCTGTACGTCTCTACTTTTCCCGAAAATCTTCTTTTTATTACAATTGGTATATAGGGATCAATATTTTTGAAATATTTATTTTAAATGCATTTTGGAACATTTCTTTCCTCAACCAGGTGATCCCACAACCTTTGGCAATCTAAAAGCCGCCGATGAGACGATGAAGGCGGTGCTGCATTCCCTGGAGAGCGGCAAGTACAATGGGTATGCCAGCACCCAGGGTCACGAGATAGCCCGCAAGGCGGTGGCCAAGTACAGTGCCCACCAGCGTCCCGACGGAGAGATCGATGCCAACGAGGTGGTGCTCTGCAGCGGCTGCTCCTCCGCCTTGGAGTACTGCATCCTGGCGCTGGCGGATCGTGGTCAGAATGTGCTGGTGCCGCGACCGGGCTTCTGTTTGTACTACACGCTGTCCCTGGGCTTGGATATCGAGGTGCGCTACTACGACCTCCTGCCCGATCAGCAGTGGCGCGCCGATCTCGTCCAGCTGGAGAGCCTGATCGATGAGAACACCGCCGCCCTGCTGATCAACAATCCGAGCAATCCCTGTGGCAGCGTCTTCGATGAGAAGCATCTGCGCGAGCTGATCGCCATCTGCGAACGCAACTATCTGCCCATCATTGCCGATGAGGTGAGTAACCCGTATATGGAGCCCATATGAAATGGATTTCATCTGCCTTTGCTTTCTTTGCAGATCTACGAGCACTTTGTGTTCCCCGGCTCCAAGCACTTGGCCGTGAGCAGCCTGACCACGGAGGTTCCAGTTCTCTCCTGCGGCGGCTTGACCAAACGCTTCCTGGTTCCCGGTTGGCGGATGGGCTGGATCATCGTGCACGATCGAAAGGATCGTTTGCGCGATGCCATTGTCGGTCTAAAGAACATGTGTGGTCGCATTCTGGGCTCCAACACCATCATCCAGGGTGCCCTGCCCGATATCCTGACCAAGACACCGCAGTCTTACTTTGACGGCGTGATTGACGTGCTCCACGTAAGTTTATCATTTAGATTTAACAGCTTAATTGATAATTATTATACGCTTTTTTTTCTATTACAGTCGAATGCCATGCTGGCCTACAAGATGCTGAAACAGGTGCGTGGCCTCGATCCCGTGATGCCCAATGGAGCCATGTACATGATGATCGGCGTGAGCATCGAACGCTTCCCGGAATTCAAGGACGACACCCACTTTGTCCAGGAGATGGTGAACGAGCAGAGTGTCTTCTGCCTGCCGGGCAGCTGCTTTGAGTACCCGGGATACGTGCGGATCGTACTCACCGTGCCCGGGGCGATGATCGAGGAGGCGTGCTCCAGGATTGCCGAGTTCTGCGATCGCCACTACAAGAAGGAGTCGCGCAATTTCATTGAGCACGGACTGCTGGACTGCGATGATCTGGCCTTCTGAGCTGGGAGCAAAACATTTATTAGACATTCTAGACTACAATTTTTATCAAGTGTACATAAGTGTATGTATAATATATATATCAATCATTTTAACTATCCAATATAAGGAGTATTGTCTCAAAAAATTGCTGAAAAAGTAAAGCGCGTCACACACAGATAGATAGAGTTTGGAAAGAGCGAGTAAACTGCGGCTAAGTAAATGGTCTTTATGGAGGACTTCTGAATATAAATATATATAATATAAATATATCTATATATATATATAGGCCTATATTTGAGCTATCTGGCGCTGTAGGCTGGCTGGGGTTCTGTGCAAAAAATGTTAAACTTGGTGAAAGTAGTGCTCCTTTGGAACAATATATGATATGATGGTGCCTTTTTGCTAGCTACAATTATTTCAAATAAATTTTCTGGCAGCCTTTGTCTAAATTGTGATTTCAATTTAAAAATGCTGAACATTTTCGCATAAATTGGATTTAGATGTGTCGAATGATATATGCATGGCTTTTCGTTGTAAGAAATTTTAAAATGGTGCGTAATGAGCTGTGAAACGTAATTTGAATGCTGGTGAGTGTTGTGAAGTGTAATTGAATGGTCCCCACATTTCAGCATTCAGCAGCACTGTTTATGCCAAAAAAATATACAATTCTAGCTAGGGGTCTTACAAATTTCTGAAACTCTGGGCCAAATCCTATTGATTGTGGATTGTGTGTGTGTGTGTTTTTGAACGAGGACCTGAGCACGAGAACCCAATCCCGCCTACAGGCTACCGGGGAGAGGGGCAGCCTTTTGCCTCTACATGTGGTGCGGATGCATTTTCTTCTCCATTTCGGTCTCCACGCGGGCCTCATCGATTCCGGCGACAGTGGGCAGACCACCTGGCCAGTGGAGCAGCTCCTGCTCGTGCTCCATTATCATGTTGGCCTCCGCTGCAATTGACGCAATCATCGTATAGGTTTGTATAAGATATGATCCTTCTAATGAAACCCAAACAATCAAACAATCCCATCCCAGACCCACCTTGAATGCGATGCATCTTGCTGCCGTAGGCCCAGTCCGTATAGTAACCCACGACGAAGGTGAGCGGCAGGAGCGGAGCCAGCGCGGATACCCTCCTGACCCTCTGGTAGTAACTGGCGCAGCCGTACACAGCACTCAGGTAGAATCCGCTCAGCCAGTAGAAGAGCTCCCGATGGTGGGCGATGGCCAGTGCCTGTTCCCGCTGCTTGATCTGGTAATGCATCTGGATCCAGCGCTCCATCTGAGTGCGGTCGCTTTGGTCATGCGGGGTTTGGGGATTATATAAAGCGGCGGACTCACCTTGAGCTCCTGGCACTTGCGGTAGCTGGGATCATCGTGCTCCGGATAGCCACTGCCGGAGGTTTTCTTGCACGAGGCCGTGGCACCCATTTCGATGCGATTGCTGCTCGGATTTGTTGGAATCGCCGTGGTCGCTTGTTGGCCACTCCGCGCGGAGTTGCCACTCCGACACTGGTAACCAAATCGACCCGTAAATCTGCGCAGGCGTCGTCCATTTTTGGGGGTTGCTCGACTTGGAACCAGAGCCATTCAAAGTGACGGCCCAGTGGAGCTGTCAGTTCAGTTGGCTGACTGGAGCACTGCCTGACTAAACAGACTGAGTGGCCGTAACTCCAAGTCTCCGCGTCCGAAAAAAAACATAGAAGAAAAAAAAAAACAAAGAAAAAGGACTCTTTTACGAGGACCTCGGCGCGTGTTTGGTGTTAAAAGAAAAAAACGGGTTTTCCTTCCCGCAAAGATTTGGAAAACCGGAAAGTGCGGCAACCGGATATATTCTTAGATTTCAATAGTCTCCCCAGTGCAATCCATTGATGTGGCCTCTGTGATAGAAATCGCGCGAATCTTCGCCAAAGTGAACCATCTCATCCAACAGCAGCCGCTCCATCAGGCGAAAAGTGAGTAGACTATGAGTAGACGTAAAAAAAAGGCAAAATACCTTTACACAAATCGTACTGATTTGAGTTTTGGACACGGAATTCGGTTTGAATTGGTGTGGGCATGGCTGCTTTTGGCTACTGCTCCTTTGGTAATGACAATGGATTCGCCAGTGGGGATGGGACTGGGTCGTATAGTACACATATCTACGCATATACGGCGAGAAGTGGTTGCTCACTCGGGGGTTGCAAGTGCCATCCGCCATCCGAGCTGACTGTCTTGATTCACACCGAAACAAATTTGGATGCTCTCGAAGATCTTTGTTGAAATACCAATGCAAAAAGTTGGTGCAAGAGATACACTCAAAACAAAAGCAGATCAATAAATTTGGCTTGTAGATTTGAAAAGTGTAGTAAAAATGCTTTATTATAAAGGATTATAAATTTCATATTCAGATGAACGACTAATATTGAAATGTCTATCTATTGAATTTAATACCTATCGTATTCATTTGTTTATATATTTTATTACTATAAAATTTAACACTTTTTGATCTATTTCAAATATTTTCGCCCAGTGCACTCAGTGTCTGTGTGAGTGGGCTTGAGTGCTGCACCTTCAGCCCACCTTGGCAGCTGTTCGAACGTAAATATTGACAAAGGTCTTGGCTCTAATTGCCGCCTAGTTGGTGGAGGGCATCCTTGGAACATGGAGGTGCTAAATACTCGATCCATGTACTGGGAGTAAGACGTAAAGAATATGAAACATAATATGTTGTAAATTTACTTTTTAATTCGATATATTTACCCTTCAAAACCTAAGAATAATCTTGGTAAAGTGATAACAAGATAGCAGTTTGGGTGTTAAGTTAACTTCTAACTGATTTAGTCAAGTGTATTAATGGCATCTTAACTAATATGCCCCATCTACCCGCAGCAGGCATAACTTACCGACCGTTCCAGGGTCAGGATGCGCCGCTTGAATGATTGACCGCCTACAAATTCGTCGCTTGGGTGCAGCTGCTAGAAACAAACGAGCAGGAGGCGGGGCTGGAGGAGGAGCAGTAGGCAGCGGCGGCGCCGGCGGAGGAGGAGGAGGAGGAGCAGGGGCGGTACCGGGAGCGTCTGGAGCGGCGGGAACAGGACCGACCACTGGAGCGTCGGCAACAGCGGCCGCCAGCGGATCCAGCGGCAGTGTTGGCCACCACCAACACCACCACCATTCGCATCCGTATTCCACGAGCGGCATCAACACGCCGGCGACGGCCAGCACCAGTTCCTCCAGCGGCAACAGCTTGACGCCGCAGCAGCAGCAACAGCAGCAGCATCCACACCATCAGTCCCATCACGGGCACCACTACGCACACCACCAGCAGCATACGCATCACCACGCGCCGTCGCACTCGCACCATCCGCATCCACATCCGCACGGACATCCGCATTCGTATTCACACCTGCGACACTCGCAGCCGGCGTCCGCCAGCCAGTTTAGCTTCAATCCATCGCCGGGTAGCAGTCCTGGCAACGGACTGGGACTGGGCGCTCGTCAGGATGCGGCCAGTGCGCTCAACAGTCCGACGACCATTGTGAACTCCGGTAGCGGCAGCGGCGGCGGCAGCAGCGTCGCCTTCGGAATGCAGCCGCAACAGCAGCAGCAGTCGTTGGCCGGCGGAGGAGGCGGTGGCTCATCGGCGACGGCGGCTCCATCCTCGGGCGGTGGCCACAACAATGGTGCCGGGCTGGGACCGGTCGTTGGTGGCGGCGGCGGTGGTCTCAATCTGCTCGGCGGACTGGGCGGCATGGGTGGCATGGGCGGCGGAGCAGCTGCCGCCGGCATGGGCATATGTGGCGGCATCAGCAGCACCGTGGGCAGTGCAGCCATCACCGGAGTGCCGCCGATAGGGCTGGGCATTGCCACCGGAATTGGCAACAAGATCATGCTGGGCCGGAAGCAGAGCCTCAAGGGCGGTGAACCCTTCCTGGCGGATTACGGACCGGAGGAATCGCTCAACGAGAGCGCCGACATCGAGTGGGTGAACAAGCTGTGGGTGCGCCGCCTGATGCGACTGTGTGCCCTCGTCTCACTGACCTCCGTATCACTGAACACGCCCAAGACCTTCGAGCGGTATCCGTCGCTGCAGTTCATCACCTTTGCCTCGGACACGGCTGTCACGTTGCTCTTCACCGCCGAGATGATCGCCAAGATGCACATCCGTGGCGTGCTGCATGTGAGTATGCTGCACTGAGAGAAATGCCATCTACTTTCTCGATTCTCTTTTGCAGGGTGAGGTGCCTTACTTAAAAGATCACTGGTGCCAATTCGATGCTTCCATGGTCAGCTTCCTGTGGATTTCGATCATTCTGCAAATCTTCGAGGTGCTGGAGATAGTTCCCAAGTAAGTGGGCGCCCAAAAGTTATAATAATTCGAGTTTATCAGTATAATATATAATATAATATAATCCTAGGTTTTCCTATTTGTCCATTATGAGAGCACCAAGACCCTTGATCATGATCCGCTTCCTACGCGTCTTCCTTAAATTCAGTATGCCAAAAAGCCGTATTAACCAAATCTTCAAGTAAGTATCTTTTAATAATTGAAAATTATAATAATCTTATCATCAACTTCGATTTACAGACGTTCGAGCCAGCAAATTTACAATGTAACACTGTTCTTCCTGTTCTTCATGTCTCTATATGGTTTGCTGGGAGTTCAGTTCTTTGGCGAACTGAAAAATCATTGTGTGATGAATAATACGGAGTACGATCTATACAAAAGACCGTAAGTTGACAGAAATTAAAACCTCGATTTAACATATTCCATTATGCAATGGGTCAGTTAATTAATGGAAGTTAATTTTCAGAATTCTGACTATCAATTCACTGGCCATTCCGGATACGTTCTGCTCGATGGATCCCGACTCCGGCTACCAGTGCTCGCCGGGCATGGTTTGCATGAAGATGGACTTCCTGAGCAGCTATGTGATCGGATTTAATGGCTTCGAGGATATTGCGACTAGTATCTTCACCGTTTATCAGGCTGCCTCGCAGGAGGGTTGGGTGTTCATCATGTACCGGGCCATCGATTCACTGCCGGCATGGCGAGCCGCCTTCTACTTCAGCACGATGATCTTCTTCCTGGCGTGGCTGGTGAAGAACGTGTTCATAGCGGTGATCACGGAGACCTTCAATGAGATCCGTGTGCAGTTCCAACAGATGTGGGGGGCGCGAGGGCACATCCAGAAGACGGCCGCGTCGCAGATCCTGAGTGGCAACGATACCGGCTGGCGACTGGTGACCATCGATGACAACAAGCACGGCGGACTGGCGCCGGAAACGTGCCATGCGATCCTGAGATCACCGTACTTTCGCATGCTGGTGATGAGCGTTATCCTGGCCAATGGCATTGTGACGGCCACCATGACCTTCAAGCACGACGGACGACCGAGGGATGTGTTCTACGAGCGGTACTACTACATCGAGCTGGTCTTCACCTGCCTGCTGGACCTGGAGACGCTCTTTAAGATCTATTGCTTGGGCTGGCGTGGATACTACAAGCATTCCATTCATAAGTTCGAGCTGCTCCTGGCCGCCGGAACTACGTTGCACATCGTACCGATGTTCTATCCCTCCGGGCTGACCTATTTCCAGGTGCTGCGGGTGGTGCGACTGATCAAGGCCTCACCGATGCTGGAGGGATTCGTCTACAAGATCTTCGGACCGGGCAAGAAACTCGGCTCACTGATCATCTTCACCATGTGCCTGCTGATCATCAGCTCGAGCATCTCAATGCAGCTGTTCTGCTTCCTCTGCGATTTCACCAAATTCGAATCCTTCCCCGAAGCCTTTATGAGCATGTTCCAGATTCTCACCCAGGAGGCCTGGGTTGAGGTGATGGACGAGACAATGATCCGTACGAGCAAAACTCTCACGCCGCTGGTGGCCGTCTATTTTATACTGTACCATCTGTTCGTTACCCTCATCGTGCTCAGTCTGTTCGTGGCGGTCATTTTGGATAACTTGGAACTGGACGAGGACATCAAGAAGCTCAAGCAGCTTAAGTTCCGCGAACAGAGCGCCGAGATCAAGGAGACGCTGCCCTTCCGCCTGCGCATCTTCGAAAAGTTTCCCGATTCACCACAGATGACCATTTTGCATCGCATCCCCAATGATTTTATGCTGCCCAAGGTGCGCGAGAGCTTCATGAAGCACTTCGTTATCGAGCTGGAGACGGAGGACTCGCTGGTCGAGAACTGCAAGCGACCCATGTCCGAGTGCTGGGAGTCCAATGTGGTCTTCCGCAAGCAGAAGCCCGTCCGGATCATGAACAAGACGGCCAAAGTCCGGGCCGCCGGGAGTAGTCTGCGCAAATTGGCCATCACGCATATCATTAAGTGAGATTTGACATTTTTTGCTGACCCATGATCCCTGCGAACTAATGCCATGCATTTTCCCAATCCCGTAGTGACAGCAACAACCAACGCCTGATGCTGGGCGACTCGGCCATGTTGCCCGTGGTTGGGACGAAGGGCGGCGGTGGACTGAAATCGCAGGGCACCATCACGCACTCGAAGCCGTGGCGCGTGGACCAAAAGAAGTGAGTAGCTGGGCCCTGCCCCACCGAGGCGGCGCGACCCGTTTGATGTGTGTCCACTACCAATTCGCAGGTTTGGCTCCCGCTCCATCCGTCGCAGCGTGCGCTCCGGTTCCATTAAGCTGAAGCAGACGTACGAGCATCTCATGGAGAATGGTGACATTGCTGCCGCGCCACGTGCCAATTCTGGACGTGCCCGTCCCCACGATCTGGACATTAAGTTGCTGCAGGCGAAGCGACAGCAGGCGGAGATGCGGCGCAACCAAAGGGAGGAGGATCTGCGCGAGAATCATCCATTCTTCGACACACCGCTCTTTCTGGTGCCGCGCGAGAGTCGCTTCCGGAAGATTTGCCAAAAGATCGTGCATGCCCGCTACGATGCCCGACTCAAGGATCCGCTGACCGGCAAGGAGCGCAAGGTCCAGTATAAAAGCCTGCAGTAAGTGGAGCATCCTTCTCCAAAATGGAGGATTGACTTATTAAAACGTTGCTTGTAAACATATTAACTTTAATCCTGTACAGCAACTTTCTCGGTCTGGTCACCTATCTGGACTGGGTGATGATATTCGCGACGACTCTCTCCTGCATCTCGATGATGTTCGAGACACCCAATTACCGGGTGATGGATCATCCGACGCTGCAGATCGCCGAGTACGGGTTCGTTATTTTCATGAGCCTAGAGCTGGCGCTGAAGATTCTGGCCGATGGCCTCTTCTTCACGCCGAAGGCTTATATCAAGGATGTGGCCGCCGCACTGGATGTGTTCATCTATGTGGTGTCCACGTCGTTCTTGTGCTGGATGCCCCTGAATATACCAACCAACTCGGCGGCCCAGCTCCTGATGATCCTGCGCTGCGTGCGACCGCTGCGAATCTTCACCCTGGTGCCCCATATGCGAAAGGTGGTGTACGAGTTGTGCCGCGGCTTCAAGGAGATCCTGCTCGTATCCACGCTGCTCATCCTCCTAATGTTCATCTTCGCCAGCTACGGTGTCCAGTTGTACGGCGGACGCTTGGCCCGCTGCAATGATCCCACGATCTCGCGGCGGGAGGATTGCGTCGGTGTGTTCATGCGACGCGTTTTTGTGACCAAAATGAAGTTGACCCCGGGTCCGGATGAGTCCTATCCGGCGATGCTGGTGCCGCGAGTGTGGGCCAATCCAAGGCGTTTTAACTTCGATAACATTGGAGATGCCATGCTGACGCTGTTCGAGGTGCTCTCCTTCAAGGGATGGCTGGACGTGCGCGATGTTCTGATCAAGGCCGTGGGTCCGGTGAGTTGGACACACATACATATCCGAAATCATGGATATAATAGAATATCTTTAAATTCTATATCTTTTACCTTACAGGTACATGCCGTCTATATCCACATCTATATATTCTTGGGCTGCATGATCGGTCTGACTTTGTTCGTGGGCGTGGTCATTGCCAATTATTCGGAGAACAAGGGCACCGCCCTGCTGACCGTCGACCAGCGGCGTTGGTGTGACCTCAAGAAGCGTCTGAAGATCGCCCAGCCGCTCCATCTGCCACCCAGACCCGATGGCCGGAAGATCCGTGCCTTCACCTACGACATCACCCAGCATATCATCTTCAAGAGGGTCATCGCAGTGGTGGTCCTGATCAACAGTATGCTGCTCAGCATCACGGTTTGTACCTGGGCATTTCAGTGGTCAAAGGAACCGCGAAGTAACTGCATGCATATGTATATGAAATGTTGCGTAATAATTTCTAGATCTAGATTGGTTATATGCTGAAATATAGCTACTGTGTTGGCTATACATACGTACATACTAATTTTACCAGCTATATATCGCATGCCTGAATCTCAGCAGCTTTAGTCAAAGGGATCACACATAACTTAAAGTAACTAAGCATTTTAATTCTTTGACTCTGTACCTAATAATCTATATATTCTGTGATTCTGCACCTAATAATCTATTTAAAACAATTGATGGAAAATGAGGGGAAATATACCAATCTCTTGTAGATTACATTACAACAACTTCAGGTTAAATAGATTATTAAATAGAAGAATAATCCTAACATATACCATATACCATATATTTTAAATAATAAGTGAGCCGCCAAAAAATAAGCTTCTGACTGTCACAATTGGCAGTTCGAGAGCCAAGGTCATATACACATAATAACTGCATGCCAGCACGTTTGTACAAATGCATATATACTATATAGAACAAAGGTGGGTAGTGACCCACTTTCGATAGCGAATACTACGAATAACCGAAATCGAAACCATAGCAAGATAATGAATGTATGGTGTTATGAATTGAAACTGTAGTATGCGACTGCTTAGCTTAGTGTTTAGACTTTAGAGATTAGAGTTTAGAGTTTAGAGATTAGAGATTAGAGATTAGAGTTTAGAGTTTAGAGCTAAGAGCTTACAGATTAGAGATTCGAGATTATAGCAGTTGCTATAATCAAAAGCTCTCGACCTTCTATCGTCATAGTCTTAGTCTTGTCTCTTGTCTCAATTGTCTGCTGCAGTGGATCAAGGGAGAGGTGCATACGGAACGCCTGGTGATCGTCAGTGCGGTATTGACCTTTGTCTTTGTGGTTGAGGTGGTGATGAAGAACATTGCCTTTACACCGCGGGGCTATTGGCAATCTAGGCGCAATCGCTATGACCTCCTCGTCACCGTTGCCGGTGTGATTTGGATTATATTGCAGACCATTCTGCGGGTAAGTTGTTCATGTTGCCACAACTGCTGTTGTCAAAACCACCACTCAGTACCACCACTCAGTATGTCAAAAACCACTCAATTCACACTACACTCACTACACACTTACATTCACATTCACACACGGCCCGCTGAACAATGAACAATGAACACTGACCAGTCTGACCTCTGACCTTTGACCTCTAATCTCTGACAGAACGATCTGTCCTACTTCTTCGGCTTCATGGTGGTCATCCTGCGCTTCTTCACCATCACCGGCAAGCACACCACACTGAAGATGCTCATGTTGACCGTGGGCGTGTCTGTATGCAAGTCCTTCTTCATTATCTTTGGCATGTTTCTGCTAGTCTTCTTCTATGCGCTGGCCGGAACGATTCTCTTCGGTGAGCTGGGTGTCCAAAAAAAAAGTTAATCAATTTAGAAAATACATGAATAAAGAGCTAGAGCCAGAGTCGGCCAACCTGGGCCACCCCCCCCATCCCTACTGACCATTCCACACGGCTGATTCTCGTTTCAGGCACGGTCAAATACGGCGAGGGGATCGGTCGACGGGCTAATTTTGGTTCACCCGTCACCGGGGTGGCCATGCTCTTCCGGATCGTCACCGGCGAGGATTGGAATAAGATCATGCACGACTGCATGGTCCAGCCGCCGTACTGCACCTTGGGCAACAACTACTGGGAGACGGATTGTGGCAACTTCACCGCCAGCCTGATATACTTCTGCACCTTCTACGTGATCATCACATATATCGTGCTCAACTTGCTAGTGGGTAGGTCTCCCTAGGAGTTAGTGGGTCACTCAGGTTTAGTATGTGGGATATATGGTTATCCACTTCACTGCTATTGCTAATCATTTATTTGGATTAATGCATTATAGCATTTTAATCAACATAAAAATGTTTACATTACCCTTAACCATTTCAATCTTTTGTGAAATTGTTAGCTAACTTATTAATTAATTAATATAACTAAAAATCAATGCAAACTGTATTAATTTTATATATATCTAGACTACAATTGAGACTAACATAATCTTTTCCCTTTCTGCAGCTATTATCATGGAGAACTTTTCCCTCTTCTACTCCAACGAAGAGGATGCCCTGCTTTCGTATGCGGATATACGCAACTTCCAGAACACCTGGAACATTGTGGACATCCATCAGCGTGGAGTGATACCCGTGCGCCGGGTGAAGTTCATCCTGCGGCTGCTGAAGGGACGACTCGAGTGCGATCCGCAAAAGGATCGCCTGCTGTTCAAGTACATGTGCTATGAGCTGGACAAGCTGCACAACGGCGAGGATGTTACCTTTCACGATGTCATCAAGTGGGTGATGGTGATCCATAGTTTAATGTAATCCCCATTATCATCCTACCATTTTCAGCATGCTGAGCTATCGCTCCGTGGACATCCGGAAGGCACTGCAGCTGGAGGAGCTACTGGCGCGCGAGGAGTTCGAGTACCTGGTTGAGGAGGAGGTGGCCAAGATGACCATTCGCACCTGGCTGGAGGGGTGCCTTAAAAAGATTAGGGCCCAAAATGCCAGCGTAAGTTGCGATGGGTCTTGATTGTGAATAGAAGATAATAATTACATTTAAATTTGTTATTAACCCTGCAGAAGCAGCAAAATTCGCTGATCGCTGGCCTGCGGGCAACCAACGAACAGCCGGTGATGCGGCCAAATGTCCAGGAGGACAAGGCTCCCCTTGGTGCGGTGGACAAGTCGGCGATCAGCACTATCAGTGGAGCAGTGGCCGGCGCCTGTCCGCCAACCAGTGACGCCTTTTCGCCGACCTTTAGCTCCACGGAAAACGAGGAGAAGGACGGCAGCAGCAGTGCGGTGGTGCAGTTGCCCCACTCGGAGACATCGATAGCCGGAACCGGAAGTTCAGCGACAGGTGTAGCGACAGCTACGGGGACTTCATCGGGACTGGGCGTAGGACCACCGGCTGTTCAGTCCACCGCTCGCCATGTGATGACGGTTGGCAAACGGGGCTATGCCCTCAATCGATCCGATTCAACGGGCAGTTCGGCGGGCAGGAAATTCCTGGCACCCACCTCCAGTGATCCCCAGCAGCGTTCGACGCTGAGCGACAAGGAGCGGTTGCACATCACCAGTCAGCAACGGAAGAAGAACTCGATGACCACATTGCCACATGCCGGCCAACTGGGTCAGTTGGCCAAGCAACGTGGCGGTGGTGGTGAGGCCACCAAATCGTCCAGTTTCTTTGCCCAGCTTAACAGCGAGATTGGCCAGTTCCATTATCCGACAATAAACGCTGCAGCCGCCGCAGCTGCCCTGCATGGCTATGGACATGGGCATGGCCATGGCCATGGGACTCATGGCGGTCATGGTGGACATGGGGAGCACCAGCTGCATCATCACCATGGCGGCGCCCTGGGCAGTCCGTCGGCCATGATGAGCCAAATGATTGGTGGCAGTGGCAAGCTGTTGCCGTTCAATAACCAGGCGAATGCCGTCTACGAGGTACACGACTGGTGGCAGGAACAGGTCCTGTGTCCGCAGACCAGCGATGACGAGATCTAGCAATGGCCCAACATCAGTCGCAGGTGGACGAAAACCGGAAGCCGGAAGTTCCGCAGAGGTGGTGGAGCCTATTAAACATTATCATCAACTAGTGGCCTAGAACTTTTTTGTATATGCCTATTAAGTGTAAATGTATCGGCCTCACAATTAACGGTTAACAATTCTTAACGAGTATATATAGAGAGATTTAGCTATAGTTTAGCACTGGGTAAAAATGGAAGTGAAACAGAAGTTAGGAAACAAAAAGGGCAACCATTAGTTTTACGTTTTGTTGTTGTTTGCGTGCTAGATGGTAAATATGATCAGTCAAGTCGGTAACTTTGTTATAGCTTAAATATATAAAGAAATATATATTATATATATGTATAATGAGTACATCGCATATGAATTGCATATGTCTTACGTATAGTGCAAATTTATAAGCGCGCTGCCTCACCAAAACGGAGCATTGAAGTTCGTAAATTGCCCAAAACTCAATTAAGTAGCTAAAGAGAGCCAAAATAAAAACCATCGTACAGATTCGAACTAACCAAGTTTATACCACAAGTAGTAGCTGTAGAGAAAGACAGAGAACCCTCCCCGACACCAAAACGAAAGAGATGCCTATAAAGATATTTTGAGATTAGCCAAAGAACTCAGCACAAATTAATATTAAAGTTATTACTACGAGTATATAGCCAAATCCCCCATTCAGCGACCCACCCCCTCCCCCAACAATCCAAAAAAGCGAGCGTAATAAAAATCGTTGAAATTGCAGAACGTTTTAAAAAAACTCCTCTCTTGGCTGCTCAATGAATGAATGGGTCTCTGGGTCTCGGGGAAACGTGCGCCCTTCGGATTGGACGAATTGAACTGGCCGTAATCTGGAGCTTATGCAAACCCGTGCCCGCCTTACGGAGCAGGTGCGTGCGTGCCAGGGGGCGAGCAGTGCATCCGTTCCGGCTGCCGGAACGATCGAGCTTTCGGTCGCTGTCCGGAATTCAAATTCTTGCACAGACTAGGGACCTGATGCCGCCCCCGCAACCACGGCTTAAATATGCCCTTGGGTGGGCTGGGAAGCTCAGTACCGAGGGTGTCGCTCGGGTGTACACAGCACACTGAACTGCTCAGCAGAGACACATATTCCAAGGACAGACAGTTCAGTTCAGGCAGCACCACGTTGACAAGATGCAACTGTTCGTTATCTGCCTGCTGGTGGCCAGCACGGCCGCGTTCACGATGTTTGGCCCCCACATCCGTATCGCGCCTGGCCAGAAACCCAATGAGATAATTCTGCACTTTCGCAATCCGTGCAACAACAAAACCAGCACCACCACCCTGAAGCCGCCACCGCCTCCTTGCCCTTCACATCCCACAACACCCGCTTGTGAGCACCGCATTACCAGTCCGGCTCCGACGAAGCCGAATTGTCCACATGCCACCACTACTCCGCACAATTGTGGTCACGACACAACGAGCTCCAGCAGGGCTACTACACCAAAGCCCACACTGGAAACAACAATAGGGACAACTTTTAAAACAACTCAGACAACAACACGAGGATCAACCACTCTGAAACCAACTGAAAGTACGACAACAGGAGCGACAACTCTGAAACCAACTGAGGGAACATCGGACAAGCCGACAACTTTGAAACCAACTGAGGGAACATCGGCCAAGCCAACAACTCAGAAACCAACGGAAGGAACGACGGCCAAGCCAACAACTCAGAAACCAACTGAAGGAACCACGGCCAAGCCAACAACTCAGAAACCAACGGAAGGAACGACGGCCAAGCCAACAACTCAGAAACCAACTGAAGGAATCACGGCCAAGCCAACAACTCAGAAACCAACTGAGGGAACATCGGCCAAGCCAACAACTCAGAAAACAACTGAGGGAACTACGGCCAAGCCGACAACTCTAAAACCAACTGAGGGAACATCGGCCAAGCCAACAACTCTGAAACCAACTGAGGGAACATCGGCCAAGCCAACAACTCTGAAACCAACTGAGGGAACTACGGCCAAGCCAACAACTCAGAAACCAACGGAAGGAACGACGGCCAAGCCAACAACTCAGAAACCAACTGAGGGAACGACGGCCAAGCCTACAACTTTGAAAACAACTGAGGGAACATCGGCCAAGCCAACAACTCTGAAACCAACTGAGGGAACGAGTGCCAAGCCAACAACTCAGAAACCAACGGAAGGAACTACGGCCAAGCCGACAACTCTAAAACCAACTGAGGGAACATCGGCCAAGCCAACAACTCTGAAACCAACTGAGGGAACATCGGCCAAGCCAACAACTCTGAAACCAACTGAGGGAACATCGGCCAAGCCAACAACTCAGAAACCAACTGAGGGAACATCGGCCAAGCCAACAACTCAGAAACCAACTGAGGGAACATCGGCCAAGCCAACAACTCAGAAACCAACTGAGGGAACGACGGCCAAGCCTACAACTTTGAAAACAACTGAGGGAACATCGGCCAAGCCAACAACTCAGAAACCAACTGAGGGAACATCGGCCAAGCCAACAACTCAGAAACCAACTGAGGGAACTACGGCCAAGCCGACAACTCTAAAACCAACTGAGGGAACATCGGCCAAGCCAACAACTCAGAAACCAACTGAGGGAACAAGTGCCAAGCCGACAACTCAGAAACCAACGGAGGGAACATCGGCCAAGCCAACAACTCAGAAACCAACGGAAGGAACGACGGCCAAGCCAACAACTCAGAAACCAACTGAGGGAACTACGGCCAAGCCAACAACTCAGAAACCAACTGAGGGAACTACGGCCAAGCCGACAACTCTGAAACCAACAGAAGGAACGACGGCCAAGCCAACAACTCAGAAACCAACTGAGGGAACATCGGCCACGCCTACAACTCAGAAGCCAACTGAGGGAACATCGGCCAAGCCAACAACTCTGAAACCAACGGAAGGAACGACGGCCAAGCCAACAACTCAGAAACCAACTGAGGGAACTACGACCAAGCCGACAACTCTAAAACCAACTGAGGGAACATCGGCCAAGCCAACAACTCTGAAACCAACGGAAGGAACGACGGCCAAGCCGACAACTCTGAAACCAACTGAGGGAACTACGGCCAAGCCGACAACTCTGAAACCAACTGAGGGAACTACGACCAAGCCGACAACTCTAAAACCAACTGAGGGAACATCGGCCAAGCCAACAACTCTGAAACCAACTGAGGGAACTACGGCCAAGCCGACAACTCAGAAACCAACTGAGGGAACATCGGCCAAGCCAACAACTCTGAAACCAACTGAGGGAACTACGACCAAGCCGACAACTCTAAAACCAACTGAGGGAACATCGGCCAAGCCAACAACTCTGAAACCAACGGAAGGAACGACGGCCAAGCCAACAACTCAGAAACCAACTGAGGGAACTACGACCAAGCCGACAACTCAGAAACCAACTGAGGGAACATCGGCCAAGCCAACAACTCTGAAACCAACGGAAGGAACGACGGCCAAGCCAACAACTCAGAAACCAACTGAGGGAACTACGACCAAGCCGACAACTCTAAAACCAACTGAGGGAACATCGGCCAAGCCAACAACTCTGAAACCAACGGAAGGAACGACGGCCAAGCCAACAACTCAGAAACCAACTGAGGGAACATCGGCCAAGCCAACAACTCAGAAACCAACTGAGGGAACATCGGCCAAGCCGACAACTCAGAAACCAACTGAGGGAACATCGGCCAAGCCAACAACTCTGAAACCAACGGAAGGAACGACGGCCAAGCCAACAACTCAGAAACCAACTGAGGGAACATCGGCCAAGCCAACAACTCAGAAACCAACTGAGGGAACATCGGCCAAGCCGACAACTCAGAAACCAACTGAGGGAACATCGGCCAAGCCGACAACTCAGAAAACAACTGAGGGAACATCGGCCAAGCCAACAACTCTGAAACCAACGGAAGGAACGACGGCCAAGCCAACAACTCAGAAACCAACTGAGGGAACATCGGCCAAGCCAACAACTCAGAAACCAACTGAGGGAACTACGACCAAGCCGACAACTCTAAAACCAACTGAGGGAACATCGGCCAAGCCAACAACTCTAAAACCAACTGAGGGAACATCGGCCAAGCCAACAACTCAGAAACCAACTGAGGGAACATCGGCCAACCCAACAACTCAGAAACCAACTGAGGGAACATCGGCCAAGCCAACAACTTTGAAACCAACTGAGGGAACATCGGCCAAGCCAACAACTCAGAAACCAACTGAGGGAACATCGGCCAACCCAACAACTCTGAAACCAACGGAAGGAACGACGGCCAAGCCAACAACTCAGAAACCAACTGAGGGAACTACGACCAAGCCAACAACTCTAAAACCAACTGAGGGAACATCGGCCAAGCCAACAACTCTGAAACCAACAGAAGGAACGACGGCCAAGCCAACAACTCAGAAACCAACTGAGGGAACTACGGCCAAGCCGACAACTCAGAAACCAACTGAGGGAACATCGGCCAAGCCAACAACTCTGAAACCAACTGAGGGAACATCGGCCAAGCCAACAACTCTGAAACCAACTGAGGGAACATCGGCCAACCCAACAACTCTGAAACCAACGGAAGGAACGACGGCCAAGCCAACAACTCAGAAACCAACTGAGGGAACTACGACCAAGCCAACAACTCTAAAACCAACTGAGGGAACATCGGCCAAGCCAACAACTCTGAAACCAACGGAAGGAACGACGGCCAAGCCAACAACTCAGAAACCAACTGAGGGAACTACGACCAAGCCAACAACTCTAAAACCAACTGAGGGAACATCGGCCAAGCCAACAACTCTGAAACCAACAGAAGGAACGACGGCCAAGCCAACAACTCAGAAACCAACTGAGGGAACTACGGCCAAGCCGACAACTCAGAAACCAACTGAGGGAACATCGGCCAAGCCAACAACTCTGAAACCAACGGAAGGAACGACGGCCAAGCCAACAACTCAGAAACCAACTGAGGGAACTACGGCCAAGCCGACAACTCTAAAACCAACTGAGGGAACATCGGCCAAGCCAACAACTCTGAAACCAACGGAAGGAACGACGGCCAAGCCAACAACTCAGAAACCAACTGAGGGAACTACGGCCAAGCCGACAACTCAGAAACCAACTGAGGGAACATCGGCCAAGCCAACAACTCTGAAACCAACGGAAGGAACGACGGCCAAGCCAACAACTCAGAAACCAACTGAGGGAACTACGACCAAGCCGACAACTCTAAAACCAACTGAGGGAACATCGGCCAAGCCAACAACTCTGAAACCAACAGAAGGAACGACGGCCAAGCCAACAACTCAGAAACCAACTGAGGGAACTACGGCCAAGCCGACAACTCAGAAACCAACTGAGGGAACATCGGCCAAGCCAACAACTCTGAAACCAACGGAAGGAACGACGGCCAAGCCAACAACTCAGAAACCAACTGAGGGAACATCGGCCAAGCCAACAACTCAGAAACCAACTGAGGGAACATCGGCCAAGCCGACAACTCAGAAACCAACTGAGGGAACTACGGCCAAGCCGACAACTCAGAAACCAACTGAGGGAACATCGGCCAAGCCAACAACTCTGAAACCAACGGAAGGAACGACGGCCAAGCCAACAACTCAGAAACCAACTGAGGGAACATCGGCCAAGCCAACAACTCAGAAACCAACTGAGGGAACATCGGCCAAGCCGACAACTCAGAAACCAACTGAGGGAACATCGGCCAAGCCGACAACTCAGAAACCAACTGAGGGAACATCGGCCAAGCCAACAACTCTGAAACCAACGGAAGGAACGACGGCCAAGCCAACAACTCAGAAACCAACTGAGGGAACATCGGCCAAGCCAACAACTCAGAAACCAACTGAGGGAACTACGACCAAGCCGACAACTCTAAAACCAACTGAGGGAACATCGGCCAAGCCAACAACTCTAAAACCAACTGAGGGAACATCGGCCAAGCCAACAACTCAGAAACCAACTGAGGGAACATCGGCCAACCCAACAACTCAGAAACCAACTGAGGGAACATCGGCCAAGCCAACAACTTTGAAACCAACTGAGGGAACATCGGCCAAGCCAACAACTCAGAAACCAACTGAGGGAACATCGGCCAAGCCAACAACTCTGAAACCAACTGAGGGAACATCGGCCAACCCAACAACTCTGAAACCAACGGAAGGAACGACGGCCAAGCCAACAACTCAGAAACCAACTGAGGGAACTACGACCAAGCCAACAACTCTAAAACCAACTGAGGGAACATCGGCCAAGCCAACAACTCTGAAACCAACGGAAGGAACGACGGCCAAGCCAACAACTCAGAAACCAACTGAGGGAACTACGACCAAGCCAACAACTCTAAAACCAACTGAGGGAACATCGGCCAAGCCAACAACTCTGAAACCAACGGAAGGAACGACGGCCAAGCCAACAACTCAGAAACCAACTGAGGGAACATCGGCCAAGCCAACAACTCAGAAACCAACTGAGGGAACATCGGCCAAGCCGACAACTCAGAAACCAACTGAGGGAACATCGGCCAAGCCGACAACTCAGAAACCAACTGAGGGAACATCGGCCAAGCCAACAACTCTGAAACCAACGGAAGGAACGACGGCCAAGCCAACAACTCAGAAACCAACTGAGGGAACATCGGCCAAGCCAACAACTCAGAAACCAACTGAGGGAACTACGACCAAGCCGACAACTCTAAAACCAACTGAGGGAACATCGGCCAAGCCAACAACTCTAAAACCAACTGAGGGAACATCGGCCAAGCCAACAACTCAGAAACCAACTGAGGGAACATCGGCCAACCCAACAACTCAGAAACCAACTGAGGGAACATCGGCCAAGCCAACAACTTTGAAACCAACTGAGGGAACATCGGCCAAGCCAACAACTCAGAAACCAACTGAGGGAACATCGGCCAAGCCAACAACTCTGAAACCAACTGAGGGAACATCGGCCAACCCAACAACTCTGAAACCAACGGAAGGAACGACGGCCAAGCCAACAACTCAGAAACCAACTGAGGGAACTACGACCAAGCCAACAACTCTAAAACCAACTGAGGGAACATCGGCCAAGCCAACAACTCTGAAACCAACGGAAGGAACGACGGCCAAGCCAACAACTCAGAAACCAACTGAGGGAACTACGACCAAGCCAACAACTCTAAAACCAACTGAGGGAACATCGGCCAAGCCAACAACTCTGAAACCAACAGAAGGAACGACGGCCAAGCCAACAACTCAGAAACCAACTGAGGGAACTACGGCCAAGCCGACAACTCAGAAACCAACTGAGGGAACATCGGCCAAGCCAACAACTCTGAAACCAACGGAAGGAACGACGGCCAAGCCAACAACTCAGAAACCAACTGAGGGAACTACGGCCAAGCCGACAACTCTAAAACCAACTGAGGGAACATCGGCCAAGCCAACAACTCTGAAACCAACGGAAGGAACGACGGCCAAGCCAACAACTCAGAAACCAACTGAGGGAACTACGGCCAAGCCGACAACTCAGAAACCAACTGAGGGAACATCGGCCAAGCCAACAACTCTGAAACCAACGGAAGGAACGACGGCCAAGCCAACAACTCAGAAACCAACTGAGGGAACTACGACCAAGCCGACAACTCTAAAACCAACTGAGGGAACATCGGCCAAGCCAACAACTCTGAAACCAACAGAAGGAACGACGGCCAAGCCAACAACTCAGAAACCAACTGAGGGAACTACGGCCAAGCCGACAACTCAGAAACCAACTGAGGGAACATCGGCCAAGCCAACAACTCTGAAACCAACGGAAGGAACGACGGCCAAGCCAACAACTCAGAAACCAACTGAGGGAACATCGGCCAAGCCAACAACTCAGAAACCAACTGAGGGAACATCGGCCAAGCCGACAACTCAGAAACCAACTGAGGGAACATCGGCCAAGCCGACAACTCAGAAACCAACTGAGGGAACATCGGCCAAGCCAACAACTCTGAAACCAACGGAAGGAACGACCGCCAAGCCAACAACTCAGAAACCAACTGAGGGAACATCGGCCAAGCCAACAACTCAGAAACCAACTGAGGGAACTACGACCAAGCCGACAACTCTAAAACCAACTGAGGGAACATCGGCCAAGCCAACAACTTTAAAACCAACTGAGGGAACATCGGCCAAGCCAACAACTCAGAAACCAACTGAGGGAACATCGGCCAACCCAACAACTCAGAAACCAACTGAGGGAACATCGGCCAAGCCAACAACTTTGAAACCAACTGAGGGAACATCGGCCAAGCCAACAACTCAGAAACCAACTGAGGGAACATCGGCCAAGCCAACAACTCTGAAAGCAACTGAGGGAACATCGGCCAACCCAACAACTCTGAAACCAACGGAAGGAACGACGGCCAAGCCAACAACTCAGAAACCAACTGAGGGAACATCGGCCAAGCCAACAACTCAGAAACCAACGGAGGGAACTACGGCCAAGCCAACAACTCTGAAACCAACTGAGGGAACATCGGCCAAGCCAACAACTTTGAAACCAACTGAGGGAACATCGGCCAAGCCAACAACTCAGAAACCAACTGAGGGAACTACGACCAAGCCGACAACTCTAAAACCAACTGAGGGAACATCGGCCAAGCCAACAACTCTGAAACCAACTGAGGGAACATCAGCCAAGCCAACAACTCTAAAACCAACTGAGGGAACATCGGCCAAGCCAACAACTCAGAAACCAACTGAGGGAACTACGACCAAGCCGACAACTCTAAAACCAACTAAGGGAACATCGGCCAAGCCAACAACTCTGAAACCAACGGAGGGAACATCGGCCAACCCAACAACTCTGAAACCAACGGAAGGAACGACGGCCAAGCCAACAACTCAGAAACCAACTGAGGGAACATCGGCCAAGCCAACAACTCAGAAACCAACGGAGGGAACTACGGCCAAGCCAACAACTCTGAAACCAACTGAGGGAACATCGGCCAAGCCAACAACTCAGAAACCAACTGAGGGAACATCGGCCAAGCCAACAACTCAGAAACCAACGGAGGGAACTACGGCCAAGCCAACAACTCAGAAACCAACGGAGGGAACTACGGCCAAGCCAACAACTCTGAAACCAACTGAGGGAACATCGGCCAAGCCAACAACTCAGAAACCAACGGAGGGAACTACGGCCAAGCCTACAACTTTGAAACCAACTGAGGGAACATCGGCCAAGCCAACAACTCAGAAACCAACTGAGGGAACATCGGCCAAGCCAACAACTCAGAAACCAACGGAGGGAACTACGGCCAAGCCAACAACTCAGAAACCAACGGAGGGAACTACGGCCAAGCCAACAACTCTGAAACCAACTGAGAGAACTACTGCCAAGCCAACAACTCAGAAACCAACTGAGGGAACATCGGCCAAGCCAACAACTCAGAAACCAACGGAGGGAACTACGGCCAAGCCAACAACTCTGAAACCAACTGAGGGAACATCGGCCAAGCCAACAACTCAGAAACCAACTGAGGGAACTACGGCCAAGCCGACAACTTTGAAACCAACGGAAGGAACGACGGCCAAGCCTACAACTTTGAAACCAACGGAGGGAACTACGGCCAAGCCAACAACTCTGAAACCAACTGAGGGAACATCGGCCAAGCCAACAACTCAGAAACCAACTGAGGGAACTACGGCCAAGCCGACAACTTTGAAACCAACGGAAGGAACGACGGCCAAGCCTACAACTTTGAAAACAACGGAGGGAACTACGGCCAAGCCAACAACTCTGAAACCAACTGAGGGAACTACTGCCAAGCCGACAACTCTGGAACCAACGGAAGGAACGACGGCCAAGCCAACAACTCTGAAACCAACGGAGGGAACGAGTGCCAAGCCGACAACTCAGAAACCAACTGAGGGAACTACGGCCAAGCCGACAACTCTGAAACCAACTGAAGGAACATCGGCCAAGCCAACAACTCAGAAACCAACTGAGGGAACATCGGCCAAGCCAACAACTCAGAAACCAACGGAGGGAACTACGGCCAAGCCGACAACTCTGAAACCAACTGAGGGAACTACGGCCAAGCCGACAACTCTGAAACCAACTGAGGGAACGACGGCCAAGCCAACAACTCAGAAACCAACTGAGGGAACATCGGCCAAGCCAACAACTCAGAAACCAACGGAGGGAACTACGGCCAAGCCGACAACTCTGAAACCAACGGAAGGAACGACGGCCAAGCCAACAACTCAGAAACCAACTGAGGGAACATCGGCCAAGCCAACAACTCAGAAACCAACGGAGGGAACTACGAGCAAGCCAACAACTCTGAAACCAACTGAGGGAACATCGGCCAAGCCAACAACTCAGAAACCAACTGAGGGAACTACGGCCAAGCCGACAACTCTCAAACCAACGGAAGGAACGACGGCCAAGCCAACAACTCTGAAACCAACGGAGGGAACGAGTGCCAAGCCAACAACTCTGAAACCAACTGAGGGAACTACTGCCAAGCCAACAACTCTGAAACCAACTGAGGGAACATCGGCCAAGCCAACAACTCAGAAACCAACTGAGGGAACTACGGCCAAGCCGACAACTCTGAAACCAACGGAAGGAACGACGGCCAAGCCAACAACTCTGAAACCAACTGAGGGAACATCGGCCAAGCCAACAACTCAGAAACCAACTGAGGGAACATCGGCCAAGCCAACAACTCAGAAACCAACGGAAGGAACGACGGCCAAGCCAACAACTCTGAAACCAACGGAGGGAACGAGTGCCAAGCCAACAACTCTGAAACCAACTGATGGAACTACTGCCAAGCCAACAACTCAGAAACCAACTGAGGGAACATCGGCCAAGCCAACAACTCTGAAACCAACTGAGGGAACATCGGCCAAGCCGACAACTCTGAAACCAACTGATGGAACTACTGCCAAGCCAACAACTCAGAAACCAACTGAGGGAACGAGTGCCAAGCCAACAACTCTGAAACCAACTGAGGGAACATCGGCCAAGCCGACAACTCTGAAACCAACTGAGGGAACGAGTGCCAAGCCAACAACTCTGAAACCAACTGAGGGAACATCGGCCAAGCCGACAACTCTGAAACCAACTGAGGGAACGAGTGCCAAGCCAACAACTCTGAAACCAACTGAGGGAACATCGGCCAAGCCGACAACTCTGAAACCAACTGAGGGAACGAGTGCCAAGCCAACAACTCTGAAACCAACTGAGGGAACATCGGCCAAGCCAACAACTCAGAAACCAACTGAGGGAACGAGTGCCAAGCCAACAACTCTGAAACCAACTGATGGAACTACTGCCAAGCCGACAACTCTGAAACCAACTGAGGGAACGAGTGCCAAGCCAACAACTCTGAAACCAACTGAGGGAACATCGGCCAAGCCGACAACTCAGAAACCAACTGAGGGAACATCGGCCAAGCCAACAACTCAGAAACCAACTGAGGGAACTACGGCCAAGCCGACAACTCTGAAACCAACGGAAGGAACGACGGCCAAGCCAACAACTCTGAAACCAACTGAGGGAACATCGGCCAAGCCAACAACTCAGAAACCAACTGAGGGAACATCGGCCAAGCCGACAACTCTCAAACCAACGGAAGGAACGACGGCCAAGCCAACAACTCTGAAACCAACGGAGGGAACGAGTGCCAAGCCAACAACTCTGAAACCAACTGAGGGAACTACTGCCAAGCCAACAACTCTGAAACCAACTGAGGGAACATCGGCCAAGCCAACAACTCAGAAACCAACTGAGGGAACTACGGCCAAGCCGACAACTCTGAAACCAACGGAAGGAACGACGGCCAAGCCAACAACTCTGAAACCAACTGAGGGAACATCGGCCAAGCCAACAACTCAGAAACCAACTGAGGGAACATCGGCCAAGCCAACAACTCAGAAACCAACGGAAGGAACGACGGCCAAGCCAACAACTCTGAAACCAACGGAGGGAACGAGTGCCAAGCCAACAACTCTGAAACCAACTGATGGAACTACTGCCAAGCCAACAACTCAGAAACCAACTGAGGGAACATCGGCCAAGCCAACAACTCTGAAACCAACTGAGGGAACATCGGCCAAGCCGACAACTCTGAAACCAACTGATGGAACTACTGCCAAGCCAACAACTCAGAAACCAACTGAGGGAACGAGTGCCAAGCCAACAACTCTGAAACCAACTGAGGGAACATCGGCCAAGCCGACAACTCTGAAACCAACTGAGGGAACGAGTGCCAAGCCAACAACTCTGAAACCAACTGAGGGAACATCGGCCAAGCCGACAACTCTGAAACCAACTGAGGGAACGAGTGCCAAGCCAACAACTCTGAAACCAACTGAGGGAACATCGGCCAAGCCGACAACTCTGAAACCAACTGAGGGAACGAGTGCCAAGCCAACAACTCTGAAACCAACTGAGGGAACATCGGCCAAGCCAACAACTCAGAAACCAACTGAGGGAACGAGTGCCAAGCCAACAACTCTGAAACCAACTGATGGAACTACTGCCAAGCCGACAACTCTGAAACCAACTGAGGGAACGAGTGCCAAGCCAACAACTCTGAAACCAACTGAGGGAACATCGGCCAAGCCGACAACTCAGAAACCAACTGAGGGAACTACGGCCAAGCCGACAACTTTGAAACCAACTGAGGGAACTACGGCCAAGCCAACAACTCAGAAACCAACTGAGGGAACGAGTGCCAAGCCAACAACTCTGAAACCAACTGAGGGAACGAGTGCCAAGCCAACAACTCAGAAACCTACTGAGGGAACTACGGCCAAGCCGACAACTTTGAAACCAACTGAGAGAACATCGGCCAAGCCGACAACTCTGAAACCAACTGAGGGAACGACGGCCAAGCCAACAACTCAGAAACCAACTGAGGGAACGAGTGCCAAGCCAACAACTCTGAAACCAACTGAGGGAACATCGGCCAAGCCAACAACTCTAAAACCAACTGAGGGAACGAGTGCCAAGCCAACAACTCAGAAACCAACTGAGGGAACGAGTGCCAAGCCAACAACTCAGAAACCTACTGAGGGAACTACGGCCAAGCCGACAACTTTGAAACCAACTGAGAGAACATCGGCCAAGCCGACAACTCTGAAACCAACTGAGGGAACTACGGCCAAGCCGACAACTCTGAAACCAACTGAGGGAACGAGTGCCAAGCCAACAACTCTGAAACCAACTGAGGGAACATCGGCCAAGCCAACAACTCTAAAACCAACTGAGGGAACGACGGCCAAGCCAACAACTCAGAAACCAACTGAGGGAACTACGGCCAAGCCTACAACTTTGAAACCAACTGAGGGAACATCGGCCAAGCCAACAACTCAGAAACCAACTGAGGGAACGACGGCCAAGCCAACAACTCAGAAACCAACTGAGGGAACGAGTGCCAAGCCAACAACTCTGAAACCAACTGAGGGAACGAGTGCCAAGCCAACAACTCAGAAACCAACTGAGGGAACATCTGCCAAGCCGACAACTCTGAAACCAACTGAGGGAACATCTGCCAAGCCGACAACTCTGAAACCAACGGAAGGAACGACGGCCAAGCCAACAACTCAGAAACCAACTGAGGGAACATCGGCCAAGCCAACAACTCAGAAACCAACTGAGGGAACGAGTGCCAAGCCGACAACTCTGAAACCAACTGAGGGAACGAGTGCCAAGCCGACAACTTTGAGGCCTACGGACGGAACAACGCCACAGCGGACTTCTCAGCGGACGACAACCTTTAAGCCAACATCGGAGAAGACGACAACCGAATCTCTTCCTCCCTTTAATATCTTTGATGTGATAACTGGAACACCATTACCAAGCACGCTCAATATTTCGTAAAGCATCATCAAACAGAACTACAGTAGTGATAAACCAATTGAATCCATAATTAATGTAAATTTTAATTCTAGTAAACTCTCAACAACATTACATTACCGCTAAGTAATAAAATAATACATTCCAAAGATTCTACAATAACTCATTTAAAATGATTTCTTATATATTACCAAAAAAAAGTTTGTTTTGTAACTGGTTCCAGGTGGGGCTCCACGAGTATTAGTTTTATATGCTAGGGACCTACTTTTTTACAGGGGTATATTGTTGTCCAAAGTATTGCCATCTTCAGCGCTCTCCTCGCTGTCTGAATCATTGTTGGCATCCCGCCAGTCGCACAAGCCGGGGAACTTTTCACTGATTCGATGCTGGGGGCATTTAGATCCCGCCGGACCAGATTGGTAGATGGGTTCGTTGAAAATGTTGTTGTAGTCATAGTTGCACGTCAACATGAACTGGAAGCGATTGGATTTGGGCTCCAGGAAACGGACACCGGCGCAGCCCACGCGATTCACTCGATCCGAAACAAGTAATGTGAAGTGACCAATCTTCTTGCTGCGGGAAAAAAATATTATATTTAATAGTATTATTATTTAATTGTGTTTTCATAATATTTTTAAGGCCTTAAATACATTTGAAATCTTGTAGAGCTCTTAAAATCTGGAGCTATTTTCAATACAGAAGTTTTGGACCTCTTTCTCTAGATTCTAGCGACTTACCCTTGCGGATGTGGATGATATCTATCGATGAAGCTCTGATTGGCATCCTGGTGTTCGCGGAACCAGTTGATCACGAAGGATTTCATGCGTCGCGAATGCGATTTGAACTCTCTTCCGATCCAAAAGTAACCGATATTCTGGCCACTGAACTTGAAACGCGGTGTATTGCGGCACTTGTCGTGGGCGAATTGGCAGCGTTTGGCGTGCAAGGCGGCCATTTGCTCCAGTTCGGTATCCCAACGCAGCAGCGGCATATGGGCGGCGCTTCTATAGCCATCCAGATCTCCGCTGGCGATCTTCGATCTGGCCAAATTGTGCATGTCCAACAGGAGCTGGCGTCGCCTCTCGCTCATTTCCAGGAGCTTGGGTTCCGGTCCACAGGCGGGTGAGAAGCTGCCGTTGTTGCCACATGCGGTATGCGGCACATGCACCAAATGCGTTCCATTGTACAGCTCACATAGTGCAGCCGCACAGTAGCCGCCAGTGGGCGCTGGAGTAGTGGTGGTTATAGTTTCGGTTAAGGTCTGAGCTCCGCTTAATCCCTTTTCGCAAACCAAAACTAAGAGGAGCACTGCAGGTGCCCAATGGGCGAACACGCTGCACTTGCTCAACAATCTCGGCATCTCGACGGTCAACACGCTACTGATCTGAGGTCGAGCGGCACTTTGGGTTTATGAATGGGTTATGGCTAACCATCGGCTAGCTGCCTCCGCCGGCGTCGCTGCTTTTCCCACTTCTTTGGGCTGGGCAGCGCGGCGGGATCCATAACTGGTTCTCATTAGAAAGAAATTAGCCATGGGAATTAGTGGGGCTTTAATATGAGGACATCGGATCGGGCCATTCTTTAAATATTATCTTAATCATTGGTTTATGATCTTTGCTATTATTACGTGGAAGTTAGTCGATTAAATGGAAATTAGCTATTTATAGAATACAACCTTTAAAGCGCAGACTTTGGCAATAATTGCATTGAAACATAGTGTAGAAATCCTAGCCTGCTAGGTTTTCGACACCCAGTCCTCATCCCCCATCGTCGCCCAGCTTCCGGCAGTGCACCGCGTGTGCTGCCACCAGTAGATCACCCCTATATCATCGCCATATCACCACCGATTCGCACTGATCCGTGGAGAACCGGTTTGGCGTCGGCTCATTGCTCCGGGCTCTGATGCTGGGATGTGGGTATGCGTCTGGGTCTGGGTCTGGCCCCCGTGTAAGTGGTATAATCAGTTACCCGCGGCCAGTGTGGGAAAAATGCTCGCTTCAAGGCAATTGCCGATAAGTAGCTGAGTCTGGGAATTATTGACTTTCCGCTTATCTTTACAAGTCAACTAGCCCGGCCAAAAGCCGTTAACACAACAGAGACAAGCGTCGTAAACCCAAAAAAATAAGAAAAAATAATAAAAAATAAAAAACAAATGTAAAGAAGGCAGAAAAATACAGAAATTAATGAAACGTCGACAGAAACGTGCCTCACACCTAATCGGCGTTAATTAAAATAACAATGCTTCGACAGCTGAAGCTTCGCACTAAACACACCAACAATACCAAAATGCGAAATATGCAAAAAACCGAAAAGACCAAAAATAAACTAAAAAAATTCTTATAATTATGACGTCGAATGGCCATCCCCGAAATAAAACGAAATAAAGAATGGATCGAGACGTTTATTGATTCTGGATTCGAGTCTGGGTCAATTCTATTTATAAGCTGATGGCTTTTGTGGTCCCAAGATCAGTTAGTTGTCAAAATGTATTTGGTTTGGCAACTTCAGTGCTTTTGCATTTGCGACTTTACATCACTGGCAGTTTTGAGTTCGAGTACAGAAAAATATTCAATTTACACAGATTTGAAAACATTATAAAACATTAAAAAATGTGTCTGGTATATTCAAAGCTCGTAACTTACGTAAGCTATGGCGGTAAAAAAAATTGTATCTTCGCACGTGCCACGTTGTAGGATTGTAAATGGAAATAGCTTTACTCAGATGGCTTTAAAATAATTTTCGCATTAATTTGCCAGGGTATTGGACTCTTCGGACCGTTGGCCGTAATAAACTCTAGTTTTAGCTTCTTCTTTTATTGGCCAATTACGATGCGGCTGCTTGATTCGCTTTTATTGGCCTATCACATCATTGAGTTTCTTTAAGAAGTTCGGCTCATACGATGCGATCATTGACTTTTAAAAAATATATTATTTTATTTGAAAACTGCTAGAAACTGAATAAATGTTGGGGGGAAATTCTCCCATTCATTAAAAGCGATTGAAAAACTATTCGATCCATATATTGGCGTTGAATTTCCCTATTATTCATTGAATGTAAAAATGTATGCATCACTTAATTGTTCATTCAAATTGCAGAAAATTATTCAATAGGTCTTGGGTTTTTATTGGCTGACTCAATTGAAGTTCTCCGGCATATATGATTAGCCAGTTATGATTATGAATGATTTGTGAGCGGCAATCGCAATAGTTGCTTAGTAGTTGATTTAGCCACGATATTCGCTGGCCAGACAGAACTCGTACTCGTATCTGTTGTAATTAAAGATCTCTCGGCAGTCATCAGATAGATCAGCCAGCTAGTCAAACTCGGATTGAAAGCCAATGCTGAAGTTCGAGAAGTTCGCGTGTCTCTTGAAAAAAGAGGAATATATATACACATATATAATTTGCATAGAAAATGATTAATCACGCAGCGATTAGTTGTTAGCAACGTCAACGCTGCAGTTGTTAAATAAAAACAATAAATTTAGCAGCGACTAAACATAAATGACTCTGAAAAATGTGTACGAAAATACATTTGGGGAGCGGGTAACCCCACTTGGCGTTATGATTGGCAGCATAATTAGCATATATCGCCACCGCTGCACTTCCTCATTCTGTAATTACACCAATTGCGGCAGTACATCACGTTAAGCGTGACGCCGGAATGACCTCCAGATAATCGGGCGATAATCATATTGGAATGCCAGATCTGTGGAGATGTCACCAAGCATTCTTGTTGTTGGCGGAAGTGCATAAACAATTGTTTGGCCAAGAAAATGATTGGGGAAACTCAGGGGAAGCATACATACAAATGCTGAATATCTGCATATTTTACTTTACTTTCAGAAAGTTGACCCAGAATGACACCTTAATGCATAACTTTAAATGTTTGCATTTAAGTAGTTTAACAAACTACACCTAAGCTCTTAATAACTTAAATGTTTTGTTTAATTGTTTAACCCATTTTTTTTGTTAGCTAACTGTACGATTACGGGCAGCCATCTGGCTAAAAAGCGAGGGTCAAGTTGGCCATGGTAATGGTATGGCCGCACAACTAGGTGGCTTTCAAATGGCCGGCGTTGAAGGCTCTTATCATAATTAGCATATTTCGTGCAGTGTATTTTGGCCTGGCTAGCGATGATCCCTTTGTGTCCATGCGCCTCTGTGAGCCATATAATTGCTGGCAACAAAACGTGACGTTTGCGTTTGCAATGGCGATGGCAACTTCGTGTCCTGGGCTGTTACCTTGGCAATTAGTTGGTCGAATCTGCCAGAGTTTAATTATACGATGCAGCTTCCCTCAAATCTACCGAACTGTATGGTAAGCGCTTTGAATGTGTTTTGCACTAGCTAAATTATAAAAAATATATGAATATCCGGCTCGAAGGACCAAATCTAAAATTCTTTCAGTCAGAACAAGGTCTGTTGCGCATAATGTTTTAGCTTCGGGAAATTATTTGATTTATTTGATATATGTTTGGGAACGCTGCTTTTGGATTTCGGCTTTAGCTAGTAATATTGTGTTTTTCAAAACGTGGTTTGTTGACTTTGCCGCCGACAAATGTTGTTCGTTGCCATTACTATTGTCAGCCAGTTGTCAGGTGTTGGCAGTGGGCTAGCTGCATTTCATTTTCATTTCATTTTATTAAATTTAATTTTCGGCTTTGTCTCTCGATCCATCTATGTGTGCGTGTGTGTGTGTGTATCCGCACTAATTAAATTCATGCTGAAATTTTTCTAATTAAAAGTTTACTAATGAAATTTATGCAGCTGCTGTTGCCAATGCTGCTGTCTGCGTGGGTGTGTGTGTGTGTGTGTGTTTGGTTGAAAGCCCAAAAGTCGCGCTTTCAATTAAAAATCGCCATGAACGGTTCGGATTTTGTGGGGTTATGGGTTTGAGATAGGGGGGATTTTACACACGGACAGCTGGCCAGTTTGATGTGCCCGAATTAGATTTGCATTAAATTGCATTTTTGTGGTTATTATTTATTTCATTGCATTTCACTGCACTTTCACGTCTTGCGTCTGCTCGACTGCCTTTTTTTTTGTTTTGGTTTTATTTAATTTTGTATTTTTACGTATTTGCGTAAACAACTGCGGGGGCAAGTTAATGCAATCAAATGTGGCATAATTAAAAACTAATATCGAGTGGTGTTTGGATGGAGGGGGGAGTTGCAAATGCAGGGGCCGTGTTGCGGTTTGATTATCAACTACGTGTAAATAAATAGGCAGGCCTTGATTTAGTCGATTATATGGATATTTACACATTAGCCCGGGAGAACTCATTCAGCTTCCACATCTACATAACAAGCCACTGAACAACGAGCATATATTTTCAAAAATGAATAATCCTGATTCTCCACCTTGTGCCTGTAAAAAACGACCCGGTTCGCCTCCGAAAAAGGCGATTTGTGTTGTAATCCTAACGGTAGTGGAAAAGAAGAATTTGAAACGCAAAAACAATTCTGATATCGATGAATCTGATGGCGTTCCTCCAGCTAAGAATGTTAAATTTGTATAGTTTGGGATCGGATCATATGGGATCGGACATTTCTCTCTAAATTGGATTACCCGTGTGGAATTTCGATTAAATGCTTACTCGCCATGTACATGTAGTGCATCAAAGCATTGATTATGGTAAGTAATCATTAGTTGCAATTGATTAGCGAATTTAGCGAAATAGCTAATAATAATGGTTTTAAACAGTTTTTCCTTAAATTAGATGTGATGGCGCCTAAATTGGATTATTGGTACACTCAAATTATACATTGGATTCCGTGCAGTACTCCAAAACTTTTAAATTGAATTAAACTTTAAAATTTGTTAAGGGGAATTTAATGCTTTTAAAATGTATTTATTTTCAACCGTCTGAATGCTTTTTTACCTTTTCCCTCGGTTTCTTACGTATCTGGTTGGTTATATATATCGCTGGTGTTTTGTATTTCATATGTTTCCTTTATTTATTCTTGTTTCGTTTTTATACCCTTCACTTAAAGGGTATACCAAGATTCGTTGAAAAGTTCACGGCCACGCCTAAAAAGCACACAAAACTGCCACAATTTAAACGTTTGAAGTGTATGTATATCCTTAATCCTTGTGCACTTGATACCAATTCTCGAGGATACATCTTGAAAACTAGTAGCGGAAGTATGGGGGTCCTAATTATATTTGGACTGTGCAACAGGACTCCTATTTTCTCCCAGAGTCTTGTACTAAGCGGATGAATAGGCCGCTTAAACTTCCGAGCTCCCAAGTGATTACCACTATTAAAGAAAAGTACGCTTTGTTACTCAATTGAGTGCTTGATATGGCCAGCGTGGACCGAACAGTTTGAACCAAGTATTAAGGGCAGAGATGTATGAGGTGTACGAGGTGTATGAGGTGTACGAGGTGTATGAAGTCTATGAGATGTATGAGGTGTATTAAGTGTATGAGGGGTATAAGTAGGTGGTAGCTGGCCATATCAACGCACTGGGGAATGTGTTTAATTGCAACAACAAGATATCGTGTGGAGTTAAACATCCTGGTCAATTCGGGAAGGAGGAGGGGGACGAGGTGGATCCGATATCCTCGGTCAAAGTCTCGCTCGATTCGAGCGGCTTCAAGGCCGACTCGTGCAACCGGAATCCATGGATACTGCAAGTAGAAGGGCTTTGTGTAGAAAATAACTATACTATACTCGGAGAATTACTTACCGGGGGACGTACTTCTCCACGGGCGGCTTGGGTTTCAACATCGGCAGCTCCATGAAGAACAGGTGCGGGAAGCTGGTCCCGAACATGGCTCCGTCCAGCTTTGGACGGTATTTCGGCCGGAAGACGTCTCTACAGCTTGGGCAGTAGATCTTAACTGTGGACTGGCCCCACTTGTCGCTGAGGCCCACTGGCAGGGTTCTCTGCCCCTTACAGTAGAATCTCGGACACGACCCGAAGTCCCCCATCTCATACTTCAGGCGCATATCTTTCACGCCACGCGCCGACACAATGTATCTGGCGTGGATCATGCCGTACAGCTTCTCCTCGTAGCCGGAGACCCTGACCACGGACCTGTCGAACAACGGTTCCAGGACCACGTCCAGTGTCTCCTTGAAGTACTCCAGCCCCGTCAGGTTGAACTTGTCCTCTATGAAGTCGATGGGCACGCGGCAGACGAACTCGTTGCCAATCATCCCAACGAACCAACCAATCCAGCTGGCATCTACTTTATGCTCGTTGCTCTGGCTACAAGATTTTACTGTGATTTGCTATCATTTCTATAAGAAAAACCTAGTTACTTACGGGCTCGACATGTTCACTCGTAAAAAATGTAATACAAAGTGCAGTGCGAAATGACAAGGCTATATTATGACTATGCCAAAATGACATCTATGTGTCAGAGTATCGACAGGGCTGCAACACTTAATCGCCCGGGAACTCGATAACTTTACAAAAACTTAAAACTCGTCAAAGCGGCAAGTTCAGCTTTTATATTATTTTATTAATAGTATCCAAATCAAAATCTTATAAATTCAGGAATTTTTAACACTTAAATTCATTAATAAACTTACCTTTCGCCATTGACTGGCGATGGTTTGAATTAAAATGAAAATCCTGGAAATTCAAACACGGAAGTGGGTTTTTGACCAGCGCGATGTGTCCTTCTTCAAGACACGAATATTAAGTGATTGCATGCACACAAATGTGAGGGCAACTCAATTACGGAAGCGTTTTGCGCCATGTGGCACCGCCAAGGATTTCATTTGGCTGGCAAGTCACGTGATGTGCAACAGCAGTAGCAGCAGTCGCTTGTAGGTTATGTTACGTTATGCCGCAGAGAGGATCTGGGGATCTGGTGATCGGGGGTTGGGGGTCAGGGTCAGGGTTCAGCGGTGTGGAGTCTAGGGTCTGGGGTCAAACGCTGACCCGACACAATGATAAACTGCGTGCCGCAATATGAGGCAGCTAGCCGCAGAACTTTTTGGCCAAGAGTTGCGAGTGTAGGAGACCGGCCTGCCGCTAATTTATGTCATCCTTCGTCCTTCCTCCTTCCCAGTCCTCCGAAGATGTATCCTGGCCGATGGCCAAAGGGAGGCCTTCTCCACGGCAGTGTTTAACATGCGCCGACTGCCGCCCTTCTAGTTACCATTTTTCTCCCTGCGCCTTCTATCCTTTTTTTTTTTGGTTGCGACATGGTCAACTGGCACATGGCATTCCCAGTGGCACGCTCCAGGGGCATCAATATTCCCGACGCTGGACGCGCATGGCCACCTTCGGCGAGGAAAGACAGTCGCTGGGCCACCAAAGCTCCCAAGACGCACGGATGCACTGCGCGAGAAATTCGCATTTAAATGGTAAAGATCTAAAAATCGAATTAATTCATTAATTAACAAGCAAGATACAATATGGCACACATAGGGCAAAACAAGTGGGTAATAGTGAAATGTTTAATATTTTGACCCATGTTTTTCCGGCAGTGTACCAATTTCGATACAATACTCGGTCAGAGACATTGAAGCCAAGGCTAAGAACACAGTCAAAATATTGACACGACTTGCTCTTGGCCAAGCTCTTTGTTGCGCTTTATTGACACTGCCCAAGGACGTGCAACGTATCCGTGTAATGCGCCCGGTGTCCTGCCCTCCGCATCCTGGCATCCAGCCTTCCACTCGCCACTTTGTGCCTTCGTCTGCCAACTTGCTTTTAATCTCTTTTCCAAATTGCTCGATTTTAAAGACATTTGCCTCGCTTCGAATGGCTGGCATTTTGAAATTCGTTTACTTCAATAATGCCAAGTAATGGCTGAGATTTCGTTGCTCGATTTATATACATATATTTTCAACCGCCTGGATGCTTTTTTATTTTTTCCTTCGGCTTCTCACGTATCTGGTTGGTTTTTTTTTTTTTTTTTTTTAATATATATCGGTGGTATTTCGTATTTCATATGTTTCCTTTAGTTATTCCTGTTTCGTTTTTATACCCGTTACTTAAAGGGTATACCAAGATTCGTTGAAAAGTTCACGGCCACTCTAACGCCTACAAGCCACTCAAAACTGCTACAATTTTTAGGTTTTATTATATATCAAAAATAACTTTCTTTTTCGTACTGCCACAGCTGAGTAACGGGTATCAGATAGTCGAGGAAATTGACTATACCGTTCTCTCTTGTTTAGTTTTCATTGTTGGCTTTTGTCTGTGCCTCTTTCGGGAAAAATGAGCGTGTTTGGCTTGGGCGATTTCCACGGCATCGAACTAAAGGAAGCGGTCTCACGTTTGCCGGTTGAAACTCGCAGATACAATCTGCACAATCATTTTGCATAATATATTTTTATAAGCTTGGATTTATAGGAAATAAGAAAATAGCCTTTCACATTAATAAATATTTAAATATCAAAATACACACATAGTAAATAGAACCTCAACAAGGTAAAGAATTTCCAAAATCATCTTACGTTTCTTAACTTCCTTGTTATGCTTGTTACTCGTAGAGTAAAAGGGTATACTCGATTCGTTGAAAAGTAAGTAACAGGCTGAGGGAAGCGTTTCCGACCATATAAAGTATATATATTCTTCATCAGGATTAATAGCCGAACGTCGAGATCTCAGGAACTAAAAAAGCTAGAAGGTTGAGATTATACAGATTCTAGAGATGAAGACGCAGCGGAAGTTCTTTGACCCATGTTGCCACGCCCACTCTAACGACCACAAACGGCACAAAACTGCCAAGCCCACATTTTTGAAATATTGTTGAATATTTTTTCATAATTTTATTAGTCGCTTACATTTTATTTAGAAAAGGTGGTATCAGGTGTATTAGGGGTATGAAGTGTATGAGGTGTATGAGGTGTACGAGGTGTATGAGGTGTATGAGGTGTAAGAGGTGTATGAGGTGTAAGAGGTGTAAGAGGTGCATGAGTATGTGGTAGCTGGCCATATCAACGCACTGGGGAATGTGTTTAATTGCAACAACAAGATATCGTGTGGAGTTAAACTTCCTGGTCAATTCGGGAAGGAGGAGGCGGACGAGGTGGATCCGATATCCTCGGTCGAGGTCTCGCTCGATTCGAGCGGCTTCAAGGCCGACTCGTGCAACCGGAATCCATGGATACTGCAAGTAGAAGGGCTTTGTGTAGAAAATAACTATACTATACTCGGAGAATTACTTACCGGGGGACGTACTTCTCCACGGGCGGCTGGGGTCTTAACATCGGCAGCTGCATGAAGAACATGTGCGGGAAGCTGGTCCCAAACATGGCCCCGTCCAGCATTTCATTGCGGGATCGCGGCTTGAAGATGTCGTTACAGCGAGGGCAGTAGACCTTCACAGTAGACTGGCCCCACTTGTCGCTGAGGCCCACTGGGAGGGTTCTCTGCCTGTCACAGTAGAACCTCGGACACCTTCCGAAGTCCCCTCTCTCAAATTTTAGGCGCATGTCATCCACGCCATGCGCAGACAGGATGTATCTGGCGTGGATCATGCCGTACAGCTCCGCCTCATAGCCGGAGACCCAGTCCAAGGAACTGTCGAATATCGGATCCAGGACAATTTGCAGTGCCTCTGGTTTGTGCTTCAGGCCCTTCAGGTTGGACTTGCTCTCTATGAAGGCGATGGGCACGCGGCAGAGGAACTCGTTGCCTTTCATCCCAACGAACCAATCAATCCAGCTGGAATTTACCTTAGACTCGTTGCTTTGGCTACAAGATTTTACTGTGATTTCCTATTTTTTCCATAAGAAAAACCAAGTTACTTACGGGCTCGACATGTTGCCAGTTCACTCTTATAGAATATAATAAAAAGTAAACTGCAAAATCACAAGGCCTACTATGCCATAATGACATCAATGTGTCAGAGTATCGGCAGGGCTGCAACACTTAATCGGCCGATGACTTTTATATTATTTTATAAATAGTATCCACAGCAAAATGATTTAAATTCAGGAATTTTTAAACATTATATATTTTTATATCTTTTAACATTAACATTATACTAGATTCGTTGAAAAGCATGTAACGGGCAGAAGGAAGCGTTTCCGACCATATAAAGTATATATATTCTTGATCAGGATTAATAGCCGAGTCGATCTGGCCATGTCCGTCTGTCCGTACGAACGTCGAGATCTCAGGAACTACAAAAGCTAGAAGTCTCAGCCTTCTTATACAAATTCTATAGACGAAGACGCAGCGCAAGTTTTTTACTCATGTTGCCACGCCCACTCTAACGCCCACAAACGGCACAAAACTGCCCCGCCCACAGTTTTGGATTGGATTATATTGTTTTACATATTTATTGGTCGTATAAATTTCTATCGATTTGCCAAAAAAACAATATCTATCGATATCCCAGAAAAATGATGAAAAATGTAATTTGGCGTTTAAATTCACAGGAGCTGAGTAACGGGTATCTGATAGTAGGGGAACTCGACTATTCGACGATTCTAATGATTTTGATTTCCGCTGTACTGCCCCATTACGCGTGCCATGACTTTTACATATTTTCCCACAATTGCCGAGTGTTCAACGTAAGTCCGTTGACTTGAGCTCATCCTGATTGCATGGCGTAAATAGTGCGCCAAGGAGCAAATGTCCTGGACATTCTTATTCTCAGTTTTTTTTTTCCGTCGAGCTTAAGCCACGCACATCATAACGTAATCACTTTACGTTGCCGCGTAATGCGGACGGCAAACACCCATACATTCTTACGGCATTTCCATATGCAATTGGGCGCATTAATTCAATTGAGCCGATGACGATAAGGACGTGGATGCCAGGCTACTAACGTTAATGAACCGGGCGGGAAAGTTCCGGACAGGACAATGAGCGAATGGCATCAAATAAATAAGCATAATTAATGCAGTCCTTCGACAAGTTTTCCGTTGTCCTTGACTGTAGCTGATACCCATCTGTACATATATATTGGCCATCCTTTGCCTAATTTATCCTGATGGCGGACTTGATACGGACCTGCCTCTGCGACAGGAGACTTGGCTAAGTGGCACCCGATTCCCGGAGACTTTATAAATATGACGGTGCGTCATAAAAATGTATGAGGCGCAGTTGTCGAAGTGCATGAATTTTCTGCGGGCCTTGCTGTGTTTCTTAATGCACTGAGCAAAAAACTAACATATATAACATATATTATGCTCATTTATTTTAATTTCATTTTAAAAGACAGATAAAAGCTTAAACTTAGTACTTGTGCCACCAGAATATTTTTTAAATTATGCCTAAAATATTTATTTAAAGCTGACTTTGCGCTGCTCTTTTCTCCATGTGTATGTGGCAAGGACAGTCATTATGCGTTGGTGTTGTGAACCAGCTGGGACAACACATAGTCCTCCGCTTGCCCCTCCACCTCCTTCGTCACCTACTTCATCTTCATCTTCGTCTCTTTCCGACCATCTCCTCTTGTCTACATCTCTCAGCCCCGATCCCCAATCCCCAGCCCTTATCCGTGGATTCCGGATTGGAATCGCCACGTGGCCACGTGTTTACATGCGTTCCGGCCATAAAGTAACGCCAACAAACGCACTTTACAGCCTCCAAAAAGTGCCGTCTGGAATATGGGAACATGGCTGGGACGACAACCCCCGATTGGCGAACTCCTGGCAAAAGGTGGCTCAAGCTAAATTTTTAATGAAACGTCGCATAGAAAACGAAAAAAAAGTTGAATTTATGACTAGCACATGAATACACGGACTTGGGGTAGCTATGTATGTATGTACTCGTAGGTCCCAAAAGGTATACTAAATCAAATCATTTTTAAATTCTTAAACAAATTGCAATTTAAGTACTTGAGCTTATTATGACAAGCAGAATATAAGATTGATTTCAATAAAAATATCCATATTACAGACCATTATAGATATTTAAGGAAATTGGTAGTGATTTAATAGTATATTAAATTCTACATCACACTGTTTTTTCCTTGATAAATATATTGAAAGGTATTACTTAGTCGGTTCATTTGGCCCACTTGTCTTCTTCTGTCCCTTTGGCCGTGAAACCTTATTTTTTTCTATTTTTCTAGACTAGGTGCCTTGGGTCACGACTGGTTTTTGATTAGCTGCGATTGGTCGCAGTTGTTGACGTCTGTTTGATGGCCAAGTAAAAAGTAAAGTGTATAAAAAAAATATATACCCTTTTCAGTTACCAGGTGAAGGGATTGCAATTCTCATAAAATAGGGAAATATTTGTTGCTATGAATTAGTTTAATAGTGTATTTAAATATTTCCTATTTAATGTCCTACCAATTCAATTTCAATTTCTGTTTAATGGCCAAGAACTCGAAAGTTTCTTAAGCACCGTACACAATAAGCCAATGAATTATAATTAAGTGAAATTACGCACTGATATATGGGCTGCAGTGGGTAATTAACCCTAATTGGAAACGGAACTCAGACGTTGGCTTACTTTCCGTCACAATCAATTTAAATCGAGAGCTTTCAAGGTTGAGTCATATTTCGAAGGTTCGATAAGTGGAAAGTGGAAAATCTTTACTCACTGCCGCTGGAAAATCGCTGCGTTGACAGGTCAGATCAGCGAAAATTAAGCCCTTCATAAGTAGGCACTTCCCAAATTGTCCGTTTAATTGTATTTCATATGCATTTACATTTTTATTTCCTTTTTTTTTCAACAATGTGCAAGACGAACGGAGCTGCCTGATTAATGTTAATATATCGAAACTTCTTTCATTTGCAGTTCGTAAAACTTTTAATTGCTTTTAATCCATGCGCACTTATAAATGCCATGGTTGTCATAGTCTTAAAGTTCTTTATGCTTCTGCATAAACGAATTCAAAAAAACGTGTTTTACATTTTTACAAACAATTTTCAAACATTTTGCAAGCATTTTACACCAACATTTAAGCAGCATCATGTAGAATATTACCAAAATCTCTATTATTCATAAATTAAATAGTACTTTAATTCTTACCTCAAAACTGAAAGCATTTTCGTATTAAATGTATGCATAATAGGAGCATTAGGCTCTAGATTTGGTCTTACAATCGATGAGTGATTTGAATGGGCTGTAGATTGTTTAGCAGCCCTTAAAGTGGGTAAATCAGATTTTGTAATCCGACCATATAATTCACTTATCTGTCTCTTCCACAGCTCGACCACACCCCCTATTTGGACCGCCGCCTCCAACGGAATGCTCCATTGTAGATTAAGGACTATCGCAAACAAGCACACATACATATGTATATGTACGAGTATATACGGATATTTACCGATATACGAGTGTTTCGGCAATCCCCCAAACGATTCAATAATAAATGCCTTTTGCATTGTTTTCCCAAATGTGCCGCAAATTGCGAACATTTTATGCACTTCGAGCTACTCATTAATACGCCGGCACACAATTCGCATGGATTTACATACGTATGTATGGGTTTGTTTGGTATAGTTTGCGTTTTCCACATATTGCCAGCTTGATTGAATTTGACAGTAAAATATTTTATCCTAAATCATTTGCCCATTTCCTACACTGCTGTTCTTTGGGGCTTGCATTTGGAGTGCCTGGGAAATCAATGGGAAATTTGCTTAGCCAATTTGTTAAATGCGTCAACACGCACACACACACAAACAGGAAACAACACCCAAATATACATATGTATGTTTATTTGTATCTTTGAATATCAGTATGTCTGCATACACAGGCGAGTTGGCGTATCGGTCAAAAGACCAAAAAGTGGACAGACAGTACGTCCTGTGTGATGTCCTGGCTGTTAAGTGCAGCACGCAAATAAATCATAAAATATTTAGCCGAAAATTGCATACAACATTCTGAAGAGTGTGGCATGCAACGGCGCCAAAACATTCAATGCCACTGGCAACACCCACTACCGATCTATCTCGAAGCAATTAAGTGCAACTTCGTCTTGATGCCATAAAACGTGGCAAGGATACAACTTACACGAAATCGGTAGCCGCATCTTTGTGGCAAAATGCAAAATTATCAAGGCGCTTGTCGGAAAAATATATCAAAATATGTTGACAAACGGTCGGTAAGAAAAATAGACACAAGCACGTAAAGAAAATATGGGATGTATATTATTTTAAAATATAATATATTTATATACATTTAAGAGTAATTTTGTTTTAAATTTAAATTACTTACTCAATTGTTGTCTAAAAGTTATTACAAACGTATTTGTTCCAGAGCGAAAGTGATGGTTATTGGGTTAAGTATATGAGCTATATTAGCTACCGATTTCGCTCAGTGTATGCGAGTATGCTGCACCTGGCGAAGGCTGCCGTTTGTGCTTATCAGCGACATTCCAGTGGAAATCTGCTCTGAAGAGAATTCAAACAGTGTCGACATCGCAACAGGCAACCGTTCCACATTCCGTCCATCCTTTTGGCCATAAACAGACGGGTCGTGGGAAAAACGCTGGCAGGAGGAGCATAGAACCGCAAGTGGTGCACCTCAATAATGCAGCAACTCAATCAAAAGGGCAGCTGACAAAGGAAATTAATAGGTAAAAAACACTGCAGACACAGAAGGAACGCATTCTTTTAATCGATGTCAGTGCTTAGTCTTTATCCGATTTAGTTGAGTTAGCCATGGCAAAAAGAAAATACATATATTAAATTGTAGCAGTTTCCATCAATGCTGTTAAACAAAAACGCAAAGTCAAATATTGTGAGAGCAAAGAGCATTTTGTTTTTGCTGCCTAATTCTTCGCACACTTTCGTTAAAAACTGTGCGGATTTTAATAAACAAAGTGTATGTGCTGGCAGCAACAACAAGCTCGTCCATGTTGTTGTTTTAATTTGTTGATTGAAAACAGTGGGTGGTGAGGGGAGCGGCGTCCAGAGGTGGGGCAAAAAAAAAAAAAATTGCAAAGTGGCAAAAATGAAACATCTAGAATATCAGGGCAGCCCACCATCAATGCCACATCAATGATGCACCCACAAACTTCATTTACAATGGGGCGCAGAATTGTGGCAGAGCCTTCTTTTTAACTAAATAAATATAAAAATAATAATAACAATAAATAATAAAGTAACGTTACTAAGAAACAAAGGCTTGGTTAAAAAGATTTCACAATTCAATTGGGAAACCTTTATAAATACTCATATTTAAATAGCTTCAATAGTCTGTATTTAAAATATATTATTATCAGTACATCTTAATTTATTATTTAATTGAAAATTTATTTTATTTTTATTATTAATATTATTTTATTTAAGTAGTAATTATTTATCGATTTGAAGCCCAAGTTAGTAAAACTCATTTGTTTAGACAACAAAGGGAAATATTTCAGTGTACCTGTATTGAAAATCCACTTTAAGCTTATATATAAATAAATATATTTTTAGATGTTACTATTTCCCTGACCGCAACTGTGTGTGTGTGTGTGTGTGTGTGTGTGCGAGTTCGTGCGAGTGTTTGTGAGGGAATGGTCAATACCGACTAATTGCGCTTAACAAGCCAAAAAAGAAGGAGCTCTCGAGCGAAGAACGTAGTGTAAAATGCAGCTGGGGTAGAAAAAAAGAATCCAAAGGCAGACGAAGAAATGGGAAGAATCGTAGCTCCTACGGCGCCTGCAAAAGGGATGGCGCTGCTAGGATTGCTGGGGGTGTTGGGATGGATGATAACATGCTCCTAATGGACTTGACATGCAAATTGTCGTCATCAAGAGTGACCCAAACGAGCGGCGACATCACCCCACCGCCCTTGCCCACACAACTCCCAGCCCTCCTTCCGAAAAGGGGCGCGGTCGGCCACGCCCACACGGCCAACGGCTTTGGATTTTGATTGTTGATTACCTTGGCTCAAACAGTAGCAGCAGTGTGGCATCTCCATCGCCATTGCCATCTCCTTCCACATCCGCATCTCTATTCGCATTGCCATCCGCATTCGCATCCGCATCCGCATCCGCATCCGCATCCGCATCCGCATCTGCATCTGGTGCAGAGTAAATTGCATTAGGCAAACAATTGATTCGGGTCCCGTTGGGAAAATCGGTCGGTTAACAAATTTTTAATGCATACATTTAGGGGCAGGCGATGGAGTCGAGTCGGCCACATTGGATTCATTGGCCTAACGAAGTTACCTCCATTTTCAACCAGTCGTCGTCCATCAGGAGCAGCATAATCCAACGATTGGAACGAAATTTAATTATAATTGCCATGGAGGAAGATGCAAAAGTGAGTACAACTTTCATTTATTCACTCCGGAAAAGACCATTACAATTGCAGGCGGACAAAGTCGAAGTCGAACATATTGGCAAATGCAGTCGAACTTTGCAAAATGGGATTTTTATTTGAGCTTGCTACTCTCAAGCAAAAAATTCTAGGCAAAATGTAAATGTGGAAAACCTTACCCTTTGTTTTCAGGGAAATTTCGCACACTTGTAAATGTTGGCTATTAAATAGCCCAAATCGATTTGGATTCATTAAATGTTAGTTTCCGGAACACTTTGTTGATATTCCAGATATCCGAATAAAAGTGCTCCAAAGTTGGACTGATGGGCGTTGACCCCAGTGCGTGTCGTGGAAAAGCCCAAACTTTCCACCCACTGAAAATGGGCCCATCCTCTCGTGAAACGCTACTCACTTCGCTTTGTTCTAATTGAAAACGAAAATGTAATTAGTTCGCCTACAAGCGACAATGTCGGAGGTGGCGCTTCAAACGAAAAACGCACGCAAATGTCGCAGAGTTTGTTTAAAAATTACCAAGGCAGTTTAAAAAGCGAGTCGACAAACTGGGGTATGCCACCAGATCCACCCCCACCCCCCCAAGTCTGTGGCAACAATTAGCGGCAAACAGGCTAAGGGAATTGGCACGGCGGCTTATTAGAAAGAGGAGTCCTTGTCCCGTCTCCGGATCCCTTAGATTCCGGCAAGTATACTTTATGCATACGGTGGCAAACATTTGAACGGCTGAGCCGCGAAGCCAACATAACCAACTGGCAAAGGAAAAGGCTGTGTGAGCAGTGCTGAGAATCCACTGGGCCAATATATTTACATTCAGCTGACTACACAGAAAACAAGTTAGGTGAAAACTATGGCTAATAACTAGAAACTGCAGAAGATGCCCAATTAAATGGCTAACTAAGTTGTTCGATGGCTTTAAAGTTAATACAACAAGAAAGTTTTTTACTCGATTTGTATACATTTATTTTATTTATCATGTATATATATTTGCTAAAATAAACTGAAATAAAACCCAGCTTAATAGTTTAGTAGTTGAATCCTTGATGTTTTTGGCAGTGCTTGCATTTTTTTGTTTTTTTTTTTTGGCATGTGGCTGGGATCTGGGCGGATTTGGGTGACCTGGAAGCCGGAGAACTGGGTAGTCAGGCGGCTTAGGTCTTCATGGAAGCCGAGGACACAAAAGTGGGATCATGTTTAAAGAAGCTTCCGACGCGATACCGAAAAACAATTGCAAAGTGGTAAGTAGCAACTCTGAATGTCGCGCTTTGACACGGGAGAAGTTTTTCGTCAGCTCGTTTGCCGCCCCCACGAAATTGTGAATTGAAATATAGCTGCTGGTTTTAATCACAATTAAATGGCAGGCGGGGTAATGAATGAATGGAATGGAATGAAAATGCTCTCAACATTTGCCCCGCTGCCTCACGCTCATTAAAAGCAAAACAGCAACTGACTAAATTGACACAGGACTTTATTTCACAAACAGCAATTGTATGACAATGTGTATTTTGATTAAGTAATTACAAATTAGTCATCAACTAAAGCAGGCTGCACTCAAGTAAACGAATTCGATAACTATTACACTTTTCCAACTTCTTGAATCACATTCATAGCGACATACGTGGCGTATACGTAATGTTGACGACAAGCGTTGTTGAAAATGTACTTTTACCAGAATGTTTAGGTAGCTAAAATGTTGAAAGTAATAAATATCTAAAAAGAAACGAATTGTAAGTGTGGAAAGAAGTGAATAAAGTAAATGTATTCATGATATAATGAAAATGCTCAGCATCTTTACTTTTTCAATTCGTTCTGCTTTAATACGCCCAAAAATTGAAGATCTTGCGTCCGAAAACTGCAACTTTCAAAATCGAAACCGGCTGTTACATAATGTGCTCGCCAACTAGAGCGCTTTCGGGATTTGTCCCTGAACTGAACTGAACCGAGCTAAAATGAACTGTGAACTGTGGCAAAGTCGCACTCGAGCGAAGAGGTCAGAGTTCAGCCTGTGAGCTTAGGCATTGGAACGCGGATGGCGAAAATGGCAGGATAGAGGTGGTCGGAGGAGGATGGAGGTGGATGGAGGAGGATGGAGGTGGATGGAGGTGGACGGAGGTGGTCATGTGGCGCGGCCAAGTGACCATAATTGGTCAGCAGGCGGCAGAATCGCATCGCACATGGACTTAGCTGCTTTTGCGGGGCCCAGTTGCAAATGGCTGAATGGCTGAATGCATATTGCACATTGCATGTTGCACATTGCTCGTTGCACGTTGCATGTTGCATCCAGCAGATGATGATTCACATTGAACCAGCGCAATGGCAATTAGCAGAAATATCAATTGGCGGACCCATTATGCTAGCAACGGCTCTTTGGCAAGAAACCAAACCGAGAGTATCATCCTTGGTGACGGCGAACCAACTATTTTTCGGAAAACTGAAAAAGAGCGTGTAACATCTTAATTATTACATACACCAAGGTAAATGCACAAAATAAAATCAATATTTATGTTAAAGGTAATAAAAGGTACTAAGTTAAGATATGACTGATGAATATATGGTATACTAAATATATAGTAAACTTTTTGACATTCCTTTACGTTATTACTAATCGAAAATATTAAGTAAATATAATATATTATTTGATCATAAGATCGTATGTAAAAGATAAACAGCTTAAAATCCATCCTAATTCCATCTCTCTGAGTTCCCAGGACTCCTTTGTCCTTAGTGAATTCAACAACGCAGTGCAGCCATAAATATGACACTCTAAGAACTTAAACTTCGACTTGGCTCCAACGGATCCAATTCAATCCAATCCAATTCAATTCAATCCTATCCGATCCAACTGCCACTTGGCTGTACGCCCACTTATCAACGTCGAATAAGGGCGTGGCATGTCCTGGTCAACGCCGCTGGCCGCAGAACGCGCCGCTGCGTAAATGTTACAGCAATGAGCGGTTTTACAGTTGAGTGAATTAATCTGCGCTCACACGCCCCGCAACCGTTCACCATCCCATAAACATATGCATGTGCGGCATGCAAGCATACAAGCCCGTTTTACACTGCTCAAAACGGGCAAGAACTTATCGTATATCAAGGTAATATAATTAATTATGTACATTAATTCAATTTCAGTAAAGAGTTTACATCTTATTGTTAGAAAGAGATTTAAAGGAGATTATAAAACTAATAAATCAATGCAAAAGTTTCAAATATTTTGCTAGAAAATTTTACCTAAAGTAAGTAAAAAACTTGAAATTGAGCGAACATTGTTTTTGGAGTTACCTGTGGAAACTTTTCAACTATTTTGAGCTAAAAATAAAATACTGTCCATTGTTTTGTTTGCAGTGCATAAAATGTGCAATTAATTATTGTTTACTTTAATGCTTAGGAGATTTTAATTCAAAGGAATCCGTTTACGTCCCTCCGAATTTGTAAACACCATTTTCTGGCGTCCCTTTTTTTTGTTAGTCAGCCGAGTGGCGAAATTGTTGCAATAATTAATCGCTAAAAAATAATTAAAATAATGCACCAGCATGGTTAAATTTCTGCTGGGCAGTGTACTGAACTCGAAGGATTTGCAAATAAAAGTGTTAAATTTTTTTTGTCTTGCTTTTATTGTTGACATTATAAGAACACAGCACAGTTTTGTTGGGCGCCATTTTTTCGGTTTTATTTGCAGTGCAGAGATTTTTCGCACACACTCGCACGGCAACACCCACACACGCACACACACACACACACACAGGTGAGACCAATTATCATGTTTCAATTTGCATTTGTAAGCACTGCAGTTGAGTTCAGGTTTCGCATGGAGCCGTTGAGCCGATTGCCGCTGATGACCTTCCCTGCTCTCTCCTGCTTTTCGGGCATTTGGCATTTATTGCAAATGGCCGACACCGTTTGCGCTACCCTCGGACACCCCTCCCGCGCACTTCCGCTTTAACCGCCCACCTGCCACTCCCCCACGGACATATACACCGAAAATGGCGTCATTTCCGCACCTGACGCGTTTTACAAATCAACGCAAATTTCTCAAAAGCGTTTCAACACACCAAAAAAAAAGTAAACACAAAAAATATATTTAGAGAGCTTTCTTCGCAGAACTTCGACAGATTGCTACCCTGTAAAGTATAATTTTGTAATATTACTAACAAGTGCAATTCACTTAAACGGTTTGTGGCTATCATAGATTTTTCATTGCAGTTCTGACCATCTATCAAGTTAACAATCCTTTAACTAAAACTGCTTGTAGTTGATTTATTTTAAGATGTATTTCAGAATTATTTGTTATGTTATAAAAAAAAAAAATGATCTGACTTTGAAGATTTGTAGTTTTTTATTGAAACCGCTTTACTTTTTACCTGCGCAGCTGCAGCAGCTCCTAAAGTCAGTAAGTATCTGCGTTTCTGTATCGAATATCGTGTACCCAAGGAACCTGCGATTAACATTAGCAAAAATAAAAAGAACTGCGTGTATATCCTGTGATTTGGTGTTGTTGTGCGGGTATTATTGTTGCTACGTTCTCTGTTCGTTTAGCATTTTGGCCGTGCTGTTTTGTTTGCCATTGTCGGCCGTTGTTGCCGTTTAGTTGCTGTTGTTGGCCAGCGGTGCTGGCCGTGCCATTGTGGTTTGTTATTGGCCGTTGATAAAATCATCAATAAATTAAAAATGAAACTAGGCGCTGTCCCCGCCCAGCTCGGCCCGGCCACGCCCCCTGTCACTCACTCGACCATAACATCCGTTGGCAGTTAAATGGCAGGACGTTGGCGGCGTCTGTGGCCGGCGCCTGTGTGTATGCAATGGTATTTTTTATTCCTATTTGCACCATACTCTCTACTCGCAAAGCGGGTAACTAACTCGCGGGCCATGTCGAATGAATAGCTGCAGGAATTTCCGAGATTTCTGTGACCAATGCAATTGGTAGGCCGAGGGCATTGCCACTCGCCCAATATTGCTTGTTTGGCCATCAGAAAAATGGGAAACTATGGATAGAACTACCCCGCCAAGTCAGCATTCGAAATCTTTATATATATTATACAATATAATATTTTTAGATTTTTTAACCTGATCCACTGGATGTTCTTTACTTTTAAAACATTCTCGCGATTAATTTTCCGAAGCTCTGCATTTTCATATATTTTAGCTTTCTCAAAATTGGAAACTGCTCGGCTTAAATGGTGACCAAAAACCTGATTAAATTCAGTTCGATTTTTGAAGTAGCACAGCTCAAAGAGTCTATGCTCACACTTTCAAGAATCTGCTTAAACAATATCCTTTTTTGGGAACCCAAAAACTGGAACTGCGAGTGTAGCTTACCTTTGTTCCTGCCGCCGCTTGGCTCACTGAACGAACATATTTCTTTGTTTGCTCGCATATTCCCGTGTGCTCATACACTCACGCACTCAGGTGATGATGTCCCCCTGTTTTGTCTGTTTTGTGTGTTCTGTCTGTTGCAACCAAGCAACCCAGCAACCCAGCGACGCCAGCAACAATAACAATGGGCCAGGGTGAACCACAATGGACAGTTTTGCATAACGCATTAGAGATGCATTCAAATAGGCAGGCAACATCGCGTATACGCCGCGTGGTCGTCGACACCCGTTCAATGGATTTTCGCCCATACTTTTTGGGTTTGGTTGATGTTGAGGTGGCGGCTGCTGCTGCTGCTTTTGGCACGTAATAATAATGGAGGCAACAAACAATGCAAAATTTGTCGAATTTTGATTATTTTATAATAAGTAGTGGATGGGATAAATATTGCATTGATGATGAAGACGATTCTGACTATGATAGATGAATGGATGGATGGGCAGATGTATGGATGGATTGTTTCTGCGGTCATTGTTTTAGCTCTTTTGTGGCTTAAACCGACTGAATGGACTCGGGTGCTAAAACTATATATATATTTACATACATATATATATAGATATATATGTTATATGATATATGTATGTTATTGCCACGCACGAGTGATGGATATTAATTGTAATGGCCTTTGCTGCAACTACTGCTGTTTAACAATTGTGCACTTCATTCTCATTTGTCTTCTGCTTAATTAACTTGCTGCCGAGGTCCTTTTGTTGGTTTTGTTAGCTTTGAAATTGCATTGTTCCACACACCATAAACCGAGAATTTCGGTGTGGTATCTGATGTTCAATGCATTATCGGAAATTTATTGATTAAGGTAATAGTCGAGTCGAATTGATTTTTGAATACTGGTGAAACGCTATTTGCTCTTGACTGCATAAAACACTTTAATTTCAGTCGAATCTTGCCATTTTCCATACCGTTTGCAATGATTGATTAGCCTAGTGGCAAAACGAGTGGCTGTCGAAAAATCACAGCACTTAATAATAATAATATTTAATATTCTCCAAAAACACCGAAACCCTTAGTTAAAGTGTTATTTAATGCTTATGTTTAGTTTGCAAAATAATTCTTTCCCTTTTCGTGTTAGCAATGAAATTGTACACTCACATAAATTGAAAAAGGTTCATTGTCGATGCAATTGTAATTACCATAAAAGCAGTGTAATTTACCTTGTGATTTTCTGCTAACTATTTTAATGAGTGTTCGTTAAACAATGATTATTTAAGCAATTTAGCACCAAGCTTGTTAATAAATATGTTAGCGAATGATCAGCAGATTAAAATAAAGCCCTTCAATTAGTAAAATCAATTAGTTGAGCATAAGCCGATTTCGTTCCTTTCTTAGGATGATATTGTATGAGCTTCGCATACGCCCCATTGTGTCGTATTTGTTTTGAAAATCATCAACTATTTGGAGCATAGCCAGTTTTTATACCCGTTACTCGTAGAAAGGGTAGAAAGGGTAGACTAGAATCGTTGAAAAGTATGTAACGGGCAGAAGGAAGCGTTTCCGACCATATAAAGTATATATATTATTGATCAGGATTAATAGCCGAGTCGATCTGGCCATGTCCGTCCGTCCGTACGAACGTCGAGATCTCAGGAACTACAAAAGCTAGAAGGCTGAGATTATACAGATTCTAGAGATGAAGACGCAGCGGAAGTTCTTTGACCCACGTGCCACGCCCACTCTAACGACCACAAACGGCACAAAACTGCCAAGCCCACATTTTTGAAAAATTGTTGAATATTTTTTCATAATTTTATTAGTCGCTTACATTTTTTTAGAAAAGATGGTATGGGTGTATTAGGGGTATGAAGTGTATGAGGTGTATGATTTGTATGAGGTGTATGAGGTGTATGAGGTGTAAGAGGTGCATGAGTATGTGGTAGCTGGCCATATCAACGCACTGGGGAATGTGTTTAATTGCAACAACAAGATATCGTGTGGAGTTAAACATCCTGGTCAATTCGGGAAGGAGGAGGCGGACGAGGTGGATCCGATATCCTCGGTCGAGGTCTCGCTCGATTCGAGCGGCTTCAAGGCCGACTCGTGCAACCGGAATCCATGGATACTGCAAGTAGAAGGGCTTTGTGTAGAAAATAACTATACTATACTCGGAGAATTACTTACCGGGGGACGTACTTCTCCACGGGCGGCTGGGGTCTTAACATCGGCAGCTGCATGAAGAACATGTGCGGGAAGCTGGTCCCAAACATGGCCCCGTCCAGCATTTCATTGCGGGATCGCGGCTTGAAGATGTCGTTACAGCGAGGGCAGTAGACCTTCACAGTAGACTGGCCCCACTTGTCGCTGAGGCCCACTGGGAGGGTTCTCTGCCTGTCACAGTAGAACCTCGGACACCTTCCGAAGTCCCCTCTCTCAAATTTTAGGCGCATGTCATCCACGCCATGCGCAGACAGGATGTATCTGGCGTGGATCATTCCGTACAGCTCCGCCTCATAGCCGGAGACCCAGTCCAAGGAACTGTCGAATATCGGATCCAGGACAATTTGCAGTGCCTCTGGTTTGTGCTTCAGGCCCTTCAGGTTGGACTTGCTCTCTATGAAGGCGATGGGCACGCGGCAGAGGAACTCGTTGCCTTTCATCCCAACGAACCAATCAATCCAGCTGGAATTTACCTTAGACTCGTTGCTTTGGCTACAAGATTTTACTGTGATTTCCTATTTTTTCCATAAGAAAAATCAAGTTACTTACGGGCTCGACATGTTGCCAGTTCACTCTTATAGAATATAATAAAAAGTAAACTGCAAAATCACAAGGCCTACTATGCCATAATGACATCTATGCGTCAGAGTATCGGCAGGGCTGCAACACTTAATCGGCCGATGACTTTTATATTATTTTATAAATAGTATCCACAGCAAAATGATTTCAATTCAGGAATTTTTAAACATTATATATTTTTATATCTTTTAACATTAACATTATACTAGATTCGTTGAAAAGCATGTAACGGGCAGAAGGAAGCGTTTCCGACCATATAAAGTATATATATTCTTGATCAGGATTAATAGCCGAGTCGATCTGGCCATGTCCGTCTGTCCGTACGAACGTCGAGATCTCAGGAACTACAAAAGCTAGAAGGCTGAGATTATACAGATTCTAGAGACGAAGACGCAGCGGAAGTTCTTTGACCCATGTTGCCACGCCCACTCTAACGACCACAAACGGCACAAAACTGCCAAGCCCACATTTTTGAAATATTGTTGAATATTTTTTCATAATTTTATTAGTCGCTTACATTTTATTTAGAAAAGGTGGTATCAGGTGTATTAGGGGTATGAAGTGTATGAGGTGTATGAGGTGTACGAGGTGTATGAGGTGTTTTAGAAGCAGTTCCGAAAAAATTTTCAGAAAATACATTTGAAGTATGCATGTATTTAGTATGCGATTTATTTAGAAAATTGGTACAAGTGTATCAACAAATGAGCATGTCTAATCTTCGTCCTCGGAGACCTATGCGCGTTAAGTCTTCGGATTAACCTGCTTCGCAGGACCATAGTAATCGGAGTAGAAAATTGGTAGTTTCACTCCTCACTGTCATCGTCCTCCTTGCCATCGGAATCATCGCCGCTTTCCAGCGAATCTTTGTCGCAGACGATGGTCACATCAGACTCATCCGATGGCACGTTGTCATTATCCGTATCGCTACCATCTTCAGAGGAGATCGAATTTGATTTACCATTGCTAAGCTTCGGTTCCGAATCCCCGCCAGCCATGGCCGCTTCTTCATCGTTTTTGATGAGCATCATTTGCACCTTCTTGTTGCGAGGACGAACACGATTGCGCGGCTTCTTGGGCTTCTTGGCCACCACCTTAATGGAGTCCTCTGATTCTGGCTTGGGTGGATTGGGTGGCTTGGGTGCCTTGGCCACTTTCGATGCGCCAGCTGTTGACGACTTGCGCACGATATCGCCACTAACCACGAAAAAAGCATTGTGATTGTGATTGATGCCCCGAACCTTGGGCATGGTAAACACAACCTCACTGGAATCGGTGAACTCGAAGGCCACCTCATGGATATCGGTGAGCTCATTCAACGGTAACATGGCCAATTCGGCCTGCACGCGCCTTTCAGTGGCCGCAGCCGATCCCTTGCCGCCAATGCGAAACGCCTCCTCTATTTTCTTCAGCTTGTTGAAATCCATAGTTCCGTTGAGAAATCCTATCAACTTGTATGTGTAAAGTGCGTGGAAAAGAATTTTCTCGAAGTGCTCACCTTGGAAATGCTGTGCTTTGCAAATAGTTAAGTAATATCCGCTCGAAGATGTGAATCAACTATGTCCTCACGCCAAATAAGAAATGGTATTGGTAGACTGCAAAGTTATCGACTTCTTTGAGTTTGTGACGCGTGCTAAAAGGGTTGCCAGATCTTTGTTAAGCCCTTGCAGATGGGAACTCTGGACTCGAAAATTCTTATTATGTTCGGCTGGCATAGTTATTTCTAGTTATGGAAATTGGTAGATTCAGTAGGATACTGTGAAATATATTCATATCTTCACCCGTTACTCGTAGAGTAAAAGTACAGTCACTAGAATAACAAGATGCGTGACGCCATACGATAGTTTTGCACACGATATTTTAGGGCTGGCTCTAGAGGTGGCTCCAGGCTCTATCGAATTTTTATTCAGCTCTCTTCTACGCATACAATGACAGCCGACAATTGTATATGTGCACACTTATGCTCATGCATTGTAAATTATACATAATATGCCCTTCACTTTACAAGTTCTTAGCCTTTAAATCTGTATTATTTTTGATTAATTGGCACGATGTAAAAAATTCTTGTTCTGCATTGACTTAACGATGTTATTTTTTGAATATAGCTTAGAAATAGTAATAGCCGCAAATATAACAAAATGAATTTCAAATATGACTTTATATTAGAATAATTGTCATTGAAGTATTCAGCTTGCGACGTGTGCAAAATTAGAGTAGACATTGTCTAGTAGACATAGATTCTTAGGTGCTTACGACCGCACGTCGTGCCTCAAGTAATCAATTTTGCATTAAACAACGCGCATATTTTTATATATTTTATAAACTTTAACATTCATGTATTATAATGTCTTTTTTAAAAGGGTATACTAGATTCGTTTAAAAGTATGTAACAAGCAGAAGGAAACGTTTCCGATGTAAATATATTCTTGACCAGGGTCAACAGTCGAGACGATCTGGCCATGTCCATCTGTCCGTCTCGGCATACAGATTTTATAGACAAAGACGCAGCCCAAGTTTTTTGACCCATGTTGCCACCCCCAATCTAACGCCCAAGAACCCCGCAAAACTGCCAAGCCCACATTTTTGAAAAATTGTTGAATATTTTTTCATAGTTTTATTAGTTGCTTACATTTTTTTTAGAAAAGGTGGTATGGGTGTATTAGGGGTTTGAAGTGTAAGAGGTGAATGAGTATGTGGTAGCTGGCCATATCAACGCACTGGGGAATGTGTTTAATTGCAACAACAAGATATCGTGTGGAGTTAAACATCCTGGTCAATTCGGGAAGGAGGAGGGGGACGAGGTGGGCAAGGATCCGATAGCCTCGGTCTCGGTCTCGGTCTCGGTCTCGGTCTCGGTCGAGGTCTCGCTCGATTCGAGCGGCATCAAGGCCGACTCATGCAACCGGAATCCATAGAGACTGCAAGTAGAAGCGCTTTGTGTAGAAAATAACTATACTATACTTGGAGAATTACTTACCGGGGGGCGTACTTCTCCACGGGCGGCTGGGGTCTCAACATCGGCAGCTGCATGAAGAACATGTGCGGGAAGCTGGTCCCGAACATGGCTCCATCCAGCTTTGGACGGTATCGCGGCCGGAAGACGTCTTTACAGCTTGGGCAGTAGATCTTAACTGTGGAATGGCCCCACTCGTCGCTGAGGCCCACTGGCAGGGCTTTCTGCCCCTTACAGTAGAACTTCGGACACGATCCGAAGTCCCCCATCTCATACTTCAGGCGCATATCTTCCACGCCACGCGCCGACATAATGTATCTGGCGTGGATCATGCCGTACAGCTTCTCCTCGTAGCCGGAGACCCAGGCCATGGACCTGTCGAACGACGGTTCCAGGACCACGTTCAGTGTGTCTTTCAAGTACTCCAGCCCCGTCAGGTTGAACTTGTCCTCTATGAAGCCGATGGGCACGCGGCAGACGAACTCGTTGCTTTTATTCCCAACGAACCAACCAATCCAGCTGGCATCTACTTTATGCTCGTTGCTCTGGCTACAAGATTTTACTGTGATTTGCTATCATTTCTATAAGAAAAACCAAGTTACTTACGGGCTCGACATGTTCACTCGTAAAAAATGTAATACAAAGTGCAGTGCGAAATGACAAGGGCTACTATGCCATAATGACATCAATGTGTCAGAGTATCGACAGGGCTGCAACACTTAATCGCCCGGGAACTCGATAACTTTATAAAAACTTTAAACTCGTCAAAGCGGCAAGTTCAGCTTTTATATTATTTTATTAATAGTATCCAAATCAAAATCTTATAAATTCAGGAATTTTTAACACTTAAATTCATTAATAAACTTACCATTCATTTATATTACCACTTAACTATTTAAATAAAACATAACTCATTTTATATTTTTTAATTATACCCGTTACTTGTAGAGTAAGCGGCTATACTAGATCCGTTTTCGACTATATAAAGTATATATATTCTTGATCAGGATTAATAGCCGAGTCGATCTGGCCATGGCCATCTGTTCGACGTCCGTATGAAAAATAAAAATAATGACTGTCGAAAACGTAACGCAGCGTAAGAAATCACGTTCTTGTAAGATAAACCTTTATTTAAAATTTTAGCTAAAATGAATAAATATGTTTGAGAATAAGTAGAAGTAGTTCGGAACAAATTTAGAGAAAATACATTTGAAGTATGCATGTATTTAGTATGCGATTTATTCAGAAAATTGGTAAATATGTATCAAGTTTCACTCCTTACTGTCATCGTCCTCCTTGTCGTCGGAATCATCGCCGAAGCTTTTCAGCGAATCTTTGGTGCTTTGGGTGCCTTGGATGGCATAGGTGCCTTGGATGGCATGGATGCCTTGGGTGCCTTGTGTGCCTTGGGTGGGATGGGTGCCGTGGATAGCATGGGTGCTTTGGGTGTCATGGCTGCCTTGGGTGCCTTGGATTGCATGGATGCCTTGGGTGCCTTGTGTGGGATGGGTGCCGTGGATGGCAAGGGTGCTTTGGTTGGCATGGGTGCCTTGGATGCCTTGGCTGCCTTGGGAGCCTCGGGTGCCTTGGGAGACTTGGCCACTTTCGATGGGCCAGCTGTTGACGACTTGCGCACGAAATGGCCACTAATCAAGAAGAAAGAATTGGAAGTGGTGCCCACAACCCTGGGCATGGTTACCACAACCTCACTGGAAACGGTGAACTTGATGGTCATCTCCTGGATTCCGCTGATATTCTTCAACGGTAACATGGCCAATGCAGCCTGCACGCGCTTCTCATCGACCTCAGTCAAGGATGGGATTTTCTTGTGCGGCGCATAGATCCCTTGCCACCGATGCGCACCGCCTCCTCCATTTTCTTGAGCTTGTTGAAGTCCATAACTCGAAATACTCATAAGTAATATCCACTCGGAGATGTGAATCAACTAGACTGCAAAGTCATCGTCTTCCTCTTTGAGTTTTTGACACGTATTAAAAGGGCTACCAGGGCTCTGTCATGCCCATGCAGATAGAAACTCTAGACTCGAAAATTCTTTTTATGTTCGGCCGGCATAATAAGTAGTAGCTCTTTTATTTCACAATAAATTATGCAATTAACAGCTCTTGAAATTTGTAGCTTCAGTAGAATATTGTCAAGTATATTCATTTTCTTTTTATTTATAATAGATATTCGGTTGTAAATTGTGATGATAACTCCTACAATTATTTTTAGACGATTAATCATTCTTTGGCCATTTCCCCAAAAAAATTTGACAACTCTATGCGAAAGAGAACATAAAATAATGACTGGCAAAAACGTAACGCAGCGTTCTTGTAAGATAAGCATTTGATGAAAATTTTCGGTACAATAAATAAACATGTTTTAGAAGCAGTTCCGAAAAAATTTACAGAAAATACATTTGAAGTATGCATGTATTTAGTATGCGATTTATTTAGAAAATTGGTACAAGTGTATCAACAAATGAGTATGTCTAATCTTCGTCCTCGGAGACCTATGCGCGTTAAGTCTTCGGATTAACCTGCTTCGCAGGACCATAGTAATCGGAGTAGAAAATTGGTAGTTTCACTCCTCACTGTCATCGTCCTCCTTGCCATCGGAATCATCGCCGCTTTCCAGCGAATCTTTGTCGCAGACGATGGTCTGATCCACATCAGACTCATCCGATGGCACGTTGTCATTATCCGGATCGCTACCATCTTCAGAGGAGATCGAAATTGATTTACCATTGCTAAGCTTCGGTTCCGAATCCCCGCCAGCCATGGCCGCTTCTTCAACGTTTTTGAAGAGCATCATTTGCACCTTCTTGTTGCGAGGACGAACACGATTGCGCGGCTTCTTGGGCTTCTTGGCCACCACCTTAATGGAGTCCTCTGATTCTGGCTTGGGTGGATTGGGTGGCTTGGGTGGCTTGGCCACTTTCGATGCGCCAGCCGTTGACGACTTGCGCACGATATCGCCACTAACCACGAAAAAAGAATTGTGATTGCTACCCCGAACCTTGGGCATGGTAAACACAGCCTCACTGGAATCGGTGAACTCGATGGCCACCTCATGGATACCGGTGAGCTCATTCAACGGTAACATGGCCAATTCGGCCTGCACGCGCCTTTCAGTGGCCGCAGCCGATGGGAGTCTCTTGTGCTTGCGGCGCACCGATCCCTTGCCGCCAATGCGAACCGCCTCGTCTATTTTCTTCAGCTTGTTGAAATCCATAGTTCCGTTGAGAAATCCTATCAACTTGTATGTGTAAAGTGCGTGGAAAAGAATTTTCTCGAAGTGCTCACCTTGGAAATGCTGTGCTTTGCAAATAGTTAAGTAATATCCGCTCGAAGATGTGAATCAACTATGTCCTCACGCCAAATAAGAAATGGTATTGGTAGACTGCAAAGTTATCGACTTCTTTGAGTTTGTGACGCGTGCTAAAAGGGTTGCCAGATCTTTGTTAAGCCCTTGCAGATGGGAACTCTGGACTCGAAAATTCTTATTATGTTCGGCTGGCATAGTTATTTCTAGTTATGGAAATTGGTAGATTCAGTAGGATACTGTGAAATATATTCATATCTTCACCCGTTACTCGTAGAGTAAAAGTACAGTCACTAGAATAACAAGATGCGTGACGCCATACGATAGTTTTGCACACGATATTTTAGGGCTGGCTCTAGAGGTGGCTCCAGGCTCTATCGAATTTTTATTCAGCTCTCTTCTACGCATACAATGACAGCCGACAATTGTATATGTGCACACTTATGCTCATGCATTGTAAATTATACATAATATGCCCTTCACTTTACAAGTTCTTAGCCTTTAAATCTGTATTATTTTTGATTAATTGGCACGATGTAAAAAATTTTTGTTCTGCATTGACTTAACGATGTTATTTTTTGAATATAGCTTAGAAATAGTAATAGCCGCAAATATAACAAAATGAATTTCAAATATGACTTTATATTAGAATAATTGTCATTGAAGTATTCAGCTTGCGACGTGTGCAAAATTAGAGTAGACATTGTCTAGTAGACATAGATTCTTAGGTGCTTACGACCGCACGTCGTGCCTCAAGTAATCAATTTTGCATTAAACAACGCGCATATTTTTATATATTTTATAAACTTTAACATTCATGTATTATAATGTCTTTTTTAAAAGGGTATACTAGATTCGTTTAAAAGTATGTAACAAGCAGAAGGAAACGTTTCCGATGTAAATATATTCTTGACCAGGGTCAACAGTCGAGACGATCTGGCCATGTCCATCTGTCCGTCTCGGCATACAGATTTTATAGACAAAGACGCAGCCCAAGTTTTTTGACCCATGTTGCCACCCCCAATCTAACGCCCAAGAACCCCGCAAAACTGCCAAGCCCACATTTTTGAAAAATTGTTGAATATTTTTTCATAGTTTTATTAGTTGCTTACATTTTTTTTAGAAAAGGTGGTATGGGTGTATTAGGGGTTTGAAGTGTAAGAGGTGAATGAGTATGTGGTAGCTGGCCATATCAACGCACTGGGGAATGTGTTTAATTGCAACAACAAGATATCGTGTGGAGTTAAACATCCTGGTCAATTCGGGATGGGGAGGGTGACGAGGAGGTGCCCGAGGAGGTGGCCGAGGATCCCATATTCGCGGTCGAGGACTCGCGCGATTCGAGCGGCTTCAAGGCCGACTCGTGCAACCGGAATCCATGGATACTGCAAGTAGAAGGGCTTTGTGTAGAAAATAACTATACTATACTCGGAGAATTACTTACCGGGGGACGTACTTCTCCACGGGCGGCTGGGGTCTTAACATCGGCAGCTGCATGAAGAACATGTGCGGGAAGCTGGTCCCAAACATGGCCCCGTCCAGCATTTCATTGCGGGATCGCGGCTTGAAGATGTCGTTACAGCGAGGGCAGTAGACCTTCACAGTAGACTGGCCCCACTTGTCGCTGAGGCCCACTGGGAGGGTTCTCTGCCTGTCACAGTAGAACCTCGGACACCTTCCGAAGTCCCCTCTCTCAAATTTTAGGCGCATGTCATCCACGCCATGCGCAGACAGGATGTATCTGGCGTGGATCATTCCGTACAGCTCCGCCTCATAGCCGGAGACCCAGTCCAAGGAACTGTCGAATATCGGATCCAGGACAATTTGCAGTGCCTCTGGTTTGTGCTTCAGGCCCTTCAGGTTGGACTTGCTCTCTATGAAGGCGATGGGCACGCGGCAGAGGAACTCGTTGCCTTTCATCCCAACGAACCAATCAATCCAGCTGGAATTTACCTTAGACTCGTTGCTTTGGCTACAAGATTTTACTGTGATTTCCTATTTTTTCCATAAGAAAAATCAAGTTACTTACGGGCTCGACATGTTGCCAGTTCACTCTTATAGAATATAATAAAAAGTAAACTGCAAAATCACAAGGCCTACTATGCCATAATGACATCTATGCGTCAGAGTATCGGCAGGGCTGCAACACTTAATCGGCCGATGACTTTTATATTATTTTATAAATAGTATCCACAGCAAAATGATTTCAATTCAGGAATTTTTAAACATTATATATTTTTATATCTTTTAACATTAACATTATACTAGATTCGTTGAAAAGCATGTAACGGGCAGAAGGAAGCGTTTCCGACCATATAAAGTATATATATTCTTGATCAGGATTAATAGCCGAGTCGATCTGGCCATGTCCGTCTGTCCGTACGAACGTCGAGATCTCAGGAACTACAAAAGCTAGAAGTCTCAGCCTTCTTATACAGATTCTAGAGACGAAGACGCAGCGGAAGTTCTTTGACCCATGTTGCCACGCCCACTCTAACGACCACAAACGGCACAAAACTGCCAAGCCCACATTTTTGAAATATTGTTGAATATTTTTTCATAATTTTATTAGTCGCTTACATTTTATTTAGAAAAGGTGGTATCAGGTGTATTAGGGGTATGAAGTGTATGAGGTGTATGAGGTGTACGAGGTGTATGAGGTGTATGAGGTGTAAGAGGTGTATGAGGTGTAAGAGGTGTATGAGGTGTTTTAGAAGAAGTTCCGAAAAAATTTTCAGAAAATACATTTGAAGTATGCATGTATTTAGTATGCGATTTATTTAGAAAATTGGTACAAGTGTATCAACAAATGAGCATGTCTAATCTTCGTCCTCGGAGACCTATGCGCGTTAAGTCTTCGGATTAACCTGCTTCGCAGGACCATAGTAATCGGAGTAGAAAATTGGTAGTTTCACTCCTCACTGTCATCGTCCTCCTTGCCATCGGAATCATCGCCGCTTTCCAGCGAATCTTTGTCGCAGACGATGGTCTGATCCACATCAGACTCATCCGATGGCACGTTTTCATTATCCGGATCGCTACCATCTTCAGAGGAGATCGAATTTGATTTACCATTGCTAAGCTTCGGTTCCGAATCCCCGCCAGCCATGGCCGCTTCTTCATCGTTTTTGAAGAGCATCATTTGCACCTTCTTGTTGCGAGGACGAACACGATTGCGCGGCTTCTTGGGCTTCTTGGCCACCACCTTAATGGACTCCTCTGATTCTGGCTTGGGTGGATTGGGTGGCTTGGGGGCCTTGGCCACTTTCGATGCGCCAGCCGTTGACGACTTGCGCACGATATCGCCACTAACCACGAAAAAAGCATTGTGATTGTGATTGATGCCCCGAACCTTGGGCATGGTAAACACAACCTCACTGGAATCGGTGAACTCGAAGGCCACCTCATGGATATCGGTGAGCTCATTCAACGGTAACATGGCCAATTCGGCCTGCACGCGCCTTTCAGTGGCCGCAGCCGATCCCTTGCCGCCAATGCGAAACGCCTCCTCTATTTTCTTCAGCTTGTTGAAATCCATAGTTCCGTTGAGAAATCCTATCAACTTGTATGTGTAAAGTGCGTGGAAAAGAATTTTCTCGAAGTGCTCACCTTGGAAATGCTGTGCTTTGCAAATAGTTAAGTAATATCCGCTCGAAGATGTGAATCAACTAATGTCCTCACGCCAAATAAGAAATGGTATTGGTAGACTGCAAAGTTATCGACTTCTTTGAGTTTGTGACGCGTGCTAAAAGGGTTGCCAGATCTTTGTTAAGCCCTTGCAGATGGGAACTCTGGACTCGAAAATTCTTATTATGTTCGGCTGGCATAGTTATTTCTAGTTATGGAAATTGGTAGATTCAGTAGGATACTGTGAAATATATTCATATCTTCACCCGTTACTCGTAGAGTAAAAGTACAGTCACTAGAATAACAAGATGCGTGACGCCATACGATAGTTTTGCACACGATATTTTAGGGCTGGCTCTAGAGGTGGCTCCAGGCTCTATCGAATTTTTATTCAGCTCTCTTCTACGCATACAATGACAGCCGACAATTGTATATGTGCACACTTATGCTCATGCATTGTAAATTATACATAATATGCCCTTCACTTTACAAGTTCTTAGCCTTTAAATCTGTATTATTTTTGATTAATTGGCACGATGTAAAAAATTCTTGTTCTGCATTGACTTAACGATGTTATTTTTTGAATATAGCTTAGAAATAGTAATAGCCGCAAATATAACAAAATGAATTTCAAATATGACTTTATATTAGAATAATTGTCATTGAAGTATTCAGCTTGCGACGTGTGCAAAATTAGAGTAGACATTGTCTAGTAGACATAGATTCTTAGGTGCTTACGACCGCACGTCGTGCCTCAAGTAATCAATTTTGCATTAAACAACGCGCATATTTTTATATATTTTATAAACTTTAACATTCATGTATTATAATGTCTTTTTTAAAAGGGTATACTAGATTCGTTTAAAAGTATGTAACAAGCAGAAGGAAACGTTTCCGATGTAAATATATTCTTGACCAGGGTCAACAGCCGAGACGATCTGGCCATGTCCATCTGTCCGTCTCGGCATACAGATTTTATAGACAAAGACGCAGCCCAAGTTTTTTGACCCATGTTGCCACCCCCAATCTAACGCCCAAAAACCCCGCAAAACTGCCAAGCCCACATTTTTGAAAAATTGTTGAATATTTTTTCATAGTTTTATTAGTTGCTTACATTTTTTTTAGAAAAGGTGGTATGGGTGTATTAGGGGTTTGAAGTGTAAGAGGTGAATGAGTATGTGGTAGCTGGCCATATCAACGCACTGGGGAATGTGTTTAATTGCAACAACAAGATATCGTGTGGAGTTAAACATCCTGGTCAATTCGGGAAGGAGGAGGGGGACGAGGTGGGCAAGGATCCGATAGCCTCGGTCTCGGTCTCGGTCTCGGTCGAGGTCTCGGTCTCGGTCTCGGTCTCGGTCTCGGTCGAGGGCTCGCTCGATTCGAGCGGCATCAAGGCCGACTCATGCAACCGGAATCCATAGAGACTGCAAGTAGAAGCGCTTTGTGTAGAAAATAACTATACTATACTTGGAGAATTACTTACCGGGGGGCGTACTTCTCCACGGGCGGCTGGGGTCTCAACATCGGCAGCTGCATGAAGAACATGTGCGGGAAGCTGGTCCCGAACATGGCTCCATCCAGCTTTGGACGGTATCGCGGCCGGAAGACGTCTTTACAGCTTGGGCAGTAGATCTTAACTGTGGAATGGCCCCACTCGTCGCTGAGGCCCACTGGCAGGGCTTTCTGCCCCTTACAGTAGAACTTCGGACACGATCCGAAGTCCCCCATCTCATACTTCAGGCGCATATCTTCCACGCCACGCGCCGACATAATGTATCTGGCGTGGATCATGCCGTACAGCTTCTCCTCGTAGCCGGAGACCCAGGCCATGGACCTGTCGAACGACGGTTCCAGGACCACGTTCAGTGTGTCTTTCAAGTACTCCAGCCCCGTCAGGTTGAACTTGTCCTCTATGAAGCCGATGGGCACGCGGCAGACGAACTCGTTGCTTTTATTCCCAACGAACCAACCAATCCAGCTGGCATCTACTTTATGCTCGTTGCTCTGGCTACAAGATTTTACTGTGATTTGCTATCATTTCTATAAGAAAAACCAAGTTACTTACGGGCTCGACATGTTCACTCGTAAAAAATGTAATACAAAGTGCAGTGCGAAATGACAAGGGCTACTATGCCATAATGACATCAATGTGTCAGAGTATCGACAGGGCTGCAACACTTAATCGCCCGGGAACTCGATAACTTTATAAAAACTTTAAACTCGTCAAAGCGGCAAGTTCAGCTTTTATATTATTTTATTAATAGTATCCAAATCAAAATCTTATAAATTCAGGAATTTTTAACACTTAAATTCATTAATAAACTTACCATTCATTTATATTACCACTTAACTATTTAAATAAAACATAACTCATTTTATATTTTTTAATTATACCCGTTACTTGTAGAGTAAGCGGCTATACTAGATCCGTTTTCGACTATATAAAGTATATATATTCTTGATCAGGATTAATAGCCGAGTCGATCTGGCCATGGCCATCTGTTCGACGTCCGTATGAAAAATAAAAATAATGACTGTCGAAAACGTAACGCAGCGTAAGAAATCACGTTCTTGTAAGATAAACCTTTATTTAAAATTTTAGCTAAAATGAATAAATATGTTTGAGAATAAGTAGAAGTAGTTCGGAACAAATTTAGAGAAAATACATTTGAAGTATGCATGTATTTAGTATGCGATTTATTCAGAAAATTGGTAAATATGTATCAAGTTTCACTCCTTACTGTCATCGTCCTCCTTGTCGTCGGAATCATCGCCGAAGCTTTTCAGCGAATCTTTGGTGCTTTGGGTGCCTTGGATGGCATAGGTGCCTTGGATGGCATGGATGCCTTGGGTGCCTTGTGTGCCTTGGGTGGGATGGGTGCCGTGGATAGCATGGGTGCTTTGGGTGTCATGGCTGCCTTGGGTGCCTTGGATTGCATGGATGCCTTGGGTGCCTTGTGTGGGATGGGTGCCGTGGATGGCAAGGGTGCTTTGGTTGGCATGGGTGCCTTGGATGCCTTGGCTGCCTTGGGAGCCTCGGGTGCCTTGGGAGACTTGGCCACTTTCGATGGGCCAGCTGTTGACGACTTGCGCACGAAATGGCCACTAATCAAGAAGAAAGAATTGGAAGTGGTGCCCACAACCCTGGGCATGATTACCACAACCTCACTGGAAACGGTGAACTTGATGGTCATCTCCTGGATTCCGCTGATATTCTTCAACGGTAACATGGCCAATGCAGCCTGCACGCGCTTCTCATCGACCTCAGTCAAGGATGGGATTTTCTTGTGCGGCGCATAGATCCCTTGCCACCGATGCGCACCGCCTCCTCCATTTTCTTGAGCTTGTTGAAGTCCATAACTCGAAATACTCATAAGTAATATCCACTCGGAGATGTGAATCAACTAGACTGCAAAGTCATCGTCTTCCTCTTTGAGTTTTTGACACGTATTAAAAGGGCTACCAGGGCTCTGTCATGCCCATGCAGATAGAAACTCTAGACTCGAAAATTCTTATTATGTTCGGCCGGCATAATAAGTAGTAGTTCTTTTATTTCACAATAAATTATGCAATTAACAGCTCTTGAAATTTGTAGCTTCAGTAGAATATTGTCAAGTATATTCATTTTCTTTTTATTTATAATAGATATTCGGTTGTAAATTGTGATGATATCTCCTACAATTATTTTTAGACGATTAATCATTCTTTGGCCATTTCCCCAAAAAAATTTGACAACTCTATGCGAAAGAGAACATAAAATAATGACTGGCAAAAACGTAACGCAGCGTTCTTGTAAGATAAGCATTTGATGAAAATTTTCGGTACAATAAATAAACATGTTTTAAAAGCAGTTCCGAAAAAATTTACAGAAAATACATTTGAAGTATGCATGTATTTAGTATGCGATTTATTTAGAAAATTGGTACAAGTGTATCAACAAATGAGTATGTCTAATCTTCGTCCTCGGAGACCTATGCGCGTTAAGTCTTCGGATTAACCTGCTTCGCAGGACCATAGTAATCGGAGTAGAAAATTGGTAGTTTCACTCCTCACTGTCATCGTCCTCCTTGCCATCGGAATCATCGCCGCTTTCCAGCGAATCTTTGTCGCAGACGATGGTCTGATCCACATCAGACTCATCCGATGGCACGTTGTCATTATCCGGATCGCTACCATCTTCAGAGGAGATCGAAATTGATTTACCATTGCTAAGCTTCGGTTCCGAATCCCCGCCAGCCATGGCCGCTTCTTCAACGTTTTTGAAGAGCATCATTTGCACCTTCTTGTTGCGAGGACGAACACGATTGCGCGGCTTCTTGGGCTTCTTGGCCACCACCTTAATGGAGTCCTCTGATTCTGGCTTGGGTGGATTGGGTGGCTTGGGTGGCTTGGCCACTTTCGATGCGCCAGCCGTTGACGACTTGCGCACGATATCGCCACTAACCACGAAAAAAGAATTGTGATTGCTACCCCGAACCTTGGGCATGGTAAACACAGCCTCACTGGAATCGGTGAACTCGATGGCCACCTCATGGATACCGGTGAGCTCATTCAACGGTAACATGGCCAATTCGGCCTGCACGCGCCTTTCAGTGGCCGCAGCCGATGGGAGTCTCTTGTGCTTGCGGCGCACCGATCCCTTGCCGCCAATGCGAACCGCCTCGTCTATTTTCTTCAGCTTGTTGAAATCCATAGTTCCGTTGAGAAATCCTATCAACTTGTATGTGTAAAGTGCGTGGAAAAGAATTTTCTCGAAGTGCTCACCTTGGAAATGCTGTGCTTTGCAAATAGTTAAGTAATATCCGCTCGAAGATGTGAATCAACTATGTCCTCACGCCAAATAAGAAATGGTATTGGTAGACTGCAAAGTTATCGACTTCTTTGAGTTTGTGACGCGTGCTAAAAGGGTTGCCAGATCTTTGTTAAGCCCTTGCAGATGGGAACTCTGGACTCGAAAATTCTTATTATGTTCGGCTGGCATAGTTATTTCTAGTTATGGAAATTGGTAGATTCAGTAGGATACTGTGAAATATATTCATATCTTCACCCGTTACTCGTAGAGTAAAAGTACAGTCACTAGAATAACAAGATGCGTGACGCCATACGATAGTTTTGCACACGATATTTTAGGGCTGGCTCTAGAGGTGGCTCCAGGCTCTATCGAATTTTTATTCAGCTCTCTTCTACGCATACAATGACAGCCGACAATTGTATTTGTGCACACTTACGCTCATGCATTGTAAATTATACATAATATGCCCTTCACTTTACAAGTTCTTAGCCTTTAAATCTGTATTATTTTTGATTAATTGGCACGATGTAAAAAATTCTTGTTCTGCATTGACTTAACGATGTTATTTTTTGAATATAGCTTAGAAATAGTAATAGCCGCAAATATAACAAAATGAATTTCAAATATGACTTTATATTAGAATAATTGTCATTGAAGTATTCAGCTTGCGACGTGTGCAAAATTAGAGTAGACATTGTCTAGTAGACATAGATTCTTAGGTGCTTACGACCGCACGTCGTGCCTCAAGTAATCAATTTTGCATTAAACAACGCGCATATTTTTATATACTTTATAAACTTTAACATTCAACTATGTATTATAATGTCTTTTTTAAAAGGGTATACTAGATTCGTTTAAAAGTATGTAACAAGCAGAAGGAAACGTTTCCGATGTAAATATATTCTTGACCAGGGTCAACAGCCGAGACGATCTGGCCATGTCCATCTGTCCGTCTCGGCATACAGATTTTATAGACAAAGACGCAGCCCAAGTTTTTTGACCCATGTTGCCACCCCCAATCTAACGCCCAAAAACCCCGCAAAACTGCCAAGCCCACATTTTTGAAAAATTGTTGAATATTTTTTCATAGTTTTATTAGTTGCTTACATTTTTTTTAGAAAAGGTGGTATGGGTGTATTAGGGGTTTGAAGTGTAAGAGGTGAATGAGTATGTGGTAGCTGGCCATATCAACGCACTGGGGAATGTGTTTAATTGCAACAACAAGATATCGTGTGGAGTTAAACATCCTGGTCAATTCGGGATGGGGAGGGTGACGAGGAGGTGCCCGAGGAGGTGGCCGAGGATCCCATATTCGCGGTCGAGGACTCGCGCGATTCGAGCGGCTTCAAGGCCGACTCGTGCAACCGGAATCCATGGATACTGCAAGTAGAAGGGCTTTGTGTAGAAAATAACTATACTATACTCGGAGAATTACTTACCGGGGGACGTACTTCTCCACGGGCGGCTGGGGTCTTAACATCGGCAGCTGCATGAAGAACATGTGCGGGAAGCTGGTCCCAAACATGGCCCCGTCCAGCATTTCATTGCGGGATCGCGGCTTGAAGATGTCGTTACAGCGAGGGCAGTAGACCTTCACAGTAGACTGGCCCCACTTGTCGCTGAGGCCCACTGGGAGGGTTCTCTGCCTGTCACAGTAGAACCTCGGACACCTTCCGAAGTCCCCTCTCTCAAATTTTAGGCGCATGTCATCCACGCCATGCGCAGACAGGATGTATCTGGCGTGGATCATGCCGTACAGCTCCGCCTCATAGCCGGAGACCCAGTCCAAGGAACTGTCGAATATCGGATCCAGGACAATTTGCAGTGCCTCTGGTTTGTGCTTCAGGCCCTTCAGGTTGGACTTGCTCTCTATGAAGGCGATGGGCACGCGGCAGAGGAACTCGTTGCCTTTCATCCCAACGAACCAATCAATCCAGCTGGAATTTACCTTAGACTCGTTGCTTTGGCTACAAGATTTTACTGTGATTTCCTATTTTTTCCATAAGAAAAATCAAGTTACTTACGGGCTCGACATGTTGCCAGTTCACTCTTATAGAATATAATAAAAAGTAAACTGCAAAATCACAAGGCCTACTATGCCATAATGACATCTATGCGTCAGAGTATCGGCAGGGCTGCAACACTTAATCGGCCGATGACTTTTATATTATTTTATAAATAGTATCCACAGCAAAATGATTTAAATTCAGGAATTTTTAAACATTATATATTTTTATATTTTTTAACATTAACATTATACTAGATTCGTTGAAAAGCATGTAACGGGCAGAAGGAAGCGTTTCCGACCATATAAAGTATATATATTCTTGATCAGGATTAATAGCCGAGTCGATCTGGCCATCCATCTGTTCGTCGTCCGTATGAACGTCGAACAATTTGGAACAATTTTAAAATTGTGTTTAATTTTAATCCCCAATTGATTCTATCGATATCCCAGAATAATCCCACACTAGCTGAGTAAGGGGTATCTGATAGTCGGGAAACTCGACTATAGCATTCTCTCTTGTTTGATACTAGGACCAAGGTGGCTTTATATCGCATTTAAGAGTCTTTCGGAATAATAGCTATTTTTCGTGCAGACATTTGTTTGGACAATGCATGGAAATCTTGGCCTACTTTTCGCCACGAATACTACTGCTTTCTGTTTAATCAAACCCGGAACGTTATTAAATGTGCACATCGTCACGTCGTCCAGTTGCCACTTGGGAGGCAATCCAAGACAATGGGCGCCCGTCCGAAAATGTAGCACTAATGAGGCACATGCCACACGCACAACCAGCCAGCCACCCATCCATCCCATCCACCCATCCACTGGCAGCCATTAGGAACACCCACTTTTAAACACCCACAACCCCTTTTCGCGTTTCGCGAAGAAGTTGCGCTCTGCAGTCGCGCAATTGTCAACAGCAAAACAATATACAAATAAATTGTATTTTATTTCACTTAAGTTGAAAGGCAGCATCGCAAGGAGCCACGCGCTGCGCGTCTTTTGGCAGCTGCACTGGGAAAAAAAATATATTGATAGCAGGCCAGATTGCCATGGATGTATGTAGCTTAGTTTTGAAATGGCAGCTTCAGATGTATTTGCTGTTACTCATTTATATATATATATATATTATATTATATTGCTAAAGATTGTGTACCATGTTATTCAAACGGTGGCAACTATGTTGCATAATTGTGCTCAGTGTAGTCAAACAAGATGTTGCAGATGCGGGACTTGGGACTTGGGAATCGCAGAAGGACTGTCGGGTGGGGGGCAGGACCTTGAGGAGGCGACAGGAGGCGTTCAGGTGAACGTCGGCACTGACAATGCGCCGTCTTCGTCGTCGTAGTTGCATTTCGTGGCTGTTGCACTAAAACAAAAGAGGCTGCCAGGACAATGGCGGCAGGATAAGCAACAACCAGAAACTGCACAAAAGCCAGGACGAAAACACGAGGGGTGCAAAAGGCAGTGGCGCCTGAAAAGGGGGTTACACTTAACCCGTTGGGTGCAGCGTCGCCTTCGACGATTAGAAAATCGATACTGAAACTAAGTACGATTGCACATTTATAATTAATCGGCATTTTAAGCGAATTATTATGGACTTCCTTTTGCTAAAACGCCCGCGGCATATTTTCTATGTGTGTCTGGCCACAATTTTTTAAGTTAATAAGCCGTTGAGCTGTGTGGTTATGCGTTTCGAAATTAAGCAGTTATAGAACCATTTTATGGCTAAAGGCAAAATCTGAAATCTGTTAATTTGTGTGATTCGAGGGATTATACATTTAGGGACTTACGAAAGAGCTATAAAGCTAACCGAATTTCAACATAAATTCAAGTTGTGTAATATATGTATGTACATTCAATTGAATTCATGTTTCTCCTTTCTCCAACGTGCAACATTCACTTTCTTTGGCATGAATAATAATTTAACTTATTGAAAAATCGCCTCCATGGGGATGGCAAAAGTTCAGGGACAAGTTCAGCCTATACGTTCAGAGATGTATATATATTTTAAAATAAATGTTTTCATTTTTGTGAAAGCCTCGAAATACAAGTATTTTGCTTATTGAAGAACAGATTCCACAGGGGGATACAAAAGTTCATGGACATCATGCACCCCCACACCCCTGAAAGGGCAAAATAGATAAATATAATATGTATAAAAAATGTACTTTCAAGAGGCAAGGAGAAATGCGTGGTAGTCTATATAATACACTTCATGGCGAACGCTTAGCAGACTGCTCTTGATTTAAATGAGACCTTAATGGCTCATAGACTGTCAGTTTCGCGGGGGTGTGTGTGCAACGTCCTGGCCATATCTTAAACCCCTCAAGACAGAGGACTTTTGTGGCAAGGTGGCAAAGGATGGAAGGATGAATTCATTGCAGATGCTGCTGCTCCTGATGCTGCTGCTGCGGCGTTTCGCATAAATGCAGAAAGTTTCCTCCAAGGTAGCCTTGATGTTGCCACTGCACTTTTTGTGCCGCATGCCGCAGCAAATTCCCCCTGCCTTGCCGCGCCACGCCCAACCAGCCCGCAACTTTTGCCCACCTGCATGCAACAGAGTTGCAGCAACGCTTTTTGGCTCGCTGAGTGCAATTTTTTAATGACAACTTTCGACTGAGTGAGTGGGTGGATGGGTGGGTGGGTTTTGGTCGAAAATCAACTTGATGCTGCTCGACGATGCGCAAACCGAGCGAAGTGAGTGCAAAGGGCTTAGGACTCTTGCTGCCAAAAGCAGCAAAAACATGGCAAAAATCAGGGGAAAACCATCAACAGCAACAACAACAACGGCGAAAACCGTTCAAGTGAGCAGCCATAAGAGATTTCCCCGCCGCACCAGCCAAGAAATTCGAATCCGAGTGGCAAGTCAGTGCAAAAGTAATGCAAAGTCAGCAAAGTGCAACGCGCAGGGAAAACAACCTGAAAGCGGGATGCACTGAAAAAAAACGAACCCATGAATATGTAATCAATCAAGGAGAAAACATATTGCATACACTTAAAATTTCAATTTATTGAAGAATTATTTGTGCTTAGAAGGAAGCACTTCTATGATAGTAATTCAATCAAGAAATAATAATAATTTTGAAAACTGCGCTTTTGAATGTTTCTGTAATACATGTATAGAATACGTTATCAATAATTTGCCATCAAATTTAATGTTAATTAGGCTGTTTAGCCATTCAGTCATTATAATTTTATTTTAATGAGCTAATAATCGAATCAAAAACGATGGAAATTCGTGAATATATTGTACATGTATTGTGAAAATGCAGCTGATATGTAATAATCATAGCTCATTCGGTTTTTCCCTCGGAGGAAGGAAGGAAGTTGGTGGCACAATTGGATCCGCAGGCGGGGTAACGACACACTGACCGAGTTCAAATGACTGCCGAGTATCTCGAGATGGCGCGCAGTTGAAAGCTGAAGTTGAGGGACTGAGTGCAGGAAGCAGGATCTGCGGCTGCCATCTTAATTTGCATGCACTCGCTGGCGGTGCGTGTGTAATTTATTTGTCGCGCGAGCGGAATTCCCTTGAACTTGTCCGCTGGCATCAGCATCGCCACCATCATCACCAGCAAAACCAGCAGTAGGAGCGGCAGGCGGACTTGCAGCATGCAACATGCAACATGAGCAGCAGTTAGCAGTCAGCAGTCCGTCGTCTCGTGTCCTGCGTCCTGTGTCTGCGCCACATCGTGCGTCTGCCGACGACACGCAGGACTCTTCGTGCCGCCCGCTGCAGTTGCAGCACTGCCTGCCTCTCGGCCGCGACTGTCGTTCGGTGGCGCCACACGAGCTGAGGGAGTCCAATGGAGTCCACACAGGACACCGCCAGCGATGCCCCGCCCCTTCGATAACAAGTGGGCGAACCTAACAATTTGTAAATCTGAAATTATAGAAAATAAATATGAGAAATTGTTTTAATTCTTTAAATACTTTCCCATATCAAAATAACAACTAAAATTTGACATCGTAAGTTAAAATAGTTCATTTATCATTATATTTAAGTGAATATTCAATAAATGAGTACCACATACATACATACATATGTACAAACATACTAAGCACACCGAACACAAACTATAAATACGCATAAAAACTTACATACATATGTATGTACGTTGAATAAGCAATGATATGCAATTGAAAGAAGAGAGAGAGAGAGCAATTCCAGAGATCGTTATCAGCAAAATCAGTGGCGAACCAGAGGAAACATGCAAAACTAACAGTTTGTGAATGAATTACCTTGGATACACACCTGAATTTTCGCTGCCTGATACTTTTTGAGAATGAGAAATAACGGAAGCTAATACGCTCATGATAGATAAGAATTAGTTTAGCTGTTTATTGTATACAAATGCATGTATATATTTACACATATATATATATGTATGTAAGCACAAAGTTTTCATTAATGCAGTGGGTGTGTTTGTTTTCAAAGAACCGCCTTGTCCAAATGTTTTCTTCTTTGTTAATTTCGAGTGCAAAACCACATTACACGTGTTGTTTATTCATTTTGGGGTGGTTTAACCCCTGGCGACCCCTGGCCCGGCATTTATCGAACCTTTGCTCATCTCCCATGCGAATGCAGTCCACACTCGCGTTCCACAAGTGCCACTTTGCGCGCGCGCATCGCCCTAAACCTCCGCACGAAGTGGATTTCGGTTGAGTGGAGCGGGATGCGGATGTGGAGCAGCGACGCCGAACGTACAGCTTTGCCAAAGGTGTGCGCGCGTGTGTGTGTGTCAGTGGAACTCGTTGGCCGAGACACCTACGAAACGACACGAGGGCGACACGAAGCTTTGGCCGAGTTTTGAGCCTCGAGTGTTCGGCGATTCAGTTTCGTTTAGGTTATCGAACACAACGGTTTGTGCTACGCGATTGAAGGCGGATATTCACTGCATTTGACTCGACTCGATTCGATTCGTTTCGTCTCGTTTCGGATCGTCTTGCCTGCCATACAACTCGAACTCGAATCCGAATGCGAATGCGAATGCTCGACAACTGAATTCCCTCCGACATCGAAACTGTAAATCTCGAGGAATTCAAACGCTGCAGGAAAGGCAGGCGGTGAAACGGTCGCGATCGCGATCATCAAATTGCAATTGTGGCTGGCTCGTCCTAAACCGCCCAACGTCCCACGTTCCGCGCCCCCGCCCGCCACACACGGAACGTTGCCCCCACACCGCGCCGCCCAACACATTAACCCCCGTTAACCCCCGGGAAATTCAAAACGCGTCGCGTCGCGTCGGGAAACGCGTGCCGCCGCCAATTGCATCTGTTGTTTGTTGTTTTTTTCGGTTGAGTGTGTGAGAGTGTGCCATCTATATTGCATTGTTGTTGTTTCTCTTTTTGGGGTTTTCCTCAATTGACAAGAAAAACACGAAAACAAAGAAGGCGAGAGACGTACAAGTGAAACGTAAACAATGAAAAGTGAGACGACGGCGGGCGAAAAAGTGAAATCCAGTTGATTGCAGTTTGCAGTTGGCAGCAGCTGCAGAGCGAAAGCGAAAAGCTTAGCATACTTTTGGGCCTGCCCCAATAACTCAAGCCGTAAGTGTCCTGTGTGTGTGTGTGTGTGTGCGTGTGCGGGTGGTGTGCGTTGGTATTGTTGTGCTTGTGTGTTTCTGTGTGCGGATGAGCCTTTTAAAGTCCCGAGGCTGTTGCTGCACAGTCTAACCCAATTGAAACGGAAATTCGCTTCAAAAAGCGCCAAAAAAAAAAAAAATACTAAAAATCCTAACTTAACTTTTGAAATAGAGGAATTTCGTTAATTTTAAAGCCCGCTGGCTGAACAGGATGTTAATTATTATAAGAATATCACTGTTAACAATACCACTTTCATATGTTCAAATGCCGCTGGCAAACCCGAACATCGTAGTTTTATAAAAGGAAATTATTTAAGTGTTTTACGCGCAACCTAACACATAAAATCTCTTAACTGCTTATTATCCTGTGAATTGTAATTACTGGAGAATGTGACTTGTTTGTGCGTAATTCTTGCTCCATAAATATGCCTAAATATTGGGCTGCAAAGTTCCGAAAACTTCTCAAGTCCCTCAGAAGTGCAACAAAAATTAAAAATTTAAAGAGAACGCCAGCAGTGGCGAAAAGTTTGATCTGCGATCTCCAACTTGTACTAATAAATATGCTGCCATACATTACATTTTCCATTTTTTTTTTTTGAGCTGCCAGTGTGCAAAACTTGTATCACGAAATTTTCAGATCCTGAAAAGAAAAGGACGAAAACAAGTGCACACCTGCGAGCAGAAAATTTCAAGTTGCTTCCATGTGCCGTCGCCAGCGAAGCAGGCAAAAATGTTTAAGGCGAATTGCGAACTTTCACTCAATTTATTCGAACTTTTCTCGCCTGCCTACGGATTTGCTTTCATTTTTTTATGCCGACACATATTTTTTTTTTGCTGCTTTTCTTCATTTTGGGTAGCAAAAATCGAATCAGCGAGGCAGGAGCAACAGCAGCGGGCCAAAATAAAAATATATATGTGTGTATATCTATGTATACAAAGAAAAATGCGATAATTTAATCTGGTTAAAGCTGCGAAGGCTATGGCCAAAGCTATATAGCTCGATTTTCCCAGGAGTAAAGCTGCTATGCAGCAGACTTTTGGTCGCGTCTAAGCAAATTAAAAACTTTTGCTCCCGGTTTCCCGCTTCTACATGCTCATTTCCCTTTGCTTTTTTTTTTTTTGTGTCACGTCTTTTCGAGCCTGTTTTTTTTTTTTTTGTTGTATTCCAAGTCATGTATATTGTATATGCATAAATTGTGTTTATGCAAAAAAAAAAAAAAAAAAAATCCAGCCGGCAATAAAGTACGCGTTCAATTTTGCGCAATAAAACGGCAAGTGCGAAACAAATGTGACGCAGCTGACGGATCCGAAAAAAGATCTTTTTGGCTATTCGAAGGTTGCAAGATGTCAATTGAAGTGTGGGCTTTTCGCATGAAGTGCAAATGGTTTGGGGCTCAATACAATCCATGTGAGTTCGGATGATACATGCATATATATGTATAGATATATACAAATATATATGTATGCATGTACTGGCTGGGTCATAAAAAGGTGGCATAAAGCAGCGCCTAGATGGAAATCGAGAGAGACAGGCGAGGCTTATAAATATGCGCGACTTTATGGCCTTTGGGAAGTGTTATGTGCGAATTTCCTTTCGCATTCGCATTCACATTTTCCTTTTCCTGGTTTCTGGCCAAGCAGCGGCAGCAACACCTGCCCACTTTTCACTCGCAGGAAAAGCTGGAAATCGGCAAAGAAGCAGCTGGCATTGCTGATTAAAGTGCCAGTCGCACACCCACACACACGCACACTCGGAGTAAATATATATATATATATATTGTACATATATATATTTATACAGAAAGCAGGCACCACGCACCCAGCAAAAGTCAAAACTCAAACTCAAACTCAAAAGTTTTCTGTGTCGCGCGTAGTGAGCGGCCACGCCCACGTGCTCTCGAAAAGAAGGCGGCAGGCGCTAAGTAGCAGGTAAGTGCGGCAATAAAAATAAATGGCAATCGCGAGCCGCGCATCAACTTTTTCGCACATTTTATTGGATACGCCACGAAAATGTGCACAGGGCGAAAATTAGATTGATTTCAGCAAGATTTCTATCTCAGCTAAGTTTAATAGTGGGATATAACTAATTTCCAAATTATGTTTCTGAAACAAAAGTTTAGTTTATATATAATATTACTTGAGACAACTTGCGAAAAATCAATTAAAAATAAGTGGCAATTCTATTCGCTTGCCACATTTTGTGTATATTATTGCTAAATTGTATTGAAATATATTTTTTACTGTGTGGGCGTAAACAGGAAATCCTCAGTGCCGTAGAGAGCAATAGAATGCGGAGTGTGCCAACTCCTAGCAATGGAATAGTAAACAGAATTTTTAATGGATAAGGGTTTCGAAATTGCACATTTTAACTCTTAAAGTTCGATCTTCAAGCCGAGAAGTTACATGCACTGCAAAGGAATTATGGTTATTGAGATTTAGGGAATTGATTTTGAATTATCGTTTAAACTACTAAATGAAGCAAAGCAATTCGCTGATCAAATATTCAATGAACGAGAAATGGCAATAGAAAGCGCTTTAAAATCCGAAAAATCTACAATGAACTTCGCACTGAAATATTCAGCGAAAGTGTGTTTTCCCTATCGGTTGAAATGTGCTCTTAAATATTTCAGAAAGCTGAACGCATTTTCCATAGTTCCCTGGCCCCTCGATGCTAGTTTAATTTATTTCGCTATTTTATTTCCAGCCGAGCCACTTGGTAATACAAGTAGGTACATACATATATATATATATAGCTTTACCTTTAAAACTTTCTGCCCGTCTGTCTGTCTGTCTGTCTGTCTCCCAGGGAAACGTTGTTTGGCGCGCTTATAAATGCCATAAAAAAAGAGTCCATTACGGGCTAAATGTGTTTGCCGTGTGTATTCCGTACCGTCGAGTGGGTTACGAGTTGCCAACTCCGGCGGCCATATGGGCAATAACCCGCACTTCCGACCTCCCGAACTCGCCGACTTATTTGCATTGTAATGCGAGCCGGGAGCGGTGATCACTCATGGCAGGTGTCGACAGTTTGTTTTTGGACAGCCATACAACAAGGAGCCAGCCGTTGGAGTCCTTCGAGTGATGAAGATGAGGACTTAATGTTTCTGGTTCTGTTTCTGTTCTGGTTTCTGTTCTGGTTTCTCCCGCCTTATTTCGACATGTCGTCATTCGCCGTAATGTGTTATGTTATGCGTTGCAATCCACGATTTGATTGCCCCAGATTATGATGGTCTCTTTGTTTCGGTTTTGGGTTGTGTGGGGTGGATTAGGGATACGGATAAGGATATACATGCCACAGCCGGATTTGAGGTCGCTTCGGCAGGGATAATTGGTCATTACAAATGCATTTGAGCCGCGTAATTTGTCGCAAGCAGCAGAGCAATGTTAAAGAGATAATTATAGAAATTATACAACATAATAATGGAATTTTTTAGCATTAAGTATGTTTTTAGCGAGTCTTAGATCTTTTTGTAAGCCCATTTGATCAATATAATAAATTGAATGAATAAATTAAATTTTATGAAAATAAGATGGTATAGTTTGAAACACCTCAAAAATAGTATATATTTAACATTTGTAGAGCTTATTTAAATAATTCAAGCAGATTAAAGGCTAATTTATTTGCTTAAATGAATGCCTGCGTGATTGGGTTTATGCTCCATGCACTTTATCCATTCCGCCTTCCAGCTGTATGGTATCATCTATCAATATGCTTGCCCATTTTTTGACACTACAGGGGAACTTATCCATTGGCCATCTCTCTGGCTTTTAGTCAAGTGGAATCCATAAATTTGCCTTCTAACCAGCTAGCTAGCTACCTAGCCGCATTAAATTTGAATTTGCCACGCTAAATCTTCGGAACTGAAGATGCTGCACATCGGATCCAATAACCGACATATATCATGCCAGTAAATAGTGCGGCACTCGGACACTTTGGACATACTGCTGCTCCCATTCAGGCATCTCATTTCGTTATGCAATCCCTCTGGCATGCCACGCCCCGATTCTAAGCCCGCCCCCGCATCCATTTAGAAGGCATCCTGACCGGAAAGACCGCGAGGACAACGGGAAAAGCAATAAACTTGTTTGTATTTGTATTGCACTTATGCGCTGATTGCTTTTCAGCGCAATTTGCTTTTAAGCGATTCCTAGTGAGGACTGTCGGTTTTTCCCCTTTTCCACTTTTCCCCTTTCTGCCCCGCCCCCAGCTCAACGCCCACCTGTTCATGCCCGCCTCGCCACCCAATTTTGGTTAGTTAAGACGCAGCTCATCAGCGTTCTCCATTTTCCATTCGCCGGCTCATTACAAGACGAGGAGCACAGTTTCCAAGACAAGAAAGGAAGAGCGGAAAAAACACAAACCATTGAGTCACCTTCCACCACACACAAGTACAGCAGCACACACACGCACACACACACACATTTCCAATCTGCACACAAACACACACCCACACACATTGACTCTTACATCCTGGCACTCAGCGCTGTTTGCCAACGCCTCCAACGCTTCGAAGTGCACACAATCCCATACATTCCATGTTGGGTTCGCAAACCATATCCACACTGAAAAAAAGTCTCTTTGGATTTCAAATTAATTAGTAAAGTATAAGAAAGTATGTTTAATTCTCTAAGACACAGTTGTAGTCCGTAATTTGTAGCATTTCATAAATGTTGACTTAGTTATCTTAGTTATCCAAAACCGGATTTAATTCTCGGATATACTTACATTTAATAACCCTTCAGTCATTTGTGACTTTAGTGATTTCTTAATATATTCCAAAAGCAATCGACGCTTAAAGTGCAGTCAATATATCTTTCACAAGATATAAGTGCATGGATGTGTACTTTCCGGCCGTATAGCCATCAAAAAGCGGATGCTTCTTGTTGGAAATCCGGCAATTAGAGGAAATTCGTTTGTGTATTAATTGGTGTGGTTCCTTTTGTTTACTTTTGATCGCTCTGCCACCCTGATCCATTTAAGACTGTTTACATTTCGCTCAGTGCAGGTGGAGGTCCGGGTTCGGGTCCGGGGTCTCCGTCCGGGTGCCGGTCATGTCCGTATCCGTGTCCGTGTCCGTGTCCGTGTCCTTGTCCGTGCTGGTGCTGGTGCTGGTGTCTCTGTGTCGGTGTCCGCTTCCCATGTCCATGTCCGTGTTCGCTCCGCTTGTTCATTTTCAATTTCGTTTACAGCATAGAAAATTTTAGTTTTTTCTCTGTTTGTGCTTTCCATTTTATTTCATCTTCATTTTCATTTCAACGACTTTGATAGCGTTGGTACTGGCTCGCCCACTTTTTTTTTGTGCCCAGGAATTCCAGTTGCTGTTGTTGTTGTTTTGGGTGGGGTGTTTTGAGTGTTTGGGTGATTTTGATTGTGGGCCGATGGGCGGATAGCTGGATGGCCGACTGGCCAAGGAAGCTCGCCTAGTTACTTACTTTAAAACACATCTATCTCACAGATACGGGATACAACGAAATCGAGCTGCTCCGTTGTTATCTCGTTGCCGTGGTTGTATTTTTAGACCCCGGCCATTGTCATCGTCATCTGATTTGCCGTAATTGTTTTTCCTGCGACCAGAGCAACGAAAGCAAATCGGTTATCTTTCCATTCCGGGCCGTAATGGTCCAGTCATCTGGATTCAGCATTCGGTTTGCAGGTTACAGGATTCAGGAATCACGAACCAGGAATCAGGAACAACAAAACAAGGCGACTAAATGCTGCCAGGACATTGTTGTTTCAGATCCGCATTGGAACACGGATTGAATGGTGAAATGTCATTTAAAGGGATTAGGCATCCTGGTGGCTTGTAATCTCATCGCATGCAATGTTTTTTGGTTCTTTCGGTTCACTGATATCGCCACTTGGTGGAGAAAGGTATTTCGCTTTTATGCAACTGAAAATCTTTATAAGGATTTTGAGAAAATACTTCACGAGTAAGTGATTTATTATTAAAAGGTGTAATTTAATTGAAATACAAAACAGGAGTCAAGTTTCCATTGAGTCTCGCAAGCTATTAAGCCTATTTCTAGTGCAAAATTATTGCCCGTTTCGTATTCAGTTTGAAGTGCCCAATCAATGGATTTCATTACATTGCAAAATAAATCCGAATAATGGAAAATCCTTGAACCTTGGCCGATTTTCACCGGAATCCGCATGCATTGTAAATGGCATGCACATCGATGATATTTTAATAGTTCGCAGTAATCTATTTGCTGTCTTGCATAGTTTATAATGATTTGTTGCCGGGGCTAATCTGTTGCCCGCTGTTCACCACATTGTTGTTATAATTCGCTGGCCCCAGGATTTCCTGAAGTGGGCGATTTCGGTGGGTGGTGGGTGGTAGCTCACAGAGTGGCTCTGAAAAGTATGCAACAGAAATTGTTGCCATTGTTGCCATGCTGCGAATTCAATAAACGAAAAGCGCAAGCAAAAAGGAAGAAATGAAAAGGCCAAGCAACGAAAACAGCATTTCAGCATTTCAGCCATACCAAATTGCCATTCTCGGCCATTCCAGCTCCGCGTCCATCTTTCCATTTCACCATCTTACACCGGCTTTCAGAGTTTTTCAGTTTTCCAGCTTTCAGTTTGTCCAACTCTTCGCTTCGTGTTTCTGTTTTCGCCCAGTTCAACAGTTGTGGCTGCTGCATTTTTGTTTATTGTCATTTCAGTTGTGCCGGGCTGTTTAGTGCAGCAAGGAATCCCGGCGCGGGGTTGCAATTCCTGCTGCATTATCCTTTATTATATTGCCGGCATTAACGTTTCCGTTTGTTTCTGCCACATGGAGAACACCACAAGAGCCCTGGTCCGGGTGCAGTGAGAAAAGGAGTTTTCATTCGATATGAATGCAAAAATACAAATAATATAATATTTGGTAATTGTTCGCACTTTTGGATAGCACTCACAAATATAAAATGTTCTTATCGTAATATTAAAGATGACAAACTCATCGATGGTTTATCTCAGTGCATTTAGATAAAATACGCATGTCGTTGTCGAAGCTGCAGCTCAGATTCTGGTTTTCATTCCAATTTTTGTTTCTTTTTCTGGTCCTGAGCCGGCCGATAAGCCCAACCAACGATCCTTGGCCCTGTTTATTTGTTGGCGCTTCTTTTGCACCGCTCAGCTCTGCTTATTGCCCCTCATTTGGTTACTCTTAACTGATTTCTGTGCGTTATTTTTAAAAAGGAATTTCAACAATTGCACACGCAATCCAGCCCTTAAATAATAAATAAGCCAAGCCACGCACACGGCTCAGTGGGAAAAGTAGATGGAGTGAAGATGGGGGAACATGGGGCACATGGCCGGGGCCACAGGACGATTGTCCTTTTGGCCAACTCAGCTGGAGTCTGGGTTAAGTGCGGCATTAACAATCAATTACAAGCATTACGAGCCGTAAAACTGACGCATTGACCAAATACCAACTCCTCATGTCCTGCGAATGCCAGCTCGCTGGACATGAGAAGTTGCCATTCGCATGGGCATGGACATGGGTATGGGAATGGGTATCCTTTCGCTGGGCGAAAGAGGATGGCATTACTCACACACACCCATACACCGAAAATAGCGCTCGCTGTGAAAAATGTTGCGTGCAAAGTAAACCCGGCGGGCAAAAGGGAATCAAGAAATGGGAATGGAACTGGAGATGGAGATGGCGATGGAGCAGGAGCAGGAGCTGCAACCTCAGTCTCAGCGGTGTCTGAGTTACGGTTTGTTGGCTCCTTGTATAATAAGCCAAGGGATATGGCCATGAGGAGAAATGGGAGCTATTGTCTTACAGACGGCAGCTGCATTCGTGCCGAGATATATTTTCTGGATCACTCCCCAGAAAGTCTTGGGAAAAGGTTTGAAGTGCCATAAAATGTAGCTCGAATTATTTCAATTTAATAAGTGTATGATTCAAGTATTTAGCTAGCAACATAACTGGGTAGTTAAAAAAAAGCGGTGCAACAGGACGTATACGTAATATTTCTTTTATTTTGTTTAATCTGTGAAAAAAATTGTCAAGTCATTTAATATTGGGATTTATTTAATGTATCCCAAAATGGCCTTGAAAATAAGGTGTCAATGAAAATTGGAGATGATAAGTTTGACAATCCCAATGCACCCAACTCATGTGCTTTTCCAAGAAAAGAGTAGAACATACAACATACAATAGCCAATCCTATTACGTTCGTTTTCCCAGGATTGTGTCTGGAATTTAATTAACTCAAATGACACCGGGACACATGGCCAAAATGAACCTGCTCCAGCATTTGGCTTTTCTGCTCATTAGTTGATGACATTTTAAAGCGGGTCACAGACACTTTTTTCCTTTGAAGTGCATTTGAAAATCGTTTCGTTTTGTCTTGGTTCTGCCAAAAAAAAAAAAAAAAAAAAAAATACAAACGAAAGGAAAAAAAACTGCTGAAAATGTGTCTGTGTGCCCTTGCTGCTTTGTCTTGTCGTTTCTTTTAATTTTTATTTCGGGTTTATTATTATTTTTATTTTTATTTGTTTTTTGTTCTAGTTTCATGTTGTTGCTTTCGCACTTGAGCGACAATACAAACGATGTCGACGCCGGCAAAATAATACAAATAAATTTTATTGTGGTCAAGTTATACACACACACACTTGCCCATTACTAACTCACACAGTTGCAGATGTATAGATACAAGCACGGATAAAGATGCACAGCGAGAAATTTGAGTTGTGTGGGAAAAATATGTACAGTATAGTGAAAATTATTCATCATTAACATGACTTTGATTATTATGTTTAACTTTACTTGGATCTGGTCTCTCTTTGACCATGAGGAATCAAAATGTTTTCGCTTCACTTCATGGAGTCCTTTTCTTTCACTGTAAGGATATAGAGAGTGAAACAGAGGCGACCATCAAGCAAATGCCAGACGCATTGTGCACAGATTTATGCCGCCTGTCTCCCCGCCCAATTTTCCCACCGACTGTTGGCCATAAAAAATGAGTTGCCGTTGGTGGTCGTCAGCTGCTCGACTCGACCTGCCCCAGTGGTTTTATGCCACACACCCCTCCCCCTTCCCCCCTGATGGTAGCACCACCACCACCCCCCTCATGACTTTTCCCGCCCCCGCAGCACTTTAATGGCCATTGTTATGCCCGTTATGTTGATTATAAGCTTCTCATACAAACGGTGCGTCCCTTCTCCCCTATTCCACTCCGCCCCCCCTGACAGACCACTCCGAACTTAAACAAGCTAACTGCATAGAAGCGTGTAAGCCTCTGACATTTTTGGGTCTAAACCGGAGCCCACTCAGCTCCGCTCCTCCGACGCCGGCTTTGAAAATAGCAAAAAACAACAAGGAAAATGAAAATAAAAAATTTAGTAAATTTGAATTTTCCAACTGCGCCGAAAGGTGTAAAGCCTGATGAGGGTTAAGCGGTGTCCGACTCTGTGCGTGTGAGTGTGTGTATGTGAGCGGCGGTGCACTGAGAGAAATCCCTTATACAAATGTATGTGCGATATATAAAGATATTAATTATTAACCTTTTGATTGTTTTTTTTGTTATACAAACTATTTTTATGCACAACATTGCAAGTGAGAATATTTAGTGTGCCATAACGATTTCTGGCAGTGCATTCGAGTGTGCTGCGCCAGCGGAAATGTTTTTTGCCTTGTCCGCTGACGGAGCACAAACCAAAAAGGGGCAAAGCTAATGGAATGGGCACTACTGGGGTGGCTGGGCAGGGGGGGAGAAGATTAAAAAAGTGTATATAAACAACATTTCATTGCCGGCAACGTGCAGCTTACCCCGCCACTAACCCCTTAACCCATTGAACCACCCTTCACCCCATACCATGTTAACCTGCCGACCCACCTGGCCGCTTTATATTGAAATATTTCTGTGGCCATGCAAATTTAATTCGCCATATGAGGAAAACAAGCGAAAACCGAAACCGAAACTGAAGCCAAAGCCAAAGCCTCTTGGCCCCATGTGTGCTAATTGGCGGTGCCGCCAAAACCAGTGGTTCCATGGGCGGTGGTTAAAGGGGTGGGGCTGCTGGGTGGTGCACATGGTGCAGTGGTGCGGTGGCGAAAAAAAAGAGCGTCGCACAAACAAACGCAAACAAACACGGCCGAGTTAGTTAATTTTTTAACATGCCGCTAAGCTGCAAAACTGTTCAGATGCCATGCATGCACTGCAAACAAATGTGTGTTGCAAATAATGATAAGTTCATATCATTCTTTGGACGGGGTATTTTTTTGGGTTTGACGAAACAATAATATATACAAAAATATAGTCATTTTTGGTCCTACTGATCTTAAATTTCCATGTCCTAGCTGTTTTTTTTTGGCAGTTTCGTTTTTATCCTTCTAATACCTTGCTTTTTCGACATTTAAGGCTGTCACACCTTTTGGGGGCTGGAAATTTTGTTTTTTTTGCAAAGGAAACATTTTTGGGCTGGTTTGCTTACTCAAGGCGACCACGCCCACGCTCCGGTTGCCGCCCCTCTGCGGTCGACGAAAGGATGTCGAGGTAAGGGGATGCCTAAGGCTTTGCGGTTTGGACTGTTGTTCCTGCTGTTGTGTTGGCTCCTGTCATTCCCAGAATGAAGCCGAAAAAGCCACAGGATCAGGAGCAGAGGAGTCCTCGGCCAGAAGTCCACAAGGGGCAGTGGCCGACCGGAAGCGCTGCACTGCGTTCACTTCCGGCCGTCTGGGCATCTTTCTTGCCATGCCATCGCAACCAAACCGAATCCATCCCGCCAACTTGACTTATTCCCTCTTGCCACGCCGAAGTCCCGTTTTCAGTTCATTTAACATGCCATTTGCTGGGCCATATCAAAATGGATTTATTGTTGTAGTTGCTGCATAAATTATGGCGCTTTTCACGCACTTTTCCACACGGTGGCCGGCTAAAAGAGGCTGGATAGCCGAGAAAGCTAGCCAATTTTCCTAGGCCTTTGTCTCTCAGTAGCCAAGTGAAGTGGCTTTGGATGGAGGAGTGGATTCGATGAGCCACTTAGGGCGGGAATGCTATGTATATCAATATTTAGCCAAATTATGATTATAGAAGAAATCTCAGATATATACAAATCATTTATTTTCTTGTGGCTATGAAACCATTTTAAGCCAAGTTATGTTTCAAATACAGAACCTAGACAAACCCTTTTTTTTTAGCCCAATTATAATACAAACATTTGTATGTGTCTTTTAATACTTATTTTACTGGCTAACTAAACTCATTCAGTTGCATGGCTGGTTTTACAAAGATGCCCCAGTTTGGTTGCTTCTTTATCTAAGCCAGTTTGGCCATCCGGCCCTCCGTCGATCAAACTCTTGGCCATATCTAAAGTACGGCCTTTTGTCAGCCATCTAGCCCTATTGCAAAATCATTGCCCGAAAATCCCCATTTCCCCATTTTCGGTGTAAACAAAGCCCATTTTTCGGTGCATGCTATTCGCTTCCGTTGAACGTTGAACTTTCCCCAGCTTTCGAAGGCAGAATGCAAATTGCTTTCGAAATAATTGCACTAACAGGGGGGAGTAAGAAAAACAAAAAAAAAAAATGGAAGGCTTGCTGGTGGCTGGGATTTTACGGATTGAGTTCAGATTTGGGGCTAGTCACCTGCCAAGAGCTCAAATATTTTCTGGCCATTTCCTTCTGCTGTCAATATATGTTACATACGTATGTATGGGCGTATATAGAGTCAACTTGTCTACCCTCTAATATCAAAGAAATAAAATAAATGAAACCACTAAACGAAGGGTGGGCGTAGAAAATTCGAAACAGATTTCAAATCTATTTAAAAGTTATGGCCGCAACTATTTGCGTCCTGCAATGTTCAAGCTTTTGGGCCAGAGGGGTGTAAAGACAAAGGATGGCAGGTGTACTACATATATATATGTATATGTATATAAATGTATGTATATATATGACCAGGGGCCAGAATGCAAAGTGCGACATGCAAAATTGTGCAAACCCTTTTTGCCCCAAAATATCTCTCGATGGCCACTGAAAGTGGCGCTGTTGATGATGCCGGGTGACGTTGCCCAAACTTTTTGACACTTTAAAAACTTTGCCCACACACACACACAGACGCACACATACACACTGAGATACACACACCATCTCACACGTACTAACACTGACACGCTCGCACATATTTGGCAAGCCTGGTTTTGAAAGTTACGTTAAATGGTTTTAAAGGTTTCGGTTTTAGGGTTATGCCAGGGTTGCCAACTTGTGGCTGCCTGTAAAGTTGCCTGTGTCCTGATGATCCTGCCGCATCCCTTTACAACTGTCGTTGGCTCTCTCTATTGAAATCCGACATGTTTCCTATCCCCTTCAAATGTGAATTACTTTTCTGCCCTCACGTTTATTTCTTCCTGTTTCCCCCCATTTTATTTGCTGAATTTTTGCAAATTTTGCTGCTTGTCAACTGTGGGGTTGCATTCGCATTTGTCAATAACTTTCGCTTAGCGACAACATTTTTCTATTAGCCCAACATTTGTTAGCTGGCATATTTGTTTACATATTTTGCCAACGTAATGAGAGTAATGCCGGTTGATGAATGGCGTTTTGTTATACAAATGTTTAATGACAGGCGAGTCGTGTTTGGTTTAATAGTTATCCACACTTTCAGCGATCATTTCAGTATTTATTCATACCTATCGACCAAATTGCCAGCAATGATGGTTCGTTTGGAATTGACAAAGCTTCTCAAATTCAGCAAATATTTATGGTTTTGTGAAGATATTTATGCAATATACATTCTGCTATGGACTTTTCGACTTTATAATGCCAAAGCTAAGTCTATTCTTACTTCTGAATTATTTAGAACCTTTTGAGGACTTTACTGCTGGGTCTTTTGTTTGAATTATCCTTTTGGCACAGAGAGAACCCCTTTATCTGCGGCTCACCTATAATAAAAACATGAGCTCCTTTTGCTCTTGCATATTCATAGATTTACTTTTGCGGCACAGATCTTCTATTACTCCTTTTAAATACGGCTTCTTTGACTGGCTTACATTCCGTTCTTTTATTTTTTTTTCTTTGGCCAGCTTATTCCAGTTTGCTCCTTTGGGTATTTTTTTTTTGATTAATGAATCTATTTCGGCTTGGGGAATGGTGAAAAGGAGTCTGTGAGTCCTGGAAGTCCTGCGACTGCTCGGCTGCATTTTGCCTCAATTTGTCAGAGAAGACTTCGATTATGGGGTCTTTTAAAAAAAAAAATTGTAACGATGTGCACAAAGCGACAATTTGGTGTTTTTCTGGCCAGAACAGAACTCATTAAGGCTGGAGCTACCAATCTCGATGAACACTTGCCACTTTTTGGGTTCGACGCACTCTTTTCATGTTTTCTTTATTTTTTCATGCCCATATTTGTCGCCTGACGAAATTTTACACTTTTGACATTTTCAGCATAATGAAAAGCAATAACATTTTTATAATATTCCGCCTCGCGCCCAGCCAGCAGTCCGTGTTGTTTGAACGTCATTCAAATATTTGCCTCAATGATTCGTTTCATTATTCTTTGTGGTGTTTTATTTATGCTTGATGTTTTTATTCTTGTTTTTTTTTTTGCTCGTTTTTTGAATGTACAATAAATAAAATGTGGTGGGTGGGGGAGAAATCTGCAAATGAATCGCTCTATTATGGCTGTGTCCTGTGATCCTGTGATGTCCTGTCCAATGTCCTGTCACACACACACACGCGCATACGCACGCATTCGCATTCGCACGATGGGAGATGCGAGACTGGGGAACAACTACAAACGATGCCATTTTTTTATCGACTGTCATTTATTTATTATTTATTTGATATGTTCAACTCGATTTTTTCACTCGCCGAACGATTTCGCCTTACAGCTTTATCCGTTCCCGTCACTCTTATTTCGTCATTTTTTGTGTTTTTTTGTATTTTGTTTTGTTGTGGCTGGTTGTTTGAATTTATGCTCAATAATTTAATAGGACATCAGTTTTATGGCTTTGCTGTGGCATTAAAGTGGAAAGGGGTTCTATTGGCCACAGAACCCATGCTCCATACATCATATGCCCTCACTCCTGACCAAAAACAAAACACCCCCCACTTTTGCCGCATGGCCTACGCACTAGCATAAAATTTTATGACTGAGGCGATGCCAATTTGCGAAACGCAATCAAACAAATAAACAAACAAAAAAAAAAAAAATAAATAAATAAATAAGGCCGGCAAAGGCGAATGCGAAGTGGTTGCGGAAGTGCCAGAGATGTGACCCCGGCAAGTTGTAAATTTCCGTAATTTACTTGATTGCCCCGACAACCCTGGCCACCTGTCGTCGCCCCCATCATCGTTCTGTCGTAGCCTTCAGCGGCACCATCATCAAGGTCCTTGTGCTCCTTTTGGTCCTCAAACTCCCCGGCATGCCGACAATGGCACATAATCAACGAAATCGCGCATATTAAAATTGTGAATGAACGCGCATTACGACTTCACACATCTCGAGGACAGCGAAAGGTTCACAGGGTGATAAATCCTCTGATAGCCAAGGTCGAAGGATCTAGAAGGTGTAGATGAAATAGGATATGCCAGCCAAAGAATTGCATTAATTGGTTGTAAATTGTTAAGAAGATCTATCTAATATAATTAAATATATTTCAAATCTATGGAATAGGTCTGAAAATCGCCAAAAAAAAAAATACGATAATAGCAATACAAATCAATAAAAAGCCGTGATGATAAGAGCGATTTTTTCAGCGCTGGAAATTTAAGAAATCAAAAATAGGCAATCCGCTTCAGCCCGATTAGAGCCGGGATAAAATCCCCCAAAAGGCGCTACCCACTCATATCGCTGGCAATAAACTCGGGTAATTGGAAATGCTATTTTTTGTACACCAAAACCACTCATATCGCGTATACGCCACCGTCGCCGGTCTTTTGTCAGTGGATTGCTGTTGATATTTCGCCGGCCTGTTTTTCCGCCCTCGTGAATGAAGGAGCAGCGGGGCTTTGATTACAAACACATCAACATTTAACACAATTTGCATTTTCATAGGTTCTAAAAAGCAGCAAAACAAACAGAAACACAAGCACACACACACACACACACATTCAGCGGATTGGCGATGGCTGTGAAATAAGAAATGAGCCGAAAGTGAAACAAAAACCCAACAAAATGTGGGGCAACTTCGGGGGCGGAAGGAACGGAACGAAACGAAACGGAACCGGAGCCAGAACCCGAGCGTTAAAGAGCTTTCAGTGGGAGGACGGGTTGGGTGGTGAGGGTGTGAGGGGAAGGCGGAAACGGAAGCGGGCGCTTGCATTAGCGGAAGTTGTCTTACAAGCGACAGGCGGTATTTCTGGTCTTGCTCTTCTGGCTTCGGGGATATTACGAAAATAATTCACAAAATGAGAGAAGAGCACGGGCAAAAACAAAAAAAATGGGCAAAAAACTGCTCATGAGCATTTCGCACTTCACCTCCTTGGAGACTCATGCGGTTGATTTGGCAGCGCCACGCCCACCGCCTCCCATTTTTTCCTCCTCCTCGGTTGTCATATTCATAACAACATTTAAACATGCGCGCAATTCGAAACCAACTTTTAGTCACAACTCGTGGTACGAATAAGGCATTTTGGGGTTTCAGTTAAGAAATTGTTTAAAACTAATCAAAAACTTAATTAAAATATCGTAATCGAGTGAAAATAATTAGATTTTTACCATATAATATATGACCTATATTGACCTATATTTCTCAAACTTAAATGTTTTCTACACTTCATTTTATATTAATGGGTACCACATATTCGATCACTCGTCATGCGAGAGTGTTGTGTCATGTATTTTGAGTTAAAGTTTACTTTCTTTGGTGTTGCTCGACATTGTCTTTTGGCTCCCTTTGACACGTGCGTCTCGGTGGTGCTGCCACCCGGCACCACCCATCCTGTAGGTGGTACCCTCGCCCTGGCCTAACCTACACCCATCATAGCCCTCCTTTTGCCAGGACCCTTATTTATGATGTTCATTTGCAGAGCTTAGCATAACTGCCAGCGAGTGAGTGGGAAATGGAAAAGTGGAAAAGCGTGAGGAGGGAGCGGTAGAGCGCGGCTCATAACTCAGGACATGAGCTGGGAAATGGGTGGTTTCTCTCTAGGGGGGTGGGTTAGAGGGATGCCATCTATGTTTGGACCAGGTAGTGCTATAAAAAGAAGTTACAATGCCAAAGAACGGAGCGAAACGGAACGCTTGCTGGCCGTAAACAAAGGCGAATTGTCGTTGCCTGTCGCCGTTTTGTCATCGCCTTCTAAATTATGTCACGTAATTAAGCTGCATTAATGTGATAGTCCGCAGACAGGCATCTACATAAATATATATATATATATATATATACATATATAAGTATAGGAATGCAGGAGAAGATATCTATCCATCTCTGTCAGCGAGTGCGGGCCCGAGGTAAATGCGTAAAGTATTTTTATGCCGAGGCATTTAATTAAAATATGCTCGTGGATCTCTAATAGCCTGGCAGCCTTGGCCCAAAATCATCATCATCATCATCATCCGGCTCGACTGGCTCTCTGATCCATGAATCCTTGGCCGAATCCGTTGTTCATTCAATTCCAGTTGCCAGTTTTTAATTCGCTTTCACTTTCACCCGCCTTTCGTGCACTGGAACAAAACTATGTTTAAATATAAGGGATTAAGTGGAAAATTAATCATATTAGCGATCTATATAAATGTGCAAAAATATTGAGCTGATAAACAAGGTAAATTATTGATTGCTTTGATGGATTGATTTATATTGATAAACAAAAAATATTGAAAATATTGAATGGAGTTAGTAGTTGATCAGTAGGTTCTATACTGAATTAATACGGAGTTATGAAATATTAAATTTAAGTTCTGGTTTACAAAATGCTCCACTCCTAATCAACCAAAATATATTTAATATATAATAGTGAAAAACTTATTTTTCTCTGTGCACGGTCAGTGGTTATCTCATTCCGTAATGTTTCCAATTCATTGCCTTTCCAAATTTTGATTCATAACAACAACAGCAACGATATCGACAAAAACAACACAAAATGCAGGACCCAGAAAAGTTTCATTAAATTTTTAACCAAAGCTGGCCATAACAGGCGGCAAAGCAAAACAAACCACAAATTGCCAGCACCCGATGGCAAATAGCGACTACTGCTACAAATTGTTCTACAAAATGGCCAATTAAACTGCCAATCGCCGCCGAACGCCGCGGGTATGAAAAATTTGAGCGGAATGCAGATGTTTCCCCCCACCCCCCAAAAAAAGAGCGACATTCGGCGACCAAACGAAAGCCAAATTCTAATTCCAATTGCATTTAATGCACAGCCAACGCAGGGCAAACACACTCCTGGCAAACAAACAAACAAACAAACAAACTAGCGGGGCTGCCAAACAGAAATAGAAACAAAGCGAAAAGCAAAAGGCAAAAATAGAGATGGGGAGCGGCAAATGGCAAATAAATAAACAAACAGTATGACAAGAGCCTAATGCAAAATTTAAAACAATCAAATGGCGAAAATGGTCTCTACGTTGTTATTGTTTAAGTTTCGGTTTCGGTTGCAGTTTCAGTTTCCCGCCTCTTGTTGTTGCAAATGCCAACTAAAGTGTCCACAAGTCACAAGCCTGTCAGCCACACACACACACTCACAAACACACACTCACACATATGCACAACACATACACTGTAGACACTGGCTCTCACCATTTGACATTGCGTATACGCCGCGTTGGCTGGTTAAATATAAAAAAAAGAACTTCTAGCGAAAGTGAGTGAGAATTCTAAAATGTCTGGCCCATAATTAGACATTTGATGGTCAACCCCCAAAATCCTTTACCCCTTTAAATGGGAAATTTTTTAATTTTCGTGCGTGGTTTATTTTTCTCCTGTATTTTACGCAGCTATTTATAGAGCACGTTTCAACCCCTAAAAGTGCGGCAATCGAGGCATTGCGGCTGACTTTATTCCCATTAATTATGTGCTATTTTCGTTTAATATTTACGCTTTAAATAGTTACCATAACCTAGAGGGTTGTGCCGCAAACGAGGTCAATATCTATTGATTTTGCGTCTTGGATTCGTGTTGCCCAAAAAGAAAGCAGTTGCGTTGTGAATTATTTATGAGCTCGCAATCCGGCGCAACAATAGATACTTCATTACCCACTTAATACCTGCCAGGCAGCCAAACTCATACTCAAACTCATGCTCAGACTGAGCACAACTTTCGGACAAAAGGACGAACTAATTTTTGCACCCTACTTACGGGACGTGGAGCGTAAACCAAACATGGAAGTTAGTTTTCAAATTTGTAATGGTGGGAAAACTCAACCCTTGCCCATTTTCGCAGAGACTCTGCTTTTGAGATGTGTGTGAAAATTTCACTTGGCGCACAGCTGAGTCAACGATGCGTGTGTGTGTGTGTGTCCACTTGGCACCGTTGAAAATATCCCTTAACCACCCACTTTCGGCCCATTTGATGTTGGATATGGTGGCATTGTATTTTGATTGTAGCCAGCGTTTGTTATTTCAGCCCAGCTCGCTCTATTCTTATTTCACAGTTGCATATTTTATTAACTTTTCTTCGTGTGCAGCTGCGAAATAGAAAGTATCTCTCTTGCTGTGTGTTTTATTTAAATACAAAAAAGAAAAAATGTTTTAATTCCATTTTAATTTCCATATTTCTATTCGCCGCGCTAAAAAAATATTATCACTGTTGATTTGCTGGTGGTGGTCTTGCTCTGGCCCCTTTGCGCGAAATGGAAAATATCTCTAAATTGCGGTGCGACTGAAAATTAAATGCTGTTTGGAATCTATTTCCCCTAAAAAAAAAAAAAATAAATAAATAAAAAAAATAAGAAAACATAGCAAGCAAACATGGGCCAAGGACCTTCAACCCACCTGAGCCAAGGGCAGAATTTTGTGTGTGTGTGTGTGTTTGCTTTTTTTTTTGGGTGGAGGGGTGGCAGCTGGGCGCAGGGTGCTATCCAAACAGGACGCCCTGCAGCTGTTTATTTGTCAGACTTTAAATGATTTTTAATAGCGCAATTGAAAGAGTCGCCAAGTCGACTCAACTCAAGTCACTGCCCGCGGCTCAACTGCAGGTGAAGGGGGAGCATTGGGGATCGCAGGTTGGGGATTGGGTCGATTTTTGGCCACGGGGGCGACGTCTTCGCATACCCAGTACTCATGCGAGTGGTGGGTGTGCTGGGTTAGGTTTTATACTGAGAAGGAACAATACAACCCTGAATATATCTTTAAAGTCAACACTACTTAAAATGAAAAATAGTTGTTTATTTTACAACGCTGAAATCAAGCGAAAAACAAATTGAAAATAGCTATAAAACTTCCCAAAAATGCCAAATATAAATATATATTGTAATCAACGTTTCAGTTTGTTAGTGTTTGGTTTATGAGATTTCCATTAAGCCGAATCGTTTGCTGTTGCTGTTCATCAATAGAATATAACAAAAACGCCTATATTAGTCAATTTTGAATGGAAGCACAGATTGCAGAGCATAATGCAAATTTTGACACAATTCCCAGTGGCTTATAAAGTTTAGAGTAGTCAATCAATTGAGCAACTAAGCACCTTGGCAATAGCAATTTCTGGTCACCATCTCGAGATGCAAAAAGTCAGGTATCTTGAGGTCGGAACTCTGAGTACCTTTGTGTTCACTTGTTCTGCCTGTCGTTGTTGTTGTGCAGCGCACTCCTGTCCTGTGTTGTTTGCCCTTGAATATGAAATGGAAAACTCAATGGCGCAGGCAAACAAGCTGGCAAACAAACAGACGAACAGCAGTCCGCTGGGGGGCAACACTGGCTGGTGGAATGTGGGTGGAGAACGAGGAGGACAATGAGGAGCAGGCAGGACGAGAAACAGGAGCACGATGTGCCCAACAGGGATGCGAAGAAGCAGGGCAGAGCAGCAGCAGACAGGACACACCTCAGGGTTGTCAGGTAGCCGTCGTTGTCGTCGCCAATCCAGCCGCTCTTGTTGTCGTCGTTGTTGTCTCATTGTTTTTCAGCCCTGAATGACTGACTCCTTCAAGGCGCTGCTATGATGTCCTGGTGCGCTGGCCCAGTCAAGCGGACGAGCAAGTAGCTGTCATGAGCTCGCAACGCTCGCGGCCCCAGGATCCATTACATCCCACGATAGCCTGACATGGATGGCAAATAATCAAAGGCGACATCTTCACGCTCTCAGTTATTAGTGCGGCCCACACGAGGGTTCTCCAAATGCAAATAATAGATTCAAAGTAGATGCTTGGGAGTTCATAAAAACATTGAGAACTTCTTACCTTTAGAGATCATATATACTTTGCACTTGAATTTGCGAATTTTGAAAATTCAATGGGATTTAGTGAAAATCATCGACACATCGACTAAGCCACATTTTAGCACTTGTCTTATCAATTTACATTTTCCCCCGATTTTCCCCCATTTACCCCCTCAAGCACTTAGTCATCGCTTTCCCCTCGATTGCACACCCTAATACACACACATATAAACACACACAGCATTTTCCATCCGCACTTTTCCGCGGGCACTTTTCCGCACTCTAATGAGCTTTGATGAGCGATAGGGTGTGTTGTGATTACGAAACTCCCTCTTTTTTTTGCCCAGCCCCATGCCCCGGGCACCAGGCCCCAAAAACCGGATGAATGATGAATTTCAATTGATTGTGCCTGCATTTGGGCAGAGCGTCAAAATTAAATCTACGTAAACAGCGGAGATACGAGGAATAATAGCAAAAATGCGAAATTTGGCATTCGGGATTAAGACGCATGGCGACAATCAGTGGAATGGAAATATATTTATTTCCAACCATGGCTAGGCAAAGGAAAAGGGGCCTCCGCGGAAAGCAGCTGGTTTGATTGATTGATGGATGATTGGCAAGCTTGATTGATGCCCGCTGCTGCTCGCTGCTGCTGCCCAATTTGATTGACAAGTCGCGTGGGATTCATAGAATGGGCTCGGCTCCAAGACGTAGTCCAAGTTGAATGGAATGAAGAAGTCCTAGGAGTCTTGAGTCTAGACACATAAGCCAGCTGACTGAGCCCAAGGTGAATGAGTTGCAGCAAAAGGCAGGGTGGCAAATCGATTGTTTGAACACCGCTAAGTGCTGCGCTGCCAAAAGGCCACAAATAAGTCTTTGCCTCTTTGGTTGGCTTTCTTGGCCGACACGACGGCAAATAGACTTGGCCAAAATGCCAAGCAAACAGTTAACAACAATCGTGAGACGCGAGACTCCGAGTTAAGCGGACAAAGTTAACCCGACCATGTGTCATCCGATATCTATTTTCAGTAAAAGGTTAACATCCTGACTTAACCCATAGTCACATGATAATGAAGCCAAGTATGACAGCGCAGTGGATAGTCAGTAACTAACTGAGCACACAGCCTAGTTTATAGCTAGTATACATGGTATAAATATTAGATGTTCAAATCCACATTTTTCTACGGCATTTATAATATATTTTATTAGAGTTTCGCCATTTTCTAAATTTATTAAATAGTGTTGAAACACAGTTGGTTATATTCTATTTTGTTGCATGCTAAAGATCAATTTGGCCATGTAGCGCCTGTATGAGGGAATTGTGAGCCACAAAAACCTATTAAAAATAGGTTTGCTTGTTAGGCGGGCTCTTCAGAAATGGAAAACTCTCGGAAAATCCGGCAAATAATCGCATTATGCGACAGACACACTCGTAGATAAACTGGCTGTGCTGTCGGTTTGTTTGTGGCAAAGACAAACACAATCTTGCATCAAAATAAAAATAAAAAGGGGACAAGAGAAAAAAAATAAAATGAAAATACAAATAAAAATGAAATAAAAATAAAAAACGACTGATTGCTATGGTCGAGTGCTTCGACTATCAAATACCCTCTACTCGGCTTAACGGAGTCCGCTGACTTTTGTTGTTTCGCTGAATGTTAAACGAAAAAATGTTTTATAAATTAAAGTGATCTCTTCTATTTTCCCTCTACTTTTTCTCTACAAGTAACGGGCTTAATAAAGGAGTAAAAATAAATAATAAAAGCGGGGAAAGGCAGCTGGGCAAACAAGAATGGAAAACGATGCCCCGAACGCGAAGGAAAATCGCTAAGGGCCTGTGGCAATTACCACATGCAGGCCTTTCTCTCAGTTGCCGTTCCCGTTATTGCCCTTTCTCCTAGTACTTTTTCTCTGGGCCTTTCGCCGGCACTTTCTCCCCCGCGCTTAATGGCTAGCAAAGTGTTACAAAAAATGCCTTAAAACGAATGAGCGCAAAGAGGGATGCAAGGAAAAGGCCATACTAACAAAGCCAATCTCGTTTTGGGAATGTTTTGGGCCAAAAGCAAAACCGATGACAACTCGTAAAGGACATTCCGCTGCAGTATCTGTATGTGTGTGTGCGTGTTTGCTTTTAATTCGTTTATTTGTCGGAATTGTAACTTCAAAGCTTGCGGACTGGTGTTCCGCCAGCTAGCATGATCAGTCATATCTCCTGCTAAGAGTTCTCCAGGAGACTGGAATATCCGGGCGATCGTCTGTGGGCTCCTGGACTTGTCCAAGGTGGACAGAAGCCTTGAAGCCTTCCTCCTTCCAGGAACGCCACCCACAAAGTTTCCACGAGTGTGTGGGTATTAGAGCGTCCTCGCAGATTGGAACACTTGTTAAGTCATACGCTCGATTCGTTCGTAACAAGCCGCAGAAAGAGGGGAAAGAACGAGAAGATGAAAAACCGGGGAAGCCCACTCAGCCACCCAATCTCCTTATGGGTTCTCAGGTTCTCAGGACCTCAGGACCTCGTCCTTTGCCTCGCCCCATTGCGTTTCAAGTGTTAATTTGAGATCCCATCCCTGTGGCATAACCAGCACACACACACACACACAACACACACATTCGCATCCTTGGAGGTGCGATATGTGCCTCCATTGTACGGATGGAAAAAGGAGGCAGAGAAGAAAGCCATACAAAGAAAGGAAACGAAGAAGTTGAGTCTACTAGAGCCCAGAGTTGATTCCTTTGGCTCAAATGCTGTCAACGCTTCGCTTGCCAGGACACCCCGCCCCACTACATCCCGCATCCTTTTTGTTCCGACGGGATGTTCGAGTGCTCCATCACTTCCATCCACCATTCCATACCATGCCACCGTCCTCAACTCGAGTGTCTATCTTATTCTGTGAAGTTGAAGTAGTTTAAAAGCTTCAAAATTTCATCGACATGATTTGACCACGTCAGAGCCGATGGAATGGGATGTTCTTGAGGGGGACCATTGGTCCTTTAAGACAGCAAAATGGAGGGAATGTAGAGCTGTTGCCCGTAATTAGGTAATATAATGTATTGAAGTTATTGTGATGACCAATTGGTACAAGTGCGGTGCATGGCAAGTCGAGTGTGAGACCCGATTGTTGTTGCTCCTGATGGCTAAGGGCCTGTGTGCTGCAGTTTACTCTAGTGCTCCTGCCACTGATATGTAATCGATACTGGGTTGTGTTTCGATTAAATAGCGCTTGTTGAACAGATATCATATAAATGCGAACGTGTATTGCTGGCCAAGACATTAGACTCCATTTAATTATGTTCTCAAACAGCAATTTTATAGGGTATTTTGAGGTAGCTTACAGTAGATGTTCAATGCAGGAGCCAAATGGATTCCTTTGAAGATATGTTCATTTCATTTCAATGCATACTTTGTGGCACATATGGAAATGATTCTAGAAACATGGATTAGTGGCGCCATCTATGTTATAGTGCAACCTATTTGTAAATGTTAGAGAATCAGTTTTGTCCATTGAATGCACACTTAACGCCTATTTAACTGGAATACCAAGCTCATTTTATAAAAATGTATTGGCTTGAATGCCAGACCAAGCCGTAATGAGTCCCAGCTCAAATCCCGCCTGGCTTTTCTTGTCAGATTAAATGATTTTCAAGGTTGATCCGTGAATTTTTCAATGACATTGCAGTACCTGGAAATCAGCACCTGGCCAAGACTCGCTTTAAGCTGTCGACAGGCGTATTGTCGCAGTTTCATGACAAACGTTTGTCAACATTCTTTAAATTGAATTTCAATGGATTTTCCTTTCGCTTGTCAACGCACGCAAACAATAGCACACCACACACACATTTTCTGGGTGGGTGGAGTGTAAGTGTAAGTGTGAGTCTGAGTGCGTGTGTGTGGGGGTGCTGAAAAGGTCACGGGTTACAAGGGTTAGGCAGCTGCCACCCATCCTGCTCTATCCCCTTATCATCAAGCCCATCCCTTTAGCTGATATCCGAGCCGGCAAACAAAAAGATCTCACGCAACGGCCCCTTTTTTCCATCTGGAGCTCACCTGGTGTTTCAGTGCACTTGGGGAAATGGGAAACTTTTGGAAAATGTGAAGAAATAGCCTATGAAATAGAAATACCTCTATAGGAAGTGCCAAAGGGTTGGTATAAAATATTAAAACTAAGAGAATTTTATTATTTAAAAATAAATATATAAATGGAAATGGAAAATGAAAGATGAAGAATGTAAGATACAACTAAAGCATTAAAAACAATTAATTAATATTTATTCGCATTTAAGGACCTTTATACATTCGCAAGCTAGTTCTTGATTATGTTTATTGTAAATCTAGAAACAGTATCCCATTCTGCACAGCATTTTCGCTCAGTGTGTCCGCTTAATTCGACGTTTGACTTTGTTTCGGTCAGTGGTCGGGAGTGGTTCTTATTTTTGTTGCTGGCGTTGCTGGCCCGCGATATTGTTTTGTATAACGGAATACACTTTGAAGTGCATTAGCGCGTAATTGATTGAATTGAAGTTCCAGTTTCAGCGGCTAACACGCACACAGCGGCTAACACATACACATGCACTCTCGCACACACACACACACATAGTCACTGGACGGCCATTTTCGTTTATGGCACTCTTTGTATGTGCGTCGCATAGTAAAACAGCTTGGTTGGCGACCAAAAAGCGAAACAGGCATGGAATTTAAATTATGTGAACAAACTGAAGGAAAAAAAAACAAGTTGGGTGGCTAAAGGAGTTGGCTAACATCGGCAACAAAGCGTTAACATTAAACGCCATTTGATGTTTTTGTATTCGCTTTTTGCACAACTTGATGCCTTCGCAAATGGCGAAAATGTCAAAGGAAATTGTGTAGAAATTTTGGTGCCACGCCCACATGATTCATGTGATTTCTCGGCGGCCAGCATACCACAATTCAATCATCTTGTGTCATGCGAAAGTTTAATAGACCGTCAATGAGAAATTTAAAATAATTTTCAAGAGCCAGCCGGAAATTCAAGTGAAAAGAATATATTGAAAACCCCAGTTTAAATTTTAATTCAATCAAAAATCCAGCTACAGAGCGCTATTTTGCTGCAAGTGCTTTCAAAGAAACTCCAAGTCTATAGAAATTTTAAGCTTTTCACAAGTGGAAAAAATATGAGTTTAAAAAAAAACTATTTTCATACCACTTGAAGCCTTAAAACATTCGGATTTTGTTTGGATAAATGGGTATTTTCCATGTTCAATAATCGAATTCTTAACTGCAATCAGTTTTTCTTTCTAAATGTAACCTAAATAAAAACAATTTCAATTTACTTTTGCAATTACTAAAGAAAAAAATAACTTCTTGAATAGAAGCCCTTGCTTGCATTTCAGGCCTTTGAAAACAAACCCTTGGGCAACTTTTGTTCTCAAGTCTTTGGAATTAGCAGTGCAATTTCTCGAATTTAACGCATTTCTTTTCCATTTCGAATTCCCTGAGATTTGCTGGCAAATCGCCACAAATTTTGCCACATATCTAAGCACATACTCACTTGGATAGCTTAAGTAATTAAATGGTGGGGTTATTTGATACAGGATCTCTTGTTCTGCATTTGTATTTGTTTATCCAACGAATTTGTAGACCCAAAAGCAAAAGTCAGCTGTCAAGCATAAATAGTTCAAAATACGAATATAAAAAATTGCACAAAAAATGCCAAGAGAAAGAGGCGAAATGAACTGCAACAGTTTTCACAGAAAATAAATAAATAAACAAACTTCATAACAATTTCCACTCGGGCTGAGATTGAAAATCGATCGATGCGGTTGATTGAGTGGTCGAAAGAGTGCGGGAGTTGGGGATGTATCTCCTGGCTGTCATCAAATCTGAATATTTTACCAGTTCATCATTTCCACTTTTGTGGGGAAAAATTGTGGGAGGCACAGACAAACACACACACACACACACACGTCACACAAAGGCCGGGCAAAACCTAAATATAAATAATTAAGGTAATTCCTTTGCCTGGATGTGCGAGTTTGTCTATGGACGAAGGACTCTTGAAATGTCATCAGAAAGGTGAAATCAGCAGACACTTGCAAGCATATCCAGTGTCGCAATGGAAAAACCCAAGTAAATTCAATTAAAAACCCATTGATAGCGAGAAGGAGCAGCAAATGCCTGAATTTATATAGTACGTAATATATTATGTGAGTACATATAGTATAAGATGGCAACCCATTGAGGGCGGTACCAACCAGCCAAGCAACCAACCAACCAACCGAACATATGCTCGATGGTATTATTTATAACTGAGCAGATTGACGAAGCTCCCACCATATGGTGGCCCCGTAGTCCTTGAATCCCCGCATCCAAAAGGGTGGGCAGAAGGGGCCAGACGAGGGAGCTACTGTGGGCGGATTTGCGAATGCAAAGTTGATAATAATTAGATTGATTACAATGGGATGGGTTCGGATAGGGATAGGGATAGGGATTGGGATAGGAATAGGGATGGTGTGGCATGGAATGGTGTCTATCCATACATTTGCTGGGCAGCAAAGAGGATTATTCGGTGTACACTCGACCAGCTGAAGAAGGAACCAACTAAGCTGCACTTGGGATTATGCCCAGATGCACAATACTTACTTCAGCTTAAATTTCAGACATGGCAAAAAGTTCAGTTCCCCTTCGAAAAGTTCGGTGTCGGAAATTGTGTTAATAATTTATATGCAGCTTTTGTTTTTGCAACTATTTTATTTAAGTGCAGGGTGGGAAAGAAATTTATCCTTAAGCCAGATTGGTTAGTGGATTGCTTAATTGAAGCAAAGCAAATTGCTTTTCCAGGAATGTGTAAGTTAACAATTAGATTATTAAAATTGGCTCACTTGTATAAATTAAATATGAGTGAAATGGACACCATTTAAAGCACACCATATGATCAAATTAAGACAATAATATGAGATATCTTCCTTTGCAAATTTTTCAACACTCGTTTTCCACTTTTTCCGCCTAAAAATAGTACTTTTTTCTCCATAAAATTGGTCCAAAAATGGAATGTCATACCTCGTTGAGCTCGGTATTTAATTTCTAATCTTTCTGGATTCCAACTTTAAAATTTTAATTTTTTGGCATTTTTTTAAAAATTTGATGATTACCCCTTATAAAAAAATGCGAAAAATTACACAAAATGTATTTTACCCTTGGCTCCCAAAAAATCATAGGGATCATTAGAATTGGTTATTAAATGCACAAAAATGTTATTCTTTTAGCTGTGTGGTCATTTTTAGCCAAGTTGTGATTAAAGACGGCATCCAAGAAATCAACTATTTGGCAAAAGTCTTTTTCTCATTTTCCGTATAAAAATATTCAGTTTTTTCTCCATAAAATTGGAAATAATAGTCCAAAAATGGAATGTCATACCTCGTTGAGCTCGGTATTTAATTTCTAATCTTTCTGGATTCCAACTTTAAAATTTTAATTTTTTGGCATTTTTTTAAAAATTTGATGATGTTACCCCTTATAAAAAAATGCGAAAAATTACACAAAATGTATTTTACCCTTGGCTCCCAAAAAATCATAGGGATCATTAGAATTGGTTATTATCTGCACAAAAATGTTATTCTTTTAGCTGTGTGGTCATTTTTAGCCAAGTTGTGATTAAAGACGGCATCCAAGAAATTAACTATTTGGTAAAAGTCTTTTTCTCATTTTCCGTATAAAAATATTCAGTTTTTTCTCCATAAAATTGGAAATAATAGTCCAAAAATAAAATGTCATACCTCGTTGAGCTCGGTATTTAATTTCTAATCTTTCTGGATTCCAACTTTAAAATTTTAATTTTTTGGCATTTTTTTAAAAATTTGATGATGTTACCCCTTATAAAAATATGCGAAAAATTACAAAAAATGTATTTTACCCTTGGCTCCCAAAAAATCATAGGGATCATTAGAATTGGTTATTATCTGCACAAAAATGTTATTCTTTTAGCTGTGTGGTCATTTTTAGCCAAGTTGTGATTAAAGACGGCATCCAAGAAATCAACATTTTGGTAAAAGTCTTTTTCTCATTTTCCGCATAAAAATATTCAGTTTTTGCTCCATAAAATTGGAAATAATAGTCCAAAAATGGAATGTCATACCTCGTTGAGCTCGGTATTTAATTTCTAATTTTTCTGGATTCCAACTTTAAAATTTTAATTTTTTGGCATTTTTTGAAAAATTTGATGATATTACCCCTTATAAAAAAATGCGAAAAATTACAAAAAATGTATTTTACCCTGGGTTCCCAAAAAATCATAGGGATCATTAGAATTGGTTATTATCGGCACAAAAATGTTATTCTTTTAGCTGTGTGGTCATTTTTAGCCAAGTTGTGATTAAAGACGGCATCCAAGAAATCAACTATTTGGTAAAAGTCTTTTTCTCATTTTCCGTATAAAAATATTCAGTTTTTTCTCCATAAAATCGGAAATAATAGTCCAAAAATGGAATGTCATACCTCGTTGAGCTCGGTATTAAATTTCTAATCTTTCTGGACTCCAACTTTAAAATTTTAATTTTTTGGCATTTTTTTAAAATTTTGATGATGTTACCCCTTATAAAAAAATGCGAAAAATTACAAAAAATGTATTTTACCCTGGGCTCCCAAAAAATGATGGGGATCATTAGCAGTTGTAATTAGCTGCACTAAAATGTTATTCTTTTAGCTGTATGTCGATTTTTAATCAATTTGTACTTAAAAATTCTTGGAAAAATATAAAATTTTGCCAAGTCGTTGTCTTTTTCTTATTATTCCCAGTATATTCCCAATTTTATAAAACTCAAAATTGAAACTGTTAATTTCTTGAACATTAACTTTCTTTATCAATGGTTCATTGTTTCATGTTAAGGATGGCATGTTGATGTATGCTTCAACTTAGCCTTGAAAGTTCGAAGTTTTTACATTTTTGTATAAATTAAAAGTAGAGAATGGCTTTAACGAGAACACTTTAAAGTTCTTCGGGGCTTGTTTCGTCGCTCCACGTCCTTAAATGTGCATTTGAACCAGGATAACCAGCGCCACCTCCCAATCGACCGACCCGAATGACCTCCGGCTGCAATGCAACGGCATTCGAGGGGCGCGATGACATCGGAGGATGTCAGGGATTCAGATGCAGGCGCCGTGGCAAGTGATGCGTGTGGTAAATGCTGCAGGACACCCCTGCACATCCTGCATGCATCCTGGCCGTCCTGGCCACTTTTCCAGAACTGTTCGTTTATTTTTTTTTTTTTTTTTGCAACGGCATCGGGCCTCAGACGGGCACGCCATCGCTCGTTACAAATCATTTTAATGCGGTTACACGCCGCCACTGAAAATGCCCCACCTCCGCAATACAGCGAGCATCCTTGGTCCTTGCTGGCAGGACCTCTGTAGCCACCGCCGTCCACAACCGCATCATGTAAATAAAAATTATGAAAAGTTGTCGCGGCAGCGCGTGGCAAAATTCCACATAAGTATGCATTTAAAAATAATTTATGGCAAACGAGAAGGAATGAATCAGCGGAGGATGGCGATGCTGGCCGGCTGGCGGTTGGATCGACGGAGTTTCCTTTAAATGGACACAGTCGGCAGGACAAAGTGCGCTTAATGAGGCTCAACGCAACAACATGCCGCAATATGCTGGGCGAAAAGGACGTGACGTTAAAACACTTACACACACACAATGCAGAAGGCAGGAGCAAAATAGCAGAAGCCTTAGCATTTTCCAGCTGGTGTCCGCTTATTTTCCCCTTCATAATTCCAGTGAAGAATTTTCCTACCAGCAGCAGCACCACCAGCACTTAAAGCCCAAAGCAGCAGCCTGTCAACCGGTGTGTGCGAAACGCCATGGGCTTTCTGGGTTTCTGCGGTCCATCAGGATCAACGTTTTGGGATTAATTAATGATGCCGAACGTCCTGCAGTCCTGATGTCCGCCGTCCGCTGTCCGCTGTCCTTTGTCCTTTTGTCCGTTGTCCGCTCAAGCTGGTCCGCATGAAAAATGCGCATAAAATATGAGCGTTAAATATTTATAAAAATCCCACTACACATGCGTGTCCAGTAACGTTAACTGTCATTGCAGTTTTGCGGCTTTTTTTTTTTAAATATGACCGAGCACCAGTGCTCTTTAAGCGGCTCTCCTGTTTCAGTAAAGTAGGTGGGCGGTGGAAGGCGACTGCCTTCCTTGACTTCCTTGCCACCGAACAACACTGAATATGGCATACGGAACAGTGAGTAGCGAGTCCTGTTTGTCCTGGCAACGTCCGTGGCCTAGAGCCGCCAGCGTAGAAATTACATTACATTTTACAAGCGACAAGGGGCGTTGTGTCCGGGACACCGAGGCCATCCAGGCCAATAACAAACAACTGGGGGCGTTCAGTTTCGCTTCAGCCAGCTCGCCGCCTGCCTGCATAAAAATTTAAAATATTAACATAAATTTTTACAATGAGGCAACAATTTGCTGACGGGACGAGCGGTGAGCGCCCAAGTGCCGCAGCGGTGGACAGTGGGCGTGGCTGTTGGATGATGGCCTGGTGTTAAATATTTTGTAATAAGCACAATAAACCAAAGGCAAAAACAAGCTCGAAATTTATTCACCAAGGCAAGGATAAACTGTGTGTGTGTGTGTGCGGTTCTGGATACGTCAGACCGCCTGATAATGGTTCAATTATTTTTCCGCCCTATTTAACTGCAAGTAAAACGGGCAGCCCCTTCTCCGCCTCCTGCGCCGCCCTTTTTCTCCACCTCCTCGGACGACCGATTTTCCACAATGGGCAGCCAACCTCAACGCTCCCGGATATGTTGGACAATTTTCCGGCCATAGACGAGAGGGAACCAACGTGCTGCACACACACACACACACACATTTACCATTTTCCACCTCCAATTCTCGGACCCTCGGAACCGCAAAAATTTGTCACACGTCATATATGGCCGGCCACGCCCCCTGCTTTCACGGGACAACGCCCCCACCGCCCACAATTGCCGGCGATGTGGAACAAAGCGCTTTATATGCGCCATTGTCAGCCCGTTAAATGCGACTGCTGAATTGGTTTGCCACTGCTCGTTCAAAGGACATTCCATCCGTCGCCTCCCACGGAAGAGGACTTAGGTGAAACTGGAGGAAGTCCATCATAACTGACCTTTCAAACAAAATTCACCTGGACATGTATGCGATTGGTGTGGCAAAATATCGATGCTGTGTTGGTTTTGGCTATTGGATTATTTGCAAGGCCTTAAACTACTGATACAACGACCATCAAATATCGATACTATTCATATTAGTTCTATAAATTAAACATCGATATTATCAATAGTGCAATCAACTTGACAACCCCAACTAATTACTTAATTATTCATGATGTTGATGGGCAATCGAAGGCTTCTAGGACACACTTACTCCCGTGCAGATGATTTTGAAACGCCTAGGCATTTAACATTAATTAACATTAATATAGCCATCCTGTCACGCTGTGTGGGCAGTGCCACTTGAGTCCTGGCAACTTTCAACTGGCAACTGGCAACTGGCAACTGGAACTGGGGCGGAGGATCCGGCGCCCGAGGCTGGAGGTCTTCGAAGCCTCCTCCTCCTTGATAACTCAGTTAAACAGCTTATGGGCCAATTTAAGGGCCGCAAAGTGTCGAAACGAAAGGACTCCGCAGGCCTTGGTCCTGCCCCCGCTGGATTCGCTGTCGTTTCCTGTGTGCACTTTTGAAATTCTTTGCGGATACAGAAATTTAATTTCCTTTGTAGCATTTTTATTGCTATTTATTATTATGATTATTATGTAGCACTATAGACATTTTGTCGGCCCCGTGTTTGCCGGACTCGACTCGACTCGACTCCACTTCGACCAAGCCCGGCCGTTATGATGGTCATAAATTTGTTTGCTCGCCCAGCTCATTGTGCTGCGATGGTGGATGTCGATGTCGATGGTCGGATTCGATGGCAATGGCGATGGTGGATGTGGATGTGGATGTGGATGGTCGATGGCTATGGCTATGACGATGGCGAGAAGGGTTCGATATGCAAACAACAATATTTGCGCAAATTGTTTGGATCCCCGCTTGGGGGGCTGTAAAATTGATGCCCACTGTTGCTTCGCCTGATTATGTTGGGCATTGTGTGTCCAACTGCTTGTAAAACTATAAAGTTTCATGATTTATCTCAATTCGACGCCAGTGCCATGGAAAATGTTTAGCCCTGTGGAAGCAGAAGTGGCTTCACTACCAAAAAAAATCTTTCAATTCGATACACTCATTTAAATGTACGTGTCCGAAATTCATTGGCAAACATGTACCAATAATTACACTTTTAGTGCTCGAAACAAATTGAATCTATATTATGATTAAATTTCCTAAATTTCCTAATAATTTGCGTTTAATTTATAATTTGCGGAATCATTGCCCATTTTCCTGTTGGCTTTTACCAGTTGCCGAAATATTATACAAATGTTTAATAATTTTCCCAATGCAGGCTGTTGTTTATTTTGCAATTATTATAAAACGAACTATGCCACAAATCATGAATGACTTTAAGCTAAGTAAACATTAAATTTTCGCAGTGCAGGCGAGTGTTCGTGCTTAGGAGAATTTCTTGAATTATTTAAGGGATTTTTCGAGTGTGTTTTCTTGCCGCCGGCTGCCAAGTTGGGTGCGTGATTGCAAATCTTTTTGGTTAGCTGAGAGAAACCCCTTCGCTCATCTCGACAGAGTGCCCGCCGGCACTCTAAATTAAACCACAAAATATATTTCGCATATGAATATTTCTGGACGGACATTTTTGGGATTTCGCAGCTTGAGCCGGTTCATAATAATTCCCATTCTAATTTTTCGTTTTGCCTCTTTTTAGGAGGACGCCCAAGGACGTTTTGGTCCGAGACCAAAAATCGAGCACACGGAAAAACCAAAAAAACCACAAGAGCTCTGCCTGCAGTCGGGTAAGTTTCAGACCATCGGGGAGCGGCCTTTGGCTCGATAATGAAGTTGAATGTGTTGACAAGTTTATTTGCTTAATTTTGGCTCGGCACGCCATTTTTGAGATTCCTTTGGCGGCATCAGCGGCGTCGTCGGTGGCGCAGGCAGATTCGTCGGGCGTCGGTCGTCGGGCGTCGGGCTCTTGGGGCCCGTTTCTCGAAAGAGGCCGCCGGGAGCGGCCTCGGTCCACGTTCCCGGTTACGAGTTACCAGTTACCAGTTACCAGGTCCCAGGTTCTCAGCTCCCCGGGGTGGCGGCATAATACACACTCGACGCGGGGCGTGGCCCGCTGACAGGCGCCCTCCATCACAATGATGAGTCGTTGATAAATACGAAACGAGGTTATGTACACTTTGGTCGTCTGAAAACAAGTTCAATGCGAATCAGGGGGTGTGAGGTGTCCAGAGTGAGTTATCCGAAGGCCTGCGGCGGCAGGTGTGGGGCCTTTAGTCGACCTGAGGGGCTTGGTCCTTGAACTCACTCATTTCACACACAGGTGAAATCGCAAATAAGTGGTTCATCCTGAAAGTCATGGGGGTCGGCTAACGAGCAACTTTGTTAAAGATACCACAATTAAAGGATTATCTAGTTTGTAGTTTGCTTAAAGTGCAGACGTTTTTTAAATTTATTTACCGATGTATGTAACTGATTTAGGTTTGTGCTAAGACGAAACTTATGCAACACAGAGGAGGCTATCTTCTAGCTAGCACAAAAAGCAAACACGTGGTGTAGAAATCAAAATGCAGCGAGTACCACTAGTACCACTACCTTGCTCCTTCCACGAATCGCCACACCCACGCGGCGGCATCAACTTCTCGGAATCTGAAAAACCAACTCATTGCGCCACCCACATCTCAGCCCCTCCCGCAGCCCGCAGCTCCTGTCGTTGGCTTTGTGCGGCCAATTAGAGCGTTTTGACGCCGCCTCGGGTCACTTTGCGTGCCATTTGCTTATTTTGCTTTATGCATTTCATTTCCCAAATTGCGGTCATAATTTTGTAGCTCACGGCCTGCCCTTTGTGGTGAATGGGTCGGTCTGCTTGATTCGCTCTTCGCGTTTGTCAATCGAAACTGACAATAAAGTTTTGACATTTGGTGTGCTACTTATACATTGAATAAATCTAAATAACTATTTTACTGTCAACGAACCTTGGAAAGTATTGCAAATATTTAATTATGTTTGAAATTATGTAGAGCATACATTAGGCTGCTAGCTTTACGTATCTCTGAGCTCTGCCCTTTTTCTCCGTTTGTTTGTGAAAGTAATAAAATAATTATTAATTATGAACTGGCAATAAGCACACATTTACATACATGAAGGCTCTATTTGCGGCGTGTGTAAATATTTAATTTAACCATTGTGAGAACGAACTGACCTGGCAATGGTCACCGAACATGTTCGCTTATCGATTAAAAGCGGGCCCCATCGAGGAGAACAAAATCAAAAGGACCGACTACCAGACATTGAGAACAGTGCGTATGGATATCACGTATACGACCCGATGTACCACACATTTTCTTCTGACAAAACGAGCGGTTAAGGGGAAGCCCAATTACTTATGCCAGCGGTAAAGGAATGGAGTCCAGGGGCGCATTAAGTACATAATGCACTTGGTGCTGCTGTTCTTCTGTTCCCGTCACACAAGCTGCCAGGATCATCGGAGGTCCTGGCGAGGGCGGACGTAACTGGCAACTGGCAACTGGCAACTGGCAACTGGCAGCTGCATATATTAGCCGGGTTTTACCCACGCTCTAGGCCCCATGCTCACGTTTTCTCCACGCCGTTCGTTACACTTTTTCCTGGCATGTACGAGCAGCTAGGAAACTAGGATTCCGAATCCGAATCAGAATCAGAAACATGGCAGAGCGCTACGTTGGCGGTGTGGCCTAGTGGCACGGCACACCCACATCACCACGCCTCAAAGTTCGCTCAACGGAAACGGAAATAATTTGTCATTTTATTTCTATTTTATGATTATTTATTTTATTCTGGTTCTGGCCATGCCAGAACCACAACGATATTTGCTACCGAAGGCAGACAGCGACTTACACACTGGCTCACACATACATTAGCATTCGTTTTTGGCCACGCTAACGGACTTCCGTCAGCCGTCAAGCGTTGGGGGCGACTTGCCTTTCAAGTGCCACAAATTGTTGCATGCTTTGCGGGGCCTGCTCTCGATGTCCTTTGTGCTCTGGTGTGTCGGCACAGTGGGGCCAACTGACTGATTGCTGTGCACAAATCAAATACTCCGCGCTGACAAAGAAGCCACTTTAAATGTTCAACATATTTTTAAATTTACTGCATAGGTTATATTGAGTAACCGAAAATTTCAATTTATATAAATTTGTGTGTAACAAAAGTCAATTTAAGAAATATTAGTTTCCATCTCTCAGCTATGATATCAATTCAGCAATTTGGTAAGGGAAAAGAAACTCAAGCCTTGGGGTTCAACGTTTAAAATTGTAAATGCACTATGTGTAAACTGTATGCACAGGCACCATATTTTCAATTTAGCATTTACATTTCCTTTATTGGTTCGACATACAAATAATATTTGCAAGTGGCTTTTTAAACAATTATTCTTCTTTCTTTTTTTTTTTTATCTGTCAGTAAAAGTCTGGCACACAAAATAAATGCATATTCTACGTATTTTAGCCATGCAATGTGCAAAAGGGAATGATTAAATCGCTCTTTATTCCAACCATTACTATCTTTGCTGGCCACACGTGTAAATATACATATCTCATAAAATCATTTTTTTTATTTTAAATTTTTCCTGATATTTTAAGTGATTTTATTTAACGACCAATTGAGTTTGCACAGCCAGGTGGAGTTTGGTGTCAGCGTGCAAAGGCGATTGATTAATCGTTCAATTACATTTGGATTAAACTTGAGCCAATGGGATTATGTGAATTTCGGCCACTGTGCGGAATGCTATACATATATATGTATATATATAATGTATATATCTGGCCTATCTGGGGGACACTTTTCATAGGCTATCGCTTACTTGCGCATACTTAGTGGGCAGCCGCCAGTCGCCTTGTTGTTCATGTCACATTCCCGCATTTTTTCTCTTTTTTTTCCATTTTTTTTTTTGCTATTTTTGTAGCTCTGTTTTGACCACATTTTGCTGTCGTCGTCGTCGTCCTTGTTGTTTGTTGGCTTGTTCAACAATCTCGTGCGTAATTTTCACAACAGCATGTGTGTGTTTGTTGTCACTTTATTTATGGGCTCGCTTAGGCCCCAAGTTTCAGTCGTGGTTCAGGTTTAGTTTCGCATCCAGTTACACACACTGAGCACTCTGGACACTCCACATCCTCATCCACAACCACATCCGCAACCAGCGATTCTGTTGCTGACCACTGATACAGTGATTTTTCATGCGATGATTAATTAACTAAAGTCCTGCTTCAGTCCAGTCCAGTCCAGTCCGCTCAGACCATCCTCTACGGTTCTGGCCATTATTTAGGCCGCCCATAAATATTTAGGCCAGGTCTGAAGAGTGGGTGGACTGGGGGGCCTAGGTGAAAAGTGGGCGTACTGGCGGCGTGTTTAATTTCCACTCGAGCACCTTCAACACGCCGCTGAAAAACGCAAAGCAAATTGAAAAAAGCTGAACCAAATTGGAAAAACTCTGGCAGCGAAAAAAAAAAAAAAACAGAAAATACATAACGAAGAGCAAAGCGAATTACTCTTAATGAGTTGGAAAATGCAAACAAAGAGCTGCATAAAAGTTGGCAGAAATCGCACAGCCGCAAAGCAAAGTCGACTGTTGGTGGCCAAAAGTGGCGCTGAATAAAAAATGAACGCCTGCTATATTTCTTTTTTTTCTATTTTGTCCACTTTTTTTTTTTTGAGGCAGGAAGCGCGGCCAAAGCGGCCGGATATTACAATACAAAACGAGCCGCAAGAGCGGCGACGGCAACAGACCAAAAAGGAATCAAATTAATGCAAACAGTTGAGTGAAAACTATGAGCGATGTCGGTCGGCAGGGGGCGTGGCTCCGCCTCCGCTTGCCCCGACAACTGAAGCGACAACTTTGCGTCGACTTTCTGGCACATTGTTTGCATTATATTTGAATATTATTAACAGAAGAAAGAGCGTAAGGAAGTGACTAAAGAAATCCGTCGAGTAAAAGTTGAAAGCGAAGACGAGCATACCCTGGAAGTCAAAGGAATTGCAGTTACCGCATAGCATCAACGATTTGGTTCCATGGCATTTTCCCGCTTTGTCGACTGCAAAATGTCTTGCAATCGGTGCATATTCAAAGGTGAAAAGACAACAATGCAGCCACTTTTGACCTCTGACCCTCAATTCCGGACAAGGCATCGGAATCGGAATCGGAATCGGACTCTGCTCCTCTTTGTGACTCCAGTTGCGTCTAGTTGACAAATGCCCTATTGTGCCCTCTGTTAGGGTATACATAATGGATGCCTTCATTTCCGCTTCCGAATGTTGTTGCTCCATGGACCCACTTTCATGGTCTTCCATGGAGTCCACGAGTACATGGGAGAAAATGGCATTATTAAGTCATGATTTTGCTGCTTAAGATGTAAGCAGCGATCATGTGGATTGCATCTCTTCTGAAAGCCCAGATGAGTCTGTACTCTCTCACTGAGCTACTTATGGTAATAAAAGATCTAGGGAAATGCAAAGTAAATGGTTTACACACAATTTAATAAACAAAAGCACTCGGTAATCTTTGCTTGGCTATAAAAACTCAATGGAAACTAAGTACATAAATTTTATATTATATAGTATTTTTAATGAAAGTGTTCACACGAATTTTGTTTTTCAAATGGCGCATTAAAACTAGTTTGTGATCTTTTTTCGATGTGTATTTCAGCGTATGTGGCCGGGCAATCAAATCGCCAGTCATGCCGCCGCTGACCGATTCGGTTTTTGGCCAGTTCATTTTTGCTGGCCACTTGAGCAGCTTCAAAGCCATGAGTTGCCAGATGCCACATTCGGCCTGCTCGGCTGTTTAATAAAAAAAAAAATATAATCGCATTGGACGCTTGATGTTGGCATAAGGATGGGGATACTCGGCTGCCCGGCAGCTCGGACTTTTGGACTGCAGGACACACTGGGAGGCTAGGATGGCAACAGCTGCGGCTGCCATAGTTGAAAGCACTTAATTATGTGCGAACATTTTGTGTAGCATACTTCAAGGCCATCGCCGAGACAGGGACAACGAGGATGGAGGATGGAGGATGAATAAGGGATGGGAATGTGGATGCGGCAGCCCTTCACAGCCAGAGTCATTTATAATCGCCAGAGCTCATGGCCTGCCACGCCTACCTCAAGCCCCCAGCCGCCACATGCCACACACACCACACACCGCACTCCGAATTTTGTGGCAAGGTTCCGGCGTACGGCAAAGGTTCCGCTCCTCCCATCCCATGTAAATCAAAGACACTTTTTGGTCACTTTATCAGTCAACGGAAATCTGATTGAGTTTTTCGGGGCAGGAGATGGAGGACCGCAATGTCAATAAAGCAATTTCTGGGCACACTGCGGCTATGAGGCAATTATTCCGGTATCCTCAATTGCGGGGAGGTCGAAAATGTAAATGGAGGGCAGGCAAATTAAAATGCGTGACCCTCAGTGCAGCGCAAGTGTATGAAAATGACATTCCTGTGGGTTCAATTCGCAGCATTTTGCTTCAAATGATCTTGCTCAGAGATGATTTTTAAATGATAACTGGTATAATTACTTTACAATTGTGTTAATCGAATGTCCAAAGTCCATAAATTTTTATTTTATTCAGTGACAAATTTTAATCATACCATCGTTTATGGCGCGCAACTTTCAATTATAAAGTTTGAAGGTCTTTTCCTTCCTCTTTCCCAAATCTTTGGGGCTTCTCCGATTTTGTTGACTTAATTTGTGACCTTCTGGCTTGAATTACCAGCTTATCCTGTTGCTCCCCCTTCCTTTGCCAAAGCTCACTTCTCCCGCGAGAGTCCTCCAACGCAATCCAACCAAAACTCTAACCCACCATCTTCGCCTCCAAATCCTCGAAGTGAATCGCTGTCGCGCACATCCCGAAAATTGTGAAGTGCTCTCTGCCGTCGACGCTGTTTATAAACATTTTTATTTGCACATTTGTTTTATGGGGCATTTGCTTTGCTTTCCGGATGATGCACTTGTGCTGGCCACCATCCACATCCATCCTCACTAGCAGCTTTGGGATTCGCTTTTGCTTGTTCGCTTGTTGACGTTGCAACAGCCAAAAAAAGAAAAAAAGATGAAGAGGCTGAGATTTCAGGGCGAATGACACGACTAGCAGATACTTCGCAAGAGTTAATATCTTTCTGAAATGAAACAAATTGTATTTTAATTGATTTAAGTGTAAATTAATGTAATTAAATATATAGAGATTTGAAATAATTTGTAAACGTATTTTCATATAACTTTAGCTTTGAATTTTTCTTATATTTTTCTGCTATTGCAAAGTCAAAGCTTAAAATAAAGTTGTTCTTGGAACCTATTTTCCCCTGCTTTATAGATATATATATATGTATCTGTATCTGTATCTGTATATATGTGAATTTTCCCAATCGCAGCACGCCCCTCAATTCTGCTATCGTACTGGATGTACATATAATGTGGGAGTGTGAGCGATGGCCAAAAACAAGCTGTGCATAAAGCCAAAAAAAAATGAAAATAAAAAGAAAATGGGGCGAAAAGGGCAGTGCCATGCCGATGATTGTCGGAGTGCTTTATTCGATTTTGGAGCCCCGGCACTCCGGTTCCGTTGTTTTTTGCTTTAATTTGCAATGGCGTGGTAAATCGTTCATCATAAATGTCAAGAGATTTTCAGAGCGGATTATGATGCTATATGGGCATGGTATGGTGTGTTGCAATATGGATGCAGTGGTGTAGCAAGTGCATTTAGCCACCACTTCAGTTGTGCTCGTTGTCATTCTATTGGAAATACAAAAAAAAAAAAAGAAAAAAAAGAAAGGAATGTGAAAATTCCATAATAACATCACAAGGAAGTGGCGAACTTTGGAGCAGTGGCTCCAAGATGGGGGAGACCTTTAACCTTTTTACTTGTTGCTCTCGTCCTTCGCAGGTCGCCGGGGACAGCAGGATTAGGACCTGTCATGTCCTGCAAACATCCTCACTGCCTACTTCCTGTGTCCTGTGTCCTGTGCTGCGTGTCCTGGGCCATAGTTCAATTTTAAGCATCGGAGACAGCAGAAGCATTTTTGCTTCGCATTCTTTTTGGTTGTTGATGTTGACCATGGCATGTTTGACAATTTCCACTTTCCGCTGTGGCTCACAGCCAACCGGCACTGACAGTTCTCGGAATCTCTGGTTCTTTGGCTCTTTGGTACTGTCGTACTCTGGTGCTATGGCCGCCTGTGTCCCTCGATCTGTTGTCACCCTAAACATGCTTTAAACAATCAAAACAAACGGCTGGCAGGCGGCAGCAACAAGAACATCAAGAGAACATCGAGAACATCAACCCGGGCATCACGACATCGAACACACACTTTCTGCATTGTCAGTTTTAATAAATCGTCTTGTGTACGAGCATATACCATTATGTATCGCAGTCGAAAACAAAAAAAAAAGTACAAAAAATGCAAAACAAACTCTTGACCATCAGCAAAACTGAGCAAAGCGAAACGCAACAAAAGATACACGAACGCATAGATATGGCGAAATGCATTGAAGTAGCGATGGGTTCAAGGATTCAAGGATTTAATAGTCTCAAATAAGCAAGGGAAGTTCTTGGAAATGAAAGGATACAAAACGATTGCGCCTCGCTTTCCGGAAATGGTTAGGCAGCGGTGGTAAGGGGAAATTAGGAAATATTTATGTGGAAATTTCAAAAAAAAAAAAAATACAATTCAGTTCGCTTTCCACGCGATTACCACTTTCTTTCGATACAACCCCATATACCCATTACAATTGGATGCCGTGCGTGATGTTTGCGGCCTTTGGCGGCTTTGGCGTCTATTTTCATTTCTTGGGCCTCGTGGCCTTTGCTGTAATTCAACTAATAAAATATTTACAATTCCCGGGATTCTCCGAGACCCGCTCATAGCGTATATAGTGATGAACAAAGGGCCAGGAAAAGAATTGTGCCAACGTTGAAGAACCGACGCATTTGTGTTTATTTTTACTTTCAATTTTGTGCCGGCCTCCATTTCTGTTTATTCATTTTGATGCGAGCAATTCTCCAGACTGGTTGGTAATACCAAGTTGCAAGATACTATGAATTACAATATCTTTCAGGCTTAACTACAAAGAATAGAAGATTCGAGATAACAATCTGAAATTTAAAGAATAGCATATATTAACATATCTGTTGTGAAATTAGATAATACTTGTTATACATACATTAATTAAGAATGATAATTCTCGAATTTCCTTTGAAAGGTGTGCATGGGTATGAAAATCTTCGTTAGCCTTCTTCTCTGCTGTTTTTTTTTTGTTCTTTTTTTCCGCTTTTGCCGTTTAATAATTATCAACGCATTAGTGGGCGTCTCTCTTGTCCTCTTTCGCTCTCCTTCGTCGCTTTCTCCGCTCTCTCCACACTCTCCAGTCTCTCTGGCGTTCTGGGCCAGGTTGGAAGCCTCAGGAAATGCTCTTGCCGCTTAATTATTCACGTTTTGGCTTGTAATTTCCCGAATGAAAAGCGGGCGGAATGAGGGGGTGGTGCTGCGGCTAGGGGGGTGCTGGTGGGTGGTGGCCTGACACTTGTTGGCCGCCACTGTGGTTAGACGGCGATTAAAGAAGGAAGCTGCCGGAGGCCAGAGGCAGCCGCCGGCAGCATATTTAATTAAATTCTAAACTCAGCACAAAATGCAGTCCTCCAGATGGAAGGAGAGGGGAATGGGCGAGCGAAAGAATAAGCAGGAAGTAGAATGATAGAGACGGCATACAATCAGTGGTAGCCTTAGCAAAGGGCAAATGCGGTGTATAATCTATTTGCATATGTATGTGTGCGTGTATTTGTACTGCTGGTGTTTAGCGGTGTGTGTGTGTGTGTGTGCTTTTGTTCTTTACCTTTTCGCCATTTCCGCTTCTCCGTGTCGCTGGCATTATGCAGCGAAATATTCAACAAACATTTTCACTTCATTTCGCGGGCATCGTTAGCAGCTGCCACGCCCCTAACAGTCCGCCCCCATTGTGCTGCAACTGATTTTAATTACATTTAATGCGAGACACTTTTTTCTTGCCTTTCTTCCTGCCTGCCGTCCCTTCGTTCTAACCCTCTCTACTGCCACCTGCTGACTACAAATTTTTATTAATGTTAAACGCTAGTTATGCCTGCGCCACGCCACGCCCCCTCCGCCCAGCAGATGGGCGAGTGGATGTCCTTCCGCTTTTTTCCCCGTTTATTTTTTCCTTCTTGTTGTTTTTTTTCTCTTCTCTTGCATATTCATGGCAGGCGGATGGGTCCATGTTTGTTTGCTCATCAGCCGAAGACAACTGTCGGCGGGAAATGGCTGGCGGAGAAGGGAACGGAACGGAAAGGAACGAAACGGAAGGGGAATGAGGGAAAGGGGAAGGGGAAGGGGAAGGGGAAGGGGAAGGAAAGGAAACAAGTGTTGCCTGGCAAAATGGTGGGGTAATTGCTAAGTGAAGTTTAACTGAAAGTTGTGAACACAGCGGCAGTGGCGCAGTGGAAACTTTGCAGTTAGTTGATTCCCCCGAAAGTATGCAACATTGATTGAAACAATTAAAGTAATCCCTAATCGACAGGACTGGTTTATCCTTTGGCAGGTGGTTAAAGCTCAGTTAGCGGCGCTCTGTTGGCCTGTGTGCGCCAGTACACTGGTCGAAAAATAGTACTTATAGCAGTTCTATCTCATTGTCGAGTGCTCGATTCTGATATTTTGAATTCTAAATATTTTGTCTGTGAGCCGAATGCATTCAATTTGCCTTCACTCTGCGGTGACCGTTCATTACATTGATACGCAGCACAGATTCTGAAAACCCCCTCTTGGTGCTTTATTTTTGCGCTTTTTGCCCATTTAATGGCATTTGTAGCCTGGCTGTTTTCGCAAATTATTGCCACCAATGCACACATACACACGAACAAGTTGCTGGGGAATTTAATGCAAAATAATGATGCGACGACCGATGGTCATCCAATGCTGGGCCAATTTTCAATTTGATTTGCATGTGTTCAGCGGGGCAGTGGAGAAATTCCATGGGGGCCGTCAGCGTCATCGGATTCGGAATCAGAATCTGAATCGGAATCAGAATCAGAGCAGCATATAGCCGATCCATTGCATCCATTGCAGTCATTACGACCACGATGAAAACTGGCTTTCGTATACGTCATTTATTTATTGCAATTTTTGTGTGTGGTCTCTTGCTGACTCAACGGAGTCGCGGATTAATGTTGTTCACAGGACGCACTAATGTGCATTTCATTTCCATTTATGGACAGTATGGTACTCCAAATACCTTTGATATAGGATAGTTGAGTTACTACTCTTTCTAAAGAGCATGGGAATGTCTACTGGCCATCTAGCGTTAAAATAAGTAAATGCAATTTCAGAGGGTGAAAATTAAGTTAAGTATTTACGCGCTTTTCAACAAGTTTTCAAATTGTCTTGGAAAGAAAGAATTCGCGTTAAAGTAAAAAAGCCATGTAAATGTATTCAACTCGATCATATTTATCGTTGTAATACTCATGAGGGGTGCAAAGAGGCTTAAGAGCACATGTGTGTGTGTGTGTGTGAGTGTGTTGCAGTTGCGTGTGGCGACGTGCCACGCCCACCGTCGGACAGCTGCCGCCCCTTGGCGTGTGCGTGATGGGAATGAGTTCGAATTAAATCACAGGCGGCAATTAAATGAAATGAAATTTCCTTCTCAAAAGTCGCTCGCCCACAAAAGTGTGCTGAACAGTTTAAACCGAACACACGCAATACTCACACTCTCACACACTCACACTCACACACAGACACACGGAGATAAACTGAAATCAATGACAAAAAATACAGCGCTATCTGGCCATGTGTGCGAGCGAGTCCATGAGATGGTGTGGGTGTGCAGCCAAACGAAGACACGAAGAAAAAAAGAACGGTGAGCCAAGCGAAGAATTCGAATGAACAAGGAGCGAGGAAAAGCGCAGGGTTGCACTGTGAAAATCAGTGTATTTATATGTAAATGGGCTATCTTAATAGATATGTTAAATAATTTTAGAAAAAAACTATACTATGACATTGAAATATTATATATAGGGATTCTTTTGATTTTTCACAAAGGTGAAACCTATGTTTTCGACCATTTGACGATACTAATCAATGGCTATTTAAAGGCTCTAGTGATTGTGAGGCATTCTCTTGCTATTGGGGGGTAATTTTGTTTCAGTGCTTAAGGCGGATGTGTGGGCGTGTTGGCTGGTAGCCACCATCGATTGCTTTTGTTTTCGCAGCTCGTGCCGCTGCCACCAGGCGCCTCCAACTCCGCGGCCGTGGGTGTTGCTGTAGTTATTGGTATCTGGTTGCCGTGTTAATCTGCTTCCTTCCGCTATATTTGCGCGGCATATTTACGCGAAGCGAGGCGGGACGCTGCTGCCGCTGTCGGCGCAGCAGCTGCTGCTGATAAGTGCAGCAGCCGTGACAACGCAGTGCTCGACAAACGTGCTGACAACAACAAACTCAGCAAACAAGCCGGCGAAAGAGATACGGAGGACCAGCCCACTCACCACCCAACACCCAGAGCCCCTTTACCACCCACTATCTCTTTAGGGCAAGTCGGCCTTTTTATTCGTATTGTGTGTGCGTGAGTGAGTGTGTGTGTGCATGTGTGTGGGTTGCGGCGAAAGAGGCAACAAGGCGAGGAGTCAGCGAGCCAAGGACTACAACTCGCTTATCCTGCGAATCAGACGGTGAGCTGTTTAATTAAACATTAGGCTGGCAACTTGCAGGTTGATTGCCACCGCGCACCACACGGCGTATGAGCGATGTGCGAATGCGATTTCGAATACGAATGCCAGTAGTTGCGGTTGCCAGCAAGTATTTTATTCGTGAATTGAATCTGCCGACGGATAGCAACTGATTAAGTTACCTCGCTGTTAGTACGTGTTTACAACGAAGGGAACACAGAATTTAATAGCAGTTAGGGTTTTTTTACTTATATATGCATATATATGATGTGGCTGCCGGCTGCCTTAGTTCTCACTAGATTGAACTTTTAAAACCAAAGCTACAGCTATTTTAAACTCGTACTCATTACTTTACACAGATTGTGGTTTAGCAGGTAATAGTTGAAATACTATTTATTGTTTAAGTATGGAACAATCTCAAGACTCAAAATATATCACTTTTAGAGCTCAATACTTGATTCATCGATTGTCGCTTGTAAAGTAGATGTCTATCTTAAAAATCGAAATCAAATTGAAATATACCCCTGCCAAAAGCACAGTTTTCCTGTCACGCTTACTTTATATTAATGATTGGCTTATATTAAAAACTCCCCATTAAATGAAATTAAAAAAAGTAAGCAAATTACTTTGGTGCGGAATCCGGTAATTCCGATCCCTCAGTGCTTAGCCATCCGATTCCTTGCCGGTCCGCCCCAAATGTCTGAGTAATGGGATATTTCGCAAGTGAATTGGGAATCTCATTTGCTTGTTATTCATTGAGGCAACTAAAACCGCTGCCGGCTAACCAAATTAGTCGCAGCTCATCAATTTTCGTCATTAACTTGAAGTGGGATCATGGGGGTCATGGCCTCAAACTGGGCTTCCCGTGGGCGGTGGGCGATTCTCAAGGCCGTTGAAAGCGGCGCTGCCGCCTTTGGCATTATGACATGAGCACTTATGACAATACGCTCAGTCACCGATACATCGCATGGACACATATAGGTCTATATATAAACGTATATCTCTATATACATATGTACGTATGTATTGATGCATTATTCATGCGGCGCTTGGGGTTTTGCGCTTTCCATTGTTGTTGCTCATTTGGGCCGCTTGTCGCACACACACACACACATCCATATACACGCACTTATGCGCACACATGGTGTCTGCGCTTAATTACATTTCAAAGGTTATTATGTAATTAACCTCGGTCCTGGCGCTAACATCTCAAAGCTCCAATGGTGCTAGAGCTGTCACATTTCATGCCAAAAACTTCTACGACTCGTCTACAGTTCCAGGTCCTTTTTTTCTGGGCGAATCCTTTACCATTCTCCACTCGTCTTACAATCAACTTATATACCTTAATTAATGTTCATGTTCTCGGTTTTCTTTCGTATCATTTTTGTTTTTTTTTTCTTTTTCTTCTTTTTTTGGCGCCCTTCATTCTGGTGCGTTATTCCCTTGGCACGCGTCAAAATGCAGGGTTTAAATATTTCTTAACATGAACATACATCTTCCATCTTTTCGTGGGCTTAACACTGTTTTCCCCGCATAATTTTCCATCTTCGCTTTCCATGTTCCTGCCGCTTTCATATTTCGCTCTCGCTCTCATTTCTGATGCCATAAAATTTTTCAAATGTTCTTCATATAAATGCGGCATATTTGCCCCTTTTCAGCCCCATCTAAAGGGCGTGGCACGGGCGGCGGCACAACAAAGAGAGTCAAGGCCGTTTAAGGTATACACATGTGTATATATGCATATATATTATATAAGCGCTGTGATGTGTGCTTAATGTTGGCGCAAAATTAAAATTGCGTTTTAAGAGCAACAAGACCAACTCGTTTTTGGGCTTCTGTCAGCAAAAGGCATATGTAATAAGGTCCCAGCAAAGCGACTTCCTTTGGGTCCAAAGTCAGGATCTTCTTGCTCTGCAGAAGTGAGCTTCGCATTTTGTGAGAAAACATTTTAATAGGCTTTTCAAAATGGTAAAATCATTAAATTAATAAACATCATTTTTTTATAAGAAAGTACTGATAGTTTCTCCTATTTGTATTTGGAAAATTGGCATTTGGTTTCATGATATTGTATTATCACTAAAATGAATATATTTCTAATAAGCGACAGACAGAAAGAGTATACCTGTTTACAAATTCCCTACCGTTCTTTTAGTTTATTTGTTAGCAGCTTAGTGTGTTTTTGGGTCGACCGGCGTTTCTATTAAATTAACAAAAATGTCTGGGCCAACGGCAACAATAACAAGGATAATAGTGGCAAATGCGAGTGCAGCAAAGGCAAAGGCAAAGCCAAAAGGCGACAAGGCCAAAATGAGTCGCATACTAATGCAAAACTGCTGTTTGTCTGGTTGCTTGGTTCCCTGCTTGGATGCTTGGATGGCCCTTGCTCCTTGCCACGCCCCCCAACCCTTTTCCCGCTGCCAATGAACGCATTAGGAGCCAACAACAATAACAGCGTTAACTACTTAACAGGCACATGTAATACGCTCGCACCAAGAGTACCACTTACATTTTACATTTGCATTTCGGTTGGCCCAAAGGGGGGGAGGGGTGTTTAAAGGGGGTCTGCGAGGGCTTAAGGGGGGGCATTGACCCCCCTTGTTTATTTGTGACCTGTGGCCAGCTGACAATATGCAGTGCCAAACGAAGTGACGTTGCCAGGAGCACACAAATCAGACTGCAGAGTGATTAAAGTTGTCCTCGCACCGCAAAAGTTGGCCCCAAAAGTAGGCAATAATTTTTGCTCACAAAAAGGGGCGAACCTTCTGCAGATGGTTCGCTCTCATTACGACTCGTACATGTCGCATTTAGTTGGCTGGCGGCTGGTGCATTAAGCAGCAGCTTGTGCCATATGCCACATGCCACATGCAATTTGGCAAATGACGCGTTTAAAAACGCGACAGTGGCAATAAACACGCGCGAAACGTTTGAAAATGAGGAAACGCGAGGCGAATAAAGTGGGCCACAGTGGCAATTGACTAGCAAAGTGACTGATGAATGAGTCTAAGTGATGGAATAATGTATTGTTTCTCTTTGCATTGGTGGCTGTAAATCTGGTCTAGTCCATGTCAAATCAAACTATTAAACCATCTCCTTTTGCAATACAATTGAATTGACAAAGAACTTTTCAATTGAGCTTCAATTAAATTCCATGAATTTAGCTTTGCAGTCGAATAATTTTGAGCACCTGTACTGTCTAACGAGATGTTGAAATAAGACGAGGCAATGTTGTAAGGACTTTTGGCCCCATTATCTTTTGTTGTCTTTGGCGAACATTATTGTTTGCAGTTTGCGACCGACGCAAAGACCAAAAGCACACACACCTACATACATATGTATATGTATGGTTGGTAGATCCAGGATGCCTGGTCGCAGGACTATGATAATATTTTGCTGATGCCAGCGCACCTTCACTTTGAGTGTATTATTTGCAGCACATTTATAATGATATCAGCGCATAAAAATCGTGTTATTTGCCAACTTAAACATAAGCATATCAGGCTTCAGAGCAGTGTATTTTGCTCGTTCCTCTACGGGAATACAGCTTATAAATACGTAGCGGTGGCTTGCCTCTGTTGTTGTTTGTCAAACGTTGTTAGCAGTGGGCAAAGTCGGGCGAATCCTGCAGGATGTGAAGGAGAACGAGCTCGAAACGAGACCACATCATCAGCTTCAGAAGCTGCTCTTGTTTCTGCCTCTGCATCAGCTTCTGAGCAACTGTGGCAACGTCAACAAGCGGCGGGAAATATTCACATGCATCCTCGGATTTGCCTAAGCGCCGTCTATATGTATGCAGGTCCATAAACTCACACACACACACATATATCCTAGATCTCGAAAGACCTGCGTATATATGCATAACTATATATCCGTGTGGCAGGGTGTAGTATGCAATGCGCTCCAAAAACTATCAAGAACAGCGATGGCAAGACAATAACAAGAGCAGCAGCCCAAAAAAAAGGCAGGAATAATATGTGCACATGCCAATGAGCTGAAGCAAAAGTCCTGCTGCTGCAGGATGAGGCAATACCCTAGAATGGTCATACAATTTTATTAAATACATGGCTACTTAGTGAATGAATATCAAATAGAAAGTAAGAGTGGAAAGTAGAATTTTAAGTTCACAAACATTTTGCCCTATGACACATCACTTATTTATTGCAACTTTTTTTAGAAACTATGGCTTTGTTTAGGCATAAAAATAAATATTAATAAATATTAATATTATAAAAGGTCCTTCCATAAAAGTTCGCTTTCAAGCAGAAGTCAATTTTGAGTAAATCCGCATTGAGTTGTCATGTTGGGCTGTTTTTATGCCAAATTCTTTTCGTAATACCTCAGTTGGTTAAGTTAAAGCCCTGTGTCGCCGGTCTGTCATCACTGCCGCTAAGCTGTCCGCTTTTTCTTTCTCTTTTCGCCCACACCCTTCCCTCTTCACCACTTTCTCGCAACCCTTTATGCGATGCTGCTGCTGCTTCTTGCCCCTATGCGACGGAGCACACGGGGCGCATGAGTAATCTAGGCAGCTTGTGCTTTGCATTTCCGTTCCGTTCTGTCCCTGCTCTCCCTGCGCTCTTTCCTCATTCCCTTCTGCATCCTTTCTATTTACTTTTATTCCAGCAACCCGTGTTGATGTTCTTGTGTGTGTGCGTGTGTGTGTGTGTGTGCTGGTGTATTTTTGGTATTTATTTTTGGCATTATTATTGCATATTTTGTGTCGCTCGCTCCTCCCTTTTTTTGTCCCCCATTTTTTTTCTCGCGCTTTACGTTAATGCGAAATTTATGCTTCATGCGCTTTTAGTTCTGCCCCGCCCCCTCTTCAGTTGCCATACCTTTTCTGGGATTTTTGGTATGCGAAAATATTTTCGCCGGCACCCAGGATAAAAATGGGGGCACAAGCCCCCCCACCCCTCCACCGTTGGCAGGTGTTTTTCGTGTGTGGGGCGGCTGCCTTTGCCCACATATTGATATTGACCGAAAAATATCATCAGGCGCACGAGCGCACTCACACACGCACACACAGTGAAAAAAGGGGGAGGGGAGGAAGTGAAAAGAAACTTGTTTATCCTGGAAGCAGCAAAGCAAGAGAAATAGATAAACAAATACATAAATAAAAAGTGCAGGCAACAAGGGAATACCGAAATGATAAAGAAATGCTGCAGGAGGAAAGTGGCCAAGAAGGCTAATGACGATGTGGCGTATAAGTAATGCGGCAAGATGGGGCTCATGAGTAATGTCCTGCGCCAGGATATGTGTGTTGTTTTTCGCTCCCAAGAAATAAGCTCTAAAATTGGTTAGTAATTGCAGGTACAAATAAAGTAAAAAAAAAAGAAGGAAGAGGGAGAGGGAGAGAAACTTAAACAGCCTTGAGTCGCTTTTCTTTGATCAAAGAGAATTTCGATTACGAATGGCAAAAGGAGCTGGGCTGTTGATGCTCCAATGGATTCCCACCGCCCCCATCATTCAACTCAGCGCGCCCTTCATTATATTCCTTCCGCTTTCAAAAACTTCGATTGCATTTCCGTTACCATATCAATTTTACGAATATATATATATGTATGCATGTATATGGTTATACGCACAGCCAGCTTTTTCCGAGCACTTTGGCCCCGCTCTTTGGCATCGGATCACCCCATTTGGCTCCCGCCTTAATGGCTTCCACTTGTCGTGTTTTATGCCGATTTCATTTTCATTTTCATTTGACTCGCCACGCGCCAGGGCCAAGTACCAAGTGCATGCTGTGTGCGCCTCCTCCTCGTCGGTGAACTTTTCCACATTCCGCATTTGCAGCACACGGAACCACAGACCCACAGGCCCACAGACCCACAAAAACACTCATGAGCAGCACCACCGCACCACTGGCAATCGAAAAGGCACCCTGCTCGCACCACTCGCCGCCCACTTTCAAATAATCATAAAAGAACGACGCTGGAAATTTATTAAGAAACTTGGGCACTAAAAATAGTTTCTAACAACACAGCGGTGGGGGCCAGTTGGGGTTTTTCAAAAAAAAAAAAAAAAGCAGAGGGGGTTGGAAAATATTACGCCCAGCCTTTCAATTTGCTGACGAATGCCCTTTGCTATGGGAAAGGTCAGGAAAATATGCCAAAAATAACAGCAATCAGAATTTCAAAATCAATTAACAGTTTTTGCATTGCCTTAATTGCAGATCGAATGGGCGGATGATTCAAAGTGCAACATTTTCACTGCCTGAGATTTTTAATTAAAATCTTGCAAAAAGAGGAAAGATAGCCACATTTTTGGTATAGCAAAATCTGGCATAAAGTTTACAAAGTATCGCAAGAGAATTGTTTCGATTGCAGCTACAGTAAAGTCTCAAAAGACATTCTAAAAATATATACTAATTAATGTGTAAAATTAATATATGTACATATTATTTGAAAAAATAATGCAATATTCTTTAAAGTCACCAGAACTTTAACTAGAATTTCTAAAACATTCGATGATATTGCTGCAGTGAAATATGCAAGCTGGGAAAATGATAATTGAATGAGCATCATGGGTCTCAAGTCACAATGCAGAATTCAATTTCGAAAGTAAAGTAAAATCGATAATTTGCGTTCAACATAAATGCCTACTGCTAGTGGCACGTTTCTTTCAACATTTTCGTACGATTTTATGTGTCACTCAGAGTTTTTAGCAAGGAAAAATACTAGATTTTTCCTCGGCCATCTTATTTTTTTATTTGGTTTTTCGGTGCCAGTGGCTAGGCACGTTCATTAACCACCCCAAAAAGTGCTCGTTCTTTCCAACTAACTCGGGTCCCTTGCCTTTTACTTTTCTTGGCCATTGTCCTGCTGGTTTTGGGCCTCTTCCTTTTCCTATTTCCTATTTGGGTTCGGCTTCAGCGGCCTGTAAAATCCCTTTAATGGCATAAACGGGTTAAGCATTTTGGTGACGTAAATATGAACAACAGCAATAACAACATCGCCTGCGTCCTGAGTCCTGGCCAGAGTGTCCTGCCTGTCGGACATTGTCTGGTTTATCCTGCTGCCTGTAAGCCTCCTTCTGCCAGCCGTCGTTGAGCTTTAAAGCCTGAATTTCAGTTATGAGCAGAACGTGAGTCTCTCGCACACATATGTATGCACATGCATATGCACACATACACGCTGGCACATCCTGCCACACCTACACACAACCCACACACTTCTTGGCCAACTCGCTTTGCATGTGTGTGCATTGGGCATTTTTCAAAATGGCAAACAAAGCGCGCGTGACAGGAAAAAACGGCCAGCAAATCGTTCACTCAGCCTCAGAAAAACCCAAAATCCATTTCCCTCACTCACTCATACATACATACACACACTGGCGACTCTCCTTTTGTTTCAGAGTGTCTGTGTGTGTGTACGCGAGTGTGTTTGTGAGTGTATGGGTGGCAGACAGTTTGCCAGGCATTTGCTTAATTTAATTTTGCCTGCCTCAACGGCTGCTGTTTCAGCTCTTCTCTGCCCACTTTTCACTTCATTTTGTTTCGAATTTCCACGGACTTTAAGCTCTCCCAAAAAGGCAGGGGAAAAGCCCTCGGAGATTTCTCTCGGTGTACGCTCCAGTGGCTGTCTTGACTTGCAGTTTGTTTTCTTAAAATTTTGCAATTAATCAACTTAACGTGCCCAACCCGGGAATCCATCTGAGCTCTTTAAGCTCGCCAAAAGCCTTCGACCTGCAGGCACTGAGCAAATATACTCGACTAAAATCAACAGCAAAACACAGTTGGGTTCAAGAGTTTAGGATATTATGTGGGCACTCATCGTTTCAGTCGTGCTTGTACTTTCATCAAAAGTATCATAAAATTAAGCACTCAAGTTGTGTAAATTAAAATTAGAAAAAGGAATCGAAACCAAAGTTTCAGTTCGATTGAAATGTTCTTAGGTGAAAAGCGAAAAATGTTGGATATTTTTGATTCAAGAAAGGGACCTTCTCCTTCAGATGAGCACATGTGTGAGAGCCATTGCTCATCTGTAATAATCGAAGGGGGCGAGGGGCGGAAATGCCCCTTAAATACCCAACCCACTGACACCACCCACTCCTTGCGAAAGTTGAAGGCCACCGACAGAGAAGAAGGTGACAATTGTTCATTTGTTTGGTCCTTTGTTTATCGCCAAACAGTTGACAGCTCTGCTGCTTTGTGGACCAAAAGCAAATGGAAATGGGAAATTAAGAGTGGGAAATGGAAAAACTGGGGATATACACATGTACGTGCACATGATGTCTGCTTTCTTTTCGGAATTTCACTTGCTGACAGGCTACTTACAATCAGGTACTCTATGTTGTAACATACTCACTCATTTTGTATACTATTTTGAAGTGGATTTGAAATCAAGCCCATATTTATACGATTTAACCGCAAACCTCGTTAGTTTGGCCATGAATAGTTATATAAAGTTGAATTATATCATAGACAACGATCTGTAAAATAAATTAAGTTATTATATATGCATTATAAGTAAATCAAATATATGAAATATAAATACGTGTTTTCAAATCAACATTTGTTGGTTTGTACTTCGTTTGTTGGTTATCCATTGGAGAATTTATCGTAACATAACTTTATATTCTTGTTGTTCTGCATTCATTTTTTCTGTCTCCCCAGTGGAATTCACAGAACCTAGAAAGATACCAATTAAATTGAAATAAAACCCATATCAACACTTCCGTGCATTTAGATTTCCAATTGCGTTTGGCTGGCTTTTTGGGCAGAGCAGAGTCTGGTGCTACAATTTTTGTCATTTGTGACTGGCGATTGAGTTCCGCTCCCCAGGATGCCAGGGCACTTTGGCACTGTGGTCAACACAATCAGGATGCAGTCATCGCCAGTTGGCACTCCATTCCTCACCCACTAGCCTTTCCTTCTCTCTCTCTCTCTCACTTCCTCCCTCTCTGTCTGGATTTCTCTGAAATTCCCCCCCACACACACACACATAGAGAGCTGCTCCAGCTGACATAACTCCAAATGCACTTGCTGACAGTCATTGAAAACACAAACTGTAGATTATGCCACTGCCTGGATTCTCCAGTTCGGACTGCCTCATCCTTGTTTCCCTCCAGGCATCCTGGCAACCTGGCAACACGGCAACCTGGCATCCCAGCACTTGTTATAAATCACAAAACAAGTAAAAAAAAATCGAAAATTATCTAACAAAATGCTACTCAAGAGCGAGAGCGAGCGCATTGAAAAAACTCAAAGACCAAAATATATGCTACGTTGCTGGCCAGGTGAGCCTGGTGGTGTCTCTCCTCTCGGCTTAAATGTGCAGCATTGCAGAAAATATATCGGCCAAAATGCTGAGGCTGAGCTGCGGCGCATCCTCCATTTTGGCCCATTCACCTTTTTGCCGGTCAGTTTGGCAGTTGGTAATGCGGTCAGTATGTGTTTGGTAGTATGTGTGTGTGTGTGTGTGCGCCTCAGTTTGGCCCGCTCTCTTATTCTGTTTATAAACGTAACAATGACCGCATTCTTTTTCTTTTTCTACTGAGCCGACCCCAAGCCGCAGCACCTCATTCACCGCCCACTTTTCCACTTTGCCATTGCAGCGAAAAGTGCAGCAGCAAAGTTAAAGTTTTCCTCTCTCCGTATCACTCTTTTTCTATTGACAACTGTGCGGCTTTGGTGCCAAAAAGAAAAGGAGGAACTGGGCATCCTTGCACAGATACACGCCCCCATCACCGCGCCTTGCAACACCCACACACACACACACACAGTTACAAATGAGCAGCAGGAGGAAAGTGCCGCGAGCTCTTTACGCGGCCACAGTGACTGCGAAAAAAACATTCCACTGTGCCAAGCAAACAGCCACTGGCAATTGGCTGAAGCGCTGAGCGCCAAGCCGGGCTGAACCAAAACTGAGCCCAGTTAAGAGGCGTTCTGAAATGGTTTGGTTTGGTTTCGTCTGGGCTGAGGTTTGGGTTTGGGTTTGGGCCTGGGCTTGAGGTCGCCTCGGCGCATTAAAACAAATAAAAACAAACGTTTATTGCACTGAAATGTTTACGAGGCCACAACAACAGCAAAACAACAACATCATCGGGGGGAGGAACAACAAAATGACAGCCATAGTAGTGAAAATCTGGCAATTTAATCAGCCCGGCAGCGAAATGATGGACAAATGGCCACAGCGACTTTGTTTGGTTAACACTGGGCATGAATTTTTGGCCAGGAGTGGCGCCAAACGTGGCCAACTGCCAGTAGGTTCAACCACGTGGAAGTTTTTTTTGCATTGCCCCTCTTTTATTTTGACTGACCTGCTTTTTAATTGTATTTTTCTGGACGTATGTCCTTGCTTGGCTTGTCACTTGCTTCGCTGTTTTTTGGCCAATCTTTTCTCACTCTCAGCAACAATTGGATCCTCACAATCACTAAAAGCCCATTGGTTAATTTGTTTTTCTTGGAATTGCGCGAATAGTGTGACCAAATCAGACAGGCTGCTGACATTCATAACGGATCAAGCAATCAAAATTTTATCGATAGTTGATTGGAATTTTTTTCTGTTACTTGTGGTAACATTTAAGCACTAATTTCCTTTGCTGTAAATTGCATAACTTATTATGAAAGAAAAGAACTAATAATTATTATGCCAGCCGAACATATTAAGAATTTTCGAGTCTAGGGTTCCCATCTGCAAGGGCATGACAAAGATCTGGCAACCCTTTTACCACGCGTCACAAACTCAAAGAAGTCGATAACTTTGCAGTCTACCAATACCATTTCTTATTTGGCGTGAGGACATTAGTTGATTCACATCTTCGAGCGGATATTACTTAACTATTTGCAAGGCACAGCATTTCCAAGGTGAGCACTTCGAGAAAATTCTTTTCCACGCACTTTACACATACAAGTTGATAGGATTTCTCAACGGAACTATGGATTTCAACAAGCTGAAGAAAATAGAGGAGGCGTTTCGCATTGGCGGCAAGGGATCGGTCCCATCGGCTGCGGCCACTGAAAGGCGCGTGCAGGCCGAATTGTCCAAGTTACCGTTGAATGAGCTCACCAGTATCCATGAGGTGGCCATCGAGTTCACCGATTCCAGTGAGGTTGTGTTTACCATGCCCAAGGTTCGGGGCATCAATCACAATCACAATGCTTTTTTCGTGGTTAGTGGCGATATCGTGCGCAAGTCGTCAACAGCTGGCGCATCGAAAGTGGCCAAGGCACCCAAGCCACCCAATCCACCCAAGCCAGAATCAGAGGACTCCATTAAGGTGGTGGCCAAGAAGCCCAAGAAGCCGCGCAATCGTGTTCGTCCTCGCAACAAGAAGGTGCAAATGATGCTCATCAAAAACGATGAAGAAGCGGCCATGGCTGGCGGGGATTCGGAACCGAAGCTTAGCAATGGTAAATCAAATTCGATCTCCTCTGAAGATGGTAGCGATACGGATAATGACAACGTGCCATCGGATGAGTCTGATGTGACCATCGTCTGCGACAAAGATTCGCTGGAAAGCGGCGATGATTCCGATGGCAAGGAGGACGATGACAGTGAGGAGTGAAACTACCAATTTTCTACTCCGATTACTATGGTCCTGCGAAGCAGGTTAATCCGAAGATTTAACGCGCATAGGTCTCCGAGGACGAAGATTAGACATGCTCATTTGTTGATACACTTGTACCAATTTTCTAAATAAATCGCATACTAAATACATGCATACTTCAAATGTATTTTCTGAAAATTTTTTCGGAACTGCTTCTAAAACATGTTTATTTATTGTACCGAAAATTTTCATCAAATGCTTATCTTACAAGAACGCTGCGTTACGTTTTTGCCAGTCATTATTTTATGTTCTCTTTCGCATAGAGTTGTCAAATTTTTTTTGGGGAAATGGCCAAAGAATGATTAATCGGCTAAAAATAATTGTAGCTAAAAATAATCGAATATCTATTATAAATAAAAAAATTAATTTACTTGACAATATTCTACTGAAGCTACAAATTTCAAGAGCTGTTAATTGCATAATTTATTGTGAAATAAAAGAACTACTACTTATTATGCCAGCCGAACATAATAAGAATTTTCGAGTCTAGAGTTTCTATCTGAATGGGCATGACAGAGCCCTGGCAGCCCTTTTAATACATGTCAAAAACTCAAAGAGGAAGACGATGACTTTGCTGTCTAGTTGATTCACATCTCCGAGTGGATATTACTTTTGAGCATTTCGAGTTATGGACTTCAACAAGCTTAAGAAAATGGAGGACGTGGTGCGCATCGGTGGCAAGGGATCTATGCGCCGCAAGCACAAGAACATCCCATCCTCGTCTGCGGCCGATGAGAAGCGCGTGCAGGCCACATTGGGCAAGTTACCGTTGAAGGATCTCAGCGGAATCCAGGAGATGACCATCAAGTTCACCGATTCCAGTGAGGTTGTGGTAATCATGCCGAGGGTTCAGTGCACCGCTGCCAATGGCATTTTAGTTGTTAGTGGCGATTTCGTGCGCAAGTCGCCAACAGCTTGCCCATCGAAAGTGGCCAAGGCGCCCAAAGCACCCATGCCATCCAAGGCACCCATGCCATCCAATCCGGAACCTTTTTCCGACAAAAAGCCAGAATCTGAAGAGTCCATTAAGTTGGTGGCCAAGAAGCGCAAAAAGCCGCGCAATCGTGTTCGTCCTCGCAATAAGAAGGTGCAAGTGATGCTCTCCAGAAACAATGAGGAAGCAGCCATGGCTGGCGGGGATTCGGAGCCGAAGCTTATCAATGGTAAATCAATTTCGATCTCCTCTGAAGATGGTAGCGATCCGGATAATGACAACGTGCCATCGCATGAGTCTGATGTGGATCAGACCATCGCCTGCGACAAAGGTGCGCTGGAAAGCGGCGATGATTCCGATGGCAAGGAGACCGATGACAGTATGGAGTCGAACTACCTATCTTTCTACTCCGATGACTATGATTCCCAGGGGGAGCAGCACAATCCGAAGACTTGTCGCGCTCAGGTCTCCGATGTCGAAGATTAGACTCATTAAGTAAATCGCATACTATTAACGTGCATCCTGTACCTTACATATTTTTTCTCTAGAATTTCTTAGAGTTGTCAATATTATTTGGGGAAATGGCCAACGAATGATTAAAATTCTCTTGCATTGTTATAAGCTGCAAAACACGGCCCAAAAACAAAAAATATTTCTAAAATTAAATGATATGTATTTATATAATTCCTGTCCGCATTTATATATAGTATATACCATTGAGTCGCCTTAATATGCAATTGATCTTCTGAATGATTTTTCGTGCCGCATTTCTTGAACGCATTAAACAAGAAATCCAAGCAAAATTAATTTAGCAAACGTTTAAGAGGAAATGCCACGCCCCTACTTACGTTTCACGGTGGCGGAGGTGGAAAGAGCGGAAAAAACTAATCTGCGCCTCGAAAAATGTACGAAATTAATCTGCACATAAATTAAGCATTAAAATTTAATATATTTGTTTATGGAGCCTGAAAGTGCGATGGTGTTGGTGGGGTGGAGGCGGCGGAGCACACGAGTGGGCGTACCGGATGTGCTGTGTATGTGAAACATGGATTGTGTGTGTATGTATAAGTGTGTGGTGTGTGCTGTATGGTGTATGGTGAATGGTGTATGGTGTGTGTTCTTAGTGGTAATAAATAAATGGCAAAAAGGTAATAAAACAGATAGCGAAAAAGGAAAAAAAAGGGGAAAACATCCCGGGGGGATGTGGAATCTGCCAACTGGTTGCCCATTATCGTATTAGCACATGCCACCAGTGATTATTATGAGGTGTCCTCCCTCTGCTCCAGGTCCTGCCCCTTCCCTGCTCCTGCTCCCTCACATCCTTTGTCTATGCATGCGTGTATAATTAATTTTGCACCCCTGCTTGTATCTACATCCCCCATGATCAGCACCCCAGCTCTTGTTCTCGCTCCAGCTCTTGCTTTTGCGTTTGCTATTCCCCTTTTGCTTTCGGGGCAACAATGGATGGCCTTCATCCCAACTGGGAGCCAGCACTCTGGCAAAATTGGTAGCGAGTTTCCCCAATGGAATCGGGGCCAAATCGGGCGGGCTTATGGGCTGTCGACAGACACCAACGAAAACCAACGATATCCTCTTGCCGGACGGGTAGGGGGTGCTGCAGTTTAATTTCCCACAAGATTCCCTACAATGCGTACGCATTGCAATTCTTAAAAGCCAAATTGGCTGTGGCTAACACTGATTAATCCGCACGTTGTTCGACTGCCAACTATGGGCCTTAAAAAGGTGAGATTACACGTGGCAAAGCGGCAAATTTTCCTATTGTTTTCATATTCCCCGTGGAAAATTTTACAAATTTTAAGCAGTGCAATATAGTATGATATTTGCCTATATATTTCCTTTTGTTTATACATATTTCCAATTAAAAAATGAAACATTTCGCATTGGAGTTCCTCGTTTTTGATGGGTTTTTAAAAGCACACATATTCGTAGACATGCCAGCATAATAGAAGTATAAAAACGCAGAGACCCATTGAAAATGATAAAAGCTTAAAATTGTCAAGGCGATGCTTCTGAGGCATTTTTATTTGATATTTTTATGGTATATAAAATTTCTGTTGGTCTGAACTGAAGCTTCCAAGAGCTTAATGCTGGATTTCACTGGTGTCCAAAAGATACTTGATTCTCTGACGGGTTCAAGTATCCAAAAGTCTAAGCTGATGCCATTCCACCAAGTGGCTTACTTTACCTTGGAATGTAATGTGAGTGCTTTTGAAAAAACAAAGAAAAGCAATGAAAAGACGTTCAAATGGTATTTGGATTATGTCGCTCGCCTTTTGCCGCTTTGTTCTTGATGAACTCTGGAAATTTCGGGAAATAGTGGCGTTTATGAAAGTTGTCATTTCGATTTGATGACTATTGTCGAACATTATCTACCATAATTCATAAAAGAACGCCGTATCCAGTTGGTGCGGCGAATGGAAGATGGATGAAGATGAATGGGCCATAAGAACATCTCATTAGGCTGAGTGAAAAATAGACCTATCCGCAACACCTCCTTGAATCGATTCCAGAGTGCTGTGGGTGGTCTGCCCTGTGCTATATTGTCGCCGCTTTTGTTTGGACTCTAATGAAATACGCATTATTTGGCAACTGTCTGGCAGGCTGGGTGAATTTAATATCTGGCAACAAGGCTTCTGCTCCCGCTCCTCTGCTTCCTGATGGCTCCTTGGCCGTGCTCCTCGCCTGTCATCCGCAAACGATGCCATTCATTTTAAGTCACATGTGTCGCCCGGGCATTTGGCCACATCCCGGGCAAACCGATTCGAGGACATTGTATTGCGGTCGACTATCCCTGTCCCTAACCCACGGCTTAAGTGTTTATTAATATTGAATCGTGCGAACCCGGACATGTGTTGGCCCCCTATGGTAAATTGACTTTGCCGTAACTGATAAGGTCCCATTCGCAAAAGACGCAGCCTGTAGTTATTGTAACAAGCCATTTGTGATTGTTATCGAACTTGGCGGAGACAACAGCTGGTCACACTACACGCACGTATCGCAGCCAGGACTCAAAAGAAGTCCTTGCACACAGCAAGGATTCCATTCCATTCGATTCGATTCGATTCGATTCTGGTCGAAGAACAATTACGAACTGAGAACTGCGAACTGCGATGCTCTTGAAACGGCAATTATGAACTACGCCCTCCGCCGCGCTTCTCACAATCGCAAAAGAGGTCATGGGGTCAGCAGCTGGCGAGAAGTTCACAATGGAAGGAGGGGAAAAGTTCGCCCTCAGTGCTCTTCAATTATTGTAATCTATTTTAAGAGGCACTTATATCAATATTTTCGATTCGTTTTCGAAAAGAGTTCTTAGCAGAGTTATTCTGCATCGCTCGTTCCATTTTCAAGCCCCCCTATTCCATGCCAAATTCACATTCCTTGTCCTTGCCAAAATTCTTTGCTTAACTTTCGCCTCCAGTGCCAGCGAAACGAGCTAACCTGGCCCAAAAATACTATACTGCAGGATGCTTTCAGGCCTTGGCAACCCTCTGTTGGGCACACACACACACACACACACTCATACACATACACTCGAATGCTGCTAGCACACGTTCTTGTTCCGCTGGGTAATGTCTTTATATTTGAAATTGCTTTGCTATTAAAACAAAATAAACGACGCGACGCGCAACTTATAAATTTTGTTTGAAAATCAAGTGAAATAAATGCAGTGGCAGAAGTAAGGCACTGAAGGGGTGAGTTTTCTCCTTTTTTTTTTGGGGAAAATCTGTACCGGAGTGGAAAAACAGAATCGAGAAACCAAGAAAAGGAACGAGGCGAAAACAAAAGCGCAAGACAAACACGAGATATATACCCTGAAAAAAGGGTGAGGGGTTGGGGCAATAAATTTAACTTTTAGCCGGGTATGTGTGAGTGAGCAGACACACCAACACACACACACACACACAGAAACACTCACACACACGAAAAACACATGACCATAAATAGCAGTGGAAGAAAAACCTTTGCCATTTCCCATCGCAAAGAGGTCCTTTTCGGCGGTTGCGACTTTTAATTTTATTGCCAAGGTCCGATGGGTTGGAAAACACACAACTGCCCCTCTCGCCCACTAAAATGTTGGCCAATTGTCTGTTGTTGGCCGTTGTGGGGTCAGCTAATAATTGGTAGACGACTCTTCATATATCACTGGCGCCCAAATGTAGTTGATTCCTGTAAATGATTGCCTGCCCGCATAAATATGTGAAGGAGGAGGAGTTCCTCAATTGATTTCGGGTGTCTTAATGAAAATATGTCAACTCAGTGGGGCTGCATGTACATATGCCGCCTGCGCGTACTCTCCTTTTCGATATCCACCATTTTTCATTTTAATTTTAACATTAATTTTCAATTCAATTTCGCTGCTCATTGTCATCAATTGAAGGCAGCAGCTTGATCCTGCCACCAGTTTGTCATTGATGAATGCCTTGCTCCTGGGCTAAGGAAAGTTTCTCATTTATTTCCTGTTCACGTTTGCATTTGATTTTTATTTATTGCGCATTTTTCTAAGGCTTTGACTTCTAAGGTTGCCTTTTAATAACAGAAAACTCGCATAATTTCGCCCAAAACTTTCTCCCCAAGCTGATTAGCCCGCTTGCGGTGGCAAAAGTTGAGTTCTCAATGTGGATGGGGTGCCCCACCCGTTTCCTTTTTGGCTTTTGATTTGTGTGTGCGTTATGTAAATTCATTAAGCTGCTGCCTAAGCTGCTGCGGCTTAGTAGCCCCACCTGTACCGCCTGTGCCACGCCCCCCACCTGCCCACCCAGCCCGCCACTCGCCACTCGCCACCCGCCTCCCACCGACAAAAGGCCAAACAAACAAATTGATAGCCAGACTTTTGCTGAGTCGACTTTTGCCTTGCACTGACAATGCCGTGGAAAGTTTTCATTATGCATGTGCGCCAAAAACTTGGCAAACAAAGAAAGTGGCGGGCTAGGGGGGTTAAAACTTTCCCGGACGAAGCTTTGGCATAATTAAAATGTTTATGCGTTTAATTGCAAATGAATTCGAGGCGAAAGTTGCCAGTTGCAACTCGCTCACACACTCACGCACACACCCAATGACAATTGGTGTATCAACTTTCGGCGAGTAATCCGAGCAACTCGGCGATTTCTCGTCCTTCGAATGGAAAGGATAATTGCTTTGGGCTCGCTCAATCGGAAAATTGTCTTTAAAATTTAATCAACAAGAAGGCGGGACGCCCTTCGTCCTAAGGACTCTGGCATGTGAGTGACACACAACCGCATTTGTGAAACGCAGAACCCAACCCAAGCAGATATGGTATGCCGCGTTAGTTTATGGCCTCCATCGCTACTTATGACATCAATGGCAAAGGAGCAGCACAGCCAGGATCAGAGAAGTGATTCACCCAAACCACAATGTCTGCGTTCCACACAGTTGCTCCGCCTGAAACGGAAAGGGCCAACTTAGTTGAGAGTGGCTAGCCGCAGGACTCTCGCCGCTGCAGCCTCCTCCGCTTCTGGCCAAGACATTAAACAGCTTCATTACCTGCAAATTTCTAAATCAAATACGAAGAAAAACCACAGGCTGAGCGCCAACACCAAAAACTGGTCACATCAGAGCAGTCAGACTCTGGAGTCTGAAACTGAAGCCGAAGAATTGATTAGCCAGCAGCAGTGACAATTTGCGGGCTGGATGGGTTTTCGGTTTCTCGTTTCTGGATTCTGGATTCTGGATTCTGGTGGCATATATGAACATGACCAATGCAGAAGTATAAACGATGTTTGTTCCCGAAATTTGCTGACAGGACGAAAATGTTGCGGTTAATGTCTGGGCGGGGGTCCTTCAGCTAGGATTTCGTTGAGTTGACTTGGGTTCATATGTGGGCAGTAAAGATGGCAGACGGATATTAAGGATGGTTTTCGGAGCACATTTACTTGGCCCAGCACTTGCTTAGTTGCCAGGGAAACATTGTGGTTGCCTGGTGGCCAAGTGCCGAATAAAACGACAGTCTCCTCCAACCGGGATACATTCCCAGGGAAAGCTCATCAAATCGGTTTCATCTGCTTGACGATTTGATTTAGTTTTCTGTGGCGTGGCGGAATACATTAATTCTGAAGACCTCTATATTTGATATAAACTCGCACAGAAGTTAATATATTCAAACGAAATATTTATATTTTAAATGACCGAATGATTTTCCTCAAAAAAAAAATAATTTTTTATACCAAAGCATTGGAAATAATGGTTTAATAACAGATTCCCATTTTTAAACTAAATTTTTTTTAAAAATGCAAAAAATTACCTAAAAATTTTTTTTCTCTAGGCTCCCAAATAATGATAGGGATCATTAGAATTGGTTATTATCTGCACAAAAATGTTATTATTTTAGCTGTGTGGTCATTTTTAGCCAAGTTGTGATTAAAGACGGCATCCAAGAAATCAACTATTTGGTAAAAGTCTTTTTCTCATTTTCCGTATAAAAATATTCAGTTTTTTCTCCATAAAATTGGAAATAATAGTCCAAAAATAAAATGTCATACCTCGTTGAGCTCGGTATTTAATTTCTAATCTTTCTGGATTCCAACTTTAAAATTTTAATTTTTTGGCATTTTTTTAAAAATTTGATGATGTTACCCCTTATAAAAATATGCGAAAAATTAAAAAAAATGTATTTTACCCTTGGCTCCCAAAAAATCATAGGGATCATAAGAATTGGTTATTATTTGCACAAAAATATTATTCTTTTAGCTGTGTGGTCATTTTTAGCCAAGTTGTGATTAAAGACGGCATCCAAGAAATCAACTATTTGGTAAAAGTCTTTTTCTCATTTTCCGTATAAAAATATTCAGTTTTTTCTCCATAAAATCGGAAATAATAGTCCAAAAATGGAATGTCATACCTCGTTGAGCTCGGTATTAAATTTCTAATCTTTCTGGACTCCAACTTTAAAATTTTAATTTTTTGGCATTTTTTTAAAATTTTGATGATGTTACCCCTTTTAAAAAAAATGCGAAAAATGACCAAAACATTAAATTACCGAAGGGTCAAAAAAATGATAGGAATCGTTAGTAGTGCTAATTAGTTGTGTAAATCAGTCATATTAAGAGCTCTAAGACAATTTTTAGCCGATTTATGATAATAGAATCCTTCGTAGTAACATATTTGTGGGCTAACACAGGCTTTCTGAAAGTCCGTCCAAAAATAAACAGTTAACCATAAGATATATTTGTCCAAATATGAAATGCTATTCTTTGTCGAACATATAATTTAATTCCCAATCGAACCTGAAAAATGTGGCAACAAGCGGAAAGCGGAAGGACCCTAATTATTCGCTGAGTAGGTAGTCCCAACTAGTTAGGATTCAACCCGAAAGGGATTGCGTTTTGCCTGGTAGATGTTTTCCCTCGCAAAACTCCTTTTATTCTTGTCCCAGGAGCATCGCAGTGCGCGGGAGGCTCTTCTGCTCACTTACTGTTTTACATTTGAATGGCTCGGCAGGTCTCCAATCAGTCTCGCCTGGAGGCATTCTTCTAGTTCATTTAATGCAATTTGCTGTCATCGTCACCCAATGAACTCTCCTCGCCGTTTCCCGCTCCCCAGTCGGCGATAGGATCTGTATTGTATTGTCCTCGGCTCCCAGGTGACTGGGTATCCTGGCAAGGACATCGCACCACCCCCACTCCACCCATGAGCTGCTGTTATCTTTCGGCTGCAACAAGCCAACAAGCAACAAAGCCACCAGGAACAACAACAGATCTGCAGAGATATTTTGAATGTACAAGCATACTCTATAAGGCCACATACATATACATCGTATATATATATGTACATATATAAGGTGCGTTTATGTGCCTGATGTAGCTGGGACAACAAAACAAAAAGCACCTGCCCAAAAGAAGTCAGAAAAATGAAGATAAAGAAAACGTCTTGAAATGAATTCATCCCCGGGGACTTTCGACAGCGCCAAAAATTTGTTTACGGCTTTTTCTTGGGGCCTAAAGAATAATTACATCCCTGGTCGGTTCATCTGATGACACACAAATAGCCGAATGTTAATGAAAGGCCCCCTGTTTCTATTTGGAATGCTGCGTAAATAAAGGCGCTGCGAAATAAAATATGTAAATATCATTTGCAATGTCTTTAATGTGCACGACGTTCCTAATGAGTTTTCAGACCCCCCCAGTCGACAGCAAGGCCACTCGAAGTGGCGCCCTCTTTGGGTGAAAATAAAAAAGCTAATATGGCAAATATTTGATTTCTGTTTTCCCATCTTCCATTTGCAGGTGAAAAAAATAAAATAAAATAAAGCGAGAGGAGGACGAGCGCAAGACGCCAAGGTAACTGCAGCCGGAATTAACACAAAAGGTAAATTTAGCCTCGAAACTTTCGTGGTGTGGCCACCTTGGCCATCCGACCACTTAAAGCCCCACAAAACTGTCGTGCACTTCAGCGATGCTCCAGCTAAGCCACTTATTTTAGTTGGCCAAAAGCAGGTTGGCCAGATCGAAGATGCTATACCCTTACCCTTTTCTCATTTTCGAACTTGAATAGTAGGAATTCTAAGAGATAGATGGCGCTATATCTTTAGTTTCTACTAAAATTTCAATTAGGTGTTGAATATACGAATGTTCTCAATGGAACATTCACAAAAGCAATTCTCATCTCAGCTCCTAAGGTGCACATAATATTAAAAATCAAGAATTTTATGTGCTGCTTTAATTATAATAATACAAGCAAAGTGCATATATATGATGAGTATTTAACCCCCACCAATTTCAAAGGGTGTGTGCCCCGAGGCTCGTATTGCTCCATGAACTACTTGCCCAATTTTCCCCCGCCGCATCCCGCCACCTTCATCCGTTTTCCTTCATCCTGGCCCACTATCTGTAGCGCCTGTCAGGGGCTGGTCGAGATTCAGACGCTTAACGAGCTGCACTTCGCGATGGGGAAAACTATTTTTCCACTCGCCGTTTGCTCTCGTCTCCATTTCGGGGTTTTTCTTCTTTTTTTTTACTGTGCCTTTACCTTCTGTATGCTAAGTGAAATTTAATGCTCTGGAAAATTGTAAGATCTCAGTACTAATATTTATTTTCATATTTTTGTGCTGAGCCAACTGAGCTGTGGATGCCGCTCTGTGCGCAATAATTTAATTTGCAATTTTCCCAATCCTGACCGAATTTTCGCACCGAATATTGCAGCAAACTCATCGAACACATATGTACATGCATATGTATACAATACGTACGTATAGATGAAATTAGTTTTTCGGTTAGCTACCATTGTTGTGCGAGAATTCGTGTCTGTGGGCAAAACTAAATTGCGAAATGATATTACCACAATATTATTACCAGTTTTTCAATTTTTGGGAAAAGCGGTCCGGGCACGTGGAGAAGGCATAAAGTACACAAAACCGAAATGGTCAAATGATCGCGCCGCTCTCAGCTTCTGCCAAATTTAAACAAACAGGCGAACGTGTTGGATGGGGTTTTCCTCGGTTTTTCCGTGGGTTTTGCCATGGGTTTTCCGTGGGTTTTCCACGAAAAACGATGGGGTTGCCCTTCGCCCGGCGAGCGGAGGAGGCGTGGCTGGTTGGACAAACGGAGATGGCTAATGGCTAATGGCCCGTGGAAACGTGCCTGACTGCGCTGATTTGATTTCTCGGGGCCGGGGCCCAGAATTTCCCAGCCTTTCCCAGGCATTTGCTGATGAAATGAGCAAACACTTTTATGAACAGAAGCCGTTGGTCGATAGCCTAATCCGTTTTCATTTCTATTTCAATCTGCACTAAAGCGCTATGTCGTTGGGAGCGGTTATAAATCAGATTGCATTTTCAACAAGTCGCGCCCAAATCCAAAAAAAAAAAAAATCCAATTTGGCCACCACAAAATATTTCCATTGAGCTAAAGTTTCCAGCTCCTTTGCATGTTCATTAAGGCTGCCCGTTGCAAAATTGCGAGGTGCATGATGCATTTTATATTTTGCAAATGCATTACGTATACGCCGTGTATTCGCGATGCAATCACGCCGAAAATTCGTTTCCATATATTACACAAGCACACCTACACGCGATGTGTGCGTGTGTGTGTGTGTGTGCTCGAGGGGGCGGTGGGCGTGGCTCTGCTGCGAGGAGGGTTAAAATGCTTTTGATTGTTTGCCCCTGCCAGTTATTTATATTTGTATTGACTGCATTTTTTGGTTTATGTTGCAGAAGCTTGGCAGTGGGTGGTTTTTCGAGTGGGTGGTGGTGCATAGCCGCTGGGCCAAAATCGCCATAGAGGGGGGTGTGGGGGGTTGGTTGGGTGGTGCTTTCACTGGGCCATGCCACACTATATTTCTGTGGGCATTGCGGCAGCTCAATTTCGTTAGCCGAGCTCGCTATAAAAATGTTTCATACTCACAGCTTTCACTGCTGATTCTTCTTTGGCTGGAATACATATACGTGTGTATGTGTATGTACGTATATATATGTATATGTATACATATACATACATGTATTTGGTAGGCAAAAAATTTTGCAAATGCCAATTTTTGTTGCCGTTTGTGTTGGCGTGCATTGTGCATTTGTGTTGCTGTTGCATTTCTCATGCTCCTTTTTTTTTTTTTTTTTTGGCCAGTTTATAACATTTTGCATTGTTGCTGTTGTTCGGGCTTTTGGCAAATTGGTTTACAGGCCGAAAAAGAGGGACTAAAACAACAAAAATAGCAACTACTACTAGTATCCTTAGGCTAGAAAACTGCGTCGAACACGCAGTTGTTATTGTTGTGATTGCTGGCGAAATATTTATTCTCCCCTTTTTTTTTGCATCTGTTATAGCATATTGTGATTCACCATCACTCTAGGAACTCCCCGCCCCCCCATCACTACATTTCCCCCCTTTCGCCAGCACATTTCCCCGTTTTCCAACCGATTTTCCTAGCTTCGAATCATTGTTAACCATACGATTTTCACACTTCCTACTTACAAAACGAAACACATGTCCTGAACGGATATGAGACAACAAAACAGAAAAAAAATATATATAAATTACAAATTTGTAAATTCCCTGGGAAATTAATTGTGCGATTAAATTGCGCTTTTCCGCAGATTAATATCGTAGTCCCAAACTGAGCTGAACTGAAAGACAAATGAAATAAAAACTAATAGTAATTTTAAATATATTTTAAATATTTTTCGATATACAGTTATTTACTTGACATAAGAGCTATATTCGATAAGTGTGTGCGTTTTATTTTAAATGGTTAGTTGCAAGACATTGACAAGCAAAACCCCGAAGGAATATCCTTTCGTTTTTACGCCACACTGCAAAAGTGGGAAAAGTTTTTTGTTGGGGAAAGGGAACTGTGTATTTTGCCGAGATATTTTCAAGTGAAAATTCTTAAAATTCCAGAATTACTTGCTCTGTGCGAGCGCTGTGGGAAAAGTAAGCCGCAGAATAAATAAACAGACCGCCGAGAACAATTGGAGACGGGGAAAATTGGGAACCGCAACGAATTGGAAAAAGTCAAAAGCGAGAGATGTAAATGTCTATAGATACATATACATCTATATATCTGTATGTGGAAAATATATATGTTAGTGCATGTGGGACTGTGGGTGTGTGGGTGTGTGGGAAAGCTTCCAAATGACAAACATTTCAATTAAATTCCAATTTGAATAAATTCCTAGCAACCAAAACAAACTCCATCTTCCTTCTGCCTTCGTAGCTGAAAATGGCAAAATAAAATAAAATAAAATGAAATGAAATGAGAAAAAAGAGCGAATGAAACGTAACAAGCAGAAAATTACATCAGCGACTGTCCGAAAGTCGAACGAAAATGCCAAAAACAGCAGAAGGACAGCCAGGGGACCGAGATTCAGGGATCCTGGCATTCCGGGTTGCTCAAGGACCCCAGCCAAGTACGGAAAACAGAGAAACGCACCAGCATCAGAAACTAATTAAGAGAATTGCAATTGACAATGGTAAGGGTTGGACAGGGGGCAAAGTCGGGTGGCAGTCGCATAATGAGCTGTGGATTCGACTTGAGTCACTGCATCTGCACCCGCGGAGCAAAATCAGCGCTTAAGGAAATGAAAATCTGTTAATTTCGCCATTACTTCAAGATCGACTGCGAAATGCTCCTTTATGGCAATATAATTGAATTTTTAGACAAAAATTAGGAATTATCAATATAATACGAGGTCTATTCAATAATACTTAACCATTGTAGATGCCCAAGGAACCAGAGATTAAGAGCTTAGAGATCCCACATAGCTTATGTGCTCCACTCACCAGGCATAAATACTACAGAAGCAAAAGCCACTGGGAAAGAACAGAGATGGCGATAGCAAGAGAGAAGGATATATAGAAATGTATATATATATGTATACATATATATAGACGAACAGTCAGAGATAGAGGCCTTCTATCGACCTCAATTCACGGGCTCTGGCTTCAAATGAAATTGTAATTTTATACAAATCGCAGTGGCAATCGCCAGGCGAAAAAGGGCAAGACGAGAAGCCGACGGGCGGAAAACTTGCGGAAAAGTGGATGGGGCGGGTAAATGGGGGAGTGGCACCGCTGCCATACGTGCCTTGGCTTCATAGAACATGGCACTGATGGTCTTGCCTCCACCTTTCTCCAGTTCTCCAGTTCTCTAGTTCTCCATCTCGGCTTTCGACTTTCTCCTGTTCTCCCCATTGGAACGTGACAAACGAAATCTCCTATTTCCTATTTCTACCTTTAGTTCTGGCGGCTCTGCTCCTCCTGCAACACCTTTCTCCGCTTTCTCTGATGACCGCAATTTGTAGTCATTGAGTGTGCCAAGGAGCAGGCGACCCGGAGAGCCAGATTTCTCACACAGCCAGAAATGAGAAAAATCCTTGGGCGAGCTAGTGGGGGGCGAAGGACACGAAAACGAGCCACTTGTGTTGTTCACTTAAATAGTTGCAAGTTAATTAAGTTAAAATATGGCCAGGCAGTGCCAAAAGGACGAGATCGAGCCGAATGGAGGATGGCACCAAGTGAGGAGTGTCTATTAAACGAAAGTGCACAACTCGAAAGACAAACTCGGCAACGGGGCGTATGTGTGTCGTCCTTGCCGGTCGACTAATAGCCATGCGGTCCTTAAGCTGTGTGCGTGTGTGTGTGTACTCTGCATTAGACAAATCAGAAGGCGTCAACTAAAGATGATTGAAATGGAAACTAAGAAACAGAACAAAAGGACTCAAGATGAAGAGCGAGTTCATGGAGCAAAGGCCAAACTTTTTGCACTAAACTATATGCTTAAGTTGAATCAAAAGTAATCAACTTATTAAGGACCTTAGAAGATTTCAATAGTGCTGTAAAAGTTTTACGTTTTCACATCAATTGCAAAAATATAGCTTGTTTATTTTCATAAAAGTATAAGAGAAATAGTTGACAGCTAGCATGACCACGTAAAGTGAACTATTAAATCTGCATAAAAATATATATTATTTGTAAAATGCCCTATATTTGTACTTTGATGTTTGATAAGTTTGCCTAAGAAGCTTGTCACTTTTATGAAAATACAAAATTCTTCTAAATTCCGTGGCATAAGCAATTTCCAAGAGACTTTTAGCAAAAAGTTAGTTAAAGCTCATTAAATGGTTACAAAACGTATTGAAAATGTGGGGAAAACTTTGTAGAAACAAGAGAATTTTTGGCATTTTGAACTGTTTAATGATTAAAAAACACAAAATTTGTTCATGAATTCAATTAAAATAAATGCAGTCAGGCATTCTCAAATGGCTTTTTGCTATTTTTATTTATTAAATAGTATGCTCAAAACAAATAGTTTTTAACGAATTATAACAATTAAAATTGGAAAAAGGTGGATAGTTTTAAAAAGCTTTAATTGTAAAAAGCTTAAATTGAAACTCCAATGGATAAATTCAACAAAAGGGGGAGCAAAGGACGAACTTGCTCGCACCTTCAGTTTCCATGCCATAATTATTGAACTGAACTAAAACTTTCACCTGGCTGATGGCCGTAATGAGACACCCAGTGCCACGCCCCGTGGCTGTTTTCTAATTAGTTTTTAATACATTTTCTATACATTACATACATTTTCCCATAGATTTTCCCCACACACAAAGCACTGAGTGATACACGAGCTCACATGCGATACAAGCCGCTTACAGGGGATCAAAGCCACTCAATGACTAATTAGCATATGGAGGAAGCTCCACCTGCTGCGGCATATCAATATCTATATAGTATCTATATATATATCTATATATATCAATAGAAATAATGAATGTGTATTTTAATATTTTATGGAGACCTTGCCAATAAACACTAATTGCCAAAGCTGATCTGGTCATTCCACTACCCAAATTCCATTTTTCCATGTCAGAAAAGTTTTTGCCTGCTGTGCCAGAATAAGAAAACCAAAAGCGGTAGCTATATATCTATTTGTGTTTTATTTTCGCCACTGCTGCCTTTTGGAAACTGATAAAAACAACGTTTGCCATTTCGACAGCCGTTTGATGGTTTTCTTGCCCCGCAGTTCTGCTGTGGTTAGCACTTTTCCAGCAGCTCCCTCCAATTCCAGTTTAGTTGTTGTTTTGAGCCGCCATTGCGTGACAGCCGTTTGTCTCATCCCACCTCCTGCCACGCCCCCATCCGCACAGCCACACGACCCCGAATTCTTCAGACACTGAGTGCCTGAATGACAGACGGCAAGGACAGAGCGACAGACTGGCTGACTGACTGACTGACTGACAGCGAAATCATTGAAATGTCACTTGTGCTGTCACTTTCGCTGGGTTTCCTTGCGGTGGTGCGATGCGGGTGGTGCTGTGGTGCTGTGGTGCGGGTGGTGCTACACGCTGGAAAATGTGTATTTATTTGCAATGAGGGCTGTCCTGACCTTCTGAGAAAAAGAAACTATATTTTTTTACTGCGCAATACTGAGCTGTAAACAAAATTCCATACAACAAAAAAAAGAAAGAACTAATGATTTAGATGATGTCCTGTCGCTCCTTAAATTGTTCTGACAAATATTACTTTATATTTATATATAGCAAATTTTATATTAATAATAAATAATGTCCTAGGGTGTCACATTACTAAACAAGTAACATAAATAGGCTGAAATGTTTTTCTAATCAACATCCTCTTTTTCCGACTGTATTTCGTTATGTGCCACGTATTGGATTTCAATGCCGACAAAGATTTCCCCCGCCCAGTCACTTAATGTCAGTTAATTGAGCTGCCTGCCACGGCATAAAATCGCAACGCCCCCTTTTTGCTTTTTGCATAGGATTAAAATATCCTTTGGCAGTATGCCACCAAACGCGGCGGCAACCAAAAGAAAATTAAAATCGAATTCGGTGGGTGGATGTGCAAAATGTGAATGCATGCGAAAATAGAATACATTCGCGGCGTGGCTGGCTGGCTGAAAATGCAGTTTTTTAATTGAAATTGCACTCATCATCATCTATCATATTTTCAGCACTCGCCGGCGTTATTTTTGGAGACTTAATTAAATTGCCAGCCCGCAGGCAGGCGTTCTACATTTAAATTCGCATGTGTGCATTCATTCAGCTCGGGAATTGTCACCTGAATGTGGAAAATACATGCACGTACATATATGTGTATAGATTAGTTGCTTACCTTTTGGGGAAAAGTGGGTGGGCGGTGAGTAGGGTTGAGTGGAGGTGGGGCTTGAGTTTAAGTGAGTGATAAGTCCAGCACTCGGACAACTGAATCCCCGCATCTGTATTGTGAATGCATATGCATGCTCCATCTATTGCTGCTCGTGCATATTCACAACCTCGAATCTCGAGTGCGGATACTTTATTTGCTGTGTTATTACGCACCTGTTTCGGTTCCCTTTTGGCCAGCATCGACGCTAAAAGCATATTCCATTGCCCCTAAAAGCATGCTGCATAATTGTGCTGGCGCCATGCAAATGCATTACGTGCCCTAGGTAAAAGTGTGTGTGTGTGTGTGTGTGTGTGTGTGTGTGTGTGGGAGGACGTGTCTAGGTATAGAAAATATTGCCTGTCAAACATATCTTTGGCTTAATTCATGCGTGGCCACCCCGAAAATACCAAGCCCAGAATCCCGATTCCCGATTCCTGAGTCCTGAGTCCTGAATCCAGGATCCAACTCAATCTCGCGGCATATGCGGGCGTGCGTGCCAGGATGGTAAGGCAAAAATCGACAAGCCCGCACACACATCCATAAGCCATTTGACGTGGCACGTGAGTCAGCTTATGAAAATCAAATTTCTATACAGAAACAAACTGGAATCTGAGATATATACATAAATGTTTGCAGCCACGACTCCGCAATGCCCTCCAATGATGGATATTCCTTTCGCAGAAGCGAAAGAAAAGAAAAAAAAAACTGGAATGGAAAGTAATGTCACAGGTATTCGCATTAAACGGATGTGAAAATTTCCATCATTTTTAGGACACACATATCAGGAAGTAAACGGGGTGCAGAGCAAACATTTTATCCTGGTAATTTATTTGAAATTTCAAAGAAATATACCGAAGTTGAAGTTTTATAAAAGTAATATATACACTTTCATTGGCATCTGAATTATTAAAAAACTATTCTTAAGCATATATTTACAATTCATTTATTGCATTATTTATTGATACTAACTGAGCACTAGTTTTTCTCTGTGTACGATAAGCCCGCGTTGTTTTCTGTGCGGCTGGCTTTCCTAAAGAGTTTTCCCAATAGATCGTGTTTGAGATTTGTATTTATTATTCCACTTTGTGCGGGTTAAATCAAATTTGCATATAAGACGCCGGCTTCAGGATTCGCCGAACACTTTCCACCTCCTAATTCCACTGCCACTGCCACACATTCACATTCACTTCCCGACCGCAAGAGCTGGCAAAACTTGATGAAAGACTAAGAGCCGGCGCGTATTATAATCAATGGCTAAAGGATGGGCTGGGATGTAAGGATGTTGGCAAGTGCAAGTGTGTGTGTGTGTGAGTTCTGAATTGAGGTTTTCACTTCAAATTGGTTTGGTTTAGTTTGCTGAATGGATTTCGGTTAGAGAGCCAAGTGCTGTGCTTGCGGTGCCCAAGAAGATGTTTCTGTTTCGAGCGGCGCAATCCTTTGTGCGTGTGTTTTAATCATTTCACGTGGCAGGCTCAAGGACACTCTGCATGTGTATTTACCCGTGTGTGTGTACCAGTTGGCCAGGAAACGGAGCCTCTTTTTTACGCCTCCCAATCAGTTGTTAGTCAATCAGAGACGGAGGCGCCTAAGAGCCGGCAACAGTTTTCACCGTGTTTGACTGAACTTAAATCAAGTCTTCGTCCGGAGTTGCCGGGCAAAGTTTTCCACTCCCGTTTAGTTGTTGTGGCCCGTAACTAATATAAACATGCATGCCAGGGGGCAGGAACTCCTAGTCCTAGTCCTGCCACCCCTCCTTCCCTTCATCCCCCCTCCGCACGGCAGGACCCCCTGCTTCCATTCTTCCTTCCTGCGTGTGTGTCTAAGTTATTGAAGTTGATTGTGGCTGCTGTCCTTGTTTGACTGCCTGCAGCGAACCAATGGGGGATGTGGATGTGGATACATGGATGTGGATGTGGCTCCAGATGCGGAGGGGTACCGCTGGTATTGCTACTGGGAGCTCGGAGTAGACCACAGAATGCGTGCACGTTATGTTTACTGATTGAAGTTCAAGCGTTGGCCAAATTAAATACAGCAAAATAACCCAAGATAGAGAGAAATGAGTGCCATCAGGAAAATTCAAAGACAAAATCCCAAAAACAAAACCAAAACCAAAAAAGTTCGGGCAATGGAGGAAAAAAACGACTCCTGAGCGAAAAACCAAAACCGGAAAGTTGCTGGGGGCAACTGAAAAATTCTGTGAAATTATAGAATAAATTTACATGGTATTTTCATATGGAATTTAATTATTTCATTGCCAAAACTTATGTTTTCATTATTCAAGAAAGCCTGCTGGCTTTTGGAAACAATTATTTTATAGTATTTTAACAAGATGGATGTGGTTTGCAGTTGAAAAACTATTTGAAGTTGAGTACTTAAATTTAGAATTTTATATTAAACTATCTTTACAGGTTTCTCATGATTAATGAGTCTTTACTCTTGTTAGGGTGTCTAAATCTCTTTTATTGAAGTTTTAATTAAACTTAAGATATTGCAGTTAAGTAGCGTGATGAAGGGAAAGGGTTTTTGGGAGCAGCCAACCAAAACTGTAACCAGGGGGAAAAAATAATGCAGAAATGTGTAACAAAGCGTTGCTACTTCATTAAAAGCGTTTGATGTGCGCCCGTGTGCGTGAGTATCTGTGTGTGTGTCTGTATGTGTGTGAGTGAGCTGGGGCTACGAATATGTCACGTATTTGTTTTGCAGTTGCTTAAAATTGTCCCATCTCGTTTGTTCTTCTTCGACTTCATCATCAACTGGTAACTCTTCGCATTGTTCCCCGCTTTTCTTCGTATTTAATGAAAATTGCTCAGCTGCAGCAAAAAAACTGCTCGTTTTTTGTGTTTTCTTCACTCGTTTTGCTGTGGTCCTTGCTCTTCATCACCTCTTCATCCTTTGTTGCCATTCGCTTTACGCATATTAAAAAGGAAGGATGCAAATGTCCTTCCTATTTCCCAAATTTTTTCTACATCAATTCTCAATGAAAAGAAAGGGGTTCAGATGGTGAGAAAAGGTGTTAGAATATTACCTTATATATAATTAAGCATATACTTATACTTAGACCAACCAAATATTTAGTTAGTTGAGACTGCAGTTTGTTTATATTTTTTTTTATCACTACGATCCATTCTGATTGTTTATTCTTGCTATAAGCGAGCAACCCGATTGTTTATGATTCTGTTAATACATTCACAGCGCCTCGGGATATTTTTATGGGAATTGAATCTGCAATCCGAGCGAGCTGCTTTCCTGGAATTCGGAGTGGGGGAAAATGTGGAAATGGAAATGGAATTGGAAAGTGGGGTTGGGTGGCTGGGCAGTGGGTGGATTTCTGAACGTGCGTTCCACTTACGCAGCGACGGTAACGGTAACGACGGCGATGCTGGCGACGCTTTTAGCAGTCGCATTATGCATGCAGCAATGCCGCGCGCGTGTATGTTCGTCCGTCTGTGGCAGAGTCCTGTTCACCAAGTGTGTGTGTGTGTGTATATGTGAGGGGTGAGTGTGTGTGTGGGTTGGCTTCAGCAAAAAGTCCAAAGTAGGGCATGGCACTTAATTGAAAAACTTTTATGCGGTCGACAACGCAGCGAGAGAAACGAACTCTGGGGTGAGGAAACGAACAGGGGGAGTGGCAGAAAAGGCGGACAAACGGACAGCACCTTTCCTGTAGACCCCCTCAAGCCCCCACCCCCCGTCCAACCCCAACCCCAACCCCAACCCCTCAAAATCCCAACCTACACAGCTGTCCCATCTCTTCCAACGGCAATAAAAAATAGTTTATTGTGGCACACAAAAGGCTTTGTGTCCTTGTCTTATATTCTTCTCGCTTGCCTGACTATTTTGATTTTTCCCCACATTAAGCCCGGTTCCATCATTTGCAAAAATGCCACTTTATATGCCAGGGTACACGTGTGGGTGTGTGTGTGTGTGAATAAATATGTGCGAGTAATTTGCATATGCACACAAAGAGATAGATGGGCGATATGCGAATGGGATATAGGATATACTATAGATGTACGAGTCTTTCAGACTTTGGGGAGGCGGTAGGAGGTATTGTCTAAGACAATATGAGCTCGGCCTTATCTCTCCTACCGGCCACGTCGCATTGATTCTGAGTAATTCAGCAAAATGTATTTAGCCGGAAAATTGGCAGCTCATAATCACTAGCCAAATAATCCCTACGGGAAATAAGGCCCCATTGTCATCGACACTGCTTTAATGGAGAATATTCCAGGAAATGGTTAAGGATTTTCAAATACCAATGAATAATTATAATTAATTGAAAGTGCTTCCAGTGGAAGTTAAATTAATGTCTTTACCTTTGATATTCACATTTTCGCTTAACTGTTTATTAGCAAGAGGTGCGTTAACTCAATTATGAAAATTGCGCATACGCAGCGTGGCCGTGAACTGCATTTCCAATTTCCCCCGTTTAGAGTTGAAACGTGTTATTTTTTCGTATATTTAAATTTGCATATAAGCATCTGGATGAATAACTGCAAGAGAGTTTGTGGAAGAGATGTAAATGATTTTCAAATTATGGTTTATTTTATCTTCCTACATATATATATGGAATCGCTTCAATAGAATTGTTAAGCTTGTTGCATCATGCAATTGAATATGAAATCAGGTGACCCAGGACATTAAATCTACATTTGGTGCATTCGCCACTTAATTCACTTGGTTATACATTAGTACGTTGTCATCCTATGGCAAATAACCAATTTTGGTAGTCTTCTAGGTCCATCATTAGGAGCCAGTCTTTTCGTTTCTCGATTTCTGCTGGCATCGCATTTCTTTGAAGTCGAATTGGAAGCCATCGGGCTTAACATTTTAATTGGATATGCATTACACGACGCAAGGGTCTCTCTGCGGAATCGGCTGAGGAAGGAGTGCTGGTCAGGAGTCGGCTAAACAGTCTATTTATCAATGGGCCATGAAAGAGCCAGCCAGCTCGCTTTGACCCCCTGGATGTCTGCCAGCTCCCTTTTCCCTGTTAGCCAGTTGTCCATCCATCCAGCATTTGTGTGCTGCGAACACAATGATGAGGCAGCTGCTGACGTCCTCGTCATCCGCATCCTAGTCATCGCCATGCTCCCATCCTCATTGTAGCTGCCTTTGAGATTTTCCAGGCGCGCACCAAATGAAAATCCAATGACACGCAGTCACACACACAAATGCAGAGAGTGCAATTTTCTGCCAACTTGGCCGCACATTTGTGGAGAATTGTTGGGGAAAGAACATGGAGAAAAGCGCAAAATCATTACGATTTGAATGCCATAAAATGCGTTTTCTCGTTTCGAAAGTGGAGGTGAGGGGGTGATTGTGGGTGGTTTTTGGATCAACCTAACAAAAAAATAGAGAGGGGACTCGGGTATTGTGTGCTTAACCGCAAAGTGAGCAGGAAAATGTCTTTTTTAGTCGACAGCTAAACACTATTCAGTCTGCCACTCCCACTCGCAATTGCACTCCCTTCTATTTTGTCGCTCCCCTGACATAATAAACTGAACTGTCGTAGACATGCCACGCCCCCAGCTCTGCCACCGCCCCCTGAACGCCGTGAACGCTTTTCCATTTTCCTCGCACATGCAATTGGCAGAAGAAAACTCAACACACAAAAGGCGTCGCGTGTACTTGGTTTCTCTATTATTTTTTTTCCCCATTTTTTGTTTTTTTTTGTATATTTGTCCCGGTCAACAGTAGGTAAAAACAAAAGGCGAAGAATAAGAAAGTTGCTTGCATTACATTTACCGCACCATCCCCGAAAACACCTGGGTTTTCAACGTGATTTCGCCTTCAGTTGGCCAAGCGAGCTCCCCGAGCAACAGAAACAATCAAATTCAGCTTAACGACAAGCACTTGACTTACATACCCCCCGATGCAGACAACTGTAAAAGGATACTAGATAGTAACAAGGACTACAATTAAATGGGACATAAGAATTTACTTGAAGTTACTTGTGGCTGCAGACATAAGTAACTTGCAAGCTAAGCCCATCTTATGCTCAATATTGTGTTGAAAAAATTCAATTTTTCAGCCAATATCGTACTTCAAATATTTAATTGACTCTATGCCTTATATAGCATGGATCAAGACACTTTCTGCCGGAATAGCGATCTGTCAAGGCATCGCAAAGTGCCAGCAAGGAGATAATAAAGCTCTTATCCTTCTTGAGGCAATGAGCATACTGCCATCCTTAAACTCAACGTTTTCGCTGCATTGCTGTCATATCCAGAGTTTTTATTTTGCTCAGCTTTTTCTGGCTGTAACCCACTTTACAACTTCCTCGAGCACCGGGGCCATCCTTTCACATCCTTGGCCCCGCCATTTAACCCACTACCCCCCCCCCTCGAATAATCATAAACTAACGGCGCCTCAAAGTATGCAATGCATGTGCAAAACTATGCTAGTGGGCAAAAGTGTCTGTGTGTGCGTGGCATGGGTTTTTGTGACCTGCAGAAGGGCGAATTAAATTGCATTTTGTATTGATTTCAATTAAGCTTTGTTCACTTATCCGGCCGTGGAAATGGGGAAAACTTTTCCTCTATCTGGCCATGAGTGTGTGAGTGCTAGCTAGCAGTTTTCCCGGGAACTCGAGTGGCGTGTTACGTATACGCCTCGTTGCGCTCCAATTGGCTGGGGCTCTCCTGATTGATTGTCTAATTGTATCGCCGGCAAAAGTGCAACCATCGACGCGTGGAGTTGGCGATCTTTCATCTCCATCTGATTTGGAGAGTCCCCCTCCCCTTCCGATGGCCTCGTAATCTAATAAAAATGTGATTTTAATGTTTTCTTAATATCATACACACAGACGCCGAGATATCAGCGGAATATGAGTGGGGGAAAGAATTTAAGGAGGGCCACAAAAATGTAACTCGATATTTATAGCCCGCAATTTTCTCGAAAGACGCGTGGGTGTGCCGCTTGTGTAATCCTTTCAGCAAAAGGGGGGAATTAATACTTTGCCAGAAGCTATTTATGCGCGCGCACATGTCGCTAAGCATTAAAATGTCAAATTTGGCTTGTAAAATTCACCCTGCCATTTCGAATTTTATTTGCCATTTGCCAGCGAGAGGAATTTAATTAATGCCTCTAATCGTAATGAAAAGTAATGCGCCCACACACAAAATTAAAAGCCAATTAGGCGGTGACGAGAGCCCCAAGTATGATGCCCCTTTTTCCCATAACTCACGCGGTTGCCCCACCCGCGTGGAATGCAACCGCTCCTGGCGGACTGAAATGGGCGCCCATAAATGCCAATCATTGCAGTCCGGCCAAAGGGCTCCGGCTCCAGTTCTGGCTCCAGGCGCTTGCTTCTCGTCCTTCGCTGCTTTGGACTTGAGAAAAAAAAAGAAAATACGGCAAAAAGGCAAAAGCGGGCAAAAATAACAATTCAGCTTTTAATTTCATTGCTTTGAGCACTCTCCTGGGATTCGCATGATAAATGGCGCCGGCCAAAGCCAAGCCCCGTGGAAAAGTGGCGGTGCAGGACGAGGGGGCTCCGGTACAGTCAGCCAGGCAGCCAAGTTCATTCACACGAACTGTGTAAATACAAAGAGTGGCGAGTATGTGCACTGAGCGAAAATGCGAGTAGCGAGTAACTTTAACTAATATGGATCTCATTTTAGGAGCTATTTCTATGAATGAATTGTGAATTAAAACGACTAAATAACCAAAGGGCTTTGAACATATATTAGTAAATATTCCCTTCACTTCTGATAACAATTGAATTTATTAATTAAAAAAGGTGTCTAAAACTATGTAGCAATCTAAAGTTAATGATAAATGTCAGTTGCAAATAAATTCCTTTCCCATTAATGCTTTAAAATGTTTTAATGAGCTGAAAAAAGTGTTTTATGGACATTAATATAACTAAAATGCTAATTGAAATTTACATAATAATTGAAGCGACTTTATTTCAATTTTTTCCCAGTGAGGCGAGAACAAAGTACAATTATTTGGCGTGCGGCGAGGAATGCCATCGGCCCACGGTAATCCCTCAAAATGTATATATTTCGACCAATTCCACGAATGGCTAACCCTAACCCCTAATCGAACTTTCAAATTCGTGGCCAACTTTTCTCACTCGCAAATAAAGAAAAAAAATATAACGGAGAAGGTATGGAAAAAACGAGGAGCAAAGCATTCGCCTGATATTGTTTTAATGAAAGTCGAATTGACTCCCACACCTTAAAGTGGCAGCCATTTTGTATTTGCCTCAACATTTTAATCTAATTTCAATGTTCTCGCCCCAAAAAAGTGAGGGGTCACAAAGGGAAAACGTTAAAAAGTTTTACTCCACAAAAAAAAAACAAGAATATATATAAGAAAAAAGGAATTCACGCAGTGCAGGGTCGATTCGCGTGAAAAATCCTGTGGTCAGTCGTTTGGTGATGACCATCCCTATATATGTACGTACATATTCCCCTGTTCTTCAGCTCCTTTTAGCCACTTTCACCCCGTCCCCCCGCCCGATTTCTATTCGCCTGTCAAAGCGGTAAAGTTAACGCCAATTGGCAAACGCTCTCAATTAACTTTGATTAAATGGAAGCAATCCGCGTTCCCCAACCTTTTCCTTTCGCCTTTATCTTTTGCATGCGAAATGGTATTAACATAACTCTGACAAGGGGTTCTGCGCCCTTGGATCGCCCATAAATACAGCTTAGTCTGAAATGTCCGAAGGGAAAACGATGAAAAGCTCCGCTACTCAATGCCAATCTCCTGATGACTTATGACCACTTCTTTGTAATTTCCTACGAACTCAAACACTGTGTTCGCCATGCCAATTAAATTATAGAATAATATGGTGGCTCAAGTCTTAGGTGCTCTTAAAATGGCTATCAAAGTGCCAAGAAGTCAGGTAAAAAGAGAGTGTAACAATCATTAATATTGTCGGTCCAATCTGCTGGGAAACTCGAAAAAGATCGAGGTACAAAGGGCGTACAAATTCTTGAGTGGCCAAGCAGGAAAATTCGCTGGATTTGGATTTGCATTTGAATTGGGACAGATGGATCCCTGTGGAAATTGGACCTACATGGCTACTGACTAATTGTCGTGAGTTGCAAAGAAATTCAGATCCAGCTAGTTTTATTAGGGTTTGTAGGGTTCAAAAAATATTTCGAAAAATTCAAGGTTAACGCTAGTTAATTATTGCCTTACTAATGTTAAAAAAACGTCTCGATGGATGATTACCCTAATTCCTGACAAAGAGCTTCGATTTGTAGCACTTTCTGCGAATATTTTTGTTTACCAAACTTTGTTCATCTGCGTCGACGTGTTTGGCGATGGCTTCTAAGCCGTCCAGGACCTCCTGAAGTGCAGGATTAACACAATCTTCCAATTCAAAAACTTTTCTAATTTGCGTTCAATGAATTGCTTATGAATGAATAGACAAGGACAAGCGAAATGTTAATATTGGGCAATTAGCACCACCAGTTGTATCCAAAACGATGCAATTTAGTTTATGTCTTAAATGTAGCATATCTGGATGTAGGATCTGCTGCTTGTTGAGATCGTGTCGTTCCAGCGATGCTCTGCGCTTTGATTTGACCCCAAATGTTTGCCTTTGACAGGACTCGCTCGGCTCCACCGTTTTGGTCCTTGACTGTGCTGGTTGGTGGCCCTTTTGGTTCGTGAACCCTTTTGCATTTGCATTTCGCAGCTTGCCTTTTTGCGCCTAATTAAGATGACCAACGATGCAGGCAGCCAGGACACGCCGGGACCTGCAGCTCCACAGCTGCATCCTTTGAGCCAACACAACTGCACAGTGGCTTCCCAGCTGAAGCGACTGACCCGGCTTATTATCTCATCTAATTTACGGGGCTTCCCCCTCTCGACCGCTCGACCGCTCGACAGTCGACCGACCGGCTAAATGAAATCAAGTCGTGTAATGAGCAAAAAACTTTCTAAAATGTGCCAATGCTCCCCGAGCAAGATGGAGTTCATAATTTTTTGTTAACGAAAGCACCAAAATTCCCCTGCTGCTCCAGCTTCGCTGCACTTAGAAAAAAGGGAGTGATATAATATACCAAACTATATATTCATAACATTATTACAATTTTTTACATTTGAATTATAACTATAGAATAGCAATAATTATTGCTTAAAGTATTTCCGAACTAATCTTCATGAACTACTCGGTTATAATATATTTTAATGAAGATTAAAGTTCTTAGTTTTGAATCATTACTTTTTTTAGAAACTTGACTATTTTTCGTCAACTGCATGTACTATATTTTAATAAAAACAATTGCGCGCATTGCGCTTCCATTTGTGAAGTGGGCAAAATTATTCAGGGAGCTGCGACAGAATCGCAAAAATTTTAATTGTCGCATGCCCTTGTTGTTGCTGCTGCTGCTGCTGTTGCTGTTGTCGACACATCCTTTGCATCTACACACACACACACTTACAGAGCCCGGAGCTGCAGGATATCTGCGCTGCCGTGTGTCCTGGGCGATGTTAATGTGTCCATTGTGCTGGTTAACAAAACCAATTTGCCTTAGTGGATTTTTATGTTGCGCTTCGGTTTTGCAGTTCCGGGGCAACAACACTTTTGTCTGCGGTTTTCCGGTTTTGTTTGTTTGCTTGTTCGTCCATTTGTCAGTTTGTTTGTTTGCCAACTGCAGGATATTGCCGTTTTTGCTGTCCCAACTGGTTATGAACTTTCGGCCGTTGGTGTAGTTCATGATTTGCTTTTAATTGCACTCCGCCGCTGGGCTCATTTGTCCAAAATGCCAAGAAATGGGTTCGTCGTTGGTCGTCTAATTTGGTTGTAAGAATACGAAATGCCATGCTGAAATCTAATTGGCAATGTTTGTTTTAAATTTAAAGCTTAGCTTAAATAGGAAGAATATTATTCCTTGATTCTACCAATATGAATAATTGCTTGTAAGTGTATTTAATATTTATTTCTTTAATTTCCAGCTACCATAAACCGAATCACGTTCCTCACAAACAGACTTGGCCATAAATAAGGTGACCAAACACCACGATGTCGACACATTGGATCATTTTTCTGGGCATTTTGTGTCTGCTGGCAGGTGAGTTCGAGTATTTCTATTTCCCAACGCCCATTTGTAGGCTCTTGAATATATATTGAGATGGTAATACTTGGCGCAGGGCAATGAGCAAAAGGACACCTGTTTCATTGGCGGGGGGTAAGGGGTTTTTGGTAGGGCGTTTTCGAGCCGCAGACGGCAGATGCCACGCCCCCTCCTTCGAACGGAAAATCTCGTTTGCATGCGCGGCACGTAAAAACAATTTCGTTTGGCTCGGGCATCCGCGACTGCAGCTTCATCAGCAGCATCCCGTGCAGAAATTGTTTTAAATCATCAACTCCGCCATCTATTTTATAAACTGAAATTTAAAATAACAAGCTGTAAGCGTGCTTTGATTATTGTGGGCGTGGCACGAAGCAGGAATCGCAGCAGGACTCCAAATAGAAATGGAGATAAAATAAAGGCAGCAGCATTTCAGCGCATCGCAAATTGCAAATTGAGCAGAAAAGCATTCAGCTGACGACATTTGCAGGAGAAGAAGGGGATTCGGGTTGCCAACAGGCCATATTCCCGGTTTTTTGTGCAAGTATTCAGAATGCTCGTTAAAATATGAGTAGTTCGATTGCGATTGATTGCACTTATATTAGAATTACATTCCATTTATCCTGCCTAGTTCTTCGTTAACTTAAATCTAAATAAGATTTGTGTAACAGTTGAAACTACGATACATTTGACTCTCTAGTATTTTTAATTTTCGAGGTAGCCAGCCTTGATGAAATTAATGTTCGAGTTGGAGGATGGCAATCAATAAAATGTCAACCCCGAAGAAATTGTTGGTCTGATTAAAGTCAGACTTAGCTGGATGTTCGTGCCTTTCCACTTCCGTGTCGAGTTAATTTGGTTCTTTTTGGGGAATTCTAGCCATGACATCTGCTTTCCCCCCTTTTGAAAAAAGATCAAAGGTCGTACTTTTTTGTAAGGCAAATACTTGGAGCCTAATGACAAGCGCTAAATGGAAAGTAATCAATAATTTTGGGAGGACACAAAAGCCGTAACCTAATGTAATCGTAGTGGTTGCATGGCAAACGTAAATTGAATACCAATTAAAGTTCGTTTGTGAGGTCTCCACGCTTTCAGATTAAACGAATTGGGTCATCGCTTTGGTGACGCCGTTAATAAAAAGTAGGAATATCGTGCATTTCATAAAATAAGACCAAGTCAACAGGTAGATCATGCCGACAATTATAGCTAAATAAAATTATAATGAAACAAACGGAAATTATCTGAAAGTTGTTTAATTTTATTGTTTTTGTGTAACTTTTGTCAAAGAAATAAAACTTCTGCGCTACTTTCATTCGAAAAGTATTTACTTATTATTAGCAGCACAAAATAATAAGCTCTTAGTTATGAGTACATCGGTACTAGAAAGCAAAGTAAACATTTCGTAAAAGAAATAAAACTGGTGCCATTAAAGTGGCAATAAAATGTTTATACCAACCTGGTGACGCTAATGCAGTTTAAAGCTCCAACAAATAGCTCCTAGCTGAGACCATCATAAATTGCCAGTGATTTCCAAGTGTCGTAAGTTCTCGAATGCCAGCAAGAAGTCCCAGAAGTTCGAGTATCTTCCCCTCTCCACCAACCACCAACTAGGCCGCTCATCATAACCCTTGTCGGAATCTGGAGGAGACTCCTCGAGTGACATAAATCAGGGCAGGACCTCCGCCATTCCCACCTCCGCAGCGCAATCCTATCAACATTACAATCTCATCTCGCCGCACTGGCCAACCGCAAGTTAAATAGTTTCGAGAACGGCCATTATATGGGATATATGGGTGAAATATGAAAAATGCCGTCAAAACGCCGCGAAATGAACTCCCAACTCGACTGACTGACTAACCGAATGACTAACTAACTGACTGACTGACTGACTGGCTGGCTGGCTGACTGACTGACTGACTGAATGAATGACTTACTGACTCTTCGAATGAGTGACTTGGTGGAACTGAAAAGACGTCGGGCCATTTATAACCGGGCTGGGTTTGGTCTTGGTTTAGATGGTGGGGTTCCGTGGGCCATGGGCCATGTTCCTCTGATGCGATAAGAATAATTGGAATGTCAGTTTAGATGCGCGCACGTAAAATGCGAACGCAAAGCGACACATACACATCCATTGCCGCCCCTTTCACGCAGCGTGGGGCGTGGCAAGCTGCACATGTTGCAGAAAACACTCGAAGAAAAATGTCTCATCTACTCATTTTTTTACAAGTGCCATATATATGTTTTTTTTCCATCAAATTGTGCTGCATTAAATCAGAATTTGCTTTACAAGTTTTTAAAATTACTTAATATAAGTTGTTAAGTTTGGATTTCGGATTTTTGTATGCTTATACGTATATTTGAGTGTAAGTGCGGCAAATATAGCACAATAGTTGCAGCAACATCGCTGATTTTGCTGTTGCTGTTGCTGCTGTTGCTGCTGTTGCTGCTGCTGCTGCTGATGTTGCTTCTGTGTCTGTCGTCGTCGTCGCCGGCGCACTTGGCTGAACAATGACATAAGTCTAATGACAAGCAGAACGACGATGACGACGATGGCCGAATGGCGAATGGCAAACGGCGACCGCAGAGCCACCGCCAGGAAAAAGGACGAGGGCGAGGAGCAGGAGCAGGAGCAGGAACAGGAGGTCCTGTGGGGTGTTGCCTGCCAGCCAGAGCTCCAGCTGCTGTGATGACACTGACAACAATGACAACGCTGACATGACATGCCGGGACAAGAACTCGCAAAAAAAAGCGATAAAATGTCGAAAAGAGCGGAATTTTCAAGTTGGCCATAAAGAAGCTGTAATACCCTAAAGTATCCGAAAAAGAAAACCGTGTACTACACTAGGTACTAAATTTTCAACCATCAATTACACGAAGAAGTTGAAGTTCATCATATTTTCTAAGCTCGAGGAGTTGCGTGCTGCCTTGAAGTTTCTCTGTTTTTCCCAACTTATTTTAGATAAATGCAACGCAATGAACTGATTCCAACCGTTTAGAACTTCCTCTGGTCTACTTTGCCTATAATTTCGCGTGGTTGATCATCGATTTGAGGTACCCATGTCTATGAAGAGTTCAGGGAGAAATCAAATTTTAACACAGTGCAGTGCCTCGGTGGGTGGTGGTGCATGAGTGGGTGGTGGTGCACGAGTGGGTGGACAGCGGGTGGGCAGTCTAAGCATAAATTTAGCTGCATGCTGCGGTCAGCAATATGCGTCCATGATAAACGAGCTGGGATAGGGTTTTTCGTCCGTCGAGGAGTGCGGGTGGAATTTCAGGGGCTGTCAGGACAGGACACCGAGAGAGGGAGAGAGAAGATGCAGTGGAGAGCTCAGGCAGCCAGCCGTGCCCATTTATCGTCCAAATTGAAATTGAAAATCAGGCAGGCGCAACGCGCATCGGGTGGCAGCAAATCGTCCCACAACTTTGGCGTACTGCAGTCGGGCATCAGGAAGCGTAAATCCCGAGTCTCGAGAATCCAGCCAGAGCTCTGCTGCATCCGATGTCCACCATTGCTACCAGCCACTTGAGTTCTGAATAACGGCGTCATGATTAGCTTGTTGCGCATGCGTTGTGGGCGTGTCCATTAGTCAGGGATCAGGAGATCCCGGAACTTGTCCTGCTGCTGACAGGATGTCCTCGAGGCGGCCATAAAATGGACGGCAGAAGGGTAGATTCCATGCCACTCGTGCGCCATGTTGCATGTTGCATGTTGCGTGCTGCTGCTGTTGCAGCTGTTTTCAATGTTGTTGCCACTTCTGTTCCTCTTGTTCCACAAACTTTGAACACTTCTATGTAGCTAAATATCCAGAGTTGCCGCTGACTTTGCTCCAATTTCCATCATCATCATTGTTGCCACACTGCAATTATAGTTCTTCCCATTCCTGGTTGTTGTTCAACCGATATTGTTGCTGCCGTGGCCATACATCATTTTTCTGCTTTTGCTGCTCCTGCTGCTGCGGCTGATGGGACTTTTCGAAAACATTGAAAACAAGTCAAAGAATCGTTTGTTTCTGTCGGCAAAAGTCATGAAAACTGTGAGTTATGTGTGTGTCGGGAAGGAAATGAAAAATTGAGGCAGACAAACTGCTGGAATGGTTAAAGAAATGCAAACGGGGGGTGTCAGTCATTACTCTTGAAATAACATATTCAAAATGAACCAATGTGATTCATACTGAAAATGGTCATGCTTTAGTGTAAAATACTTTAATGAATGCTTTTGAAGATTAAAAATAAATTATTTATATACTTGAGGTTGTGTTTAATTGGAAAAACGCATGTTTACAACATTAAAATCCATCATAAATTCGTATTATATTTAATTTAATATTCGTTTTCCCAAACGTAACTTCGTTTTTTTTTTTTACTTTGATGGCCAATTTTGGTAATATCTTGCTGTTCGCCCCCAACAAAAATAAAATGACCCGGAAATTATGAAAAGGAGCCAATTGAAAATGTAAAATTGCTGAACTTGGCACAAAACTCATTTGACATTCAAATGGCAGTTGGCGCGGGGAAAAACCGGGCAGGGGAAACACATTGAAAGGATATTGAGGGGGTGGCATTCTCACTCGATTTTCGCAAAAAGTTAACGGCGAACTGCGACTTTTGGCTAGTTTCTTGTTCGGACCGTTGGCCACTTTTTCTACACACACATATACACACTTTTTGCTTGCTTTCTTTCTTTTTTTTTTGATAAATGTCATGGGTTGATGGGCTGCCAGGGCCATTAGGCGACAGCCTCTCAAACCGGGTCAACAATATATTACACGCTTATATGCAAATGAGTTCAATTTCTGACCAACCGAAAAAGCATTATGGACTGCTGGACTTGACTGCGAATATTTGATGGTGGTGGAGGTGGAGGTTTTACGATGGTATTGGTGTTGGTGGCTGAAGAAAATTGCCAAGTTAGTGAATTATAAAACGGCTGAGAGGCAGCTGCAGAAGCGGAAATGCCCGGCAAAAATTGAAAATCTATGCAAAGGGCAAAAAGGGGCAGCAAATTGCTTGCCAGCAGTATGGATTTGAGCATTTTTTCGGGTGTGAGTGTGGTTTTCATATAGAGGGGGTCTTAAATTTGCATAAGAAACCCTAAAATAATCTTCCCCCTCGGCACGCTAGACTGACCAACTTTCTTTTAGCCAATATTAAATGGGAATTTGCTGGCAAAACACACACATACTCGTTCTTCGTGTGTTCACAAGTTGAGAGCTTTGAAAAAATGTTGCATAATTTCACAATTTAATTGAATTAAAATTTTGAGTGACCATTTCTAGCTGCATTCGAGCACTAAATTGGTCAACTTATGACCCTCTTGTCGTGCACCTTCGAGCTGATTTGCTCAAATCTGATTTATCTGTACCAATTTACTTTTATTTTTTTTTTGCCAAAACTATTTCAATCAAAGACAAACTTTCAATTGCCAAGGCAAAGCGGCTGCTTCCTCTAACATTTGAATGCTAATCTTTGGAACCACGCCCCCAACACCCCAAACGCCCACACTTTTCTCGCATACAAAGGAAAAGCTAAAGCTCAGCATTAAAAAGTTTCCGTACAAGTTTTTTGCAGTCACATTTTGGCATAGATATATATTTCATCTCCTTGCTACTTTGGGCGCTCGTTTTTGTGCATTTTATCAGCATATCATGCTATTAACTTTTACATAAATGCCTATCAGCTGGCCCGACTCCTTGAGCTTTCCACTTTTCGAATTGCTCCTGCTGCTGCTCCTTTTTCCGAATTATGTGGCAAGGCCTTGACTCATGTGTGCCTCAGATGCACTGAGGAAAATAATATAGAATAGGAAATTGTTATATATTTATATTATTTAAAGTATCCCTGTTAATCTCAAAATAGTTGTAAGTCCTAAAAATATGTTTATTGCTCATTTAATACATTAAAAAAAAGAAGGATCCCTGGCAAAACTTTATTGTCAGTCTTGCAATTTCTATGAGCGAACCTCGATTTAAAAAATATATTTTCCTGTCTGCCAGCAACTCACATATCGGATATGAAAGAGCGGGAAAAGCCGCGGATCTACTGTATCTCGATGGGCAGACATTTAAGGCGGCGCGACATAGACGTCAAGGGTTTTGGCTGCGATAAGGAAGAGACATCCTCGACGAGGGGGCACAGGCGATGCGGAAGAGGAAGCAGCTGAAAGGACGAAAAGGAGCCGCCGGCAGATGCTTAGCCCCGTTGACAATTTTATTTGCATACTTCTAGGCGCACAGGGCGACGGGACTTATGACGCATGACGGAAAGATTGCGCTCGCATCGAGTGGCCCACACGGTTTTCCCTTCCCGCCAGATCTTCGGCATTTTCCCGGCCTTTGTTTGTTTGCTGCTGGTGGAAAAATTTCACAACGGCCTCAGTGTTAGTTTTTTTCATCTGCCTGTTTCGGTTTATTCTTATTTTTTTTTCTTTTTTGGCGAGCAAACGCTTTCGTTTCGCTGCCAACTCAATTAAAGTGTCCCCACGGACACGGAGTAGTAGCAGTTTTTGGCAGTTTGGCATATATACGCACACGCAGCCACATACATATATGCCATACGCCATACGCCACATGCCACATGCCTCTCGAAGTGGCCGGAAATGCCCGCCAGAGTTGCCACAGTCACGAACGCACTGCACTTGATGCGTCGTCGACTTGGCTTAGTCGCTGACTTTTCGTGGAAACTCAAACTCCACGCCAAAGTTCTGCTCCGTGTTCTGTGTCCTGTGCTTTTGGTAATCCCGACGACCGGTGCAGCCGCACGTAGCACTCCCCGTATGCTAATAAATTATTTTATTTGCTTTATAAACCATAAAATTGGCATGCCACATGACCTCCCCTCCAGCCACGCCCCCTTTAGCCGAGCATCCGCCTACGCTGGCAGCGCTTAAGTGCACACTTAGGCCGGCCCACACTGCGTATGATAAATGTTAAAAGCAATGGCCGAGCCGGCAAAACTCGGCGTTCACTGGACCACAGAGCCAGCCTTTTTCGGTTCTCGCATTTCGGCAGCATGCTTTTTTTTTTTGTTTTTTTTTTTGTTTTTTGAGCTGAGACTGGGAGTGGATTTGCCATGTCCCAGTTTCGCAGTTTTCCAACGGCGGACAGCAACAGGTATGGGAATAAAAATGAATGAGATAGGGGGAATGGGGGAAGAGCGCTCAAATCGCACGGCGGTAACATAAAAATGCCCGTTAAATTGAGCTTGGCAGAAAAAAAGCGGAGGTAAAAGCGAAAAAAAAAGAACAGAGCAAAGGTGTATGCATATGCAATCGGCCTAGAATTGCAAAAGGGTTGAGAGTTGGGAGTTGCGAGCTGGGAGCTGATGGCTGCGGGCTGAGTGCCGGCAGACAATCATCGATTGAGGGCCTACAATGTGTTTGGGCATTAAGTCCATAGTTGATGCTTCAATCGCACAATTTTATGGCTCCGCCAGAGCGTTCAATAAAAAATTGCACAAATTTATTATACCATCTATAGTATGTGCCATATATTTGCCACCGTTTTTTGCGCCGCATCGCAAGATTTTTTCGCAAACAGAAATATACCGCGGGCTGCGTAAATAAAGAAATTACAATTATTAATTTGATATATAAATCTGATATAGGTACTATAAGTAATCGACGAATTTTGCACTTTTTCATATGCAGATGAGGCAAAGTTTTTTGCTCGAAACCATATTTTTTCGGCTCATCCATCGGGAGTTTGACGGGCGAATAAGTGCTGATCTTTGCTGCAGTTGCATTTTTTGCGCATTTGGGCTTAAATATTTCCATGACATTGGATTAAGTTGGGGCAGTATGGCGATTTTTTCTTAAATCATATTGCATATTATTATTATTAATTCGTTTTGCATTTATTCGTGTTCCTCAAATTTATGGACTTTTGAAATAAATTTTTTGCAGCAATTCATAATGTTTTATATAGCAGATATTTTTAAGTATTCTGTGCAAATTACAATTCCATTCGGCAGGTTTTTAACCGAATGGAAATCAAACCGGTAAAAACATGATTGTAGTTTTAATAAAACATAAACAAGAGTCAAAAATATGAATTGAATATATAAAGCATATTTTTATACCCATTACTCGTAGAAGAGCCCTCGGCTATCGAAAATTCTACAATGGAATGTTAGAAAAATTCATATGCCCAGGCAAGAGGGGGCTTAATCAAGTTGCTCAAATGTCAGCGGGCATTAAGGCAGTTGCTCCAGCTCCTTGGCCTCATCCTCGTCCCTGTCCACCGCCATCACTTTTGTTATCCTGGCAATTGACAACTTAACGATGCCTCGGCTGTTCTGCTCCTTGAATGGCATGCTCAAAACATTATCACGCACAGCGGGACAAGTCGTTGGATACCAGAATGTTGGCATAGGGGATGGGTATGTCGGGTATATGTCGGTATGGTGTGTAAAAAAATCATAAAAATGCAAAAGACAAAGGACATGTGATTGCTGGGCGCCCCGTGTCCTTTCGCCCCCGTCTGAATATGTGTGTTTAATAAAAAAATTATGAGCTTCAATTACGCAGGAGCGGAGCAGCGGAGGAGCGTGAGTTTGAGTTTGAGGCGCCGCAGCGAGTGCATAAAACGCTGAACAAATAACAGCAGCCAGGATAAGAGGGCCATGTGTGCAAGTGTTTGTGTTTGCATAACATAATTCTTTCTGGCAAAGCTGTAAACCCAAAACGAGGACGTGTCACGAGGGCGGGAATGAGAATGAGCTGGGTCCTCTCACTTTTTACCTAAGTAAGCAACGCTGTGCCAAAAGAATACCAAGCTGGAAGTGAAAAAATGTGTGCGGCACTTTGGGATACCCACTACATGTGCCAGCTTGCAAGCTATAAGGAGATATTATTTGTGAAAGTGATTCAATTCTATTCAAATACGTTGAATACTTTATTTTATAATTAGATCCTATTTCAAAAATTCCAAATATAAAATATTTTTAAAATAAACTAATAAGCCTATGTAAAGAAATATGCAAAATACTGGAAGATACTTCACATCTCCGCTGTTGGGTTATATCTCTGAGGGTGTGAGTGTGCCAAGCAGAGTGTGAGTGTTAAGTGTGAGTGTGAGTGCGCGGTGGAGACGTGCATGTGAATGGTGGCCATAAATCAGCTGGCGACAGCCAAGGACAGCCAGGATCAGGGGGCTGGGTGTGCGAGTGTGTCACCCCGGAGGACTGACGCTTCGCCTTTAATTGGCCGGCAGCCACCAAGGGCCTTGGGCAGCCCATCCACATACCCCATCCACAAGTCAGCCACAAGCCACCCAAAGCAAGCACCAGACCCCTGCTCATCAGCATAATCGTCGGTGTAATCGTGGCGCAAAAATGTTCTCGCACCTACAACACCTACGCTTCAAAATAGAAAAGTGCCACCGGCTCACGAATCATGGATGCCAAAAATGGCACTTAACACTTAGCAAATGTCCCTGCCATTTTGGGGCGGCCATTTTCCTCCGCTTCGTTTCGTTCCGTTCCGTTTCGCTTCCGTTTCCGTTTTTGTTTCCCCTCGTTTTCACTAAGCTTGGGGTTTTTAGTTTTAAGTGCAATTGTTTGATTTGAGTGCTTAGAAAAGTGTATGTGCCAGTTTTTATTATGATTTCAAATAACTTACTTTCAAATAACTACTAAATACGGCTAATTAAATATTTTTATAATGCATATTTTTTCACTTTCCTGCGAGTTATAACTTAGGAGTCCCGGGTTTTATTCATACAGATGCAGATTAATCCGTCTGGCACTTGGCTTGAAACTTTTTTAGTGCTCGCGATATCCTTTCACCTCCTTTGCGCATTTCTTGGGAGCATTTCACTGCTCCCGATTCAAGCTAATCTGCCGACAGCCAGTGCGCAGTCATGTCTGTTGCAAGTCGCAGGTTGCACATTGCACATTGCTGGTTGCAGGTGTCTGATTTCGGAGTTCGGGTCTTGGGTTTCAGGTTGCTGATTCCTGGCTGTTGGCAGCGCATTGAAAGTGGCACGGTGGCGTTTCGGAGACGTCCAGTTGGCAGGATGTGCGCCAGCTATTTGTCCATGGATGGGGGAGTCGGTTTGAATGTGTGCTTGTGTGGCTTCCAGCTGAAACTGTGAAACTTATCTGTATCTGGCCAGCCCCAATTTGCTACTTGGGGGCATTTATCGGTGGAGACACCAGCTACCAATTCCCCGCACCCAAGTCCACCAAGCCAGCGAATATTCGCACCAAGGAGTACAGCATGTTACATAAACTGCTTACAGAAAAACAAACAAGCTACTGGGCATATAATATGGGCGTTTATCATTTAATTAATTGCCTTTCGGAGCCATTTTCATTAAGTAATTTTCGCCTTTCGCTGTTGTTTGCGCTTCCCCACCATTCTCTCATCCCGTCCACTCTTTTTTTTCGTCCTTTCCTTCTTTGTTGCACTTGCCTTGAAGGGAAAAGCTGGGGGAAAATTCACGAGAGCGGAGAGGCAACAGCTGTGGAATGTAGCCAGCTTGTATGTGTACTTATTGGAGTAGCACAGAAAGAAATATTTTATAATTTAATATATCTGAAATTGTTTTAATTCTATATCACTCGATATCATTATGTGTTGTGTTTTGTTTTAAAAGGCTAACAATTCAAAAGTTTTTCATAGTGCATCTAACATGAATTCTATATTCGTTATTTCAATTTGTATACACAATAGATTTTGAGAAATTAATATGAAAATAAAGGCATCGATTGATTTTTTTCGGCGTGTCCATATATGTTATTTCTTTTGTGTATATTTATACATATATCATATATATATGTGTGTAGGTCCTGCAGAGTCCTGCTTGAGTGTGAGTGTGTTTGGAAGTTGGGAGTGTGTAGAGCAGGGTAGCTGGCTTTCGATCGGCTCCAAATTGCCACTCGTTGTAAAGTGGCAATTAACGCCACATGACGCTGTCAACAAATGGCCCTGGCTAGGCATTACACACCCACACCCACATTCACATCGCCACCTACAGCGAAGCACGCAGACCATCAAACACTCCCACACACACTCACACACACGTATTGATATGTGGAGCACTTACAACACTTGTTAAGTGCATTTTTCAATGCCCCCCTGGCTGTTTTTTTGGAGTACAAGAAATGGGGTGAAGGAAGGAGAGCTCACGGGGTTCAGTCAGGGGGCCTCGAATGTACTAATTTTTAAATTATTACCTGAGACACGACAGCAACACGAATGCATTTCTCAGAAAAATATACAGGTGCGCCCTGGTGCAAAAAACTTGGGAAACGAATAAAATCCGATAACAAAGCCATTTTCCACCCCTTCCACGGCCACGCCCACCTGTCATTTGGAGTCATTAGAAGTCTGGGATTTTTGGGGGTGGAGAAATTGTATATGGGGGGAGTGACTCGCCTTGTAATTTTGGACATAAGCCTGTCAGGGCTGTCAGGTGATTTACCATAGCAGGTCGTAACTACTATTATTATGTAACTCAAGACCATGGCTAGTTTAGTAGTTAATTGTGGAGCAGTTAGTCGGAAAGTAAGTAAGTGGATCCTTGCAAAACAAAACAGCAGTAAAGAGTGTTACTCTCTCCTGTTATACTACCATTATCATTATCAATCTTTTGAAAGTCTGTAAAGCCTCGCCATTATGGAAAGTAAGCTCCTTTGTTTTTATGTAAAAAATGACTAAAAGGTGCACCGAACTTTGGTCAGACCACTCAGCATTTTCAGTTCAAACATAGCTAATTGTGACTAATAAATGGCATTGAATTAAGTCAGGAAACAATTCACAGAAATCGTAACACTGCCTATGCTATATATTACATCAGTATGTGAGACCTGCCAATATTAGAGAATTCTCTTCAAGGCTTTTCCTTCTTATCATTTTGCTACCGTGAGACCCTACTAAATGCTGTTTTCCCAACATTTTTCAGGCTGCACGGACGGCGCCTCGAAGCGCTTCTTCACAGACTTCCTGCAGGACCTGCCGACGCCCGGAACCGGTGGACCCACTTTCGACACGACCATTGGCACGAACATCACAGGACTCGTTGGCAAGACGGTGAAGCTGACCTGCCGCGTCAAGAATTTGGGCAATCGCACGGTGAGTACGCACCAAAATGCTGGGAGTGCGCGGAGCGTGGGGATGCGGCAAGTGGAAGCTGTGCATAATAATTTCAAAGTACTTGACCAAAAAAGGAATGAGAGAATAAAAAAGTAAAAGTTTCGCAGCGCAAACTTGTCAAAAGGCGTTACGCTTGACAGGGCGGCGAGTGCTGCTGCTGCTGCTGCTGTTGCAGTGGCTGTTGCAGCGGCAGCTGCAGCTGTAGCATGCCACGCCCCACCCAACGCCTCTTTCCACCATCACCCGCAACGCCCCCTTGGGGGAGGCGTGGCTGAAGAAGGCAGCTGTCGCCTGTCGTTTTTGGCTGCGGATTTTCGCCTGGCCCTCCGGGCTCTGAGTGAAAAGTTGTAAGCTGCTACGCAACGCCCGCCGCCGCCCGCTTTTCATTATGAAAATGCAGCTGGAAAATGCAGTTGCATTTGCTGCGCTGTTGTTGCTGTTGCAGCTGTTAAACAATTAGCAAATTAAACTTTGAACTTTCAACTCTGGCAGCCGGCGAGCGAAATCGGAAAAACAATGCGAGTAACAAAGCCGTGGCGAATGTTCTTCTGTTTCGCTCCGTTCAGTTCATTTTAGTTGAACTTAGTTTGTCGGTGCTGGTACAACGCTGCGTATGAGTGACGTGGATGCCGTGAACGAGTCCCCCGCCTTTTAGCAAGTTTCCTCCTCAAGTGTCGCGCGGCCATAAAACTTTCAAAATTTTTACGCTCTGCTGGCTTATTAGGTGAGTGGTGAGTCCAGCAAGTTCGAGTCCTGCCCTGCCCTGCCCCCCTGCTCTCCACCTAAAAGCCCAAAAAAAAAAAAAAACAAAAAAAAAAACAAAAACCAAAAAACAAAAAGTTTTCGCCGCTCGCTTCCCGTTTTAATTTCAGTTTGACAAAGTGAATGAATGACTTGAAGCTCGAGTTTCGCTCACAGCTCTCTTATTTTATTTCTATTTTGGGTAGAAAAAGCGGTCCTGGTTGCAAAACTCGGACTGAGTGGCGTATTCTGTCAAATGGCGGTTATGAACGCGTCCAGCTAATTACGAGTTCTCTGCTAACAACCGCCAATTAAGTACACTTTCCTCGTGATATCAATTATTCGTCTGGGAAACTATCGGATTGCACCGGTGGGAAATAGCATTGTATAGATATATATAGAGCCTAGGAAGATATCACATCAAAAGCCATTCGGCTGCTGTCAAAGTGTGTTTCTCATTTCTCCTCTAGTTGTTGCCAAAACTTTCTGGGTATTATTTTCACTAGAAAGCTGACTGAGAGGCATTATGATTAGTTGCTGCGAGCGGCTTAAATTATTTTATTCAAATTTCAGTCAGCCAATAAACTTATACCAATTTCAAGATTTCAAATTATTGCAACTTTTGACGAAAATCATGTCACCCTTTATAAAAGGGGAAATATTGGTCCGATAGCGGTTTGTCATATCTTCCTAAATTCCTTAGCTTTATGGATTCCAAATTAAAAATTTTATTTTTTTGCCATTTTTTGAAAAATTTGATGATGTTACCCCTTATAAAAAATGCGAAAAATTACAAAAAATTTATTTTACCCTGGGCTCCCAAAAAATCATAGGGATCATTACAATTGGTTATTATCTGCACAAAAATGTTATTCTTTTAGCTGTGTGGTCATTTTTAGCCAAGTTGTGATTAAAGACGGCATCTAAGAAATCAACATATTGGTAAAAATCGATTTTTCATTTTCCGACTAAATATATTCAGTTTTTTTCCCATAAAATTGGAAATAATACTCCAAAAAGGGAATGCCATACCTCGTTGAGCTCGCTATTAAATTTCCAATCTGTCTGGATTTCAACTTTGAAATTTTAATTTTTTGGCATTTTTTGAAAAATTTGATGATGTGTTACCCTTTATAAAAAAATGCGAAAAATTACAAAAAATTTATTTTACCCTGGGCTCCCAAAAAATCATAATAGTCCAAAAATGGAATGTCATACCTCGTTGAGCTCGGTATTTAATTTCTAATCTTTCTGGATTCCAACTTTAAAATTTTAAATTTTTGGCATTTTTTGAAAAATTTGATGATGTTACCCCTTATAAAAAAATGCGAAAAATTAGAAAAAATGTATTTTACCATGGGCTCCCAAAAAATTATAGGGATCATTAGAATTGGTTATTATCTGCACAAAAATGTTATTCTTTTAGCTGTGTGGTCATTTTTAGCCAAGTTGTGATTAAAGACGGCATCCAAAAAATCAACATTTTGGTAAAAGTCTTTTTCTCATTTTCCGCATAAAAATATTCAGTTTTTTCTCCATAAAATTGGAAATAATAGTCCAAAAATGGAATGTCATACTTCGTTGAGCTCGCTATTAAATTTCCAATCTGTCTGAATTTCCACTTTGAAATTTTATTTTTTTCGCCATTTTTTGAAATTTTTACCCCTTATAAAAAACGCGAAAAATGCCCAAAAAATTAATTTATTCTAGGCTCCCAAAAAATTGACAGGATCATTAGCATTTATAATAAGCTGCACCAACATATTTTTCTTTTGGCTATGTATCAATTTTTAGTCAAGTTATGATCAAACTGGTCTTATAGGTACAAAATATACAAAAGTAAAGTATACAAATGTATATCAAATTTTTGGAAATTTTTTCGCTTTCTGAATCTAAAAATAATAAGCTTTTTGGAATGAATTTCCTAATCTACCTGGTTGTCAATTTTAAAATGTATATTTTCTTGCAAAATTTGATGATGTTACGAGTACAACTTTAAAGAAATGCGAAAAAATTAGCAAAGGTCTCAATTACGGTCAACAAAGAGTTGAATCGATTACTCCTTCATTAAGCCGAGATATCCTTTCCATTACTTAGCAATATTTACTCTTACAAGTAGTTTATGCTACCTGACTGGCATAAATCCCGATTTCATGGGAGACTTGATATTTTCTCTTCCCAAATTTTCACATGTATACATATACTCGTATAACCTGCCAAACTCCCAACGTGATGTATGCATTTGTGCGTTGGTCATCGAAGCTGATGAGCTGGCTAAATACTGTGTAATTAATCACCAGGCGAGCAGCCTGCCATTTATTACTCGCCAGTCGCCCATTCCTTGGATATCAGTTGATTTCCTCCCAGACGCCTAATTACTCAGAAGATGTTAGTTCATGAATTATACCCGCCACAGAGTGTACAAGTTCCATTTTCAGAGAGGTCCTGTGGCGTGCAGCTTGCACATGTCCCTTAATGGCAACAATTTTCCATGCGATTTAACAATTTTCGAACGCGTTTTTATGCCAAACAATAAATGGCGCCATCAAGTATGCGGCGCATACTTCCGCTTCCTCCCGATGAGAAAGGTTCGCTTCAAATAATTTATTCAGCTTCTTAGAGAATGAATTTATGGAATAAGTTCGATTATTATCGTTAAATACTTCTATCATATTCGCTAAAAATATGTAATATGCAGAACTCACCAAGTTTAATTCCTTTCAGAAACAAGTGAAGTTGTCGCTAATTAACATATGTACACCATCGTTTAAGAAACCTCGCTTGTTTCCAAGGGAAATCGGCACATTTTCAACGCATCCTTTGTAGTTGGCCAATTCCTGCGAGGCTCAGAATTCCAAAATGCCAGGGAAAACGGGCGACATTAAAATTTCCCTTTGCAATTCATTGGCAAACGCGATTTCGCGGCTGCCGAGTGTTTATTAACAAAGCCTCCACTTAACTTTGCGTGGGTGGTTTTTGATGGGTGGTGTCGGTTGGCTGGGTGGTTTGATTTGTGGCGCCAACTGAAGGAGCATGTCATTTGTGGTCTTCGAGAGGCGGCGACCACAAGTCAGGGCTTCTTCGACACCGCAGAATGCCAATGGCTGCAGATGGGGAATTACTCGGGGGAGCAGCAGGGAGGGGCAAGATGGGGTCTTTAATGGGTGCTCCAAATTCTCAATGCATGTAGTTCATTAGTGTGTAATTGTGAGGGTGTGTGAGTGTACGTACGAGTGTGCCGTGCATGTGTGTGTGTGGAATGCGCATCGATTTGCATCAATTGAATTGTCAATGCCCTGAGCAATGACCGCAGCCACAGAAGGAACAACGACAACGACATCGTGACCATGATGACTGAGGAGCCCGGTGGCCAGGTACAGTGGCCAAAACCACAGCACTACCAAGTTCCATTCGAAAATATTGATTTTGGCCGCAGCTGGTTTTTCAGAACGGAAATATGGCAATTCAAAAAGGCAGAGAGCCAGTAAAAAAAGGACCTTTCTCAAACTCAAGGTACAGCATGTCAGGGATATAATATTAATATGAACCTTGGAACTAACCATGTTGTTATAATTATATTCTATATAAATTACTTCTTCCCTATTTTACATTTGTCGTACTAATTTTAGGATGAGGTGATTCCAATTTATTGGCTTTAAATTCCACTGTGCAGAGGGGTTTCCTTTTTGGTGGGTAGTGGTTGCGAAGTGAGCCCCGTTCATTTCTGGGCAACTGCAATTGAAATTGTTGCGGTTGATTTTACAAGTAAATTGTCACTGCCAGTTGTAACACAACCGAGTTCCACTTTCCACTTTCCACCAACCCAAAAACCCCCTGGACTCAGCCTTTGGCCACCGAAACAATTGAAAATGCAATTTAGCGTGTGAGGTTTCGCTGCGCCTCGTCCTTTTCCGTTTGGTTTCCGTTGTTCCGCTGGGTCCTTCGATCCTTTTTTCTCATTTTTCTCGTTTGGTACCCCCATATCCAATCTTTGGCCTTTTGTTTTCCGACTGGACACCGCAGCGGGTCCATCACCTGCTCCCTCCAATTTTACCCTGCCTTCCTCTGAGGTGGCAGGCACAGCGATTTTGATGCGTTTTCGTTTCGCTTTCACATGTGGGAAAAAAGGACCAACTGGAGGTCAGGTCTGGGGGCACAGGAAAACAGAATTGCCCTTTTTCGTGACTTTCGGGCATTCTATTTATTTTTAAAAAAATCAATGAATTCGTAGCTATAATAAATGTACAGTTGTGTAGTTTTAGTTATTTAATATAAATCAGTAGGGACTTACATATATTAAAGATCATAAGATCATACTATTTTTCAGCTCGAAATTAATCCTTTGAACCTTTCTAAATCGCACGTTGAGCAGAAAAGATGGCGTATTTTTTTCGCCAAAGTCAGAGAAATTGCGTTTATACTTTTCGTTCTTTCTTTTAGTCAGCTGTATGTTTGTGTGCGTGTTGTTAGTGTGTGCGATTGCCACGCCCACTCGCTTTTTGCTTGCCTTGACTGTCTTTTTGTTTGTTCAACGGTACAGGACTAAAAGCAGCTCGACGAGCCACAGAATCCTAAAGAGTAATAAAGGAGAACTTTTTGCTTTGCTCGAAGAAAAAATATTAAAAAGTGTCAACCGAATGACCCCGCTTTCCACTCTGCCCGCCAAAAAATTACTATCACCCCCATCTCTTTGTGCCAAAAAGAGAATTCGTAGTGCATTCATTAAATTATTTTTAATATTCGCTGGGAAAAAAGCCGGGGCACTCATTAAAAAATCACTTCTCTGGGGTTGCGAAAATTTTGGGGCGGCTCTTCTTCGCTTTAAACATATCAATTGCCACGCCCATGTGACCACGCCCGGTAGTTCGCCGCCCCTAAATCGGATATCAAAATGTCTGTTTACATAGCGGAAAGAAATCACATTCTCCTTCTGTTGTATGCGTGTGTTGTCATCGCATTATATAAGGGGCGGCAGAGGGCGAAAGTAGGCGTGGCACCCTGCTGGCTAAAAGCAAATCAATCAAAGAAATGTTTAATATTTTTCGCTATCCGCTTCACGGGGCGCGTTGACATAAAATCCATCTGAGGGGAAAGGCTGAACTGAACTGAACTGGGAAAGTCAAAAGTAGAAAGTCGAAAAGCTGAGCGACTGTCATGGCAGCCGGAAAATCGGAAAAGAAGTCGGGAAAAACGCAGGCGGCAACAACAATTGTCTGCCTTTGTGTCAGCTGTCAATTTTCCAGCATTTACTTAGCTGGCAGGGGCAACGCGGTGAAAATGTCGTGGAAAATGTCTCAGCACATGCGGGTACAAAGGAAAATCAGCTAATGATGTCAAGTGTGCTTACCCTATCCCATCAAACAATTCTGTGCCTTCAATGCAAGCTTTACACGAGCAGAAAGTTGGTTGTGTTGTTCCAATTAGTTGAAATTATAAAATTAAAATCACTAGGTTACTTATTCTGAAAGTCAGTCATGGAAAATCTCCATTTATTCTTGACAATATAACTTCAACTAAGTTCAACTTCAACAATAAACAACAGCATTTGGACAGCTAATATATGCTTAATAATGATTTAACTTGTGCTTTTCTCTAGCTCGATGATACTGAGCCAACTGCACAGCAAGACAAATAAAACAACTAATGAATATGCAAATGTTCAATACATTCCCCATGTATTCCTAATGTATTTTTCCCGAGAAAGAGCGGCAAACAATAAACCCAATAAAATATAACAAATTGCTCCGGCTGCGGCAATTAGATTCGGGTGTGAGCTGGGCTCTCTTTTTTTTGCCAGGGTTGCCAGGTGACATATGTATGCAGATACACATATAGTAGTATATCCAAAGCAGCCATCCGAATCGTTTATCTTCGTCAATGGTTTCTGATTTATGTGCCCGGTGATTGCTTCACCTTGCGAGTATATGTATCCTGTATATCCCATTTCTGCCGTAGGCACTTTCACCCCGCTAATGTGCCGGGTCAAAGGTTGAGGCGCGGCCATTCCGGCATTTAAATACAATTTCCCTGCCCCGCAGCTTAAACAAAAAAATGAAATAAGCGAAATTGCGTTACGTGCCAGGTTCCAAGACACGTGGATGGTGTCGGAAAGGGATGATGGGGCAAGGGCAGTGGTCCCCAGCTTATTATTATTATTTCATCTTGCTGTTGTTGTTGCCCGGGCAATTTCATTCAATTTCGCTTACGAATTTTCGACGCCCCCGGCAATTGGAGCCGGAAAACAAGTCAACGAAAGGGGGAAGGGCAAACAACAAGGGGATAACAACCACCTGCCGGAAAGAACCGCCCGCCCCCTTCCAATCACCTGAAACAGTGCGGAACAGTCGGAGAACCCGCCTACCGTTTAGCTCGTTAGGATCGGACACTTGCGGTTTATGAAAGGCTGTTGCTGGCGCATCCTGGAACGTGTCCTGCGAGTGTCATTAGCAGAACCCGCGGCAAATCAAACAATCCTGGCATCCTGCTACTCTGGTTAACCATAAATTTTCAGCCAGCCCGTTGAGCGATGTGCCATTGATGGCCTTCTTATGCTAATTTCCGTGAAATTTTCATATTTATATTTCGCTGGAAACTTTTTATGGGCCTGCGCCGCAAAAGACAAAGACAATTTGGGTGACCGATGAGTCGTATGAGTAATATTTTGCGTGTCTCTATGAAAAATTCATGCGACTTGCAATCGCTCACCTTGTTTCGCCTTTCTTTTGCTATATATATATATATATATATATATACTATATAAATTTCCATCTTCGCAGCCAGCTGGCAGGCAATGGAAAAACGTTTTTGCAACAGAATAATAAATTATTCAAAATGCAAAACGTTGCGTATGAGTGATTTAAGGCAAATACAAATACTATATGTATATGTATCCACATACATAGACACATTCGCAAATATATTCGCATCGAAAAATGCGTAACCATATGGGATATGTATGAGCTATATCCTGCACAGGTAAGAGGGCCACGCCCAACCATCTGTATCCGCCCCCTTTGAGGGCTATTTCGATATCTTTGCATATTTATTGGCTTTCAGCATACCATGTGCACCTCCTTTTATGTTAGCTTTGTCTTGCTTACTTTTTATTAGCATACTTGGCTTCGAATCGAAATGGGTGAGCTGGATCGAGGGTCAGCGGAATAACCGATTGGGGAAAGTTAGGAAAGTGCCCCAAATGACCACTTTCTAAATGGTCTGTGCAAAGAGATAATGGTCCTAAATATTGAGTGTTGTTCTGTGCGTTCTTACATTAAATTTGAGCCTTGTCGTCCAAGTCAATGAATCCGATTGCAATGTTTTTGATTTGAAATTGAAACGAATTGAGGTATCGAATGAAATCAATCCATTTCCATATCATTATCTCGTGCTTTTGAACACTTGGAACTTAATATAAGGTTTAATCTTGCAAGCCTTTCCAATTACTTATTATAACTGATATCCAATTAGTATTTAATGCTGCATGTGCCGGGATCTAATATCCAATGATGTTGAAATGTTGATGTTATTCAATTTCGTCTTAAGTTCTTGTTGTTCCCCTAAGCAATAAATCCTTTAAACTATTTTGATAGTTTGAAATCAACAGCTTACAAAGTTCTGATTTCCACTACAAAGTGCTTAAAAAGCCAACAGGGGAAAACGCCACCTATCGGAAATTTATCGATGTCAAGCCGCCCATTGAGTTAAGGCTCGCAATCAATCATCCTTAAACACATCTCCCGATTCAGGTCCAATCGACTGCCAACCATCTTGCCAATCAGGCTCAAGCAAAATCTCCGGGCCCCGGGACTTTTCCGGCATTTTCCTTACGTGCTTTCCCCTTCACTTTTCCCCCTTTCATACGACAGCAGTCGTGCATCTTATTTATTGCTTTATTAAACAGCAAAGGGCAGACGAAAAAAAAAAAAAAACAGGGACAACAATGGCAACCGGAAACCAAAGCATAAGCCCCCAAATAAACAATGGTCCCCAACTGAACTTGGTGCTTCGGAAAACTATCTTTGCTTGGGCGAACTTTAACGCCTTCAATCAAAAGAGAGTCTCCCCTTCTCTAGTTTTTACCCTTTTCTAATTTACTCACACTTGAGAAGTTTTCAAATATGAAAATACCACCTAAACTTCTGCTTCATTAGGGCGGAAGTAAGCTGGAGGAAGTTCTAAATAAAAAAAAATGATTTGAGCAATCAAAGTAAGGGATAATTCATAACTATGTGCGGGATAATCTTAAGTCATAGAGAAAACATACAAACAGCTTAAATAAATCCAGAAAGTGTTGTTATCAAAATCAAATATGCAGTTTAGAGGCTTAAGCTCTGGGACAGCTGATGCCTATTCGCCCAAATGACCCATACAATTTTGATTCGCAAGAATCTGGCTACTTAATTGTATAATTCCAATTCAAAGAGCGAAAGTCAAACGAAACGAAGTGGAATTTTAACAGCAACTGCACACGACAACTGGCGAAAAAGGACGAAAAAGGGGCGAGGGTCGCAATTATACTGCCAGCAACTGTCAGTCCGAATGGCATAAATCATAAATTACACGACGAGCTTGTCAGCGGCACTCGTCCTTAAACACGCACGCACACACACACACACGTCCTTTTTTTTGTTTTTCACTTTTTAACTTGGCCAAGTCAAAGGCAATGTTGTCGTAAAACATTTACACGGCAAAAAATGAAATGAGAGGTAGGTCGGTATAAGAACCTGCAGACGCAGTGCGCTGGAAACTAAAAACCGAAACAACCGCAAGGATGTGCCACAGGATATCTAGAAAAGGAAATTCAGGAGAGAAAAAAAGGAGAGCTCCGTCGACTGTCGGCGGCGGCAAATGAAAACTGTCATAAAAGTTGAGCACGGCGTTGGGGGTATTTGTTGCATTTGTCGGCGAGAGGGGGGCTAGAAAGTAGCGAAGGAAAGCAGGAAAAGAAAGGACGAAGGCGAGTCCTTGCAGGTGATTTCCGTTTGTCGCCAGCGGCAACTTAGCTGTCAGTTCAGACATCGTTTTTGTGCAAACTTTGTCAATGTCGCTCCGCAGTGCGCGTCGCCTTTTGGCTCAGGTCTTAGGATCAAGCTAATCTTGGCCAGCAGGCGATGGGGGATTCGGACGCTGGACGCTGGTCCCGGTGAAAGGGGCTCGGAAAAGGACACCCAGGACATTCGACGCGCGCTAAGCGAAACACGTACGCCGACCCACTCATCGCAGGGCAAGGTCGCCTCTCGGTGGTCTCGACTCGTTGTCATTCCATTGGAGTTCCGCCATCCAACCTCATCTCACCTTTCACACAAATCCAAGTCCTCAGCCAAACACACTTACAGAAAAAATACTCCAGATAGTGGAGATAACTCTATGGTAATAGCTTAGTAACCAAGAGTTCGTTCTAAGGATTTCCAAGACCACTAGTTCATGGTCTTTATTTATATAAGATACCATTTACCAGTTACATTACAATCCTTTAGAAAAGTCCTCCTACTCTTCTTTGTTTCACTTGGAAAACCATTCTATCTAATGGTCATAGAATTGACTTTCGATTGCGATAATGACACTCTTGCTCTTAATTTAATTGTATACTGTATCCTAAAAATGTCCACATTGAGTGATTAAAATTATTTCTTTTCGAGTGCCCATAGCTGATATGCAAATAAATCCCATTGATTTCCCTTCCGCAAGATTAATTTAGAATTAGATAAGTTTTTGCGCTCGTGTACGGTCTCGTTGTACTTACACTTGATAGGCTTCACGTGGAACGTGTTCGTGTCCTTGTCCGCGATGTCCTGGCACCGATGTCCCTGTTGCCATGTCCCCGTGTCCTGCTGTCCTCGACAATTGCCGCGAAGAAGTTTTCCCCCAGCGAAATTCCAGGGTGCCCGCCCATTTCGAGCAAAGAAAAGCGCTGAAAAACATTAGAGCGAAAGTTTGCTCTTAACGAAGCGTTCAAGTGGAATAAGTGGAACAAATGCGACTTTGCGCCCACGCTGGTGGCGAGAGGGGCGTGGCCAGCGCGAGGCAGCTCCAACTCGATATAATCAGCATCGTCGTTGGAGGCGAACAAAAGGTGCGCCACGAGAAGAAGAAGTCCTCTGGAAGATACCAAGCCAGATGACTGAGTACACTGCGAGAAAGGGTATAAGACACTCATTGATTCTCCAGTTCAATACTTTCAATAGTAAACCTATGGTAATTCAAAAATTACATTGATCCAACACTATATTACACTTCATTATATGTTGTATTCAATTTCCAATTAAGAGGTAGTATTTTGAGTTTCTGCTTTTAAAACATTAGTTGAGGCCCATCCATTCTCCCAGTGTGCCTGTGCAGCACTGTCAGCAACAATAAGACTGTCAACTAATGGGTGGAATGGGGCACGTTCATGCTGTGCCGATACCCCCGGGCGATACCTATTGATGTTTTCAGAGAAGTTGATTGTAAAATAATTGAACAGCAGGCTGAGCAAAGTGCCAGCGGCACATGAGCCCCAACGACAATTGCTGCGGATGGGGGGCATTACATGTTGGACGGTGAATCCACTGGCGAACAATGGGGGAGCTGCCCTGGGTTCAGGTACTCGTATTTACAGATGCCGCACGCCGGGAACATGGTCAGAAGTTGAGTTCATTTCAGTTGTTATTCGAAATGATTATGACATGGTTGTGCGAAAATTAGAAAAATTGTTTTAAACTGCGCCAGCCATGGCAACGGTGTGTGGTGAAAGTTTGACAATTTGTTATATGATTGAGGAATCTGGCAAAGGAAAAATGTTGTGTACTTTTAATGGTCAGAAGGGTGGAATTAATATTAAATAGTTTTTGCACATTTTGTAAAAGTTAAATTTGTTGGTGTGCCATATTTATGAGTTAGCCACATTTCTGTTTTATTAGATAGCTTCACAGTTTTCCAATTTAATTAGGGCGTTCATTTTTTTTTTCGCTATACATCATATATCATTTGGTTACTTGTTTGATTTTGGGAATAAGTTGTCCCGCAAAGGGCCAGCCCCCAGAGAGATTGAGACAAAGGCAGGACTTCCTAGAACCCAGGACCCAGATCGCCAGATAATCAGATAACCAGATAGCCAGTTGGCCACCCACCAAGTGACGAGCCGAACTGAATGGCGAAACCAGGTCCCTCAAGGCCATTGTTTGACAAGGCCAATCCCTCTTTAAAGGCGGCGAAGGAGGGATGTGGGGCAAACTAATGAGTGAACGTGTTCGAGCAAATTGGCCCTAACGGCATTCATCCCGACCCATAAACCCATGGCCTAATCAAACCCATCCTGCCACCCCCGTCCCCAAGGTCCTTCCTGGGACGACATTTATTGACCAAATTAAAAGATGCATAACAAAAGCTTTGTCATGCTGCTCTGCTGGTGGAGCTGGAGCTGTCTTAAAACTTGGTCGAGCATAAATCATAAAAAGCAATCCCCCATCTCCATCGCCTCGGAAAGACATTTACTAACTAAAAGCGACGTCGTCAACTAACAAACAGTAATGAAAACTTTTAACAGAGCCCCCAGACAACAGGAAAATGGAGAGAAAAGAACACTGGATGGATGTTTTGGGGGATACCAAAGGGATGGCTAGATGGATGGACGGATGGATGGATATTGAGGATGGTTATGGGTATTTCTGGATGGACTGGATGCCCGTATGACTGCGAACTGGGAGCGGGGAAATTCGAAATAAATTAAAAGCAATAATGTCATTGAGGCACTGGGTTTGATTGGCATCCAATGGAATGGGGATGGTTGACCAAACCCCCACCCCCTCCCTCACCCTCACTGTCGTCCTTGCAAAAGTTTTAATCTTAAATCAACCAAACGACGACAAATGTTCACAAGCAATTTCTTGTGCTTAGCAAATATTTACCCAATAAATTCCATTAAAACTAACAATTGGTTTACTTTTTAGCTTAAATGGTCGTTGGCAGCGGGGGCGAAGAGTGTGGGGATGGGTGGAGTGCCAACTTTCGACTTGACTCCGTAGTTTTGTTGCTGCAGTGACAGGAGAGAGCTACCGCAGCAGCTGAAAATTCGAGCTAGTACACTGCGAGAAAAAAAGCAGATGCCAACAAAATGTTATAGAGAATATAGATTACAAATCGTGGTGCCATGTTAATAAGTTATAAAGATGATACTCCGATTTTGCTGCCAAGTTAATATCCCTAAATGAAAGATAAATAATCTAAAATACTTTTCGATTTCTCTGAGTGCTTGAAGTAAATGAAGAATGTGAGGTGAAAGTGGGTTTCGGCGGAAAAAAGTGCGCGGCGAAAGCCCTTCGGATGGGGTAGCCATGCGTAGGTGTCGTTGTAAGTGCCGGAAGTGGCTTTTTGCACAGTTTTTCTTCTTTCGTCCCGCCATCGTTATTTCTCCCGTTATCCTTTTTTTCTTTTCGACGGCGGCACAGGATGCGCGACATGCATAAAACAAAGCGATGCGAGCCAGAGTGAAAATAAATAAACATGCGGCGGGGAAAAGCCAGACGGAAACCGATTGCGGATTGCGGGGGGATCTTGAGGGGGCTGGTTGGCCTGGGGACACGGAGTACTGCCTTGTGGCGGCTGCAAATTGGTTTGCCTCTTTTTATCCCCGCGCTCTCCAGTTGTAGCAAATTTTCCAACATCAGTTGCAGCGCCCGTACAACAAGCAAAAAAATAAAAAAAAATGGAAAGAAAAACAAGAAAACAGCAGCCACAAAAAAAAAACGAGGAGGTTTCAATTGCCAAAGTCAAATAAACTTGAGCTGAGCAAGCAGTTACTGATAAGGGTTTATCACCAAGTTCGTGACGGTTTTTTACTCCATTAGATTGGTAAATAAAATACGAAAATTTGGTAGTTGTGTGCACACTTAATGCTATTTAATTATTTAAAAAAACGATATAATTCATTGCAGATTTGTTTCTACTATTTTATTGTAGAATTATTTCATAAATTTCGAAATATTTTACTCACAAGTTTTGAATATTTCACGATCGCATTTAGGATCTTTGCAGTTCGTTTTTCGATTGATTGCCGTTTGAATTTCAGTTTAGAAAATATATCGCTTTGTTTGCCAACTTAAAACTATTGGAAAGTTTTCAACTTTGAGACCGAGTTGGAACCGAAACTCTGCGCTGATTTCCACTGCACTTTCCAAGAATGAAAAGCGAGCGCGGAAAGGGCGAGGAAAACAGCACAAGGAAAATGCCAATAACAGCGGCGAATAAAGAAATGAAAATCGCGTTACAAGGGAAACTAAGGCGGGATGCGGGGCATCCCCTTCTTCTTCTTTCCACACAGGATCTGTCCGCCGCGTTTTCCGTCCGGAGCGACGATAAAGTCGCCGTAACCGGGCTTTTTGCTCTGGCAAAAAGATTTCGGGTTCGCCTGGCTCTTTCTCGCAAAAATACTCTTTCATAACTCCTGACTTTTGCAAAAGTTCTTGCTAATAAGTTATTAAGAATTCTTTAGTTTTTAGACGGACAGCAACCAAACTCTTAAATTTAATTATATACAGAGATGTGATGAGAACCCTACATTCAAGTGAAAGGTTATATACTAAGCTAACTTGTGTTTGAATTGAAACTAAATTCATTAGTAAATCAAACAAAATTTGTCGAATTAATTCATTTTAGTTAACATTCTGTTCTACATATATAAGCTTGGTTAGTGTATTTTTGGATTCGTCTTCTTTAAAATCCTCTTGTTTTTCGGTGGCACACATATCACGGACAACAGGGACATTAGGAGGTTTCAGGATTCCGCCCTTCTGATGATTGGCTGGCTGGGCAAGGGGGATTTTCGAGGGGGGTTTTTTAGGATTTTTTTGTGGGGGGATGGGGGAATTCCTTAGTCGAATCGGGACTGCGGCATGTGCTTCATATGTCCCCAAAGCCGCGCTGACAAGTTTTTTCCACGACGCTTTGCAGCGCGGTTGTTTTTCTTTGCTCCGGCGACACTTTGTTACCCAGTGCTGCTGCTCGATTTTTCCTCTAGTTCCTTTTTTTATTTTTTATTTACTAGGGAATCCAGTGGGTTTTCATTTTTTTATTTTTAGGTGGCTGGGAAGCTGAAAGTTTGCGCTGCGTGAAACTTTTTAGTTGGTTTATATCGCACCGAGCTTGGGCGATGGAAACGAGCGCAAATTATGAGATGTCCTTGCTTTTGAATATGTAAGGAGCTGTTTCTTTTCACTCTCACTCTGTGGGCCCCATTTCCCCGATTTCCTCTATTTCCAGCGTATTTTCTCAGAGACCCCTCACCCCGCACCATCAGCTCACATTTTTTACTTTCCCCCCACCTGTACGGCTGTTTTGCCAAGTTGTTTGCTTAGTTTATTGTTGCCATTGTTGCTGCACGTGAGAGGTTGCTGATTGGGACTACCTGGCAATACCCGGCGATACCTGGATACCTGGCAACTGAGCTGGGAGTCCGACTGCAGTCGAAATGAAGTGCCAATCAGTGCCAAAACCTCCCAACTGCGGCACAGGGGGTGGCTCAGGTCGACCTTCCGCCCGCTGGCTGGCAGGGGGATGGGTGGTGACTTTCCCACCCACCCACACATACAAAACAGACAAAACTCACAAGTCATTTCGGCAATCTCCTTCACGGAAACGGGAGAAAAAAGTGTCTTAAGATTTCCCGGGACTAACAATCCTCTGGATTGTTGTTGCCTCACAGAGGGATACATTTGATGATTGCCATTTACAAAGCATATTTTTGTTATTATTATTTCTTGTTACACATTTCCTAGCTGCTTGGACTAACAATTTATTATTGTCTGCCCTTTACGAGGAGTACAATTAATGGGTCTCGGTTTAAATTTACTGCATTTGAAGTGAGCTTTTGGTTTTTGTTTAAAACAATGCTAAAAACTCTGCCTCTGCCTCTCTTTGGTAAAATTGAATAACGTTTGAATTTGGTGTACTTTTTAAATGCATTATGTTGAGTTGGCTTAAAGCATATGCTAAAACCATTTTTAAATAAATTTAATTATATAGATAATTCATTTTCCCGTGTTTACCTTCCCTTAATTGAATTGAAAGTTTAAAGCCAAATATTTTGCTGGCGATAGCTTCATTCCCCCCAATTCTCGCCCGGATTCTCCATCTCATCCGTTTCCGATGGCACAGAAACCTGACTAATGACACTTCCGTGATGTTGGCCAGAAAATTTTGCTAAATAAATTGAGCCCTGCTCTCGCCCGGCAAGATAGTGCAAATAATAATCACATTAAATTAGAAAATTCTGCACTCATAATTTTGCTCATTTCTGCTGCTGCTGCTGCTGTTGCTGCTGCTGGATTTTCGCTTCCTGTCGTTCGCCTGCCAGGGGCCACGCCCCTTTTGGCACACAAAAGCGGGCGGAAGGTGGCGGGAAAGTGGGCGGAAAAGGAGGAGGATGCTCGGTGATGCCAAAAAAGCCAGAGGCATATTTGAAATGGCTGTAACCGGCAACTGTTTTTATGCCATGGGTCGAGAATCTGGGCTGGGATTGCAGATTTTAAGCATTTTTGGCGTGTGGGTCACTTCATTTTGAGCGCCTGCAAAAACAGATGCTACTGCTGTTGCAGTCGGGATGAATCGGAATCTGAATCTGAATCAGAACCAGAATCAAAATCAAAATCGGAAACTGAATGGAAATATTGTAGCACACAATAATGGCTTCAGATCATCATCCAGACACAAGTGGGGCACAAAAATAGACCCTCTTACGATTTTTGAAGTACTGAGCAGCGGAAATCATTTTTGGAGCACCATAAATTGCATTGCTAGTTGGGATGAGGGGAATTCGATGGCGGGGAGGCGAGAACGAGAACTTGGGCGAATCCGGCTGAAATCAAAATGCAATCAAATTTATGCATAACAATATTTGGCGAGCTCAAGGATTGGCAAAAGTATGTGAGTGAGTTTTCGCCAATTACAGTGGAGAACAACTGAAAGGATAGAGAGTTTGAGAAAATGTAAGCCTTGAATGGCTTGTATTTGATGTATTTCACTTTGAGGTTGCCAGCATAGATTTTCCACTCTTATGCTTAAATATTTGTATCTTTTTGCCTCTTACGATTAATGCAATTTCCGTTCTGAGCACTCCTTTTGGATTGAATAAAAATTTGTATTTTTTGATTAGCAGCCCAAGCGATTTGCTTTGATATTTTAATAGCATTTTGGGAGCAATGTTTCTTTGCTCTGTTTAAGCTCTGGTTTTTAATCTATCTATTGATTTTCAATTTTCCCTTTGCCATATGACTTCGGGCCTTGGGTAAACTTTGAGCTAAAAGTACGCTTTTAAACTGAATACCGGGTATCGTGTTCATTAGGTGAGCTGGCTGGATATTATTTCATTATATATAGCTTGAAATTTATGTTGGCGCTGCTAAATGGGCCAAGGCAATCGCAAAATCCCCCGATTTCCAATTCCATTCTCACACATTTCCTTGCCAAATCATTTGGCCTGCCGCCAACACAATCGGCAACAACGAAAACGATGGTAAATGCAACAAAAATGCGCAATTTGCAATTGCACAGAGAAAACACAGTTGTTGGCAGTAGAGGGGGCCTAAGGATATGGGTGCGGGGAAAGGGGACATTCTGGGCAAAATGTGCAATCCTCTTTTTGGCGTGTGGCATCCGCCGCATAAAATCAAAATTAATTTGCTAATAATGTTGTCGTAATTATCTAATTGCCTTCACATAGAATGCCCAGAATGCAACTTGGTGATTGGTGGTGCAAATTGTACAACAAATTCATTAACAGGCCCAAAATCCGCACAAAATAATTACCAACTGTGCGTAATGACTAAACCAAACATACTTAAACAGCTAAAAAATACATGACGCTCTAAACATGCCAAATTTAGGGTCATTAGTTGTTTTTTTCTGCGATTGCGAGTGCAGTATTTGAAAATAGGCTACTCTGAAACTAATTACTATCACAGTTCATACTTTTTTGTATTTCGCAATGTAAGAACAATTTAAAATTCGTTCGTCTTTAAGCATCACAAGCCCAGTTGGCCACACTGAAATCAATCCTATTCAAATTTCCCCTTTTTAATGCTGCTCGATCCCTTTTGCTCATTCGTTGAATTTTCAATTCCCAGAGCAAAACAAATTCAAACTTCAAACTGCCATCGTGAGTGGTAATGCATAAAACCAGCAGCTCGGAACAAATAATCATAGGGACTAATATATGTCCACCCACACACACACATGCACAGTTTGCATTTTGGAGTGGGACTCGAGTAAACTGAATTTTGAAACAAAAGTACAATTAAATGCCGCACGAGGGAGAGTCCCTTAAAATAATTACAACTGCCAGGGCATAGGAAACGAATATGCTTCAATGTGCAGAGAAAAAAAAAAAGAAAAAAATTAAAAGTAATTTTTGTACCTTCGGAATAAATCTGCAGACCTTTGCAGAATACCTAGGATATTGAGTTTGTGGGAAACATATTGGCAATAAAATGTAATTTAGGAATTTAACAATTGAAATAGGTTATAATTGGTGATATCACATGCATGTGGCAGTAATTTCGCCCAGCGTTTGATTTGGAGTGTGGCCGAACAGGAAATATGAAAATTGCAAGGGAAGAGGAAAAGGACGATTGTCATAGGGACATCTGGTCCAGCTGCCGCTCCATTTGCCAATCATTCGAAATGTTCGATTCCAATTCGCATTTAAACATGCAGAAGCTGGGCGTTTGTGCATGTGGCGGTGCAAGTTGGTCAGCCGCACACACATAAATACGTATATATATAGTCCGAGTATGGATGTATGTAAATGCGGGCAGTGGGACAAAGTCAACACAATCCGAAATGCCGAAATCCCGAAATCCCAAATCCTCAATGGCGGCCCGTATCCACAGGCACACACTTCGGCATGCGATTGTTTCGCGCCATTGCCACAGACCACAGGCGATGTCAACGTTCCGCAGCCCAAAATCTTTTTTCCCGCACCCAAAATGCTATGCGTTTGTTGATTTGTCAGGCCCGATTCCAGCACAACCCAACCCAGACCCCCTTCCCCGTTCCATCCGATTTACCCACGCCCCTGGCAGCGAGTTAAGCGGCGCGTAATTATGGCCAACAGTTAAGAGCCGTCGAGGGGGCAGCTGATTCGCCATAAAACTCAAAGAGCATATAGGAGCGGCGAGTCCTGCGCTTTTCGTCCTGGACTTTTCGAGAGTCCCACAAAAGGCAGCGTGCTGCTAAGCTCAGCAAATCCGACACTGTAACCAAATTGGGAAACTAATGGGTATGCTTATTTTGTTTATTTTTGTAGAATATTTGTCAGTTAGTGAAACATCATGTTTGTTTTTATAATTCAATTGGAATCTGAAGAACCAACGTTCCTTCAACTGCAACGAAGCAACTTAGAGTTTCTTACGGTGTAAGCAGTGGCCCAGCCACATTCGATTTCAATTTGGCATTTAAATTGTTTATCGTACGACGGTCTCCAGTGGCTTCTGTGCGTGTTTGCGTATGTGAGTGTGGCGGAAAGGATGTCCTGTAATCGTGCAATAAACACATACTCGTGCAGGCAGCCACACACACACCACACGGACACACACAGAAGTCAAATCGATGACTAAGCGCGCAATTAAAAGCCCCAAAAGTCAGTTTGGCACTGCACTTTGGAGGCAGCTCGACGCCATTTCACCCATCGCCAGACGCCGGACTAAGTGCCTCCCCTTCCTCCCTCTTTCGTCCTTTCAGGTGTCCTGGGTGCGACACAGGGATATACACCTGCTGACCGTCGGCCGCTACACATACACCTCCGACCAGAGATTCGAGGCAATGCACTCGCCGCACGCCGAGGATTGGACATTGCGTATACGCTACGCGCAGCGCAAGGACTCCGGCATCTACGAGTGCCAGATATCGACCACGCCCCCAATTGGACACTCCGTCTACCTCAACATTGTTGGTGAGTAGTCGAGAATATATATTCATTTGAACTGAGATAAGATTATACTTTGTGAGCTACCATTTGTTTGTGATACAATTCAATAACATAACTATGACAGACTGTGACCAACTCAATACTTATACTCATACTCTGTAACCGCATGCCAGCGTGTGACAAATTAATTTCACAGAAGTGCATACAAATACATAGTTTCAATTGGAGTTTCGTGAGCTCTATGAATGGTACTCAAAGTACGAGTCCTTTACTCCCGCCGTGCAAATATATAGATACAAAATTTGTATATCTATCTATCTGGTCGCACATTGTAGGGTCGACACAAAACAAGAAAACCAACTACATTTAGTTGCCCCCCCTTGTTATTCTATTAATTCCCATTTCCACTTGCCCTTTCCTTGGGCAAGTTAATCAAGCGGCGTCGTTATTTCGCTCAGTGTGGCCCCAAAACTGCCGCCAATTTGTATGCCATGCACGGCATGGCTCCTCCATCTACGTTTCCCTCCCCAACTCCCACTCCTAACATCCCACTCCCGAACATCTTAGCCAAGCCCCTTCTGCTCCTCCAGCTCCGCCAGCTCCACGGCGCTTTTAGTTGGCTACGTGTGAGTGATTTGCCAACTACTTTGATGTTTACACTGATATCCAATCTGGCATGGTGGGCACATGCAGACACAGACCGACACCGACCGACACACAGCCACACCAACGAATGTTGACCACTTGATGGGGTATCTATTTCCGGGTCTCCATTTCAGCTACCTTATCCCGACATCCCTGTAGCCCTGTAGCCCTGCATCCCGCATCGCAGTCATCCTGCCACCCAGAGCCCCCCATCCACTTCCACCATTTCCACTCTGGCGCGCGGTGTTGGTGTTGCGCACATGTTTGTGTCGTTTTATGGCAGCTTTTTGCTGTTTGATGATTCCCCTGGGCACCATTTGCACTTTATGGCTTTTCACAGGCCGCCGCCACCCAGTTTCTCCCATCCACAATCATCCTGGCCCGTCCTGGCCCATCCGATGAACACCCAAGCAGCCAAGCGACCAGGGGACGCGCATGATGATCTGAGATGGTGGATACCGTATACTGCGGATACCAGAGGAGCTGCTGGCCGCTGGAAGTTGGCGCTAGTGGGATGGGCTGCGGTGTGGCTGCCTCGGCTCATAAATCACAACTTATGCGGCACAAAAGGGCGATGCCAAGAAAACGTTGCCTTCTTTTTGAGGCGCCGCAAACTAATGACACGACACACAATATTTTGGGTATTTTAGATTTACTTTGTCATGACCGCAGCTGTGGTTACTTTTGGATGAGTGAAAGGGATCTGTCATATATTCTTCAAAAGCCCAGTGCTTTTTTTTCCAAAATGCTCTGATAACTAAACATATTGAATTCATAAGTTTCACAATCCGCTTGAAAGCAAAGTCGGTAGCAAAAATTCACTGCATGTAGACACTGTAAAAGCCCAAGAGAAATACATCTGCTCTCTAGTTTCTAAAATTTAAAATTTATAATCAATTAGTATGTTTCTCCGAAGCGAACATCCCCAGATATTTATATTTCTCGCTTTCACCTTATTTAGCCCCTCATTTGGCAAACATTTTTCGGCTGCACCCTCATAAATAAGGCTCTTTGTAGATACATATCTTATTTAAATCAAAACGTCCCTCGCCGGCTCTTTTCAATGCATAATTTGTTTTATTAATTGTTGGAAAAATTACGAGCTAACTTTTCTGGCGGGCAAAGCGTGCGAAAAGTTTCCGCTTTCGGTCGCCGGACGAGGCGGGGGGTTTTTCCAGGGGAGTGAAGCAGATGAAGCTTATTTCTGGGCAGGACTCAGTCAGGACTCACACTCGGAGTCACTGTCAGGCCCGAAAGCAAACAAATATGAAAATAAATAATGCAAATTTGTTTATTTTTCACACTGTCACAATATTTGAATAGTAATCAAAGCACACAAACACACAAACAGCCATGCCGCATGGACATGGCAGCAAAAGTTGCAAGGGGTGTTAGGGATTGAAATGGGAATAGGAATAGGAATCGGCATCGGAATCGGAGTGGGAGCAGAGGAAAGGACGAAAGGACGAACATGTGTACGGTTGCATGAAGCAGACTATAAACATAAACCAAACCATTATTATAATGTCAACACAAACACACATAATTCCACTTTCAACACTTTGCCTTCGGGGTTCGAGTGGGGTGTGCACACATACATACATTTGTGTACGTATGTGTGCACATATATGCGGAGCGGATATGGATAGGGGCTGCAGGTTGGGCCGGATACCGGAACGGGGGGCGTTGCGAACTGGGGCGTGGCCCTGCCCGCAGTCACGCACAAACACATTTGCGGTTGTTTGCCATAGAACCGGCGCATTTCTGCCCAAGCTTAAGCTATTATTCTGGTTTTGACTGTAGATCACACCCTGAAATGGAGTCTAATGCACTGAGAAAAGTTCGTATATACTTGCGGTCATTTAATTATGCTTATATGTGCTTATATATCAACAACTAAAGTTAGCTTAGTAACGAAACAAAATTAAATATTAATTATCCATCAAACTTTGAGCCAGTTCTTTCAAGTGTAGCTGTGAGTATCCTTGTCGAGGGGTAAACGTTGGCATTCGTCCTTCTTGTTATGCCAAATGCCAGCAAATAAAGTGCGTCCGTCTGTCATTGGCTTCGTGACGAAAGCTTCGTGACGAAACCCGACCGAATCGACATCAGAGAGTGGGCAAGTGAGTTTTTAGCATTTGTCAGTGACGACAGCCGCCATGAAATTGGGCGATTCGAGGGGCGGCGGAGCAATCGCCGGTTAAGTTATTGGCTTGTGGGGTGCGACATGCGATATGCCGAATGCCAAATAATTCAAGTCAATTTCCTGGACAAACCCAATGCCAGAAGGTTTATGGGACAGAAGTGTACGACCATTACATTTGGGGGAGACAGCAGACGTCGCCAAATAGAGGCGATATATAATGAATATGCATATATACATATAGCTAAAGGAGGGGAAATGGAAATAGAGCAGTGAAGTATATTCACTTGAAACAAATTGTGGACAGTCATTGGTACAATAATGGATGGAACACCAAGACTTAAGCAGTAGGTTTTCATATTTTTAGACATCTTTAAAAACATGTTTTCATTGGTTTTCCAAAAAGAGGGCTTATATGGGCCAAAACTTGTCCTACTCCATAATCACACAACAATTCCGTGTGCAGAGAAGAGCTCTCGATGATTATCAAATGTGCAATGATTTCCCGTTCGGCCAAATCGATTCGATTCGATTCGATGCGATTCCATTCGATTCGATTCGGATCGAATCCATCGCTTATACATCCAGTGCCACATACATGTACATATAACATGTATGCATGGAGTTGGGATGCGTGTGTGCGGTGCATATTGAATTTATAATGCACGGTTGATAGATTCTGGCTTTGCATCCTGTCAACTGCAAGCTGTTTGCCAGGACTGCCTTTTGTCCCGATTGTTCGGACAGGCGGAGTCAATCAACGGACAAAAGTCGATTTCGCAATTCGCCATGGCCATAGCCATTCGCCATTCGCCATTTGCAATTCGCAGCTCGCATTTATATATGCATGTGTCGGGGCAAGTTCATAAGCCGTTGCCCAATCAACTATTGAACCGTTGAATCGTGTACGTGCCACAGACCGTGGCAGCCAACTCATTGTCCTCCTTGTCGCCATTGTTACCCGCCAAAGAGCTTGTTGCGCTTTGCCCAGGGACCACTTTGCCATTGGCCATTTAGCATTTCAATTGGCTAAAAGTTCAAGGCGAACGCGGATTTTAAAATGAGAGATTGTAAGATGATATTGATATGGAGTTAAAGGTCCACTAAATCACTACTTTTGGTGTCAACAAGTGAGCAATAATATCTTTTAAATAGGATATACCAACGATTGCTTAAAAACATGATCTGCTCTAAATAAATCTTTTGCCGAACGGAATCTCGTAAGTGAGTGTGTCGCTCAATCGACTCATTCAGCGTTCATTCTCGTTGCCAAGTTGAAATATGTTGACGGTATCATAAAATCGCGCCTCGTAGAACAATGGCGACAACGGCAACAAATTTTATTACCCACAGTCAACGGAAAAATGAAGGTCGGGATCCGCCCAAAACTTCGGGACAATTCAATTGAAAACGCATAAAGGTTTATGAGCGTGTAAGCCTTTGCTGCCTTCTCGGAGTTTCAGTTTCGCCAAAGTGGGCGTGCCCCTGCCCCCGATTTTGTCTAAGTGGGTGCTTGTGTGTTGTTATAGGCAGCATTACGTTAACCTTTATGACAGCAAAGAAAACATATAAAATTCCGCACCGAAACGCTGACACTTTTATGGTTCGCATTAAAGATTGCGAGGGGTTTTTGAGGCTGGTTCATGGGGGTAAGTAAATGGGGGACTTTAATAAACAATAGGTTCAGTGTTATGTTACTAATTTAAAGTTGAAAATAAACTTTAAATTTAAATTTCATTATTGAGCATGAACAAAGGCATAAAGTCCTTGATGCTAATATATTTTATGTTCTATCCTCAATTAAGTGACTTAAAGAGATGGCGGCTACTGAAATAAAATCATTTCTAAGCTCTGTCATTTTGTTCTAAGGATGTCCTTACGAGGTTCTAGACATTCCGTAGACCTCTTAAATCGAGGCACATATCAAATATCGAATGTTTTTCGCCAGGCATTTAAAATCAGCTTGTAAACAACCAGAAAACGCAAATGGGCGGGTCGTGATGGCGACCTTTTCAGAATCATTTTTGGGCACATACACGTTTGATAGGTTTTATTTGTCTTTTTATTGAAATTTATTATTTGATTTACATGCCTTTAAGTGACAGGGAGCAACGGAGGCGCAGAAGCACATTGTGGCATTTAAATTCCGGGGGTTGTTTCGCCAATCTGCCAATAAATGTGTGTGAGTGTGTGTGCGAATTTGGTGTTTGCCTTTCGGCCATAAATCACATTCGAAAGCCCCGGCATAAAAGTTGCAAATTAGGCTCAAATGTTGACATGTCGATTAATCAAAGTGCAAGGCGCAAATGCAGCAACTAATTCGATAAGAGCGCCCAAATAGGAGTTGCCCAATTCGAAAGGGGGAAGAATTGGTCGAGAGATACCGAAGTGGGCCATGAATCATTCATAAGCGCCGTTTACACTCCCAAGGACTCCAAATTACGTTGATTAATGAGTTGAAGTTGGTGCCCAGCCCCGTTGGACTGTCCTAATATCTCGCCCATTGCCGTTTGCAGTCTGGTCACGCACTTGGCGCAGGCCAAGGTAGTTACAGTCGCGGTCAAGATGGTGGCATCGCCCATATGGCAGCGCATTATGTAATGGCAGTAGCTGGACACTTTTTGTATTTCTACGTTCAGAACTTATCACCTACCTGAGGTGATATCTTTGCACTTCTTTGGTTGGTTTAATTACTGATCTATTAAATGGTTCTGCCACGTTGTCACCCGTTGTATAGTTCTCAAAGTCGGATTCAGTTGGTAATTGAGTCGGCGAGTGGCGATGGCGACGGGATGGGGTCACTTGGAGCACCGAAGGAAACTAAAAATCAGCAAAGATAATCCGTTCGGAATGCTCCGAGCGAGGAGCGCATGACCGAGCGCCGGATCGAATGGAATTCCCCACCAGATATCGCCCCCGCATCTTGTCCAAATTAAAAGTAAAAAGGTCATAAATTCCTGCCGGGACTGGATGGATGGAATGTGGGTGTGATGGCATGGGGTGTTCCGACCGATATGGCGGGTTATTTGAATGTTCTACCGCATGAATGGCATAAATAATAAACCTGCTGCATACTTCTTGGCGCTACACACACACACACACACACACACACATTCACAATGTCAAAGCACACACAACCACGAACACAAACACAATGCGAAAGCGTTTGATGATTTCCAGCTGCTCCCTTGTGTCGTATGCGTAATATTTGTTTAATATTAACTCGCCGCACACACGCGCACATATATATGTGCCACGCCCCCAGGCCCACTCACATAACGCCCACATGTGCCGAATGACCCGCAATTTCCTACGCAACTCCCTCTTCCACCCGACTGCCGTGTCCTTTTTGGCATTGTTTTTAAAGGCTCCGGCCAAATTCCGTAGGGTTCTGTTGCCGAACCAGTTTTGGATCAATAAGTTTAATGTGTTGCGAACGGCAAAGTTTAAATTGCCATAAAAGCTGGCGGCCAACGTAGGTGAAACCAAAAAGGGAATAAATAAGGACATGCAAGGGGGATACGTGCATAGTACTGAAGGCAAGTGTTCGTCCGACTGAATATTTCAGGCATGTGAAAGTTTCCAGACTAAGGTGACACTTCAAAGTGCAGGCGAGAATTATCTTCAACAAGTTGCCTTGGGTGCTAGGATCTTCATTTTGCTCGCTTTTAAAGGCAAGTGCAGTTCTAAATTGATTTTTTTCATTGAGTGACTATTTAATTGAAATATTTAAATAAAATTAGAATCAGCCACTTACACAGTTTGTATAGCATGACCCCTTCAAAGTCTGTAGCTAATAACCATATCCATTGCATCTTTCGATTACTGAATTTTGCCCCAAAATGCTTCCATTTTACAAACTTTTCGCGAGGCATTTCCCATCTGAAATCCCATTGAGTTACTTTTTGTGGCGCACGGATATGCAGGAAAACTTTTCTGAGAAGAGCTCGGATTATTCGCAGAGTTAACTGCACATCAGGTTGACCGAGTATCCGAGCATCCAAGTATCTGAGTATCCAGGCAGCCGAGTACCCGGAGATCAAATCTCTGGCAAATGTGCTACTAACGCGGGTCGAGGGGGAAATGTACCGCCGAGAGATAACTGCGGAGCATAAAGAACTTCAAATGGAGATTGAGAGATACGAGCACGAGATGCATAGCAAAATGGGGCATAACCCAAAAGGGGAAAAAAAATCCAGCGAAGAGAAGGGAAACCGCCGACACACGCCGCACCACGCCACGCCCACCTAACCAGCCGCCCACTTTCTTTTGGGCGAGTGGCAGCCATTCGGCAGTACATAACTTTCACTAACCTTTAGCGGCGTTTTCAGCCAAGAGAGCACATTACCGTTAGCGACTACAGTAACTGCACTTTCACACACACACACACTCTGACACGCACACAAACACTAACGAAACTTCTTTGAGAACCGGAAGCGCTAAAACAGCCATTTTGCTGCTTCCCAAAATGGTGACGAGAGGGGGAAGCGAGGAAGATGGCGGAGAGGGAGATGCGGAAGGAGAAGAAGAAGGAGAGAAGGCAGCAAAGAAATCCCAATTTATTAGCATTGAACAAGGGAAGAGAGCAGGAAAGGCTCAATGGAGGATACACTACAAAAATTGACATACAAGTTTTCAATTACAAGATAGTCTAATTGGAAATGTATATACAAAAACAAATGGTACAAGAAATAATTAATAATTTTGCAGAGTATACAGAAACTAGTTTATTGAACAAATTCTTTGCGCTTTCATTCTAAATATGCAGAATTCACTTAAATTGTATGCTTAAGACTTTAAATAGGTAACTATCCTTTCCATATGAAACCTATGAATTTGCGCTCACTGCACGGAAGAATTTCCGAAAGTGTCTGGGGGACAAGTTGGGAATTTCCAATTTTAGTTACGACCAACCGAGATTTCAATCAATGTCCTTGAACTAATGACACAATTTGTTGTTTACTTTGGCCAGCATTTGAATTTGAGATTTCTGTTCTTCCCCATTTCTCATTTTTTTTCGTATATTCTCCTTTCCCGATGTCACTTTGCATCTATTCAAGCTAACTGTTTTTGTAGCCATCCTTGAGTTTTTTGACCGCTGTTCGCTTGCTCGAAAGTCAGAAATTGTTTTACGATGAATAAGAAAGTAAACAAACGTGTAGATGTCAAATACACATGGCTTTTTTTTGTCTTGTATTTTTTTTTTTTATTCTGGTTAGTGGATGGTGCGAGTTCTTAGTGGGTTAGGAGTACATATGCTCTGGTTACGCAGCAGGAAAGAAAACAATTTAACGCAACGGTAGATAAACTTTTCTTAAACAGGCTCAGGACGACTCCTAATGGCCTTGGGCATATCTCTGTGTGCGTGAGCGTGTGTGTACTTTTTGTTTTTTACTTTTATTGTTGCTCGGGCTTAACCGAAATGAGCTTTCAAAATGGTTTATGCGCCATTTTGTGTGTGCGCCGCAGCTTATGGAATGATTTTACCCCATCCTTGGCCAAATGTATATCTCATTTTTTGCTCCTTTGTCTTTCAGAACCCGTCACCGACATAATCGGCGGCCCCGAGCTGCACATCAACCGCGGATCCACCATCAATCTGACTTGCATTGTGAAATTCGCACCGGAACCGCCGCCAACCGTCATTTGGTCCCACAACCGCGAGGTGAGTCCACAAAAAGCCGTCACAAAAACGTATAAATACCGCGAAACCGCAACGAAACCACTTGACATGTGCACGTCTTTGCAAGGCTAACATATTCATGGCTAACCCCAAGTACGATATAATATTATATAATAATACGGGCCACAATACGGTCCGCATCAATAATAACGTTTGATAAGGGTCCTTAAGGCGACTGTCTCTTGGATTTTAACGATTATTAGTTTCAGTTATGGCCATGTTTTCTTCAAAAGTACAGACTTTTCAACGATACAGTGTCAGTACCTTTCGGGAATTTCTGTTTGCCTTCGTCATATTGACTTAAACAATATATCTACTTGCATAAGAGTCCCGTCCCATCAAAGACAGATTGTTATGTATATAGTACTTGAAGCTAGTAACTATTTAATTCCAAATTCGAATAGATATCATAAGTTCCCAGTTGCCTAAAATATATTTACATAAGTCCTTATCCCTCCCAAGTACAGCATCACTAACAAGGTACAAAATCTTTGGTCAGCCACAATCTCGTTGGCCACTTTTTCTCCATTTTTTGGCTGTGCAAATGTCAAGGAAATTCTGTTGCCGGTTCCTATTTTTTATGTTTCTGTTATTTTTCGGGAGTCGCTGGCGTAATAGGAAATCTCCCCCAGCATAACGAAGCTTTGAAGCTAAAGCGCACCCGGCTTGACTAACACGATGTCATTAATAAAAATTTAACTAACATGCTCTGCGCCCAGCATCCCGAAAAGGAACACAAGCACAAACCCAAATATTATACCCACAACAACGGGAAATGTAACAATCTAGCCCAGCTACCCGGGAAAACTGAATAAAAAAATAAAAAAAAATACTTTGTGTGTCCTGGCACTTAAGCTTTTTGCCTTCCCCCCCGTCGGCGTTATTTATTTCAGATCATAAATTTCGATTCACCTCGCGGCGGCATATCATTAGTCACCGAGAAAGGTGTGCTGACCACCAGCCGGCTCCTGGTGCAGAAGGCCATCACCCAGGACTCGGGACTCTACACATGCACCCCCTCCAATGCCAATCCGACCTCGGTGCGCGTGCATATCGTCGATGGTGAGTAGCCCGGTATGCAAAACGCTTTGGCTTGCCTAAATATGAGTGTTGTCCTTGCTCTCCGGATGTCCTTGCACTTAGAAAGGAAACCGAGTGAAATGTCTAAATCATAGATAATCTCTAAGCTACTACTGATCAGAGTCAAAGCTAGCGGGGAATCAGGAATTAGCTAGGCTTTTTGTTAGCTTGCTTACTCTGTAGTTTATCCTAGTAGTTTTTGAGCACATTTCTCTCAGTGCAGGGCTTAGCTGGCTTGTGGGTCAGGGGTCACTTTGCGAATGGGCCAGCACAGCAAGACAAATGTGCGGCCCCCAAAAGTCAACTAAGCTTGTTTGGCTTTATTTGACAGACGAGCGCGTCCAGTGATTGACGACAACTTTTTCTAAAAGCTCGCACAGTCTGGATGGCCGCATGGATTTTTGGAAGGAAATTTGCCGGGGGTGCTTGCCAACAATTAGCCGGCAACTTTGCGTATGAGCAATATGCTTTTTAGTTTGGTGCCCCATTGAATGAAAGGATGAAAATCGATGCGGCACAAAGTTAAAGCGATACGAATAGTACATACATACATAACTTTATTGCTTATATATAATGCCAAAGGTATATATGTACATATATAGCGCTTTATTTTATAATACAACGTATATTGGTTTCACCATGACTAATTTGTGTGATTTATGATTTCATAAATGTTTAAATCTATTGGCTCCGCAAGTTAGATCTCCTCAATTTGTTGCCATATCTCAAATTTCCACACACACACACACCTACACTGAAACGCACATGGTAAAGTCAAAGAAAATTAGTTAGGAAAAACTTTGAGCATCAACATTTGCTCAAGTTTTGACTCGTTTATGCCGCAGACGCCTTTCTCTTTTTCGCCGGAGGATTTCCCCGGCTTTTGGCTGCCACTCCCCCTTTTCAGAATTGCCCGCTCCGCCGAACTTCCGCCCAACGTTCGCCGCTTCCGCTGAGGCCGGAAAAAAGCGCTTACAAAGCAAAAAGTTTAACAACTTGAGCGCAAATGACTTTGGCGTGTAAGCGGCACGCTACAACAAATACGCCATGGAATTAGACTAAAATAACAAAAATAACAACAACAGCAACACTGTATATAGTAGTAGCTAAGGCATCTGAGAGTGTGGAAGAAGAAGAAGCAACTTGTTAAGTGGAACAACTGCTGAAACTTAAGTAATTAACACAAGTTGTTTGCGCTCAGCGTTGCGGGCAAAAGCGCCGCAGGGCATGGGTATTGATGCCAGCGGGGATGAAACCGTGGGGGGCGGGGGAGGTCAGAAACACCCTCCCATACACCTACACCTCCAATCTCAAGTAGTTTATTTAATAAAAAAATATCTGACAGACTGCATAGCGTAGAAAGAATCAAACAGATCGATCACGAAATGTTCAATTTTCCGCAACAAAGTGGATTGCATCAATCATGGAACTTGCACAAACAGTGTTAATAAAAAAATATATAAATAAATAAGTGAAAACATGCACAAACATAGAAATAAATATATCGGGAAGTAACTCTAATCCCCACACAAAATCGAACTGAAACAAACCCATGGAAAAACTATTTGATTTTAAACGTTTTCAGGCTATAATTGAAAGTGGTTTTTTATTACTTTGTTTAAAAGTTACTAGAGATGTACACTATTATTTTGATTAATTTAATTATTCTGCACAGCACTGTTTCATTTTTCCAGTGCTGAAACCGCTGGGAGTGCGCAGCCAAATTGAAATCGACACAGAGGCGTTCAAGTGCCAGCGAATAGAGAGATCACGCCCCTTCCGGTAACGCCCCCTTTTTGGAGGGGGGCGCGGCCGGGGCTTATTTCCCCTTCCGGTGGAGTCGAACTCTTTGAGCGGCGAGGCATACCTAAGTCGGTAAATGAGCTTTCGGCAGCATCTTTGCAAATGAGTAAAGAAATCAAGAGCACGAAGTCGAGCAAGTTTTTGGCATCTTATTTCGTTCTGAAAGTCGCACTGAATTCCATTTCATGCTCCAATGTTGTCAGAGATTCGATTTCAGCTTATTTTCGTCGTCAGAAGTTCGTTTTGGGCCAAAGTGAAATATTAAATATTCAGTTGCAGCTGTGCAATGATGAAATGTTGCAACAATTTTCCCAGCACTGCCATATGAGTTATTTTTGAAAGTATCCAGGTAACACGCTTACTCCCTTCATACTACATTCATTGACATCCCAGAATTAATTGCTGTTCTCGTGAGTTGTGCTCATTAAACTTCCTAAAACCTTTCGTTGTTAGCTTTTGGATTTCGTGCTATTTCCGTGAACAATGGCGAGTCCAGAGTGAATGGTCGAATCAGAAAGTGAGTGCCAGCTAACGGACAAATGCATTCAGCATTTAATTTAATATTCTACAGTTTCCACAGAAGCGTGCTTTCATTTCATTGTCTCGACTGTCATCTCGAATTCATTCGTTCGTTTTCGTTTTCGGCTTCACTTGCCACTTCCACTCCAGAGTTCACCTTCAGTTCAGAGTTGCAGGACCTCATTTGGACTAAGCTCGTCCTTGCTGCCCGCTTTCAACTGGAATTACACTGGGAAAATGTGTCGTTAAACAAAGAGATTAGTGGGATATCTTGTGATGAAACTACTACTTTTTGCTTCTCACAAAATTAAAAGTAAAGCTCTTTTCGTATGGCACTTTCTATGCCATTTTCTATCTACAATTGATTGTTTTAGTTAATATACGACTATTTTTTGCCCTGTACATAACTCCTTCGGTTGTTGCATTATTGATAATTTCGTCTAGCTTCAAAGCTGGAACAAAGCCGCTTACGCCTATTTGTTTTCCCATACTTGGTTTTCCGTTGGCCGGACTTCTTGGCCATTTAAGGCGATCATTACACCTAGCCACACACAAAAGTCGACTCTGTGGGCCGCAGGACATCAAAGTCGTTTTCATTAATTGAACTGCTGTCTCAGCTCCATGGTCAAGTTGAAGTCCAAGTTACAGAGCTGCGGAGGCAAACATGGACCACTGGGCCACACAAAATCCGACCCCCAATCCAATTAAGTGTACTTTCTATGGCGCTTTTATCTGCAAGTGCTTGCTTTTTAACGCACTCAAAGGACAAGTCTGATGCCAAAAACTGCGAATGAGACTGAGGCTGTCATAAGTGGCGGATGGCGAATGGCGAATGGTGACTGGCTGCTGGCGAATCGACGACAATTCATTATCTTCTGCAAGTTGGTCCTGGTCGGGATGGATGGTGGGGACTAAGGACGCAGGACGCTTAATTATGTCAAACCGTATTAACTGGGGAACCAGGACCTCCTCTCCTTTACGTTCCGCCACTGTCAGTAATTAGAGACGTTGGACGATCCGCTCTGTGCCGAGTTATTGGCGTTGTCGTTTAGCATTCGGCATGGAAAACTTTTGAAATGCGTATGGCACGTGGTGCTGCACAGATGAAATGAGTAGAGTACTGAACAGTGGTACAATCTTTATTGTCATAACAGAAAAATAACATATAAGAAAGAAATTCTGTATTGCCAATTATCAGCATAAAAAATATTGGTTTTATTAAGTGATAGAAGATAGTTCCAAATGAATTCTGGATTTATTTTGTAATAATTTACTTATTTAATGACTGGTCTAATTCTATTTGGATTCATTTGGAATGCCATTTAGTATCTGTTAAATGCTGCTCCATTTTTGCTTTTCGAACTGATCTTCAAAGTTTTATTGCCTGCGCCATAATCAGTGTTCTCCTGGGGAGAAAGTTCTTTCACTAGGTCTATTAGCTCCACAGTGCGACCCAGTCACACACACTTGCGCGCTCGCACGCACACTGAGACATAGACACAAACACCGAGACAGCCACAGACACAGACACAGACGAACTCTTAAGTAACAGCTCATGATGGGCATCAACGAACTCGTAAAGGACGAACGATGCATGATAATTGAAGCTGCAGAAGCTACAGAAGCTATGGTGCTATAGTATCTGCCACGACGAAAGACTCTCGCGCATTTCATGCCAGAATTTATGGCTCCCTATCTGCCATCTGGGCCTCCAGTCACCCACTGCCTGCCAATCCACCCAAACCACCCGAACCACCTTTCAGCTGCCAGGAGAAAAAAAAGCACCCATCTAGTCGAGTGCCGCCAAGTAGTTGGGCAGTTTTTGAATGCGGCTCTTGTTTTTTGTTGCCGCCACTCGCCTTTTTTTTAGCCAGTCTTGGCGTTTTTATTGCCGGCAATTAAGTTAATAGGCAATAAAGCTTCTGGATTTTCCAAGGGGGGGCCAATTCCAAAAGCAGCGGCAGCAGTAGCATCACCAGCAGCAGATGCAGATACAGCTGCAGGCCCAAAATCCCCATCTACATTCCATTTCACTCCACTCCACTTCACTCGGCTCGTCTCCTTGCGAATCAATGTATTTTAGTGGATCTGAGTCTGCGAAATGGGCTTTCGCCTTTACTGCACTGCAAGTCCACTTCCAAATTAACTTCTTGTGCTGACTTTATTGGTCTGCGGCGATTTCCATCGCATCCGGGCTGTTGATTGTTTTCCAACTATTTGAATAACATTTTCGTGGAGATTTATGTGCTCACTTGGCGAGCAGACTGCGTTGCATGCGAGTTAATCATTTGGCAGTGAGATTTTTACAGAAATTAAATATTTATTTATAGTGAAACCATATAAAATAAACAGAATTCTTGGGGAGAAATAATACATTTTGAGGATATGTAAACTTAATGTTTCAGTGTCAGTTAGTTTAATTATTTATAGGCAGAGTGTAATATTTTCATAGTCAAGGGCATGAGCGCTTATAGTTGTATGTGTCACTGTTCCGCTAACCATCATGTACCGTCCATTGATCATTTCCGTTTCCGTGCCGTTCCAGGCGAGCATCCGGCGGCAATGCATACGGGCAACAACGGTAACTCCACGGCGTCCCAGCCGCCGGTCCTGCTGCCGCTGGTCCTGCTTACCTGCAGCACACTGATGCTCCTCCAGCTGGTGGCCAGCTGCTCCAGCCTCGTCCCGGCCACGCCCCCAGGCTGCAGGACCGTCCACCAAACAAGCACCTTCGCCGAGAAAAAGGCACTAGGACAACGAAGCAACCGGAACTGCCAGGATGTGCAGGAGGTCGAGGAGTCGCAGGATCTTCGCCGCAGAGGAGTCGAGTGGAGCCCGGTGCCCGGGACATAGCTCTTTAGCGGATCGAGAACCGGAAACGCTGACGAATTGCCAACAGGAATCGCATTTTAGGATGCCCTCTCTTGCGCTCACCACCCGCCCCTGTTCCTTGATTCCCTGGTTTTCCAGCTGCCGGCCCTTGGTTTCCGGTTTCCAGTGTCCGGTTTGGTCCTGCTCTCTCGTCCCACCTGTGGGCCTCTTTCTCCACCGCCACCGGACTTTGTGAGCGGGCTGGAGCTTATCCTGTTATCACTAAATTAAGTAGCCAGATTTGGTCCGCGGAAAAATACCACATATTTATCAGACTTTTCTAAAACTAACCAAAGATAGCTAATGCAGCGGGGTAAGAACGGAACAAGATTGGACCCCCAGAGAAATATTGAGATAGAACGTATGAGATATAACGAAATAGCAGAGGTAAGCAGATGATTTTCGTAATGGTGATGGGCGTGTTTATGGGGGCAGGTAAAAATAACTAATACACCTTGTAAATAGAGCCACTGACACGAGATTTCTCTTCCATTGATAAGTAACTGGTAAACGGAAACGGCGAGTGTATGAATTCTCATCTACTTAACTTCTTTCGGTTGGTAACAACTTTTACACACACAAACCACATTCTCTAGTACAAGAATAAGCTATAGGTGTCTAAACATATAAATAAATAAACGGCAAGTGGAGAACCCCATGCGATTTGCGGCAAGTCTAAGTACGATAAAGATAATGAATTTTTTTTTATAACTAGCATAAGTTCAAGACTATAGTAAAATGTAAGCAAAATGAGTGGGGTAACCGAAAAATAGCTAAAACGGATGGCAGATTAGCTAAGATTAGCAATGGATTGTTGAATTAAATGTGTACATATTAAACAAGTCAGCATAATTAGTCTATGGATATTTTTTTTGTTTTTTTTTTTGGCTACTCCCCATATATCAGATCAGAATAATCTCTACCTATATATAGGGCATTTTGATGTGTTTAGGGCTTAAGCGATATTAATTATTGTTGTATGTTGACAAAACGAAACGAATGGATAAAACCAAATGCCATTGAGAGCAGATATTGACATAGAGAACTAACCAACTATCCAGTAAAGCGTATTGCTAATTCAACTCGAGTATTTAAGTGTCTCTCTCTATCTATCTCTATCTCTCTCTATTTCTCTAAAACTCTCTAACTGACTCTCTCCAGAAAATTGAAGAAAATGCAGAAAAAGCAGAAAAACCCAGTCACAGACACACAGTAACTGTAATTTTAAGCCAAGCTAGTGGAAAGATAGAGATACACTGAAGAAAAACCATACTGCATCAGAGACAGAAGCAGAAGCAGAAGCAGATCCGCGATCCCACCCCAGAGTAAGGGTCTAACCCTATCCCAATCCCAGCCCCTAGAGATCTGGTGAGCCAGGCACTGGATACTTTTCATACGTTTTCGCTCCAAATGAAACAAAACAAAAACGAAAGATAATATGCAGAATACTCTCCATACTAAGCGTAAATATATGGATATGAATATGAATATGATGGTACCACTTAGTATGCATAACTATAATAAAGATACGGATGGGAAATAGAACGAAAACCAAAAGGATATATTTTATGAATGTGATGACGTTTAGCAAATTAAAAGTAAATGGAAGACACCCCAAATAAAGACCAAAAATTTCAAGAAATCCCATTAAAGTCGAGAAGAAGTCCCGGAAATCTTCGGAATGAAAGTGTTGAATGTGAATGCGAGATTTGGGCAGCCGAAAGGCAAAGAGCTCCTTCCAAAGGGCAACAAGCCCAAGGATCAATATCAGCATCATCCCAACCAGAATTCAAGATGCAATTCCCTTTGCTGGGGGAGCTGCAAGCGCATTTAATGTTGATGTATTTGTAAATGTATCTGTCAGTATTTTGATTTTCCTCTCCATCTATCCGCATGCACTAGTCTAAGCAAAACTCAACAAAACAAAAAACAAGTGTTTAAATGTTTATAAGCAAATTGAATGTAATTCAATATCAAACCGAAATAGATAAAAAGCGCATAGCAAAGGTGCAATAAAAATGAAACAAATCGAAACGACAACAATTTCTATGTATAAAATAAGGTGAAATAAAGTCCATGTTGCAGATGCTAAACCTATGAATATATGGTATATTGTAATTGAATGAAACCGATATTAATATGTAAATGATAAGCGATAATTAAAAATGTGTTGACCCCGTTACTCGTATTATGTTTGTTCGATATGTGTATATTAATTTTATGAAGCTCTTTTTATCGTTGTTCCCCCTTTCTTTGTGTTCTTTTTTATTTATTCGTTTTTTTTTTATTGTTTTTCCGCGTGTTTTGTTTTTGCGGTAGAGTTAATTAAAGGAAAACGTAAACAGAAAGTGCGTGAAGTGCAAAAACAATTTTAAAGTAAATATGTTAAATACAATTTTAAGCATAAACAATGGCGTCAAAAGCAAACAATTTTAATGTGGTTAAATAAGAAAAATGCCGAATTCAATGGAAAATATGTGTGTTGTTCCATTTGAAACGGGACACTTTGAAATATTACAATTCATAATAACTATAATTACGAAAAAGGGTAAGAGAATGGCATCCTACCATCACGTGGAACAAGAGTTACGGATTAAATTGCATAGGTCTAAGATCAAATTAAGGAAGCTAATTACCAGGCCACACTCACACACATGCCTACTCACCACACACACACACACACACACACCATCACATTCACACAGACACAGACATACAGTGAAAACCATGCAATTTGAGCCGAAAGACGAGAGATTCGATCAGAAAAACCAAATATGAATTCAATAAAAGTGTAAAAAACAAAAAAAAAAACTCAAACGTTGTATTTTCATTTGGAAATTCAGAACAATGGTCCTGCCACCCAGATGTGAACACTTTGTGACCGTTTTGTGGCCATTTCCGGTCCAATTGGGAAACGGAATTCCATTCGTCATTCGCCAGCCTTTAATTTGATAGCTCACAAATTTGTTGACACATCCAAACGAATTCACCCAGAATTAGAGTGCGGAAAAAATATAATATGAAAAATGCATATAATTTATGCATACGCCATTTTTTCCATCCAGCTGTTGATGATGTGCAATTAAAAGTACACGGCTATCGTGTATGCCACGTGTGCAAATGTGCATGTGTGTGTGTGTGCATGCATAAAATGATGTCAACTAGGCAATTAAGTTATGGCCGTCTGGGCCAGGTGTTAAAATTGCGACCAAATCGATTAGCGCCCGGCACGAAAATGGAAAAAAAAACTTTGAAAATATGGCCAAAGTGGACTTTGAGAAAAATGTAAAGAGGAAGGCTCATGGAAATGGTTAAGGAAGAAAGGAAGTAAGTATTTAAGTAAAAGGTTGTTGCAAATTCAACAGATGTTCGCAACAAAAAATACCTAAATTGTGTGTACCTTTAGTTAAAAACTCTTCTGCATCGAACAATATAACAGGATTTGATATTTAAAATATTTTAATTTAAAACAACATATTTGTAAGCTTAGTTGTTGAATGGAAAACTTTTCCATCCATTTAAAGTCGCGCTTTGTTTGAAAACTCGTTCGTTGAAATCCGATTGTGTCCACTCCATTTTAATTTATTGTAATTAATATTTAATTTACTAGACGGCTTCGATTGCCAACAGTTCTGCGTCGCTCTCTCTCTTTCTCTTTCACCCGTTTGTATCTGTCTCTGTCTGTGGTCGCATTGAATGTTTTATTTGATTTAATTTCGCAGTGTCAGATATGATTGCACTGCAGTTTTTTCCGTTTTATTTGACTTCGGCCGCTGGTGAGGTTTTCCCTTTATTTTCATTCATTTCGCTTTACATTTTTGCGGGACTTTTGCATATTGCCTTGTTTTTTATAGTTAAATTAATTTGCATAATGCACGACACTTTTGAATCATGGACGTGGACGTGGACATGAAAGAAGCCTTAACTCCATGACCGCGTCCACGTCCAATCCAATGCAGCGCGACCAATCCTCCAGAAATCGATGTAAATGCAAATGGCCATAAATTACGACTCCCCTCTGTCTCGGCATATTAACTTAATTAGTTGAACGTTATTCGCCCGCCCACTTCGCCACTTTTATTTGCGAATTTAATCGCAATTTTATTAAATGTTTTTATAATGAGACAGAACCGGAGACTGTTTCCTATATGAAATATTAATAATTATATCCCAGATCAATGGATGCCGGCACGGCACTGGCAGCGGCGAGCTGGCGCGATTGAAATCGTTGTCATTGTCTGACAGTTTTCATTAAGGACCTTAACGTCCGTCCTTTAAAAGTGCAGGGGCACTGGACATCCGGCCAAACAATGCCAGCGACATCGGATAATGCAGCTCCGGCTTTGTGCAGCTCATTTTGATTGGATTCTGTTCAGTGCCGTGCCGGCTGAAAGCCATCAGAGTGCGCCAGTAACCGGCAAAATGTCCCATTACTCGGGATAAGTTAAGTTCTGCCGAGGAGTGCAAAGGACCTCACTCTCCAAAGAGGCCTGCAAAAACTTAATTGGCCATTAATCGGGCTAAAGGCAAAATCCTGTGGTTTTACAGAGAGGATCTTGGCCAAATACTAAAATGGGATACTATATCATATAGCGGTTACAGGGATTAAAACTCCTTTTAAGCTTTCAAACTCGATCAAGCTATAGATTGGATAAATCAGAAAAGGGTACCATAGTATTCCAAGAACAGCCTCCTCAATTATTTGTATTAAGTACATTGACATCTTTAATCCCAAACTTACCGCTCACTCATCCTTGTCTGCTTGGCGATTTGTTTCTTAGCCAACCTTTCTGGATCAAGTGGAACAAAGATGTCCTTCCCTTCAAATATTTCCACTAACTTTGTTCCGTGCAGCTGGTATCTGTTTAGTCCTTCCAGCCTAGGAACATTCTGCCATTCCCAAACATTGTCCATTTGTCGCTGCTTTTTATATTATTTACGCTCGTTTAATTTTTCGCATGCTTTCTTTATTCGACGCGCTCAAGTATTTTAACAAATTTTACAACTTTTTAAGCGGGTCTAAGCGGCAGCGGCCACCTGCCACTGAACTGAACCCACCCGCCCAGCCACCGCCCACTTTTGACCCCATACAAAGGACATGCGGCCTTGGCTTTTGGTGGCGAGTCCTTTTTTGCAGCGCTACAAGGAGGAGGCTTGCTTAAACGTTTTGTGGAGCATATTTGTTGGCCATAAATTAACACGCCGCTCGCCTGCTTAATCTTTTTATGGCCTAGGCCTCGCCCACCTCCCTTCACTGACCCCGCCGCCCACTTGAACCGTCCCCCCTCCCAAAAAAATTTAATAATTTGCTCAACATTAACCACTTGGCGGCCTGTTGTTGTCCTTGGGCTTTCGGCTTGTTGTCAACGTTTTTTTGCTGCTAATTATAAGGGGATTATTTGCTTATCCTTCGAGGTGTAAGGCGGCCAACATAAATTCACAGTCGGCAGGTGGGCGTGGCAGGCGATGGGTGGTGGGTGATAAACAAAGGCATACAAGGGATGCCCACTTATTGTCCGCCCAGCTGTAAATTAACCGCTTGCCCACCCATTCGCCCATCCGTTCATCCACTCAAGTCTGCCATAAATTTCCAATTAAAAGGTGTAATAAGCGTTTGTTCCGCTTCGGCTATGAATAACATTTTGGGCGCCGAATCCCCTTGCCCCGCACTTCACCTAACTTGTCAGCAGCTGCGACTTTGTAATGCAATTGCAATAAAACAAACTACAAAATGGCCAACGGGGCGAATACGAAAGCCCCCGGGGATCAAAGTAATGGTTGGGTATGATGGCAGCAAGGAAAGGTGGCTTTTCGCACCGTGGGACAGAAGTCTGTTTGCCCAGAGAGATTTTCTTCGAAGGACAACTTTAATTAATTACAGCAGTGCTCAGTCGTCAAAGTAACTCAGGTAAAATTGATTTGGAATTAAGCAAGGCTGCCAAGATAAATCTGCTCAAAGAAGCTGTGAATGCAAGCAGATAGCCTTACAAAAATCTAAATCAAATAAGAGGCGAAAGCAGAAAACAGGTGAACTTTATAGAAAGCCAATATGATTTAAAAACAAAAAGAAATGAAAAAAGTATTTGTTTTTCAACAACAATTCAACAATTCAATTTTCGACAACAATTCCTATTTTTAGCCAATACTTTGGGGTTTCAGTTTCCTTTTTTTATAGCTTAAACATTGTTAAAAATCATTTGGGCGTAATGATTCCAATCTACTGGCCATTTCCAATCTGATCGCACTTCTTTTTCCACGGTGCCCTTCTGACCTGTGGGCAATTAAAAGCGGGTTCGAAGTTCAGTGCGAGTTGCAAATTATATGCGCATTTAATGAAGTGTGCCAGGCTCACAAACACACATTTCACACATGTGACTACGTGCAGTCATTAAACATCACACCCATCTTACCGCCCACCCATTCTCACCTGGGGCCCCCCGGTCAAAGGTCACGCGCTAGCCGGGCCAAAAGGTCACTTAAACAAAATGAAATGAATAAATGCATGAGCTCCACTCATCTTGGGAATCGGGGAGGTGGTGCTGGGCACAGAGGAGCGAGGCTGGGGAGGATGGCCCGACCTGCTCCATCGAATGGCCAACTAAACGGTTTGTAATGGACGCCTTGGCTGCCGGGATTGAAACTTAATTGCAAAAATTTTAACAAACACTCGCAGCAATAACAATAATTTTAACCAACTGCAGTGGGTGGACAATGGGGAGATATCCTGGCTGGCTGTTTGCTTGGCTGCCTGACTGGCTTCCTTTTGCCAGGAGTCAAGATTTATGCGCCACAGACTGAAATTAGAAACGCTTTCCCTCCCTGTGTCCTTGTTTTTTGGCCAGCAGTAAACAAGGCTGTGCCACGCCCCCTCTCCCTTACAAGACAGAAAAGAATGGGCGGACAGGAGGATGGTGGTGTTGCTGGCCAATGGCCATTAGTTGTTGCTGTTCGCCTTTTTCGCGGCGACAAGTGCACTTTATTAGCGCTTTTCATTTCGCTCCTTCGAAGCCTCCCAGTGTCCTGCTGAGGAGAATATTTCCTCTTCTTTTTTTTGCCCTCCTCGGCGAGAGCCATTTGGCATAAATGCGTTCATTAAAGGCACATTGACACGGCGCCGCAGTGGGTCAGCATAAGGACTCGGCGAGGTCCTTGCCTCGGGCAGCACTTACGCCATGTAACCCTAGTTATTGATGCTATGCGGTCGAGGTACTTAAAGTAGTTTTGTGACGTTTGTGTGGTATATTTTAAAGGGTATAACAAACCCATAGATTTATGTAGCTGATAGAGGAGAATTTTCATATAAAACTATATATTTTAATAAGCATGCAAGCAAACTGGTGAATAATACATAAACTTCGGAAAAGGCAAGCCTTGCAAAATATGAATTATCAGTACCACAAACTGGCATTAGAGCTTAATTGGCTATTAGTTTTGCATCGTAAAAGATCAGTGGCTATTATAAAAGCAGACAACCCGATTATACTCTCACAATGACTTATTTTCATTTATATATGTATTTTCTATCAACCTTAAATTTTAGATAACGGAACTCAGAAGGGAAATTTGATTTTCGAACAGCCTTGGTGCATTTTAAACTATTTTAATATTTCTTTCTCTATAAATGTTGGAGACTGGCAGAAAATATGGCACATCCACTTCCCTGGAGAACTGGTGTAATCGGTCAAAGGGTCCACATGAGCTGGAGTCTCCTTGTTTAGCTGCAAGCTCCTTGTTCTTTAGCGCAGCTAACGCCTTGACCTGTTATTTATGCTGACCGCAGTCACGTCCTGGCTAAGTGCTCATGTGTGCCCCTCGTGCTGCGTTCTTTGACCCCCCTCAACCACCATTTTTCTTCTAGCCATCAGTGTATGGTGTATTTGTGTCGACATTTGCCGTGGCATTTATAAAATTGTGCATAATTTAAGCTCAGCAGTTGCGGCGGACTCCCATTCGCCAAGCGGAGCAGAACAAACCAAGCCAAACCAGAGTGACCGACCACATGAATGATGGTTCCCGTGGAGCCGGCTAAAGGATAATATGGAGAGGGTGCACAGGGAGAAATGTACGAAGACATCTATAAAATCAGCATGAAAGCCTCTCTGATAGCTCTTAACACTATGGTGATTGAAAAGTGGCACATACTTGTGTCAAATATCAGTAAGAATTTCCATTTCATTGGCAAAGGTACTTAGCAAATTGAATAACTGATGGGATTGTGCTGACTAATTTTTTTCCTCTGTGTGTGGCGCAAGGTTCACGTCTCCGGCGTCGACGCATTGCAATTGCAGCTGCGCCGGCGACATTAGGATGGGGGAGAACTGGGTGAGGATGGCGGAAGGACGACGCCGACACGGCAACTTGAAAAGCATAATGAAGGATAATGAGTTCTTGATTAGTACAAAGTGGAAAATTGTGTATTTTTGCCCTGTCGCGCAGTGCGTATAAGCTTTGGCCCATCAGCTTGGGAAACTCCCTCCGCCCACCGAGCGTTGGAGACCCCCACCCCTCAGCAGGCACCAATTAACTGTAATTAGGGTCGCCCCATTTCTGCGTGACCAGAGCAAACAAACACCCAGCACTCGAAAAAAGTAGGCGGGCCATTTGCCCGATTGCCATAGGCATCCCCTCTCTTCTCTCACCACTCTAACCAAAAAAATAAAAAGTGGCCAAGAAACCGATCCGCGGCTTGCAGATACTCGTAAAAGGGGCCAATGCATGGGCACTGGGTAAATACCTAAGTGCAGGACCAACAACAAAAACATTCCGCTCACCGATACCCGCATTTTGCAGCTACCGCTCATATGCGTTCTGCGTATACGTAATGCGTATTGCGTATACGCCGTGTAAACAGGACGGCCGCCCCATCGAAAACACCGCATGGTAAATAAGAATCACGAGTAAACGAGAGTGTACAAAAAACACAACAATAAAATGCTGAAAAATCAACACCATTTTCAGGACTCTTCCATTTTATGCCCGCTGTAGTTCTTTTTATATTTATATTTATTTTTATTTTACCACTCGTTCAGTCTGGTTTCCCCGAACTCTTTATAGTTTCGTTTTGCAGGAAGTTGTTGGTATACCCTAGAACTAAGGGTTCAGTGACAGCATAATGAAACTTTTAACCAGGTACAAAATATAAGATTCCTTTTTAAGCTTTTCAATATCTGTAAATATTTGGGTTGCCTCCAAAAACATAACTAGAAAATACGTTACTTTTCTTTACTTTTTTTCAATAAGACAGTCAATTTTAAGCTTTTTGTGCATAAATGTAATTAAACAATCTGTAAGAGCATTTTAAAAGATTATTTAAAGGGCATTCGAAAATAGTTTAAAAACAAAATGTTTATTTTATTTGCTCCTTTTTATATGAATTGATTTTCTTGGCTGGACTTTTGTTGGATTTCCGCATTCGCATGCAAATCGACGATTAATCAAAATACCACTTTCTCCAATTGTTGCTGGAAATTACATTTTTCGCGTTTTCGCTGACTGAAATGACAAATTTACACAATTGGCAGCCGATCAGGCATTGGCTCCGCCGAATGGCAATGGCCATGACGAAAGTCAAATTGCGAAAGTTAATGGAAATAAGTGAGAATCGAGCGAAGCCACAGCAAATGCAACAACTTGTCCACTTGGTTCCTCCTGAATTTCGATTTATAGTGTTTCGGAAAAGCGTCCCTGCTGGCTTAAAAGAATTATTCGGACGTTGGCCATTCGGATGGGTGAGTCTACAAGCCTTAATTTGTGGTTCTGGGCAGTCGGAATGCACGTTACTGGTATTGCAGTCCGTAAAAATGCATATACAAAATGCACTTAAAGGTTTTGGCTATGACAATAGATATTTTGCTGCCAATATGGAATTCCATTAAAAAATGCGAAAATTGGTCAGAACATTTATAAAAAAAGCATAGGGATTTTTTGAAAAATTTGATTATGTTACCCCTTATAAAAAATGCGAAAAATTACAAAAAAAGCATAGGGATCATTAGACTTGGTTATTATCTGCACAAAAATATTATTCTTTTAGCTGTGTGGTAATTTTAAGCCAAGTTGTGATTAAAGACGGCATCCAAGAAATCAACTATTTGGTAAAAGTCTTTTTCTCATTTTCCGTATAAAAATATTCAGTTTTTTCTCCATAAAATTGGAAATAATAGTCCAAAAATAAAATGTCATACCTCGTTGAGCTCGGTATTTAATTTCTAATCTTTCTGGATTCCAACTTTAAAATTTTAATTTTTTGGCATTTTTTGAAAAATTTGATGATGTTACCCCTTATAAAAATATGCGAAAAATTACAAAAAATGTATTTTACCCTTGGCTCCCAAAAAATCATAGGGATCATTAGAATTGGTTATTATCTGCACAAAAATATTATTCTTTTAGCTGTGTGGTCATTTTTAGCCAAGTTGTGATTAAAGACGGCATCCAAGAAATCAACTATTTGGTAAAAGTCTTTTTCTCATTTTCCGTATAAAAATATTCAGTTTTTTCTCCATAAAATTGGAAATAATAGTCCAAAAATAAAATGTCATACCTTGTTGAGCTCGGTATTTAATTTCTAATCTTTCTGGATTCCAACTTTAGAATTTTAATTTTGTGGCATTTTTTGAAAAATTTGATGATGTTACCCCTTATAAAAATATGCGAAAAATTACAAAAAATGTATTTTACCCTTGGCTCCCAAAAAATCATAGGGATAATTAGAATTGGTTATTATCTGCACAAAAATATTATTCTTTTAGCTGTGTGGTCATTTTTAGCCAAGTTGTGATTAAAGACGGCATCCAAGAAATCAACTATTTGGTAAAAGTCTTTTTCTCATTTTCCGTATAAAAATATTCAGTTTTTTCTCCATAAAATTGGAAATAATAGTCCAAAAATAAAATGTCATACCTCGTTGAGCTCGGTATTTAATTTCTAATCTTTCTGGATTCCAACTTTAAAACTTTAATTTTTTGGCATTTTTTGAAAAATTTGATGATGTTACCCCTTTTAAAAAAATGCGAAAAATCACAAAAAATGTATTTTACCCTTGGCTCCCAAAAAATCATAGGGATCATTAGAATTGGTTATTATCTGCACAAAAATATTATTCTTTTAGCTGTGTGGTCATTTTTAGCCAAGTTGTGATTAAAGACGGCATCCAAGAAATCAACTATTTGGTAAAAGTCTTTTTCTCATTTTCCGTATAAAAATATTCAGTTTTTTCTCCATAAAATTGGAAATAATAGTCCAAAAATAAAATGTCATACCTCGTTGAGCTCGGTATTTAATTTCTAATCTTTCTGGATTCCAACTTTAAAATTTAAATTTTTTGGCATTTTTTGTAAAATTTGATGATGTTACCCCTTATAAAAATATGCGAAAAATTACAAAAAATGTATTTTACCCTTGGCTCCCAAAAAATCATAGGGATCATTAGAATTGGTTATTATCTGCACAAAAATATTATTCTTTTAGCTGTGTGGTCATTTTTAGCCAAGTTGTGATTAAAGACGGCATCCAAGAAATCAACTATTTGGTAAAAGTCTTTTTCTCATTTTCCGTATAAAAATATTCAGTTTTTTCTCCGTAAAATTGGAAATAATAGTCCAAAAATGGAATGTCATACCTCGTTGAGCTCGGTATTTAATTTCTAATCTTTCTGGATTCCAACTTTAAAATTTTAATTTTTTGGCATATTTTTAAAAATTTGATGATGTTACCCCTTATAAAAAAATGCGAAAAATTACAAAAAATGTATTTTACCCTTGGCTCCCAAAAAATCATAGGGATCATTAGAATTGGTTATTATCTGCACAAAAATGTTATTCTTTTAGCTGTGTGGTCATTTTTAGCCAAGTTGTGATTAAAGACGGCATCCAAGAAATCAACTATTTGGTAAAAGTCTTTTTCTCATTTTCCGTATAAAAATATTCAGTTTTTTCTCCATAAAATTGGAAATAATAGTCCAAAAATAAAATGTCATACCTCGTTGAGCTCGGTATTTAATTTCTAATCTTTCTGGATTCCAACTTTAAAACTTTAATTTTTTGGCATTTTTTGAAAAATTTGATGATGTTACCCCTTTTAAAAAAATGCGAAAAATCACAAAAAATGTATTTTACCCTTGGCTCCCAAAAAATCATAGGGATCATTAGAATTGGTTATTATCTGCACAAAAATATTATTCTTTTAGCTGTGTGGTCATTTTTAGCCAAGTTGTGATTAAAGACGGCATTCAAGAAATCAACTATTTGGTAAAAGTCTTTTTCTCATTTTCCGTATAAAAATATTCAGTTTTTTCTCCATAAAATTGGAAATAATAGTCCAAAAATAAAATGTCATACCTCGTTGAGCTCGGTATTTAATTTCTAATCTTTCTGGATTCCAACTTTAAAATTTTAATTTTTTGGCATTTTTTGAAAAATTTGATGATGTTACCCCTTATAAAAATATGCGAAAAATTACAAAAAATGTATTTTACCCTTGGCTCCCAAAAAATCATAGGGATCATTAGAATTGGTTATTATCTGCACAAAAATATTATTCTTTTAGCTGTGTGGTCATTTTTAGCCAAGTTGTGATTAAAGACGGCATCCAAGAAATCAACTATTTGGTAAAAGTCTTTTTCTCATTTTCCGTATAAAAATATTCAGTTTTTTCTCCGTAAAATTGGAAATAATAGTCCAAAAATGGAATGTCATACCTCGTTGAGCTCGGTATTTAATTTCTAATCTTTCTGGATTCCAACTTTAAAATTTTAATTTTTTGGCATATTTTTAAAAATTTGATGATGTTACCCCTTATAAAAAAATGCGAAAAATTACAAAAAATGTATTTTACCCTTGGCTCCCAAAAAATCATAGGGATCATTAGAATTGGTTATTATCTGCACAAAAATGTTATTCTTTTAGCTGTGTGGTCATTTTTAGCCAAGTTGTGATTAAAGACGGCATCCAAGAAATCAACTATTTGGTAAAAGTCTTTTTCTCATTTTCCGTATAAAAATATTCAGTTTTTTCTCCATAAAATTGGAAATAATAGTCCAAAAATAAAATGTCATACCTCGTTGAGCTCGGTATTTAATTTCTAATCTTTCTGGATTCCAACTTTAGAATTTTAATTTTGTGGCATTTTTTGAAAAATTTGATGATGTTACCCCTTATAAAAATATGCGAAAAATTACAAAAAATGTATTTTACCCTTGGCTCCCAAAAAATCATAGGGATCATTAGAATTGGTTATTATCTGCACAAAAATATTATTCTTTTAGCTGTGTGGTCATTTTTAGCCAAGTTGTGATTAAAGACGGCATCCAAGAAATCAACTATTTGGTAAAAGTCTTTTTCTCATTTTCCGTATAAAAATATTCAGTTTTTTCTCCATAAAATTGGAAATAATAGTCCAAAAATAAAATGTCATACCTCGTTGAGCTCGGTATTTAATTTCTAATCTTTCTGGATTCCAACTTTAAAACTTTAATTTTTTGGCATTTTTTGAAAAATTTGATGATGTTACCCCTTTTAAAAAAATGCGAAAAATCACAAAAAATGTATTTTACCCTTGGCTCCCAAAAAATCATAGGGATCATTAGAATTGGTTATTATCTGCACAAAAATATTATTCTTTTAGCTGTGTGGTCATTTTTAGCCAAGTTGTGATTAAAGACGGCATCCAAGAAATCAACTATTTGGTAAAAGTCTTTTTCTCATTTTCCGTATAAAAATATTCAGTTTTTTCTCCATAAAATTGGAAATAATAGTCCAAAAATAAAATGTCATACCTCGTTGAGCTCGGTATTTAATTTCTAATCTTTCTGGATTCCAACTTTAAAATTTTAATTTTTTGGCATTTTTTGAAAAATTTGATGATGTTACCCCTTATAAAAATATGCGAAAAATTACAAAAAATGTATTTTACCCTTGGCTCCCAAAAAATCATAGGGATCATTAGAATTGGTTATTATCTGCACAAAAATATTATTCTTTTAGCTGTGTGGTCATTTTTAGCCAAGTTGTGATTAAAGACGGCATCCAAGAAATCAACTATTTGGTAAAAGTATTTTTCTCATTTTCCGTATAAAAATATTCAGTTTTTTCTCCGTAAAATTGGAAATAATAGTCCAAAAATGGAATGTCATACCTCGTTGAGCTCGGTATTTAATTTCTAATCTTTCTGGATTCCAACTTTAAAATTTTAATTTTTTGGCATTTTTTTAAAAATTTGATGATGTTACCCCTTATAAAAAAATGCGAAAAATTGCAAAAATGTATTTTACCCTTGGCTCCAAAAAAATCATAGGGATCATTAGAATTGGTTATTATCTGCACAAAAATATTATTCTTTTAGCTGTGTGGTCATTTTTAGCCAAGTTGTGATTAAAGACGGCATCCAAGAAATCAACTATTTGGTAAAAGTCTTTTTCTCATTTTCCGTATAAAAATATTCAGTTTTTTCTCCATAAAATTGGAAATAATAGTCCTAAAATGGAATGTCATACCTCGTTGAGCTCGGTATTTAATTTCTAATCTTTCTGGATTCCAACTTTAAAATTTTAATTTTTTGGCATTTTTTTAAAAATTTGATGATGTTACCCCTTATAAAAAAATGCGAAAAATTACAAAAAATGTATTTTACCCTTGGCTCCCAAAAAATCATAGGGATCATTAGAATTGGTTATTATCTGCACAAAAATGTTATTCTTTTAGCTGTGTGGTCATTTTTAGCCAAGTTGTGATTAAAGACGGCATCCAAGAAATCAACTATTTGGTAAAAGTCTTTTTCTCATTTTCCGTATAAAAATATTCAGTTTTTTCTCCATAAAATTGGAAATAATAGTCCAAAAATAAAATGTCATACCTCGTTGAGCTCGGTATTTAATTTCTAATCTTTCTGGATTCCAACTTTAAAACTTTAATTTTTTGGCATTTTTTGAAAAATTTGATGACCCCTTATAAAACCCCTTATAAAAATATGCGAAAAATTACAAAAAATGTATTTTACCCTTGGCTCCCAAAAAATCATAGGGATCATTAGAATTGGTTATTATCTGCACAAAAATGTTATTCTTTTAGCTGTGTGGTCATTTTTAGCCAAGTTGTGATTAAAGACGGCATCCAAGAAATCAACTATTTGGTAAAAGTCTTTTTCTCATTTTCCGTATAAAAATATTCAGTTTTTTCTCCATAAAATTGGAAATAATAGTCCAAAAATGGAATGTCATACCTCGTTGAGCTCGGTATTTAATTTCTAATCTTTCTGGATTCCAACTTTAAAATTTTAATTTTTTGGCATTTTTTTAAAAATTTGATGATGTTACCCCTTATAAAAAAATGCGAAAAATTACAAAAAATGTATTTTACCCTTGGCTCCCAAAAAATCATAGGGATCATTAGAATTGGTTATTATCTGCAAAAAAATATTATTCTTTTAGCTGTGTGGTCATTTTTAGCCAAGTTGTGATTAAAGACGGCATCCAAGAAATCAACTATTTGGTAAAAGTCTTTTTCTCATTTTCCGTATAAAAATATTCAGTTTTTTCTCCATAAAATTGGAAATAATAGTCCAAAAATAAAATGTCATACCTCGTTGAGCTCGGTATTTAATTTCTAATCTTTCTGGATTCCAACTTTAAAACTTTAATTTTTTGGCATTTTTTGAAAAATTTGATGATGTTACCCCTTATAAAAAAATGCGAAAAATCACAAAAAATGTATTTTACCCTTGGCTCCCAAAAAATCATAGGGATCATTAGAATTAGTTATTATATGCACAAAAATATTATTCTTTTAGCTGTGTGGTCATTTTTAGCCAAGTTGTGATTAAAGACGGCATCCAAGAAATCAACTATTTGGTAAAAGTCTTTTTCTCATTTTCCGTATAAAAATATTCAGTTTTTTCTCCATAAAATTGGAAATAATAGTCCAAAAATGGAATGTCATACCTCGTTGAGCTCGGTATTTAATTTCGAATCTTTCTGGATTCCAACTTTAAAATTTTAATTTTTTGGCATTTTTTTAAAAATTTGATGACCCCTTATAAAACCCCTTATAAAAATATGCGAAAAATTACAAAAAATGTATTTTACCCTTGGCTCCCAAAAAATCATAGGGATCATTAGAATTGGTTATTATCTGCACAAAAATGTTATTCTTTTAGCTGTGTGGTCATTTTTAGCCAAGTTGTGATTAAAGACGGCATCCAAGAAATCAACTATTTGGTAAAAGTCTTTTTCTCATTTTCCGTATAAAAATATTCAGTTTTTTCTCCATAAAATTGGAAATAATAGTCCAAAAATGGAATGTCATACCTCGTTGAGCTCGGTATTTAATTTCTAATCTTTCTGGATTCCAACTTTAAAATTTTAATTTTTTGGCATTTTTTTAAAAATTTGATGATGTTACCCCTTATAAAAAAATGCGAAAAATTACAAAAAATGTATTTTACCCTTGGCTCCCAAAAAATCATAGGGATCATTAGAATTGGTTATTATCTGCAAAAAAATATTATTCTTTTAGCTGTGTGGTCATTTTTAGCCAAGTTGTGATTAAAGACGGCATCCAAGAAATCAACTATTTGGTAAAAGTCTTTTTCTCATTTTCCGTATAAAAATATTCAGTTTTTTCTCCATAAAATTGGAAATAATAGTCCAAAAATAAAATGTCATACCTCGTTGAGCTCGGTATTTAATTTCTAATCTTTCTGGATTCCAACTTTAAAACTTTAATTTTTTGGCATTTTTTGAAAAATTTGATGATGTTACCCCTTATAAAAAAATGCGAAAAATCACAAAAAATGTATTTTACCCTTGGCTCCCAAAAAATCATAGGGATCATTAGAATTGGTTATTATATGCACAAAAATATTATTCTTTTAGCTGTGTGGTCATTTTTAGCCAAGTTGTGATTAAAGACGGCATCCAAGAAATCAACTATTTGGTAAAAGTCTTTTTCTCATTTTCCGTATAAAAATATTCAGTTTTTTTCTCCATAAAATTGGAAATAATAGTCCAAAAATGGAATGTCATACCTCGTTGAGCTCGGTATTTAATTTCTAATCTTTCTGGATTCCAACTTTAAAATTTTAATTTTTTGGCATTTTTTTAAAAATTTGATGATGTTACCCCTTATAAAAAAATGCGAAAAATTACAAAAAATGTATTTTACCCTTGGCTCCCAAAAAATCATAGGGATCATAAGAATTGGTTATTATCTGCACAAAAATATTATTCTTTTAGCTGTGTGGTCATTTTTAGCCAAGTTGTGATTAAAGACGGCATCCAAGAAATCAACTATTTGGTAAAAGTCTTTTTCTCATTTTCCGTATAAAAATATTCAGTTTTTTCTCCATAAAATTGGAAATAATAGTCCAAAAATGGAATGTCATACCTCGTTGAGCTCGGCATTTAATTTCTAATCTTTCTGGATTCCAACTTTAAAATTTTAATTTTTTGGCATTTTTTTAAAAATTTGATGATGTTACCCCTTATAAAAAAATGCGAAAAATTACAAAAAATGTATTTTACCCTTGGCTCCCAAAAAATCATAGGGATCATTAGAATTGGTTATTATCTGCAAAAAAATATTATTCTTTTAGCTGTGTGGTCATTTTTAGCCAAGTTGTGATTAAAGACGGCATCCAAGAAATCAACTATTTGGTAAAAGTCTTTTTCTCATTTTCCGTATAAAAATATTCAGATTTTTTTTCATAAAATTGGAAATAATAGTCCAAAAATAAAATGTCATACCTCGTTGAGCTCGGTATTTAATTTCTAATCTTTCTGGATTCCAACTTTAAAACTTTAATTTTTTGGCATTTTTTGAAAAATTTGATGATGTTACCCCTTATAAAAAAATGCGAAAAATCACAAAAAATGTATTTTACCCTTGGCTCCCAAAAAATCATAGGGATCATTAGAATTGGTTATTATCTGCACAAAAATATTATTCTTTTAGCTGTGTGGTCATTTTTAGCCAAGTTGTGATTAAAGACGGCATCCAAGAAATCAACTATTTGGTAAAAGTCTTTTTCTCATTTTCCGTATAAAAATATTCAGTTTTTTCTCCATAAAATTGGAAATAATAGTCCAAAAATAAAATGTCATACCTCGTTGAGCTCGGTATTTAATTTCTAATCTTTCTGGATTCCAACTTTAAAATTTTAATTTTTTGGCATTTTTTTAAAAATTTGATGATGTTACCCCTTATAAAAAAATGCGAAAAATTACAAAAAATGTATTTTACCCTTGGCTCCCAAAAAATCATAGGGATCATTAGAATTGGTTATTATCTGCACAAAAATATTATTCTTTTAGCTGTGTGGTCATTTTTAGCCAAGTTGTGATTAAAGACGGCATCCAAGAAATCAACTATTTGGTAAAAGTCTTTTTCTCATTTTCCGTATAAAAATATTCAGTTTTTTCTCCATAAAATTGGAAATAATAGTCCAAAAATAAAATGTCATACCTCGTTGAGCTCGGTATTTAATTTCTAATCTTTCTGGATTCCAACTTTAAAACTTTAATTTTTTGGCATTTTTTGAAAAATTTGATGATGTTACCCCTTATAAAAAAATGCGAAAAATCACAAAAAATGTATTTTACCCTTGGCTCCCAAAAAATCATAGGGATCATTAGAATTGGTTATTATCTGCACAAAAATATTATTCTTTTAGCTGTGTGGTCATTTTTAGCCAAGTTGTGATTAAAGACGGCATCCAAGAAATCAACTATTTGGTAAAAGTCTTTTTCTTATTTTCCGTATAAAAATATTCAGTTTTTTCTCCATAAAATTGGAAATAATAGTCCAAAAATGGAATGTCATACCTCGTTGAGCTCGGTATTTAATTTCTAATCTTTCTGGATTCCAACTTTAAAATTTTAATTTTTTGGCATTTTTTGAAAAATTTGATAAAAAAAAATATTTATAAAAATATGCGAAAAATTACAAAAAAAAATACAAAAAATGTATTTTACCCTTGGCTCCCAAAAAATCATAGGGATCATTAGAATTGGTTATTATCTGCACAAAAATGTTATTCTTTTAGCTGTGTGGTCATTTTTAGCCAAGTTGTGATTAAAGACGGCATCCAAGAAATCAACTATTTGGTAAAAGTCTTTTTCTCATTTTCCGTATATAAATATTCAGTTTTTTCTCCATAAAATTGGAAATAATAGTCCAAAAATAAAATGTCATACCTCGTTGAGCTCGGTATTTAATTTCTAATCTTTCTGAACTTCCAACTTTAAAATTTTAATTTTTTGGCATTTTTTGAAAAATTTGATGATGTTACCCCTTATAAAAATATGCGAAAAATTACAAAAAATGTATTTTACCCTTGGCTCCCAAAAAATCATTGGGATCATTAGAATTGGTTATTATCTGCACAAAAATATTATTCTTTTAGCTGTGTGGTCATTTTTAGCCAAGTTGTGATTAAAGACGGCATCCAAGAAATCAACTATTTGGTAAAAGTCTTTTTCTCATTTTCCGTATAAAAATATTCAGTTTTTTCTCCATAAAATTGGAAATAATAGTCAAAAAATAAAATGTCATACTTCGTTGAGCTCGGTATTTAATTTCTAATCTTTCTGGATTCCAACTTTAACATTTAAATTTTTTGGCATTTTTTGAAAAATTTGATGATGTTACCCCTTATAAAAAAATGCGAAAAATTACAAAAAATGTATTTTACCCTGGGCTCCCAAAAAATCATAGGGATCATTAGAATTGGTTATTATCTGCACAAAAATGTTATTCTTCTAGCTGTGTGGTCATTTTTAGCCAAGTTGTGATTAAAGACTGCATCCAAGATATCAACTATTTGGTAAAAGTTTCTTTCTCATTTTCCGTATAAAAATATTCAGTTTTTTCTCCATAAAATTGGAAATAATAGTCCAAAAATAAAATGTCATACCTCGTTGAGCTCGGTATTTAATTTCTAATCTTTCTGGATTCCAACTTTAAAATTTAAATTTTTTGGCATTTTTTGAAAAATTTGATGATGTTACCCCTTATAAAAAAATGCGAAAAATTACAAAAAATGTATTTTACCCTTGGCTCCCAAAAAATCATAGGGATCATTAGAATTGGTTATTATCTGCACAAAAATGTTATTCTTCTAGCTGTGTGGTCATTTTTAGCCAAGTTGTGATTAAAGACTGCATCCAAGAAATCAACTATTTGGTAAAAGTTTTTTTCTCATTTTCCGTATAAAAATATTCAGTTTTTTCTCCATAAAATTGGAAATAATAGTCCAAAAATAAAATGTCATACCTCGTTGAGCTCGGTATTTAATTTCTAATCTTTCTGGATTCCAACTTTAAAATTTTAATTCTTTGGCATTTTTTGAAAAATTTGATGATGTTACCCCTTATAAAAAAATGCGAAAAATTACAAAAAATGTATTTTACCCTGGGCTCCCAAAAAATCATAGGGATCATTAGAATTGGTTATTATCTGCACAAAAATGTTATTCCTTTAGCTGTGTGGTCATTTTTAGCCAAGTTGTGATTAAAGACGGCATCCAAGAAATCAACTATTTGGTAAAAGTTTTTTTCTCATTTTCCGTATAAAAATATTCAGTTTTTTCTCCAAAAAATTGGAAATAATAGTCCAAAAATGGAATGTCATACCTCGTTGAGCTCGGTATTTAATTTCTAATCTTTCTGGATTTCAACTTTAAAATTTTAATTTTATGGCATTTTTTGAAAAATTTGATGATGTTACCCCTTATAAAAAAATGCGAAAAATTACAAAAAATGTATTTTACCCTGGGCTCCCAAAAAATCATAGGGATCATTAGAATTGGTTATTATCTGCACAAAAATGTTATTCTTCTAGCTGTGTGGTCATTTTTAGCCAAGTTGTGATTAAAGACTGCATCCAAGAAATCAACTATTTGGTAAAAGTTTTTTTCTCATTTTCCGTATAAAAATATTCAGTTTTTTCTCCATAAAATTGGAAATAATAGTCCAAAAATAAAATGTCATACCTCGTTGAGCTCGGTATTTAATTTCTAATCTTTCTGGATTCCAACTTTAAAATTTTAATTCTTTGGCATTTTTTGAAAAATTTGATGATGTTACCCCTTATAAAAAAATGCGAAAAATTACAAAAAATGTATTTTACCCTGGGCTCCCAAAAAATCATAGGGATCATTAAAATTGGTTATTATCTGCACAAAAATGTTATTCCTTTAGCAGTGTGGTCATTTTTAGCCAAGTTGTGATTAAAGACGGCATCCAAGAAATCAACTATTTGGTAAAAGTCTTTTTCTCATTTTCCGTATAAAAATATTCAGTTTTTTCTCCATTCCAACTTTAAAATTTTAATTCTTTGGCATTTTTTGAAAAATTTGATGATGTTACCCCTTATAAAAAAATGCGAAAAATTACAAAAAATGTATTTTACCCTGGGCTCCCAAAAAATCATAGGGATCATTAGAATTGGTTATTATCTGCACAAAAATGTTATTCCTTTAGCTGTGTGGTCATTTTTAGCCCAGTTGTGATTAAAGACGGCATCCAAGAAATCAACTATTTGGTAAAAGTCTTTTTCTCATTTTCCGTATAAAAATATTCAGTTTTTTCTCCATTCCAACTTTAAAATTTTAATTTTTTGGCATTTTTTCAAAAATTTGATGATGTTACCCCTTATAAAAAAATGCGAAAAATTACAAAAAATGTATTTTACCCTGGATTCCCAAAAAATCATAGGGATCATTAGAATTGGTTATTATCTGCACAAAAATGTTATTCTTTTGGTTGTGTGGTAATTTTTAGCCAAGTTGTGATTAAAGACGGCATCCAAGAAATCAACTATTTGGTAAAAGTCTTTTTCTCATTTTCCGTATAAAAATATTCAGTTTTTTCTCCATAAAATTGGAAATAATAGTCCAAAAATGGAATGTCATACCTCGTTGAGCTCGGTATTTAATTTCTAATCTTTCTGGATTCCAACTTTAAAATTTAAATTTTTTGGCATTTTATACCCCTTATAAAAAAATGCGAAAAATTACAAAAAATGTATTTTACACTGGGTTCCCAAAAAATCATAGTGATCATTAGAATTGGTTATTATCTGCACAAAAATGTTATTCTTTTGGTTGTGTGGTAATTTTAAGCCAAGTTGTGATTAAAGACGGCATCCAAGAAATCAACTATTTGGTAAAAGTCTTTTTCTCATTTTCCGTATAAAAATATTCAGTTTTTTCTCCATAAAATTGGAAATAATAGTCCAAAAATGGAATGTCATACCTCGTTGAGCTCGGTATTTAATTTCTAATCTTTCTGGATTCCAACTTTAAAATTTAAATTTTTTGGCATTTTTTGAAAAATTTGATGATGTTACCCCTTATAAAAAAATGCGAAAAATTACAAAAAATGTATTTTACCCTGGGCTCCCAAAAAATCATAGGGATCATTAGAATTGGTTATTATCTGCACAAAAATGTTATTCTTCTAGCTGTGTGGTCATTTTTAGCCAAGTTGTGATTAAAGACTGCATCCAAGAAATCAACTATTTGGTAAAAGTTTTTTTCTCATTTTCCGTATAAAAATATTCAGTTTTTTCTCCATAAAATTGGAAATAATAGTCCAAAAATAAAATGTCATACCTCGTTGAGCTCGGTATTTAATTTCTAATCTTTCTGGATTCCAACTTTAAAATTTTAATTTTTTGGCATTTTTTGAAAAATTTGATGATGTTACCCCTTATAAAAATATGCGAAAAATTACAAAAAATGTATTTTACCCTTGGCTCCCAAAAAATCATTGGGATCATTAGAATTGGTTATTATCTGCACAAAAATATTATTCTTTTAGCTGTGTGGTCATTTTTAGCCAAGTTGTGATTAAAGACGGCATCCACGAAATCAACTATTTGGTAAAAGTCTTTTTCTCATTTTCCGTATAAAAATATTCAGTTTTTTCTCCATAAAATTGGAAATAATAGTCCAAAAATGGAATGTCATACCTCGTTGAGCTCGGTATTTAATTTCTAATCTTTCTGGATTCCAACTTTAAAATTTTAATTTTTTGGCATTTTTTTAAAAATTTGATGATGTTACCCCTTATAAAAAAATGCGAAAAATTACAAAAAATGTATTTTACCCTTGGCTCCCAAAAAATCATAGGGATCATTAGAATTGGTTATTATCTGCACAAAAATATTATTCTTTTAGCTGTGTGGTCATTTTTAGCCAAGTTGTGATTATCTAAAGACGGCATCCAAGAAATCAACTATTTGGTAAAAGTCTTTTTCTCATTTTCCGTATAAAAATATTCAGTTTTTTCTCCATAAAATTGGAAATAATAGTCCAAAAATAAAATGTCATACCTCGTTGAGCTCGGTATTTAATTTCTAATCTTTCTGGATTCCAACTTTAAAATTTTAATTTTTTGGCATTTTTTTAAAAATTTGATGATGTTACCCCTTATAAAAAAATGCGAAAAATTACAAAAAATGTATTTTACCCTGGGCTCCCAAAAAATCATAGGGATCATTAGAATTGGTTATTATCTGCACAAAAATGTTATTCCTTTAGCTGTGTGGTCATTTTTAGCCAAGTTGTGATTAAAGACGGCATCCAAGAAATCAACTATTTGGTAAAAGTCTTTTTCTCATTTTCCGTATAAAAATATTCAGTTTTTTCTCCATAAAATTGGAAATAATAGTCCAAAAATAAAATGTCATACCTCGTTGAGCTCGGTATTTAATTTCTAATCTTTCTGGATTCCAACTTTAAAATTTTAATTTTTTGGCATTTTTTTAAAAATTTGATGATGTTACCCCTTATAAAAAAATGCGAAAAATTACAAAAAATGTATTTTACACTGGGTTCCCAAAAAATCATAGGGATCATTAGAATTGGTTATTATCTGCACAAAAATGTTATTCTTTTGGTTGTGTGGTAATTTTAAGCCAAGTTGTGATTAATGACGGCATCCAAGAAATCAACTATTTGGTAAAAGTCTTTTTCTCATTTTCCGTATAAAAATATTCAGTTTTTTCTCCATAAAATTGGAAATAATAGTCCAAAAATGGAATGTCATACCTCGTTGAGCTCGGTATTTAATTTCTAATCTTTCTGGATTCCAACTTTAAAATTTAAATTTTTTGGCATTTTTTTAAAAATTTGATGATGTTACCCCTTATAAAAAAATGCGAAAAATTACAAAAAATGTATTTTACACTGGGTTCCCAAAAAATCATAGGGATCATTAGAATTGGTTATTATCTGCACAAAAATGTTATTCTTTTGGTTGTGTGGTAATTTTAAGCCAAGTTGTGATTAATGACGGCATCCAAGAAATCAACTATTTGGTAAAAGTCTTTTTCTCATTTTCCGTATAAAAATATTCAGTTTTTTCTCCATAAAATTGGAAATAATAGTCCAAAAATGGAATGTCATACCTCGTTGAGCTCGGTATTTAATTTCTAATCTTTCTGGATTCCAACTTTAAAATTTTAATTTTTTGGCATTTTTTTAAAAATTTGATGATGTTACCCCTTATAAAAAAATGCGAAAAATTACAAAAAATGTATTTTACCCTTGGCTCCCAAAAAATCATAGGGATCATTAGAATTGGTTATTATCTGCACAAAAATGTTATTCCTTTAGCTGTGTGGTCATTTTTAGCCAAGTTGTGATTAAAGACTGCATCCAAGAAATCAACTATTTGGTAAAAGTCTTTTTCTCATTTTCCGTATAAAAATATTCAGTTTTTTTTCCATAAAATTGGAAATAATAGTCCAAAAATGGAATTTCATACCTCGTTGAGCTCGGTATTTAATTTCTAATCTTTCTGGATTCCAACTTTAAAATTTTAATTTTTTGGCATTTTTTTAAAAATTTGATGATGTTACCCCTTATAAAAAAATGCGAAAAATTACAAAAAATGTATTTTACCCTTGGCTCCCAAAAAATCATAGGGATCATTAGAATTGGTTATTCTCTGCACAAAAATGTTATTCCTTTAGCTGTGTGGTCATTTTTAGCCAAGTTGTGATTAAAGACGGCATCCAAGAAATCAACTATTTGGTAAAAGTCTTTTTCTCATTTTCCGTATAAAAATATTCAGTTTTTTCTCCATAAAATTGGAAATAATAGTCCAAAAATAAAATGTCATACCTCGTTGAGCTCGGTATTTAATTTCTAATCTTTCTGGATTCCAACTTTAAAATTTTAATTCTTTGGCATTTTTTGAAAAATTTGATGATGTTACCCCTTATAAAAAAATGCGAAAAATTACAAAAAATGTATTTTACCCTGGGCTCCCAAAAAATCATAGGGATCATTAGAATTGGTTATTATCTGCACAAAATGTTATTCCTTTAGCTGTGTGGTCATTTTTAGCCAAGTTGTGATTAAAGACGGCATCCAAGAAATCAACTATTTGGTAAAAGTCTTTTTCTCATTTTCCGTATAAAAATATTCAGTTTTTTCTCCATAAAATTGGAAATAATAGTCCAAAAATAAAATGTCATACCTCGTTGAGCTCGGTATTTAATTTCTAATCTTTCTGGATTCCAACTTTAAAATTTTAATTTTTTGGCATTTTTTTAAAAATTTGATGATGTTACCCCTTATAAAAAAATGCGAAAAATTACAAAAAATGTATTTTACCCTGGGTTCCCAAAAAATCATAGGGATCATTAGAATTGGTTATTATCTGCACAAAAATGTTATTCTTTTGGTTGTGTGGTAATTTTTAGCCAAGTTGTGATTAAAGACGGCATCCAAGAAATCAACTATTTGGTAAAAGTCTTTTTCTCATTTTCCGTATAAAAATATTCAGTTTTTTCTCCATAAAATTGGAAATAATAGTCCAAAAATGGAATGTCATACCTCGTTGAGCTCGGTATTTAATTTCTAATCTTTCTGGATTCCAACTTTAAAATTTAAATTTTTTGGCATTTTTTGAAAAATTTGATGATGTTACCCCTTATAAAAAAATGCGAAAAATTACAAAAAATGTATTTTACACTGGGTTCCCAAAAAATCATAGGGATCATTAGAATTGGTTATTATCTGCACAAAAATGTTATTCTTTTGGTTGTGTGGTAATTTTAAGCCAAGTTGTGATTAATGACGGCATCCAAGAAATCAACTATTTGGTAAAAGTCTTTTTCTCATTTTCCGTATAAAAATATTCAGTTTTTTCTCCATAAAATTGGAAATAATAGTCCAAAAATGGAATGTCATACCTCGTTGAGCTCGGTATTTAATTTCTAATCTTTCTGGATTCCAACTTTAAAATTTTAATTTTTTGGCATTTTTTTAAAAATTTGATGATGTTACCCCTTATAAAAAAATGCGAAAAATTACAAAAAATGTATTTTACCCTTGGCTCCCAAAAAATCATAGGGATCATTAGAATTGGTTATTATCTGCACAAAAATGTTATTCCTTTAGCTGTGTGGTCATTTTTAGCCAAGTTGTGATTAAAGACTGCATCCAAGAAATCAACTATTTGGTAAAAGTCTTTTTCTCATTTTCCGTATAAAAATATTCAGTTTTTTTTCCATAAAATTGGAAATAATAGTCCAAAAATGGAATTTCATACCTCGTTGAGCTCGGTATTTAATTTCTAATCTTTCTGGATTCCAACTTTAAAATTTAAATTTTTTGGCATTTTTTGAAAAATTTGATGATGTTACCCCTTATAAAAAAATGCGAAAAATTACAATAAATGTATTTTACCCTGGGTTCCCAAAAAATCATAGGGATCATTAGAATTGGTTATTATCTGCACAAAAATGTTATTCTTTTGGTTGTGTGGTAATTTTTAGCCAAGTTGTGATTAAAGACGGCATCCAAGAAATCAACTATGTGGTAAAAGTCTTTTTCTCATTTTCCGTATAAAAATATTCAGTTTTTTCTCCATAAAATTGGAAATAATAGTCCAAAAATGGAATGTCATACCTCGTTGAGCTCGGTATTTAATTTCTAATCTTTCTGGATTCCAACTTTAAAATTTAAATTTTTTGGCATTTTTTGAAAAATTTGATGATGTTACCCCTTATAAAAAAATGCGAAAAATTACAAAAAATGTATTTTACCCTGGGCTCCCAAAAAATCATAGGGATCATTAGAATTGGTTATTATCTGCACAAAAATGTTATTCTTTTAGCTGTGTGGTCATTTTTAGCCAAGTTGTGATTAAAGACTGCATCCAAGAAATCAACTATTTGGTAAAAGTCTTTTTCTCATTTTCCGTATAAAAATATTCAGTTTTTTTTCCATAAAATTGGAAATAATAGTCCAAAAATGGAATGTCATACCTCGTTGAGCTCGGTATTTAATTTCTAATCTTTCTGGATTCCAACTTTAAAATTTTAATTTTTTGGCATTTTTTTAAAAATTTGATGATGTTACCCCTTATAAAAAAATGCGAAAAATTACAAAAAATGTATTTTACCCTTGGCTCCCAAAAAATCATAGGGATCATTAGAATTGGTTATTCTCTGCACAAAAATGTTATTCCTTTAGCTGTGTGGTCATTTTTAGCCAAGTTGTGATTAAAGACGGCATCCAAGAAATCAACTATTTGGTAAAAGTCTTTTTCTCATTTTCCGTATAAAAATATTCAGTTTTTTCTCCATAAAATTGGAAATAATAGTCCAAAAATAAAATGTCATACCTCGTTGAGCTCGGTATTTAATTTCTAATCTTTCTGGATTCCAACTTTAAAATTTAAATTTTTTGGCATTTTTTTAAAAATTTGATGATGTTACCCCTTATAAAAAAATGCGAAAAATTACAAAAAATGTATTTTACCCTTGGCTCCCAAAAAATCATAGGGATCATTAGAATTGGTTATTATCTGCACAAAAATGTTATTCCTTTAGCTGTGTGGTCATTTTTAGCCAAGTTGTGATTAAAGACTGCATCCAAGAAATCAACTATTTGGTAAAAGTCTTTTTCTCATTTTCCGTATAAAAATATTCAGTTTTTTTTCCATAAAATTGGAAATAATAGTCCAAAAATAAAATGTCATACCTCGTTGAGCTCGGTATTTAATTTCTAATCTTTCTGGATTCCAACTTTAAAATTTTAATTTTTTGGCATTTTTTTAAAAATTTGATGATGTTACCCCTTATAAAAAAATGCGAAAAATTACAAAAAATGTATTTTACCCTTGGCTCCCAAAAAATCATAGGGATCATTAGAATTGGTTATTCTCTGCACAAAAATGTTATTCCTTTAGCTGTGTGGTCATTTTTAGCCAAGTTGTGATTAAAGACGGCATCCAAGAAATCAACTATTTGGTAAAAGTCTTTTTCTCATTTTCCGTATAAAAATATTCAGTTTTTTCTCCATAAAATTGGAAATAATAGTCCAAAAATAAAATGTCATACCTCGTTGAGCTCGGTATTTAATTTCTAATCTTTCTGGATTCCAACTTTAAAATTTAAATTTTTTGGCATTTTTTTAAAAATTTGATGATGTTACCCCTTATAAAAAAATGCGAAAAATTACAAAAAATGTATTTTACCCTTGGCTCCCAAAAAATCATAGGGATCATTAGAATTGGTTATTATCTGCACAAAAATGTTATTCTTTTAGCTGTGTGGTCATTTTTAGCCAAGTTGTGATTAAAGACTGCATCCAAGAAATCAACTATTTGGTAAAAGTCTTTTTCTCATTTTCCGTATAAAAATATTCAGTTTTTTTTCCATAAAATTGGAAATAATAGTCCAAAAATGGAATGTCATACCTCGTTGAGCTCGGTATTTAATTTCTAATCTTTCTGGATTCCAACTTTAAAATTTTAATTTTTTGGCATTTTTTTAAAAATTTGATGATGTTACCCCTTATAAAAAAATGCGAAAAATTACAAAAAATGTATTTTACCCTTGGCTCCCAAAAAATCATAGGGATCATTAGAATTGGTTATTCTCTGCACAAAAATGTTATTCCTTTAGCTGTGTGGTCATTTTTAGCCAAGTTGTGATTAAAGACGGCATCCAAGAAATCAACTATTTGGTAAAAGTCTTTTTCTCATTTTCCGTATAAAAATATTCAGTTTTTTCTCCATTAAATTGGAAATAATAGTCCAAAAATGGAATGTCATACCTCGTTGAGCTCGGTATTTAATTTCTAATCTTTCTGGATTCCAACTTTAAAATTTAAATTTTTTGGCATTTTTTTAAAAATTTGATGATGTTACCCCTTATAAAAAAATGCGAAAAATTACAATAAATGTATTTTACCCTGGGTTCCCAAAAAATCATAGGGATCATTAGAATTGGTTATTATCTGCACAAAAATGTTATTCTTTTGGTTGTGTGGTAATTTTTAGCCAAGTTGTGATTAAAGACGGCATCCAAGAAATCAACTATGTGGTAAAAGTCTTTTTCTCATTTTCCGTATAAAAATATTCAGTTTTTTTTCCATAAAATTGGAAATAATAGTCCAAAAATGGAATGTCATACCTCGTTGAGCTCGGTATTTAATTTCTAATCTTTCTGGATTCCAACTTTAAAATTTTAATTTTTTGGCATTTTTTTAAAAATTTGATGATGTTACCCCTTATAAAAAAATGCGAAAAATTACAAAAAATGTATTTTACCCTTGGCTCCCAAAAAATCATAGGGATCATTAGAATTGGTTATTATCTGCACAAAAATGTTATTCTTTTGGTTGTGTGGTAATTTTTAGCCAAGTTGTGATTAAAGACGGCATCCAAGAAATCAACTATGTGGTAAAAGTCTTTTTCTCATTTTCCGTATAAAAATATTCAGTTTTTTCTCCATAAAATTGGAAATAATAGTCCAAAAATGGAATGTCATACCTCGTTGAGCTCGGTATTTAATTTCTAATCTTTCTGGATTCCAACTTTAAAATTTTAATTTTTTGGCATTTTTTTAAAAATTTGATGATGTTACCCCTTATAAAAAAATGCGAAAAATTACAAAAAATGTATTTTACCCTTGGCTCCCAAAAAATCATAGGGATCATTAGAATTGGTTATTAACTGCACAAAATGTTATTCCTTTAGCTGTGTGGTAATTTTAAGCCAAGTTGTGATTAAAGACGGCATCCAAGAAATCAACTATTTGGTAAAAGTCTTTTTCTCATTTTCCGTATAAAAATATTCAGTTTTTTCTCCATAAAATTGGAAATAATAGTCCAAAAATGGAATGTCATACCTCGTTGAGCTCGGTATTTAATTTCTAATCTTTCTGGATTCCAACTTTAAAATTTTAATTTTTTGGCATTTTTTTAAAAATGATGTTACCCCTTATAAAAATATGCGAAAAATTACAAAAAATGTATTTTACCCTTGGCTCCCAAAAAATCATAGGGATCATTAGAATTGGTTATTATCTGCACAAAAATGTTATTCTTTTGGTTGTGTGGTAATTTTTAGCCAAGTTGTGATTAAAGACGGCATCCAAGAAATCAACTATGTGGTAAAAGTCTTATTCTCATTTTCCGTATAAAAATATTCAGTTTTTTCTCCATAAAATTGGAAATAATAGTCCAAAAATGGAATGTCATACCTCGTTGAGCTCGGTATTTAATTTCTAATCTTTCTGGATTCCAACTTTAAAATTTAATTTTTTTGGCATTTTTTTAAAAATTTGATGATGTTACCCTTTATAAAAAAATGCGAAAAATTACAATAAATGTATTTTACCCTGGGTTCCCAAAAAATCATAGGGATCATTAGAATTGGTTATTATCTGCACAAAAATGTTATTCTTTTGGTTGTGTGGTAATTTTTAGCCAAGTTGTGATTAAAGACGGCATCCAAGAAATCAACTATGTGGTAAAAGTCTTTTTCTCATTTTCCGTATAAAAATATTCAGTTTTTTCTCCATAAAATTGGAAATAATAGTCCAAAAATGGAATGTCATACCTCGTTGAGCTCGGTATTTAATTTCTAATCTTTCTGGATTCCAACTTTAAAATTTAAATTTTTTGGCATTTTTTGAAAAATTTGATGATGTTACCCCTTATAAAAAAATGCGAAAAATTACAAAAAATGTATTTTACCCTGGGTTCCCAAAAAATCATAGGGATCATTAGAATTGGTTATTATCTGCACAAAAATGTTATTCTTTTGGTTGTGTGGTAATTTTAAGCCAAGTTGTGATTAAAGACGGCATCCAAGAAATCAACTATTTGGTAAAAGTCTTTTTCTCATTTTCCGTATAAAAATATTCAGTTTTTTCTCCATAAAATTGGAAATAATAGTCCAAAAATGGAATGTCATACCTCGTTGAGCTCGGTATTTAATTTCTAATCTTTCTGGATTCCAACTTTAAAATTTTAATTTTTTGGCATTTTTTTAAAAATTTGATGATGTTACCCCTTATAAAAAAATGCGAAAAATTACAAAAAATGTATTTTACCCTTGGCTCCCAAAAAATCATAGGGATCATTAGAATTGGTTATTATCTGCACAAAAATGTTATTCTTTTAGCTGTGTGGTCATTTTTAGCCAAGTTGTGATTAAAGACTGCATCCAAGAAATCAACTATTTGGTAAAAGTCTTTTTCTCATTTTCCGTATAAAAATATTCAGTTTTTTTTCCATAAAATTGGAAATAATAGTCCAAAAATAAAATGTCATACCTCGTTGAGCTCGGTATTTAATTTCTAATCTTTCTGGATTCCAACTTTAAAATTTAATTTTTTTGGCATTTTTTTAAAAATTTGATGATGTTACCCCTTATAAAAAAATGCGAAAAATTACAATAAATGTATTTTACCCTGGGTTCCCAAAAAATCATAGGGATCATTAGAATTGGTTATTATCTGCACAAAAATGTTATTCTTTTGGTTGTGTGGTAATTTTTAGCCAAGTTGTGATTAAAGACGGCATCCAAGAAATCAACTATGTGGTAAAAGTCTTTTTCTCATTTTCCGTATAAAAATATTCAGTTTTTTCTCCATAAAATTGGAAATAATAGTCCAAAAATGGAATGTCATACCTCGTTGAGCTCGGTATTTAATTTCTAATCTTTCTGGATTCCAACTTTAAAATTTAATTTTTTTGGCATTTTTTTAAAAATTTGATGATGTTACCCCTTATAAAAAAATGCGAAAAATTACAAAAAATGTATTTTACCCTTGGCTCCCAAAAAATCATAGGGATCATTAGAATTGGTTATTAACTGCACAAAAATGTTATTCCTTTAGCTGTGTGGTAATTTTAAGCCAAGTTGTGATTAAAGACGGCATCCAAGAAATCAACTATTTGGTAAAAGTCTTTTTCTCATTTTCCGTATAAAAATATTCAGTTTTTTCTCCATAAAATTGGAAATAATAGTCCAAAAATGGAATGTCATACCTCGTTGAGCTCGGTATTTAATTTCTAATCTTTCTGGATTCCAACTTTAAAATTTAATTTTTTTGGCATTTTTTTAAAAATTTGATGATGTTACCCCTTATAAAAAAATGCGAAAAATTACAAAAAATGTATTTTACCCTTGGCTCCCAAAAAATCATAGGGATCATTAGAATTGGTTATTAACTGCACAAAAATGTTATTCCTTTAGCTGTGTGGTAATTTTAAGCCAAGTTGTGATTAAAGACGGCATCCAAGAAATCAACTATTTGGTAAAAGTCTTTTTCTCATTTTCCGTATAAAAATATTCAGTTTTTTCTCCATAAAATTGGAAATAATAGTCCAAAAATGGAATGTCATACCTCGTTGAGCTCGGTATTTAATTTCTAATCTTTCTGGATTCCAACTTTAAAATTTAAATTTTTTGGCATTTTTTGAAAAATTTGATGATGTTACCCCTTATAAAAAAATGCGAAAAATTACAATAAATGTATTTTACCCTGGGTTCCCAAAAAATCATAGGGATCATTAGAATTGGTTATTATCTGCACAAAAATGTTATTCTTTTGGTTGTGTGGTAATTTTTAGCCAAGTTGTGATTAAAGACGGCATCCAAGAAATCAACTATGTGGTAAAAGTCTTTTTCTCATTTTCCGTATAAAAATATTCAGTTTTTTCTCCATAAAATTGGAAATAATAGTCCAAAAATGGAATGTCATACCTCGTTGAGCTCGGTATTTAATTTCTAATCTTTCTGGATTCCAACTTTAAAATTTTAATTTTTTGGCATTTTTTTAAAAATTTGATGATGTTACCCCTTATAAAAAAATGCGAAAAATTACAAAAAATGTATTTTACCCTTGGCTCCCAAAAAATCATAGGGATCATTAGAATTGGTTATTATCTGCACAAAAATGTTATTCTTTTAGCTGTGTGGTCATTTTTAGCCAAGTTGTGATTAAAGACTGCATCCAAGAAATCAACTATTTGGTAAAAGTCTTTTTCTCATTTTCCGTATAAAAATATTCAGTTTTTTTTCCATAAAATTGGAAATAATAGTCCAAAAATAAAATGTCATACCTCGTTGAGCTCGGTATTTAATTTCTAATCTTTCTGGATTCCAACTTTAAAATTTAATTTTTTTGGCATTTTTTTAAAAATTTGATTACCCCTTATAAAAAAATGCGAAAAATTACAATAAATGTATTTTACCCTGGGTTCCCAAAAAATCATAGGGATCATTAGAATTGGTTATTATCTGCACAAAAATGTTATTCTTTTGGTTGTGTGGTAATTTTTAGCCAAGTTGTGATTAAAGACGGCATCCAAGAAATCAACTATGTGGTAAAAGTCTTTTTCTCATTTTCCGTATAAAAATATTCAGTTTTTTCTCCATAAAATTGGAAATAATAGTCCAAAAATGGAATGTCATACCTCGTTGAGCTCGGTATTTAATTTCTAATCTTTCTGGATTCCAACTTTAAAATTTAATTTTTTTGGCATTTTTTTTAAAATTTGATGATGTTACCCCTTATAAAAAAATGCGAAAAATTACAAAAAATGTATTTTACCCTTGGCTCCCAAAAAATCATAGGGATCATTAGAATTGGTTATTAACTGCACAAAAATGTTATTCCTTTAGCTGTGTGGTAATTTTAAGCCAAGTTGTGATTAAAGACGGCATCCAAGAAATCAACTATTTGGTAAAAGTCTTTTTCTCATTTTCCGTATAAAAATATTCAGTTTTTTCTCCATAAAATTGGAAATAATAGTCCAAAAATGGAATGTCATACCTCGTTGAGCTCGGTATTTAATTTCTAATCTTTCTGGATTCCAACTTTAAAATTTTAATTTTTTGGCATTTTTTTAAAAATTTGATGATGTTACCCTTTATAAAAAAATGCGAAAAATTACAATAAATGTATTTTACCCTGGGTTCCCAAAAAATCATAGGGATCATTAGAATTGGTTATTATCTGCACAAAAATGTTATTCTTTTGGTTGTGTGGTAATTTTTAGCCAAGTTGTGATTAAAGACGGCATCCAAGAAATCAACTATGTGGTAAAAGTCTTTTTCTCATTTTCCGTATAAAAATATTCAGTTTTTTCTCCATAAAATTGGAAATAATAGTCCAAAAATGGAATGTCATACCTCGTTGAGCTCGGTATTTAATTTCTAATCTTTCTGGATTCCAACTTTAAAATTTAAATTTTTTGGCATTTTTTGAAAAATTTGATGATGTTACCCCTTATAAAAAAATGCGAAAAATTACAAAAAATGTATTTTACCCTGGGTTCCCAAAAAATCATAGGGATCATTAGAATTGGTTATTATCTGCACAAAAATGTTATTCTTTTGGTTGTGTGGTAATTTTAAGCCAAGTTGTGATTAAAGACGGCATCCAAGAAATCAACTATTTGGTAAAAGTCTTTTTCTCATTTTCCGTATAAAAATATTCAGTTTTTTCTCCATAAAATTGGAAATAATAGTCCAAAAATGGAATGTCATACCTCGTTGAGCTCGGTATTTAATTTCTAATCTTTCTGGATTCCAACTTTAAAATTTTAATTTTTTGGCATTTTTTTAAAAATTTGATGATGTTACCCCTTATAAAAAAATGCGAAAAATTACAAAAAATGTATTTTACCCTTGGCTCCCAAAAAATCATAGGGATCATTAGAATTGGTTATTATCTGCACAAAAATGTTATTCTTTTAGCTGTGTGGTCATTTTTAGCCAAGTTGTGATTAAAGACTGCATCCAAGAAATCAACTATTTGGTAAAAGTCTTTTTCTCATTTTCCGTATAAAAATATTCAGTTTTTTTTCCATAAAATTGGAAATAATAGTCCAAAAATAAAATGTCATACCTCGTTGAGCTCGGTATTTAATTTCTAATCTTTCTGGATTCCAACTTTAAAATTTAATTTTTTTGGCATTTTTTTAAAAATTTGATGATGTTACCCCTTATAAAAAAATGCGAAAAATTACAAAAAATGTATTTTACCCTTGGCTCCCAAAAAATCATAGGGATCATTAGAATTGGTTATTATCTGCACAAAAATGTTATTCCTTTAGCTGTGTGGTAATTTTAAGCCAAGTTGTGATTAAAGACGGCATCCAAGAAATCAACTATTTGGTAAAAGTCTTTTTCTCATTTTCCGTATAAAAATATTCAGTTTTTTCTCCATAAAATTGGAAATAATAGTCCAAAAATGGAATGTCATACCTCGTTGAGCTCGGTATTTAATTTCTAATCTTTCTGGATTCCAACTTTAAAATTTAATTTTTTTGGCATTTTTTTAAAAATTTGATGATGTTACCCCTTATAAAAAAATGCGAAAAATCACAAAAAATGTATTTTACCCTTGGCTCCCAAAAAATCATAGGGATCATTAGAATTGGTTATTAACTGCACAAAAATGTTATTCCTTTAGCTGTGTGGTAATTTTAAGCCAAGTTGTGATTAAAGACTGCATCCAAGAAATCAACTATTTGGTAAAAGTCTTTTTCTCATTTTCCGTATAAAAATATTCAGTTTTTTCTCCATAAAATTGGAAATAATAGTCCAAAAATGGAATGTCATACCTCGTTGAGCTCGGTATTTAATTTCTAATCTTTCTGGATTCCAACTTTAAAATTTAATTTTTTTGGCATTTTTTTAAAAATTTGATGATGTTACCCCTTATAAAAAAATGCGAAAAATTACAAAAAATGTATTTTACCCTTGGCTCCCAAAAAATCATAGGGATCATTAGAATTGGTTATTATCTGCACAAAAATGTTATTCCTTTAGCTGTGTGGTAATTTTAAGCCAAGTTGTGATTAAAGACGGCATCCAAGAAATCAACTATTTGGTAAAAGTCTTTTTCTCATTTTCCGTATAAAAATATTCAGTTTTTTCTCCATAAAATTGGAAATAATAGTCCAAAAATGGAATGTCATACCTCGTTGAGCTCGGTATTTAATTTCTAATCTTTCTGGATTCCAACTTTAAAATTTAATTTTTTTGGCATTTTTTTAAAAATTTGATGATGTTACCCCTTATAAAAAAATGCGAAAAATTACAAAAAATGTATTTTACCCTTGGCTCCCAAAAAATCATAGGGATCATTAGAATTGGTTATTAACTGCACAAAAATGTTATTCCTTTAGCTGTGTGGTAATTTTAAGCCAAGTTGTGATTAAAGACTGCATCCAAGAAATCAACTATTTGGTAAAAGTCTTTTTCTCATTTTCCGTATAAAAATATTCAGTTTTTTCTCCATAAAATTGGAAATAATAGTCCAAAAATGGAAAGTCATACCTCGTTGAGCTCGGTATTTAATTTCTAATCTTTCTGGATTCCAACTTTAAAATTTAATTTTTTTGGCATTTTTTTAAAAATTTGATGATGTTACCCCTTATAAAAAAATGCGAAAAATTACAAAAAATGTATTTTACCCTTGGCTCCCAAAAAATCATAGGGATCATTAGAATTGGTTATTATCTGCACAAAAATGTTATTCCTTTAGCTGTGTGGTAATTTTAAGCCAAGTTGTGATTAAAGACGGCATCCAAGAAATCAACTATTTGGTAAAAGTCTTTTTCTCATTTTCCGTATAAAAATATTCAGTTTTTTCTCCATAAAATTGGAAATAATAGTCCAAAAATGGAATGTCATACCTCGTTGAGCTCGGTATTTAATTTCTAATCTTTCTGGATTCCAACTTTAAAATTTTAATTTTTTGGCATTTTTTTAAAAATTTGATGATGTTACCCCTTACAAAAATATGCGAAAAATTACAAAAAATGTATTTTACCCTGGGTTCCCAAAAAATCATAGGGATCATTAGAATTGGTTATTATCTGCACAAAAATGTTATTCTTTTGGTTGTGTGGTAATTTTTAGCCAAGTTGTGATTAAAGACGGCATCCAAGAAATCAACTATGTGGTAAAAGTCTTTTTCTCATTTTCCGTATAAAAATATTCAGTTTTTTCTCCATAAAATTGGAAATAATAGTCCAAAAATGGAATGTCATACCTCGTTGAGCTCGGTATTTAATTTCTAATCTGTCTGGATTCCAACTTTAAAATTTAAATTTTTTGGCATTTTTTGAAAAATTTGATGATGTTACCCCTTATAAAAAAATGCGAAAAATTACAAAAAATGTATTTTACCCTGGGTTCCCAAAAAATCATAGGGATCATTAGAATTGGTTATTATCTGCACAAAAATGTTATTCCTTTAGCTGTGTGGTCATTTTTAGCCAAGTTGTGATTAAAGACGGCATCCAAGAAATCAACTATTTGGTAAAAGTCTTTTTCTCATTTTCCGTATAAAAATATTCAGTTTTTTCTCCATAAAATTGGAAATAATAGTCCAAAAATAAAATGTCATACCTCGTTGAGCTCGGTATTTAATTTCTAATCTTTCTGGATTCCAACTTTAAAATTTTAATTTTTTGGCATTTTTTTAAAAAATTTGATGATGTTACCCCTTATAAAAATATGCGAAAAATTACAAAAAATGTATTTTACCCTGGGTTCCCAAAAAATCATAGGGATCATTAGAATTGGTTATTATCTGCACAAAAATGTTATTCTTTTAGCTGTGTGGTCATTTTTAGCCAAGTTGTGATTAAAGACGGCATCCAAGAAATCAACTATTTGGTAAAAGTCTTTTTCTCATTTGCCGTATAAAAATATTCAGTTTTTTCTCCATAAAATTGGAAATAATAGTCCAAAAATGGAATGTCATACCTCGTTGAGCTCGGTATTTAATTTCTAATCTTTCTGGATTCCAACTTTAAAATTTTAATTTTTTGGCATTTTTTTAAAAATTTGATGATGTTACCCCTTATAAAAAAATGCGAAACAAATGTATTTTACCCTTGGCTCCCAAAAAATCATAGGGATCATTAGAATTGGTTATTATCTGCACAAAATCGTTATTCTTGTAGCTGTATTTCCTTTTTTAGTTATATTGTGATTGAAGAAGCCACCTAGAAATCATAATTTCGATAATGCCATACCTTTTTGAGCTCGTTATTAAACGAAACTACAGATGAACATTATGTATTTTGTATGTAAGAACGGTATATGGCGTTTGTTTGGTCGCATAGGTAGCAGGCATGTACCTGGTTATCATGCTGTTAACTAGAGAATTTCTTTTTATTAATAATATTAATTGCCACACAAAATTGTAGTAAGCCGGAGAATAGAGTAATTAAAATGGTTGTAAATCCGGGTCTTACCTTTCGCCAAAAATACTTTATTCGTTTGAATTGCATGCAATTGCTCCTGCGATTCCACGAAAAATAGGGCCTCCGCACTTCAACAAAGCCCATCTAGGTGCTGCTCATTTTGACTTTTTAATAACATTAATTAAAAGTGCGCAAACTGAATGAAAGCCCTGCCAGCGGACCATCACCAACTCCTTCCTCCGATATTCCCCGCCCTTTCTGTCCATGAACTACCCATTGGCCTCCATCTGTCCGTCCGTCCGTTCGCCATTCTGTCCGTCTGACGAGCCTTCCGTCCGCAAGTTCCCTTCGACGCCTCGGCAAACAAAGGTAGCGGCTACGTGGAACGCAAATGGGGCAAAAATGAAGTAGAAGTCGGAATATGCAGAGCAAAAATAAAACATTACAATTTGAAATGCTGATCTTGTGCAAAAAATTATTCATATTATATTAATTTTGTTTTGAATGCCTAACTTTTTATGTTCTTTTTTATCCAAATGTTGTTTTCGGCAACGTTTCCGTATAATTTGCTAGTTTTTTTCGCTCAGTGTAGGTGAACGAAACGAAATCAGTAGCAAGGCGAGTCCATGTCGAGGCCCAAACTGAAGCAACCAAATATTAATGAATGGGTAAATAAAGCGGCGAGAGCTTCAGCACCTGACCCACCCAGCTCCACACAACCACCCACTGGGTGGAGCTCGGCCCCAGAAGCCGGGCACGTCTTTCATGCCTTTTTCCCTCGGTTATATAACGGTATAAATTTCTAGTTAATTAATCACCTTTCGCTTTGTTTATGGCTAATTTAATTAATTTAATGTCTTTTATTGTTTCTTGTTGCTCTTTGGCGGGCAGTCCATTGCTCTGCGGATGCGAATGCGAATGCGGATCCGGATACGGATGCGGGTACGGATACGGATGCGGATGTCATTGAATTGAAATAGAATTGGAAGAGGAATCGGAATTGAGCCTGGGAAAACTTGTGCTCACAGCCCTTTGAAATTCTGCCCAAAAAGTCGAAAAATTATTAATTAAACTTTCGGTGATAGGGAAAGAAAATTAAAAAATAGGCAGCGATAAATTTGGTGTCATTGTGGGAAGACAATAAATATTCATAAAATACACTAACCGATTATTGTGTCTGGTAAATAAGTTAACATTTATTGGCATGAAAATGGATGCTTTAATAAATACAGAAGCTTTAATAGATAGACACGAAACCATTTTCGTTAATTTTCAAGATTTAGAAGAAGCAAATGAGCTGCAAGGTATAATAATTTCCGAATCACTGCGACTTAATTATTTTGGTAACACTTGTACTTGTAAGTGTTGTTTGCTTAGCTCTTTGTCGGCTTTTCGAAGACAGCCCCGCCCCCTTATCCGGCCACCCAGTTCATTTGCCTTGGGTCGTCATGCAGTTTTTCGCCTTTTTGCATGCCATTGACTGACGCATCCAACTTGCGATTTTGAATGACTTGCAGTCGCCGGCGGCTTTCCTCTGCGAGTAACACAGCGCTTTTTCTCTGTATACATACATATTTATTTATTGTTTAAAGCATAAAATACAATACAATGCTATAATAAATTAATTATTTATTTTAAATAACTTTTATACACGAGCTGTGAGCATGAAAAGGCACTTTTCACGCGGCGGGGCATCCCCTCGTCGATCCGCATGTTAGCTTCTTGGTTCTCTTTGTGTGTGTGCGTTTGTTGTTTTTTTTTTTCTTTCTTTGTTTGTTTTAATGGATGCCCCCCTGTCCCCTGGACTTTCACTTTATGGCAACTGGGGGACAGATGGAGCTCTAAGCTCTCAGCTCATAGCTCTTAGCTCTTAGTTGATGATGATGAGGCAGCAATAAATAGGTTCAAGCGGCGCTGATGAGTTCGATGCTAACTAGTGACTGACTAATGCTTGGCCTCCTCCTCGTTGACCACGATCGGTTCGATCTCCTTGACTTCGGCGGGGGTCTCCTCCTCGTTGTCCGGATTCTCCGGCAGGACGCGCACCTCCACGCGATTCGAGGAGCTGAGCGACTGCTCCTGCTCCTCGTCCTTCTCCTCGCCATTGGCCTGCTCCTGGTCCAGATCGTGTTCGTGATCATTGTGCTCATCGGAGCGGCTTTGGGCCTTGTGGTTCTGGGGAAGGTTCTGCTGCTGCTGGTTGGGCTGCTCGATGGCCGTGAGGATGGACTGCAGCAAACCCTGCGACAGGATCTCCTCGTGATTGGCATCGCTGTGGGCGACACCAGGAGCATTGTTCAGGGATCCACCGAACTGCACTTGGAAGTTCTGCGTCGGCTGCTGTCCGTTCAGCTGGATGCTCTGCGACTTCTGGGCGGACAGAACATCGAGTCCATCCAAACCGGGCAGCTGGTGGGGATCCGTGCCATCGGGCAGTGCTGCCACGGAGTTCTTTTGCGATGCATATCCGGTGTGATCGTAGTCCAGGTCATTTCCAGATGGCGGTGGACCATAGCTGTCCGCCGGCCCGGTGACCAATTGCTGGGTGTGCTGCTCCGCCACTGGGATGCTCTGCGAGATGGCGTTGTAGGCACCGGCGGATGCGGCGGAAACGCTGCCAAAGTGCTGCTGCACCAACTGCTGTTGCTGCTGCAGTTGCTGTTGCTGCTGCACCTGGTAGCCATTGCTGCTCACCAGATTCGGGCCGTGACCGCAATCGTGCACGATGATAGGCTGCTGCTGCTGCACCTGCTGCAGATTGAAGCGGGGAGCCTGCAGCGGCAGTGGAAGTCCTTGGGAGTGGAACTGCGAGGCGCTGTAGCTGTTCTCCGAGTGGTGGTGCTGCTGCTGCTGTTGCTGCTGGTAGAAGAGTGGTCCGGATGGAGCGGCGGGCAGGTACTGCTGAGTTGGTGGTGGTGGTGGTCCCAGGGGTCGCACATTGGCCACTGGTGGTGGTGGTGGCAGGTACTGGGGCTCCGGTGGTGGTGGTGGTCCCGGTGGTCCGAACTGCTTCTGGTGGACGAAGGCGGGACCAGGCTGTGGGGCAGGCAGCTGCTGCTGCAGGCTTAATTGGGGCGCAGATGGTGGGGGTGGTGGCTGGTACAGGGCTTGTGGAGAAGGCAGTGGCTGTGGCGCTGATCCGGAAACGGGAATCTCATTGGCGGCTGGGGGAATATAAGTCTGCGGTTGCTGCTGGGGCTTTACTCCAAACTGGTCCAGATGCTGGACGGTGGCTCCAATGGACTCCAGGAGACCGGCGGGCACGGGTGGACGATAGGCCACCGGCTTGTTGGGCTGACCGGCGCCGTGCTGCGGGAAGGGCTGGGGATTGCCGGATGGTGCTCCATACTGAATGTTCACATTGGATTGCGATTGCGAGTGTGCGTGGCTGCTGCTGCTGGTGAGGGCTGCAAACTGGGGTGGTGGAGGTCCGTAATTGCCACTTGGTGGTGGCGGCGGTCCATAGTTTCCACTGGGTGGTGGTGGAGGTCCGTAGTTTCCACTAGGTGGTGGTGGAGGTCCGTAGTTTCCACTGGGTGGTGGTGGAGGAGGTCCATAGTTACCACTTGGAGGTGGTGGTGGAGGTCCGTAGTTACCACTTGGTGGTGGTGGTGGAGGTCCGGAGTGTCCGATAGTCTGGTACTTCTGGGCGTGCACAGATCCGGGAGCGAAGGAATCCGAAGGAGGCTTGGAATACGAATCATCCAGAGAACCAATGGCGGCCTGTGAATAGAGTGGTGTTAAAATAAGATAAGATAGAGGTAAGGAGCTAGCCCTGAGTTGGGCTCCAACTCACCTGCAAGGCTTCCGCTTCAATGGAGTTGCCTCCTGGTCCGGTGATCACATTGGCTCCATCGCCGCCACCCTGAAGGGCCACTGCCACGAGCTGTTCGTCAGTGAGTCCGTCGATGATGCTGCCACCACTGCCGCTTCCAGTGGTGCCACCGCCCAAGCTGTACTGCGTTCCAAAGGAGGATCCACCATGTCCTTGGGCCACCTGGCTATAGCCACCCTGAGTTTCGATGTGGTTCTGCTCCACGTAGGCTCCCACTGGCGCCGGGATCGGTTTCCAGCCATCGCAGGCCGTGTGGAAGGGAGCCTGGGATCCGCTAACACTGTGTGTGTGTCCCGAGGAGTCGATCTGGATCTGCACCTGCTTCACTGGTCCGGGCCCACTGGGTCCACTTGGCCTGGAGTGTCCGCCGGTCAGGATAATCGTGGTGGCTGGTCCATTTCCGTTGCCGGGCAGGGCCACGGGCAGTGGTGGTGGTCCGTAGTTCGGTGGCGGGGCGTCGAAGATCTGCTTGGGCGGCAGATTCAGCGGTCCGGAGGCAGGTGGTCCGTACGAGGTGGCTGGCTGGTGGGCGGGCTTGAAGAGTGGTGCGGCATGGGGCGAGGGCAGCAGCTGTGGTGGTGGTGGAGGACCGTACTGAAGCTTCGGTGGTCCGTATTGTGGAGCCGGGCGGTGCTGGATCTTCTGTGGCGGCGGTGGGCCGTACTGTGGTGGTGGTGGACCGTACTGAGGCGCCGGCTTCGGTGGTGGTGGACCATACTGTGGGGCAGGCTGCGGGGGTGGACCGTACTGTGGTGCGGGCTTCGGTGGTGGTGGACCGTACTGTGGTGCCGGCTTGTGCTGGATGTGCGGTGGTCCGTAGAAGGGCTTGGGCACTCCGAAGTGGGTCTTGATCTGCTCGTGCAGCGAGCTACCGCCACCACCGCCTCCTCCGCCGCCTCCCAGGAAGTTCAGCTTGGGTGGGCCGTATTTGATGGCCGGCGGACCGTACTCCCTGAAGGGAATCTGCTGCGGCACGCCGTATTCCCGGTGGGGCACGTGCTGCTGCTGGGGCGGTGGGCCGTACTGGGGGGCAGGGCGTGGCGGCGGACCGTATGTGTCGAATCCTGCCTCGCGGCGCTTAACATCCTTGCCGTGCAACACCGCCTGGGCGGCGCAGAGGTAGCAGGCGGTCAGCAAAGTCAGGCGGAGCAGCATCTGCGGGCGGAAGGAGTGGTAAATGTGGGTCAGTCATTTGTCAAGATAGCATCTGGCGGGAATATAGCTGGCCCCGAGCGATTGGACCGGAAGTTAATCTCCTCAAGGGAGTCAAGCCACAAAAAAACATAACTCAGATCAAATCAAGTTTACAAAACTCGCAAAAAATGTTGTCCATCGTAAGCGTAAAATTGCAAATGAATGTGACTCTGAATAAATTCTATTAATTATTGTGTTAAGAATATAAAACCATTGTAAATATTTATAACTATGAAGAACACCAGATTCGCAAGCCTTCAATGTTATAAACGCCTCAAAGTATCTTATAACTGCAAGGGTATCTAAACTTCAGCTTGTTGAAGTAACTTTATCTCGTGCCAATTTTTTTTTCATAAATGTAACAAATGATTGCAACAGAAAGAGTTGTAATATGACGGGTTAGTCGGCTAACCGTCATCGTAATATTCATTGAGTGGCATCCGCACAAAGTGTCTCCAGTTGCCATCCATCTCGGCCATCTCAGCCATCCGGCCTCAACCCCTTTTAACCACTACCCATTTGTTAGCTGTCTCAGTGACCTTTTTGGCCGCCGGCAACTTGTCAAGGCTTGTCAGAGGTCACGGGTCACAGGCCGCAGCTCACAGGTCCTCAATTCGCTCGTCATTTCAGCCAGGTGTCGTTTTCCGTGAGCTGGTGACAGTGTGTGTGTGGGTCACCCTAATGCCAACCCCATGCCCAAGTATGTAACCATTATATGCGCTAATTTGCAAACCTACGACCCGCCTCGATTTACTTGACTCTCGGAAAACTCTGTGCAGCAAGGTTGGGTTGAATAATAAAATTTAAAGCAGGAAAATAACATTTACATTTGAATTTAATAGTTGAACTTTGACAATCGCTTAACAATTTTATTGCCAAATTTTACATGACACATAGAAATGCTATAGAGTGTCGTCATATAACTAAAAGTATTATTGCACACACACCGCAAAAAGGTGACGAAGCTGGAATGCCCTTACATAAGAAAGTGATGGTTTCGTTACGTAAGAGGTGAAGGTATCATGAAGATGAGTGAATTGTTTACTCAATGAATCATGCATTTTGTAAATACGACTTTTTTTTATTAACGATTTAGTTAGATAAGTGGTGTTTGTGGTGAAGATTACTGGTATTTATATAACTATCATTTTGGTTACTCACATTATGTGTTTCGCTAATATGTTAAATGTATCTATTTAGTTTTTGCAACCTAAGTGTATAAGTCTTTAAATTCTAATACATGTGCTATTTATTTATGTTCGATAATTCCCCTTGACCCCACATATATACGCACAGCTCTTATGCAAATACCTTGCTCAACTGCCTAAGATGACAAATCCGACTTCAAAAGAACCAAACCAGCGTCATCCAACCACTAGCCAACTGTAATAGCCAAGTTATTATGCCATTTGCCATGATCGCATCGTCTCTTTCTGGATTGCATAATGCGGGCAATCAGCAATCTTTGGAAATGGAAAAGTGCACCTCAATGGTCAGCGATGCGCATTGAATACGACTACCACAATGAGCCACAAAATGTGTTGTTACTTCTTTTCGCTTTTTGGGTTTTTTTTTTATTTTTTACTTTTTGGCCAGCGGCGGCGTTAAAATGTCATAAGCGGTCGAAACGGAGAAGAAGATACAAAAAAATACAAATAAAAAAAAGAGCCGCGCCGAAAAGGTAACTTTCACTTGGCTCCGGGTGTATCTCTATATTTCCATGTATCTGCGTATCTGTGAGGTTCGCTTCGTGGGGATGAGTAGGTGTCACAAATGTTGGCAGTGAAATTATGCGCCGCATAATGAAAATACATTATAAAAGAAATGGCAAACAATTAAAGGGGGTGCTGGTAATGGTGTGCTGGGCATGGGCGTCTGTTTGTCGAACGGGAAGAGGGTGTGGGGGAGTTGCCCCGGTGCCCATTGTCTGTGAACCGTGTGAAGTGACCCGCATGTGGCCACCACTTGCAACTCAATTCCATTGTGGATCGCTTTTTCAGCCCCGTATTCGAGTCACTAAGCCACTTGGTCGCATATGTACAGTTGGGCTTAGTTTTGCAGTTCGAATGTAAAGTATTGGATTCATTTAGCAATATTTAAAAATTATCCATTTTGACAATTGAGTATAAAGAGATTGAAATCGATATTTAATCTATTTCACATTTATTTTAAATGCCTAGCAGGCTATTTCTTCGATCTCATCTATATGTGACCCACAATCGACCGCCTGTCACTGGTCACCGTTTTTGCGGGCGGTCACTTCTTCAGTCACCGCTTTCTTTGGCCGGCGTTCGATTTCTGTTCATTAGCATAGCCCACAAATATTTGTTATTGATGCTAAACAATTGACAACAACGGCAGACGGCAAACAAATAAAACCCGGGCTATAGCAACAGCAACAGCAACAAAAAAACAACATATAAACAAACAGACGGGCCGGCAAAACTTTCACTCTCGCTGAGAAGACGTAAATTTAGTTCGAAGATGAAGGGGCCAGAAAACGAGGCAAAAGTTCAGCCGGGAATGCCAAAAGGGTTGCCGGGTGGGAGGACGGGGCCCTAAGTTTTTGGCCACAGCTGCCTGTTCTGTTCCCAAAAAGTCGAGAATCGTAATCTCCGTTAATTAAATTTCCCACACCACTGCGCCCCACAACAGCGGGCAAATGTGAATGCGAAATTATTTATGAATCAATTTCGATAATGAATAAATTATGTCCGCAGACAGGAGGGCCAGCTTCCGACCGTCTTCTGCCAGCAAATGAATAATCTGGGCCAGGATTTGCCAGGCAATCCGGGTCCTGCATCAATTTTCGTTTGGACCAACCCGGGGCAACCCTCATCAATTAGCAGAGGTCGTGTCACAAGGTCAAAGGGCCAAGGCGCAGGCGTGCCCACCCAAAAAAAAAAAAGGTTCATTTGCACAAAAACTATGGGATTTCGATTCTAATTTTCGGAAAATACTGAAATATATTTACATGCACCACTACTACTACTCCTATTATTCTCCGTCCTCATTATTCCTTTAGTTTGTGTTAAAATTTCCTTTGGCAAAGTTTGTATCACAATAATCCGCCCATTTAAATATCCTAATTTGTTTTCCGTGCACTTGGATTTTTTCAAAGTTTTGGGAAATCTATTTGGCACCCAAGGGGTCGGATAACTTTTACTTTCGCTGGCATCTCCCCCAAGTCCCATAGTCTCTTCTCCTAATTGGGCTTGTGTTTGAGTTTCTTCCGTAATCCTTTGCACTCGAGTCCAATTAGAAAAGCGATTCTTTACCATGCCAGCTGCTTATCCTCGTGGGTTATTCTCGTCACAAAGGCACTCGAACAAAAAATGTAGTTGTTTCAATTCGATTGTTGAAGGCACTGCACACAGAAAGGATCCGGAGCTCGTAAAAAAATTGAAAAAAAATGCACTCACGAAACGGATCACGGGATCGGTTCGGAACGGTTCGAATCGGTACGGATCGTTTGGGGATCTTTAAGCTCAGATCTCGGATCTGATCTCTCGACAACGGATCGGCGACGGCGACCGCTGCTTGTCAGTCGCGAGTTGAAAATGCTGCCGCTCAGATGATAACGCCAGCTCATATAGGTAATAGCCCGGCCAAACGTCGACGTCGCTGCCGCCGCGCAGCCGCTGTAGAAACCGAAACCGAAACCGAAACCGATTCCCATTCCGAATCCGAATCCGAATCGGAATCGGAATCCGAGTCCCCCAGTTCGAATCGAAACCGAAAGTGAAGAAATTTCGTAAACCCGGAGCAAGGTGCCGAGTCTTAAGGGACAGAAGAAGCTGGAGCTGAAGCTGAGAGCTTTTACCTCTCTCGCGACCAGTTTTGCAACATTTTCACATCGATACCTTGGCATCGAAGCGCTGGGAGCAACCTTGCCACATGGGGCAAGTACGCCGCCCCATCATCACCAGCATCACCGTCATCTTCATCGCAGTACCGCGATGCCAAGTGTCATTTTTTGCAAGTCGAAGTTGAGGATCCTTGTCAAAGTTCAGAGCCTTGCCTTGAACACCGACTTGAGTGGTGATTTTCGAGTGGCTCCGTCTGGGGCTCTTGACCAATGTAAACATGACTAAGTTAATGGGTTTTCCAAACGAACGCTTCCTCATGATCGCCAAGTGTTAGTCAGGAAAACAAGGGAGTTTCATCATGAGTTGCAAATGGGTTGGACCAATAATACTTGTATACATTTGCTCTTCGAGTCGTTTTCGTTTGGAAAAATGTTGCATTTTCCTATAAATTTTTTTAAAATTCCAATCTCTATGCATTTATAATAAATTTATAAGATTTTTAAATCCTTAATTTAAATCTCCTTAAAAAACATCTCTATTTTGGCTTGTGTTTTCTATCCAATTCCAAATTGGATGTGAAATTCATACGATTCCATTTCTATTTCGATTAATATGTATGGTGGTATTTACTTAATTTCCATTTCATATTACTTAATAGTCGCGTCGTCTGCGAAAGTGATGTCAGATTCTCTAGGTTGCAAAATCAAGAGCTCTGCGGTATTCATGAGTCGCTTTAATGGGCCAACCGGCAGTAGAACAATGTCAACACACTTGCCACAATGTCCGATAGTGGAACTGATTTTTTTTTGGTTTTTTATTGGGTTTTGCCCCCTCTGCTTTCCACAAAGTTGAGTCATAAAAGTGCTTCGGCTCTCAACTTGTTGAAGAAGTTGCAGCAACCAGAGAGATCAAGTTTTCATCTTGGCGAACAAAGGGGCATTTCAGCGTCTTCTGGGGGAAATGGAAATGGAGATGGAGCTGGAGCTGGAGCTGGTGCTGAAGATGTGCGGCCTTCGCGTGACTCGATTTCGCTTTCATTTGCATTTCTTGGGCCACTCTTTTCTCTGACTATGTATTTCGCCCCAGCGGCAGCCACACCATCCTCAGCATCTCCATCTTCATCATCATCATCTGCATCCCAGCAGCATCATCAACATCATCGCCATGATCGTCATGGCTAACTCAAGACTCTCCAGCCAAAACAAAACCCAGAAAACGGGAAAGAAACGCGCTGGCTTTCTCGAATCGGGGAATGAAAATGGGAATCCACTCCTTCTCCCTTATTGACGGACTGCAGTTGAAAACCAGAAAGGAACTCTAAACTAAAGACTTCAAACTTTAAAATACCCTGCCACAAAATTTGATATTGTAAAGGGGAAAAGCTTGGGTTTGAAATAAAATGTATTATCTTATGAAGATTCCAGACTTTCAGTTTTTCCGCTGATAAGAACGCCATAAAAGTCCCAAGGTGACAAGGGATGTACACTAATTGTGCACTAATTATGTTATATTGAAGCTGCAACAGCAAGGCTGTCTTCAGTTGCATATACCCCCTTTTAGGGTATGAATGAAATCCGAATATTCGCACAACCCAGTCGCAAGTCGCCAGACGCCATCCATTTGGCGACTGGTGACCCTCTTCCCTCCTAGCCAGGTTACTTCACAGTTGCTGCCGCTGCCAAGTTTGGACTTCCTGCTGTTGCATCTTGCGGGTGCCGCATGGCCAGCATGTGACCAGTTGCAGCAGCAACAACAGCAGCAACAGCAGCAACAGCAGCAACATGCAGCAACAACAACTGCAACCAGCAACATTCAACTAAGTGGCAATATTTTTCGGCCGCATCTGTTGTCCGCTGTTGCTTTTGTCATTACACATTTAAAATATCCCCTTACATATATACTCGAATATATATAAATATATTTGTGTATACATATGTATCTATTGGTGCCCGCAAGATTGTGTGGGTATATATATATATGTATGTACAAAGGCATAGTTTTTGTTTTTGGCCGGTCGCAATTATTTGCGCTTTTACTTCCTCGAGTCTTGCGTTGATGGCTACTTTCGTTTCGGGCTCTAAATGGGTTCATTGGAAAGAGCCCTCCAGCTCGATGGTGATAAGGGTCCAAAAAGCGAAGACAAACTGCTATTGCCGCAGGAGCCTCCAAAGCCGAACTGCCAATCCTCTATGAAATAGTTGGATATTTAAATTTTAATGAAATAAATATTTATACATATCTATTTGAGTGCTCACCAATGAAAATTAGGAAAGGAAATATAACTTTCTATTGACATTGTTTTTTACTAAGTGGCCTAAATTACTTTCTTTATCAAGAGTTTTGCAGCAACGTAGGTGCTTCTTTCGATTACCAAATATAGTCATCTTACATGTTACTTTATTTCCATATCAAACTGATGAATCAATCTTACAAAGAGATTCAAACTTCTTGCATTTCTTTTGAAACCAATAAACATACCCTTTGCAATAAATCGTGTTCATCGCAATTTGCCATAAACCATGGCAAAACTATTTTATAGTAAAGGGGCATTACAGTTGATTGCATTGTAAAAACGAGCTGTCAAGTTTGGCATTAACCAAACTTATCGACCGTCAATAATTTGCTTGACAATTTAATCATTTTAAATAATGGATGCCAAATTGAAACTGTATCGTTTTTACAACATTAATTACTTTTGCAGAAACACAAAGCCCTTTCTTTTCCCGGCTTAAATGGTGAAGAATAGCGTGTTTATAATTTAATTGAAACCATTAACCAACGCACCACGCACTGCACTTGTATCTGTATCTTTATCTGCATCAGTATCTGTACCTGAACCTGATCCCTCCGATCCATATCCAATCCAAGCCGAAGACTCGGATCCGAGACGCGGATCCACAGGCACGCACAGAAACAATTGGTAAAATATTTAAAGAAGTGAAATTGCATTCCAACGGCATGAGGTGTATTCGTCGCTGCTGCTGATGCTGTTGTTGATTTTATGTTGTTTTTTTTTATTTTTTGGAGCTGCTGCGCCTAGGCCTCGCCCACATTTTCGGTTTCGGTTTCAGTTTCTCAGACAGCCAGACATAAAGAAAGAGAGAGAGAGAGGATGAGAGAGATAGCCCTTTACTTGGCTTCAAGTGTAGCCACACAATTATGCGGGTCCAGTCCCAGTCTTCCCGCTCCACCATTCTTCCCCCTCGCCAACCGTTCCGGCCACCCCTTTCCCTTTCTCCGCATCTCATTCATCGCCGAGGCCACCGGCTTTATGTCATGACGCAGGTATTACGCAATCCGCTTTCTTCTCGCTGTCTTTCATTCTCCCACAGACGCACAGTGGTACGAAATCGATGGGGAAGCGATGTTCGAACGATCTAGCAGGTGCTTGCCAAAATATCATTGTCTTTTAGATTTTCAAATGAAATATAATAATAATATAATAATTTCATGAAATATATATAAGATATATACATATCTTTCTGTATATCATCTTTCGTTATTTTTGCAATTTTGTAATATATCTGCTTCCCTGAAGATGTTTTAAATATATTTTAAATATGTTTCAATCTTTTTTCGAATTTAAGTGTTTTGTTCAATATGAAGATAGGCTTTGGCATTACCACTCACTTTTAACCACTTTAGACCCACTGTGCCCTGTTGCTATGACACTTGACGTTACTGTGTATCGACGACTTGAGCTCCGGCTTCCCAGTGTCCCAGCATCTCGGCTTCGCGGCATCCGCTTCTCGAGGGCGACACCCAGTGGGATGGAGATTGGAGACGGACATGGCGATGGAGACAGATGGAGGCCAAGCTAAAGCGATTCGCAATTTGTCATGCCGCGTGCCGTGCTCCAAAAACCATTGATTGCCAAGTACAATTGCCATTTCCATTTCCATTGGCTCACTTTCACAACTCTCTGCTGCTTCCTCCTCTTCAAAGCCCCGCGGCTTTTGGGCCCTATTTATTCCAGTTTATTTCTGTTTATTTCTCTAGCTGCTGTTAGTTAGTTTTGTGCCCCAGCCGAGTCTCGCAATTCGCTTTAATTAATGCTAATTAAATGCGCTTATCGCCGCGCCTCGGCTTATCAGCCTGTGCCCAGCACTACGACAACGACTCCAACTCCGATTCGGATCCGGATCCTCTCCCCCAATTCCGGAACTTACATTTCCACTGCCCCCAACTCCCCACATTCCGGATACCGAAACCCCATTTGCCGCATGCCTTTCGAACGCTTAATTTTATGTTAATCAGCCCCAGCCATCCATTCTGCAGGCTCCATCTTTGTTCCCAGTGCCAATGCAAATGAGCCTCGTCTTCGGGGATTCCATAGTCCCCTCCTCCGCAGGATTCCCATTCATATTCGTACTTATGACAATCAAAAACGCAATGCAGAATAGAAAATTCATAAATATGTTTATGCCGAGCCCAGCAGTTGGCACTTTTTTGGTAAAGAATCGCACGAGGTGGGCTTTAAAAGTACATAAGCATAGTGTTTGGAAGGAAGTTACTAGGGTTTATCAAATGTTAATTTGCTAATTACAGAGTAATTAACTCCAAAGAACATTTTAAATATTTTAAGATATATATGTTGTTAGCAAATAGTCTAAATATTGCCTTATATCTGACAATCTTCAGAATGTTGCTATTATTTCTTCATCTTTGTTCGCTTAAATGACTTAACCGAAAGCCAAGTGGCAAACTTATTGATCAGCCCCATGACTGAGCAGGACCCACATGTGAGCCATGAGCTAGTGACTAACTGACTTGACTCCTGCAGCCTATTGATCCAACCTGGCTTGTAGTCGAGTATTCATGGATGGTGATTCCTTGGCATTCGCATAGTTAACGCATCCTCGCCAAACATTTCCAACATAAATATCTCGTTGATTAACTTTGAATTTTCGGGCGCTGTGTTGGCGCTGTCAACATTTGCCATTTCAATTTGGGCGCACGCATCTCATTTGCATTCGCAATAAAGCTTTTCCAGGCCGGAAAAAGTGGGCGGAGTGGGCGGACTGCGAGGATTCCTCATTATGACACTTGAGTACGCCTTTTAGAACGATTGGGTAAGTCGAAGTGGTTGTGGAAGTGGGCGTGGATTTCGATGTGGAAATGGAGGTAGAAACCACTCCCAATTCCGTGCTCATGTGGCGTAAGCACATTTCCCAGCCAAAACTCGAGGTGGCTGCAGATTTATGTTGCGTTGCCGCGACGGCCATAAATTACCATATTAATCGCCGAGAGGTGTTAAAGTTAAAGTCGGAAGCGGACGGCACCAGCCCCAAGAAAATCCCATCTCAGCCCCAAAAGTCGAAGATATGAACTCCGCATTACGCAGCTGGCCATGTCCGAAAATCCAAAGCGTACGGCTTTTGACTGTCTGACTGACTGACTGACTTCGAGTTGGCCAAAAGAAACGCGCATCTGCCGTACAGCAAGTGTCTTGGCCCTCTTCGACTTTCACCCATTGCGCAAAATGGGCCCAACCATTGAGATCTTCAGATGGAGGAGTGCCAGCCGATCGATCGCCAAAGTGTTCAGAGAAAGCATTTAGGATTTATTGGGATGCAGCGTATTTCATTAAAATAATATTCCAAATTATGTAAACATAATTTTCTATAGTATTTGAAAGCCGCCCATTAAGTCATAACCTAACTATTGGCTTAAAAGTGAACCATCATATTTCTTAATTTAATACACAACAACGTTATGATCAAGTCTATAAGTTCAAAAAATATATATTATATTACATTGGGCACTTAATTAAATTGTAATTATTGCACACTATTCGAAGTTGCTTCTTTTTTCTGCACAAGATTTTTTGACACAGATGTACCTTACAATTTAGAGGCATTTAAAAATTGCGCAATGGCCAAAACTTAATTCCCCGAAACTGTGTAACTACCTGTGAGCACACTTATGTTTTAACAGCGCTTAGTTGAATTTTAAATTATGGTGTTTACCTGCGATAGTAGCGGTGATTTTTGTTTACCACTTTTTCGGATATTTTCAACCATTATTTACCTTGCACTGTAGGTCGGCACTAGACAGGTAACAATTTAATTGGAATTCATTTAATAAAGGTATAATATGTGTGCCAAAATCATCAGTCATGCAGTTAACATTTTATTTCTTAATAATCATGCATAAGTATTTAAAAATCTTTATTTGAATTGGATTAGGACCACTGTTCACCTTCAACGCAAACCAAATAAAGGCTGGTTGCATGCGAAAAGGGTCCCAAAACGAAAAAGTGTCGCCACTTCAGCGATGGCTAAGATGTATATAATACATTTTCCGGGTTCGCAATTTGGGGAAGTCGCGCACTTGTCCCGCTTATGTCATCCGGCGATTTTCCCTACGGCGGAGTCTGTCACCTGCCATCGTTGATCACTCAAGTGCTTTGCCTTCAACTTCAATTTCGATTTCGATTTCAACGTGAAATCCAACGGTAGCCAGTTGTTTTGGCCGTGTTTTTCATTTCATTTCGGCCGTGTGTTCAATTAACTTTCACTGCTAGCTGGCCAACGCCTCGAGGCGCCCTTTTCAGCTTCTCAAATGGCTCAAATGGGTTTCATTGCACGCATTGCTTTCGATTAGCGGCTATCCAAAATCAACAGCATGGGCGGAGTCGTCTGGCCATCGAGGGGGTACTTTCGGGGTCAACACCTCCGATAGTGTCGGCATTCGGTGGGTCGTTGGTTATTATCTAATCAGGTGGTCAGGTAGTCGTCCGGCCACATTGATGGACACTCGGCAGTTCAAGAGGCAAACAAGCCGTCAATGCGAGATGATCCCCCGGGGCGATCTGCTGATCAGGGGCGTGGCTGAATTCGGTATCCCACGGAGGGGCCAGCGGGGATTATACAATGCCGGAGAGGATCGAAAGTTTTAAATAATTATTGCCAATTATGTACTCATTATCGGAAGGGTTTCCCATATTGTTCACATCATTAGGTCGCTTGATTGGACTGTTAAAAATCTATTTAATTGGCCAAAAGATAAGTTAAACATTTACAATAGTACATTTAATGACTTTCTAATAATTTAATCTATTTACCGTACGAAAACAACAAATCGAACTCTACCCAAGATATTTATAATTAAGCTTAATCAACGAAATCATTGATATTCGGTTAGCATTTCCCTTGAAAGGCTAATCCCTTCTCCATTGCTTACTACCAATGCTGTAAATTAATTGAACATTTTCCAAGGCAACACAACATTTGGCTTACATATTGGCATAATCGGATTGCCTTTTGCTGCGACGTCTGGTTAATTAGCCACGCATTTTCCCGCTCCGCCGTGAACTTTGCAGAAATTCGAAAACAAATGCATCCCTAAAATAGCCCCAAACAAGGACTTCCTTTCGCTGGCGGTGGTGGGGGCTTGGGGTGTTGCAGTTGCAGTTGCCACACACCGGACGTGCGGCATTCTGTTTGCTACCAGCACCACCAGCCAGCCTCGGCACACTGGAATGAGAGGTCGAAGGTGTGTTGTATATGGAATCAAAATATTATAAAAGTAACTCTAATTTCTTTTGCGAATTGGAATAATATACCTGGAATAATATATTCAGCTCCAGCGTGTGTATATTTCGCACAATCATTTGCAAAGTCGAATTTTTTGCTTGCTAAAATGGTCTTCTGGTCCCACTGTGCCCCGCCTCCTTTTCAGCGGAACATGGCTGTCATGGAAACTTTTGAGAGCCGCACCAGCTTGGCATCGAGCCCAGCATCGAGCAGCTGATTATGCGCTGTATGCTTTGTGTTTGATATGTCATAAGCTTGTTTGTTTGCTCTGCATGCATGCAGTACGAAAGCTGTCGCATTCAGACCAGAATCACTAAAAAAAACACGCATTTATGTTTTTAGGAAAGAAGGTCAGAAGAAATCATACACTATACCCCTTTTGCGCCTATTGAATAGGAATCAATAAGATAAATAACATAAGGAATAGTTGTTGGTTTGTAAACCTAAATATTACCCATTATGAAATATATAAATATAAAGACAAATTTTTTAAGGATACAGTATAAAATATCGTTATATACATAAGTACGTGCTAAAATATTTAAGATCAATAAGCTTATAATGAAATTTTTTTAAGATATGGGTATTTAGCATTCTGAAATCGATAGATAGTTATTGAAGACATTTAAGATCTTATAGATACAACCTCTTCAAAAGATACTTTTTTCGCCTGATCCCAATGATCGTCAGTATCGTTTTTTTTTCTCTGTGCTGGGTGGATAATGGGGCAGTAGATTGTGTGTTGCCCAAGAAGCGGCAGACATATGCGAATTTTATTTTGCTTTTATTATTATTTTGCTCGGTTTTCGCATCTTTTTCTGTCGCTGTTGCTGTTCGGTTGTGTTGGCATTTGGGCGAAAGTGCAAACAGCAGCAGCAGCAGCAACAGCGCTCTCGAAATGTGCAAATATCAGCCAGTGGGCTCCCAGGTCGCCTCTGCCCCACCATGTGCCATATACCATCACAAAAATCACCCGTCCTCCAGCCGACATCCACATCCACATCCAGCATTTCCCACTATCATTTGGAGCACGCAACTGCGGTCTTTTCGGTCTTCAATGGTTGGTTTTCCGGCGGCGCGGAGAGGGGTAAAGAGGGGCGTGTGTTGGCACGGGGTGCCAAAATCAAATAACATTTGCCGTAATTACACAAGTACTCAACTATATTTATGCTTATTTATTTGCACACACTCGCACACACAAGCTGCAGGCGATGTCTTCGGATCAGCAATGGACTTGGGACTTACGACTTGCGACTATGAAAACCCCAAACCCAACACTAATACGCCCCGTGTCCACACTTTCCTTGCCACATTTTTGCGTACGCAAATATTTTATCATCTCAAGGCACTTCCGCACCTTTCGCCCAACAAATGCCCTTGCTAAGGTCCAAGTAAGTTATCGGATCATCTTGGCATATATATTGCTATCTCTTTAATCAACTTAGTAAGCCATCACGAGCCTAATCAACATGTTTAGTACCTCAAGGTGTTTATAAGATGCTTATAACTTTCATATAAGCAATCGCTTTGTCCAAAATACTCTCAGACCTTTTATAGGGTACCTTTGGTATTTGCGAAAGTCCGAGTTATAGTAATCCTGACTTTTGGCCAACTCCACTACCTACCGGTATGGAAATGCGACTCGGAAGAGAGGCCATCTCGAAATCACCAAGGTCAGTGTATGCAAATTTCGCAGTGCCTACATCTATTGACTCTGGGATGCTGCATCGTAGCCCCAATCTCGGTCCCCAGTTCTCCATTCCAAGCCCTAAGTTCGAGATACGAAATCCGCAGTCCCCATCGCCATCACCATTACCCCACGGATATCTCGACACGCTTTCCCAGCAACTGTTTTGTTTGTCTACCTGTTGTGTGTTTAGACTTGGTCTTGGTCTTGCTCTGGGTCTTCGTAGCCGCTTCAATCCCCTCGTGTGCTTGGCCGTGGCCACAGTGCATAATTGAAATGCAAATACCGAGAGATGTTCCGGTTGCACTTGCAACACCAGAAATACTAAAAACTACGGCAAAATTCAAGAGGAGACAACAGCAATTCAAGTGCAAGTGCTCATATTTTCGTACCCCTGGTTGCCCAACCCGAATTAACTCAAAACTGAACCCCATGATGCAATTACCCACAATGGGCCACTTAACACTTGGGCGTGATCGGATCAACAAGAAAACCAGGGCTTGCATAAAACGGGGCCCTGCTGATCTGATGATGTCCGGGATTAGACCCGAAAATATGTACAAACTCTGGACTGGGAAAAGAGGCTAAGCCGAAAGAAAAACGAAAGAGATTCGCTTGTTAGATGTTTATCCATCGGCCCCCTCCTCATTTTGCTTGTTTGTTGTTTAATTGGTCAAGAGAAAAGCGCCGGTAATCAGCGGACCAGCTCCCTAACGATAATGGGGAAAAGAGTTTGGGGTGCGGCGTTTCATAATTCGTAAGTAAGTAAACTGCAAGATGTTACAACTGGCTACGCATGAAAAAAATAACTGACGCTTCCTCATAATAATGCCTACATTAATTCAAAAGTATAAAAAACGCCAAGCAATGTTATGTTTTTCAAAAGTTGCACACGTAAATAGATAGATCTTAAGATTGATTTCTTTTGCTGCAAGTCGTACATATTTGTATGTATATTTAATGCTCCATTTTATATACATTTAGTAAAGATTGTTCTCTGACCAGTACTAAGTGGTTTTCTTGCCCCGCAGCTTAACCCGCAGGGTTGCCTATGCAACTGCTAACAAAACGGCTGATTTTTTGCCCGCCTATCTATTGTGTGGCAGAGTTTTGCATCATTTTATTGGCCCCACAACGGGGGCAAACAATTAAAAGCCTAACAAAATATTGCCCCCGTCGGTGGCAGCAGAAACATGGCAAC